>NC_084486.1:116031526-118787359 GCF_030035675.1 Rhineura floridana
TTTGGGGGAAAAGCAAGTAAAAATATCATAAATAAATAAATAAAATAAATAAATCTTGGTTTTAAAAACAGCATAGCAGGGGTGGCAGCTATGTGGGAAACACAAGTCCATTTGGTTGAAACAACTAGTTGATTAGTTCTTTGGATTCTGATCCATATCAATGGTTAAGAAAACTGAAAAGGTGCTTTAGTTTTCTCTTAGGAGGAAAGAAATTCAATTTCATAACTATTTTTTTTTTTTACCAAATGGCATGCATAGCCTCATTCTGTGACTGTGTGCAGTCAAACAGTGCAGGAAATGCAGGGACCATGTTGACAAGAAACTGTGAGAATCTGTTGTGCAGCCATGTCAGTTCACCTCCTAATGGTACATTATTATGCCCCCAGTTTGGTACTGTAGCATTGTCATCTAGGAAAAGAAGCACAATCAAACAGCAGTTGTGCACAATGTACATGGCATCTGGAAAAAAAGGCTTATTCACTGACCTCCATTGATGAGAAGCAACCAAGAAGAGTGGGAAGGTCAAGCTTCCATGGTGCAAGAATTGCTTGATTTGCATATCAGGCTATACAGCCAGCATGAACTGATGGTGCTACCTATAGTGCAGGCTTTTAAGGCTTTAGCATTGGTTGCTATGCGGCAGCACAAAACCTCATATAATCATTATGCACTGGATCATACAGACACTATAGACCAGTGGCTTCCAAACTTTTTTCCCCATGGACCACTTGAAAATTGCTCAGGGTTTTGGCGGACCACTAAATTATTTTTCTGCCTGTTGTAGCAATTGTAATGTGTTGTGTTAGGTGCTTATTATATTTAATTTTATTTTTACAAACACAGTGCAGACCACTTGAATGAAGCTCGCAGACCACCAGTGGTCCACAAACCACAGTTTGGGAACCCCTGTTATAGACCGTGGTTGCCCCATAATCTGCAGTGCTTATAGACAGGAGACAAGAGCAAAATAAACTCCTGTACGTAGAACCACAGAATCATATAATAGAGAGTTGGAAGGGGCCTATAAGGCCATCAAGTCTAACCCCCTGCTCAATGCAGGAATCCAAATCAAAGCATTCCTAGCAGATGGATGTCCGCTGCCTCTTGAATGCCTCCAGTGTCGGAGAGCCCACTACTTCTCTAGGTAATTGGTTCCATTGTCGTATGGCTCTAACAGTTAGGAAGTTTTTCCTGATGTTCAGTCGAAATCTGGCTTCCTGCAACTTGAGCCCATTATTCCTTGTCCTGCACTCTGGGACGATTGAAAAGAGATCCCAGTCCTCCTGTGTGACAACCTTTCATGTACTTAAAGAGTGCTATCATATCTCCCCTCAGTTCTCTTCTCCAGGCTAAACATGCCCAGTTCTTTCAGTCTCTCCTCATAGGGCTTTGTTTCCAGTCCCCTGGTCATCCTTGTTGCCCTCCTCTGAACCTGTTCCAGTTTGTCTGCATCCTTCTTGATGTGTGGAGACCAGAACTGGACACAGTACTCAAGATGAGGCCTAACCAGTGCTGAATAGAGGGGAACTAATACTTCACGCGATTTAGAAACTATACTTCTGTTAATGCAGCCTAAAATAGCATTTGGCTTTTTTGCAGCCACATTTCACAGTTGGCTCTTATTCAGCTTGTGATCAATGACAATTCCAAGATCCTTCTCACATGTATTGCTGAGCCAAGTATCCTCCATCTTATAACTGTGCATTTGGTTTCTTTTTCCTAAGTGTAGAACTTTGCATTTATCCCTGTTGAATTTCATTCTGTTGTTTTCAGTCCAATGCTCCAGCCTATCAAGGTCCCTTTGAATTTTGTTTCTGTCTTCCACAGTATTAGGTGTGCCCCCCAATTTTGTATCATCTGCAAATTTGATAAGCATGCTCTGTACCTCCTCATCCAAGTCGTTAATAAAAATGTTGAAGAGCACTGGGCCCAGGACTGAGCCCTGTGGTACCCCACTCGTTACTTCCGCCCAGTTTGATGTGTCATTCATTTGGAGGTGATTTCAGTGGCTGCCACAGAGTGGTTGCTATTTTGTTTTCTCCAAATCTCCTGGGTGTTGTGTCATTCTGGGGCATTCCAGAGGAGAGATGGAATGGCCTCCAGTGTGGGGAGGAGATATACCAATTTTATGGAAGCTGCTATCTCTCCTGTCCCCCAAAAATACCCTGAAAGGACTCAAAATTCAATGTGTTCTATAGAAATAAAGTGGTGACCATCAAAAGATGGCCACCAAAATCAGGTCTGTGGGAATTGTTTGCTATTTGTTGAGTCCATATCTCTCAGATACAGAGGCAAAATCTTTACTATAGGGAGAGGAAATGTTATCAGTATAATCAGAAAAGGAATGTCACTGACCATTAGCATAATTTAGTATCCAACTCCAGCAGCGTCACTAGTGGGAGTGCGGGGGGGTGCGGACCTCCGGTGCGCACCCTCCCAGGTGCATGGACGGGGGTGGCTGGCACACTCACCACGTGCTCCAGGCTGATGGTGGAAGGCCCGTCCCGGCTTCAACACCAGCGAGCGAGCGCCTGCTTTCGGTCTCGCCCGCCCGCCTCAGAGGAGGAGTTGGCTGCGCCAACCTGGAGCGCTTCTCGGCTCCTTTGCCGGGCAACGGCATGGGGCGGGACGGCTCTGGGTGTCACCCCCCTCATGGTGTCACCCGGATGTGGTCCGCACCCTCCGCACCCCGGTAGTGACGTCCCAGTCCAACTCTCACTTGCTAGTTGGTGTCCAGAAGTCTCAGTAAATGTTCTTCCCAGAGATATTTGGTTAACCACTAGTGGAACCAGGGTGGTGAACTAGATGGACACTTGGTCTGGTTCAGCAACACTCTTCCCATATCAGCCTCTTGCCTCTATACAGGAGGATGTATGTTTAAATCTGATAATCCTAGGCCTTTCATTAAAAAATAATTTAGTAAATTACTGAATTATTTATCCAAATAGCAAAATAGGGTGTTTGTTAAAAGAAGAGAAAACATAGACATTGATTGCTATATGTAATTACAAACAGAGAAAATATAGATTTCCCGTATGGAATCACAAAATGCATGCAGTTTCAGGCAATGCACATGATTCTATAGTATCTCATTCTGAATTTGCCAGCATAAACCCCAGGAATCATATTGGGCCTTCTGGTGAAGGGTGGGTAATCAACATCATCATCTAAGGTGCAGTCTTGCAATGTGAACATGCCCATGTCTCTGAACAAGGCAGGGATATGGGGCAGGTGAAGCTTTCATTGACAGCTGAACCCTAGCATTTCTCCTTTAGAAATGAAACACTAAATTGAATTACAGGTTCCTGTATTTCCCCACCTCAACTTGACTAACAACTTTGGGCTGATTTAGACTGCGAAAACAGGATGGGGAAAGGAGTTAAACACCTCTTCCGTAAGCATTTGAAGCCTATCACAGCTTCTTTACAGTAAAAAATAGAAGTACTCGGACATCAAGTCACTGATCTCCTGTGTAATGTGTAGTTTGGTGCTCAAAATGTAAGGGAAGAACAGTTCCTGGATCTGAGGCATTTTTGTCTATTTTAAATTAACATAATGACCCCCTCCTTAACTCTATTTTGGTGTTTGTTGTTGTTATGTGCCTTCAAGTCGACTATGACTTATGGCGACCCTATGAATCAGTGACCTCCAAGAGCATCTCTTATGAACCACCCTGTTCAGATCTTGTAAGTTCAGGTCTGTGGCTTCCTTTATGGAATCAATCCATCACTTGTTTGGCCTTCCTCTTTTTCTACTCCCTGATGTTTTTCCCAGCGTTATTGTCTTTTCTAGCGAATCATGTCTTCTCATGATGTGTCCAAAGTATGATATCCTCAGTTTCATCATTTTAGCTTCTAGTGATAGTTCTGGTTTAATTTATTCTGACACCCTATTATTTGTCTTTTTCACAGTCCATGGTATGAGCAAAGCTCTCCTCCAACACCACATTTCAAATGAGTGGATTTTTCTCTTATCCGGTTTTTTCGCTGTTCAACTTTCACATCCATACATAGAGATCGGGAATACCATGGTCTGAATGATCCTGACTTTAGTGTTCAGTGATACATCTTTGTATTTGAGGACCTTTTCTAGTTCTCTCATAGCTGCCCTCCCCAGTCCTTGCCTTCTTCTGATTTTTTGACTATTGTCTCCATTTTGGTTAATGACCGTGCTAAGGACTGTAGTCCCCCTTTTGTGCTTTCCTCTTTAACTTTCATGAGCATTTATTTCAAATCATTACTGGTTTCTGCTAGTAGTATGGTATCATCTGCATATCTTGAATTATTGATATTTCTCCCTCCAATTTTCACACCTCCTTCATCTTGGTCCAATCCCGCTTTCCATTTTACTAAAGTGGTGTCACTGGAACATTTCCCAAACATTTGGTCTGATAAATACATGCGTAGTAAGACAGAAATAAATCACAAATGGTATCTGCCCCAGTGCATCATGAACATAAACCTAAGAAGAGTACTGACGGATCAGGCCAAAGGACCATTTGGTCCAGCATCCTGTTCTCACAGTGGCCTACCAGATGCCTACAGGAAGCCCACAAGCAAGATCTGAGTGCAACAGAACTCTCCCTACTTGTGATTTCTAGCAACTGATATTCAGAGGCATACTGCCTCTGCCAGTGGAGATAAATTGTAGGCATCATGGCTAGTAGCCTTCTCCTCCATGAATTTGTCTAATCCTCTTTTTAAGCCAGTGAAATTGGTGGCCATCACTATATTTTATGGGAGTGAATTCCACTGTTTAACTATTTGCTGTGTGAAAAGATTCTTTCTTTTGTCTAACCTGAATCTTCTAACATTCCACTTCGTTGCATGGTCATGAGTTCTAGTAATGTGGATGAATATAACGCATGAATGGATTCTAAAGTCAAAGCCCCTCCTCCACTCTTCTTCAGGAAAGTGAACCCAAGCATGCTTGCTCAGTGATCAAATTAGATTTGCAGCCACAATATTTCCATGAATTCAAGAAACTGTCCTAGATGGAAAAGTTTAGTTTTTTAAAAAAAGAAACTTAGTTGCATCTCCAGAAAAACTTAAATATACTTAAAGGTAGATCTCATTTAATTAGTGGTATATTTGCTTTCAATTCAGTATCTATAAAACTGAACTGCAGAGCCATAATCATAGGCATGTTTACCTTGGGGAAAGCCCAAATGAACACAGAGATGCTAGCTTCCAAGTAAACATGCACATGATCAGTCTGCACAAGTCTTCCCCCTTGATTGTCCTAGAAGAACTTGTGGCAACCCTATAGGCTGAAAGGAATGGAGGCATATGAAGGACCGGTGATTTTCTAGCATCTCTCAAAGAGCATCAAGGGATTTTCATTCTAATTGTTAGCTGTCAGCATAATAAACAATTAAAAAAAAGACCCTGGTTTTTAGTCACAAATCTTTTTGATGTAAATGCAAGACAGAATATTATTGTGGGGGTGGGTTGGGGGTGGAAATCAGAAATGACAGAGCTACTGCCTTGGTGCAAATGCAGCATTTATATTTCCTGCTGGCAGATGCATTTGCCAAGAAATGCCTAATGTAATAAAATTAGACAATTTAACCAGCATGGTGGATTTGCCCATTTTTGCTGTCAAGCATCAATACCGGCACTTAACCCCAGAATAAAGAGACACATGACTAAACTTACATATGCATTTTATAAGACAAAACCAGTTTTGCCAAGTATACATACATATACACACACACACTTTATATTTTGGCATGCAAGCAATGTGTTTAAAATAATTTCCCAGGGTAGATGAAACATAAACCTGATATCCTTTCCTTTCATCATTAAATAATGTTCTGGAAAGATAAATAATGCACAAAACATACAGTGATCATCCAAATGCTGTCTAACCCTATCAAACACAGGTCAATGCCATCAGAACTGCTATCTGAAATTTTCTCTAGTGGAGCTGGCAAATGCTTCAGAACTACAGAAAGCCTAGAACTGAGACAGAATTACACTAGCATTGTGTAAATAATCAAACTGTGACCTGTGGGGTTAAAACCTATAATTGGAGTGATACTTCAAAGAGATGACTACTTTCTCAGTGCTATTTTGTGCAGCCAGATAGGAAGATGATTTCTTAGGCTTTTATTGGCTAGAACTGTACTGCCAAAGTGATATTTTCAACAGCTGTTGGTGCATTTGTGTTCTGACAAATTAGAAGCTAAAGTGAAGCATTAAAGAATATCAAAAGGCTTAATTTAATGTAGAAACAACTAACCACTCCAATTGGCTGTATTTTACGTTGAATTAAGAATGCAGATTTACACAGAACATGATGCTTTTGCAGCCTTTCTTATACAAAGCTTTGAAATACTATTTTCCCCCTTTTAGTTTTTTTCTCACAAAAATGGTAGATTTAGTAAGATAATCAATATTTTTGTGACATTTTCTAAATGTACAGTCTGACCAATGGGCCTTTACTTTTTCTTATTTCACTGACAGACATGTCATTAATATTGTTTATATGGCTTTGACATATAAATAATTTGTTGTGATACAATCTCGATGACTACTTCTTTACTACACAAGAATATCTAATGCATGTATATATCTCTTTGCAGCATCCATTCGTGCTTTGGAGCTATTTCTCATTGAAAACATACTTTAGAACCCTCTGTATAGGGATGTATTAGAATTCCACCCAATTCAGATTTGGTACCAAATTTTTCATTAATTTGCTTATTCTCTATTGTTGCATATTGGATTTTTATGTAGCAATTTTCCACGACTATTTTCAAAAAATGTTTTTTTCCCCAAAAAAACCCACATCTAAAATCTAAGAACAATAATCTTATCAGTGTTTTCTTTCCTTTAAATATATCTATATATTCTTTAAAAATATTGACATTAATATCAATATTCTTGCGAGAATAAAATCAGAAAAGCAGTGGCCTAGTGAACAAAAATGAAGTGAAATCAGTACTGGCCTGTTAAGCTTGAGAGAATATTTTTGAACTGGCACCAACCAACAGATCCCATCCCTACCCCTGTGTTAGTCTATGCTGTTCCTTGGTTTGGAAAACTATCTGTTAAAAATCAAATGCTGATAAAATATTTTGGAGGGAAATCTATAACTCCTGGGAAACTGCAGGAATAAATGCTAATTTTCCAACTTACGTTACTGAGGAAAAAAGGCTTCTCTAACACCATGCACCTGAAGTGGGAAGTTATGCAGCTTTGTTGTAGCCTGAAGGACCTACACAGAGTTACTCAGTAAATCCCACTGAATTCCAGGATTAGTATCCCTATAAACTGTACAATGACATAAGTTTTAGAGAGAGTTGAAGATGACATGAGAGACTTATTGTTTCTCAATATCTACTAATTTATTATGCCCCATTTCTCCGGTTAAATAGGTCTTCTAAGCTGCAATCCTATACATATTAACCTGAACACAGAGTGACTTATTTCTGAGTAGACATTTAAAGGATTGTGCCACAAAATACTACAAGGCCTGTTTGACCAAAGACAATAAGTATACACCATGAACAATGGTGGTTCTGTCATTATCACTTTCAATTCCTGGAAAGAATGTCTGTCTCCAGTCAAGATTATAAAAGACTCTAGTCTTAGTATTTCACCAAATAAATAAGACATGGTGAGATATTTGAGACAGAGGATACAAAGTATCTTTGGTTAATTTATTTTACAAAAGTTAGAATATATATTGCCTATCTAACAACCCCCCCTTTAGGATGCACACCTTAATGTGGTGAGGGGGTTTGAGAGTGTTGAAAAAGCTGAGAGCAATACCGTCAGGAGTCTAGACCAAGAGGCTAGACTCCTAGCAGGGGCACCCATGGCGGAATGGTCAAAGTTGAGACACCAGACTAAGATGCATCCAAACTCAGAGGAAGGCAATGGTAAACCACCTCTGAATACCTCTTACCACAAAACCCTATGAATAGACTATGCAAAATACAAGAAGATAGTGCTAGAAGATGAGACCCCCCCAGGTCAGATGGCATTCATCAAGTTACTGAACAATGGACAAGCACGAGTGACTAATGATGCAACTGGGTCAAAGCCGAAAGGAAGCCCAGAGGCTGAAGCGCACAGATGCGAAAGGAGAGTCCGGAGTTGTATGATGCACACAATAGGAACATGGAATGTGAGAAGCATGAACCAGGGAAAGTTAGAAATTGTCAAGCAAGAAAAAGAGCGTATCAACATTACAATACTTGGCGTGAGTGAATTAAAATGGACTGGAATGGGACATTTTCAATCAGGCAACTACAAAATATTTTATGTAGGAAATGAGAAATTAAGAAGAAACGGGGTTTCTTTAATAGTGAGAAGTGATGTAGCAAAAGCAAATAGGAGCTACAACGCAAGGTCTGAGCGAGTGATATCAACGAGATTAAATGGGAAACCTATTAACATAACCATCATCCAAGTCTACGCTCCAACGTCAAATGCAGAAGAAGAAGAATTGGAGAGATTTTACGCAGAAGTACAGGAGGAAATTGATCACACACCAAAGCAAGATATGATAATAATCATGGGGGACTGGAATGCAAAAGTAGGGAACAGAGAAGAACTAGGAATTGTGGGGAAATGGGGCTTAGGTGACAGAAATGAAGCAGGAGAAAGACTTACTGAATTCTGTGAAGCCAATGATTTGTTTCTTGCCAACACATTTTTTGAACAACCAAAAAGACGACTGTACTCGTGGACATCACCAGATGGTCATTATAGGAATCAAATTGATTATATAATTGGCAACAGAAGATGGAGAAGTTCCATACTTTCTGCAAAAACAAGACCAGGAGCAGACTGCAGTACAGATCATGAACTGATCGTATCAAAAATCAGAGTAAAGCTAAAGAAGAACAGCAAAGCACTCATAATGCCAAAATACAATTTAAATAACATCCCAGAAGAATATAAAGATCAAATAAGGAACAGATTTGAGGCTTTAAACTTAGTTGACAGAGAACCAGAAGAACTATGGACTGAAGTCAGGGACACTATCAGGGAAGAATGCAAAAAGACAATACCTCTAGTTAAAAAGAGAGAAAGACCTCAATGGATGACTGAAGAAACTCTTCAAATGATTAAAGAGAGAAGGAAAGCAAAAGCAAAAGGAGACAGAAACACAGTCAGAACCCTAAATGCAACTATACAACGACTAGTACGTAGGGACAAAGAAAACTATTACAATAGTTATTGTATAGAAATAGAAAAGGACAACAAAATGGGAAGAACAAGAGCCCTATTCCAGAAGATTAGAGAAATGAAAGGGAAATTTAAACCACGAGTTGGGATGTTGAATAATCAACACGGAACACACTGACTGACCGAGATGAAATAAAAGGAAGATTGAAGCAATACACTGAAGGACTCTATAAAAGAGATGACAGGATGACAGATTCATTCACGGAGGAACCGAATGATGAAGAACCAGAAATTTTAGAATGTGAGGTGAAAGCTGCTCTTAAAATTCTTGGAAGAAACAAATCACCAGGAATAGTTGGCATACCAATAGAGTTGCTACAAGCTACTGGGACTGAGTCTGTCCAACTTTTGACAAAAATTTGTCAAGAAATATGGAAAATTAAACAATGGCCCACAGACTGGAAGCGTTCAATATATATCCCACTTCCAAAGAAAGGGGATTCCAGGGAATGCAGTAATTACCGAACTATTGCCTTAATATCCCATGCAAGTAAAGTAATGCTCAAGATTCTACAACAAAGGCTCTTACCATAAATGGAGCGAGAAATGCCAGACGTCCAAGTTGGATTTAGAAAGGGAAGAGGCACCAGAGATCATATTGCAAACATACGTTGGATAATGGAACGGAGCAAGGAATTTCGGAAGAAAATCACCCTGTGCTTTATAGGCTACAGTAAAGCCTTTGACTGTGTAGATCATGAAAAACTATGGAATGCTTTAAAAGAAATGGGAATGCCACAGCATCTGATTGTCCTGATGTGCAACATATACTCTGGACAACAGGCTACTGTAAGGACAGAACATGGAGAAAATGATTGGTTCCCATCGGAAAGGGTGTGAGACAGGGGTGTATTTTATCACCCTATTTGTTTAACCTGTACGCAGAACATATCATATGGAAAGCGAGATTGGACCAAGATGAAGGAGGTGTGAAAATGGGAGGGAGACGTAGCAATAATTTAAGATATGCAGACAATACCATACTACTAGCAGAAACCAGTAATGATTTGAAACGAATGCTGATGAAAGTTAAAGAGGAAAGCACAAAAGCAGGACTACAGCTGAATGTCAAAAAGACTAAAGTAATGACAACAGAAGATTTATGTAACTTTAAAGTTGACAATGAGGACATTGAACTTGTCAAGGATTATCTATACCTCGGCACAGTCATTAACCAAAATGGAGACAATAGTCGAGAAATCAGAAGAAGGCTAGGACTGGGGAGGGCAGCTTTAAGAGAACTAGAAAAGGTCCTCAAATGCAAAGATGTATCACTGAACACCAAAGTCAGGATCATTCAGACCATGGTATTCCCGATCTCTATGTATGGATGTGAAAGTTGGACAGTGAAAAAGGCAGATTAGAGAAAAATCAACTCATTTGAAATGTGGTGCTGGAGGAGAGCTTTGTGCATACCATGGACTGCGAAAAAGACAAATAATTGGGTTTTAGAACAAATTAAACCTGAACTGTCACTAGAAGCTAAAATGATGAAACTGAGGTTATCATACTTTGGACACATCATGAGAAGACATAATTCACTAGAAAAGACAATAATGCTGGGAAAAACATCAGGGAGTAGAAAAAGAGGAAGGCCAAACAAGCAATGGATTGATTCCATAAAGGAAGCCACAGACCTGAACTTACAAGATCTGAACAGGGTGGTTCATGACAGATGCTCTTGGAGGTCGCTTATTCATAGGGTCGCCACAAGTCATAATCGACTTGAAGGCACATAACAAGAACAGCAATCTAGCAAACACAAAATTTTGCTTTTTATTCCAATACAAGCAGAATTAGGGCATGGATTGGCATTTACAGGATGAGAAAATATTAAACTAGATTAAATAAGAGCAGTCTCATTTTCTTTCTTCTCATCTCATTGCCTTGCAAACTTTTCCCACTCAAAATGGGGAACATCAGGGACTGAGGGCACATGGCACGCACAAGGACACTGGGGGCGGGGCTTGCATGCACATCCCTGCCTCCATCCACACTTTGAGCATTTTCATGTCCAAGCAAACACCTGAACATGCCTGTGAAGTTTTCATTTCTTCCATATGGGCATCCCCACAGATTCTGGTTGTACATTGGATTCAGACTACTCAAAACAATAAACCACACCAAAGTCTGTGCACAGCCTGCCTTGGTCCCTCCATCTGCCACACATGGACAATCCCAGGTTTTATATTAGAATCATAGGAAGTGGCCTGATACCAGGTCAGATTTTTTGTCCATCTAGTCCAGTATTATCTTCTTTGACAGTCTCTCCAGGGTCTCATGCAGAGACTTCTCACATCACCTGATCTTTTTAGCTGAAGTCACTGAAGGCTGAACCTGGGACTTTCTGCATGCAAAGCATGCACTTTAGCACTGAGCTACAGTTCCTCCCCAGATAAGTAATCTCCCCACCACTTTTTTTCTTGAGATGGCTTCCTGCACCAAAGCAAATCTGCTCTCCTCCAGCTTCTCTGCTGTGTTGTTGCTGTTTAGACACCAGAAAAGAAAAAAAGGGCAAAAGTACAGAGAGAATACCAAGGAAGCTCTGATACTGAGCTCTTAGAACAGCCAAACACCACCTCAGATTTAACTGCAAGAGGACTGTATCTTCCCAAGATCATTGTATCCAATCGTTGAGGGAGGCCCGTCTCTCGGTCCTGCCACCCTCACAGGCAGATCTGGTGGGAACACAGGAGAGGGCCTTCTCAGTGGCTGCCCCCAGGCTCTGGAACTACATTCCTAGTGAGGTTTAAATGGCTCCCTCCCTGTTGTTCTTCCATCAAGCAGGTGAAGACCTTTCTATTTCAACCGGCTTTGGGGAACTGACTGCAAGAGCTGGGTGCTGTTTTACTGATTTTTATTTTGTGTTTTTTAAAAATACTATGTGTTTTAAAATGAGAGCCAGTGTGGTGTAGTGGTTAGTGTGCCTCTCAGACTCAGAGGAAGGCAATGGTAAACCCCCTCTGAATACCACTTACCATGAAAACCCTATTCATAGGGTCACCATGAGTCGGAATCAACTCAAAGGCAGTCCATTTTTTCCCCATGTTTTAAATGGTTTTAATTCTATAGATAGTTTAATTACATTTTAATTATAACTTTCTGTATATTTTACTTATATTTTTTGGCTGTTTTTGTTTTAATTTTTATAAGCTGCCTCAAGTCCCAGTTCTGGGCAAAAGGCAGGATACTGTATATCATCATCATCATCTGAACATGGAAAATTATGTCATGATTCTTTCTAAAATATGGTGATGCATTTAAATTGAATAGAGATGGGGAGAAATTTCATTAAGTTTGCATTTAAAGGCAAATACCTAATTCACACTTTCTGAAAAAAAAAATACGTGAACTGGAACACAGCCATCCTTTGAAATTTGCACTTCTCTGAATTTTGCAATACAGTCCTCAGGCCAACTAAGTTGTAGAAAAATGCATATACTAGGGTAAAGTGCACAGCAAAATGCATATATTTGTGAAAATAGCATACAAAAACACTTTATATTCAGGAAAACTGCTTTGCAAAAATTAGGGGAAATTGCATACAAAAATGTGTCCATTAGGATAAATTTCTACTAAAATGCTGATGAATTTTCATGAGGACTTTAAAAAAAAGTATTTGCAAACTGATGTGGAAATGTGGCGAACTAAACCTAGGAGTAGAAAAATGAGATAAACCAAAATTGACAGATTTGCCCATTCCTAGAACTGAATCATGACCTGCTCCTATCAAAGTAGGATTAATTAATTAATTAATTAATTAAGCAGTCACCCATCCAGGCAATGGCCCAAGCCTGCTTTGCTTAATCATAGAATCATAGAGTTGGAAGGGGCCTTGTAGGCCATCGAGTCCATCCCCCTGCTCACAGCAGGAAATCCACAGCTAGAGCATCTCCCGCAGATAGCTGTCCAGCCTCTGCTTGAAGACATCCAGCAAAGGGGATCCCACCACCTCCCTAGGCAGTCGGTTCCATTGCCGAACTGCCCTTACTGTCAAGAAGTTCCTTCTAATGTCCAATCTGAATCTACGCTCCTGCAACTTAAAACCATTAGACCTAGTCCTACCCTCTGGGGCAGCAGAGAACAAATCTGTACCCTCCTCTATGTGACAGCCCTTCAGGTACTTAAAGAGTGCAATCATGTCACCCCTCAGCCTTCTCTTCACCAGACTGAACATGCCCAGTTCCTTCAACCTTTCCTCATAAGACTTGTTCTCCATACCGGTATCATCCTTGTCGTCCTCTTCTGAACCCACTCTAACTTGTCTATATCTTTCTTAAAATGAGGCGCCCAGAACTGAACACAGTATTCCAGATGAGGCAGAATATGCAGAATATAGTGGGACTATTACTTCCCTTGACCTGGAAACTATAGCTCTGTTTATGCATCCCAAAACCGCATTTGCCTTTTTTGCCGCAGCATCACACTGCAACGTGGTTGCCTCCAGTGGCTTTGGATTGTATCTTGGAATGCTTACAGGGATTCTTCTACAAATCCTTAAGAACCTATGCTATTATTCTGCAACCTACTTTCACAAGAAATTAACTCCTGTGGTATGGCAAACTCCAATATATCTAATACAGTATTTCTGATAACCAGATCTCTGATGGGAAGAGCCATCACTCATAGGTAGAAAGGACTGCCCCAACAATAGGCAGAGTAAGGTAACAGCCTCAGGTGGCAGTTACTGGGGAGTTGTGCCCCCTGATGTTCCTCCTGAGCCCCTGGCCATTCCTTTCTGTTGGATATCAGAGCTGTGTGTGCCACATAGCCTGTCATGCACCTCCTGAATTAGCCCACTGCCTTCAGTTGCAGTGGAGGATGCAATATCCCATTGCCAGAACTGAAGTAAGATTCAATTGTCAATCAGGTCAGCTTCTGTACATGGAATTGGTGGGGAGGGGAGCACCATCTTGTCCTTTAACTCAGGCAGCAAAATATTTGGGGCTGGTCCTAATGGTAGAGCATCTGCTTTTAATGCAGAAGGTCTGAGGTCTCCGTAGCAGCTGTGAAGGTGACAGTGAGGTTGGGTTTGCATGCATGCATTGCTGGAGCCAAGTTGGCGATGGCAGTGTCTTGAGCAGGGATGGAGCCAGGCATGACTGGGCACTTGGACATCAGCCTGCCCCGGGCCCATGACACCTGCCACACCTACCTCTCCCTTGCGGGTGCATGCCTACCGTCAACTAAGATATCAGTTGAAGCTTCCCTAAGAGGCTGATGCCTCTGCCACCATCTTGGTTGATGGCACAAATGCATGTTCATGTGCACACATGCCTGCCATCAATCAAGATGGCAACAGAGGCATCAGCCCCTTAGGGAAGCCTCAGCCACCATCTTGGTTGATGGCAGTCATGTGCACAGTGCAGCCAGCATTCACCCCAATGGGAGAGGTAGGTGGGGTGTGTAGGCGGGCATTGCAGATTTGCCCGGTTGAATGGGGGTGCCTGGGAGCTCTCTCTCTCTGTGATCCACAGCAGGGTCAGGAGCCGATGCTGCTGTGGATCACGGAACAGGACTGCTACCCACCCACTCTAAGGAAGGGCCCTTCAGGGGCACCTCTGGGCCCCAGGAGCTCTCAGCCAGGTCCCAACCTAGCCACCCTCTGGTGGAAGCCCTAGTTGAGATGGGCTTCACCATCCCACACCTCTGCTGTTGCCAGGTTCAATCCCCAGCAATTCCAGATAAGGCTCAGAGAGTCCACTGGCTGAAATCCTGGAGAGCTGCCTTCAGTTATTGTAGTGAGGTAGGTGGGCCAAAATTTTGACTTAATCTAAGGCCACTTTCCAATGGGCATTCTAGAAAAATGGTTGTGCCCTTAGAAAAATAGAGAAAATACGGATCATCTCTTTGCCAAGCAAAATCTACATAATCCAAGTATGATTTACTTTTGGACATGTAGATCAATTTGAACACTTTCACCCTTGCCAAAACTTGGTCATTTCAATCCATTCAAAGATCTCTCCCCCCCCCTCCCTCCTTGTAAAGCAATATAAAGTAGTTACTTCAGGCAGAAGATTTCAGAGGGGTGTGTTAGGGTTGCCAGGTGTCTGGTTTTTGCCTGGAGACTCTGGTTTTTGGGGGTCCTCTCCAGGTCTCCAGGTGACTCACCTTAATCTCCAGACTTTTAGCTTTCATTTTTTTTAAAAAATTAAGTTTCTAGGTGGTCTGGGTCAAAAGTTATAAACCAAAATGTCAGCCCAACTGCAACTTCTGTTAGTACCAGCTGCTCTAATCCCTGCCCCTTTCAGGTTTTTAGCCAATAAGTGAAGTCAGGGTTGTGATTGACAATACCAATAGCTAAACTTCATTTCAGGAATTCAGTAGCAGCATAAAGTTTCTCTGTACAGGACTGGGACTTGCTTCTGAGTAAACATGCATAGGATTAAGTAAGCATAGGATTGCATTACAACAGAAGATAACAGCAGGATCTTGGTAGACATAAAAGTGTACATGCAGGGTTTTTTAATTACTTGCTTACCATGAAAACCCTATTCATAGGGTTGCTATAAGTCAGGATCAACTTGAAGGCATTTCCATTCCATTTCATTTTTCATCCTTCAAATAATTGTTAAAACAGAAGTTTTAAAAAGTGTACATGCTGCAGTGTTATACTTTTCTAATTAAGGAATCAAACAAGTTTAAATTTTACTGGACTGTTGAAGAGGGCAGTTTATTTGTCTTATTCATAACCTGTTTTGAAAACCTTCCCAGTATTATTTTTTTCTGTGAGTAAAGCTGCAATGCTAATTCCACATACCTGGGAGTTAACCCCACTGAATTCAGTAGGACTTACTTTTCAGTAGACATGATTAGGATTGTGCTGAAAATCAATGGGACTTTTGAGTGAACATAAAAAATGATTGTGTTGTAAATCTTTCTCTCCACCTCCGATCCCCCTTTTTTAAGCAGTTAGGCAGGACTTACTTAGGTGTCACTGCTTTTCTTTGGCAGGAAACTAATAGTTATTTTTTTTAAAAAAATGTTCTGCAATTGCCAACTGGTTTTGACAATAAACTGTTACATGGGGTGTATGTATTTTTACATCTCCACTGTGTGTGTGTATATGGAATCTTTCCAACAACTCTGTGCGGTAGTGTTGGAAACCAAGGCAGCTCATAACAAGAAATAAAGCCAACTAAAATCAAATAACCATAAAACAAATATAAAACAGTTGCAAAACTGCTTAAAGTGGCATGATTCTGAATTTTGGATTGGGTGAGTGAAGTTCCTATTCATTGAATTGCAGTCCTGTGCATGCTTCCCTGTCTGAGTAAGCACCGTTAAATACATTGGGACGTACTTATAAGTAAACATGCATAGGATTGCAGTATAAATATCTTTACAGGTTGTGTAAATAATAACCTTTGTCATTCATGCTTATATAAATATTTATTCATACTGTGTCTTGATATCTATCTTATTTCACACTATTATTTCCTCTACATTTTAAGTGTGCCCTTCTTCCTTGGGGTGGTCATGGTCCCCCTCTGTCATTTTCACTCTGAGGGGCAGATTAGGTTGAGAGATGGTGCATATCCCATGGTCACTCAGTAAACTTTGTAGCTTATTTCCATTTTAAAATTTAATTAAAATGATTTATACGTAGGTAAAGTTTATGAAGTAATGCAGATCCACATAATACATTTAAAGCACACCCAACTCACATTGAAAGCACATGACTAAAGAATCCTGGGAAGTGAACTTTCCCCCTCACTGTTATAGTTCCCACCCCGCTCAACAAACTACAGTTCCCAGGATTCTGTAGTGGGATTCATGTGCTTCAAATTGTTGAATGTGCTTTAAATGCATGGTGTGGATCTGCCCTAGTATGGTGCACATTCATTAGTGAATTGAAAAGAACAATTTTAAAAGATATGTTTTCAAACAGGGCTGTAACTCAGTGGTAGGGCACATGCTTTGTATCAAAGGTCCAAAATTCAATCTCTGGAAGAGACTATTGCCTGGAATCCTGGAGAGACAATGATAGTCCATGTTATCAGTACTAACCTAGATGGTACCAAATGGCCTGACTCTGTACAAAAGTGGAAAGAAACCCAAGGGCCACAGTGACTGCAAAATTTATTTATTTATTTTATTTACAACATTTATATATTGCTTTATTGTAAAAAAAACTGAACACAGTTTATAGAAGGAATTAAAACAATAAAATTATTGGCAAAATAGTTAAAGACAGGTATTTTAAAACTTCAAAATAATAAAACCAACAATGAGTTAAACAGATATTAAAAACATAATAGCTTCTACATGCCTAAACAAAAATGTTTTTAGCAGGTGCCAAAATGAATACAATGAAGGCCCCTGCCTAATGTAAATAGGCAGAGAGTTCCAAAGTGTAGGTACTGCCACACTAAAGGATCAATTTCTTACAAGAGCAGAACAAGTGCTATGTGGAACCCGTAACATGGAAAGCACACCTTGAACTTAGCATGGTAGCAAATCGGCAACCAGTGCAGATTTCATTGCAGAGGTGTTATTTGCTAATAGGGTCTCACTCATGTCAGCAATTGTGCCGCAGCATTCTGCACTAACTGCAGCCCCTGGGTCAGGTTGTGCTGCATGAGGATTTCTGTGATCTTAGCTAACTGGCTGCCAGGATTTTTTAGGTTTGGTTAGGAACCCTGACTGGTTGTGGGATGCTGAGTTTTCTCTCTTACTCATAGGAATCTTGTGGTTGGTACAGTATTCCATTTAGGAAATCATCACTGTCTTTTGTTTTTCTTTTTCTGTTTGCATTTCATTTACCTCTGACCTTACTCCCTTACATCTCTAGAATCAACAACAGTGGTTCCATGTGGTCAGCTCAGTCCCCTGAAACCCACTGATGATGTACCTTGGTATTTGCATGATGGTTTGTTTCTTGCCCAATAGTGGTAAAAGAGAATTCACATACTGGGAAGTGTGGCTTCAATTGCTGTTGTTCCCAATCTACTGCCTGTGAAGGTAGACCAACCCATGTGTGTTTTCTCTCTGTCAGTTATTATGTATGTATGTACTGCCTTTTAGTCGATTCCGACTTACGGTGACCCTATGAATAGGGTTTTCATGGTAAGCTGTATTCAGAGGGGGTTTACCATTGCCTTCCTCTGAGTCTGAGAGGCAGTGACTGGCCCAAGGTCACCCAGTGAGCTTCATGGCTGTGTGGGGATTTAAACCCTGGTCTCCCAGGTCATAGTCCAACACCTGAACCACTACACCACTACTGACTGGAATTGGGTTGACTGTCAAGGTAAGTTTACAGCATGCCCACAGAGTAGGCAGGAAAGAGTAGAGAATCTTCTTAACTCTTACTCATTTCTCAAACCTCTCTCTGCAGTGAAGGGTCAAGTCTGTAAAGACATTTGGAACAGCAATGTTAAAAGGCAGACAGGGCATTCCAGGCAGGGGGTTGCCCACCCTGCTTTGATATAGATATCTTTGCAGAAGATCTCTAGTAGGGTTGCCAGGTCCATGGCCTGAGACTGATCCTGTATCTTTAGGAGAAGAGAAGGCCAGCCAAGTACAGGTGTTCTTGCAACTCTGTAATGGGAAAAACCACAAGGTAAAATTCTCCCTCCCCCCTCCACAACTTTTAAAGATACAGAAGACCTATTGGAGGCCGGGCCTGGCAACCAAGAGGTCTTCTGTATCTTTAAAAGTTGTGGAGGGGGGAGGGAAAATTCCACCTTGTGGTTTTTCCCATTACAGAGTTGCAAGAACACCTGCACTTGGCTGACTTTCTCTTCTCCTAAAGATACCGCATCAGTCTCAGGCCAAAAACCTGGCAACCTAATCCCTAGGTAAGCCTTACCAACAGCACAATCCTAACAATATCTACTCAGAAGTAAGTCCTGTTGAGTTCTATGGGGCTTAGTCTCTTAGTTAGTGTGTGTAGAATTGCAGCCTTCAGGGGCATTCATCTTTACTTCTGAGTGCTCCCATCCAACACCTCCACAACATTAGGCTTCCTTCTTCCTACAATGGCTTTCTGGTGACTGGCCTTGCCTCAGGACACTTAAACCTTCTTGCCAGAAGCAAGTAGGCTAGATTAAATGTTTCCTACCCAGGCTTCCTAAGTAGGTGAGAAGGAATGAACCCGTCATTTCAGCTGGACCTAGAAACACCCTCATTTAGCTAAGATTTCTATCTTAATTTCCAATCAGAGAAATGTTTTTGTTTGTGGTATGCTCTAAGCAGCTGTGGTTGATACTTAATGTATCTTGCTTAATGACATCACTAGTACTGCCCCCTATGACATCATTATGGCTGCCCACTATGACATTACTAGGGCCTGCCCCCATGACATCACTAAGGCCTGCCCCTGAAATCTCAGGGTTTGGAATGCTTCTGACCTGGCAAACCTTGTGTCTGTTATTTTTTATTTTTATTTTAAAAAGAGCACCAATTTAGAGCTTTAGCGCAGCCCCCCCAAAAATGTGGTCTCCAAGCTACATTCAAGTTATCTATGGCATGTACATGTTACATATTCTTATTGATTTTTAACTGTATTTGTATTGCTTCTTTTATACCTTATATTGTATTTCAGTTGGAATTTTATGGACTGCAACTGTAATACAATAAAAGACAGTATAAGAAATAAATATACAATTAAAAATCATATAAGCACAGTGCATTACAATTGCTGCAACAGGCAGAAAAATCATTCAGTGGTCCATCAAGACTCTGAGCAATCTTCAAGCGGTCTGTGGGGGGGGGAAGTTTGGGAACCACTGTGCTAGAGCATCATTTTGAATTTAAGCTTCACGTGCAAAAATGTCTGCATCCGGCACTGATGTCTCTTCCTGTTACACATAATATTAATGCAGAGTGTCTGAATCTTCCCAGAGAAATGCAGCAGCTTAGTGTTGATGATACAACAATTTTAAGAACTTTTCATAATATGGATAAACATACATATGTAGCTTCTCTAACATTTATTTTGCCAGAGTAAATCTAATCACAACTTTTTTCCAAGACTGTCAGCTGTGTCTGGCCATTTGTTATAGCAACAGCAAACACGACATGCCATTCAATGATAATGACATTAATAGTAATAATCAGAATACTATTTTAAACCCTCCTCAATAAAATTTTAGCAATATATTACAGCTCGAATTAGCTATAATTGTAGTCACAATTAGAACACATGAGTATCTAGGACCACAGGGAGACAGAGAATATACTCAGAATATGATATAAACTGTATTGCCCTTTTGAATATTTTGAATTTACTCTCACAATATATCATAATAAGCACCCTCCTTCATTAATTTTCCTGAAATCTCCAGATGGGAAACAAAATATTAATTTTGTTCAGCCTTAGGCATTGTTGACAGTTAAGGTACTCACTAAATCACTGATCTTCTATGCATTAATATTAGATTTCTTCTGCAAAAAAAAAATGCAAGATCCATGGGTATAAGGTTCACTTTGTCATAAATATAATGAATTGTTTTTCAACATGATTAATTTGTCAAAAATGGCAAGTATATATATTGGGCAGGCAAGATTCCTGAGCAAACTAACCTACCTTATAGTCATGGTAATACTCACAGAATTATGCAAATTAATTGAGTCTTTCAATGTTGCATAAAATGCTACTACTAGTACAAGGCATGGAACATTAGGCTGTTCATCCACCAAAAGTTGCATTTTAAAGGCAGGCATCTGCACAACGGAGGCCTCATGGTGGAAGGTCCTTAGAAGCACAATCTATTTCCCTGCAAAGCTATAGACTTTCAGCCATTTCACAGACAAGAAGATGTGCTTTTTTTAAATAAAGAAGAATCATTTTCTAAAAAGCAACAGACAAGTAGAGTATGACAGTATTGTATTGTTTTTCCACACAAAAGGATATAAGACATTTACATTAGAGAAAGTGATCCTTACTTTATATGCCATAAATAAGCTGTTTTACTAGCACAATCTCATTTGCAAACCTTAAACCTATGAGGCATAGCATTAACATCAGAAAGGTTAACTTACAATGTTATCCTATGCATGCTTACTCAGAAGCAAGTCCTGTTAGTTCAGTGAGACTTTCTCCCAAGTAATTGTGCCTAGGATTATGCAGTCTGAATATTTATTATTTATCTTATTATCTTTTAAACTGGATCTTGGATCCAAAGATTCCTCTGTTGTGAACATTTTCACATTTCTCAGTTCCTACCCAATTATATACATATATACAATATGCATATGTATAACCCTCTTAAATTCTCTTGGACCTGGCAACACTTAAAAATCCCCAAATCAACGTTCAAGGTTTTGTTGCTGACATTTAAAGTCCTAAATACCTTGGGACCAGGATGCCCCTGGATACAGGCCAACCTGATCTTTAAGATCTTACATGGAGACCCTTGCTGGTCATTCCACAACTAGTGGATTGTCACTTGGTGACAACATGGAGGCAGGCCTTCTTGGTGCTGGCACTCACCCTCTGGAATGCCCTCCTTCAAGTAATTTGTGAGGCAGAGACAGTAAGAACCTTTAAATACCTCTTAAAACCTCTATGTTTATACAAGCTTTCCTAGACACTGACTGTTACATTTTTAATTTTGTTTTGTGCACTGCACAGTTTTATTTGTGATATACAGTTGTGTTTTTAATCTAGTTTTTTTTAGGTAATGTTGTTGTTGCATTTTTATTGTTACTGTATTTCTGTTCTGAACCTGACAAAGATTCTTATTATATTAAGCAGTATAACAATTTACAAATAAAATAAATAGTAGTAAAATCAAGCCAATTATTACACTATTTCATTTTTTTAAAAATTCTCAGTGCAGTGTTCTGTTCTAAATTTATACCGTTGCATCACCATTGTACCCGTACAATGTATTTTGATTCAATAATTAAACAACACTGGCTTTATATAACCAATAAACACAAGCGGCCATTAGCCTTACCCACAACTGCAAATAACCTCAGAGCACTGTGTAAAATAAAATAAAAATATTCAACTTCTTCTTCCTGCACTACAGCTAACATGTTGCATCTCCACACAGTTTTATCAAAAACAATGTACAAATGAAATTAAGAGTCCATTCACACTTCAAACTGAACTACATTTTGAAGTTAATTTTCTTCAGAGCAAGCACCACACCTAAAAATGCAATATTCCTTTTGTTTCTACAGCACGTATAATATCCATAAACAAAGAAAACTACTATTGTATATGAATCTTTTAAAAATATGTCCTGCACAATTTTGCCTCTCATTCTCATTAAAAGGATATTTTAAAAAGAATAAACAGAATTTGTAGACAGGGTGTTTTGCAAATGCTGATTATATCATTCTTGCTTACAGATCTTTACATCAGAATTTTTGGATTGAATCTGGGACATGATATCTAATGACAGGGTAATCATGCTTTATCCCGCACCATTTTCGTTGATGTTGCAGTAACCATTTGTTCCCTTGTGCCTTATATCTAATACTTAAAAATGTACTTTTACACAAAATGGTGTTGTATTATTTGCTTGTAAATATAAGCTAAGTATTGGCCTCCAAGGGATAATGTGCCTACCTACTATAGATTCACAGTATTTATTTTGTTAGACATTAGAATAATCTTCAGGATATAGCTTGAATCACCAAAAGGGTTGAGCTCAGAAGGAAATTAAATTCTCAGCACATCTATTGTGTCCCTAACCATCACTGGAAACTCTGACAATAGAATGTGTTCTCCCTTCCTGGCTTGTGTGGAAAAGCTATTAGCAGCGCTGGCATAGCAACTACTGTACATACATGCAACAAGAGGAGACTACAGCCCTGTGACTAAATTTATGTACAATAGACTATATTTTGGCGGTCTGTGTCAGCAAACCCATGGAGAGCAGCAGGAGAACAGGGCAGTAAGTGGCCTCTACACCCACTAAATTACTGCAAAGACTGCTCCTCTGATCATGTGTGACAAGAGTTTCTGTGTGGCTGGCATAATTATTATTCAGATGGCATAACTCATATACATGTATACATAGTGTACACAATCCAGCAGAGTTATGTACATTTAAGCCCCATTCCCCACCACCACCATGGGATGTGTGTGCAATTCAAAGTATGTTTATTAAAATATTATTTCTTTCATTTTTATCCTATTCTTCTAAGAAATTCAGGTTGGCTTCCCCCACCTCTTACTTTCCCAGCAACCCTCTGAGGTAGATTAGGGGGAGATAGAGAGAGGTCACTAAACAGGTTATATCACTTAACAGGGATTTGAGCTTGGGGCTGCTTAACCCATTTGTAGCACAAAAATGTAGTTGTTCTCAATCTGGAGTTGTTCATGCTCGTCCTCAACATGCTGCTTTCAGTCTAGACCAGCCTTTCCCAACCAGTGTGCCTCCAGATGTTGTTGGACCACAATTCCCATCTTTCCTGACCATTGGCAATGCTGGCTGAGGCTGATGGGAGTTGTGGTCCAACAACATCTGGAGGCACACTGGTTGGGAAAGGCTGGTCTAGATGGATTCTAGATCCTGCCATCCACAAGGTTACTTGATAGGTGTTTGAAAACCTTCCCCTTGATTAGGTTGCCTATACCTTTTTGTCTTCCGCATGACCCAGGTGAGTGAAGGAAGTGGTGACTGCGATCTTAGTATATACCTGCCTACAACATTATTGGGCAAGTGTGGATACACTCCCTCTTTGCCAGGACCACCTACATCTGTTTTCATCTGTTTTCAAACAGACACACTATGGGTTAATACAGAATCAATCTGCAATGAGCTTTTATTTTCAGAATGAAATCAGTTGATCAAGAAATTATTTTCATGGGCAAAAAAATATGCAATAGAACTAGATTGCGTGTGGACTATCTGGGAAAAAACCTCTGTCTCCATTGATTCTAGAATAAAATGTTGTGGATACGCATCCTGGGTCTACCAGGTTTAAATTCAACATGCTAGCTGCAACACTGGTTCTTTCAGAAGTCCTATTAAGTTCAATGGCATTTACTCCATAGTAAGTGGATTAGCACTGTTCATTTACATGCTCATAAATGTGCACTGGACTATGGCCATTATTTCTCTGAGCTAGGAACAACTGCTGCCCTATCACTTCCTGCTTTCCCAGAAACATAAGCAAATAGCACTAGGTGCTTCTGATGTGGTTAATCAGGAGAGTGGGCTTTACTCCTGCAGTGTTTGCACATATATTAAGGGGTTTTTTTGTCCCAGAAGGCTCACATTATTTCAGAGATAGTTCATACGTGCAATGAAACAACAAAAGACAATGAAGGTGTCATGCATGTTTCTTTGTCTGCTTCTTCCAGAATTCCAAAGAAAGTGGGATGCTCATATCTCTTCTCAAAAATGCTTTCTCTCCCCCCCTCCATCTTACTGCTCCCCCCTTCCACTGTGGCTGTCAAGAACAACATAGCTGCTGATGTGAGCAGTGGCTCTGCCACTCCACTCCACCAGTGGTGGCTGATGGCTCCATGTCAGTGGGACAGTGGAGTCTGCTCCGGGTTTTAGTCCGAACTTTCAAGGAGCTGACCAAGGTGCTTTGCAAAAATATGTTTATTAGGAGAAATTTGCACTAAAATGCTGATGAATTCTTGTGAGTATTTTTTAAAATAAAAAGATACAAATGGTTGCAAAAATTGAAAAACTGAATTTAAAATTGGAAAATTGAGAAACAGAGAACCAAAACTGACAAGTTTATTCATCTGTACTGCTTGTTTTTCTTTATAAACATTTTTTTAAAATCCCTGGCACACACACTGTCAATGGCATTGGGCTATTGGCAGACACGATTCCATCCTGGCAGGACTTTCTTGAGAGACCAAGTGTCCAGGCAAAATTGTTTTCACATAGGTCTGGGCTATACATGAGTATCTTTACATAACAAAAGGCACAGGTGATGAGTTGTCATGGGTCATCTCTGCCGGTCACATCTTATTTCAATATGGTGGTCACATCTTTGATGAAAGGGAGAAGTTTGGGTGTCTCCAGAAAGGGCACTTGGTTTAAACAATGCAGGATATGATTACTGGCTACCATCCATTCACTCACAAAGGATGATTAACAGCTAAATTATAGGTGTTGCTTATTTTATTTTATTTTATTTTATTGATATACCAATTTCTTCCCATCATGGAACTCAAGGCAGCATAGATATGATTTTCCAGATGGTCATCCATCTAGGCACTGACCAGACCTTGACTCAGACCCAGACCTGCTTAGCTTCAGAAAGCCCCCACACAGAGTAATCTAAATTGGATGTTACATCCATATACAGGAAAAGCTGGAGCTGGTTAACCACCCAGACCTAGCAAAAGGCACTCCACACCACTGAAGCCACCTGAGTGGTTGATTCTTCATCTGATCATTCAGGAGGAGTGCAACCCCATCTAGAACAGCCCACCTTTGTATTTTCTGGACACAGGAACCACCAATCTACACTACCTCCACCTGGATAGGTATGGCAAAAGACTCTGAGATCAACTGTGAATTTGCAAATGATGTCTGCTTAGATGACCACATACTGGCATTAATGCTGACTTCTACACAGGAGCTCTTCCTCTGTTCATAAACTCGCTGCTAGAGCAAGGCCAAATTATACAGATAGTCTTAGGACATGTACACAGCTCCAGCTGAACTGAGTTATGTGGTAAATAGAAGTATGTTTGTCAGTTGAATGGTAATGTGAAGTTGAGGGAGAAATCTGCAGGAGGGTGTGAGCAGATGGGAGTCCTCTTCCCAGGCTTTTCTAACTCATGCTCTGGATGTTCATCCTAGAGAGGAAAACAAAGGGCAAATGGCCAGTGGGAGGGCTTGCAGGACAATATTAGCAGGCAGGGAGAAACAGTGGATTCTCCCCTACAAATCTCAACTGCCCAGCAGCAGATGGCATGGTGGGGTGGAGGTGCTTGCCTGACCTTCTGGCAGGTAAGTCACTTCTGTTTACTGGGAGGGAGAAGGGCAAAGCAGCAGTGAAGTCAGCACAATGCAAACAATCCAGCTCTCCTTCTGGTGCATTTGCAGTGCACCATGCTGACCTCACCCCTCCCCCTCCCAGTAAGCAGCAGCTACTCACCTGCTGGGAGGTCAGGTAAGCACCTCCACTTCACCATGCTGTCCACTGTTGCAACTGCCCTCACATTAGTTTTAGCATCAATGGCTACTAGCCACATCAGCTATGCTCTACCTCCACTGTCTCTGAATACCAGTTACTAGGAATCGCAAGTGGCGCCAATGCTGTTGTACTCAGATTCTGCTTGCAGGCTTCCCATGGGCATCTGGTTGGCCACTGAGAATGGAGTGCCAGACTAGAGGGACCTTTGTCTTGATCCAGCAGGCCTCTTATGTTCAGAGGGGATGATGGAGCTGGAAAACCAGTGTTTATCTCTTAACATCTAGTCTCATTTTGAGAAGAAACATCATCGCCAAGTATCAAAATGCAAAGATAGCAAAGACAATACTGGATTAGTGGTACACTGAACCATCTAGCATCGCCCCCTGCTGAGATGATGCCGAAATTATGGCAAGGAAGCCGCTTCTTTGATTACTGAAACACAACTATATTTCTGAAACAGTGGATTTTGTTACTACAGTATCAAAATCGGGAGAGGTAACTTGTGATTTCATTTGTTCTGTAACTATAAAAAGGTCTTTTGAATAAAGACTGCCGATGGCTCTATTATAATTCCAAAAGATTGTGCTTGCTGATTTTTCACCAACATTATCCTGTGATTACTTACTTATGGCTTTAAAGAATACGTCACTTTTGACTTGCTTAATATACAGGTCTAGATAGTTTGTGCTGTCACTGCTGAACATGTGTTCTTAGAACTGTCCACTGATTTGGATGAAGCAAGTAAGCTTCATTCATAAAGTAAGCAGGCTTAAGATTTCAGACATAATAAGATAGTTAATCACTTTTAGAGCATATTTAGGCTGCAACCTTATACACACATGCCTGGGAATAAGCTCCACTGAACATAGTTGTTCTTACTTCAGAGTAAACATGTATAAGACTATAAATCATATGTTGTCATAGATATACCATATTACAGTGTAACAAGCAAAAGATATGTACCTGCTCCAAGGAGCTATCACTTTAATGTTTTCAGTATCTGCATGCCTAACTCAGTGCTCACAGTGGGGCTTTTTATTACTTTCTTCTTTCAAACAGTAACTCTATACTACATATAAAGCTGCAATTCTGTGTGAGTGACTGTTTAGAAAAGAGGTATGACCCGCCCGCCTTCTAGTGTGCACATCTAAAAAGTGCTTTCAGGAGGGTAACTTTGATCTTGTTTACTTCATGACCACTTTGGAATGCCTATTTCCATATTACAGCTAGGAAAACTAGGGACACATATATTTGTCATAATCCAGCACATATTAAATTATTTTGAAGTTCTTATTACTATTACTGTTACTATTACTATTTGTCAAGAACAAATCCTGCCAGAGTAATCTCATTTTTTGAACAGGTAACCTCCCTATAGACTGTGGGAATGCGGTGGACATAATATATCTCAACTTCAGAAAAGCTTTTGATAGAGTGCCCTATGACATTCTGATTAGCAGGCTAGCTGGATGGAACAACTATCAGATGGATTCACAGTTGGCTATAGACTCATACTCAAAGAGTGCTTAATTATGGTTCCTCCTCAAACTGGGGGGAGGTAACGAGCAGGGTACACAGGGCTTGGTCCTGGGCCCAGTGCTCTTCAACATTTTTATTAATGACTTGGATGAGGAGGTGCAAGGAATGCTTATCAAATGTGCAGATGATACAAAATTGGGAGGGATAGCTAATACCTTGGAAGGCAGAAACAAAATTCAAAGGAATCTTGATAGGCTGGAGCACTGGGCTGAAAACAACAGAATGAAATTTAACAGGGATAAGTGCAAAGTTCTACACCTAGGAAAAAGAAACCGAACGCAAAGTTATAATATGAATTCCTGTTTAGCATGAAAGTAGTTTACTGGGAAACTCTATTAATGAATAATTTGTATTGTCTTTCGATATCAGGTATTTGATTTAGCTATGCTGGATTGAATTTGTTTTAGAAAGCACGTCTTAATATTTCATCTGCGAGACATGCCTATGTTTACTACTAATTTAAAAAGACTACTGGGACAATTTAAAAGGTCGACTGGGAGGATATACCTTCAGCTCTTAGAAATATTGAAGAGGTGCATCTAGCTAGGAATTCTGTTTTTCTCCTTTTCTCATTTTTCCAATCTGAAGTTCAGATTGCCACATCTCTGCATCTGTACATTACTTTTAAAAAAAGCCCTCATGAAAATTCATCAGCATTTTAGTGTGCATTTCTCCTAATTTACATATTTTGTATGCAATTTTGCTTAATACAAAAAGTGTGGTTTTTAAATATCTTTTACTCAGAGTAAACCTACTGAAATGAATGGACCTAAGTTAGTCATGGCTATTACTTTCAATGGGTCTATTCTACACTGAGTAAAAGTTAGTTCAATACAACCCATCTTTTTCCTAATATACTGCATTTTTGTATGTTATTTTCATGCACAATTTCCCCTAACACACACTTTTTGGTACACTTTTTTGGCATTGCAAAAATCAGAGCAGACACATGCAATATTGTTCTCAAGTATTTGTTCTGAAAATAGTTAAGATCATATTGTGTCCCATATTCCTTCACTAAATTGAGAGTACAGCTTTTTATTCTTGGAAGTACCTGTCTGCCCCCCAAAGTGCTGGGGAGAAACAAAATTTGAAAAAAAAGAAAGAAATTACAAAATTGACCCAGTAATTTGAGGAGAAATGGTTTCTTGAAATTGTCCCATCCCAACTTTGTTTTTCCAAATTATTTCACTGACTCTTCAATAAGTCCAAATGAACTCAATGGCTAGACACGCATAGGACTGCACTACATTGATTCCCCTCTGTTTTCCTTCCTTTCCCTGCCCCCCCAAAAATCCTAGCATTGCATGCCTTTTAAACATTTGGATCTGTTTTTGAATAAAGCATCTTGGGGTGGGGATTTGCAAGGCATCCCTGTTTCAAAAAAGAAATCCAAACATAACAACCTTTTCATAGTAGCTCAGGTTTAAAAATAGGGTTACATAGAATGCTACTCTGTGACTTTATATTTTTAACAAGCCTCCTTCAATCACTGCCTCTTTTTGTTTTTTTTGAAGTGGTGCACCTCCTGAAGAAAACAAGCAGTGGTGTATGTCTTTAAGGGGGGGGGGTTGTTCTGCAGAGCTGCTGCTGTCTACTGTCATTCATGATGACAATCAGCAAAGGAGGCAGTCATTTTGAATTTAAACAAAATTCAGAAAGCATCTCACAACAGGGCTTTCTAAGAAACAAAATCCGGTCCAGCCATAGTCCCACACACACCCTCCGGAACCTCCATGCTCCTATGTGTTCAACGTTTAGCTTAGCAGCACCAAGATCAGTGCCTGAATTGCAGGGAGGTGAGGGTGATTTCTCCCTTAGCTGCTGTTTTAGAAGCGCCATGGCTTGTCCCCCCACATACACCTCTATTCAGGCATCCCCTTTTCTCCTCCCCCCCCCGATCTCCCTGCCATGTTGATCTAAGAATATGACCAGCTGAAGAGAGCAACCTGGTCTTCACCTCTGCACTGCTGTGTTTACTTAGATTGCCTAAACAGATCCACACCGTGTTCAGTATCAGAACTACAGGGGAGCCAGAGATCTCCTGGCTTGCCCTCTTATCTTTGTCATGGGCCCCTTAACCACTGTTTTTAGAAGGCTATTGGGGGCTTGAATTGGCTAAAAATGGAGGTGGGGGAGCAAATAAGGGACAGGGCTTATGCGTTTCATCAAGCCCCCCCCTTCCCCCCTAATAGCAGGCACTGACTGTCATTTTATTCCAAAGATTAAATTGGGGATGGGGGACCTCAGGCCTGGGGTCCAAAAGCAGTCCTCCAGGCCTCTCCGCCGGGCCCTTGGAGGTCTCCCAGGCCACACCCCTCACTGTCTTCCCCCCTCAATGGTTTTGGTTGGCTGGAATATGTCCTTGAACTCTTGATACTGCCTAGATGGAGGATGCAAAGGGGACTGTGCAGAAACTAGCTTACTGTACAAAGGTAAAATTCAGATTTGTTGTTCTGCCCATTTTTGCTTCTAGTCCCACCATTGGAATGTGACCCTCGGAAGGTTGCTTAGAAAGAAATGTGGCCATTGAGCTGAAAAAGGTTCCCCACCCCTGCACTAAATAATACAGCCAGCAAGTATAAAGCATTGCATGTAGAGACCAAGATTATTGTGCTCTGGTTAGAGGGAGTGCAGGGATTTCCACCAGAATATTGCTTCCCAGCCACCCCACTTGTATGCTCACTGAAAGTCTATAAGGGACTGCATTTAGCAAGTCATGGCTCACCAGGGGAATCTGATGATTTTCACTGGTAGGGGGAACATCTCCTTCTCCATGCTGCAATGAAACCTAGTATCTGTAATTACATTTGCACACATTCATCCATGGTTATTCTTTCCTTGCCAATTTTGTTCTCTCCTCACTGTCAGCATTTTAGATTGCAAGCTGCTGTGGGGACAAGGACTTGATTTGCTTATGAAACTGAAGGTGAGACTCTACAGATGTGCATGGTGCTCCGTTGCACCCAAACAGCTTGCTACATGCATCAGCCTCCATGTGGCTGCATTTACAGTGGCCATGAGACTGCTGCTCATTGTATGAATCAAACCTCTCATGCTTATGAAGCATCAAGCCTCAGGGTGGCATAACTATATATTTAACATGTCCTCCCTCTGATGCCCACCAGGCCACCTATGAAAATAAGATGCATCTCCATAGGGTTTGCCTTGCAAAACATTTACATGAAATATTGCTCATTTACAAGCTTGTATGATCATCCTTGTTCATCATGCAATGAAATATTCATAAAATGCAAAAGCATAGCAGATATTATAGCATCTTAATTTTAAAAGCTAAACAATGCATTGTGAATTCCAGATGCTATAAATCCATTGGGTGGGTGGAAACAAATACTAGCAGAAGTGAAATTATATGTGCAATCTGCTGCAAGAACTATGTAATATTTTTAACATTCCAGCCACTTGCTTGTTTTCTAAATGAAAATGATATTTATGAAGGGAAACTCAAACTCTTGCAGAAGCGTACTACACACACACAGAGAGAGAGGTTCACAAATTATTCACGGATAGATTGTGCCATAGCTCTCCTATTCATTCTAACAAAAGCAACACAATGAGTATGTCATTTCATAAATGCATCGTTTCAGTGGGGTGGGACCTGAGGTCATTTTGTTTCACAGAGAAGCTGGGACCTCTGCATCTGAACACTCCAAACCTAGTCCACATTGTGCAAATCATAATGTGCCTCCTGAAAAGCAGGGGAAGGGGAGTAAATGTGTTGCACTAGAAGAGATGGAAAGATAAGGAATTAATTTAGTAAATGTAAACCCAGAGGGTTTGTTTATTTGTTATTTCAAATATTTAAATCCACCTTTCACTGAAGGGACTCAGGCTGTGGTACACTGCCTGTGACTTTGCATAGATCTATTTAAGATTCTCTTGAAGTGTTTGTAGGTAAAGATTTGTTAATTGAGGGAAATTAGGTTGTTGTATTTTAACTCAGTGTCTACAACATTTGGATGACTAGAAAATCAGAGAAATGGGAGCATTGTGGGGTTAGATTGATATGAAGAAACATAAAGCATGCAACAGAGCACAAACAGGTCCTAGGTCCCACACACACACACACACACAGAGCAGTGAATCACATCAGCCCCAATACTGAATCTCACCCCTGTTTTTAAACGTACCTAGGTTGACCTGCATGTCTCTCTTTTGATTTAGAATCGAAATACACCACTAGGGTAGGAAAAATGTGTCTTCCAAATGAGATTAACTGATGATGATTCCAGCTCTCCTGTCTTCCCATTTGTCCATTGATTTCGCTTCTCCTCTGTCTCCCTTCTGTACCAAGTGTGTGGGATTCTTGGGGGAATGTGGCCTTCTTTGGTTCTTTGGGAAGAGATGAGGTCCACGGTGGTGATTCAATTCTGCTGGCTGTATTCTTGTTCTGTCCATGCTATCATTTGATTTGATGATTGGTGATAGTTGTGATTCCTTAGTTTCATTTTGATATATTCTTTACTGAGATTTTACAATATTTGTTGTACCTCAACCCCAGGAAGGGACAAGACAGACCAGTGGCCTAATTTTCCTGCATCACCTTCTGCTCTGTGAGTAGAACCAGAAATGATAACATGGAAAGCTGGAGATCTTGGCAAAATGAACTATAAGCAGGATCGGCAGAATGTATTATAACTGTGCACTCTTATCTGGGCATGAGTCCCATTACAGTGGGGCTTACTTCTGAGTAGATATATATAGGATTGTACTGTATCTTGTGGGGTTGTGTTTCCACCCCTCCTCGACCCTCCCAAAGAGGCAATCTGAGTATCTGAATTACTTGTAAAATTAGTTTTAAAACGCTGTTAAATAGCCCAACACTGAGGATCAATGTCAAATCTAACGGATAATCTAAACACTTTGGGACTATACTAACCTCACTATACATCATAATAACCTTGAGCCTTGCAAGCTTTAATTAAGTTCAATAGTCAACTGAGGTTTTTTTAGTTGGAGGAAGTTTGATCAGTCAGCTAAGACTGAAGGGTCAGCCTTGTCCATTTTATAAAGTAATTTTAGTTCTCATGTGCTATTATATTTCCTTTTAACAAGTAATAGCTTTTGTTTATTAAATTGTAAATTATTTCACACTTCCTTTACACATCTATCTATGTGGAGGGTAGGGTAATATACACATTTATTTAAATGTAATTGATGGATTCATTGATCAGTTAAAATCCAGATGGTGAATCCACTGAAGAAACCACACCTTTAATAGTTTGGATAGCTCTAATTAATATAATGGATTCTAAATACATGATACATCCTGAAATGAGTCTATGGCATCGCATTTTTCCCTCCCTTCCATATTTTTGTCTGTTGGTGGACTGAAACCCCAATAACCTTCTATATGAACTGTGCAATATGCAGAATTAAAAGTGCATTGATCCAAACACTTCAAAGACAGGAAGTGCATATACAGTAATAGTAATATTTACAGTAAAGAGACTATGTAAAAACTAGGCATTTGCTTGACTGCCTTACATAGGCTTTATTACCACCTAAAATATAGAGCTTTAATTCTGATCTTTTACCCTTGGCTTGGTACACACTATAGAACCATTTGACAGAATCAATTGAAACAGGAGGGGGAGCTCTCACTGCACTGGCTAAGATGGACAGGAGGGGGGGGTGGAAGAGAAAGGCTTTTCTTTTGCTTTAAGCATAGATAAATTGCGCTTCCCTTCAGACAAGTCCCAAACTCCTCCCCTGACCCTTGCATAGCACCAGTAAGATGGGGTAATCTGATTTAGATTCAAGATGCCAGGATGTTAGCATTACAATATGTGACACATTAGATATGCCTCCATGATAAAGCATTTGGTTTGACCAATCATATATGCATTGTGGTCTGGAAACAACATAGAAGATATGGCCATACAAAACATTTTTAAACATTGTGCAGTTGTCTTTTCATGAAGTATATAGTTAAGGAACTTGTTCAGTAAAGAGCCTGTCTTACAGTATATGCTCCCTAATATTTCAGTGTATTCATTATCATCTTATTTTACAGTCTGATTCATTGATCTGATTAAGAGAGAGAGAGGAGAGAGAGAGAGAGAGAGACTATCCAGCCAATAAACAAGATTCATTCTGCCATTGTTCAGCGGAATCTACCTCTACTTGGTACTGCCATCTCTGTCATACCTGTTCCCAGTCCTGCTGCCCTCAGTAGTTGCATGACTTTATTTTTCCAAATATTTTGAACATTGTACAGTTGTCTTTTCAAGAAGTATATGGTCAAGGACCTTCTTCAGTAATGGGCCACTAGTAGGTCACTAGACATTTGTTCAGTGGTTGCACCCACACAATGCAACACTCCTATACCACTTTAACAGTCATGACTTCCCCCAAAGAATCATGGGAATTGTAGTTTGTTAAGAGTGCCAGGAACTATAGCTCTAAACTGTTCTTCAGAGCAGCCATAACCTTATCTCATCACAACCTGAAGTTATGGAGAATAGCTGCCTATCAGAGTAGATCAGGGGTCACCAACATGGTACCCTCCAGATGTTGTTGGACTCCAACTCCCATTAGTCCTAGTCAGCATGGCTAATGGGTAGGGATGATGGAAGTTGTAGTCCAACATTATATGGCAGCTCCAGATTGGCTACTCCTGTGTTAGAGGGTGAAGGTCTGCAGCAGGAAGCTTGTTCTATATGTGTAGGCTCCCCACACAATTTAGAACTCTGATCATGTAGGGTTATAAATAGTATGAGGAGGAGTCTACGTGCATGCAGAAAGCTTTCTGCTGCAGACCTTGGACCTTAAGCACATGAAGGGTAGCAGGGCCTGGTGGTGGGGAGATGATGGCAGGAGCAGAGCTAGCCTGCATGCCTCTGCTCTCCCCTCGTGTGATTCTAATTATGTGTAGTTTGAATGCCTGACTGGAACTTCCAAGAACTAAAATGGCAAACATTTCCTTGACTACTATACCACATTATACTATACAGCCAAACTGCTACTGGATTAGAGCAGGAAACCTCTCTGTCTAAGCTTGTGAGTCACTATGTGCCTCAGAAGCACTCACCTTAACATATTTATTTCTTTATTTATTAAATTTATACCCCTCCTTTCCTTCCAGAAGGAGCCCAGAGTAGCAAACAAAAACTAAAAACACTTTAAAACATCTTAAAAACAAAAGACTTTGAAACACATTAAAACAAAACACCTTTAAAACATATTAAAAACAAAACATCTTTTAAAAAAAACTTTTAAAAAATCTGAAAAAGCAATTCCAGCACAGAAGCAGACTGGGATAAGATCTCTACTTAAAAGGCTTGTTGAAAGAGGAAGATTAAAAAATGTTAACTGTTAAAATATGTCCTTTTAAGACACTGATGGAATAGGTTTGGAAATTATATAAAAATCTTTACTTATAAATATGATTCAGTTCCATGAAATATTTCCTTACTTCATTACTTTTTCCACATTACATTTATGCACTGGGTAAATATTTTGGCACTTTATTTTCATTTCCCACTCAAACGTAATGTGGGAACAGAGGAGAGGTACAGATGCTTCTATAGCTCACTTGTAGAGCACCTTGTCTGTATCACAAAGGTCCCAGGTTTGATCCCTACTGTCTCCTATGAGGGAGATCAGGTAGGAGGTGATGGACAAGACTCTGCCTAAAACCCTGAAAAGTCACTACCAGCCAATGTACTGTGCAAGATGGACAAATGCTGTCACTCAGTAAAAGGCAGTTTCGTACGAGGGCATGAGTTTGCTCAAGCTCCTTCCAAAACCCTGGCACACCTGCCTCTTCTCTTGTGATGGGAAAAATGCTTGGGACCAGGATACCTGAAAGACCGTCTAATCTCTTATATACCCAGTAGATCACTGCACTCTGCAGGTGAGGGCCTCCTGCAGATACCATCTTATCAGGAGGTCCATTCTGCACAACATAGGAAGCAGACCTTTAGTGTGGCGACATCTACCCTGTGGAATTCCCTCCCCTTAAATGTTAGACAGGTGCCATCTCTGTTATCTCTTCGGCGCCAATTGAAGACCTTCCTCTTTCAATAAGCCTTTTAAATTGAGACTTTATCCCAGTCTGCATCTGTGTTGGAATTGCTTTTTAATATGTTTTTAAAACTTTTTTTAGCAGTATTTTTAAAACTTTTTTAAAAAAAAATGTTTTGAAAGCTTTTTAAAAAAATGTTTTTAAAGATGTTTTGTTTTAATATATTTTAAAGTCTGTTTTTATGAAGTTTTAAAGTGTTTTTAGTGCTTTTGTTTGCCGCCCTAGGCTCCTGCTGGGAGGAAGGGTGGGATATGAATCAAATAATTAATTAATTAATTAAAATAAATAATTTTTCCTGTGCTATCATTCCACATTATATCAAAGTAATACGCCCAAAGCTCTCCAAGGTCACACTGGTGGTCTTTCCCAGCCTTCAGTGCCAGCCCTGTAATGAGGCAGAGTGAGGTAGTCACCTCAGGCAGCTGATTTTGGGTCCCCTGAAGGGGCAGCAAATTGATTTACTGTTATTACATTTTGACTGTGTTGTGGGATTTTCTGCCTCAGGTGCCAAAATTACTTGGCCAGACTTAGCACCTTGACTGGAGGCGGGGTCATTTGCTGTTCTGCCTCAACCAGCAAAATGTCTTGGGCCGGCTCTGTCAAGTTTCCGGACCAAGACCCTTTAAATGATGGTAGCATCCCCATGGATTGATCCTAGGACTTAGTGCACACTAAAGCACATGGTCTGTGGGTGAGAACATTGCAGTGATGGAAAGGAGCCCATCTTTCTGTTCTTGGACAATGCAAAACAGCTTAGTCCTCGAGTAAACACTAAAATGTGTCATTTCTTGCCTCTCCTTGAGCCCCTTCCACCAACACGCTGGCAATCATTACTTATTTTATGAGGTATTAAAAACATAGCAAATGAGCACATGACACTAATTTTTCCAAAATCTTAACCTTGACTATATCTGAGAATCAGCCTCTGTCTCAATTTTTCCCACTGCCCCTCTGAAATGGCACCCACTACCAACTGGGATAGGGCTCTTTCAGTGGTGGAACCTGGGCTGGGCAACTTCCTCCCTCATCAAGCAGGAATTTCAAGAAGTTGGTAAAGACCTTCCTTTATAGGCAGCCCTGTGGTGAGTAATCCTTGTCCTCCATGTTACCTGGCTTTTTAGGCCGCAGTATCTTTATTGTTTTCAATTCCATTATCTTTTATTAAAATGTAAATATAACAGAGGGGAGAAGAAAATAAAGAAATGTTGTCTGCTGACATTAACAGTAAAAATATCCCATCGATCCTGACTTAAATGTATAAATTAATATAGGAAGTCCATATGTACAAATTAGGTATCCCAATGAGATTGACGGTTATAAACTATACATTTAAATATAGAAAAGCCAATGAGACCACTAAGTAAGTAGATGGTGGGTGTTTATCCTTTCAGCTTTGCAGTATATGTCTCTTTGCAACCACAAGGGCTTGTAGGATCCACTTTTGTTGTCCATCTGTTAGTCCCCACACCAAAGGAATATAATTTAAGAGTATGTGAACATCCTCAGATATCAAGGATTTCCCCCCCAAAACAAAGCTAATACAAGCAAGACTAACAAGAAAGAAGACACCACAAGGATGTGCCCACATCACATGAACACAGGACGTGCCCACAACATATTGTTTCCAATCTTCATTTGGGGATTGGAACTGGGTCTTTGTGCAAGTCCCTAAAGGCCCCTGATGTCATAAAGTGGAATATAATTTAAATACATGAACATGAAATTAAATTAATCCCATATTTGCACATCCTCTTTCTATTTTCTGAAACTTCTACTTCAGGACGTGCTGATACCACAAGGTTAGAAGAATCAAGTGCTCGTAACATCCACATGTGTCACTAGATGTTATAGCCTTGCTTCTGCAGTAGTGGGAGGAAGAAACAGTTGTGAAATGTAGGATATGTACACACCCAGTAGTGGCAATGGTGCAACATGGATTGGATCAGACTGTTATATTGGATCAGAGATTTCAATGAGATGTATGCAGGCAATTCATGTTTAAAGAATGTTGTCTATGCAATAAGAAAGGTCAAATACTACCAGTGAAGATTTAATTCATGCTACCAAATGAGAAGTTTCATCCTGGAGTGAAACATGCTGTTTTCTTTTCCTTTGCCTCTTCCACCAGGAAATTCTTTTTATAGCTGCCCTTTATAAGACAGGACATTTTCATGAGGGTACATCTTTCCTTGTTCTAATCTACATTTCTTATGAAATTCATCTAGGTCACATCTGCACATTTAAAGCGCTATTATACCACTTTAACTGTCATGACGTCCCCCAAAGAATCCTGGGAACTATAGCGTGCTAAGGATCTGAGCGTTATTAGGAGACCCCTATTCCCCTCACAGAGCTATAGTTCCCGGAGTGGTTTAACAATCAATGCCTCTTCTCAGGGAACTCTGGAAACTGTAACTGTGTGAGGGAAACAGGGGTCTCCTAACAATTCCTAACCATTGGTGTCAATGGGGACTTTCATCTAAGGGTACCAACCAGTGGTGCCCGGTCGCTCAAGGTCAGTGGGTTAGTGGAATCCACTCCAGGTTTTCCCACAGCTATCCAAAGTGCTGAAACCTGCTGAAACCCGGAGTGGATTCCACTGCCCCATTGACATGGAGCCACCAGCCTCCACTTCTCCCATCTATGCTGATGGGGTGGAATATCCAGTCCAATCATTGAGAAGAGGGGAGTAAAGAGATAATGCTCCCCTTCCAGTGCACTGCCTTTCTAATAGGAATCACCCCCCTGCACAGAAACACCTGTAGTTAATGAAGGAAAAACAAGATCCATAATTTATGTTACATGTTAAGGGCAATCGATTTTGGCTCTGAGTTGATTGTGACGGGAGACATAGTAAGAATTGTCTCCCACACACAGAGACACACCTCCAATTAAGGAAGATAAAGCAAAATGTATTAAACAAAGATCTAGTGTAGCCCTCAGACAAATTTACCATTGATGGGAGGAGGAGTGTCTTGAAAAGAAACCATTATAAAACCAAGCTTTTTTCATGTTATAACCGATTAAACAATTTTTTAAAAAAAGTTTGTTTTGTAGGCAGTTATTTATACTGATTGCTTATTCACCCTGATCCCCTGAATAGTTAGAATGGGGTGGTGGTTAGAGAGAACCAATTAATTCCTCTAGCAGAGGTACGTTTTTTAAAATTCATCATTGTCTGTGCAGGTTTCTAGCCCCTAAGGCTGTGAGACTTAAGTTTGCCCAGCTGCTATATGTTTCCAAGAGGCACCTAAACAGATAACTGATGGCATCTCACATATTGTAGGTCTGCCCAGCTACAACATATGAGGCACCATCTGGTTTAGGTGCCTCTTGAAATCATACCTTAAGGCCTTTTCTGACCTGTAAGGATGAAGTTTGTATTTTTCTATCTCTGTACTTTTATGATGATGTATTCTATTGTAGTGGTTATGTTTTTATGATATTTGTATTAATCTTATCTTCTGGTTTATTGTATATTTATATACCACTTAGAAATGTTTTAATATTAAGCAGTCTAGAAATTTTGCCAAACAAAATAAATATGGTTGATGACAACACACTTTAATTATTTTGCTTGGGAAGTTTTCATGTTGCCCTATATTGTGATTTTGCTGTCTTATATTGTTCATTATGATTGACTTATTGTATTTTATTTATGGTACTTTTTTGCTGGATTAATATGCTGTTCGCTGCTTTGAGAGCCTTTGGGCCTAAAAGTGGTATATTTATAATAATAATAATAATAATAATAATAATAATAATAGATATGGCTATTTCCTTGCCTGCAGAAAACCTAGCTGGAATGGCATATAGTTATTTTAAAAATACAGAGAAGGAGCAGCGCTTATATGCTTATTCGACAATAAGAAAATGTATGATTATGTATTCTGTTGCATAGCTTAAGAAGGCCAGGTTAAGCAAATTACCATAGGCAGTCTATTACTAATTCTGCCGATCACCTAAATGAATGATCAAATGTAAATCATTCAGTTCTAGCTGCATTTCTTTCTAAATAACTCACTATTTAGCAGCCTAAAGGGACCTTCTACATCAGTAGCACCTTCTATGCACTGTTGAGTCCCAGCTTGAACACTCTAAACTCTTGGGCCTTTTGAAATGTTTAAAGCCAATCATACATAAGACAGATTCTGCATTGCAGGGCTGGCTAGATCTACTTCAGCACAAAACAATATTTCAAGCTTTCTGATATACATGTGTCACCTCTTGGTGACAAATAGCTTGTATTAATTAGGCACTAGACTTGGTGAGATTGCTGTTATTAACTGAGAGAAGATAGCTTGAATTTAATTGTGTGTGACATCAAAGTCAAGTGACTGATATTTCAAGCATCATTTAAAATGTTTGATATTGGAGTCATTGTATTCGCATAAAGACTGTCTAAAAATATAAATGAGACTGATGAGAAAGAGACTGGGAGCCATTCATACAATCTATCTTATGAAGTGAATTTGATGTAATTTTGCCTGTATTGTTGACCCAGTGTCAGATATATTTATTTATTTAGCTGCATAAAAAAATATGACTTTGTTGGACAGTTTATTTTTCTTGGTAATAGTGTTGGAAACAGCTGTATTGCGCTATAGCAGTTCCAAAATCAACATTTTTTTAAAAAAAATGTGTGTATGTAAAGGAGGGGAGGAGATGGAAATAAAATACCAACATGGCTTCATCTATAAATGAACATAAATAGCTGGCAAATGTAGCCCAGGAGAAACAATATGCTCACTATTTTGTGAAGCCCAGAGAGGAAGACAAAACAAAGCTGCTACACCAAATTTTTTGCAAATGGTTGAATTCATATTTGAGCCCAAAATATTTGAAAGAGTCCAGCATATAAAACATACAAACATCACCAAAAAAATCATGCTAAGCGAAAATTAACAAATATAACAAAACATGAAATTTGATTAGTCACTCCTCTGACATAATAAGGTTGTATGACAGGACTGGTACATTTTTTCCAAGAGAATAATTAAAGGAAGAGGGGAGAGGCGACTGATCAGGAAGAGCAGATCATCTCCTTAAGACTATAAGCACATCCTATTTTTTTTCTAGGGCTGCAAGCATTAATTAGTTTAATCAGTAGATGAATGGTTAATTTTAATCAGTGGGCCTGAGTGTTAAAGGCACACTTCTTTATTATTTGAAGCTATTTTTATTCTGGTATGTTAAAGTAATAGGGAATGAAAAGGAATATATAAAAGATTACCTTTCCTTCGAAAAGTGGTCACCTCCAAACATTAGTATTTTGCTGAATGGATTCAAGCACATACCAGAACTTTAGACTCGTGCAATTAAAGTGGATTAAAGCACTCTGTCGCCCTGGCACAACAAATCCACTGTTTAAAAAGCAGACTTTTTGTGGTTAGGAAAGTGATAAAGAAATTCACTGAAAACTGTAGAATGGAGGAATGAGTAGCAAACACCACACAAGCAAATTAGGATGAAGACTTATTGTTGTATAAGTCTCTCTTCCCAGGGAACTCTGGGAACTGTAACTCTGTGTGGGGAACAGAGGTCTCCTAACAATTCTCAGCACTCTTAACAAACTACCTATTACAGGATTCATTGGGGGAAACCATGACTGTTTCAAAGTGTATAAGAGTACATTAAATGTATAGTGCAGATGGGGCCGTAGTTTAACTTCCACATAAGCTTTGTGCATGTATATCAGGATGAATGTTTAGTAAACAGGTTGTCTGGAGAAGCTCAATGTTTATAGCCTTTGGTCATGAAAAGTGATGCTCAGTTAATTGAACATGTGCAGCTGCATTATGATTATTCACTAATAGGCAAAAAAACCTTGTGGTTTAACAACGTACCTATAGCCAACAGATATTTCTATCAAACTTTAAAAAGCAGGGAAATCGGGCAGCTATAGTGAATGCACCAGGGGAGCAGGAGTCCTGACTCTTCTCTGAGATATGGTACTGCCCTACAAATTTGTCAAAATGCAAATACAATTTGGGTTGGTCTTTCACAGTCCAATCCGCTTCCTGTGTAGCTTGAAAGAATTTGGTAACGTACCTCTGAGGGTAGGTTTGATCATTTGCATGTTTATTGAGTTCAGTGGGATTTACTCCCATGCAATCATGCTTGAAAATGAAATGGACTGCCTTCAAGTCGATTCTGACTTATGTAGATTCTATGAATAGGCTTTTCATCGTAAGCGGGATTCAAAAGTAGTTTACCATTGCCTTCCTCTGAGGCTCAGAGGCAGTGACTGGCCCAAGGTCACCCAGTGAGCTTCAAGGCTGTGTGGGTATTCGGACCCTGTTCTCCCAGGTTGTATTCCTATGATAGGTAAAAATGACCATGGGAGAGGAAGAAGAGGGAGGAGGAGGGGATTGGAAGGGAGGGGGGGAGAGAAAGGGCAAGAGGGACGGGATAGGAGGGAGGAGGGGAGGGCAGGTATGATCATTTGCATGCTTATTGCGTTCAGTGGGATTTACTCCCATGCAATCCAGGCTTAAGATAGGTAAAACTGACCATAGGGGAGGAGGAAGGGGAGGAGAGTAGATTGGGTGGGTGGGAACTGCACAGAGGGGAAGCCCCTTCCCTTTCCAAAAAGAAAATATTGTGAACAGTATCACTGCTTTTCAGAGTTTCCCCCACCTTTTTATTTTACAGTGGCCACATGTAGCCTCCCACTCAAATTTAAACCAAAGCTGTCCCTGGCCACATACACACCAGACCTATATTTCACTTTAGACAGTCATGGCTTCTCCCAAAGAATCCTGGGAAGTGTAGTTAGTGAAGGGTGCTGAGATGTGTTTCCATTTTGAAAATCTGTAGGGCAGTCCAACATCTCAGAGAGGAGGTCAGGTCTCCTGCTCCCCTGGTGCATTCACAGCTGCCCAATTTCCCTGCTTTTTAAAGTTTGATAGAAATATCTGTGTGCTATAGGTACATTCTTAAACTGCAAGGTTTTTTTCCTATTAGTGAATATCTCGGCTTTTTAATCTGGGAGGTAAGAAACAGGATTCTGTGCAAGTTTGCTGAGAATTGATAGATCATTTCCATATTCATTGAGTTCAGTGGGATTTACTCCCCTGCAATCATGCTTAGGATAGGTGAAACTGACCACCCCACAGGGGATGGGGAGAGGAGGAGGGAGGGGAGGAGGGGAGGAGAGGGGTGGGAGCAGGAACAAGGGGAAGGGGAGGAGAAGGACAGGTTTGATCATTTGCATGTTTATTAAGTTCAGTGGGATTTACTCCCATGCAGTCATGCTTAGAATAGGTAAAATTGACTGGAGGAGGGAGGGACGGATGGCTGGAGTGGGCAGGGAAGGAGGAAGAAGGAAGAGGTGAGGGGAGGAGGAAAGGAGAGGAGAGGGGAAGGAGGGGAAAGACAGGTTCGATCATTTGCATGCTTATTGAGTCCAATGGGATTTACTCCTATGTAATCATGGTTAGGATAGGTAAAACTGACCGTGGGGGAGGAGGAGGAGGGGAGAGGACAGGGAAGGAGAAAGGGAAGGGAGAGGGGAGCGGAAGGAGGGGGAAGGAGGGGATTGGAGGGGGAGGGGCAAAGGAGGGGCAGGGGAGGGCAGATTTGATCATTTGAATGCTTATTGAGTTCAATGGTATTTACTCCCATGCAATCATGCTTAAGGTAGGTAAAACTGACAATGGGGAGGAGGAGGGAGAGGGGAGGGGCAAGAGGAAGGAGATAGGAGGGAGAAGAAGGGAGGGTGTATTTGATCAGTTGCATACTTTTTGAGTTTAATGGGATTTATTTCTGTGTAATCATGTTTGAAAATGGAGGTGACTCTATAAATGGGGTTTTCATTTATGGTAAATGGTATTCAGAGGTGGTTTTGCCATCGCCTTCCTCTGAGGCTGAGAGGCAGTGATTGGCCCAAGGTCACCCAGTCAGCTTCATGGCTGTGTGTGGATTTGAACCCTGGTCTCCCAGGTTGTAGTCCAACACTGACCCGAGGGAGCGGCAGGGACAGTAGGAGGAGGAGAAGGGGAGAAGATTGGGTGTTTCAGCACTGGGCAGAGAGGAAGCCCCTTTCCTTTTCAAAAGGAAAACATTGTGAACAGTATCGTTGCTTTTCAGCCTTTCCCCCACCTTTTTATTCTACAGCAGGCACATGTAGCCTTCCACCAAAATGTAAACCAAAGCTGTCCCTGGCCACATCCGCACTAGACCTTTATTTCACTTTGGACAGTCATGGCTTCTCTAGGAAGTGTAGTTAGTGAAGGTTGCTGGGAGTTGCTAGGAGACACCTTGTTCCCCTCACAGAGCTTCAGTCAGAGTGGCTGACTGTTAAACCACACTGGCTACTAGATCTCTGTTAGTGGAATAGGAGACTCCTCTCAGCACCCTTCACAAACTACACTTCCCGGACTTCCCAGGAGGATCCCTCGGACTTCCCAGGAGGATCCCTCCGCCTGTGCAGCCTCTGAGACGGCTCCCGTCTTGGATGAAACTTTTTCAGTTTTAAATCCAGTCAGAAGGGTCTTTTTTGACTGGGGATAATTTCTTCCGGATAAGGAAGAAACGTGAGATTTCCCACACAGCTTTGTTGTGATTGTTGGAGACTGGAACTCGTCAGAATTGTCTGTGAAAGAAGGTCTTCCAGCAGCTCGGACGGAGCGAGGATTTCCAGCTAGCTCAGCTGAAAAAGTGACCCGTTTTTTTTTCTTTAAAGAAAAACGGCCTAACAGGCAAGTATTCTCCTGTCTACACTTATTACTTTCTTATCTACACAGCTAAAGAGATTTGTCAAGGAACCAGCAATTAAGAAAACCTGGGTGAGCCAAAACTTTCCTTTTCTTTTACTCATGGAACTAAGGGGGAAGAAAATAAAAATAGCCTATCTTTTTTTATTGCAAAAAGGTGACATGGAAAATAGCATTATAAAGATTACAACGGATGAGGGCTTTCTTTTTGATTTATAAGACTTTTGTGTAATATATGTCTGGGACTATTTTTTCTGATCTACTTTTTTTTTTTACGAATCTGCTCATTTTTTCTGCTACTAGTTATTTGGACGCTGTGAACTAAAGCTGTTTTTGCACTTCTGGGCATATAAGAGATAAGGGCTGTCTAGAGTGTGGCGCCAGTTGGTTTGAAAGATTAACTCCTTTGTAACTGGATAAAGAAATAAACTGCTCTTTGCTTGGGACATTGAAAATTGAAGGAGTTTTGTTCCTTTGGCTTTAAGAATGACAATTAAGAAGATTATGGATGTACAAGAAGGGACTTTATCTTTAGACATGTTTCAGAAAATAATGAATGGGATTAACTCAATAAAACAACAACTGAGAAATAATAGTCAAGCGTTGAGAATTGAATTTGACAAAATGAGACAGGAGCTGAAAGAAATTCAGGATTCTATGAGAAAGGAGAATAAAGATGGATCTGGAAAACCAAAAAAGGATGAAAGAGAAATTAAAGGCAAGGTTCAAACTATGGAGATTGGATTAAATATGGATATGGAAAAAGATTTGGATTTCCTGGCTGTGATGGATCCTGGAGACAAATATTACGGTTTGGAACTCAGCGCTGTCCCTGAAGGAATTGAAGAGATTGGAGATAAAGATATTATCGGTTCAAAAAAATTCCTGGACTGGAAGGATTTGATGGAACTTGAAATGGAGAAAGCTAACAGAATTAATCCCTGTTTTGTGTCAATGGAAAAATCTTCAAGAGATGTGCTAGTGTATCATATAAAAAAGAGGAACAGAGATGCGGCTTTGCAACAATACTTCAGTGATACGTTCGGAACTGATGGCAAGAAAATATCTGTGAAAAAGGAAATTCCTATCAGACTCTGATTATATGACTATGACAGCAAGATTATTGGGCGCGTAAAGATGGAAGATGGAACCAATACAGATAATGGAAGAAGAGCGATTTGAAATTACTGGATTTAGTAGACTTGATGAGTTGGATTAATTGACATGTTTATCTAGAAAAAAAATTATGGACATATATCTCAAGGAGTGGAAACTTCTCTTTGACTTTTTGTGGAAGAATAAAATGATATGATGTTAATGAGATTTGTAACCAATTAAGATAACCGCTGGAGGAAGGTGATTTTATAATCTATCAAGATACAGGCTTGTTATATATTATAGACTTATAGCTGAACTACGACAAATCGGAAGTCAATTTTATATATATATATATATATATATATTTCTTTTTATTGTATTAGTTATGGATTTGTGTTTTTTCTTTTTGTATTGTTTTGGTTTTGAAAATTTGAATAAAAATTAATTGAAAAAACAAACAAACTACACTTCCCAGGATTCTTTGGGCGAAGCCATGACTGTCTCACGTGAAATCAAAATCTGGTGTGGGTATGGATCCCTGATTAGCCAAGCCCAGTAGCTGTGAGTCTGGCTTTTAGAACACTGACAGTTGGTTCTTACTAAGCATGCCCAACATCATTCAGTTCAATGCAAAATTTCTTAAATTAATTAAAAATCAGCCAGGCATTTTTTAAACATTTAAATGCAGAAGATGAAGGTCAGAGTATGGGGCAAGGTCAGTAACAGGATTACAGGTACTCTGTGAACATGGCTGATTTTTAATGAATTTCAACAGATTATGAGAACTCTGACAGAAAAAAGTCCAAAAGGGCTCTTGGGTTTTTTCTCTCTTTTTAGACTTTGAACTCTTGAGTCTCTCTGACTGTTTTGTGTATCGCCATGAAAATTGAGAGGCTTGTTAAGCAAGCATTTCTGAGTTAAGGACTATAAGATTGGTAAGGTTTTATTTTGAAATGAGCTTATGGGAAGGATCAGAATGGCATGGGGGTATTTTCAATTTAACATTGCGGAATGTGAAAAATCCACGTTGGCTATAGTATACAGCCACTCTCATGGCTGTATAATGTTAAAACTAGCACTTTAAATTCGACCCATAAACACATCAGACTATTTTGTTCCAACCTCCAGGGGTCTGGAATGTATGTCTTCCACCTTGAGGATTTCCCCAATTAACCTGTAATCCCTAGGATTCAGCTACACTGGTCAGTTTTCTGTAAATTGGTTTCACACGGGGCAAAGGAAGTGAAATCTTCTGCAAGGTGGGAGGACGATTAGAAGGTTAAATGTAACTGTATTTGCGGTTCAGTGCAATACTTAGAAATTCTGTTGAAAACCTACGCTACTGCAGCCTTCCTTTCAAAAGAACAAAGGAAGACTCAGAATGTCCTAGAAGTAAACAGTACTGTTTCCTGAAACTAATCTATTAACAGTATATCAACAAACCAAAGAACAAAACTTATGCAAGATGACAACACTTATGCACATTCACACAGTCCAAAATAATATGTAAGAAGTCTTGGTAAATCAGATTCTAAATGCTGAATACACACTTTCAAAAAGCAGAATGAAAGCCTTTCACATATAGACAATTCCTGGCTTAGAAAGCAAGGAATACACTTCTCCATTTATCATAGTAAGAATACCATAGAATGTGAAGCTTCTTCAACGAAATTTGATCACCTCAATAGGTGATTCATTTTAAAAAAATGGTTTCAACCACACCTTAAGAGAATAATGGTAGGCTTTACCCAGATTCAAAGTGAACAAACTCGGTAGTTGCACAACTATATATTTTAAAATGTTGGTCACTAGGCATCTATTCAATTTCACACCAGCCATAACCTTATCTTTGCTCATCAGAGTAGATAGGGAATAGATAATGTGGTGCCCTTCAGATATTATTGGACTACGACTCTCAGCCTGCACAGACTGATTGGAGTTGTAGACCAACAACATCTGGAGGATACCACATTGGTTACCCCTCAAGTGGATAGTCCTGAACTAGATAGACCAGTGGTATAACTAGGATCACATCTGCACCATACACTATTATAGCATTAACAGTCATGGCTTTCCCCAAAGAATCATGGAAACTATAGTGGGCTAAGGATGATGAAAGTTGTTCAGAGATCTCTAGTCCCCTCACGGAGCTACATTACCCAGAGTGGTTTAAAAAAATAAGTCCCTCTTCCCAGGGAACTATGGGGATTGTAGCTCTGTGAGGAGAATAGGGGTCTTCTAACAACTCTCAGCACCCTTACCGAACTAAAGTTACAATAATTCTTTTGGGGGAAGTATGACTATTAGTTAAAGTGATACAATAGTGATTTAAATGTGTGGTGTGGATGTGGCCAGGGTCAGTTTCATCTGTAGATGCACAAGTAGAAAATAATCACATAAACGTGTTCCGTGCAATTTCCCCCTTTTCATTCTTTGAATAAACTTATCAGAGTGAAATAATGATCCCTGGCAAATACCTCTAAAAATATAAGAGAAATGCACTCAAAATGCATGTTATCTGATATCATACTGAACATATCATACTATCCCCGCTCCGCATCCGGGACTTACCGGGTCGCGGGGCGTAGTTTGCGGCCCGGCGTGAATCCGAGCCTCCATTTCAGTAGAAGAGGGCAAGCGCGCCGGATTGACGTGACATCATCGCAGTGCGCTGCCTGAGGGGGCGGGGCAACCGAGCCTATTTAGGCTCGTGCCAGCTGCCCCCTCTCCCTCTTCATAATTGTGGCACCTGCCCTACCCTCCCTCTGCTGCAGTGTGATTCCTTTGGTTGCCTCTGGGGCCGAGTAGGAATTTTTGGCCTGCCTGCGTTTTAGCCGGCGGGTTTATTTTGCCTACTCCATACTGTGGTTCAGTAGGGAGGGCATTCAGGGTTAGCCCGGGTGTTCTTGTGGTTATTAGGTTGATTTGGCTGTTTGAATTTAATACTTTAAAGGTCGCTTTATTGAGGAAGTGTGGGAAAGGTTAAAGGTGAAGGGCAGCTAGGTGACACCTTTAGGCACCTTTGGAGGTGATAGGCGGTTCCGGAGGCCTGCAGCTCCAGGTTATACGGCCCGAGGGCAGGATACGGGTCACCTCTGGGGCCAACAAGTCTCATCCACTTGGAGTTTCAGGGCACCGGGGGGCGGTGATGCAGGTTGGCCTCCCTACGCACAATTGGAGTGTGGTCGGGGCAAGGGTTTGACAGATTGGCACCCCCTTGCCCGGCAGGGGTTTGGGTCGCCCAATAGCTGCAAGCAGGCTTTGCCTGACTCATCAGTTGAATCCCACACTTATGTTCCCCTTTGCAGGTTCATTATCATAATATGAATTTGGTTTAATAAAGTGGCCCGTTATTTAACCCATCATATTGTGTCTTCGTCTTATTTCACCCCTGGGTCGCAACCTGAGAAGTGAAATGAGGGCAACACGGTACCTTCAGCAGCAATAGATCCCAGTCAGTACTGAATTTATTTGAAACTGTTTTTTACACACATACACACATTCCTTTTTTATACTGTCTTTTATTGCTAATTTTAATGTTTGTTTTTGTAAACCACATAGAGGTTCTGTTACAAAGAAGCAGTATATAAATGTTGTTAAATAAATAAAAACAAACATGCAGTTTTATATACAGTGCCTTGCAAAAGAAATTAGATCCCTGACTAATGCTCTCATATTACTGAATTACAAATGGTACATTGTAATTTCATTCTGTATGATATTTTATTTTGAAACACTGAAACTCAAAAGAAACATGTTGTTTGCATAAATATTCAACCCCCACACATTAATATTTGGTAGAGCCAGCTTTCGCTGCAATGACAGCTTTAGGTCTTTTGGGTAAGTATGTACCAGCTTTGTACATAGTGTTGGAGGGATTTTGGCCCATTCTTCTTGCCAGATTCGCTCCAGGTCATTAAGGTTTGTTGGACATCACTTGTGGACCGCAATTTTCAAAGAGCACCACATATTCTCCATGGGATTGAGATCAGGACTTTGACTGGGCTACTGTAGGACATTCACCTTTTTGTTCTTGAGCCACTCCAGTGTCGCGTTGGCCTTGTGCTTGGCATCATTGTCTTGCTGAAAAGTGAATTTCCTCCCAAGCGTCAGTTTTTTAGTGGACTGAAGCAGCTTCTGTTGCAGTATTTCCCTGTATTTTGCTCCACCCATTCTTCCTTCAATTTTAACACGATGCCTAGTCTCTGCTGATAAGAAGCACCCCCACAGCATGATGCTGCCACCACCATACTTCACTGTAGGGATGGTGTGTCTTGAGGCATGGGCAGTGTTAGGTTTGTGCCATACATAGAGCTTTGAGTTTTGGCCAAAAAGCTCTGTCTGGTCTCATCTCACCACAAAAACCTTTCCCCACTCTCTTGCTTTCTGGCGAACTCCAAACGTGCTTTCAGATGGTACTTTTGGAGTAATGGCTTCTTTCTTGCCACCCTCTCATACAGGCCAGTGTTATACAGAGCTCTTGATGTGGTTGACTAGTGCACCTTGATTCCACTCCCAGCCATTGAACTCTGTATCTCCTTCAAAGTGATGGTTGGCCTCTCTTTGGCTTCTGTCACAAGTCTCCTTCTTGTTCGAGCGCTGAGTTTTGAGGGACGGCCTTTTCTTGGCAATGCCTGGGTGGTATGATACAGCTTCCACTTCCTGCTTATTGATCCAACTGTGCTCACTGGGATATCCAAACACTTGGATATCATTTTGTACCCTTTTCCTAATTGATGCATTTGTATTACACTATCTCTCACTTCTGTAGAATGCTCTGTGGTCTTCATTTTCCTTCAGATCCACAGCCTGACCAATGATCCTTCAACAGTGGGGTTTTTAGTCTGACAATGTGACAGCAACTTTAATGGTTCACAGGTAGAAACCAATGGTAAGGTAACGGTGTCCTCAATAGGGCAATTTCTTTCATCTCTGTAAACTGGGAGCTTCCACGGCACAGGGGTTGAATACTTGTGCAAGCAACATGTTTCAGTTTTTTGTTTCTTACAAACATTTCCCAACATAAAACCAATGTCACCTTACAATAATTAGATTCTGAATTTCAGTGTTTCAAAATAAAATATCATACAGAACAAAATTATGATGTACCATTTGTAATTCAGTAATATGAGAGCATTGGTCAGGGGTCTGATAATTTTTGCAAGGCACAGTATATACAATATTTTACATATGTAACTTTTTATTTTATTTATTTATTTATTTATTTTAATTTATATACCGCCCTAAGCCCGAAGGCTCTCTGGGCGGTGTACAAAAAGATAAAAACAAGCACAATATATGAATACAATAAATACAATAAATAATAATTAAAAAAAAAACAATAACGAACCAAACAACATCCAAAATACGGAAATGCTATCTGTATTTGCTATTGCTTTAACTGTTTTTATATATTTAATTGTTTTGTATGTTTTTATTGTATAGTGAAATTGCTTTGAGGTGCTTCATAGGAAACAATTCATAAATGAGATTATTATTATTAATAACACAAATCAGACCAATTGGTGGGCCCATATGCAGGGAGCCCTTCCAAAAATATTGAAGTCCTACCAATAGCTGTTTGGCAGTAAACAAGGAGTTGAAGGGACTGGATCCACCCCCCATCTCAAAACAAACCTTTCTTGAAGAGCTCAGCAATGACTGCTGCTATCTTAGAGAGGGAAACTGCATACACTCTCCCTGTTTGTACATACCCAGCCCACTCTGCTGGGTATATGTGTAGCTGCCCTGGGCTCCTACTGGAGGTAAGGGTGGGATATAAATCTAATTAATTAATTAATTAATTAATTATAAATAAATAAATAAATAAATATGTATGTATATCTGCTTCTGCCAATATAATGTCCTTATTGGTACTGAGGTATTGGTAAGGTTCTTACATGTAAGTGCTAAAAGATGTACCAACATGTATGAAAGGTCATCATACACCATAAATTCTTCTACAGTTCTCTGCACTTATGATACTACTGTTAAGTTTTTATGAAAACAGGGCCATTAGCTATTACATACATCGCTATATATGCTTTCAATAAATGCATTTTTAACCAACTGTATCCACACTCCATGCATTATTAAAGAGGATAGCGGAGTTTAGTTGAATAAACATCAAGCACCAACAATGTGAAATATTTTGTCTCATATATTATTACTAATACAAAAGCAAAAGAGAGAGCATTTCACCTCTGCCTGATTGAACTTGGGTTCTCTCTGTAGGCTCTCAGTGTCCTGATCTGTTGTGGCAATAAATACAAAGCCAACCCTAAAAGCATTTGTTGACCCCAACCCCACTGAAATGAATATGGCATGAAGTAAGGGATCAATTTGAAGACCTCAGATCCCATGGCTGATAATCCTGAGTATACAAAAACTGCTCAGACAAATTGAACTGATTGGCCTGTTCAGCTCCTTTTAATGCTCTCTTGGTAGTACTAATGCATGAAAGCTATAGGAATAAAAATCATGCCTTGTGTCAAATCCACGGGGAGGTTCTGCAGCTCCTATTCATTCCAGTAGGGCTTGCATGGGAGAAATGTTCAATAGATTGCGCATATTGCGCATTCTTTTATTGTTAAAAGAAAACACTGCACTGAAAACACCTTGCCCTTTTCTTCTAAATACCTCTAGTGAAAAAGCTATGCTTCCAAACATACCTTTAAAAACAAATTCTTACCTGATTATTATCATTATGTTACTCAGGGCTGGCTTTACAATTAGGCAGAAAGGGGATCACCTCAGATAGCAGATGCTAGCAACAGAGAGTAGCAGCAAGGTGTTAGAGGATAGAGCTGTCTGTAACAACTTCCTGCCCTGTGTCCTATAAGACAGCCTGCTGTCCTCATCTGTGCTGTCTTCTTGCCAGCATTAAAGCAATATTTGGCTTCTGTACATAGAATGGGGGAAAACCAACTTCCCTTCACCTCAGTCACAAAATAACTTGGGCTTCATTCGATGATACTTTTAAAAATGAAGGAACAGTGTGGTCATTCATATACTATAACTTTATACACTTAAATATTCTCTAAAGACACATATCTCATTACAACCTCAAAGGTCAGGTTTCTTTGAAGGACTGCTTCTAGGTTGCAAGCCATTGCTTCCTGGGAGAACATCCTGGGGAATATAGGATAGATTAACCATAAAATAATCCCTCCAACACTGGAGACAGAACTCCAACATTGGAGTGGGAGATCCAGTGTCAGAGCCTACCTCTCCATTGCTGGTAGCTCTTCCAAAACCCAACCAGTGTCAGAGATTTGATGTCAGTAAGGCCCAAAAGCAGGTGTTCTGAAGAGTTCCAGGAAGTAGCTTGGCTCCAAAGGATTCTAAGCTTTTCTACTTACTGACACAACATGTGGGGAGATTCAGCAATGGGGAGTGTTTCCAGACTGCTCCCTCCCCTTTTCGAAGTCAGAGGAAAGGAGGAATGCAACCTGTTGGTACAAGCACAGCAAGGCTTTGGATAAGGCAAAAGAACAACTATTACCGTCATAGAGCTACCTTTGGATTGCAGAATTGCAATCTTAATTGTGCTTTCTACATAGATATAGAACATGGTCGGGCTCCAAAGAGATAGTTTTTAGGGAATTTCCTCCAAGTTTAGATGTCTGACAAAATACATGCTTGAGTATCTTCAAGAAGCAGAAGAAGATTAGTCAAATCCATAGAGGATAGCTCTTTCAATGGCTATGAGCCAAGATTGTTACCTGGGACATCCACATTCACAAGTGCTGAACCACTAAATATCAGTTATTAGGAAGCAATAGTGGGAAAGGTCTACGCCCTTTATAGTTGGCTTGTGGGCTTCTTGGAGGTATCTGGTTGACCCAAAGCACACAGAGCAGCCCCAAGTTCCAAACCAGAACAGCTTTGCACTAAATAGGAGCTTCAGCACAACAAATTCCTTCTCCAGCTCCATCCTGCTTGGCTCACATTTTAGTTGTTTTGGCACATCAGAGCACCAGCTACAGGAGGGAATAGGTTCAAACTGACATTGGTTTGTCATTGATAGTTGGAGAGCCATCAAAGCAACTAGACCATTGCAGACTCTGGATAACTGAGCCATAAGCAAGCCAAAGTTTGTGGACAGTCCAATGCATGACATAGATTTGGAACATATGAATGGATATGATGCTAAAGTCTAAGTGAAGATGTATAGAAGTCACAAATGAAATGGATTGCCCATAGCAGGAGTCACTCTCAGAAGACATTTAGGTAAATGAAGGACAAAGTCACAATGAAGCAAGATTTTTTAATTATTTTTATTTAACAAGATTTATATAATGTATTGTTACAACACGTGCTCTTGGGAACCTGAGTGTGTGACTGCCACCCTCATGTCCCATGAAACACACCTCCTTGAGAGGAGGGGATCTTTTGCTAGGGATAAAACAAGCGCTTTGCCCTGAAATGTGCCTAAATGGTGTATCTATATTTTCCCCAAGAAATGCAGGTCCAAACCAAAATAAAGCAAAGCTTTCTTTTATTGAGAGAAAGAGTAGAAAAGCATTACAGAATTACTTGGGTGTGTGGCAGCATTAATCATTAATAGAAAATGTCTAAGAGTTTTACAGAAAGCTACAAAAACGACAAGATACTCAAGGCATAAGCTTAGTTCAGAAGGCATGGGCTAGACAATGAGAGACCCCTGACTGAAACCTCTGGGAACTGTCAGCATAGACAATACTGAGCTAAATGGATCAATGGTTTGACTCAATATAAAGCAGCTTCCTATGATATGATGTCCAAACCATGCAAAAATAATTCTGCCTCAAGCTCCATCATGCCTAGCTCACACAGAATGCCAGCCAGATTAGTTATTTGGTATATGGGTTTGTGTTGAATGGGTGAGCTTGGAATGAGTCCCTTCCTCCTCTCCCAGATGTTCCAATTTGATTTGTGGTCTGTGGAAAGGCATAATTGCCATTACATCTGAACTAGCAAACTATGGTTTGCAGTTGCTTGCAAACCAGGATAATGCCTTGATTCAGATGTAACAGTAAACTATTGATTGTCATGAAGCAGGAAACAATTCATTAAACAGCACAAGCTGATTACTGATAAAAAAAGGCAGAGAACAGAGTTCATGAGCCTGGGGCTTATTCCAGTCTCACCAAATTAGCACCAAACAATGTTTTGACATTATGTTGATTCGAGCAATCGAGTTAGTTCTGTGTAGTGATAGTAATTGGTTAATAGTAGAAAAGAAGCAGCAATTGCAGTAGCAGCAGCAGCAGTGGTGGTGACAGTGACCATAGTAGTAGTGAGAAACAATTGTAATAGCAGTTGTAAGATTGAAGGCAGACCAAAGTAACAGCTAGGTTTTATATTCACAAAGGAGAAAGTCAACAATTGTATGTTCTCTTTTCCCAGATGCCTTTGGTGCAGCCTGAAACCTGCATAGTACCTAATCTGAATGTCTGCTACCTCCTGCAACATTCCTTCTTAGGACTCTGACCAGATACGGACTCCACAGATTCATTATCAGACAACTTTTTTCCTCTCTCTGCCTTGTATTCTTGACCATCTAGCTTGATGAAGAGTTCAGGAGAACGTAAAAGCTTGCACAATGTTTTGTGACATGTTGGTTGTCCTAATAAAGGTATAGATCTAATATGAATTTTGGAATTTTTTTGTACGGGTCAACATAGGCTACCTAAAGATTGGAGGAGGAGGAATGAATCAGTCTGTCTGATAATGTTGAACATAGCTTACTTGTCAATATTTGCTAGTATTGGGGAAATTATAGCTAAAAACGCATTTTGACCTTAATAGAGCACTTCATTTAATAATCCTCAGGTCTTTGTAACTTAGGATGTGCGATCAAGTTACTGTTGCATTATGTTTTTCTTCATTCACTGAGACTTGCATGACAAACACTTCCTCTTGTTATTGCAGAATCTTTCCTGGTGTTTTTTGTTTTGTATTGTTTTGTTTTTTGTAAGTGAAACACATCCCAGTTTCCTGCCTTTCTTTTTACATGTTTTAAACGTTATGCAAAAAGGAAAGAACCATCTTTGAAGTGGTATGATTCTTCCCACGTAAACTGAATGCTTCAGGGTGGGCTTTGCGAAACCGAACCCCATGCATTAGTTGCATTGATAGGAACACGCTTTTGCACATCAGAAAGAACTTCAGAGGGCCTGGATAAAAGGTTAAAGGGGAAGGGTACCCCCTCCCCAGCACTGACAACTGAATTTCTCATAGTGAGGAACTCACATATGGGAACAATATGACAGCTAGTCTCTTAAATGTATGCTTTTGCTTTACCAGGGCAATTGATACGTTGTGTAAGGAACATTGCAGGGCAGGTGGCTGCTGTGAGATGACCCTATGGCTGAAGGTAAGCAGTGAGGCAGGAGGCCAAAGTTCAAGTGTGACTTTGTTAGTACCAAAGAAATACAGTTATTTTACAATAGCCGTGCACCCTGGAGTGTCTTACTTCCTCCATGAGCCTGAAAGGTTTTATTGTTGAGAAAGTATGTTGTGCCATGACTATATTACTTAAAAGGAAGATGGGCACATAAAGCACTAAAAAAAGAAGGAAGAAGCCATTTGAAATACAAACATACATAAGGCAAGAAGTGACACAAACCCATTTTTGTAGCACTCTCCCTCTTCGTTTGTTACATTGGCACATACATATATGGAATGCCAACAAAATGCACAACTGGATCCGGGCAACAACTGTTTGGGGCTAACTAGGGGCAATGGGGAAAATGTATCCTATTGCAGGCAAAGCAACAAAAAGACTTGGGACACCTTAAAAACAATACAATGTATATATTGCGACATATGGCTGTGTGGGCCAAAGCACAGTATGTCAGGTGCATGAGAAAGCAACGATCCTACTCAGTTGTTCCATGTGTTGAAGTCAAGAGAAGTTGCATAGGGTGGGGAACAAGACTTGTGGCACCTTAAAGACTTAACAAATTTTTCATGGCATAAGCCTACATGGACTAGAGCAGTGGTTCTCAAACTTTTGTAACCTTGGACCACTTGAAAAATGCTGAGGGTCTTGGGAGACCACTTAATGATGTTCTTGTCTGCTGCAGCAATTGTAATGTGCTGTGCTAGATGCTGTATGATTTTTAATTGTAGTTTTACAGACATGTTGTGGACCACCTGAATGAAGCTCATGGACCACCAGTGATCTACAGACCACAGTCATTATATATATATAAAATGAGTTATTTAAGTCCAATTCATTACATCTTAGCATGCTTAAATCTGGATCTAACCCAGTTGCAAAATAATTACAGCATCCATTCACAATGCCCTTCTGCATTTGACTTGGGACAAGCAGGTCAGTCTCTACACAAACAAATAAATAGACACAAATCTGACGTCAGAAACAGCAATATTCAGAAACCAGTAGGAGAGCATTTCAACTTCCCAGGACACTCTGCTGCTGCCACTGAAGTGGCTGTTCTTGAAAAACAAACTTTGAAGGGAGAATCCAGAGTGAAACTGCAGAACTAACACTAATTAAGAAGTTCAGTTCTATTACCTGTGGCTTTATTAAAGATAACAGATTTTATCCCACTACAGGTGTTAATTAGCTACCAATGCCAAAATGTATATGTTATCATCAATGCTACCCGGTGAAGAGTCACTCATGTCGCTTCTTATTTCAGGGTGTGCTTATATAACTGATGCCAGAGAAGTAGCTTAGCACAATTTGTGTACTTTGCATTATAACAGTGGCAGCTGTTGGCTCCATTTCATTGGGCAGTGGAAAGCTCCTTGGACAACTCCTTAAAAGTTTGGATGAAAACCTGGAGCGGATTCCACTGCCCCACTGACATGGAGCCACCAGCCGCCACCACATTTGTATGCAACAATAAGTGAAAATTAGCAAGAGTAACACAACAAATAAGTATGTCTTACCCCTAGACAGAGTGGGGAATGTGTTCAAGGTGCAGATGGATTTGTAATAGTATGTTACTGGGGATTGTTTATCATTAGTACATTGTCTCGTCGTATTAGCAATAAGCTGTAGCAGTTCTTTTGAGTTGGGGGCATCTTGCTATTCAGTTTAGCCATTTATAACGCTAACTGGCTCCATTAAATGGGACCAAGATGCCTGGGAAAATATCTCTTATTCTAGGGTTGCCAGATCTCAGGTTTTGATGGTGTGATTCAGGTTTGGGGCATCATTCTTGGGGCCTCATGACATCAAGTTTAACCTCAGGGTCTTCTGCTTATCCTGCACACTTAAGAGCACAAGTGTGTTCTACTACCTGATGCATGTCTGTCCGTGGTAACTATTGATCATGAAACTTGAACATGCAGCACTAACTGTCACATAAATGAGCAGCACACAAGGAATAGCAGATTGTCCTGGCACAGCCATGGGCAGGGCCACAGTTCAGTGGTAGTGCAGCTGCTTTGCATGGAAAATGTCCCAGGTTCCATCTCTGGAATCACCACGTATAGCTGGTAATGTCCCCTGCCTGAAACCCTGGAGAGCAGCTGTCAGTCAGTGTAGACCATACTGAGCTACATTCAATTATTTATTTATTCTTAATGACATTTGTTAGTTGCTTTTCTTCACAATAGTGAGCCCAAAGTTACTTACAAGCAATAAAAAAAGTTAAAAGCAGTTTAAAAATGTAAACAAAACAAAGTTAAAAGCACGTACTGTAACTATAACAGCGGTGGAACAATTCATACCTAAAAGAGGCTACAACATCAAGAGCCCCCCAAAATTAGGAGCCAAACACCTGGGCGAATCGAACTGTTTTTGCCTGATGCCTAAAAATAGACAACAATGGCACCAGGCATGCCTCCCTGGGGAGATCATGGCATAAGCAAGGGGCCACCTCCAAGAAAGACCGCTCTCAGGTCACCTCCTCCAGAGGGGGCACATGAAGAACAGCCTCAGATGTCGAACGCAGGTGGTTCCTGTGGGGAGAGGCAGTCCTTGAGGTATTGGGGTCCTGAGCTGTATAAAACTTTATCGGTCAAACCCGCACTTTGAATTGAGCCTGGAAACTCATTGGAAGCCAGAGTAGTTGTGCCAGAATTGGTGTTATGTGCTCAGACCATCTTGCCCAGTGAGAAATCTGGTTGCTTCACCAGCTACAGTGCCTGAACTGTCTTCAAATGTAGCCTCACATATAATGCATTGCAGTAATCTATTTTAGAGGTTACCAAGGTGCAGGTAATCCCTGTCCAGATAGGGTCGTAGTTGAGCCACCACTCAAAGCTGATGGAAGGCAGCTTCATGGATCAAAGGTCTGACTCAGTATAAGGCAGTTTCCTATATTCCTGTGGTTGTCATCTTTTTGGATAGACAAACATAGGGAGCTTAGAAAGATGTTTTTATAATAATAATAATAATAAAATTTTATTTGTGAGTCGCCTATCTGTCCGAATTAACGGACACTCTAGGCGACGTACAATAGCATAGTAAAATACAATATACAAATCAAAAAGCCATATTCATCAGTTAATCTAAAACCAGCCTTCAATTAATACATCATAAAAACTAATCCACCCCAGCAATCCTATAGGCCTGCCTGAATAGCCAGGTCTTTAAGGCTCGGCGAAAACCCATCAGGGAGGAGGCATGTCGAAGGTCAAAAGGAAGGGAATTCCAGAGGGTGGGGGCCACAATCGAGAATGCCCTCTCTCTGGTCTGCACCAGCCTAGCTGTTTTGACTGGTGGGACCGAGAGAAGGTCTTGTGTGGCTGATCTTGTCTGGCGGCATAATTGGTGATACTGGAGGCTTTCCTTCAGATAAACTGGGCCGAAACCGTATAAATTTTCCTCACTCATCATTCACAAGAGACATCAATTTTCTCTTCCCAAAATAGAAGGAAACAAATTTCCCTGATTTCCCACTTGTTCTGGGCCTTCAAATTTTTACCTCCATCCCTCTCCTGCTGGGCTTCTCCTTTGCCACTGAGCCATACCCCAGGCCCAACTGATGTATCAGAATTTTGACTTTCAAGACTTCACCAGGCCTGCCTCATGATGAGTCTCACTTCCTATGTGCTTCTTTCTCCTGAGACAAGACTGGACATACCACTCCCTTTGCCCTCCATTAGATTGGCAAAACTTTGCATGAGCTACCCCTTCCAGGTTGTGGGCTTTCCCCTATTTCTTTATAATCACCTTTCTTTGTTTTTTGAGACATTTCTTTTTTGTTCAGCCTGTTTTGGGGGCTTCCAAGGTGTCTTTTTCCTCCCCTTTCTCCAGTCTCTCAACAGCCTTCAATACAGAAATTCACCCAGCCTTTTGCTGCATCTATCTGCATCATTTTGAACCAAACAGCCTGCTTTCATACAAATGTTTTGCAGGAAGACAGAGCAAAAGCCAAAACTTATTTATGGAGCAACGGGCAATGAGGGCAATTGTCCCACGCATGAAGCTGTGCCCTTCAAAGCATGAATCATACTCTTCCTCCAATAGATCAGACCAATGGCACATATACTTCATCTACTCCAGAAATGGCTTCCTAGGCAAAGCCTGTAAGCATAAGTGCAACAGCCTTCTTCTCCTTCCCCGCCCCGCAGCCCAGCCTCATATAGTGGCATATTGCCTCCAATACCAGAGATAGCAGAGCCATCATAACTAGTATTTTAATACAAATTCAAGGTGCTAATAATGACTTACAAAGTCCTTAATGACTTGAGACCTAGACAGTTGAAGGAGTCTCTCTGCCTATATAGGCCTGCTGGGGTGTGAGATCTTCTGGAGGTCCTTCTTAGCACCCTGCTTCTGGGAAGTATACAGTACGTTATGTGGTGTTGTGGGAAAGGGCCTTGTGGTGGCACCCTGAGTGTAGATTTCCCTCACCTGTGAAGGGTAACGGGCACCATCCTGTTATTTTTTTGGTGCCAGTTGAAAACATAGCTGATTTTTCAGGCATTTCTAAGTTATTAGTTGCAAACTTGGGTTGAATAGTTAGCTGCACTGTCGCTTTAGGATGATTGATGAATTCTATTGTTTTTAATCTGCTCTCTCATTTATTGTATTGGAATTATTGTTTTAAATTGAATTTTAAGTCATGAGATAGTTATGATGGAAAAGTTATAAATATTTTAAATAAATAAAGCCATAACTCTTGACAGCTTTATCCTTCATGAATTTGTTTAATCCCCCTTTAAACCCATCCAGGTTGGTCACCCATTACTACTATAGTGATGTGGTATGTATATGTAGTAGTGAATTCCACACTTAAACTATTTGCCATGTGAAAAAGGACTTCCTTTATTTGCCCTGAATCTTCACACATTCAGGTTTATTTTATGACCCCAAGTTCTAGCATTATGAGAGAGGGAGGAGAACATCTCTCTATTCACTTTCTCCATATCATGCATTACGGGCAGGTAAATATAAGTTGTTTCAAGAGGAATGAATCTCACATACATCTAATTCTACAGTTCACATGTTCCAGACTGAGCTGTTCCACAGTTGTCTCCTCTAGCATGCACTGATGGAAGCTGAAGGACTGGGAGTCAATGTGATTTAGGGATTAAGAGTGCTAATAGAAACTGTGTTCAAATCCTCACTCAGACATGAAGTTTTCTGGATTACCCTGGGCCAAGCATTCTCTCTGAACCTAACCTACTTCACAGGGTTGTTAGGATAAAATGAGTAGAGCAGAATTATGTACACCACCACCCTCAGCTCCTTGGAGAAACAGTGAGATAAAAACTGTAACTAATAATAAAGGATCAATATAAGTTATACAATTTGCATGGAAGTAGCCCTCTTTAAGCCCACAAAAATATTTGTATCAGTATTCACTTTTTGTGCACTTATAGTTTAGTGCACAATTGAGTACACAAGAAGCTGCCCTACAAACAGGCAAATACCCTGACCCTTTTTGCAAAGCATGTTTTTCGCATGCTGCAAAACAAGAAGCAAACCTCTTTCATTCAGAATCACCGAGTAACTTTCTCCAATTTCTCATGAGTTAATTGGTTTCTCCACTTTGTGAATACCCACTTTGTATGCTAATTTTATCAGCATGTTACATTAAACTAATGAATCTTGGATAATTGTAAGATCCTCAGATTAAATCCACTCTGCTGTAGAACATAACTACATTTATCATGGCAATGAATCATAAGTGAGGAAAGTTCTGACCACCCAAATTTAATCTCCCCTACATGTGTTCTAGCTAGCAGATGCACAAGATGGACTGAAACATGATATTGTAGCAGCTAATATGGGTATAACAACCTACTTGCTCCTATGTGCATATTTATTGCAGATTGCATGACCTGGGGCTCTTCCAGATGAGTGGGTTATCGTGCAGTGAATGCATAGTCATTACTGACTTAAGTTCCAGGAAATGAGATCCAAAACACCTTCCCCCTGGTAGCACTTGAAGTTCAAGGTAATTTTCCAGCACCCAACCCTACATGCTTCTGTTGCAATTTGTGCATGTAAAATGGGTTGAATGTCAAAGGTAGCTATTGGCAAGTGTCTGTGATAGGGTTACCAGATGTCCGGTTTTCAGCTGGATACTCCAGTTTATGTGGGTCCTCTCTGGGTATCTGGGTGACTTATGTTAATCTCCCGACACTCGGCTTCAATTTTTTTAAAAAATTAAGTTTCTAGGTGGTTTGGATCCTGAGATATACACCAAAAAGTCAGCTGCCCCCCACACAACTGTTAAATCTGTTTAACAGATCTGTTAGAGCAGCTTGTAGCTCTAATCCTACCCTTTCAGAATAGAAGCCATTAAGTGAAACCAGGGTTGTGATTTGTTGACCTATTATGGCGATCCCATGGATGCGAGGCTATTGCCCACATTCCCAAAATATTAAAACTGAAGTCCTCTTCCCCAGTTCCTTTAAGAGTTCTCCTTCAACTGTTTTGAGAGCTAAAACTGGCATGTTGTCAGTAGGACCAAGCACAACATAACAAAACAAATTATGGGGCTGTTACTATTGCTATATTACTATCTGAAACAAATGCTGATGAAAGTTAAAGAGGAAAGCATAAAAGCAAGACTATAGCTGAACATAAGATGAAAGTAATGACAGCAGAAGATTTATTCACTAATAGGCAAAAAACCTTGCGGTTTAAGAACATACCTACAGCCAACAGATATTTCTATCAAACTTTAAAAAGCAGGCAAATTGCACAGCTATAGTGAATGCACCAGGGTAGCAGGAGACTTGACCTCCTCTCTGAGGTATTGGACTGCCCTACAGATTTGTCAAAATGCAAACACAATGTGGGTTGGTCTTTCACAGTCCAATCCACTTCCTGTGTAGCTTGGAAGAATTTGGTAACGTGCCTCTGAGCATATGGTGAGTGGTGGCAACACCTGCAATCAGCCCAAATAATAGAAAGAAGACATGTGCTGTGCTGATCTTGTTTTAGCAGGAAGGAAGCAACATTATTAAGACAGTTGATATAGTTCAGATGGTCACGTTAAATATGTCTGATTTACTTTGCAATCTTAGTGAAGTTTCATATAGGAAATCATTTTCTTTTGTTTCTATTTCTATGAAGATGTGAAGTACAGCAACACTTTGCAAAATTTACACTAAAAAAACTCCAAACATAATTGTGGAATTATTTATTTATTTATTACATTTGTATACTGCCCCATAGCCAAAGTTTACAACAAATAATGGCACTGACTTCTGCAGAATAGTCCCCAGTGGACCTCAGCAGTGTCTCAATTTGCACAAGGTTAAAAGTCGGAGGCTACTGGTGCTTCCTGATTTGAAAAAGCTCCACAAGAGGAGTTACCTCATTATGTCTTCCCCCTAGGCTTTAATTGAAGTGCGGGCACCCAGGAAGGCCACAGAGTGCAGGTAACTGATATATAAAATGAAAGACACACACAAACATTTCTCAGCTACCTCATAAGTAACATAAGCAAGGTCATTCTCACCCATGAGAATTTCACCATAATTTTCTCTCCCGTTTCATAATTTTCTCCAATCGTTATTGGCAATGTCTTTTTTCATTAATGGATGAAGAAAAATAATTTGACATTTTCTTTTCTCATTAATTGATACAGAATGGTCAAAAAACCTGGGAGAATTTTTTGTGCACAATGCTAGTTGCTACTTTACATTTGAAAAAAATGGACTCCCCACAATTCACCAAATTGGATAGATGCACTCCAGTGTCATTCCAAGCTGCAATCCTATGCACACACTTACTAGGAGTAAGTCCCATTGAGGGTCTTATCCTGCAATCCAAACCATCCCCCTTTGTAACGCCAAATGCTTAGCCCCTCCCCAAGCATAAGACTATTGAGTTTGGAATTTCAAAGAGATCATGAATATAGCTCTCTGCAGGGAAATGAAGGGGTTACAAGCAGCTACCCTTTGCAAGTAATAAAGCACTAAACTGAAACTAAGGGCAAATGGGTCTCTGCTTGCCCCCTCCCTTGCCTTTAGTTGCTGTTGCATTTGTCCTGCAGTTGCAAGCCTTTAAACAGCTGCAGTGTGAAATTTTGCTGGAAACTTTGCTTGAAGCTGAAGCTTGGTCTTCTTGCTGATGGTATCTTGCTGATATCTTGGGGCTTTGTTAGCCTCCTGAAGGATTAATCTCCCTGATCTACAGGTCCTGTATTTATCTTTCAAAGACCCTCTGGGAGGGGGCACCTTATACCTATTAGATCACTATCTTCCCATCATTCAGGTAAGCTGGTTCCCCCCTCAGATGATGTCTCCTGATCCTGTCCTTGTGACATCTTGGACTTGAGAATGCAACTGCATTCTCATGGTTGCTTGCTTGTTTTGATTATCAGGCTACTTGTTTACAGTAGCCAAGTGAGAACATTCATAAACCAATTAGCTCATCACCTCTTCAAGCTTGGGAAAACTATAAACAATCCCACCTGACAGAGCAAAAGTGTGGGACAAACTGCATTGTTTTGGTTACTGAACAAAAACTTCCCAGACCCTGTGTTGTTTCGAGCACAGAGGCATAGGGAAACTTCCCAAATGCTGTGATTGTGTGAGGGAGTCTGCATTTTGAGCTTTCCAGACTCCAATTCTGAGCAGTAACAGAGTACAAAAGCAATCAGCACCCCCATAAATCAGGGGTTTAGGGGCAATACTTAGGGGACAGAGGCCATTCACACACCATTTCTAATCTCCTTGTACATCAAGATTCTTGCTGTCATGTGGCAATACACCCTTCTTTCCACCAAATCTGCAGGAATCCCCATTGGGGATATCCCTGTCAGTGAAGCCTATTAATCAGGGGATCCAATCAGGGACTGTGCACATCATGCCAGACTCTGGCCTATGCATAAACCTGCACTGGATACTTCAATCCTCATTCAATTTGTTCAGCAGCAACCCAGTGGAACAGGGAGCAAAGCATGACCACAGAAGAACTCAAACTGCAATTGAAATGAATATACCGGTTTATTATACAAAGGTTAATGGTATTATAGAACTGATAAAATAGAATACAAAACACACACATATATATATATAACCAATAGGAATAGATAAAGAATTTTAAAGAATTTAACAGAACTTAATGGTTTATGCACCAAAATGCAGCAGCCAGAATACTGGCTGGGGTTGCGTTTAGAAGTCATACAACCCCTGTTCTAAGAGTTGCATTGGTTGCCAGTTCATTTCCAGGCCCAATTCAAGGTGCTCGTGTCAGTATTTCAAGCCCTAAATGACTTAGGGTCCAAATATATCAAGGATGACCTCTTTTCCTACAGATCCTCTCAGGTGTTAAGATCAGCAAAGGGGGTCTTCTTGGTGATAGTTCCACCACCCTCAGAAGTTCAGGAGATAGTGGCCCAGGAAAGGGACCTCTGTGGCAGCCCCTAAGTTGTGGAATTCCCCCTCCCCTACAGAGATGCATCTGGCACTTTTGCTATGCATAGGATGCACCTCCTTACCCTGGCCTTTGGCACCTGAGTTATGTTTTCTGGACCCACCCTACTCCTGTGAATGTAATGTATTTTAATGGTTTTTAATACTGTATTTTAAATTTCTGTAAAATTTCTGTAAAAGGGCAGGCTATTATTAATATCATCATCATCAACAACATCAACAACAACATCAACAACAACAATAATAATAAATAATAATAAAGCCAACTAATGGTTAATGATAAGATGAACTAAGACTACAGTTACTGAAAATATGAACCAGTCTGGGAGAAAGGGTAGGATATACATTTAATAAATAAATAAAATAATAAATAAATAACATTCGAATTACAGTTAAAGATAGCATTGACAAAGCAAATACATTTTCCACCTAACTCCTTCCTGTTCAACCACTTTGTCCATTCAGGGCTTGTGGCCTTCAGTTTAGGCAAAGTTCATGAAACAGGAAGCAAGACAGATAGAGGACAGCAAGAAAGAACGAAAACTAATCCAAAAGACAAGCCCCCACCCTTGCAAGAACATCTCACTCACCAACATTTTGAATATATTTTTTATACTAACCAGCAACTAGATCAGGAGGCTGGACTTGTCCAATAAAATTTACATTAATTTCAGTGAGTGTGGGCAGACCCCCATAACACATGGTTTTGAATTACCACAAACTGTCTGGGAGTAAATGGACCCTTGCTTCTCCAGTGATTTTCCATGCAGGTACCTTTGATACACTTCAACACTTCACTGGCCTGCAAAAATAGGTTATACTTTCACTTTTCTTATGTCTTCACACAGGTGTTTACTATAACTCCTTATCAAGTTGCCAGGGATGCATATTCTTGCCAGGGATGCGACAGTGAAAAAGTGCACAAAGGTTCCAAGCAGCTTCACCCTGGATTGACACAAACTGAGCAAAAGTGTCATCCACATTGGTTCATCAAGGCTGCTCCACCCTGTGCATCAACTCATTGTAATGTCATGAGTTGCTAAACATGCAGGGACCAGTAGGAACCAAACTAACACAGCCTGGCATAAAGCCCTGAAACAGGGCATTCTGAAGGAGGGGTGAGGTCTTGGTTGAGTTGGTCCAAAATCTGCTTGATTCCTACCCACTATCATGGACAGTGCAGGCTGGTATTGGGCCCAATACAGGACCAACCACTCCACAAGCAATTGGCACAATCTGTCTGCTCCCCACCTTCTGCCAATGCTACTGTGAGTGGCTAGGTTGTGGCTGCTGCAGAGGCTCTGCCACTCTACAGAGCCCCAGTGGTGGCAGCAGGTAGTTTGGATTGCTCTGTTAATTTCATACTAGGACTTAGATTCATATAAGCATGCATGGGATTGTAAGACTTGGGTAATGGACGATGCAATCCTATGAATGTCCACTCAGAAGTAAGTCCCACTAAGTTCAATGGGTCCTTTCCAGTGGCAGTATTCTCCATGATACTGCAAAAAAGTCATTTATTTCTTTTCTTCAAGGATGAGATACAGACATATTCAATGTAATCAGCTAATGCCAAGATTTCTTTCTGGTATGTCATGTCTCAGTGCGCTAGGAAATAATCTAACTAAGAAATATACTAAGGACACAATCCTAACCCCAGCTAGGCAGCAGCACAGCTGAGCAGACCAGCAGGGCCTCTGCAGCATCCACAACCCTGGGCATAAAAAGTGTTGGGCAGGAATAGCTGATTGTTCAGGGATGGTACAGCAAATGGGACTAGATTGGGGGGCCTGGCACAACTTCCACCTCATTGGACCACCTTAGGATCCAGCAGATCCTTGGCCACCCAAAGTCCACTCCCCCTCTGCCCCCTCCCTGCCTCTGAAATGCCCTGTTTTAAGGGGCTTTACACTGGATACCACTGGTGGGGTTACCAGAATAAAACTGCTCTGTGCATAGGCTCCCTCCCCTTAATCTCTGTTTCTGGGGGCTAAAAATTGCCAGAAACATTTTGATTTTAAGAATTCTGAAATTAAGCCAAGTGTGGGACTAGGATTTGGGAGACCAAGGTATTTTCTCATGACACTCACTTCCCACTTACCCTAGGAACCAATCAGCATGAAAGGGGAAGTGTGTGTTAGCTACTGAGAAGAGTCTTCTCAGTGGCTGACTCACCTCCTTTCACTTTGATTGGTTACAATCAGCCTGAAAGGACAGGAAGCATGTTGTTAGCCAAGTGAAAACACTCTTCTCGGTGGCTAACACACTCCCCTTTCATGTTAATTGGCTCCTACATAGGGACCCTGCTGAGACAGTGCTCCCAAAAAAGTAAAGAGTATACGACCCCAGATGACTACACCCTTGTGTCTGCAGCAGTAGAGCCTCCTCACCGGTGGAGCCCTGCGCAGCTGGGCAGAGCTGGATGGAGAAGTACAACTCCACCTTACCCAAATGCCCTCTAGCACAGCAGGTTTGGATTGCTCTCCCTTTGCTTACATTAAATCAAATGCTCTCTACTGTACTTGAAGAGAGATATTAAAATATTTCCTTATAATTTGCAGATTTCTATTTGAGGGAATGGAGAAACTGAGGGCATATGTTTTGGTACCCTGCCACTGTGACTGTCCAGGATAAGTTTCTTCCTCAGAAGTTGAACGATAATGAGAAAAAACCCAAAAAAACTAATTACTACTTGCCAATAGAAAAAAAATGCTAAAACAGAGCTCATCTTTGTTAGGACCTGTAATTTTTTTGTGATAATATTTATCTTAGCCAGACAATGTATTCTCTGATTATCCATGGTTGTAACATTTTTCTTTTTCTGTAATTTTCATGGTATAAGGATAAAACACATAATTTCAATGTCTTGCAAAAAAAAAGAGAGGAAAGAGAGACAGAATTCTTCTAAGGAATCGATTTGATGGTGGATTGGCCTGACCTTCAGAGGAGCTGGGCACCCGCAACTCCCACTGAATGACAAGTATTTGTGGGTGCTCAGCACTTCTCAGAATCAGGCACATTAACTTCTTGAAGAAAGAGAGATAGAAGGAGAGAGAGCCAAGGCAAAATCTTGAGGAGTCTGATGTTTACAAACTGTATGCTAAAAAGTTTGTTCTCTAAAATGTCTGACCCATTTCTTCCATAAAGTATGAATACTAGCTCACACCTCTTTTTGAAACACCCTAGGAAAATTATCCTCTTTAGATGCCTCTCCAAAACAAAAAATGAGGTATGCATTTAATGATTAAGGATGGACAGATCTGTCACATTCTGTTTCTCTCATTTTTCAGTTCACCCCATTTTTGTATCTGTTTGTGATGAAACAAAAATTCTGCATGAAAATTCTGCATTTTCATCTGCATTTTTCCTAATATATACAGTATGCAATTTTCCTAATATACACATGATTGAAAGTCATTTTTTCTAATATAAGGCACTTTTGTACATTATTTTCACCAATATATAAATTTTTGTGCATACTTCCCATTCAGCCCCTGAGCTCATGTGCTGCGGGGGTAGCGGGATTTGCGGCCACACCTCTTTAAGACATTTGGAGCCTGACTGGCGATGGAAACGGTGGCAGAAAAGGAGTTTGCGGTGCAAGCAGCAGGGTGATCATACTTGCAGGGTGATCGTGCTTTGGGCCTGTTAGGCCCTTGGTTTGGATGTGGTGTTTTTGGCTGGGGGGGTTGGTGATTTTGGGGTGAATAGCCCCCCCGAGCAGAGTGGAAGTGCAGCGCTCCTACCTTTTTATGGTCAAGGACTTACTGTGGGGTTTTTTGCAGCACTCCTGCCAAAGCCAAGGCCTTACTGGGGGTGGGGTTGTTCCTGCCCACATTTTTTCCGAGGCCTTACTGCAGGAGGTTTTTGTTCCCACCCCCTTTTTTCCGCTGATGTTGCGGTTGAGGGGGGTTAGGCCTCTTTCCTTGGTTTATAAAGCGGGGTTCAGTTTCCTGCCTTTTTCCTGCCCCTCCCCCGTTTGGCTGAAACCATTGGACTGATGTTACTGAGTTCTAGTGGGGGTTAGGAATCTTTTCCCAGCCTGCATAGTGGGGTTTGGTTTCCCACCTTTCCCCCCGCTTTTTAGGCCAAAGCCTTTGGGCTGCTGCTGCTGAGGCCTAGTGGGGGTTAGGCCTCTAAGTGATTTTAGAGAGGTGCCAGTAGTAAAATAATAATCATAATAATCTAATAAATAATAAATAATATAATTACATATAGATATAAATATATATACAGTAGACAAATAAAATAATTGAGTAAATAATGAAGAAATAAAATAATTACACACACAAACACACACACACATATATATAAAGAGTTTAGGTGTTCAGATTTCAACTGCTTGTTAGGAGGGCTATTTGCTTATGTGGAACATGCCTCCTAAAAATGGTATGGTGGCCCTAAGGGGAAGAGGAAGGCTACTAAGCCCCCTGTTAGAAGACCCTCCATCTCCTGATTCTGCCTCAGAAGGAGGAGGGGAGGACAGGTTTGATCATTTGCATGCTTATTGAGTTCAGTGGGATTTACTCCCATGCAATCATGCTTAAGATAGGTAAAACTGACCATGGGGAGGAGGGGGAGGGGGAAGGAGTGGATTGGAAGGGGATGGGGAGGGGAAGGGAGGGGCAAAGAAAGGGGGAGGGAAGGGGCAAGAGGGAGGGGAAGGGAGGGTGGGTAGAAGGTGCTGAGAGTTGCTAGGAGATGCCCCATTCCCCCCACAGAGCTTCAATCAGAGTGGCTGACTGTTAAACCACTCAGGCCACTGGAACTCTGTCCAGGAAATAAGAGTCTCCTCTCAGCAGCCTTCACAAACTACACTTCCCAGAATTCTCTGGGGGAAGTCATGACTGTCTCAAGTGAAATAGGTCTGGTGTGGCTGTGGCCCCCTGATTAGGCAAGCCAAGCATCTGTGAGACTGGCTTTTTTAACACTGAACAGTTGGTTCTTACTAAGCATGCCCAACATTATCATTAAGTTCAATGTAAAATGTCTTAAATTAATTAAAAATCAGCCAGGCATTTTTTAAACTTTTAAACTGCAGAAGATGAAGGTCAGAGTATGGGGCAAGGTCAGTAATAGGATTACAGGTATACAGTGAACCAGGCTGATTTTTAATTAATTTCAACACATTATGAGAACTCTGACAGAAAGAAGTCAAAAGGGGTCTGGTTTTTCTCTCTCTCTTTTTACACTTTGAACTCTCGATTCTCTCTGACTGTTTTGTGTATCTCCATGAAAACTGAGAGGGTTGTTAAGCAAGCGTTTCTGAATTCAGGACTATAAGTTTTGTAAGGTTTTGTTTTGAAATGAGCTTATGGGAATCAACAGAATGGCATGGGGGCAGTATTTTCAATTTAACATTGAGGAATGTGAAAAATCCATACTGGCTATCATGGCAGTATAATTAAGGCTTATTAAAGTTGATAAATTTAATAAGTTTAATAAATGTGGCCCAAGTTTTCACCCAATTTCACCTGTGTCTCACCTCTTTATTTCATGGTTGTGGTCGCAATTCCCGCTGAGCCCCCGTGCTTGCGAGCTGCAGAGGCAGCGGGATTTGTGGTCATGCCAGGAATAGAGCCTGATGTGGCTTCACCACGTGGTGCACTTAGTGTGTACACTGCATCACTGGAGGGCAGGGCTGGGATGCAAGCCTTTTTAAGCCCACTCCACCCTCTGCTCTGGCCTCTTCTGCTTTTTGGCACCTTCCCTCCCTCCCTCAGTGCAGTGCAGTGCAGGTTCGCTGGTTGCCTATAAGGGGGCAAGTAGGTAACTGGTCTTTCGCCTACTCTGCACTGTATCTTTAATTCGGCTGATTTGGCATTTAATCTGTTTTGTTCTGATCTGGTCTTTGATTTGATGGGCATTGTAGTTCTTTGTAATAGGTTAATTTGGTCACATTAGGTGGCTATGTGTGAGACATTTACAGGTTAGGGTATTGGTGAGCACCGTTAGGCACCTTTAAGGTGAAAGGTGACACCCGAGACTGGCTTTCGGGTTTGTGGGGACCTGTTGGCTGGGTAGGGATCTCCTTTGGGGCTAACCTGTGCTACCTACTTGGAGTTGTGTGGTACCAGGAGGGGGTGAGCCAGGAAGGCCTCCCTACCCACCTTTATGGTGGGGCCAATGGAAAGGGAGTGGAAGTTAGGCAAACATAAACGCCCTTTTGCGTGGCAGGGTAGGTCTCACCCAAGGGACTGAATATCTAGTTTTCCGCACATGCACAGTGCAGACAGTTGGTTCATTTAATAAGTTTATTAAAGTTTATTAAAGTTGATAAGTTTAGTAAGTTTAATAAACTTGGCCCAAGCTTTCACTCAACTTCACTTGTGTCTCGCTTCTTTATTTCATGTTTGTGATCACAATTAACATACAATTTTGTTTGCTATTTTTGGTTGGAGATGTTGTGCTGGGTGTAGTTGTGTTGCTTAATTTCATTTAAAAGCAGCACCACAGCAGCAGAGAGTAACAGCAGATGTTGAAATGCAACTGTGCCAGCATGTGCGTGTGTTTGCCTAAGAAAGCAGGCTTTTACCCTGCAACAGCATCACTGAGACTGGAGACTTAGTAAAATAAGAAAAGCTACTTTATTTAGAGAAATACATAGTAGATAGAAAAGGCATACCTAGTTCTAACTAACTAGCTAAGTTGGAGGCATAACTCCCAGGTGTAGGAGTCAGCTGTGATGCGTCCTTCCCTGGCTCTCCCTGTCAGGTTCCTACCTGCTCGTGGTTACTGCCTGTCTCTAGGCACCACCAGGGACTCCACCAGTCCGGACCACACTCTCTTATGGTTTACCTATCCGCTTTAGCACAGATCTCAACAGATCCCACTGCTAGGCAACCACTAGTAACGTCCCAATACTAGTATTCCCAGAGACTCTGAATACTGGTATTGTTATTCTCTTCACCGCTGCCACCATTTGTTACAGTTCCCCTTCAGCCTTGGTCATTACCTTACCCTCCCTTCTGGTCTGTGAAACCCCAGCCAAGGATCAGGCCTTTGGTAAACCAAATTAAGTATTTATTACAGATAACAAAGCTAACAAGATTAACAAGATTTCTTCTTAAGGCACATAAGCATATGGTTTTACTCAATACTAATCCGAACTCCACCTCCCTCCTTCTCCACTCTCTCCTGTCAAACAACTCTCTAAACCCCACCAAGCAATCCACTCTTTCTCTTCTCCCCCCCTGATTCCACTCTCACTCCTCCTTTTATACATTCAGCCATTTTAAACACTCAGCCAATCATCTCGCATTCTACTGCCCATTCACTCCCCCTCTTTCACTCCACTTACCATGTATCTTCTAAAACAACAACACTTACCATATATACATTAATATAGGAACATCACATCAGCCCCATGCTCAGAGAGAGAGCAGAGACAAAGGGATGTCTCCTCTCTCATGGACAGCCAGAGAAGAAAGGAATGGAAAGGGCGGAAGGAGGAGGGGCAGGTAAGCTTCCCTAAAGGCGTCACAGTCTAGCAACAGAAGGAAGATAGTCAGAGCATCACAGGTAAAGGTAAACAAGCCTATCCATCTGGAGGACCCTAGCTCTATCTTCCTTCTGGAGCACAAACAAAAGAACAAAACAGGAGTTGCTCTTGCCCCACTTCCAACAGGAGAGCTGTATCACAAAATGGAGAAAAGTGTGAATTTGAAAAGGTAGGTGCATTTCCATTTCAGAAGTGCAAATGAGGCTCACATGAAAACGCAAAGTGAACAAATTTCTCCTCAATCCCTGCTCATGGTATACATCTTGACTTCAAATCAACAATGAGCCTTGTACCACTTTGTTGTTGTTGTTATGTGCCTCCAAGTTGACTACAAGTTTATTACAACTTATGGCAACCCTATGAATCAGTGACCTCCAAGAGCATCTGTTATGAACCACTCCGTTCAGATCTTGTAAGCTCAGGTCTGTGGCTTCCTCCATGGAATCAATCCATCTCTTGTTTGGCCTTCCTCTTTTTCTACTCCCTTCTGTTTTTCCCAGCATTATTATCTTTTCTAATGAATCATGTCTTCTCATTATGTGTCCAAAGTATGATAACCTCAGTTTCATCATTTTAGCTTCTAGTGATAGTTCCAGTTTAATTTGTTCTAACACCCAATTATTTGTCTTTTTTGCAGTTCATGGTATCCACAAAGCTCTCCTCCAACACCACATTTCAAATGCATTGATTTTTCTCTTATCAGCTTTTTTCACTGTCCAACTTTCACATCCATACATAGAGATCGGAAATACCATGGTCTGAATGATCCTGACTAGTGTTCAGTGATACATCTTTACATTTGAGGACCTTTTCTAGTTCTCTCGCAGCTGCCCTCCCCAGTCCTAGCCTTCTTCTGATTTCTTGACTATTATGGAATAAATTTTCCTGGACTAAAGTTCACGTTGTCAGATTGTTGTTGCTGTTTTTGTTGCTGTTGTTGTTTATGTGTTGTTGTTTTTTGTAATGGTATTCACCAGTACCATCAGCTCTTTTTTTTGTTGCCCTTGTCAACCATTTTGTGCTGGCACCTACAGCACTATGAGTATTGGCACATCATCTTTTTACCAAAAAAGCAGTGATGATTATGATAATGACAATGATGATTATTTTGTTGCTTTTTGCAACAAAAAAAGTCTCAAAGTGACTGACATAAAGGCTAAATACAAAAAATACAAATAAATAACAAATAAATCAGTTAAAACAAAAATACTAAAGTATTAATCCACAATGATCAAATAACAAGGAAAATTTCCTTCCCCATCCAACCACAAGATGATCTCGAAAGCCATTGTACACCACCATATTGTTTAATGAGCTGACGGTTTATAAATATTCCTATCAAAAAACAAATAAATAAAAACTAGCCAATTAATTAATTACCACATAATAAAACCAAACTATATCAAGGTGAAAGCCCAAATGCCTAAGAAAAGAATTCTTTTCACCTAGCACTGAAGAACTGACAGTATTAGTACCATAGAAACCTTCATAGGGACAGCATTCCACAGTGCCCCCCCAAGGCTATTCTCTTGTTGCCATCCTCAGCGCTTCCCTTGCTGAGGGCACCCATAGAAGGGCTACTAACAATTGGGCAAAAGTTCATATCTTGATTTGGAAACAATCAACCAGGGTGCCATATGTTATGTAAGATTGTACAGTAGGGCCCCACTCATACGACGGGTTACGTTCCGGACACCCTCTGAAAAGCGAAAACCGCTGAAAAGTGGAACATTGAACAGAATGGTGTGCGATGCCTGAAAACCACCGTAAAAGTGGAACAGGCGCAGTATGAGTGGGGCTTTAGTCTAATTGTGTCTAACTGAGACCGCTGCATTAGCGAAGTGCTGTAAAGCGAAGCGCTGTAAAGTGGGGCCCCACTGTATATATATTAGCAGAGATCGTCAACAGTCTGTGATGCATCTGTGCCAGTGTGCGCGTTTACCTAAGAAAGCAGGCTTTTACCCTGCATTGACATCACTGAGACTTAAGACTTTGTAAACTAAGAAAAGCTACTTTATTATACAGGCTTCCCTTCTGCTCATTGCCCACCCACCCAATCTCCTCCCCCTCCCCCTCCCCTCCCTGCCTCTCCCCTGGGTCAGTGTTGGACTATGACCTGGGAGACCAGGGTTCAAATCCCCACACAGCCATGAAACTCACTGGGTGACCTTGGGCTAGTCACTGCCTCTCAGCCTCAAAGGAAGACAATGGTAACACCACCTCTGAATACCGTTTACCATGACAACCCTATTCATAGGGTCGCCATAAGTCAGGATCGACTTGAAGGCAGTCCATTTCCATTTTCAAACATGATTGCACAGAAATAAATCCTGTTGAACCCAAAAAGTATGCAAATGATCAAACCCATCCTCCCTTGTACTCCCTCCTATCTCCTCCCTCTTGCCCCTTCCCTCCCCCTTCATTTGCCCCTCCCTCCCCATCCCCTTCCAATACCCTCCTCCCCCTTCCCCCTCCTCCCCCTCCCCTTTCTCCTCCCCATGGTCAGTTTTACCTATCTTAAGCATGATTGCACGGAAGAAAATACCATTGAACTCTATAAGCATGCAAATGATCAAATCTGCCCTCCCCTCCCCCTTCCTTTGCCCCCCTCCAATACGCTCCTTCCTCCTCCCCTTCCTCCTCCCCCATGGTCAGTTTTTCCTATCCTAACCATGATTGCATAGGAGTAAATCCCACTGAACTCAATAAGCATGCAAATGATCAGACCTGCTTTTCCCCTCCTTCCCCTCTCCCTTCCTCCTCCCCACCCATCTTTCTTCTTTCCTCCCCTGCCTGCTCCAGCCCTCCCTCCCTCCCCCCAGTCAGTTTTACCTATCCTAAGCATAATTGCACAGGAGTAAATCGCACTGAATTCAATAAACATGCATATGATCAAACCAGTCCTTCTCCTCCCCTCCCACTCCTGCCTGCTCCCATCCAAGTCCTTGTCTCTGCCTTTCCTCCCCTCCCTCCTCCTCTCCTCCCCATCCTCTGTGGTCAGTTTCACCTATCCTTAGCATGATTGCAGGGGAGTAAATCCCACTGAACTCAATAAGCATGCAAATGATCAATCCATTCTCAGCAAACTTGGACAGGATCCCATTTCTTACCTCCTGGATTAAAAAGCAGGGAAATTCACTAATAGACAAAACCTTGCAGTTTAAGAACATACCTATAGCCCACAGATATTTCTATCACACTTTAAAAAACAGGGAAATTGGGCAGCTATAGTGAATGCACCAGGGGAGCAGGAGACCTGACCTCCTCTCTGAGATATTGTACTGCCCTACAAATTTGTGAAAATGAAAACACTATTTGGGTTGGTCTTTCACAGTCCACTTGCTGTGTAGCTTGCAAGAATTTGATAACATGTGCACCCTAAATGGGTGCATGTCAGATAAAACCCACTTTGGAAACTGGGGGAGCTTTCAAAAGCAACATCAAAGGAAAAAAGTGATTCAAAGGAAATAGTTTTTGACGTGTGTGGCATCCAAGCTCCTAGGAATAGGTAAAGGACCTTTTTGGATCATGTGAACTGCTCATAACCTGTAATTAGTAACAATGTACAGTCTTGAGCTGAAATAAATTTACTTCTAATCCCACACCCCCAAGATTCTACTTGTGAATAGCAACATCATATATTAGCTACTATTTCTCAGAATATTCATTGGACATTTGTTATTGCTATTTGACATCCAGAAGTATTTGATTTCAGTGTTTGAAAGCTGACTTCAAATTTTAATTTCAGTATTTAATACTTGACCATTGGTATTTAATGGTATTGAATAGCAATAGTTGGCATTAGACAATAGCTTATGAGATTTCATTCTTGACACTTCTAAAGAGTCAAAGCAATTTCATTTCTGACACCTGCCATGAAGTCAAAGCAATTCTAAGCAATCTCTATAAAATTTCATAGGATGAGGAAAAATTTCACATGCAGAATTTTACATGAAAAATCTGAGTGGCAAAATTTGTAATTTTTCAGCAAATTTATTTTGTGAATTCTGTTTCATCCCTAATCCAATCATATTTCTGCATTATACTCACGTTATGATATTAGTGTACTGAGATTAGAGAAATTAAAGGGAAATTTAAACCAAGTGTAGGGATGTTGAACAATCAACAGGGGAACACACTGACTGACCGAGATAAAATAAAAGGAAGATGGAAGCAATATACTGAAGAACTCTATAAAAGAGATGCCTGGATGACAGATTCATTCATGGAGGAACCGTATGATGAAGAATCAGAAATGTTAGAATGTGAGGTGAAAGCTGCTCTTAAAACACTTGCAAGAAACAAATCAGATGGCATACCAATAGAGTTGCTACAAGTTACTGAGATGGAATCTGTCTAGATTTGACATAAATGAGTCAATAAATATGGAAAAGAAAACAATGGCCCACAGACTGGAAGTGTTCAATATACATCCCAATTCCAAAAAAAGGGGGATCCCAGGGAATGCAGTAATTATCGAACTATTGCCTTAATATCCCATGCAAGTAAAGTAATGCTCAAGATTCTACAGCAAAGGCTCTTACCATATATTGAGTGAGAAGTGCCAGATGTCCAAGCCAGGTTTAGAAAGGGAAGAGGTGCCAGAGATCATATCGCAAACATATGTTGGATAATGTAATGGACCAAGGAATTTCAGAAGGAAATCACCCTGTGCTTTATAGATTACACCATCTGATTGTCCTGATGCGCAACCTATACTCTGGACAAGATGCTACTGTGAGGACAGAATATGGAGAAACCTATTGGTCCTCCATCAGAAAGGGTGTAAAACAGGGGCATATTTTATCACCCTATTTGTTTAATCCATATGCAGAACATATGATACGGAAAGCAGGATTGGACCAACATTGAAGGAGGTGTGAAAAATCAATAATTTAAGATTTGCAGATGATACCATATTACTGGCAAAAACCAGTAATGATTCGAAATGAATGCTGATGAAAGTTAAAGAGGAAAGCACAAAAGCAGGACTACAGCTGAAAGTAAAAAAGATTGAAGTAATAACAAGATTTATGTTACTTAAAAGTTGACAACGAGAACACTGAACTTGTCAAGGATTATCAATACCTTGAAACAGTCATTAACCAAAACAGAGACAATAGTCAAGAAATTAGAAGAAGGCTAGGCCTGTGGAGGGCAGCTATGAGAGAACTAGAAAAGGTCCTCAAATGAAAGGATGTATCACTGAACACTAAAGTCAGGATCATTCAGACCATGGTATTCCCAATCTCTATGTATGGATGTGAAAGTTGAACAGTGAAAAAAAGTGGATAAGAGAAAAATCAACTCATTTGAAATGTGGTGTTGGAGGAGAGCTTTGCGCATACCGTGGACTACAAAGAAGAGAAATAATTGGGTGTTAGAACAAATTAAACCAGAACTATCACTAGAAGCTAAAATGATGAAACTGAGGTTATCATACTTTGGACACATAATGAGAAGACATGATTCACTAGAAAAGACAATGATGATGGGAAAAACAGAAGGGAGTAGAAAAAGTGGAAGACCAAACAAGAGATGGATTGATTCCATAAAGGAAGCCACAGACCTAAACCTTACAAGATCTGAGGAGGGTGGTTTATAACAGATGCTATTGGAGGTTGCTGCTTCATAGGGTCGCCATAAGTTGTAATAAACTTGAAGGCATATAACAACAAACCTACAGTATACCCAGTGCTAAGTAAAACTGTTCCTCCTCTTGATTTTACCCCTAATTATTTGACCTGGATAATGTCAGTTCTACTGGGACTTAACTATTCCTGTTTTTCCCCAGGTTCACCTCTTGTGACAGTGATGACAAAGCCTTGGAAGTATCATATAAGGCATCTTTATGTCCTACCATCTACCTATCCGATAGAGTAGCAGTATTTCATTAGTTTTTAAGTTATAAGCTCTCCTCTCCCCCTTTCTTTTTACATTTCTAAGCTTATTTCCCTCAAGTTAGTGATTTAAGACCTGATTAGTCTCCTGTTCAGTGTGCAAAAGCATCATACATTTAAATTATGAGGTAGCAGTCCCTCACACCATATTTTTAATGTATTTACTTAACATAAATGCACCTTTCCTAAGAACCTGCACTTATATGCAGATAACACACCATATAAACTATTAGAGTGGTTAACATGTTTAAGTCTTTATATGTAAAATAGAAAAATATGTGTAACAACTATTAACTGCATATTTCAGTTTCATGGGGGGAAATGTGGTGTTTTCCCCCTCCTATCAGCTGAAAAATACAAGGGAGAAATTTATCTTGTATATTATCTAATAGCCCTTCCAGAATGAAAGACCGCAGGAGGTAAGGCTAACAAAATTAATATGCAAAGAATTTCAACACTAGGGGCCTATAATTTTCTTGTAAATGGTTTCACTTTAAGGATAAAACAACATAGGACAATACCAATTTCTTTCTGGCTCTCTTCTTTTTTTGCAGATAGATGGGGCTTTAAAAAAATTAACACATGACAGCAGGTGGGATGAAACTAGACAAGTGGATATTCAAAGTAGGGAGACTGCAAATTTGATTTGCTTAGCATTTTGCTAACTGATTTGAATTCATTGATATGTTAAAACAACATGGGGAGGTATATTTAATTAAAACTAGATTGACTATCATTCAGACTTGAAGTAAACATTTAGTATACTTACAGAATCATTAAAATGCATGAAAAAACAACATAGCCTTCAGAATATAAGCATGACAACAAAAATGTGGGGATTCAATGTAAGAGATTATTAATTAGGTTCAGATTTTACTGTCATCATGTGATATCTCACCCTTAACTGTTAAACTGAATCCATTATTTACTGTAGGCTATTACATTCTCCCTCTGCCACCTTCCCACCCACCTCCCATACCAAAGAAGGAAACATGTTTACACTCAAAGATGTATAACACATTTCCAAATAAAGGAATCTTAAGTCATATGGCGATTGGAGGTTAAATCTGTTCTTGCCTAGGTTTGTGGAATAATTTTTTGGCATTACTTGATTCATTCTTCATAGCTACTTTGTAATCAGTCAGGAAGAGCTAGGTGTTGTTTGTCTTGTAATAAAGAGCTGGATATGATTAGATTTCTAAAATATATTCCAGCACCCCAGGAAATAGTTCAATGCAGTGCTAGTCCTATCAATTTAAAATAGGTTAGTGTCAGACAGCCTTTGAAACTAACAAATCAGTTCAGTATAATTTGAAATTTTAAAATCAGGACTTTGCAATGAAGGTGAGGAATTGTCAGGTTGCACATCTTAGTCTGATTTTCTCCTAATTTGACACTCAGTTGTGTCCAAATTCGATCTGTTGTGGCAAGAAGACAAATGAGTTGAAACACTTGCATTGCTAAAGGATGCTTTTTATATTCCAAATATTAACAATTACATAGGGCTGGACTTGGAGGAAAAGGTTGGGTCATAGAAGGACTCATTTTGTAAACAGAAGGGCACCTTTGGACGTTTCCTCCACATCCAACATACAGTTTTCTGGTGGATTTTTTTTCTCCCATAAACATTGTGCTATTTGCATGGAGGTCAACTGGAAATAAGGATTTATCTTTAAATTATTTGTTTTGTATTATAAGTTATATACTCAACTGAAGAAGCTGGCCCCAATCCAGAGACCACTTTTCTAAGCATCATAATCAGCGATGCATTAGCAGTGCTGTGAATGGAGAACAAAAAGCATTCATTCCTGGTGACTGCCATGTAGATGTAAGTTCAGGTGCAGATTTCTTTTCATGTCTCACATCAGATTAAGATAGCTGATCAGAGGGGAGAGAATGGCTGTCTGCATCCCACTCGCACTTTGAGCATTTCCACATGGAGAAGACACTACTCATAATGAAGCAGATCTTCAAACTGCTCTTCCAATCTGCACAATACTGCTTTTATTTCCATCTGCAGTGGTACCTTGTACGGATTTTTATTCAAGTTGCAGGACAAAGGAGCATATGTTTCTGCATCCCATTGATGGTTTGCACATATTGAACTGTTGCATGTAGCATTTATGGCAGTTGTGCAGGAAATTCAGAACAATTGTATTTTGGCAATAATAGTTCACTGTTTCTGTTGAATAGAAAAATGTTATTAAATCTTTAAAACTCCTTGTTAGGTTTGAAATTATACACAACAAGCCCCAAACTAGCAAAAATGCATCTGCATGTAAGTGATTTCACAAATCCCGTATAGGAATAAAAGTCTTCATATATGTTAGAACTTGCAGAATTGTAGATATGCAGCACAATATGTTATTTTCATATTAACGTAAAACAAACTGAGTTGATAGGTTTTATAAATATGTACAAGAAACCTGCACATATGTTAAATTACTGAATTGGAGTACAATCCACAAAACTGCACCAATATGCTTTCTCTGAAAACAAACTTTACAAGACAAATTATTTGCATACTAGAGAAACAGGCTGAGCATCTGTCACTCCTCTTCCTGGTTTTGGGGTTCCTCTGACCCAGGAGTAGCCAACACGGTACTCTCCAGATGTTGTTGGACTCCAGCTCCCATCAGCCACAGCCAGCATGGCCAAGGATGATGGGAATGGTAGTCCAACAAATCTGGAGGGCACCACAGTACAGTATTTGAGTATAAACAGGTATAAATTCTATGAGAGTGTAAATTTGTCAATGTAGGAAAACTGTTTGAGGATAAGAACAAGAAAGCATGAGAGTTATGCTGAATTCTCATTCAGGCAGAAAAGTTCAGGGTAAAAAGTTTTTGAGTAACTTTAATATATGCATGTTCTTAAGGACAACCAAAGGTGATCCAAAAAATATTGCTCTGCTTATTGTCACACAAGGCATATTGGCCATGTTGACCAATAAGAAAAAAAATCCAAATGCATATTCAAGCAATGCCTTTATTAGGCCAATCAAAAAGTCACAAAGTAATATACACAGTTTTGAGTTCTTCAAAACTCTTTATCAGGCTATATGGTGAACAAAGCAGGGTGAGGAGGAGGACAAACTCTGGCTGGTTATGGGGTCTGCATGGGGTCTGCATGTGGTATATCTGTGGTTCCACTTCCACTGATTTTGCAATATCAACAATGAGATATGTCAAGCACAGATACATCAGACACGGCATATTTGTTCTAAAGCACTTGCAGAATTCCACTTAAATCGTGGCTTCCCGATTCTATACATAGGGGGACATTTTTCATCTGCAAGGAAAACAGCATATAGGCTTGCAGACTTTCCTTCCAAAGACAGTTAAAATTCTAGAGCCCCAATGTAGTGATCCTCCCATGCAGCAACATGCTCAAATTTGTCCTCCATCAAACAACAGAAACATAGGAACACAGAAATCTACCTTATATTGAGTCAGACCATTGGTCCATCCAGCTCAGTATTGTCTACGCTGACTGGCAGAGGCCCTCCAGGATTCCAAACGGGTACATTCCCAGTCCTACCTGGAGACGCTAGGATTGGACCTGGGACCTTCTGCAGGCAAAGCGGATGCTCTACCACTAAGTTATGGCCCTTCTAGTACAGAGGATTAGTACTCATTGCTAATCAATAGTACTCTTTAGTTATTAAAGGAAGAATGTGTGTGCTTATCTTAGACATTTCTGGAACTCAAAGCAATTTACAATCACATCTTAAAAGCACAATCATAGAATAGTAGAGTTGGAAGGGGCCTATAAGGCCATCAAGTCCAACCTCCTGCTCAATGCAGGAATCCAAATCAAAGCATTCCCGACAGATGGCTGTCCAGCTGCCTTTTGAATACCTCCCGTGTCGGAGAGCCCACTATCTCTCTAGGTAATTGGTTTCATGGTCGTATGGCTCCAATATCTAACAAAGAAACACAACAATCCCTACAACGTCAAAAACAGCCATTATAAAAACACCACTCAATGCTTATAAATAGTCAAAGGAGTTAGCATTCTTCTGCTGCACCATACCCTCATTGAATAAATGGGCTTTGCATGACCACCAAAAAGTCAGAAGAGCTATAGTTTCCCTTTCTGTGGGCCATGACAGAAAATAAAAACAGTGTCTTGCTGCAGATTGACTGACTTTCCATATAGAGGGGGCATAGAACATGGTTTCTGAAGAAAATCTCACCAGTAAGGTCCAGGAGGATTCTTATCAGGACAGAGATTCTCTTTAAAGTCCTTCCCTGCCTGGAACCTAAAGATCAACATCAGCTTTCTAAATTGGGTCTAGCATAGTTGCCACAACATTGCTTAAATGCAGTCAGGTAGGTTTGCCATTTAATAATTGCAAAGAAAGATAATCATCTAATATTTTCTATTATAAAAATGCAATAGCCTCATTTAAAAAAACCTTAATACTCTTGTGTTTAACCTCCTACACTCTTGACTATTTTTTCACTCAGAAAAGCACTACCACCCAACCTGCTCTATCTATATAGGCCTCTTTGCTGCACTGCGCTCCTTCTGGGAGGAAGCGCTGGATACAAAGTGAGCAAATAAATAAATAAATAGATGTGGGAGACCCCAAGAGGGATAACAGCTGTGCGTGGCAAAAAGTCTAGTAGAAAGGGAAAATAAGTTAAGCACACCCTCCACACAAAACTGCAGTCTCCTAAATAGAGCTGCTTGTGGAATTTGCACAAAATGATATTCTTTTTGAACTTTTAAAATCTGCACTATATGGAAAGATCAAACTTTCGTCTCCACACTGTGTATGCATTTACAATAACCATTATTTGTGCATATGTATGTGCTCATGGATATGCAAATATAGTATATCAGCAGCTTTATACCTGGTGTTGCTTAGGAATTCTAAGAAACCAAAAAATGAGTGCATTTTTAAAATCTGTGATTAAAACCAGTGCGGTCTTGAAAAGTTCCATCTACCATCTTGATTCAAAATGGCATCCAAATGTATTCAAACACAGATGAAAACCTGCTCCTTGGTGTCAGGATCCATCATGCAAAAAAGGTTGCAATTCTTCAGAGGTGTCCAAATGCATAATAAAGAACTTTCCACAGTAGATTCACAGCACTTTGCTTAAAATAACAATGATTGGGTTAAAACCATAGAGGACTCAAGAACCCCAGCTAAGCAGGCCAGCTGTGTAGGTAGGAAGGAAGAACAAACAGGAGGTAGGAGCAAAATTATCAGTTAAATAGGTAAGGAGAAAGCCATATTAGGTCAGTGAAAGAGAGCAGAGTCCCAAACCATAAAATTTGTACATAATGATGTGTTAATTACATTACAAGAGTAATATAAATGCCATATGTACAATTACAAATCATTATACATACTTTAGTGAATCAATACATGTAGAGTCCATAACAAATCGCATTATAGAAACAAAACAGTTTTTAACTTGCAGCTTCACTGCAAAATTAATGACATGTTTTAAAAACAAACTCTATGCCTTGGCACATGCCACACATATAAAGCACACTTCCCCCCAAGAATCCTGGGAATTGTAGGTTACCCTTCACAGAGCTACAGTTCCCAGCACCTTAACCAACTACAATTCCCAAGATGCTTTGTTGTGAAATGTGCTTTAAATGTAAGGTATGTATGCAGCTTAGCATGCATTTCCTTATAAAGATGTAAATTGAATTGAGTAAGCCTATATGGTTTCATGCAAGATTTAACTAGCCATACTTCCCACCTCAAACCTTCTTATCTTTCTTCATGTTAAAAGTCTTTTTAAAAAAAAAAAATCAGCAGCTACTCAAATCCACCATGACATTTAAATACCAATTGCCTTGGTGATTATTAGTTCTAGGGGACTTTATATTTAATGCAGCTGCATGATTTAGGACTTTGATCTGAAGTCCACAATAACAATAGCAACAAGAATGTATTATTTATAAGTGTATGGTATTGCAAGTTCAGATTCTTCCAGAAGACTAAAAATCAAGCTCCATTTGTTCAATACAAAAAAGCTTTTGCAATGTAATCTCAGTAGGTTGATTGGTGCATTACATAATGCAAAAGTGTGGGGGAGAGATAATCTTTTCGCATCCTATAAACATGTTAAACATTTTGGGAGGTTGTTTCATTTCCCCATGCACTCCTAATGTATGATCTTGTGCAGTATTTAATAAATTAATGGAGGCAATATAAAATTGAATTACTTCTTCTATAATCAAATTAATTATATATTAACTGTTCCCAAGGCTATAAAATATGAATGTCTACTGACAGCAGTTCTTGCATTATGCTGCAATTTTCAAAGAAAAGTGTTTCCCCTAACAGAAGAGCAATAAAGACTATAAAGAGGGACTGCCAAAAATCCAATACAGTTTCACACATAATCCTTTTTAATCGTGTTTTTTGGTGTCCTTAGTCACAAATCTCACAATATCGAGGAGATAGGATTTCTATTTTCCTTTCCTTGAGAGAAAAGTTCTCGTTTATATCAAATATTCCTTTTTTAATGGTTATTACTAGGGTTGTGAAACAGCCACAAGATTCAGTTTGGAACCCAATTTGGTGCTTCAGAAAACAATCTGCTTTGGCCCAGAGTTTTCTAGATTGCCTGCTTCGGCTTGGAGTCTGACCAATTCTGCCTTGTTACTCCACGCACTCCCAGTTCTTGAATTTTTTTTTAAATTGTTGTAACTTCTTTTCTTTTGACAGAAGTTGGTGAAATTTGCAGGCATACTATCCCCTTGACATTGGATAAAGCCTGCCAAGTTATAAGCAAATAGGCCCAAAGACGTTTGGCTTCAATTTGGTTTCAAATGGATGAAATTTGCAGGCAAGGTTACCACTTCTGAGGGCATGATTCAGAAGGGTAACTGCAATGGTTTTCCCACAACAGCACCCATTACAATTTTAGGGTAGGTAAAACAACAGGGACCTACCTCCCTGGGTTGATCTTAGGTTAAACTAGTTTTCCCAAATCTTGGGTCTACTGATGTTGTCGACCACAACCCCCTTCATCCCCAGTCATCATGGCCAATGATTAGAGATGATAGGAGTTCTAGTCCAACAAAATCTGGGGAGATACGTTTGGAGAAAGCTGTAGTTAACAATCAAGGAATGTAAGATATGCTCCCAACTTACGTTAGTACTATAAAAATGGTTAATAACAAGCATTTATCACCTCTTCATATTTTATTGCCTCCAGCTTCTGTACCCCCTAAGCACCTACATGCAAGGTAAATTCTGAAATCATTTTTAGAGATGTGTGATATGCTGTTATTAGAAATGTATTCCTATAAGGAAATTCTTATGAATACATAGATTTATTACAGTCCTCCAACTTCAAACTGTTTATGGTTTGGGAGATTTTGGCATGGTGAACATTTTTGGGGAGGCTATCCCATTCTAAGGTGAGTTGATCATGTCAGAAGATTCTAATATACGATCCCTTTGCACTTTTGATACTTCCTTTGGATTATACCCACAGACTATCATAAGCAATAATTCAAACTATAATATTACAGTAGGGCTGTTCCAAGGCATTTTGCTGCCTGAGGCCAAGGACAAAATTGTGTCCCTCATTCAAAGCCAATGACACTGCAGTGGGACAGCTTCCCCCAGTTCACACAAGGGCAACAGGCTATCTTAGAGGGAAAGGTTGCATGGCTAATACAGCTGTGTCCATCACCTGTCTATCACTTTCTGCTCCCATCATCCATTGCTTCATGCAGCTGTCTCACCCTGCCTTACGTTAGGGCTAGCCTTGCATTAAAGAAGCATTAGAAACCTGCAATCAAATATTTATTTAGATTATTTCAAACAATATGCCAACTGCAGTCCTCTTGCATCTGCCAGTCCTGGCCCTATATACTTCTCCTTTTCAGCATTCTCTTTCAGATTTATGCCACCCTCTGACCTTCTCTTTGTTCTTGTGGACAACTTCACCAAATTCTAATCTTGTCCATCTGTCTACCACCACAATCACCCCCACTGTTCTTAGCCTGTGTCCTGTTCAGAGCGGGATTCACGAGGCTGAAACGAGGGTGCAATCAATTCTTGTTTTATTAAAGTAATCGATATATCAAAGGCAGCGCGCCTCATAGGAAACCCTATGCTAACTCACTACAATTTCCTAACTACACTCTAGACATGCTCTGCAACGTATGGAAGGAGTTGATTCAGTGCCCAATTCTGAACGTGGCAGACTTAAATAGGGAAGGTATCGAGCATGCCCTCTCACTCCTGCGCGCACACGCCCTCTGCCCGGTCCACTTCTCCAGACGTCATGTGCGCGGTGAAGGGGGTCAAACATCCAAAGTCTCGTCAGACAGAACAGGTTCCTTATCGGCAGGTTGGGGAGCAGCGGGCGGGAAATCATCGGGCATCTCTAGGACTCTGCTTGTTGAAGGAGGAGTTACTGCTTTCTCAGGAGCATCCCTTAACGGTCCCGGGGGTGTGCTTGGAGGCTGAGGGCTGTCTCCTCGGAGGGCAGGGCTATCTGTGGGAACTGATGGGGCGGCAAGCTCCCTCTCCTCCTCAAGGTCAGGACTAGCCTCAACAACAACTGGAACGTCCAGGCTTTCTAACTGCTGTGGTACCTGAAACTCATGCCTTCCCCCTCCCCGCTCCTCATGGGAGGGCCTGGGCTCAACAGCCTGCTGGCTTCTCAGGCTTCTAGGCATATACAGCGTCTGCCCTCTCCTCTTCTATTATACCTTTTTGCCTCTATAGGATCTAAACAGTTCAGCCAATAGCAGGTAGAGGTTTTTCTGCTTCCCCCGTCACTTCTGTAACATTAGAAAACCTCAGCCAATCACTGCCCCAAGCTTCACCACCATCAACTCACCCTCCTAATTTTTTCCTCACAACAACCCTGTGAGGTAGGTTAGGCTGAGAGACAGTGACTGGCCCAAGGTCACCCAGTGAGCTTAATGACTGAATGGGGATTTAAACCCTGGCCTCCCAGGTCATAGTCTGGCACTTTAACCACTACACCACACTGGCTGTCTTATAAGTGAAAACAGAGCCAGTGCCAGACTTGGAGGGTTCTTGGCATGGAGCCAGCAATGCCCTCCCCAAAAGGACAGGGCCCAATTCTGCTTGTGGCAGCCATGATGGTAGCCACCACACGCTCTCACCTCTCACTGGCCCCCAACAGGCCTGTAGACACAATCTCGTAGTAGATGAGGAGCAACGCTTTTGAATGGGAGGTAAGCTTGGCTCCCATTCATGGTGGCTGCTTGCTGTCTTTATTATTATTATTACCTGGAGATGACAAGTCTTGAACATCTAAATTTTTAGATGTAATTTAAAATCTATCTTTTTAGTGTGAATGACTTCAATATGACTTCTATCCAAACAACAGCAAATTGTATTCAACAAATTTTTCTTTTTTATGGTCCTCAGTATAAATGAATTATACAGAACTCTGAGAACTATTGAGAAATATCACATCATTTTAAAAAAAATCAAATTCCCTAGGTCTCATATGAGTAGATGAACCCAACTTCCAAATTATTGTAAAACTGTTAAAGACCATGGGGTGGGGAGCAAGGGCTGCATCTGTGGTGCGGCACATGAGAATATTTTTCTACTGAAATAGGACATCTGGCACATAAAAATGTTGTTTTCATTGTCAGAAGGGAGTGCAAGGGATGTCATGTATAAACTAATACCTCTGGGATACATTACTACAGAATGCCTTTTTTAAAAGCATTTTAAATAAGTGTGATATAAATCCATTTTTTCTGAATTTATAGCGTTCCTCTGTTAAGTCAATGTTGCAGTTATTACAGGGTAATTTTCTTCAGGGAGGAAAGCTGCAAAACTGGTCTACCTTGCAACTGGTTTTATTTGCCAAATTACATACCAAATTGTCCATGGGCTTGCTGAGTATATGGGTGCTAACAATGAAAAATGTGCATAGCTTTAATATCAACTTTGTAAATTGCCTTAATAATAGCCTGTGTGATGCAATAGTATTTTCAACCAGTACTTTTAATTTCTAGCTCATAAAGCCTTGTCACTGAACCCCAAGGGTGTAGCTATAAAAGTAACTTTTAATTTTATATATACTGTGGACCAAATTAGCTTTAAAGCAATAGGAGAAACATCCGGCTCCAAGAGATAAGGCTGAAATTTTTATAACTTGATGAAATTTCCCATACTAAAATTAATCATTATTTCTACTTTAACATAATTTGACATACAAATGTGACTAATATAGATCTAATCAGAGCATATTGACTAATAGGCAAAAAACCTTATAGTTTAAGAACATATCTATTGCCAATAGATATTTCTTTCAAACTTTAAAAAGCAGGGAAATTAGGCAATGAATGCACCAGGGGAGCAGGAGACCTGACCTCCTCTGTGAGATATTGGACTGCCCTACAAATTTGTCAAAATGCCAACACAATTTGGGTTGGTCTTTCACAGTCCAATCCTCTTCCTGTGTAGCTTGGAAGTTTGGTGTCTGCCCCATTCATTTAAACAGATTTATATATGCACTAAATATATGCACATCCAAAGAATGCTTGCCTCCGCTGAAATGAATGGTCAGCCATTGTATAAAGGTCAATACAGGTCAATATCAGATATAGTTAAGACTTCCATGTCAACACAGAATGCTGCCTTATAATTTATTTGATTACATTTATAATGTATTTGATTCCATGTAATGAATCAATGAATATAATGAATCATTGGTCCATCTCCTTCAGTGACTGGCTCTGATTCTCCAAGGTTTAAGGCTAGAGTTTTTTCCAGTTCTTCCTGAAGGTAGCACAGATTAAACTTAGGACATTTTGCAAACAAAGCATGTGCTCTATTACCAACTTAAGGATCTTCCCCAACTAATGCAAAAACTGGAATGAAAGAAGGAAGATGACACTTAAGATTAACTAGCTTACTATAGCATTAGCTTGCTTTTTATTATTATTTATATAGATATATATTTATTTATTTAGCATCATTTAGAACCCACTTTTCACGAACAGACCTGGGAGGGGGATACATACGTAGATAAAACAATATATTAATGTATAATCATAAAACTGATAAAATCATGATTAAAACAATTTAAAATAACATTCAATGGAATGAGGTGAATGCTTCTAACAGTACAACCTTTGCAGCCTCAGCCTTCCACAAAGGTTGGGACAAAGAGGTGTGACTTAAGGCCACAGGTGCATTTTGGAGGGAAGGGCATTCCACAGCCTGGGGCCAACACAAAGAAGACCCTTTTGCATACTATTGGTCCCTGAATCTCACTTGGTAGAAGAACCATGAGAAGGGCATCTCCTGCTAATCTTAATACCCAGGAAGGTAGATCTGAGAGGAGAAGCTCTTTCAGATATGTGGTGTAGGTTTTTGTGTAGGTTGTGTAGGTTTTTATATGTCAGCATAAGCACCATGAATTGGGCTTGGAAGCAAATTGGCAACCAATGCAGATATTTTAGAACTGGTATTATCTGTGTCCAGTAAGAAGTGGTCAATGCATTGTTGCGGGAGGGAGTGGTTCCAGCCACCTGAAAGAGGTGGTGATCAGACTATTCCTGAAAAAGCCCACCCTGGACCTATAGGTTTGTGACCACTACCCCCTAGTTGCAACTACCCCCTTTGTATGGAAGATGATTGACAGAGTCGTGGTGCAGCAATTGCAAGTACTCTTGGATGAAACAGATTACCTTGGCCCATTCCAATCTGAGTTCAGGCCTGCTTATGGGACTGAATCAGCCTTGGTTGCCCTGATGAATGACCTTTATTGGGAGGACAAGGGGAGTGCAACCCTGTTATTCTTACTTGATCTTTCAGCAGCTTTTGATACCATTGACCATGGTATCCTTCTGGGCTGACTTGGTGAGACGGGTATTGCAGGCACTGTTTTACAGTGGTTCCAATCCTATCTCCAGGGTTGTTTTCAGAGAATAGCATTGGGTGATTGTCTTTTGCCCCCCTGGCAGTTGTGCTGTCCCAATGATGATTAACATCTATATGAAGCCCTTGGGAGCAGTCATCAGGAGATTTGGGGTGAGGTGTCAGCAATACGCTGATGATACCCAACTCTATTTCTCTGTAACATCTGAATCGGGAGAGACCATGCTAGCCCTGGACTGCTGCCTCGACTCTGTGGTGGAATCGATGAGGGCCAATAAACTGACTCTCAATCCTAGCAAGATGGAGGTTGGTGGTTCCCAAGTTTGGATAATTGGTCAGTTGCCTGCTTTGGATGGGGTTGTACTCCCTCTGAAAGAGCAGGTTCATAGCCTGTGGGTGCTCCTGGATCCATCTTTGTCACTAGAGGCCCAGGTGATCTCCATGACTAGGAGAGCCTTTTACCAGCTTTGGCTGGTAAGACAGCTGCAGCTATTTCTGGGTCAGGATAGCCTGAACACTGTTGTCCATGCACTGGTAACCTCCAGATTAGATTACTGTAATGTGCTCTATGTGGGGCTGCCCTTGAGGTTGGTCCAGAAGCTGCAGCTGGTGCAAAATGCATTGATGTGACTGCTCACTGGGGCAGGGTATCGCCAACATGTCACCCCACTGTGGAAAGAATTGCACTGGCTGCCCATTAGCTACTGAGCTAAGTTCAAGGTTCTGATTTTGGTGTACAAAGCCTTATACAGCTTGGGTCCAGTATACCTGAAAGATCATCTTACCCCTTATATACCCAGTCATTCACTGTGCTCTACAGGTGAGGGCCTCCAGCAGATACCATCTTATCAGGAGGTCCATTCCCCACAACATAGGAAGCAGACCTTTAGTATTGTGGCACCAACGCTTTGGAATTCCCTCCCCTTAAATATTAGACAGTTGCCATCTCTGTTATCTTTTTGGCGCCTACTGAAGACTTTCCTCTTTCAACAAAACGTTTAAGTACAGACTTTATCCCAGTCTGCATCTGTGCTGGAACTGCTTTTTAAGATGTTTTTAAAGCTTTTTAAAAAAGATGTTTTGTTTTAATATGTTTTTAAAGATGTTTTTGTTTTAATATATTTTAAGGGTTCGAATCCCCACAAAGCCATGAAGCTCTCTGGGTGATCTTGGGCCAGTCACTGCCTCTCAGCCTCAGAGGAAGGCAATGGTAAACCCTCTCTGAATACCACTTACCATGAAAACCCTATTCATAGGGCTGCCATAAGTCGGAATCAACTTGAAGGCAGTCTATTTCATTTTTCAGTCTGTTTATTTATTTATGTCATTTCTATACAGCTTTATATTATTTGCAAAACAAATCTCAAAGCAGTTTACAACCTAGATTAAAATATTGAACAAAACATCACAAAATATTAAAAGAAAACATTACAAATTCAAGCCAAATATAAAAAACACATTCAAAACAGCATAATTAAAATAAAAGTATTCTTTTAAACATAAACATTATGAGTTAAGAATCAAATATAAACTCCCAAAACAGCATCATTAGTTAATTCATTAAAACAACTGTACTAGGAGCTACGCGTACACCCCAATAACCCCTCCCAAATATGTACTTAACAGTCCTCCATGTCTAAATCCCACTCTGATTCATTCCCACAAACCATACAGATAACTTCTCTCCAGCCAAACCACCATAAGGAACAAAAGCTTAGGCTACAAAACTACGTAGCATCGAACGCAATCACTCCCTCCCTGTCTCTCACGCAGGTAGGGCCATACTCAATACCAGTTCAGTTTCTCATGGACTGCCTTCAAGTCGATCCCAACTTATGGCTACCCTCAAAATAGGGTTTTCATGGTAAGCCGTATTCAGAGAGGGTTTACCATTGCCTCCCTCTGAAGCTAGTCCTCCCCAGCTGGCTAGGGCCTGTTCAGCTTGCCACAGCTGCACAAGCCAGCCCCTTCCTTGTCCACAACTGCCAGCTGGGGGGCAACTGGGCTCCTTGGGACTATGCAGCTTGTCCACAGCTGCACAGGTGGCAGGGCATGTAACTCCTGATCCACTCACCATGGGGGTGATCTTTAGCTGGCCCTTGACACCTAGGGGACACCAGCCTGCTGGCTGCTGTGTTCTGCATCAGTTTCTGGACTGTTTTCAGGGACAGCCCCAAGTAGAGCTAATTGCAGTCATTCAGTCTGAAAGTTATGAGTGCATGTAATTGTGGCCAGGCTTGTCTATCCAGGAAAGGCTGCAGTTGGCAAACCATCCAGAGCTGAAAGTAGATGTTCCTAGCCACTGAAGCCATCTGGGCTTCAAGTGACAAAGCTAGATCCAGGAGCAGCCCCATATTATGCACTTGTACTTTCAAAGGGAATGCAACCCTGTCCAGAGCAGGTCATCTCCTCAGTTCCTGGACCTGAGAACAATCACACATAGCACCAATGTTTTGTCTGGATTTGGCTTCAGTTTATTGGCCCACATCCAGCCCGTTTCTGCCTCTAAGCAATGATCCAACACCTGACCTGCTTCTTCTGATTCAGAGAGAGTTGGATCTCATCAGCCTATTGTTGACACCTCACTCCAAATCCCCTAATGACATCTCCCAGCAGTCTCAGAGAGTTATTAAATAGCACAGAAGCCAAGATCGAGCACTGTAGAACCCCACAGGTCAATTCCTATGAGACTGAGCAGTAGTTCCCCGCTGCTCTCTGTTAATTATCCTGGAGGTCGGAGCGGAAGCACTACAACTCAGTGCCTCCAACTCCCATCCCACAAAGCAGCTCCATGAGGATTCCATGGTCAATGGTATCAAAAGCCACTGAGAGATCAACAGTAATTAACAGGTTTGCACTCCCCCCATCTCTTTGCCATCAAAGTTCATCAATCAGGGCAAGCAAGACTGTCCTAATGCCATACCTGAGCCTGAAGCTGGATGGAAATGGATGTAGATAATCCATTTTCTCCAAGCATGTCTGCAGTTGAATTTCCACCATTCTCTTGAGCATCTTGCCCCAAAGGGGGATATTAGCAATTGGGCAGTGCAGGCTGGTCTACTAAGACATTTTGGGCATTGCCCCACAAGCCTCAGTCTGCCTTCCACCAGCCTTCACCTGCCTGCTGTCTTACCACCAATCAGGGGTAACTTTGCCTGTCATTGATTCTGGCTCTACATTCTGCTGGTCTCACTGCCTTCCACCCAAACAATTCAAGTGGGTACCATCCTCACTGCAACTGGGGGACAGTTGTTCAACACTTCTGGGTTCAGGGAGGTCCTTTTGAATAGGGGTCTCCCACCGTCTCTTTAAGGACAGATGGTACTTCATTACTCCATAGCAAGGTTTTGGCTGCTCCTTGGACTTACCCAGTCAGTCCCTTTTAGCATACTCTTATCAACTATGATGGGCAAGAGTCAAGAGAGTGCAGGTGGTGGGCCAAACTCCTTCAGGCAGCATGTCCACATGCTCATGCCACAATAATTGAAACTGATCTAGTACAACATGACTATACAATGCTCTGAACACTAATGAAGGGGTTGTCAAACTGTAGACAACTGAGCTTCACTCAGATGGTCCATGGTGTATCTGTAAAAATACAATTAAAAATCATTCAGCATCTAGCATAGCACATTACAACTGCCACCACTGGCAGAAAAATGATTGTCTGCCAAGATCCACAGCAATTTTCAAGTGGTCTGTGGGAAAACAGTTTGTGAATCACAGCACTAATGAAAAAGAAGAAGCATTTCATTCTTATAGCAGCAGCAAAAAAAATGTCACTGAGTTTGGTAAGAGAGAACAGATTTCATTCATTAAGGATTTGGAGCAAGCAGAAGAATGATTTACAATTTGTTTATGACTACTCATTAAAACTGTGATATCATCAGAGCTAAAGCATGTAGTCATTGGGCAATCCATGTTGCATCCTTTGAAGCCGAGGATTGCAATCCCTCCTCGCTTATTTGGAATTGGCATAGAAAGGGAAAGGATGTTTGGTTCAAAATGGTTTCTGAATGACTGTTTGGATTTTTGTAACACAAGATAAAGTGAGGAAGCACAAACACTAAATCATTGTACGAGATGAACAGTTGCACTAAGATGTTTCCTGAATGCTTCACAAAAATGGTTGCTGATTTTTATCACCATGTGCCAGTGTAAAGTGCAATGGGCATGAGATCTGCTTCAACCCAGTTGTCTACCAAATCAAATTTCCTGAAGCAGTAGCAGTGACTGAAAGAAGGATAAAATTTGCCTTCTATGGAAGGGCTCTGCTTCAGTAGAACAAATCTAGTTATCCTTAGCCAATATTGCTTAATGGAATGGCAAACATATTACCATAGTCCAGTTATTGACAAGTATGGATTTTCCCCTAAAGATCACAAGCACTGAGGAAGATCCAGCAATCTGGTATCAGCTGATGTGAAATTAACTGAAGCAATTAATAAAACAGCCCAACCAAATGCTTTTCTAGGAAATCCACAAAATAAGGATCAGTTCATTTCTTTGCATATCCATTTTAAGTGATTACCATGTATGAGCAATTCAAGATGCTGATATACAGATTGGTGTATCAGCCCTACAAATTGTTTCTCAAAATCAGGAGATGTCACTGTTCTCAGATGATACTAACATCCTGTTGATGCTTCCTTCTGGTGCTACATAAAACCAAACATGGCAAATATCTTTAGCCCTATTTGGTTATTTTCACTCCCATGCAGCAGAGGCTGGTCTGTTGGGATGAATGGGGCACTGCCACAACCTCAGTCTGCCCTGAGCCAACCCCCACCTGCCTGCCTGCCTCTTTACTTACAACCGATCAAGGGGTGACACTACCTATCATTTTCTTCCTCCCTCTAAGTGTTGCCATTATAGAAGTCAATAAAGAGGAAGATGGGGGCAAAGCCAGAATTAGTTGTCTTTGCCTGTCATTGGCTCTGGCTCCATCTATTTTGGTCTTTCTTCCTTCTGCCCTGCCAATTCTAATGGGCAACAGCTACCACTATCCCCATGTTGAACAACACAGGAGCAAGAAGTAGGGCCACACTATGTAACCCCACCGTAACATTGTACACACCTCCTTTGATGCCTACATATACAGTGTGAATATCTGTAGCAAGGAGCTTTGTTGCACATACTTGTATGGATGAAGGCTTTCCCAGAATCTGCAACCCTGTATGCATGCATGGACATCAGAGGAGCATATGATGTAAGGCTACTATGGCACAGCTCCACACCTTCCTGTGTTGTTAACTTGTTCAGCATGGGAGTGGGGAATGCATAAATAAGGTTCATATAAGATCCAAACTCAGAAAAAAAGTGAAAGGCATTACATATTTGTCCCATATAAGAGCCCACTGGGGAAAAAAAATTGCTCACCACATTTTGTTCCTACATCTGGGTGTAATTGCATATTTATTTATTTATTATTTATTTTATTACATTTTTAAACTGCCCTATAGCATCAAGCTCTCAGGGCGGTGTACAACAATATAAAAACAAGTTAACATACAAATGAGCATGGGTACAATAGACTATAAAGGATATATAAAACAAGATTAAGACAAAAATAAATTAAAATTTAAATTTAAATTTTAAAATTTTATCATGGTACTTCTAGCATTCTAAAGACACCACAAGAAGTGAGATTACAAAATGAGAAGGTAAGTAATAATAATGAATTAACAAATATTAAAGGTGGATAGGCCCACGAATACAGTGAACTACATGCATTGCTACACACACTAGATCTGAAAGCGGGTTGAAAAATTGATGCTTTCTCCTACTATGTCTGATAAGCCCCTGTTCTTGATAATGTACTTAATGTAATCAGATTTCAACAAGGTATCCAAATGGTACAAGGGTTTGCTCATGGCTTAAAATGTGTAACAGTGTATGGTTACACACAGCTAGAGAGGTGAGTATACAGAAGAAACTGTTGGTGAATCTGATTAAAATAATACCTAGGGCAAATTGTGTGATTGTTTAATACTATAAGTATAAATCATCAGCACAACAGAAACATAGACTGATGTCATTTTATTCCTTTTTTTAGTGTGTAAACAGAACTTTATTAAAAATAATTAAAGTATTTGAAATAAAATATTGGTATAGGATTAGGGGGTTGGTTTGGATGATGTCTGTGAGTACCCTCCAAGACTATAATTCTATATATGTAGAGAGATGCAGTTTGTATTAGAGAGGCCTGCTGAACTGCTCAAATCAGTTCCTTTCATAAGCTAATATGTCTGGGCAAGTCTGCCAAGAACCCCTATTAACAGGTCTAAGGATTTGGCCAAGAGAATATGTGTTGTCATAGAAATAACGGGTAGCCCTCCCCACCACCTGGCTGGGGCAGGAGGCAAATTTTGAGACACAGAGAGACTTGCCTTGCTCTCTGTGCTGAACCCCAAGCTATGGCTTTGGGGACTCCCCCAGAAACCTAATGGAGAAGTAAGATCTGTCGGAGTGTTAATGCTGGGAACCCCTCCATCTTATGTTCAGGTTGTATATATGTGTAAATAAACCATATATCATAAAGATACCACACTCTCAAGTGACATTCATTTCAAGGAAACTAAACCCTGGGTAAGTGCTAAAACCCCTGGAAGTTTATCACCACTCGGAGATTGGGGTGCATGTGACAATTTGTATTATTTTCACACCAAATTTCAATTGTTGCTCTTTTAAAAATTATCATCACACATGACATGTAAGCTGGGGCGGGTTTGCACACATTTTTCTTCCTCTGATTTTCTTTCTCTTTTCTTAAATTGTTATCTTTTTTTAAAAAAAAAAAAACACCACACTACATCAGCTTTGGGATATATCATGTTGTATCCCTGACATTTAAATTCCTTTTTCTGTACTTTTCTTTGCAGCTATAACCCAACAGAAACATTAAAAGTTTGTTTGAAGAGCTGAATGTAAAACTAAGCTCCGGGCCTTGAGAGTGGCCAGCACATGCTACTAGCATGGCCTATTTTAGCCCTCTCTAGGCATTGTTGCTATAAAGAAGCATGAAGAGAAGAGGCTGTGTGGCCATGCCTTTACCTCTGCCCCCATTATCATGTGATGGCTTGTTGTTCTCATTGTTGGGTGCTATATCTGAAGCCCCTGTATTCGTGGAGGCTCCCAGTGCATTTTAGAACCCTGGAAGATCAGGATTTTAAAATATCTGGGGAATCTCCATGAGTACAGGAGGTTCCTTGCTTCAGATGTCACACAAGAACATCAAGAACCAGCTATGCAGTAGTGGGGGTGAATCTAAAAGTTCTGGCCTCGTAGCCCCACTCCACTTGTAACATCTGAAGAGGACTTGTGTCTTCACTCAAACATTTTTAGAATGCAGTGTAGGCTGATCCATCAAATGAGACACCTCCCATCAACCTCAGCTTGCCCTCAGCCAGGACCCCCTGCCTGCCTACCTGCCTGCCTTCTTACAGTCAGTCCAGGGAGTGGCACTGACTATCAGCTTCCTTGTGCCCTTGTGGAGTTCAGAGGAGGGGACAATACTGGAACTAGTTGGATCTGCCTGTCATTGGCTCTGCATCTACCTGCTGTTAGTCTCTCTGCCTTCCGCCCTACCAATCCCAATGGGCAACAGCCACCACTGTTAGAATACAAGCCATGCTATATCTTAGAGCCTCTCAAGAGTGAAGGGACAGAGGGGCTAAAATGAAGAATGGTTTGTATTCACTACTGTGATTTAGCAGTCATGAGAAGCCTGTTGACACCTCCCTTCTTTCTTTAGGGGCAGTAGGGCTGCAGCTGTAGCTTAATAGGAGATCACCTGTTTTACATGCAGAAAATCCAAGATTTGGTCCCTGGCATTTCAGGCAGCAGCTAATGAGAAAGCTTGTTGTTACCAGAGACTTTGAAGATCCACCGTCAGGATTATGACTCAACCAGAATTCAAGATAGATATGTTAAAATTATGGGTGCATCATCATCCATTAGATATATATGTTTTAAAAGATTTTGATTGCGGAAAAGCTGTCCTCAAGTAATGAGGTAATAGATTTTATTTTCACCACAGGTACTTCTCAAATTGCATATGGCATGCATGTAAGAAGCATTCCCTCCTTGTGTAAGAGAAGGGGGGTATTTCTTCTGAGACTGACAGGTGTGACAAAAAAGAATGGTTCCCCCCCCCTTTTACCCTTTTCTCATATGTAAAGTTTGGTAGATTTACCAAAGCTCATATGGATAATCAACTGAAATGCATTTGATTAGGATATATCTCACATTAGAAAAGTGAATGGAATGGTTGAGGACTGATGCCTACTGGTGCCACTTGTTCCTGAAAATCATCTTGCAGCTACCTGGAGCAGGGCCTTTAGTGTGGTGGCTAGGCATGGGCAAGAAATTTGATTCAGTTCACATTTTAAGCCGAATCTGTCAAATCTGCACTTTCTGAAACAATATGAGAACCAAAACACAACAATCCTTTGAAATTCACACTACTTCAAATTTTGTGATGCAATTCGCCAACCAAACATTTACAAAAATGCATATATTAGGGGAAAGTGGCATAAAAATGAGTATATGAATAAACAAACATACAAAAATACATTATATGGCGAGAAATGGCTTACAACAATGTCTACATTAGTCAAAACTGTCTACAAAATGTCTTTATTAGGAGAAATTCAGACTAAAATTTTTAAAAATTGCAAATTGCTGCAGAAATGTGAAGAACTAAATTTAAGATTGGAAAAATGAGATACAAAACTGACAGATCTTTCCATCCCTAGTGGTGGCAGATGCCATGTGGAACATTGTTCTTTTGTACATAAAGCATGTGCTGACATTTTTATGTTTTTTGGTGTATGCTATTTTTGTTGTTTTGCTGTTGCTATTCATGCAAACACTTTCAGAGTAGTGATATTGGTCATATATATTACTGGTCACTGAGAAGCTATGGAATTGTATTTTATGCTAGTTTTGTATTGCTTTATTATAAAGTGTATACTTGAGCTCCTTGGAGGAAAGTTGGGATACACATGTAATAATAAACAAATAATAAAATAATTCTGTTCTTTTGTACAGTGCTTTGTGTATGTTTAAAATTACTGCTATTTGAAAGTATATAATACATAAATAAAATTCATATTTTACTTTATTTGTAAAACCTTTATACCACCTTATTTCCAGAAAAAGATAAGTTTTAAACAAGGTTTTAAATGATGAGATTTTTATAATGTATTTACTGCATCAAGATTTGTAATTGTAATATTTTATTGTATTTATTGTACTTTGATTTTTATTTGTTATAGTCTATGATATCTGTAAACTGCTTAGAGATTTTTGCTAAAAACTTAAGTGAGTATATATATTATAAATAAATATAATGTAATCTTTCAAAATTTCTGTAGAATTCCTATAAAACATTCTGGTTTATTAAGCCCTATACAGCTTGGGATCGAGATATCTGAAAGATGGTCTCACTCCTTATATACCCAATTGATCGCTGCACTCTGCAGGGAGAGCCTCCTACAGGTACCATCTTATCAGGAGGTCTGTTCTACATAATATAGGAATTGGGACCTAAGTGTTGTGGCACCTACCCTTTGGAATTCATTCCTTTTCAGCACTTACTAAAGACTTTCCTCTTCCAACAAGCCTTAAATACAGATCTTTTCCAGTCTGCATCAGAATTATTTTTTAGGGTTTTTTAGGTGTTTTATTGTTTGTGCATTTGCTGCTCTGGTTTCATTTGGAAGGAATAGTGGGATATGAACAGCAACTTTACAGGAAAAAGCCAGTACACATGGCAGCCTCCTACCATGCTTCACATGGGGGGGGATCTGGAGTACATTACAACTTCTTATGCAAATATATTTATTACTGGAACAGTGGCCCATGTTTTCTTTCAGTTCTATGCACTTTTCCAGGCTCATATTAATTCTGCTGGATCCAGCTTTTGTCCAGAAAATTTAGTGTTATTATTTTCATCAGATGACCCATTCCATACTTCTGTTTCTTTACTGTATTTTGCTTTGATTTCATCATTATGTTGTTTGGGCTTTCATTGAGATTTGGCAAACCTCATAGATCTATTTTGTTATTTTATGTGAGTTTGTGGTGTACAAATGAACAAACTAATACTAAAATAATAAAAAGTGCTCCATGTGTACTCACACTCTCTTTTGGACTCTCAGTTGAAGGGAGCTGATATGGGCATGTGAGGCTTCTTTGCCTCTTGACATGAACATCTATCTGTACAACCCTGTTCCCAAAGAGCAGTGTCACTGAAGTATGCATTCAACATAAATGCAACCATTTTGTTAGTGCTTTAAAAGAAAGAAACAAAATGGCAGCTGAGAACATTTGGCTTAATGCAACCCCATACAATCCCCAGCTGTTGAATGTAAGTGAAAATCATTGTCAGAGTTTGTACCCAAGGTATTTTTCTTACAGAGACTGTATTTGATTACTGACTCAAAGTCAGGCTCCAAATAAAAACTGGTATGCTATGCAGTACATCCCTCTCTGAATTGTACAAACCATTTATTGCCTGGCTCACATTTAAAGAATAAATTGCTGAAAGAATGTGCCAAAACTAACAAAGGAAGGGGGTTTTGTCCATTAATCAGAATCTTATAGGTGAAAAGAATGGGGAACTATTTGTTAATCATGAACACCAGTTAATTTCTTTCATTTCAGAACTCTGAATAATTCTCTGCTGTTCCCATATGGGTCTCACAGTTTTCTAAAAGCTCACATCAAAGTTGATTTAAAGTTGAAACATTTATTAAAACCTGCACAGGAGGTTGTTTCCCCCCCCCCAAATCATTTTATTTGATACTATGATATTCCTAAAAAATTAACAGCTTCCTTTGCTTTACTGCCTTATTACAAACAAGATTTCATATATAGAGAGAGACTGTGTGTATTACAAAGAAGCATAGTTCTGAGTTTGGTCACATATTTTATCCCTGGGCATTTAACAAAAAGTATATAGGAGTTATATTAAAGCATGTCTTCTAGGGAAACTGCATTACTTGAAATGTTTTATTCAATTCTACAATGCCTTACAAAATTAGCTCATAACAGTTGCATTTATCTTGTTTTCTATATAGTGATTTATGGGGTGGCTCAAGCCAATGTTTTATTATTGGATTTGAGGCCACTTGTCAAATACTGATGCAACTTTGTTCTTTGGTCCCACATTATCACTTCCACAGTGAACAGTGTCAACATAAGATTAGATCCTAGGTTCACTTCCTGCAGTAGAGGATAAGGTTTTCTGTCAGAGGATGGAAACATTTGGATCCAACCCACAGACCCTCATGGTAGAATCCAGACCTGCCATAGGTCAGTAAGGAGTATGAAATTTTTTTAAAAAAAATTTAAATTTGCTTTCAGCTTATGTATTTGGGCTCCTTTGGAGACAGGAAAAAGAGTTAATGCTGTGGTTGTTTCCTTTTCTCACAGGATTCATAGCACACACGCAAAAGGGGCCTTAAAAGAATGCTATGGAAGTTCACATAACCATATTTCATATATTGCTCTCTTAAATTCACTGGTGTCAAGAATGCTGGGAGCAAAACCAGCCATAACAGAAGACCTGTTTCCTGTGATCCTTCTCTGACTTGATGACCAGAATATGCCTTAAGCTGTAGCCACCGTTAGTAAATCTGAAGGTCATGTATATCCTGCATTGACTGGTCTTTAGCAGCTTCTCCTTTTGGTACCTGTGGCAAACAATTGCGGTGAAATTAATATGAAACATCTTTGAAGGAAATCTATATCACCACTGGAACAAGCAGCAGAATTTGGTCAGCATAAAAATCTCAAAATTTTAGTGGGGAATTCTTGTTGCATAATTCAGACTACACATGGAATAGTTCCCAAATGAGTTGGAAAGGTACAGCCATAAACCATTTTTAAAAAATGGAAAATACTTTATTTCCGCATCTTTCAAATCATACACACATGTGAGACAGAGTGTTCAGAACGGCTTTTACATGTAGGTTATTTAGTGCCTAACAGATCTTACTTCCAAACTAGTTCATAAATAATAAGATTAAAACCAGATGGTTTTAATATGCTAGCCTTTAGGACTTTTAAATATTCACTTGCATTGCCAAAAGACATTTAAATTGGTACATTTAAAGTTAGAGTAGGCCATTTACAGAAGTAATGAAATCATGCTTACAACTGTTTTTGAAATCACTGGATGCATTCACAAAAAACAATTTTTGCCTTATTTTGTCCTTCACTGCTTTCTGATGCAATAAAATATTGCTTTGCTTATTGCATATGTTCTGAGTATATAAACCAGTTGTCTGGGTACTTAAATCACAGATAGATTTACTTATGGAACAGAAATTGGCACTAATTTGGCCCAGCTGTATGAACTGTTCTAAGACTGTGGTTTTATAGGGCCAGACACAATTCCTAGAGGTGGCATGAACGTAGATACAAAACCAGATTATGAATTATTCTGGAAAGAGGGAGACTGAGACAGCAAGTATAATCCAGAAGGATCTTCTCCTGTTTAAATATCATTCAAAAACTAAGCCAAATTAGATTGAGCAAAGGCTAAACTTCTTCACTGGAGTTTCCATAGAAGAACATGGTGGATTCCTGTCAATTTCTCGCTATATAAAACACTAGCTTCTTTTTTTTTATTAAACCTTGAGGTTTTTCTGCTTCTCCCATTATGATGAAACAGCTTCAATAGAATTCCAAGCACTGTAACCGAGGGATTCAGAAAGAGTGAGATAAGGCACTGTATAGAGCAAGTTTCCTTTCAAAAACCTGCATAAACACATTACTCACACAATACATACTAATAGGCAAAAAAAGCCTTGCAGTTTAACAATGTACCTATAGCCCACAGATATTTCTATCAAACTTTAAAAAGCAGGGAAGTTGGGCAGCTACAGTGAATGCACCAGAGGAGCAGAAGACCTGACCTCCACTCTGAGATATTGCACTACCCTACAAATTTGTCAAAATGCAAACACAATTTGGGTTGATTTTTCACAGTTCAATCCATTTCCTGTGCAGCTTGGAAGAATTTGGTAATGTCTGCCTCTGAGCATATGGAGAGAAGGGGGGAAAGGGTAGGGGTAGGGAGGAAGGGGGAGGGGAGAAGGAGGGGAGGAGATTGGGTGGGTGGGCACTGGGCAGAGGGAAAGCCCCTTTCCTTTCGAAAAGGAAAACACTGTGAACAGTGTCATTGTTTTTCAGGGTATTTGGCCTTCCACGCTTGAAAAATAAGTCTGTTAATGACCATTAGGATACATAAAGTAAATTCTTGTTGCCTTACAACTGGAATATAATTTAAAAGTGCATGAACATCTGCACATTTCAAGGATTTCACCAATGCAAAGTTAATATGGACAAAAAGTTCAGACAAAAAGGAAATATCTAAATTCAAGGTATACTGTCTCACCAAGTCCAAAGCTGCCTTTTCTGCCTATAGTAACAAAAAAAAAATCAAATAAAAATCCTATCCTGCTAATCAGCCTAAAAGCATATTTAGCCCAGTGACTGTCCAGGACACTAATATTACTTTGAAAGTTTCTGACCATTTTCATAGGGAAACTTAATCCAATAAGGTATCAGTTTACTATTTATTAAGATGCTAACTTGAATAGATTAGCTTCAACTTTTAACAGAGCTGATAGCATATATGGCACCTGTAATATTATCCTTAGATATTGATTTTGAAAGGATCCAATCCTTTGCAGATCCATATTATTGCAAAGTTGGGCTCCGTAGAGCAAGTGTCCCACTACCTTTCCCCGAAAAGCTTTAAATGCAGTTGTAATTAATTGATCTCTTTTAACAAAATAAAATTCCCTTAATTGTTTGTCCAACATTTTCTCTTCCTGATGCCACAAGTGGTTTGAAGAATCCTGAACTGGCAGAGATGAGACCTAGGTATTTAAATTGCTTAATTTGGGTGGTCAAATTCCTATTCATACTCAACCTAGGTTGTCTCTAATTGTTCTCAACATCCATAATGTGTGTTTTACCATAATGAACAGTTAACAATTTGGACGAATGATAGCTACAAAAATCCTTATAATCCTTCCCAAACTCACTTATGAGGAAGACTATAACATCATCCTACACAGGAGTGAAACTGACTTATTACCAAAACTACTGGACTATAAGAAGCGCTAGGTAAGATGAAAGTTATACTGTTTACATATAAATTAAATTATGAGGAAGCCGCAACACCCTTTCATAATTCTCCAGAGTGTTCTTCCAAAACTTTTAATGAAGTTTGGGAATGGTGCCTTATAATTAAATAAAGCAATCTTCTGTTGATATTAGTTTGAGACAATTTCTCCCACAGACATCCCTTTTAACCAAATAAAAGGCAGTCTTCAGATCAACAGATGTCAAATTCAAGTAGCATTTATTTACCCTAACATACTTATAATTCATTTGAGAAATTAAAAAGCAGTGATCAACTGTGTAATTTTCCTCATGAAACACTGCTCTTCAGCCAGTATGTTTGTCTTCAGCCTTAGCAGAAGATAGTGTGCAAAGAACTTACAGCTGACAACAGAGAGATTGCTGTTCTATCATTCATTGGGTCTATCTAATCATCTTTCTTATACAATAGGACCACAACTGTTGCATTCCACCACTTGGTTAATCATCCCATCTCATTTAACACTATGAACAAGACCACTAACCATTCAGACCACACCTGACATAGGACTTCAGAAGAAGAAAATCATTTCCCAGGCCCTTTGCATTCCTCAAGCAATATGTCAGTTGTTCATAAGCAAATTTGTCCATTTTGGTTTCTCTCAATTTCTCATTTTTCTAATTTAAATTCATTTCTCCTCATTTCCACATTAGTTCGCATTTTAAAAAAAACTCCATTAAAATTTATTAGCATCTTAGTGCAAATTTTTCCTAATAGAACATTTGTGTACACAATTTTTCCTAATATACACATTTATGTTGTAAACATAATATCATGATATATTGCAAGTTTGTATGTTATTTTCACTAATATATGCATATATACACACGCTTTACCCTATAGTATATGTATTTTTGTACACATTACTTGACTAGAGAACTGCACTGCATTCAGAGAATTTTAAAGGATGATAATGTTTCAGTTTGTCTTGTTTTGGAAAGTGTGAATTAGGTACGTTTGCCTTTAAATGCTAACTTTACGTTAACTGGAGCATGGTGCAGGGAGCATATCACCCCTGTGCTTTATCGACTCCACTGGCTCCCAATTTGCTTCCGGGCCCAATTCAAAGTGCTGGTTCTGACCTTTAAAGCCCTAAATGGCCTTGGACCAATGTACCTGAGGGACCACTTAAGCCCATATGTACCTGCCCGGGATTTAAGATCATCTGCCTCTGGTCTCTTCTGTGTGCCTGGAGTGAAAGACATTAGACTGACAGGCACGTGGGAGAGAGCTTTTTCAGCTGTGGCCCCCCAGCTTTGGAATACCCTACCCCAAGAAGTCCGCTCTGCTCCCTCCCTGATGGTTTTCCGGAGACTTCTGTAAATGATCTTGTTCCAGAGAGACTTTGGAAGGGACTGAAGGTAAAGCCTGACACTGATTTTATGATTGTATGCCTTCTACGTTAATTTTTACCCTTGTAGTCCCCTTTAGTACCACTCCCTGTGTGTGTGTGTGTGTGTATAGCATTTTTAATTGTATTTTATGTATTTTAATTTATTTTAATGTTTTTGTGATTTTATTGTTTACAATTTTATTATGTACGTGTTTGATTTTATTTTTGTAAGCCACCCTGAGTGCCCTACTATAGGGCAGAAGGGCGGGATAGAAATATTTTAAATAAATAAATAAATAGTTGCTTCCCAAACCAATAGAAACTGGTGCCAGCTTTGAAAGAGATTACTGGGTGTTATCACTAGATTCATTAGCAGTTTTAGTTAACTTTTACTGGATATTTTATGAATGTGGGTCTCCCAGGGCCCACTTAGGATACCGTTCTCTAGTTAAAGCTTGAGCTGATTACCCCCACACAAAGTAAGACATGTTTAAATGTACTGAAATCAATGGGCTTAACCACTAATTCTGTGTTAGAGTGTGGCCAAGATATTGAACCTTGAGCAGACCAACAGGGACAAACAGCAGGACATTAAAAATCAGAAAGAGTTTTTGAAAAAACTATTTGAACTCTCACCAAACTACAATTCCCAGTATTAGATTTTGGGAGAAATCTTAACTGGGGCTTGGAAGGTGTGCACAGTAACAGATTCTCCACTGTATCCTCAGTCCTGCCGGCTCCTACCAGTCAGGCCAGAAAGTGTAGCTCAGTCAATACAGCATGGGACTCTTAATTTCAGGGTTGTGGGTTTGAGTCCCATGTTACTACCTCCTTGCCAGTATATGCATAGGGTTGAGGGTTCTTGCTTTCTCCTTTCCATGGTATCTACACAGAGTCCTTTATTGATTGATTGATTGACTGACTGACTGACTGACTGATTGATTGATTGATATCCTGCCCTTCCTCCCGAGAGGAGCCCAGGGTCCTTGTATTTCGAATGTTAGGTCACCTAAGCTCACAGGTTATCAACAGCAGTCATCTAGCTTAGGGGGAGAATGAATAGAACAGAGGAGACTCCACTCAAGAGTTCTTGAGTCTTGGGAGGTACCAGAAATTTTCAATTTAGGAGTCAGACTTCAGACAGCAGGACAGTCTTTATAATATATGCTATTTATTCATATCTTGCACACTACATCTAATAAAATGCATTCTAGGTGGCCTTAGCCATCATTGCAGAAACAGAAAACAGAAAAATAGAAATATATGTATCAGCATGAAAGAAATTGCTGAATATCCATTTAACATCAAAGTATAAAACTCTGAAGGAACATCTTAATTAAAATAAGTACCAATAGTTGAAAGACTTAGTTAAACTCTACATCATATCACAGAGCCAAAGTACAAAGGAAATAGGAATACATGTCATGATACATTATTTATTTATTTATTTATTCAATTTGTATCCCACCCTTCCTCCCAGCAGGAGCCCAGGGCGGCAAACAAAGCACTAAAACACTCTAAAACATCATAAAAACAGGTCTTAAAATATATTAAAACAAAATAGCATTAAAAACATTTTTAAAAAAAACAACTTTAAAAAGGGGTTAAAAGCATTATTAAAAAAACATATTAAACAATTCTGACACAGATGCAGACTGGGATAGGTCTCAACTTAAAAGGCTTGTTGAAAGAGGAAAGTCTTCAAAAGGCGCCGGAAAGATAGCAGAGATGGTGTCTGCCTAATATTCAAAGGGAGGGAGTTCCACAGGGTAGGTGCCACCACACTAAAGGTCCATTTCCTATATTGTGCAGAACGAACCTCCTGATAAGATGGTATCTGCAGGAGGCCCTCACCTGCAGAGCGCAGTGATCGACTGGGTATATAAGGGGTAAGACGGTCTTTCAGGTATCCTGGTCCCGAGCTGTGTAGGGCTTTGTACACCAAAACTAGAACCTTGAACTTGGCCCGGTAGCAAATGGGCAGTCAGTGCAATTCTTTCAGCAGCGGGATGACATGTTGGTGATACCCTGCCCCAGTGAGCAGTCTCACCGCCGCATTTTGCACCAGCTGCAGCTTCCAGACCAACCTCAAGGGCAGCCCCACATAGAGTGCATTACAGTAATCCAGCCAGGAGGTTACCAGTGCATGGACAACAGTGGTCAGGCTATCCCAGTCCAGAAATGGCTGCAGCTGTCTTACCAGCCAAAGCTGGTAAAAGGCACTCTTAGCCACTGAGGTCACCTGGGCCTCTAGTGATAAAGATGGATCCACAAGCACCCCCAGGCTACTGACCTGCTCTTTCAGAGGGAGTACGACCCCATCCAAAGCAGGCAACTGACCAATTATCCGAACTCGGGAACCACAAACCCACAGCGCCTCCGTCTTGCTAGGATTCAGACTCAGTTTATTGGCCCTCATCCAGCCCACCACCGAGTCCAGGCAGCGGTCCAGGGCTTGCACGGCCTCTCCTCATTCAGATGTTATGGAGAACTAGAGCTGTGTATTGTCAGCATACTGCTGACACCTTGCCCCAAAGCTCCTGATGACTGCTCCCAAGTGCTTCATATAGATGTTAAACAGCATGGGGGACAAGATGGTACCCTGTGGCACCCTGCAGCACATCTGCCAGGGGGCTGAAAAATAGTCACCCAATTCTCTGAGAACGACCCTGGAGATTGTTGGAGAGTTGCGATGCTGGGAATGGAGAGTTCTGAGTGAGCTTATGTGTGTGTGTTTCAATCTTTGCTAAAGATTATACCTTCCCTGCAAATTAGTCAGACAGAGACTTTAAGTTTTAAAATAAGAAATAACTACTTTATTCTGGAAGTACATGCTTGATAGGAAAGAGTCCTATAGCTAACTAGCTAAGTTGGAGCAGCAAACACTGAGCCCAGTGCTTGCCCTCATGCTTTGGAGGAGAGGGACAGACAAAGGAATATGTCTGCTCCCCTCTCAAGAGAAAGAAGAAGTAAGAAGGAGGGAAGGAATTGTGATCAACATCCTTTGCATATCAGTCTAGCAGGAAGGAAGAGACAGCAGGAGATCAAAGGACAGGTATAGCCTAGCAACCAAAAGGTCTCCTCTCTAGCTACCCTTTTTAACCCCATGCAGCCTCAACCCACAAATTGGAGTTGAACCACGTATATTCCAACAGAGATAGGATTGGAACCACTGTAAAACAGCCTCCGATACCCATCTCACCACGTCGGCCCAGAAGGATACCATGGTCAATGATATCAAAAGCCGCTGAAAGATCAAGTAAGAACAAGAGGGTCACACTCCTCCTGTCCTTCTCCCAATAAAGGTCATCCATCAGGGCGACCAAGGCCGATTCAGTCCCATAAGAAGGCCTGAACTCAGATTGGAATGGGCCAAGATAATCTGTTTCATCCAAGAGTACGTGCAGCTGCTGCGCCACAACCCTCTCAATCACCTTCCCTACAAAGGGGGTATTTGCAAACAGTCGGTAGTTGTCACAAACTAATGGGTCCAGGGTGGGCTTTTTCAGGAGTGGTCAAATCACCGCCTTTTTCAAGGTGGCTGGAACCACTCCCTCTCGCAATCCACACCTTGGATCCACTCGGTCAAACCCCTTTGGCAAGCTTTAATAAGCCAAGAAGGGCAGGGGTTGAGAGGACACGTTGCTGCCAGCATCATCGGAAGCAGCTTGTCCAAGTCATCAGGCCGCATCAACTGAAACCGTTCCCAAGAAGTTGCACCAGACGTTGCAATGGACACCTCATTGGGGACTACAGTAGATGTGGGTGGGACATCAAGACTTCTACCGAGGCGAGCCCTTGCCTCGTAGACAGCAACCCAGCGACTGCCTCAGAGATGATGACGTCACTGTAGCCGGTCCCTGCTTACTTGGAACACCCGGACGGGGCGGGGATGCTGCTCTCTAAGATCAACTCACTGGCCACCTGTGCTCGGCACCCAACGGAGATCTGCACCCAGTCAAGCCCCTGTCAGGGAAAGAAAAGGAACCTTTGGAGAAGCTGTACCAGATAGGCCCGCTGCTAGGCAGTGGCGGCTTCGGTTCAGTCTATTCGGGCACCCGGCTGGCAGATGGAGCTCTGGTGGCCATCAAGCATGTGTCCCGGGACCGGGTTTCCGAATGGGGAGAACTGCCTAGTGGGACTAGGGTACCCATGGAGATCTTGCTCCTGAAGAAAGTTGGCTCTGGCTTTCGAGGAGTAATCCGTCTCCTGGACTGGTTTGAGAGGCCGGACAGTTTTATTTTGGTTTTGGAACGGCCTGATCCTGTGCAAGATCTCTTTGACTTCACAGAGAAAGGGGCTCTGCCTGAAGATTTGGCTCGCAGCTTTTTCCGTCAGGTTTTGGAAGCAGTTCGATACTGCCACAGCTGTGGTGTTTTACATCGGGATATCAAGGATGAGAACATTTTGATTGACGTGAGCAGTGGAGAGCTCAAACTTATAGTTTTTGGATCTGGAGTACTGCTCAAGGACACAGTGTACACTGACTTTGATGATACTCGTGTATATAGTCCTCCAGAATGGATTCACTATCACAGGTATCATGGCAGATTTGCTGCTGTCTGGTCACTTGGAGTATTGTTGTATGACATGGTCTGTGGTGAGATCCCCTTTGAACATGATGAGGAGATCGTAAGGGGCCAAGTCTATTTTTGGCAAAAGATTTCTCCAGAGTGCCAGCATCTCATTAAGTGGTGTTTAGCTCTGAGGCCGTCTGATAGGCCATCCTTTGAAGACCTTCTGAACCATTCTTGGATGCAAGATGTTCTCACGCCTCAGGAAACAGCTGAGATCTACTTACACAGTTTAATTCAAGAGTCTAGCAAATAGCAGTGTTTCATCCTGCTGGGTGCAAAACAATTCTGTCCTATTGAGTCTGGCTGAGTGGGAAGTTTTACAGGAATACTATTATCTCATTGCAGACAAGATTCCCCAATTTTACATAATGCTAAGGCTTATGCAATTCTTTTCTTAAATTGGACTGGCATTTGTTATGATGGAAGCATACAGCCAATGTATACCATAAAAGGTGGAAACCATAAATCCTTTAATTTCAGTATTTGATGGAGAACAGTCCGACAGAAAGAAGCGAGCCATTGATATTAAAGGCCAAGGGTATAACTGGGAAGACACTTGGCCTCCACAACGGATCATTAAACATTATGATCCTGCCTCATGGGTACATGACGGCTCAGTGGGATACCGTGACCCAATACATATTTTGAATCGCCTCATTAAACTTCCGGCGGTATAGGAGATAATAACCAATGTAAACTTGGAAAGGAATAAATCTTGGAAGCTGGGGTAGTTGATTCAATTGGTTTGGAGGAATGAAAACAATGATTGTATTGGTTGTTTTGATTTTATTGAGATGTATGCTTTTGCTTTGCTTATTATTTATAATCATGAATGGTATTTGCACCATAATAGATAATGTAGCAATTAAAAGTAATATGCAAATGTATGGTAAAATTATGTATCAACAAGTTATTCAGAATGAAGAAGCTATATGATATAAATATCAGAAAGCTTCTAAGGGGGGAATTGTGACACTGAAGTTTACTTATTTAGTTAAACATAAATATTGCTCATTTTGGGAATTGTAGCACAGTGAATTTACAGTCAATTTACTTGTGTGTGTTTAACAGAAATGCTAATTTGCTGACTGGCATTGTTTGTAAAAAGCTGCGTTTGCAAAATAACTGGGAAAATCAGGCTTTGCAATGTTCGGCTGTGCTGAAGAAGAAAGTATCAAACTTTGTTGCAACGTCCAAGGTGAAAATGGGAAAAACAAGTGTGAATAACAAGTTCCAAATATGGAGCTAGGAAGAAGATGGGCATGGATTATAGTGATGTAAAGAAAATGAAAGTGATGTAGTTATGATGATAATGATGTTAATGAAATTAACATAACAAAGTTGATAAAAAGGCTAGCAATGCTTAATTTTGCCAGAACTGGCTTGGCTACTTCTCCACGTGCACGTACTAAAATAAATACACTCCTACTCCATCTTGTTTCATTCGTTTCTGAACTTTATTGGGGTGAGTATTGGGAGCGAACTCAAACCATTAGGACCCCTAAAAGGGGCTAAGGCGTTTTGTTTGTAACAAAGGTGCAAGCCGGGCTCCACAGTGCCAGAGAGGGAGCTCAGGGGCAACCGTGTTGAGAGCCCAACACACCTCGCTGTTCCACAGCATGACAAGGCCTTCAACAGGGTCACCTGCTCTATCTACTGGGAAATTCCCTAGGGCATTCAGGAATCCAGTGGATTCCATTAGGCTCAGGGGGTGGACCATCTTAATCTGTCCACCATCCCTTCAGGGAAGGATCGGAGCCATAAGTCTAAACTTTACCAGGAAGTGATCTGACCATGACAATGGGGTGACATCCAGCCCCGCTATCTCCAGACCACCCCTTCCTCCTTCTGGAGCAAAAACCAAGTTGAGGGTGTGCCCTGCCCTATGTGTTCGGCCAGTAACAACTTGAGACAGCCCCATGGTCATCATGGAGGCCATGAAGTCCCAAGCCAGAACACTAGAGGCAGCCTCAGCATGGACATTGAAATCACCCAGCACTATCGTTCTGGGCTCCTCCAACACCACAGCTGAGATGACCTCCACCAGCTTGGTCAGAGAAGATGCCGGGCAGCAGGGTGGACAGTACACCAGCAGCAACCCTAGTTTACTGTCTCCTTGGCCCAACACTAGGTGCAGGCCCTCACAGCCAGCTCCAAGACAAAGTGGTTTCCTGGTGACAGAGATGGAAGTTCTGTAGACCACAGCAACTCCCCCCCATCCCTGTAGCCTGTGCTGGTGCTGCAGCGAGTATCCAGGTGGGCAAAGCTGGGTTAGATCAACCCCTCCAAGCTCACCCACCCAGGTCTCGGTAATACACATCACCCATAAGATGTTACGGATGGAATACATGGATGGTTCTTCTGCTTTCTTTGACCCCCCCCCCCTGTTCTAGCAGAGCTGAGGGGGCCCTGAGTGCTATGAAACCTGGCTTTTTCTACACTCTCTCTTCTATGGGAAGGTGTGTTCCCATGGTCCTTTCTCATGAATTCATTCCCACAGATTTGTCATAAGCTTTCTCATGGGACAGACTTACAAACACATTTTTGTTCTCATAGATTTCTGTATTATAAACATAGATGTTCTCAGAGATTAAAATCAATTCATAGGTGAATTGGCCAGATTACTGCCAGCCATTTAGAAAATCTTACACAAGTCTTTCCTGTTCTCTTCATTGTTTACCTTCTCACGCAGACTTGTTTATTTAAGGTGATGGGCTACAACCTGGGAGACCAGGGTTTGAATCCCCACACAGCCATGAAGCTCACTGGGTGACCTTGGGCCAGTCACTGCCTCTCAACCTCAGAGGAAGGCAATGGTAAACCCCCTCTGAACACTGCTTACCATGAAAACCCTATTCACAGGGTCGCCATAAGTCAGAATTGACTTGAAGACAGTCCATTTCCATTTTTTCCATCTTGGCTGTACACCCAGACCTCCTGCTTGTCTTTTTAAAATTCTTGTCTTTTTAAAATTCTTTTTCTCCAACTCTGAAGAGTGGCAATGTCAAACTACTACTATACATTTGTTCAATAAGGCTTAAGCATCTTCTAAGCAAATCTAAGCATGTGTAAATGATTTCAGCACATTATATCCATATTTTAAGCCATTATCTGGATCTTCCCATTACATAGAGGACCATTTTTCTGCCTGTTTCCAATAACTGGGCTGGCTTTGGATCACTCCCCTGAAAAGCTCTGTTTACATTGCTTGGCAGCAGCCTGCACTTCACCACACTTTCCATAGGCACAGCAGCAGAGCTTCCATGCCACTGGAGTTCTGCAGAGGGACACCTCTACCAAATCCTAACCCCCTGATAGCAGCAGAGATCACAGTTTAGGATTGTTCTGCCCAAGTGATATAAAACTGTTATACATTTGTAGTGGTGAACTTAGAGATGTTGAATTCTGGAATAGTCTCTGTCAGACTGATACAGTGATGTAAATGTTTTGTTTTAATTTGTATAGATTTTTAAAATATGTTTCTAAATTGTATTTATTCTCAGCGTTTTCAGCATTTTTTGCCTTGAAAACAGGGTATACATAATGAATCCCTAAATAAATAAAATTACTCTGAGAAAAAAACAAATTGCAAGATTCAGAGGACATGGCCAATCCAATTGAAGTCAACAAAGAGTCAGCAACAAACTTTAAAGAAATTAAAATTGCAGCCCAAGGCAACAACTAAAAAATAATACCCTAAATACTTTCATTCCAATCTAGAGTAAAAGTTCAACAAAAAGCATTTAATTTACTTCAAACATTTGCTCATTTCTCTTTGCTTTTCTCTCACAGTTTTTTTTCCCATCATGGTTGGCTTATTATATGATTCAGACTTATTTGAGTGCATTGCATATAGTAAAAACATTCAAAAAAAGCTTTTAGCAATGAACATCCCTCATGTGGGGACAGTTCATAGGAACTTTCCTCTTTTAACAAGCCTTTTAGGTTGAGACCTATCCCAGTCTGCGTCTGTGTTAGAATTGCTTAATATGTTTTTAATAATGTTTTTAACCCTTTTTTAAAGTTGTTTTTTAAAAAAATGTTTTTAATGCTGTTTTGTTTTAATGTATTTTAAGATCTGTTTTTATGATGTTTTAAAGTGTTTTCGTGCTTTGTGTGCCGCCCTGGGCTCCTGCTGGGAGGAAGGGTGGGATACAAATTAAATAATAAATAAATAAATAAATGAACAGGCAAAGATATAAGATAAATGCTCAATGAAAGATGCTCATGAGACTGGCAACGAAGTCTCTGAAGCGCTCTGAGTCTGTTAATAAAGGTAACTGAGATTTTTAATTGAAAGTTGAAGGATGCCTATAAATGGCTTAATCAGATCACTGACAGACACTGGGGTTTTTTTTCCCCCCAAGGGTCCATCACTGCATTAAACCTCTACTTTTAAACAAGAAAACTTTTGGAGGCAGCTTGTTCCAACAGCAAGGAAAGGCCACAGAGAGAAAGCATTGACTTGGTAGATAACAAGATCAAGATTATAGCCCACTGAAATCAATGGGAGTTTGTCATTAACGTTTTTTTAACTTAGAAGTTCACCCAAAATTATTTAAAATTATAGTCCTGAATGTATGCACCCCTTCAAGTCCCATACTGGGGAATGTGACTAACACATGTTCAAGGGATATGTTATTAGTATTCTATTATCGCTGTTATTATTATATCTATGGGATATTTCATCTACCAAGTGTGCTACTAATCCTTAAAATTCATATCTTAGTCTTATATTGTCATCAGTTCATCTAAGCATGTATTTTTTCCAAAACACAAAATCAATGTAACTGAAATATGAGAACAGTATACTTTACTGAGAAGGAAATTCTGGCAATTGCAGTCTGCATTTAAGAGCAGTTACCTCAGTACGCAGAGAAAAATGTGAAAAGGCAAAACAACAAAGCCACAAAAATGTTGAGAAGCACATAAGGACTACCCACCTCCCAAGCCACATACAATTTCAGATAGTTCCAGTGACTGAAACCAAACCAGTGACTGAAACCAATGGATACCCTGAACCACCACTAGAAGACCAGACTGTGGAATTGCACAGAAACCTAGGGGTGATTGATATGGGGAATTATGAATGTCCCAGGGGCTATAAGACCAGCTGTCTAGTTAGGTCACTTGCATATCCAGTTGATCCTGTTTAATTCCTGCTTGTTATATTTTCATGGGCAAGGATTCTAATCACAGTTAAGATGACAAAGAGCCCTATGGCATCTTAATGACTACCTAATTTAGTGCCACATGAATTTTCATAGACAAGTTCATTAGATGCACTGAGCTCCGTGTTCACCACATCAGATCACAGTAGTCCATACAACTGCATATGAGGCTTCCCAAATGTGTAAGTGAAAGTTGAATCTGTGTATTCTTGACCACAGAGCTATTAATGTCTCATTTTAGGATCACTGTGATCACAAGAGTTCGTCTTCCTAATTATGATCACAGGGCCTTGCTAAAGTGTTTGCAAGAACTGAAGTAATCTTCACTTAATTAAATAAAAAGTCTATTTCATACATGAGTGAACATTCAAGTGCATTTTAAACAAATACCAGCTTCAAAAATGTAATTTTCTTAAAACTTTCAGAAGATCAGTAATTGGACTGTTTTTAAATTTTAACAATGCAGACCTCTTATATATACAGATATATTGGTTGTGCACTGGATGCTTTTTAAAGGTATATGAAATCAATATTATAATTATTGTAGCCTTCTACAGGAGTAACAGTGTTTGCCATTAAATAATAGACCAATTTTCCCAGCATCAAACCCTGGGTCCTTCCACATCAACGAGAAGTGTGCTAATGAAAGCAAAAATTTCATTATGCAACTTGTAAGACTACACAAATCGACTTTCTTGAGCCAAGACACTAATATATATTTCCATAATGGGGGTGGGGGGAATGAGGAACACTTACTCCCATATGTCAAGTTGTTATTTTCTAAAGCTAGTATTCATATTTCCAGAGACATAGCATCTATAGCTATACCTAGATAGATACCTAGATAGATAGATCCCATATACATATATACTACGCTGTATTATCTCCTGCCATGAAACCTTGTGAAGTTTTCTGATGTACTCTACATGTAACCACTAGACTCATTGTAAGTACAGACCTCCTAAGCCAATAAATACCTGCATAAACATGTGGCAACATATTGAAGAGGCATATTCGCAACATGAGCTACATAAACTCATTCTCTAAATGGGAATATTTTAAAAGATCTTGAGTACAGATGTTTCAAAGTAGAATTTAAGGTCTCCCTGGGTGTCCCCAACTGGTGATCACTCTATTATAGGCTTAACTCTTTAAAGCAAGAGTTCAGGTGCTCTTTTTTCCCTCCCCACCCTTTCACCCAGCACGCAATCATTGTTACATTTCAACACTCTTTTCTCTCTTTTTTGTACCTAGCATCTTACACAAAATGCAAACAGCTGCAATTTCACTGCCCAACCCTTCCTTCTACCCTTACAACATTTGTTCTGTTAATGTAGGTTAATTCGGCAAATAACACTTCTGTAAATTGTTCTTGCAAACTGCTACATCATTTATGTAAGGACTTCTGTGAACTTTGAAAAATTAATGCCTTTAATTTTGGTTGATGGCAACATCACCAGAGCTCTGTAAATTGCACTTTAATGAGATTTTGCTACAGGGGATAATCTGCTACTGACAGAGTAACATCTTGAAAACATCTGTAGACCTATAATTTCTCTATGACGATTAGATCCCACCACAAGACTCCAAATACAGACCCGAAATAAAGGGGGAAATGCAAAGTTCTAAATGACTATACAACCTGTTCTTTAGCAAAGAGACACACAATGAAAAGTTTCATGTGCTCAAAATAAATCAAATTTTCTGACTAATTAACATTTAGCTTTATTTAATTAAGAAAGACTATTACTGTCTCCACTGCTGTGCATCTGTATATAATGAAGAAAACAGCAGTAGGTATAAGATACCACGGAGGGATGTGCCCAAGTAACTCAGCACTATAGGTGTAAAGGAACGTCTATTATTGTTAAGTAACTGACATCAGAGTCTTTCTTTAATGCTTTCATAAATAAATGGAAGGTGTTCACAGATGCTTTACACATATGGTTTCTTATTTGTCTCTGATGGAGACCAGGAGTTAGATTAGATGTCAGAATTAAATGATTTAAATAGGCAGCTGCATAATGAAAACTAGTAAATAACACCTTTTAAAACAATTTCTATTTATAGTGATAACTAAACTCACAAAAGGGTGATAAATCTTGTTTTGGTTAAGCCAGGGATTGCTCGCTGTTTTATATCCGTCCTTTTGAAAAACTTTAAGAAGAAATTTCCAGCCTGCAATAGGAACACAATGAGTAGATCAATTAGGATCAAAAAGAAAAGAGAAACTCAACATCCAAGGCTAATTTTAATACACAAGACTTTAAAAACACATTATGTAGAGTCAGAGAAATATCAGTGTTTGCCTAGCAAAGAGGTTTGGGACCAAACAGGAGGACAAAAGTCAACAGAAAACCGCCCAGAGAGCTTCGGCTGTGGGGCGGTATATAAATGTAATAAATAAATAAACAGAAAAGTCATTTTGTTTTGTTTGTTTGTTTTCTGCATTTGTATGCCATCCCCCCCAAAAAAGGTCTCAGGGTGACTTTCAGTAAATAAATGGCTTTGAGATTATGTTTCAATCAGTACATATTCTAGCACCCAGAGGTCACCTGCTGGCCTTCTTTTAGGTGGTACAGTAAACATGGAAGGGGGCACTGGATATGAATGCACTGGCTCCACCCCCTCTGACACCCTTTCTCTTGCCTTCCACAAGTTGGAAGGTGACACTGTGACGTGGAAAGGCTTGTGTATCTATGGATGCTCATTTCAGAAACCCCATTGTGCAGGGCTCAAAAGGTATGGGGACACTCCACAGATACAAAAAAGGGTTCCTGCAGCAAGTTGGAATGCAACAGAAATTGTGACTAATGAGGGATGGGATGGAGCTAGTACACTCATCCCCAGTGACCTCCCCACATGTTTATTTGAATGCCTGAAGGGAGCTAATAAAAAAGCAGGATGCCCTTTTTCACAAGTGGTGTGTATCAATAGCTTCCATCAAGTGAGTTAAATGAAGTGAGTAGCGTGGGGACCCATGGATGTGCTTTTTTAATGGTGACTCCACATCTATAGAATGACCTCCCCACTGAAGTGTATCTCACTCCAACCTTACTATTTATTTGTTTGTTTGTTTGTTAATTGCCTTCCACATATAAGTCCAAGGTGATATGCAGACATATCCTTAAAAACAGTTAAAATGTTTTTTTAACCAATACAAGAACAACCATGTATAGGTTTATAAACTATACGAAATGAACACCTAAAGCAGAGACCTTTTCATCAAGCTGGAAAAGCTTATTGAAACAGAAATGTCCTTAATTGTTTCTGGAAAGTCCAGATATTAGGTGCCTGTTGTATCTCAACAGGAATACTGCTCCACAGAACAAGGGCAGCCTTAAGTTCTTTTACATGCCAAGTAAAAACCCAACATTCTTCTTGAGGTTTTAGAGGCTAATGGGTGAAATCATTTTCATGATGCTTTTAATTATGTAATTTATTAGAATTATCATGTGCTATGTTTTTATATTACCCTATTTTTGTAAACTGTCCTATGACAAATAAAGCTAATTCAGAGTGAGGGTGCCCATTCTCAATGGCATAATCACATAGCCAACTCCGATTGGTTACATGACATCATTATTATTCCTATGAAGACTGAAGAACTGAGAAAAGAAATTGAACCAAAATAGAGAGCTCACAACAGCCATATTCTTTCATGCCTCTGCCATCCAAATGGCAGGTATGAGACAGGGGTGGCCCCTTATTCTTGAAATGTCAAATTAGGGCTTTGCCCTAGCTATTAAGAGAAAAATAAGCAGCAATAGCAAAATGTTGTTAAGATATTTTGCAATTTAGTATTAGGCCAAAAGTATGTATTTGAAACTTGCAGTGCATATTACATTCCTTAGTCTCTTTGGCCCCTCCCTGCTAGCCAAATATAACACTCTGAAATACTTGTCCCTGTAAGGTAGTGTTCTACAACCTTGAAGGGGAGGACAGATGTTGTTGGGCTACAACTCTCATCATCCCTGACCATTGACAAAGCTGGCTGGGAATGATGGGAGTTATAGTGCAACCACATCTGATGAGCCAAGGATGAAGAACACTGCTGTAGGTCACTTTTTAAGAAACAGATCACTTTCACAGATCAGGGCACTTGATTTTTGCCTAACCCCCCCATCCTAATTAAGCCTCCTGCCACCACCCTAAAAAGCTGCTCCTGAGGATTGGGTGACTCTCTGGATCAGAATGGGAGTGCTGCAGTATGTACAAGGAATCAGCAACAATCAAGTATCTCAACTTGAGCGACTGGAAGCACTTTCCACTAAGGCAAAACCACCAATGGATGCAACCCCAAACATTTACAGAATGAGTCTAATGTTGCATTTTAACTGCCTTCTCCCCCACCATTGTAGATTCCCATTTATATGTGTTTTAAAATGTCACTTGAGCTAGTGTATCACAGTATATGTTCAACCTGAACACCAGAATTTCCATAATGAATCAGACTAATGATGCACCTAGCTCAGCATATTGTCTTCAACACAGCTGACCATGTGTTGCATGGATAATTATAAACAAATTCACTAGTAGGCAAAACCTTGCGGTTTAAGAACATACTTATACCCCACAGATATTTCTACCAAACTTTAAAAAGCAGGGAAATTGGGCAGCTATAGTGAATGCACCAGGGGAGCAGGACACCTGACCTCCTCTCTGAGATATTGGACTGCCCTACAAATTTGTCAAAATGCACACAATTTGGGTTGGTCTTTCACAGTCCAATCCACTTGCTGTGTAGCTTTCAAGAATTTGGTAACATGTGCCTCTGAGCATATGGTGAGTGGTGGCAATACCTGCTATGTCCAAAGATAGCGAATTATATTTTTGTATGTTTGTTGGTGTTCTTACTTCGCTTCTTTCCTGTGTTACTAATGTTTCTACAGATAATCTAAACTAGGAAATTTTATTTCCCTCATTATTCATTCTAGAAATCTGTGTCATATTTATTTTTATTAATTTCAAAGCCTTTTTATTGGTCAATGTCATATGATGGTGAAGACAGCATTTTGTGTTTCAAATTGGAGGTTATGTTCTATTTCTATTTTGGGAGCATTAACAGTTGAATCTGAAACTGCAGTTTGATATAAAATCAGACTGATTCCAATATGTTGCTACTTCAGCAATGACTCTTAGCTGTTGGAAAAAAGAGGATGCATGTTTTCAGCCTGCTTTGTTTAAACCACTTTATTTAAGGCGAGGTGGGCATGGTCAATTAAAAACATAGAGCACACCTAGAATTTTACCAAATTCTTCCAAGCTACACAGCAAGTGGATTGGACTGTGAAAGACCAACCCAAATTGTGTTTGCATTTTGACCAATTTGTAGGACAGTCCAATATCTCAGAGAGGAGGTCAGGTCTCCTGCTCCCCTGGTACATTCACTATAGCTGCCCAATTTCCCTGCTTTTTAAAGTTTGATAGAAATATCTGTGGGCTATAGGTATGTTCTTAAACCACAAGATTTTTTGCCTACTAGTGAATTTCCCTGCTTTTTAATCTGGGAGGTAAGAAATGGGATCCTGTCCAAGTTTGCTGAGAATGGATTGATCATTTGCATGCTTATTGAGTTCAGTGGGATTTACTCCCCTGCAATCATGCTTAGGATAGGTGGAACTGACCACAGTGACTGGCCCAAGGTCACCCAGTGAGCTTCATGGCTGTGTGGGGATTCAAACCCTGGTCTCCCAGGTCATAGTCCAACACTGACCTGGGGGAGGGGCAGGGAGGGGAGCGGGAGGGAAGGAGGGTGGGAGGGCAATGGGCAGAAGGGAAGCCCCTTTCCTTTCCAAAAGGAAAACATTGTGAACAGTATCACTGCTTTTCAGCGTTTCCCCCACCTTTTTGTTCTACAGCAGGCACATATAGCCTTCCACCCAAATTTAAACTAAAGTTGTCCCTGGCCACATCCACACCAAGCCTTTATTTGGACAGTCATAGCTTCTCTCAAAGAATCCTGGGGAGTGTAGTTAGTGAAGGGTGCTGAGAGTTGCTAGGAGACGCCCTGTTCCCCTCACAGACCTTCAATCAGAGTGGCTGACTGTTAAACCAGTCTGGCTATTGGGGCTTTGTCAGTGGAATAGGAATCTCCTCTCAGCACCCTTCAAACTACACTTCCCAGGATTCTCTGAGGGAAGCCATGACTGTCTCAAGTGTAACCTATTAGAATTCTTTGAGAGTGTCAACAAGCATATAGATAGAGGTGATCCAGTGGACATAGTGTACTTAGACTTTCAAAAAGCGTTTGACAAGGTACCTCACCAAAGGCTTCTGAGGAAGCTTAGCAGTCATGGAATAAGAGGAGAGGTCCTTTTGTGGATAAGGAATTGGTTAAGAAGCAGAAAGCAGAGAGTAGGAATAAACGGACAGTTCTCCCAATGGAGGGCTGTAGAAAGTGGAGTCCCTCAAGGATCGGTATTGGGACCTGTACTTTTCAACTTGTTCATTAATGACCTAGAATTAGGAGTGAGCAGTGAAGTGGCCAAGTTTGCTGACGACACTAAATTGTTCAGGGTTGTTAAAACAAAAAGGGATTGCGAAGAGCTCCAAAAAGACCTCTCCAAACTGAGTGAATGGGCGGAAAAATGGCAAATGCAATTCAATATAAACAAGTGTAAAATTATGCATATTGGAGCAAAAAATCTGAATTTCACATATACGCTCATGGGGTCTGAACTGGCGGTGACCGACCAGGAGAGAGACCTCGGGGTTGTAGTGGACAGCACGATGAAAATGTCGACCCAGTGTGCGGCAGCTGTGAAAAAGGCAAATTCCATGCTAGCAATAATTAGGAAAGGTATTGAAAATAAAACAGCCGATATCATAATGCCGTTGTATAAATCTATGGTGCGGCCGCATTTGGAATACTGTGTACAGTTCTGGTCGCCTCATCTCAAAAAGGATATTATAGAGTTGGAAAAGGTTCAGAAGAGGGCAACCAGAATGATCAAGGGGATGGAGCGACTCCCTTACGAGGAAAGGTTGCAGCATTTGGGACTTTTTAGTTTAGAGAAAAGGCGGGTCAGAGGAGACATGATAGAAGTGTATAAAATTATGCATGGCATTGAGAAAGTGGATAGAGAAAAGTTCTTCTCCCTCTCTCATAATACTAGAACTCATGGACATTCAAAGAAGCTGAATGTTGGAAGATTCAGGACAGACAAAAGGAAGTACTTCTTTACTCAGCGCATAGTTAAACTATGGAATTTGCTCCCACAAGATGCAGTAATGGCCACCAGCTTGGATGGCTTTAAAAGAAGATTAGACAAATTCATGGAGGACAGGGCTATCAATGGCTACTAGCTGTGATGGCTGTGCTGTGCCACCCTAGTCAGAGGCAGCATGCTTCTGAAAACCAGTTGCTGGAAGCCTCAGGAGGGGAGAGTGTTCTTGCACTTGGGTCCTGCTTGCGGGCTTCCCCCAGGCACCTGGTTGGCCACTGTGAGAACAGGATGCTGGACTAGATGGGCCACTGGCCTGATCCAGCAGGCTCTTCTTATGTTCTTATGTTCTTATGTTCTTAATGAAAGTCTGGTGTAGGTGTGGCTCCCTGCTTAGGCAAGCCCAGCAGCTGTGAGTCTGGCCTTTAGAACTCTGACAGTTGGTTCTTACTGAGCATGCCCAGGCTTATCATAGGGTGCCAGCCAAAATTTCTTAAATTAAATAATCAGCCAGACATTATTTTAACTTTTAAACTGCAGAACATGAAGGTCAGAGTATGGGGCAAGGTCACTATTAGGATTACAGGTTGTCTGTGAACATGGCTGATTTGTAATGAATTTCAACAGATTATGAGAACTCTGAGAAAAAAAAGTCCAAAATGGCTCTGGGTCCCCCCCCCTCTTTTTAGACTTTGAACTCTCGATTCTCTCTGACTGTTTGGTGTATCGGCATGAAAATTGATAGGATTGTTAAGCAAGCGTTTCTGAGTTCAGGACTGTAAGTTTGGTAAGGTTTTGTTTTGAAATGAGCTTATGGGAAGCATCAGAATGGCATGGGGGTATTTTCAATTTAACATTGCGGAATGTGAAAAATCCCCACTAGCTATAGTATACAGCAGTGGTTCCCAACCTTTATGAGCATGGGACCCCCTTTATAAGCTGAAAATGTTTTGTGACCCCCTCCCCCCAGGGAGGCAGGCTGGCTGCCAGGAAAGAAGGGGGAAATCAGCCTTTCTTTGCAGGCGTGCTTCTTTTTGCTTCACAAAAAGCCCTCTCCTCTCATTCTAAGTAAGGGTGTTGCCAGTAGCGGCAGTGCAAGGAGACAGGAGTCAGTGATAGTAATCCCCTCTTCTTCCTGGTAGCTCCACCCTCAGCCTCCTTTGGCATCTGCCATGTATTTTATAGGCAAATGCCTGCCCTTAGTGCGCCTGAAAGACGCTCTGGCGCTTCAGCAAAAGGCCTCCCCTCTCGTTTGGAGCAAGGGGGAGGTGTCATCTGCAGTGCCAGTGGAAAGCAGACAGTGTAGAAGGAGTGAAGACTTTTAAAAAAATTAATAAATAATTCATTTCTTTACTGTTCACGGCCCCCTCTGGATTACTTCGCGGCCCCCCTGGGGGTCCAGGCCCCCAGGTTGGGAACCACTGGTATACAGCCACTCTTGTGGCTTTATAATTAAAGATATATTTAATGATCCCATCATTTTTTCCAGTAGTGGGGAGGGAATTCCTTTATCAGTTATTAGTTATTTAGTATAATCCCTTTATACAAGGTAGATATTCTAGATTGTATCCAACAAAGATGACTCATTAGTGCAAGGATTCCACCTGTGCAATGGGATTTCCTCTCACTCTCCTTTCCCCATGTGCCCCCTGCATATTGCCCACTCGGCTCTGGAGGGTTGGGGAAAACCCAGAACAGATTGAGGGGGCATGGGAGGCTCACGGGGAAAGGAGACAGAGAGGAAGTCCCATTGCACAAGTGGAGGTCCTTGCACTAATGGAACAACTTTGTTGGATGCAACCCTAAGTGTGCAAATTTGTGACCCAGATATTTGGTTTTTGCTGTTCAGAATATACAATAAAAATATTTTCCAAAATACATAAATTAAATAAGTATAACTTTCCAAACTAAGTTGTTTTTTTAAAAAAGCAACAACACAAACACAACTCAATATCATAAACACAGCACATACAAAACAAAACCAACAGGAAATGGATGCTCAAAATCACAACAGAACAAGAGTCTCTTTGGCTCTCTGTGAGGGAGCCAAATGAGCAGCCCATGGAAGGCCATTCCAGACAAAGCTCCAAGGCTAACACCAAAATGACCCTACTTATCTGTCATCTGGATTGTATGATACTTGAAGGCGAGCCTCATCAGCATATTGCTAATTTCAAGGAAGCTCATGTGAATTTATATATGTTCTTACATGCTTCCTTTCATGTGCAAACACTCTTAAAAATAAAGACACACCCTCCCAATTGCAAACAAACACACAAGGATAGAAATCCCTTGTCATTAAGCAGTAATGGATTAGAGCAGAGCAGAATCTTCTCTTCCCCTTTCCCAGATAGGAGAAAATAGAATGAAGAGGGCTCCCTTCTCCTCCTTGTTTTCTCCTCAGGCAGCAACAACACCCTCTTTTTGAGCTACTGCTTCAGAAAGTAGTCAGCAGCTGTCATAATTAGTATATCCACTGGAAGAACCAGAGAAATCCCTGCTATTTCCAGAATGAGCATCTTCTGGTCTTTAGACAGCCCTCTTCCAGTGCTATGCATACCCCTCTCCAAGAACACTCTTGAGCAAAGCCCATAGTCCTTAAACACTAGTCCCCTTGTCAACATAACCCATGGAGGCAGTGATGGATCAAAAGCAGGTTTTGGACAAATGAAGAGGGACAAAGAGATGTACTGGTTCTATTTTTCTATGGTTCTATGGGCCTGATGGGCCCTTCACCCAGGCTACATGAATCCCAACTCTTCCATCAGATCGAACAATTGTCAAATAAATATTTTCCCATCATTATTGTAATTACTCCAGCATAAGAATATATGGATATTTATATCAATTCACATAACCTGGAATGGAATTTTTCCAGTCTTTCTCTAATTATAGGTGTTCCAAGGAGATACTTTTTCACACAGCATATACTGTAGTTAACCTGCGGAATTCACTCTGACAAGATGTACTGATGACCACCAATTTGGGTGGCTTTAAAAAGGAGATTACAGAATTTCATGGAGGATATGGCTATCACTGGCTACTAGCCATGATACAGTGTCAGTATGCCTCTGAATGCCAGTTGCTGAGAATGACCAGTGAGGAGAGTCTTGTTGTGTTCATGTCCTGCTTGCAGGTTTTCCATAGTTATCTGGTTGGCCATTGTGAAAATAGGATGCTGAACTAAGTGGCCTTTAGTCTAATCCAGTAGGGTTCTTATGTTCTTATTATATTGGAGAAACATAATATAATTCAGAATATAATCACCCAGAGACCTCACAAAACAGTTGCCATGTATCCATACAATGGGACTTCCGTTAATTTGAATGTATAAATTTGAAATGTTCATTCTAAATTCCTATAATTCAGGTTTCAAGTTTGAAATCTGCATCACATGTTACTGCAAAACAGCAAGTTAAGTCTTTATGGAAGAAAGCATACCTTAAATTTCATCCTCAAGATTTAAAAATTCTCATATGGGAATTCCCATGTCAGCATTAAAAGTCAACCATTTTTAACATGGAAAATAAATATAAGCAAAATTATTTTTTGTTTCTCATTCAACTGGCGTTTTTTTTCTTTAGATTCCACACTATGTAATGGCTAATTTCTCTATAAATAATTTCTTTATAATTTCATTATAAATAGTCACTGTTTTAAGATATGATGTACTTGACTAACTTCCACTGGTATTGATTATTATTTATTTTAAATATGTATAGGCATACTTTCTGGATAAAGTCCTCTCAGGGAAATGAGCACCAATATAAGCATAATATTACAATAAAATTGCCTGGTATTCAAAACTTTTTTTAAAATGGAAAAATACATTAGTAGGCAGCAATACTTTAAAACAGGAACCAGACTGTAGAAACTATTTTTCAGAAAGTTATTCATTTAAAGCATTTTTAGAAATAACCATCTTTCTTTTACAAAGCTTCCCTAATCAGAAACAGACATTCAATATGGACATCAGTCTTAGACAAATAAACTGTTTTTCATCACTACCTTTTCACCTCTTCACAGTTGCAGGGCAGAATATCAGAGAGTTCATTTATTACTGATGTGATGAGTTGTTTCTGTTTCCATGCAACATCAATAGACTCCATGTTCTGTGTTAAGAAGCTCAAGTGGGAAGGAATCATGCCCATGCTATGCTTTCCTAGGAGCTGGTAGTGCTGCCACGGTTGTTTCCCATTTAATCCTCAGGTTCCACATGATCCCCTCATCCAAACTTAACAGATGTGATGTGGGAACCAGATGTGGGAAAGCTGCACCCACCTTGTTCTAGGAATATAACAACTGAGCACTCGGCCATGCTAGGCTTTACTGTGAGTTTGAGCCTACTTCAAATTTTCTGGGCATCATTCACATGACATTACCCTCAACCGGATCCCACCCACCCCCATTTTCTAGCGTGCATTTGGATTTCCCCATTCCTGGGACAACCCGCAAAGAAAAGAAAACTCCAAACTCAATCTGCTGTTGCCTGGCTGCGAGGTAGGCTGCTTCTGTTTGCATTCTTTTCATTTAAGGTGACACCAGAAAGATCTGTGCAATCGGAGGGATGTGGGGGGGGGATCCAGAATTTTTGTTTGCTTGCTTGCTTGTAGAGTGGAAAGAGAGCCCGATCTTCTTTCTGCTTCCCCACTTCCAGCCACTCACTGAAGACTGGAAAAGAGACCCACATGAGAATATTACTGGGGGGAGGGGTAAGCATGGTTTTGTTTTTGACAGAGGATAGAGATTTGTTTGCAAGGCCACTTTAAACCTTGCCATACTGTCAGATCCCTTGCATGAAGCAAGGGCTTAAGGACTTAAAGGATCCATGTCAAATCACTGTTTGGAGCCAACGCAGTTTGAGAAACTGTGGATTTAACTCAGATGGAACCTAGGATCCTGCCCATATGTGGACCTGCCCAGATTGTCCAGATAATCTTTATCACCTATGCTAGACCCAAGTAATTACTGGTGTAATAGAGTAAGAACAGGATCATAGCACAGCTCCCAGACTCTTTCAGAGCAGGAGTGCTGAAATCATCTGCCAGGGCACCAGGGTAATTCTTTCTTGTTCTGGCAAGTGAATGAGGTGATAAGAAGGTTTTCAAGTTGTATTATTGTATGTGGCAGACTGACACAGAAGAAATCAGAATGAGGAAAATAATCAACCAGATGTTGGATACTTTTGCCCTTTGATGGGGTTCCTAGTTCATGCTAGCAGTTTAAATGGCAAAACTCCTTTGCAAGGTTGTTTGCATTTATGATGAAAAGCTAAAGGTTGCATTCCAGCTCAATGTGTTTTCTAGGCTTAAATGTGTTTTGCAAGTTGAACTGATGAGGAGTAAGTGCTACTGAGTTCAACAGACCCAGGTAACCAGACACAGGATTGCAGTCATGCCACATGACTGATTGACGATGTGAAACCAGGGGCTTATCCACATGGGAGCATTGTTGTTGTTGTTATGTGCCTTCAAGTTGATTACGACTTATGGCGACCCTATGAATCAGCGACCTCCAATAGCAACTGTTATAAACCACCCTGTTCAGATCTTGTAATTTCAGGTCTGTGGCTTCCTTTATGGAATCAATCGATGTCTTCTTTGGTCTTCCTCTTTTTCTACTGTCTTCTGTTTTTCCCAGCATCATTGTCTTTTCTAGTGAATTATGTCTTCTCATGATGTGTCCAAAATACGATGATTAGCTTCTAATGGTAGTTCTGGCTTAATTTGTTCTAACGCCCAATTATTTGTCTTTTTCATGGTCCATGGTATCGGCAAAGCTCTCCTCCAACACCACATTTCAAATGAGTTGATTTTTCTCTTATCCGCTTTTTTCACTGTCCAACTTTCACATCCATACATAGAGATCAGGAATACCATGGTCTGAATGATCCTGACTTTGGTGTTCAATGATACATGTTTGCATTTGAGGACCTTTTCTTGTTTTCTCATAGCTGCCCTCCCTAGTCCTAGTCTTCTTCTGATTTCTTGACTATTGTCTCCATTTTGGTTAATGACTGTGCCAAGGTATTGAATCCTTGACAACTTCAATGTCCTCATGATCAACTCTGAAGTTACATAAATCTTCTTTTGTCATTACTTTAGTCTTCTTGACATTTCCTCTTTAACTTTCAACAGCATTCATTTGAAATCATTACTGGTCTCTGCTAGTTTTATGGTATTGTCTGCATATCTTAAATTATTATTTCTCCCTCCAGTTTTCACACCTCCTTCCTCTTGGTCCAATCCCGTTTTCCATATGATATGTTCTGCATACAGTTTGAACAAATAGGGTAATAAAATACACTCCTGCCTCACACCCTTTCCCATGGGGAACCTTACAGTAGCTTCTTATCCAGAGTATAGGTTACGCATCAGGACAATCAGATGCTGTGGTATCCCCATTTCTCTTAAAGCATTCCATAGTTTTTCATGATCTACACAATCAAAGGCTTTGCTGTAATCTATACAGCACAGGGTGATTTTCTTCTGAAATTCCTTGGTCTGTTCCATTATCCAGCATATGTTTGCGATATGATGTCTGGTACCTCTTCCTTTTCTAAATCCAGCTTGGACATCTGGCATTTCTCACTCCTTATATGGTAAGAGCCTTTGTTATAGAATCTTGAGCATTACTTTACTTGCATGGGATATTAAGGCAATAGTTTGATCATTACTGCATTCCCTGGAATCCCCTTTCTTTGGAATTGGGATACATATCCCAATACATATTCAACGCTTCCAGTCTGTGGGCCATTGTTTAGTTTTCCATATTTGTTGACAAATTTTTGCCAAAATTTGCAGGGCTGGTGCCAAAGGGCAGCCAGGGAGGCCCCTGGAGCCACAGGGGGTCCTGAGAGGCCGCTCGATAGGGTGGGGAAGGAGTAGCGCTCGCAAGCCTTGGCAGGGTAGCTACAGCAGATCGCAGGGAGGGAACTTGCAAGTTGCCTGCCCATTTGCTGGCTCCACCTCCCTGTCTTTCCTGTCTTTTGTGGCTGTGCGTGTTGTGCGTGCAGGGCTGTCATTAAACAAGATTGTGCCCAAGGTTTCCCTAAGGTGCTGATACCCCTGTTGCCATCTTGGTTGATGGCAGGGATGCGCGCATGTAGCATCATGCGTGCCATCAACCAAGATGGTGGTGGAGGCTTCAGCCTCTTACAGAAACCTCGGCCACCATCTTTGTTAATGGCAGTCCTATGTGCATGCAAGCAGCAGCATAAGACAGGTGAGATAGGTAGGTGGGGTGTGCATGTGTACACATGCGCATGTGTGTGTGTGCCAGGGCCCAGGGCAGGTTGGTGCCGAAGGGCCCCGGCATGCCTGCCTCCAGCTCTGAAAATTTGGACAGATTCTGTCTCAGTAACTTATTGCAACTCTATTCGTATGCCATCTGTTCCTGGTGATTTGTTTCTTTGAAGTATTTTAAGATACGTATTTTGCCTCACATTCTAAAATTTCTGGTTCTTCATCATACAGTTCGTCTGTGAATGAATCAGTCATCCTTGCATCTCTTTCACATAGTTCTACGGTGTATTGCTTCCATCTTCCTTTTGACGTCAACGATGGAGCAAGATAGAAGAAGTGTTGATGCCTGCTAGTTCAGAGTGTGGGGGATTGTGTTGGTGTATTTGATTTTGGAATGAATGTTGGGGGGTATATGTCATTCTGTTTGATGTGAATGTGGACTTGTGTTTGTATTTAAGTTTATTATGTGCCTAGGAAAGAGGCTCCATCATCAATCGGGGGGACTTGAGGGGGCCCCAATTAGTGTAGTGACGGGCAGAGGGAGGTATGGCATTGTGAGAAAGACGTGTCAGGTAAGGAGAACGCGGCCCAGACATGTAGTGGCTGTGCCATGTTCCGGTCCTTCTCACATCCGCAGGGTTGTTGGTTGTCCTTTCAGCCAGCCCTCGGATCTCCAGTTGCTGCTTTTAAATGCCAGATTGGTACATAATAAAACCTCCCTCGTCCATGATATAATTGTGGATGAGGCAGCCGATCTGGCATGTACAACCGAGACCTGGGTGGGTGAACAGGGAGGAGTCAGCCTTTCCCAGCTTTGCCCACCGGGGTACTCGGTTCAACATCAAGGTAGATCCAAGGGTCAGGGAGGTGGGGTCGCTGTGGTCTATAAGAGTTCCATCTCACTCAACAAGCACCATGTCCATGTAGTTACTGGTCTGGAGTGTTTGCACCTTGTGTTGGGTCAGAGGGACAGACTGGGAATCTTGTTGGTGTACCGCCCACCTTGCTGCCCAACGGCCTCCCTAACTGAGCTGACGGAAGTGGTCTCAGAGGTATTGCTGAGATCCCCTAGACTATTGCTACTGGGGGATGTCAACATCCATGCCGAGGCTACTTTATCTGGGGCGGCTCAGGACTTCATGGACTCCATGACAACCATGGGGCTGTCCCAATATGTTAGTGGCCCAACACATACATCAGGGCATACTCTAGATCTTATTTTTGCTACTGGACACGGGGATGGTGATCTGGATGTGGGGAGTTTTACATCTCTCCCTTTGTCATGGACAGATCACCGCTTGCTGAAGTTTAGACTCTCAGTGGCTTTTCCCCTCTGCAAGGGTGGGGGACCTATTAAATTGGTCCGCCCCCGGAGACTAATGGATCCTGAAGGTTTTCAAAGGGCTCTGGGGGCTTTTCCGGCTGATAAGACTGGCACTCCTGTTGAAGCCCTGGTCGAACTGTGGAACGCGGAGATGGCCAGAGCGGTTGACACGACTGCTCCTGCGCGCCCTCTCCTGTGTAGAGCTCATACAGCTCCATGGTATACCCCGGAGCTGAGAGCGATGAAACAAGATAGGAGACGGCTCGAGCGGAAGTGGAGGCGAACTCCTGATGGATGCAACTATGAGTTGGTAAGTGTTTCCACCAAACTGTATTTAGAGGCGGTGAGGGCAGCAAAAAAACAGCATTTTGCCACCACTATTAAGTCATCTCTTTGCGGCCCAGCGGAGCTTTTTAGAGTTGTCCGAGGGCTACTTCATTCTGGCCCTCAGGACATGATAGAGTCATCGGTGGCCCGCTGTGAGGAGTTTGCTGGACACTTTCAAAATAAGATCTTATGCATCCGTCGGGACTTAGACTCCCAGTTTATAGCCGTTGATCCTAATGAGGTGTCTGGAGCACAGTCCTGTCATGTTTTATTGGATGAGTTTCAGTTCGTTCAGCTCGAGGACGTGGACAAGGTGCTTGGACAGGTACGTGCAACCACTTTGATACTGGATCCTTGCCCCTCTTGGCTAATAAAAACTAGCAGGGATGGAACAGCTAGTTGGGCCAGGGAGGTGATAAACGCCTCTTTACGAGAGGGAGTGGTCCCTGGCCGTCTGAAAGAGGCGGCAGTGAGACCACTTCTGAAAAAACCTTCCTTGGACCCAGATAATTTCAACAGCTACAGACCAGTAGCGCATGTTCCATTCCTGGGCAAGATCTTGGAGCGAGTGGTTGCCGGCCAGCTCCAGGCACTGTTGGATGAAACCGATTATCTAGACCCATTTCAATCGGGTTTCAGGCCTTGTTTCGGCACCAGGACAGCCTTGTTCGCCCTGTATGATGACCTATGTCGGGAGAGGGACAGAGGGAGTGTAACTCTGTTGATTCTCCTTGATCTCTCAGCGGCTTTTGATACCATCGACCATGGTATCCTTCTGGAGAGGCTCGCGGAGTTGGGAGTTGGTGGTACCGCTTGGCAGTGGTTCCGCTCCTACTTGGTGGGTCGTCTCCAGAAGGTAGTGCTTGGGGAACATTGCTCGACACCATGGGCTCTCCAGTGTGGAGTCCTGCAGGGGTCGGTTCTGTCTCCCATGCTTTTCAACATCTACATGAAGCCATTGGGTGCGGTCATCAGGAGTTTTGGAGTGCGTTGTCATCAGTATGCTGATGACACGCAACTCTACTTCTCCTTTTCATCCTCTTCAGGTGAGGCTGTCAATGTGCTGAACCGTTGTCTGGCCTCGATAATGGACTGGATGAGAGCTAACAAACTGAGGCTCAATCCAGACAAGACTGAGATGCTGTTGGTATGCGGTTTCTCTGATCAGAAGGTGGATATATACCCTGTCCTGGACGGGGTTACACTCCCCCTAAAGGAGTGGGTTCGTAGTCCGGGAGTTCTTTTAAATCCTTCCCTGTCACTGGAGGCTCAAGTAGCCTCGGTGGCATGGAATGCGTTCTACCATCTTCGGTTGGTAGCCCAGCTACGTCCCTATCTGAGCAGGGAGGACCTCACATCAGCGGTACATGCTCTGGTAACCTCGCGATTGGATTACTGCAATGCGCTCTACGTAGGGCTGCCTCTGAAGACAGTTCGGAAGCTACAGCTTGTGCAAAACGCGGCTGCCAGATTGATAACGAGGACCAAGCGGTCCGAACACATAACACCTCTTCTGGCCCGCTTGCACTGGCTTCCAATTTGCTTCCAAGCCAGATTCAAAGTGCTGGTTTTGACCTATAAAGCCTTATACGGCACGGGACCACAATACCTGTTGGAACGCCTCTCCCGATATGAACCTGCCCGTACACTGTGCTCAAAATCGAAGGCCCTCCTCTGAGCTCCGACCCACAGAGAAGCTCGGAGGGTGGTAACAAGAACTAGGGCCTTCTCAGTGGTGGCCCCCGAACTGTGGAACAGTCTCCCCGATTAGGTGCACTTGGTGCCGACGCTGCTGTCTTTTTGGCGCCAGGTTAAAACCTTCCTCTTTTCTAGGGCTTTTAATTTAACTTAATTTAGTTTTAAAGTGTGTTGTAATTGTTTTTAGATCTTTCATTCTCTGTACTTTTGCTGTATGGTATTATTGGATTTTATTGTATATATTTGTATTGCGTGTTGTTCACCACCCACAGAGCTATGCTAGTGGGGCGGTATAAAAATTTAATAAAATAATAAATAAATAAATAAATAATATTTTATTTATTACCTCTTCTCTTTCTAAATCCAGCTTGAACATCTGGCATTTCTCGCTCCATATATGGTAAGAGCCTTTGTTGTAGAATCTTGAGCATTACTTTACTTGCATGGGATATTAAGGCAAAAGTTCAGTAATTACTGCATTCCATGGGGTCCCCTTCCTTTGGAATTTGGATGTATGTTGAACGCTTCCAGTCTGTGGATCATTGTTTAGTTTTCCTTATCTGTTGACATGTTTTTGTCAAAATTTGTACAGATTCCATCACAGTAACTTGTAGCAACTCAATTGGTATGCCATCTATTCCTGGTGATTTGTTTCTTCCAAGTATTTTAAGAGCAGCTTTCACCTCACATTCTAAAAATTTTTATTTTTCTTCATATGGTTCCTCCATGAATGAATCTGTCATCCTTTCATCTCTTTTATAAAATTATTGAGTGTATTACTTCCATCTTCCTTTTATCTCACTCAGTCAGTGTGTTCCCCTGTTTATTATTCAACATCCCTACCCTTGGTTTGAATTTCCCTATGATTTCTCTAATCTTTTGGAATAGGGCTCTTGTTCTACCTTTTTTATTATGCTCTTCTATTTCTGTAGAATAATTGTAGTATTTCTCTTTGTTCCTATGTACTAGTCACTGCATTATTGCATGTAGGGTTCTAACCATGTTTCTTTCTCCTTTTGCTTTTGCTTTCCTTCTCTCTTTAACCATTTTAAGAGTTTCGTCTGTCATCCATTGAGGTCTTTCTCTCTTTTTAACTAGAAGTATTGTCATTTTGCATTCTTCCCTGATAATGTCTCTGACTTCAATCCATAGTTGTTCTGGTTCTCTATCAACTAAGTTTAAAGCCTCAAATCTGTTCCTTATTTGATCTTTATATTCTTCTGGAATGTTATTTAAATTGTATTTTGGCATTATGATTGCTTTGTTGGTCTTCTTTAGCTTTACTCTGATTTTAGATATGACCAGTTCATGATCTATACTGCAGTCTGCTCCTGGTCTTGTTTTTGCAGAAAGTATGGAACTTCTCCATCTTCTGCTACCAATTATTTAATCAATTTAATTCCTATATTGACTGTTTGGTGATGTCCACAAGTACAGTTGTCTTTTCAGTTGATCAAAAAATGTGTTTGCAAGAAACAAATGATTGACTTCACAGAATTCAATGTCTTTCTGCTGCTTCATTTCTATCTCCTAAGCCCCATTTCCCCACAATTTCTAGTTCTTCTCTGTTCCCTACTTTTGCATTCCAGCCCCCCATATTATCACACATCTTGTGTTGGAGTGTGATCAGTTTCTTCCTGTACTTCTGCATAAAATCTCTTCTGCATTTGCTGTTGGAGAATAGACTTGGATGATGGCTATATTAATAGGTTTCCAATTTAATCTAATTTATATCACTCAGACCTTGCATTACAGTATAGCTCCTAATTGCTTTTGTTAATTCAGTTCTCACTAGTAAAGCAACCCCGTTTCTTCTTAATTTCTCATTTCCTGCATAAAATATTTTGTAGTTGCCTGATTGAAAATGTCCCATTCCTGTCTATTTTAATTAATTCCCACCGAGTATTGTAATATTGATGCATTCCATTTCTTGCTTGACAATTTCTGTTTTTACCTCTGTTTTCTATGTGTACCGTCCACAGTAAGGGATCAATGCCAACTGCAAACAGGGTGTTTTCTGTTCACACTGAGGGAAAGGATCAATCACACAGTTTTCTAATGACCACACCCTCTAATTTAACATTCCCACTCCTTCTGGTTGCTTAGCAACTGAGCATGCTTAGTTTATTCTACCAGCTGCAGTAGGTTCCATTTTAAAAACACAACCCAGAAGTGCGATTATTTGTATTTTCACTGGTACGATATAGCTGAAATACATTTTTTTAGCAGTGTTATGCTTTTGCTCACAAGTTGAGGAAAATAAAAATAAGGGCACCATCTGCAGCAACATAAAAAAGGCCAGCAGAATGGAGGAGAGCAGCTGGAAGTTGCTTGTTAGGCTACAGGAAATGAAATGAAAGAAGGGAGGAGGAGATAGTGGATGTAGAGAGGGAAACGATTGACACACCCACCTAAAAGCATTTGAGCAAAGTGTCTGCAAGGAGGAGCGCAGCACAATGTAAATGGCTTTTCCTCCACTTTTTGTATTATCAACAGATTGGGTTAGTACGGATTTACAGAGGGAAAACTGTGTGATGGGTTCTGTTTGCCGGTAACGTCATGTAAACCATGCAAATTAAGAGGAGATGTAAGTAGCACCAGACATACAGCAAACCACTGTGTAGATGAGCCCCAGGTCTCCCTAGTCAATTTCCAACATGTTAAGAGGCTTGAATATGGACTCGCCTTAGGGGCATGTCTATGAGATGAGCTCCTGAACTTCAGAATTTACCACTACACCACTGGCACAAATACCTAGCCTGCTTTGTCAAAAAGGCTTTCATTGGTTAGATTTTCAGAAATCATCAAGTTACTCACCTAAAACCAAGACACTCTCTCTTTCCCTCCCCCCTTTAATGGTCCATAAAGAGAAAAATCTGTCTCCTAGAAACTTCTTGGACATTTGTATCTGTGTTCCTTCAGTCACTTCAGCTTGCTACGTATCAATCATTCAGCCATAGGGGATTTGATGCATAAAGCATGGAGCTGATGTTTTTAAAAAAGAATATTGAGGCAAGAATATTCACAGCTGAATGAAATATTATTGCAGAGTATGAAGAGGTCCTTCTGTAAGGGAAAACTTGTGCATTCTTTGGTTAAGGAGACCACCTCTCTGAAATGGATCTCCCCAAACTCACAGATGTTTGTATAGGGACTGCATAGTATTGTCAGGGGTATAGAGATGGGGGGCAAATTAGGGTATTACCCAGGGCCAGTTCTAAGGGGTGGCCAGGTTGGGGCACCACACTCACCTTCTGTGATCCGCAGCACGAGCCGTGCCGCGGATCACAACACAAAATCTTCCAAGCCACCCACCATCCCCCATGCTTCATCTACCTTTCTCTGCTGTTCTTTGCGGCTGTGTGCACTGTGCACGCAGGGTTGCCATCAATCAAGATGGAGGCCAAGGTTTCTGTAAGGGACTGAAGCCTCTGCCACCATCTTGGTTGATGGCAGCAATGCTTGTGCTGAATGCCATCAACCAAGATGGCGGCAGAGGCTTCAATCCCTTACGGAAACCTCAGCTGCCATCTTGATTGATGGCAACCCTGTGTGCACAGTGCGCGCAGCGGCAATAAACAGCAGAGAAAGGTAGGTGAAGCGGGGGGGTGGCAGGGGGTGGTGGATGGCTCGGAAGGTCTTGTCTTGCGATCCGCAGGATCGCGGAAGGGGAGCGGAGGGGCCCGGGGCAGGCTAATGCCCAAGGGCCTCCGCATTCCTGGAGCCGGCCCTGGTATTACCCCCAGTGATAATTCTAGGGCAGGACCTGAGAAGAAGCAGAGAGGTGAGTGAGCTGGCTCCCCAAGGCCTGGCAGCCTAATGAGACCTTACTAACTTAACCCAGGCAATGGGGAGCTGGAATATTTTATTTATTTTATTTATGTCATTTTGAGTGTGCGTGCATATCTGATGAGGGGACATTCCTTCCTTAATTTGTTTTTAAAAATTGAAAAATATATCCTTTCATTCCTTTCAAGCTGGTTCCATTTCAAAATGGTTTTGAAGAGTATAACATGGTGGCGAGCTTACTAAAACATTGTACCTGTACAAGAAAACCTTTCCATGCATGTATACTTGGTATGCTACAGGATTCACCTTTGGTGCATCTACAGCTGTGTGTGAAAATTAATTCTCAACTTTGACACATGTGCTGACACCATACAGGCATTTAATGCTTCATCAGAGAAAACCAAAATTTGTAATATTGGCTTTTGAAAGTAACATATTTGAAAGAATTTCAAGTGAGCAGTTCCTCCACAAGAATGCAGGGAAATCATGGCACATTAGATTTTATTAACAGTTCAGATCATTATGGTAGGATGATTTGTACAATATACATTTCCTTGTCACTGTTATTTAGCTTACACAACTATTTTGCATGTGGAAAATATTGTATTTTAAATTGCTTTGCTTTTTTATAAACTTCACAAATCACAGTTCGGAATTAAAATGCATAAATTTTGTCATTACCTATAAGAATTTTCCCCCAGAAACCTCTTTTATAGTGACTAATGTCCCAACCTTTCTGCCCTCCCCCAATTTTTGTCTCTGCCCATCCATTGAAAATTGTTTCACTACATTCCTGAGTCCTATCATTTGCAATGCCTCAGTTAATAGTTGTTTGTCCAGGTTTTTGAGCCTGATAGATGTTCATTTATCTTAGCCAACACCAGCATGCATTTTACCTCCAATCATCAAATGAAACCCAGTTCAGACTTTTTGCAAGAATAGCTTCTGTCAGTTATACAGCCCCACCAATGAAAATTCAGATTTAGCTGCAAAAGAGGGTTCATAAGTCTGACCACAGCTGGCATGTTATGGTAGAAATTCTGGTGTGCTATTCATGTACACCCACATGCATATTTGGAAGTGTAATCCTGGCTGGAAATCAAGCTCTACTTTCTCAGTGCCTTGGTCCCATCCCTGGTAAATAAAATAATGCCGAGGCCCAGGCTTTTGTACTGTTACAGTAAGTAGGACTCCAGCAGTAAATAGTAAACTAGCATGCAACATCTACAGTAGGTAGATCATTAGAAAACAGACTAATAACACCATTGCAGTGACTGACATATCACAAACTGGCACCAAATTGGTCCTCCCCCCTAAAAAAAAATCAATAGGACATCCATCATTTTGCATGCTGTATTAAGTCCATGGGAAGAAAGTTCATTTATGAATGTTGTGTGTGTGTGTGTGTGTGTGTGTGTGTGTGTGTGTGTGTGTGTGTGTGTGTGTGTGTAAGACCTCACACCGTCATACTGTCATGACATCACAGCATGATGGTGGGGGCAGGGTGAGCCAGTGAGATACACATCTGCTGTGGCCTGGATGGGAGGCTGGTGGCAGCAGCAACAGCAGCTCACAGGGCAGGTTAGCCACCTGTGGGAGGGAGAGGAGAGCTTCAGCAATCTATGGGGGGGAACCTTTGGTGACCTGTGGGAAGGAAGGGGGTTTGGTGACCCATGGGAAGAAGGAGGAGCTTTACAATCCTGGGGGAAATGGGGCTTTGGCTATGGTACGCAGGATTGGCAAGTAAAGCAATCAGGGGCGGAGCCCCCAGTATATACATTTGGTCTTAATGCATCAGTGAAGTTCATTCCTTGTATGCATCCTTTCCCCACCTTCCTGTGTTGATTTTTGAGTACTGGAATGACACTGATCTTGACAATTAAGGGCACAATTGAAATCCCCAGTCACTGACTGGCAGGGTTGTACAGGGCAGCAAGGTCACCACTGCATCTGCAGTCCTGCCATACATTATGGCTTAGGGCAGAAGCAGGGATTAGGAAGATTGCTGTGCCTGTCTGTGGCTGCTGCTGTTGGTGGTGGCGGTGGTGGTGGTAGGGATCCTCCCACTGGCACTTTTGGCCGCGAGCACATTTGGTGCCCCTTGAGCTGGAAGAGCCAGGCGAAGGGACACCTCTGCCCAATGAATAAATAAATAAATAAATAAAAACCCAGCCCAGCACAACAGGGGTTTGGAATGCACTGTTAAACAGTTTTTAAAAACAGGATTAGATACATCTCCCTGGCAGGGCTCTAAAAACTGGCCTACAGCTGGGCTTGTTCTAAACTAAAAATGAAGAGGAGGAGCCTAGAGGCTAGTCTTTGCCTAATTCACTATACTTGACTACAGCATATCTACAGCCCTCTCAGTTTTCCTTCCTTCACCCTTTTTTCCGTTAAAGTCTGGATGCCAGTGGTAAATTATTATTTATTCTTACAATGTCCCGGAGCTGTTCCTTGAAAACAAAAATAGCAACAGACCACAGACCTGAATCTAGAAGTTGCTTCCTAAAAGGAAGAGATGGTATATGATGCTGTGGCAAACTTGCTGAAGCAAATCTTAGACCTTTTTCCAAATAAAGCAATGGAAACTTTGAGGAACTGTAGTTTTAATGGCCAGTGTGCAGCTTAAGAACAGGACAAACCTGATAAATATGATTAGAATCAGAAAGACTACTAAAATAGCTTTGGGCTTTCTAAAGACAATACTAACATCAGCCGGGATCCAAGGAGCTACTTTAGGCATACCCAAGGACTTCCTCGAGCCCAGTGGATTTGTTTACTTTTTCTCCCTATGAATGGCAGGTCTCCATGCCCTAGCACAAGCTGCTTCTTGAATGCTCTACAGTTTCAAGAGAGATTTGTCATGCAGTAAAAGGATGGCTGTTCCTAAGGAAACACAAATACAAATCCTGCTTGCACATAGATAACTAGTTATAATGTTCCCTGGATCTAGGCCAGTGAGAAGCCAAATGCTTTGTCTGCTGTGTTGGTTCCTAGACGTCTGATGCTCATCAGATGCGCTTTGACAGGTCAGAACTATATAATCTCACAAGCCTGACTCCTGGCTGAAATGGATCAGGTATAGTGCAAAAGTAGAATTAATATTAGGCTGCTGATCCTCCTCAGTGGTGTAGTGTAGGGGGAGCACAGCTCCCGAGGTCTTTTCAGGAGGGATGATGTCATTTGGAGACAGGGTAGGATATAAATTTAATTAATAAATAACATTTACTAAATAAATAAATAAATTTGCCAAAGCACCTGAACAACTGATGGACCTTACTTTTTCTGGAAAGACAATGAGGTTTTCAAGTTTGTTGGTGACAGATAGGGATGGAAGGATCTATCAATTTCAGTCCTCTCCTTTTCTCATTTTTCCAATCTTCAATTCAGTTCTCTACGTTTCTGCAGCACGTTAGTGACTTTTTTAAAAGAAAAAATCCTCATGAAAATTATTCCGCATTTTAGTGTAAATTTTTCCTAATAAGCACATTTTTGTCTGCAGTTTTGACTAATGAATATGTTTTTTGCATGCAGTTTCTTCCAATATTGTACATTTTCGTAAGGTATTTTCACTAATATGTTCATTTTCATGCACACTTCTCCCTAAAATATGCATGTTTTTGTAAAAAAAATTGGTTGAGGAACTGCATCACAAAATTTTGATAACCACAAATTTTGAAGGATGGCTGTGTCATATTGTTCTGGAAAATGCAAATTTGATCAAATTGGCTTCACATGAAAACTGAACCAAATTTCTCCCCCATCCCTAGTCACAGATCACTTTCCTGCAAAGAAGGAAAACAATCAAGCAGAGGCCAGATACTTCTTTCCTTTCCTTTGATGGGGTTCTTACTTCACACTAGCAGCTTAAATGGGAACACTTCTTTGCAAGATTGTTTGTATTTCTAATTAAAAGCTAAAAGTAGCATTTCATCTAGTTGAAGATCTTCTGTTAAAGGTTCAGTGTGTTTTAGATGTGTTGAAACTTTGCAGTTGAATGCAGAGCTTGGAAGATTACTTTTAAAAAGTAATAAATTACAGTTACAGTTACATGGACCCCCAAAAGTAGTAATTACCGTTACAATTACAATTGCCCTGAAAGTAACTGATTACTTTACTTTTGCTCAAAAGTAATTGCTACAATTACATTTTCGTTACTTTTTAAAATAAAATTGCCTACAAGGTGCTGGCCTTGGCTGCTGCACATCTAAGTAGCCTAAAAAACATTAAAAATAAGCACACACACAGAGGGTAGTAGTATATATATTTTTTATCCATAAGCTTAACAGAATGGCATAAAATCTCACATCCCCTCACCCCACCCCAGCAATGATACCCCAACACACATATTTTTTGTATATATATTTTTTGTCTCCAGCTCTTTTCTCCTTCCACGCCTGTCAATTTTTAAACAATTGCTTTCTCCACGCCGTCTCACTCTCCACCTCCTCCTTCGTCGCCTCCTAAGCACCCATAGAGCATGAAGGAAGAACAACGCTGCACATAAGCCCAATTTGAAGCACATGATTTTTATTCACAAATCAGAGGAGCAGAAGACTTCCCCTGCTCCCCCCCAAGTAATGCGCAAAAGTAATGCTGGAAACATTACAATTACTCCTCAAAAGTAATGAAGTTACTACTCGTTCTATTACCAGCAAAATGTAATGAAGTTACCCACTCGTTACTCAAAAAAGTAATAAATTACAAGTAATTCGTTACTTGTAACTAGTTACTTCCAAGCTCTGGTTGAATGTACTATGCAGTTAGAATCAAGCACCACTGAGTTCAGTGGAACTTACTCACAGAAAACTATGCATATAGTTGTGGGCATTTTAATCCTAATAAGCTAGGTATTAGGGTCATGACTATGGACTCTCCTTGGAGGTGTGGGTGTAGGGGCTATCATGATGAGCTGCTGCACTATCTCCTCTTTCTAAAATGAGAGCCTTTCTGTTTTCTGCTCCTGCTGCACCAGCCAAAGTAGGAGGAGAATCTATACCTCATAGGTGTCTCTGTGGACAGGGGTATGTGCACACAAGCAAACCCCCCCACCTCCCAGTATCCTCATGTGCCTTGCCCTCTATGCTCACTCCTCAACATGCCCAGTGTTGAGTGGGTATGATGTGCAGGAACCTTTTACTTGCACTCACTTTAATGAGAGTAAACCCTCTGCAAAGTCAGGGACCCTGACAAAGCAGGGCCACTGATGCACAAGGCGTGATACTCACGTTCAAGTGAATGTGACTAACCCCCCCCCTGCAAACCTTCCCACTCAATGCAAGGAAGCTTGGGGACACAGTGGGTGAGGTGGCACACATGTGGACATTGGAGGTGGCATGTGTGGACATTGGGGATGGTCCCCATCATGAAATGCCTGAATACTCCTTTTGTGTAGCTGTCATGTGGACCATGGAAACACTTGTGTTACAATCAAAAGCAACATCAATGAACAATCATGTGGCAGATGTACTATGACATAAGCTTTCATGGACTAGTCCTTTAGATTGTATTACGCTAGCATATCCCATAGCAAACACCTACAATAAGAGCTACAGACAACATACTTAAACACACCATACCTAAACCCAACCGGAGCCATTATCCAGGCATGTATGGGAATGTGCCTGATTCGCTTACAGTATATGAAGCAAAAGTGTTACTATATTTGTTTTTTTTAAAAAGAAAATCTGTGCTATTAATCATCTCTGAAGAAATCAAATAGATTTCCAGTTTTAAAGTAATGTGTGTTTTGAATTGGTTGTATATTGCTAGTCACCTTGGGGACTGTAGGGGGTGGGGAAAGATGTGTTATAAATGAACTAAGTAAATATATACACATAATGCAAATGCCTTTGTGCAGAATAGCATACAATGAAAAACAAACGATGCTGTGAGAATGCATTTCCAATGGAAACCGATGGGAATTTGGTCAATTACATGGAAAAAGCTAGAACTGAACCTTTGCCTCAATAACTGTTGGGCTCCCCCTCCCTCAAAAGAGCTGGTTTAAATAAGTTGCTCGTGTTGCTCATAACAAAGATATGTGTGAGTTTTAATTGCCGTCAGTATTTCTAGGTTTGGTCGTTTGCATCTATTTTCCTCGGGAACATGTTACTAAGATGTGTGCACTAGCAGAGTTCATCATGTTACAGTTAAGGAAAAGCATTTCTAAATACATCTGTTATATTTTGGGGCTCATAACAAGCAGGGAGGTCTTTCCTCCTCACAGCTGACTGAATAATGGTTAGCATATATTTTTAGAAAGTACGTCTGGAAATATATATTTTTTCCCTGATCAAAATGAAGGTGTCTCTCCTCTTCTTAGCACTGCCAAGTGTGTGATTTACACACAGTTTAATTATTCAGATGTTTATTATGTTCTACATAATGAAATTTGGACCCTCATATTTTCTTCCTACATGCTCAATGCAGGCTGCAATTATAGCCACAGATATCTGTTTATTTGATGAATTTTGCTTCTTCTGCATAGTTTGATAAATATGGAAATAAGTCAAAACCTACTTTATATACAGTAATTAAAGTGAAAAATCTAGTCATGATGCAAATCCTTAATTGGACTCCAGGAGAGATATGCAGAATTTCTCTTTAATAATATGGGATGACTGGGGACAGAAAAACAAAGCACACTAAAATATGGTTTAGAAGAACAATTAATCACAAAACAGAAAACAACCAATTTAGCATGGCTCATTCAGTGACTCTCAAGACTCAGGTAATGTACTTTTAATCATCTGCCTCTAATATTAAGGTGGTGTCATGTTCTACAGAAATAAAAGCACAATATGCTTGTATCCTGTTAGAAGCATGTTCTCAGCTTTAATTTGTAAACATCCGCCTTTTCAGACACTCAAATTGCTCGGACTACTTAATGACATGTAAGCGAACAATCAAAGTAATGTGTAAAATGGCTTGAACTGTGTTATTTAATGCATTAATTCATTAGCAGAAAACTCGCAACTTGTCTCAGGGTATTTTGAATGGCTTCCTGTGCATATTTCATTTGATTTTAATAAAATGCAAACAGCACCATTAGGGTGGTATGGTGTTTTGCTTTGGGGTTTTTTTAGCCCAGGAAGTAGCATACATTTGTTAAGCAATATTAAATTAATGTATATCAGATTAATAAAGCCATAACGAAAACAGAAACCTACAAGGAAAAAAATAACAATAAGGCAAAGGAAGAAAAGGTTCTTTTTCAAGCACTGAATATATAGTTAATCAGCTAAAATTAACCATCATTGTCACTTAATTTGATTGTGAAAATATTGTTCTCCATATAGCTTTGTCTAATCTCCCATTAGGGGATGATGAGCATGGTTTAATGAGAAGATGCTGGATTTATTGCTCTACTTTATTTAAACTACAAACTCATATGATCTTGGGGAGGTTGTTTTTATTTGTCTAGGGGATTTCTGTTATTTTCTTTGAGGTTTTCTCCCCTTACTCTTTTCATCTCAACAATTTCCACAACGGTGGTTGCCTCTTTTAAATTATTATTATTAACAACAACAACAAAAACAACAATAATGTGGATTAATATTTGTCATACCCACATTCCCATTAATTACACACCCAAATGCCTGCTTTGAAATCTAAAGCATTTTTATAGAAAGCATTAACTGTCTTGAGAAGTAGGATTCTTGATTATGCTGAAGAAAGTCCTGTGGTCTGTCACATCTTCAGAAGGACCAGTCTTCTGTTGCCCAGATGTGCCCATTGGTTGAATCCATGACTGCAAGCTTCCATGCTGAGAGGAACTGAAATTAGAGAGGCTTGATGTTCCCTGTTCTAATCACTGTTAAAACTCTTTTTGAGTCAGTGTTCCTACCCTTCTTTGACAGGTAACCTAGTTTCAATAATGTCTTCTCTTGACCACCCTGAGATGACCTGGCACTTTTTTTTCCATGCACCTGCCATAAAACTTAAAAAGCTTCAGAAATGCCTCTGGCTTTGATGTGTCCTAATAACAACAATCTAACCTCTGATGAACCCCCCCCCATTCTCCCTTACACCACATGTTTGAACATCTTGGTTAAACAAAATGCAGTCTGAAAAACTATCCATTCTTATAATCAAAAATCAGTTTTTTAAAAATGCAGTTGTGTCTCAGTCATACTGCAAACTAAGCTAGTAAAAACCAGTGAGAAGAAACTGACACTCCTATAGGATTACTTGGATAGTTGTGTCTTATCCCTGTAGGTTTTTTTGTAAGGCGCTGCTCAGTTTGGTTAGCATAAGATGCATTTTTCACTTATGGCTATATTCCTTCTAATGTAATGTACTTGTGTTATTCATTTGAGTTTGAGGAACAGCTATTAGATAAGCAAAAGGACAGTTTTTCATGAACACCTTTTGCAAGGTTGCAGTAATAACTAATGGCTTTTTCTAGCCACTGGTGTGCTGCATTAGAGACAATTGTGCAAATGCTCACTTCCCACATAGGCTGTGTGGGCCCTAAAATCTGTGGGTCCTGATTTTACCTTACTGATACAAGCAAACAAAAAAGTGCCCTGAGAGTGTAATACTACAAATCAATGTACACACATCTTTTATATGCAGTTAAGTCAACCATCATACAACTTCTGTGCTGGAATTCAACAGATGCAGAAAGCACCATTCAGGATATAGTCATGAAGATCAACTCTAACTCAGTGAAAAAGATTTGATTCCTTTTGTCAGGACAACTCTCATAAGCAGCTGACTGACATAAATGGTACTCCCCATATTGACCACAGAAGCCATGATATTGATCCAAGTGGGCCTCCTTTAAAAACTGGCACAAGCTGAGTACCAATATGTTTCCTAAAAGTCATGTCATTTGGATGTGATTTCAGGACCAGAGCCAAAAGCAAACAAGGCTGTCTGTTTAAGTGTAATGTCTGTTTAACAAAGATGCTCTCTGTTTAGATGCTGCCAGGGCTTGTTTGAATGAAATTCCTCCTGAATTGGCTCAGTGTTTTGGCCTCTGGTCCTTATCACAATGCCAGAAAGAAAAGAGTTCAAAATAGTTGGGTGATAGTAATGAAATAGATACACATTTTCCCATTTGCAGTGAAAGATTCATAACATTCTGTTGTCTGTCCCAGCTCCAGCATCTATGACTCTTTCCTAAGTGACTTTAGACCACAAATCTTTGAAAGACTCATAAGAAAAATAAGCCACCCCAACTTGATGAGGGGAGAGAGACTCTGGGCTTATCCAAACGGAGCGGGATAATCCACTGTTTCCTATTCAGGTTGTCAGCTGATAGCCCTCACTTTGCCTTCCCCCCCCACTGTTTCCCATTGGAAAAAACGTTTTTTTTTTGTGGCACAGCGGGATTCCCAATTTCAAACAGCAAATCGCATTTTTGCCGGTATTGGAAGGAGCGGATTTAACCCGCGAAAATGCGTAACACCGCGCAGCGTCATTTGGACGACTGAAAAATAATAAACATAGCGCACGTGTCACACATGTTGCAGTCGTCTGGATGAGCCCTCTGTTTGTCATCAGGGGAGGTCTATTTCCACCTGCTTTGCCCCACCCTTCACACTCAGCCTTTCTAGCCCTTTGGGTTGAGCTATGGGAGTTGGGGGGAGGGAGAGGTTTTTGTATCAGCTTGGGGGTTAGTTTTTAAATTTTTTGCTTTGGCTTTGTTGTTGAGCTTTATGCTCATTTATACTTTGATGTATATGTTTTTCTTAATGTTGCAGAGATTATACTTTTTATTTTGTGTTGTGCTCTAGCGTTTGGACTGTTTGCGTGAACCGCTTTGAGCACATGTGTATTTGTGGGAAATGCGGTATATAAATAAATTGAATAATAATAATAACTTGCTTGGTTTGGAACAGTGGTGGCTGCTGGCTCCTTGTCAGTGGGGCAGTGGAATCTACTTTGGGCTTTAGTCTGGATAAACCTTGGACAGCTCCTGGAATGTTCAGACTAAAATTCAGAGCAGATTCCACTGCTCCACTGAAATGGAACCACCAGCCGCCATTGGGGGTGTGTGGATTGAGTGCCCCTGCTCACTTCTGCCAGCTCAGCCGGCCAGCCTTCAGATGGGTGGATGGGTGGGAGGCCCCCTAGCAGAGCCTGACAAAAAGCTCTGAAACAGGGTGTTCCAAGGGCAGGGAGAGGGAGGGGCTGAGCTGCCCTGGAATCTACAGGATCCTAAGCCGGTCTCACAGCTGACCTCAGGCCCAACCCCGGCCCACTTGCTGCAGCAGCCTGGAGCTTCTGCAGGGACTGGGCCCAATTTGCCTGCCCTCTCCCACCTTCCACTGCTGCCTCCATGAGCAGCTAAGCTGTGGATGCCACCACTCCGCAGAGCCCCAACAGCAGGGAGTTAGGAGTGCTTTCTTAGTCCATACACAAGACATACCATGTGGCAGATTCCTGTTTCTTATAGTTCTATATTAATTACACTGATAGCTTGTGTGTTATAGGCTAACATAATATTTTAAACAGGCTTCATCTCTGGTACCTTTGGGTTTATTACTGTGTGTTTATTTTTAGTTTAAAGCATTTAAACTTCCTATTTTTTTTAAAAAAAATCACTAAGTTATATACCAAAATACAACATGAAAACAATAAAACAGCATCTTAAACAAAGAGATACAGTATAAAAACCTGTAAGAGTGTTATAAAAACAGTTAAAAACAGAGAAAAACAAGAATTGTTGGGATTTAAAAGTTTCCTCAGTACTTCTTTCACTTCAAAGTGAATGTCACTTATTGGCATTTCCAATGGATAGGGCTCATCCAGACGACTGTATAATGTGTGACATGATTGCTTTGTGTATTCATTATTTTTCGGTCGTCCATATGACGCCGTGCGCTTTTGCGCATTTTCACGTGGTTAAATCCGCTTTGGCATTACCATGAAAAATGCGATTTGCTTTTTTAAACTGGTAATCATCCGCTGCAACATTAGGGGCTCGGATGCAATACCACGGTTTATAGAGATGTAGGCGGTCCATGGGTGGACCTTGGGCGTGTCCCAGTACCCCTTCTGTCATTACCATCCAATAATGGATTTTCACTTGTGCGCATGTGCGTGAATGTGCTTGCAAAAGCCCGGGAAACTGAACCAATCAGAGCCATGTACTTCCCAGATGTGGAAATGTGCATTTCCTCATTTGGGCACAAGCAGGTACTGCAGTGCACTGGGGAAGGTTTGGGATAGGAAGCGCTGAGATGTAGCAAGCTCAGCGCAGTGGGAAGTGGCGGTGGCTACATTTCCCCCCTTCTGGCAACATTGTTAACAAGCCAGGGCTTGGGGGAGAGGGATCTCCGCCTCCCCCCCTTGCACCCCCTCCCATCCAGCCCCCAGCAGCCTTTCCTAGCTAAGGAACCCCGCGAGGCTGCTGGATCCCTTGAATCTTGGGGGCTGGTGGTGGTGGTGCAAGTCCAGGGCCTCCCCTCCCCCTTTTGCACACACACACACACACACACATTTCCCTCTCCTCCCACCGCTGCCGTTTCTGCCAGGCCTGGGGCTGATCCTTCCCTCTGGAACCTATTGCTCGTGCTTGGACCTTTGCGCTTGGACGCAAGAGCGTGAAATTTGAATTTATGAGCCAGCAAGCGGGCACAAGGCAAGGGCAGAGGCGGGAGCGGCTGCAGCGATTGCCTCTTTCCCCTCCTCCTCCTCCTCCTCCATGTCCCCTCCCTTTCCAGAGTTTTGGAGGGCCCCCATTAAAAATTGGTGCTGTTAGAAGGGGGGGTGCTCCCCATTAACATGACATGTCCTTACTTGCTTGCAGTTCCATGAGAAATAAGTGGAATTGCCGGGCGTGTTTACCCCCAGTAAAATACATACATTCAGTTTAGCGCAATATCACAAATGAAAGCAATAATACAGAAATTGTTGTCAGATAAGTGGTTTGCAGGTCTCTTTTATCAGAGGGAACACTTCAAAGTGGAGAAAGGGGAACAGATGTGTCCAATGTGCATGTGTGTGTGCAAAAGGGGGGAGGGGAGGCCCTGGACTAGGCACCACCACCAGCAGCCCCCAAGAATTGAGGGATCCAGCAGCCGCGCGGGGTTCCTTACCTAGGAAAGGCTTTTGGGGGCTGGGTGGGAGGGGGTGGGAGGGGGTGTGAGGGGGGAGGGGGGAGATCCCCCTCCCCCAAGCCCTGGCTTGTTAACTGTGTTGCCAGAAGGGGGGGAAATGTAGCCACCGCCACCTCCTGCCGCACTGAGCTTGCTACATCACGGCGCTTCCTATCCCAAACCTTCCCCAGTGCAGCTGCTGTGAAGTAGCCTCCTCCACCACCACCCCGCAGGAGCCAAGGAAGCTCGGCATGGCTCGGGCGCTGCTCAGGCTCCTGCTGTTCCTGGTCTCCAGGGTGGCACAGGACCCTGTCCAGGCACCCATTGGGCTCCGGCTGCCCTCAACTGCACAAGGCAGAAATGTAGTAGCTGTAAGTGGAGCTGTAAAAGAGCCAAAAACTCAGTGAACTCCATTACAGCCACTATTACCAAATCAACAGGAACTTCAAACTTTTGCTCTCTTATGTTTAAACGTTTTTTGCTACAGCGTCTTGGGCACCAACAACCATAGAGACTGGTGGTCTACCTTCCTAGACATGACATGCAGTTCTGGAGAAATAGGTAGAATTGCCAGCCGTGTGTATGTCCAGAATGTTTACTATGCATAAAGGCAAAAACACATACATTTGTTTTTGCGTAATATTGCAAATACAAGCAAAATATATATATACAGCAATTATTGGCATATAAGCACCTGGAGACACCACCACCCCGACACCCCTGCTCGAGAGTGGTGAGCAGCAAGGAACTCCATTACAGCCACAGGAAATTCAAACTTTCGCGCTCTTATTGTGCTTCGTTGCAAAGGGGGAGAGGAGCATACGTCATATTTTGTGGACCAATTGGCTGATGGGGGAGTGTTATGGGTGGAGCTGGGAGAAAGAGAGAAGAAGTATGGGTCCTCCCGCTGCGTGTCCAGGCGCAAAAAAAGCAATGTTTTTAATTGAGAAAGAGCGAACAAACAGGCAAAGTGAGGACTGTCAGATGACAAACCGGATATGGAAAACATGGATTATCCCGCTCCGTTTGGATGAGCCCATAAGGCACACACACACACATTGGGTTATGTTAAGGCACCCCCTCTAGGATTCACAACTTAACATGGTGAGGGGGGTTGAGAGTATTGAAGAAGCTGAGAGCAATGCCGTCAGGAGTCTAGAAGAAGAGGCTGGGCTCCTAACAGGGGCACCCAAGGTGGAATGGTCAAAGCTGAGACACCAAACTAAGATGTATCCAAACTCAGAGGAAGGCAATGGTAAACCACCTCTGAATACCTGTTACCACAAAACCCTATGAATAGACTATGCAAAATACAAGAAGATAGTGCTAGAAGATGAGACCCCCCCCAGGTCAGATGGCATTCATCAAGTTACTGAGGAAGAACAATGGACAAGCACGAGTGACTAATGATGCAACTGGGTCAAAGCCGAAAGGAAGCCCAGAGGCTGAAGCGCACAGATGCTGAAGGAGAGTCTGGAGTTGTACAACATACACAGTAGGAACATGGAATGTGAGAAACGTGGACCAGGGAAAGTTAGAAACTGAGGTTATCATACTTTGGACACATCATGAGAAGACATGATTCACTAGAAAAGACAATAATGCTGGGAAAAACAGAAGGGAGCAGAAAAAAAGGAAGACCAAACCAGAGATGGATTGATACCATAAAGGAAGCTACAGACCTGAACTTACAAGATCTGAACAGTAAAAATGTCCCAGAATTCTTTTTTTATTCAAGCCCCCCATAACATATAATATATATATAACTCAGCAGGAAAATTATAAAAATGTTCCTCTGCAGTTTTACTAGTGCTGTTGAAAGCCCACCCTGGTGTGTGGCGTGTGTGAGTAAGAGAGAGAGTCTTTTCATTTCTCACCCCAAAACTTTTTTTTTAGAATTAATACTCCTAGGATTTGTAACTACCAATGTGTAATTGGGGGGGGGGTTGTTATATGTATATACTGATTACTTTTTTCAAAGGGGGAAGGAATAATTGTTGTAACAGTGTGTACCTATGACAGACCAGCATCTGGTTCATTTTAAGCCAGAGATTAGGCAACCATAAAGCACCCTGGACTACTCCCTGCCATTGTTTTCCTGACCTATTAGGCCTTACTGAAAGACATGGGTGCAGGTATCTATTGCAACAATTAATAAAATGGCAGTTCCAAAGGAACATGCAGACCCTGAATTAAATGTAATCTTACTTAGCAGATTCCCCTCATGCCTAACAGAACAATCCCATTGTTCAAAGATAGCACTAGAAAGCAGATTTTTTTTCCTCAAGAGTGTTAGCAAGATCACCTCATATCCCAGACTCCTCCTTTTCATATTGATTTGTAAGAAAGAAAGTGGATTTAAGAGCAAGGTTTGAGACCCAAGATGGCAATCTGAACTCCAATTTGTAACTGCGCTCTCCAAGAACACAGCACAGGACTTCAGGCCACAAGTCAGGAAGGGAGTCTGTGTCTCAGTGAAAACCTTGAGGCAAAGAGATTCCTTCCTGCTTTTTTATCAGAGCTCTTTCACATCACTGCAGCTGTACTCCACTGCCCATACCCTGGGCCTAGGATAATTAATTTCTGCTACCTGTTATGTCTTACAGCAGTAGGGACCTTTTATCTGTTTAGTTTAGAGTTATGAATGGGTTAGGATCAGGGCCGGATTATCCATTAGGCTTAGTAGGCTGAAGCCTAGGGGCCCGGAACTCTTGGGAGCCTGCGATCCGTGGAAGCAGGACAGGAGCCACGGATCGCGGGACAAGAGCTTCCGAACCGCCCGCCATCCCCCCACTTCACTTACCTTTTTCTCCGCTGTTTTTTGCGGTTTGTCATCAATCAAGATGGCTGCCGAGATTTCCCTGAGGGGCCGAAGCCTCTGCCGCCATCTTGGCTGATGGCACGCATGCATGCTACATACATGCATTGCTGCCATGAACCAAGATGGCGGCAGAGGCTTCAGCCCCTTAGGGAAAACTCGGCCGCCATCTTGATTGATGGCAAACCTGTGCGCACAGCCACAAGAAAAAGTGGAAAGGTAGGTGAAGTGGGGGGATGGGATGGGATGGGATGGGATGGGACAGGATGGCGGGCAGCTCAGAATCAGCCTAGGAGCCCTCCTCAGCTTAATCCAGCCCTGGTTAGGATATTAATAATTAATGCTACCACAAATCAAATGATTTCGTATCTCTATCCTTCTCTTTTCTTTCAATAAAAGAACGTTTTGCTTTACCCTGGTTTGAATCTATATTTCTTGGGTTATATACACATTGTTTAAGCACATTTTAGGGCAAAACTCCTAGTTTATCTCAAGCAAAAGATCCCCCTCCTGTCTAGGAGGTGTGTTTAAGGAACAGGTGGGTGGCAGGTTCACACATGAAGATTCCCAATAGACACATTTAACAGTGTTCAATCCATTTGGGAATGAAAAGGATAAAAGTGTTTCCATGTTTCAAACATGAAAATAACGGTCACTGTTTTCTTCTCTGAACAAGTGCATTTCCTAAAATTATTTTATTTAGGTATTTATTTGTTTTTTCCAAAAAAAGAAGCCTCCAATTGACTTAGAAAGGGTTCAAAATGCAAAAATATAATAAATAACAAATCATTAAAATAATTCACACTACAAATACATAAAATGTCACATTTGGCATGAAACTAGACTTGTTTGAGACATAATACATGTGATGACATATTAGTTAATTAATAACAGTTTCCCCCATCTCACTGTGTCCCAAGGTTTTCCTGAACAAGAACTGATCTAGCTTTGCACCCCACTCCACACTTTAATAACATCCATTTCAAGTGAATCATATTAGTAGGCATAACTGTAGTAGAGGCATAGAATCACCTTCCAAATGTAGCTGGACTACAACTTCCCTCATTTCTGACCATTGTGACCATTCCGATTGTGACTGATGGCAGTTGGAGTTCAGCAACATCTGGAAGACCATAACATATTACCATCACATCTCAACACTGTGAGTAACACAGATGTCATGATCCCTTAACGAGTTCTTAGCCCCCAGTTGGACAATGATATCATTGCCACCATCAAAACTCTTATTTATTACAAGAGGTTTTAAGAAATCCTACCAGGGATCCACTAGTTTTGCAAAGGTCTAGGAAACACTCTTCTTCAGAGGCACCTTCTAACTAACTGGTTTCCCACCACACAGAACCTGTAGCAAAGATCACAGCAGTTAGCAATGCCCACCCATGATGTTTTGCTACCTGAAGCACAATCCAAATGGTGCCCTACCCCTACCACACCACACCAGGGCCAATATTATATTTATATATATATATATTCCTTCCTTCATATATCTCCACTTATGGCATCATCTGGACTGCTTAAGCATGATGCATGACAGTTAGACAGTCTCTGTTGAAGTCATGAGTGCTGGATCTAAACAAATACAAAACCAAGCTCTGTCTCTTACACCCAATTTATGCCTTTTTACTCATACATATGCTTCCTCTGTAGTCAAACCTCCCTGCCCACATAAAGCTAGCGTAGACTTCTTCAAGTCAATTATAATTTTCTTTTGCAGGATTTTTTAAAAGATGGGGTTATTCAAATGTATGATTTGCCATGTGCATTCTTAAGTGACACAGTTCCAGAAAGTCTGTACCACATGATTCTGCTGAAGGTACAGATCATGTCCTGTATCAGAAGTCTTAGTTCTGCTGCTCTGCTGATTAGATGGTCATGGCCTCACTCTCTGCTCCCTAAAACAATTTTTTAAAATGTACAATGTGTACTGCAGTATCAAAAATAGTCCATAGTAACATTAAGGGGAAATGCCTTAGCTCAGTGGTACAGCACCTGCTTTGCACGCAGGTCCCAGATTCAATTCCCAGCATCTCCAGGTAAGGCTGGCAAAGACTTCTGTCTGAAACCCTAGACAGCTGCTGCCAGTCAGTGTAGATAGTACTAAGCTACAGTGACAATTGGTCTGACTTAGTATAATGCAGCTTCTTATGTTCCACAAATATGAAGGGAGTACTTCATATTACTTATATGGTGCCTCTGTAGCCTGGAGTTCCTTTTATTGCTTTATTATATTGCAGTGCTTACTGCTAATTTGCTGTCTTCTCTTATTCTTTACACACCATTCAGTACCACAGCTTTCTCCATATTTCTTGTGTAGTAACTGAAGTGTTAAGATGAAGTGCATTGCACCCCTCCACCCCAAAAGCCTCTTTGTGTGAACCATACGTTTAGCCACTCAGATTATTGCACTACATTGAAGCCATTTGCTTCACAAACACATGATGCAGATTATATTTAGGTAAATTTAATTTATCCCTAGGCCATCAGCAAAAGCTCCTCTTGGAGTTTTTGGTAGCAACTTGAATTTATCAGCTCGTTAGACCAAATTCTTCCCAAGTGCAATATGACAGCAAATAGTAGCTATGGAATGGCCATGGCTGGGGAAGAGGGACAAAGATGTAGATGACCAAAGGAGTCCAATCTGGGAAGACCAAAAAGAATGGTGGAAATGGCCACAGGGGAAATCGAGGACTGCTGAAATCAAGCAACCTTACCAAGTCATGGGAGGAAAGCATAGAGGGAGGGCATCAACTGTTGGCTTTTATAATGAATACAATAGTCTGTGGCTTCAGCTTAAAAACTGCCAACAGCTTAAATACAGAACCTCACGGATTGGCCTCAGTACAGTAGCAATGCACCAGATTTGAAGCAGCCATTTAAAAACAGCTTAGGAATCCTGGGCAAGAAGGCACATGACTCTTACAGAGAATAAATCACACAGGGTTGCATCCAACTAAGTTCTAGAGCCACTGAAATTAATGGACCTAAGATAATCATGCCCATTAATGTCAATGGGTCTACTTTGAGTATGACTAGCATTGGATACAACACAACCTTGAACCAATAGGTCACACGTGGTATCAAACACTAGATCCCTGGATATGAAAATCATTTGTCCAGTTGCTTGATTTCATATTTAGAAAGAGACATCATGCCCACTGACACTATTTTGTGGGACTGAGGCTAGCACGTTTTTGTTGTTTTGTGTGTGTGTGTGTGTGTTTTGCAATACAGTTTATTGCTCCTGAATTTTGTTAGGAGTGATATTGTCATTAATATATACTGTATACAAGACTTACAACAACAAAATATTGTGATGCAGGTTGTTCTCTCTCATTATCCAAGCCACTCCATTCCATTTCTCCTTCTCCTACCCCCATTTCCCATTTACCACCCCCAACAATCAGTGTGTATTCCATGCTCATAGAGCATGCTCAGTCCTCACTGAGCTGTTTTGGGGATTCCTCCCCCAAGGATTTTTGGTAAATATTTTTGTACATCTTCCAACCTCGGCTGCCACCTCCGTGTTGTGTGTGGGTGGTACCATTTGTTTGGTTAAATGAAACAGGAACAATATATAGTCCTATTTCTTAGCAAAATATAACTGCAACAGTGGATTTGAGAATAACCAGTCCCACACCTTCTCTCATACATACTAGTTAATCAAATAACTTACAGAGACAATCTTCTTCGGTAAAAAGAATATAAGAATATTTACTAACGACCTTCATATGTTTAAGAAAACATAGGCTCTAGCTTAGACAGAAATAATCTGTAGTCTCGGTCCATTTTCAGTTATTGGTGAGGAAGCTCCTGGAAGGAGTGCCTGCCTGCTCCCTCTGCTAGAGGTTAATGGAGAATATGCAAAAGGATCAATATCCCCAGACAAAGGGAGGAGGAAGAGAAGGTAATTAATTCCACTCTTTAAGGAAGATACATCATGGTAAACAAACATATAGAGATATCCCCAATACCGGTTAGGAGGAACACCTCCCTATCAAAGGGGGCGGCATGCAAGCTTGCTTAAACTCAACACCATTTTGGCTACATAAGAATCAACACTTGGAGAACTGAGATTGCTGTTAGTATATACGGTTGTTGTTGTTATGTGCCTTCAAGTCAATTATGACTTATGGCGACCCTATGAATCAGTGACCTCCAAAAGCATCTGTCATGAACCACCCTGTTCAGAAATTGTAAGTTCAGGTCTGTGGCTTCTTTATGGAATCAATCCATCTCTTTTTTGGCCTTCCTCTTTTTCTACTCCCTTCTGTTTTTCCCAGCATTATGGTCTTTTCTAATGAATCATGTCTTCTCATTACGTGTCCAAAGTATGATAACCTTAGTTTCATCATTTTAGCTTCTAGTGATAGTTCTGGTTTAATATGTTCTAACACCCAATTATTTGTCTTTTTCACAGTCCATGATATGCGCAAAGCTCTCCTCCAACACCACATTTCAAATGAGTTGATTTTTCTCTTATCTGCTTTTTTCATTGTTCAACTTTCACATCCATACATAGAGATCGGGAATACCATGGCCTGAATGATCCTGACTTTGGTGTTCAGTGATACATCTTTGCATTGGAGGGCCTTTTCTAGTTCTCTCATAGCTGCCTTCCCCAGTCCTAGCCTTCTTCTGATTTCTTGACTGTTGTTCCCATTTTGGTTAATGACTATTGATAATTTTCCTTGACAAGTTCAATGTCCTCATTGTCAAATTTAAAGTTGCATAAATCTTCTGTTGACATTACTTTAGTCTTTTTGATGTTCAGCCGTAGTCCTGCTTTTGTGCTTTCCTCTTTAACTTTCATCAGCATTCATTTTAAATCATTACTGGTTTCTGCAGGTAGTATGGTATCATCTGCATATCTTAAATTATTGATATTTCTCCCTCCAGTTTTCACACCACCTTCATCTTGGTCCAATCCCGCTTTCCCTATGATATATTCTGCGTAAAGATTAAATAAATAGGATGATAAAATACACCCCTGTCTCCCTCCCTTTCTGATGGGGAACCAATCAGTTTCTCCATATTCTGTCCTTACAGTAGCCTCTTGTCCAGAGTATAGGTTGTGCATTAGTACAATCAGATGCTGTGGCACCCCCATTTCTTTTAAAGCATTCCATAGTTTTTCATGATCTAAACAGTCAAAGACTTTGCTGTAATTTGTACACCGCGCAGAGAGCGTCAGCTATGGGGCGGTATATAAATACAATAAATAAATAAAATAAAAATAAATAATCCATAAAGTCCAGGGTGATTTTCTTCTGGAATTCCTTGCTCCGTTCCATTATCCAACGTATGTTTGCAATATGATCTCTGGTGCCTCTTCCCTTTCTAAATCCAGCTTGGACGTCTGGCATTTCTCGCTCCATATATGGTAAGAGCCTTTGTTGCAGAATCTTGAGCATTACTTTACTTGCATGGGATATTAAGGCAATAAATACAGACACACTTGGATGAAGCAGATTATTTGGATCCATTCCAATCGGGCTTCAGGACTGGACATGGAACTGAAACAGCCTTGGTCGCCCTGGTGGATGATATGAGGAGGGCGTTGGATAGGGGAGAATGCACATTCCTCGTCCTCCTGGATCTCTCAGCGGCTTTCGATACCGTCGACCACGGTATCCTTTTAGATCGCCTGGGGGGAATGGGAATAGGGGGCACTGTCTTACGGTGGTTCTGTTCCTATCTCTCAGACAGGCATCAACGGGTAGCATTGGGAGATGAGGTTTCAGACCCTTGGCCTCTCAATTGTGGAGTGCCACAGGGTTCTATCCTCTCTCCCATGCTATTTAACATCTATGTAAAGCCGCTGGGGGCCATCATCAGGAGATTTGGGCTGCAGTGTCACCAATATGCGGATGACACCCAGCTCTATCTCTCGTTTAAGTCCTCACCAGAGTTGGCTGTGGATACCATTTCCAAGTGCCTGAAGTCTGTAAGTGAATGGATGGGAGGAAATAGGCTGAAGCTGAACCCAGACAAGACCGAGGTGCTGCTCGTGCGAGATAAGAGAAGGTTAGGTGATATAGACCTGGTGTTTAATGGGGTAAGACTGCCCCTGAAGGACCAGGTCCGCAGCTTCGGGGTCATTTTAGACTCCCAGCTGTCCATGGAGGCTCAGGTGATGGCAGTGAGCCGGGCAGCTTGGTATCAATTACATCTAATACAGAGGCTGCGTCCCTACCTTCCTGTCCATCTGCTCCCTCAAGTGGTACATGCCCTGGTCTCCTCTCGCTTAGACTACTGTAATGCGCTATACTTTGGGTTACCCTTGAAAACGGTCCAGAAACTACAGCTGGTACAGAATGTGGCGGCACGTTTGATTAAGAACAGCCGTCGCCGTGATCATATCACTCCAGTGTTAGGAGATCTACACTGGCTACCAGTTGTTTACTGGGCCCAATTCAAGGTGTTGGTGTTAACCTTTAAAGCCCTATACGGTTTCGGCCCAGTTTATCTGAAGGAGCGCCTCCAGCAACACCAAATATGCTGCCTGACGAGATCAGCCTCACAAGACCTTCTCTCGGTCCCACCAGTTAGAACAGCTAGGCTGGTGCGGACCAGAGAGAGGGCATTTTCGATTGTGGCTCCCACCCTCTGGAATTCCTTGCCCTATGACCTTTGCCATGCCCCCTCCCTGACAAGTTTTCGTCAAGCCTTGAAGACCTGGCTATTCAGGCAGGCCTATAAGATTTCAGGGGCGGATTAGTTTTACTTGTTATAAAAGTGGGTGGTTTTAGATTAATTATAGATTGGACTTTTGACTTATATGTTGTATTTTACTCTTTTATGTACATCACCTAGAGTGGCCGTTAACTCGGCCAGATAGGTGACTCAAAAATAAAATTTTATTATTTATTATTATTATTATTATTCAATAATTACTGCATTCCCTGGGATCCCCTTTCTTTGGAAGTGGGATGTATATTGAACACTTCCAGTCTGTGGGCCATTGTTTAGTTTTCCATATTTCTTGACAGATTTTTGTCAAAATTTGGACAGATTCAGTCTCAGTAGCTTGTAGCAACTCTGTTGGTATGCCATCTATTCCTGGTTATTTGTTTCTTCCAAGTATTTTAAGAGCAGCTTTCACCTCACAGTCTAATTTTCTGGTTCTTCATCATATGGTTCCTCCATGAATTGTCATCCTGGCATCTCGTTTATAGAGTTCTTCACTGTATTGCTTCCATCTTCCTTTTATTTCATCTCTGTCAGATGTTCCCCTGTTGATTATTCAACATCCCCATTCTTGGTTTAAATTTCCCTTTCATTTCTCTAATCTTTTGGAATAGGGCTCTTGTTCTTCCCATTTTGTTGTCCTTTTCTATTTCTATACAATAACTATTGTAATAATTTTCTTTGTCCCTACATACTAGTCCCTGTATTGCTGCATTTAGGGTTCTTACTGTGTTTCTATTCCCTCTTGCTTTTGCTTTCCTTCTCTCTTTAACCATTTTAAGAGTTTGTTCTGTCATCCATTGAGGTCTTTCTCTCTTTTTAACTAGAGATATTGTCTTTTCCAGAACTTCCATGCTGGCTGGGGCTGATGGAAGTTGTAATTCAAAAAAGTAACTTTTCCAAGCTCTGGTCTTTTTGCATTCTTCCCTGATAATGTCTCTGACTTCACTCTGTAAGTTGATAGCCTCAAACCTGTTCTTTATTTGATCCTTATATTTTTGTGGGATGTTATTTAAATTGTCTTTTGGCATTATGAGTGCTTTGTTGTTGTTCTTTAGCTTTACTCTGATTTTCAATATTATCAGTTCATGATCTGTACCGCGCTCTGCTCCTGGTCTTGTTTTTGCAGAAAGTATGGAACTTCTCCATCATCTGCGACCAATAATATAATCAATTCGATTCCTATATTGACCATTTGGTGATGTTCGTGTGTACAGTCATCTTTTCGGTTGCTCAAAAAATGTGTTTCCAAGAAACAAATTATTGGCTTCACAGAATTCAGTAAGTCTTTCTCCTGCTTCATTTCTGTCTCCTAAGCCCCATTTCCCCACAATTCCTAGTTCTTCTCTGTTCCCTGCTTTTGCATTCCAGTCCCCCATGATTATCAGAACATCTTGTTTTGGTGAGTGATCAATTTCTTCTTATACTTCTGTGTAAAATCTCTCCAATTCCTCTTCTGCATTTGCTGTTGGAGTGTAGACTTGGATGATGGTTATGTTAATAGGTTTCCCATTAAATATCATTGATATCATTACTCAGACCTTGCATTGTAGCTCCTAATTGCTTTTGCTACATCAGTTCTCACTATTAAAGCAACCCCATTTCTTCTTGATTTCTCATTTCCTGCATAAAATATTGTAGTTGCCTGATTGAAAATGTCCCATTCCTGTCCATTTTAATTCACTCACGCCAAGTATTGTAATGTTAATACGTTCCATTTCTTGCTTGACAATTTCTAACTTTCCCTGGTTCATGCTTCTCACATTCCATGTTCCTATTGTGTGTGTCGTACGACTCCCGAACCTCCTTTTGCATCTGTGCGCATCAGCCTCTGAGCTTCCTTTCAGCTTTGTCCCAGCTGCGTCATTAGTCACAGCGCTACTCGTGCTTGTCCTTTGTTGTTCCCCAGTAGCTCGGTGAGTGCCATCTGACCTGGGGGTCTCATCTTCCAGCACTATCTCGTGTTGCATTTTGGATACTCTGTTCATTGGGTTTTCATGTGAAAAGGTATGCAGAGGTGGTGTACCATTGCCTTCCTCTGAGTTTGGATGCATCTTAGTCTGGTGTCTCAGCTTTGACCATTCTGTCGCGGGTGCCCCTGCTAGGAGTCTAGCTTCTTGGTCTAGACTCCTGACAGCATTGCTCTAAGCTTCTTCAATACTCTCATAAGAACATAAGAACATAAGAAGAGCCTGCTGGATCAGGCCAGTGGCCCATCTAGTCCAGCATCCTGTTCTCACAGTGGCCAACCAGGTGCCTGGGGGAAGCCCACAAGCAGGACCCGAGTGCAAGAACACTCTCCCCTCCTGAGGCTTCCGGCAACTGGTTTTCAGAAGCATGCTGCCTCTGACTAGGGTGGCACAGCACAGCACAGCCATCATGGCTAGTACCCATTGATAGCCCTGTCCTCCATGAATTTGTCTAATCTTCTTTTAAAGCCGTCCAAGCTGGTGGCCATTATTGCATCTTGTGGGAGCAAATTCCATAGTTTAACTATGTGCTGAGTAAACCCCCTCACCACGCGAAGGTGTGCATCCTAGAGGGGGTATATACGATTAACAGTTGTAAAAGATTTTTGAGTGCAGTAAAAGGGTATTATACAGAAAAAGGGTATTATACAGAAAAAGGGTATTATACAGCCACAAGAGTGGCTGTATACTATAGCCAGCATGGATTTTTTGCATTCCGCAATGTTAATTTGAAAATTTCCCCCATGCCATTCTGATGCTTCCCATAAGCTCATTTCAAAACAAAACCTTACAAAACTTACAGTCCTGAACTCAGAAATGCTTGGTTAACAACCCTCTAAATTTTCATGGTGATACACAAAACATTTAGAGAGAATCAAGAGTTCAAACTCTAAAAAGAGAGAAAAAAATCCCAGACCCCTTTTGGACTTTTTTTCTGCCAGAGTTCTCATTATTTGTTGAAATTAATTTAAAATCAGCTATGTTCACTGATTTTGACCTTGCCCCATACGCTGACCTTCATCTTCTGCAGTTTAAAAGTTTAAAAAATGCCTGGCTGATTTTTAATTAATTTAAGAAATTTTACATTGAACTCAATGATAACATTGGGCATGCTCAGTAAGAACCAACTGTCAGTGTTCTAAAAGCCAGACTCACAGCTGCTGGGCTTGGCTAATCAGGAGGCCACACCCACACCAGACTTTGATTTCACTTGAGACAGTCATGGCTTCCCCCAAAGAATCCTGGGAAGTGTAGTTTGTGTAGGGTGCTGAGAGGAGACTCTTATCCCCGACAGAGCTCCAGTGGCCAGAGTGATTTAACAGACAGCTGCTCTAATTGAAGCTCTGTGAGGGGAACAGGGCATCTCCTAGCAACTCTCAGCACCCTTCACTAACTACACTTCCCAGGATTCTTTGGGAGAAGCCATGACTGTCTAAAGGGAAATAAAGGTCTTGTGTGGATGTGGCCAGTGACAGCTTTGGTTTAAATTTGGGTGAGAGGCTACATGTGCCTGCTGTAGAATAAAAAGGTGGGGGAAACGCTGAAAAACAATGATACTGTTCACAATGTTTTCCTTTTGGAAAGGAAAGGGGCTTCCATTGACTTGAAGGCACATGACAACAATAGGTGAATGCCCCAGGGGAGCAGGAGACCTGACCTCCTCTCTGAGATATTGGACTGCCCTACAAATTTGTCAAAATGCAAACACCATTTGGGTTGGTCTTTCACAGTCCAATCTACTTCCTGTGTAGCTTGGAAGAATTTGGTAACAAGTGCCTCTGAGCATATGGTGAGTGGTGGTAACACCTGCAATCAGCCCAAATAACAGAAAGAAGACATGTGCTGTTCTGATCTTCTTTTAGCAGGGAAGAAGTAACAATATTAAAACAGTTGATATAGTTCAGATAGTCATTTTAAATATGTTTGATTTACTTTGCAATTTTAGTGAAGTTTCCAATAGTAAATCATATTATTTTGCTTCTTTTTCTGGGAATATGTGAAGTACAGCAACACTTTGCAACACTAAAAAAAGCTCCCAACACAATTGTGGAATAATGGCACTGACTGTTCTGCAGAATAGTTTCCAATGGACATGAGTAGTGTCTCCATTTGCACAAGATAAAACAGTGGGAGGTGAGATATATTCTAGCAAAGTTCTAGGTGTGCTGTATGTTTTTAATTGACCATACCCTGAACACACCCAATCTCGTCTGATCTCAGAAGCTAAGCAGGGTCAGGCCTGGTTAGTACTTGGACAGGAGACCACCTAGGAATACCGGGTGCTGTAGGCTTAGAGGAAGGCAATGGTAAACCACCTCTGAATACCTCTTTCCATGAAAACCCTATGAATATATCCAAGAAAGATTCATAGGGTCGTCATAAGTTGTAATAACAACAAAACCTTTCCTTAAGTGGAGTAGTTTAAGCACAGGAAGCAGAAAACATGCATCTTGGGCAGGCCAAGTGTTTTCTTTGCAACAGCTAGAGTCATTGCTTAAGTAGCAACATATTGGAATCAGTCTGATTTTACATCAAACTGCAGTTTCAGATTCAACTGTTAATGTACCCAACATAGAAATAGAGCATAATCTCCAGTTTGAAACACAAAAGGCTGTCTTCACCATCATATGACATTGACCAATAAAAAGGCTTGGAAATAAAAATAAATAAATTTGACAGATTTCTATAATGAATAATGAGAGAAATATATTTTTTTAGGTTAGATTCTCTGTAGAAACAGCATTAATGCAGAAAAGAAGCAAAATAAGAACACCAACAAACATACAAAAATTTAATTCACCATCTTCGGAGATGGCAGGTATTGCCACCACTCACCATATGCTCAGAGGCACATTATCAAATTCTTCCAAGCTACACAGGAAGTGGATGGGACTGTGAAAGACCAACCCAAATTGTATTTGCATTTTGACAAATTTATAGGGCAGTACAATATCTCAGAGAGGAGGTCAGGTCTCCTGCTCCCCTGGTACATTCACTCTAGCTGCCCAATTTCCCTGCTTTTTAAAGTTTGATAGAAATATCTGTTGGCTATAGGTACATTCTTAAACTGAAAGATTTTTTGCCTATTAGTGAATACAAATAAAGCTGACTTGCTTTGCCTTTTCATTCCAATCCAGCATGGACGATCATCCACAGGAAGTAGATGTCCACATATAGATTCCTTTCTAGATCAGGAAAACTACACAAAAAAATGTCAAATGCAGTTCCTGTTGCTCATTTCCTCCTCTACCACCCTTTGAGCGCCCAGAACTGCATATGTGGTCCTTTTCACTAGACTTGGATCGCAAGAACTGCATGAAACAATGCAGTGTTCAGTGTTCAATGTAAGCAGCTTTGACAGTGCTAGTCATGTTTGTGGGAGTGGGAAAGTAGACCTGAGATTAGGGATGGGGCAAAAAACTTTGTTCAACTTGCATTTTAATGTGAAACTTCCTAATTTGCACTTCCCAAAACAATACGCAGCTGTCTTTCCAAATGTACATGTCTCCAAATTTTGTGTTGCAGTTCTCCAGCCAAAGAATGCATACACGAAAATGTGCATTAGGGGATAGTGTGCATAGAAATGCACATATTACTGAAAATAACATTTTAAAAATGCATTATGCTGGAAGAAATTTCTTGAAAACATGTGTGTATTATGCAGCATATGATGTGAGCTGTAAACCTAAACTGTATAAAATATTGTGCTTATGCTGCTAAAATAATAACATAAAGCAATCCAGTGCAAAGAGGGATTCTTTGCATTTTGCAGATATTTGTTTATTATTTGTTTAGTAAGGGCAGAATCAAGGCTCATCAGGCCAACCCACCCTGGGTCAACCCAGCAACCAAACACCACAGCTCAGAGCCACTCATGAATAAATGCAGCGGCTGGCAGTTACGTTTAATTAGGGTAAAAAAAACACCCTAATTAAATAAATAGCAGGGAGGGGTGGAGGAAGGAGATGTTGCATCTCCTCCCCCCCCCAAGCAAGAGCTGGGTCAATGTATCCTTTGCGATGCTGATTTACAAAAAGGCTTTCCTGCAGGAGAATCACTTGCAAAATAGCGCCCACAGTTCTGGAGGATTGCTGCCTCTACTAATCAGGCAGCTGCCTCTTCTGCCTGCCTTATGCCCCTCCCCCCCTCACAATCCCAGGTCACTCTTGGTCATCGAATCTGACTCATAGAGATCTGTGGCTGCCAGAAACTGACATGGCCAAGGCCCCAAAATGTCCAAATGGGCCTGATTTGGCTCAGGCCTCTGTCGAATCCAGTGCACAGCCCTTGTTTTAGAATTATCAGGTCTCCGGTTTTCAGCCGGAGTCTCTGGTTTTTTGGGGGGGCCCTCCGGCTCTCTGGCTACCACCCCTTAATCTCTGGATTCCCAGCTTCAATTTAAAAAAAACGTTTAAGTTTCTAGGTGGTCTGGTTCCCGAGATATACACCAAAACATCAGCTGCCCCCCCGCAACTGTTTAATCAATTTAACTGATATGACGCTGAAGTTGGTTTCTAGTTCCCAGTTCCTTATTTGCTTGAAAGTTCAAAACACTAAAAAAGAAGAGTTGACAACTACAGCAACTTCAAACCAAACTTAACATGTCTCTGAACCCCAAAATATATGTTGGGGTACTCTGTATGATATATCACTGTGATCGGGGGACTCTCCCCATCAAGAATAACAATACATTTATGCAATCAAAATCATAAGGATTCTGTTATTATCATAAATACATAATGATGTCATAAAATCATAAAAAATAAGTAACTGGGGGTGCCCATCCCAAACTCTGCTCTGGGCCAGGACAAATCATATACCCCAGGAAAGGGAAGGGTGTCCTCTACGAGATGCCACTGCGTCCCACCTGGCTTAGAGGTTCTGCTGGGCGCAGGGCACGGAGGAAGGCATCTATGCAAAATCAAAGCTGACCAAAACATACAGGAAAAAATAAGTAACTGGGGGTGCCCACCCCAAAATCTGCTCTGGGACAGGACAAATCATATACCCCAGAAAAGGGGAGGGTGTCCCTTATGAGATGCCACTGCGTCCCACCTGGCCTAGAGCTTCTGCTGGGCGCAGGCCATGGAGGAGGGCATCTATGCAAAATCAAAATGGACAAAAACACGTAGAAAAAAATAAGTAACTGGGGGTGTCCACCCCAAAATCTGCTCTGGGACAGGACAAATCATACACCCCATGAAAGGGAAGTGTGTCCTCTACGAGATGCCACTGCATCCCGCCTGGCCCAGAGCTTATGCTGTGCGCAGGGGAAGGATGAGGGCATCTATGCAGACAGAAAGGGTAGAGAATCTTCTTACTCTTACTCATTTCTCAGACCTCTTTCTGAAGTGAAGGGTCAAATCTGTAAAGAAGTTTGGAGCAGCCACATTAAAAGATAAGGGCAGGGCATTCCAGGCAGGGGGTTGCCAACCCTGCTTGGATATGGATGTCTTTGCAGAGGATCCCTAGTCAAGTTTTACCAACAGCACAATCCAAACTACATCTACTCAGAAGTAAGTCCTGTTGAGTTCTATGGGGGCTTAGTCCCTTAGTATGTGTGTTTAGAATTGCAGCCTTCAGGGGCATCCATCTTTACTCCCGAATGCTCCCATCTAACATCTCCACAACACTAGGCTCCTTTCTTCCTACAGTGACCTTCTGGTGACTGGCCTGGCCTGAAGGCATTTAAACCCTTCTTGCCGAAAGCAAGTAAGCTAGATTAAATGTTCCCTACCCAGGCTCCATCTTTTAGCTAAGATGTCTAGCTTAATTTCCAGTCAGATATTTTTTTTTAATTGTACGCTCCAAGCAACTGTGATTGATGCTTAATGTATCATGCTTAATGACATCACTTGGGCACGCCCCGTGACATCACTTGGGCACGCCCCTAAAATCTCAGGTTTTGGCATGCTTCTGACCTGGCAACCCTACCTTGTTTAGAAAGGCAGAAGCACACAATCTTATACCAAGTTAGCTAGAAATAAGCACCACTGAACTAAATTAGATTTACTGCTGAGTAGACATGCCTGGGGATTCGCTGTAAGATGTATAAACCACACAAATATAATAAAAATGTTCCCTTGTCTCCCCATGAATGGTAGCTGGTAGTATACTTTATGAAAATTTCTTCCTACCTTTGCAATTTTTTTTAAAATTCAGTCAAATTTGACATATGTAGATTACTTCTTTACAGTAGCATAGTGGCAAATTCAGAAGTGCTACGCCCCTTCTAAGATTATACATTCTTCTAAGATTATAATCTGGCCAGGTCTGAATACTGCTTTCTGCTTCTCTATCCTTGTTAATGCTTCTCCCACAACAACAGACATCCCTAGGAGCTAATCAGCATGAAAAGGGAGTGTGTTAGCTATTGAGAGGAGTCTTCTCAATGGCTAACTCACTTCCTTTAACTCTGGCTCCCATCAACAGGAGAAGACAAGGAAGCATGTTAGAAGACTCTTGTTAGTGGCCAACACACTCCCCTTGCATGCTGATTGGCTCACAGGATTCTTGAGACACAGAGACCCTGCTGGGACCTGGTTCCCAGAAAAGTAAAGGGTCTAAGTCCCCCTGAGACCCTGGGTGACTGCACCCCTGCTTCTACATATTTTAACTAGTTTTTGCCCAGTGGCATATCTATCTTACGAACTCATGCTTTAATAAGGAGGCAAAAGGAAATGAACAAAGGAAATGCCAGGAAAATGTGGGGTGAAGGAAGTTTGTGCTTATATAATAGGTCTGTCCAACAATCATGTCCTTTTAGAAAGGGAAAACATATTTTACTGTGATCAATAAATATTTCTCACACTATCTGCCCACTGGCATTCCACTTTCCATTGGCACTGGAAAGAATCCCCATGATCAAGAGGGCCACGTGCTATGGCACTTTCAATATTACCAATAGAATGGGGGGAGCAACAACTATGTTAGAGTGTTAAACTAGGACCTGAGACACCAGGGTTCAAATCCTCACTCTGCCATGAAACTCACTGCTACCTTGGGCCATGCATTGTCTCTTCACCTAACCTATCCCACAGGACTGTTGTGGGGATAAAATGGAGCGAAGGGAACCACGTATGCCACTGTGAATTTCTTGAAAGGAAGGTGTGATAGAAACAAAAAGAAAGGAAACACATACACTTAGAGGGGCTTGCAGATACAGACCACACATGCCCAGGATTCACCTCTTTTCAGCTGTGTCAGGCAACCATGGTTATGGGCTTGGGAAGGTCCACTAGATATAAATAGCAGTAGGGATTATTTTATTTGCATCCTCTAACACTTAGCTTATCTTCTAAAACAGCTAAGCTAACATTTGACTATAAGTGATGTTGATAAGTAACATAAGAAGCTGTCTTATATTAGGTCAGACCATTTGTTCATCTAGCCCCACATTGTCTTCTCTGACTGGCAGCAGCTCACCAAAGTTTGACGCAGATATATTTCCAATCACCTACTACCCAATAGTTTTAATTGGAGATGCTGGGGATTGGAGCTGGGACTTTCTACACGCAAAGCATGAGTTCTCCCTCCGAGTTATGCTCCTGTCCCAAATACACAAATGATTGGATGACTCAAACACACACCTGTCCAAATTCTAACATCTGTTCTTGAGAAAGTAGCTTGTCTGATTTTGATATTTCCCAGATAATTTCACATTCTTATAACCCTAGTAAAAGCATGAAAATCGGGAGGGTATTTGAAATACATATGCTTTAAGAGGAGGTGAGGACTCAAGTTCATTTTGTAGAGGTTATAGAGAACTTCTTTGTACTATTTGGCTCACACACAAAAATATGAACTTGCCCAATGAACCATCACTCTGCTTTTTTCAGGATGGTGGGGTGGGGGAAAACATGCCATATGTTTGAAGAAGGCATCTCTCTCTCTTCTGCTGCCAGAGAACAGGTGGATAGCCAGAACCTGCTGCCATGAAGCAAGATTCGCCATTTGGAATAAATTAATCAGAAGTCTGGGCTGATAGAAAGGGTACGGAGGGCTTTAATCTTCACTGAGACAGATTTCAGCTAGCCCTCATATTCTAACATTTCCCTGATATTTTACACTGCCAGGTCTATGGCACAAAAATATTGTATAAGGAAGGTCTATTCTCGATGCTGAAATTGTTTTCTAGATCTAAGTGAAAACATGGGCCATTTTTTCCCCACAAGGGCTGTTTTGTTATTTTTTGCACTTTGCATGTCTGCGATTCAAATGTTAAAAATACATTGGCTACAATGTTCTTCAGTTGTCAAATACCTGTCTTCTCTTTACTGTTCCACATTAACATTTACAAGTGAATGCAACTATACAAAAATGTGCCAGTATAGCCATGTAAGCTGTGACAAGCACATCCACTAGTCATCTTTGGGTTTTCGATCTTCTTTGTCTAAATGATCAGAGGTGAATTGGCATCTCTTGACAACACTGGCTTTGAGGAACACAGGAAGATGCCTACACCATCAGACCATTGCTCCATCTAGCTTAGTATTGTCTACACTGACTGGCAGGGTCTCTCCAGGGTTTAAGACAGGGGTTTCTCCCAGTCTTACCGGGAGATGTTGGGGATTGAACCTGAAACTTTCTGCATGCAAAGCAGATGCTCTACCACTGAGCTATGTCCTTTCCCTAAATTGTCTGTTATTTTGGATTTAGCTTCTGTCACACTTCAACAAGTAAAGCTGAAGTGGACACTTTAGCACTTGCAGCCAAAGAGTGAAAATGATGTCCTTCAATGAATATACAAATACACAATGCCAGTCTCAAGTACAAGGATGTGAGGGTCAAAGGAGATGCAGGAATCACATCTCTTCCAAAACTGGTCTAGGAGACTCTCTTAGCCCTTACCATCTGCCTTGACTCTTAATTGCCAGACTAAAAATAATTTTAAAAACCCTTTGGATTTGGGAGGAACTTCATGGAAATGGGACAAATACTGACACTCAAGAGCCCTTTTTTCATTAGCCCAGGAAAAAAAGCCCTTTTGAATGTCTAAAAGTGCATAACTTGGCTCAGAATGATAGTATAGGAAGGCCAAAAAAGGATAGGAAAGACCTCCAATCACATTTAATCACATTATTCAAATGCATTTTAAAGTATAACAGACCCTATTGTACAACATTCAAACACGTAACAGTACTTGGATGTGGTACAATACAGCTAAGTAGTATCTTATGTAAGACAAAGAAGCTAAGTAAAAAGAAGCTTATGTAAAAAGTCCTTCTTGCTACATTAAGTGTTGGTTACCATCCAATAGCTTTCTATCTAATATCAGACATGTAGGTTTAAACCAGGGATATGGAATCTGTGGCCCCCCAGATGTTATTGGATGATTGGATTTGTGCTCCAGCAATATCTAGAGGACCATAGATTCCCCATATCTGGTTTAAATTCACAAGAACAATAAGAGTAGGATGTTTGATGGTAACCAGCACACAACATAGCAAGAAGGACTCATGCTATTTGTCTTGCATAAGATGCCACCTAGCTATATTGTACAACATCCAAGTGCCAATGTGCATAGAGTTTGGACTGAGTTCCTACATTCTGCATCATGTGATTCCAGATTTCCCAGTTCCACTGCTATACTGTGGTTGACAAAGCTCTCCAAAAGTCAAGTAGTGAAAGCCAATCAACTTTATTTAGGTACAACATATAAACTTCTGGGCAACCATGTCTTTGTTATGCAGATAGCTGCTATGGTTAGGCAGTGGTCCCCAGATAACTGGGAATTTCTATGTTTTTTAACAAAATACATATCAGTGCTTGTAGAAGTTGACAGTCCTTTAGCTGAATGTAGACTGGTGCGTTTATGAGAAAGAGCAGTCAATAGTTTTGGAAGAGACAGTGGGAGAGTGACAGAGAGAAAAATGAGAAAGATACCAGAATGTCTTGATTTAGCTGAAAATTGGAAGTGCAGTCTTTGTCGGGAGGGGCTGCCCAAGTTGATCTAGGGATCTGTCTTGTAGGGGTTTCTGGTTGCCTCCACTTACTCTCTGCTTGTATGTTTGTAATAAATAGTAATGTTATAAAGGCACCTTCAATCCTTAGTGCTTTCTCGTCCAAAGAAAATTAAGGCTGCATGTCCTAAACGTGTTTAGTAGTAAGAAGGAATACAGTGGGACATACTTCCATGTAAACATGCATAGGATTGCACTGTCCACCTGCCTCCAGAATTTATCTGGGAGTGTGCAATAAATCAGCTGTGACAATCATTGTTATAAGGTCTTGTATGGGTCTTCAGGAGGGTATTCTTTGTGTTTTGCAGAATTTGAGGGAGTAGGATTTGACTTTGGGTGTACATCCATGTATTTCTATATGTATGTTGGAAAAATTGCACTGTTTGAAAACACAGTTTCTCATATCAACAGACAAATATTAGATCAGTACAGACTCAAGGGTCTTATCTCCATTTATGAGGTCTGTCATTCATACCATTGTTTCAATAAACATAAGGTTTGTGGAGATAAAAATTTAAAAATAAAATCTTTAAAAATAAAATCTGTAACCTCTTGCTTTAAAATGAAGATCCTGTTGGGAAATGTAAAAAGGTAGCTATAAATTACATAAAATGCTTACTAGCAAACCACTGAGAAAGTGAGGAGTGAACACCTTGAGCTAATCAAAATAAGCATTGTACAAAAGTCATCCAGACTTAATTTTTCAAAAGCTATTAGGCTTCAAATTAAATGGGAAATGAAAATAAAAATGAGCTTGCACTGCAAATGGAAGCTAAATTTGGTCCATTTTTGTTACACGTCCTTGCATTTACCATTTGACAATTCTGATAAAACACTTGCTGCAATCAGGTGAAGTAGGTTATTAATGGTTCTAAAAAGATATACAGGATTGCCTCATCCTGAGGCAATTAAGGTTGCAAAGTAAGTGTATTTAATATCTCCAAGGGCCTGACTATAATGAAACAGGTGATCTTTCTAAAATTGCCATTGTTTATCTCATTTAGAATCCTTTTACATCTTCTTTTCAAAAAACTAATGAAGGACTCTGTGACTTCTGATTCCTTTGGATAAAGCTGTGTACCCAAAACTTTTAAAAGCAGAAACCCCTTCAGGAAAATTAAACCTGTGAGAGCAACCCTTCAGTCATCTAACATTTTGCCAAGATGTGTACATTTTCAATGTCCCTACATGCTGTCAGGTCACATTCTGAGAGGGTACACACAGTAAGATGCTTCTTTTCTCTTCACATATATAGCAACTGACAGTAAAATAGCCTTGATGCTATTTCAACAGACCACTTGAGATAATTCTTTGGCTTGGAGTGGAAGGGTGGGATTGTTTATAGGTCCTACCCAGAGATAAAAGCTGGTTGCATATTTGGCCAGAACATTTTGCCAGTACTTAAAGCTCAGTGATAAACTGGGAAGGAGTATTTCTCACAGAACTCCATCATGATTTTCCGGGACTCCATCCATAGCTTTTCATTTCCAGTTTCACCAGTACTGTTCTGTGTCCCAGCAGCCCCTGACATTCCTGTACCCTCTCCACAGGTTTGGTGGAAATCGTAGTGCACCAACATCTGGGGGCATTACATTGGCTACGGCTGTGCTATAGCTTTTCCAAAGCTTGTTTATGTATGTTTGTCTCCTACCATGGTTAGTACCACCAGTGACTAGGGATGTACAGTTCATTGAAGAATGTTTTGCCTGCTGAGGCCAAAAGCTGGCCCTGCCACTTTGAAGCCTGCCATTACATTTACTTTGTATTTAATAATAATCTGCACATTCTGTGTATTTTCTTGGGAAATAATGAGAAACAAACAAGAACAAAGGACAAATATGAGATCCCTAAAAAGCAAAAAAAAACCTGGTTGCATAACCAAATAAAAACTACTCTGCTTCTCACACAGTATAAACATCCAAAAAAGCTAAGAAAGGCCACCATTTTGTGACTTTTTTTATCTAGTCCTCTGTGTGGCCCACCAAAAAATAAGGGGGAATAGAAAGGTAACAAGCTCCAAATTAACAAACAGGCCTACTGGCATATTTTGGGGTTTCAGCAGCACCATAACATAATAGAACATCAAGATCCACGTAGCAAGCATTAAGGGCAGGGGGATAATATCCTACTGAACAGCAAAGTTTCTGGAAGTGGAAGGCCTCAAAGTCTAGACAACTACAAATAGCCTCTAAACCTTTCCATTTAAATATGCCATGGGATGGGGCAAATGAGGACCCTTGCAGTATGGTATTCATGTCTGGAGTGTTTTGAAGCTCTGGGGAAGGGCTTATTCAGCTTCCTGACAATTTTCCACATGTCAAAGGGGTTATACGAGTCTTCTAGGCTTAACGAAGATCCCTCATTCAAATTACCATGGAATCTCCCATTTTGTTGTTCATTTCTTCCTGCACCTGTTCTCAGCCTCTCCCCAGAGAATCCTATGGGAAAATAAGCCTAGCATGACCTTTTCAAATCCCATGCCTTTTTCTTCCACAGTATTGTTGGCTCTTCTGAACACCGTATGTTCCTGATGTAGCATCTACTAGGAACATTGACCAGGACAATCAAGATCAACTGTTCCTTGTGAGAACCTTAACAGCCAGCCTGGCTCACACACTATTCATCAAGAAATCCTAAGGTGGAGAGGTGGGCAGGTCTTTATTTTTTATGGACAAGCCTAGCTTCTAATCACTATGAATTATTTTCCAAGGTCACTAAATTGCTATTATTTATGGGAGGGACACTGAAGTAAATATACAATTATTCCTCATGTGAGTTATCATTCCTTTCTGAGTTTTGGCTGCAAGAGCAGGGAATACGATGGCATGCTTCTTTCCCAATTATTTTTCCTGGTAAACAATTAAAGAGTCACCTTTAGGTTTCTTTCCTAGAGGCACCTCATGTCTCTAGTTTTCAAACTGATAGCCCACAATAAACTAGGGGAGGGAACATAATTTCTTTTTCCCCACCTCAAAATGGTAAAGTCTACTCCTGTGGGAGAATTGCTATGACTACCTTTCTGAAATTTGATGGGCTTCATCCCCTCAATTTGCATCCAATTATGGCAGAAATAAAAATGTTAGAGGCTTTTTTCTTTTAATAAAAAAAAAACAATTGAAGGTTCCCTGCATGAAAACCCCTGGATGGCTCTGCCTGAAATCTGGCAGGCTTGATCTACTCTGGAGGGGGTCCTGTGGCTGAAAATTTCGTCTACTAACATGAACAGAAAATACAATGCTATAGCCATTTTTAGATTCCTCATTGTAGTCAATAGGGTGAAATAGAGCTCTGGATTTTACAGATCATATTTGGACACAAATAACAAATTGAATCAGAACACATAGTGGATCTAAGATAGATCTGGCTGCTTCCAACCTCTACAGATACAAAGTGATTTTGTAGTCACTGCACACCCTGGTCACATTAAAAAAACAGTTGTCTTTCATGGTGTCCATGAGAGACCATTTTGAATGAAACTTGAGGTAGTCATTACTTTACAATAAGAAACAAGAAATCCTTATGACACTTTGGAGCGCTGCTGAGAGCTTTTTCAATAAAATGAAAGTAACATGAAATCAGAACTTACTCCATATTAGATTAATTGTATGGATGTGCATGTTGTGGTACTGAACTTGTCTCTTTGAAAAGTATGTCTGGTCCCTTGTATGGCTGTTAGGTCTTGGAACCCTCAGCATGCTCAAATGTGCTGTAATTCAGAGTGGAAGGTTCAAGGCAGAAGGTATGAAAGTGAGAGGCATGCCTGTAAAATTCTGGGTGGAGGATCACAATCAACCTTTATACCATCCATTGTCACAAGAACCTCTGAGAAAGAATGGCATTTTCCCAAGCTCACATCTTCGTTACACCTATTAGTTTCCTACAGCTCAACAATCTATTTCACCATTCTTTCTTCTGATGGTGAAATGTCACAGATACCTGCCCCCAGCATCTTCTCCTCAGCAACTGGTAGTCAGAGATTCAAATCATATCCACTCTTCCACTGGATGCTATAGTGCAAAGCCAAAGCATGTTGGGGAGAAAGTCTTCAGGACAAACTAAACCATTTCTCCTGGCCTACCTCTACACAGGCAGGGCATATCGTGTCATGCACATGGCAAAGAGCACATCCTTGTCCTTCGTCATAAACACAACAGTAAAGATGCCACTTTTTTATTTTCTTGAGCTTGCTGTTAACGGACGTTAACAGACACACTGAAACTTGGAGCAGGTAAAGCTTTGCCCACAACTTCTCTCTCCATGCCAGGAAAAGCGTCACCGGCTAAATTATTATGTGCCAAGCTGATGTTAAAGGTACAGTGGCAACATTACTTCATGAATGGCTGAGGACACGGCAAGACAAAACTGCAGAGTATGGGAGTGATAGGAATAAATTGCATGTTGTGAGCCCAAGAATAAGGTAAAATATACATTTTTAAATAATAGCATGGGTGTGTGTGATCCCCATACCATAAAAAGAGCCCTGCTGGATCAGACCAAAGGCCAATCTAGTCCAGAATTTCTCACAATTGTCAATCAGATGCCTAAAAGCAGGACATTCATGCAGTAGCACTCACCTCTGCCCCGCTAGTGTTCATATACAGGCCCCATCTGCACTATACATTTCAAGCAGTATTGTACCACTTTAAACAGTCATGGCTTCCCCAAAGAATCCTGATAACTGAACTTTGTGAAGGGTGCCAAGTGTTGTTAGGAGGCCCCTGTTTCCCTCGCAGAGCTACAATTCCCAACTCTGGAAATTGTAGCTCTGTGAACAAAATAGGGGCCTACTAACAACACTCAGCACCCTTCACAAACTTCAGTTACCAGGATTCTTTGGGGAAGCCATGACTGTTTAAAGTGGTACAATACTGCTTGAAATGTATAGTGCCGGTGGGGCCTTGGATGCATATTGTCTATGAATGTGAAAGTTCCATTTGCCATTGTAGCTAATAGCCACCAACAAACTAGTCCTCCATCTTGTAGTAGCAAATCTCATGGTAGTCACAGATCATGTGAAGAAGTGCTTTCTTGTATCTGATCTCAATCTACTACTATCTGTTTCATTAGGTTTTAATGAAACCTCAGTTTTAATGCCCCTACATAATATAATGATTAGAGTGTTGGGCTAGAGCCAGGGTTCAAATCCCCACTTAGCTATGAAGCTCACTTGGGGCAGTTGCTCACAGCCTGAACTACCTCACAGGGCTGTTGTGAGGAAAGGGGACATGTATGCTATTCTGAACTCCTTGAATGCAAGGTGGGATAAAAAGGGAATGAATGTTTGTTATGGGAAAGGGATGATGGAGGTCATGTTGATCCACTTTCTCCAAGCCATCACCTTTCTTTTAATAGTGACTGCCATGTTCCCCACTCAGTGATCTCTCCCACACAGCAGGGACCTATTTTGGCCTGAGGGCTCTGCATTTACCCATGGCCAATCCTTCAGGGGATGCATGCCAGCAATGAGTGTGCCAACCCACATCATCTCACACACAGTCCCCCTCCTCTGCTGATCCATGCAGATCAGTTGTGGGGTGGGGGTAATGCTCATCAAATGAACCATCTGATGTCTGGGGAGGAATTAATTCAAATCCCCTTCACAGTGCTGGACTCTGCCCATCTCAGCACTGTGTCTGCCTGTCTCTCTATTTATTTATTTGCCACTGCCTCCATCATCAGTGAGGGGTGGAGAGACAGGAAATTGTGTATGGGGGCTGCATCAGGCCCCCACATTGCAGGGTTGGCAACCCCTGCCATGTAGTGTCTGAATAAGAATACTGAATTTGACCTTTTTAGAGCAGCAAAGCAAGGTAATTTATTCTCACAATCATCATCTCTGTAAGTTAGATCAATAAATAAAAGTCTTGTTTTACAGATGGGAAATCAAGGCTGAGAGGGTGTGGCTCTAGCTTTCATAATAGAGCTGGAATTTCAAGCAAGGGCTCACTATGGTTGTTGCCCTTTCTCTTGCAAGGTTCCTGGATGTGACAGGCAGAAATTCAGCATGTGAAGTTTAAATCTTCACTGCATCTCCCAGCTGAGAAACAACCACAGCTGTTGAATACCTGTCCATCACACAGCTGTTAAAGGCACTGGTGGCATTCTGCTAGCCTCTAGAGCAACAGGTGGCAATCCTAAAAGCTTCCCCTCCAAAAGACTTGATCTATCTGATCAATTTTCATCCATACCAGAGCAGCAGAATCCAAGTCCACATAGTTTAACAGATATTAAAATCATTTATAGGAGTCAATATGGCATAGCGGCTAAGGAGACCTGCAGTGCAATCATACAGCCTATGAGATTACTCCCAGAAAAAGGAACATAGGATTGCCGTTATCACTCAGAATGCCACAAACTTACCCAGTGGCCTTGTCTCAGGACCTGGTTGACAGTATGGCATGTATCAACCTACCTTACAGGGTTGTTGTAAAGACTATAGCTCCTCCCTTTTTTTCCTGACAGCATTATTGGGCTTTTAAGCTTCCTGCTGGGAAGAAAGTTTGGAAATGGCTTCCCCGCCCCCCCGTTGCTATTGTTTTTTGTTCCTGACAGGGAGAGGAGTCCATCGCAAATTCTGTCCAGGCAGAAAAAACACTGAAACCTTAAAAAGCTATCCTTCCCCCCCACACACCCTTGAAAACTACGCTCAGAATCTCTTACCGGCAGTGGTGCACCTAGACAATTTTTGACTCTGGACTTAGTAGTGTGTGTGTGCAGGGCTCCTTAAATACCAAAGTGTATTCCCTTGCTTTAAACACACCCTGCAGCTTATTTTTCTGTGTGGGGCCCTAGACTTCTGCCCCAAAGTCCTACTTTGGCAGTACCACTACTGGGGGGGGCTCCCCGTAATCCAGCGGTGCTATTCATAGCAGCGAGACGGACACATCCTTCTCCCCCAAAGAGCAAGGATGAGCGCCAAGGAGGAAAGGGAGCGGGGGTTGGGCGAGAGAGGGAAGTTGCCATCAACTCGGCGGAAAAGTAGGTTAATGAGTGTCTCGCCGTGCTGCCCTCGCAGCGCCTTCCTTCAGGTGCTGCGCACTTGAAACTGTCTGCTTTGTTTCCTCCTCGCCCGGCGGCCTATTGATGAACTCCTCTCCGGAACGCGCAGAAATTGACTGCTGCGGCAGCGGCCGCCCCCTCCTCGACTGATGATGAGAAGCCTATTAGCAGCGCTCGGGCAGGCCAGGTAAACACCGCAGCGCTCCTGGCCGGAAATGGAGCGAGGGCAGGAAGCCGTATTGCTGGTCTAATTAGAGGCATCCGGATTCTGACGCGAAAGAAGGGGGCGAGACCTTTGCAGAGGATCCCCCGGGGCCACTCTCGCCGAGATTTGCTCGGCATCGCGCGCCCTGGGTTCCGAGGAGGCTTGCGGCGCCCCTCCAACAGTTATTAAAGAGTTCCAGATTCCGAAGAGATTCCTCGCGAGGCAGCAGCGGGCGCGTTGCAGGCGGACGTAACGGCCGCAGTGACTCGCAAGCTAGACAGGTGGGATGGTCTCAAGGAAACCGGCCGCTTTCCGCTTAAACTGGGCTACCTTTAAAGCACATTTAGAGTGCATCCCAAGAATCCTGGGAACTAGTTTACATCTCACAGAGCTACAATTCCCAGCACCCTTAACAAACTACAGTTCCTAGGATTCTTTGAAGGCAGGGGGAAATGTGCCTTCAATGGCCTATAAAGGTAAGATGTACGCAGCCTAACAAAGCAGACCGGAGACAAAGTAGAGGAAGGCTCCTTGGATCTAATGGAGAAGAGGGAATCCCAGCAAACACCGCTTTTTGCTCCCTTGCAGACGCAAAAGGTGTTCTTGCCCCAATCGTCTAATCTGCGCCCCTGTTAAACTTTAATATAGAGTCTCATTCTTTGCTTAGAAACAAGAGAGCCCTTTCCAACTTCGGACTGAGCGCCCTGGAAGCACCGTTGCAAACATAAATCCACTTACAAATGGCTTGCAGTGAGGATCAGGGCCCTTGGATTTCTGCTGGCCAGGCAGCTGCCCAACATGAGAAATATTGCCCTCCAGTGAGATAAAGTAGTGGGGAAAACTTGGTCTGTTGAGTTTTGCTTTGGATCTAAAAATACAGGTTGGGAGCTTTCAGTTCTGTTGGGGCTGCACTTTAGATACTAATGCTACAATCCTAAACATGTTTCCCTAGGAACACAGGAAGCTGCCTTATGCTGAGTCCCTGACCTTAAATCAATCTAGCTCATTTCTACACTGGATTGATGCAGCTCTTCGGGGTTTCAGGCAAGGGTTTTTTTCCCTAGCCCTACCTAGAGATGCTGAGAATTGAACCTAGGGCCTTCTGCATGCAAAGCAGGTGCGCTAGCACTGAGCTGCAGGTCTCACTTAGCAGATCATTAAAACCAACCCACAACTGACTTTAAATCAGGCTTCCTCAGAACTGATGCCTTCCAGATATTTTGGATTACCCAAGGGTGTGCTGGCTGAGGCTGATGGGAGTTGTAGTTCAAAAGAATCTGGCCAGGTTGAAGAAGCTTGCTTTAGATTAAACTTGTTTATAACTGGGCTGCAAGGTTACAGTCCTATGCACCCTTATGTGGAAGTAAGCTGATTAAAACTGGTAGGACTTATTTATTATTTGATTTATGTCCCACCCTTCCTCCCAGCAGGAGTCTACTTCTGAGTAGAAGTGCATCAGATTGGGCTCTAACTAAATTACAGTGACAAGAATAGGCAGGATTCCCCACTTTCTGGCAGGCTCCCTGTGCTTTTAGGATGACAGGCGGAAACCCAGCAGGTGAGCCTTTATCCATCACTTCATCGACACACCAGGAAAAGTCGGCCTGCCAAAAATCTGTTTATCATGTTTACAGTTAAAAGCAGAGAGGTCTTGTGGGGTTTTGTTTTGCTTTTTGAGGGGAGAGAGTTGGCAGTACGGTTCAGAGGCAATGACCTTCCTCAGGTGCAAATTGTGGACAGGATACCTGGATACATGTGGACAGGATACTGTACATGGGTACAGTAAATCTGGCCAGATTTGTTAGAAGTGTGGCAAGAACAACTCATCAGAACATAAGAAGAGCCTGTTGGATCAGGCCAATGGCCAATCTAGTCCAGCATCCTGTTCTCACAGTGGCCAACCAGTTGCCCATGGGAAACCCACAAGCAGGAGGACCTGAGTGCAAAGAACACTCTCCTCTCCTGCAGTTTCTAGCAACTGCCTCCACTTATGGAGGCAGAGCATAGCCATCATGGCTAGTAGCCATGGACAGCCTTATCCTCCATGAATTTGTTTAATCCTCTTTTAAAGCCATCCAAGTTGGTGGCCTTCACTGTTTCTTCCTGGAGTGTATTCCATAGTTTATGCACTGTGTCCTGAATCTTCCAACATTCAGCTTCATTGGATATCCATGAGTTCTAGTGTAATGAAAGAGGGAGAAAGTGTTATGAGAGAGAAAAGCTTTTCTCTATCCATCCTCTCTATGCCATGGATAATTTTATACACTTCTATCATGTCACCTTATTACTCACCTTTTCTCTATACTAAAAAGGACCAAATGCTGCAACCTTTCCTCATAGGGGAGTCACTCCATACCCCTGATCATTTTGGTTGCCCTATTCCGAACCTTTCTCATCTCTACAATAACCTTTTTGAAGTGAGGGGACCAGAACTCTACATAATATTCCAAATACTGCTGCACCATAGATTTATATCATGGCATTATGATATCAGCAGTTTTATTTTCAACACTTTTCCTAGTATTTCATACTATTTGCCTCCGTTCCTCAGACTCTCTTCCTGAAAAAGTTAGTTCAATCACAGGAATCTGCCTTAAATCCTCTGCTGAAAAGATAGTTGCAAAGAATTCATTTAGCTTCTCTGCAATCTCCTTATGCTGCTACAGCACACCTTTGACCCCCTTATCATCAAAGGGTCCAACCACCACCCTAGACAGTCTTCTGCTTTGAGTGTGTTTAAGTATTTTTTGTTGTTGGTTTTTATGTTTTTAGCAATGAGCTCCTCAAATTCCCTTTTAGCATCCCTTGTTTCTTTAGCCGGAGTTTTTGTTCATTTTTGTCCTCATTTGGAGAAGACTTCCATTGTTTGCAGGAAGCCTTCTTGCCTCTAATAGTCTATTTGACTCTGCTTGTTAACCACAGCATCCTCTTGGCCCTAGTGGTATCTTTCCTGATTAGCAGTATACACTCCACAGCTTCTGATACTGTGTTTTTAAACAACTCCCAAGCATTTTGGAGTGTTCTGGCCCACTGGACTTTGCCTTTCAACTTTCTTTTTACCAATCCCCTCATTCTTGGGAAGTTTACTCCTTTGAAGTCAAATATGACCATGTTGGATTTTCTTGGCAATTGGCCATTTACATGTATATTTAATTTAATACTGCTCTGTTCACTGCTCCCAATTGATTTGACAATACTTATAACTCATACCAGATCCTGGGACACACTGTCACTGTCGCTCCGGTCGGTTCCATGACCAACTGTTTTAGTTCACAGTCATTTAAGGTATCTAGAAATGTTACCTCTTTGTCATGACTGGAACACATATGTAGCCTGTCTATGTCAGGATGGTTGAAATCACACATTACTACAATATTTCCTAGTATGAATGCTTCCTCAGTTTCAGTTTTCATCTCATGATCTCACTCAGCATTTTGGTTAGGGAGACAATAAAATGTCCCCAGTACTAAATTACTCTTGGGGTCTGGTATCACCACCCACAATGATTCTGTTAAGGAATATGCCTCTTTGGGAGTTTCTAGCTTGCTAGATTCAATGCCTTCTTTCACATATAGAGCGACACCACCTCTAATACATGCTTCCCTGCCTTACCAATATAGGAAGTCCTGTTTGATTCTCTTTGCATATCTAAGGGGAGACAGAGAGAGGGTACTCCAGCTGGCTAGGTTGTCTGTCTTTTCCTGACACTCCTTTACCTGTCTTTCTTCCCTTGTAAACTGATAGTCTCAGGGAGCTGACCTCACCTCCAAACTCTCCTCCTTCTATATCCACCTGAAGGAGAGGAGACATTTTTGTTGTTCCTCTTCCCTAGCATAGGGAAAATGACCAAGCCTGTCCATTGCACCTCCAACTTAGTTAGAACTAGTTATGCCATTCCTATGGACTATGTATTTCTATAAATAAAGTAGTTTTTCTTATTTTACAAAGTCTAAAGTCTCAGTGATTTGAATGAAGGGTTAAAGCATACTCCTTTCAGGCAAATTACATGTAGCTTAATTCCACTGCATGTCAGTTAAATTCTCTGCTAAAGCATAACAATAGGTCATGGGCTGCAGTTACCTAAAATAAGCTGCCATGTGCTGAATCCTGCTAAACAGGTTCTAGCAGTGAGCTGAAAAGATGTGTGATTTACAAAGGATCAAATGGAGACTTAAGATCAGGAAGAAAAGCTTAGGACTGGAATCATGGCTAAAGAATCCACATTTAAAATGAATATTGAAAAACTGGACAGAAGTAACTATGCCCTGTAGAGTATTCAGATGAAGGCGTTTCTACAAGAAGAAGATTTGCTCGAAGCCCTGACTGAAGAGCAGCTCCAGCTGCAGATGACGCAGTATCAGCTACCTGGGAACACAGAAATTGTAAAGTTTACAGCCTTCTTATATCTGCAATTTCCGTTAAAAAATGAATTTATGTCAGGACTGTAAATCAGCCAAAGATGTTTGGGAACACCTTAAGACAGATCATGAAAAGAAATCCAAAAATCATGTTATGTTTTTGTACAAATCTCTGTACTTGCTCAAGAAAATTCCTAGTGAGATTCTGGATGAGCATCTAAATTACAAGTCTGCTCAGAGACCTTAAAATATGCGGGAAATCTATGGATGAGGAACAGCAGAAAGTTATATTGTTAAATTCCCTCCTGAATGTTGTAAGATGACACTCTGCATATTAGAGCAAATGAATAAAAGTCTAGATCAGATCACAGCATATTTGAAATATGAGGATTTTAGGAAAAAGCAAGAGGAAACTCTGATCATGCAAATTCTACTGTTGGCAGGAACAGCAAACAAAGACAAACAGTGAGAGAGATGAATCATTCTCATACTCCAAAGCCTCAGCAAGGCACTAGTGGGAAAGAGGCAAAGAAAGAAAGGCATGTCACATATGCAAATCTCATAAAGACTGTCCAAAAAAACAAGAGGGGGGAGGGCTGATTTTAAAGAAAAGCAAGCTGAAAGAAAAACAGATAGCAGAGCTAAAACAAAGCAGTCCAGTTTTCATGCGTCTGATGGAAAGGGAAATGAATAGAAAGAAACATTCTTAATTAACTGTAGGGCAACAGCCCACATAATAAACACCTCTTTAAAACCTTAAACCCTCATACAAGGAGTGTAACTGTGGCAGGATGATGACTTTTTCTTCTCCAAAAGTCAGGAATGTGATGCTTCTTTGCAAAATGTCAGATGATGCTAGAGAACTTAAGCTGAAGGGAAGGAAGCCTGAGATAATACTAAAGAGTTAAGCCCCAGCTGATAGTTGAGCCATCAGCCTCAAGTAACACATCATTGGCTGACAGCAGTAGCTGGGAGGAACCAGCCACACATATAAAATCAGAGCACCGAGCGAGGGAGCCTGCTCCATGAGCTAGAGGGAGCCCCAGCTGATGAAGCGTCAAGGCCCCAGCTGACAAAGCGTCAAGGCGAGTTAAGCAGCAGAGCGAGTTCGGCAGCAAGGCGAGGAGGCCAGTGCCCCCCACTCTGCCCGTCTGTTCCCTGACCTCAACTAAACCACAGTCTCCAACCTATTGATGTAATAAACCTCAAACAAAACTATGCAGGTAAGAAGCCAGCAGGGGTGTGGGGGCTTTCCAGTGTTTTGCACAGCCTGCAGCATGTACGACTATCTGCCTGTTGGACAGCAGTCGTGGGTGTGCTCTCGGTGCAATGAGCTCCTGGCTCTCCGGGAATGACTTCATTTCCTTGAGGCCAAGGTGGCAGACCTGGAAAAGCTGAGAGAGGCAGAGAGGTGTGTGGAGGAGGCCTTCAGGGACGTTATAGCTGTGTCCCACTCCAGCGATGATAACTCTCCTGCTATCATGGAGAACAATGGTCTCGGGGAAGGAGAGCATCCAGCTGAGGAAGAGGGAAACGATCCCTTAGAAGGCACCCATTCCTTGGGGGATGAGCAGCTATCCTCTCGTGCCGAGGATATATCTCTAGAGGGTGGAGGGATCCTTGTAGTGGGTGATTCGATCATTAGGAACATAGACAGTGGGGTGTGTGATGGGCGTGTAGACTGCAAGGTGTTTTGCCTGCCTGGTGTAAAGGTTGCGGATATCGCCCGTCGTTTAGATAGTTTGGTAGACAGTGCTGGGGAGGAGTCAGTGGTCGTGGTGCACGTTGGCACCAACGACATGGGGAAATGCAGCCGTGAGGTCCTGGAAGCAAAATTTAGGTTGCTAGGTAGGATGCTGAAAGCCAGGACCTCCAAGGTGGCTTTCTCTGAAATGCTACCGGTTCCACGCGCAGGACCAGCCAGACAGGCACAGCTTTGCAGTCTCAATGCGTGGATGAGACGATGGTGTTGGGTGGAAGGGTTTAGATTTGTTAGGCACTGGGGAACATTTTGGGACAAGCCGGGCCTGTACAAAAGGGACGGGCTCCACTTGAACCAGAATGGAACCAGACTGCTGGCACTTAAAATTAAAAAGGTAGCAGAGCAGCTTTTAAACTGACTGAGGGGGGATACCCGACAGGAGCTGAGAAAGGTCCGGTTCGGAATAAACCTCCCCCCTGGGATAAAAACCAAAGAAATGATGAAATTTTAAAAGGGGTAGGCCTAGAAGTAGGCATTGTGAGAGCAGGGGCACAGGATACAAATTCAGAAGAGCAAAATTACCACAGGCCAAACCACAAGTGCCAAAGACATTTGAAGAGAGACACTGCTTACAAGTGCCTGTACGCTAATGCTAGGAGCCTCCGAACCAAGATGGAAGAACTGGAGTGCTTGGTCTTAGAGGAGAGCATTGATATAGTGAGCATAACGGAGACCTGGTGGAATGGAGAAAACCAGTGGGATACGGTTATCCCTGGATATAAACTATATCGGAAGGACAGGGAAGGACGTATTGGTGGCGGAGTTGCTCTATACGTGAAAGAAGGCATTGAATCCAGCAAGCTCGAAACCCCAAAAAAGGCAGACTCCTCCACAGAATCGTTGTGGGTGGTGATACCGTGCCCCAGGAGGGACTTAATACTGGGAACGATCTATCGTCCCCCTGATCAAAATGCTCAGGGAGACCTTGAGATGAGATATGAAATTGAGGAAGCATCCAAACTAGGAAATGTGGTAGTAATGGGTGACTTCAACTACCCGGACATAGACTGGCCGCATATGTGTTCCAGTCATGACAAAGAAGCAAAGTTTCTAGATATTCTAAATGACTATTCCCTAGACCAGTTGGTCATGGAACCGACCAGAGGGATGGCAACCCTGGACTTAATCCTCAGTGGGGACCGGGACCTGGTGCGAGATGTAAGTGTTGTTGAACCGATTGGGAGCAGTGACCACAGTGCTATTAAATTAAACATACATTTAAATGGCCAATTGCCAAGAAAATCCAACACAGTCACATTTGACTTCAAAAGAGAAAACTTCACAAAAATGAGGGGATTGGTAAAAAGAAAGCTGAAAAACAAAGTCCAGAGGGTCACATCACTCGAAAATGCTTGGAAGTTGTTTAAAAACACTATATAAGAAGCTCAACTGGAGTGCATACTGCAGATCAGAAAAGGTACCGCCAGGACCAAGAAGATGCCAGCATGGTTAACGAGCAACGTCAAGGAAGCTCTTAGAGGCAAAAAGTCTTCCTTCAGAAAATGGAAGTCTTGTCTGAATGAAGAAAATAAAAAAAGAACACAAACTCTGGCAAAAGAAATGCAAGAAGACAATAAGGGATGCTAAAAAAGAATTTGAGGAGCACATTGCTAAGAACATAAAAAACAAAAACAAAAAATTCTATAAATACATTCTAAGCAGGATACCATCTAGGGAGGCGATTGGACCCTTGGATGATAAGGGAGTCAAAGGTATACTAAAGAATGATAAGGAGATTGCAGAGAAGCTAAATGAATTCTTTGCATCTGTCTTCACAGTGGAAGATATAGGGCAGATCCCTGAACCTGAACTAACATTTGCAGGAAGGGATTCTGAGGAACTGAGACAAATAGTGGTAACGAGAGAGGAAGTTCTAAGCTTAATGGACAATATAAAAACTGACAAATCACCAGGCCCGGATGGCATCCACCCGAGAGTTCTCAAAGAACTCAAAGGTGAAATTGCTGATCTGCTAACTAAAATATGTAACTTGTCCCTCGGGTCCTCCTCCGTGCCTGAGGACTGGAAAGTGGCAAATGTAACGCCAATCTTCAAAAAGGGATCCAGAGGGGATCCCGGAAATTACAGGCCAGTTAGCTTAACTTCTGTCCCTGGAAAACTGGTAGAAAGTATGATTAAAGCTAGATTAACTAAGCACATAGAAGAACAAGCCTTGCTGAAGCAGAGCCAGCATGGCTTTCTGCAAGGGAAAGTCCTGACTCAGTAACCTATTAGAATTCTTTGAGAGTGTCAACAAGCATATAGATAGAGGTGATCCAGTGGACATAGTGTACTTAGACTTTCAAAAAGCGTTTGACAAGGTACCTCACCAAAGACTTCTGAGGAAGCTTAGCAGTCATGGAATAAGAGGAGAGGTCCTCTTGTGGATAAGGAATTGATTAAGAAGCAGAAAGCAGAGAGTAGGAATAAATGGACAGTTCTCCCAATGGAGGGCTGTAGAAAGTGGAATCCCTCAAGGATCGGTATTGGGACCTGTACTTTTCAAATCTGAATTTCACATATACGCTCATGGGGTCTGAACTGGCAGTGACCGACCAGGAGAGAGACCTCGGGGTTGTAGTGGACAGCACGATGAAAATGTCGACCCAGCTGTGAAAAAGGCAAATTCCATGCTAGCGATAATTAGGAAAGGTATTGAAAATAAAACAGCCGATATCATAATGCCGTTGTATAAATCTATGGTGCGGCTGCATTTGGAATACTGTGTACAATTCTGGTCGCCTCATCTCAAAAAGGATATTATAGAGTTGGAAATTTATTTATTTATTTATTTAATTAAGCTTATATACCGCCCGACTAGCAACAGCTCTCTGGGCGGTGAACATTAAAAGGTTCAGAAGAGGGCAACCAGAATGATCAAGGGGATGGAGCGACTCCCTTACGAGGAAAGGTTGCAGCATTTGGGGCTTTTTAGTTTAGAGAAAAGGCGGGTCAGAGGAGACATGATAGAAGTGTATAAAATTATGCATGGCATTGAGAAAGTGGATAGAGAAAAGTTCTTCTCCCTCTCTCATAATACTAGAACTCGTGGACATTCAAAGAAGCTGAATGTTGGAAGATTCAGGACAGACAAAAGGAAGTACTTCTTTACTCAGCGCATAGTTAAACTATGGAATTTGCTCCCACAAGATGCAGTAATGGCCACCAGCTTGGACGGCTTTAAAAGAAGATTAGACAAATTCATGGAGGACAGGGCTATCAATGGCTACTAGCCATGATGGCTGTGCTGTGCCACCCTAGTCAGAGGCAGCATGCTTCTGAAAACCAGTTGCCGGAAGCCTCAGGAGGGGAGAGTGTTCTTGCACTCGGGTCCTGCTTGCGGGCTTCCCCCAGGCACCTGGTTGGCCACTTTGAGAACAGGATGCTGGACTAGATGGGCCACTGGCCTGATCCAGCAGGCTCTTCTTATGTTCTTATGTTCTTATTTTTGTTCTGGAATTTAAAGACTTTATTTGTGAAACTAGGATTAAGACTTGTGGAGTCTTGTGGAGGTGAACTTTTTTGCATTTTTTTGACAATACTTGTAATGAAGTGGATCAAGGAGATATCTGTCATACTACAAAACTGAGAAATGGCCTTTTAGAAATGGAATATTACACAGCTATGCATGCTAATGCAGTTAACAACAGCTGCAATTTGATTGTGCCCATATTTGGCAGAGAAGAATAGGCCAAAATCAATTTGGCTAGAAGCATTAAAATTGGACAGTGCAAATCCATAGAAAAATGTGAATGCTGCCTTAGGACTTAAAGTGTGAAACCAAAATTTCCTAAGAAGGTGATTAATTCCAAAACCTTTAGAATTCATCCACACAGATGTTCATGGACCTTTTTTAAAAAAATCATCACGAGGTGGAAATATCTACATGATCTCTTTCATTTGATGATTATTGGAGGTATACCACAATGTGCTCTTGAAATAAGGCTCTGTATGAGGTATAGTAGAGCCATGCCTGAACAGTATATTCAGAAGTAACAGATGGGCTTGTTTTCTATTTTACGTAGATGATCACTGTTAGCTTATGAAAACCCACTGGACAAGCAATGACTAGTGGATTATCTAAACAAGGAAGTAGAGGTGAAATGCCTAGATGATGTCACTCACTACCTCAGAATACAAATTGAAACGAAAGAAAGTGGATCATTCTTGCTGAGTCAAAGGCAAAAACATGTGCACTGTGTGATTTACCTCAAATGTGCAGGCTTTTCCCCTCCATTCAAATCACTGAGGCTTTAGACTTTGTAAAATGAGAAAAACTACTTTATTTATAGAAATACATAATTGGTAGGAAAGGTATAACTATTTGTTAACTGATTAAATAAGTTGGAGGTGCAATGAGCAGGCTTGGTCGTTCGCCCCATGCTAGGGGAGAGGAAAAAAGACAAAATGTCTTCTTCTGCTGGATAAAGAAGAAGGAAGGAAGGAGAGGGTGGAAGTGATGTCAGCTCCCTGAGAGTATCAGTTTACAAGGAAAGGAAGACAGGTACAGGAACACAGGTAATATTAGGCAGGCTAGCCAGCTAGAGGACCCTCTCTCCATCTCCTTTTTGTTCTTGCCACACTTCCAACCAATACCATTCTGTGTAGACATAGTTACTCAGTAGACACTCTTCATCCTCATCCTCTACTGAAAGTAGTATTCCAATCCACTTTGTATGCCTTCAGAAGTTAATCCCACTGCATCCAATGGAGCTTGCTCTGAAGTAAGTGTGCATAGGATTGTAACCTCAGCCTAAATGCCTGTAACTGGACTTAACCCACATTCCTCACCTTTTACCCTCAGTTCCATCTAAGCCTTGAGTTTAAGATAGGAGAGCCACCCCCATTCAGGCAAGTGACAAGAAGAAAAATGGGATGACTGTGCTTGACTTCAAACATTCACTTAAGTTATGCATTTTTTAAAAAACTTCCCAATAGCTTTTCTGAAATTTCATTTTTCTTAGAATGTGTGTGTGGTTTTGAAATATAAGGCATGTTTACTATCCAAAGATGCAGCAATTTACAATTCAACCTTAAAGAAAAGGACTGGAATGACATTCGTTATGTCTTGTTTCTAACATGGTGCCAAAGTAGTTTACATCCCCATTCCATGTCCTTCCACTGAAGAATCCAGTGCAGATTCTGAGGCTAAGATCCTTTACACACTTACTGTGGAATCCTAGACTTCTGTACCCAGAAATAAGCTCCACTGAGTTCAGTGAGACTTGATTCTGGGAAAATGAGTGTAGGGTTACAGGTTTAACTCTGGTCTTATTTGCAAGTAATGTATTTATATCACAACCCTAAGCATGTCTACTCAGAATTCAATAAGTAAGTCCAACTGAATTCAATGGTACTCCTATGTAAGTGGGGTGAGACCCACTTACCTCAAATTCAATAGGACTTACTCCTGAATAGGATGCACTGTGAGTATACTGCTTGCAAAAAAGCCTGATCATTTGATTGGAGCTTGCTTCCACATAAGAGGCTTTGGATCCCAGGATAAATGAATTACATTTTAATTTCTGAATAATTCAGTTTGCATCCTTTATTCCAAAAAGTATCTATCCCAAGTCTTTAGGTTAGAGCTTGGACAGTAACTGAAATAAATAAAGTATAAATCCACTCTACATATAACATTCCACTCCATGACTATAAAACATACTGAAACTGCACTGTACAACACACATTACCTTGGAAGTATACTTTTTATTTCAGTGGGACTTCCAACTAAACATCCTTAGGATTGGGGTGCCAGTCACATCAGCCTCAATAGTTCTAATGCCGCAATCCTCAACACGTTTACCCAGGAATAAGCTCCATAGCTTTCCAGGCAGGGTTGGAAAGTAGGCTCCCTGCCTGGAACCCTGGAGAGCCGTTCTCAGTCAGTGTACACAGCACAGAGCTAGATGCACCAATGGTCTGACTTGTCATACAAGGCAACTTCTGGTCTTTCTGTACGTGCGTGGGATTGTGCTGCTGACTGGCCCAGGAGCTAAGTGTACGTCTGCTTATTTTGCAGTGATTTGAACATAAGAACATAAGAACATAAGAAGAGCCTGCTGGATCAGGCCAGTGGCCCATCTAGTCCAGCATCCTGTTCTCACAGTGGCCAACCAGGTGCCTGGGGGAAGCCCGCAAGCAGGACCCGAGTGCAAGAACACTCTCCCCTCCTGAGGCTTCCGGCAACTGGTTTTCAGAAGCATGCTGCCTCTGACTAGGGTGGTAGAGCACAGCCATCATGGCTAGTAGCCATTGATAGCCCTGTCCTCCATGAATTTGTCTAATCTTCTTTTAAAGCCATCCAAGCTGGTGGCCATTACTGCATCTTGTGGGAGCAAATTCCATAGTTTAACTATGCGCTGAGTAAAGAAGTACTTCCTTTTGTCTGTCCTGAATCTTCCAACATTCAGCTTCTTTGAATGTCCACGAGTTCTAGTATTATGAGAGAGGGAGAAGAACTTTTCTCTATCCACTTTCTCAATGCCATGCATAATTTTATACACTTCTATCATGTCTCCTCTGACCCGCCTTTTCTCTAAACTAAAAAGCCCCAAATGCTGCAACCTTTCCTCGTAAGGGAGTCGCTCCATCCCCTTGATCATTCTGGTTGCCCTCTTCTGAACCTTTTCCAACTCTAGAATATCCTTTTTGAGATGAGGCGACCAGAACTGTACACAGTATTCCAAATGCGGCCGCACCATAGATTTATACAACGGCATTATGATATCGGCTGTTTTATTTTCAATACCTTTCCTAATTATTGCTAGCATGGAATTTGCCTTTTTCACAGCTGCCGCACACTGGGTCGACATTTTCATCGTGCTGTCCACTACAACCCCGAGGTCTCTCTCCTGGTCGGTCACCGCCAGTTCAGACCCCATGAGCGTATATGTGAAATTAAGATTGTTTGCTCCAATATGCATAATTTTACACTTGTTTATATTGAATTGCATTTGCCATTTTTCCGCCCATTCACTCAGTTTGGAGAGGTCTTTTTGGAGCTCTTCGCAATCCCTTTTTGTTTTAACAACCCTGAACAATTTAGTGTCATCAGCAAACTTGGCCACTTCACTGCTCACTCCTAATTCTAGGTCATTAATGAACAAGTTGAAAAGTACAGGTCCCAATACCGATCCTTGAGGGACTCCACTTTCTACAGCCCTCCATTGGGAGAACTGTCCGTTTATTCCTACTCTCTGCTTTCTGCTTCTTAACCAATTTCTTATCCACAAGAGGACCTCTCCTCTTATTCCATGACTGCTAAGCTTCCTCAGAAGCCTTTGGTGAGGTACCTTGTCAAACGCTTTTTGAAAGTCTAAGTACACTATGTCCACTGGATCACCTCTATCTATATGCTTGTTGACACTCTCAAAGAATTCTAATAGGTTACTGAGACAGGACCTTCCCTTGCAGAAGCCATGCTGGCTCTGCTTCAGCAAGGCTTGTTCTTCTATGTGCTTAGTTAATCTAGCTTTAATCATACTTTCTACCAGTTTTCCAGGGACAGAAGTTAAGCTAACTGGCCTGTAATTTCCGGGATCCCCTCTGGATCCCTTTTTGAAGATTGGCGTTACATTGGCCACTTTCCAGTCCTCAGGCACGGAGGAGGACCCAAGGGACAAGTTACATATTTTAGTTAGCAGATCAGCAATTTCACCTTTGAGTTCTTTGAGAACTCTCGGGTGGATGCCATCCGGGCCCGGTGATTTGTCAGTTTTTATATTGTCCATTAAGCTTAGAACTTCCTCTCTCGTTACCACTATTTGTCTTAGTTCCTCAGAATCCCTTCCTGCAAATGTTAGTTCAGGTTCAGGGATCTGCCCTATATCTTCCACTGTGAAGACAGATGCAAAGAATTTATTTAGCTTCTCTGCAATCTCCTTATCGTTCTTTAGTACACCTTTGACTCCCTTATCATCCAAGGGTCCAATTGTCTCCCTAGATGGTCTCCTGCTTTGAATGTATTTATAGAATTTTTTGTTGTTGGTTTTTATGTTCTTAGCAATGTGCTCCTCAAATTCTTTTTTAGCATCCCTTATTGTCTTCTTGCATTTCTTTTGCCAGACTTTGTGTTCTTTTTTATTTTCTTCATTCGGACAAGACTTCCATTTTCTGAAGGAAGACTTTTTGCCTCTAAGAGCTTCCTTGACTTTGCTCGTTAACCATGCTGGCATCTTCTTGGCCCTGGCGGTACCTTTTCTGATCTGCGGTATGCACTCCAGTTGAGCTTCTAATATAGTGTTTTTAAACAACTTCCAAGCATTTTCGAGTGATGTGACCCTCTGGACTTTGTTTTTCAGCTTTCTTTTTACCAATGCCCTCATTTTTGTGAAGTTTCCTCTTTTGAAGTCAAATGTGACCGTGTTGGATTTTCTTGGCAATTGGCCAGTTACATGTATGTTTAATTTAATAGCACTGTGGTCACTGCTCCCAATCGGTTCAACAACACTTACATCTCGCACCAGGTCCCGGTCCCCACTGAGGATTAAGTCCAGGGTTGCCGTCCCTCTGGTCGGTTCCATGACCAACTGGTCTAGGGAATAGTCATTTAGAATATCTAGAAACTTTGCTTCTTTGTCATGACTGGAACACATATGCAGCCAGTCTATGTCCGGGTAGTTGAAGTCACCCATTACTACCACATTTCCTAGTTTGGATGCTTCCTCAATTTCATATCTCATCTCAAGGTCTCCCTGAGCATTTTGATCAGGGGGACGATAGATCGTTCCCAGTATTAAGTCCCTCCTGGGGCACGGTATCACCACCCACAACGATTCTGTGGAGGAGTCTGCCTCTTTTGGGGTTTCGAGCTTGCTGGATTCAATGCCTTCTTTCACGTATAGAGCGACTCCGCCACCAATACGTCCTTCCCTGTCCTTCCGATATAGTTTATATCCCGGGATAACCGTATCCCACTGGTTTTCTCCATTCCACCAGGTCTCGGTTATGCTCACTATATCAATGCTCTTCTCTAAGACCAAGCACTCCAGTTCTCCCATCTTGGTTCGGAGGCTCCTAGCATTAGCGTACAGGCACTTGTAAGCAGTGTCTCTCTTCAAGTGTCTTTGGCACTTGTGGTTAGGCCTGTGGTAATTTTGCTCTTCTGAATTTATATCCTGTGCCCCTGCTCTCACAATGCCTACTTCTAGGCCTACCCCTTTTAAAATTTCGTCATTTCTTTGGTTTTTATCCCAGGGGGGAGGTTTATTCCGAACCGGACCTTTCTCAGCTCCTGTCGGGTTTCCCCCCTCAGTCAGTTTAAAAGCTGCTCTGCTACCTTTTTAATTTTAAGTGCCAGCAGTCTGGTTCCATTCTGGTTCAAGTGGAGCCCGTCCCTTTTGTACAGGCCTGGCTTGTCCCAGAATGTTCCCCAGTGCCTAACAAATCCGAACCCTTCCACCCGACACCATCGTCTCATCCACGCATTGAGACTGCGAAGCTGGGCCTGTCTGGCTGGTCCTGCGCGTGGAACTGGTAGCATTTCAGAGAAAGCCACCTTGGAGGTCCTGGCTTTCAGCATCCTACCTAGCAACCTAAATTTTGCTTCCAGGACCTCACGGCTGCATTTCCCCATGTTGTTGGTGCCAGCGTGCACCACGACCACTGACTCCTTCCCAGCACTGTCTACCAAACTATCTAAACGACGAGCGATATCCGCAACCTTCGCACCAGGCAGGCAAAACACCTTGCAGTCTACACGCCCATCACACACCCCACTGTCTATGTTCCTAATGATCGAATCACCCACTACAAGGATCCCTCCACCCCCTGGAGATATATCCTCGGCACGAGAGGATAGCTGCTCATCCCCCAAGGAATTGGTCCCTTCTAAGGGATCGTTTCCCTCTTCCTCAGCTGGATGCTCTCCTTTCCCGAGACCATCGTTCTCCATGATAGCAGGAGAGCTATCATCGTTGGAGTGGGACACAGCTATAACGTCCCTGAAGGCCTCCTCCACACACCTCTCTGCCTCTCTCAGCTTTTCCAGGTCCGCCACCTTGGCCTCAAGGAAATGAAGTCGCTCCCGGAGAGCCAGGAGCTCATTGCACCGAGAGCATACCCACGACTTCTGTCCAACAGGCAGATAGTCGTACATGCTGCAGGCGGTGCAAAACACTGGAAAGCCCCCACACCCCTGCTGGCTTCTTACCTGCATAGTTTTGTTTAAGGTTTATTACGTCAATGGGTTGGAGACTGCGGTATAGTTGAGGTCAGGGAACAGACGGGCAGAGTGGGGGGCCCTGGCCTCCTCGCCCTGCTGCCGAACTCGCTCTGCTGCTTAACTCGCCTTGACGCTTTTTTTGAATTTGAATTTGAATTTAAGCCTCACTCTGCTGCCCAATCCTAGGCCTCTTTGTTGGGATGACGGCAGTAGAATAGTGGCAAATTCAGAAGTGCAGGCTCCCTCTATGAGAGTTACACCACGCCCCCTCACAACCACCCCTTTTCAAGTTTCCCTCATCTCCCTTACTCTCTGTAAAGGTCCACACTCCTCTGTAACAGTTGTCCCTAGGAGCCAATCAGCATGAAAAGGGAGACTGTGGGTTAGCTACTGAGAAGAGTCTTCTCAGTGGCTTACTCACCTCCTTTCACTCTGGTTGGCTCCAAGCAACACAAAAGGACAATAACACTGGTGGTTAACATGCTCCCCTTTTATGCTGACTGGCTCCTACATAGGGACCCGGCTAGGACCCTGCTCCCAAAAAAGTAAAGGGTCTACCCCTTGAGACCCGGGACAACTACACCCCTAGATGTCAGTTTTATGGTAATCGGTTAAGGCTTCCTTCCAAACTAACGCGTTTTCAGAGTGATCCCGCATCCATTAAGCGGAAGGTGTTCCTTTAAAACTGCTTGACTCGAGCTTTTTAAACCAAACTGATTGAAATCTGTGGGGCTCCCGCCAGATCAGCTGATCTGTGGGTCAGCCAACCCGGGCTCCTGAGGCCGCCAGGGCAAATAACCTCCCTCATCACCCGGCACGCTGAAAGCCGATCCCTACAAACCAGCAGCCTTCTTTGAACCCGAAACCAGGCTTGAAGGAGAACAGACGGCGAAAAAAAGTTTCTCCTTCGCTAGACAACAGAGAGGCGCTCAACTTTTTCGCGGCGCGTCTTCTGCCGCTTTTAAGCCGCCTCTTAATAGACTAGAGGACCCGCAAGGCCCAGGATGCGGGATGGGGGGAGGGGAGAGCATCAGAGCCAGATGAAGCGGGAGACGTGACAAAAGGCAAAGTTGCCGGCGCGCCTTCCCCGCTGAGCTCATCTGAAAACGTCCTAGGCAGCAACTTTCCTCCTTTTCCTTTAAGGGGAGCAAAAAAGTGTTTGGACCCAAAAAAATAAATGAGAGAGCGAGAGAGATGCTGTTCCTATTTGATGATGATGATCATCAGCAACAATCATAGCAATAAGAGAAACCCTCCCTAGGCAAGCGGCAGGGCATTGCATCCGACCGGAGTTTTTTTCCCCCCAGAGGCTTTTTTCTGCAAAATTCCCACCCCCCCCGGATTTGTTCTTTTTCTGTCTCTTGTGTTCACAACAAACAACAACAACTCTGGGGCTCTTCGACGCAGGCCGTTGAGAGCTGCGGTGGCGGTAGCTGCGACCAAATCTTGCCGCAAGATCTCGTGGGCAAACAGATGGAATTCCCATCGCCGGCCGGCAAAGGAAATCCAGCCACAAAGAAGCTCAAGTCCGGGGGGGGGGGGGCTGTAGCCCTGTGCGGGGAGTGATTAAGCCAAGCGCTCAAAAGTATTCCTGCCGGGAAAGTCTCTACTTTTGGAGGACAGAGATGAGGGTCTGTCGGAGTGCTGTACTTTTGGGGTGTTTAATTTAGAACCGAAATTCATGTATCTGGACGTCGGGTCTTATTCACATCCGGGACCTTTCCTAGCAAAGCCTGCAATCCTGCTCAGACTTACTTGGGAGTAAGTGCCATTGACGCCAGTAGGATTTCTTTCCTGGTAAACATAGATGTTCTCAGTGAACCACATGGAGGCACGGTCGAGGCAAGGTTAGCCCTGTCACTTCCCACAGATTTCAGTGGGAGAATTAAGCACGTGCTTAACTTGCTCCCAGCTGCTAAGTGCACGTTCCTGAGAAGTAAGACTTACTTCGGGGTAAACAGGATTAGGCATGAGGTGCACAGTGCTTAAGGTTGGCGGGATCGTGCCCACAGAATACATAAAGTTTATAGATTTATGGTTTATCGTATAACCATAGATTATAAAGGTTCTAAAGAAGTTCCCCTCACCCTTCTTTTATTTTTGCAAAAGGGACAGAATTGTTTAGAAAGTAAGACATCTATCCTTGGACGGCTTATTCATCAGACTCTTATTAAACAGAGAGAGAGAGGTTTGGTATAAAATTATAAAGCAGCGTTTGAAGCAATTTGAAGAGAAGGAGAGTGTCAAGCTCAGAGCAGCATTATTCTTCTGTCATAAATGTCACCACTTTGGAGTGTGCAATCCACAGCCCACTCCTGAGGCAGGATCCAGCCAAAGTCAAGGACATTTATAGATGTGATCCTAGGACTTTTCACTAGGGAGTGACGCCAATGGAATTCGATGAGACTTACTTCTGAGTAAACATACAGAGGTTTAGGGATGCAGAAATACTTTATGCTGACTGGATAGGGGGGCCCTGGTTAATACTATGTAAGTACAGAGCTTCCAATCCTAAACAAACTAACTTGAAAGTTATGTTGCTTTTTCTTTTTTAATTTGACAAGATTTATATACCGCTTAATTGACAAAAACCTCTAAGTGGTTTACATAAAAATCCCACTTCAAGCATATGGACTGACTTCCAAAAAGTCAGGCGGTCCTAAGACTAAAGTTGCAATCCTTTTTGCACACTTACCTGGGAGTACTCAACAGGCCAATAGACTTTTAAGAAGACATGCATAGGATGGTGCTGTGAATCATTTTAATACATAAACGAGGCCAGAAGAAAGACCTCGAGTCAAACGCAGTTTTCTTCCACGTAAGCGTGCCTTAGGATTTCAGCCTTAACTACGTAATAGATCCGGCTGTCAGGTATAAATAAAGAACTCCTTGTCCCCATCTTCGTCTCAAGTTTATCATTGTGTGCGTGGTCTTTTCCTGCAGGTCGATCCTATGCACGTTTACTGGGAAGTTAGCCGCCCTGATTTCGATGGGAGTTACGTCCACTAAGGATAGAGTGAGCTACAATTTGCTCTTCCAAAAATCCCCGTTCTTCGGGCGAGGGAGGGCTCCTCCCCTCCTCTGAGAAAGCGTTTGATGAAATGATTCTAATTGCTGTAGCCCGCCATCCATTCAGGAGAACAAAAGTTAACAGCATTTGACTTAATTAAGTTTTGTCTGTCGCTGTTTTTAAAAGGCTAGGTCTGTCATGGTTGTACAACCAGCAATTCCCCAAAGCAGCATCTGATACCGTTCAAAGTAGGTTACCCACCTGTTGGCGAGCTGCGCCTGGTTTATGGGGACGGCTTTTTAGCTCTCAACAATTTAACGCTTTGTGAAAGCCAGAGTTCATCTCCGGTTTCCTAGATCCGTTGGCAAAGTGAGATCCCGCTGTCAATGATTTAAAGGAATCGCGGAGGCCTTCTAATCGACTTGCTCAAAGTTCAGCTAAAGTCAGTGGCGAACAGGGACCACGTGGTAATGTTGCCACCTTTTTTGGCTTCCCGGGCTCTTGTGTTTTTTGGACATGCGGTGCAAGCCAAACTTCTGCAGGTGAACGTGTTTCGCCTTGCAAGATGGGGGGGGGGGAAGACTCCCCAAACTGATTTCTGTATTGGCACAGGTGCCCTGCTATTTAAAAAGCTGGCAACGCAATTTATTTGGCTCTTTTGTATTCCTGGCAACAGACACTGGAAATAACTCAGCGCCTGTTGGTTGCACGATGTGACCAAACACGACAACGAGAAACTTATACATTAGCTCCACTCTGTTTCAACAGTTGAAATACACATACCCACACTTATGCACGCAACATTGTATCATAAACCAGAATGACAAGTGACGTTTCTGTGCCTTTTATCCAACAGTGAAAGATTCCTAACGCAATTCAACTAAGATACCAAAATGTAGGCCACTCCTAACCTAACCCTTTTATCACCTGGAAGGGGAAGGGCCCTAGTTCAGGGGCAGAGGATCTACTTTGCTTGAAGTGGTCCCAGGTCCAACCCCTGGTATCTCCATATAGGGAGGGCCCTGTCTGAAACGCAGGAGAGCTTCTGCCAGTCAGCGTAGACAATATTGAGCTAGACGGCCTGACTCGGTATCAGGCAGCTTCCTACCTTCCGAAATTCTGTTGACCACGTAGGAATTTTAAGGCACAATCCAACCAAAATTGAACGATCATAATAAGCCTGTAACGATTAAACGCTCTTATCTGGGACTTAGCCATGCGGAACACGTTTCTGATTAAACGTGGATAGGATTGCACTTCAAGTCCCATTTATGTCAGTGGGAGTGATGTCAGAACATGCGATCCATCTCTGTTTGAAATCCACGGCGTTTAAAACTGGTTGGATCCTGTGGTTGATTAAGGGTGTGGATCACAGTCTGACGGCAAGTAACCGCCTTTAATCCAAGGACAACTGAGACGGATCCTACGTATATTGACTCAGAAGTAACCCAAAAACTGGAAGTATGTGGGACATGCTGCCAAGTATGTACTTGAGCCTTCACAAAGTGGCTCTGGCTTGGCAGTCTTAATGTACACTCCCTGCTGAGTAAGCCATATTGAAATCGAGGAGGTTTATTTCCGAGTAACCGTGCATAGAATTGCGCTGGTTGGCTTTAAAATAAAGGGGTTTCTGTCTAAAACAAAGGGGTGTGCGATCAGCTAGTAACCTCTAAACACAATAAGTTAATAAACGGAGAGTTGGAAGAACTGATGAATGGTGCTCCCCTAAATCGAATTTCCGCCAGGACGGGGGGGGGGGCAGGGGTGTCGCTGTGCGCCAAGCAAGCCAGCCTCTAGTATGTGGGCTTTGAAAAGACTGAGACGGGTTTGAAACGAAGCCATCCATCATCTTCACTAAAGTTGCCCGATTAAAAAGTTGAACTTTGGAGAGGACTTCAAAGGCAAAAAAGTGCCCCGACGCAGACTACCAAAGAGTTTTCTCTGGCTAGCTGCAGGAGGGGGCGAAGGGAGGGGACTTGGCGGGGGTCGAAACTTGCTTGTTCTGGTGTCTGTATCTGTCACTATCGAAACCAAGAGGCAACAACAGTCCTTAGTATTTTTTCTAAGTCTTCAAAAGCTTCAGATTTAAGGTGTGTGTGTGTGTGTGTGTGTGTGTGTGTGTGTGTGTGTGTGTGTGTGTGTGTGTGTGTGTGTGTGTGTGTGTGTGTGTGTGTGTGTGTGTGTGTGTGTGTGTGTGTGAGAGAGAGAGAGAGAGAGAGAGAGAGAGAGAGAGAGAGAGAGAGAGAGAGAGAGAGAGAGAGAGAGAGAGAGAGAGAGAGAGAGAGAGAGTACCAATCAAATTAAACACTTCGGAGGAAAAATTAGCCTATTTATTTAAAACTAGTTCTGACAATATCCTTGCCAGTTTCAACGATCTTAGTGCAGGTGTCGTGCACTTTGGCAAGAAATTCCCCCCAAAGGATTCAGGTTTTGGCTCGCAGACCTTGGATACAAGACTTCAAAGTATGTCCCGTTGGTGGTGGTCTTTTTTCTTTTTCTTCACCCCCCTTCCTTTTCTGTTTTAGTCCCAAAGGGTTTTTAAGAGCCAGGTGTTAAAAGGTTGCTGATTCTTTCAGTAACACGTCTCTAAAAACTCTGAAGACTGCAGTCTTTTGCACAGCCACTTGGGAGAAGCTCCTTTCAGGTCTATAGGATTCACTTCCAAGTATCGTGCAGTTAAAATCCTACTGATTTCAGGGGGAGAGTTAGGCAAATGCTTAACTCTTTCCCCTTCCCTATCGATATCAAAGGGACTTAGTGCAATCCTAAAATGTCTACTGAGAAGTCGCATCGAGTTCAATGGGACTTACTCCCAGGTAAATGGATATAGGTTTGCAGTCTAAACTGTCCATTCTCATCCTTTGGGGCTGCAATCCTGTGCTCCTTTACCTGGGAGGATTGCACTGTCGCTGATTTTTTTAGGTGTACTATTTCCTACCTTCTTCCTCTAACTTTGTCATTGGGATCATTTTCCATCTTCTCCACTTCCTGAAAGGTGCTTTGCGAAAGGTTTGGAAGGAGGGAAAACAAGAGCGAAGAACTAAAGCAAGTGTTCTCCCATTAACAATATCTTCTTGGTTTCACGAGAGAAAAAACCTACCTTGGATTTTTCAATTTATAGACAGCACAATAAAATGAAAAAGAAAAAGAAGTGGAATGAAAGCAGAGGAACAAGGCTGATATGTGACGGTTAAAAATGAAAGACCGCCTAATTACATCTAATCCCACCTTCCAGATACGCAATAATGCCGGTAACAGAAATACAATTGTTCTTGTTCAAAATACTCGTTCACATACTCTGCCAACAAGTGTTGGATTCTCTTTCTCCATTCTTAAAGGCAAGAAGAATTTGGAACCGTTTGGAACCTATTTTAATACCGAGTCCCTTCCTTCCATCCACGGTAATGGAAGATTTGAGGGTGAAAGGAAAAATCGAATGACTCGTGAACTATCCTAAGAGAATTTTTTCCGCATTAAATTCGGTGCCATTTATCCTCTGGCAAGTGGGCAGTTTCCACCATCAAAGGGGAGAAAGGAAAGCGTTTTGGATTGGGTGAGGGATGTTCAATGCAGTACTTTCTGATCACTTGTAAAGAAAAGAAAAGAATGCTTTACCCAGATCGTTTTGCGAAATCGTCTTCTGTGACTCAGCACAAGCAAATTGCCCTCTTTTTCTAGAACTGCCTTGCAAACCCTGTTGAATGCTAAAAAGTTTACATAAAAAGCGCTTGCGTTTACTTAATTGAGTATTTCCGGTCTGAATGAATTGCAGCCACTTACTTTTCAGAAAGACTATCAAGCCACAAGCACCAAAAGAAAGACATCCTCAGTTTGGAACAGAGGCTTTTTTTAAAGGGGGGGGAGCGAGCTCCTCTTATATACCATCTTCTTTTCTGATTTCAGTTGTTTGGAAAAAATGTGGCCTACCCTTATGCAAAAGTTTGGATTTGAATTATGAACATTTGAAGCGCTCAAGACTTTATTATTTTTCAGTATTTCATTTGTCTGCCCTAGAGTGACTTTCCTCCCCGCTGATTCTAAAGCTGCGGTTTATGCATGCGCAGTGGCTTGGGTCTAAGTCCCGTTGAATCAAGGGAGATTGAATAAACCACGGAGGGCACAGGAAATGCATGTCCTAATTTGACGTGCTCTTCCCGGGTTTGGCTTGGGACAACAACGAAACGGATCGAAAGCGGATTGGGATTCTGGATCTTGCTCGCATCCTGCTTCCCGACATCGCAAATAAGTCATCAAATCTTCGGCGGAACATTCTGTGGGTGGGGAGGGCTCCAACTTGTGCCACCTCTCTCTTTTTTAAAAAAAGTGTTCACAAAGACAGCTGGGGACAAGGGCGGGAGAGAAAGAAAGACAAAGGGGAGGGAGCACCTCCGTCTAACAAGATAATTCTTGCTCGGAGTTTTATTTCTCCTTTAGACTTCCTCTTCTTTTGTGGCCTGACACGGCGCTTGTTCTTTCCCCATCTTTTCTCTTCCCCGGCTCCCCCTATTCTGAACTGTTTTGCAGGCTGGCTTTGTTACTCTCCGGGCGGGAAGGGAGAGAGATCCGAAATCCCGGAGAGCCCCGCTTCTCCAAGAAGCCCACCGCCTTGAAAGGGAGCGCGGGGGTCTGCGAGGTTGCTTACGCATGCAGAACGTCCCAAGCTGTTTTTGTGCATCGGGCTGGCGAGGGGGCAGCGGGGCGCTTGCACCCAATCTTCCCGCGGACAATAGGAGGCTGGACAGCTGCACAGCCGCCACAAAAGCGCCCCTCTTCGGCCCGCTCTGTTTACTTAGTGTTGCTTGTGACCTCTGGGCTGCACTTGTTGCTAATACAGATGCTTATCAAGCCCGTTTAATTGGCTTTCTTCCTTACGTGAAGGCCCAGCACTCTTTCGCTGCCCCCCTTTCGCCCTCCCCCTGCCAGTGTTTCCAAACAATTTAATTGACTCTTCCTAATATTAATCTGCTTTCTCCCTTGGCTTATTTTTAAAGGGGGAGAGATCAGAGACTGAAATGCTTTTTAAAGCCATATGGTTCCCCAGATCACCTAAAGAAAGAAAAGAGAGTGTGTCCAGGTGTATTTAAAAATTCAGGTCTCTGCCTCACTGAAATAACTTTTTTTTAGTTGTAATGGGGCCATATCAGAGAAAGAAAAGTACTTCTAAGTGAGCAGAATGGGAAAAATATCTGCAGAAATCGATAATGTGGAGATATGGAAAGGTCTCTCTTCCTGTCCCCACCCCCATCATCCCCCTCCCCAAGTCTATTCTATTAAATAAGCTGAAGATAACTTATCTGATAAGTTTTCCTTGAACTCCTACATAACATTTATGGGGTAAGGCACAGGAATCATCAAAGCTATCTATGTGCCTATGCAAATTTAGGGGATAATGATTATGAACAATATCATGGATGTCATATGGATGAATAAATGGTAAATCCACGAAGCATTTGAATTCACAGTCCAGGAAAATCAAAATCCCTCCCCCCCATCTGAAAGTCATTCAGTTAGACAGAGATTGTATGTGTGGCTAGAGATAACATATCCTGTCCTTTCTTCTGAAGTTTCCCTATCCCATGGTGGAACTTAACAGTAAATATTTTTTTTAAATCAAAAGTAAATCCAAGTTAATTTAAGTTGAATAACTGGAAAATCCTTTACATGCCTACTGAGAATTAAGTTCCATGGAGTCCCTTACTCCCCAGGTAAGTGGATACAGGACTCAGTCTTAGAGGATGTATATGTCATGGATTCATACACACATGTATTGCTTGTGGTGCACAAGACTATGTAAATGTATAGGTATGTAATATGTAATCTAGTATAATGGGGTGGCTAAGAGACTGTACCCCAGTTCAAGGCTCATCTCTGTTCTGAAAGAGGTTGCCTTAGGCAAGCCGCACTCTCTTAGCCTCAACACCTCCCCATCTGCAATAAGAAGGTAATGGGTGACTGTTGTAAACATTACATTGTAAAGCAATATGTATATGAAGCACTTTGTATCTACTTTGTCAAGTGTTATATAAATGTGAAGTATCAAGATATCTATAGGGTACACCACATACACATAAACATACACACTGTAGGTATAACATAAATATACCTACAAAATTTCTATCCCCACTTGCTCCTGAAGAAGCCCAGGTGGCTTGTCATTTTAACACTTAGTATAGAGTATTGTCCTATACAAAATAGGGCTCTGGTTACAGAAATAGCTATCCAAAAAGCACGGGAAGCCATGTTGACCCAATAGAAAACTTTCAAAAGCCACAGCCAGGCAATACCTTGATTAGGACAACCAAAATGTCTCAAAACAGTGAAGAAGAACTCAAAAGCTGGCTATCTTGTGACATTTTGGTTGGCCTTAAAGAGGGTATTGTCCAACTTTAGCCAGAGCTATAGATTTTCTGTATCTAGATTAGTGGATTGTACAATCTGGTAACGTGTGCACCTGCCCACATATATTTTCACTGTGGCCATGGACCAGTAACTTCAGGACTACTAATATATTGCTGTATGTTACTTTCCTGTCTTGCATGGTACCAGACACTTCTGTCCTACTGAGCTTGTAATCTTCTCTACAGAACTTCTCACTCTTTTGAAAAGCCCCACTGGGAAAAGGTAAATCCAGCCCTCTGGCCTCATCAGCTGAGAGGCAAGACTGGCTAGTATAGGACAAAGTGTCATTCAGGAGACCTTTTCTGAAAGAGCTGTAATACTGCTTCCCAGGAGACTAGATGAAGGTCCCTTTAGACCACAAAAAGGGGGGGATGGAAGATGCAAGCATCAGGGTGAAGGTTTCTTCTGTCTGTCATCTTCAACTAAAGAGTGCTGTTAGTTGGACTGCCAAAATTCCTGGAGGAGGGTGGCAAGGGGCTACTGTTAAAGGTTTTTGTGCCTTCTGTTACACTTCCTTAGATTTAACAATATAACAGAGAGAAAGTGATGGCTAGCTTTGCCTTCTGTTCTGTTGGGTAAGTTATGGGAGAGCACAGAATGCCTAGGCTTCATTGTCAAATGAAAACCAACAATGTAGCACTATTTCATTGTAGATAGGAAGAGAAAGCAAGGTGCTCATCCCCTGCTGCTTGGAATAGGTTCAAGACAAGATCATCCTGCTGGGATACATTGCCATGCTAATGTTGGGAATAGAAGCTCAGCAAAATAGTGGCTTGGATGGGAAAGGAGGCATCACCACCCTATTATATGTAATACAAGTGCAAGACATGTGCCCCAGTACAGGATAGCTCTCCTTCCCCCATTTGGAATAGCTGCAAATTCACTCTTCTATGGCTAGGAACAGAAGTTTAGCAAGGCATTGTTACTTTGGGTATGAGACAAGTAAATGGAACATTTACAGACTGCTTGCAATAGAGGCAGGCACTTGAAAGGAAGGGAAAGAGCTACATTGATAGTTGATTGTCTAGAGTAGACAGAGGCTCAGCTCTAATAGAGGTGATGCCCTGATGGTCAGATCAAAACCATTCCCACAAAACTGCTAAAGATTTGCATACATGCTCAGCAGGGCAGGGTTTGCAGGAAAGGTCTGCCCTGAGATTCCAAGGTTAAATATGGGCACTTACCTAGACGAAGCCTGTGCTGACCTCTGTGGAATTTATTTCAGAGTAAACATGCACATGATTGCACTTCACATATGTTTACTTGGATGCAAGTCCCACTGAATTTAGAGGAACTTACTATAGGACGGGCCCAATGTCCTGTAGGACCCTGCAGAGTTGCGTAGCAGAACGGAGAGTATTGAGTGAGCTTATGTGTGTGTGTTTGAATCTTTGCTAAGATTCTACCTTCCCTGCAAATTAGTCAGACAGAGACTTTAAGCTTTAAAATAAGAAAGAACTACTTTATTCTGGAAGTACATACTTGATAGGAAAGAGTTATATATCTAGCTAACTAGCTATGTTGGAGCAGCAGACTCTGATCCCAGGGTCTGCCCCATGCTGGATGAGAGGAGATACAAAGGAATAGATGTCTGCTCCCCTCTCGAGAAAGAAGAAGACTAAAACTGGGAAGACGGGAACTGGGATCAACATTCTTCTGCATATCAGTCTAGCAGGAAGGGATGAGACAGCAGGAGATCAAAGAGATAGGTATAGCCTAGCAACCAAGATGTCTCCTCTCTAGCTACCCTTTTTAACCCCATGCAGCCTCAACCCACAAGTTGGAGTTGAACCTCATACATTCCAACACATTCCCATCACTATGTTTAGATTTGTTGTCTTCATGCTTGGAAAGCAATGCCAGATTCAAAGCACTAGAATCCTCTTCCCATCAGGTGTTGTTATTAATTTTCATGGTGGCCAAATTTGCTAATGAAATGTTCAGGGTGGTAAGAACAAAAGAGGATTGCAAGGAACTTCAAAAGGATCTTTCTAAACTGGGTAAATAGACACTGAAATGGCAAATGTGATTCAATGTAAGCAAGTATACTCTTTGGGACAAAAATCCTAACCTCAGAAGTACGATTATGGGGTCTGAACTGGTAGTGATGGACTAGGAAAGAGACCTTGGAGTTAAGTTGGATAGATTCCTGAAAATGTCAGCCCACTGTGGGGTGCCTGTGGAAAAAGGTGAATGCCATGTTAAGATTCATTACGAAAGGGATTGAAAATAAAACTATCAATAACATAATGAAGTTACACAACTCTATGGTAGGACCATGCTTAGAATAACGTGTTCTGTTCTGATCACCACACCTCAAAAAGAATATTGCAAAGTGGGAAAGGGCTCAGAAAAGAGCAACCAAATAATAATGGGACTGGAACAACTACAACATTTGGGGCTTTTTTTTTTTTTTTAGAAAAAAAAGGCAGGTAAGGGCGAACATGATAAAGGGGGTATAAAGTTTTTTCTCTTTTCATAATTAGAACCCAGAGTCATCAAATGAAGCTGAATGTTGGAAAACTCAGACAGACAAAAGGAGGTACTTCTTTATACATCCATAGTTGAAACTATAGAATTCACTACCACATGTGGTAATGGCCACCAACTTGGATGGCTTTAAAGGAGATCTAGACAAATTCGTTAGCTTTGTCTGCCTACTAACCATGATAGCTATGTACTACCTCCAGTATCAGATGGTATGCCTCTGAATATGAGTTGCTGATGAGCCCAAGAGAATAAAGTATTTCTGCACTCTTGTCCTGCTTGTGGGCTTCCCATAGGCATCTGACTGGCTACTATGAGAACAGATGGGCCTTTGGTCTGATCCAGCAGGAATCTTCTTAAATTCTTTTGTTCAGCATCATCATAATTTTTTTGTTTATTTTATTTCTCAAAATCAGTTGTAGGTCACTCTTTGCTTGCTTTTTTGTTATTAAAATGTAGCCTAACAGAATTAATGGTTGCTGACCTTTGCGAAATTCCTGAACTCGGGTTTCAGGGAAGCCCAATGGCCTTAAGAAGGCTTGCGTGCATGTCATGGCCTTTCTCCCTCTTTGGAAGTACTGTTCCTGTTGACCGCGTAGCTTGGATGTGATGTTGGGACAGCGCCTCCTTCCAAAAAGGAAGCTTCGCTGGGTCTGGATACAGAGGGGGAGGGGGAAGAGGCGGCAAACTCTTTGTAGTCTGCATCGTCCATCTTTAATTCAGTAACGTATCTCTATTCCTGGGAGCGCCGCCTTTGATCTCTTTTGATTTTTTTTTATTTGATAAAAAAACATCAGATCTGTTATGGCCTAAAATTCCTCGCTTTTCCATAGAAACATATCCATTCCTCGGGGATATTGATGTTTTCTTCTTCCTAGGGGTTATGATATGGTAAATCAAATTCAGAAAAGCCGGGACAATGCCAGCATTCATGGGGCTGAAGCTGAGGGGCTGCGAGTCTCGCTCCCGTCGCCCAATGAATCAAAATATTGTTCCGCCGCCGGCTCTTTAAGGCCTTTCAGCGCCTCCAACTTTGCGCGAGAGGCAGCAGGTTGCGTTGCTACGGCGACCCTACTGTAGGACGGCTGCGGCGGCCCCGAAGACAAGGCCCTGAAAAGGGAGGGTCTCCCCCAGCCAGGCAGCCACTTCCGATGAGGCAGCCACTCGCCTCTGGGACCTCGCCTTGTCACCGCAACAATGGGCAGCTTCGCGGGCTAAGGGTTTCCCTCCCTCCCCCCACGCTGTAGCCCTTTCTTGCCTTTGATCTATTTAAACAGAAAGAAAGAAAGGACAAAGTCAGCGAGGAGGGGAAATTTATTTATTTATTTTGCAGATGCACAAAGCAGCCTGGAAGATTTTGCTTAAGCGGGAACTTGATGGTACTCCTCAGCTTTTTCTCCCACCCCACAGAATACCGTGCTTCTTTTTTCTTTTTCTTTTCCACGCCCTTAGGCGATCAGAAGGGAAGGAGAGTAAACCTCACCTTCCACTCCCCACCCGCCCCAACACTGGACCTCTGAAAAGAGGGAGAAACACAAGAAGTCCCTGGTCTCCGCAAGAGGGCACTGTACTGAAACACGCTCTAATAGCCCTTCCGGGTCAAAGGCCAGAATGTATTATTGTTTGTTGTTGTTATTTATTACTACTATTACTACTACTACTGTGCTGAAAGTCATCAGGAATATACATACACAACAGCAGCACAGTTATATGACGTTCTCTTTGCAGATTATGTCATCCCTCTCTGTTTTCTACACAGCATTATAGATGTTCTGATAAAATACGTTTTTGATATCCCCATCCAACCTGTTCACTATGCCTTAACTCAGCTGAAGAAAAAATAGATTCACTCATGGCGTTCTGAAGCTTCTGTCCCTGCTGTTAATTGAAAGTTTATTTGTAAACCCAATTTTATTTATTATTAACTATGTTGTTTATTAATCATTTTGTTTACTTATATTCAATAAGGATGAAAAAGGTGTGTTTAAATGTCACAGGAATGTGATTGCTATTCTTGGAAGAGGAGGTGTTTTTTTAAATAACCTTGACTCAGCATTTCTTTTTCTCAGACAAGGTTGCTCACATAAAGTTGACATAAATTCAACAAGCATAAAACGGCTAATTTAAAATGGAAAATGGTCACTCACATTATTAATACTGCCTCCAGTAGAATGTAATTGATTGTGCTACTTCTAGTAATGCATCCAGCCTTTTATTATTATTCTTTCTTGACTCTTTTTAATGTGTGGTGCAGATGTACCACTCTTTCTAATCCTGGCTGAACTGATTGATCTAGGCAAACTTTGCATGAGTAACCATGAACAGAAGCTTTAGGAATCCTGGGCTTGCTTTGAAGCCATACTCCCCCCTCCCCACTTTCCCCTGGATTATAGGAGCTCTTAAAATATGCAACCTGGGCCTATTGTTTGTTTATTAATTTATTAGCATTTGACACAGTGTCAGTAGGAAAAGTTGGAGTGCCGGTGGGATTTTTGTGCCGGTGGGATTTTTGTTTGGCTTTGTTTTTGCTATTGCTCCAGAGAGGAGGTATTTGACATCTCTTTCTTCCTCTGAAAAGGGACGAGAGATGATGCCGGAGGGAGGGGATACTAGAGGTGGAGACTGCTCCTGAAACTGAAGATTACCCTTTTTCCATTTTTGCCACATAGCTAGGGCAGCTTTGTACCTTCATTTAATATATGAGTGCCCTTTTTTTGTATGAATGTTGCTTCTCAACATGTATATCTGAATCACATATTCCCAGGTAATTTCCAACAACAATTATACATTACCCCCAAACAGTCCTTGCTTTTCAATGATCTTCCGTCATTAAGAATCTGTAGAGGACATACTTGAATCTGCAGAAGACATACTTGAAATAAACATCACCACGGAGTAGTGAATGCATTTCCAAAGCTCCCTCAGTACTAGCTGTAATGACAAGGGGCCTTTCACTCCCTTCCTTCCATGATTGCCAGACTGGGTAGGCTAGTCGTGCCACAAGCTCTTAGGTAAGCTGCCACCACACTGCCTTTGGGATCCCTCTATTCCCTGAAGGGAATGCTTTCTGGGAATCCAAGGCAAATAATTATGAGGGGAACCAGTGAAAACTGGATAACTGTTCTGTGTCTTCCTAGAGCCCATGGTAGCTTGTTTTTCTCTGTCAAACTACACATGCACATGTAGCATTACCTAGCATGATCTAGGCATGTGAGGGGAAGATTCCCTTTGAGTATGACCTCCCTTCATGGTCTTACATGCATAAGCTGTAATTCTGTGCATCATATGCAGTGGAGCTTCATCAGAACCATTCATTCTTGGTTACAGCTGGCACAAACATGAAGCCTTTCCACTCAGTGGAGAGGATCAATGTAAGATGTTTTTACATGCTCTGCCTGGACTGGACCTGCACATCCTTAGATTAGTGATAGCTATCCATGCCCTGGTAATATCCCAACTGGATTTCTGTAATGTGTTATATGTGGGGCTTCCTCTGAAGACAGTTTGGAAGTGTCGGCTGGCACAGTCAATTTGGATCATATCACTCCAGTATTAAAAGAGCTGTACAGGCAAGCTGCCTGCCTGCTTCTGAGCCCAATTCAAAAAGATAGTATATTGTATATTGACTCTGAAAGCTCTAAATGGCTTGGGACTAAGGTACCTGAAGCAGCACCTTCTTCCATACCATTGTGCCTGCACTATTAGCTAAGACCCTTCTCTCTGATGTGGGAGGAAACCAGAGAGAGGTCCTTTGTGGCTATAGCATCTAGTTTATGGAAAGTCCTCTCCAGAAAGGAATTGCTTTCTTTTAGGTTCCAGGCAACAGCCTTTTTATCCCAGCCTTTTAAATTAGAGAGATTTTTTTAAAAATCAAATTGCTCTGGGTTATCTGCTAGCTTGGTATATTTTCTCACTTTGCGATTTCTCTCTCTCTCTCTCTCTCTCTCTCTCTCTCTCCCTCCCTCCCTCCCTCTCCCTCCCTCCCTCTCTCTGTGTGTGTGTGTGAGATCAAAGTTTATTAAACTGAAATAACTGCACATTGGAACATGACATTTGTATGAACTGAAAGCCTGATATAGAACTAAGAAGTTAACAGTGGCTAACGGTGGAAGCTCATTCAATTCTAAACTCTATACTATATAGAATTATTAGCCAGTTATCAGTCAACATGCATGCATGGAAGAGTCAGGTTAGGAAGATTATTTATCTAAGAAAGGCAATGGTATCTTTGATTAATGTCCTCACAGTCTTGGTGGCTTTCTCATCCAACCTGCTGGACTATACAATATAGGCAGAATCGCAAAAACTTAAACTCTATGCCCAACTTACCCTTCGCCTTTTTTCTCTCTCCTGAAACATGAGGTCAATACCCAAGTCCAGGCAGTGTACCTCCAACTTAGTTAGAACTAGGTATGCCTTTCCTAATTACTATGTATTTCTATAAATAAAATAGCTTTTCTTGTTTAACTAAGTCTTAAGTCTCAGTGATTTAAACACAGGGTAAATGCCTGCTTTTTAGGTAAATACACGTATTGGCACACGCAGCTAAGAATGCTGAATTACTCTACATACAGACAATAGTTGTTGCACTCCAACTCCCATCAGCCCCAGCCACCAAGCTAATGGTTAGGGATGGTGGAACTGGTTTCCCATCCCTGCTGTAAAGCCATCTGAGCCAGTGGCCATCAACATATCCTGTGGCAGTAAATATCCAGAAGTTACCAATGTGTTGTATGAAGAAGTATTTTACCTGAATCTACAGCCAGTTAATTTCATTAGGTGACCCTAGGTTTTTGTATTATGAAAAGGGGGGGACTGAGTGTCCAATTTCTCTACCCCATTCATATATTTATAAACCTTGATCATATCTTGCCCCATTAGTCATCTTTTTTTCCTAATCTAAAAAAGCACCTAATGTTTTAACCTTTTCACATATTAAGGTGCCTCAATTTCTTCATCATTTGGGTTGTTGAGATGGAAAGTGTGAGGCATGGACATCCACAGGAATTTGGAGGGGGTACAGAAAGAGTAAACACTCCAAATGAATAAACAAATATATGTAAGTAGCAGCAGAGAGCAAATATTTCTGATAGATCTTGTGACTGAGCAGTAGCAAGGCCTGAGTTGACTAGGCCTCTGAGAAACACGTCTTCCAGGTCAACCCCTCTAATGATTCTCAACGGGTAGACCTGCAGAGGTAAACTTTAACTCACCACAAGGAAGGCAAACACAGTCATGGGGTTTGAACTGGATCTTTTACTTAAAAACATCAGCCATTACTGGTTACATCAAAAGCAAGAGATAAGGGTGGGAGGGACAAAACAACTCACAACTCAGGAAGGCCACTTCCTGGGCCTAAATACATTAACCCTTGAGTGGATTTTTTCTTTCAGTACTGGGTATTAATTAAAGACTGTTGTTTATTCCAGCATGACCTGATGTCCATCTTTGGGTGAACCTGGTATTCAGACATCTTTCCACTCACTGCTGAAATCCTGTCTTCTTTTCCTGTCTTCCTTCACTGCCCCTAGACATTAATTAATTGCACTGCTGCTACAATCAACTTTGCAGTCCCCTTTTCACTGCATTTCACTAACAAAACCAGATGAACAATACTGGACTGCTACGTCAAGGTTGTCAACACTACCTCCCTCCGCAAATTGGGTACAACAAATGGGGTTACTCTGCAGGGCTGGCATAACCCACACCTTCTCAGCCATACTTTCCCATACAGTGTGGGTATAATAATGATGGACTTTATCTGCATTGGCATTAACAGATATTTTTGCTACAAACGCAGAAGAAAATCACATTTTTTGTGTGAACTAAGGCCAGAGCTCCAGCCTTTGCTGCTATCTTTTATTTTTTTTACTTGACACACTGCTCCCCAATCACAGCTACACTAACATTCCGGATACCAGAATTGAATTGTTTCCTATAAATCACTTCTCCACCAGGAAAGAACAGCAGAAAAGTCTGAAAAGCAAATCAAAGCTCTCCATAATGGGTGTTTCACTCTAGCCTTCTCTTTGTTTAATTGTTTAATTGGCTATGACTTAATTCATTGGCTAAGGTGGGAGCAGGCTAGGTTCTCACAAAACAGATGAGAATAGTGCTTGCATATTTTGATTCATATATCAGGTTCTGCAAATGGTAGAAACCTGAGGAGCCATCTAACCTCTCCTACAGCACGGTGGGGCATTATGGTGGGATCACCACCACATTTACATCCATGCAGCTGGGTTGGAAAAATAGATCACTGCACCATCCTAGAGTCCCAATCTGACCCAGTGTCATCATGTGATGACAGCAGTGCCAGCTCAGGAGTGGGACTTTTTGCTGGCTGCCACCACTGGGGATTCTACCCACCTGCATGTTTGGCAGGCAAAGGGGAACCTCCACACCAGCATGTTCAGCAGATGGAAGCCCAGTAAGGTTAAGCGAAGGAACACCTCTGCCCAATCCAATCCCCCACCCAGCCAACACAAAAGGGGTTTGGATTGTTCTGTCCCCATCTTTTTCAAATCTGGAGATTATGGTTCACATGGGGGGGGGCAATTGCCCTCCTTTTCCCCTGCCTCCAAATGCCCATGGGGTCAGGAAGAAAGAGCAGAGAAACTAAGAGAAGATTGAGAGACTGGTACCATCAGAGCATGATTTTGGGGCAGAGATCCAGGAACGTTCCCAGCAGAAAAACAGGAGGGTCCTGGAATGCAACGTGGCTGCCTTACCACTGTTTGAAGTAAGTGAACTAATACAATGATCACCTAAAGAGGGGGCTGTGATGTTCCTATATTAATGTATATATGGTAAGTGTTGTTGTTTTAGAAGATACATGGTAAGTGGAGTGAAAGAGGGGGAGTGAATGGGCAGTAGAATGCGAGATGATTGGCTGAGTGTTTAAAATGGCTGAATGTATAAAAGGAAGAGTGAGAGTGGAATAGAGGGGGAGAAGAGAAAGAGTGGATTGCTTGGTGGGGTTTGAGAGAGTTGTTTGCCAGGAGAGCGTGAAGAAAGAGGGAGGTGGAGTTCGGATTAGTATTGAGTAAAACCATATGCTTATGTGCTTTAAGAAGAAATCTTGTTAATCTTGTTAGCTTTGTTATCTTTAATAAATACTTAATTTGGTTTACCAAAGGCCTGATCCTTGGCTGGAGTTTCACAGACCAGAAGGGAGGGTAAGGTAATGACCAAGGCTGAAGGGGAACTGTAACAAATGGTGGCAGCGGTGAAGAGAATAACAATACCAGTATTCAGAGTCTCTGGGAATACTAGTATTGGGACGTTACTGGTGGTTGCCTAGCAGGGGGATCTGTTGAGATCTGTGTTAGAGCAGATAGGTAAACCATAAGAGAGTGCGGTCTGGACTGGTGGAGTCCTTGGTGGTGCCTAGAGACAGGCAGTAACCACGAGCAGGTAGGAACCTGACAGGGAGAGCCAGGGAAGGATGCATCACAGGGGCCCCTGTGAGCTCATTAAGTGCAGTGTCTAAAATTACCTGCCAGTGCCACTGATTGAGAAAGACCTGTGGGTTTATAGAAGTGGGGGCAAAGGGATAAAGCAGAAATTGTGATACAGAAAGGGAATACAAAGAAGGAGCAATATGGAGTGAATAGAAAAGGGGGCAACATGAGGTGCAGAGAGACATCTGAGGTAGAGAAAGAGAGGGCACCTGAGAGAATGTGTACAAAGAGACCTGTAGCGGTTCAGAAAGTGATGGGTACTATTGTGAGAAAATGTGAGACTATGAGAAATGGGTCTACACAGAGACCTTTGGCATAGATATAGAAAAAAGATGGGCCAGGGAACTATGATAGAGCTTCGGCTATGGGGCGGTATACAAGTGCAATAAATAAATAAAATAAATAAATATGATAAACAGAGAAAGAAAAGTTAATATGCATTATGGAGGAGCAGAAGGAAGGTTAACAGGAAAAGGTTCAGAGAGGTCTGAGGTAGTAAAGAGGAAATATTCTGTAAGGGTGCAGATGGGAAAGCAGGGCTGAGAGAGAATTGGTTAAAAAGAAAGCACTGCATTAAAATTGTAACAAAAATGTCTTTCCTCCATTTAACCCATCAATATTGAGTTTATAAAAAAAATTAAGAGTTATACAGTACTTATATTTATAAAATATAACAGCATCTTTCAGACTGATTTGAGGTGTGCATCCCTGCATTATTGATACTGAGCTTTTTCCCCCCAATCACTAATGTCTTTTTTCACTGGACCTGCACACAGAGTTGTTTTTTTCCCACTGATCTCTCCAGTAGCGCAAGATATTGCTGCTCTGTTGGGCCCACAAATGGAAAATCATGCAGCATGTAGATAGAGATCATCTCTCTTTTTACTTATGGTCAAAGAACACTTCCATCCACAAGAGACTTCCAAAGACTTCTCTCACTTTGGTCATGTTGAGGGCATATCTATGCAGCAAACCTATATCAATTTTTAACAAGCCAATTTAACTGCCAAAGCTATCCCCAAAGATTCCTGTCGTTGAAGTCTGGTGGGGAGTGCAGAGACAATCATATGTTAATGATCCCCTGCCCTCACTCACAAAACTACAGTTCCCAAAGTTCCCTGGAGAAAGGGAATAGCTATCAGCAGGGTAAACCTATGTGTACTCCCTCTACCAACTACCAAGCATGGATAGGTTTGACTGTCCGGACGTTTCCCACAAGAAACACTGGGAATTGTAATTGTTGTGACCTAATCCCTTCACAAAAATGCAAACCTAGATTTCTCAGGAGACTTAAACTATTAAGCACAAGCCAGATCACTGTCGTTGCAGTTTCAACTTTCAGAAACCAAAAGGACTTTTGCCATGAGTGTTTGTGAGGAAAGAGGTGGAATGTGGCCATGGAAAGCAAAAATTCAGGGCATTGCCTACACGCAGATAGGGGAAAGGAGGTTCAGAAAGGACCTCCTCTTCATTTCCTAATTCTCCCTAGGCCTTCAGGTGGATTGCTTTGGAGGAAAACTATGCAGTTTCCATGGGAACTGTGTGCATCAAAGGCGATGGATGCTCGGAGCTTTGCCAACCAACAATTTGGGAATGTGGGAGTAGAAGAGGTGTTTTGTTGCCTTTTTACCTCCTGTCTCACTGTAAAATCAACTTCTCCGTCTTTCATCTGAAATCAGTCATAATGCTCGTATAGGGATTATTGTTGTTTTTGGAGAAAGAGAATGGTTGCCTTTGTAATCCCTGGTCACATCAACATCACACATTTAAAGTGTGTTGCTTTCCCCAAAGAATCCTGGCAACATTATACCTCTCACAGAGCTACAATTCCTAGCACCCTTAACAAACACTTCCCATGATTCTCTGGGCAAAGTTATGTACTTTAAATGTATGGTGTGGATGTGAGCCCTATATTCATCCTTTTGCCAAAAGAGAATCACTTTTCTCCATGAGGCATTCTAGAGGGCTAGCTCTGTTGCAATGAAAGCAACAAAGAATCTTGTGGTACCATAAAGACAGCTTGGTTTGTTTTGTTTTGTTTTGTTTGTTTCTTTGTTGGATTTATATCCCACCCTTCCTCCTAGCAGGAGCCCAGGACTGTGGCCTAAGCAGAAGCTAGTCTTCCAAAGTATTTGCCCCAAGAAATTGGATACTTAAAGACGCCATAAGACCTTCAGGAATATAAGAATCTGATTTATACCCAGTCAGATGGTCTGGTCCATCTAGCTCAGTATTGTCTGCAATGACTGGCAGGAACTCTCTAAGGTTTCAGACAGCCCTTCCTGGAGATAATGGGGATTGAAACTGGGACCTTCTACATGCAAAGCAGAGAGATAAGGGTTCCAGTCTGTTTGCTGCGTTTGATTTTTGTGCCCTCAAGCTTCTAAGCATACTATTAGAATTTTTTCTATGAAGGGACCAGTGGAATATTTTCTGTGAAGGGACTAAGCCTCTCTGTCTGGCCCTTGGGGTCCTCCCCAAGCTACATCACTCCTCAGCCCTGCTCCTTGCTTGCCTGGATGAAGGATGCATTCTTTCACAGTAGATAATGCAGTCCTCAGGCTGGAAAAGGTGCTCTATCCCCCTGTTTTAGGGCATGGGTGGGGAATATATAATCATTTAGATGTTGTTGGACTGCAGTTCCCATCATTCCTGACCACTGGCCATGCTGGCTGGGGTTGATAGGAGTTGGTGTCCAACAACAGCTGGAGGACCACAGATTCCCCACTCCTACTGAAGGGGGATTCCCCTGCAGGATGTTGTTGACTCTAGGCATTATATACAGAACAGGTTGAATGTCATGGGGTGGGGCCATTGAGACCCCACATCCCTCACCCTATGATCAGGTACATGGCCCTGAGATATGGAAAACGATGGGAGCCCCCTCTCATGGAGCACAGGATTTGAATGACAAAACGCTCCAGCAGTGAAAAAAGTTGTGCCTCCTCTCACAGCTGGACAGGTGAGAGGCAGGGGACATCCTGAAAAAGCCTCGATTCTGCCTGCTGGTGAACAAACACCAGCCAGGAGGGATGAGCAGCCTGTGACCAAGCTGCTTGAGGGATTACCCTCCTGCTGCCATCCTCAGAGAGAGGGAGTGGAGAAAAAAATATGTTTCTTTAAAGTGAAACAATCAAAATAGCAACAAGAAAAATAAAATGTAGCCCCTGCAAATGTTGGAGGTGTGGCAAGAGCAACTCCCATTTGGTTCTCTTTGCATGCCTGAGGGGAGATAGAGAGAGCGTCCTCCAGCTGACTAGCCTGTCCTTACCTGTGTTCCTCTTCCTATCTTCCTTTCCTTGTAAACTGATACTCTCATGGAGCTGACTTCACCTCCAAACTCTCCTTCCTCCTCCTTCTCCATTCAGCCAAGGTAGAGGAGACATTTTTGTCTTTGTTCCTTGTGATGTTCCTGCTTATAGTGTAAATATGGTAAGTGCTGTTTATATAGAAGACATATGGTAAGTGGAGTGAAAGAGGAGGGGGGAGTACATGAGCAGTAGAATGCTGGATGATTGGCTGAGCGTTTGAATGGCTGGGAGTATAAATGGAAGAATGACAGTTGAATCTGGGTGGATGTTGGGAGTGTGGAGAAAAAGGTGTTTGAGGGTGGAGGTCAGGAGTGTGGAGAAAGAGGGAGTTGGAGTTCTGATTAATAATAAGTCAAGTACAAAACAGGAATAAATGAAACCATACGCTTGTGAAACATTCTAAAACTAATCTTGTTATTTCTGATATTTAATAAATACTTATTTGGTTTACCAAAGGCCTGATCCTTGGCTGGGGGATATACATACCAGAAGGGAGGGCAAGGTAATTACCAAGGCTGAACAGAAACAGTATCTAATGGTGGCAGCGGTGAAGGGAGGAATAATAACAATTCAAGTATCCAGAGCAACCCAGAGTTGTATGCGTTATCTATAAAGATACAAGGGGGTTGGGAACAGCATAAGCATGCAGTCACAAGAGTAACCAGCTAGAGAGAGACTCAGGCAAAGTCTCTGGGAGTATTGGTTATAGGATGTGACTGGTGGTGCTGCCTAGCAGGGGGATCTAGTGAGATCTGTGCTAGAGCAGAGTGAGAAACCATATAAAGGACGGTCCGGACTGGTGGTATCCCTGGTGGTGCCTAGTGAAAGGCAGTAGCCACAAGCAGGTGGGAACCTGACAGGGAGAACCAGGGAAGGATGTCACATTCCTCTCTATCATGGGGTGAATCACCAAGCCTGGCCATTGTGCTTTCAATTTAGTTACTTCGTTAGAACTAGTTGTGGCTTTCCTATGAACTATGTATTTCAACAAATAAAGTAGCTTTTCTTATTTTACAAAGTCTAAAGTCTCAGTGATTTTAATGCAAGGTAAAAGCCTGCTTCTTTCAGATAAATCACACAGCACATGTAGCTTAACTCTGCTGCATCTTAGTTTAATTCTCTGCTAATGCATAACAGGAGGCAAGTATAGGAGAAGTGATCCAATGTCACTTACTTGGAAATTAAAAAAATAATTCAGACTGAGCTTTTTAAATGTTTAAAGTGCTTCCTACAACAACACTGTAAGGTAGGTCAGGATTATTATGGGGGATACTGTTATGTAAATTGGTACAGATATTAGCAGAGATTGTCAATGGTCTGAGATGCTGTGTGCCAGTGTGTGCGTTTACCTAAGTAGCAGGCTTTTACCCTGCATTGAGATGACTGACACTTAAGACTTAGTAAAATAAGAAAGATTACTTTATAGAAATACATAGTAGATAGGAAAGGCATACCTAGTTCTAATTAACTAACTAAGTTGGAGGTGCAACACCCAGGTTTGGAAGTTGCCCTCATGGCTCAGAAGAGAGAGCACAGAGACAAAGGTGTCTCCTCTCTCTCTCTGACAGTCAAAGAAGAGAAGAAGGGGAAAGGGCAGAAGGAGGAGGAGCAGATACGCTTCCCTAAGCATATCAGACTAAGACAGAAGGAAGTCAGTCAGAGCATCACAGGTAAAGGTAGTCAAGCCTAGCCATTTGGAGGACCCTAACTCTATCTCCCTTCTGGAACATAAACAAAATAACAAAACAGGACTTGCTCTTGCCACACTTCCAACAGATATTTGGCTCAGCAATACATGTGAGAAGGATCTTGGAATTGTTGTTGATCACAAGCTGAATATGAGCCAACAGTGCAATGTGGTTGCAAAACAGGGAAATGCTATTTTAGGCTGCATTAACAGAAGTATAGTTTCCAAATTGCATGAAGTACCAGATCCCCTCCATTTGCCACTGGTTAGGCCTAAACTTGAGTACTGTGTTCAGTTCTGGACAATGCACTTTAAGAAGGATGCAGACAAATTGGAACAGGTTCTGAGGAGGGCAACAAGGGTGATTGGGGAACTGGAGACAAATCCCTATGAGAAGAGGCTGAAAGAACTGGGCATGTTCAGCCTTGAAAAAAGAAGACTGAGGAGAGATATGATAGCACTCTTCAAGTCCTTGAAAGGTTGCCATACAGAGGAGGGCCAAGATGTCTTCTCTATCATCCCAGAGTGCAGGACACGGAATAATGGGCTCAAGCTACAGGAAGCCAGATTTCGTCTGAACATCAGGAAAAACTTCCTAACTGTTAGAGCGGTACAACAATGGAACCAATTACCTAGGGAGATGATGGGCTGCCCAACACTGGACACATTCAAGAGGCAGCTGGGCAATCACCTGTTGGGAATGCTTTAAACTGGATTCCTGCATTAAGCAAAGAGTTGGTGATGACCTTATAGACCCTTTCCAACTCTGCTATTCTCTGATTCTATCATTCTATCATATGTATTCAAATCACTTCACTTTCCTGGTTATGTATCTCTATCTACAAATCCATGTTATCTCCATCTATAATTTCTCCTCACTGATTGTTGGAATATGTGGTTCAACTCCAACTTGTGGGTTGAGGCTGCATGGGGGTAAAAAGGGTAGCTAGAGAGGAGACCTCCTGATTTCTAGACCTATCTTTTGATCTCCTGCTGTCTCTCCCTTCCTGCTAGACTGATATGCATAGGATGTTGACCACATCTCCTTCCCTCCTTCCTTCTTCTTTCTCTTGAGAGGGGGAGCAGACATATTCTCTTTGTCTCTCCCTCTCCTCCAAGCATGAGGGCAAACACTAGGTTTAGTGTTTGCATCTCCAACTTAGCTAGTTAGCTAGATGTAGAACTCTTTCCTATCAAGTATGTATTTCCAGAATAAAGTAGTTATTTCTTATTTTAAAGCTTAAAGTCTCTGTCTGACTAATTTGCAGGGAAGGTATAATCTTTAGCAAATATTCAAACACACATAAAGACTCACTCAGTCTCTCCATTCCCAGTTTCACCACTCTCCGACAGGTTTTGGGTCTAGCCATGCAAAAGGAGATCTGAGAATTTAAAGGAGCTTTTGTGTTGGGAATCAAGGAAGCTAGTAAAGACCTTCGGAGTTTAGTCAGTAAAGAGTTAAGCCTTTTTCTTAAGGATGGCTACAATGGAACAACAGCTAAGCCTCAACAAACTTTCACCTGGAAACTGGAAGCTGTGGTCATTTTGGATGGGATGTCACTTAAAGCAATAGAAGCTAATGGAAGTGATCAAAGACCCGGAACTGGGACCAGAAGGCTTGCAGGAAGCAAGGAGAGTTTGGACTGAGAAAGATGAAAGAGCTCAGGATCTCATTGTCAAATGCATGAGTAACTCGCAAATCCCTTTGATCATTAACATTAAATGCCAGAGAAATGTGGATTGCACTGGAGTCTAACCACCAGCCCAAAAGCCAAGGGCATTTAATTTCAATGTTATGAAGTCTTATTAACTTGCAAATGAGGGATGATTCATTTGAAGAACACCTCACTAAGTTTATGGTGTTAAATCACGGAATCAAAGAAGCCGGCCCCAAACTGGATCAGCCCATGCAGATTGCTCTGTTTCTAGATTCCCTCCCAAAATCAATGAATACTTTTTGCCTCATATTGCAACAACAGCAAAAGACTCTAAATGAAATTATATCAGAAGTCAGAGAGCAATTCTTTCAGCAAAGCATTTCCTCTTTCCTTAGTAAACAGACTTCTGGCAGAATGCCAGTCATATGCAGATTTGGAAAACAAAAGGAGTGATCCAAAGGCTGCTTTCTATGTGGTTCAGAGACTAACCAAAAAAATCAGTGCGACAAGACAGGGAAGTCTGAAGGACAAAATAAAGGATTTAAAAAGACAGACAAGAAAGATGTCAACAGTTTACAAGTAACTCATGCTGAGAAATGTAATGATAATAAAGTCTATATAGATTCGGCAGCAAGTGCTCATCTGATAAATCCAAAGACCCTATTTGAAACTCTAACCCCACGTGGAGGCTCAGATAAAGTTGCTGACTCACAAGAAGTGCCCATAAAGGGGGAAGGGAATGCAAAGCTGGTTTGCCAGATGCCAAGTGGTACTAGAGATTTACCTTAGAAATGCACTCTGGACTCCAGGAATTTCTAATAATTTGATCTCAGTCAGTGAGGCGACCAATAAAGGATGAACAGTGCTATTTGAACAAAATTCCTGCGCAATTTCTCAAAATGGTGTACAGCTACTAGGCACAGCTACTAAGAGAAAAGGAATGTATGAAATTGATCAGCAAAGTGAAGGACTGCTGTAACAAGCCATGTTTGCATTTATGGCATAGAAGGCTTGGACACAAAGACATTGCAAAGATTAATACCCTTCAAAGGAATAATTTAGTAAAAGGCATGAAAATTGAACTCTGCCAAGAAAAGGGAAGATGTACGTGCTGTGTTAAAGCTAAAGGGACAAGACCAAGTTTTCCTAAGCAGAGTGAAAGGAAGACTAAGCGCCCCCTAGAGTTGATTCACAGTGACATTTGTAAAAAGGCCAATTCCTTCAAATGGTGGAAATAGATATATTGTTAGTTTTATTGATGACTATTCAAGATTCACTGTAATCTATATACTGAAAGAGAAGGGGCAAATGCTTCAGAAACTCAATGGTGACCACTAAATTCCAGAGAAAGCCACAAATTCTACGTTCTGACAATGGAGGAGAATGCATGTCTCATGCTACCCAGCAGTTTCTGCGTGAACATGGGATTGAGCATCAGACCACTGTACCTCACAACCCAGAACAAAATGGTGTCTCAGAGAGAAAATTCAGAACCCTTATTGAGATGGTGAGATCAATGCTAGAAGATGCCAATATCCCACAGAAACATTGGGGAAAGGCAGTGTACACTGCCACCTATCTACAGAATCATTGGCCAACAAAAGCGAATGGCAACAAAACTCCATTCGAATTATGGCATGGACGCATACCCAGTTTGGCTCATATAAAGGTGTTTGGATCAAAAGTGTACAGTCACTATGACAGCAAGATTATTGGGTGCATAAAGATGGAAGATGGAAGATGGAACCAATATGGATAATGGAAGAAGAGTGATTTGAAATTACTGGACTTAGTAGACTTGATGAGTTGGATTAATTGACATGTTTATCTAGAAAAAAAAATTGATGGACATATATCTCAAGGATTGGAAACTTCTCTTTGACTTTTTGTGGAATAATAAAATGATATGATGTTAATGAGATTTGAAACCAATTAAGATAACCGCTGGAGGAAGGTGATTTTATAATCTATTAAGAGACAGGCTTCTTATATATTATAGATTTATAGCTGAACTATGACAAATTGGAAGTCAATATTTTTATATATTTTCTTTTCTTTTCTTGTTGTGTTAGTTATTGATTTGTGTTTTTTCTTTTTGTATTGTTTTGGTTTTGAAAATTTGAATAAAAATTAATTGGAAAAAAAAGTGTACAGTCACATACCACATCAGAAGAGAACCAAACTGGACAACACTACAAAAGATGGAATCTTTGTTGAATATTCTACAAAACAAAAGGGATACAGAATCCTAAACAGAAAGGATTGAAATCCAAAGAGCTGTCTACTTTGATGAAGGTCAAGGTGCATTCCAAACAGAAGGGGCACAGAAGACCACAACAGTGAAGAAGATAAAGTAGAAATACCATACAGCACTACAGATTACAGTAACATGCCAGCACTGGAGGACAGTGAGGAATCAGAGCAAGAAGGGGAACCTGCACAGCCAGAACGGGCAGCAGAGAATCCTGTACCAAGATGCTCTAACTGCACCAAAAAAGGGGTACCTCCACTGAGACTGTCCTACCTTGCAAGAGCTGATGAACTTCCAGAGCCAGAGATCTGGAAAGAGTTTGGAACTGTGGTCAAGCATACAGCAATCAGGACACTCCTGAGTGTCTCTCCCAACAGGAAGATGCTAGTAGAGCATGTAGAAATAAAGGCTGCAAGAGCATGGAATGACAAACTGAACCAAATGCTCTTGAAACAAGGCTTTAAACGATGTGAAGCAGACAAATGCTTGTATAGCAGATTCAAGAACAACGAATGGACATATTTTGATTTATGTAGATGATTTACTACTGGCTTATGAGAGTCCACAAGACAAGCAAGAGTTAGTAAATAATCTAAGCAAGGAAGTTGAAGTGAAATGTCTAGGTGACATCACATACTACCTTGGCATACAAACTGAAAGAGAGGAAGATGGATCCTTTCTACTGAACCAGAAACAAAAGATTCAAGACCTACCTGAGAGTCTAGGACTGAAGGATGCACATCCAGCACCTACACCAATGGAAGTAGGATACTTGAAAACAGACCAGAACAATCAATCCTGGGAAGACAACGAAAGCTACAGACAAGCTATAGGAAAACTCCTATAGATCAGCACAATAACCAGACCAGACATGGTGGTAGCTATGGGATACCTTTGCAGAAAAACTTGCCAAACAAGAAAGACTGGGAAGCAGTCAAGAGAGTGGCAAAATATAGGAAAGGCACCGCAAACCTAAAACTAAAGCTATCAGCTACTCAAGATCCTAAACTTCTAGGAGATGCTGATGCTGACTGGGCTGGAGACACCAAAGATCGCAAGTCAACCAGTGGAAACCTTTTCTACTTTGTGCAGTCACTTATCTGCTGGACAAGTTGAAAGCAAGAGACTGTAGCACACTCATCTACAGAGGCAGAGTACATATCAGCTGATGAAGCATGCAAGGAAATGCTGTGGCTACCCAAGCTTCTAGGAAACATGGGCGTATCTGAACCAGAGCCTATCAGAATAGTTGAGGACAATCAAGCCTGCATAAGACTCGAGGAATCAGAAGGGCAAAGTTCTTGCATGAAGCACATTGATGTGAAGTTCCACTACCTAAAGGACATAAGGGAGAAAGGACTTCTAGAGATGACCTACTGTCCAACAGAAGAGATGACAGCTGATGCTTTGACCAAACCATTGGGCAAAGTCCGATGCCAGAAACGATGAGGCAAGATGCACTTTGTAGAATGAACCAAGTTCTCGTTGAGAAGGGATGTTGGAATATGTGGTTCAACTCCAACTTGTGGGTTGAGGCTGCATGGGGTTAAAAAGGGTAGCTAGGGAGGAGACCTCTTTGTTGCTAGGCTATACCTGTCCTTTCATCCTTGCCGTCTCTCCCCCTCCTGCTAGACTGATATGCAAAGGATGTTGATCCCAGTTCCTTCCCACCTTCCCAGTTCCTTCTTCTCTCTCGAAAGGGGAGCAGATATCTTTCCTTTGTCTCTCCCTCTCAACCAGCATGAGAGCTGCACTGGGACCAGTGCAGACTGCTCCAACATAGTTAATTAGCTAGATATAGAACTCTTTCCTATCAAGCATGTACTTCCAGAATAAAGTAGTTGTTTCTTATTTTACAGCTTAAAATCTCTGTCTGACTAATTTGCAGGGAAGGTAGAATCTTTAGCAAAGATTCAAACACACATAAAGGCTCACTTAGTCTCTTCATTCCCAGTTTCGCCACTCTCCGACGCTGATCCTATCAGGTTCTACATCCGGATTGCCTTGACAAGAAACTCCATTGGTTTTTACTAAGCCTTCTTCCTAATGGAGGCGATCAGCTATCTTAGCAGCCAAGCACCCCCCATTCCAAGCAAGTGTATTCCAAATACCTTCTTGGTTACACATTTCTCCATTTATTATTCCTCCCCATGCTATCCAAGAGTATTCAGAAAAATGTCTGCCTAATAGTGTTCTCTTGCCTAACAGTGTACATCCAGGAGCATAGTGGTGAATTCAGAAGTATAGGGTGCTTTCATGATAGTCACAGCCACACATACCCCACTCCCCTTATTTTTGCTACTGGGTTGAGAATGAGATCCTTGTTAATACCTTCTCCCACAACAACAGACATGCCTAGGAACCAATAAACATGAAAGGAAAGAGTGTTAGCTACTGAGAAGAGTTTCTCAGTAGCTAACTCACCTTCTTTTAGCCTTATTGCTCCAATCAGCAGGAATGAGCAAGGAAGCACGTTAGAAGACTCTACTCAGTGGCTAACACAATCCCATTTCATGTTGATTGCTTGCAGGCTGCTGGAGACATAGGGACCCTACTGGGACTCTGCTCCCTAAAAAGTAAGGGGGGTCTAAGACCCCCCCAAGACCACAGACAACAACACCCCTGTGTAGATCTATACAAGTCTATGTAGAAGTAAGCCCCATTTTTGTGGGGCTTTTCCCAGGTAAGTGTGTACAGGGTTGCAGTCTAAGAGTTCTGTGCAGCTCCAAAGCCTTCATCAGAACAGAAATCAGTCTAATAAAAGCTGTAATATTTACTTTTTCATATAAAGGATCTTAAAAAAGAAAACCCTGTCCATCTTTCCTTCCTTCCATTATGCAGGTGGTTAGAGAACAAACTAGAGGCTATAATAGTGTCACCTCCCGTTACAAACCTGGAACAGTTTGTTCCAGTGTAGTTCAATTCATAAGGAAGGGACTGCTCTGTGTATCCAGTAAATAACTGTATATTATATTTGCAGCCAAAGTATTGCTTTTATTTTTTACTTTTTGTACTGGTATTAATAAGAACAACCTTTTGCTTATGCAGGTCCATAAGGAAGGCTGCAGTGCTTAATGAATTTGACTCTTATGTAAAGTGCAAAGAACATCCTGACTTCCAAACACCTTTATTAGGACTGAAGGAGACTTTTGGCTTCATCCTGTGCATGTTTCCTGGGAAATAAGTACGGCTGAGGGCGAGTTATTCCCAAGTGTCTAAGTTTTCGGCTTTGAATTTCACCCCAGTACTCAGTCTGCATAGATCTCTTAAAACTGCAGTCCTAAGCACATTTACTTGGAAGTAAATGCCACAGAAACCTATTTAGGGTGGAGAAATCAGCTACATTGATAGAATTGGAATAAACTCTGTATGTGCTTAATATTTCTTCCTTAATTACAGAAACCCTCCAGAGCCCCCGTTTATCATCTTTTTCTAACAGTAACCATATATGTCACATATATATAACTTTGGACTCACTTTAAAGTCCTAAAAGTGGCTAGCATTTTTTTACTATCTCATTGCTAACAGTTTAGCAATTTCATTTTATTCCTGATCTGGTCGTTTTTAAAATATTTTGTTCTGGATGGTATGAGCTACAAAAGATCAAAGGTTACATGATCTGCCTGCGATTAAAAAAAATGATGGGATATCTTTCGTCGCTTTTGATGTCACTCTTCTAAATAATCGGTCAGAGAGTGAAAATGTTCTTGGGGGGAACATTGGGGGGAAGCGATGTAATGAGCATCTTTAGTAACGAGTAACAGACAACATCATGTTATTTGAACAAGGGATTCTAATTCTTTATGTATTACCTTTTCTCCCTCCCCCTGCCCCGCGCTTCAGCCTAATTCTTTATTAAGAACTACCAGGTGGCGAGAAAGAGCCAAGCACCTTCACATCTCAATTTTTCTTCTCTGACATTGGAGGGGGAGGGGAGGGGGAGAGACGGGTTCCCTATGTGTCAAGGTTGTAAATTTCCTTTATTGGTTACAGACTGAACAAAGTCCAGCCGAGCCATCATAGAAAGCTTCTGGAAGCATAATGAGTGGACAATGGGGCCCAAATGTTATAAGCCCTCCAGAGTAACCACGATGAAGTGAGCAAGTAATTACAAGCTGGATTGTTTAGGTAGCAGACATCTACGGAGTAGAAGGAAATCGCGAATTATACCGGATATGGTAAAAGGCTGTGCGTGACAGTTGTTGTTTTAAAGAAAACTTTCCCGTGCAGCCTTTAGGAACGTCTTATTGGTATCTCTCTAGGCACACTAACAAATAGGTCTGCAGCCTTTCTTTCTTGCAGATCGCCTGAGCGTTAACCAAAAAAGCAAGCTTCAACTTTTTGAAACTTTCAAAGTTGCATAGGGAAAATATGACTCAAACCTATTGTCAGAGCCCGATTTCCCAGCCAGGATTTGCAAATACTCTGAACCGAAGCACGTTGACTTTCACTGGGATGTACTTAGTCGATCCGTTTATGACGTGACTCTTGGGCACGTTGCTTGAAAAGAAGTCCCAGGGAAATCAGTGGCAGGCTTCCAAGTAATAATAGACCTAGGGAAAGGACGTCAGCGAAACCGGGTTCCAAGCAAATGTGCCTCGGGTGGCAGTTTAAATTGATTTGAAGTCAATAAACGGGTTGTGGACAACAATGTTAAACTCTTAGTTCACCTACTGAAGTTGAATTACAGAGCAAATGCAAGCATGACTATACTCCATAAGCGTGGGAGGGGGGACGGAGACTTTAAACGTATGCGGAGAGCAGGCGATCCAAAACAGGTTTCCTCGAAAGTAAGGCCCTATGAGACTGATTGCTTAGTGAAACCGCAATCCTACCTATGCACATTTACTTGGAGGTAAGCCCCACTGCTTTCAATGGTGCTGAGGTCTTAGTAGACGTGCATAGGATTGTACTGGTAGTGTATTATTATTTACGGGGACCTACACGGGAGTAAGTGTTATTGAGTTCAGAATGACTTACTTCTGAGTAAGTATTCCTGGGATCGGGCCCTTAAGAGATCCTTCATCTTCTTCTAAGCAAGACTTTCTCTAATGAATACATTTTTAAAAATGATCTGCTCTGCCTCCTTACAAGAAATAGCACATAGCCTTCGCTGGAGAGTGATCACTTTCTGGTTTCTAATCCCATTTAAAGCCCTTTTTTTCATAACTGTTCTGTACTTTCAAGGAATCTCCCCCGCACGCGTTCCTGCTTTAGAATATGTAAAGAGGGTTATTTGTGAAGGGGGGCCCCGGTGGGAGTGAGTACGTTCAACTTGGAATCTCTCTTGCTTTAATGGCAGGGTACCAAAAGGAATATCTGTCGTCACTGTCTTTGCAAAAGCCGCGTGTCTGACCTTCTCCCAGTCCATCGAGCGCGCGCACACACACCGCGAATCTCTACTGAATCGGTGCTGTGATCGGCTCCCTCGTGTGCTTCTGAGGTGGCGATCACTGACTCACCCTCCTCTACAACGTTAATTTGGCTAATGCCGATTTCCCTTTCTTTCGGAAAAGCCGTCTTCTAAAAAGGAGAATCAGACGGTAAACCACGCTCTCTTGTTCAGATTAACTACCCCGTCCTATGGATGTTTGCTCTGAAGTAAATCCCACCGGTTTACTCCTGAGAAAGCGCGCCTAGATTTGTATCAAAGCCACCTTTGTTTTTACTTTGAAGGCTTTAAACCGAGCTCAGGACCCTTTGGCTGCGCATTTACTTGGGAGCAAGTCCCTTAGGACTTGCCACTGATCCAAGCACATCTCTTCACAGAATTTACTTTTATTCATAGCAGCCTCTGCAAATCCCCCCTGCTCGTTCAAGTTGCTGGGAAAAATCCGGGATCTGCGAGCCTCTAAGCTTACTTAAAAGTAATAAAGAAAAATCAACGGCGCTTAATTGCAATTGAATGTGTTTCCCAGCGAAATGTTTTGGGCGAGCAATATCATTCTAGGCTACCATAAGTCCCTGGATTTTACGTGCCTGTGTGTCCACAGCAAATCAGCCACGCGGCAATAAGTGGAGAGAGAAACTCGTTTCCGCCTTAAGGAAACATATGGATTCTTCTGCCTTAGGTGTGACAAGGGATACTACTGCTGAACTAGACTGTACCCTTCGGAACACGTGGAGCACTGGAAGGGAGATATTCTACTTTAAAAAAATAAATAAATAAAGAACCTTAAAGTACACTCATTCGAATCAGTGGGATTTATTTCCGATTAAATGTGTTAACAGGAGGTGCTTAGCGAGCAAACACCTGAAACTCTCATTTGCAGGTACCATCAGAATGAATGGGAGATACGTAGGAGCGCTCCGGTAATTGCAAAGTGGCGTGCGTGGAAGAACTACCTTGCTGATAGATGTGAACATATTTTACAACGCGATCCACAACCCAGCCTGGTTATTTATTAGAAATTATCAGTATTGGTGTTGTTACTATATTTCTTACCTGCCCTTCATCAAAAGATCCCTAGGAGAGTTATAGCATCTAAAAACACAATGCAGTTAAAATAATTGTAGTTGGGCTGAAACCGGTGACAATTAGGATCCTAAATATATTTACTTCAAAAAAAAAAGCAGCTATTGAATTGCTTCCAATAAAACCTGTTGAGGATGAAGGGGCTGTAGAGAGAAGAAATTTGGCTAATCCTTACAGGGGAGGGGGTGTTACAGAACGTCTATGAGTATACTTTACTTCATTCATCCTCACAAGAACCCTGTGAAAGCCATCCTTAATGTGTTCACTTTCAAGACGGGGAAACTGAGAACTAGTAACCTACTCTCAGTCACAGTCATCCAAGCGAGTTCAAGGCAGAGGACGCTGCCGAATTCCACACTAGCTCATACACCCCTGAAACCAGAATGCAGCATCTAGTGCAGCGAATATTAGAAGAGTCTGAGGGGGAAATGGATTTCCATATCTTGTCTTCATCTTTGGGGAAGTGCCTCAGTTTCCACATCTGTAAAATGGGCTATTTATCACAGACGTGTATTTTGAGGATATGAGAAAGCGCTTTACATTCCGAAAGAGCTATGATGAAAAACCTCTCAATCAACGCAGCGAGCTGATGCAGATGTCTACAATGGAGAGCAGTGACTTTCTAAAGCATCCAAAATCCTCCTCGATCGAAAGGAATGCCTTTGCGAGACTAAGGAAAGGTACCTCACAACACGGGAAAGTTTTCATTGCACCTTTTTTGTCACATCATAACCTACAAGCTTCCCTCCCCTCCCAAGTCATTGACCTCCATATGGCAGTGCATCAAAGTACCCTCGTACTTGCTGAAAGACCAAAACGAATAACATTCATTGAATGGGAATCACATCACAGGTTACTACTAACTAAACAGCTGGATTTCTCCAAGAGTTGAAGGTTTTATTGGCTGGTAACAACAACAACAAAATTAAATTACGAGAGTATTCTTTTAAAGTCATCATCATAGGGATCATTCCTTGTCACCTTAACCCGAAGGCAATGAAAATGAAGGAGTTTTTGCAGTCACTACAACCTCAAACGGAAGACATCCATGACCAATCGGCGTTAACACCTACGTGCATCCCGTTTGCAACAATGCAGCCATATGTGTGCACACACACACACAGAATTATATCGAAAGGGTGGCGAGGACTGAGGGAGGGAAAGCAAAGCTACTGCTTCACTTTCCCGAGAGCTAGAACAGGGACTTGCAGAGATATCCCTGTCACCTTCCTACCAATAAGGCAGCAGCCCCAGTAAAGGACCACGCTGCCCAATGTCTCCCGACACTCCCGCGAATGAAGGCTGCAGTCCTAGGCAGCCTTACTTGGGAGTAAGCCCCACTGAACTCATTAAGGAGGAAAGGTGCTTTAGGACAGCGCTGCACAAGCAGTTGGCTTCACTAAGTTGAGGATGAAGGTGTCCAGTTGACAAAATATGAACAGGGACCCTTTTGGCTCGCTGTGTGCGTGTGTGTGGGGGGGGCATTTCTCTCGATGCCTCCAACCTTCTACCCTGGAAGAAGAGGTCTAAGACGGCAATCCAATACACGTCTACTCAGAAGTAAGGTCCACTGGGTTCAGTGCGACTTACTCCCAGGTAAGTGTGTATTGGATTACTGTCTAAAGCACCTAGGAAACCTCATCCTAGTATGCCTTTGAGAAAAGAAGCCTCATTAATGCAGAAGAGTCAAAATGCCATATATAGTGATACACAGATACCGATAGACTATTTGGGCTCGTGTGTGTATTTGTATGCACAGACACTAACTACAGCCTGATACCATTCATTTCAATGAAGCGTACTTCCTCAGAGTCTGCTCAGGCAATATAGGCCAGCGATCCTGGGAAAGCGGGCCCCATGCCCATTTGTTTGGGAGTAACTGAACTCAGGGAGAGGGACTTTCTATCGAGTGAACATGACTCAACCAGGCGGCAAATCCAAAGGCTTTTTCCAACCAATCCATCGGATCCCATTTAAGTCCTTCAATCTAACGGCATTCTAGATCACGCTGGTCCTGTGCTAGAGTATCAAACAGTTTGCTTATTTATTCCTGTCTTTCTGTAAGAATTAGCAGCATTTGTGTTTGGGTGATGTATGGCTCTGTGCTAATATTTTCTTTTCGCGCACGCTCCTGTAGGCTGCTGCGGTGGGTTTCCTGGCCCTCAGGTTTCCTTTCCTGTTGTTTGTGTTCCTGTGCTTGTGAGTGCAGGCGTGCGGGTGTGCTTTGGCCCCTATAGATTCTCTTGTATTCTACCAGTTAAACGGCCGTCTCTTTGACCAGCAACTAGCAATCATCCGACATTAATTTATACGGGCCTTTTACAAATACCTAAGCCATTTAAAATGCTGCACTGGGTTGTTGTGTGTGTGGCAGGGAACATCTATCTATTGAATAGGCGGTGTCACACGGTAGCAGGCTCCCTTGTCAAGGGTGATTGTGTTTTAGGCAAACATTTGAGCAAACATAAAGGCAAAGGTCAAGTACTGTTCAGTTGCGGGGTGTGCTTAATTCACCTAGCTAGCCAATGGGGGCAAAAGTTGCATTTTCTGCTAGTCCTGCAGACCAAAGCGCAGGAAAAGGCATTAATCCCAAAGATCATTTTCTTTCCCAATGCGCTTACATGCTGCAAGGGTTTTTTCCCCCGTGTGTGTGTGTGTGTGTGCGGGGGAGGATATGTGAATCTCTGTCCTTGCCAAATTCGGTCTGCAGGGCATTTCAAATAATCTACTTTGATGCAAAGGAGCTAGTCCGTAGGTTCAGTATAGACACCCCCCCTCCGTTTCTTTCCTTCTTCCTCAGGAAGAAAAGAAGAATTGACTCCATGCCGTCATCCCTAAAACATCAGTTCTTAGAAGAATGCCCGAGGAAGCATCCAAAAGAGTTTAGTCATCAGGGTAAAATAAAAATACAACCAATCACGTGGAACATAAACATGATGTCATAGAATATGCATGTAAGAGGGACAGAGTGTTAATACAGAAAATATTTTTAAAAAATTAAGAGAAATAATAGGAAAATGAGTCCAAGAGACAGACAGACAGAGCCTGGCTGTCTATAGGATCTTAAGAGCATTTACTCAAAAGTAAATCCAGTCCGCTCAGTTCCGTGGGGTTTATTTCCACATAAAGCGGCTCAGGACCGTCCCACAAGAATTAGTGAATCCGAAGTCCTTGTATTTAGACAGAGTCGACCATCCTAGACCAACAAGCCAGTTAAAACAAAATACCAAAGTAAGAAGCCGGTTTTATTTCACAGGCACAATCGACTTCAATTCAAACACGTCGCCTTAACTGAGTTAGGTGGATCAGGCCCATGTTTTGACGTCTAATGTGGTTTCATTTCGAGGTCATCAGAAATGGGAAAAAAATCTCTTTGCCATCCAGGGGCTGATGAGTAACAGTGCGAAAGGAATGACTGGCAAAGCAGTGTAACATATAAGCAGGGTGTTTTTTGGGTGGGGGGGATTTAACTCGCCAGAACATCCGAGAGGCTTTTCCCTTTGAATAAATAGCCCCATCGTTTGAACCAATGGCTGAGCTTCCGGGGAAAAATACCTCGCAGGCATTTAGGACTTTGAATTCGACTCTCAGAGTTGTGGACTTAAGTGGAATCAGGTGTGTGATGTTGGCAGTGTATACTGCACTGTACATTGCAATGCACACAGCACACGGAGATTTTACGAGGGAGCTGGTAGCCTAACATGCTTAAGCCCAAACAATCCGATCCTACTCATGTTTACTCAGACGTAAGTACCACTGAGCTGAACGGGACTGACTCTCATAAACCTTAAGCAAACGCTCTGGATGGCAATGGGATTTACTTTCAAGATTTGGGTATACTGTCGTATATATGCTTATCTGTGTGTCACTGTACACACCACACATATTCACACAATTTGCAAATTCCTTGTCTACATTGCGTTTGCCTCAACAACAACACACACACGTGCAAGCGATTGCTGCAATCCAATCCTAGGAAATGAGTCCAATGGATTTCAACGTGGGGCCCGAATCTATGTATGTTTTAAACGGGCAGTAAGTCCTGTTAAATCCAATAGGACTTACTTCCAAGTAAGTGTCAGTAGGACTGCAGCTACAGTTTTCCTTCCAAGTGTGTTTAGCATCGTGGCCTAAGATGCCACTCATGCATGCATGTGTGTGTATCCGATCCCTCTATGACATATTGACTATCGTATCATTCAAACATATTAAAATCCCACTTCCTAGGAACCTACTTACGTAGGATATTGGCGTATAAAGCATCTTGATTTAGCTTGAAAATAACCTCGAAGTGGAAAAAATTAACAGCAAATCAAATCCAAACAGCAAATAGAATCAAGGCAAACAGACACAAATTCTATCTCTATATGCAATGAGCTGGAAGAACATAATTAGCCTTATCACTATACACATCTAGCACAGAACATTTTTAAAAAAACCCACCACAAAACTTGACAATGCACCAAGGTAAAACAAAATGGAAGATGAAACTTACCCCATATGTCCATCAAAAATACACACCACCAACCCCCACCCCGCTTTCTTCCTTCCTCTTGCAGACACTTCCTGCTTCCTGGCCCTAGAGTCAAGACGGATTACTACAAGAGAGGAACAAAAATATCAATAAAAATGTAGAGAGACGGAGTGCGTGACTTGCTGAAAGTTTTTTTTGGGGGGGGGGATGATAATCTGAGGAGCTTCCGTCTTGAGGCAGGCTGCTGTTTTTCTGAGCAGCTCGCTAGCCAAGGCCCCGGCTTCGCCTGGCCACCTGAGTAGTTTCACAAGCTGCAAAAAGTTTGGGGAGTGAGGCGAGTCGGTGTAAAGTTGTTTCTGAATTCAGTCAGTGTTTTGCTTGCTGTTTGGTGGCGGTGGGGCTTTTTTTTACACGCACCTCTCATTTCAGTTAACTTTTTTTAAAGATGAGAAAAAGCTGAAAGCAGCTTTGGAAGGGGGGGCTGTATGTGGTGGGGGTTTTTTTCCGGGAGACTTTCCTCGTTATTCATCTGTTTAGTCTCCTCAGCCGCACAAAAGAGTATCAGCTGCGTTATGAAAAATGGCCTAAGCCTAGAGAATGTCACAGTGGTCGACTTATTATTTTAGCCTCCTTCTTAAAAAAAAAAAAAAAAACTCGGGGAAAGTTTGCTTTTGATGAATTCAATCAAAGCGGGGCTTCAGCGGAAGAGATTTTCAGAGAAAATCATACAGCATGGGGGCAAAGCTTAGAACAGCCAGATGGCCAAATAGGTAGGCTGACTCTCCCTCTTTCCAGAGCCAAGAAATAAAATTACTGGACTTCAGCTTTTTAGCTCTCTCCTCACCACCACCACATCATCTACCTTCACTACCCTCACCATGGCTTGATTCTGGGGGGGGGGGGGGGGAGTGTCGCAGAGTGCCGAAATTGGAAATGGAGAGACTGAGTGAGCCTCTATGTGTGTTTGAATCTTTGCTAAAGATTACACCTTCCCTGCAAATTAGTCAGACAGAGAGTTTAAGCTTTAAAATAAGAAATAACTACTTTATTCTGGAAATACATACTTGATAGGAAAGAGTTCTACATCTAGCTAACTGGCTAAGTTGGAGATGCAAACGCTATTTGCCCTCATGCTTGGAGGAGAGGGAGAGACAAAGAGAATATGTCTGCTCTGCCTCTCAAGAGAAAGAAGAAGGAAGGAGATGTGGTCAACATCCTATGCATATCAGTCTAGCAGGAAGGGAGAGACAGCAGGAGATCAAAGGACAGGTATTAGCCTAGCAATCAGGAGGTCTCCTCTCTAGCTACCCTTTTTAACCCCATGCAGCCTCAACCCACAAGTTGGAGTTGAACCACATATTCCAACAGGGAGTAGGGGATCTTGCTTTCAAATATTTATTTTCCCTTTGTATTAAAAAAAAAACCTGGACTTTTAAGTTATTAAATCCACTTCCGCAACTTTTCTTGGGAGACTAGGTTTACATTTTCATAGGGGTGAGGAAATAGAAAATAGGGCGAAGACTGGAAAAGTACTGGAGAGAGGACGAATCCAATAATTGTTTGAATCTCAATTTCCTTCTGGTTGGGGAGGAAGGGGTGTCGAAATTGATATGGGTTTATTAATTTTTTCTCTAGGTTCTTTGTTCCCCCTCCCTCACCCACTTGAATGACTTTTGGGGGGGGAGAGACAGACAGACAGACAGACAAGAATGGTTGGTGTTTTATTTCACGCCAAGATCCGATGCCTGCTTTTTAGGAAGTCCCACTGATTCCAAGTGGGGATTATTTCCAAGTAAATAGGTATAAGATACACCTAAATGTACTTTAAACAAGTACAAGCCCAATCCATTCCATGTTTACTTGGAAGTCAAAGTTATTTATTCCCTAATAGCTGTGCCTGGGCTTCCAGCCCTAAAGGTCAAAATTAAGAGATCTAACTTCACTTAGAGAACTGCGGGGTCATCTGACGAAGTGAATTGTGGTCCACGAAAGCTTATGCCATGATAAATTGGTCAGTCTTTAAACTGCCACAAGATTCTTTGTCACTCTTCAATTCATCTATTCCTTTTTTTTAACCCCCATGTTTACTTCTACTCCTTTCCTCCCTTTTGATTTTGTTTGGACTGTTTAACTTCTGGTCTCCTTCTATGCCGATTAAAGCGGAGGTCAGGAGAGACCCTTGGCCCCCGGAATGACTTGTCTCCAGTAAGAGAAGTGGCAATCCAAAGGAATAAAGATCCTCAGCTTCTCACCCCCGCGACGTGAGGTCTCGCCTTCTCCCTGCTATTTCATTCTTTCCCGCTCCCGAAGTCACTAATCGCCCATCGTGGAGAGGCGAGTCTTGCCGTCGCTGGGTACCGCTTTGAGTCACTTCGGAAACAAACGCCCTTCACCTTTAACCTGGTCCCCTGCGAGGGGTAGAGAGGGAGCTCAGGCCTCACTGCATCTGCCGGGCTCGGCTCAAGGGCTGTCCCTCGTTTGGGTCCCTCTGACGAGTTTCGCCCGGGGCAGCCCCCACCCCCTCCAGGTCCAGGGCTGAAGGCCGGCTTGGCCAGTTAACCTCCAACCTATGGAGAGACGAGTCGCGCACCTGCTGTCGGGGAGGAGACCTCAACGACCTGCCAAACTAGCGACCAAGGGAATGAAGGGAGCTCCTTTGCCCCCCTTTAAGTGCTGAACTGGAAAATCAAACACTGCTTTGAGGAAATCTCTAAACGCCTCCATCTCTCCCTCTCCGCCTCTCTCTCTCAGTGGCGGAAGAGAAGTAATGAACACGCCTTCCTCCGTCCCCACAAACGAGCGTGCCCCAAGTGGTTTCGTGGTTAGGGTATGGGACTAGGATGAGGGAGGCCAGAGTTCAAATCCGCGCTCGGGCATAAAGCTCCCCGGGTGGCCTTGGGCCAGTCACAAACTCTCAGCCTAGCCTACCTCATCGGGTTGTTGTGAGGACAACATGGAGAGGTGAAGAGCCACCTTGAGCTCCTTGGAGGAAAAGTGGGACATTAAATAAATAAATAAGAAAGAGCTGCCGATCGTGGATCTTGGTGCCTATTCCTTTTTCTGCCTCGTAAAAAGCGCAGCGACAGGTGTGGCAACCATTCTAAGGGACTTGAAGTTTACACTGGATTCTGTCCTTTGCTTTCTCGTGTCGCTTGGATTCTAAAGGGAAAAGAGGGAAAGAATTTCATTCATTTAAAACATATATACCACACCTTTAAAGGGATGCCCCCCCAATAGACTTTGGAGTAAGATGGGATATAGATGTTTCCCCCTCCCCAAAAGGTTTTAGTGTAAGGTGGTCTACAAGTACATGCACACACAACTCCCTTGCTTCTCTGCCTTAGTTTTCTATCAGTAAAATGGAAATGATATTAACCAATCATATAGGACTGTTGTGATGTAAGACAATAGATATAATATAACTTTAAGGCTGCAATTCTATATACACTTACTTGGGAGTTAGTCCCATTGACTCTAGATGCTTACTTCTAAGTGCACGTTTATAGGACTTGTTACACACATGCCTATTGGGAACCTGAGTGTGTATTATTTTATTGCGTTCAAACTGATGCATTAAAAAGTGTGACTCCTTTTACAGCAGTAGGCTGGTAGTATCAATCCCCCATTGCAAAATTCGTATTTAGCTCCGCAGTGTTCACAGGTTATCTCTATACCAACAAGACAGGTTTCTACTTCTTAGCTTCTTCTTTCCATATGTGAAATGGGAATAATACTGACTGTATTTCAAACCACAAACTGGTTAAGGATTGTCTTCTGCTTTGCATTTCTGAAGTGCAACATTAATAAGGAGCTGTTTTTAAACCTCGATTTCACTATAAAGAGAGAGAGATGGTAAAATGACCTTTGTACAGTACAAGCATCAAGCAAAAACTAAATCAATGAAAATTGTGGAGAATTCCTTGGACAGCTTGCAGTGCTCTTCTAAAGGATAAAATGTAGATAAACTTGCTCTTCTATTGTTTAAATAATGCCTTCTTCTTCCACCTTTACTTAGCGGCGCTCTGCAGAAGAGTTGATTTCTACCCCCTCACCCAGGATAATAATTTCACAGGTTTGTCACTACTACAGGTACTTTTATCTACTGGAGAGTCCATTTCCGGTCCTTAAGAGAGGGAGATGTTGATTATGCTTCCCCTCAGTGTAATTTGACAAAGAGGGAAACTGAGACTAGGAAATAAGATGGCAAAGCCCTTCAGGTCTATGATAGGATTCTTCCTGACTCCATAAATCCAGCCCGTGGCAATCCATGGTGGAGTTAACAAGAAATAGGACCAAAGTCCAGTATTGCCCTTTAAGACCTGGAACACACTGGTCAACCTCAGGCTTCCATTTTTCAAAGGAAAAGTTCTGGGGTCAGGCCTAGCTGGGAGACATGTACTGTGTCCTAAATCTCTCTCCTGGAGACCCTCCCCCAAGTGTTTAGGGTGGGCATAGATGCTTGGTAATAAAGGAAAGAATTCCGAACATGCTCAAATTCACGTTGCCCTTCCCTCGCATCTTCGCTATTTCTTAGCCTGTATCAGGCGGGCTACTAGAATTTAGAAAAGGGGCGGATCCCCAACTCAAATCTGGCATTGATTAGAGCTGATTCACACAATCCACTCGCTAATTCTCCCGAACCTGTGAATTATTGGTTTGTGCTGAAAATGGGAGTGATAAGGTTCAATATAAAAAGCTTTCTTTGATGACGTTTTTGAAAATTCACGTCATCGTTTGACGTCATGGTTAGCAAGGGTGAAGACGTTTGCATGAGCTCATGCTAAACTTTGCATGCCACATGTGAATGTCCGGTTCACTAAAATCTGTTCCTTCACCTGCTACTTAGTTACATGGAGAAATCCTCTTATTCCAGTCATGCATATGCGAAAGTGGAAGTGCTGAACATTATTCCTTGGGCTGTACTCTCCTTTATTCAGAAAGGAGACAAATGTAAAAGAAAACCAGTGTGGTGTAGTGGTTAGAGTACTGGACAAGGGTCTGGAAGACCAGGGTTCAAATCACCACTCAGCCATAAAACTCGGGGGATGACCTTGGGCTAGTCACACTCTCTCAGATGACCCCACCTCACAGGGTTGTTGTGAGGATAAAATGAGGAGAGGGAAAAACTCTGCACACCCCCTTAAGTTCCTTGGGAAAAGATGGGGTGTAACTGTATGTATGTATGTATGTATGTATGAATGAATGAATATATATATATATATATCACCCTGTGCACTGTAACTGTAATTTAGTTCACCATCTACTAATGCATGTATTTAAGAAGCCAGTGTGATGTAGTGGTTAAGGTGCTGCACTATGACTTGGGAAACCAGGGTTCGAATCCCACACAGCCATGAAGCTCATTGGGTGACCTTGGGACAATCGCTGCCTCTCAGCCACAGAAGGAGGCAATGGTAACCCCCCTCTGAATACCACTTACCATGAAAACCCTATTCATACGGTCGCCATAAGTCAGCATTGACTTGAAGGCAGTTCATTTCATTTTTCATACCTTAAAAACGTTCAAGTCCCACATATTTCAGTGGAAGAATTAAACAATTAAGATTAAGGCTGTGATCCTTTACTGGCTTACCTGGGAATAAGCTCCAGTGAACTCAGTGCAGCTTACTTCTAAGTAGAAACCTATAGGATTGCCCTATGGATCTCCTCCATTGAAGGCAATCAGGTTTTTAAATGTTGCGCTTTGGCTGGATCGTAGTACCCAATATATTTAAGCTGCAGTCCGACATCTACCTAGCTGGGAGTAAGCCTCAGAAATACTTACATCTGAGTAAACATATATATGATTCTGTACTGTTAAGGTATATAAAGTATACATGCTTTCAGGTATGATATACTGTACCAGGCATGATGGATATGTGTACCTCTTCATTATTTATCCGTTTGTCCATCCATGAGTACCCTGCATTTTGATTTTACATCAGTTTTCGATTTCGTTTGTTCGTGTTCTCTTGAGCGATCAGGTGTGGCCATTAGCCTGATTGCCAAGCATTTGAGTCGAAGTCGACCTCGGTCCCGGTTAAGTCACAACGGGATCAAATGACTTCATTGGAAATAAGAATGCGAGTTGGGCTGCTGGTAATCTAAAAGAATTTCACAATCTTTTGCAATCTGGATAAATGAGAGATTGTTTTGTGCCATCCCGCCGCCCGGAGCCAAAAAAAGAGAAGCTATTGTGTACAGTTTACTGTTTCTGCGCGATAGAATTAGATATTTCCATGTGTTTCGTTTTAATGTTCGAAAGAACGAAACGAAAAACAAAAAAGAAAATAAGGAACAAGTATATGTTTTTCAGCTAGTGACGTAAATGATCAGAAATGCAAAGGGTCTTATTTTAAGGACAACTAATCCAGAAGCACTAGAATTGCACTTATCCGACTTTCCAAGTTGTCCCGAAAGCGTTATGTGTCATTTAATTTCACGTTATGAGTCGTTTAATTCTATACCTGTCCTGGAATTGACGGGTACCATCACAGTACAGCAGGTCAGGATGAAAACTGGTGATTATTTGGGGCGGCATGTTGATATCAAAAGCAGAAGTAAAATTTAATCTAAGACTAACAGTGTCTCAATTAAAAATAAGTAATGGGATATAAACCTGAGGATCCTCTTATGTGAATTCTGCGTATAGTAATACCGGATAAGGCGTAGGTGAAATATTAAACTGGTCACTCAGCATCAAATCTGAGTTGGTTCTGTGTGTTGTTTGTGGCATATTAGACGCTAAATGCATTTCCCACCTTCCAGCATAGCTAATCTATAACCTTTCCGGGCATTTTCCTTTTTTTAAAAAAGGAGGAAAATGATGGGTAGTTAATAAAGTGAGTGCTAACTTATTTTACAACCTGTTGGGCATCTTTGTTCAGCAATTTGTGGAAAGAATCCGAAAGACCCAAGAAGGAGAAAATTCATTAACGCCTTATTGACTTAAATCACCTAAATAAACGATCTGAAGTCCATAGTAAGCAGTAAATTTTAGCCCGGATATCTTAATGCTGCTGAGCAAGAAAGCCAGCCATTAAGATGCATCCATAAATAATATTGAAATACTGTTTTCTGTGACGAATATATGTGTAGTTTTTGAACTGCGTTTACATTATCAAATCAACTTTCATGGACTGAAGCCCATGGAATTTTAAAACCGAACGGGAATTCTGCTAAATTAAAATGTTTGGCTTTAAATCGATTCCATTTCACTGAAATCAGTAGGACTAATGTGGCTATAATCCTACCCATATTTACTAGGGAGTGACCCCCTCCCATCGAACACGGTAGGATTTGTTTTAGAATTGCATAGAATTGGTCTGTAAAGGTGCACTCGTTTGCACAATTAGCTGAGAGTAAATCCCATTGAATTCAGAGGGGTTTACTTCCGGGTAAATATGCAGGAAGGATGGTGGGTCGAAGTACTTCCGCCAAACTTTTCTTGTTGAAGGAGCAGACATCCACAAATAAAGACATCTAGAATACAAATATGTCTTTGAGGGCGAATTTGTTCTAAGTTCTTCTTCCTCTTGAACAATAGTAATCCGCCCTTCCGCTTACAGAACACAGTGCGGTACACGATAAAACGTGGAAAAAAGAGGTCATGCCAGATCCACAATGCCCTTGAATCGATGCACTTCGACTATTTGAGGCAGAAATCCTAAGCACGCATAAATAAGCCTTTCAGGTGCTAAGTCAGAGTCTGGAGGATGGGGGGGGGGAGTTCGTTAAATAGATACAAGTTAAACTAGTGGATCTTCCTCTCAGATTTGTTTGTTAATATGAGATGATTGGACTGGCGGTCTGATCTTGTACATGAAGACCCTAAAGTTCGTTTTGTTTATTTCAGAGGAACCTATGCATTTAAAGTGTAGGCTCCTGTCTGTTTAGACACCTCTAGCTTAACTCGCTGTGAACCGAACTACCTAAGCTTGTTCTTTCACTTTGGCTTAATAAATAAGTAGCCGCTTTGAGAAGAACTGGAGTGGGTTATAAATCCTTTAAATAAACAGAATAACCATATACATCCCCGGCTCGGAAATCCTCATTCTAACCGAGAAGTATTTTGCAAAACACCAAAGATGTTACATTAATTTGCAGGAAAACGGAGATAAGAAGGAAAACTTAAACTGCAGTGCACATACTTTCCCAGTCCGCAATTCCTTAAAGGCCAAAGGATTTTATTTTATTTTTACCAGAAAGAAGTCCCCCTATCCTGACCTAAGCACTCTCTCTTGTAAGAAAGTTCGACCAGATTTGCTCCCAAGTGAGGAATGTTTACGGAGGGTTTTATAGCGAGCTTACTCCTGGGCTTCGACTGTGCACTTCGGCCTTCATAAGAGCAAGTGTCACCTTTTTAAGGACTGAGAGATCAACAGTTCAGCCTGGATCATTGGAGAAGTCGCTGCGAGCCAATGGGTGGGTTACGGTGATGTCAACAGTCGATCTCAGATTTCTTGCAATGTACTGTGCAGGGAATGCAAAATGCAAAGTTGGTAAAGCGATAGCTTTTATTGGGCTCAGCCTCTCTTGGTGTGAAAGTGTCCACGCTTTAGAGCTGTAGAAAAGGGTTAACCATAAGAAAACGAAGGCTTTCAATTGCTACCTTTCTCTCCCCCCCCCGTTTTTTCTTCGGCTAATCCCTGCTTATTATGATTATTAATTCCCCCCCATAGTAGTTCCTATACTACTCATATCTGGCATTTATACAGAGTCATCAGTGCACGTGGTGAACTACAAGGCAGCCTGAAAACGCAGGTCCCAGTCCCCAAGGAACTTACAGACTAAAGTGTTTCTTCTTTTTAATATACCCTACACCTGTAGCAGCTCCAGCCCCCTAACACTTTAGCCGTCAGTCCTGGATTTTGGAGAAAAAAGGCTATCACCCTAAACGCATTTAAGAAAAGTAAATGTCCGTGGAAATGGGAACCAGAATATGGACCAGATACTGAAACTCAAGGTAAAATCAAGACATAGCGACGTTAACTGGAAGATGGTTGGGTTTGCCAGTGTATCCAGCGGATTTAAGGCCCAAGTACCGAGGTCCATTGTACTGTGGACCGCAGCCCCAACCGGCTTTTCAAGTCAAAAAGGTGACTGACGATCACCATTTCCTTGTGTAGTTCGCAGCCGGATCCTTTCACTCAATTAGCATTACCGTGTGAAGTCTCTGGGACAGGAAGCGGAAGTGGTAGCCAGAGGCCTGCTGCTGAAGTCTTATGGTGGCTGGATAAATACACAGGAAATACATTCAGGACGTTGAGAGTTCTGCCTTGTAGGTTTGGGGTTGTTCTGCTTTTCTTTTTCTCTCAGTGTCAGTAGCTTGCAACTTTAGTGCTCTGCAGTTCACATTTCTTGCCCGAGGTCTATCACTAGCATTAATTGTCCCAATAAATTGAGATATAGTGTGCATAATGCAATGTAACAATATGGTTATATTCCATGTGTAGACTTAATTAAGCTATTTGCAGCCTGATGCTGCAAGCCAACGGGTGTGCAAGTGGATTAACAATGTACTGTTCTCCTATCCTCAGGATGGTGCATAATTACTTTACTGGCGGTACATATCAATTTTTGATGATTGCAGAACACATGCTCACTTTACCAACAAGCGCTTTAATAACTCTCCATTGTGTTTTTAAAAACCGTTGTTTGGAAATATTTGGAAGTCTCTGCAAACAATTTTATAGCTTCTTAGCGAGTACTTTAATGGCTCCAGCTTCATTCCCGATGCATATTTTATAAAGTGCAAAGGCTAACGCGCCGCCCGCCTCCCAGGCTGGGGATTTAGAGTTCCCTCCTGCCACTAACCCTTCCACCTCTATCCTCTTCACTGCCCTGCAGAGCCATTAGATCGACTCGGGCAAGCTGGGCTGATCCAGCTCTCCGATTTGGCACAAACGAAGGCCAGGCAAGAAATTGGATTCGGCTCTTCCTTCTGTCTTTGCCTCACCTCCCCCTTTCCACACCTTGAAGAGGAATGAATAACTCAGGGGTAAGAAGACAAGGAGCCCGCCTTCATCCAGAGTATCTACTGTCTCGGGTCACCTCGTTTTCCAAGGCCAATAAATAAAATAGGCGCCGATCTCCGTAGTGTGCCCGGAAGCGCAAGGGATTGTGGGTGTCCTAGCGCGGCAGGGGTCCGCTGTCCCAGACCTTGCTGATGAAATTTGCCAATTCAATTACCAAATGACATAACTCGATTAGGCCACTGCGAGGAGGAAAGTCCGACACCCCGGAGTAGAGGGCGGGTAGCAGAAGAAGCCGCCTTGCATGTCGCGACTGTTTTTGAGCAGCTGGTTGCATCTCAGAACCGCTCCATTTAGCGTTCCTAATTTGAGCTGAAATGTGCTTGCGAGGTCAAAGGTCCTGAATCAGGTCGTGTAACGAGAGGGAAAGGGCCGTAGCTCCGTGCTTTAGCACTTGCTTTGCACGCAGAAGACCCCAAGTTCAATCACCAGGAAGGGCTTGGAGGCATTCCCAGCCTGAGATCCTGGAGAGCCGCTGCCAGTCAGTGCAGACAAATACTGAGTTAAATGAACCAATGGTCTGACTCTGTATAAGGCAGCTTCCTAGGTTCCCACATGACAAGCTGTGCATCGCTGTAATATCAGCGCCATCTTGAGAGCCTGTTCCTACCAAATATCGATCCCAGGGTTATGATGCAACATACAGTTAGGGTGCCTGTATCTCACAGAACTTCATAGAATGTATGCTCTTGGGGGCAGATTTGCAGCCTTTGCCTTTGAAGCGTGGTCGGCTACGGGTCTGGTTGGGGATCCTTCCGATCAGAATCACATTTAAGCGTTCCTATGTGAATGAAGGTTGAACTCCCAGGAAGGTAAGGGCCATTCTATCGCTTTTGCTGAGCCGGCTCATTAGATTCATTGTCTTTGTGTCTTTCAGGTAATTTTGGAGGAAATCACTGTTAGCAACTGATTCAAAAGACCTGGATGAATGAGAAACTTTGATTCATTGTAACAGGACTGCAGTGATGCCATTAGGTAATTTTAGACGCTGAACTTAATGGCGCCCCTTCAGATGATAATGTGCATGACTTCGGTTACTTCAAAATGTGCTAAGCAGGCCCTGCTGCATTGGGCGGCCCTTCTGCTCATTCTGCTGAGTGAGGCCCTGGACTTTTGCCCCAAAGTCCTGCACAGACGACACCACTGCGAGGCTGGAGTTCTGAAGCACCCACATCACAAGGAGATTCAATCAGACCACGCGCTTGTCTGTGCGAGTAGGATGGGCGACGGCCCCCTATTGACCCATGTGAAATGAATCAAGAGCTGCCTGCTCCATTTACCTTTACAACGTTACAGTTCTTAAAGCAAAAATGGTGGAGTTTTGGGTTCCCCCCCCTAAAAATAGGGTTCACATCTCTTTCCCCCCCTGATTTTTTTTTAAAGAAAGCAGCTTAACATTTGCTCTTGTACCTGAAGCAGGTGATGTTTATGTAGAGACATCTGAAATGACAGCAGGAGAGGAGGGCAAATCTAATCAAGCCTAATAAACCGTGCGAGTCGGAATGTCATTAAACCTGATCAAGATGAGCCTCTGAATCGCCGAAAAAAGGTAAATGCCTTCATTAGGGTGATCTCTGAAGACTGTCGAACATTTCATTAATTTGTAATTTATGATTGTTTGACAAATATTGAAAAGTATGTAAATATGAGTGGGGTAATGTCTTTTCTGCGGGAGAGGAGGAAATGACCCAAACGGTAGATGCCTGCAAGATTACACACGAGGTCCCATCTATCTGCTCTCAAACTGTGCCTTCGCTTTTCCCCGCGACATATTGTGCGACTGACAAGTGAAATAGTGCAGATAAACCAATGGTTTAAAACGTAATAAAGACAACAGCTATTTGCATTTTTTACATTTTATTACAAAGGTAATTTACTATGACACATTTTCGGGATGTCATCTCTAGAAAACATTGCCAAGCAATTACAGAAATGTATACAACACCGAGGAACCCAGGGGAAAAAAAGTCAGATAAAGAAGAATGTTATACATCATCAGAGATTTTTCATATCATAACACTTAGATTGGGGGCGGGGGCCAAGGAAGGGGAGCAATTCAACAAGAACAGAGGCCAAATACGAATACACAGAGGGTATAATAAAGCAATTTAATGCCATGCGGAAGAACACAGAATAACATTCCAGATGGTTCAGAAGCCTATCTAGATTGCTCCAGAGAACTCTGCTCAGAGCTGGTGGCCAAGGCAGGGAGGGGGGCAATGCTCCGCCCAAGGGCTGAGTGTGACCTGTGGCCTATTTTCACGGAAGTGGTTGGGAGAGGGACACGAGGGGGGTAGAAAGAGGGTGGAAGAGGGGGAGGAAGAGAGAGAAGGGGGCAACAGAACAAGACAGGGAAAAGGGGGTGATTTGTATACTTTTGGCCTTGGCCCTGACCACTGCTAGTATGCTGGTCTTGGATTACCAGGCCTGATGTAGACAGTGTATGTAAGAACTGGAGAAGTGTGTGTGTGTGTGTGTGTGTGTGTGTGAGAGAGAGAGAGAGAGAGAGAGAGAGAGAGTGAGTGAGAGTGAGTGAGAGTGAGTGAGAGTGAGTGAGAGTGAGTGAGAGTGAGTGAGAGTGAGTGAGAGTGAGTGAGAGAGAGTGAGAGAGAGTGAGAGAGAGTGAGAGAGAGTGAGAGAGAGTGAGAGAGAGTGAGAGAGAGTGAGAGAGAGTGAGAGAGAGTGAGAGAGAGTGAGAGAGAGTGAGAGAGAGAGAGTGAGAGAGAGAGAGAGAACACCAAGCCACCAAGTTCTGACTTGACCCCTTGGATTATCTCTCACTACACAGAAAAGTGTGATTTATCAATATGGGTTCAAAGTGTTGCACTGAAGGGTCAGAGAAGGGATATATACACCCATGTTGGCCTTATGACTCAGGAACATTGAGGAGAGGTAAAGAGCACAAGAGCGCTGCTTGAGTCAAAACAAACAACGAGCTGATCTCAACAGCAACTTTTCTCCAAGAAAATGCTGCCGTATCTTTACCAGTCCAAGTTCTTCCCCTGTATCTGTGGTATTTGCCATGTGTGCACCTGCATGTGTGTGGTTACAACAAGGGTTGTTACCCTAGGATATGGTGTCTTTCGTTCTGTGAAGCCCGAGGCTGTCAATGATTATTCGGAAGCAAGTCCTACTGCGTTCAGTGAAGTTTCCTCCCAAGTAAAGGCCTGTAGAACTTCACTGGAGTTGCTAGAGTTTGCAGCTCCCGTAAGTGTGAACTGATGAAGTCTAAGGGTTCGGTGAAAGCTACCAGCGTTCTGTAGCTACCCTTCCTATTATCCATTCCCACCTCCCACTTTGCATTTCCATAATTTGCTTAGAATATATAGTGAAATATTAGCTAGCTTATAAAAAGTGGTTTTATTACAGAATTTTTCAGCTCTTTCAATTGTGCATGAATTAGAGAAGGGGGATGGACATTGGAGACAGATCTTGTTGCCATCTGAGAGACAGAGTGCCAGAACCCCATTTTGCCACACATATTAAATCTCTCCCCCCCCCCAAAGTATGCCACAATTGGAATCCGAGTTATGGGGGGGTGTGATACAGATTGCGTTGAACTTCAGATTTGACCTCAGAGTGGAAGGTATCGAGTGCCTTTTCCTCAGAGGCCTTATATATATATAAAAAGAATTCAGTTGAAAGTCCTCCAAGTTTATAAAGGTTTACTTCCAAAAAGGCATATGTGCATGTTAACATGACTGACACTGGCCAAGTTTAAGCTTGCAGAGAAAGATTATGGAAAATCCTAAACCTTTTTTCTGAAAATGGATCTTTCAAATATTTTGTTCAGCACGAGTTTGGTTTCATTACTGCAAATCCAGCTGGAGTTGACCTCTCCGTTCTCCCTCCTTCCAAGATTTCTGTGGTTTTTACCTAAACCCGAACTCAAATTTTTATTTGCCCAAAGTCAAATCCCATTGATTGCATTGAGACCTGCTTCCCAGTAAAGATGCCCAGGCTGTTCTTAAGGCAGCTTTGGGTGCTATATTTGTAGAAGGACACCTGAGATGTTCTACGTGTGGGCATAAACATGTAACGGTTGGATATGATATCCATGTGTTTACAAGCATCTATATCACACAGGTTCACTCCACAGGGAGCGATGCTTGACTGGAAATGGAAAATAACTGCCTTCAAGTTGATCCCGACTTATGGTGACCATGTGAATAGGGTTTTCATGGTAAGCGGTATTCAGGGGTCATTTACCATTGTCTTCCTCTGAGGCTGAGAGGCAGTAACTGGCTCAAGATGAACTTCATGGCTGTGTGGGGATTCGAACCCTGGTCTCCCAGGTTGTAATCCAACACTCTAACCACTATGCCACACTGGCTCTCAGATGATTGACTGAAGCTGTCTTAAAAAATTTTTTTCACTGGGCGACAAACCCGGGTTTTCTTTTGCCTAACGTGTGAATAGACAATGACCTTTCTCTGGTCTGGTCCTCATAGGTTACCTTATTCACCAAGAACCTTTGGCCAGCAAGGAATAAATGGGATCCTTAAATATGTCTCTCCTTGAGATATCACTTATAACCCACCCTCACCCCCACCCCCAAGTTGTTAGTTTGTTTCCTTAGTTTGCACTTATGAATGAGATTTCAGGACGCCTACACCTACATTTTTTTAATCCTTTAAATGCAATCGCATAGACTGCCATGGAGTATACTACTCTCGTGTATTCTATTCAATGTGAAGATCTCTCTTCGGAGTCAGGGGCTCTAGAGGTTGGAGTGCGCGTGATGTCCCCGGAGGTTTCTTATTCCCATTTGTGCAGCATCACGCCGGCTCGCCGTCCTTTTCTCCGCTTCCCCATCCCTGGAGGATTTACAGAATCCGCTTACAGCGCTGCTCGACCACGTGGCCGAATAAGGTCAAGGAAAGGGCCGTTTCCTGGCGGGCCGGGTCCATCTGACACGCCCGCTGGAGCAACTGGACTGAGGGTGGGCAAACGGGTGATAGCCAAGCAGCAAACCTGTGCAAAGGATGAGAGGGAGGAAATCTGGACTGTAAGAAAAGGAAGAGCTCCTGTTCAAGGGACGTTCCCTTGCTCAAGTCCCAGGGAAAAATCCCTCTCTCCTCTTGAGCGTTTCCCACGCATTCCTCGCCGAACTTCCGACGGGGTGGTACCTCCTCCGTCAGCAGAGTCCAAGTTCGCCGCTTCTAAGTGGCGAGTGTTTTTGGACGCTGCAGCGTGTCAGCTCCGCCGGGCCGGCCAATCGCTCGGTAACAAATGACCACTGTGAAAGCACCACATTGTCTCCTGGGCGCAGCAGTCCAGAAGTGGCCCCTCTTCTGGCTGAATGGCCGGTGTTTTGATGACTTATAGTATATGCAAAAACAAACTTTCCCGCGGAGGCCTTTAAAAAAAAGGGGGGGGGGAATCCGTCATGCTTTCCTTTCCCAAACAGCCCGATGATTTTAAAAAGAAAAGGAGGGGGGCGAGAGAACAACCCGAAATGATAAATCGCGTGGCAAAGCTAATGGCTGGAGGGCGCGTTTACCAATTCATAATCATTTATTCTTGGTGATGTATGACCCTTACTCTTAAATCTCAAAAGCTTCTATTTGAAGGTGTAAATAGCTTTTCCCCCCTTGCAGTAAACCTTCCTGCATTAGCAGTGATTGATCTCCTGTACAATTCGTCCCAGAGTGCTATTTTAGAGGGGGAACACTGGCTTTTGGAGATTAACTGGGGAGTCTGTTACATATTAATGAAGCTCGCAGATATACTAACGTTTTGGTAATTTAGTTATTTGTGTCTATCGCTTTCGCCGTTATTTTCTCTTAGACCCCCGCGGTTGTTACACATCGAATTAAAAAGTGGTCTTTTTGCATCATTTTTTCCCCTTCTTCCAGTGGCAACTAAACGCCATTTAATGGGAAAAACAAATGTTGACATGCCTCTTTGAAGGAAGCGTATTTCTTGGCAAGACATCAAAGTGTTTTAAACTGCATTGGCGGGGGCAGGAAGCGGGGTGGGCGAGATCTTCGCTTTCTATTAGTCCCAGCCTATGGTAATGTCAGAAAATAACCGCTTGGTCTTCCTAGAAGGAACGTGAGGGGTGGGGGTGGAGAGAAAGGTGGAGCGGGGAAAAGCTGGCTGGAGGTTCTTGCTGGTTGCGAATTGACAGGGGGTTCAGTCGTGTTGTGGTTCAGTCACCACAACGAAGCGATGTGCTGAGATCCTGAAGTCCATGCATTGCTACGAATGTGGAATAGCAGCGTATTGAACACAGGAACGTTTGCCATGCAATTGGCACATGTCAGAAATGGGAAGGAGGGAACCCTGAGATGAGAGGGTCAAGACAGCCCGCTTCATTACCAGCAACACTTTGAAGTCCCATTGATTTCCGTGTTCTTGAAATCTGGCGTGGCAACTCTTCCACTGAAACTAGTGAGAGTTAGAAGATGCTCAACTGTGGCTGAATCATCAAGCCACCAGGAGTGGACCTTCCCGCAGGGACAGGCAGTCTGCTCCTTAGAAGGGAAGGAAGCATAGAAGCATAGAAAATTGTTTATTGTTCATAGCCATTGGCCGCCACAATACATAAAAATAAGTACCCGAAATAAACATATAACAACAAAGAACATGATATGTATAGATAACATGAATTTAAACACTTAAAAACAATTAATATTAATTAAGCTTAAAAAAATTCAAACCTTCAGCCTAAAATCATTTACAAAATTTGCAATATCAAGATTAGGATAATTGTTTTTGTGTTCTCTCTCTAATTTTGCCTGCTGCTAGGGCAAATTTAGCTACTTGGAGGGTTATGTACGGGTCCAAGCCAGCTAAAAGTGTGCAAATTTGCTCCATGATAGAACTGTCTGCAAGAATTAAAAGAATTGGGTGAAGAAATTTGAGCCTTGGGGTGGTATGCTGTGAACAGTTTAATAAATAATGGGCAATGTCCTCAGTTTCCCCTGACTTACAAATACATAATCTTTGATGAATTGGAGTGTTTACGTATCTTCCTTCCAAAAGGGCCGAGGGCATTGTTTGAAAACGGAGAGCGGTAAACATAAGAACATAAGAAGAGCCTGCTGGATCAGGCCAGTGGCCCATCTAGTCCAGCATCCTGTTCTCACAGTGGCCAACCAGGTGCCTGGGGGAAGCCCGCAAGCAGGACCCGAGTGCAAGAACACTCTCCCCTCCTGAGGCTTCCGGCAACTGGTTTTCAGAAGCATGCTGCCTCTGACTAGGGTGGCACAGCACAGCCATCATGGCTAGTAGCCATTGATAGCCCTGTCCTCCATGAATTTGTCTAATCTTCTTTTAAAGCCATCCAAGCTGGTGGCCATTACTGCATCTTGTGGGAGCAAATTCCATAGTTTAACTATGCGCTGAGTAAAGAAGTACTTCCTTTTGTCTGTCCTGAATCTTCCAACATTCAGCTTCTTTGAATGTCCACGAGTTCTAGTATTATGAGAGAGGGAGAAGAACTTTTCTCTATCCACTTTCTCAATGCCATGCATAATTTTATACACTTCTATCATGTCTCCTCTGACCCGCCTTTTCTCTAAACTAAAAAGCCCCAAATGCTGCAACCTTTCCTCGTAAGGGAGTCGCTCCAACCCCTTCTGGTTGCCCTCTTCTGAACTTTTTCCAACTCTATAATATCCTTTTTGAGATGAGGCGACCAGAACTGTACACAGTATTCCAAATGCGGCCGCACCATAGATTTATACAACGGCATTATGATATCGGCTGTTTTATTTTCAATACCTTTCCTAATTATTGCTAGCATGGAATTTGCCTTTTTCACAGCTGCCGCACACTGGGTCGAAATTTTCTTAAAGTTCTAGAAGTTAAAAAAACAAAACAATGTTCCATGCCAAAGCCTGTTTTGAACAAAGGGTACCAAAGGGAAAAGGCCGAGTGAGTGACAGCATACAGATCCCATCTTTTGGAGTAGAGATGTATTCTTTCTCTAAGAAGGGACTTCGCTCGTTGAGATGGGTTAGATGGCAACGTATCTATACTTATCCCATAGAATGCGAGTATTGACTTGGTCCATTTGAACCAAGAAGATGAGGATGGATTTTGTAATTGCTCAAGTAGACATTTCTTGGGGAGTCGCAATTCACTCATACCGGCCAACTTAAGCCAGTACAGTGCCAGAGCAGAGTGCACCGCTGATTGTAATGAGTGCAGTCCAGTTTCCATCCTCATTAGAGCTATTGGAGTGCCTCGGGGAACTGCCAAGATAGATCTTAAAAAGGAATTTTGAAGGCACTCTAAGGAGGGGGAGTACGCGTATCCCTGAATCTCGGCCCCATAGAGAAGCTGGGGGGTTATTTTTCTCTTGAATACCTCAAGAGCAGGAGCAACCAGGCTCCTGCCTTTGATGTTATAAAAATGAAGCAACAAGTGAGTAGAAAGAGAGGCCTTCAATTTGGTTGCTGCAATGGGGTTTCCATGTGAGATTAGCACTAAATCTCATACCCAAATATCTGATACTGTGTTGTTGTTCTATCGGTTTAGCATTTAAATTCCAACTGTGAGTTTTCTTCCTACCAAAGACCATCACCTTCGTTTTGTCATAATTAATCAGTAAGTGTTCCTTGGCACAGAACTTATCTAAACTTCTAAGTATCCTTCTCATCCCAATTTGTGTGATTGAAACTAAATCATCTGCATATAATAGTACTGAAAATTTGGTATCTAAAATTGCGGGAGGAAAGTAGTTTGGGCCACTCAGGTATTGAACAATATTATTTATATAAAAGTTAAAAAGAAAAGGAGCTAGAAGACATCCCTGGCGAACCCCTCTGAGCATAGGAATAAGTTCAGATAGTAGACCATTTGCTCCAAGTCTGATCCTGAGCGAAGTATTAGAGTATAACATCTGAATTAAATAGAGTAATCTCCTATCAATATTAGTTATTAAAAGCTTTTGCCACAGTCACTCACGGTCAATAAAATCAAAGGTGGAGGAGAAATCCACAAAGGTGGCAAATAGCTCTTTCCTGTTACTGAAAGCATATTTCTGAATTAAATGCAGAAGGATAAAGCATTGATCTATTGTAGATTTTCCTTTGCAGAACCCTGCTTGTTCTTCAGCAAGGACCGCGTTTTCCGCAGCCCATTGTTTCAATTTACCCAGCAGATATTTAGCATATAGTTTAGCAGCCACATTCATAAGACTAATTGGTCTAAAAATTTTCGGGTTTGCTTAAGATCCCTTCTTATGGATGGGCACAACTATACTGACATCCCAACCCGATGGGATTTTTCCATGGTGGTTAATAAATGTAAAGATTTTAGCTAAAACTGGCAACCACCAATCTGGGTTGGATTTAAACCATTCTGCCGGTAACATATCTTTGCCAGGAGCCTTTTTTGTCAGAAGAGAATTAATCAATATTGCTATTTCATCCAAGGTGACAGGGTCCCACTTCCGACAGCAATCGAGAGGAGTCAATTTTAAAAGTGGGGAGGTATCTATTAAAGAGGCAGTATTAATCACTGAGAAAAGATCTGCAAAATGTGCACACCACTGTTCTGAGGTAATTTGATTATCCAAAGGGGTATAACCCTCCCTTAACCTCCTTGGAATCAACTCCTAAAACCTTGCCGAATTCTTTTCCAGAGAGGCAAGGCCAAGCTCTCTCCACTGATGACGAATAAAGTTTTCTTTTTTTTGAACACAGGAGTTTTTTTATATCATCTACGTAAAAGAGTATAAGTTTCAAAAGTTTCTGAGGAGTCAGCCTGCCTTAAATTACTTATGGCTCTTAAAAGGGCGTGTTTATAAGTGGCACATTGCTTATCAAACCAGCCATGTTTTATCTGTCTGGTCGGATGAGAAGAGGTCAGTAAGGGCCTAACTGCTGTTATTATTTTATTATAAAATTCCAGTGGATCTGGAGACTTCAATAGTTGATCTCTCAGAGTTAATAAGCTCAATGAATTTAACTGTGCACTCATGGTTTCTTGAAGGTGCCCATTCCAGCGGATTCTCTTGTCACCTTGAGCGCATAATTTCTCATAATAAATAGGTGAAATAGGTGTAGGAATCTCTGGAATGGCAAAGTGAGCTTGGAGGGGCATATGATCACTCTCCGCTCTTGCCAGAACCTCAAATGAGACAAGGTAAGTGGCAAGAGGTTGGGAGAGGATCATAAAATCAATCACACTCTTACCCATGGGTCCAATATATGTATATAAATCAGTTGTCAATCCCGTAGGTACACCATTACAAATAAATTATTGAAACTTAAAAATCAATGCAAATAAGGACAGTCCCGCAGGATTAATAACTGAGTCTCTTGAAGATCTTGTGGGGAAGGAAGATAAATCCTCAGAATCCAGCCCAAATTTTTGTCCGATTGTAAGATTGTTTGAGACTACTCTTGCATTCATATCGCCTGCCAGAAGAATTAATAGATTTGAAGTAGACTGATACAAAGAAGAAAGAACCTGATCTAATTTGTCCCAAAAAGCAGTGTCCGGATATTTAGACTTCGCGGGGGGTCAGTAGACGTTGATCATAAATTTTTTTATCCCAGTTGACCAGGTGATTTGAGTAATCAAAATATTGCTGGAAATATCTACTTCAACTTGACTAGCTGAAGGGTTAGAGTCTACTGATATCAAAGTCACAAGACCACCCCTCAACCTTCCACCAATATCTGATTTTCTAGCCAGGATGGAAAAGGCTACATAGCCTGGGAGGGACGGAACAGATAGCATAGCCATCCATGTCAAGGGGAGGAAGAGGGGAGTTAACACAAAATTCCAACAGATTCTATTTGGTATATTAAGGGGTTTGTTTTTTTTTTAAGAAAGAAAAGTTTGCAGAACATTTGGGAGGCTCATAATAGCCAAAGAATAGTCCTCCTGAGGTATGTAATATATTTTGGTGAGTGGGAATTGCCCCCTCCACCTTTCCTACAGTACAGAAGGCACCTCATCTTTAAAAGTTTAGATGGAAGTTCCGCAGAGACGACCTGACTTATGCCCTGTTCACACTTGCCTTTACCTAGTTTGTGTTGGAATATGTAGTTCAACTCCAACTTGTGGGTTGAAGCTGCATGGGGTTAAAAAGGGTACCTAGAGAGGAGACCTCCTGATTGCTAGGCTAATACCTATGCTTTGATCTCCTGCTGTCTCTCCCTTCCTGCTAGACTGATATGCATAGGATGATGACCACATCTCCTTCCCTCCTTCCGTTTTCTTTTGTTGGAATTCTATTGAGTTGCGTAGCATAGCGGAGAGTATTGAGTGAGCTTATGTGTGTGTGTTTGAATATTTGCTAAGATTCTACCTTCCCTGCAAATTAGTCAGACAGAGACTTTAAGCTGTAAAATAAGAAACAACTACTTTATTCTGGAAGTACATGCTTGATAGGAAAGAGTTCTATATCTAGCTAATTAGCTATGTTGGAGCAGTCTGCACTCGTCGCAGTGCAGCTCTCATGCTGGTTGAGAGGGAGAGACAAAGGAAAGATATCTGCTCCCCTCTCGAGAGAAAAGAAGGAACTGGGAAGGCGGGAAGGAACTGGGATCAACATCCTTTGCATATCAGTCTAGCAGGAGGGGGAGAGATGGCAAGGATGAAAGGACAGGTATAGCCTAGCAACAAAGAGGTCTCCTCCCTAGCTACCCTTTTTAACCCCATGCAGCCTCAACCCAACAAGTTGGAGTTGAACCTCATACATTCCAACACCTTTTTTCTCTTGAGAGGGAGAGCAGACATTCTTTTTGTCTCTCCCTCTCCTCCAAGCATGAGGGCAAATACTAGGCTTAGTGTTTGCATTTCCAACTTAGCTAGTTAGCTAGATGTAGAACTCTTTCCTACCAAGTATGTATTTCCAGAATAAAGTAGTTATTTCTTATTTTAAAGCTTAAAGTCTCAGTCTGACTAATTTGCAGGGAAGATATAATCTTTAGCAAAGATTCAAACACACTTAAAGGCTCACTCAATCTCTCCATTCCCAATTTCACCACTCTCCGACAGTTTGTTTGAAAAGACTTGTTATCACACAAGCACATTCATATAGTGACTGGATTGGCTGCATCTCCCAGTTGCGTATCTGTCGGTGTTACATCTGTTGGAAGTGGGGCAAGAGCAACTCCTGTTTTGTTCTTTTGTTTATGCTCCAGAAGGGAGATAGAGCTAGGGTCCTCCAGATGGATAGGCTTGTTTACCTTTACCTGTGATGCTCTGACTGACTTCCTTCTGTTGCTAGACTGTTACATCTTTAGGGAAGCTTACCTGCCCCTCCTCCTTCTGCCCTTTCCACCTCTTTCCTTCTCCAACTGTCCAGGAGAGAGGAGACATCCCTTTGTCTCTGCTGTCTCCTGTCATGGGGCTAACTCCGGCACCTGGGCATTATGCCTCCAACTTAGCTAGTTAGTTAGAACTAGGTATGCCTTTCTATCTACTATGTATTTCTATAAATAAAGTAGCTTTTCTTATTTTACTAAGTCTCCAGTCTCAGTGATGCTGATGCAGGGTAAAAGCCTGCTTTCTTAGGTAAACTCACGCACATGCTGGCACACTCACATTTCAACATCTGCTGTTAATCTCTGCTGCTGTGGTATTGCTTTAAACGAAATTAAGCACACAAATTACACACAGCCAATAAGGGTTATGGGCCCAGCAAACTAAGTTGGATGCAAGTTGTAGCTGAAGCTAAAAGTGCTTGTGTTTAATTTACAATGGAGACTTTAAGTTAGAAAGAAAAGCAGAACAAAGATAGAAAGGATGGCTGAAGTATCAACACTCAAGAGATGCGTTCCAAGGCTTGAAAAAGATAACTACGATCTGTGGGATCTAAGGTTCAGAGCCCTACCTGACGGAGAAGGTTTGGAAGAAATTCTGATGGATCCTGAACCATCAGCTGAGGATGCAAACACAATGGCTTCATGGAGACGTAAGCATGCAAGAGTAAAATTTCTGCTCATTTCTGCTCTGTCAGACGAAGCATTAAATCTCTGTGTTGGGCGTGACAGTGTAAAGGAAATGTATAACAAACTTGGAGGAGTCTATAACAAGAAAACAAAGAGCCACATCATGTATCTTTACAAAGAGTTATTTTCTCTGAAATAAACTGCTAAGTGGGACAGTCTGAATAAACACATAGAAAAGTTTTCAGAACTTTTGGCTAAGTTGGAAAGATGTGGCAGAATTATAGCTGATGATGAAATGAAGAAGTCTTTGCTTTTGACTTCCCTCAATGATGATCATAAATTAATTTGCTGTGTATTAGAGAATTCTGAACAGAGCCTGAGTCAGATTATATTGTATTTAAAAGACCAGGACCTTAGAGAAACGTGGGAGCTAGAGGCTATGTGGGAGCATGCAAACTTTACTATGGGGAGAAACAAACAAACAAAAGGTGGCCAGATGAGTCATCACCCCATTCCCCAAAGGGGGAAGACAGACGGAATTTGTGTTTTGAATGTAGTTCTCAAAAACATTTTTCAAAGGGAAGGCGATAGGTGGCAGACGAGAGCAAAGTCTGACTCCAAATGAACAGTCTTTAAACAAAGGCAAAGAAAGCCGACAACAGAGACTTCTAGTTACTATGTGCCTAATCAGAGCAAGAAAGATTGTAAAGCAGATTTTTAATTGACTCAGAATCTACCTCACATATTATAATTGATAGAAACCTGTTTAAAAGTTTTAAAAATCACAAGCAAAAGATACTTACAGCGTCTGGACAAGACATTTTCTGTGAAGGAATAGGGGCAGTACAATTACTGTGCAAAAACCCAGATGGGCAAAGACAGATGGAACTTAAAAACTGTCTATATGTTCCAGTTTTTAAAGACAATTTAATAAGTGCTACCAGGATTATGGAATTTGGAGGTCAACTTCATATGAGTGGAGAATTTTGCCATGTTCTAGATAAAGGAGGAATAAGTTGCACTGCAAAATTAAAGAATGGACTTTTAATTTTAGAATACTTGGAAACTATGTATGCAAATGTGGTCAAGGAAACCAGTGATTCCGAATGCTTGCATATCTGGCATAGAAGGATGGGGACATACCAACTTAACTAGAGTCACAGCTCTTGAAAAAGAGAATTTGGCAAGAGACATTAGAATGTTGGTTCTGCAGGTAAGTGGCAGTAATTGCAGCTTCTCCCCAGTACTCCTTTTGTAAATGTGCATCTTCCACCAAAGAATTAATCATTTGTCCAAGAGTCCAGTTCATGTGTGCTGCAACCCCATTTTTCTCTGGGTTGGACACTGTAGCCTGGTGCTGTATGCCTTCCTCAGGGAGAAAGACTTGCATAGCCCTTGACACATATTCCCCTGCATTGTGAGATCTTATGATCTGTGGCTTTCTGCCAAATTTGTTAGACACAATCCTAACATAGTCCTTCAGTTTTTGAAGTACTTGATTTTTCTCCTTTATTAAATACATAGTAGTATATCTGGAGTAGTCATCTGTAAAAGTCAGCATGTATAAATTACCTTGGGAGGGCATTCTCATTGGCCCATAAAGGTCAGTGTGAATTAACTCTATAGGCTTTTTGGTTTTCCTCTCACTTTTCTTAGGAAATTTTGGCTTCACACTTTTAGTTTTAATACAGCACTCGCAAGTCAAATGTGTACAACTGCACTGTCTCATTTTAATCCCTCTTGCTAAATTCTCTTTTTCAAGAGCAGTAACTTTGGCAAAACTGGCATGTCCCATTCTTCTATGCCAGATATGCAAGCATTGAGAATCACTGGTTTCCTTGACCACATTTGCATGCATGGTTTCTAAGTATTCTAGAATTAAAAGTCCATTTTTCACTTTTGCAGTGCAACTTATTACTCCTTTATCTAGAACATGGCAAAATTCTCCACTCAAATGAAGCTCACCTCCAAATTTCAATAATTTTGTAACACTGATTAAATTGTCTTTAATGTCTGGAACATATAGAAAGTTTTTAAGTTCCACCAATGTCTGTCTATCTGGCACATTACATAATAATTCCACTTTTCCAATTCCTTCACAGGATAATTCTTGTCCAGACGCTGTACATATCGTTTGCCTGTGACTTTCAAAACTTTTAAACAGGTTCCTATTGATTATAATATGTGAGGTGGATCCTGAGTCAATTAAAAATATGTTTTTACAGTCACTCTTGCCTTGACAAGGCACATAGCTAAAAGTCTCTGTTTACAGCTTTCTCTGCCTTTGTTTAAACTTAAAGTCAGTTTGCTTCAGGGCTTCTCTGACTTCAGCAGACCTCTGTTTAAAGTCAGCCTTTGCTCTAGTCTGCCCTATATCGCAATTCCTTTGAAAATGATTTGGAGAGCCACATTTGAAACACAGATCCCGTCTGTCTGCCCTCGTTTGTAGATTGAGTTGATGACTCATCCGGCTACCTTTTGTTTATTTGTTCCCCACAGTAAAGTTTGCTTGCTCAGGGACAGCCTGCATATTCTGCCTTTCCCAAAAGTCTTGGTCTTTTAAATACGATACAAGCTGACTTAAACTTTGATCAGAACTTTTTAGTATGCAGGAAATTAATTTATGACAAGAGTGCATAAAAGCAATCCTTTCTGTAATTCTTCATCTAATACTCTGCCACATCTCTGAAATTTAGCAAGAAGTTCTGAAAATTGCTCTATATATTTATCTAGACTGCCTCTTTCATTAGCTTCTTTCAGAGAAAATAACTCTTTGTAAAGATATAAGATGTGGCTTTTTGTCTTTTTCTCATAGACTTCTTGCAATTTTCCATACATCTGTTTCACACTGTTGCAGCCTGTACAGATATTTAATGCTTCATCTGATAGAGCAGAAATAAGCAGAGACTTTACTTTTGCGTGCTTACGTCTCCATGAAGCTGTTGCATTCGCACCCTCAGCTGAGGGTTCTCTCTCAGTCAGGATTCCTTCCAACTCTTCTCCTTCCAGGAGGACTTTAAATCTTAAATCCCATAGTTTGAAGTTATCTTTTTCCAGCCTTGGAACGTGTCTCTCGAGCGAAGATACTTCAGCCATCTTTTCTATCTTTGTTCTGATTTTCTTTCTAACGTAAAGTCTCCCTTGTAAATTATGCACAAGCACTTTCAGCTTCAGCTACAACTTGCATTCAACTTAGTTTGCTGGGCCCATAACCCTTGTTGCGCTGTGTGTAATTTGTGTGCTTAATTTCATTTAAAGCAACACAACAGCAGCAGAGTAACAGCAGATGTTGAAATGCGAGTGTGCCAGCGTGTGAGTGTGATTGCCTAAGAAAGCAGGCTTTTACCCTGCATCAGCATCACTGAGACTTGAGATTTAGTAAAATAAGAAAAGCTACTTTATTTATAGAAATACATAGTAGATAGAAAAGGCATACCTAGTTCTAACTAACTAGCTAAGTTGGAGGCATAATGCCCAGGTGTCGGAGTTAGCTCCATGCCAGGAGAGAGCAGAGACAAAGGGATATCTCCTCTCTCCCGGACAGTCGGAGGACAAAGGAATGGAAAGGGTGGAAGGAGGAGGGGCAGAGGTAAGCTTCCCTAAAGACGTAACAATATAGCGACAGAAGGAATGTTGGAATGTATGAGGTTCAACTCCAACTTGGTGGATTGAAGCTGCATGGGGGTTAATAAGGGTAGCTAGAGAGCTAGACCTCTTGCTGGTTGAAGCTATACCTATCCCGTTGATCCTGCCGTCTCTTCCCTTCCTGCTAGACTGATAAGCAAAGGAATGTTGAATCACAGTTCCTTCCCGGCTTCCCAAGTCAGTGTTCTCTTTCTCTTGAGAGGGGAGCAGACATCTTCTCTTTGTTTCTCCTCTCAACCAGGATGACAGCGAGTACTGGGACCAGTGCTCGCTGTTCCAACATAGCCAGTTAAGCTAGATATAGTACTCTTTCCTATCAAGCATGTACTTCCAGAATAAAGTAGTTGTTTCTTATTTTACAGCTTAAAGTCTCTGTCTGACTAATTTGCAGGGAAGGTAGAATCTTAGCACAGATTCAAACACACACACACAGCTCGCTCAATACTCTCCGTTCCAGAGCGCTACGCAACTTTGCTACGCATCTCAATAGAGAAATTCCAACAAGGAAGTCAGTCAGAGCATCACAGGTAAAGGTAAACAAGCCTATCCATCTGCAGGATCCTAGCTCTATCTTCCATCTGGAGCAAAAACAAAAAGAACAAAACAGGAGTTGCTCTTGCCCCACTTCCAACATAAAGCCGTAATGTCTCCCTCTATCACGGGAAACTACCTAAATACTGGCAAATAAGAGAGGCCTCTTTATATGATGTGCCTTGAGATTTGGGAGATCAGTTTGTTTTGAAGCAACCAGTTGTGTGGTTTTTTTTTTTTTTTGAAAAATCCACTCAATACCTTTTCAGGTAAAGATGTTCAGAATTTTGTTTGAGATTTTCCACATCCAGCCTGTTAATATTACCAGGCACTCCAACTTCCTCTTTTGGTTTAGCCCTACTCGCTTCAGCTCCTTGCTTGTCTCCTCAGATGTAAGTCCCCTTATCTTCAATGGTGCTTATTCCCTAGTGACTATGCTTAGAATTACAGCTTCAAACAGGTATTTTTACGTTTTTTTCCATATAGTTAAATGCTGTCTCTTGGGGGTGGTGGCTCTCCCTCTCTTGTCCCTTTGCTGTCTGATTGTTGGTTTACAATTCTATGTGTATGGTTAAATTCTAATTGTGCCCCATTTCGGAAATCAATATGATTGAAAGGTGAGCTAAAGATATTACCTAAACAAACATAACAAAACAAACATGGCTACATTAGTGTAAGGATTCAGAGCAATTTCTACTACTTTATTGCTAACTGCTCAGATATACAAACATACAGAAGCAAAAAACTTCGCAGCTCTAACACTTTTCACCCTGCTCAGTCCAAGCTGCTGCATGTATACTTGTTCCTATTGTGATCAAAGGGACTTACTGTTGGAAGTGGGGGAAAGAGCAACTCCTGTTTTGTTCTTTTGTTTGTGCTCCAGAAGGGAGATAGAGCTAGGGTCCTCCAGATGGATAGGCTTGTTTACCTTTACCTGTGATGCTCTGACTGATTTCCTTCTGTCCCTAAGTTTTTTAGGGAAGCTTACCTGCCCCTCCTCCTTCCGCCCTTTCCACCTCTTTCCTTCTCCGACTGTCCGGGAGAGAGGAGACATCCTTTGTCTCTGCTCTCTCTCCAAGCATGGGGCTAACTCCCGCACCTGGGTGTTATGCCTCCAACTTAGCTAAGTTAAAACTAAGTATGCCTTTCTATCTACTATGTATTTCTATAAATAAAGTAGCTTTTCTTATTTTACTAAGTCTCCATTCTCAGTGATGCTGATGCAGGGTAAAAGCCTGCTTTCTTAGGCAAACGCACGCACATGCTAGCACACTCACATTTCAACATCTGCTGTTACTCTGCTGCTGTGGTGTTGCTTTAAACTAAATTAAGCACACAAATTACACACAGCCAACACTTACTTCCGGCTGAGTGTCCATAGGATTACAGACCTCCGGGTTCTCTTCTGCCTGAAACTTCACTAAGGTACTGTCTGTGCTTAGTCAGAACTAAGTCACACTGAGTTCAGTAGGATCTACTCCCAAGTAAGTGGGCCTAAACGTGCAGTCTCAGTGACAGAACTTTCATCTGATTTGTGAATATTCTTTCAAAAAACAACATAAGGTTTAGGGTTACACAGAATTCTTTAGCTATAGTTGGTCGGATTTTAATCAATAAAACAGAGTGGGTTATATGTTGTGTCATCCCCATTTGCTTTTTAAGGAGACAGAAACGGATCATCAACATTATTATTGTTATGAGTAGTTGTAGCAGAATTCTTACCCACCCTTCACTATAAGGTTTCAGGGTTACAGAAATGTAAAAACCCAACATTATTTGTGTCTGTGAGTATTCTCTGTATATATGCTTGGGGGTACATGTATACATGTAAGCCTACAAACACACAGTAAATACCCATCCCTCGGAATCCCAGTCTTTCCTAAGTAGTTCATTTTAACGCTCCAGGTTCTTTTCTGCCTGAAAAATGTGAGGTCTTTTATTGTTTCTGCAGAACTATTGAAAAGAAAATGAGAGAGACATCCTCTTCCCCTCTTCTCAAAAACAAAACAAAAACTCAACTTGACTAAGGAAAATAGCTGAGGATTATATGTTAGGGACTTCCAAAGAGCCAGCTGAGGTGAATGACCTCCCGTCACAATGTAGCAAGTCTACATATTTGAGTTTGAGTTTTTGTTTTCTTTTGTTTTTTACGGGCAGAGCTATGCATTCTCTTTGAAGAAAAAATGTGCTCTGGACACTTTTTTCTGTTTAAAAAGAGAGAGGCAGAGAGAGAGCGAATGAGACTTCAAAACGATGTTACAATGAAGAAGAAGAAAACCGGACAAATTAGGAGCCATTTTCCATGATCAAAGGGAATCAAACGAAAACGAGTCTGGGCATTCAGCGAGCTTGACTTATTCAGACAACTTCTTTGGAGAGCAGGGCCAACAAGCGTGTCTTCCATTGAAAAGGTCCCTCTATTCAGGATGCAGGTGCGAAGTGGTGCGGCGCATCGGGCACATTATGTGGAGGTTGTTGAAGATTAGTGCTCAGCCTTAATAACCAAAGCTCTTGATTTACATTGGAAGGAAGAGGAGGAGGACCAGAGAGAGCGCGAGAGCGAGCGCTAAGACTCCTCAAAAACATTGAGCTCCTGATCATTTCGAGTGCTCCTGATAACCTAATACTTTCCGTTGTTCGGGAGGGGAGAGTCCCACAGCAGCCCGGACTAATTCATTTACAGCTCCTGAACTTTGCTCCGAACTGGGGCTTGAAGTGCCGCGGGAGGTGGATATGGGACGGGAAATGAAAAAGAGAGGCAGGAAGGTTTCCCATTTGAATAAAAAAAGCCAACTTCAAAATATCCCCTCCCCCCCAAATATCCCCCACATTTGCATACCGTGCCCCAAAATCCAGTCGCCCTCTTCCTCCTCCCTTTAAGATTCCTCCCGACAACCCAAGAACAAACTTTGTCTTCTTTACGGTACAATTACAATTAGCGCAAATGCAATTAGGGGGAGGAGGGGAAGAGCGGTACCGGCAGAAAAAATTGACTTCTGCCTACACTGGACTGAAAAGCGCGTGGGCTTGATTCACACACACACACGATGGGATACATTTGGAGCTGAATGAGAGCACTACAAAATCACTTGAGAGGAGCAATCCAAATATCATTGAGGAAGTCAGTGTCAACAGTCCCGCTGATCTGGATAGATGGAGACGTAAGTCACTTTGGTTTCTGGGACTTAGACCTATTTGGTGGAGGAGGAACAACAACCACCGTCCTGCTGGCAGCCCAATTCAAGAGTTGAAGCACTTGGAGTTTATTTAAGCATTTGACAGCTCATTTCAGCTTAATGACTTACCCAGTAAGGAATTGGTCCTAAATTCCTACACTTGGGGAATATGTTTAGAGGGGCGACTTCCGAATAAACACAATGAGGGTCAGGTTGTAGCTCCACTTAGGTTTGCTACACACATAACTAAAAAAGGCTGGTACTCCAGTCGTATGAATGCATCTGAGATAGGACTACCCAGCAGAAACTCAGGCCTCAAGTGTGTCATCAGTAGCTAAAAGTCATGCTAGATGTGGCAAGGTCTCTGAGCATGTGAGTGCCTTTCAGTCGCATCTGGAAATAGAGAGAGGGGCTTCAGGATCAAAGGGTATGACCACGTTCCATCCAGGGTGTGGTCTGTGAGCACCTGATCAGTAGAGTAGTGCAGTAGTGTAATGGCAAATTCAGAAGTGCGGGATCCGTGATAGTCACAGCAACCACCATCCTTTTTTGCTGCTGGATTGAGAATGAGATCTTTGTTAATGCCTTCTCTCACAACAACAGTCATCCCTAGCAGCCAATAAGCATGAAAGAGGAGAGAGGTAGCTACTGAAAAGAGTCTTCTCAGTGGCTGACTCACCTGCTTTTACTCTGACTGGTTTCAATCAGCAGGAAAGGAAAAGGAAGCATGTTAAAAGGCTTTCCTCAGTGGCTAACACACTTCCCTTTCATATTGCTTGGCTCATAGGATGTTGGAGACATTGGGGCTCTGCTCCCCAAAAAGTAAGGGGTCTAATACCCCCTGAGACCCTGGATGACTACAGCCCTGGTGTAGTGCAAATTCATGAAGGGTTCCTTCATGACAGTCACAGCCACACCCCTGCCTTTTTTTTTCTTGCCGGATTGTGAATGAGATCCTTGTTAATGCCTTCTCCCACAACAATAGACGTCCCTAGGAGCCAATAAGCATGAAAGGGGGGAGTGTTAGCTACTGAGAAGAGTCTTCTCACTTGCTAATTCACCTCCTTTCACTATGATTGGCTCCAGTCAGCAAGAAAAGACAAAGAAGAATGTTAGGATACTCTTCTCAGTGGCTAACACACTCCCTTTTCATTCTGATTCCCTCATAGGATGCTGGAGACATAGGGACCCTGCTCCCCAAAACATAAGGGGTCTAAGACCCTCTCTAAGACCCCAGAGGACTACATCCCTGCACCTGATGCAGCTTCCTTGATGAAATTAAGCAACCTCTCCTCAATACCTGGATTGGAAACCCCTGGGAATCCTGTGTAGGCCGCCTTCAGTTCTGCCTAGACATTTCAGTGTCAGTCAAGCACTGAAAAACCTTACAGTGCTTTCCAGCAACTGCCACTAGAACAGCCATGTGTTAAACCCCCGGTTTCTTGCATTGTGAATATATTGTGCAATACTGCTTGAGGCCAGATTTATTTATACCTTGGTGTAGTCCAAGCCTATGAAAATCTACGTTAACAACAAGTCCCAAAGGGTTTAATTGGGTTCATTTACTCCATCTTTTATTCCACACTTCCTTCAAGGAACTAGAGAGGAGGTGCACATGTTTCTTCGCTTGCTTGTACAACAACCCTGTGAGTTAGGTTAAACTGACTGGAGGCACATGACCTGTGGTCATTCAGGGCAATTCAGAGAGGAGGAGGGAGAATCTGAATCTGGGCTTTCTGAGTTGTAGTCCAGCTACCATGTTGCTGCACCGAACCAGTGTCCTCCAAACTGAAGAGTAAAGTGAGCACAGGACAGCAGCCTTCTCTAGCAGAGCACCAGTTTGATGTAGTGATTTGTTAGTTTACTCCCTGGTAAACCCTCTGAACTCAGTGGAATTTACCACTTACTACAATTTACCATGCACTTGGCATATAGCGGTTAGCAACAACTGGACTTAAAAATGAAAGCAACTGACCACAAAGGGATGTATTTACTACCATTATTTAGGAAAGCAGCCAAAATGAACATGCTTAGGGTCTATTCGTTTAGCTTGTGGACTGCCTTCAGACTAGATTTCAGAGGCAATTGTTAGAAGTGGGGCAAGAGCAACTCCTGTTTTGTTCTTTTGTTTGTGTTCCAGAAGGGAGATAGAGTTAGGGTCCTGCAGATGGATAGGCTTGATTACCTTTACCAGTGATGCTCTGACTTCCTTCCTTCCAGTTACTAGACTGATATGTCTTTAGGGAAGCTTATCTGCCTTTCCTCCTTCTGCCCTTTCTGCTTCTCTTCTCCCACTGTCCAAGAGAGAGGAGACACCATTTTGTACCTGCTCTCTCTCTCCTAGCCATGAGGGCAATTCCCATGCCTGGGTATTGCACCTCCAACTTAGCTAGTCAGTTAGAACTAGGTATTCCTTTCTATCTACCATGTATTTCTCTAAATAAAGTAGCTTTTCTTATTTTACTAAGTCTCCAGTCTCAGTGATGCTGATGCAGGGTAAAAGCCTGCTTTCTCAGGTAAACGCACACATACACTGGCATACTCACATTTCAAACCGCTGTTACTCTCTGCTGTGCTGCTTAACTAAATTTAGCAACCAGCAACAAGGGTTACAGGCCCAGCAAATTAAGTTGAATTGCCAGTTGTGCCTGAAGCTATAAAAGTCTAAGTGCTGTGTGTAATTTACAAGGGAGATTTTAAGTTAAAAGGAAAAGCAGAACAAAAGATAGGAAAGGATGGCTGAAATATCAACGTTTGAGAGACACATCCTGAAGCTTGAAAAGGACAACTACGGATTATGGAATTTCAGGTTCACAGCCCTGCTGGAAGGAGAAGATTTGAACGGAAATCTGGCTGATCCTGAACTCTTGGAGGAGGATGAGACTGTTGGAATATGTGGTTCAACTCCAACTTGTGGGTTGAGGCTGCATGGAGTTAAAAAGGGTAGCTAGAGAGGAGACCTTCTTGGTTGCTAGGCTATACCTGTCCTTTGATCTCCTGCTGTCTCTTCCTTCCTGCTAGACTGATATGCAAAGGATGTTGATCACAGTTCCTTCCCTCCTTCTTACTTCTTCTTTCTCTTGAGAGGGGAGCAGACATATTCCTTTGTCTCTCCCTCTCCTCTAAAGCATGAGGGCCAGCACTGGGCTCAGTGTTTGCAGCTTCAACTTAGCTAGTTAGCTAGATATAGGACTCTTTCCTATCAAGCATGTACTTCCAGAATAAAGTAGTTATTTCTTATTTTGAAGCTTTAAGTCTCTGTCTGACTAATTTGCAGGGAAGATATAATCTTTAGCAAAGATTCAAACACACACACATAAGCTCGCTCAGAACTCTCCATTCCCAGCATCGCAACTCTCCGACAGAGACTGCCACAGCATCATGGAGATGTAAACATGCAAAAGTGAAGTCTCTGCTTATTTCTGCACTATCAGATGAGGCACTAAATGTTTGCATAGGATGTAACAATGTAAAGAAAATGTGGGACAAACTACAAAAAGTATACAATAGGAAGATGAAGAGCCATATAATGTACCTTTACAAGGAGTTATTTTCTCCGAAGGAGACTGCTGAGAGAGGCAGCCTGAGTAAACACATAAAATTTTTTACAAGCCTACTCACTAAGCTTGAAAGATGTGGGAAGGATCTAGATGATGATATAAAAAAGGCACTGCTTCTGAGCTCTCTCAATGCTGATCATAAATTAATTTGCTGTGTGTTAGAAAATTCTGACCAAAGCATGAGTCAGATTATATCATATTTAAAAGACCAAGATTTTAGAGAAAGACAGGAACTGGAGACTGTCAGAGCAAGCAAACTTTACTATAGGGAGAAACAAACAAACAAAGGATGGCGACATGAGTCATTGCCCGAATCCACAAAAGGGCACAGACAAGGAGAGACAGAAGTTCTGTTTTAAATGTGGCTCTCCAAAACATCTTCAAAGAGAATGTGATAGGTGGCAGACAACAGCAAGGCCTGGCTTCACACAAAGGCAAGCTGAAGTGAGAGATGACCCTAGGCAAACTGAAAAGCAGAAAACAGAGGCTTCAAGTTACTATGTGTCTGATGAGAGAAAGGATGATTGCAAAAGCAGATTTTTAATTGATTCTGGAACCACCTCACATCTTGTAATTGATAAAAACCTGTTTAAAGGTTTTAAAAGTCACAAGCAAAAAATACTGACAGCTTCTGGACAAATATTATTTTGTAAAGTAATTGGTACAATAGAATTGCTTTGCAAAATGCCAGATGGAGAAAGACAGCTTGAACTTAACAACTGTCTTTATGTTCCAGATTTTAAAGAAAATTTAATAAGTGCTTCAGAAATACTGAAATTAGCAAGTGAACTTTATATGATTGGAGAATTTTGCCATGTTCTAGATCAGCCTTTCCCAACCAGTGTGCCTCCAGATGTTGTTGGACCACAACTCCCATCAGCCTCAGCCAGCATTGCCAATGGTCAGGAAAGATGGGAATTGTGGTCCAACAACATCTGGAGGCACACTGGTTGGGAAAGGCTGTTCTAGATGAAGGAGAAATATGTTGCACTGCAAAATTGAAACATTGTCTTCTAAACTTAGAATATCTTGAAACTATGCATGCAAATGTGGTCAAGGAAACCTGTAATTCTGAATGTTTTCATATCTGGCATAGAAGAACGGGACATGCCAGTTTAACCAGAGTAACTGCTCTTGAAAAAGAGAATTTGGCAAGAGGCATTAAAATGGGACAGTGCAAATGTACACAGACTCGTGAATGCTGTATTAAGACCAAGAGTGTGAAACCAAAATTTCCTAAGAAAAGTGAGAGGAAAACCAAAAAACCTCTAGAATTAATTCACACTGATATTTGTGGGCCAATGAAAGTGCCATCCCAGGGTGGAAATGTATACATGCTGACTTTTATAGTTGACTGCTCCAGGTACACTACAATGTACCTGCCAAAGGAGAAAAGTCATATACTTCAAAAACTGAAGGACTATGTTAGGATTGTGTCCAACAAATTTGGCAGAAAGCCACAGATCATAAGATCTGACAATGGAGCAGAATATGTGTCAAGAGCTATGCAAGTCTTTCTCCACGAGGAAGGCATAGAGCATCAGACTACAGTTGTATACAACCCATAGCAGAATAGAGTCGCAAAGAGAATGAACAGGACCCTCGGACAAATGATTCGTTCCTTGTTGGAAGATGCACAGTTACCAAAGAAGTACTGGGGAGAAGCTGTGGTTACTGCCATCTACCTGAAGAACCGACTTCCTGCATCTGCAACCAACAAAACACCATTTGAACTATGGCACAGTAGGACACCAAGCATGTCTCACCTTCGTGTATTTGGGTGCAAGGCCTTTGTGCACATCCCCAAACAAAAGAGATCAAAACTTGACAACACTGCCAGGGAAGTAATATTCATTGGATATTCTCCAACGCAGAAGGGATACAGAGTCATAGATCCCAAAACTGGCGAAGTTGAAGTATGCAGAGCTGTCCATTTTGATGAAAGAAAGTGTGCACACCAACCAGAAGGGGCACCACACCAAACAGATGACAGTGAAATGGAAGAAGAAGCTGAGTTATTATTCCACCACAGAAGGGATAATAATATACCTGCAGAGGAAGGTGAGTAGTCTGAGCCACAAGAGGCAACTGAGGCAAAAGAGCCAACAGAGCCAGAACAGGCATCAGAGCCAGAAAGGGCAGCTGAAGCGCCAGCACCCAGACACTCTGAATGCACCAACAGAGGTGTACCACCAGAGAGACTTGCTTACCTCATGAGAGATGAACTTCCAGAACCAGAGACCTGGAAAGAGATTGAAGCCTTATCCAAAGCCGAAGCAGCCAGCCAAGGAAGAGCTGGAATCTCTACACAAAAATAAAACTTGGACACTGACCAAGCTTCCTCAAGAAAGGAAAGCTGCAGGCTTCAAGTGGAAATTCAAGGAAAAACCAAATGCTAAAGGAAATGCTGAGAGATACAAGACAAATCATCAGAAAACTTCTGTATATCAGTACTGTTACCAAGCCAGATGTGGTGGTAATGGTGGGATACCTGTGATGAAAAACCAGCTCGCCAACCAAAAGGGACTGGGAAACAAGCAAGTACACAACAGACTCTTGGAGTCAGAAGGGGTGAGTTCATGCACCAAGCACATAGATGTAAATCATCTACCTACCGCAGAGGACTACTCAAGATGGAGTATTGTCCAACAGAAGACATGACTGCAGATGCTCTCACGAAGACGTTGGGCAAAGTCAGGAATTGCAAACTGCAAGACAAGATGAGCCTCGTGGGCTGAACCAAACCCTCGTGGAGAAGGGGTGTTGGAAGTGGGGCAAGAGCAACTCCTGTTTTGTTCTTTTGTTTATGTTCCAGAAGGGAGATAGAGTTAGGGTCCTCCAGATGGATAGGCTTGATTACCTTTACCTGTGATGCTCCGACTTCCTTCCTTCTGGCTACTAGACTGATATGTCTTTAGGGTGTTGGAAGTGGGGCAACAGCAACTCTTGTTTTGTTCTTTTGTTTGTGCTCCAGAAGGAAGATAGAGCTAGGGTCCTCCAGATGGATAGGCTTTGTTTACCTTTTTACCTGTGATGCTCTGACTGATGTCCTTCTGTCGCTAGACTGTGACGTCTTTAGGGAAGGTTACCTGCCCCTCCTCCTTCTGCCCTTTCCACTCCTTTGTCCTCTGGCTGTCCAGGAGAGAGGAGACATCCCTTTGTCTCTGCTTTCTCTCCGAGCATGGGGCTAACCCCTACACCTGGGCCTTACGCCTCCAACTTAGCTAGTTAGTTAGAACTAGGTATGCCTTTTCTATCTACTATGTATTTCTATAAATAAAGTAACTTTTCTTATTTTACCAAGTCTCCAGTCTCAGTGATGCTGATGCAGGGTAAAAGCCTGCTTTCTTAGGCAAACGCACTCACACGCTGGCACACTCGCATTTCAACATCTGCTGTTACTCTCTGCTGCTGTGGTGCTGCTTTTAAACGAAATTAAGCAACACAGCCACACACAGCGCAACATAGGGAACCTTATCTGCCCCTGCTCCTTCTGCCCATTCTGCTTCTCTTCTCCCTCTGTCCGGGAGAGAGGAGACATCCTTTGTCTCTGCTCTCCCTCTCCTAGCCATGAGGGCAATTCCCACACATGGGTATTGCACCTCCAACTTAGTTAGTTAGTTAGAACTAGGTATGCCTTTCTATCTACTATGTATTTCTATAAATAAATTAGCTTTTCTTATTCTTATCTCAAGTTAGTGATGCTGATGCAGGGTAAAAACATTTCAAACAGCTGTTACTCTCTGCTGTGCTGCTTAACTAAATTTAGCAACCAGCAACAGCAATTAAGGCTGCTTACCTGGGAGCAAGCCCCATTGATTTCAATGCTTCTGAGTCGGTAGGGTTAGGACTCTGCTGTTAATCTGCTAAGGGCCTGTCTTCCAAACTTTTATGTTTGAATACAGGGATGCTTATTCCACAGCACGTCCCCCACCCTTGAAAATGCCTTATGCCAGGATTACATAAAAAAGGCAAATAATTAATGTATGTTGCCATTACTGATATGCATATACACACGCTGGCCACCCATTTGAGAACATTCAGAGAGGAAGTAATTTCTTATAAACTACCTATCTATTGTAATGGAAATATCTACTGCTTCCCTGCCCCTTCAATTTAAGTAAGAATCTTATGGGTATTTCCATAAATTCTCCCTGACTATAAAAGCCATATAATGGGAACAAGGTGAGAAAGCTGTTCAGCCTTGTTTCACCAAGAAAAGGTCGTAAGTCAGGCAATTGGTGTCTGACCTGTCAGGAGAAGGTATAAAGGCTTCTTTCATTCAATCGCTCACAATTTTCTCAGCTCTCACAAAAGTGTTTTTATTATTCTGTTTTCTTACCTCGTCCCTTAATTAAAAAGCTGAATGATTAGAATAGCACCTGCATAATGTCTGGACCATGGCTGCATACTAATTCAAGAGGCTTTACATCTGGTAATTATAACATAAAATCAGAGATTGAATAAAACAGAAGGATTGTGCCCCTAAAGCCCTGCTAATCCCCTTTAAAAGAGTCTGCTGAAATAATTCAGGACACTTTCCGGAAGTTGGATTACCAACTTTCTTTTTCACTTTGTACAATGAAATGATATTTCACACGTAAAGGAGTGTCTGAATTTTTACAGCTGTTTTTCCCCTTCTTAAACTAGACCGTTTCCTGGAATAAAAATCATTTGATGTATCATTTTTCCTTCTCCCTAATCAAACGTTGTTGTTGTTTTTTCTTTCTTGTGTGTGTGTGTGTGGGCCCGCACTCACACACACACAGAGCGTATTCAGGTCTAAGAGAAATACAAATTATTTGCATTATGGACCAGATTTATCAAAACGTTTAGCACCCTAGCAAGGCTGTCGCTTTTTATAATGAACAATCTTCTTCAGAGGAAGAGAATATAATTGTCACAGGCTACCTGGAGATATATTGTTCTGGCAATATCAATAAAGAAATATGCTAAGGATATCTATAATCTTTAAACTGGCGACTTTGTGAATAATTTCGAAGTTAATAAAATAATGGCATTATCTTGCATGTCTGAAAATTACTTTTACTTGTAAGTAGTCCATCTGAGATGAATGAGATTTATCCCGATGACGTGGATTATGGGGTTGTTTTCTACGTTTCAGTAGTGAACAGCTTCACCTAAACACTGAGGTGGCCGGTTTTAAAGGAGAAGAATATAATAGCTGGCTTATGTTAAAGCGTCTGAGAACTCTGCCACAATTCACCCAGCCCAACGTACTTGCACTGAATGCCATTGAAGCCCCGCGCTTAAATGGGTTGTGGATCGCGTTCCCACACACAGAAAAAGAGAGTCATTGGGGCAGAATATCCTGACCGTTGAACATAAGTCTTTAAAATACGCATCTATGTAACTATAAAGTGATCAATTTTTTTTATCAAAGCCTGGGATTTAGGATGTTGGATCACTTATAAATGATTTTCCAAGTCTATACAAATGATAGAGAGGTTCCCTGTACCCGTGTTTAGGAAAAGTCTCGTGAAGTATTTTGAATATTCCCCCCCTCCAAAAAAACTTACTAGAGATGTCCACATTTTGCTGTCTTCCGTAGCTTATTTCCTCTTTGAGAAAGAAAGACTTTCAGCAGCAGTTTTGAAAAAACAAATCTGCCTTCTTCAAACTACATTTTGAATGCTACTGATGTAACAGTGGCCCGAAAATTCTGCCAAGGTTCAAAGGTTAATTTGCAAACGAAGGAACTGCACTTTCAATACATCTTTCGGGTTCGATCCGTGAAAATAATACATTGCTAATGTTGATGGTCATTTTTACATTGCTCTTTGCATGTTTTTTTTTTTTAAAAACTACTTACCATATTACTGTAGCTGTATAACACTTGACCTTAGTTTAGCTCTTGAGCGTGCACAGAAAGACTGGAGACATTTTTCACTAATGCAAAGACTTCAGCAATTTGCTGTTCTTTTAAATCAACAACTCAGGCTCCGGGAATTTCAACAATCTTAGGGGAAGGCATCCGTTCTACAGTGAATACTCTAACGCAATTTACCAACTCTATTAAAATTAAAGTCTTTTCTGTCAAGAGAAGTCTTACTCTTTGGTTAAGAGGATGCCTGAAGTTCAAAGGAAGCATGTGTTTTTAAAACACATTTGTGTGTGGGTATGAATGCTTTATATATTCCCCTTTCTTGCATTTTCTTTTTAATTTGGAAATCATCCATTTGGCTATGTGTGTATGTGTGGGAGGGAGGGGGGAGAAGGAGAGGACACTTGGTCTGCGACTTTAAAAAATACTTTTAATGTCCTAACTCTATTCCGGTTTCTGTTACTCCTTTGGTGCTGAAGACAACAATAGTGTTGCAGCAAGACGTTCCCTTAGAGTTACCATGATGCTATGTCCTGGCGATTGTGAGCACAAACTGCAGCATGTAGCTGGCGTGCCATAGAAGTAATACATGGTAATCTCACTGGATTTGTCCCTTGGAGCACATTACATAAAATCCAGTCTTGTTCGTGACAGTCACATCTCATGGCCTTAAGCCCATTACCAAGGAGGTAGATGATAGTTGCAGCGCAATCCTATGCAAGGAGGTTATTAGGTTCAGTGTGTTCAGTAAAGCACTTTTAGGCTTGCTCAGTAATGTAGTGGCAAATTCAGAAGTGCAGGGTCCCTTCATGATAGTCACAGGCATACCCTCCCCCCTTTTTTTCTATTGCTGCTGGGTTGAGATGGGATCCTTGTTAATACCTTCCTCCACAACAGATTCCTGTAGGAGCCAATCAGCATGAAAGGAGACAGTGTTGGCTACTGAAAACAGTCTTTTCGGTGGCTGACTTACCTCCTGTGACTCTGATTGGCTCCAATCGGCAGGAAAGGACAAGAAAGCAAGTTAGAAGATTCTTCTCAGTAGCAAACATATTCTGCTTTCATGCTGATTGGCTTGCAGTACACTGGAGCAATAGGGACACTGCTGGGTTACTACTCCCAAAAAAGGAAAGGGTCTAAGACCCCCAAGATCCTGGACGACTACACTCCTGGGCTTGCCTCCCAAACTCTTAGGTGTTATGTGCTTAGCTGTCAGGAACTCTTCGAAGCTAAAGTGTTAAGGTTTCAAATCTCTTTATTCTCATTGATATAATGGAACATTCTGGCCCTAAATGTGTCCAGTGAACGCGGGATCTGTTGCCACTCATTTCCAACTGGTATTGGGTGTGAGGATACCTGGCCTGAAGATGTCTGAGTCACAATCCACAATCCACATTAAACTGGATGGGAACTAGGCAAGAATCCAGTGGGCTGTTCCTTCTCTCCCTAGTTAGGCCACCATGGTCTACGACCCATAAACCATTTACTCAGAAGTAATACCCTGGTAGATTTCAACAAGTCTTTAATAGGACAATTGACTTACGTAGAGCAATTCATGGAAGCTATGCTATATGTCTGTAACTGTATATGTATGTAATCACTGCTTTTTTGGTAAACAATGAGGTGCCGGTACTCGTTTCTGGGCTCCTACTGGGGGCAAGGGTGAAATATAAATAAATAAAAGTGCCCTGGGTGCCAGCACAAAATGGTTGCCATGGGCAGCAAAAAAAGAGATGAAGGTACTTTGTACCCGTGGGTACTGCCACCCGAAAAGCGGGTGGAGGGTGTGTAATTTGTCTAGATTTCCTGGTATCTCTCTGTACATCCGCCTTTCCTCCACAAGCGCAGGGAGCATTTCACATAGAGTCAGTTTAAACCGTGACGGCGGGCGCGCCACCTCTAAACACAACGTGCCCATTTTTCTCTTGGCAAAACTGTCATTTTACAGACCTTCGTGGTCCTGTAAAGGGAAAGCGGATATGTCTTTATGGGCAGCGGTCTGCTACTGGAGGTCTAAGTTATTACTGGCATCTCGTGACACTCCCTTCGAATCTAACCTTCCCTCTCCAAGAAGCAGGCAGGCAAGGGCGGATCACCACCACCGGGTCAGGGAGTTCGAGAGAGAAACGCAGGCCATTCGCTTTTATGGGCATTCAATCAGAGGAGGTGCAAAGACCCCGAAGGTCCTTTTCTTCTGCCTGCCTCCCTCTCTCGCCACTATAGTGTGTCGGGGCGGAAACGGGGCTCCGACGTCCTGATTCATATTTCTAATCTTCATTTCCTAAAGATACGAATGGGCTTTTGTGAAATGAATGGTCTTTAATTAATGCGTTCTCACAATGCAGGGGGCTTGCATGGGGATCGATGCTAGAAAGCAACAGGGGAGGAAGCCCTCCAAAATGGGTTGTCAGCATTAAAGGAAGAAAAAGGCAGCAGCGTCTATAGAAAGAGCAGGAAAGACTGCCCACACATCTCTCCCCATGTTGTCCGAGGGGACCTTCCATTGCTTGTGGACTACAGCCGAGTGTAATGATCATTCAATGATGATTGCAGGGCTTCTGTCTGCCATTAGGGGCCATTGAACTCTGTGCTTTAATAGGCGCCGACTCTTCCTATCGAGATTTTTGTTTTGTCATTCTGCCTCCTACCTGCCAGCCTTGATGTCTGTGGGATAGCCTACATTTCCCCCACTCCCTTGATCCCCTTTCTCACGTCCCCATTATCTGGCCTTCCTGTGAGTCATCTGGCCTCCAGTTCTGCTTCTCTATAGATGTAGAAGATGGGCTTGTTGTGAAGAAGGCAACCAAGGACTGTGAGAAACACAGCTAAGGTGGCTTGCAATCCTGCCCACGCTTTCTAAGGAGTTCGTCCTACTGAACACAGTGAGACTTGCTTCCAAGTAAACGTGCATACGACTGGATTGTAAACCAAGCTTCCTGTCTCGGGTTTACTCGGAAGAAAGCACCGTTCATTTAAAGAGACCTTCCTTCCCAGCCAAAACGTGTCACCACGCACACGTTTACTTGGAAGCAAGTCTCGTTGATTTTAGTGGAATTTCCTTCTAAGCCAGCTTGGTTAGTAGTGAAACAACAGCCCGATTCTCCACGGATTTCGATGAGATTTACACTTACATGAGTGCGCATAGGATTCCGGGTTTACACAGATATTTTTAACCGGGAGAAAGGCAAATCGACGACTTTGAAGTTCATCTAATGCGCATGTGCAGCGAAACACAGTAGTACGCATAGACAGCTAAACAGCGTTAAATGGCTAGCTACAGTCGTGGGGAGGCGAATGGAGGACGCTCATTATAGACTATTCGTATGAAAAAAAGGTTGGCTATTAGCAGAGTTTAGTCGATGAATTAATTTTAATTAAAAAAAACTCACAGTCCTGGAAACAGTTACAAAAACAAAATAATAGAGTGGTAGTAAGTGGAGATTTTCCTACGCAAAAGCATTCCTTGGCCAGCAATAGCTTTCCAACCCTAACTTGAGAGAATCGTTTATCATTTTCAAGGGTTATTGTTGAAACCACAAGGGATCCTTGATTTTCAAAGAATCAGCTGGAAAGAAAGAAAGAGAAAACAGAAAAGTAAAGACGAATTTAATCACAAGGAAGCAAGTTTTCTATTTCTCAGGCGGGGCTTTATTCAAAGAGAACAAATGCTTTCTCGATATGATTGACTTTTTAGTAGCAATGATGTTTTCACCAAATATTCTCTTTATTTATTTATTTAAAAATCCATAACATACCTACAAAATTCCAACAATTGCCATTACATCCCATTAGAAACCAACCCAAGTTACACATGGCCTACATCCTTTCTGCGTAGATTTGATTTTTCCTTTTGTTATTTTGTATGCATGTGATGGGTGGAGTTTTTTAAAAAAGAAAATTTCAGAAATAGCACAGTAGGGGGAAAAAATAAAACATTTTAATCCATCTCTATGGAAAGAAGCACTGAAGCATAAACAAAAAAAGCAAAAACAAGAACACAGAATTTGTACAAATATCCTTTTCAAATCAAGAGACCCTAAACCTTTGAAATAAACTGAACACGTTGGTAGATTGAAAACTACTTTTGTATTGTAGTCTTCCTTGTAAACTAAGTAAAATTTTGTAATCGGATTTTTTAATGAGATGCTCATATGAATTTCTGGTGGAGTTTAGGTTTTTAATAAAGAGGAATCAACCATTGTGTGTATCAGTCATCCTAGATGTAACCTGAAACCTGGAAAGTACCTAGTAGAACCTAATCTACTAAAAGTACAATCCTATACATGTCTACTCAGAAGTAATTGTCACTAAGTTCAAGGGGACTTACTCTCAGGTAAGTGGGTATAGGATTGCACCCTTACAGCCCAATTTTATCCATGTTTACTTATCCCACTGTTTTCAGTTGGGCTTACTCCCAGGAAAGTATGTTTAGAGTTGCACCTTAGTCTATCTTTTTTTCCACACCCCATTTTAAGACTAATGCCAATGCAGACTTCTCTCTCTCTCTCTCTCTCTCTCCCCTTTTGCTGAACACCCAAGCCTAATAAAGAATTTTTGAGCACTACAAAGCTTTCTCACCATTTTGTGACATTTTGGTTGGCCTAATCAAGGTATTGTCCTAGTATGGATAATGAAGTTTTTCAAATGGACCTAAACCTTTGCGGTTTGCTTATTCTGTTGTCTCTGTCTTTCATTCTGATTAAGTCAATTACGATTTATACCTCAATCCTAAATACATGGGTTAGTGAAAGGTAAATCTCACTTATTTCTAAGAAGCTTACAATATTTCTTCAGAAATTGAGACTAAAGTTCCACTGGAAACGTTCCAAAAGTGAATATGATACATAGAAATTATTGATTTCAGCAGGACTTGTTCCACATATGGTTTGGAATTGAGGTACAAACGGCTTAAACTACAAATCCTTCTGCTAACTGAGTTATGGACTGGGTGTCTATGAATTACAATTCCTAAGTGCCTGCATATGCAAAACCCCATGTCTCCCAGTTAACCCACTCTGCTCAGCTCTTGATCCAACAAAAATCTGTTGGGACCACTGACAACATAATTTACAATACAGCGCTTGGCTGAGACAAATAGCATCCAGCGATGCTCCCATTTCAGGGACATGCAAACTACGAGAGTGGCAAAAATGCAAAACTGGCAAGCAGCGCAACCCCCTCTCCAGTCCCATTCCCATAGACATTTACGGTCTGTTGGGTTTTTTTTTTTTCAGTTGAGAACACCAAGTGGGGAGGGGGATTGCGTTACTTTTCTTTCCAGTCGCTGACAAAAAAACATTGCTACATATGGAAGCCATCGCTTTGAAGCCGTAACCATTTTAGTGTGTTGCAGTAGCGAAACTTGCTTTTAATAGGTAGTTCCAGCATTAACACGAGCCGAGCCTGTAAAAAGACTTGTATGGGCTGTTGCATTCTTTACACTGCAATAATGGCAGGGTGGGGAGGTTCAGCAGTTACAGACTTGGTGTTCCTGGCTGGGGTTTATTTAAAAATTGGGTTTTGCACAGAGAGCAATGGCTTGGGCAGGATTCAAAGAAACGAGTTCGGAAAGAGACGGTCCAGCAGGGCAGTTCTTCTAGAGATGAGAAGTTAGGAAGGGGATTTTCTCGCGCACAGGCTCTCTTTTCCTTCTCCCCACCATAGAGCCACACGCCCCCCTCCACCTACAGAGAAACAGACATAGGCAGACAGACGTAGGTAGACGTAGGTATCTGATTGTGTACTGGGGCATTTTCTGTCTCCATCCCAAGGTTATCTTTTAAGAAGTTTGGTTCCATCTCTTTAGAAACGGTCCCAGCTAACGGGGCAGAGGGAGTTTGACAGAGGGGAGAACAAATCGCTGACAAAGAACCTTTTTACGTTTCATGAGCGTTGTTAGGGCGACGAGGAGGAATTTCTCAGATAATAACTCCCACTTCAAAGATTTCTCAGCTCAATAGAAATTGGACCGTCCTTTTTTATTCAGCCACAAGGGCTAGCACTAAAGACGACTCGACTGTTTGAATTTTTTTTTTGTTCGGCGTGTTTATTTTTCCCCTATTCACTGGGGTACTTGGATAAAATAAACAAGAAGACAATTACTGGAACATGGACTTCTAACTTTCCCGGGACCATCGCCCGTGGCCTCAGACTTGGGAGTGTCAAGTTCTGCAGCCCAGGAAGGCATTAAGCTCTAATTTCTTGGGTCATCGTTTTTGCCACACACCTCCGGTCTCCTTCTAGGTTGTTTCCGCGAAAGAGCAGAGAAATCCAAAAGATGACACTTTAGAGACCTCCTGAAGTGGCATCCCTTGCTATTTCTTTCTCTTTCTTCGGCAAAGTGAGTGCGTGCTCGCGTGTGTGTGTTTGCTTAGGAAGAAATATTGTGAACACACCTAAAAAACGCAGCATTCAGTAAGGACCTAGATCCTAAGGAGGATGGAGTCAGACAGAAATATCTAAACATTACTAAGAAAAGCAAATGTGTAGACTTACATGAGTAAAAATATTTACACCAACTACTGATTGGGCAGTGTTTGTCGCATGTGTTGGGCGGGGGAAAGGGTGAGGGGCGTGGGGAAAAGAGTTTTGGGAGCTCACTAGTAGACAAAACTGGTCTGGAGGCCACTATTAACTTGCTCGTGAGCAGTCCTATTCGAGTCAGATGGGCTGCTTTGAACAAAGTGGGTCCTTTACTGAAGAGCTACAGCCCAGATCTTAAGCCTATTGGCTTGGAAGTAATTCCATAGTTTTCCATGGGTGCAAAGGTTTCACTCAACACTGGTAGCTCTTATATAACCGCCTCTCCCCCCCGTTAGCCCCCACTTCGGTCTCTTAATCGCAGCGATCCAAGATGCTGTAACAAAAGCCCTCCTTAGAGGGCAAGCCAGCAAAGCCAGCTAAAAAGGACGAGATGGAGGAAGTCCATTTCTGAGGAAGAGCAGACTGAATGTATTAAGCTAGCATGAAACCAAAGGTCAGTGCAAATGTATCTTAATAGACTGTCTCGAATGGAGTGTGCCTCCTTTTCAAGGGCGCTTGCTATTGCTCCGCTCATTACCATAGCGATCCTAACGTGGCATGTTGATGCACCATAAAGCTCACACTTTCAAACCCCACACCACCCCCCAGCAAAGAAAAAGAAACACCCCAGAGCCTTTGAACAAGGCCGGGCTTGATTAGACCTTTCTCCTTTTCTTTCCCCTCCTTCAAACCCATTTCCTCGCCTTTAGAAAAGTCGCCATCAAATCCCAAAGGCCGTCTCTGATCACGGCCCAGAAGAAGAGAAACAAAAGTGAACTGACGGGCTGCGATTCAGGCGGCCCCCTTTTAATTCCTGACATTCTTATCCATTCTGATTATGGGCTGGAACAAGGACACCCATTACCGTGGGGGTTTTCTGGCCCCGGAAATTCGAAGGAAAACGATGCATACTCCTTGTCCATCACAAACACAACATACAAACACACACACACACATTTGTGGGGGGGGTTGTATACATCAGTGAGGATGGGGGGAAAGAAACGGGGCCAGAGGGGCTGGGATGGGGGGGGGGAAGAGAGAGAGAATCTGTTAGACCTAAATATTATGTCCTTCATGAAAAGACTGGACGGGCTCCAGACTTCGCTTTTCACTCTTTTTAAGTATGACTTGCCTATTGCTATAGAAATCTTAACTCACCATGAAGATTCACCGTTGCGAAGAAATACTTTCATTGTGAGAGCCTGCTTTGATGTCTAAGGCGTAAGATGCGGGGCTTTTCAGCTGCCTCTGTCTAGATTACCTTGAGAGCAACGGGACAGACATCTGTAACAAGCAAATGAAAAATTAAAGGTGATTAGCCTACACGTCCAAAAACCGCTTCTGCAAAGAAAGAAATCAGGAAGAAAAGGCGAGGGGGGAGGGTCGAGGGACGAGGGACGGAGTAGAGGGGGGGGATGCCCAGCTCCAGACAAGGTGGAAACCTCTCTCGCAGATGGCCTCCATCCATCCATGATCCACACCTTCGCATTTCCACGCTGTCTCCTTCACTAGTTCTGAGGGATTAAACGAGCAGCAGCAACAAAACCAGCAACAAAAATCTCCTTTCAATTTTTAGGTCTGAGAATCAGACCCGAATGTTTGTATGTTTATTATGTTTCTTCCATTCAACTAGGCGATCTATTAAGGATGTCGCTAAAGCAGTGAGAAGGATTGAGGAACCACACCATGAAACCATTCGAAAGAAGGATGGATGGATGGATGGATGGATGGATGGATGGATGGATGGATGGATGGATGGATGGATGGATGGATGGATGGATGGATGGATGGATAAATTAGATACCCAAACAGGTAACCCTTCTTCTATTTTTAAAAAAATGTGAATAACTGAATGACACTTAACAGTGTCATCCTCAGACATAAGTACTACGGTGTTCACACGTCATTGGGATGTCCCATTGAGCTCAGTGGAACTTACTTCCGAGTAAATATGCGTAAGGTCTTGCTGTACAAGAGATAGAGAGGGAGATTAGAAATAAGGAATTTCTCTTGGTGGTGTTGTGTATTTGGTTAGCACAAAGGAAGTTTTGAATCGCTCTCCACTGAATGGAAGGAAATTGCCTTGTAAAAGTCTTTTGGCCAGGATCTTCGAGCGCCTTCACTCAAACGGGCCTTCCACAGTTTAACAATTGATGAGAATCACCAAAAACCCGTCCCCGAAGTTCTAAATAAACTGCCTGTAAATAAGTTTCATTGAAATGTATGAATCTTAGTACAAAGTGATGCGTTTAGGACCTTTCATCAGTATTTGAGACACATATAATTACTGATTCCCAATGCATTTCCTCCCAGTCTGGCTGGAGACAAGGACTCACATAGGGCTGATAAGAATCATACCTTTGGAGACCTCTAGATATGTTCAATATTTTAATACCATTTTACTTTTGCCATTACAAAAAATAAGTCTTATTATTTCGAATTGTATTATTTTACATCACTACTGTTGTGCGTTTGAAATCCAGACCACCACTGGGTTGACACCATGGGCTCAGATAAATTGACACGTTGTGAATCCTTTTGGACAATCCAGGCAACTCAGTAAAATTACGTCACTCATAACAACCCCCCCCTCTGCAAATAACATGGATCTCACCTTCCATCCACTAAAGAATCACAAGAACTCACAATTCAACAGAAATAACGCGGAGGAGGGGGAGAGAAAAGGAGAATATGTTGATGCATTTAAATCCATCACTTGTGTAAATTAAAATGTACCATAAATCATTAAGCCACCCTTGGGTCTGTTTTATTAGTGACGAGTGAGAAGAATATACTGGTGAAATAGGGGCAGTAAAGAGATTCTTTCCAAAAACGTCAACTGAACTGGTAAATTAATCAAATTATTTAATTGTTCGATTTGTTTACAGTTCGGTAACAAATAATATATTTATAGATACTGATATTCCTTTTTAAAAAAGCACACACACGCAGCCCCCCAAAAAACAATCAAAAATGAAAACACTGGGGCTAATAAAATTGTCCAAGGAAAACACCACCACAAGATACCAGCACCGACGATCGCAGCTGTACAGCTAGAAATCCATCTTAAAAACACTTCGGTTCATTGATACAAAAGGATGTTTCCATTCAAATCGAGGCCTTTGTAAACGTATGGGAAGGAGATGGTCTTCGGAGTCTGCCCTAGTAGGGTGGAAAACAAAAAGAAGAGCTCGTGGAAAGAGGCGTGGGGTGAAGGGATGGGGGTGGGTTGCGGTCTTCTGTGCTTGGCACCACAATAAATACAAAAGGGGGTGGGGGAAAGATGGGGGAGGTCTTTTTTTGTTTTTACAGTATATCTTCTCTCCGGTAGCCTATGCTGCATTTCTGATCTCAGGTGACTGGGGGAAGAGGGAAGGGGGGGTACTCTCCAGATCTGGGATCGATTTCCGCCCCTCCCCTTAGAACCGGGCCTGCCGACCCGCCGTTCGTCCAGTGTAAGCCAAGGTTCCAAAGCACCCCGAAAAGAACAATGCCGTCTCGCCTGCGGCGGGCAGTCCTACCGTACTGACTTTAATAAGCGGGCCGGGGCTCGCAGTTCGTGTAAGCGGCCTCTCCCGGGTGAGGTGACGGAGAGTTACTGGGTGGCGTCGGGATGCCGCTGGCCCCTGAGCTCTGACACACGTACCATTCGCTCAGGTTCGCTGCCGCCTGTGTGGATGAGGCCGCTGCAGGAGGAGGTGGTGGTGGTGGCGGCGGCGGCGGCGGCAGCTGCTGAGGGGGCTCCCGGCCGCAGTCGGACGACGGCGACACCAGCGACGGGGTGGAGGATTCGTAGCCCGAGCTGGGAGGTGGGGACTTGCAGTGGACTTTCATATGCTTCCGCAAGGAGCTGGGGTGGGTGTACGACTTGTCACAGCCTCGCACTTTGCAGTTGTAGGGCTTGTCGCTCGTATGCACATGGGAGTGCTTCTTCCTGTCGCTGCTGTTGGCGAAGCGTCTCTCGCAGCCTTCGAACTCGCACTTGAAGGGCTTTTCTCCTGCAAGGAAAGAGGCAATCCCGGGAGACTTTGCATAATGGACCAGGATGGGAAAGGGGGGGTGTTGGGGTGAGGGGTTGGGTGTCTGCAGGTCACACGTTATTTAATGATGGAGGCCTGTGAAACCAGCCCTCCCCCCCTTTCCCAGCAGATCCCCTGGAGGCCAGTTCCCCCCTCTCGCCGTGGAGCCAAGCCATCCCCTGCAGACGCGCCTGGCGAAAATGCATCTGAACAGGACTGCAAAGGTGTGAGGGGAGCTCTCTAAAGCTGCAGGGCCGGGGAACCCCACGGCTTCGGGGAGGGCGAAGGAGGAAGTTTCGTGTGTGCGCGCGCTCATCGCTATCGCTGCCTCCCTTCCAGAGGGAGGGATGTGCTCCTTTCACAGAAAGGCCCTGGATGAAGGGCCTGGGGCGAGGAGATGGAGCCTCAGCCTGGGACAATGCTGTCTCTTCCCTAGTCTTCGATTCCAGGCTCCCTCTGCTTGCTTCTCTTTCCCCTTTGGTCCTTGGTCCCATATGGCCCATCTTCCCCCTGTCACAGTTGCCCCTCCAAGCTCTCCCATCTGACAACCGTTACTGTACAGCGTCAGTTTGAATTTCAAAAATCAGCATCAATGGATTCCTGCCCTTGTGGTGCGACGTTTCTCACTAGTCTTACACCCATATAAGCTACTCCACACTCTTACAGACGCCTTCTGCTTACACAGACTCATAAACACATTCGCAGGAGAGCTCAGATTTGACCTTGCCAGGACAAGGAGCCTTTGGAGGAAACGCTGCGTAAAAAGGAGGAGGGTGTTCCACCCTCTGCAAGTGTTAAGATATATGTCTATTGAACGAGTGTTATGCAGGTTTAGAATTCGGGGTGTATGTACACACACACACACCACACACACACACCCTCTCTCAAATATATTTCTCACGCCTCAACTAAAGTAATACATAACATCTTCAAAGGCAGTTCTGGTAGTTTCTGACAAATTATACTTGATGGAGTGCCTTTCCTCTCCGCATCCTTGGTAATCTTGTAAGGATTAAAACTCTGTAAAGAACTCAGTAGCATTCTGCTGGTGGAAGCCAACGCTTTACTGAAAGCGCGAGTAGGCCAAGGTTTCATTTTGATATCAAGGAAATTCTACAGCAAGTAACAGACAGGAACATATTTAGCACACAGAGAAAGAGAAAAATAACTACGCAGTCCACAGTGCATTGAAGTCAATGGCAAAACTCTCATTGATCTGACTAGATGATCTGTGTTGGGACCCTATTGAATACCAGATGAGGGATGAGACACTGGAAAGGGGAGGGGAGTTGAGAGAGAAGAAGGAAGGCAGATTTCCCAGGAAATCTGCTGGAGATGGTTTGTGCACCAAATACTGACTGGGCGATGTTTCACTGATAAAGCAAAACAGGTTGAAGCCACCTGCTTTTGTGTCTCTACGGGGCACGGATGCATTCTTCGGAAAAATCAACAGTGAAGCTGGTGCAGGGAAGAGGCACAGAAATGATATAACGCAGATTTGACAGGGATGAGAAATGAAGGCCATGGTACTATGTGTATTTTAGAGGTAAATGTAGCCAAAAGAGCAGGGTAAGTGCATATGTGTGTAAGTGCGCGTTTGTTTATGTAGCATTTCTTAAACCTGACTTCCATAATGAGGCCATGTTATATCTTCCGACTTCACCGCAATGAATTAAAAAAACAAAACCCACCACCAGTGTCTACTAGTAAAGGTAAAAGTGGTCTTTAAGAGAGATAAGCGGGAAAATATAAACTACTAATTTTTAAAAAATCAGTATAATAATATGGGGGAATTTGCAATACTAGATGGCTAATTATTGCAAGGGGTAAAACCCCAGGAGATAGCTGGTGAAACTGCACATTTTCAAGAATATTGCTTGCAAATACCATATTGGTCGCAGGCCCTGTAAGAAAACAATGTTTTCGGCATGTAAGGCATGGCAAGTAAGGCTCTCTGTGTACCTGCATGGAAGGGCATTCACTCGTTTTGTTTTGTTTTGGCGGGGAGAGAAAAGAAAGGGAGGATCATCTATATATTCTGACGGCTCTTTAAGTATTTTAATTATAGTTCCTTGTAAAGAAACCGTTTGACCTTCCGCTACTCAGCTGAAATAACAAATCAAGCGGATTGGCGTAGCACAAGCAAGCAGTAAGTTAGGAGGCCCTTGGGAAAGGCGCCGTCATAAACCCAGCGATCGAGCGGAGTGTGTTACATCCTGGTAAGACTGGCCTTCTGCAGCAGCAGCAAAATAAACAAAAAATTAAAAAATGGTCAGGTTCTTGTAGGCCCTCTAGCACAAAGAGAGGGGCAAAAAGGGCCTGACTACAAGAAAAGAATTGAGAGAGGGGCTCCTCCTTGTTGGCTGCGACGCATTCTCTGAAAGGCTCCAGGAACGGGCTTAATTTAAGAGTCCCCTACCAAAAGGAAAGGATTCCCTGCACTTAAATGTATATTGGTGAAAAGGAAATGCGTTGTAAGGCTTTTCTTTGGCAAGTTTCAGGTTTGAAGGTGTAGGGGAGGGAGGAAAGGAGGCAAGAATTGAGGGTGAAGGTGGGGGTGGGGGCGCGCGCGTGCACATGCTATAGAGAGTCAGCACCGCCATTTTCTACCCACACTTGTAGCTCTCACAGGACTCGCTGCTGAGTGCAAGGCGTGCAGCTTGGCGATTTTCGTATAATCCTCCCAACTCTGGGACTGGATTAAAGTATTTGCAAAATTCTCGAGTGGGGGGAGGAGGGAGATTTAGCTTGCCAGCGCCAGCACTATAAATTACAAGTTAAAACATGCCTCTCTTACTGCGGCCTAAACACCACCTTGGTCACTATTGTCCCTTTGGCCAGTACTAATGGTAAGGAAGTGATTTTTGCTTTCCCGCTTTTTACCTGTGTCACATTATTGTGAATTAACTCTCTCTCTCTCTCTCTCTTCACTCTCTCTCATAGCCAGAAACCCACTCCTGTCTGCCCAGGCACAGGGAAACTCAACGTCATTAATATTTGAGAAGGCAATTATTTTCTCGTTTAAATCTAGAACTGTCTTCATGAATAATTTGTAGGAAGTTCCCTTACAGCTTCAGAAACAGTTGGGTTTGAGAATTTAGGGTGTGGGTGAGTCAACAGAAAACATTGCATGGTGATCAGGCCTAAGGATTCCTTCTCCAACCATTCCTTCCTTCCCAGCCTCCCCCCCCCAAAAAAGAAATTAATTAAACAGGGAAGTTCAAGTGAACGAATACATAATGTAGAACATTTTGTATTCTGAACTCCAGGCTCGCACCCTTCCCGTGCGCTCAACTGGTTGCGCTGATGTAGGTCAACTTTACCAAGAATCCGACCATTTTCTGCTTCATAGACTTCAAAGGAGAAGGCAGATAAAGGGCAGTTAAAGTTTGTTTACTTAAGAAAAACACTGTAATGAAGGGATGGACTGTGCTCTTTAAGGCTTTCGTACCTAACACGAAGAAGCCTCCGGTGACCTCGGCATTATTATTATTCTAAATAAATTAAGTAACAACAAATTCCTGTCAAATGCCCAGCATTATTTAAAATGCATTACAGGAGCGGGGTGGGGACAAAATTAACCATATCACAGTTAAAGCAAGGATACCTTAGAAATGCAGAGAGAGAGAGAGTCGTTGGGTTGTAAGGAGATCTTCTGCAATACGGCTGTGTTGTTTTCCTACGAGTTTATAAGGCTGGTGTGTGTGTGTGTGTGTGTGTGTGTGAAAACTGCACACTGGAACGGATTTAATTTTCCAAAAGGGCTTATTTCTTATATTGTTGTTTTTTTAGAGAGAGCCGGCATGGTGTAGACAATAAAAACTACAAACCCTGGCTGCTCAACTAACTCACAATGTGCAACTTTGCAGGCTGATTTCGGAAGTATGAAAACTTTAGTTTCTTTCAGTACAGATGCCTATGTAAATGATTACAGTTAAACGGGGCTGTTGCAAAGTCTTCCCCTTCTCATAACTTTCTTTCCTGCGTTAACTAGAAATAACAGATGTTTCTGTCACAAATTCCCTTCACAGTTCTGGCCAATGACCTTTCCAAATAGACAGGCCAGGAAGAGGAAATCACCTTCACATACATCACCACATTCTTCCTTCCCAGGTTCTGAAAGTGCACCTTCCCATATTTCCATATCCCCAGCACTTTCAGAAGGAATGGGCTCTTCCGAGGACTTGAGATAAAACATTGCAGGGTTCCTTATACAAAACAAAAAGAGGGGACCTTGCAGCTGTGCTTTTCTCACAAGGAAGGCGGCAGAAGCAACATCCCAGCGGCATCACTCAAAACTGCCTAGACAAGTTGCAACTTCCATTGTCCGCTCCTAATTTGCGAGCTTGCAGCAAGATTGGATGCTTTACCGTCTCCATAGGTCTTGTTAACTCTCCCCTATCCAAGAAATCCTGACCTACATTTTGGGAAGACATTTCTTGTACTCGCACATACACACTTACACGCACGCAAGCCCACATTATGCACACACACTCATCAATTCTACAAATGAAAGAACAGTCAAAACAAACCATTCATCAGGTATTCATTGGCTAGTATTAATTCTATGCAGAGTTAGGAGGTGGGGGGAGAGATCGCACGTGTAGCAGATAGTTGGACAAAACAGGAATGAAGAAAGACCTTTCCATACTGACCTGTGTGAGTCCTTTTGTGGATTTTGAGATTTTCCGATCGAGCAAAGACTTTCCCGCATCCCGGGAAAGGGCAAGGGAAAGGTTTCTCTCCGGTGTGGACTCGGATGTGGTTGACCAGTTTGTATTTGGCCTTGAAAGGCTTCCCTTCTCTGGGACACTCTTCCCAGAAGCAAATGTGGTTGGACTGCTCCGGCCCGCCAACGTGCTCCACAGTGACGTGAGTCACCAGCTCGTGCATGGTGCTGAAAGTTTTCGAGCATAATTTTTTGGGAGTCTGATCCAGTTCGATCCACTTGCAGATGAGCTCCTGCTTGATGGGCTGCCTCATGTAGCGAAAGAAAGCCCCAGGGCCGTGGTGTGGAGCTAAATTCACGTTCAGGCTCATGCCACCGTAGCCGTGGAAGGAGGAAGCAGCAAAAGGATCTGTCCTGGAGACTGGTACTGTCGAGAAAGGTTCAGACCTGGCATACATTTCTCCAGGTAGCCCCAGTCTTATCTGTCCGTTTAGATGACCACCTGGAGCTGCATGGGAAGGTTGCTCATGGTGGAGTCCCGTGAAAAACGAGTGAGTTCCGGCTTCTGAGTGGTGGTGGTGGAGGTGGTGGTGGTGGTGAGCATGGTGTCCGGGATAGCTACCTGTTGTTGAGACAAACATTCCATGATGAGAACCTGTAGCAGCAGAGTGTTGATAAGGGAGCCCTGGCATGACTGGGGCGGTCAGATCTCTGCACAGGAAAAACTCCCTACCTGCTGAAAGAGCTTGGCTGGGGAGAGGGGATGCATACGGGACTGTTGTTGACTGCGCCTGGCCAAATGCTCCCGTCTGACTGGGTACCACCTCAGCTTGGCCTGTCACAGGATGGTAGGGATGAGGCTGAGGGGCAGGGCTGAGCTTAAGGGCCGCGGAGTGATGAGGAGAATGAGGGTGGTGGAGGCGGCGGCGGCGGCGGCGGCGGTGGTGATGATGATGGTGGTGGTGCCCCATGTGTTCTGACCGGAACGGACTCTGCCCGAGGCAGGTGTCTGCAGCGTTCTCCCCAGGGTGCATGGGAACCATGGATTGGGGATGCCCGGCGAAGCCCGTCATGCTCAGAGGGGAGTGGTGATGGTGGCGGTGATGATGACGATGAGGAGGAGCCCCTGCTAAGCCTACTAATTTCAGCGCCGTGTTCCGTTTGGAGAGTGCAGCAGAGTCCATTACCGGGCTCCCCCGAAGCCGCCAAACTCCCTTGATTCTACTACAATTCTAAAAAGTCACCTGATGGCGAGGAGGGGGCAGAGAGGGAGAAAAGAGGAAGAGGGACAGCGTGGCGGAAAAACTTTTTGAAAGTCCCCCCCCCGTTTTCCCCTCCCTCTCTCTTGGTCTGGACTATTTGGCTTTGTTTTGTTTTTGCTCCTTCTCTCCCCCCCTTTCCCCTTTCTTCTCTCCCCCTCCCCCTCATTATTTGTGTGTGTGTGTGTTTCTCCTTCCCTCTTTTTTTTTTAATGCCTACGTGGAATCCCATCCGCTTTGAGGAGCAGCAGCAGGACGCTGGGAGGCTACTGAATAGAGCTTCACAGACTAGGCTCCAACCCAGAGAGCGAAACAATCGGGACGGTCGCTGATTGGCCGAAGCCGCCCGGCCGACGTCAGCGCTGACAGGTCCCCGCTGAAGTCTGAAAAGATTTAGGAAGGGGGAAAGGGGCAGGGAGGGAGGAAGAGGACTCGGAGAGAAATGCGCTTGCGCCTTAATCTCCCCCTCCAAAACTCGTTCCCTTTCCCCTCCTCCTCTCCCTTTGCTCCCCCCACCTCAACCGGCGCGCCGAGGTCGTCTGGGGTTTGCATTAACTCCCCGCGTTTCATTTTCAGCTGCGTTTTACTGATTAAAGGCCGCTGGAACTTCTCCCCCGTCCAAGCCGAGGGGTCCTCCGAGCCGTTTAAGCGCTAATGAGCTGCTGTTGCCAAAGGAGGAACAAGGTCACGAGGAAGGGGCGGCGGCAGCTCCCGGGAGCGCTGGGAAGGCGAGGCTGGCTGGCGGGTGGCTAGTGCTTTCCGCCACTCCTTCCGAAGCCGCTTTGGTTGCCTCTGATCGGCTGCTTAGAAGAGCCAGGAGCTTGGAGGTACTCTGATCTCCTGACCCCTGCATGGCCTGGATCGTGGCTCAACCCCCTGCCTTCTGTTCTCCTGCTAGCTTTCAACCATTTTTACACACACACGTTCTCCTTCCTCATCCAACCCCGTCTCCCTTTCCCACTTAGCCTCATAATGAGCAGACGATTTAATGGAGATCTTAAGATCGGTGTCTGCTTCGGGGCGGAGCGCCTGATTGGCCACCGAACAGCTCGTGGTGGAGTTACCGACGTGCAGTTCGCAACTCCTTCCAGTTTCCTGCCTGCAATAGCAACAACAAAGATGGAGGAGGCGGGGGGGGAGCGAAGGGAGGAAGGTGGCACATCAGAGAGGGACTTTCTCAAAACTTCCGCTCTCGAGGGAGACACGCACACCCAAAAATCATGGGCAAGCCAAGCCGCCGCAAAAATAAGCAGGGAAGGAGGTAGGGAGGAGAGAGACTGCCCCGAGAAGGGGTGCCGAGACGTTGCAAGCTCTCCTCCGTCCCCTTCGCGGTCGCCCAGTTTAGGAATGAATGCAGAAGGCGGGCGACGCGGTGAGCTTTCTGAACTCGCCTCCTCAGTGCCTTTGCCTGCGACTCGCAACAGTAGGAAGTAGAGAAACGAGCGGGTTTCATACCAAGCCTGCCTTTTGCCAGGAGAAGCAAAGTCATGGTTTTGATTTTGAAAAGGAGGATGCAGTAAGAGCGATGGTAGCAATGATAACGATGAAAGTTTTATAGATTCCCCAAACCCTGGAGCAGGCAAAATGCCTTCGGGGGATCCCCACTTACACACAGAGACACAGGCGCAAGGACAGAGACCGCTCCACCGCCATCGCTACCTCCGCCCGCACTTCCTAACCTTCAGTCTAACCCCGCCATCAGCTTGACTGCTGATTATTTATAGCGCACACAAATCTCTAGGGCCCCCGTTCCCAACAGAAATGGGCACAATGAGGCAGAGACAGGCTTTGCATGCAGAAGTCGTCCTGGGAAGCGGGGTTGGGCAAGAAGGTCTCTTTAGATTTCTGACACTTGTTGGCGGCCCAGAGAACCGGGCCTTTAAAACAACAGCCAGAATAAAGGCTAAAACACCGTATCTTCCATTTCCCACGATTGCACCATATCTATGTTTTTCTTTTATCCCCTCCCCCCAATGTCTAATACTTGCAATTAACTGGCGCATTAACCCAAACCAAATCCTTCAAATCATGTCAGGAAGTTTACTGCAACTATTAAGTACTGGATGCATCTGAAACATTGCTTTAAATCCTTCTGTCTCCCCCTGTCAAACGCAATCGCCCACATTCATTTATAAGTACCCCTTTAAAAAGTCTATTTTGAAAGCAACCTGTAGATTACCACACAAATCTATCAGATAATATGATGTTCAGATATGCTTCTTGTCAAAAGAAAAGTAAATTGACTGCAAGGGTGTCGTATCACGTGATGAAAATAAAAGTTTAGGGTTTCTTTTAAAAATAGTCTTTGAGAGCTCTTCCAATAAAGGTTGGGATCTGATTTTACTGCATTCAGGGTATTTCTGTCCTCCCCCATTTTAGTACAATGGCATCAAAATCCAGCCTTTAACCTTAGGACCTCAACACATGAAACATAAGAGTTCCTTTAAGGATACTTAGGATCAGGCGGAAGGACAGATTTCAGTTTAACCTAACACCAAATTAAGGGAGTGCAGTTCTGAGAATATTTTGTCCCATTGAACCAATGAGCATTTACTTGTAAATAAAATCAAGAAGATTGATTGTAAATAAAATTAAGATGATTGGTTGTAAGAAGCACCTTTTAATTATTTTATTTTTTAAAATCCAAAATATTTAGGCAAAAATAATGTGCAAAATCGGAATTTACTTTTAAAAGTGCTTCTCTTTCGCTTTCTGTCCTGCACGAGTGATGCTATGAAAACCCAAAGCCGCTCTTGTTACTCGTGAGTATAAGTGAGGTCAGCGTTATTAAAGATGCAATCATAACACTCACTTGAGAGAAATCCCCATTGAATTCAGTGAAACTTATTTCTGGGGAAACATACATAGGACAGACTTTAAATCATTTCAGATGCAAGACTGGGTAGTGAATTAAAAGTTTTGCCAAAGAAAGGAGTCACATATTAAAGAAGAAAATTTTAAACTAAAGGGAAAGGTGTTTTGATGCAGAATCCCTCAAGATACAGAACTTAATTCAAGCCTAACTATTTCTCTCTCTAGTCATTGCATAATTTACATGCTATCATACAGTAAGCAAGCTATCTCAAACCACAGAACACTTACAGTTTTCCACCATTATTCCAAATCAAGCAATACTTTAACTCCTAAATTTTTATTTTTAAAGCAGCTTTTGGCTGTATTGTGGAAACGTTTGCCAGTACTGCATCATAGAAAAGCCACTTCAGAGACAGACCTAGGCAAACCTCAACACAATTTCTGAGCCTATTCTAAAGGTTTTAAAACTTAACAATGCCTGATTAAAGCAAGTATTGATCAAATTTAGGTTACGCAGAAAAACAGAAGAAAGCCTGGGTTTTAAACATATGTTTAAATTGTTGCATTCTGGAAGCAGACTCCTAGTGAAGGACTTAGAATCGTGAGTTTAAAATATAGGACATGCATAAATAATCATCTAAGGAGCATTTCATTGCACTTTATACCACAGCAGGAGTTATATTCCTGTTTTTGAACATTTTTGTACAGGTTGCAACACTGAGGATAAAATAAAAGGCAGCTAAATCGATATTTATTATTATATGACTATAACACGCACACACACTTATGCCCTTAGGACTTGAAAAGTTACACATGCTGTAATTAGCTAACTCTTGTTTTCTAACATGTTCATGTAGACAACTTCAACCCCCAGCAGTTCAAGACAACCGACGTTCCCTTGCCATTCTCTTTGCCCTAAGTCAAAAACATTTTGCCTTGATCCTTCCCCCATCCCTGACTATCTCGGAGATCACAGAAAGAAAGAAAGAAAGAAAGAAAGAAAGAAACGTTATAGGAAGCAGGACTCTGGTAGGCTGTTACTTACAAAGGTACTGAGAGTGTGACTTCCAAATCAAGCTGTTTTCCTCATCCCTCCTTACAACCACTTCACCTCTACACACTTGACATCCTTCAATCCTGACAGTCCTCAGTCAAGGGAGAAAACATCTGGAACAGTTTATCAATTTTTAAAAAATATATCTGTGTTACCATCAGTTGACTTAGGCCATTCTAAAATATTGGCATGGCTTCTTGTCAAACGCTAATGGCTTTATCCGCTCTTACTTAAAACCCTGAGGTTCCTCTCACAGGGGTTTCCTCCCCCTTCCCCCCCCTTGCATGAATCCAATGGAAAAGAAATGGCCCATGGTGTCTCTCTCATTATATTAGGTGAAGTTAGTGCTCTCACACCTAGCATTTGTTGTGTACCTTGGGAGACATCTCTCTCTCTCTCTCTCTCTCTCTCTCTCTGTGTGTGTGTGTGTGTAGGAGAAGAGAGAGGGAGGGTGGTGATGTAGATGGAGTTGTACACATGACTAGAAGGTGGAGAAAACAGAAAGAGGAGGAACTGAACAAAGTTGTGCAGCTATGCAGGAGATTCCACATGCGGAGCAGCTCCTACCTGTCTGATGTGCACTTTCCATTGCGGTCCCCTAAGTGTGTGTGCAGTTAATTTATGCATTCACATTGCTTGCAAAGCTGGTTCTATGTTGGGTGAATAAAACGGCCGAGAGAGCAGCATAGCTTACAGCTCCACACATACAGAGATCTGGACTGAGCAGGGACACTCTGCCGTGTATTTGAAAACTGTCATGGCCCTTATGGAAGGATTCGACTTCTAAAATAAATACTGGAGCTGAGGAACTTGATGACAAGGAGAGTTGCACTTTCCAAGACTAATGCCCAAACCGCTTACGTTAACACGGCCATTAGCCAGAAGTATAATCTAAACTCCCCCAAGCCAATGGAGCTGTTTTGTTACCAGCTCCGTTGTTGATATTATTATTATTAGTAGTAGTAGTAGTAGTAGTAGTAGAAGCAGCAGCAGCAGCAGCAGCAGCATAAATATTTTGTTTCCCACGGCAGGGCCGGAGCCGCCCAAGGCATGGCATTTGGAAGCCCTTGTACGTTTGCTTATTCAGAATGTTTTGCGGATCGCAGATTTGTTTCCCTCCTCCCCTAGTTGTCTAAACTTAGTATTGTCAAGATGCTTAAATAAGGGGGTTGCATGCCCTTTGCTGACTGGGTCCACAGCCCAGTTAAGTCTGCTGTTTGAAACGATTAGGGTTATATGAAAGGATTTCAATGAGATTTCTTCTACTTGTGACTTCGTCTGAGCATCTTATCAACTTGAACACCGTGGTCTAGAGGCTTAGCAAAAACTAAAGACTTTTCCTGGCATACATTGTGTAGCAGAGAGATGAGTTTTCTGGAAGAAAAGGTTGCTTAATCAAACAGAAAAGCAACACAGCGTTGACAGCGCCTAGTAATAACCGTTGCAAAGTTGAACCAATGACAACTGGCTCCTTTCGTTTCAGGTTTTGCTTATAATATCCTCGGAAATAAATGCATACAGAAAAGAATGCAAGAAAACAGGCACTGTGTTCTGAGTTAAGAGCTCTGTCCCATTGACACCGCGGCAATTATGTCTAAGTGGTTGCAGGATTGTAGCCCAATGGCTGTTCTGTTGCATTGAGTGACCTCAGTCATGAGCTGGAAAAGATGTGGTTAAGATTTTATTTTATTTTATTGGCATAAAAACAGTACAGTGTTGTTTCTGTAGGTTGGGGAGTCAACAGAAATCTGGTGTGGGGAGAAGATGTACACCTTGTTTCCAAAATACCTGCTGTATCAGGTAAAAGGATAAAAAATCCACCTTTCCCTCGAGAGTCTCAATTTGCGGGGCTCTTATTTGAACTAAAATCAGAGATCTTCACATTGGTATTTTCTATAGTACTATTTTCCTCAATGAATCTATAACTTTTTTCCTGCATAAATACTACAGACCTGGTTCGTTTTCCCAATAAAAAATAGATTTTTTAAAAAAAGAAATAAACACCTTTAAAAAAAAAAACTTCATAAACGTAAAACAATATTCTGATCTTTCTAGCTGCGTGTATTTTCTTTACCCCCATCTCTTTAGTTTATTAGGCTGTATCTGCTAGCAGAATCTGACCTTTAGCTTTTAGTTAAAAAAGCCAGATTCTCTGGGCAACTGAGACCCGCAGAAACTTTTCCCGCAATTCTAATGTCTCTCTCGCTGACGGGTCATTGAATCAGTGTAGAGAAGTGGTGACCTTTTCGAAGAAGGTCTTCACTGCTTATGAAGAAGGAAAGCCTTGTGAAGAAGGAATTTCTATGCAACTCTCCCCCTTCCCACTGCTAAAAATCACCTTTAAAGGCAAATCTTTAGGGTACACTACTGAAATTGTAGTCTTATTTCGAATTGTAATGGGAGAAGTCATAGAAAAACAATCACCCTGATCAGAAGCTGTCTTAAGCTGGAATATCTGGTTGCAAGACTTGTGTCGTGCACATGATTTCAAGGGAAACAATCCATTGAAAACCCAAGTTATCTGGGGGATTAACTGAGTTGTTGATGGGCTGTAAGAGTATAATACAGGGGAAATCCGTGTTTCCTGATCACCTATTCAGCATTTAGGCGATCGGGAGACTTTACAGAGGGGAAGGAACCTGATGGATTCCACATTCAACAATATCAGAAAGAACCGCGTGGAAGGATTGGTGAAGAATTGCAGCAAGATAATGAGAATTATTGAGGAAGGTATTGCTTAGGAAAATGTTGCAAGAAATACTGAAGGACAAGAAATGAGAAATTCTGTGTTGTTTTCTCCTTTCATTTTGCCTGCCTTTTTATTACTGAGAGCTAGCGTTACATCTAAGTGGGCTAAGATGCAGGAAAGGATGACAAACCGGGTAATAGGTGAAGGTAGTGACCAGTTGTGATGGTAGGATAGCTTCAAACTCTCTCCCTTCCACCAGTTTAAAATCTGAAGTACTCAAGATCAACCCAATCAAATACTTATTTCAAATGGAATACTTAATTCAGTGCCTCCAGATTAAGGTATTCCTGTCAGATAAGATGTCAGTCAATGCCCTACTTAAGTCCTCTCCATGGAGGAAGTTGGGTAGCAGGACGTTGCGGAAGGCTCGTATGCTGGGCAACGATGATACATATCATGTAAACCCCATCGCCAAGATCAAAGCCTTGTTCTTTAATAGGATCCAATACACGTCAAACCTCATTCCAATCAAATCGTCCGTAAATGAATGCAAGATGAATATGTCATAGAATAATGTGACAGTGCAATCACAGAGGGTCAGGGGTTGTTGTTTCAATGAGAGAGTTGTCAAATATTAATTCTAGAAACTCTAGATGAATAGGCACAGAGCAGGATTAAGCAATTGCTGATGGGGCCTTGTGTAGCTGATCTGTGTTTCTGCAAGCAAGTTAAACACTAAAGGGGGGAATCATATATTGTTTTTGGGCTTTTTAAAAGTAATATTTTAACTTACTTGACCGTTCCAGAATATTTCTGTAGAGTCGTTTTCTTTTCCTCATTACAAGGGAAACCATGTGCCTTATTTTCTGATTTGGTTCCTGTTCAGGGGAGAGAAGGGGCAGGTTAAAAAAAACTGTCTAGTTTATATGCAAGTAATAAATAATTTGAGAATGGCGTGAAATCTTTTTTTTTTACCCCCACCCAGAATAAAAGCCTCACATTGTTTTGGAACCCAGTCTTTGTGTCTCCAAAATATGGCTGAAGTAAAATAGGGTGAGGGAGAGAAGGAAGAGGGAGAACCTGTTTACAATAAAACATTTCAAAAGTTTGTGCATATTTTATAGAACAACCCTAGGATTGATTTAGATAAAGAGATAGGACAGGAGCTTTTCCGAATTCTTCTTTGATCTCACACACCTCCTGGCAAAGGGTTGAGAAGAGTTACCACCGACGTAGGTGCACGATTTATGGGCTTTTCAGAGCTAATATTAAACTTGCTTGTGTTTGTTTGCAAGACTCCTCCAAACGAAGATGCTCACTCAGGTTCAAATCAAAGAGCGACAGGGAGAGATGAAACGCTTTAAAGGGTAGCTTTGCACTGTCTGACTCTACTTTTCAAAGGGGAACCAATGGCCTGTGCCAAGCGGAGGAGGTCTCGCTGTAGTTACTAAGAGGGGCTTTTAAAATAATAGATACAACCCATGACTTAAGGTACAAGCAAGTGATACTATGCAATCGTGACAATAACGCTTGTACCAATAACAGCGATAATAAATGAGCACGTCTAAATATTGTTGTAGGGGCTCTTTTTGGATAAGTACCTGAAAAGGAGGTGGGAAAGGTATTTATACCTTATGGCATCCCATAGGAACCAAATACGTGAGGTCATACAGGGATATTGCATGGCTTGTAGTTCAAAAAACAGTGCTAAATTGGAAGGATTTTCAGTTGAGGGAAATAAATAAATAATAACATGACTTTTTAAAAAATTCGCAAGGAGATTATGGCGGCGAGGAGAGGTTTGATCTAAAACGCCCAAACTTGAGTAATTATGAACCATTATCATTATGCTATTATTTGCATTCTGGAAAATATTTTATTAAAAACAGACAGCCAGGGGTAGCGATAGGATTGACTCAAATGCTATCAAAATTGAGCATAACTTGTCTAAATATCATATATAATTGGAGATTATAATGACCATTGAAGTAATGTTCCGATCCGAATAGGGAGAAAATGCTGGTTTTCTCCCCCTGCTTTTTACTTTTTGGTTCAAAAAGAGGAAATGGAGTGTGAGGTCCCAAAATGAAAAATGGCAAGGTATACCTTAATCTCGCTGATTAAGTTTTATCTTCTCCTTTTTCAATGCACACATTTCCCAAAATGAACAACTTTTCAAGAGGGCTTAGAATGGGGGCTAACGTAAACAGCGTATGTTCTATGTTCTGTGAGATGATTCTATTCTGTGAGATGAACAACTTCTGAGATGAGATGGAATAAATCTCGCGGTGTGTGCGCGCACACACACCTATACTATTTACATCCAGAAAAGTTGGACTTCTGCTGTGGGTCAGCAAGTCCATAGCCTCTGTTTCCATACTAAAAATAGTTCAGCAGCAAACAAATAATTGTCGTTAACTTTACTCTCGATGCAGCCGGCCTTTCTAATAAACTTCTAGCAAATCTATTACAGACCCAACGTTTATTCTTTGGAATACCATGCGCAATTTGGGGTTCTTCTTATGAGCTATTTCCATCCTCGCGTGGCCTAACTGTGGTAAGGGCAGCTGCAATGAATGCACCTCCTCTAAATGTTGTGCATTAAAAGAATGCACAACATTTAGAGGAGGTGCATTCATTGCAGCTGCCCTTACCACAGTTTAATTAATATATATATTAATTAAAAGCTCTCAGAGTCCTGTATGCTCATACGTAGAGAAAGGAAGGAGACACTTGGAGAGTTCTGTATGTCAAGAGCTTTGAAAACTGCTGGGAGCATTCCAAGCAGCTGTATTCTTGGACGAGCGTTAGGGAGTCAGGTAGACCTAGTTGTTTGAGAGGGGAGGGCGACCCGATGTGCACGCACGCGCGCGCGCGCGCGCACACACACATGCACACGCGCCCGCGCCCGCGCCCGCGGTTGCACACTCGAGTCATTGTCCCGGATACTGTGGGCTTGGCACATGTTCCCGGTCTCAGGTCAGAGGTCAAGCTCCAGGGGTATTTCCAAAGTCGGCAACTTCAAGAATTCAAGACTTCAACACTTATCCAGATTGATTAACTACATGATCAACAGTAGCCAAGGAAATGAAACGGACTTCACCTTTCTGGCCATTGGGAGGAATAGTCAGACGGGGGGACTGTGAAAAGTAAGAGAGAGAGAGAGAGAGAGAGAGAGAAAGAGAGAGATCGTGCGCGCATATGGGGGGGGGAGATGTTGCTTTACTGAATCCTTCTCGGTTCCCTTTAAGTCTTGGATAATCTAAAGCTCTGTCGCCCTCCTCCTTCTGATCTAGACTTTGCAGATATTCTTCAAGAATAAAATAAAAATGAAGCAAAATAAATCAGTGAGGGATTTACTTTTCGGGGGAGAGGGAACTTTGGAAGGTTCGTCCAGGCCCGTAGACCTTTTTGCATGAATTTAAAAAAGAACAAGGTGATGGGGTGATGTGTGTGTATGTGTAATGTGTGTGTAACTCGGTGACGGGAAGCTCCCTATTGAGATGCGAATGGAAGGCCCATTGTGAAAAGCTGCGAAGTCTTCGCCACCAGACCTTTAGCTGCAAACGCGGTTAACTCCTTCTTCACTGGGCTGGAGAGAGTGTGTGAAACTGGGAGAAGGTACTCCCGAGTTCTCAAGGGGCAGCAAGAGCTGGACTGACCCATCAGCGCCCCTCGGTTTCCTCGTGCCCCTCTAGCTCAAGGCAAAACTCTTCCACGGTCGGGAGGCTGGAGCAGAGGTGGACAGAAAGAACCACACCTTCCTAGGGCGCCCAATGGGACACCTCCGAGCGTTCCCTGCTTAGGATAAGGCTGTTCTACTCTTCTGGTCCTGTCTCCTCTGTTCCGTGGCAACCGCCGCTGTTTCGCAGCCCTCTGTTTTCTCCATCTGCAGGCCCTCCTGTCGTGGGATCCTTTCGCGACCAGAAACTGGGTGCTTGTCCCAGCGGCAGCAGAGTGGGAAACCCCTTGAGCACAAACGCCCTGATCCTCTGGCTCTGGGGACCAGGGAAAGTCCTGGCCGCCATTGGCAATAGGGCCATGGGCAGCGTTATCCACTCCACAGTCTCCCGTGGAGGACAGCCTTTGCCCGCCTGCCTGAAAAGGTGCCAAACCGCATCCGCACTGTGTGCCGGGATGGGGAGAGAAGGGGGGGTTGTTGAGGTTCATTCCTGCACATACCAAGCCTCCTCGAGGTGAAAGGTTGCTCCGCCGCTTGGCCTGACTGTGGCAGAAGGGAAGCGGCGTTTCCTAGTTCCCCTCATCCGTCTCCCTCCCCTTGGTCACCACTTCAGTCACTTACCCACTCCACCTGTTGATGCAGATATCCCCTCATTTATGCCTAGTGTGCCAAAACTGAACAACAGCAGCAACAAAAATGTCAAAAGACAGAGGCGGGGGGGGGAGTAGGGTGGGCAACGATTAAATAAAAAAAAACCAAACACCTCTTGGGCGACTCCATCGTAGCGGTCATCCTGCACTTCTTCTTTTCTTGCTTTCTGGGAGCAGTTGGGGATTGTACGATGAAGCAGAAATGAGCCTTCAGGACGATATTTTAACGGCTTATATGTCACGTCGGTGCATGTGGCTTTGAACTGGAGCAGCTTTCGTTTCCTGCGGAGAACATGCCGCAAATCCCACTTGATAACTTCTCCAACCCACAACGCTTGCACACAGACCGGACACACACGCACGCACACACACTCGAAGGGACTTTATATCTAAACATGCCCCCCTCCACAAATAATAAACAAACAGACAGACAAATAATCTTTAGACTGTACCCTTCCACTACTCGTGCCTCTTGAGATGGGGTTAAGTGTTGCTCTGTATTTTGTAGAGGCGAATCTATTGTATTTTGCCATCTCCAAGTATGTATAGATCATTCTCTCTGGGCAAAACGTTCCTGAGGTTCTTGCCCCTTGCTCTGGGATTGGGCATACTAAAGGGCAAGGGCGAAAGGGCAATATCTCATCACGCATACAAAGTCTAACACATGCAAATTCATTTATATTCCTTATCAAGAGGAGATGCTTCAGACCTGTTGATTATATATATATATAAATATATATATGCAAGCCTTCTTTCACCCAAGCAGGACCTGAGTTAACAGTAAGTAACAGGAAGAAACCAAGAAGCCCTGCTGATAGAACTGACTCGAAAATCCTCCTTATTTATTGAATCTGCTAATATTGCATTGCGTTGCCGAATGGTAGCAAAACATTTTAAAAAATCAAACAGGTCTGCTGGATAGCCTCCTCCCACACTTCCTGGAAATATAAAACTCTAAAATATGAAATATGTTTCACGCACCGTTGTTTGCCAAGGGAATTGATTCCTAATGCCTTTAATAGAAAACAGGAGAAATCAGATTTGGGCAAAGCCATACTGAAGTCATATAAAGGCTGGGCGAAGGTTTAAAACCCGAAGCAGTCTGATTTTCAGTTAACATTTATTCTCTCCCGCTCCCCCTCGCTCCCTCTCTCCCTCCCACACACACATTTTCTGAATACTAGGAAAAAATGCTCCAAGTTAATATATCCCTTAAAAAACACCCCTATATTCCCAGTAAAAGGCCTCATTCTAAAAATAATACCGGGGCATCACAGGCAATAACATTAGCAAGTTGCTTTGCTTAATTGATTGAGTCACAAAGATTGTCTCTTTTTAAAGTAGCCATACTTCTACATCTCGACAATCATTTTAATATATAGTCAGTGGGTCTTTGTAGCAGGAACAAAGAAGAACTATCCATAGTTTTTCAACAGAGCTGAGTTGGGAAAGGCAGGTTAATCGAGGGGTTGCATTTAGAAAACAAGCAAGTGTTGTATGTTTGCACTGAATCCAAATGTCTGCATTTTCCTAACTAAATCAAAGGGAGTGTTATTTCTTTTTCTGCTCACTCATCTGAAGGTAAGTAAATTTTCTCTGGCGATCACAAGCTTGGTCAGCAACAAAGGCGCCGCCTGCTTTTTCCACCGTCCTGGTGTGGCAAGTTGAGGAATTTCAATAAATGTGACAAGGGTGACTGATTTGTGAACTAGAAAAGGGTTGAGCGTCAGAAAATTTATATTGCTCCTATCTAGCGAGGATTTCAAATACGTTATAAAACCCCAGGACCCGAGAGCTCCATGCAGCACAGAAGAGACAAAAGAAACTTTGGAAAAAATTACAGTTTTAAAAAACCTGATTTAAAGAGATTGCGCAAAAAAGAAAAACAAAACAAGAAACAAAGTGAGGGAGAGACAACACCACCACCACACACACACACACACACACAGAGGCAGAAAAGTTAAGCGCTCTCACCCACCTGCCTTTTGATGGGTGCTAATATTTTTTTCAGAAAAACAAAATGATGGAACGTTACAGTCGTTTCCTCACAGAAATCACGTCTGTTGTTTTAAAGCAACATCTAATGTAATCAGCACATGCGAGAGCCTCAGAGGCTAAACAAGGAGAAAGCCCGAATTAAAAAGAAGCAAGTCACAAAAGGGCTTCCTTGGTCAAACCCCTAAAAAAGTTGTGTTGTACAAAGATCTTGATCTCCAGGAACCAATCACCACCATCATAAGAATGAAGTAAAAGATAGGCACAGGAATAATGTCTACTTCTTTCTCTATCTCCATAGAAGATCTATAGAAAAGAGACCTTTGGAATATTGTCGAGCCGAAGTATATATATATAATATTATATGTTTATGTATATAAAAAGTTGCTACTCCTGTACAAGCCTGTTTGTCAAAAGCGATGTCAATGCGCTTCACAATACCTGGGATTGATGAGCCGAGTTGGCCAATCAGGAGAAAAGAGAGGTTTTGCGCACCCTTAGTTGGAAAGGAAGGAGGGAGTTGCAAGCCAAAGTGGGAACCGCGAGGCACCAATGATCAGCGACGTCGGTCTTTACGTAGCTCCTCCCCCTTCTCCCATTCATCAAGGGGGGGACGGTGTCGTCTTTTCAATTCATTTATCTGCAGGAATGATTGCCGCTATCAGTCTCGCGTTCACCGCCCGGCTGAGGAGGTGAAAGTTTCTCCCCAGGAAGATAAACCGCAAAAGACAATATTGTGCATGATTTGCGCCGTTTTTTTTTTTAAACAAAGCAGGGGGAAAGAAAGGAAAGTGAAGGGGGAAAAACGCAAAGGAGGGGAAAAAGAGACGGAAGGGGACAAGAGTGCAAGAACTGGAAGAGAAGAGAAAATTGCTCGCTAGTTCGCTACATTCCTCTAGTTTTTTTTTTTTTAGATCAGAACTGAGGGAAGTTTAATTTTTGTTTTGGTTCCCCCCTCCTCCCCCGTCCGTGCCTGTTCCCTACACTCTCTTCTCCATTGTTATTTGCGAGTGGGGTCTTCTGAATTCTTTCCCTCCTCCCTATTGAAACCCCCTGAAAAGTGCAGTCCGAGGGGGGGGGGAAGGCGACGGTCGGTTTTTCTGCGCGCGCGCCCATGCCTTTCTTCTTCTGCTTCTTCTTCTCCTCCAATTTTTGCCGCTTGTAGCTTTCTTTCCCCGGCTCTCCCCACCCCCAGCCCTCACCCACCCTCTCGTTTTGTGTGCGTGCGTGTGTGTGTTTTGGTGCGCGGATGCCGAAGGGGGAGTTCCTGAGGTGGTGGCTTCAGTGGTGATCGTCGCGCGGACTTTTGCAAGAGAAAGAGAAAGGCTGCTTGGATTGGCGGCGGCGGCTTTCTTCTTCGTCGGCTTATCCTGCCTGCAGTTCGTCGGCTGCTGTTGCATCACCCTTTCCCCCTTGCCGTCTTCATTTTTTTCAAAATCACTTTTCCTCGGCGGTTGCTGCCGCAGCTGCCTGAGAGCCGGGAGAAGATGCTGCTGGATGCCGGACCGCAGTACCCAGCCATCGGCGTGACGACCTTCGGCTCCTCTCGCCACCACTCCACCGGCGACGTGACGGAGCGGGAAGTGGGACTGGGCATCAACCCTTTCGCTGACGCCGGCATGGGCGCTTTCAAGCTTAACCCCAGCAGCCACGAGCTGGCCTCGGCCGGGCAGACCGCCTTCACTTCGCAGGCCCCTGGCTACGCGGCCGCGGCGGCGCTGGGGCACCACCATCACCACCCGGGCCACGTCGGCTCCTACTCCAGCGCGGCCGCCTTCAACTCCACGCGGGACTTTCTCTTCCGCAACCGGGGCTTCGGCGAGGCGGCGGCGGCGGCCAGCGCCCAGCACAGCCTCTTCGCCTCGGCGGCCGGCAGTTTCGGCGGACCGCACGGCCACGGCGAGGCGGCGGGCCACCTCCTCTTCCCGGGCCTCCACGAGCAAGCGACGAGCCACGCTTCGCCCAACGTGGTCAACGGGCAGATGCGCCTGGGCTTCTCGGGAGACATGTACGGCCGGCCGGAGCAGTACGGCCAGGTGACGAGCCCGCGCTCCGAGCACTACGCTTCGCCCCAGCTCCACGGCTACGGCCACATGAATATGAACATGGCAGCCCACCACGGGGCGGGGGCCTTCTTTCGCTACATGAGGCAGCCCATCAAACAGGAGCTCATCTGCAAGTGGATCGAGCCTGAGCAGTTGGCTAACCCCAAAAAGTCCTGCAACAAAACTTTCAGCACCATGCACGAGCTGGTGACTCACGTCACTGTGGAGCACGTTGGCGGGCCGGAACAGTCCAACCACATTTGCTTCTGGGAAGAGTGTCCCAGAGAAGGGAAGCCTTTCAAGGCCAAATACAAACTGGTCAACCACATCCGAGTCCACACCGGGGAGAAACCTTTCCCTTGCCCTTTCCCGGGATGCGGGAAAGTCTTTGCTCGATCGGAAAATCTCAAAATCCACAAAAGGACGCACACAGGTACGACCCTAAACAAACAAACCGAACCTAGCTGTCCGTTTCCCGCTTAAGCAGATCGTTCTTTCCGAAAAGAAAGCAGTTCAAAAGAAATAAGAGTGGAGAGGGGGGCGTTAGGGAAGAAACATTTGAGGGGGGTCCTTCCTTAAACCTAACGTGGTGAATTAATTTGCATTATAAACCAAACATTGTTTTTCTACTTCTTTTGTTTTTGTAAAAGTGAGGAAAAAACAGAAATGTATGATAGGAATCTAACAGACTAGTAAAGGAGAGAGATGCGGTGGTGGTGAAAACATGGCAGCGACCTGAATTCTTAAATTTATTGGTTTTAATTAATTGGTAGTGGAGAGCATTGACTCTTATAGTGAGAAATCCTGCTAAATATATGGCTACCTAACCTCAGCTTTCCTTGCTATCCATTCCCGCCCCTCTCTAAATATTTAATTATGTGGGGCTATTGTAAGGAAACCGAGTTGTACGGGTTTATCTATTCACAAGGAAGCTTAGGGATCGCTGAAATCTCCCGTAATGCACCAGCTCCTTGTCTTTCATTTTTTTCTGGTGCTATATATTTCTTTCTCCCCCTCCCTGAAAAAAAACGACGATAATATAACAACCTGTCGTGTGTTCATCTCTGAATCTAAAGCAGCAGCTATTGTGATCTGAGGAGTCTAACCAAAGCTGTGTGGTGCACTACAGATTTAATTATCCAGTCGTAGACAGTTATATGATCGCTACATATTAAATAGAGAGAGGAAGGGGAGGTAAAACAGCACAAAATTTAGCCATAAAAGTGCCAGCAAACCTCCACCCCTCCACCCCCCAAAATGGTGTGCTAATGTATTATTTTACCAGGCGTTGGTTCTCTGATAAGAGTTTGCTGTTTAAAGGAAAGATAAGAAAGAAAGGGGGGTGGAAAGGAAAGAGAAAATAGGCTGTGGTTTTCAGTACTCATATGTAGTAAAACGAGGGTTAGACTTGGCTGTGGGTGTTCAGCCATACAAAAAAATCTAGGTGCCAGATTTCTAATTAGGTCGACTTTGTTTTTGTAATAGGCGAAAAACCCTTTAAGTGTGAATTCGAGGGCTGTGACAGGCGCTTCGCCAATAGCAGTGATCGCAAAAAGCACATGCACGTCCACACTTCAGACAAACCTTATCTCTGCAAAATGTGCGATAAGTCCTACACGCACCCGAGCTCCCTCCGAAAACACATGAAGGTAAATGGTACACGCAGCTTTTTCTCTGTTCTCTGTTCATGGGGATCTAGCCAGGCCGGCTGGCCTTCGCCTCTCGCGTTCCACCACCGGCACAGCGCTATTTACTGCGGCGAGAGAGAAATATTCGTTTATTTCTTATAAACAGAAGTGACTCGACTTCCAGGCAGGAAACTGGGAGGCTGGCCCGTATTGTTCTGCTACTCTAGAAAGGTTTTTTAAAGGAGAAGTGTTTACGTTGGTCCAAGGCGTGGAAAGCCTGGAGATCCGAGATCCCAGTTCTTTACGCTGTAAAATTGTCTCGCAATGGATGATCCCGGTTTGGGTTAGCCTGGGGTTGTGCATCGCTTCAGGGGGAGAATTCAAAGAAAAGACTCACTGGGGAGTCTGAAGGGACACAGGCAGGCATAGAAACTCTGGGTTTCTTGTTCAAGCCGTCGCTCGGATGTCGCTTTTCTTTTGTGTATTCCCAGGGCTGTATTTATCTTGCATGGCAGTTCGCAGAAATTAGCTGAGAACAGGCTATCTCAGTGTATAGTGAAGTTAAGAGCTCAACGTCTCTATGAGTTCAGCCAACATCCTGATTAGCGAAACAGGATCTCAAACTTCACGCTTCCCCCGCGTCGCTCTCTACCCCCCCCCGCCCCAGCCCCCGGTGGCATTTAGAGTTCAGTCTGTGAACTCAGTGATCTAGCATTTCGGGCAAGTAAATGGGCCGCATGCATGCATGCAGATTGTCTGTATGAGTTTATCAATACTTATATATGTGTATAGCCAGGTGTGTGTATTTGTGTGTGCGTGTGTACATCCAGCCATGCACATACATGTGAACACACACACACACACACAGACACACTTCAAGCACTTCCCTTTGTTACTCATTTCTCTGTTTTCTAGGTCCACGAATCGTCCTCCCAGGGGTCCCAGCCTTCTCCCGCTGCCAGTTCGGGCTATGAATCGTCAACCCCCCCAACAATCGTTTCTCCAACCACAGAAAACCAGACCACAAGCTCCTTATCCCCTTCATCTTCAGCAGTCCACCACACGTCCAGCCACAGCACGCTCACGTCAAATTTTAACGAATGGTATGTTTAAACAAACAAACGAACAAACAAACCAATGCAAATCCAACCTATTTAAAAGACTCCAGAAATTAATGAACAATTTGGAATCGATTTTTTTGTGTGTGCTTTCGGCTTTTTTCCCCTCTTTCTAATGCTGCCCATAGACCCAGGACGAATCCAATCAAGAATTCTCTCTCCCTTTCTCTCTCTCTCTTCCTCTCTCGTTCAATTTCTATTGTTTTGGTTTTGGTTTTGTCGTGTTTGGGGCAAAGGCTTGAAAAGCAAAAGGGTTTTCACAGAGCGGGTGAGAAGAGCAGGGTTACTGGGCCCTCTAGCCAATGTGCAGGGCTTTCTGATGGAACCACTGACTGGAGTTCTCAAACTGCATGTCTCCTTGGGCAGCGCCTTGTTGTTTTCTGTAAATACAGAAATACTAGCTTACAATGTACTGTTTGATTTTGTAAATAGTTATACCACAAGTTGAATAAGGGGATATGTGGAATTGTGGTCTTTGAATATATGTGGGGGGAGGGGAAAAGGGGAGGGGGAGGGAAAAAGGGGAGGAGGTTGAAGGGGGGAAGGAGGGAGGAGGTAGCAAATCATCTATTTGTACTGAATGGCAAGGATGTTCTAGTAAATGTGTACCAAAATGTGAATTACTTTGTATTATTACAGTCTAAACGTCGGCCTAACAGAATATTATTGGTATTAATGTGCTTTTTCTTTTGTATAAAGTGCAAACATTTCGTCCCAAAGTCCAGTCTGAGTAGTGCAGTAAAATGTTGTTACACGTCCTGTCAAGAAATTCGTATAGTGCAAGCCTGGATCTGCGTGTCAAACTGTTACATTTGTTTATGTAAAGTGGTATTAAAAAAAGCTATAAACTATAACCTGTCCGTTGCTTTTGGCAAATACAACCACATACTGTATATACTTCCTAATTTCCATATTTATCCGCATGTAAAGGTCCGGTTATACATGTTACAGATATTCAATATTTATGGCTAGAAGAATTGGTATGTACAATTTAGTTTACAGAACTGTTTGGTAATATTTCATACCTTATTAAAGATTCTGAAATCCCATAATCCGTGGTAGGAATCCTTATTGACTCAGCCTGCTGCTGCTGCTGCAACTTAGGTTATAGGACAATAAACTCCAGACTGGACCAAGGATCCTCTCTGTCACTTCCACTCCTTGCTCCACTCTTCTGCCATTATGTCTTCACTAAACAAGAAGATTGATACAAATGTGATGAAGGGACATGTCCCTGCTGGCCTTAGGTTAGTGCATAATTAGTATTTATATCAAACCCTGAGAAACAAAAGTTTTTGGCTGCAATATAATTTAAATGACCATTGCTGACTAATAATGATGATGATGATGACAACAGAGCAGCCATAGATTGCATGAGACCCCAGCAAATTTTGTTAGGGAAAAAAAGAAAGAAGGATGGGCAGGTATTGCTACAATATGGTAAAAGGAATTTGCCCTTGGCTAAAGTCAGTAAATAATTTATATTGAAATAATTTATATGAGAACTTTAAACCTGAGAAGATTTCAGTGAAATTTAACTGACACTGCTTGAGATCACAAGCCAAGTCTTTGACTTGCAAGGCCTTCTACACCCCTCATCCTCTTACCCTAACCCCTCCCCCATCATATTATTTTCCTCCAGAGGCTGCTTCCTGTCATTTACAGTGGGTACTTTTTCCTATATTTTTGCCAGCGTTAATAGTTTCTTAGAACAACAGCAGCAGCAGCAGCCAAAGAAACCAAACCCAGAGGGGGTGGGTGGGAGTTTATGTAGTTTGATTATCTCTTTTATCCCCCCCCCCCATTTGCTTAAGAAATTTGTTCCATTGGCTGGCGGTGATACAGTAAATTTGTAAATGAGAAGACAATATATATTTAAAAAAATCTAAATTACTTGTGCTTAATGACTGTGGCAGAACGCCTTTTTCTCTAAATCAGATTGTCTTTCTTGCAGTTTAGTTTGATAGATTTGTAAGCTATGGTGCTTCCGTTAACTTAGCAACGCTTGTAGGAACCGCTAGGCTTTGTTCCTTGGTCTAGCTTGCATGATCGCCCCATTAAGCAGACAACATATCAACAGACAACCCAGATCAGGAGCTCTCTGTGTTTGGGATATTATGTCACAGAGTGAATTGCACCTGCTGACCTTTCTCGTAGGCCAAGACGGCATTTTAACAGCTTCTTTTAAAATATAGATAGAAGTTCAGCGAGTCAGCTCCAACATCAAGGACGATGAGGATTTGGAGATGGGAAAAGCCCGTGGTTTGGATCGCCATGTTACCTTAATTCTTAATACATTTATCTGCGAACTGCTCACAATATATTATTGTCCTGGTCGATCTTTCTTATTATATGTAGGATTTTGTAGTCCTGGGGAAAGGAGAGACTTGTGATTTGATCTTTTGCTTGAATGTTTTCCTTACGTTTAAATAGGCCTGGCTGGACCCTATAAAAGTAGGATATGGGCCGCGGAAATGTGCCGCCATGTCTTATAGACCTTGTCAGTTGGAAAAGAACAGTTAAGAAACGGTAGAGCCGGTTTTGGTTTTTTTAAACTTCACTTTCAAGAAAATGTTTTTCTGATGAGAAGCTCATTTATCGGCTCTTTCAGTGCAAAGAGCGCCACCTTGCAGGGCCTTCAGATACTGAAAGAAGTTCGAGAAGAACCATAGAGGCAGAGCACAACCGAGAGCAACTGCGGCCGAAAAGACACGTTGGCTACTCATTAAACGCCAAAGAAATGCAATTACAAACTTGAGCCGTCTCTAGACAGTTAGCGTTAGTGGAACGTAGCAGTCTTAGCAATTTAGTATGCGAGCCTAAATGTAAAATGAGAGATACAGGGAAAAGTCTACGTTATGTCTGCCTTACCGCCGCCCCCCCCATCTCGCCCTAGCACAATTAAAAGAACCGTCAGCTCAGTTTACCATATCGAGAAGAATCTTAAAAGATAAATGTTATAGCTTCTTTGGATATGCTTTTTTTAAAAAAAGTCTCCAATTGTGGTTTATTAGAGAAATGTGTTTCATCTGAAAGGAGCACTTGCTTACCAAAACCGAGTATTCTGTAATTTTCATATCAGATGATTTTGAACATAGTTGACACTAAGTTATATATATGCTGAAAGTTGTATTGTAACCCCCCCTCCCTAACAACAGGCTTCTCGAAATAACCAGTCAGCCATGCATCTTTGGTACATAATTCAGAGATTAATACATGTTTTTTTTAAAAAAGGTTAACACATTTCATAACAATGTTCTATTTCTCTAGTCTTGAACACACACACACACACGTGTGTGTGTGTGTGTATGTGTATAATTACGTTCATATACCTGGCAAAGATCATTATTTCTTGACAAGGATGCTATTAAGAAGAGAGCTTGCATAAAATGGCCTTTTAAACTTCTACTAGTCTCTCATTGTGTGGGTACTTTTAATGTCTGCTTCGTGAGATGTATTTTTCATACTTTTCTTCATGGGCTATTAGGTATGGAAAGATGTGAATGCTGGTTGAAAAATATGAATTGTTAGAGCCTATTTAGCAGAAACTCCAGACAATGCAGGAGCGGGTTTGTGGGGCGTGTAGAGCCGGGTGTTTGGATTACTGAGGCAGCAGCCTGTGGCTCAGATGATGTTGCTGTTGTTTGATTCCCAGACTCTCCATCATCTTCCAGAGGATATAAGATTTCTGTAGGCCAGTGTGGAACCTTTGAAGACCACCCAGAAACAGTGTCCCAAATGTGTGGATATGATTGTGTTCCTGAGAGTTTTATATGCAGTCACACAAACCGCAGACAGTCTTCCTTGGCTGCAATCCTGTGCACATTTACTTGGGAGTAACTCCTATTGAAATAAGTACAATTTATATACGAGTAAAATGCACAGTGCTGTAACTATTATTCTTGTATAATACTTGCAGGCAGCAGCAGTCTGTAACCTGATTTCATAAGTACTTACATTTTTAACTTTTTTTTCCAATGCCATCATTCATTCTCCCACACTTTTTTTTTAAAAAAATGGGAGTCAGTAGTGAGTTTTAGGATACACTCGGAAACATCAACGACAACATCCTAGTGTTCAATATGATTCTCTTCTGAGTAAACATGGTTAGGGTCAGTTTGAAAAGTAGGATTTTAAGAATGAGCCATATTCAAAGAAAGGGCTTTGTAAAGAGGAAGATCATCTGGAATTTCTAAAGGTTAGAATGGCCAATCTTCTGCATGCATTACAACAATAACTGTTTACAAATGTAAAATACAAAATATCATTCTCTGGTTGTTGTTTTTCTAAAAGAGAAGTTGACTTTGCTCGAGTGCACATTTACACCCTGATCCTAAATAATGTGTGCTGTTTATTTTTCATCAGCATTCTGCTGAAACTATCAGAAAATGAAAATCCATTTTGAATTATTGATTTTTCATGAAAATCCCACTGAAATTCCCATTGATTTCCCACTGAAATTCAATTGAACTTACTTCCAAGTAGCTGTTTAGGATTGGAGTCAAAGGGAAGAAGGAGAAAGGGGTAAATGAGAAGGGCATGCCCGCCTACACTGTGAGCTCTCTGGGGAGGAGGGGTGAATGGAACAGCTCCAACGAAGACACCTTATACTTTCCTAGAAGTTAGTATGGCAAAAGTCCGAAAACCTATATTGGAAAATCTGTTTCTGGCAAGGGAATAGTAGCTGGAGTATTTTTTCTTCTTTTTCGTTTTTGTCGAGAAAGGAAACACAGTTGTATTTAAATGAATCGTGCCCCAGAAAACTAAGAGCACTTCTGCGTTGTTTCTACTTCATATGCTTTCGTGTATGTACATTATTTACCTACTCCCACATTTCTGTACTATGCTGTATATTTCTTTCTGTGTGTATACGTCGGCTTTACGCGCACATTAGTAGACTTTAACCTGCTCCAATGATATAAGAACGCAAGATCGCGAGCCATTTACCAGTCTCAAACAGTTAAAGAGAGTATGGTAACATTTTCGAGAAGGGAGCAAACCAAGGCCATGAGAGGACCAACTGCAGGCAAAGGGGTGTCAGCAGAGGACTCCCCGGCCCCTCACTCAGAAATCGCGACAAGCCCACTTTTTTGCACCTGCCGAGATTCCTTCACATGGATTTTCGATATTGCCTCATGTTCATGGTTTCCCCTGTATATAGAAAACGTTTGTTTTGGGGCTTGAAATACACCACATACCTGTTATCTAATTCACATCTAATGGACCATTGTATGCTTTAGCTATAAATGTCATGTACACTGGCTCAAACAACACCTCTCTTCTCTTTGTAGGTTTAATTGGTAGCTTCGTATTTCACTTCATTTTTATTTGGCTTGCCTTCCCCTCCCCCCCTTTGGATTTTTTTTTGGTGTGATCTCACCATAGCACACTACCTCGCCCTCTCTCCGCCTCCCCTCTTTCCTTCCCTTTCTTTTGGTCCTCAACACACACACACATACTACTCACTCCGGGACATGAGCTACTTACTCCGCTTGGCCTGAACTAACGGAACTGAGTGTATGCATGTATATGATAATGAAGACAGAAAAATAGTAAAATAAAATAAAAGATCAATTATCACTTCTCTGCTAATTTTAGAAAAGAAACAGGATGTGCACACCCACGCACAGACAAGTACCCACACACCCTTTCTTTTGTCCACAATTGATATTGTTCACTATGATATGTTATATTAATCAATTGTCCGCTATGTTATGTTATATTAATCTGTCTCTTAATATAACATGGTCGGTAAGCACAAGATGGGCAGGATATAAATCTGCCTATAAAATAAGCAAATAATGAACAATTCATTTTAAAGTCAATTGCAATCTTTAAATGTGACATGATCAATCTTACATCCACCCTTCCCTTCCTAGGTTCTGTAAGTCAGGCCTGCTTCACCCTCGATTAACAAGAAACAGGATCATGTGAAACCAGAGGGCTATTTTTACCCTGCAGCTGGAAGCTGTCATCAATTGGTAACATTTATTTTAGCTTTAGAATGATAGTATAAAATAGCATGAAGTTTCTAGATGGCACCCCTATTGGAGGCAGGGTTTTTAAAAAATAATAAATCAAATTAACTACCCAATCATGCTGACTCTTCCAAGATAATGTTAATAATTTAATTATATATTTCATATATATATGTATGCATGCATGCACGCACACACACACATGTTATCCTGGAAGAGTCTGCATGTATATATGTGCATGTCTGTGATGATTCATGCTCTGAAACACACCATATTTTTATATACATAGTTAAAACCAGGAACGATAGGCTTGCTGGGACATGATCCAGCAAAATAAAGTATTTTGAAGTCACGTTTATTTCAGTAAACATGGGCTTACGTCACTTTCCTTGCAATCAATGTGCTTAATGTTGTTCTACATAATAAACAATTATTTCAATACAAGACAGAAATATTCAAACATATACATGTGCTTGTTTATGTTTAGGTATGTCCTTCCATCATCTATTTTTTGGCAATACTTTTAACCATTTTTATTATAAATCACCCAATTCCATTATTTCTTGAATGTGTGTGTTAGACCATTACGATTTCAAAAGGCAAACGGCACCACAGAAAACTAAAGGGGGAGGGAATAAATAAAGAAATCGCATGAAACACACACACATGCACATGCGCTCCAAAATCCCACTGCAAGACCATATGTTTTCTTTTCAATACTACCTCCTTCACGAAAAATGAATCTGGGAATTTAGAGATAGGTAACGTACTCGGCTTTGCTTTTTGTTAAGGAGAGTTCCTGGAAAACAAGAGAAGACTACGTTTTTAGAAGCCTGGCTGTGCTTTCTGGCTTCATCAACGCTGCCAGCGATCTCTTTCCAATGCCACACATGAAACAAGCTGCTCTCTTTAAGTACACACACGGCGCTTGGCGTTAGATGTAGACTTGAGGCGCATGCGCCCTCATCACGCTTGGGCACAGCTTCCACGTGCTGTTGAATATTTATAACTCTCAGCACTTCCTAAACTGTCTAGAGAAGGTAACCACACAGAGACTAAATCATCGGGAAGCCGCTGGCCTGGCTCCCAAAATACTTTGGTAGGGGAATATACACGTGTTAGTTTTCAGACATCTTCGGTTTAAGTAAGATCGTAACACAACAAGGCAGAGAAGGTTCATAAACCTTGACAGATAAACATCAAACAATGTAACACACACACACACACACCAACCTCCCCCCGAAAGGCTTCGTAGGGCGCGAAGGCAGCAGCAGCAGCAGCAGCAATAGCAAGAGGGTTCTCAAGGAGCGTTCTGCGACTGCAGCCACATGGAGGAACAATCATTTCACCCCGATTGGGCCAGGAAGCACCGGAGTTGACTACACAGAATTCTCTGTGGAAGAGTTCTCTATATTTTGACTCTCCCCGCGCCCCCAAATAGCCACATCACATAACGCGATCAGATTCATTTTACTCCATGTTTAGGTGGGCCCGAACACGTCCCTCGAATGAATCTTTCCTTAGGCCCCAGCGGGGGTATTGGATGCCTTACTCCTGCGCTTAACTCTGGCTTGTCTGTCAACAGCCCTGCGGGCCGCAGCACTTCCCGTCGTCCCAAGCCTCTGCAAGCCGGACTAGTATAACCCATCTCACTTAATGAATCCTTTAGCTGGACCCTCGAGTCCTAATAATTTTCGGATAAGATGTCTGCTGGTCCTAGATGGTGAACGCCCAGGAAGCACAGGATCGTCTCTACCATCCACTCGACACCAGGAGATCATTTATTTCCAGATCCGATCTTACTCATTTGAGTCAAAAGACAAACCGCGTGAAATATGATTGGGATCTGGAACCTGGATGTGGTTATTTCAATCAGTCTAACATTCTAGAAAAATACGCCTACGTAAATGTGCCACTTACAGCTATTTTAAGTTTGTTTGTTTTAAGAAACAAAATAGAGCCACCCTGATGGGCCAAATAGAAAAAAAAATACTTTAAAAAAAAACCCAAGTGATTGTTTTCTAGCCCTATAATGAGGACATCACGCACCAGGTAGGCAGTAACGGACTGCTTAAGCTATGTTTAGCCAGCCTCACAACTCCGTCAAAGCTCTTGGATTTCACCCTTCAGCGTGCCATTAAAGTAAGTAAGAGGGCACTAACTTAGTACATAGCGGTACCTTAAGCTTCTTTGCTTAAATGCATGGGAAACAAGAGGTCTTTCATACTGTACAGTGGAACCTCACTCGGAGTGGGCACTCTCCCCTTCTTTAATGTGTATGTGTGTGTGTTTTGAGGGACCCCAGATTGTCGATGTCAGTTCCCTCTTACTCAGTTTTCCTCAAGCTGGCTCAAAAGTGGTCATCTGGTTTAGACTAGAGATTCATTTTCAAAGTTAGTGGATGGGCTATTATGGATGGAGGAAAAAGGGAGTCGACCACACCCTCTCTTCCTCCTCCCCTCTCTCTTGCCCATCCTCCCGTCGTAAATCATCTACTATTATCTAGATTCTTTCGTCTTTGGATACCTGGCGTTCAAGTTCAGACCCCAGACACCTAAGCACTACATGACAAGAAAATAACGCTTGGACTGTCAATAGGAATAAAGACTTAAGTACTCTGTCTTGACCCCAAGATCATTTCCACGAATTTGTTTACACCAGGTGGGAATTTAAAACTAGACACCCCCCACACACAATGTACACATGAAATATTGCAAAAGGGTTGTTACAATCCTACAACTCTGCGCCCACAGAGCACATTTTTAGACTGGATGTCGGTAACTTTTACAAAGAGTTTTGCAACGCAGAGGTGCACGCGTGCGCGCACCTTATTAACGTGACCGGTCAGTCTCTGTCTAAACAGATGGGTTCATTTCGTTCAAAAGGTGGGAGAAGAAACATCCGACCCCACAACTGTTGATCATCTTTTCCTTTTTATTTAAGACCATTGCATTCTAAAAACACGGTTGCAGTTTGTTTCCTCTCTTCACAGTAAATGAACCTAATAAACTATACTCCAGTTCTTCCAGAAGTAAGTTGTTTGGAGACGCTTCTCCCCCCACCCCCTTAGGTAGAAAATATTTAAAAAACTAGGGTAAGGGAGAGTAAAACGCAGGAACAGAGAACAAGAGGTGTCGTTTATTCTTTAGACCTTCTCCAACCCCTCCCTTCAAACTATCTAGACTATTTTAGTGTTTGTCCCTTTTCTTCCTTTGGCTAATAATTAAAGCACAAGCACGCTTCCCCGCCACCCCCAAACCCACTCCAGCTTAAAGCTTTGTCTGAAAGCTGTTTTGTTTACAAAATAATATTTATTGTCAAGAGATGCGCCCCCCCCTTACCTCCGGAGCGTTTACACTTACACTTTTCGCTAGCTGGAGGGAATGTAGAACTGAGATTTGGCCCTGGATATAATCTCCCCGTCTCTCTCCCTCTCCCTCTCCCTCTCTCCTTCTCTTTCTGTATAGATCTGGCAGGGCTTTGCTCTCTTAACTCCCAGATCTTTGTTTCGGTGGTGGCGGCCAGAAAGAGCAAGAGAGCGCTGTGCTCTCACTTCCCTCTGGCTTCCTTTAAAAAACACACACACAACAACACGCAAGTCTTCTTCCAACTTTTCCTCCAGTTGTTCACTTCTCAACCCTGCTGACAGGTTTTGCCGAAAACCTACAGTCCAGCTTTGGTAAGTGATGCGTTGCTCCATTGCAACAAAACGGCACTGCTCGGATAGCCTGTGTGTGTGTGTGGGGGTGCGTGGGTGGGTGGGTGGTGGTGGGGTGACGTGTGGGAGAGTGTGGGGGTGGGGTGTTTTGTTTTGTTTGCGAGCAGAGTTGCCCAAGTACTTTCACATCACACAGGACACAGTTAAACTACTGTGGCTTTGAAATCTCAACAGGAACAAGCACGATCACTATTTGTTGGCTCAGACAGACTTTATGACAAGAAAACTGAATCTGCCCAGCAAACTTTTTGCGGCTGGTATTGTTGTTGCTGGAGAAACTTTGAGGAAATCGAGGCCTTTTTTTTTTTTTTTGCCTTATCTGGGTATTTACCTTTTTTTTTGGCATAATAATACAAAATAGGCAGCTGCCACGGGGTTCTGAGATCATTATTTCTGGATTTAATAGTGATTTGTTTTTAGTATTATAACTAATAATAATCTTCTGTAATCATCTTAGTTTAGTAATTGTATTGTTGGAAATATAAAGCTAAGCTATCGTTTTGCAGTCTAAGAGATATCTGCACGTAGTGTTCCCAGCCCCCTCCAAACATATGGTTTCACATGAATTTAAACTAATCTTATGAGAAGCTTCTTAATGGTGTTTCTGTTAAAATGGAACTCTGAGTGATTGGAACTCACAGATATTTAGATTAAACCTAAGCTGAATCCCTCCTTGCCCCCCCTTTCTCCCCCCCCAGGCAAGGAAAGTGAACATAACTGCTGTGTAGAGTTGACCTTTCGTTGACACGACTTCGTAGGAGACAGTTTGCAAATGAGGGTTGGATATATTAGATACTAAAGTTAGCGGGTTTAGGTGGTACCCGGCGGTAAATCCACTGGAATTAGCCAGAGAAGTAGTTAGCCTCCGAGGTCTGAAAGTTTAACAAAGTTCAAAGGAGTATGAACAGCATCTCGAGAGATCCCTGGAAATTGCAGTTGAAGAGAAGACGATTCTCTTGGGTTCAAAAGCACGGGCGGCCGCAGTAGCGGCGGCAGCGGCGGCGGCGGCAGCACCTTCAAGTTCACGGCACTTTCCGCTTCTCGAAAGCTTTGGCGTTGTTCTCACTTTTCTGTAGTAGTTATGATAACAATAGCGTGGCACCGTGATTTCCGTTCTTAGAAAACCCAGCGCCGAGCAAGCGTGTGAAACAGTTGTGCTAACAGTTGTGCTAACAAGTGGTGTTACTTTCTTAGCGCTGGAAGTGTGAACGTATCGGATTCGTCAAAAACGGCATCCTTAAAAAGTGGATCTAAACAAAGAGCCTCGGGGTTTATCACCCTGCGCACCAAGATGACTCGTGGACTAAAATGGATCTCTCTGATGGGGGAGGGGAGATTTTTCTTTTTGCTTCCGGAACAAAGAAAAAGCTGTACAAACAAACAAGAAAACAACAATAAAAGCCACGACTCTTTTCTTGCGCTGACACTCTCGCCCCCCCCCCTTCAGTCTCCCTGGAGTGTTTCCATAGTTAAGAGTAACTCGAGATATCCTCGCCCTTGAATGTTTGTTTGCGTTATTAAAGTTTACTGGCACATATTATAAGACCTTCCTATCTTTGAGTTGGTCTTAGTATGCACTTCGGTTTTTACAGTTACCGGTGCTATATTAAAATCAAGCTGTTTGATTTGGTACCATAATACGAGACTTCCCACTGTCTGGCGGGGAAAGGCGAGGTACAATGCTAGAAAATGTTAATGTAACAGCAGAGGACCGCCCCCCTTCCCTTGGCACGCAGGCCCCCGGCTCTGTTAACTTGTCAAAGGTTACTTACACAACTTTTACGATGGACTGATCTCTCTAAGGCTACGATCGTATACGCACTTGCTTGAGAGCAAGCCCCAATGAAAACAACGGGACTTACTTCTGAGTAGACACACTGATAGGGTTGCACTGTAAGATGCTTTCAGTAGGAATGTCTCCCGCCCTCCCAGCAACTACATGTCATGGGGAGGGGGAAAGGAGGCATTTAAAGGTTTTCCTGCTTTGCCGACTTAGGTTTTCGCTTAGTATCGCAGAACGGCAGGTTCAACATCAACAATTTTAACTAGCTAGAGTCTTCCTCCCAGGTCCATGTCAATGAAACTTGTTTCTAAGCCATTTTGCACAACTTCTCATGCCACGTTTATTGTCTCTTGGAATTAAAAATAAAAGAGGTTGCCTAGCTAAAAAGGGCGTGTGTGTGATTTTGCATTCTATAGGGGGGCAATTTGTCTATCGACAGACAAATTGTGGGGCGGGTGGAGTAGAACCCTACAGCCTTTTCCACCAAATGAATGATGAGCGAGATTCTGTTTCAGTCAAGTCACCTTCCTGGTCGGAAAGAGAACTCAGCTGTATATAGATATATCTAAACATTATTTCCCAAGAAGAGGTCTTTGAATCCATTCTTCCATACCCTTTTGAGGGAGACTTACTTACGTCAACCAAGCCTACTGAGGACTAGAACCTTTTTCAGGATGCATTTAGTGATCCGAGATCAACCTTAGGAAAGAGTGGTTTTAGCAGGGGAATCTCACTCAGGCCCCACTCCTCTACTGTGTAGTCAGGTTTTAGTAAAACAGCTGGCTTTCTCATGATATCTACAATGTGCTATATGTGTCCCATGAAAGAGCTGAAACACCTCCTTTATTACCCCCAGTTATCCTATTTTAGACCAAACAGACAAGGTCATGACAGTCTATCAGGAAGAGCGGCATCTCGATGCTAAGTGCATCTACGTATAAATATATTAGAGCGAAATCAAAGGCGACTCACGTCCAAGTAGGTATAAGAGACGTAATATGTAGCATCCTTTTCTGGAGCAGGTTTACTTTAGCGCAGGTTACATATATCTGTATGCACCTTTATATACCCCGGAGGCATCATCCTGATTACTCGCTTTGGCATACCGTCTTTGACAAACACTTGCTTTCATGTAAATGCGGAATAAAAGGGCGGAGGTGTTGAAAAAAACATTGAAGTCTGCCGAAAGAGTTAGTCGCATTACAGAAATTTCAGCCTTTCCTGGTTTAGTTCGATCCACCCAACCTTAGTGCAACAACCTGGACGTAAATCGATGTGAAGTGCATAGGAGTGGCAGCCCAATCCTAAAAAAATGTCTAAAGGAGTACGATTGACTTCAGTGGGTCTGAGGCAGCCCCTGACCCCATAGCCAGAATCACCTGAAAGTATTCAAATCCAAACGGAAGTACTTGAATTCTTATTAAAGCCTGTTGAGAATGGAACTGGCGCAAAATATCTTCCCGGTGGACAGTGTCCAACGTATTTAGGATTTGGGTATAAACTGGTTTGAATCCAAGTACTGCAATGTATTTGTACTGGAAACAAGCTCAGATATCTGATTACATTGTTGATATTATAGACATCTACCGTCTACGTTCGGGAGGGAGAGGCGGCAATATAGCCCTGCAGACCTCCCCTCACACCATGTCCCTTCAGGTCGAATTTTGCACTCAAAGATTTCTTTAACACAAACAAGAGTTTTATAAAACAGTTTGATTGGAATACAGTTTGCCTTGCTGGGACAAACATCACCTTAGGATGGTGTGTGTGTTCTGTATATATATACATAAATATAAATGCTCAATCAATAGCCATAATCTGGAAGAGAAGGCTGAAACAAAATGAAAGATGTCAGAATAGAAAAATCATGGCAGGTTTAAAAATAGTCTTAGCAGACCAACTGCTCATCTAAAAGTGGGGTGGTGGTGGTGCAGTGTCGTCTGACAATATATTGAAAACAGGCATATGTTAGAAGCAAATTAGAATTGCTATCAGTTCTGTTTCAATCCAGTTTTTATTGCAAGGAGCCACATAAAAGCAGTTTGTAAACACTTTCTATACTATCTGCATCCTGCAGTCTGTCATTTTTACACGGTTCTTTGTATCTCCAGAACATTTAGTTAATTAATCATGCTTGTGTTTTTCTTTTCTTGTCTGGAATCTGCAGTTTAAGGAATGCAAAATGGTTCAGCGAAGCATATGCTTTTAGACGACTGTCTACTGTCTATTGCTGTTATCTCTAGTTTAGCATGCCAGTTGTAGAGAGCTACAACATACCTATACGCCTGGGCTAATATAAAAAGGATAATTCTAGGACAGGGAAAATGAAAGAGGGTCATTCGTGGAAACAGGGTAACTCCTCCCCCCAAAGTTAATGTCAGATTTTCTATTGCATAACATCACCTAATTATCAGGTTCCATCGATTTCAGCAGGATTTTCTTTTATATAATGAAAGTAAGAATGGGGTGAAAAGATTTTTTTAAAAAGATTTATTTGGCAGACTGTATAACACCTTCCTGTTTATATAGCTACGCCTGGTTCTCTTTTTCATTGCTCAAGCCATCTTGTTGAGGAGAGCCACTATAAGGAGCAGTTCTTGTTCTACAGTATAGGGTTGTTTCAGTTAGTGTGTGTGAATGAATCCCATTGACTTTATGTCTTTAAACTAAAAAAAGAAGTTATCTCATTACCTAATGGTTTTGATGTAATGTTCATGTAACCAGGAGATACGAAAGAATCAACACGTGTTCTAAATTTGTACCTTTCTCATATGAGTTCTCTCCTCTCACACCCTCCCACTATCTTAAATTGTCAACTGTTCCTGGTTGCGAGTCATTGAAGCCAGAATTGTTAGATTATGATGGTGTCTTACTGTAGACTTGGAAGAGGTTTTCCCAATTTAAAGTCTATGTACTCCATATTAAGTGGCTTATGGATTGGGTTCATCACTAGCAGAAAGAGACAGGAAATGTTTTCAAGGTATTAACATGCTAATAATCAAGAGGTGTGAACCCTGTGCTTCATTCATTCATCTTTCCTCTGATTTATTTGGGAGATTCCTGTTGCTTTATTGGGAACAGGATTAGACCTTAAATTGCAAGTGGCAGTAAAACTGCAAGTGCCAGTGGGCTCCGCTGGGAGGAAGGGTGGGATATAAATCAAATAATAAATAAATAAAATAAAATAAAATGATTGCATAGGTGTAGATTTGCTTTTGCTTTTAATTTTTTGTATTGGGAACTTAAATGTACCTTATGACACCAGTTATATTCCCACAGTCATTCACAAATACCTCATTTTTAAAATAACTATATTTGGCTCCCCAAAAGACTGCAAAAATACAAATTAAACATCTCCAACAGCAGGTTTCATTGATACCTCATCTATCTTTAAGGTAGAACCTTAACAAAATAAACACAGCTGCTTTCATAGCTGGGAAACACAATCCTATGAATGTTTGCTCAGAAGCAAGTTCCACTGTATTCAGCACAATTTACTCACAGGTAAGCATATTTTGGATTGCAACCTTAGGGTTTTATAGGCCTGAAGAAGATCCTTAGTAAATGCCACATGTGTTAAAAGTGCCATAAAACAATACTTACATAATAGCTTTAATATTTCTCTTGATTATTTTAAAAACTGGGTTAACATAATGTCTGGCAGAGTTACAGCAATGCATTTCAGAATAAAAACTGTGTAATACCTAATGTTCAAAATATATGGCATAATTTTAATTCACTTACCTTCTTTTACATGAGAACTTGATAACGTATAGAGGGTTTCCTTATTAAAAAAATTACACTATATATTGGCTTTATTTATGATTAAAATCTTCATACATAATCATTTTCTTTTGAGTAGGCTCTCCCGTATATCACAAAATCAAACAGTACAATTCATTTCAAAACACAATCTAAAATATTGTATGGGGTTTTAATTTCTCATATAGAGCAAAATTATCCCGTTATTGAAAAAAAGAAACTCATTGACATCAACTATATTTTCCTCAGATCAGAACTGCAATTTTGCAATTGCAAAGTGTTGAGATATTACAACTTACATTAAAAGTCATACTCACACATTATCACAAGATTACTTTCTAGAAAATACAGAGATACAGGAATGGAAATATGAAAAACAAATAAACCCAGGCCTCCAAAGGCACTGAAATATATCTGGCAACCATCTGGAGTGTTTCTGTCTTTTCCACATATCTTTTTGATCATGTTATCAATAAAGAGAGAACATTTTTTCCATGCTTATTTAGATAAATCTGACTGCCTGGATATAGTTTTTTAAAAACTCAAAATTGTGTTGGTGCAATTAAAATACATATTTGGGTCACTAAGAAGATACACTTGCAGTTATTACTACACATTTTTATGAGCAATTGGCACATATTCTGTGACAACTATGCCTTACTAGATAAGGCACATGATCCAATAAAGAGTTAGATTTGCTTAAGCCCATTCATACTAGTGAATTTAAATATTATTCAGTCTGTGCTGAATTGTGGACAGAGAAATGTGTTTGTTTATTTATTTAAAAATCATAATCATGATAACCATGCAGCACTATTAAAATGTATTATGGTGTGGGACATAAAACTGTTGACTTAGGAAAGCAGTGCCACACAGCAACTGAATAGACTCCAGTCCTTATACCACTGAATTCACTGAAAATTTATTTATCTATGTACCAGATAGATGTTTCTTCCACCTTCTTAAGATTATTTTAAGTAAATGGTGCAAAACATTAACAAGTAGCCAATGTCAAACTTCCCAATCAAGCACACACTTTATTGTGAGTAAGTAAGTAGCATCGAGTCATTTGTTTATAAGTTAACATGTTGAGGATCAGGCCCATTTGGGAGAGGATATGTAAGTGGAAACTCTCATGTGCTATTTTCTTCAGTTATCTATTGATACATTTTTATATATGCTTTCAGTGCACAGAAAATTTAGGATATTTCAGTATTCTTATTCAGATTGGGTTATACAATTATATGTCAACTGTATTTTTCCCTGACTAAATACTTCATAACCACAAGGTAATTTCATGTGCCAAAAATGCCTACTTTGCAATTCACAAAATAAAATAAAAAAGAACAGAATGTGTGCAATTTGTCTGAAATGCACCATACATTTAATATTCTGGACCCAATATTTGAGGGGCTTCTTTTTTCTGTGTGCATAAAATGTGGATTTATTTTACTTAAAAAATGCAAAATAATTGTGCAGTGAAGTGAAAAAATATGTGATTGTTAAGAGACAATGGAGTACATGTGCAGGAGAAAATCAAAGCCAGGTAACCAGTGAAATTCCCACTATGAAGTAAGAAGGCTAGTGACTTTTCATTTTATATAAAAAAGGAAAATTAGAAAGGAATGTAAAATCTACATCAGATAGTAGATTTTATGCAGAATTTTTGAGAGAAAGTGAGAAGATGAACAATCTATAATGCAGTTTTGTGTATATTTCTGGACTTTCATGGAAGAAAGATGATCCATTTGTTTTTGCCATTATCAGATTCAAAGTAAGCAGTTTGAAATTCATTTCAATATGTGTACTTAAGTGCATGAAGTATTTTGAGAAATGCCATGAAGCTCTTTGGTAGCTTGCAATTACCATGTTCTGGGTCTGTGCTTTATGTATGACTCTAAATCCTGCAAGTGAGCACTGTTATTTCTAACACACCATGCTGGATTTGATAGAAATCGGTAGCTTTTGTTCCAAGGAAAACAAAATAATGAAAGAATATAAATATTAGATACCATTGCTCTAGGGTATGGTGCTGTAAATCTCTGAAGGTTTACAAAGAGGCACTGACAACATGTTGCACAGCTGCATGTGACATCATTTAATGGGCTGGTTTGATGAACTAGTTTCTCAGCACCTCATTGACAATCACTGATTGTACACAAACAAGTTTTGGAATGTCCCATAGAGCTTTTCTAACACCCTTATTATTTGTTCACCCTAAAATAAATTCAGAAGTCCCAATCCTCTGCTGCTCTAAACTCTGAGAACATGCAATGCCTCCACTATTTTTCCCCTACAATTTAAAAAACAAATTGTCTGTCCTGCTGGATTGTGTGAAGAAACACACATTTCTTCCAGGACTAACAATGAAACAAGACCTTTCCCCTTCCCATAACTCAAGAGGTAATTTAGGCTAGCTTGTCACGGGGCCAGTAGATGCTGATCTGAGGTGCCCATGCATTTGGAAGTGATAAACAGTGCACTGTGCATTGAAAATATTAGGGAGTTTTGGTATACACCGTATTACCATGATGGAAATCATATTGGGTTGGAGGGGAATTAGGACTGCAAGAGTGCAACCCAAGGATTCTGCCTGTCTCTTTAGCTCTACAGCTGCACCTTCTTCTGTTCCACTCTTCCCCTTGTTCCTTTGTCCTTCTCTGCCCTTTCACAGGTTAGGACAAACAGGACTCTTGTTTTGCCCAACAGTAAAGGGTGAAAGAAGGGTGGATGAAAGAAGGGAATGTGGAGAATCTGAGCTACAGCCTTCTTCATGACTCTAGAGCTGTTAAAGGGATAGGCATATTACAAGTTATATCCTGTTAATCATGAGAGGCAAACTTCATCACTTCCAGCAATACCATGCAAAAGCCCCAAGTTTTGCAACTTATATTTTATGGCCATATTTTGTGCAATCATGCAAACTCAGTAGATGTTTCCCAGTTTGATTCTGTGGCAGGAAATATAGAAAATGCAAATAAACTAAAATAAAAATCCTTATTAGTAAATAGACACCATCCTGGCATATAACCATACAATTTGCACATCTCCCAAACTAGAGTTTTCAGTTAAATGATGCTACTTCAACTTAAACAGAACTACTTCATCTTTACTGGCTTGCAGATTAAGCTTTTATTTGTTGGCTCTTTAATCTACCCTGTTCCCATGAACTCAGGGTGGTGCTGTAATTCTGAAGATGAAAAATGGAACAGCAATGTATTGAAGTGGGTAGAATAATTTGCCTCTACATGTTTGTGGAAGATTTTATGTATGCATGAAATTCCACTTTTGCCTCTTCCTCTGAAATATGAGCGAGAACCTGCCCTATTAAAAGGCAATGATTGTGTGATGGATGATTTGTCCATAGAAGCCCATAGAAGAGGGATAGAGGCCTCAAAAATATGAAAAAACTCCTAGCAAGACCTATAAACATCACTAGGATGTCAGAATCTGAATTTGTGCTTAATATTACATTGACCTCTATGGTTTTTTTTAAAAAAAACTTATAAATTATACAAAGCCCCTTATTTTACATTCAGTGTGACTAACTTCTCTGAAATCCTCGTAGTTCTCTTAAATAATTTGTGAATTGTATTATTGGGTTCTGAACAACCACAATGCTTAAATGAAGTTTCTGATAGCTGACAGAAACATTACATAAATTAATGAAACATCCCTAAAGCGTTCAATCTCCTTAAGACATATATCAAATACTGAATTTTTTCAAGAGCTACACATGTGAAAATCATAACAAAATATGGAGTTCTCTGTGTGCACAGTAAATATATGACTGGACTCTTAATCTAGTGGGTTATATTCCACAGTATTTTGGGTTTTTATTATTATATATAATTTTACACATTATCTTTATTTCATAAAACAAGTGACCACACTATAATTTTTTTAAAATGTAGGTAAGGAGAAGTTTATAGTTTATAAGAAGAACACCTTTTAAGAACATATATAGGATTTAAAAAAAAAAATCCAAGTATTGATGCATGCATTAATGGTGCCTTAAAGAAATTGTTTGCTTTCAATAGCCAGAAATTCTACTTCTTTTCATGGTCTAAACTGAAATAAATGCTTGTATCTAAATTGGATGGATGGGCAGGTAGGTACACAGATAAAAAGAAGTTATTTGTGTATATTGGGGATCAGGTTGCCCGCCTGGCAACCAAGAGGTCTTCTGTATCTTTAGAAGTTGTGGGGGGGGGAAGGGAGAATTTCACCTTGTGGTTTTTCCCATTACAGTGTTGCAAGAAAACCTGCACTTGGCTGAATTTTCTCTTCTCTTAAAGATACAGAATCATTCTCAGGCCCTGAGCCTGGAAACACTAATCTGTATGTCTTTAATGAGGTATTGAACAGCTGCTGTCTTGGGTCCTGAACTAGTAGATGCTACTAGTGGATGCCTGAACTAGTGGGTGCTAGGGGATGCTTTGGAGACTGTGGTCAAGTCAGGATGAGGGAGAATAGGTGAAAATGGAATGGTCCAGAGGAGATCAGCTTTCCTGTGATTCATCTTTTGGTGACCTTACCTAAGTAGGTAAAAAGGGGGGGGAAGTGCTGAGGTATTCGTGAACTGCTTCTTGAGAAGTGTCGGAATTCTATTGAGTTGCGTACCAGAGTTGTGTAGCGCTGCAGAACGGAGAGTATTGAGCGAGCTGTGTGTGTGTGTCTGAATCTGTGCTAAGATTCTACCTTCCTTGCAAATTAGTTAGACAGAGACTTTAAGCTTTAAAATAAGAAACAACTACTTTATTCTGGAAGTACATGCTTGATAGGAAAGAGTTCTATATCTAGCTAACTGGCTATGCTGGAGCGGCCTGCACTGGTCCCAGAGCTGGCCCTCATGCTGGTTGAGAGGAGAGACAAAGAAAAGATGTCTGCTCCCCTATCGAGAGAGAAGAAGGAACTGGGAAGGTGGGAAGGAACTGGGATCAACATCCTTTGCATATCAGTCTAGCAGGAGGAGGAGAGACGGCAAGGATCAAAGGACAGGTATAGCCTGGCAACAAGGAGGTCTCCTCCCTAGCTACCCTTTTTAACCCCATGCAGCCTCAACCCACCAAGTTGGAGTTGAACCTCATACATTCCAACACCCCTTCTCAACGAGAACTTGGTTCATTCTACAAGGTGCATCTTGCCTCGTAGTTTCTGGTTTCGGACTTTGCCCAATGGTTTGGTCAAAGCATCAGCTGTCATCTCTTCTGTTGGACAGTAGGTCATCTCTAGAAGTCCTTTCTCCCTTATGTCCTTCAGGTAGTGGAACTTCACATCAATGTGCTTCATGCAAGAACTTTACCCTTCTGATTCCACGAGTCTTCTCAGGCTTGATTGTCCTCAACTATTCTGATAGGCTCTGGTTCAGATATGCCCAATTCTCCTAGAAGCTTGCGTAGCCACAGCATTTCCTTGCATGCCTCATCAGCTGATACATATTCAGCCTCAGTAGATGAGTGTGTTACAGTCTCTTGCTTTCAAGTTGTCCAACAGATAAGTGACTGCCCATAGTAGAACAAGTTTCTACTGGTTGACTTACGATCTTTGGTGTCCCCAGCCCAGTCAGCATCAGCATCTCCTAGAAGTTTAGGATCTTGAGTAGCTGATAGCTTTAGTTTTAAGTTTGCAGTGCCTTTCAGATATCTTGCCACTCTCTTGACTGCTTCCCAGTCTTTCTTGTTTGGCAAGCTGGTTTTTCTGCAAAGGTATCCCGCAGCTACCGCCACAACTGGTCTGGTTATTGTGCTGATGTACAGGAGTTTCCCTATAGCCTGTCTGTACCTTTCGTTGTCTTCCCAGGGTTGATTGTTCTGGTCTGGTTTCAAGTATCCTACTTCCATTGGTGTAGGTGCTGGATGTGCATCCTTCAGTCCTAGACTCTCAAGTAGGTCTTGAATCTTTTGTTTTTGGTTTAGAAGAAAGGATCCATCGTCCTCTCTTTCAATTTGTATTCCAAGGTAGTATGTGATGTCGCGTAGACATTTCACTTCAACTTCCTTGCTTAGATTATTTACTGACTCTTCCTTGTCTTGTGGATTCTCATAAGCCAGTAGTAAATCATCTACGTAAATCATAATATATGTCCATTTGTTGTTCTTGAATCTGCTATATAGGCATTGGTCTGCTTTGCCTCTTTTATAGCCTTGTTTCACGAGCATTTGGTTCAGTTTGTCATTCCATGCTCTTGCAGCTTGTTTCAGTGCATAGATGCTCTTTTGCATTTTGCATACTAGGGTTTCTTTTCCTTGTATTTCAAAACCTGGTGGTTGTTGCATGTAGATTTCCTCTTCTATTTCCCCATGCAAGAACGCTGTTTTTATATCCATGTGTTCCACCTGCATTTTCTTGTTAGCAGCAACACTTAGGAGAGTTCTGATTGTTGTATGTTTGACTACAGGAGCAAAAGTTGCATAGTAGTCTTGTCCATACATATGAGAGCATCCTTTGGCCACTAGTCTTGCCTTGTATCTCTCAATGTTTCCTTCAGCATCTGGTTTTTTCTTGAATACCCACTTGCAACCTACAGCTTTCCTTCCTTGAGGAAGCTTGGTAAGTGTCCAAGTTTTGTTCTTGTGTAGAGCTTCCAGCTCTTCCTTGGCTGCCTGCCTCCACCTCTCAGCTTCAGCTTTCGGTAAGGCTTCAATCTGGCTCTGGAAGTTCATCAGCTCTCACTAGGTAGGACAGTCTCAGTGGAGGTACACCTCTGATGGTGCGGTTAGTGCATCTTGGTACAGGACTCTCTGCTGCCCCTTCTGGCTGTGCAGGTTCCCCTTCTTGCTCTAATTCCTCACTGTCCTCCAGTACTGGCATGTTGCTGTAATCTGTAGTACTGTATGGTATTTCTACTTCATCTTCTTCACTGTTGTGGTCTTGGAATGGTGCCCCTTCTGGTTGGAATGCACCTTGACCTTCATCAAAGTAGACAGCTCTTTGGATTTCAATCCTTTCTGTTTTGGGATTTAGGATTCTGTATCCCTTTTGTTTTGAAGAATATCCAATGAAGATTCCTTCCTTTGTAATGTTGTCCAATTTGGTTCTCTTCTGGTGTGGAATGTGACAATACACTTTTGATCCAAACACCTTTATATGAGCCAAACTGGGTATGCGCCCATACCATAATTCAAATGGAGTCTTGTTGTCATTCACCTTTGTTGGCAAACGATTTTATAGATAGGTGGCAGTATACACTGCCTCTCCCCAATGCTTCTGTGGGAGACTGGCATCTTCCAGCATGGATCTCACCATCTCAATAAGGGTTCTGAATTTTCTCTCCGAGACTCCATTCTGCTCTGGGTTGTGGGGTACAGTGGTTTGATGCTCAATCCCATTTTCAAGCAGAAACTGCTGGGTAGCATGTGACATGTACTCTCCCCCATTATCAGAACGTAGAATCTGTGGTTTTCTCTGAAATTTAGTGGTCACCATTGCCACATATTCTTTGAGTTTCTGAAGCATTTGCCCCTTCTCCTTCAATATACAGTATATATTACAGTGAATCTTGAATAGTCGTTAATAAAACTCAAAATATATTGATTTCCACCATGTGAATGAATTGACATTTCGCAAATGTTGCTGTGAATCACCTCTAGGGGGCGCTTGGTCTTCCTTTCACTCTGTTCAGGAAAACCTGGTCTCGTCCCTTTAGTTTTAACACAGCAAGTACATTTCCCCTTTTCTTGGCAGGGTTCAACTTTCATGCCTCTTACTAAATTATTATTTTGAAGGGTAATAATCTTTGCCATATCTTTATGCCCTAATCTTCTATGCCATAAATGTAAACAAGACTTGTTACAGCATTCTTCCACAACATTAGCTTGTGGACTTTCCTGATCCACTTCATACATGTCCTTTCTTTTGGTAGCTGTGCATAAAATTTCACCATCTCTAGAAATTGTGAAGGAATCTTGTCCAAATAACACAGAGCACCCATTGTTTGTAGCTTCATTAACAGAAATTAAATTGTTTGAGATTCCTGGGGTCCAGAGCACATTCCTGAGATAAATTTCCTCAGTGCCGCTTGGAGTCTGGCAAAACAGCTTAGCATCTCCACGCGCCTTTATAGGCAGGACTCTCGAGTCAGCCAATTTAACTGTGCCTTCATATGGGGTTAAATCTTCAAACAAAGCTTTTTCATTTATTAGATGAGCACTTGCTCCTGAATCAATATAGAATTTGTCATAACATTTTTCAACATGCATTACTTGAAAGCCCTTTGCACTTTTCTTTTCTGTCCCTTTAAATTCTTTATTTCTTTCAGGCTTCCCTTTCTTGTCACATTGGTCTTTAAGGTGTTTTTCTGAATTGCATAGATAGCAAAGCTTGGCTTTCACACCTTTGGATTTCCTTGTTCCTGAAATCTGCATTTGACTGGCTGTTGGCTAGAAGCTTGGCCAGTTTGTTTACTTAAGAAAGAGGTGACGCTTTCTTCTCTTGCATCAGTTTTTCCTTTGTTCTTCTGAAAGAACTGCGCTCTAACTTCAGAAATAATCTCGTTTAGAGTCTTGTTTTGTTGTTGCATTATAAGTATGAAAGTCTCCATATATTTTGGGAGAGAGTCCAGAAATAAGACAACCTGTACATTTTGGTCCAGCTGCGTTCCCGCCTCTTCTATCCCTTGGATTAACACCATAAATTTAGTAAGGTGTTGTTCAAAAGAATCACCCCTCATCTGCAGATTAATAAGACTTCTTAACATTGCAATCAGATGTCCCTGGCTTTTCAGATTATGATGGAATTCAAGAGTTTTCCACATCTCTCTGGCATTTTTAGAATTCATAATCAAAGGAATCTGCACATTACTCACACATTTAGTGATGAGGTCTTGTACCGTTTCATCCTTCTCAGTCCAAATTCTTTGTTCCTGCCGAGAAGCACCTTCTCCTGGTTCTGATCCTGTAATTACTTCCAACAGCTTCTGTTGCTTTAGGTGTTTCTGCATTCGAAATTCCCCCAGTTTCCATCCTCCGTGTCCCAGTCTGTGGAGACCTAGCCGCTCCGTCATGCTGGCCATCCTGAAGTAAAAGCCTCAACTCTTCACTGACTAAAACTCTGAAGGTCTCTAATAGCTTCCTTGATTCAAACACAATAGCTCCTTTAATTGCTCAAATCTCCATTTGCATGGCTGGTGCCCAGAACCTGTCGGAATTCTATTGAGTTGCCTAGCAGACTTGCGTAGCGCTGCGGAATGGAGAGTATTGAGCGAGCTTAGTGTGTGTGTGTTTGAATCTTTGCTAAGATTCTACCTTCCCTGCAAATTAGTCAGACAGAAACTTTAAGCTTTAAAATAAGAAACAACTACTTTATTCTGGAAGTACATGCTTGATAGGAAAGAGTTCTATATCTAGCTAACTGGCTATGCTGGAACAGCCTGCACTCGTCCCAGTGCTGGCCCTCATGCTGGTTGAGAAGAGAGACAAAGAAAAGATATCTGCTCCCCTATCGAGAGAGAAGAAGAACACTGAGAAAGGCGGGAAGGAATTGGGATCAAACATCCTTTGCATATCAGTCTAGCAGGAGGGGGAGAGACGGCAAGGATCAAAGGACCGCAACAAGGAGGTCTGGCAACAAGGAGGTCTCCTCTCTAGCTACCCATTTTAACCCCATGCAGCCTCAACCCACCAAGTTGGAGTTGAACCTCATACATTCCAACAAGAAGTAGGTCTCAGTTGTTGCCAAGAGTGCACTATTCCATCTAAGAAGAAAGCTTTTTGCTCTTCTAGTTAGGTCAGACTTTGCTGCATTGATTCATGTTTTTGTGACTTTAAATGCACTATGCTTGGCTTGGAAGCTTCAACTGGTGCAGAATACTGCTGAACACCTAGTGAGTATTGGGAAGCGGGTGCACATTCAACCCATTTTGTTTTAGTTGCACTAGTTGTTAATTTGCTTCCAGGAACAATTCAAGAGTCTGGTTTTAACTTTTAAAGCATTTCATGGCCTGGAACCATCATACGTTAAGGCAGGGATAGAAAATCTCAGACCCAGGGCAGAATGTGGACCTCCTGACCTCTCTATGTGGCCCTTGGGACTCTCTCCAGACCATACCCCTTGCTGATCCTGGTCAAATGCTTTCCCCTGTCTGGAATGTCTTTGAGCTAATGCCTCTTGAATGTCTGATTGGGTAAGTGTGTGGGTCTATAGAAAACTTTGACCTTTGCATAGCTGGAAAAGTTTGATTTTGACATAGCTGGAATGTAGCCTTCTTTACAAAGGTAAGAGCCACATCTACTACTCCACCAAGTTTCTCAGTAATCTCTGTCCCACTCACCACTGGCATGTGGCTCCTAGAAGGCTGTCCATGAGGGAATGCAGCCCTCAATTTAAAAATGTTCTCCACCCCTTCCTTAAGGACTGCTCCCTATATGGACCAACTGAGGTCCAGATCAGCAGATTTATCCATGCTATTCAAGGAGAAAGTTTGGATAGTGATAGCCAGGAAAGTGTTTCTCAGTAATAACCCCACATTTGCGAATCCTCCTCACTGAAAAGGTAAGGAAAGTGACCTTTTTGAATGTGTTTCAGAAAGGATGCAAGATATCTTCTATCAGGCTTTTGGTTGACAATGCTGGGTTTTTTGTTCTGTTCTGTTTTATATTAATATCTTATTGGTTTTAAAATTACATTTTTGTTAGATAAACCACTTAAAGTGGTGTGTGAGTGTGTTTATTGCTATTATTGGAGGTAGGAGATATCTACAGAGTGAGAAACAGCATCATTTTTAAGAACGTAAGAAAAGCCTGCTGCATCAGGCCAATGGCCCATCTAGCCCAACATCACAGTGATCAACCAGATGCCCATGGGAAGCCTGGAAGCAGGACCTGAGCAAAAGATGACTCTGCCCTACTGCAGTTTCCAGCAACTGGTATTCAGAAGCATACTGCCTCCAACTGTGGAGGCAGAGGCAGAGCATAGCCATCATGGCTAGCAGCCATTGATAGCCTTATCCTCCATGAATTTGTCTAAATTCTCTTTTAAAGCCATCCAAGTTGGTGGCCGTCACTGCCTCTTGTAGGAGCGCATTCCATAATTTAACTATGTGCCACATAGTTTTTCCTTTTCTCTTTTCTCCATCCTCATACCACCATGCATAGTGAAGGGAGGGAATAATTTTAACCTCATGGCACGTCCTCCTTACCGTAATCCCTGTCTTGAGGATATTATAAACTGTTAGGATTCAAGCAGGCCAAGCATTTGTTTCTTTCCTTTTTTCTCCAATTTCCCAACATTCTATGGTCCCTGGAAGTCACTGGACATGCCCAATCCTCATTAGCTGTTTGGGGTTTTTAAAAATTCTTTTACTTTACAAATAAACTTATATCTGCACACACAGGAAGTCCCCTGAATATGCAGAAACAACTATCTTGTCTGAATGGCACCATTTTGCTGATAGTCATAGCTTAGGAGATTGGTGTTAGAGAGAATCAGATTAATTAAAGGATACAAAATAATCATCAGTTGCAATTACTTCTTACTGATTTAGCTCCTGTTGCCAAGTAACAGTCCCAAATCACAGGTCACTGTCTGAGATGGCCACCCCTCTTTAGCTCAGGATTTGGTGAACTTCCAAACAAAGGGAGTTCCAAAGTAGTGATTGAACTGTGGAAAATATATTTATTTATTATTAAATTATTATTTATTAAATTTATATCCTGTCCTTCCTCCCAGAAGAAGCACAGGGTGGCAAACAAGAGACAAAACACTAAAAACATCTTAAAACATCTTAAAAACAAAACATCAAAAACATCTTGAAAAGAAATTCCAAAACAGGCGCAGACTGGGATAAGGTCTCTACTTAAAAGGCTTGTTGAAAGAGGAAGGTCTTCAGTAGGCTCTGAGAGATGGTGACTGTGTAATATTTAAGGGAAGGGAATTCCAAAGGCTAGGTGCCACAACACTAAAGGTCCACTTCCTTTATTGTGCAGAACGGACCTCCTGATAGGACCTGCAGAGCACAGTGATCAACTGGGTATATAAGGGGTAAGTTGATCTTTCAGGTATCCTGGTCCCAAGCTGTATAGGACTTTGTACACCAAAACCAGCACGCTGAACTTGGCCCAGCAGCTAATGGGCAGCAGTACAGTTCTTTCAACAGTGGGGTAACATGCTGGCAATATCCAGTGAGCAGTTGAGCTGCAGCATTTTGTACTAGCTACAACTTCCAGACCAACCTCAAAGGCCGTCCCATATAGAGTGCATTACAGTAATCCAGACTGGAGGTTACCAGTGCATGGTGGTCAGGCTATCCTAGTCCAGACATGGCCGCAGCTGTCTTACCAACCGAAAATGGTAATATTCCCTTGCCACTTGAACAAGTTGCACCGATAACATTTGTATTTGTATTGTTTTTAATGGTGCTTTGTGTTTATTGTTGCATGAAGCTCTGAAATTGTACAATATGGTGGTATAGAAATACATTTATAAATAAATGAACACATAACTAAAGGGACACATTTAATTGATTTTAAATAGTTTTTATGCAACTTAAGGAGGAGGTGTAGAAGTCAAGTAATGTAGAACTGTATAGAAAACCGATTCTTATGCCCAAATGGCTATAAGAATCAACAGCACACCATGGATTATTGGAGTAACATGCTACTGTTGGATCATCATTGGCACCAGCCTTTTAATAGTCTTCATGGGCAATTTCCCACATAACACACTACACAGTCAGTCCTTGAATTTATAAAAGTACAGATGAAGGATGCTAGGTCTGAATTCAAAAAGTCTATGGCTCACCATTGCCCCCAAACTTTGATATTTTGTATACCATCTATAATTCCTTTTACAAAACTATGTCATGAAGTATAGCCTGAAATAAAGTATTTTGATGGCCTACAGTACAAGTTTTGTAGCTAAGCAGAAATTTAAACTTGGGCTTCTGGTGAAGAAGTCTAAACATTGTAGACAATACTCTGAAGAGACTTTCACTAACACACTTTCATATACTTTAGCCAAAATCCAGCAGAGCTATGTTTATACCCACTGAAATAAATGTTCTTCAGTGTGCCTTAGTCCATGTTGGTCACCACTATATCTGCTGCTGCTATCACTCAGTAAGTGTTCAGACACTATGGGATGTATGATTAACTTAAATCCAATGATTTCACTGATTCTACTCTCAGTGTCAGTAAGTCAGTTTTAACCCTATTATTTACAACTGAACCAGCTTATTTTCACATTTTCAGACTGATGAATGGCTAGAAAACACACATATAAATTTTAAAACAAGTTGCTACAATAAAAGTTACTTGCTCAAGCACTTCAGGATTATGGACTTCTTCTTTCCCAAAGATTGTACTTTTGAGGAGGAGTTGATCTTCTTCACAGCTACTTAAAACAGGTACTTGCAATGCTGCTGCCAAAATTCCACATAAAGACAAACATGCCCCCCCCCACACACACACTTTTAACATTTCAGGTGCCACCAGTGAATTATGTTTACATAAACCTCAACTGAGTTAAATCATTTGGCAGGCTATTCTTCTTGCATGATAGAGCATGTGTTGAGTTAAAAGACATTTTTACAAGGTTGTATGGAAACAGGGCTAATGCGATCACAATTTTTCAGGTTCTGACCTTATTGCTGTTGTGCACTGAGCCTACAAATTGGACACTTGTAACCGTATTACATGGAAATAAATTGGAAATGACATTTTATTCAAGCAGATATATATGTGCCTCTTGATTTTCAGTGGAAAGGGCATTTAACTTTTATTTACTGCTGTCATAAAATATAATTAAACAGCAGCTATGTTGAGATGTCAGGATAGGCAATGATGCAATAGACTCACATGTCTGGGGTTGGTTCATCATTCTGCAGCTGAGTAAATCCTTCAAGAAGTCAGTCAAGATCCATCCTGTAAAGCAGTACAAGCCATATCTACATATTTATGGTATTTTTTGTTATGCCTATAATAAAACAACGGATACTTCCAAGCTTAAATATATTTGCTTCAAATTTCAAAATAAAACTGCAGTCCTATGCACACTTATCCAGGAGTAAGTTCCATTGGAATCAAGCCAACTGAACTGGAAAAAAAATTCTGTGGTTTCACATGATATGAACAGTTAGAACTGTCCCTTTCATAAAATTATTTCATAACAATCAATACAATTTGATCCCATTGCAATGGGCCAGCCCAGATATTGGCTTGAAATATGCATAAAATGTGGTGAAATCATTTACATCTGCTTATATTTGCTTATATGGCTTAGAATACTCTTAAGATTTGCTGAATAGCTTATAAAGCTTGTTTCATGCATAAGACCCAAACAGTAAGAAAATGAGTAGTGTAAAACTGCCACTACTTTCCCCTCTGTCTCCTAACTAAAGCTGCAATTTTCCTATGAAAGAAGCTGGAACATACATAAAGATAAGAATGTCTGGGCAAGACAGCCAATGTCTGGCAAAATATCAACATGAAGTAAGAGGAAGTTCTTTATATGGTATGGTTAACACCACCACATTCAACTAGTACTTTACACTGATAATTCTTGCTGTCTCTAGGAGAAGGCAGAAAAGTCACCACTGCTGCCTCTAGTAGACAGCATAATTGATAAGGCCATGGGGACAAGTCTTCTCTTTGTTAAGAAAGTGTATAAAAGGCCAGGCTTTATAGCACTCATTACCACTCAGCTCTGCTGGAGCAGGTTGTCAAAGAAAGCAGGAGAACTATCTGACACTACATACTCTTCTCTACTTCACATCTGGCCCCTGTTAAAAGTTAGTTATCAAATAGAGATCTAGGCCATCCAGGAAGCAAAATACTTAGTTTTAAGTATGCAAAAATGATAGAAACCACAGAGCTTGGAAAAGTTACTTTTTTGAACTACAACACCCATCAGCTCAATCCAGTGGCCATGCTGGCTGGGGCTGATGGGAGTTGTAGTTCAAAAAAGTAACTTTTCCAAGCTCTGAAAACCATAATGAACATGCAGTTACTCCAGAGTAGGTAGTATAATTATTTTGAGTCTTAGTATACAAGTAAGCCACAAACCACTTCAGCCAGCAGAATTTAACTTAAATTTGTGGATATTAGCATGATAGATACAATTATTGCTTGATTTCTGTTTAAGATGCTTGGGTTCAGGTGAGCCTTGAAAGCTCACAATCTTAATTCCAGAAGTTGGGGGACACGTTTTGGTGAGGGAATGGCATTTTGCACATCCTTTGAAAAGGCACTCCCTTTATTATTTCCAGGACTGAAACCTTCCATTTAAAACATGTTCAGAGACTGAATCTTGGATAGCCTTGGCTCAGATTAATTCTTTGACCCAAAAAGCATTTACAATGCAATCCTATACATGTATAGTAGGGTTGCCAGGTTCAGGGCCTGAGACTGATCCTGCCAGGGCAACCAAGAGGTCTTCTGTATCTTTAAAAGTTGTGCAGGGGGAAGGGAGAATTCCACCTTGTGGTTTTTCCCATTACAGTGTTGCAAGAACACCTGCACTCGGCTGACTTTCTCTTCTCCTAAAGATACAGGATCAGTCTCAGGCCCTGAACCTGGCAACCCTAGTGTATAGCCTCAATACAAATTCAGCAACTTGAGTTCTAAGCTCTACCATATTTGCCTTAGCTTGTGATCCATATACATGCTGGAACTATCAGTTCCTTCTTCATCCTTATTGCTATGCTATAATTGAGAAAGGCGAAACCCCAATACCTTGTGGTAAGTAAAATTGTCATATGAATTCCCTCAGGAAAAGGAGACCAGCGATAGCACAGCATTCTCACTATGGAGAACATGGTGGGTCAGTGAATCAGTGTTTTGGCTTTCCTAAGTGGGGATGAGGTATCCTTGTGAGGATTTATCAGTTAAGCAGTTTGGGTCTTGGTTTTTTGGTGAACAGTGGAGGAAGCTGTTATATACTGCCATGAGAGATTATTTTTGTTGGAAGAGATGTCTGTGAGCTGATGTTGCAGTCACGTAATGTGGACAAGTAATTGCTATAGTCAACTATGATGTCTCTATTGATGAACATTTGGTGAGAGTGTTAGGCAGTCTATATAGGCCTTTTGTGAATGATTTCAGGACAAACATACATCGCTCTAAAACTTGATAATAAACTGAGATTTGGATATGATATCCTTATTACAAGAATATGTTAGTGTTATGTTTGGTTGTTGTTTTTTAAACCCAGCTCTTGATCGTGTTCATAAATTTACATATTCACTTTTCTATTTATTCTTTTTTTAAGCTGCTCTGGGTATTTATTTTAGAAGAGCAGGTTATAAATACTAAATAACAATATCATACCAGAGTCTGGGAGTGCATGCAAAATAAGAAACTACATTGGAAAGGATAGTGATGTGGTTTAGAAGACAAATTGGCTCCAGCTCCTGTTGCAAAAACCATTTAAACTACACCTAACAGCAGGCAGGCAAATGCAATCCATATGTGCTGACAGGCTGCAGCATTGTGGGAAAGTTGCCAGCTGCCTTTGGTCAGCTTCAAGGACTGAAGTCTGCAAGATATATAATGTGCACGATCTGACTACAAATGGGTAGCTCAGCCTCATATGTGGATGCTGTTGCTCTGACAATAGCTTAGCATGTTGTGCTGTGCTCTTAGGCTTCTCTGTCCCTTCAGGAAAGAAGTTACACTTTCACCTCATGGATGCGAGGTATATTTGGATTCTTTCTTACAAAAATAGAGAGGAAGAAGAGCTCCATTCTTCTAACAGTTTCATTGCCCAAGGCATGGCCCTGACTTCACTGATGCTGCTGGAGACAGATTCTTCCTTGGTCCTTGTCCCTCTTTTGCCTTTGCTATTGACTTGACTATAGCCTGAGCTTGCACTGTTGGCATGAACTCACTAGTCACGTTGTTTTTTGTTTCACCTCAAGTCTGTTGTTGTTATTAATATTTGTTAATGTTTTCACAATTTCTTATACAATAAAACAAGTTCTACCTCAAACTTTCCCTTGGTTACCCTCCCCCTCCCAACACAACAATCCCTTTTACAATTATAATGAATAATAATTATTATTATTATTATTTACCCGCCCTTCACTCTGAGGTCCCAGGGCAGCTTATAATGCCATTCTTCTTCTTCCCAATTGGGAGCACACAACAGTGTACAATGGGTTGTATCCGTCTATGCTGTACTCACTGGCTGCCAGTGGCTCTCCATGGGTTCAGGCAGAAAACACTCCCAGCCATACCTGGAGATGGTGGTGTAACCACGACATGAAGCCACTTCTAGTAGCCTGCCAGCCCTCTATCACAATTGGGTATCTCTTATTTTGGAAAGGCTCCTCTTCTCCCTCTAATATGGAAAGGCTCCTCTTCTCCATCTAATATGGTGCCATTGCTAGGTCTAAGATTTGTTTGTAATTGTGCTGTGCCGAAGGGAGAAAGGAGCTTTTCCAAGGTAAGTGGAGGGTTTTCCTACCCATTGCATTGCATATGTGAATCAATACCACATAGCAAAGAAATTGATTTTATTCTTAAAACTGTTGGGAATAACCTGATTCCAATGAAACTAAGCTGCACCTTATTCTCTTAGCTAGAATGAGACAGAAATAAATGAGATTTTGTTAATTATTTCCATCAGCTTTGAGCTTAAAAAATGAATACGTCAGATATTTAAAAACTAATTTATCTTTAAAAAGCCCTGTACTTCATTAACACATTATCATGGATATTTGAAATCTATAAGTGCTACATAGTTATTTAGATAAAATTCACTTTCATTGCCCACTGAATATGATGGAAATGGAATTTGTCAGAAAGTTGATTGATATCTAAAGTGTTTTGTTTTCAGTGACTGGCATTGCTGAGTTACAGCCATCTATCATGTAACAAGTAATTAGCCAGATTTCTCATCGTGAGCCTTCAATCCTGCTGTTTTATTATTGAAATATCACAAATCGGTAAGCATCCGAATACAGATGGAGTTCCTTGTCATGGACAAAAACATCTCTTTGCAAAACAGATCTAATACATATGAGTAAAAGTCAATGAATTCTAAATTTAAAATGAATAATAATAATAATAATAATAATTCTTTTGTGAAAAAATATTTTTAAGCACTCATCAACCCATTATTTGGTTAATTGCGTTAGTCCCTTCAAGGTCCATAGGAAATGCATATTATGCAAGTTCTATCACTCCCATTTTGCAGTTGGGATCAGGAAAAAAAGTAACTTTAACATGCCAGTGGTCACACTTAGTGATGGTCACCTTCTTTCAGTTCCTTCTTCTCCTGTGCCTTATTCCTTGGAATAACAAACAGCTTTAAGGGTTATTTGAAACTGAAACTACTATTCATAACTAAAACTGGCATTCTCCTATAATTCTACTTCAGAAATTCTCTAGAATTCCTTCTAAAAATATGGACTTGTCCCAAGAAAATATGCATATTATGGAGCAAAAATGTCAGAAGTTACCCACATAACTATTTGTGAGACAACCGCATAAGTAGTATCAATACGAATTTTGGGTATCCAAAAGACACAACATTTCTACATCACTGTGCATGCTCAGAATTCTATATTAGAGGTAATTCCAAGACTTCAGTTTATGGTAATATAATAAATGCACGAGCCAGTGTGGTGTAGTGGTTAAGGTGCTGGACTACAACCTGGGAGATCAGGGTTCAAAAGAACTCTGTTATTTAGTTGAATTCAAAATAAATCTGGGAGGAAAATTGCTCCTGCAGGAGAAGCATATATTCTTTAATATTGCATGTAAAATAGATTATTCAGTAAATCTTTCCAGGCCCATTCATTTAAGAAATTGGATAAAGATATGTACACATAGGGCCAGACTTACTATTAAGGGACATTTTTCCTGGCCCCCACTCCCCTTCTTCTTCTTCTTCGGCAAACATGTTCAAGACCAGCACTGTGTACATAAACAAATAATTTCTTAATTACTAATGAAGGATATTAGAAAGAAAATAAAAACAAGTTTCTAAGTAAATGAAATGGATGAACAGTTTTCAACTTCAGTCTCAATGGATACATGGCAGTGGAAAATTTGTTGTTTTTAGTGCATCAGAGATCATGTTTGTAATTGGATGCAACTGTGTGAACAAATATTATTAAAAGATTGTATTAATGTTTTCCTGCTTATAGACAAATTGAGCTTATCCAGCTGCAAGGCTAACTCAGGACTTTGGTATGCCAATAATGTGGGCAACTTCAAAAGGTCCAAAGGCCTTTTTCTGCTGACTGAATTTAAAAGAACACTCACAACATGAAGTTTTAGAGAATAACTAACCCCCAGCTTTTTATAAAGTTGAAAGCCAAGACACTGCTAAACTCTTAATGAATCTTGTATAGTATTTCCATGATATTGAATTAAAAGTGATAATTTTAAAAGGGGGTTATTAGCTTACAGAGTTCTGTACATACCAAAAGTATTTAACAAATAAATAAACTATAGCAAGACATCACAATACATTTGCAGCATAATCCTAAACAGGTTTACTCAAAGTAAGTCTATCTGGGTTGTATTCAATTGAAATTAATGAACATGACTAACTTATGTGATTAATTTCAATGGCTGTACTCTGACTAACATAGATACAACCCTTTATCTTCAATGGGAATTACTGCCAGGTAAATAGGTTTAAGATTTCAATTTTACAGCCAAATACTGTAAAGCTCACTATATGCAACACGGCTAACTCCGATATGAGTGCTTAGGATCGCAGCCTTAATGATTTAACCAATATGTCAATAATATTATTTATGAGGCAATCCTATACTCACTTATCTGGAGTAAGACCCAGTGAACCCAATGGGATTTATTTCTGAGAAGGCAAGCATAAGATTGCAGTGCATTAATTTATATGACTGAACAATACATATTCAGCTATTTTTCTACATTATTGTAATATTATTTAATGCAGGTGTCGCCAACCTTTTGGGATCAATGAGCACATCTGGAATTTTGGGAAAGTGCCATGGCCACCAGTCACAAAATTGATCTCATGGGGGCATGACATACAACAAAATGGCTGCTACATCTAAAAGAACTTAAAAAGAGAGGACCACAAAATGGTTAGGGCATGCCCCTCTATTAGTGGCGAATAGGCACTTAGAATAGTCACAGAAATAAACTTTTTGCATCTCTCCGCTGTTCAGAATAGAAGGGAGGGTGGGTGTCCAGTCCTGGGACCCAATGAAATGCGGGCATGTTTCAGGGGGCATATTCAGTGTAGGAGAGACTGAGCCAGCATAAACAGGAACTGAGTAGGAAGAGCAAATAATTTCTCATGTACTGTGGATTTTTGAGGAGATATTTACTGAGAACCTTTGTGGGTGACATAGGAGGTACTTGTAGGCATACTGATGCCTGCAAGTTACTGCATTGGTGAACCTCAGCTTAATGTTTTATAATAATGTACTTTTAAAATTATTAGGCTCCAAGGTACCATTTTACATTTGTGTGTATGTGTGGAGTGGGGGATGACAACATTTTCTTTAATAGTTTTGTGGAGTCAACATTCAAGCTCCAGTCCTATACTTAACTGTGAAAGTATCCATTGAAAGTAATGGGATTTATTTCTGAGTGGACATGTATAAGCCTGTACTGTCAGCCACTCAGTGTGAAGAAATAGTGTACAGGGCAGAGATAGGCAGTCCTGAAGGCGAAAAACACTGATGTGTGTCTGTAAATGACTGGCTTTTCTCCTGACCTACCTCAATGACATATCTGGCAGGTCTTTAATTTTCATTTTTACAAAAAGAAATTGTTCCTCTAGATTCCTAATTTTTGCTTCTTTACTTGTAGAAGTAAACGTCAGTTTTTGAAGAGGACATTTAGGAGGACAGAATCAAACATTTTTCAAGTGGACTTTCATTCATGCAGCAGGACTTCACCTTTCTCTCCCCCTGCTCCTGGAGCCCCTCCATCTGCCCTCAAAATCTGTTCCAGAGGGTCCCACTAAGGCAATGGGGCTTCACCTTCCACTCCTTCTTGCCCCCAAAGGTGCTCTGAAGAACCCACCAACCCTCTGGAGTAGATTTTTGGTGGTGGGGGAGGACTGCAGGGGGGAGGAGAGGAAAGTGAAGTCCTGCTGCATGAACATGTCTATTCAGCTCATACATGGACAGCTTTGAACACAAACCTGAATCATTAAACAATCTTGGATCCTTCCCCTTAGATCACATCTGGTTAATTTGCTTTTTTAAAATCTGTAGACTGCTTCAAATTCACAATGGATAAAAAAAAGCAAAATATACATATTTATGTGTTTGTTTATTAAATTTCTATGCTGCCGGCCTAACATAAAACTTTCTTGGGGCAGTTTACAATAAGTATGTTTTTGTCTGCTTTTTCTAGACTTACGTTCTGCTGAAGTTCTGTACTGTATTTTGTTATTTCTGGGGCTGAATGTTTGTGGTTATTTTCACTGACTTTTAATTTTTTTATTGTTACTCTACTGCACTGTCCTTTAATTGCACATCACCTTAGCTGAGATTTTTCCCACTGAAGTGGCATAAAATTATTTTAAATAAATAAACAACAGTTTAAACATAAAACTGTAAAATCAAAAGCAATATAAATACAGCAAGAAAACATTACCAAAACTAATTGCATACAGGGTGGAAATGAAGAGAAGGAAAAGAGAAGAATATTCTGGACCAAAGGATCCCACATTCTACATGGAGCCTTCAAAAACTGCACTAATCTTCATCATATGCACATTTGTGTATTTTTTGTTTGTTTAATATTACAATCCATTCTTCGTACAATCTTCAGCTCTTCATTTAAAAAAAATATTTTGACAATTACTAACAAGGCAGAGAACAGGGAAGGGAAGGGAAGGGAAGGCAGAAGAATAAGAAGTAGAAATGAAGGAATTTGGAGAAATGTGCAGAGCACAAAGGCCTGTTCCCTGATCTGTAGAATCATTGTCCCCTTCATGGCCTGGGCTGTATGCACATTAGAAATCCACAAAGGCTGGAGGTTTTAATAATAATATCAACAACATCCCCAGAAAAGAATTCAGAGCAAATGGTTTTGTTTACTCATGTCTCCATGCAGATGCAGACAACATGGTGCCCTCTATATGCTGTTGGACTCCAACTCCAATCAGCCTCAGTCACCATGGCCAATGGTCAGGAATGATGGGAGCTGTAGTCCAGCAACATCTAGAGGGCACCATGTGGGCTACCTTTGCCTTTCATCAGTGCATTTTTCTATTGTTATCTATAAACATGACAGAACATGAAGGGCTTCTAAGTACATATTCCCACATTTGACAGGTAGTAATATTTCCTCTTGGCAAGATGATATAGACAACTAAGCTGCCCCGAGGGACAGTGTGTTTGCCTCACTGTATGGGCTCCACATTGGGAAACACACTTGTTTCATTTTCAGTGACAGGGGGCTGCTCCCAGAGCACCACCTTTCCCCATCATTTGGGTACAGTGATCATGCAACAGTTACTGGATCAGAGCTGGTATCATCATAGCACTATAATTGTTCAATTTCCCCTGGGGGAAAATTGTGTCTTATTTCTACTTCTTTACATTAGAAAGCACTTAATTTCTGCCTGTCCTGGTCTGCACATGCTTTCACTTTTTTCTCTTTAGCTAGTTTGCTTTTGATCTAACTTTAGATTAGTAATTTCCTATGAGAAAGGAGCTTATTTTTTATTATTCTTGTCTGGAGAGTGCAAATGGAAATAATGTTCTTCTGGGTTGCCCCAGTGTTCTTGTGCTGCCATTCGCTCTTCAGCTGTGCTAAATCTAAAGACCAACACGCACGCATGAGTGACATGTTTTCTATTGTTTACTTTGTGCTGAAGAACATTGTTGTTGTTATATGCCTTCAAGTCAATTGGGACTTATGGCAGCCTTATGAATCAGCAACTTCCAATAGCATCTGTTATAAACCAGATCTGTTCAGATCTTGTAAGTTCAGGTCTGTGGCTTCCTTTATGGAATCAATCCATCTCTTGTTTGGCCTTCCTCTTTTTATACTCCCTTCTGTTTTCCCCAGCATTATTGTCTTTTCTAGTGAATCATGTCTTCTCATTGTGGTATGTCTGGTATGGTAGAACATTAGGTATGAATAATCAACAAAATTAAGCTTGTACAGCTGTCAAGCACCCAGATTCTAGCTTTCCATGTGCATGCCAATGAAGGCTGTCTTGGAATTTCTAAATAATGGCGGATCATAGAAATTTCTGGACAATAGAACTAGGAAGAGGGTCAAACTAAAGAGCAATGTTGGCTCTATTGGCCAACCATTTTGCAGACTTACAGAGCAATCAAATGTTGGAGAGCTGGTGGAAAGGGGGCTGGTGGAAGAGGAGCCGGTGGAAAGCTTCATGGGATACTGAATGCTGGCTCCGTTGAGAACTGCATGCATGAGCCAGCAGGGAAGTGCCGGCTCCCACAAACAGGCATCCCAGGGAGTAAGGGCTCTCCATAGACCATAATTGAAATTATTTCACTGTGCTAGCCTTTTCGCTGTCAGGGTTTCTGGGTGGAGTGGGACCCGAGGGAGGGCTGTGAATGCGAGTAGGATCTCATGTAAGTCCCCCTCCATGGCTCCTCCCTCATCATGCCCTCAGAATGCCCCATTTTCAGGGCTTCCGCTGGCTTCCACTGGCCCTCCATCTGCCGGGCTGGCTGTCCCTGTCAGACCCCTGGCTCAGTCACAGTGGAGGACTGCTGCTGGCAGAGGTTGATGGAGCCCAGTGCAGCCAGGAGTCTGCTGGTGCAGCCAGGGATCAGTGGCATCCAACTCACCCCAGCCTGGAGGATAGGTGAGTTGGATTGTGCCCTTAATAGTTCCATTTCTAGTAGACTCTTACAATATCACAGGTAGACTGGGGAAATGTACAAAAGAGGCATAATAATCTTAATGGGCACTTAATCTAGCAGAAAGAAAAGATGAAGAACCTGGCCCAACTAGGTTAGGCATGCTTAAGCCTATTGAAAACAACCAGTTTAAGCATAACAGTTTATTTTTATTTTTATTTGTAAACATATTTGTATACCGCTATTTCATTAAAAAAAATCAAAACTATTTACAACAAATAAAAAAGCATAATAAAAAATAAAAATACAATAAAAGCAAGGTCAGCTACTGCAAAAAAGACACCTTCTTAACTGCCTGCATAAGCCTGGCGGAACATAAAGGTTTTCAGCTTGCATTTAAAGGTTAAAATAGAAGGCACCTGCTGAATCTGTATTGGCAGAGCATTCCAGAGAACTGGGCCAATAACACTGAAGGCTTGATTTTGTGTCGATGTTAAATGAGCCTTGCCAATTCTGGGGATGACCAGTGCTCCTGCAGATGATCTCAGTGAAGGAGTTGGGATAGAAGGGTTTAGGCTGTCCCTAAGGTATCCTGGAACTAAATTGTTTAGGGCTTTGTAAATTAATACAAAGCCCTTCAACCTTACTCGGTAATAGATGGGCAGCTAGTGCAGATGTTTTAACAGTGGGTCACAGGTTGTCGGCCATGTGCCCCTATCAGCAATTTGGCTGCCACATTTTGCACCAGCTGGAACTTCTGAACCAGGCCCAAAGGCAGCCCCACATAGAGTGCATTGCAGTAATCCAGACTCAAGGTTACCAACACATGGATTACAATGGTCAGGCTATCCTTGTCCAGGAGCGGCTGTAGCTGACAAACCAGACAAAGCTGGTTAAAGGCATTCCTAGCCACAGAGGATAGTTCTCTAGTGACAAAGATGAATCCAGGAGTACCCCTAGGCTACGGACCTGGTCTTTCAAAGGGAGTGTGACTCCATCCAGAAAGGTAACTAGCCTATCTACTGGACGTGGGAACCACCTGCCCAAAGAGCCTTCATCTTCCCAGGACTCAAGCACAGTTTATTGACCCTCATCCAGTCCACTGCAGAATTCACTGATCCTGAGCATTTACAGCCTCTCCTGATTCAGATGTTGTAGAGAAATAGAGCTACGTGTCATCAGCATACTGATGGCACCTTGCTCCAAAACTCCTAATGACTGCTACCAATGGCTTCATATAGATGTTAAATAGCACTGGGGAGAGAATAGTATGCTGTGGGACCCCATAGCACAAGTGCCAGAGGGCCAAGGAACACTCACCCAATGGTATTATCTGGACACGGCACTGTAGGTGAGAGCGGAACCACTGTAATATGGTGCCTCTGATATCCATCCCACTGAGTTGGTCCAGGAAGATACCAAGGTCAATGATATCAAAGGCTGCTGAGAGATCAAACAGAAGTGACACGGTTGCACTCCCCTGTCTCTCTCACTGTAAAGGTCAGGATGTCCAAGGCTGATTCTGTTCTGAAACTGGGTCAGAATCCAGATTAAGATGGATCTAGATAACCAGTCTCATCCAGGAATACCTGCAGTTGTTCTACAACCACCTTCTCCGCCACCTTTGCTAAGAAAGGGGTGTTGGCGACTGGTCTATAGTTATTACACTCCATTGGGTCCACAGTGCTGAACTGTGGCTTCCATGTTTCACTGGGAGGTGTTTCATTCCCTGAAACATATGCAATGTTCCTGAGTTTCAGAGTTATGTGTAGTGAAAGTGGCATGTGTGTGGGATCTGTGTGGAGAGGGAGGGGGGGAAAAGAGAGACAAGATGAAATATGAAGAAAAGAGAGTCAGGGACAATATAACAACTGATTCATCTTGGGACCTGGATACTATCCTTACACCCTTGCTCTTGCAGATTACTCCTATCTCCTACTTCTCTCTCTAGCTTTTTATTACTGAATCATTCTGCACCCCCTGCCCCTGCTGCAACCTACATCCCATCAGCAGGCTGTCTTCATTCTTTGTACTTGACCTTTGGAGTTACATAATTCATATAACACTTTCACTCTAGGCAACCACAAGGATGCAAAACATTTCTTTTTCAGTACAACAAGCTTATGTTACATGATGCTGTATAATCAGAATCATTTAGGTTACTGTGTTTTGTTTTGTGTGAAATAATTGCAGTTTCAATCAGGGCCCTGAAATTGCATGCATAGATGAAATTAAAGTGTTTCTGAAACATGAAATGCTGGCTATTTTTGAGTTCCAATAAAAATCCTTGCTCACAGAAAACTAGTACAGAAAAGTCAGAGAGAGAACGCTTCTCTCTCTAGGAAAAGTTTCAACATGGGCAAAGTGCTGTCCTGGTCTGTTTACCAGGATCATAGGAGATGAGGGATCACACAGCCCACAAGCAAGATAAATAGTTGGGCATTCTTCAATAAAGGTTTTCTCTATTTATGTTAAACTAAGTGTACTGTGGCTGTTTAGCAGAACTGCTTTCTTATTTAGAGATGCAGTCATGCACAATGATTATTTTTACTGAAAACTTCATATCAAGGAAGTTAGGTAATGCAGGTCAAACACAGGATATCTTAACTAGCCTAGCATGTAATACTATCTGTCTATGGCAGGACAGGGAGTGCAGATTGTACTTTGAGCAAGCATATTTATCCAAGGGTTTAAGGGGCCATCTGACACTTTTGGAAAATGCAGTCTTGATTGGGGAGAGAAAATATCAGGCCAGCATTATAAAGCCCTCTATTGATTTCAGTGTACTATCATCTGTGCAAATAGCCACTGAATCATTCCTAACAATGATTTATTTCAAATAATTAACAGACATATATCCTTAACTAGTACATTTGCTAGCGTAATTAATTCAGCAAATTAATAATTGGGAAAGCAAGGGCCATTATGGGCCCAGCAAATGAGCAACTAGTTCTAGAGAGATTCCATTCATTGCAACAGAGCTTCCAGAGGAGACAAAATCTTTACAATAACTACGGCATGCCTAGTGACATTTTTGACGCTCTCCCCCAAATAGGAGACTCCCATGCCATATTTTCAATTGCTCTTAAAGTTCCCTCCACTTTATTAGTAGTTTGCTGTGCTGAATGGTGGGAGGTTGCTATTTTTCAACACAAGCCCCCCCTTGTGTGTGTTGAAGTAGCTGCATGGTTCTTTAAATCCAATCAGCGTATTTTATTGGACTGAGTTCCTCCTTCAGGATAGCATGAGCTACTTTCTCCTGCAATGAAACATTTACTACACCCTGGACCCCATCTCTCATAAGCCATGATGGGCAAGCATTGAGCCTTCGCAAGATAGGCCAAATATATTCATGTATCTGACTGAATGGGTCTCTGGATATCTCCTCTAGAACCATATCAAGTTCAACATGAATGTGAATACTTTTACCCTCAAAGTGCTTTGCAAACTTGTCATGACAGTCACAAACAATATATGACTTATGTCAGCATGATGCCCTCCAGATGTTGTTAGATTACAGCTTCCATCATCAAAGAGGTCTTCCGTATCTTTAAAAGTTGTGCAGGGGGAAGGGAGAATTTCACCTTGTGGTTTTTCTCATTACAGTGTTGGAAGAACACCTGCACTTGGCTGACTTTCTCTTCTCCTAAAGATACAGGATCAGTCTCAGGCCCTGAACCTGGCAACCCTATCCCTGGCCACTGGCCATGCTGGCTGTGACTGGGAGGACCCAACAACACTTGGTGGGCACCACTTTGGGTACGCCTGGCTTATGTGATGATATAAAATCATGTGACTGACTGTAGAACCATATCCTTTAATATTTGTAGCAGACCTGACAGCTATTTTAACAGCAGTAGTTTACATTCCCTATACATTCCCTGCCAACTAGTATAACTATTGTAAACTTCCACTGCTCTCCTCCCCCCATTGTTGGAATACCTGACAGAGCATTCCAAACCCCTGATCCACCATGTTGGAGGAGGTTTGAATGGGCAGACTGTCTCTCTACCTAGTCTGGCTCCACTGGCCTCTGCTAGCAGGAGAGCTCTGCTAATGGCAGGGGGCTATCAAGGACTACTGCAACATGCCCACCCAAACAGTGGGCAGGCAGAAACTGCCACTGGCACTATGCCTTTCACTGGCAGTCAGAAGGAACCACCTCCCCCACATTTCAGGGGCAGGAAGGGGGAGAAGCTGTGCTGGCACAGAATCTGCTGGATTCTGAGCCAGCTCTGCTCCCATCACATGTTGAAAATAGGACCAATCCAGCCTGGGAGCAGGCACAGGAAAGAGACATTTTTCCTCCCCCACCCGTCTTTCTTGAGAGGTGCAAGCATCAGGGCTGTGGCTGCATAGCTGCCAGCGCTGTGTTAGGAATGCGGCTTAAAAATTATTAGAAATGTCCAATGCAGTTAGGGGGACATGATTTTAAACTATGTTAAAGCAGTCAAAAGCATGTTTGATTTTTTACTCAGGGCACAACTGTAATGGATAGTGAGGTCTAATAAAATGCAAATGCATTTTTAAAAGGGAGTCTAAACAAATTGATGAAGTAAATGTCCAGGACAGTCTGTCACATAGTTCATAAAACATAACATCATTCTCAGGATATATGTAAATCTGGGGACAACGATGTATACAATCAATGGAAGTTCAATTGATAGATTAACCAGGAAAGCATAGATATGGCTGGCAGCAATCTCCATTACTTGGAAAGAGTCTTCTACGCTCACAGGAATTGCTACCAGAAATGCTTCATTTGTTCATACTTTACATTTGTTTATGTGAGCACCCAGCCAAGAAAGGTTGGGATTGCTCACATGGAGAAAAGACAGCGTTGGGTGAATGAGTCCCTGGGGTGAACAATATGTATGGATCTACCAATTTCTATGTTTTGTATGCTTCCTCAAGAGCATTTTGTATAGCCATAGTGGATATAGAAAGCTGGCCTAGATGAATGATGAACCTTGTTCCGGCATGCAAGACGTTTTTTATTTTAAGTCTCAATTGGCAGAAAATATGAAGGGCAATAACTGCAGCTTGACATGATATATTGGCAGAGAACCTATTATTCATGGTCTGTATGAGGGAAGTTTGGAAGGCAACTAAATAACCAGTGACAGATTTTGTGAGTTTGTGGAAAGAGTATCGTCTTCTCTATTCACACTACAGAAAACTAAAAGTTTATCATACAAGAATCAAAATGTGAGTTAGAACAAGAAGGCAAGTTGAACACTGAGAACGGATTCACACATAACTTATATGTGGGTTTTGCCACTGCAGAAGTTACCTGTGAATTTGCATAGTCCATAAAATACAATATGTTACAAAATAGTTGCACAGGAATCTCACCCACTGTTGGCTACATATGCTCCGGGAGTGAATCTGATACACAAACATGAATGTGAGTGAGATTTCATTTGGTTTCAATTTTAATTTGCATACCACCATTCTACATTACTGTAGTCAAGGAAGTTTACAGCCCATAGAAATGACAAAATAATTATACAACAAATACCACGTTATCCTATAACAACTGAAAATTAAAATCAACAAAATTCACGAATATATTCCGGAGATAGTATTACAAGAAAATATCAATAAACATGATTACCCCATCGCTATCAGTTCCAACAAATGAAATGATTACAAACAACATCAGGAAAAATACAGTACACAAAATGCCAGAAACCATGCAAAAAAGAACAACTAAGGACCTAGGTCCCATCTCTACTTCCCTGTTGTATGGGACATGGACACATAGAACAAGACAGTCATACCATCCAAACCACTCCATAAATTTAGGATCAAAGATGACTCTGAGTTGGCATTGCAGATCTCAGTGCCATAGCTCTTACCACCACCAAAGTGCAGACCTCTGTTCCGAACAGCTCTCAATTGAATAAATACCTGCAGGTTGGGAGACACAAGGCAGAAAGACTCAGTTTTCAGGCCCTAGGTTGTATCCGCTTCTGCCCTTGTTCACACCAGCCTCTGACTTATATGCAACTGTATCACGTGATAAGCATTGCCTAACCATTCATGTGCAAAACCTGTAAAATATAATGTGCCAATTGATTTTTGGTTTCCCAAAAGTACAGTTCCTTTTTACATGTTTTTAAAAGTTTTAAACTGTTTTTTAAAATATTTTAATTGTTTTTAAATGTTTTAAATATGTTTATTTAATTTTTTTTATTTGTTTCATTAATGTGGTCAATAAAAACAGACTATATAAAACAGCTTTTTTCAAAATATTGCTTTGTTGTTGTTACCTCCATATTTTCAGGGCTGTTGAAGATGGTGGATATTGCATATCTTTCTGATCTGTGTACGAAATAAAGGCATGCCATACTACATAGAAATATAAGCAAATCTACAGATGTAAAATATATGATGGACCCATCAAACAAAGATAACAACATTGATATTATTTTTAATTGGGAATGTCTATATCACTGATGTGTTTGCTGCTCTGGACTCCTATGGAAGGAAAAGTGGGATGTAAATTATACATGTCTGCATTGTTTTCAATGTGGCTTACTCCCAGGTAAAAGTGTATAGTACTATAGCCTAACAGGACAATCCTTCACTTATTTATTTGAAGTAAGTCCCACTGTGGCCAATGGGGCTTACTCCTAGTCGCAGACAAATGTGTTTAAGATTGCAGTCAAAGAGTTCCAGTCTGAGCTGGGGCCAGGGATTAGTTTCTGCAAGAAACAATTCTTTTTCTGTACAGCCAATTTAGTGCCTAGTCACTATTAGATGGGCAGAGCAAACTAGTTCAGGGGAAGCCGGTGTAAGTTGTGCTGGAGCAAGAGAAGCCGACATAAAGGCCCACCACATCCAACTGCCATACAGGAGCCTCTGGGTTGGCTGAACAGCGCCTCAGCCAGAAGTTGCGCACAAGGGCCAGAAAGTAAAAGCCTGCTCTCCCAAATACCCCTCCTGAGAGTAAGCCCTCTCAATTGACTTCTATTGTATTTATTTTCTTAAACTGACCTTTTTACCGGAGTAACTTTTGCCTCGATTGGGACCTGCTGGAGCACTCTGAACATGAGTTACCCCTCATCTTGGCTCTTCCCATGACATGTCCCTGACATGCCCCTTTTACAGGCCTTATGCCTGCTTACACCAGCTCCATCTGCGCTGGTCTCAGCTGAGCCAGCTGGGTGCCGGGCAGAGCCAGGCTGAGGGTCTTATGCCAGCTGGGCCCAGAGCCAACCAGGTCAGTTGGAGATCCGCCGCATCCAACTCCCCTCAGCCCAGAGTAAATGCAAATTGGATTGTGCCTTAAAACCCAAGGAAGATACTAAATCCATAAGGCATTCAAACCATGGGATTAAGTAATACAGGAATGAGGTAAAAATGAATCAACAGTATGTCAACAGAGTAAAATGTTTGATGGCAAATGGCTCTGTAAAGAGAATTCAAAATTAAAAAAATAAAATGCATCTTTCAATAGGAACTTACTGTTGCTATTCATAACTACAGCTTTAAACAAATGTGAACCAGTGGCATATGGCACTGAAGATTTCCTACTACATTTAACAGCAATGTATGTATGTGTTATATGACATCCTTTCATAAATCTTAAATTTACACAGTATGCGAATGCTTGATTCCATAATTTCTTTTAAAAATGATTATACCCTGCTGCTATGAGCCAAGGCATACTAAAATCAGTTTTCTATGCTTTTACAACAATGAAATGGAAGCCAGCACACAGCACATAACCAATACTTACCATATGTTAGAAGATAATCCAGTAGGCTTCAGTTGCTGATATGATTTGCTGAAATAAAAATCCCCCATTTTAAAAGCAATAACAACTTTCTACCTTTTTAAAAATTATTTCTCCAGCAAGCTGCTAGAGAAATACCACTACAGTATTAGACAGAAAGTGATTTTCTACCCTGGACTGGTTTATTTTTTTATTGCACTTGCTCTGACATAATTCTAGCTAAGATGTTAGGAGGGGGAAATGAACATTTAAATCATTCACTGAAATTGATAAAAACTCAACACGTTTTATTTATCACATCAAAAGACATTACACAAAACAGCTGTAAGACTGACCTGGTATATTACAATGCAAAGCAATTAAGCAGAATATTATCTTTATGTAGTTAAAAGTTCTTATAAAGAACTGCATTTTTCATGGTAAGGGGATAGAACATGTGTGATACATTGTTCATGAAGCTGGTAGTTCATAATTATACACAACTGCCTGTGGAGCCTGTGTAACTTCATTGGTTGCACAAACATTGTGCATTTGATGAACACATTTTGTTGGATGCTAAAAACCTTTATTTTTACAAGCATGCAAGGGAGAAGAAGAAAGGTAAGTAGGTAGGTAGGCAGGCAGGCAGGCAGACAGTCTGACTCTTACTGTACTGAGTAGGATATCAAATGTCTAAGTGAATGCAGGTGCATATATGTCTAATCTAGTGAGACGTACAGCCATTTCATAACTGGATCATTTGCACCACTTTCCCATTTATTGCCAATAATTTCAACAGCAGTTAATACAATGAGATAAACATTATTGTCTTTGTTTACTTTATGAATAAGAAATTTTATTAACAAACTGTTGGGGCATATGACCCAGAAAATGTCACACCTCATAATTTAGGGATCAATCCTAACTATAGGAAGCCAGTGTCATTTATGCTAGCTTAAATTAAGCTGTTTTAAAGTATGCCAGATCCAAACCCTGTTCAGGAGTAAGGCTACTACTGGCTCAACCAGCCCAAGCCTGGCAGAGGGAAAACAAGCCTTTAAAATAGAGTTTGACTCACACCACCCTTTTTGCTAGTGTAAATTCCATTGGATTGCTAGGTCACTGCTAGGTTGTCAGGTTATATGACTGAGCTGAACAGGGTTAGGATACAGCATTAGTCCCCCTGCCTGGGTCTGTCCCTGGAATGTCCCTTTTTTGGGGACTTATGCCAGCCTCGGTTGAGCTGACTTTGACTGAACCCTGGCTGAGCAGGATGAGAGACATCGGAATATCTCTGGCTGAGCTGGAGTTGGGAATTTATGACAGCATAGCCCCAGATGAGCCAGAGTCCAGTTGGCTGAGCCAGAGATCTGCCAGATCCTGACTCACTCATCCCGGTGGATCTTGAGTTTGGATTGCTCCCTTAGAGTGCAATTCTTTCCAAGTTTATTCAGAAGTTAGGTCCCACTGTATTTTGTGGGGCTCACTCTCTGTGATACTACTAATATAGCTTAACATTAGTAATTATGATCACAAAACCTGATCCATGTGTTGGTGCTTCTTAAGGGTGATAGACAGCTTATGAGTAGGTCTCTGCCATCTCCACCTATATCATCATGTCAGGTACTTAATTCTGGCTGACCTTTATGCTAACCTCTACTAGAGTTATATACAGATGGGACTGAACAATGTTTGGGAAAACTCTTTCTAGTACTGGAAGGTTGCCAAATACTCCTATTATATTAAACAGTGTCATTCAGTGTACTACCAACGGTCAAAATCAGTATCTCAAAGTTTGGCTGTTTTACCAAATGGAACAATTGATTACAAAGCCATGCAGTCACAGAAGAGTGCTTTAAAACTTTCAATACTAACTGAGTTTATACAGAATATTTTTGTCTTTCTTCTACATTTTTTAATTCAAGGAGGGGATGGAGTCTAAAATGTAGAAGAATATATTAAATATAGGGCGCAATCCAAAGAGCTACTTTAGCCATGCTCAAGAACTTTGCATACCCAGAAGACTTTTGACATTTTTTCTTGGGACTTCAGAAACCCCTGCACCCCCACCATACACATAATCTCATTGTATAATATGAAATTGCATTTGAAACTCATATGGTTTACTGTGCAGCATTGGCTTACTGAAAAAAAAAATCCATAGACCTCTGGGAAGACATAGCTTAGCTACATGGATTGTGGCCTTTGTGTCCTGCGTCAACATAGGATATATGAAGAACATAAGAAGATGCATAATATCTGTGCCCTGTTCTGGGCCTGTCCAGAGCCAAAAGATAACTGGGGGATGCTTGACTCTATACTCTGGCCTTCGATTGTTGCTGTGCAATGCCAGATCTGTTGCTCAAAAAACATCGCTCATCTATGATATGATATTGGATGGGGGTGTGGATCTGGTGTGTATTACGGAAACCTGGCTGGATGAGGCTGCTGCTCCTATCCTTGTGGCCTTGTGTCCGGCTGGGTTCCTGTATGCACAGCAGCCAAGGGCTGGTAGTCGGGGAGTGGGAGGGGCTGTCATTTACCGAAGGTCCCTGGTTCTCACCAGGCCTCCACTTCATGAGACCAAGGTTGCTGATTGCATGTACTGGAGGCTGGGCCCACAGGGCAATCTAGGGATTCTGCTCGTGTACTGTCCACCCCGCTGCGCGACAGACTCCCTGGCTGAGGTGCTGGAGGTGGTCTCAGATGTACGTGTGCAGTCCCCAAACTTGTTGGTATTGGGGGACTTCAATGTACATTCGGAGGCCATCCTCACAGGGGCGCCTCGGGAATTCATGGAAACCATGGCTTCCTGGGAGCTGCACCTTATTCCAACGGGGCCCACCCATGTAGCTGGTCATGTTCTCAACCTTGTGTTTGTCTCGGGAGAGGAGGGAAGTGATCTGAAAATTGGGGGTACATCCATCAACCCCTTGTCATGGTCAGATCACTATTTGATGAGGGTGGACTTTTCGGTGCCACAAACCCTCCGCAGGGGTAGAGGACCCATTAGGATGGTCCGCCCCAGGCATCTGATGGATCCAGATGGATTCCTGAATGCGCTTGGGGATTCTCTGGAGCAAGCACACGGCCACTCGGCTGAGACCCTGGTGGAGGGGTGGAATGCTGCAATCACCGGGGCATTAGACTGGGTGGCTCTCTCCCCCTGAATAGAGCTCAGACAGCACCATGGTATACTCCATGGTTGCGAACTCTGAGGTGGGAGGTGAGATGGCTAGAGCGCCGGTGGTGGAAATCTCGCTCTGATGACGATCGGACACGGGTTAGAGCAGCTGCAGCAGCCTACCATGTGGTGATAAGGGCAGCAAAGAAGGGTTTTTATGCTGCCTCTATTGCGTCCACAGAGTGTTGTCCCAGGAGGCTGTTCCAAGTGGTCCAGAGCCTGGTTGGTCCAGTTGCCCTGGAACCGATGGAACATGTTAAGGCCTCCTGTGATGAGTTTGCAAAGCACTTTGGGGATAAAATCAATCGGATTAAGAGTGCTATTCCATGCACTGTGGACACAGTGAGCGAGCCAGAGGCTGCCAGTGGTGCTCTGGTGGTGTGGTATCGGTTTCGGCTTCTTCCTTCTGATGAAGTGGACAAGGTGCTTTCACCCTTAAAGCCAACCACTTGCTTACTCAATCCTTGCCCGTCATGGCTCATTATGAGCTGCAAGGATAGACTGGGTGAGGGGATCAAGGCTGTGGTAAATACGTCCCTGGAAGAGGGAGTAATACCATCAGCCCTCAAGGAGGCAGTAATAAAACTGATTCTAAAGAAGCCCTCCTTGGATCCCCAAGATTTGAACAACTTTTGCCCAGTCTCAAATCTGCCATTCTTGGGCAAGGCGGTTAAGCGGGTGGTGGCGCAGCAATTGCAAGCGCACTTGGAGGAAGCGGATTATCTGGATCCATTTCAATCAGCCTTCAGGCCTGGACTGAAACAGCCTTGGTCGCCTTGGTGGATGATATGAGGAGGGCCCTGGATAGGGGCGCATGCACATTCCTTGTCCTCCTTGATCTCTCAGTGGCTTTTGACACTGTTGACCATGGTATCCTTCTGGACCGTCTGAAGAGGTTAGGTATAAGGGACACTGTATTGCAGTGGTTCCGTTCATTCCTGTCTGGTAGGTACCAGAGAGTGGCATTGGGGGACAAAGTTTCGGATCCTTGGCCTCTCACTTGTGGGGTGCCACAGGGTTCTATCCTCTCCTCGATGCTGTTCAACATCTATATAAAGCCTCTGGGGGCTATCATCGGAAGATTTGGGCTGCGGTGTCACTAGTATGCGGATGACACACAGCTCTACCTCTCATTCAAGTCCTCACCGAGGTTGGCTGTAGAAACCCTGTCCAAGTGCCTGGAGTCGGTGAATGGCTGGATAGGAATGAATAAGCTGAGGCTGAACCATGACAAAACTGAGGTACTGTTTGTGGGAGACAAGGGAAGGTTGGGGGATGTTGACCTGGTCCTCAATGGGGTACAATTGCCCCTGAAAGACCAGGTCCACAGCCTGGGGGTCATTCTCGACTCCCAGCTGTCCATGGAGGCTCAGGTCTTGGCTGTATCAACTCCATCTGATACGGAGGCTGCGCCCCTACCTTCCCAACCATCTGCTCCCATCGGTGGTACATGCCCTCATCTCCTCTCGCCTAGACTACTGTAATGCGCTCTACGTGGGGTTACCCTTAAAAACGGCCTGGAAGCTGCAACTGGTACAGAATGCGATGGCTCACCTGATCAAAGGCAGTCGCCGGCGAGATCACATCACTCCAGTGCTGAAGGAGTTGCACTGGTTACTGGTTATTTTCTGGGCCCAATTCAAGGTGTTGGTTTTGACCTTAAAAACCCTACATGGTCTCGGCCCAGTTTATCTGAAAGAGCACCTCCAGCTTCATCAAGGATGCCACGCAACAAGATCAGCCTCAAAAGGCCTCCTCTCTATCCCACCGGTTAAAACAGCTAGACTGGTGAGGACTAGGGAGAAGGCTTTTTCTATTGTGGCTTCCACCCAAATGATCTCCGTCATGCCCCCGCTATGATGAGCTTTCACCGGGCCTTGAAGACCTGGCTCTTCAGACAGGCTTTTGGGGTGGGTTAGGTTTATTACTACTGTTGAGATTTTAATGTTTTAATGTATTTGTATGTTTTTATTCTGTACGTCACCCAGAGTGGCTGGACAACCAGCCAGATGGGCGACTAATAAATCTAATAAATAAATACATACATACATACATACATACATACATACCTTCATTGGGAGAACTGTCCATTTATTCCTACTCTGTCTACTTCCTGTTTTTTAACCAGTTACTGATCCACAAGAGGATCTCTCCTTTTATTCCATGACTTCTAATCTTACTCAAGGGCATGATACAGTAGGGATGCTTGAAAATTTTGTCTTGTATGCATTTGTAAGTGGACTGACCTGAGCCACACATCCCACACTAATTACTGCATTAATCCTTCTGTTTTTGCACTTCTTCGAATTTTGCAATACAGTTCTTGGCTCAAAAAAAAAGTAACAAGATGCATATAAAAATGACGTGTATTTTAGGTAAGTAAAATGCATTCAAAATGTGTAACTGTCTAATATTGAAGGGGAGGGCATCCCAAAGGGTAGGTACCACAACAGTAAAAGTCCGCTTCCTATATTGTGCAGAATGGACCTCCTGATGAGATGCCTGCAGGAGGCCCTCACCTGCAGAGCACAGTGACCAACTGGGTATATAAGGGCTCACATGATCTTTCAGATATCCTGGTATCAAGCTGTATAGGGCTTTATATATGGTGATATATAGAGAATAATGTGGAAATGGAATGAACACACTTAGGAATGGACTCGTGAAACTGATAGAGAATAGAAACAGACTGATCAATTTTTCCTAACAGCAAGATTAGGTCAATATACATATATTAACAATTAAATATTCAACATATTCATATTGAGGTCACTGTGCATGGGTGTGAATTAATTATTGGACCATGTTCTATGGGAAAAGAATACAAATTCTTTTTATATGCTGTTATGACAATGGGCAGGAAAATTCATGGAAATCACTTGGACTAATATACTGAGATATGTTATGTGCAGAGCTTGGAAAAGTTACTTTTTTGAACTACAACTCCCATCAGCCCCAGCCAGCATGGCCACTGGATTGGGCTGATGGGAGTTATAGTTCAAAAAAGTAACTTTTCCAAGCTCTGGTTATGTGGAATTACATTGCTATATTTGCACATTGTATGAATATTTACCATCATGTCTGTTAATCTCTGTTAAGAATAAAATAATGGGCATTTTATATAAATGGAAGCAAAGACAATGTTTTAAAGTTGCATTGGATATATTTATGATGGAGCCTAGAAAGGTTATAGAGATGCCACTGAACTCCACAAGACACTGGAGGCAACCATGTATGTACAATGACACCATGCTAGCAGACTCGGGAAAGCCTTCCTGAACTAGACAAAAGCACTGTGTGGGAAATCAGAAGAATCTGACAAGCATTACTCCCACCAGCCTTACCCAGTATGCCCAAGAGTCCAGGATGATGGGAGTTATAGTCTAAAACATCTGGAGGGCCACCAATTTTCAGCCCTGCTGTATAGAATCATGTCTCACTAAAAAGGATTCTACAATTATTATCTAATCTCTGCCATAAAAACGTAAGTAAAGAGTTCAGAAGGATTCTTTAGTAATTCAGTACATTGTGTATTTGATCACAGGGATCTCCTACATGCATGAGGTGCTTTATTACCTTCAGTGTAGTGGGCATTAATTTAATTTAATGCATGTGTAAAGAAATGGTCACACACATTTTCATTAAAATGAATGGGGTGGGGGGAGGGCTTTGCTACATATCAGAGTTCACATGCCCATAAAAAAGTGAGTTCCATATCTTGAAATGCATACAGTATGCAGGTATAATACAGAATAGACCATTTTCCAATCTAAATGTTGATTTTAGGAGGAAAATTGTCTGGCCAACTTTAGCAACTTCCTTTTTACAGACCTGTTGAGGATATAATTTAAAATTACAAATACATACATAAATGCCATGGAAATTACATATCATGTATATGTCAGAGAGTGGGAGGACTAATGACTTCCTAAGAATCCAAGAAAAATATATTAAATGAGTGAGAGAATTAAATACAAAACATATGAAATGTGGTAAACATCTGATGTCATAATCACAATATTTAAAGAACATAAATCCAGATTTATGACCATGACTTCAGCGTAGGAAGTAAATATGTATTATGTTAAAAATATGTGTCATTAACAGTCAACATGATTTTGTTTTTTGTGTGTGAAAATGGGGGCAAAACGGTAGTACTCAAAAGCAGTGTGCAACTGAAGGAGTATGGGATCTCTACACATATTCAGGACCAGCCCTATCATGAGACAGAGCAAGGCAACCACCTCAGACAGATGTTTAGGGGCAACAGTAGCAGCACCTGGAAATCCTCCCAAGGCCCTTGTCATTTCCATCTGTTGTTACATGGCTTCTCCTGGGCCTGCACATCTAGCTATCTCATCACCTGGGTTGAAGCAAGATTCAACTGCCAGTCCAGTTGGGTTCTGTACATGGAATTGTGAGGGAGTGTCATCTTGTCATTTGCCTCAGGCTGCAGGCAGCGAAATGTCTTCAGCTACCCCCGCACATATTCTAATAATTATGTGTAGGATGAGAGAGGTGCCCGAATGAGGCTCCCTCCATGCTCATTCATTTAACGTCTAAAAAGGAATTTAGTGTTGCGACTAGATTAGGAATAACAATAATAAAAGACTGGAGAAGAAAATGCAAAGAAGAACTGAAATGCTTTTAAAAGAAAAAGTAGTACCTTAGAATCTTTAAAGGCTATGGAAATACACCTTTAATAGGTAGTCACCTGATACTGATATTTGTCTTCCTGAATTAAAAGAGAAACAGGAAACAGGTAAGCTTTGTTCTTCCCATTCCAGTTCCCTCTGCTATTGGAAAGTCTCCTCCTCCCTCAAGTAATTCTGCCCTTTCCCCCTAACTTCCTCTTATTTTCAGAACTGATTTCCAGAATACCTTTGTGATGCCACAGAAACAGAGCTTTAGAGAGACACAAGGCTTTGTGGGCCTCCCAATCTGACTTGAAGGGGGGGGCTATTGACATTGTGCTTCAACTCCAATTTGCCTGTTTAATCAGCCCCCAGACAGAGCCTATGCATACTTTTAATTTAGATCCTAAGTTGTTTAGGGCTCTATAAATTAACCTTAAACCTTTGAATTGGGCTTGGCAGCATATAGAAGAGCCAGAGCTTGAAAGTAATTCATTACAAGGAATGAATTACTTGTAATTCATTACTTTTTTGAGTAACAAGTGGGTAATTCCTTTACATTTTGATTGTAATAGAACTAGGAGTAATTTTATTACTTTTGTAGAGTAATTGTAACATTTCCAACATTACTTTTGGGCATTACTGGGGGGGGGGAGCAGGGGAAGTCTGTGTGATGCATCCTTCCCTGGCTCTCCCTGTCAGGTTTCTACCTGCGCGTGGCTACTGCCTGTCACTAGGCACCACCAGGGACTCCACCAGTCCGGACCGCACTCTCTTATGGTTTACCTATCCGCTCTAGCACAGATCTCAACAGATCCCCCTGCTAGGCAACCACCAGTAACGTCCCAATACTAGTATTCCCAGAGACTCTGAATACTGGTATTGTTATTCTCTTCACCGCTGCCACCATTTGTTACAGTTCCCCTTCAGCCTTGGTCATTACCTTACCCTCCCTTCTGGTCTGTGAAACCCCAGCCAAGGATCAGGCCTTTGGTAAACCAAATTAAGTATTTATTACAGATAACAAAGCTAACAAGATTAACAAGATTTCTTCTTAAGGCACATAAGCATATGGTTTTACTCAATACTAATCCGAACTCCACCTCCCTCCTTCTTCACGCTCTCCTGGCAAACAACTCTCTCAAATTCACACCACATCCACCTATCAACATCCACCTCTTTCTCTTCTCCCCCCCCCCGATTCCACTCTCACTCTTCCTTTTATACGTTCAGCCATTTTAAACACTCAGCCAATCATCTCGCATTCTACTGCCCATTCACTCCCCCTCCTCTTTCACTCCACTTACCATGTATCTTCTAAAACAACAACACTTACCATATATACATTAATATAGGAACATCACATTTCCCCCCCCTTAAACAGCAGCAGAGTATTATTCCTGTTCCAGGATTTATACGTCGCGTTAACAAATAAAAGTCTCTATGGGGAAAATGTCTTTCTTTGTTCCTCCGTCTGGTCACGTCACTGCAGTCCCAGCCACTTGCCTGGAAAGTCCATCGGCCAGTACATTGTCCTTGCCTTTTATGAACTGGAAGTCCACTTGATAGTCCTGTAGGGCCCAGGACCACCTCTGCAGCATAGTGTTATGGTTTTTCATAGTCTGCAACCATAACAAGGCCCGATGATCCGTAGTCACTGTGAATCTTTGTCCCCACACGTATGGGCGCAACTTGTTCAGTCCCCACATGACCGTTAGGCACTCCTTTTGGACCGACGAATAGTTTTTCTCCCTCGGCGTCAGCTTGCGACTCAGATACACCACTGGATGTCTGGTGCCTTCTCTCTCCTGTAGCAAGACGACTCCCAGCGCGAGGTCCGACGCATCTGTAGCCACGATGAATGGTTTCTCATAGTCTGGTGCTATTAATATGGGTCCTTGGCACAAGGCTTGCTTCAGTAGATCAAAAGCCTTCTGACATTCATCCGTCCATACCACACGCTCAGAACACTTCTTCTTTGTTAATTCATGCAAGGGGGTTGCTATTTCCCCAAAATTTCTCACAAACTTCCTATAAAATCCAGCCACACCCAGAAATGCCCTTACTTGTTTTTTGGTTAAGGGGATCGGCCACGCTTGTATTGCCTCCACCTTGCTCCATAAGGGGGTGATTTTCCCACTCCCCACCTTATGTCCTAAATAAATTACTTCCTTTAGTCCAAACTGGCATTTCTTAGCTTTTATTGTGAGGCCTGCTTTTCTTAAGGCGTCCAATACTGTTGTCAGGTGTTGGACATGCTCAGGCACCGACTTGCTAAAAATGGCCACGTCATCGATATAGGCCACTGCAAAATCTGACATGCCTCGCAACACAGTATTGATTAGCCTCTGAAATGAACTTGGTGAGTTCCTTAGTCCCATGGGTAAGGTCACAAACTCATATAACCCATCTGGTGTACTGAAGGCAGTTTTGGCTCTGGATTGTTCGTCTAGTTCCATTTGCCAAAATCCTTTACAGAGATCTAGTGTAGAGATAATGGTTGCTGCCCCCAATAACTCTAACATTGCATCTACCCTAGGCATAGGATACTCATCTGGGACAGTAATTTTATTGATTAGCCGATAATCAATGCAAAACCTGGTCGTTCCATCCTTTTTCGGAACAAGGACAATACTTGAGGCCCAGGGACTGATGGATTCCCTGATCACTCCTAATTCCAGAATATCTTCCACCTCCTTTTTGATCTCATTCAAAACTTTCCCATTCACACGGTACGGAACAGATCTGATTGGGGCATGATCTCCAGTATCAATGGAATGTATAACTATACTGGTTCGGCCAGGTTTGTTGCTAAAGAGATTCCTATAGATTTTCAAAACTCTCAGAATCTCTTCTTTTACTTCCTCCTTCACCTCCTCTGACCATTCCACTTGATCTACCCCTCCTTTGTCTTTGCTTTCCTGTACCAAATCTGGAAGTTCAGGCCCACTTCCCTCAGGGAATAAGGTAACTTGCAACACCTTTGCATCCCTGGTATGGTAAGGCTTTAACATATTTACATGAACCACTTTGCTTTTGTTTAATTGGTCTGTGGTGATTACATACGTCACTGTGTCAAGCCTTTCTCTGATGGTATATGGTCCTTCCCAGTTAGCCTGTAATTTGTCATGTTTCCTGGGTATGAACGCCATAACCATATCTCCCACATCATACACACGTTCTCTGGCTGTTCTGTCATACCAGTAACTTTGCTTCTCCTGTGCATGACTCAAATTCTCTTTCACTACTTCCATCATTGATGTTAATTTATTGCGGAATTCCAATACAAAATCTACTACAGATGTTTTGTACTCTCCCAGGGTTCCTTCCCATGAGTTTTTTAGCAGTTCCAAAGGTCCCCTCACTTTTCTAGTAAACATTAGTTCAAAGGGTGAGAAGCCTGTTGACTCCTGAGGGACTTCTCTGTATGCAAATAAGAAGCATCCCAAACGTTCATCCCAGTCTTGTGGGTGATCTTGAACATAGCTTCTGATCATGCCCTTCAAAACTCCATTGAATCTCTCAGTTAGCCCATTAGTGGCAGGATGGTAAGTAGTGGTCTTTAGATGTTTTAGACCACAACATTTCCACATACATTGCATCACTTCTCCCATGAATACACTGCCTTGATCTGTCAGCACTTCATGAGGGAAACCCAGCCTCATAAAGATTTTTAATAAAGCCTCTGCCACTACAGGGGCTTCTACAGATCTCAGTGCTTCTGCATCTGGGTACCTGGTGGCAAAATCTACCACCACCATTAGATATTTCTTGCCATGCCTTGTGGGTTTGGAAAAAGGGCCCACCAAATCTATTCCCACTCTATAAAAGGGTTGTCCAATTATAGGAAGGGGCTTTAAGGGTGCCTTGGTCTTTCCCACCTTTTGGCATATTCCACAAGATAGACAATGTTGTTTTACATCCTTGGAGATATTTGGCCAATAATAATGTGCAGCCAATCTCCTCTTGGTCTTTTTTATTCCCAGATGTCCTGCACATGGGACATCGTGGGCTACCACTAGCAATCTGGTTCTGTATTTGCTAGGTACTATCAATTGCTTCACTTGTTCACATTCATCCTTTCTCTCAGCGGGCATCCACAGTCTATATAAAATCCCATTCTCACACACAACTTGATTCCTCAGTTTGTCAGTGAAAGGAATCTGTTGGGTCAGAGCTTGTTCCTTTATCTGCTTCAAACTTATATCTTTATGCAGCTCTTCCCTGAATTGCTCTGCTTCTTCCCCAGAGACCACTTGATACAGTCTGTCTCCTTCACCAGGCCTGCTAGTGGTTGCTATGGTGACCTGAGGCTGGTTAACAGATTCCACCCTGTTTGTTTCAGCCGCCCTTAATATGGCTTCTTTTTCTCTGCCAATTTGCTGTCTGGTCACTACATAGATCTTTTCTTGGGCTCCCATTACATCTCTTCCCAGTATTACTGGTTCTTGTTGCTTGGCATTAATGCCTACTTTATATCGGCCCTCTCGGCCTCTCCAAGTCATTTCCACCAGGGCCACAGGCAAACTTTCTGGTTGACCCCTCACTCCTTGGATAGTCACAGTTTCCTGAGGTAATATTACCTCAGATTTTATTAAATCCAGCCTCAGTAATGTCTGAGCGGCACCAGTATCAAGCAATGCCCAATAATTTGCCCCTTGTACACTCACTTCCTCTCTCAGACTTGAATCAAGGTCTGTTACTTCTGTCCAGTTTATCTGGCAGAACTGAACCTTTTTCGTTGTTTCTAAAGCCTTGGGCTCTGTTTTCACTGCCCTTGTCTGAGCAGGATTACTAATGGGGTTGGCAACCTCACATTGAAAACGTAGGTGCCCCGGTCTACCACATTTGTAGCATAATTTCTCCTCACTTTTAGGGTGCACAGATCCACTCTGGGGTGTCCTGTGCCCTTCAGATTTTAATGGAGGACTCACTCGCTGTGGTACCACATCCCTTCTGCCAGCACTATATGGTCTGGGTTTAAACTCTCTTGATGTTTTCCCCACCCAGCCAATTCTATTGGAGGCGAAGTGATCCGCCATCTCTGCGGCCTCCTGCACAGATGTAGGGGAACGGTCTTTGACCAGGAGCCTTATTTCTGGTGGTAACTGATGGTATAATTGATCCAGTATCATGAGGCTTTTCACCTCTTCCACTGACTGAGCTTTGGCACTACTCATCCACTTTCCAAATATATCCATCAACTTTGCTCCCAGTTCCACAAAAGACCTCCCTGTCTGTATCTGGAAGTTTCTGAAAAGCTTTCTAAAATAATCAGGCCCCAGTCTGAATCTTTTAAACACTGCTTCTTTGAATTCAGCATAGGTGACGGGCCTGTCTGAGGGGAAATATTGGTATACCTCAGCCAATTCCCCTTTAATCAGGTTTGATAAATACTGCATGTATTTATCTTCAGGTAGCCCCCACAACTGAGCTGCTTTATCAAACGTGCTGAGGTAAATTTGAGGATCTTGACCAGGCTCATAGACAGCAAAGTCCTTTGGAGTAATTTTTATTTTTGCTCCATCTCTGTCTTTCCTTGTCTCCTCAGAGTGAAATTTCTCTCTATCAAATTTTAACTTTTCTACTTGTAATTCAGCATCCACTGCTCGTTGCTTCTCCCTCTCCTCAAACCCCAATCTCATTCTCTCAATTTCCAACTCCCTCTGTTTTTCCTTCTCTGCACCTTCCATCCTCAATCTCTCAGCTTCCATCCTCAATCTCTCAGCTTCCAACTCCCGCTGTTTATCTTTTTCCTCAGCCTCAAAGACCCGCTGCTTTTCTTTCTCATCAGCCTCCCTCCTCAATCTCTCAGCTTCCAACTCCCTCTGCTTGTCTTTTTCCTCAGCCTCCCATCTTAACTTCTCTCTCAAGTACTCTATATAAGCGGGATTGCTTAAATATCCTTCTGGGGTCTCTTCCCTGACAGGTTGTTTTTGCTGTGCAGTTGCAAATCCTATAAGTGCTACCCTCAATTCATCTACCCCTTTACCCTCGTGAGGTAAATTGAATGTTATGCACTTCTCCACCAGCTCCTCTCTTTTCATTTTTATGTATTCAGCCATGGTGTTTGAGTTCACTCACTCTTTGCCACACACTCTTTGCCAGTCACTCTCACAAGTAATCTTGTTTTGTTATTTCTGTTTGCCACACAACTATTAGGGATTGTCTAGTATTCGTATCTCACTGCTACAGCCAACACCTGTGACGTAGTCTCCTTTGTCACCACGTGTCTTTGGGACTCTCTTTGGTTTGTATCTGGATTCTCTGTTGTTCGTATCCCACCGCTACTGCCACCACATGTGATGCGTCCTTCCCTGGCTCTCCCTGTCAGGTTTCTACCTGCGCGTGGCTACTGCCTGTCACTAGGCACCACCAGGGACTCCACCAGTCCGGACCGCACTCGCTTATGGTTTACCTATCCGCTCTAGCACAGATCTCAACAGATCCCCCTGCTAGGCAACCACCAGTAACGTCCCAATACTAGTATTCCCAGAGACTCTGAATACTGGTATTGTTATTCTCTTCACCACTGCCACCATTTGTTACAGTTCCCCTTCAGCCTTGGTCATTACCTTACCCTCCCTTCTGGTCTGTGAAACCCCAGCCAAGGATCAGGCCTTTGGTAAACCAAATTAAGTATTTATTACAGATAACAAAGCTAACAAGATTAACAAGATTTCTTCTTAAGGCACATAAGCATATGGTTTTACTCAATACTAATCCGAACTCCACCTCCCTCCTTCTTCACGCTCTCCTGGCAAACAACTCTCTCAACCCCCCCCAAGCAATCCACTCTTTCTCTTCTCCCCCCCAGATTCCACTCTCACTCTTCCTTTTATACGTTCAGCCATTTTAAACACTCAGCCAATCATCTCGCATTCTACTGCCCATTCACTCCCCCTCCTCTTTCACTCCACTTACCATGTATCTTCTAAAACAACAACACTTACCATATATACATTAATATAGGAACATCACAGTCTGCTCCTCTGATTTGCAGAGGAAAATCATGTGCCTCAAACTGGGCTTCTGTGCAGTGCCGGTCTTCCCTCATGCTCTGTGGGTGGGTAGGAGGTGGAGAGTGAGACGAGGTGGAGTGGAGAAAACAATTGTTTTAAAAAATGGATGGTGGTGGTGAAAAATGTAGTGGAGGGGAAAAGGAGCCAGAGGGCAAGAACATGGATAAAGGAGGAAAAGGAAGCAGCAACAGAATGGAGATAAAGAACTGTGGAGGTGAAAGATGACAACTTGTGTGTGTTTGTGGATACTGTGTTTGCACGTGGCACACAAAGTGGCCTCCACCACCCTCTCTGGCTACTACGCTGCATTTACAGTATTTTAACTTTTTTGCATCTCAGGGGGAAATGTTTGCTTGGGTGAATGTCCCTCAGCTGGTGGCAGCGCAGGGTCCGGGAGGTGGTTAAGTGAGAGAAATTATGCTTGCTGGCTGAGTGGGGGGGGGTTGCACTTGGTTTGATGGGCAAAGATCTGAGTAGTGGCCTCTGCCTCCCTCCCCACCTCCCTTACCAGCAGAGAGACCACCATTGCTATCTTATGAATAAAAAGAATTGTTCTACTACCTCTGTCTGTGTGTTTATTTTTAATGTTGTTTTAGGCTACTTAGATGTGCAGCAGCCAAGACCAGCACCTTATAGGCTTTTTTAAAAAAATAACTGAAATGTAATTGTAGTGATTACTTTTGAGAAAAACTACAGTAATCAGTTACTTTCAGAGCAATTGTAACAGCAATTACCACTTTTTGGAGGCATGTAATTGTATCTGTAACTAATCACTTTTTAAAAGTAATCTTCCAAGCTCTGAGAAGAGTCAATGTAGCTCCTACAGAATTGGTTTTACAGACGGGCCCCGCTTATACGTCAGGTTCCGTTCCAGACTGCCGCCGAAAAGCAGAAACCACTGAAAAGCGGAACCCATTGACGATAATGGTGCGTGTTGTGCGAAAATGACACAAAAATGGCAAGCGATGAGCAAAAACCGCCGTAAAAGCGGCACAAGCGCCTTAAGGTGGGGACTTTCCCTAATTGAGAGTCGACGCATTAGCGGAACACCAAAAGGTGAAGCGCCGTAAAGCGGGGCCCGCCTGTATATTATTCCAAGGAGTTACACCACTCAGAACTCTGGTGGCCACATTCTGCAATAGGTGTAGCTTCCATTTTTAATGGTAGACCCATGTGGAATACATTACAATAATCTATCAGGATATGCATCACTGTGGCTAGGCTGTCTTGGTCCAGGAATGCTGTAGCTAGTGAAGCTGCTAGAGATGGAAATAGGCACTCTGTGACACTGATGCCACTTGAGCCTCCAGTGTGAATACTGGATCAAGGAGTACTGCCTACGTGATGTACCTGCTGCTTCAAGGAGAGTAATAATAACTTTGTTCAAAAGGGGACTACTTTTATTTTGTTTGAAATATTTATAAACCGTCTGTCATGCAAGCATCTCCGAGCAGTGTACAATAACAATATAAAATTCACTACAAATACATCATGCAATAAAATTAAAATCCAAATGCAGTCAGTAGTCCAAAGAAATTAAAACTCCTAACAACAGGCATCAAGAACCAGAAAAGGCTAAAGGAAATAAAAAGGTGTTCAGCAAGCACCAAAACTGTGCTAGCATTGGCACATACCTTATTTTTCAGTGGGAGGGCGGGGGAGGCCATTCCAGAGCATGAAACTGACAAAATAAGCCCCATGGATCTGCAGCTTGCACATTCTCATATTTTTTTTAAAAAATAGCACAGAAAAAATAGATTTACTATGTAACCTTCATTTATTATTAGTCACTTAAGTTCTCAAAAAAGCTTAATAAAGTATTCAAGAGACAAGATTGTCACCCAAGAAACGGAAATATGCTGCCCTACATTGTCTGCACTTGATTTAACATGCCTTGAACACATGATTGCCATTGTTACACTTAAAACGATGGCCGTCAGTAGGTGTTTGAGCTCTAATCATTACTGAATAGTCTATTTTCATATTGCTGCTCTACTGCTCCCTTCACTAGGAAATCATATAGCTAAATGGATCAGTTAAGATTAAATTAGTCAACATAATGGTAATCAACAAATTGTTCTGACCTTTGGCGGAGAAACAACAATGTGTGACCTTGAAGCTTTATAAGGAAGGAAGCTCAGGAAGCCTTTGAAGATTATAAACAACAACAACAAAGGATGATAGCTCTTTATAAAGAGCCTCCCTCCATGCCCAGTAACGGAAAAAATGTTACATTAAGAAAATAACATAAAATGAATAAACACAAAAAGCATATCTACTGATCGGCATTCTTAGGCTCATATAGTATCTAAAAGGCAAAATAATTAGGATTTATTAGAAGCAGCTAATATTCCTTCAGTTGTAAAATAGTTAACTATGTACCTTTATTATTAACAACAACAATAATAATTTATGTGCCGTTTCTTTTCAAGCTAGTTCAAAAAGCTCCACTTTACTGTATTTGTAAAAAGGAAATAGTGTCAGTATATGTTCCAAAGTTCTGCAGGGCTGTGATGTGCACATACAGTTCAGGGCAGGCAGGGATCACCCATTCTCTTCTATGTTACAGAATGCTCTGTCTGTACAGTGGGGAATGTCCACTGCTTCTCAGTTCATATAAGAGAAGCCAGCCACACTGGGCAAGAGCTCCACATTCAGTTCAGTGTGCACACAGAACTTCTCCATGTCACTCACATTCACTTCAATACAAAGGGCAGATCTGTGCCAACAAAGAATGCAAGTTCATGCACAGAAAGGGATGCCCTTCACTGAAATCAGCAGAGAAGCCCATGCAAGAGAACTCTGTGTCCACATAAAATTGTCCACACTTACAAAAGAATGCTGGGTTTGAGCATCTGTATGCTATAGCCACTCTGACATATACACTAGAGCTATTAGTCACAGCAAGTATTTTAGAGTCTGCAATCTTTTGCATATATTTGGAAGTAAAATGAGCTAACTCCCTGACATCAATGGGATCTGACTTTCTTCTGTGGTTAGGAACAAGCTGGAGAACTGAAATATTTGTATTATTTTCTTTCATGTCAGATCTATGAAAGTTTTGCTCAACATTTTGTCTGTTTCAGTCACGTATTAATTATGAAATAAAAATAATTGCATGTAACTCAATAATCACCTCCCCAAATCGGTTTCCACTAATGAATAAAAGACCATGATAATGATGGTATTTTGGTAAGAATACTTCTTTTTCAGACTATGCCAGAACTAACTGCCCCCAAATATGGGACAGTGTAGATTAATTTAAGAATCTTATTTTTATCTTTTCATCCACATTGTTTTGAAAAGATGCTGTTTTCAGCTTTCCTCCCCTCTATCAACAACACTGTATGTATAGTTAAAAGAGCTCTAGGAAGAAATAATGTCAAAAATGTCCATGATGATCTTTAAGGTCATTATAATTTAAATAAATCTGCTACTGAACTGGAGGGATTCTTAAAGTTTAATGAAAGATTAAAGTCTTTTAACTTAATAAAAGGAATCAGTTTATTTTATGAGCATTTCTGCTGAAAATCACTTTCCACAGATGTCAGTGAAAGAACTAATATAGAGTTCAACAGAAACAGGGGCATGATAGCAGCAATGATAATGTTTGAAAGCAACAAACAGAACTTCACCCAAACTTGCTCTGGATCCCTATAAAGATTCTGTTAATCACCTAAAAACATATACACGTAATTGTGATTAACACCTGTCTGCACCTCATGGAGACAACTACTTTCAAAAGCACTAAGATGGGCAGAACATATTATATAAAGCAGAACATACCAGCAGGTCCTGCAATATAATTTATGTCACAGAAGCAAAAAAACCAGAATGTCATATCCAATATGTAGGAGAAACTACAATTGACCTACGCACATGCTTCAGAAACCACAAATTGGCAATCTTGACTAAAAAAAGTGGAGCAACCAGTTGCACAACATTTTAACACTGAGGGCCACAGCCTGCTGGACTATAACAGCTGTAATGATGCCAACAGATCCAACAACATTAACTGTGAGGAAGAACTTCTGGATATACTCCAGGGGCATATTGGCACCACATGGCCTCAACCTGGAGGACAGTACAAACTTCACTTAGCTTCTGCAAATGAAGCCCCTCTGAGCATTCCATCCTCAAAGGTCTGTAACTGCCACCTTGGTAACAGCATTTGTATGTTAGCAGCTGATGAAGGTGGAAGCTGAAACATTTTGCTAGTAAAATAAAAACCTCTGTTTTGTTAATCACCATATATATATATGGTCTTTATGTATAATTAAAGAGATGGTTAGTAATCAAATCACCTCAACTATTCAGATAATCCACCTGACAATATTTGAGTTCATACATGACTACAGGTATCATCTCATTTTCCTTGATTCATTTTCTAATGACATGATGTTTACAGATGATGGAGGATTGGGGAGATTGAGCCATCTTAAAGGGACAGGTGAGCATAGGACAGGCCTGGGCTACAACCACAACTGAGAAAGCCTTCTTCCTGGTCACCACTAGGTAGAGTGAGCCAGCTGCCTCGGGAAGCAGGGAGTGGCAGCAAGGTGGTAGAGGGCAGAGTTGTGCATGCCACATGGACTGCCCTGCACCCCAACCTACCCTGCTGCCCTCAAGTATGGAGGATGATGGTCTTATTACCAGTGTAGTTCTGGAGTTTGATATATATTGCAGCAGAGTGCAGAAATGAGTCATCTGGCAAGACTGGTGGTTGAAAGAATAAAGAAAATAAAGCCATTCTGAGTACAGGAATACATGTGGCCATTATCGAGTCATCACTCTCACACACGAACTAACAAGATGAAGGAGGAAGGAAGGAAAGTCTGAGAAAAACAACAAGTTGTTACTGTAGAATGAAACAGTGAAGGGAGAAAAGGTTGCCTTTCTGTCAATTGCCGCCCCCCCCCCCATTCAGGTTAGTTGTTACACATGTGCGTCTTTAACTTCCAGTATGTAGAACTAAGAGTCATTTGCCAGCCTGGTTGGGTTTTGTACATGAAATGAGAGGGTGGCATCTTGTCCTCTTCCTCAGGCAGCAAAATGTTTTGGGCCAGCCCACCTAACTTTAGAAGGCAAGGGGTCATGGTGGAGAGCCTCAGGTAAAGAACAAAATGGGGGTGCCACGGCATCTGATTGTCCTGATGCACAACCTATACTCTGGACAAGAGGCTACTGTAAGGACAGAATATGGAGAAACTGATTGGTTCCCCATCGGAAAGGGTGTGAGACAGGGTTGTATTTTATTACCCTATTTGTTTAATCTGTACGCAGAACATATCATATGGAAAGCAGGATTGAACCAAGATGAAGGAGGTGTGAAAACTGGAGGGAGAAACATCAATAATTTAAGATATGCAGACGATACCATACTCTTAGCAGAAACAAGTAATGATTTGAAACGAATGCTGATGAAAGTTAAAGAGGAAAGCACAAAAGCAGAACTACAGCTGAATGTCAAGAAGACTAAAGTAATGACAACAGAAGATTTATGTAACTTTACAGTTGACAATGAGGACATTGAACTTGTCAAGGATTATCAATACCTCGGCACAGTCATTAACCAAAATGGAGACAATAGTCAAGAAATCAGAAGAAGGCTAGGACTGGGGAGGGCAGCTGTGAGAGAACTAGAAATGGTCCCCAAATGCAAAGATGTATCACTGAACACCAAAGTCGGGATCATTCAGACCATGGTATTCCCGATCTCTGTGTATGGATGTGAAAGTTGGACAGTGAAAAAGGCGGATAAGAGAAAAATCAACTCATTTGAAATGTGGTGTTGGAGGAGAGCTTTGTGCATACCATGGACTGTGAAAAAGACAAATAATTGGGTGTTAGAACAAATTAAACCAGAACTGTCACTAGAAGCTAAAATGATGAAACTGAGGTTATCATACTTTGGACACATCATGAGAAGACACGATTCACTAGAAAAGACAATAGTGCTGGGGAAAACAGCAGAGAGTAGAAAAAGAGGAAGGCCAAACAAGAGATGGATTGATTCCATAAAGGAAGCCACAGACCTGAACTTACAAGATCTGAACAGGGTGGTTCATGACAGATGCTCTTGGAGGTCGCTGATTCATAGGGTCACTGTAAGTCATAATCGATTTGAAGGCACATAACAACAACAACATTTACATTTACTTGTTAAATTAAAAAATCCCCCAAAAGAGATATAATATGAATTTACCACAGCTGGGAAACAGTTTCCTCCTCAGAAGCAAAACTATGTGCAGTCATTTTGCCAAACCATATGGGCATCTACGGCCAGATAAAATTGATCCAAGAACTGAATCCAGCTCACAGACTGTCAGCTGGCCATTTCAAAAATATATTGTGACTGAGCACTTAACCTGCAAGTCACAGCAACCTATTTTCTCCATTTATCTATGTTTGTTTTTCTGACTAGCTAGTTATCATTCATATTGATTCTCCCTTTTGCAGGTTCCTGGCAGTCTCGGCACATTGAAAAAATGCCAGTCTCAATATTTTTTCATTGGCAAATTGCTGATTCATGAAACTGGTTTTTGGATCACCATACAGAGTTGTTCAAAAAAAGTATGGGTTCTGAGAATATGATAGTTTACTTATTCAAGCTTTTGGACACTGGTAACTGAAGAAACTTGAAGACTGACAAAAGACACATGGGGATTTCTTATAACTCTTTGTTATTATCAGAATATGAAACACACTAAGTCACTAGGGAGATCCATATGAATTTTTGAATTTATGAATGGATACAGTGAAAAACACCAGAACAACACAGTTATGACAGTAAGTACAGTCATATATGTCTGCCTCAACACTTCCAAATCTTAGTGGCAAGAGCAATACATGGTTTGAAGACTGCAGTGTAAAGTACTGCTTGACTACTGGGACTATGCTGGAATAAATATTCTGAGAAATGCTGACTGCAGGGCAATCCTATGCTTGTTTGCTGAAAGTAAGTCATTGGGGCTTACTCCCTGGTATGTGTAGTTTGGGCTGGAGCCTCAGTCCTTTAAATGCCTGGTTTTTGTAAGCATTGTGCCATTACTGTGAATTTCCATGGATTCCATATTGACAGGAAGAGCAATTCTTTCATACGGCTATGGAAGTTGAATAGCCATCCTTTCTTAAGCAGATGACTTGCTAATGGTCCAGGATGGTTGCTTGATGTTTCATCTAATGACAGATGTACTCCTGATGGTAAGGAATCTCTCTCACGCTTTCAGAGTCTGGGACAGTAACACAATCCAATTGGTAGGAGAGGACAGAGAAACAGTTCAAGCCAGTTTTTGCATCCAGCTCCATTCAGAGACTGTTGGGCAGCAAGGAAGTTGGTACACTAACAGAATCCCTAAAGTGTCCCATTGGTCCAGCACCAGAAACCCTGAACTGGCACTCAGTCAAATAGGAAGCCTGGAAGGAAAAATCAAATTCCTACAGATGACAGCAGCTCTCCCTCCCTGACCCTTAGGTCTGCTCTGGTGCTGCACCAAAAACCCAGGTGGACATAACTGAGAGAGGACAACTCCTCCCCTGCTTGCCCACCTAGATCTCAGTTATGCAAGCCAGGCTGGCCTCCTCATCCAAGATAAGATTATGGATGAGGGAGCTTTTGGTTAAAATCAATCTGGCATTCATCAGTAGGACCCACAGACACAAGTTCTGGTTGACAGGGCAACCCCTATACCCTTGGTTGGGTGTGTGTGGACAGCACAGCACAGTTGTCCTCTTCAGCTGGTTTGCCCCTCCTTCATGCCATATTCCCCCATATGCAGAACCACAGAAACAGGAACCCCCTCTGCTCCCTCCAAATGACTCCTCATTCCTCCTCCCAGGCACAAGCCCAAGCAGAATCCAATACAGATGTTAACATGGTGGCTTAAACCTCTTTCACTGTGTATGTGCTACATGGTGCATGCTCATGTACACATATATCTTACCTTATGAATTCTCTATGAATTTATGTACAATGTACAAAGGCACAAAATAAACATTTACAAAATAAAAATCAACTGCTGGGGGCAGGGAGAAAATCTGAGAGGGGAAAAAAAGAGAACACCACATATCTTGCAGCTGGTCTTGAAGTCCAAAACCTAGCGAGGCCAATCACAACCTGTAGGGTAGCCTCAATGGCCTATTTTTCCAGGCTTGGAACAAGCATGCCACATTCTCTGTAAATTCCAGGAGTGAAAACACCATGGTCAGTTTATTTATTTATTTATTGCATTTGTATACCACCCCATAGCCAAAGCTCTCTGGGCAGTTTACAGTTAAAAACATTAAAAACAAATATACAAATTTAAAAACACATTTTTAAAAAGCAATTTATTTCCTGTCTTAAGAACTCCTTCCCACACAACTACAGATTTAGAAATATTTTTTACCTTCTGAAGGTAAAAAGCTGGTTAATTTAGGGGGTTTTGTTGTTGTTGTTTAGGTGATTCTACATTTTGTCAGCATTGCATTATTTCTATTAAAGGGCATGACCTTACTAACTAGACGGTGAGCAGATGAGCATGAGTTCCTTCTATGGCACTAAGCAGGGTTCATGCTGTCAGTCACTGTGCGTGCCAATCTGGCTTTGTTGCCACTGTACTTGCACAACTGCAACCTCCCTGCCTTTTTGCCCCTCCCCTTTTTCCTCCCAGTAAGCAACAGTGTCACCATGAACGGTGAGTTCCTTCTGCCTTCATGATGACCATGGAATATATTATAACAGTATTTCAGAAGTTCCTCAGAGCTCAGCTGCTTCAAAGATTTCTGTCTATAGGTCTGGGATAGTTTTACATTGGTTCTGGATGAGCATTTTAAGTGCTTGGTCATACAGCAGCTCAGGTTCAGACAATGTTCCATGCTTTGGAAAGTCTAGAGCAGACTTCCCCAACCTGCTGCCCTCCATAGGTTTTGGACTATTATTTATTTTATTTTAGTTATTAAATTCATATCTCAGCTTTCCTCCCAAAGGAACCCAAGGCAACAAACAACAAGCAATAAAAACAATAAAAACATCTTCAAAACTGGGCTTGTTGGAAGACTACAATTCCCATCTTTCTTGACCATTGGACATTCTAACTGGAGGTTAGGGGAACACTCTGTCAAATGGTGGCAAAGGTGATATTATCTTCCCTGCAGGTGAAGAATCACGCAGACCATGACTCTCAAAATCAGTTATTCACATAGGAGATCATGTATGTATGACACAGAGGTAGAAGGATTGAGCAGATTCTTCACCAAGCTACTACTATGCTTCCCTGGGTGACTCTATGAAGCCAAACACAAGTCTCTACTTCTGTGGAAGTCTGACAAAGAATTGATAGGGCAGCTGCCATGAGAAATATGTGTGCCAGATATCAGAGAAAAATGAAAATGCTAACTGATAAAGGATTAGTTATAATCTATGAGTATGCTTTGATGGTGAAATAATATTTATGTTAGACAAAATTGGATGCATCTGTTTTAAAAATGCATCGCTTTTATTATTATTTTTAATGCTAGCTTATTACTTTCTGCTATACAAGTCTGTATAACTTAGTATTTAACATATGCAAGTTGAAACTGCAACAAACTATTTCAGGGTGGAGTGCTCCTATTCAGTGTTCCAATAAACCAGCCACGCCTTCTTTCAGGATGCTCCATTCCATCCCCGCCCCAAAAAACACTCCTCGTTGGGTTATATTTTGGGGGAAGGCTTGCTCCTTTGGACATTTTGTCCTAAATATTTTTGCTACTTTTCTAGATCTCTTTCAATTTGGATCCAGATCTCTTTCAATCTCTTTCAACCAGGCTTGGTTTTGGTACAGAAAAGGCCTTTTTCACCCTGTATGATGACCTGTGTTGGGAGAGAGACAGGAGAAGTGTGACTCTGTTGATCCTTCTTGATCTTTCAGCAGCTTTTGATTCCATCAGCCATGGTATCCTTCTGGGGTGGCTGTTTGAGTTGAGTGTTGGGGGCACCACATTGTGGTTGTTCTGTTCCTACTTAGATGGATGGCTCTAGAAGGTGGTTCTTGGGGACTACTGCTTGGCTCCATGCATTTTCCAGTATGGTTTCCCGCAGGGGTTGGTTCTGTCCCCCATGTTGTTTAACATCTACATGAAACTACTGAGTGGGGTCATATGGGGTATGTTGTCATCAGTATGCTGATAACACACAGCTCTATTTCTCCTTTGCATCTACAGGTGAGGCAGTGGATGTGCTGAATCAATGCTTGGTTGTGATAATGGACTAGATGAGGGCCAATAAAGTGATGCGTAATCCACAAGACTGATATGCTGTTGGTTGGTGGGTGGTTCCTCTGACCAGCTGAGTGGTATGTGGCCTGCTCTAGATGGGGTCACATTCCCTCTGAAGGTGCAGGTTTGTAGTTTGGGAATTCTCCTGGATCCACTGCTGTCACTTGAGGCACAGGTAACATTAGTGATGCAGAGTGCTACAAATGTGACCCTATCTGAACAGGGATAATCTGGCTGCAGTAATCTATGCTCTTGTAACCTCAAGGTTGGATGATTTGTAATGTGCTTTACATTGAGCTGCCTTTGAAAAAGGTTCGGAAACTTTAATTAGTGTAGAATGTGGTTGCCTGTTTGTTGATGGGTTCAAGGAGAACATATCATATAACACCAGTTCTGTCCCAGATACACTAGCTGCCTGTACATGTCTGAGCCCAATTGAAAGTGCTGGTTTTATGGCTCAAGGCCCCAATATCTTCTAGAACTTCTCTCCCAACACGAACCTACTCAACCTTTATATTTTCTTCTGAGGGAGACTCAGAGGATGGTGACAAGAGAGAGGGCCTTTTCAGTTGTGGCTCCCTATATGTGCAATGCACTCCCCAGTGAGGTCTGCATGGCACCTTTATTGACATCTTTTTGGCACCAGGTAAAGACTTCCCCCCAGGCATTTGATAGACCGCACTGATGTTTTGTATTAGTGTGCTGCCAAAGTTTTCTGTGGCTGTATGGGGGTGCTTGCTATTGTTTTATTATTTCTTTTTATTGTATGGTATATTTACTTCTCTTTTTAACAATGCTATTTTATTTATTTCTTTATTAAATTTATGTCCCACCTTTCCTCCCAGTAGGAGCCCAGGACGACAATGTTGTAAATCACTTGCAGACCTTCAGGTAACAAGCAACTGATAAATGTAACAACAGCAACACTTTTGCAAATTATGGTGTTTACTTGAGCATGCTGATGCCTCCCTCTCATTTTCTCAGTATCCCCAGTTTGGCCATCAAACGTAGAGCAGAGGTGAGGAAACTTTTTCAGCCCAAGGGCTACACTCCCTATTTCAGCCTAAAGGCCACAATCCCTTGTGGGGAACCATCAGGAGAGCTTATGCCAGTAGTAGTAGGGATGGGGGAGAAATTCGATTCAGTTCACATTTAAAGCAGAATCTATCAAGAATTATTTATTTATTTATTTATTATTAAATTTATATCCAGCCCTTCCTTCCAGAAGGAGCCCAGGGAGGCAAATTTGAACTTTCTGAAACAATATGAGAACCGAAACACAGTCATCCTTCGAAATTCGCACTTATCCAAATTTTGCAATGCTGTTCTCCAACCAAATGATGTTTACAAAAATGTATATATTCTAGAAAAGTGTGCATAAAATAAATATATTAAATAAATCAACATAACATTCATTATATTAGGAGATGCTGCTTGGAAAAATGTGTGCATTAATCAAAACAGCATACAAAATGTATTTATTAGGAGAAATTCACACTAAAATGCTGAAGAATTTTCATGAGGATTTTTTTTTTTAAAAAAATCACAAATTGCTGAAGAAAGGTGGAGAACTGAATTTAAGAAAAATGAGAAACTGAGAGAACTGAAATTGGCAGATCTTTTCATCCCTACTAGTGGGAAGGGCTAATGGCAACAGTGGGCAGGGCAACAGAGGTGAATCTTGCCTTTGTAAGAGGTAAGACTACATTCCACCCACACAAAAACCAGAGGTTTCGACACAGAGAGATGCACATCCCTCCACTGAGGCAAGCAAGAGGCGTTGTCACATTTCAAGGCCATATTTTAACCAGGCATTCTGACAAGGGCACAGAGCAGGGCTGATGAGTGGCATGTCTTGGGGAGGGGATGTGGCCTTTGGAGAGTCACAAGGGCCAGACAAAGAGGGCTGGAAGGCCATATTTGGCCCCCATGTCTGAGATTTCCCAGCCGTAACACAGAAAGCAAATAAATATATTACTGAAAAGCATATAAATTAATATATTAAAAGTTGCATCACACTGAAACCAACACACAAGGGAAATAGCTACATATCTGGCTTCATGACATATTAGAAGCAAATAATTTGCTATCCATGTCACCCATGTACATAATATAAGAAGATGAATATATGTAGTACTACTGAGAATCTGAAAACCGTCAGTATACTTTGCTCTGGCTGAGTTTCTACATCTGTGAGAGGATTCAATAATATTTTCCTTTCATTTTAATGATATTGAAGCAAAGGAGCACATGCCCTAAAAGGTCATGTAGTAAAGGCGGGATGGGAGGAGGCATAATACAGGTGGTAAGGTGAAATGAAGATAAGGAAAAAAGGCTGCATCTACAACACAGTATGAAAAAATGGATTTAAATTATAATTAACAGCTAAGAATCTCTCTCTCTCTCTCTCTCTCTCCCACACACACACACTTGCTCTTGTGGTTTTCCTCAACTAGCTGGCAGTTTAATGTTTACTATCTGTATATCAAATCAGATCAACCTTAATAACTATTCATTAATAGGCAAAAAACCTTGTGGATTAAGAACATACCTATAGCCCACAGATATTTCTATCAAACTTTAAAAAGCAGGGAAATTGGGCAGCTATAGTGAATGCACCAGGGGAGCAGGGCACCTGACCTCCTCTCTGAGATATTGTACTGCCCTAAAAAATGCAAACACAATTTGGGTTGATCTTTCACTGTCCAATCCACTTGCTGTGTAGCTTGGAAGAATTTGGTAACATCTGGAAGTGTAGTTAGTGAAGAGTGCTGAGAGTTGCTGGGAGATGCCCTGTTTGCCTCACAGAGCTTCAGTCAGAGCAGCTGACTGGCCACTGGAGCTCTGTCAGAGGAATAGGAGTCTCCTCTCAGTAACGTTCACAAACTACACTTCCCAGGATTCTTTGGGGGAAGCCATGACTGTCTAAAGTGAAATAAAGGTCTGGTGTGGGTGTGGCCCCCTGATTAGTCAAGCCCAGCAGCTGTGAGTCTGGCTTTTAGAACACTGACAGTTGGTTCTTACTTAGCATGCCCAAAATTACCATTGAGTTCAATGAAAAATGTCTTAAATTGATTAAAAATCAGCCACACATTTTTTAACTTTTAAACTGCAGAAGATGAAGGGCAGAGTATGGGGCAAGGTCAGTAATAGGATTACAGGTACTCTGTGAACATGACTGATTTTTAATGAATTTCAACAGATTATGAAAACTCTGGCAGAAAAGGGGTCTGGTTTTTTCTCTCTCTTTACACTTTGAACTCTTGATTCTCTCTGACTGTTTTGTGTATCGCCATGAAACTTTAGACGGTTGTGCTGAGTTCAGGACTATAAGTTTTGTAAGGTTTTGTTTTTCAAATGAGCTTATAGGAAGCATCAGAATGGCATGGGGGTATTTTCAATTTAACATTGCGGAATGCGAAAAATCCATGCTGACTATAGTATACAGCCACTCTTGTGGCTGTATAATGAGAAAAGGAGGCATGCTATGTCTGTATGTCTATGTATATATCTATGTATTTAAAACACTTATATGTCACATAATATTTGAGAAGATCAATGAGGTGTACAAGAGATAAAACACATACAATGAATAATAAAAATACATATATATATAACCGCACTATTGCAACATCTCCTGGCCGGCTTAGATAAACCAACAACTTTATCTGTTGCGAAGTTCATTTCCGCTGCCCAGCTGATATGTATGAAGACCCTTCTCCCTCCTAGTTAACTAACTTTTTGTCTATTATTCCTCAGCTCTGTTTGATATATACATATTTTATAACTATGGTTTTTATTATCTGTATAATCAATTGTATTGGGTCTATGACCGCACAATAAAATTTGATTGATTGATTGAAAAACAAAAATAATACCATAAAATACAATTGTTGTTGTTGTTGTTATGTGCCTTCGAGTCTATTACGACTTATGGCGACCCCACAAATCAGTGACCTCCAATAGTGTCTGTTATAAACCACCCTGTTCAGATCTTGTAAGTTCAGCTCTGTAGCTTCCTTTATGGAATTAATCCAACTCTTATTTTGTCTTCCTTTTTTCCTACTCCCTTCCAGTTTCCAATCTCCACCATGACCAAGCAATGCACCAACCAATAACAATAATCAGGAAATGCTTGAGTGATCAGGAAGGTCTTTAACATATGCTGAAAGCATAAAGCAGACATAAAGTAGACAGTCAATACCATATTTCTAAAGGGAGGGTGTTCCAAATGATGGGTGCTACCACACTGAAGGCAATACAGCCTGAAACAGCCTTGGTCGCCCTGTATGATGACCTTTGTCGGGAGAGGGACAGGGGGAGTGTGACTCTGTTGACTCTCCTTGATATCTCAGCGGCGTTTGATACCATCGACCATGGTATCCTTCTGGGGAGGCTCGCGGAGTTGGGAGTTGGGGGTACTGCTTGGCAGTGGCTCCGCTCCTACTTAGCGGATCGTCGCCAGAAGGTAGTGCTTGGGGAACATTGCTCGACACCCTGGACTCTCCATTGTGGAGTCCCTCAGGGTTCGGTTTTGTCCCCTATGCTCTTTAACATCTACATGCAGCCTCTGGGTGCGGTCATCAGGAGTTTTGGAGTGCGTTGCCATCAGTACGCTGATGACACGCAGCTCTACTTCTCCTTTTCACCTTCTTCAGGTGAGGCTGTTGATGTGCTGAACCATTGCCTGACCGCGATAATGGACTGGATGAGAGCTAATAAACTGAAACTCAATCCAGACAAGACTGAGACACTGTTGGTGAGCTCTTTCCCTGCCCAGATGGTGGATGTTTCTCCTGTTCTAGATGGGGTTACACTCCCCTTGAAGGAACAGGTTCGTAGTTTGGGGGTCCTTTTCGACCCTTCCTTGTCGCTTGAGGCTCAAGTGGTCTCAGTGGCACGGAATACGTTCTACCATCTTCGCTTAGTAGCCCAACTACGCCCCTATCTGGACAGTGATGATCTCGCCTCAGTTGTTCACGCTGTGGTAACTTCTAGACTGGATTACTGTAATGCGCTCTACGTTGGGCTGCCTTTGAAGACTGTTCGGAAACTTCAGCTAGTGCAAAACGCGGCAGCCAGGTTTTTGACGAGGACCAATCGGTCCGCACATATAACACCTGTCCTGGCTCGCTTGCACTGGCTACCTATTTGTTTCCGAGCCAGATTCAAGGTGCTGGTTTTGACCTATAAAGCCTTACACGGTGTGGGACCGCAATACCTTGTGGAACGCCTCTCCTGCTATGAACCTACCCGTTCACTTCGTTCAGTATCTAAGGCCCTCCTCCGGGTACCAACTCACCAGGATGCCTGGAGGATTGTTACTAGATCTAGGGCCTTTTCTGTGGTGGCCCCCGAACTGTGGAACAGCTTACCGGAGGAGATACGCCTGGCACCTACGGTTCTTTCTTTTAGGCGCCAGATTAAGACCTGGCTATACTCCCAGGCATTTTAATGTTCATGTTTTTATGTTTAATGTTTTAGTTTAATTCTGTTGCTCTTTGTTACTGATTTTATTCTAATATTGTATTTTAATCTTGTTTTGTACACCGCCCAGAGAGCTATTAGCTATGGGCAGTTTAGAAATGAAAATAAATAAATAAATAAATAAATAAATAAATACTCAATATAACCACAGGTTGGATTTTAAGAAAATGTGATGATCAATAGGCAGGCCAGTAAGAAACAAGGTGGTCTCTTGGTTAACCTAGTGGTCTCTTGGGTAACCCAACAAAGTGGTATTAAGTTGTTTAGGGCTTTATATACTAGTAACAAATCCTTAAATTCAGCTCAGCAGCATATTGATAGCCAGCACTGTTCCTTGAACAGAGATGTTACATGCTGATAGGAGGTTGCTCCACTCAGCAACCTAGCTGCTATATTCTGCACCAGTTGCAGCTTCTGAAAGCAACCTTAAGGGTAAGCCCACATAGATTTCATTACAGCAATCCATTCTTGAGGTTACCAGTGAATGGACCAGGTCCAGGAACATTCATAGCAGAGTACCAGCCAAAGCAGATAAAAAGCATTCATAGCCACTGTGATCACTTGGGTCTCCAGTAGCAGAGATAGATCCAGAAATATCTACAAATTACAGAGACTTGCTCCTTCAGAGGGAATGCAGCCCCTCCCAGAACAGGCAACTGACCTATATACCAGACCTAGCAACTGTTCACCTAGGTCTGGTTTGGTCTGTATTACCAAGATTTAGCTTCATTTTATTGGCCCTCATCAAGCCCACCACTGCATCCAAACAATGGTCTAAGACTTACACAATCACTCCTGATTCAGGTGTTACAGAGAAAGCGAGCTGGGTGTCATCAGCGTACTGATGACATTGTGCTCCAAATCCCATCATGACCACTTCCAATGGTTTCATGTAGATAATAAACAGCACTGTGGACAAGATGGTATCCTATGAGACTACACAGCACAACTCCCATGCCCAAATATTTAGTTTAATTGAGCCAAGCTGTTCAGGGTCTTCTGATGCAGAAGTCCTCTGGTGCAGCGTCTTCAGACTTAGCCTACCCTTTCAACAAGTGCAAGACTTCACTGTGCATGTACAGATTCCATCTTACGCAATTGAAAGGGCCAATATACTGTGATATACATACATATTTACATATAATACAGTGCATAAAAATGTAGCGTAAGCAAGTCGCATGAGAGGTTTATTTGGCCCTTCTTCTCTCAGAGCTGATGGGGATGCACCATAAAAGGAGCATATGAACTCCTTTTGGTAACTATGCAGAATCATCCTGTGATGAATTTAGATGTTTAAGATTAATCAAATGTTACGTTTGATTCTTTCTGTTTTCCAATAATTTGCATGATGATGTATTTTTTTTAATAACAAAATAGGTTATACTTAATAAAGATTGTGTGTTTATGGTGGTAGCCGCTTATGCTTGTGAGACTGAGAGAGAAGAGAGGGCAAGGAGAAAGAGAGACAAATGTGTCAGTTGTCTTCTGGACCATCATTGTGTTCACATTCTTTGAATAAGATCACATAATGCCATTTGAATAAAGCCAGAACAAATTCTACTTGAGAACTGCATGGAACAAATGTGGAACACAGAGGCCATGTTATACTCTTTGGTGACAGAACAATGGCCTTGTTACTGTTTGATCTGTTCCTCGCAGTTGATTTCCTTCTTTGTCCAAAGGAGCAAGTTATATTGCAGTTCAGAGCTGTGTTCATTTGCTTGAACCTTGACACCCCTTTTTGACAGATTTAAACAGTTAATAAAGGAATCAGCCTTTGTCTTCTAGATACTGGACTCTACCAATATTTATCTTAGGAACAAAATAAGCTTTTTCTAGAGATGTATGAATTGCTTTGGGATACATGCAGAATGTTGGGCATCATTAAAAATTCTAACTTCAGGCTAAGTATGACACATTGTATTTTATTATTATTATTATTTGAACCACTGCGTGATTACAGAGCATGCAAAACTCCTTGTTAATGAACACACGTGGTTTTCTTTTTAAATCGTGAAATACTACAATCCAAAATGTGGCTAAACAGTGACACTTGCTGAAGTAAAGACAAGCCTAAAATTCAAAATATTGGACAGGGCAAATCCATAGTCACCTTGACTAAGATAGCTTTGAGGTACAAAATTAATTGAAGGAGTAATTCACAATTCTAATGGATAGGACAGAAAATACAGACAGGATGGTCTACATGTAGTTGCCCTAGTCATTAGTCAATAGTCTTAATCTTATGTATAGAAAGATGGATTGACGAACGTGTTGCTATCTTATTTCACATTGCTAATTCTCTGAAGTGTTGAGATCCAAGGTAGCTTACAATAAAAATTAAACTGGCAGCACAATGAACTGACACTAATTGTAAAATGTTTAAAATGTTGCAGGTACCTAGGGATTATCAATTATTATAAAATATTTTTGAAATAGGTAATAATAATTAGGTTTAATTTTTTTAAAAAATAGTAAGAGATAAAAAGTATCTGTATTTCATTGTTGGCTATATTAGAACAAGCCAGGATCTCTAATACCATGGGAATGCCAGGGGGAAATGTGTTGTGTTATTGGTTCAGTTCGAGGACGTGGACAAGGTGCTTGGACAGGTTCGTGCGACCACTTCGGTACTGGATCCTTGCCCCTCTTGGCTAATTAAAACTAGCAAGGAAGGAACAGTTGGCTGGGCCAAGGAAGTGATTAATGCCTCTTTACAAGAGGGAGTGGTCCCTGGCTGTCTGAAAGAGGCGGCAGTGAGACCACTCCTGAAAAAACCTTCCTTGGACCCAGAGGATGTCAGCAGCTACAGACCAGTAGCCAATGTTCCGTTCCTGGGCAAGATCCTGGAACGTGTGGTTGCTGACCAGCTCCAGGCGCTATTGGATGAAACCGATTATCTAGATCCATTTCAATCGGGGTTCAGGCCTGGTTTTGGCACTGAGACAGCCTTGGTCGCCCTGTTTGATGACCTATGTCGGGAGAGAGACAGAGGGAGTGTAACTCTGTTGATTCTCCTTGACCTCTCAGCGGCTTTTGATACCATCGACCATGGTATCCTTCTGGAGAGGCTTGCGGAATTGGGAGTTGGAGGCACTGCTTGGCAGTGGTTCTGCTCCTACTTAGCGGGTTGTCTCCAGAAGATAGTGCTTGGGGAACATTGCTCGACACCGTGGGTTCTCCAATGTGGGGTCCCGCAGGGTTCGGTTCTGTCTCCCATGCTTTTTAACATTTATATGAAGCCGCTGGGGGCGGTCATCAGGAGTTTTGGAGTGCGTTGTCATCAGTACGCTGATGACACGCAGCTCTACTTCTCCTTTACATCTTCTTCAGGTGAGGCAGTCGACGTGCTGAACCGTTGCCTGGCTGCGACAATGGACTGGATGAGAACTAACAAACTGAGACTCAATCCTGACAAGACTGAGATGCTGTTGGTGGATGATTTCTCTGATCGGATGGTGGATATATACCCTGTCCTGGATGGGGTTACACTCCCCCTAAAGGAACAGGTGCGTAGTCTGGGAGTCATCTTAGACTCTTCCCTCACACTTGAGGCTCATGTAGCCTCGGTGGCCCGGAATGCGTTCTACCAACTTCGGTTGGTAGCCCAGCTACGTCCCTGTCTGAGTAAGGAGGACCTCTCATCAGTGGTACATGCTATGGTAACCTCGCGTCTGGACTACTGCAATGCGCTTTATGTAGGGCTACCTTTGAAGACGATTCGGAAGCTACAGCTAGTGCAAAATGCGGCGGCCAGACTGCTAACAAGAACTAAGCGGTCTGAGCATATAACACCTGTGCTAGCCCGTTTGCACTGGCTTCCAATATGCTTCCGGGCCAGATTCAAAGTGTTGGTACTTACCTATAAAGCCTTATACGGCGTGGGACCACGATATCTGTCGGAACGCCTCTCCCGATATGAACCGGCCCGTACACTACGGTCTACTACGAAGGCCCTCCTCCGGGTTCCGACTCATAGGGAAGCCTGGAGAGTGGTGACAAGATCTAGGGCCTTCTCAGTGGTGGCCCCCGAACTATGGAATGGTCTCCCCGAGGAGGTGCGCCTGGCGCCGACACTATCATCTTTTCGGCGCCAGGTTAAAACCTTTCTCTTCTCTGAGGCATTTTAATTCCTGTTAATTCTAAATTATTATATTTTGATTTTAGACTGTACAGTTTTGTGTACAGTTTTGTGTTATTTTTATTGTATTTTTAATGTTCACCGCCCAGAGAGCTGTTGCTAGTCGGGCGGTATATAAGCTTAATTAAATAAAAAAAATAAATTAAATAAAATTCTCAAGACCCAGTGGCCGAATTTGCACATAATACTAAGTTAAACCATGGCTTTAAATGAGTCTTAAAATTTTATAATTTTGCATCATGAACTTCCCTTCAGGCCTTTCCAGATGATCATTTCATGTGTAATAAAAGTGCAGCTGTTGCTCAGTAGTCATGGAGTATCCAAATGTCTTTTCCCTAGCTAATACATCTGTTGTGGAGTAATATCCCCAGTACTCAAGCAGCAATATTTTGTCACTGGGAAAATGTGATTTCCTCCGAGTTAACACATTTATTGTTTGAGTTCACTGCATAGTATTATTGTATGAGTGTCACTCACAAGTGCTTATTGGCCAGTGCCAAAAAACCACTTGTGATGAGAGAAATACACCAGTGCCAGTTAACCTTATCTCCTTCTTTTGTTATATAGATGGTAGATAAGGGGAATCTAAGGACCTAGTATATCTTGATTTCAGCAAGGTTTTCAACAAGGTTCTCCATTATATTCTTGTTGGCAAGCTGATAAAACGTGGGGTAGATGTTGCTACTATTAGGTAGATTTGTAACTGGTTGATGGACCATACCCAAAGAGTGCTCATCAATGGCTCCTTGCCAATTTGAAAGAAGTTACAGGTGGAGTGCTGCAGAGCTCTGTCTCAAGTCCAGGGTTGTTTAATGCATGACTATACATGACGTGATTGAGGAGTAAAGGGAATATTCATAAAATGTCCATATGACACCGAACTGGGATGGGTGGGGTAGCAAATACCTTAGAAGATAGAAACAGGATTCAAGTTGATCTTGACATGATGGAGAATTGGGCCAAAAGTAACAAAATGAATTTGAACAGAAAGAAATGTATTTAGGTAGCAACAATCAGATGTACGAATACAGGATGGGTAACACCCAGCTTGATGGAAGTATGTATGGAAAGGTTCTAGAAGGTTTAGGAGACTGCAAACTAAACATGAGTCAGCAGTGCCATGTGGTGGCTCATAACACTAATGGAATTCTAGGTTGCCTCAGTAGAAGTAAACTTTCCAGATCGTGAGAAGTAATGGTAGTAGGGTTGCCAGGTCAGAAGCATCCCAAAACCTGAGATTTTAGGGGCAGACCCAAGTGATGTCACAGGACAGGCGTGAGTGATGTCATGGGGCAGGCCCAAGTGATATCATGGGGTGGGCCCAAGTGATGTCACGGGGCAGGCCTGAGTGATGTCATTAAGCATGATACATTAAGCATCAATCACAGTTGCTTGGAGCGTACAATTAAAAAAAATATCTGACTGGAAATTAAGCTAGACATCTTAGCTAAAAGATGGAGCCTGGGTAGGGAACATTTAATCTAGCCTACTTGCTTTCGGCAAGAAGGATTTAAGTGCCTTCAGGCCAGGCCAGTCACCAGAAGGTCACTGTAGGAAGAAAGGAGCCTAGTGTTGTGGAGATGTTAGATGGGAGCATTCGGGAGTAAAGATGGATGTCCCTGAAGGCTGCAATTCTAAACACACATACTAAGGGACTAAGCCCCCATAGAACTCAACAGGACTTACTTCTGAGTAGATATAGTTTGGATTGTGCTGTTGGTAAAGCTTGACTAGGGATCCTCTGCAAAGACATCCATATCCAAGCCGGGTTGGCAACCCCCTGCCTGGAATGCCCTGCCCTTATCTTTTAATGTGGCTGCTCCAAACTTCTTTACAGATTTGACCCTTCACTTCAGAAAGAGGTCTGAGAAATGAGTAAGACTAAGAAGATTCTCTACCCTTTCTGTCTGCATAGATGCCCTCATCCTTCCCCTGTGCCCAGCAGAAGCTCTGGGCCAGGCGGGATGCAGTGGCATCTCATAGAGGACACCCTCCTCTTTCATGGGGTGTATGATTTGTCCTATCCCAGAGCAGATTTAAGTAAGTAAAATTAAGTATTTATTAAAGATAACAAAGCTAACAAGATTAACAAGATTTCTTCTTAAGGCACATAAGCATATGGTTTTAGTCAATACTAATCCGAACTCCACACCCTTCCTTCTCCACTCTCTCCTGGCAAACAACTCTCTCAAACCCCACCAAGCAACCCACTCTTTCTCTTCTCCCCCCAGATTCCACTCTCACTCTTCCTTTTATACGTTCAGCCATTTTAAACACTCAGCCAATCATCTAGCATTCTACTGCCCATTCACTCCCCCTCCTCTTTCACTCCACTTACCATGTATCTTCTAAACAACCAACACTTACCATATATACATTAATATAGGAACATCACATTCCCCCCCCCTTAAAACAACGGCAGAGTATTATTCCTGTTCCAGGATTTATACGTCGCATTAACAAATAAAAGTCTCTATGGGGAAAATGTCTTTCTTTGTTCCTCCGTCTGGTCATGTCACTGCAGTCCCAGCCACTTGCCTGGAAAGTCCATCGGCCAGTACATTGTCCTTGCCTTTGATGAACTGGAAGTCCACTTGATAGTCCTGTAGGGCCCAGGACCACCTCTGCAGCATAGTGTTATGGTTTTTCATAGTCTGCAACCATAACAAGGCCCGATGATCCGTTGTTACCGTGAATCTTCGTCCCCACACGTATGGGCGCAACTTGTTCAGTCCCCACACGACCGCTAGGCACTCCTTTTGGACCGACGAATAGTTTTTCTCCCTCGGCGTCAGCTTGCGACTCAGATACACCACTGGATGTCTGGTGCCTTCTCTCTCCTGTAGCAAGACGACTCCCAGCGCGAGGTCTGACGCATCTGTAGCCACAATGAATGGTTTCTCATAGTCTGGTGCTATTAATATGGGTCCTTGGCACAAGGCTTGCTTCAGCAGATCAAAAGCCTTCTGACATTCATCTGTCCATACCACACGCTCAGAACACTTTTTCTTTGTTAATTCATGCAAGGGGGTTGCAATTTCCCCAAAATTTCTCACAAACTTCCTATAAAAACCAGCCACACCTAGAAATGCCCTTACTTGTTTTTTGGTTAAGGGGATAGGCCACGCTTGTATTGCCTCCACCTTGCTCCATAAGGGGGTGATTTTTCCACTCCCCACCTTATGTCCTACACAGATTACTTCACTCACAACTTTCCCATTCACACAGCACGGTACAGATCTGATTGGGGCATGATCTCCAGTATCAATGGAATGTATAACTATACTGGTTCGGCCAGGTTTGTTGCTAAAGAGATTCCTATAGGTTTTCTAAACTCTCAGAATCTCTTCTTTTACTTCCTCCTTCACCTCCTCTGACCATTCCACTTGATCTACCCCTCCTTTGTCTTTGCTTTCCTGTACCAAATCTGGAAGTTCAGGCCCACGTCCCTCAGGGAATAAGGTAACTTGCAACACCTGTGCATCCCTGGTATGGTAAGGCTTCAACATATTTACATGAACCACTTTGCTTTTGTTTAATTGGTCTGTGGTGATTACATACGTCACTGTGTCAAGCCTTTCTCTGATGGTATATGGTCCTTCCCAGTTAGCCTGTAATTTGTCATGTTTCCTGGGTATGAACGCCATAACCATATCTCCCACATCATACACATGTTCCCTGGCTGTTCTGTCATACCACTAATGTTGCTTCTCCTGTGCTTGACTCAAATTCTTTTCCACCACCTCCATCATTGATGTTAATTTATTGCGGAATTCCAATACAAAATCTACTACAGATGTTTTGTACTCTCCCAGGGTTCCTTCCCATGAACTTTTTAATAGTTCCAAAGGTCCCCTCACTTTTCTAGTGAACATGAGTTCAAAGGGTGAGAAGCCTGTTGACTCCTGAGGGACTTCTCTGTATGCAAATAAGAAGCATCCCAAACGTTCATCCCAGTCTTGTGGGTGATCTTGAACATAGCTTCTGATCATGCCCTTCAAAACGCCATTGAATCTCTCTGTTAACCCATTAGTGGCGGGATGGTAAGTAGTGGTCTTTAGATGTTTTAGACCACAACATTTCCACATACATTGCATCACTTCTCCCATGAATACACTGCCTTGATCCGTCAGCACTTCATGAGGGAAACCCAGCCTCATAAAGATTTTTAATAAAGCCTCTGCCACTACAGGGGCTTCTACAGATCTTAGTGCTTCTGCGTCTGGGTACCTGGTGGCAAAATCCACCACCACCATTAGATATTTCTTGCCATGCCTTGTGGGTTTGGAAAAAGGGCCCACCAAATCTATTCCCACTCTATAAAAGGGTTGTCCAATTATAGGAAGGGGCTTTAAGGGTGCCTTAGTCTTTACTCCACTTTTTCCCACCTTTTGGCATATTCCACAAGATAGACAATGTTGTTTTACATCTTTGGAGATGTTTGGCCAATAATAGTGTGCCGCCAATCTCCTCTTGGTCTTTTTTATTCCCAGATGTCCTGCACATGGGACATCGTGGGCTACCTCTAGCAATCTGGTTCTGTATTTGCTAGGTACTATCAATTGCTTCACTGGTTCACATTCATCCTTTCTCTCAGCGGGCATCCACAGTCTATATAAAATCCCATTCTCACACACAACTTGATTCCTCAGTTTGTCAGTGAAAGGAATCTGTTGGGTCAGAGCTTGTTCCTTTATCTGCTTCAAACTTATATCTTTATGCAGCTCTTCCCTGAATTGCTCTGCTTCTTTCTTATCAGAGACCACTTGATACAGTTTGTCTCCTTCAGCAGGCCTGCTAGTGGTTGCTATGGTGACCTGAGGCTGGTTAACAGATTCCACCCTGTTTGTTTCAGCCCCCCTTAATATGGCTTCTTTTTCTCTGCCAATTTGCTGTCTGGTCACTACATAGATCTTTCCTTGGGCTCCCATTACATCTCTTCCCAGTATTACTGGTTCTTGTTGCTGGGCATTAATGCCTACTTTATATCGGCCCTCTCGGCCTCTCCAAGTCATTTCCACCAGGGCCACAGGCAAACTTTCTGGTTGACCCCTCACTCCTTGGATAGTCACAGTTTCCTGAGGTAATATTACCTCAGATTTTATTAAATCTGGCCTCAGTAATGTCTGAGCAGCACCAGTATCAAGCAATGCCCAATAATTTGCCCCTTGTACACTCACTTCCTCTCTCAGACTTGAATCAAGGTCTGTTACTTCTGTCCAGAACTTCTGGCAGAACTGAACCTTTTTCGCTGTTTCTAAAGCCTTGGGCTCTGTTTTCACTGCCCTTGTCTGAGCAGGATTACTAATGGGGTTGGCAACCTCACATTGAAAACGTAGGTGCCCCGGTCTACCACATTTGTAGCATAATTTCTCCTCACTTTTAGGGTACACAGATCCACTCTGGGGTGTCCTGTGCCCTTCAGATTTTAATGGAGGACTCACTCGCTGTGGTACCACATCCCTTCTGCCAGCATTTTATGGTCTGGGTTTAAAATCTCTTGATGTTTTCCCCACCCAGCCAGTTCTGTTGGAGGCGAAGTGATCCGCCATCTCTGCAGCCTTCTGCACAGATGTAGGGGAACGGTCTTTGACCAGGAGCCTTATTTCTGGTGGTAACTGATGGTATAATTGATCCAATATCATGAGGTTTTTCACCTCCTCCACAGACTGAGCTTTTGCACTTGTCAGCCATTTCCCAAATATGTCCAGCAGTTTTGCCCCCAGCTCCACGACAGACCTTCCTGTCTGTATCTGACAGTTTCTGAAAAGCTTTCTAAAGTAGTCAGGTCCCAGTCTGAACCTTTTGTATACTGCCTCTTTAAACTCAGCATAGGTGACGGGCTTGTCTGAGGGGAAATATTGGTATACCTCTGCCAATTCCCCTTTAATCAGGTTTGATAAATACTGCATGTATTTATCTTCAGGTAGCCCCCACAACTGAGCTGCTTTATCAAACGTGCTGAGGTAAATTTGAGGATCTTGACCAGGCTCATAGACAGCAAAGTCCTTTGGAGTAATTTTTATTTTTGCTCCATCTCTGTCCTTTCTTGTTTCATCAGAATGAAACTTCTCTCTTTCAAATTTTAACTTTTCTACTTGTAATTCGGCATCCACTGCTCGTTGCTTCTCCTTCTCCTCAAACCGCATTCTCATTCTCTCAGTTTCCATCCGCAATCTTTCAGTTTCCAACTCCCGCTGTTTGTCTTTCCCATCAGCTTCCATCCTCAATCTCTCAGCTTCCAACTCCCTCTGCTTGTCTTTTTCCTCAGCCTCCCATCTTAACTTCTCTCTCAAGTACTCTATATAAGCGGGATTGCTTAAATATCCTTCTGGGGTCTCTTCCCTGACAGGTTGTTTTTGCTGTGCAGTTGCAAATCCTATAAGTGCTACCCTCAATTCATCTACCCCTTTACCCTCGTGAGGTAAATTGAATGTTATGCACTTCTCCACCAGCTCCTCTCTTTTCATTTTTATGTATTCAGCCATGGTGTTCGAGTTCACTCACTCTTTGCCACACACTCTTTGCCAGTCACTCTCACAAGTAATCTTGTTTTGTTATTTCTGTCTGCCACACCACTGTTAAGGATTCTCTAGTATTCGTACCACTGCTACAGCCAGCACCTGTGACGTAGTCTCCTTTGTTCGTATCTGGATTCTCTGTTGTTCGTATCCCACCGCTACTGCCACCAATTGTGACGCCCTTCCCTGGCTCTCCCTGTCAGGTTCCTACCTGCGTGTGGCTACTGCCTGTCACTAGGCACCACCAGGGACTCCACCAGTCCGGACTGTCCTTTTTTATTGTTTCTCTCCCCGCTCTAGCACAGATCTCAACAGATCCCCCTGCTAGGCAACCACCAGTAACGTCCTAATACTAGTATTCCCAGAGACTCTGAATACTGGTATTGTTATTCTCTTCACCGCTGCCACCATTTGTTACAGTTTCCCTTCAGCCTTGGTCATTACCTTACCCTTCCTTCTGGTCTGTGAAACCCCAGCCAAGGATCAGGCCTTTGGTAAACCAAATTAAGTATTTATTAAAGATAACAAAGCTAACAAGATTAACAAGATTTCTTCTTAAGGCACATAAGCATATGGTTTTACTCAATACTAATCCGAACTCCACCCCCCTCCTTCTCCACTCTCTCCTGGCAAACAACTCTCTCAAACCCCACCAAGCAACCCACTCTTTCTCTTCTCCCCCTAGATTCCACTCTCACTCTTCCTTTTATACGTTCAGCCATTTTAAACACTCAGCCAATCATCTCACATTCTACTGCCCATTCACTCCCCCTCCTCTTTCACTCCACTTACCATGTATCTTCTAAACAACCAACACTTACCATATATACATTAATATAGGAACATCACAGGCACCCCCAGTTACTTATTTTTTCCTGTATGTTTTGGTCTGCTTTGATTTTGCATAGATGCCCTCCTCCATGCCCTGTGCCCAGCAGAAGCTCTAGGCCAGGCAGGATGCAGTGACATCTCGTAGAGGACAACCCCCTTTTCCTGGGGTATATGATTTGTCCTGTCCCAGAGCAGAGTTTGGGGTGGGCACCCTAGTTACTTATTTTTTATGATTTTATGACATCATTATGTATTTATGATAATATCAGAAGACTCATGATTTTGATTGCATAAATGTATTGTTAGTCTTGACAGGGAGAGTCCCCCAATCACAGTGATATATCATACAGGGTACCCCAAGATATTTTTGGGGTTCAGAGACATGTTAAGTTTGGCTTGAAGTTGCTGTAGTTGTCAACTCTTCTTTTTTAGTGTTTTGAACTTTCAAGCAAATAAGGAACTGGGAACTAGGAACCAACTTCAGCGTCGTATCAGTTGCAGTTGAGGGGCAAAATAAAACACAGAGACATCAGCTTGGGTTGAACAAGGGCCACTTTATTAAATTACAGCAAACAAAACCCAATTTAAAGTAACCTGCAGAGGGAAACCTAGGTGCGGGAACTGACTATAAGCAAGTAGCTTGCCATACAGCTCTCGGGAAACCAGCCCCTGCTGGGGCAAGGGCAAGCCCATGTGCTTACCCCTTACCCTGGCCACACCTTATAGGTGAGTAGGGGGGCCTTCCTATGTCATCCCCACCCAGGGCCGTATAACCTTTGGGTAGATGAGATAAGTTGGCCCCAGAGGCAGCCTATATCCTGCCCTCGAGCCATAAAGCCCTGACAGACAGGCCTCCGGAACCACCAATCACCTCCAAAGGTGTCTAAGGGGGCCACCTAGCTGTCCTTACCTATTTCCCCTCCTGCACTTTCCCGCACCAGTGCTAGAATAAGCTGTCCTGTAGGACATTAACCTTTCAATATATCAAATTAGCCGCATTAGCCGAAACCACCTATTGATCACAACACCCCCAACCTGATCCCCTCCCCCGATCCCCTCCCCCTTCCATAGTGTGGAGCAGGCAAAAACCTGCCTGCCAACGAGGGTGGGCAGGATAAAAATTCCTACTTGGCCCCAAAGTGACCCCTAGGCACACCATAAAAAAGGGAGGGCAGGGTGGGTGTCGCGCTGCAAAGAGGAAGGTAGGAGGGGTGCCTGGACTTAAATAGTCCCAGAAGCCCCACCCCTCCATGCTGCACACCGCGCATGTGCAATAGTCACGACGTGTGACTTTACCCCATTCAAAGATGGAGGCAGCAGCTTTGCCCCCATCTGCAACTAGGCCCCGCTCGTCAGGTGCGTGGCAAGCATGGTGTCATTTAAATAGATTAAACAGTCGCAGGGCGGCTGACATTTTGGTGTATATCACGGGAACCAGACCACCTAGAAACTTAATTTTTTTTTAATTGAAGCTGAGAGTCCGGAGATTAAGGAGTGCTAGCAGGAGAGCCGGAGGGCCCCCCAAAATCTGGAGACTCCGGCCGAAAACCGGAGACCTGGTAACTCTAAATGGTAGTTACCACTCTATTTTGCTTCTGCCTGATCTCACCTGAAGTGTTGTGTCCTGTTCTGGGCACCACAGTTTAAGAAGGATATTGACAAACAGGAACATGCCCAGAGAAGGGTAGCAAAGATAGTAAGAGGTCTAGAGATGAAGTCCTATGAGGAAAGGTTGAAGGATCTGGGTATGTTTGGCCTGCTGAAGGGACAATTAAGAGCTGATATGATAGCCATCTTCAAATGTTTAAAGGGCTGTCACATAGATGATGGAGCACATTTGCTTTCTGTTGCTCAGAGGATAGGATCTAAACCAATCAATTAAAATGGCAAGAAAAAGGATTTGCAGACTAAACATTAGAAAGAACTTTCTGATGGTCCACCAGTTTGACAGTGGAGCATACTCCCCCAGAAGATGCTAGATTCTCCTTTGGTGAAGGTTTTTAATCAGAGACTGTACGGCCAAATTTAGGGATGTGTAGTACTGGATTTCCTGCCTCAGCAAGGGGTTGGACTAGATGATCTTTGAAATCTCTTCCAACTCTATGATCCTATGATTCTAAGTGTACTTCTCTGATTCATGCAAGAATGGTAAAATGTAGCCTGGGAGAAAGTCATAATTCTCCATAGCAATGTTACACCCTGTCTTGTGAGGGCAGCCTTAGAAACTCATAGATTTTCTAATATGCAATAATCTAAGCATAGGGATAGAACTGAGAGTAAACTAAAAACAAATTAGAGATTTTTAAAAACTATGTATGTGGGAGGTCTAGGGTAGGCAATGAAGTTGGTTTAAAACTAGCCAAGTGGCAACTACAGCTTTTACATGTGTGATGGCTACATAAACTTGTTTGCTGTAGGAATCTAGCAGAGTGACATCTGTACATTGAAAAACACAAAGCTGCAAGCCCAAAGCATATATTTAGCCTGTATCTACAAAACCTGCAGAAGAGCATTAAATCAGCAAAATGAAAAGCAACCAACAACCAGACAAGAAACATAAAAATGAGCTGGCTACTCTAAGGCACAGCTACAGTAATTATTTCAGTCTTTTGCTTACGGGGGTACCAACTGTTTACAATTTACTGTTTGGCAAAGCTGGGTGTTCTCATTTTCTCTCCTGGTTCAGGAGTCAAAAACATATGCTACCTTTCATAATGAACTCGTCTAAGATTTGAAGCTATCCATATTCATGTCACAAGAAATGTTTACGCGAGAGCAAAATGCTTGGATATCCAAATAAATCAGAAACATCTCAAACTTTATATTTCCTTATGCTTCTTTGGCATAGTAAAGTAGAGAAATGTAGTTTAATTAAAAATAAAAACAAAAACCCCTTTTCAAAAATCATTGCACTCTCAAAGTAATGCAAGTTAATGTGTAGTTTTGTGTAGTCTAAAGATTTATTGCCTATCAATAGATACAATGAAATGTAATATAATCATATACTGTACACACCTTGCATATTTTCCATCTTCTCTGCATAAATTATATATTCATTTTCATAATTATACTCTTATTTTTAGTTTTAACATAAGCTGCTATTAACTCCTGAGAGCCTATGAAAATGTTACTGTGTTGTGTACCTATGCAAGTAATATTGAAATGTTTTTTTTAAGGCATCTATTTATTTAGAATATGCCTAGATTATTCTCAACCTACCCAGGATGTATTAAAATGGCCATCTGGATAAATGATGACTACTGGGAAAAGTCCCAGTTTACAGCAAGCCTATTACATGCAGGATTCAATGTTTGGCATGCTGTGGCATGTCAACGATCCAATGCATGATGAGGAATGAACTGGCTAGCCACAGCTGTCTTTCCCAGTGGCTAATGGTTGCCAAAAGATTGCATGGACAGGCCTTTTACTAACAAGAACAACATTACTATATAACTTCAGTAGGAATTGCTGATTGATTACTGATTTTAAAAAATCAGCTGCCTTCTTGTTATGCAGTCATGGCATGCCAGTCCAAGATGGTTCGACAGCGAATGTTTGTCCCTCAAACGGCAGTTAAGGAATGTTTATCTAAAATACCGTCATCAAAATCTTAACTATCTGCCTCCTGATTACTATGCCATAAAAAGAAAATATAAATCAACGTTGGCCATCAAAAGGAGGTTGGAAGTCCAAGAGGAGTGGAATAGCCTGATTCAAGCATCTAGGTCCAAAAACGCCAAAAATTTCTGGTCCATTATTTCTAAAGCCTTTAGGTTTTCGCATTCTGCTCCATGCAATATTCCCCCTCAAAGTTGGGAACAGCACTTTACAGCTATGTACGTGAACACTTGACACAATGCCCCATCTTGTTTTCTCCCCCCGGACTCTTCGTCGCTTGCGGTATGGTTACCTGTTTCTCAGAATGAAATAAGGGATTTGATAATTGGGCTACAAATGGGTAAGGCACCTGGCTCAGATAATATCCCTCCAGAGCTATTAAAAAACTTTCAAGATTGGTGGGCTCCACTATTGGCCAACTTATTTACTAGATTCAATGATACTGGTCATTTCCCTGCAGCTTGGCGTGAAGCAATAATCATACTCATTTTCAAAAAAGGGGATACAGAGGACCCCACAAATTATAGGCCCATAAGTTTATTATCTGTAATAGGTAAGTTATAGGCTTCTTACCTGAAAGTAAAACTCCATACCTGGATGGAGGAACATGATATTCTCGGAAGGCAGCAAGCAGGGTTCAGGAGAGGACGTTCCGTTCTTGACCATTGTCTTCTCCTGAACCACCTTGCCGAAAAATACAGAAGTCAAAGGGGTAACGGCTTATATGTTGCTTTTGTTGACCTAAAAGCTGCTTTTGATTCTATCCCCCGTGATAAACTTTGGACCAAATTAGCTAAAACTTCCATTGATAAAAGGCTTCTTTTTTTGATCTACAACTTTCATCAACATACATCCTTGCGGGTTCGCTGCGGATGCGAAGGCGGTTTAACTAATTCTATCCCTACAGACACTGGGGTGAGACAGGGATGTATTCTAGCTCCCCTGTTATTCAACCTGTATTTAAATGACCTGAACGCTCGCTGTCTTTCTCACGACCATCATCCTCCTAAAATCGCTGCACTAAGCTGTCCCCTATTATTATATGCAGATGATGCTGCCCTTCTTTCTTTCTCGAAGGTGGGTCTTAAGCGAACTCTCTGCACTTTTATGGCCTATTGCAGTGAGAACCTGCTAACTATTAACTATGCTAAAACAAAAATCCTAGTGTTTCCTAAACGAATAACCACCCCTGTTTGGACTATTAATGGCCACCAAATCGAACAGCTTGACCATTACAAATATCTTGGTATTACCTTTCACTCCTTGCTGAACTGGACCACCCACATAAGGGCGGCGCTGCTGAGTGCCAGGAATACCATAAAGGGTCTGCTTCATTATTTCTTTTACAGAGGGCAATTCATTCCAGCTCTTATTCAGATCTTTAAAACCAAGATCATCCCCCAACTTTTATACGGTGTCCCAATTTGGATCCATGCATTCAACTCTTCAGTTGAAGCGGTGCTTTCCACCTTTCTACGCCAACTATTAGGTGTCCCAAGATGTGTTACCTCGGCTGCCCTTAGATTAGAATGCGGGCTTACCTCGATTGAGTGTCATGCTTGGCTGATGTCTGCTAACTACTGGGCCAAATTATCGTTTGACCCCCCCCTCTGGTTTTTTATCCTTCCTTTGGAGCGACAATTTTTTCTCTATTTGGAACAGAAAAATGGAGACGAAATTGGCACGGAATGGCCTCTCTCAAGAATATCTATCTCCTCATTCTCCTGCTTTTGCTAAATCCATTATCTGGTCCCGACTTAGGGACATTGATTTTCAAACTTCAATTGCCATGGCTTCCAAAATATGTTCTCCCCTTCATTTGAATTTAAGATTCGAATGTGGTAAGTTCGCCCCTTATTTGGATTTTCTTTTTTTTTTTTTTTCAATAATTTTTATTCAGATTTTCATAAAACATACAAGACAAAATCATAAAACATTCAAAGACAAAAAACAAAATCAAAAATAGTTAAACAAAAAGAAAAAAAGAAAAGAAGAAAAAAAAAAAAATAAAGAGTAAAATATTGACTTCCCATTTGTCAAAGATCAAATCAGTTATAAGTCTATAATATATAGCAATCCTGTCTCTTAAGTCATATTATAAAATCACTTTCCTCCGGTAGTTATCTTACTTAATCATCAAATCTCATAAACATTACTTTATTCTTTCCACAAAAAGTCAAAGAGAGGTTTCAATTCTTTAAGAAATATATCTATCAATTTTTTTTTCCAGATAAGCATATCGATTAATCCATCTCATTACTAATTATGATAATCTTATTGTCATAACCATAGTCAAAATAAACATTTCAATTAATCCATCACATCAGAATCTGTTAGGTTCAGTAATTTCAATAGCCATTGTTCTATTATCTCTATTAGTTCCATTTTCCATCTTCCATCTTCAGTAGTCTTGTTAAGTCCAGTAATTTCAATATCCAATCTTCCATTATCAGTATTCCATAATAATCTTGCTGTCAAAGCCATAGTCATATAATAAGAGTCTGATGGGAATTACCTCTATCCCAAATATTTTCTTGCCATCCATTCTGAATAAGTTGCTGAAATACTGCTGTAAAATCATATCTCTGTTCTTTTTTTCAAAATACACTGGGTCATCTCTTAAAAGTTTTTCCATTGTCACATGGCTGCAGTTAATTCCATAGATTTTCTCTATATTGGGCTCCATCACATCATTCCAGTCCAGAAGATAATCCATGCCATTGATAACTTTATCTCTAGAATCTTCATTAATTTCTTCAGAGATAACATTGAGTTCCAAACAATAGATTTTATTTCTAAAGTCCATAGACTCCAAATCTTGTTCCTGTTCCACGTTTGTTCCAATCTCCGGGATCTCCTCTCTCACAGGGACCCCTATTCCAGTCTCCAGGGTCTCCTCTCTCACAGGGACCCCTATTCCAATCTCCGGGGTCTCCTCTCTCACAGGGACCCCTTCCAGGGTCACCTCTCTCACAGGGACCCTTATATCTTTAATCTCCTGCTTCATTTTACTCAATTCAATTTTCGTTATCTCAATCTCATTCATTATTCTCTGAAACATAGTTATTTCCAGATTCTCAGCCACTTTCTTAATTGCCATTTTAAAAGAAAAATATAGGAAAACCACTTCTTATTTCAGCAACAATTGGGTTAATACTCCAAACTTGGTGACATCACAGTATAAACAGAGCAGACAGCCTTATCTCTCCAATAGTTAAGTAAACAAAATGCAGTTCCCAGGATCGAAGCAATTAATGGCAATCGTCAAGAAACAGATTCGTCAAAATAAAATAGACCAAAAAGAGAGTAGTCTCAAAACAGTATAATATTTTTCAAAATAAAAATCTGGAATAGAAATCCCTCTTCTGTGTGTATCTTTAGAATGCAAATCCAGGACAGCTTTTTGCAACAAAAACAGAGATAAGCTATTAATTAGTGCGTAGCAGAGAGAAGTTACGGCTCCCCAGTGAGATGTCAAAAACCGATCAATCTGGCAAATCTCTTTTAAACAGCAACAATTTAAGTCAAGTAAAAGAAAAATATAGAAAGAAGGGTGCTTGCCTGTTAGTGCGTTCTCTCTTAGAAGATAAGATGAACGTTCGCTTTAACAGATAGAGCTTGCTGTTGAAAATCCGTCCCACCTTCGTCGGCTGGACCTCGTCCCATAAATTAATGAGATCTGGTCGTCCCAACAAAAATAGGCTTTGAGGTTAATCTCTTCGTTTCTCCCTACCCGGGAGAAGTTTAATCAGTCAAAAAAAAAGAAAAAACTGACTGATATATCTGAATAAGCTTCTTTTGAGGCAGGAGCCCGTCTCAAAAGCAGGCACAGGCTAAGTCACCCTTCCCGGAAGTCCCTTATTTGGATTTTCTTACAGGCCCCAAATTTCGCTTAGCCTTTTCTAAGGCTAGGTTTAATTCTCTACACTCTGCAGTTCTGGAAGGGAGGTTCTTGGGCCTTCCCTATGAACAACGTGTCTGTCCCTGCAGAGCGGGTAATATTGAAACTATCCAACATATGCTTTTTTCCTGCCCTTTATATTCCTGGACACGCAGTAAGTTCCTAAACCCCTTAATGGCAAGTGTCCCTCATAAGTCTCCCAAATCCATGATAATTTATCTTTTATCTGGCTCAAATAAAGAGATTACCACCCAAGTCGCAAAGTTTTTATATGTGGTCCAACAGAAACACAGAGCTATTACTACTAGTTAGTAAGATATTGGGTACTACTCAACTTGCCACTATTTTTATTTCTGCTCTATTTGATTATATTGTGTTTTGCATTGCATTTTAGTTTAATTTCGTTTTATTCTGTAAATACTATGGGTCTGTGACCACAATAAATTATTATTATTATTATTATTATTATTATTATTATTATTATTATTATTATTATTATTATTATTATTATTATTCAGTCATGGCAAAGTTCAGTAGCACAACGGGCTATATCCCTGTGGTACCTTTGTGCAAGCAGCACAAGAGATTTAGACCCAGCAGGATGCATCTACTAACAAAAGAGAAAGAGAGACAATTTTGCTGGCCCTGCTCTGCCCTGTATCCCCCAGCATTTCCTGAAATCTGTTCTGCAGAATAGTCCCCCAACCCTCCAGAACAGATTTTTGGGTGGACATTGGCGAATGCAGGGAGGGAGGGGAAATAATCAAACATTGCCTCCCTCCCTGCCTTTGTTAGGAGACATGTCCTGCTGGACTAAGAGTTCTAGGAGAACCAACTGGATTCTGCCCATAGAAACTATAAAACATTTACAAAAACACACACTGTACCTTTGAAAATATCTCTACCTTACATTGTACTTGCATGAGGTGGGAAGAATAGGGGATGTATTATCTAAATCAGGTGGCAGTGAATCCCAAACCCAGGGGCCGATTATGGCCCTCCAAGTCTGGCTCTTGGGACCCTCCCCAAGCTACACATCCTCCCCAGCCACACTCCTAGAGTTCCTGCTTTGCCCCCTCCTTGAGTTTTTGCAGGGCTGGAATATATCCTTGAACTCTGATCGTGCTTGTTGGTTGCCTTGCCTGGAATGGATGGAGGATACAGAGGGATGTGTGGTGAGTGTGTAGAAACTAGTCTAGGGTACAAAGGTAAAATGTGCATTCATTACTCCATCCACTCTTGCCTCTGGTCCCACCCACTGCTGGCATGTGGCTCACAGAAGGTTGCCCAGAAGGCAACATGGCTGTTAGGCTGAAAATGTTTTTCACCCCAGATCTAAATGCTACATGTATTGAAGGTTGACTGTACTGTTCTAAATAAATTTGCTCAGAAGATATTTCAGTTTCAGTAACCCTGAAATCATGTGACACTGAGAATGTTGAAATGCTGCTCCTGCATGTGCTCACTGTATGTATCATATTTCTTTCATTTGGACATTTTTATACCACTTTTCAGGCAAAGTGATTTATGGAAAATCATTAAAATATCAGTAATTTTTTTATGCTGATGCCCTCTCACCAAAGACTCTTCCAAACACAAGTACCAGTTCTCATCTGGTGTCCTAACTTTACCCAATGACACTCACAGGAAAGTGGGAATTGTAAGGAAAGTAACACAGGAAGGTGTCTTATGCAGAATGAAACCATTCATCTACACTGATTGGCAGTGTCTTTCCAGGATTTCAGACAGGGGTCTTTCCCAGCCCTACCTAGAAGTACTAGAGAGGGAACCTTGTATGTTTGCATAAAAAAACCCTGCGCTCTACAAGTGAGCTGAATCCCTTTCCCTAAATGTTTAAAATACTGGTGTCGAAATGAGTATTTACCCAGGTGGCACCCTGGCCACATGGCTGTGATTTCTGGGTGCAGCCATATTGAAAACAGAAAGTTTGAACCAGGCTTTGCTTTACAGCAGTTCTGTGCATAACTTGAAACTATTGCAAGATAAATACTATTGCGTATCAAGAAAGACTTTAGTGTATTTCATTTAAACTGATTGCTTGCTAATACTCAAGGATGATCAGATGATATTTCCTAAGTGGCATGGGAGATTATGAGGTAGATTTTTTCCTCCTGAAGGAGAGGTCTACTTGCAGGATGGGGCTTGCATGTGTATTTGACAGGGAAAAACAGACATGTCACAGTTGGATTGCAGCCCTAAATGGTTTAGGGCCAGAACACATGCAGGAGACTACCTACTCCTGTATAAATATGCCTGTCACTTGAGCTCAGCAGAGGAGACTCTCTTCCTTATCCGACCAATAGCTGAGACTCAACTGGTGGGAATGCAGAGCCTCCTCTCTGGTGATATTGGGTTGTTTAATTATTTTTTGTAGACTCCTCAAGACTGAGTTGTTCTGGCTAGGCTAGTATTCTGTTAGCTTTGCTGTTTTAGTATAATTGAATCTTGATCATATGATTTTTGATGCCTTCACCCCAATTTTTATTTTTATACTGTTTCATTTTTAGTGCCTGCCTTGGGCATTTCCAGATGCAATGTGGGATATAAATCAAATAAAACGAGTAAACAAACATATAGCTAGCAGGAGAAACAGGACTGATTTTTGCAGCTGTTGAAAGTTGGATCTGTGGTATTGGTGGGGAGGGGGACTTCAAAGGCAGACTGTTCACTTTGTAGAATTACAGCTGCTTTACAGACTAGAGGTGTCTGCTTGGGTGGCTATCCTCTCCTCTGTTTCAATGCATACAAAAATCACATAAGAATCCAGTGCACTCCCTTATGATGTGGGGATGGGGAAACTTTTAAAAAGATATCCCTGGGATTTCCTTCTGCCCAAAGGTGAGCTGGTGTCAGAGGTCATCACTGCAGGGTATCTGCTGAAGCCCATGCCCCAGAAGGTGGCACCTGTCAACCCCCCCCAATGCTACTCCTCCTTCCCCTCCTTGCTGTCACTGTTCATTCATCTGCCCTTTCAAAGTGAGGAAGCTGTGACAGGGGGAGGAGAAGATGCCTCCACTTGCATTGATCTCTCCTTCTGAGCAGTGGTGCAGATTTGGCCCAGTGGGAAAAGGCAAGTCAAGGGCCACAGCAACAACAAAGAGAAGGTAAGTGGGGCTACTAAGGAAGGAGCCCCCCAGGCCATATTTCCCAAAGACCCCCCAAAACCTGAACCAACAGTGGCTCAGAAAAGTGAGGTGAGTGCCTCTCTTCATAACAGTCTGCTCCACTGAAACTGATGGGACTCGCTTCCAAGCAGATGAAATTTGGACTAAGCACTTAACCTAATGTAGAGGCAAATGACCAGGATATGTAGTCGAGTAGTCAGAACTCTGCTATCTTCATTCTGGATGAAGTTGTTCACATCTTATTTTGGTTACCAGACTGCCTTTAGCTAAACCGTGCTTTCCAGCAGCTGCATGTAGGGACCTATTGTTTCCCAGGGCTATATTTCTCTGGGTCATCTGTTGGTTTTGTTATGCATTTCTGCCGGCACAGCATGTTCTGTGAATTCCCTAACATCCCATATATTCAAAATACCCTGGATATTATAACACTCTGTACCTTCCATTGCCATGAACATGTGTAATGTCTTCTGGATCGTGGCATGGATGGAAATGAGAGGTTATATTTTATATTTGCCATGTGGTCCCAGGTTTTTCTTCTAAAACATTAGAATTGTTGTATTGTGGCCTTTTGAATAATCTAAGGCAGCCTTCACCAACTTGAAGCCCTTCAGTTGCTTTGGATTAGAATTCCCACCGGCACCACCCAGCATTGATGTAGTTTATGACAGTCATATGCCGAAACATCAGGAGGCCACCAGTTTAGCAAAGGCTGATCTAAGGATTATCAGCATGTGATTACACCCTTACCATGTCTGTACACATACCATACATTAAAAACATATCCCTTTTCCAAGACTCCTGGGAACTATAGTTTGTTAAGGGTGGTGGAAATTGTAGCTCTGTAAGGAGTAAACTACAGTTCCTAGGATTTCAGGGGTGTCTGCTTTAAATGCATGGTATGTACACAGCCTATGTTTCAGTCCTGCTGTTATTGACCTAGAATGTGGAGTTGGCAGATTAATTCAATGCAGGACAGGAGTCCTCCCCCTTTAAGAGAGCACTGGAGTGAGAATTTCAGCAAATACCATTTCTTCCTGCTGCACCCATCATTATAGCAAAACCTGTTCCTGATGAAAGTTATCTCTTATTTGCAGCTGTTAAGGTCTCTGGAGTCTCATATCAAATCCAGCAAACATAAAACAAACTGTATTCCTTCTCTGTGATAGTAATGTGGTCAGAGCAAATCTATTGATGAAAATGTAAACTACTTATATTATATTATATATGTAATATACATTATATATTATGCAATTTCATTAAAATAGGAGAGAATGTGTTTTTATTTCACCAACCTGAAGGCACTGTTCCAGTTTTTCAAGCTTTGCTCTTTTGGGCTCTCTGTGTAATATTGATGAGTAAAGCTGGTAGAATTCTTCAACAAGAAAATCCCTGTGTCAACTTATATTATTAAGCAGCAACAATCTCTTGCTAAAAGTGATTGGGTGAATGGTGCTGTCAGCATGTTTTGCTAATGTATATCATATGTATCTTAATGCCTTGGGCTCATCTGTCCTCACTGGATTTATGGATTTTACTCAGGCTTTTCTGCTAAAGGAGAGGGGGAAGGGGTTGTTGGTCTGCAGAAACTTTGGGCACTTGTTTTACTATCTTCCATTGAGAGACTCCTCATACTTTGACGGGTGCAATTCAAGAAGTGTGCTGCTGCTGAGAGTGGAATGCTTGTGGTTGAAATTACCACATTCTTGCCTATGAGTCATTTCATGACCTAGAGCACACAGGGCAGCAGAAGTCTTTTGTACACATCCAACAAAAGGGCATTGGTCATTAACTTCACCTTATTTTGGACATCAACTAGAAACTTATGATGCATGTTTTTTTTGTCCAAAAATGGAAATATCAGCTGCTTGCAACAGGGGTGGGTGGGTTGATAATTACTGGGATCACACAGCAAGCCAGGAGTTTAACCCTATCGTCTCTTGCTGTGGTCCTGATGAAAATTGTTCCAAGTTGCTATGTGCAGTGGGAGAGGAAAGCTCCCGCAGCATTTTCTCCCAATGTAAACAGCAGCTTCCAAGGAGCTATTTTTGTCAGCACTGCAACCAAGAAGGAAAGGGTTAAACCTCCCCTCCCTACATGTTGTAATCAGGATACTCATCAGTCCCCTTCCATCCCTGCCAGCTATTTCTATTTTTTTTTTAATGCATGTTACAATGGTAGTCGGTGAGCATTGGGACTGATAGGGCAGGAGGCAGGGAGATCAACAGGAATGCAGAGCCAGAACTAATGACAGACAAAACAAGAGCCAGGCATCCAGTGTCGACTAATTATAGCTCCCTCTCTCTTGCCCCAATACTCCTCCCTGCTGAGTTCTACAAGAAGCAACACTGGGTCACATCCACATTAAGGCGACATCCACACACTAAATTTGAATCACACTTAAGGTACATAGATTCCCCCAATAAATCCTGGGAACTGTGGTTTTTTTTTTTTTTTTTTCAATAATTTTTATTCAGATTTTCATAAAACATACAAGACAAAATCATAAAACATTCAAAGACAAAAAACAAAATCAAAAATAGTTAAACAAAAAGAAAAAAAGAAAAAAAAAAACAAAAATAAAAAATAAAGAGTAAAATATTGACTTCCCATTTGTCAAAGATCAAATCAGTTATAAGTCTATAATATATAACAATCCTGTCTCTTAAGTCATATTATAAAATCACTTTCCTCCAGTAGTTATCTTACTTAATCATCAAATCTCATAAACATTACTTTATTCTTTCCACAAAAAGTCAAAGAGAGGTTTCAATTCTTTAAGAAATATATCTATCAATTTTTTTTTCCAGATAAGCATATCGATTAATCCATCTCATTACTAATTATGATAATCTTATTGTCATAACCATAGTCAAAATAAACATTTCAATTAATCCATCACATCAGAATCTGTTAGGTTCAATAATTTCAGTAGCCATTGTTCTATTATCTCTATTAGTTCCATTTTCCATCTTCCATCTTCAGTAGTCTTGTTAAGTCCAGTAATTTCAATATCCAATCTTCCATTATCAGTATTCCATAATAATCTTGCTGTCAAAGCCATAGTCATATAGTAAGAGTCTGATGGGGATTACCTCTATCCCAAATATTTTCTTGCCATCCATTCTGAATAGGTTGCTGAAATACTGCTGTAAAATCATATCTCTGTTCTTTTTTTCAAAATACACTGGGTCATCTCTTAAAAGTTTTTCCATTGTCACATGGCTGCAGTTAATTCCATAGATTTTCTCTATATTGGGCTCCATCACATCATTCCAGTCCAGAAGATTATCCATGCCATTGATAACTTTATCTCTAGAATCTTCATTCATTTCTTCAGAGATAACATTGAGTTCCAAACAATAGATTTTATTTCTAAAGTCCATAGACTCCAAATCTTGTTCCTGTTCCACGTTGGTTCCAATCTCCGGGATCTCCTCTCTCACAGGGACCCCTATTCCAGTCTCCAGGGTCACCTCTCTCACAGGGACCCCTGTTCCAATCTCCGGGGTCTCCTCTCTCACAGGGACCCCTTCCAGGGTCACCTCTCTCACAGGGACCCTTATATCTTTAATCTCCTGCTTCATTTTACTCAATTCAATTTTCATTATCTCAATCTCATCCATTATTTTCTGAAACATAGTTATTTCCAGATTTTCAGCCACTTTCTTAATTGCCATTTTAAAAGAAAAATATAGGAAAACCACTTCTTATTTCAGCAACAATTGGGTTAATACTCCAAACTTGGTGACATCACAGTATAAACAGAGCAGACAGCCTTATCTCTCCAATAGTTAAGTAAACAAAATGCAGTTCCCAGGATCGAAACAATTAATGGCAATCGTCAAGAAACAGATTCGTCAAAATAAAATAGACCAAAAAGAGAGTAGTCTCAAAACAGTATAATATTTTTCAAAATAAAAATCTGGAATAGAAATCCCTCTTCTGTGTATATCTTTAGAATGCAAATCCAGGACAGCTTTTTGCAACAAAAACAGAGATAAGCTATTAATTAGTGCGTAGCAGAGAGAAGTTATGGCTCCCCAGTGAGATGTCAAAAACTGATCAATCTGGCAAATCTCTTTTAAACAGCAACAATTTAAGTCAAGTAAAAGAAAAATATAGAAAGAAGGGTGCTTGCCTGTTAGTGCGTTCTCTCTTAGAAGATAAGGTGAACGTTCGCTTTATCAGATAGAGCTTGCTGTTAAAAATCCGTCCCATCTTCGTCGGCTAGACCTCGTCCCATAAATTAATGAGATCTGGTCGTCCCAACAAAAATAGGCTTTGAGGTTAATCTCTTCGTTTCTCCCTACCCGGGAGGAGTTTAATCAGTCAAAAAAAAAAGAAAAAACTGACTGATATATCTGAATAAGCTTCTTTTGAGGCAGGAGCCCGTCTCAAAAGCAGGCACAGGCTAAGTCACCCTTCCCGGAAGTCGGAACTGTGGTTTTTTAAGGGTGTTGGGAATTGTACATCTGTGAGGGGTAAACTACAGTTCTCGGGATCGTTTGGGGGGAGCCATGTGCTTTAAATGTATGGTGTGGATGTATGACAGGCAATGCCACTACTTGGACTGGTTGTGATTATGAAGGAAAGGTGGTGGGGGTTGGCTGAAAGCAGACTAGGTTTGGTGGGGCAGTGCCACTGGCATGTTAAGTGTGATGGTACATTTAACAGCATGACTAATTTGTCTCCAAGACACATATAAATGTTTGAACCCCGGTTGCCAGCTGTACCTGCTGCTCCCACTGTCATTACTCTTCCTGCTGTCCTCAAAGAAACATAAAGGTGATTTAATAAACATAATAGCATTTGTATGGGAACTCTCATGTTTATCACAGCTATTTTACATCTGAGCACGTCAGCATTAACATTGAAAATGTAATGGTGGAATTCAGGCAACTGACACAGTAGTCGTGGCAGTGGCAATAGTGCTAGGCAGCAGGTACAGGGCAGTATGGCAGTTGATGTTAGGGAACAAAACTACCACCCAAACACCCTAGAATCCATTATGTGACTCAGATATTTGAATCCCAGCAAACCAAATGCAAATACTAGCCTCCATGGATACCCCTGCCATCAATCTACCTAATGAATGCATATGAATATTTTAAAATCAGCACCTTGTTTTATCATGTGAACTGTTGACCATCCCTAAAATACTGGATGTTGCCAGCTTATGCCATCTTTGATGTGTGATGAAGCCTAAATAGAAGGCACCAGAATAATTGTACCCCAGCTGCCTTTAGACCTGGGGTGGCCACTCCGTGGCTCTCCAGATGCTGCTGAACTACAGCTCCCATCAGTCTCAGCCAACACAGCTCATGGTCAGGGATGATGGGAGCTGTAGTCCAGCAGCATCCGGAGAGCCACAGAGTAGCCACCCCTGCTTTAGACTATGTCTGTAGCAATAGGTCTTAATCTCATTGTAGTTCTTTTAATGATTTTCCCCCTGTTTAATTTAACTGTAAATCATATTAGCAGAGTTTTGACTGCTATGTCAGAGAGCTTAAAAAACCTAAGTTATTTCAAAAGCTAAGAATGTGTCAAGTCTGTCATGTTTAGTCAATATGATCCATTCAAGTGTAGAGCTGTCAGAGAGGACAACACTGGATGGTGCGTAATCTGTTCACTTTTGAAGAGGAGTCAAAAATGGACTTGCCTGATAAAGTAATAGTTTTTGATCTATCACAGTTATAGTTAAATAACAGATTTATGGATTTGTTAAGGGCATTAAGCAAGGCACAGCGTTCTACAAAAGGAAAAATGCACAGATCCACAGCAAATCTTCTAGTTCAGGAATTGCCAACATGGCATCTGTGGACGCAGTGGCACCCTTGAGGTCTTCCTCTAGCACCCATGAAACCTCTGAGGCTCCCCTCCCCACACAGCCCTCTTGGTCACGAGGAGGTGAAAATTACTTAGAGCTGAAGGAGGAAGTTGGAAGAATGACACTCTTTTCATTTCCTCTTTCAGTCCCATGTGCTTTTCAAGGCTCAGATTAAGTCAACTGGATCTGATTTTTTCCCAGTCCCTTGGAAAACCAAAGTATGAGTGTGTGGGCTTTCTCTCTTTCTGTGCCTCAGGAGGAAGCAGAGCTGATCTAGGGGAGGGGGGAGAAAAGTGACCAGGCAGGAGAGACTTGCTCAAAACTCCAAATATGCCCATGTGCCTAAAAAAAATGGTGACCCCTGCCCTACTCAGTGGTGCAATCAGGGGCAAAAGGCTAGGGCCCTACTCACAAGAATGCTGAGAGTCCTCAAACACAGCAGTGCTGGCTTGCCACACTTTGAAATAATTGAAGTGATATACACTGATTGCCTTCACACATCATGCTAAAGACACGGTTGCTGACTTATTGTGGTTTATTGAGCAAAATCAGCCTGCGACCCAGTGTCTCCCACTTTGCCCATCCCATGGTATGAGTGGGAGTAACAAACCAGGAATTAAGAAATTAAGCTTGGCGTCCCATGATGTCCAAACTCAGGATTGTGGTTTGGTGCTCCCTAACAAGCTAGGATGTGCAAACCAAGACCAAATCAATGTTTAAGGCTGGCTAGCAACAAGACAAGAGCCCAGCTCACAGTCTGGATTATAATGTTGTGTAACCCAGAGCCTAAAATTCCCTAAGTACCCCAGTGCACCTAGTGAAAAATCTTGCAACATTTTATGTTACTTTAGACTTTACCTAGTTCATATTCCCCTCTTTGTCTGTGGGAGCAGAAGAAATATTCTAAGAATACCTAGATGAAGATGACAATTACTATTCAACATTTGTTTAATATCAGACAAGTGCTAGGTGTTGTAAGAAAGACAGAAGTGCTTTGATCTCTGCTCACTATGTGAGGCAGAAGTAGTCAACATGGTACCCTTCAGATGCTGTTGGACTCCATCTCCTATCAGCCCCATCCAGCAGGGCCTATGGTCAGGGATGATGAGAGGTGTAGTCCAGAAACATCAGGAGGGCACCACATTGGCTGTCCCTGGTCTATAGTATGCCCACAATAGTTCTACCCCTGGTCTATAGTTCAATAACAAGATAGATGGGGTTGAGATCAGTTACTGAAAAATGCATCTCTTTTTTGTTTGTTTGTTTGTTTGTTTGAGAGAGCCTTGAGATTTTGAAATATGGATGGATAAAAACTGGAAGAAAGGAATGAACCTGTTCAAATGCATTAGAACAGATCTGGGGACCACCCATTTTGTTTGTTAATCATGAAAACAGTGTGTGCATCATCATAAACTATATCTAATTAGCCTGGTGAGATAGGATGTTCATATTTTTATGGACTGGAAAGTGATGCTAAAATTGGAGGAAATGTATGATGTCTTTGACTTTAATGGGACAAGTGCCAAAGTAAGAGTATGCCCTAGAGTGACAGGGCAGTCCCACAAAATGGAGTTTTTATAAACTTGAAGTAACTTACAGCAAAAAACCACAACTCTTACTCTGCATGCCTTCTACCCAATGACCTTCGCTGACTGCAACCTTGCCTTCGCAGAACTGAAGCTATCCAAGGACCTAGCATGGAAGGTGGTATGGTATGACAATGTCAATTTGAATATTTGTGAACATGCCTCAGTTAAGAAAAAAAAGCACTACAAGAGCTCTTTAAACATGATCATGTACGAATGGTTATAAATAAATAAACAACCAATCAACCTTGCTAAAAGTTAAAAAGCTGATGGAAGTACAGCTCTAGTTATTATAAGTGCCGATATTTCTTGCACTTCTGATTACAAGGATTGTGATTCCTGCTGCAATATCATTATGGCTGTTATGCTAGTTCTGTTAGTTATGGCAGATTGATACATATATCCTAACGACAGCTTGATTCAGTGGGAATTTTGACTGAGTAATTGCTAAAGGTGTGAGCCAATGGTTCATGCTCATTATTGTTTTCATTATAATTCCCTGTTACAAACTTAAAAAGATACATTATTTGTCTTTATCTTCATGTTCTCTCTCTCCCTCTCCCTTGCCTTTTGCATCACAGAATACAATCTGGGAAAATGCATGTGCAATCTTAATTGTTTGACTTTGTTTATCCCATGGAGAAACCAATACAGCACTTACAGTAATTAAGATATTTTTTCTGGTCTTCTCATTTTGTTAATGATATCTTATTGAAGGCTGTGCAGTAATTACTGCCCACCGAGGTACACGCTCTGAAGCAAACTAATGGCCAATGACCAATAATGATTACATCAGTAATTATCTGTTATGAAGTATAAGCAAACAGAAAAAAAGTCTGAAATTAAAACCAGCTAGAATTACTCATCTTGTTAAACAATGCTAAAATTATATTTGCAATTCATCGGAAAAATATACAGTAAGCTGCTTTTCCCAACTGAATGCTAATGTTTTAGTTGTTTTCCAATTATATTTCCAAAAATATTTTTTAAACCCACTGCCTAAGGAACAATTGAAAACTGTAACAGCCGTTTTTCAGTGGTGAATCTGTTGTTAGTGTTGTGGGGGATTCTGGATGCATACTTTAAAATAAATGTTTAAATATATGTGTCCCAAACTGTACATTTTGTTGTCTTATTAATACATCTTAAGAATATAATGTTAGAGTCCCCCACCCCATTGTAAATGGGAAAACCACTCCCAATAGTAGCACTAGACTGAAGTAAAAAAACCTCACATGAGAAGGAAATACATTTCTGGTTGCAGTATTTGAAAACAATGGTGGCTAAGTCCTTAAGAAATTAAGGTGTTTTGTATAAACAACATGAATATGACTGGTCTGTTTCTGTTGTTTAACCTAAAGGTAATATAGGGCAAATGTTCTATTTTCAATATGTTCAAACATGTCATTTTCTCCTTTCTAACAATCAACAGTATTGGCATGAAAAACTGGATTGGATCAACTGTGAACTGATTGCATACAAAAAGTTGTAGAACCTTATCAACAGCAGAATACAGCAACAATAACAAGACCTCCTTAGAGGCTGACCTTAGGCCTGATCTACACAGGCACCAGAATTCTGTAATAATGTGGTAGGAACCTGAGGTTATAGAATGAATGCTGCCATTTTAGACTTCAGGTGGAAGGAGGGATCACATTTTTAATACTTTGGTACATAAAAATAACAGGGTTTTTTTCTGAGAGTACTCAACAGTACAAGGCACCTGCACTACTTATCTTGCTGCCCATAGCAGCCATTCTGTGTTAGCATCCAGGGCACTTTTATCAACATATGAGTACCACTACCTTTTTTTCAACCAAAAAAGTATTGAAAAATAATAATAATAATAATAATAATAATAATAACAATAATAATAAACTGGATAGAAAACTAGGTCATTAGAAAGGCTGGATTAGAATATCTTTCTCTTTCTACATTTATTTTAAGGCAGTGGGGGTTGCATGGTGGAGTATTCAAAACAGCATACCTAGACTTGAGTTCAAACTAGTACAGTCCATTCTTTCACCTCACGATTTAACTACTTCATTTTGCTGCATGTGTAAAGCAGGCCTATGTATGTGCAGGTTACTTCTTCATCTCTCTTGTATAGTGTGTGAATAGTAACAATTTAGTCATTAGGTGGCACTAGCCTTAGTTGTATCTGGACAGAGGCAGAGTTTCCTGTACCTTCTTTGCTCTTATTGGAGAGAGATACAATAAAGTTCTTGTCTAGCTTCCTGTTTATTGTGTCCTTTAAGCCTTCTATGACAAATAGTAAAAGGGAAAAAAATCATCTTTGTGCATCCCAATTTTTCCATTCAATGCAGCAGGGAAAATTCCATATAATGGACTTGTAAAGGCTGTTGGATGGGAGGACAATGCTTTGAGTAGTGGGGAATTTGAAACAAGCCCCTATGGGGACTACAGTCCTGCACACAGTTAGGGCTCCTTTAATCGTATGGAAGCCTATTCACAGATATATTACTTCAATATGATGTAAGCAGTGGGTATGTGTGCATGTAGGATTTCAGCCCATCTATCACATCATGCAAGAGTTGATGCGGTAGGAGTTGCCAACCCTTTTGGGCCAGTGGGCACATTTGGAATTTTGAGAAATTATTGTAGGTGCCAGTAAAAAAAATGGCTTCAGTGGGGTGGGGCACAACACAAAATGGCTGACACATCTAAAACTGCAGAAAAAGAAGGGGGGAGAGGAATGGTGCAAGCATACCCCAAATCAATGGGAAAAAGGCACCTACACCAGTGACCACTGTGCTAGCTCACAGAGAAAAGCTTTTTGTGCCTCTCCTCTGTAAAGAATGGCAGAGTGGATGGATGTTTACTCCTGGCATCCAATGAAATATGGACATGTTTAAGGGGAGTGTTCAGTGCAGGAGAGGTCAAGCCAGTGCAAATGGGAACTGAACAGGAATAGCAAAATGTTTGCTGTGCATTGTAAATGTTTGAGGCAATATTTACTGTGACTTTTCATGGGTGCCAGAGGAGTTACTGGCAGACACACTGGCACCCATGAGTGCTGGACTGTTGACCCCTGCAGTATCTCTGTTCTGATATGGAGTTCTATTCTATAGTACAGGAATGGGCTGTGGCTCTCCAGATGTTGTTGGACTACAACTCCCAGCCTGCATGGTGAATTGAGAGGGTTGATGGGAGTTGGAGTCCAACAATATCTGGTGGAACACAGGTTCCCCATCCGTGCTGTAATGCATTTAGCCAGACTTCTGTGTCCAACATGCTTCTTTAAGGGGGTTTATAAAAGTTTAAGAAGACCAGTATGTATGGCAAATACGCCCAGTCTCCAGAGTTCTGGCTGCCAATGATCCTCCTAATGCAAAGAATAACTGTATGGGAGGGGTTGGCATTGGGACAGAAGTGTTTGTATATCGGGGGAGAGTTGAATCCCCACTTTTGACATTGTCCTAGACTGGATTCCTCCCCCCATGACTATTTACTTAAAAAAAACCCACACTCATACAATTACTAATTGCCTGATTATTACCATGCATGCTATACTAGGGCTTTGAAGGACTTGTAGGAAATTCTTTGGCTATTAAAGGAATGGCTTGGCTTCATTTGCCTTAAATTTCCCTCTGCAAGGAACATTCTGCACTCATTGTCATTGCAGTAAGTCTCAAGCAACACAAATGGAGTCAGTTCCCCAAACGGAGTTATAAATCTGAAGTAATTGAGAGCAAAATCTGACACTATAAAGTCAAATTTAAACCTGGTGTAATGTGTTTGTGCCTTTATATCTGGCAGCAAATTTGGCCCTATATATTTTATTCCTAATTCTCACCTTAAATCAGTTTCAAAGGCTCAGCTGAATAAGATATGCCTCTGTAAAGCATGTTTTAAATTAGGAGCTGTTGAAATACTGTGCTTTTGATTCTAGGATGAAATGTATATCCCCCTGGAAAAATGTGTTTCCATTGGCTGTTTCCCCCCTCCCCTTCTCACCCCCACCCTTGTCAAGAAACCAGGATCCAGAGAAGGGAAGAGCTGAAACAAAAACCTCTTTTTAGTTCATCCTCCCAATTTTCTTCTGGGTGCAGAGAGGTGGTTTAAAAGGGCAGGTTCTATTAGGCCAAAGTATTTCTTTAGGGTGGGGAAAGAGTTCAGTTGCTTTAGGAAAGAAAAAAAGGGGGGGGGAGAAAAAAAACAAGACTTCCAACTGGTTTTAATTTTATTTGTAATGTTCATGGGAACCAGCCGCACATGCTTGGCTGAACTCAGGACTCAGATTTTTGGCAAGTTTTTTTATGAGCCCATCTTGGCAGGTTTTCAAGATGTCCAGATTGCTCACATTATATTTGAATAAGCACGACTCACTAGTTTAATCTGAGTTGCCTGGTACACCTCTAATTAGTGCTAGTTAAGATGGGAAAATCATAACAGCACAAAGTGTTGCTGTTGGAGTTCAGCGGGGTTTGCCTGTAAATCTGCTTCATAAAGATATTTTAGGGCCATTCTGTCTGAACATTTAGTGTGTAAATGTATGTTAGTACAAACATGGTACCAATAAAAAAGTCCTAACCTCACTGGCATGAAATCTATCATTGTAGCTGTGCATCTCTTAAAAGAGATGGCTGTTTTAATCCCACAGAGACTTATACGTAGCCATATGACTTCAATGGGATGAGTTTTGCATGTGTGAGAGAGAGTGACAGAGCGAACAAGCACACAGGATTTCAGTTTGCCTGTCATTTATCTGATATATTTTGGATATAAAGACACTTTAAATCCATGGAAATCAGTATCAGCTTGTACACAAAATCTAGAATGCTACAGTTAACTAATGCTCTGTTCATTTGAGGAAAGCATAACAAAATCTCCTGTGGCAAACCTGCTCCCTCAAGTCTGCTGTGGTGATGTCCTACTATCACATCTGGCCTACTGTTGTCAGCATATTGGGCTAGCTAGCCAACCATTAACTATTTCCCTTGTAATGATGGGACAGAAGGATCAATAATTATGGCAACCTCCAGACGGCAGCTCCCCACGGCACTGTACTGTTATACGAGAATTATGGATGGATGGGTGGGTGGGTGGGTGGGTGGGTGTTGAGACATCACAAAGAAGAAGTGCCAAGTAATGCAAGAGTTTGTACTGTAAAGTCTTTGGACTGTGCTATCTGTACTGATCCTGCTAGCCTTCCCTCCCCTGCCATTTGGAGTGATGCTGTCCATCACAGGTATCAGCATTATCTTCATCTAGGTTGTGGCTATCAGCTGTGCTGAATCAGTGAGTCAGATATTCTGTAAATTCTTTGTATGGAAGCATCCCCTACACTCCAGTTTAGCATTTCTGATTATGCAAATTACACCTGCTACCTTGATTATATGTAAATAGCATCAGGGGTTCTGTTATTCAGGTGTTAACAGATTTGCATGGTAGAGGTTTTGATAATCATTTGCACTCCAGTGCAATCCTACGTGTATTTACTCAGAAGTCCCAGTGCTTTCAGTAAGGCTTACTCCCAGGAAAGTGTGCATAGGATTGCAGCTTTGCAAGAGAGAAAGTCCTTTTCATGCTTACAACAACCAGCTTCTGTTTCTGTACTTGTAAAATCAGAATAATAATATAATCATAAAAGACAAATAATTGGGTGTCAGAACAAATTAAACCAGAACTATCACTAGAAGCTAAAATGATGAAATTGAGGTTATCATACTTTGGACACATAATGAGAAGTCATGATTCATTAGAAAAGACATGATTCATTAGAAAAACAATAATGCTGGGAAAAACAGAAGGGAGTAGAAAAAGAGGAAGGCCAAACAAGAGATGGATTGATTCCATAAAGGAAGCCACAGACCTGAATTTACAAGATCTGAACAGGGTGATTCATGACAGATGCTCTTGGAGGTCGCTGATTCATAGGGTCGCCATAAGTTGTAGTCGACTTGGAGGCACATAACAAAAATCTTACAGGATTCAAAGGAGTTGCATTATGTCTCCGCCCCCTTGAAGGTCCACATTGCAAGACCAAAGCAAAATTACATCTCAGCGCCCCCACCCCTTAGAAATCTTTGCAAGCTCTTTACATGTTAATTAAGATAACATTGCCAAGTCTCCATTGCTAGGTAGCTTAGAACTAAAGATTTTGCAAGCAGACCTTGGAAAAATTAGATTGGGTCTAACTGCCCAGGTTTAGCAAAGTTTTTTAATCGACTCCTATTAAGTTCCTTAATAGTCTATTTGTCAGCAAGCCAAGGAAGAGATGTGAAATGCATTAGGTTTGCAATCAGAGTAGAATAATATTTCAGTGAACGTTTTAGTCTTAAAGTGCAGTAATGCAAGGGATTCAAGCCTGAAACCAGCAATTTTGTGGCATGGGGAGGTAAGGAGGTAGGGTATCATTAAGGAATAGCCAGACCATAACTATTGTAAAAAGCTGAAATGTTAATTTGTGATTTAAAACAATCTGAGATAGAACTCCCAAATGAAGTTACAACATTTTTATAAGAGAATATACTGTAGTTCAGGATTATACTATTATGGGAAAGCCAGCATTAAAAGTTCATTGTTAAGGGTTTCCCCTTTAGTAATGACACCTGGCACTCTCTATTAAGTACAGTGGACTGGAGAAACCTAGATTTTGAATATATTATCAGTAAATGGATGTCTAAGTGGCATATGACATATTCTGATGTCTTACCTCCTGTTTCCTACCTTTAAAATGACCTGTCTTGCACATTTCATTTGGAACTGAATAAAGAATTTATTTAGATCTATAATACGCAACATAAAACGTATGGTCCGTGCTGTTTTACTGAGACAGCATCTCATAGAATGCAGCCAAGTGCAAACACAGGTAGGCAGCTTTGCCTATTTACAGGGTGCTAGGATTCTAACCCTCCATTACAATATTGCTGTCACAGTGCTTCTCCATTAGTCCCTGCGCTGCAGCATGAAGCACCATTGCGCCATGTGGCAAACATCTGTGTAATCTACCAGCACAGGCCCTACAGTTTGTGGGAAAGGTCCTTTTTGTGGTCCCATCAGCAGCTCTACAGGCATGGCTTGTTGTATGGTGACCCAGACCTTCTCTTTGGTGGCACCCCATTTGTGGAATCCCCTTCCTTTGAAAGTACAATTGTCCCCTTCATTGATGACCTTTAGGCATCACCTTAAAACACATTTTCCACACAGGGTGAAGTCTGTAAGTTGGGTGTAGTTATTTTTAAGGTCAGTGTGAACTGTTTTAATGGTTTTGAATTTAACTTGGCTTATGTTTTAATCTAACACTTTATGTAGCTGTTCCATCTTGTTTGTTCAGCACTGTAAGATCCTGTGGGATGAAAGGTAGTCTAAATAAATAAATAAATAGGAGTCAAATCTCTTCCCACTCCCTTAAGCAACATCTTATGGGCCATTCTGGCTTATTGGCATCATGGAAGCTTGTCACAAACTTGAGTCTGCCATTCTTGAAAAGGTGTTGATGCAGATGCTGCTGATCCACAGAATCAGGATCCCAAACAAATAATGAGAGCTGAACTATGCAGCTGAAAATGGCCATAATCTTCCTTTTGTTCCCACCAAATCCACACATCTAACCTTTTTTTGGGGGGGGGAGGAGCAGGTTGAGCCATTGTTGTGATTATGTCATGTACTTTTGATTAAAAAGTGACTTTGAATATACATGTAAAATGTTTAAACACTACATACTGACTGTGGATACATTCTCACAATTGGTTTTCCACATTTATTAAAATTATTGTAGAATAAATTGAATAGTTTAATTTTTATTCAGTTTTATTCAAACACACCATGCTCAAATTTTATTCCACAATTCATCCACTGAAAGAAATCATAATACTCCAGAATAAGACCTTTGAGGATTTTAGACACATTTTTTAAAAAAATGATATGCCACAGAGTTTCAGGTTGTGCATTTATGCTGAGAATAAGAATGAATCCAAAGGAGAAATGAAGCTGATTCACTCAGATTCACTTTTGACTTGCTGTGCTCCTATTTCTTACTCATGTTTGAATTGATTTCTTGGCTATAAGAATACTACTCTCTATACCGCACCGCACCCCCTCCTTCTGAAAGCATTTGAAGTGTGGTAGTGAAGGACTGGCTGGATCATGTTTTCAAGGGCATCTGTTCCTGACTGCAGCCGAGGATGGGGCCCATAGAGCAGACTGGAAGGATCCACCTAGAATTGCTTGAATTAAGTCCTTGCACCTGGATATAATTGTCATGCTGCTGTGCTGGGGTTTTCTTAAGCTACTGGTAAAACAAATTAGCTCATTTTAACTGGCATCCAGTAGGGAAGCACACAACTCTCCTCATAGAATGTTTTTCAAATAATTATTTTTCTATTGCCAGCTTTAGCTCATGAATATTTTCCTAAGGCTTAGCAAGTTTTTATTTTAAAAGGCAAAACAGATGCAGATTAAAAAAAACTATGTTAGCACAGCTTACAATTGGGATGTGAGATTTGTTTAGCTATAATTGTATTTTTCCCCTTCATTCCCTATCCCAAAATAAAAGCCAGAACAAAAAGATTGTGTTATGTCACTCTAAACAAAAAGGAAGTCCCCCATCCCACACAACCTATAAGCCCTGCTTACATATGGTCCAAATACCCTGGCAGCTGTATTTTCCCAGTAAGTATGTAACTTAGGCTGTGAGCACATTAGTCACTTCAAAAGCAGCGAGAATGTTTTTCTGGCTGTGTTTTGAAGCGACTCTGCCCTCAGCTGGACATGCCTCTTTTCCTCACTGCTGACTGACCTTTCAGGACCGTCCACAGCAAAGCATTGGGCCAATCACTGTCTCTGCCTGAACCAACAACAAAGCATTTCCATTGGCCACACCTGGAATTGGTAGATTGATCTACCAATCAGTTGTGAAATCTGTCTCAAGAGGAATTTTTTAAAAAAAACATTGAAGCTGATCTGACCAGGTTTTAGAGTGAAAAGGGGTGGAGTTTGATTAGCGTTGTGTGCCCACGCTTTCAGAAAAGAGAGATGGAGTTACACTGGAACCAGCACAACTGTAAGTGTATCTCTGCCCCATGTATTCAGGGAATGTATTTATATGTAATAGGTGAGTGTCTGAATGTATATAAAAACCACAAGATATAATTTCTTTATGCATTCTATATACCTTATTGAAGTTGGTTGCAAAAGCTTGTACACGTCTTGAGAAGTTCACAAGGGCTCATACTCTCAGCTGGCCTTCCATGTTATCCTTGGAATGTAGGCCAACGAGTACATTAGTTCAACTTTTAATTTTCCAAATGGTAGGGTGTCAAGAGAACGGAATCAGAATTTTTTTGGAACTAAATATTTTAGGGCTTTCTTTTCTTTTTCAAGGTATTTGGGAATTATTCTCAGAAGGGATGCTTTATTAGTCTCTTGCAGCAAGGGCAACAAAGAATTACTCTCTGAATGGTACAATTATGTTCTAGAGGTGAAGACCATGATAAGAAAATGATGGACTGGTGGGGAGGGGAGGAGAGAAATCACAGAGATTTGAATTCTCATTGAAGTCATGCCTGTAGGGGCAAGCCTGCTATGTGTCTAAGATAAATACCAAATGTGTGTGTTCATTCCTAGAGTGCTCATCATATCTGAAAGGTGAATGCAGGTTGTTGTTAAAGCACATATACCCCATATGTGCACTTTGCAGAGAGCTGCAGTCTACATGTAACAAAAAGGGTGTGTTTTTGTTTTCTGTGTGGGATATACCTCATGTAACCGGTGCTGAATTATGGGGCAAAAAGCACGTCATTGATGAAATCCACAAGTATCATTCCTGATGTAACCTTATTAGAGGTCTCCATAATACCAAAAACAGTAGATATGGGGGCCAGCACACGAGGTAAGAGGACTGGTTCGCCATTGCCCTCCTCTGTTGTTTGAACACCACAAATATACTTGGTATACATGTGGTGTACCCTCTTAGCATGTTTTTAGGAGGTTCCTTATTTATTATTTATTTATTTATTTATTTATTTTATTCGATTTCTATACCGCCCACAGCCCGAAGGCTCTCAGGGCGGTGCACAACATAGGATAAAATACAATAGAATCACAAAAACAGTAAAAGCATACATATTAAACAATTAAACGACCTGATATACATTGAAAGCTAAAAGATAGAATTAAAATGCCTGGGAGAATAAAAAGGTTTTAACCTGGCGCTGAAAAGATAAAAGTGTAGGCGCCAGGCGCACCTCATCGGACTGTTCCATAATTCGGGGGCAACCACCGAAAAGGCCCTAGATCTTGTTATGACCCTCCGAGCTTCTCTGTGAGTCGGAATAAATAAAATAAATAAATAAAATAAATCACAGTGGCCCTCCAGCTATCTTTGCTCTTCAAAATTGCAAGTGATGGCATCTGAGGGCTTAGTCTGGGCTCCGCAGCAGGTAGCCAATGTGGTGTCCTCCAGATGTTGATGGACTACAACTCCTGTCAGTGTCAAGTAGCATGGCCAGAAGTCAGGGATGGCTGGGAGTTGTAGTTCAACAACATTTTGATGGTACCATGTTCACTACACCGGCTCTGCAGTCTAAATGGCAGGAGTTTCTCTTGGAGCAAACTACTTGCCATATTGGGGGGGGGGTCCTCTTGCCCCATTGCCTGCATTTCTAACTGAGCTGCGAGGAGGGCTGGTTCCACAGAGTAAACTTTGGCACCATTGTTGTTGCACCACTATAATCCAGCTATGCCTGTCTTACATCCTCCTTGAGTGTTTTTGCCTGCCTGGAATGTGCCCTTGAACTGTGATGGTGCTTCTCGCTTGTTTGGATGGAGAATAGAGGGGTGTGTGAGCGTGTGTAGAAATTAGCTTGCTGTACAATGGTAAACTTTACATGTTGCCGAGCAACACTCTGCCCACTTTTGCCTCTGGCCCCACCCACCACTGGCATGTGGCCCTTAGAAGGTTGCTATAAAGGAATGTGGCCCTCGAGCTGAAACGATTCCCCACCCCTCCTCTAGAATAAACAAGAACCTCATGTTGCTCCCCATACAGTAGGAAAGCCATGCCTGCATTTTTATTCACAGCTGCGTATCTGGTAAGCAAAGGCAATATCTGGCTTGCAGCTAAGGAGCCCCAGTGTGGGAGGTGCTTTCAAACGAGTGACCCCCTACCCATGCTATCTGAGATGGTACAGATTGTATGATGCTGCCTATTAAGCCCTGAAATTGGCTCCTACCAAAATGTGAATGGAAGTGCAAATGAAAACTACATGGAGTAGCAGTGCAGCCGTCGTGGAGCTTTGCAAAGTGTGAGCAAAACAGAGAAACAGCAACCCTCTAGATTCCTTCACACCAAGCATTACAGTACTGTTCATAAAAGTCCCAGATGTTCAATATACAAAGTCAGTATCATCTATTCATGGGAAGAACCAGCCAAATGACTTTATTTAAATCAAATTAGTACCAATTCCAGCTTTCCCCCCACCCTAAATACTGTAACTGACCAAGAATAGCCAGTAAAACCAGACTGGAGTCAAATAATGGCACATCCGAAATTAAACTCTGAAGCTGCTGTTACTGTTTAATGCATTCCAAATTTCGGAGATGGTTTAAGCAAAAATCTCTTGTGTCTTTAGGGTATAATCTGATTTGAACGCCTAAATGGCAAATCTCTATGTACTGTAAACTCTGTGACTTTATCCCTTGCAAAACAGCAGCCTCTGTCTATCTGTCTAGTAATATGAAGGGATTGGCAGGAGTGGTCCTTAGTCATCTTTGCTTTTTTTTTTTTAATTTGACTTCTTTTCTACTAGTAAGAGCTGAATGCAATTATTGTATTTCTATACAAAAGGAAATGCTGAATTCCCATAAAGAGAAGTGCTGAATTTCTATAAAATGAAGCCCAATTGAAAGTTATGCTCACCCGTCACATTCCACACCATACATGTAAAGAACATTTAAAGCATGTAACTCCTCCTCCTAAAATCCTGGGAACTATAGTTTGTTAAGGGTGCTGGGAATTGTAACTCTGTAATGGGTAAACTATAGTTTTCAGGGTTTTGGGGGGAAGTCATGTGCTTTAAAAGTATGGTGTGGATGTGACCTAAGAAAATAAGAACTGCTTTGCTACATTAGATAAAGGTGCAGCTACTTCAGTGTTCTGTTTCTAACAGTGACCTGCCTTCACACTCAGAAGGTGAGCATGAGGGTGGTGTCCACCATTCCCTGTTATATGTCAGAAGCATACTACCCCAGAACATGGAAGTTCCATTTTGCTATCCTATATACTGGGGTAGGGAACCTGTGGTCCTCTAGATGTTGCTGGACAACAATTTCCACCACCCCAGTCCATTGGCTGTACTGGTTGGGGCTGATGGGAGTTGGGGTCCAGCAACACTGAAGGTTGACCAGATGGGTCCAGGGTGTGGTGCATGTGTTTTTACATGACACTAATTACCTGGATCCATTTCAGTTCGGGTTCAGGTGTGGTTTTGTGACTGAATCAACCTTGGTCACCTTATGGATGACCTGTATTGAGAGTGGGGCAAGGGGGAGTGCGACTCTGGTTTTGTTTCTTGGTCTCATAGTGACTTTTCATACCATTGACCATGGTAGCTTCCTGGATCGGCTCAGTAGGATGGGTATTGGGGGAACTGTTTTACAGTGGTTCCTCTCCTACTTAAGGGTCATGTCCAGAGACTAGCATTGGAAAACTCCATGACCCTTTTGCTATGGTGAATACAGGGTACAATCTTGTACCCAGTGCTGTTTAATATCTATATGTACGGTCATTAGAAATTTGGGGGCAAAGTATCATCAGTATGCTGATGGCACATTGGGGCACAGCTATTCTTCTCAAACAACCAAGTCAGGAGAGGCTGTGCATGATGTGGACTGTTGTCTGTACACAGTGATGGACTGGATGAGGGCCAATAAACTGAGCTTGCCTTGAACCCTAAGAAAATGGAGACACTGTGGTTTGGTGATTCCTGTGTACAGGAGATTGGCCAGTTGCCTGCTCTGGATGGAGTTGCACTTTAAGGTTTGGAGTTTGGGGCTGCTCTTGGATCCATCTTTGTCTCTGGAAGCATAGGTAGTGTCAGTGGCTAAGAGTGCCTTTTAACACCTATGGCTGGTATCGGTATGTCAACCACGGTCATTCTTGGACAGGGATAGTATGGCCATAGTGAATAATGCATTGGTAACCTGAATACAGGATTATTGCATGCGCTCTTTGCGGGGCTACCCTTGGGACAGTTCCTGAGGTTCCAGCTGCTGCAAAATGATTGGACTGTTGATGGGAGAGATTATTACCAGCACATAACTCCAGTGCTTAAAAGCTTTCACTGGCTGTCCATATGGTACTGGGCCCAAGCTTCCTGTATTAATTTTCAAGGCCCTTAACAACTTGGGTCCAGGATACTTCAGGAACTGCCTGGTCGTTTATATCCCTGGTCTTTGGGGGAGTCAGTGGTTCCCTATGGCTCAGATGCACAACTTGTATCCACCAGAAGCCATGTGCTCAGTATTATGGGCCTAACTGTATAGAACTCCCAGTTCAGATCAAACAGGTCTCCTCCCTGTTGAACTTCCACTGCCCACTGAAGACTTCTGGTATTCCAGCAGGCATTTTAACTGAAGTCTGATTTGATAGTTTTAATTGATTCTTACTTCCTTTGTATGCCACTTAGAGATTATTGAAGTTAAGTGTCATTGTCTAAATAGTAATAAACACACACATACATCTGGACAGCCACAGGATCTCCATCCTGCCTATATACTAATCACAAACTCATTCTTTGAGTGCCAATCCAGAACCATCTATGCATAAGAATCAGGATAAAAGAAATCCTAGGTTTTCAAAATATAAAAACAAACTGAACATGTTTAGTTAAAGGGAAAGAAAACAACTGAAAATTAGGCTGCAGAGGGGAAATGGTATGTAGTATCCTGGAAAGGGCAAGACTAGCTAGAAGTCTGAACAGGAGCACTCCTCACTGCAGTATTTTGTTGCAGGTAACGGTTAAAGATGTATTCTGCAGAAATTTGTCTAACCCTTTAAAAAAGTATTCTAATCTAGTTTTCATCACACAGATTAATCTGGTGAATTCCACATATGGATTATGTAAAATGTACAGTATTTTCTTTTGTCCTCAGACCTGGAAGCTCTTTGTTTTAACTTTGCCTGAATGGGGGTTGGTAATGAAAACTTAATGGTGATGGGAAAGTATTATTATTATTATTATTTATTTAATTTGTACTTCGCCCTTCCCCCCAGCACTCCAACATGTTCAAAAATGGGCACATTACAGGTCTCTTAATCCACATGTTTCAGCGCAGGCCCCTGGCAACTGAAAACAGATCCTAGGTTAAGCCATGCTAAATTAATCAAATCAAGTGATTCATTGCTGCCACCACCATCCCGGAGCTTCACTTTGCTGCATTTGTTTGTTTAAATTAGGACTATCTAGTCAGGAGACTGTACATATGTATCTCATACATATGAAGGCATCTTTATCCTACAAAACTGCAGACCCTTTAAGCTCCTTTTTCTGTTCCAAAAGCTTTGTAAAGGTGTTTGAGGGCATATGGTTATCAATTGTATGCTGCTGTTAAAAATAAAAAGTCAGCCATTTAGTTTGGTCAGAAATGTATCAGTACACATGAACGAACCCCTAAATTGGGAAATACAGTAAAGATTCTGACTCTGGACATTTTGACTCAGATGTTTGATTCATTGGCTTTAAGAAATAAAAGAAAACTTTCCTCCCAACAGGCAACACAGATTAACCAATCACACAACTTACTATGAAGACCTCCACTTGTGGTTGTCTTAAATGGCTGCATACATGAAACAAGTCTAGGAGTGCTTCCAAGTGTTAGATTGTTCCAGATACTAGGCTTAGAATTTGGCATTCTGGATACAATGTGTAGTCCTTGTGTAATAATGCCCATTTTGGTGTTGTGACTGGTTCTGAATTACCTCTGTTCTCATTCTGCTAAACAGCTTTTCTGCAAAAAGCTGGTTGTGTTTCTATAAAATGGTATTGTTTCCATTTTTATGGTACAGTGTGAAACCTTGTATTCATAATTTTCTTTTAATTTGTATTCATTATTTTCAGTCCCAGCTCTGTGCTTGCATTCCTTCTCTGTTTCATTCCTATATCTGCTAGATAGACCGACATTAACAAGGAGTGTGGAAGTGGATGTTGTGTGAAGGTATACCATGCCGTAATTCAGTGGTAGAGCATGTGCCTTATATACTGAAAGTCTTGGATTCATCCTGTGGTATCTCCATGTAAAAAGACTTCAGAGAGGAAGACTGGGTGGGGAAGACTTTGGCCTGAAACATTTGACATCCACTGGCAGCTGGAGCAGGCAGTAGTGGACTAAATGGGCCAGAAGTCTGGCTTGGTAGAAGGCAGTTTCAAATCCATTTACATCAATTGATTCAATTGCTGGTGGTGAGCATGCCCACATGAATGGCGAGATTCAATGTCACAACAGCAAACACAACAAGATTCCCCTTTCTCTCCTCCCTCAGCAGCCTCCCATGCCCATTAGCATAGTGACAAATACAGAAGGGCAGGGTTCATTCATGACAGTCACAGCCACACTCTCCCCCTTTTTGCATCTGGGTTGAGAATGAGATCCTTGTTAATGCTTTCTCCTAGAACAACAACAGATGTCTCTAGGAGCCAATAATGATGAAAAAGGAGACTGTTTGCTACTGAAAATAGTCTTCTCAGTGGCTGACTCACCTCCTCTCACTCTGATTGGCTCCAATCAGCAGGAAAGGACAAGGAGGCATGTTAGAAAACTATTCTCAGTGGTTAACAGATTCCCCTTTCATGCTGATTGCCTCATAGGATGCTGGAGACATTGGCATGCTGCTCCCAAAAAAGTAAGGGGTCAAAGAACCCCCAAGACCCTGGACCCCAAGACACCCCTGCCCGTGCCCTCCCTCAGTTTGCTCTGGAGGGTTCCTCAATCATTTATAGCCAATTTTAGGGGCACTCAAGGAGCAGCAGGGGGAAGGGGAAGTCCCACCTCAATGAGCAAAAGTCCCTTGCACAACTGGGATGGCATAATTGGATATAGCCCCTTTTTAAAATAAATATATATATATATATAGTGGGTTGTATCCAACATTGCATGTGCGGCATTCTACTTGTGCAGTGTGACTTCCCTTTCCTCACTTTCTCCCTGCATGCCTCCCAAATCTGCTCCAAAGGGTCCCCCGGGGGGCTATAGGGGAGAGGAGAGGAGGGGGAGGTTCTCTTGAGAAAGCAGAAGTGTGTTGTGCAAATGGAACAACAGTGTTGGAGCCGACCCCATGTATGTAGGGAAAAACAGTGGCATGGTAACTATACCGCAACAGAATTGATATTTGAGGACACATAACAAGCCTAGTACTCGTTTTAGACTGAATGTTTCTCAGTCTCTTCAGGTTACATTTTTGTTTTTTTGTGCAAAACCTGATATGCTGTACTGAGCTGGGCTGGACAACTTTTTCAGTGCCCTCTGCAGCAGGAAGGGAAGTGACACACAGCATTGACTAGGAGTGTCTTATTATCTGGAATCGTGGATAGGCATCAAAGCTATGGACAATAGCTGTCCACTGATCCCCAAGTCCTTAAGTAAAGTAATTAGTCTTACATTTGAACCAGAACTTTTCATTATTTTGGGGGTCCCAATTTGTCAATTTACTTTGTATTTTAAGATGCTCTGTGAAGTTAAAACTACATTTTCTCCTTTATGAGTGTTCAAATGCTTGAACTTTGAAAACAGAGGCCAACATTTGTTGTGATGTCTGTCTTATTGCGTGCTTCAGTCCCATGTCTGAAGCTTCAAGTTCTGCATATTAGGAGTAAATGGGAACGGACAAGAACCGCCCAAACACAAGAGTTTTGTCTTACATGATTATAATCCTAGGCTAATATTTATGAAGAGCCAGTTTCCAGGGGGAAATTAAACTAATCTGAAAAGCGTAGTAAAACACAAACCATGTATGCTGGGAGAATTTCTCCAGTGTTTCTCTCTCTTTAATGCTTATTAATAGAGACAATAGTAAACCTAAAAGGAAGCTGCTTATATCCCTTTAGTTTTGATGGTAACATGGCCTTTTGTTTAGCAAATCCTGTGCCAGATCTTGTCATTTAATTACTGAGCATACATTGTGACCTAATGTGGAAACCACAACTAATAATGTTCTCTTGGAATTCCATTAAATAAAATTTGTCAGTAGCTTTTAAAAAAACTTCTTTGCTTTTCAGATATCTAGTAGTTCACATTCCAGTATATTGTGTAACTTCATCATGTTGCTTATTGTAACTAATATCTGTGTTTCTCTTCTGTTTCTTAGGCTTGATGGATTCACAAGCATGTTTGGTACATGCTGTCAGTCTAAATAAATGAGAAACAACTAAAAAAGGTATGTATTTGGGGGAGGAGATGGGGCAAAGTCCATTGCTTCTGACAAGAGTCATCAGCAAGTATAGATTACTATACAAAATTCAACAGGGAGGGAGAGGATGAGGGCCAGAAAAGATGAGTTTGAAAAATGATGTGGCTGAATGGGTCAAAATATTTGCATTACTTAGAACACATCCACAATCCAATTACGCCCAAGTAGTGGAATTATACACTGATCCAGGAGGCTTTTAAAGACTCCCATTTATTTGAATGGAATTTATTCCCCATTAGCATGCTTAAGGTTGCAGCTATGCTCCCTTTGGCTGCAACAGAGCTAAATCACTCTAAACCCAAGTCCCTTGGCTTCATTGGCAGCAGCTTTGGAGACCAGTTCTTCTTACAAACATAAATCCAAGCATCTTTTCACAATGGAGAAACTGGCTCAGCCACTGGTGAATGGCACTTGTTAGGTTTCCCACTGAAACTATACTGCAAAACAATGGCTCACATTGGTAAATCTTCCCCTGAGCTTTCAGTACTTTTTGCATATCCTATACCGGACAGTTTCCATTCATCTTGGCACTCAAAGCAAACAAACGTTACTGTGCATCAGAGATGAAAGTGAAAATGCATATGTTAAATCCCAAGTGGAAACAGGCAAGTGAAATATATACATAGTGTTGCTTAGCAACAAACATGGTTTTTTTGGCCACCGCAACTGTGACATCAGTTAGAGAAACCAGGCTGCATCACTTGTCAGTCTCCTAGAGAGCTTCCCTTATTTTGCTTGTGGTTAAAGATGAAAGTCTCTCTCTCTCTCTCTCTCTCTCTCTCTCTCTCTCTCTCTCTCTCTCTCTGTGTGTGTGTGTGTGTGTGTTGAAATAAGGTTGCAAGGCTAATGCATTTGCTCATAAGTAAAAGCTAGCAGAACATTAACAGCCATGGGCACTTTTGGGGCATGCATCTGCACACAGGGAGAGGCACATGCAAAAAAGCATGGTCATTGCTGTGGCAAACAAATATTTAACATTGCCTTTACGTAGCTTATTGTTTGCCTTGTTCTGACCATATCTGAACTAGCTACTCCTTGCCACCCCAATAATATCATGAAATAAGCTTACAACTGCAGAGGGAGGGAGGGAGGAAGGAAGGAAGGAAGGAAGGAAGGAAGGAAGGAAGGAAGGAAGGGTGATCCAATTGGTGTCTTTGGAAGGGCTTTTGATCTAGTGGATGCTGCTGCTAATGGAAATGGAGGGCAGGCCATTTTTGCCAGTTCCCCCTTTAGCCCCCCCTCCCATTCTGGATGGACCCTAATTATCTGGATCCAATTTTCAGAAGGGGAAGAGGGAAGCGACAGATATAACCTCTTCTGTTAGCAGAGTGAGTGCAAGGGCACCAACTGGATTCCAGCCAATAAAAGCATTTTTGGGCTTGAGTACTGAAAGAATGGCATTTACAGAATCTCATTAATCTTCACAGCAATCTTAGAAAATAGGAAAGAATCATTATCCCCATATTTCAGACTCTCTCTCTCTCTCAATAGAGACACACTTAGGGTAGAGACACACTCTTCTGCCGGTTCCAGTGTGTCTTCGCCTCCCTTTTCTGAAAACGGGGGCACGCATTGCTAGTCAAACTCCTCCCCTTTTTACTGTGAAATCTGGTAGGATCAGCTTGAGTGCTTTTTTAAAATCATCTTCAGACATATTTTGCAACTGATTGGTAGATCAACCCTTTGCTCCTCCAACCCATTTCCCTTGCAACCCGTTGCCCCTCCAGGTGTGGCAAATGTAAACGCTTCGCTGTAGGCTCATGCAGAGACAGTGATTGTCCCACCACTTTGCTGTGGATGGTCCTGAAAGATATTAAGTCAGCAGTGGGGAAGGGAGGTGGGTCCAGCTGAGGGCTGAGTTGCTTCAAAACGCAGAAAAAACATTTCCGCTGCTTTTGAAATGACTAGTGTGCCCACAGCCTCTGTGCGTGTGTGTGTGTGTAGAGGTGTGGGTAGGGCAACTGAGGGAATGTGCCTTACCTAAGGCCACCCAGTGACAACATAGCTGAGATGGGCTATGGATAGAGGGCTTCCTCTCACACAACCTGAGCCACTGCATAATACCATCTCTTGTCATTAATGCTAATTCTTGTTTTTGAACTGGCAAATCACAAATGCAGTGACTTTGCTACCTGGCTTTCATAATGGTATTTGCCTGAAACTGCCCGTGCCAGGAAGAAAGCAAAGAGGAAGGCTTAGTTGCACAGAGAAGGCCCAACGTGTTTCAACAAATATCTTCTGGGTGCGCACATACATGAAACTGAAAAGTCAAAATAACTTGAAAGAGATCTTATACAAATGTCTACAAGAGAAATCTCTTCTTACACATTTCATAGGTTTTTTTCAAGTCCTTTTGACATTCAGATTCATGTATATGTGCCCTCAAAAATGATTTGTCAAAACACTTTGGGCCTAATAAATCACTTCCCTCTTTCCTTCCCCGCCTCAAATTGATGCTGTCCCTAAATTTCTTCTTTGAAAATGTTCCCCAGTTAAAACTAGGTTTTTCTCTGTTATGGTAACTTTTGGAGATTTTTTAAATGGAAGCTCTTTCAGAGAAACACTGCCTCCCCCCAATGAAAATTAGGGGAATTTATTGTCTGAGAAATAAATTAGCCCTGTGTCAGAGCCTCATCATGCAACCATTTCATAGAATGCAGCTGTAGGAAAAAGCCTGCATGTAATCACTTCCAGACATGCCAACCTATAGGGGTGGTTGTGTACATTCACATGGGACAGGCAGGATTCCACCTGGCTTGACTTTCAGCTTGTCACGTACAAATGTTCTGAAAGTGACATTTACATTGGCTAAAAACAAATCTAGGGATGGAATTTTCTGAAAAACAAAGATGCCTGGCTGTGCTGCAGTAAGACTCTGTGGGGGCACAAATCGGGGTCCCTGGTGAATTGTGGACTACAGACACATCAGTTTTATATCCACTTTTTTTTTCTAATTCCCATCTCGCTCCTTAATCTCAGTGAGAAGTGATGTTTCCTCTCAGTTCCGCCAAAAATATGAATAATTCTCATATATTATATGATGTTATACACATCTTATACACCTATACATTCCAGGTTTCCTAAAGTAAACAGCACATAAACAGATGCAGGAAACAATGCATATAACTGTGCACGAATACATACATTTTAGTGTACTATAAAATTATGCTGCAAAAATATAGTACAGATTTGGGCTTGACTATGTTATATGTATTGCATGTATAATATACACTTTTTTGCATATAATTAGTTGGGCTTTTTTAAAAAAAGATCACGACAATGCACAAGTGGCTTGGACATATGTGTATGCTCGATACAAGAGGCAGTCTGATGCAAGGAAAGCTCAACCGAACAAGAACTGGCGAATTCCATGTATATAAACCCTAATGGATCTTTTGCTGTGTGACTCTGACATGAGTGCATGGTATGCTTTCCTTTGCATCGGTCTTATACTGAAAAGGTGTGAACTGGCTCTCAGTCAGATGCATTTGACAAATGGGGGGCTTTGTCCTGTGAAAGCTTATGCCATAAGACACTTTGTTGCTTTTGCTGAAAACCCCATGGAACTGACAGATTCTTCTCCACCTCCTGGGGCACCTGGACTATGCTCTCTGTCAAGGCACCAGAGAAAATAAAAACCTCAGTTAGTTCTGGGTTCTTCTAAGCCTCATTGGGTTTTAGGTTCCTGGGGCTCTGCCACCTTCTGACAAGATAAATGTGGTGGTAGATAGGGGAGGCAGCGATTTCATTGTCTGGTACAGTATATCACAATGCTGTGCAGGACACACACATATCTGCCCGGTGCATGGCCTTATCCAGACCCACAGCAATCTTTAATTGTGCAATGCAAACATGGGTAGGGATGGCAGCTAGCTCAGAAGCACAGAGGCTGGTGGAGTGGATCAGTGCAGTTTGGCAAATAAATGGAATAGGGAAAATGTTTTGGTTGCTGCTACTCCTCCCAAGCAAAACAAAAAGGGCTTAGAGTTGACCAGGCAGGCCCACCTTTTCATGTGTGATCTCCACAGAATCACAGAGTTGGAAGGGGCCTATAAGGCCATTGAGTCCAACCCCCTGCTCAATGCAGAAATCCTAATTAAATCGTACCTGACAGGTGGCTGTTCAGCTGCCTTTAGAATGCCTCAAGTTTTGGAGAGCCCACCATCTCCCTAGGTAATTGGTTCCATTGTTGTACTGCTCTGACAGTTAGGAAGTTTTTCCTGATGTTCAGTCAAAATCTGGCTTTCTGCAAGTTGAACCTGTTATTCCATGTCCTGCTCTCTGGGTCAATTGAGAAGAGATCCTGGCCCTCCTTTGTGTGGCCATAGCTGTATGAGGGGAATAGGTGTCCACTAACAATTCTCAGCATCCATAACATGCTACAATTTCCAGGATTCTTTGGGGGAAGCCATGATTGTTAAAAGTGCTATGATACTGCTTTAAATGTACAGTGCTGATGGGGCCACAGTTAAGAATTAAAGAACAGGGTGCCTCTGAGCACATTTTGAGCCTAAGAATTAATTTTAAACCACTTAGAGGCTTTGTTATAATCAAGAGGTATATACATTTTGTTAAATAAAAAAATAAAATAATAATCTGTTTTAATTACCAGAACTGCACTGAGCTCATAGTCATTTTACAGAAAAGTCCACTGCTGGTTTCTTCATTTCAGCAGCACAATTTACATGGGAAAAGCCATTTTGTTGTTCCTACTGTTAAGTAATTTTTTTTTTTTCAATAATTTTTATTCAGATTTTCATAAAACATACAAGACAAAATCATAAAACATTCAAAGACAAAAAACAAAATCAAAAATAGTTAAACAAAAAGAAAAAAAAGAAAAAAAAAACAAAAATAAAAAATAAAGAGTAAAATATTGACTTCCCATTTGTCAAAGATCAAATCAGTTATAAGTCTATAATATATAACAATCCTGTCTCTTAAGTCATATTATAAAATCACTTTCCTCCAGTAGTTATCTTACTTAATCATCAAATCTCATAAACATTACTTTATTCTTTCCACAAAAAGTCAAAGAGAGGTTTCAATTCTTTAAGAAATATATCTATCAATTTTTTTTTCCAGATAAGCATATCGATTAATCCATCTCATTACTAATTATGATAATCTTATTGTCATAACCATAGTCAAAATAAACATTTCAATTAATCCATCACATCAGAATCTGTTAGGTTCAATAATTTCAGTAGCCATTGTTCTATTATCTCTATTAGTTCCATTTTCCATCTTCCATCTTCAGTAATCTTGTTAAGTCCAGTAATTTCAATATCCAATCTTCCATTATCAGTATTCCATAATAATCTTGCTGTCAAAGCCATAGTCATATAGTAAGAGTCTGATGGGGATTACCTCTATCCCAAATATTTTCTTGCCATCCATTCTGAATAGGTTGCTGAAATACTGCTGTAAAATCATATCTCTGTTCTTTTTTTCAAAATACACTGGGTCATCTCTTAAAAGTTTTTCCATTGTCACATGGCTGCAGATAATTCCATAGATTTTCTCTATATTGGGCTCCATCACATCATTCCAGTCCAGAAGATTATCCATGCCATTGATAACTTTATCTCTAGAATCTTCATTCATTTCTTCAGAGATAACATTGAGTTCCAAACAATAGATTTTATTTCTAAAGTCCATAGACTCCAAATCTTGTTCCTGTTCCACGTTGGTTCCAATCTCCGGGATCTCCTCTCTCACAGGGACCCCTATTCCAGTCTCCAGGGTCGCCTCTCTCACAGGGACCCCTGTTCCAATCTCCGGGGTCTCCTCTCTCACAGGGACCCCTTCCAGGGTCACCTCTCTCACAGGGACCCTTATATCTTTAATCTCCTGCTTCATTTTACTCAATTCAATTTTCATTATCTCAATCTCATCCATTATTTTCTGAAACATAGTTATTTCCAGATTTTCAGCCACTTTCTTAATTGCCATTTTAAAAGAAAAATATAGGAAAACCACTTCTTATTTCAGCAACAATTGGGTTAATACTCCAAACTTGGTGACATCACAGTATAAACAGAGCAGACAGCCTTATCTCTCCAATAGTTAAGTAAACAAAATGCAGTTCCCAGGATCGAAACAATTAATGGCAATCGTCAAGAAACAGATTCGTCAAAATAAAATAGACCAAAAAGAGAGTAGTCTCAAAACAGTATAATATTTTTCAAAATAAAAATCTGGAATAGAAATCCCTCTTCTGTGTATATCTTTAGAATGCAAATCCAGGACAGCTTTTTGCAACAAAAACAGAGATAAGCTATTAATTAGTGCGTAGCAGAGAGAAGTTATGGCTCCCCAGTGAGATGTCAAAAACTGATCAATCTGGCAAATCTCTTTTAAACAGCAACAATTTAAGTCAAGTAAAAGAAAAATATAGAAAGAAGGGTGCTTGCCTGTTAGTGCGTTCTCTCTTAGAAGATAAGGTGAACGTTCGCTTTATCAGATAGAGCTTGCTGTTAAAAATCCGTCCCACCTTCGTCGGCTGGACCTCGTCCCATAAATTAATGAGATCTGGTCGTCCCAACAAAAATAGGCTTTGAGGTTAATCTCTTCGTTTCTCCCTACCCGGGAGAAGTTTAATCAGTCAAAAAAAAAAGAAAAAACTGACTGATATATCTGAATAAGCTTCTTTTGAGGCAGGAGCCCGTCTCAAAAGCAGGCACAGGCTAAGTCACCCTTCCCGGAAGTCTTCCCTACTGTTAAGTAATTTTAAGTTTGAAGCCCTTGCTGATCTACCATAAATCATCTAGAGATCTACAGGTGGATCTACCTTGTACTCATGTTGCTGTAAGGCAGCTACTAAGGCCCCTTTGAAGGATGTGCTCCAGGCATCATGTGGAGGGTGTCTATATATTACAGAACTAGAACAAATCCAAGGGTCACTCCCAGCATTTACCTCAATCTCTACTCAACTTGCAACTAGGCTCAGCCATAACTGAAGGCACCTAAGCTTGCAGCTCATTGTTTGTGGATGGGTACTTCACCTGGTTCCAATCTTGGTGGTCTTCCTTGAGTTATATGCCTATGGGCTGCTCCTTGCCTGAGGGATGGGGATAGGAACATCACACTTCAGAGCCCAGGACAGCAGGAGGGAAGACTGAAGTGGGAACATTAGGCAGAAGGAACCAGCAACACTTGCCTGAGGAGCTGGATGGAACATTTTAACTTTTTTCTTAATTGCATCTGTAATTATGTTTTGTAATATTGGAAGATTCTTTGGACTGAACAAAAGTAAAAAGTGAGGAATAAACTTATGTATCAAACTATTAATGCAAAGAATTTGAAAATGTATGCTGCAATTGTAACTTCATTCATCTGTTATTTTCTTCTTTAGAAATGGCAATAGTCTGATATTTGCCCCTTCAGCTGACCACTTTATCTCCTTCTCCCAAGGATGCAAGAAAACCAGTTGCCGCTTTACCGAACTTTGAGACGAACCACTGAATAGCACACAAACAAGATGCAACAACTGAATAATTAGCTACGGATACTGAAAGATGAACTTCATGAAATCTGAATCCAATAATATAAATATAACAAATCTGTTTCAACCCAATGCCATGTCTGATTCCTACCATTATAGTGGGCCAAACCAACATCCTGCAATTTGGTAGGGTTGGAAATTTGGCTTCTAGATTCAATCCATCTCAAATAGTTTCTGGGAAGTCTTCTGTTATTTTACTTCAGCAGAATTCTTGTATTAGTTGTGAACTATAGCTATTCATAAGGCAAAGAAGTTATGTTCCTTGTAAAGTATATAATTTAAAAAGCCTGCAAGACTGCCAGCCTTTTGTATGCCAACATTCATAAACTGAAGTGGTAACTGCCAAGTAAAACAACAAATGAATTAATGCATGCATACATACATACATACATACATACACAGGGTGGAGAAGTAAGGGGTTCCATGGGGCCGATCAGGGGCCTACTCTAGCAGCAAGCAATACTGAAGGATCAGAATGACTGTGCTTCACTCATGCTGATCAATAATAAACTCTCCCTAGGACAGGAAGCAAATTGTGTTGGAGCTAGGTATGGAAAGATCTGTCTGTTTCGCTCCTCTCCGTTTCTCATTTTTCCAATGTTAAATTCAGTTCTCTACATTGCTACAGTGATCTGCAAATGTTTTTTTAAAAAAATCTGCATGAAAATTCTCCACCATTTTAGTGTGAACTCCAAATAAACACATTTTTGTAGGCAGTTTTGACTAACATACACACTTTTGCAAGCCATTTCTCATCGTTTCATGCCTTTTGGCTTGTTATTTTCACACATGTATTCATTTTTATGCACACTTTCCCCTAATATATGCATTTCTGTAAATGTTTAGTTAGCAAACTGCACCCCAAAATTCTAATAAATGCAAATTTCAAGGGATGGCTGTGTTTTGGTTCTCATATTGTTTCGGAAAGTGCAAATTTGATCATTTCTGCTTGAAATGCGAACTGAATTGAAATTCTCACCCACCCCTTGTTGGAGCTGGGCAATAGGACTCCCTTTTTTTTGTAGTGAATGGGAGCAATCACTTCACCACTAAATGGTTTACGGGGTGGATTTGGGCTCATAGGACCCTCAGATCAGGGTTCAGGTTCAGATGATAAACTTCCTCTGAGCCCAATTTCCATTGTGAATTTTCATGTTTACATTTGCATCCCATTAGTCATGCCAAATAAGGCTCCATTCTTAACCCTGCTCATCTGAGAGTAAGCCTCATTGAATGAAATAGGACTTACTTGCAGTGGTGGCTGATGCCCATTGGGACCGGTAGAGCGGAAGCCAGAGAGACCAGCATTAGGTTGAGCCAGAGCCAATGACAGGATGAGACAACTAATTCTACTTTGGTCCCCAACTTCATTCCTGTTGAGTTCTTCAAGGGCATGATTGAAACTAAGGAGGAAGGAGCAGCCATGAGAAATTCTACCTCCTGCATTAGTTGTAAGGAAGGAGACAAACAGGTAGAAGCTAACTGGGACCAGACTTGAGGCTGGTGGGGCAGTGCCCCATTCACTGTAATGGAGTAGCCTCCAGTGCTTACTTCTAGGTAGGCAGGGTTAGGATTGCACTGTAGATCACTGACAGAAGTATGTTTCAGTTTAAATCTATGGGCTGCAGCCAACTAAATCATAAGAGTAGGCCCACTGAAATCCATGGACTTAAGTTAGTCATTACTAAGTTATGTCCACTGATTTCACTAGGTCTGCTCTGAGTAAGGCATAGTCACATACAACCCTCTGTCATTTTATGAAGTCCTCCATATATTAAATTACTAAACGGTATATAAATTAAGAAATAAACATAGAAGCTACCTTGACAATTTAGTGGTATATAAATTTAATAATTTTAAATTCTATTACAATTGCTTAACTGAACTGCAGATTGGGCTGCTAGATAAAAACTAGAAAATCACTGATTTAGGGAAAATACTGAATTTAATTGACTAGCCATAGCCATCAATAGTGCAACCCATACTCTGGACAAGAAGCTACTGTAAGGACAGAATATGGAGAAACCGATTGGTTACCTGTTGGAAAGGGTGTGAGACAGGGGTGTATTTTATCACCCTGTTTATTTAATCTATACATAGAATATAGTATATGGAAAGTGGGATTGGACCAAGATGAAGGAGATGTGAAAATTGGAGGGAGAAATATCAATAATTTAAGATATGCAGATCCCATACTACTAGCAGAAACCAATAATGATTTGAAATGAATGCTGATGAAAGTTAAAGAGGAAAGCACAAAAGCAGGACTGCAGCTAAACATCAAGAAGACTAAAGTAATGACAACAGAAGATTTATACAACTTTACAGTTGACAATGAGGACATTGAACTTGTCAAGGATTATCAATACTTTGGCACAGTCATTAACCAAAATGGAGACAATAGTCAAGAAATCAGAAGAAGGCTAGGATGGGGTAGGGCAGCTGTGAGAGAACTAGAAAAGGTCCTCAAATGCAAAGATGAATGATTGAACACTAAAGTCAGGATCATTTAGACCATGATATTCCTGATCTCTATGTATGGATGTGAAAGTTGGACAGTGAAAAAAGCGGATAAGAGAAAAATCAACTCATTTGAAATATGGTGTTGGAGGAGAGTTTTGTGGATACTATGGAGTGCGAAAAAGACAAATAATTGGGTGTTAGAACAAATTAAACCAGAACTATCACTAGAAGCTAAAATGATGAAACTGAGGTTATCATACTTTGGACACAAAATGAGAAGACATGATTCACTAGAAAAAGCAATCATGCTGAGGAAAACAGAAGGGAGTAGAAAAAGAGGAAGGCCAAGCAAGAGATGGATAGATTCCATAAAGGAAGCCACAGACCTGAACTTATAAGATCTGAACAGGGTGATTTACAACAGATGCTACTGGATGTTGCTGATTCATAGGGTTGTCCTAGGTTGTAATTGACTTGAAGGCACATAACACACACACACGCACACAGCCATCAATAAGTACACTGGCATTAACTGTTCCTCAAATGACTAGATGTTCCTCAAATGTTGCAGTTCCTTTTGATTAGAATGTTAGGGCAATGCACTTTTCTGGCAGAGGTGGAGTTTGTGGGAAAAAAGGAAAAGGTCATGGGAAAGAGTTGTGTTTCAGTAAAGGAGATCAAAACCCACTGCTGGACCAAGCCGTGAAACATTTGATTTTCTGTTTATCGTCTTTGATTACCGAGTAGCATAACTAAGACTAGGAAGTACAGATATTGCCAGCCTATTAGTCCTACCATGCAAATACTACTCGTATGTAGGCAATAACCATGGAGAGACTGAGTGGATGGGGACATGCTCTTAGCCCCACCCACAATGCAGGGTCTTCTTCCTTCAGCGACCATGTGTGCAATGCAGAACACAAGATTCACAAGACTGGGGTACCTGGTTGTACCTCTGGCCTTCCAATCTGTTCAAGTTGTGCCCTACATGTTAGTAAAGCTTGCATAGGGCTATAGATGGTGCACATAAGATGCAACTGTACATTTTCCCAGAACAGCAAGTTTGTATATGCCTTTCACTCTTCAACTTTAAAACTTCATTGTTTTGTCCCTTTTTGTTTCACAGTTTCTTGTGTGCAAAATTTCTAGTAAGCCTGCCTTGTATGTAAGCCCTTACCTGGTCACCAAAGGTGACAAGGAATTGCATGCAAGTGAGTGTATGGCATTTCTTGTAGATGCGTGAGCAGGCTAGCAAAGGGGGAATAGAAGTCTTGTCTCTCCTCTGCACTCAGCATAAAAACTGGAGCAAAGAAGCTCCTTCTCCTGTACCCAGCATGGATGCAGCAAACCACTGCAGGAGGAACAAACCTCTCCATTCCTCCTTTGCCAGTCTCCAGCTGGGTAATACATATTTTTGCAGGCTAGTAACTTGTGGGTTTACGTACTAGGCTGTAGTAGGCCAACAGCATAAAACCGCTACTTATTGTAAAAGCTAGGATTATGGATTTAGGTCATACGGTGCTTCTATACTCATGACAAGCCTTAAAGTGATTTGTTACCAACAGGTTCCACCTCTCCCCACCAGGGACCAGTTTCCTCGGGTGTCATGTGAAGGATCTACCATGAAGGAATGCAGATCACAGTGGGAACACATTTGAAGAGTGAGTTAAGAAATGTCAGCACCTGTTAATCCCAAACTGGAACCTTTGTGGAAACCTTACACAACTCGTTTGGTCTTGGCAATCTGCAGCTTGGACTCAAAAAATGCAGGCAGTAGTCCTGTGAATTGGTCTGATTAAAAGCACCACAATTTTCCCACTAACATAACCCATGGACTGGGTGAGGAATAGGATAAAATAATCATGTGGAAATAACCCTTTACCTCTGAGGTGAAATGCAGCATGTCAGCTTCTCCAATCACATTTGTTTTACCTGTCAGGGTTCTGATTTGGACCAAAATTTGATTAAAAAATGTCAGCAGAGGCTGTTCCCTTACTGCAGCCTTCCACAACTTGGTGCCTTCTAGATGTTTCAGATTGCAACTTTCAGCATCCTTAACCATTGACCATGCTGCCTGGGCCTGATGGGAGTTTGAGTCCAGAACATGTGGACAGCACAGGCAAGGCCAGATTAAGGTGGCTGGGGCCCCTGAAGCAGTTCCCAAATTAGGGCACTCCTTCCCCCGAAAAGAATGCATGAAATCAGGTGCCAGAAAATAGGTCTGGAGGTATCTTAAAGACTAATATATTTATCATTATATAAGTTTTCATGGACTACCAAAAATACTCTTGAGCATGTACAGTTTCACAACTACAGAACCAGTAAAACACAAGCAAAAAAATTAAAATAAAATATTGGCAACCTTCATAAACAAAAATAAAATATTCTGAGCATGTAAAGTCTCATGTTTTAAACTCACCTCATTGGTTTTGCTCATTTCATAACTTGGGTCAGTCACAGTCTCTTAGCCTAACCAGCTTCACATGGCTATTGTGAAGATATAATAATAATAATAATAATAAATTTAATTTTTGAGTCGCCTATCTGGCCGAAACCACTCTAGGCGACGTACAACATTAAATTCAACAATACATAATAATACAATACAATACATAATAAAATACAAGGAGGAATAAAATGGCTGCAAAAGAGGACTTGGTGCTTGTATCCTAGGCATCAGGTTTTGGTTCCTTTAATGCATCTCGGTATTACAAAGGTCCATATTTTTCTGAATACTCCATCCCTGCAGATTAGCACAGCTTCAAGGCTTCAACCAATCTTAATCTAGCCTGATTTACCAATGTTTTGCATGTTTTACCAATGCATAAATCCTGCTTTTGTTCAGTTGCACAGAGGATTAATTGCTAAAATGAGTTATCATTGGCCTGTAGCCAGTGGAGGTGGGGGACAATGGAATGAAGAGTGATGTACTTTGATTTTATTATATTTTTACTTCTTACTTTTTTAATTTTATAGATAAAATAGTAAGGAGTCAATACATTATTTTGTCTAATTGCCCAGTAAAAAAAAAAAAAAACACTGCTCGCACTTTCCAGTGTTCTGCCCCAACAGTAAAACCACTGAGATAACTAACAGGATTTTTTAAAGTTACAGAACTTTTAATTAATAATAAGTTAATTGTGCTGAAATTGTTAATGATTTTATACCCCTCTGCCTATGGTAGGCTGCCTATATTTGAGATCTGCTTGTTTTGCGTTGATACTGAACCCCTCATCATAAACCTCCTTCTCCTTCCTCGCAAGAAAGCCTTTATCTCTTACCTGGGAGCAAATCCTATTAAACGCTATGAGATTTACTGCTGAGTAGACATTTTATTTTTTTTATTTATATCCTGCCCTTCCTCCGCAGGAGAGCCCAGGGCGGCAAACAAAAGCACTAAAAACAGTTTAAAACAACATAAAAACAGACTTTAAAACACATTAAAACAAAACATCTTAAAAACAATTTTTTTTAAGCTTTCAAGACATCTTTTTTTAAAAAACATATTAAAAAGCAATTCCAACCACAGACACGTACTGGGATAAGATCTCAACTTACAAGGCTTGTTGAGAAAGGAAGGTCTTCAATAGGCACCAAAAAGATAATAGAGATGGTGCCTGTATAATATTTAAGGGTAGGGAATTCCACAGTGTAGGTGCCACTACACTAAAGGTACAGTTCCTATATTGTACAAAACGGACCTCCTGATAAGAGCACAGTGATCGACTGGGTATATAAGGGATAAGACAGTCTCTCAGGTATCCTGGTCCCAAGCCGTATAGGGCTTTGTACACCAAAACTAATACCTTGGACTTGGCCCGGTAGCAAATAGGAAGCCAGGACAATTCTTTCAGTAGCGGGGTGACATGTTGGTGATACCTGGCCCCAAACGAGCAGTCTCGCCACCACATTTTGCACCAGCTGCAGCTTCTAGACTAACCTCAAGGGCAGCCCCACAGTGCATTACAGTAATCCAGCCTGGAGGTTACCAGTGCATGGACAACAGTGGTCAGCCTATCACAGTCCAGAAATGGCCACAGCTGTCTTACCAGCCGAAGCTGGTAAAAGGCACTCCTAGCCACTGAGGTCACCTAGGCCTCTAGTGACAAAGATGGATCCAGGAGCACCCCCAGACTACAGACCAGCTCTTTCAGAGGCAGTACGATCCCATCCAAAGCAGGCAATTGACCAATTATCTGAACTTGGAAACCACCAACCCACACCGCCTCTGTCTTGCTAGGATTCAGACTCAGTTTATTGGCCCTCATCCAGCCCACCACCGAGTCCAGGCACTGGTCCAGGGCTTGTACGGACTCTCCCAATTCAGATGTTACAGAGAAATAGAGCTGGCTATCATCAGCATACTGCTGACACCTTGCCCCAAAGCTCCTGATGACTGCCCCCAAGGGCTTCATATAGATGTTAAACAGCATAGGGGACAAGATGGTATCCTGCAGCACCCCACAGCTCAACTGCCAGGGGCCCGAAAGATAATTACCCAATGCTATTATCTGAAAACGACCTTGGAGATAGGATCGGAACCACTCTAAAACAGTGCCTTCAATAGCCATCTCACCAAGTCAGCCCAGAAGGATGCCATGGTCAATGGTATCAAAAGCCGCTGAGAGATCAAGTAAGAGTAACAGGGTCACACTCCCCCATCCTTCTCCTGATAAAGGTCATCCCTCAGAGTGACCAAGGCCGATTCAGTCCCATAACCAGGCCTGAACCCAGACTGGAATGGGTCAAGATAATCTGTTTCATCCAAAAGTACTTGCTATTGCTGTGCCACAACCCTCTCAATCACCTGCCCTAAGAAGGGGGTATTTGCAACTGGTCGGTAATTGTTGCAGACCAATGGGTCCAGGATGGGCTTTTTCACAAGCGGCCGAATCACCGCCTCTTTCAGGGTGGCTGGAAGCACTCCCTCCAGCAATGATGCGTTGACCACACCCTGGATCCACTCGGTCAACCCCCCTTGGCAAGCTTTAATAAACCAAGAAGGGTAAGGGTCGAGAGGACACTTTGCTGGCTGCATCATCGCAAATACCTTGTCTATGTCATCAGGCCGCATCAACTGAAACTGTTCCCAAGAATTTGCAGCAGAATTGCACTCATTGGGGAGTACAGTAGATGTGGATGGGGCATCAAGACTGCTATAGAGGTGAGCAACTTTAGCCTCAAAAGTGCCTTGAAAACAATTCACAGTGGGCCTCCCAAGGGTCTAAAACTCCATTTCTTGGAGCTGATGTTAACAGACCCCTGACGATACGGAAAAGCTCCACTGGATGGCTACTTGAGAATGCGATGGAGGCAGAGAAGTGTGCCTTCTTCGCCACCCTCACTACCACATAGTAGGCATGGTTATGGTTTTACTCATGCCTGATCATCCTCACAGCACATCTTTTGCCACTTGCGCTCTAGCCGTCGTCCAGCCTGTTTCATTGCCCTTAGCTCACTGGTGTACCAAGGTGCAGACCAGGCTCCACAATGCTGGAGAGAGCGCTTGGGGGCAACTGTGTCAAGAACCCGGCACACCTCGCTGTTCCACAGCATGACAAAGGCTTCAACAGGGTCACCTGCTCTATCTACTGGGAACTCCCCCAGGGCATTCAGGAATCCAGTGGATTCCATTAGGCTCCAGGAGTGGACCATCTTAATCTGTCCACCACCCCCTGCAGGGAAGGATCAGAGCCATAAGTCTAAACTTCACCAGGAAGTAGTCTGACTATGACAGTGGGGTGACATCCACCACCCCCTATCTCCAGACCACCCCTTCCTCCATCTGGAGCAAAAAACAAGTCGAGGGTGTGCCCTGCCCTGTGTGTCTGGCCAATGACAACTTGAGACAGCCCCATGGTCGTCATGGAGGCCATGAAGTCCCGAGCTGGAACGCTAGAGGTAGCCTCAGGTTGGATGTTGAAATCACCCAGGGCTATCATTCTGGGCTCCTCTAATACCACAGCCAAGATGGCCTCTGCCAGCTCAGTCAGAGAAGCTGCCGGGCAGCAGGGTGGATGGTACACCAGCAGCAACCCTTGTTTACTGTCTCCTTGGCCTGACACCAGGCGCAGGCCCTTGCAGCCAGCTCCAAGACAGAGTGGTTTCCTAGTGACAGAGATGGAAGTTCTGTAGACCACAGCAACTCCTCCCCCCCATCCCTGCAGCCTGTGCTGGTGTTGCACCGAGTATCCAGGTGGGCAAAGCTGGGTGAGATCAACTCCTTCCAGCTCACCCACCCAGGTCTTGATAATGCCCACCAAATCAGCACCTTCATCCACAATCAAATCGTGGATGAGTGTGGTCTTATTGTGTCTAGTGTTAATCTAGTGTTAAACAACAACATACACAGGCCAGTGGGCACAGCAGATGAGCAACGAGGAACCCATCCATGAGAGGAGTGGCAGCAAAGAACAAGGTACAGGTAGCCCCACCCTCGCCTTCTATGGTAATTCACCACCTCCCCATGGCAATACTTCCCTCTACCCACGATCACTGAAATTGGGGTGGCATCACCCATGTCCCTCCTTATTAAGACTCCTCCTAAACAGCTGATATTGACCAACAAGAGTCCACCAACAAAACCTACTTAAGCCAATTATCCCACTAGGCCTCTGCGAGAATTAGCAACAGTCAGACCCACTTAACATTTTCCACACATATTTCTACTCCCCCTCTGTCTCACACCCAGGGAGGGCCAGCCTTCTGCCTGTTACAGACTCTCACTGTGGAGGCATCTGGCAACTTTCTCCTATCATTCAGTTCACTGCACAGGCTCTCGCCCTGCGCAGAAACTACACATGAGTCATACGCCCTCCCCACTACCAATCTCCTCCAGATTGGTTAGAAAGAAGAAAGAAATAGAAGCGGGTATTGCCCATGCCCTTGGGACTCCCTAAGGGGATCCCGAAGGGTAGCCAGGCTTTTATGCATCCTGACCCAGTTAGGAGCTGATGCAAGAGGCTGCGCGATTAACTGCAGCCTTTCTTTGAAGCAAGGGTCAGGCAGGGGGTCCCAGTCCTTGCAGCACTTACCAGGGACTTCAGCTGTCTCAAAAGGCAGCAACCCAGAGGAGCAAGCAGCAAGCACCCAGATGTTCAGATACTCACTCCCAGGTGGGTCTTCTTCAGTCCCCCTCGTGCTGCAGCTGTTCCCCATGCAGACCATTGTATTGTAGGTTAACTATATAGTGAATTCTTAATAACTGTCTAGACTTCAGCTTCTTATTGTGTACTAGCATTTGCAGAAAATAACTTGCAGGGAGTGTCTTATCTCAGATAAAACCTCCAGAGGAAATATGAATCTTGATTGTTAGGAAGAAAGGAAGGGCAAAGAGAGAATCCAGTAGATTTTTTAGAACTACAGAGATTCCTAGGACTAGAAAAGAACAGAAGGAAGAACAAAAAGAACACCAAAAGGAAGGGAGAAACAATTGATCTTCAGGACCCCAGGGATTTCTGTAGGTTCATGTCCAAATAACTCACTCATCACAGTCACTAAAACTGAAAAATGGGAGCATCCTGGCTAGCTTATCTCACAGAAATCGCTAAGAAGGTACCTGCATATTTTGCTTTATAACTTTCCTTCTAATAGGGCTAGAGTACCTGGTGCAATTGCACCATTATAAATCCAGCCATGAGCACAAGGTTGAGGAAATCTGCTTTACTGAATATGTAAGCTGTATTGAAGCATCTCCTCATTGAAGCTATCGCATTTGTAAGCAACATTATTTTTCCAGTCAAAAATTATTTGGATTAAAGTGAACGTCTCACTTTAGCCCATTGCCTTGCAAATTCACTTTCTCTTCTCAAAGCAAGGCCTTGGTCAATGCATTGCAATTGTGTAATAGAAACTGTTGTAATGTAGCAGTGAGCCAAACCCTCACTGTTTTACTACTTATACAGGGTACCACAAAGGTTTTGAATACCTGAAATCAGACATATCACTCCAAGTTTGTCTGTAGGCCAAAGAGAGACAGCAACATAAAATATCCACTAGGAAGTAATTAACACATTAAGGTTTATTTCTTAATAAATCCATAGAGCAAACATGTCTTTTCTGCTTTGGAAAATGTTTCCCCTAAGCTTCAATAGCGGTATGCTAGAAGGGATGGTGATTATATGACCAATTGTTTAGCATGTGTTTTTAAACTGGCTTGTAATTGCCAAATTAATCTCTCCAAGGTATTAAAAGCTTATTTGCACAAGTCTATGCAAGGAGGGGGGAAATCTTGGAAGGGAAAGCAAAACACAGTACCTGAATTGATATAGAGCCATTGCAATAGCAACTATTTGTTTATGGAGCCTGTTGTGGCCCTGGGAACAAGTAAATATAAGCAGCAGGAATCACAAATACAGAGGCTATGCAATTGGAGGCTGTCAGGAAGCAGTATGGTGGCTTCAGGAGTTGAATTCGCCTTGCAAGAGGCTTTGTCTCAGTATGCGTAAGAGGCTTTGGCACTGTATTAGGCCTCTGGGGAAGCCACTTAGCAGGGTGGGGATTATCCAGTGGTTTGTGCTTCCCAATTCACATTAAACTTGCTTCCCTGTCATATGCACAGGTTAATTCTCTGTGTGCCTCTTCTTAGTTTTCTGTGGGCTTCTTTGAATGTGCTGACATATGCTATTTCAAAGTGTGAGGGGGGAGATCCTTAATGCATGTGACTGAATGAATACAAAAACACAGGAAATCTTTGACTAATGACAAAAACACAGAGATGGGTAATTTGGCCAGCCTGAATAATTCTCCTCTGGAGCTGATGTGCTTTGCTTTGGTCGCTTTGACAATCCCATCTAAAATGCAAATGAATTATGCCCGACTATAATAATAGCTTTAAGTGTTGCATGATTCCTCCCATAATATTAGGTTTACTCCTAATGAGGGTTCCCCCCTCCTTTTATTCCCTTCGGTTTGGGTGTACGGCCTACATTCTTTTCCTGAAGCATATCAAGGGTTAAATATTGGTTTAAACTGTGGGAATATTATGCATTGTGAGAATTGCCATGGTTATTCCCTAACACATCACTATCAAAGAACGGCTTTTGCTGGAAAGGAGAGGGGGAAATTGTGGGTACACTTCCTGTCTCTTCAAAATAATTAAGAAAAAGGAAGAAAGCAAGCTGAGACTCCAGAAGCATTTCATATCCATTTGCAATTTCCCTAGAAAAATTAGCGCTCTTCAGAAGTCATGATGATTTTTCTGTTGGATACTGTTTGTCCAAGATTTGTATTATTTTTGTTGTGCTAGCTTGTAGCAGCTAGAAATTTAGAGGGAGAGAAAGCTCTCTTCCTTCACAAAGCGTGGGGTTTTGTGGTTTTAGGTTTTTTAAAAAATCCTGATATCATAAGTCCTCTGACGGATGTGAAGTGCACCAGTCCCAAAGAAACAACAGCAATTGTTTTCTAAGCCCTGTTAAGGCAATAAAAAAAGTTGATTCCTTATGTAGGTCCAAATGTAGCAGCTGGTTTGGGCTTTATGAACCATGAAAAATAGTTCCCATCTGGAAGCTGATGTCGAATAAAGATGCAACAGTAAGTCTGCATCTTATAGGAAATGCATACACATATCCTGCTCAATGGTTTATTTCCATTATAAATGAGAGCAAGATGATACAAAAGTGGTAACCCAAGTCATTTCCTTATCAGATGTCTAAAGGAAATATCGGGAAACAACACCTTCAGTGTTACAGACAATTTTCAATATTTCTCAACCATTGTTCACAAAGCAGAATTTTTCTGTTAGCTTTATTTGTTGAACAGCCAGGTGATTCTGATGTACTTGAGTTGTAGTAATGAAAAAAACACACCTGTTATTCATTATAGGTCTATATTAAATAGTGCACAAATGCTACACTGCAAACAGGAAATTCTCCTGCAAATATGTTCTTATAAAGGAACCCCAGAAGCAGCAGGTGACTGGTTCAACTGCAGTTTAAGTACCACATACCAACATACACCTGAGAAAAGTAGAGCCTGGAAAAGTTCCCTTTTAAAACTACAACTCCCATCATCCCCAGCCAGCATGGCCACTGGATTGGGCTGATGGGAGTTGTAGTTCAAAAAAGGAACTTTTCCAAGCTCTGGAGTCTGGAGATATCTTGATAGGATCAGTTTGCTTGAAAGAGTGCCTTATTCCATATGTGCCCATTGAACAGCTTCGATCTGCAGAACTGGCACTTTAACAAGAGCCACATAATATACATTCCATACTTACAAGGAATCGGTCTTGCCCTGCCCATTGATATTAGGCAAGCATCTTTGCTGAATAGGTTTGGCACCTGGTAAAACCTTTTTGGTTTAGGCAACCATACCCAGACATATAATTTCAACATGCAATTTTGTTATATATATATTTGCTTTAATCTGCTGATTTTGTATATATTGCGATACATTTTATGCCAACTTGTTTTTAACATTTGATTTTATCAGTATTAATGAATATTTTATATATTTTCTTGAAGTGCTTAGAGGTTTTTGCCAATTAAGCCATATACCTGGCATACAGCCATATCCTTGCAATCCATTCCTATAAATCTGTGCTTCTGATGGTGGCACAAAATGGTCCCATGCACCCCATGCAGCATCCTAATCTTGGCATAAGGAGTAGAGTTATGTGGTGCAGACTGCCCACTTTGAGGGAGAGCTCCTCTTTGGCTCTTTGCTTGCAAAAAAGGCCATGTGCAGGATTGCATTGATTTTCCTTAATCTCCTATTTAGCAGTGCCATCCATGGCTTGTCTCTGTGGTGTAGTGGTTAGAGTGCTGGACTAGGACCTGGGAGTCTGGGTTCAAATCCTCACTCAGCCATGAAGCTTGCTGGGTGACCTTGGACCAGTCACAATTTCTCCCCGTAACCTACCTCACAGGGCTGTTATGAGGATAAAATGGAGAGGGAGGAGAACCATGTACACCACTTTAAGTTTGGAGGAAAGGTGGAATAAAAATGCAATAAATAAATAAATCTATCAGTGACAGCAAGGCAACTGATAGCTTAATCCACCTAAAAAAAGGCAGCACGAGCCTTACTCCAAATCTTGATAGAAAAGGGGAGACACATAGATAGGTAAAGGACCCCCCCCCCCGATGTCCTTCTTATTGTGCATTCTTGATTATTTGTGCTCATGATGATATTGGGGCAGTTATAAGCAATCCTGCTTTCAGCACTGCTTCAACATCCAAAACATTTTTGGGGTGGACATGATGCTTCATTCTGGAACTTTCTGTATCACAGATATTCTGGGTGCCCCCTTTTTGTTGTGCTACAGTGTAAGAGTACCTCTCCAAACAGCAATAATGCAGTGACATAAGGGAGTCATCATGGAACAACTAATAAAGCAGATGTGTGGATAGTGGGTAGGCAACCCCCCCTTGAGGTTTAAGAATGTACCTATAGCCAACAGATATTTCTATCAAACTTTAAAAAGCAGGGAAATTGGGCAGCTATAGTGAATGCACCAAGGGAGCAGGAGATCTGACCTCCTCTCTGAGATATTGTACTGCCCTAAAAAATGCAAACACAATTTGGGTTGATCTTTCACTGTCCAATCCACTTGCTGTGTAGCTTGGAAGAATTTGGTAACATGTGCCATTCTTAAATTAATTAAAAATCAGCCATGCATTTTTTTAACTTGTAAACTACGGAAGTTGAAGGCCAAAGTATAGGGTAAGGTAAGTAATACAATTACAGGTATTCTGTGAACACTGCTGCTTTTTAATTAATTTCAACAAATTATGAGACCACTGACAGAAAAAAATCCAACCGGTCTGGAATTTTTTTCTCTTGTTTTACAATTTGACCTCTCAATTCTCTCTGACTGTTTTGTGTATCACCATGAAAACTTAGATGGTTCTTAAGCAAGTGTTTCTGAGTTGAGGACTATATCTTTTGTAAGGTTATGTTTTGAAATGAGCGTATGGGAAGCAGCAGAATGCCATGGGACTATTTTCAATTTAACATTGCAGAATGTGAAAAATCCATACTGGCTATAGTATAGAGCCACTCTCATGGCTGTATAATTAATCCAGCAATAATGCACTATTATTGCTTCAGTAACCTGTTGCAGAATATACCCCCCATCCCCACACACAAAACCAGTCTAGATAGATAGATAGATAGATAGATAGATAGATAGATAGATAGATAGATAGATAGATAGATAGATAGATAGATAGATAGATAGATAGATAGATAGATAGATAGATAGATAGATAGATAGATAGATAGATGTTTATATGGATGCAGGACTATATTATGTTAATCTGGGAACTGAAATGCCAAAGAGCATGTCTTTGTCCAGCGGTTTTAGTGAAGCATGTCATCTATATTCATTACTTCCACATAGATCAGTCTTTTTATCACAAAGGCTGGTATAGCAATATTGCTCCTTTATAGTCTGAAAGCAATCAAGAGAGGCTTTTACCTGGAGGAATTTTAAAAAGTGGTATCCTCCCCCCCCACACACACACACGTAGTCTGAGTTGGAACTTTTCCATTCTACCACCTCCTTTCCATTTTATTCTGCTGCATGTGAGACCCAGTCTTACTTCCACTCAGAGCCAATATACTTTTCTATCTTCCAGCTAAGTCAACTAAAATAAGTTTTCATTTCAGGGACACTCTTGACACAATGATCCATGTGTTGTATGTGGATCTGCCCTTGAAGATAATTTAGAAGTTTCAATTACTGCAGAATATGGCTGCCAGAATGTTAATCGGGTTAGCCAGATGGAAAGAGTTAAGCTGCATTCAGACAGCAGTTTATTCTGTTCTCCTGACATTTCCTTACCTGATGATTTCTGCATTTTGTTTGATCTTTCATGCCATGTAAAAGACACTTCTGGAAATCTAGCAGAATATGGGACATTTAGCGCTCATTTCTGTATTAATTGCTTCAAGGAAAAAAGTTTGCAACCGCATTAACACAGAAAATTGCAGGAGTAAAGTGGCATAAAGTTCTTTCTCACTGTTGTCATGGGGGAATCATGGGGGAACAAGAGTGTGCATGTGCAGAAAGGGTAGGGGAGTAGCGACATGTCCAAGGATATTCATTGTGGTGTTATACCACGCCTACTGGTGTGAATGAAACTTAACACAATATGGCGGTATATCGGTCAAAGAGAGAGCCAGTGTGGTATAGTGGTTAAGGTGCTGGACTACTACCTGGGAGACCAGGAGTCGAATCCCCACACAGCCATGAAGCTCACTGGGTGACCTTGGGCCAGTCACTGCCTCTCAGCCTCAGAGGAAGGCAATGGTAAAACCACCTCTGAATACCGCTTACCATGAAAACCCTATTCATAGCGTCACCATAAGTCGGGATCGACTTGAAGGCAGTCCATTTCCATTTCCATCGGTCAAAAGCCACTGTTCCACAATGCAACAGGTACTGTGGTGTGAAAGGAATGTTAGACATTGGGATAGAAGCCCTACCATTATAATCAGTAAAACTAACACAATAAACCCCATGTCTGAATGCAGCCTTATAGTGGCTGCCTGTTTGCTGTTGAGCCCAACTGAAGATGCCAGTGCTTATCTTTTAAGGCCTAAACGGCTTGGGACTCAGAGATCCGAGGTCCCCCTCCTTATATCAGTCTGTCCATGCCTTAAATCCCCAGAGGGGACTCTTCTCTGCATCATAATGGGAAGTGCATTCCCCTCCCCTTAGCAGTGTGACTGGAGCCAACCTTGGTATCATTGCAGTGCCACATCAAGACTTACCTATTTGCCTGAGCATTTTAGGGATTTTACTGTTTAATCCTCCTGTACTGATGCTCCAACCACTTTTGCCTCTGCCCCCACCCACCATTGGTACATGGCCCCTGAAGATTGCCTATAAGGGAATATATGTCAGGAGAGGGAAACCTGTGCTGTAGGGTGGTCACCACTTGAACAGCAATGTGCAAGCCAATCAGTGCCAAGCAAATGGGCAACTATGCCATGGAAACAGAAGGTATAGAACAACTCCTCTTATCCACACGCATATGGCAGCTTTTGGTCAACAGCCAGAAATCTGGGGTTCTGTATAAGTGTATCTTTTCCTGCAGGAAAAGCTCCTGCTTTGGACGTTTCATGGGAGGTGTGAAAAGAGGCAGAATTAGTCAGTTGAACATACTTTCCCACACATGATTGATTCTTTTATATCAGCCTGAACATACATCTGCTCCAGTGGCTTACAAAATGGCAGCAGCGGCAGGAGAATCACATAGACTGAACAACTGTTCTCTCACAGCTTCTGGGCAGTGTCCAAAAAAACTTCCAATGTTCTGATATGGGAGAGGGGAGAAGAAGATCAGCTCCATAATTCTTGTTTCATGCTTCTCTGTAACATTTGAAGTGGAACTTTTGCACATCCCCTGGCAATAAGATGTGTGAGCTCCCAATGTGGGAACAGCTTGCACTTTTCAAAACTGTGATGGTGGTGTGGAACAAAGGGTTTACTGTGGACTAGGGATGAAAGGATCTGTCAATTTTGGACCCCTCAGTTTATCATTTTTCCAATCATAAATTCCATTCTTCGCATTTCTGCAGTTTTTTTTTTTTTTAAAATCCCTCATGAAAATTCTTCAGCATTTTCATGTGATTTTCTCTTCATAAACAAATTTTGTATGCAGTTTTGATTATGTACATATTTTGCAATATAATGCATTTTGTATGTTATTTGCATAAATCTATTCATATTTATGCACCTTTCCCCCTAATATATGCATTTTACCAACACTGGTTGGTAAACTGCATTGCAAAATTCGGATATGTACAAAGTTTGAAGGATGGCTGCGTTTTGGATCTCATATTGTTTTGGAAAATGCAAATATTTGGTTTTAAATGTGAACTACATTGAATTTCTCCCCATCTTTACTGTGGATATTATGGAGCAGCCCTGGAACAGGAAGCCCTGGAGAAAAGTGAACTCTACATGTGCAGTTATATTGTTTAACAAAATCATTACTTTATATGTTCCAGGATCGAGATTAAATGTAGTGTTTAAAAATACCATGTCTATGGGATTTTTACTCAAGTTGAGATTTGACAGGAGCAGATATGTTCATGTCTGAGTGAATGAAAGAATGAAAGCTTGTTACACTTTTTTTTGCTAATAAGTATGCTTTTGTTTGCCTGTTTGCTGTGCGTAACCTGCAAATCTCCCCTAAAGTTAGCACTTATTTTTGAAACTATCCTGCATTTTTCTAAGCACTCATAACAATTATATGATTAAACTGGGACAATGTAAGTGTTCCCATATTCTATTACTTTACTTGTAAAACATGGAAAAGGATTAGAATCGCAACCAATCATTTCTAAAGCCCACCAGCCCACTTCTTCCCTACATTCACATTGAGACATTCAACGAAGTGGCATCAGCACAAGCCAGTTGTTGAGTAAATGAGGTTTTGTTTTGTTTTGAAAGTACCTGAAGCAGATGTCTGATCAGGCAGGATATAAATGAATTAATTAAATAATAGAAGTAGTAACCCATTACAGGAAACATATAGGTTCTTGAATATCCATCCATATACATTTGGAGGAAGAAGTAGCTAAGGGAATACCCAACCCCCTGAATTATGCTATGAATCATCAAAATATTTCAAAATCAACAGATTAGACAGGAGGGGATCAGACAGGATTCCCTGGAGGTTTTGCTAGAAATAGTTGGACAGACATCTGGCGGGGGATGCTTCAGAACATCTCATCCCAAAGCCAGGGGGTTAGACATGATGATCCATTGGATCCTTTTCATCTATGTGATTTTATAATTCTCTAAGCTGATCCATATGGCAATCTGACTCCAAAGTTCTGGGGAAATAATTTCCATGCAGATCCCCTGGGAAGGTTGCTCCCTTCATTTCAATTCATATTACACAGCTTACATTGGTGCGTGGACTCAATTTAAGGAAAAGTGCTTATCATGTTGCATATTGCTTGCTAACTCTAATTGGTAGTGGGTTAGTATTCCAGGATAGAAAGCAATGACGTTGGGTGTGCAGGAAAGCTGAATAACAATAACTCCCCCCATGCTTCATAATAATTGGATTTGAAATACAAATTTGTCCAGTGTATTATATTCAGATGCACTACAGTTCACAGTATTGGGGGCAACCCATGTTCAAATTCCCACTCGGCCATGAAGCACATTGGCTCCCCTTGGACTAGTCATTATATCTCAGTCTAACCTACCTCACAGGGTTGTTGTGATTATAAAATGGAGAGAGAGAGAAATCATGTATGCCACAATGAGCTTGTGGAGAGGCAAGATGAGATATTAATGCAATAAAATTAATTTACCAGCTCAGAATAAAATAATGAGACTCTTTTGCTTTTTAGATAGCAGGAAAGCAATTGCTCATGGTCATCCTTTATTAATGATGAAATTATCATCGGTTTGTTTAGCTACATAAGGAGTAGACAATGTGGTGTCATCCAGATGTTGCTGGACTACAACTTCCATCACCCCACACAGCATCGCCAATGGTAAGGGATGATGGGAGTTGAAGTCAAGCAAAACCTGGAGGGCATCTTGTTGGGTCCCCCTGAACTATATGAATTATGAAGCCTGCTGCTTTGGAGGTACATGTGCAGAGGATCTTTAATGTTAAACTCCTATTCTCAGTAAAACTCTCATTGACTGATGTAAACTATGTGACGAGAGCACCCAATTGAGCAGTAGTTTGTTCGGTCCATATCTTCTTTGTTAATTGCAAACATTTGATGTGCTGGTGTCTCTCATCCAGACCTCTTGTTCATGGGTGCATTTTTTTCAGGTTTCTCTCATCCATGGCTGATGTATGAGGCCTATAGTTTCCAAGGAGAAATATGATAAGGTGCATGTATGTAGCAGAAGCAGAACACGTGCTCCAATATTATGAACTAGGAGAGGACTCTAGGGAAAAGAGAAACACTTTAAAAAGACTTGGCAAGAGACTTGGCATAAGTATTGAGCCAATTTCAAATTGAAGCGTGGGCTACTTAAGTGTCAGGTTGTAAAATGTTTTGCTTTTATAATTCTTGGGAACAATGTTATTTTTGAAAGATAATGCAGAAATTTTTCTTGAGGAGTGGTGTAGAAAATTATTAAATAAATGAAATGTGATATATTTATACACACACACACACACATATAGATATAGATATATTGCACCAGAGTAAACAAAATATATAAACCCACCTTATCATGGGTTTTTACAATCTAATCCATAACAATTAAAGGTTACTATTTTCACTGTTTACTGTTGCTAAGAAATTCCCAGGAGGCAAGTGTTTTGTGCAAGCCATTCTTGCAATACATTTCATTTTCATGCCACCAGCCACCAGATTCAAGGTGACTCACAAAACATTTAAAATATACAGACATTTTAACAGACAATGTCAATACTACCATCACACCACCCATAAAAATAACTAACTGAGCAATCTGGAACAGAACAATCCAAACCCTCCTCATGCCAGACTGGGAGTGGGGTTGGATTAGGCAGAGGGGTAAGGTTCTCCCTTCCACCTGACAAATGTCCTGGAGGGTTGGAGTGCCATCAGTTGGATGCCCACTGGCAGTAGGCAGTGGAAAGCCCAGAAATTGGGTGTTCTGGAGGTTGGGAGGGGAAGGGGCTCTGCTGGCCTTGGATCTGTTGTTTCCCAAGCTGGTCTCATGGTTGTTGCACAACTGCATCAGGCCTGAATCAGACCCATACTTCCTCCCCTCCCCTCCTCTACTTTGTGCTGTGCTGTTAATGGCAGGGTTGCCGATGCAGAGGTAGCCCCGCTACTCCACCCAATGTTATCACTGGCAACAGAACCACTTAACAAAATGTTGATCAAACTGGATGATGATCAGCCCACTACATACCTGGAGGAAGGTCTTAAGCTCGTATTGAAAAGATAGAAATGTCAGTGCCAGGTGGGCTTCACTGGGGAGAGTGTTCCATAAAGGACGGGCCACAAGTGAAAAAGGCTCCCTCTTTTGTTGCCACCCTCAGAACTCTCAGAACTGGAGACACTTGGATGAAGGCCTCAGATGTTGATCTTAGGGAACAGGTAGGTTGATGATGAGAAATGTGTTCTGTCAGGTATTTGGGTCGTGAGCTGTGTAAGGCTTTATAGGTTAAACCCAGGACTTTGAATTGTCCTGGAAACACATTGGTAGGAACGTTGTTGTGCCAGAACAGATGTTATATGGTCAGAACATCTGGTCCCCATTATCAGTCTGGCCACTGCATTCTGCACTAGTTGATGCTGTTTGGAAGCAGCTTCACATATAGCTCATATATGTAGTAGGTTACAAGACTACTAAAGCTAGTTTGTCCCTGTTCAGAAAAGGAAATAACTGGGCCACCAGCTGGAGCTAGCAAAAGTCACTCTGCACCACTGAGACTACCTACCTGCCTCAAACGACAATAACAGATGTAGGAAAAACAGCAAACTATGAATCTGTTCCTTCGGGGGGAGTGCAGCCCCATCCAATACCAGTTGAGCACCACTCATTTGGTCAGAAGAGTCACCCACTAAAAGCATCTCAGTATGGATTGAGCTTCAGTATTGGCACTTATTCAGTGCATTATTGCAGCCAGATATTGCCTCACCTGCTGAAGATGAAAACGGCAAAGACAGCTATAATCAACATAATTATGACAATACACTTCAACATTTTAGATGACCCCACTCAGAGGTTTCATACAGATGGAGGGAAAGACTGATTCCTGCGAAATTGGTTCACAGGATTCCCCTAATGGCGAACCCATAGGATCAAACAGTATTCCCCAAACACCACCTTCTGGAGCCAACTATCCAAGTAGGAGTGGAACCACTGCAAAGTTGTACCCCTTACTTCCAACTCAAACAGTCATCCTAGAAAGAGACTATGGTTGAAGTATTGAAAGCTGCTGAGAGATCAAGGAGAACTAACAGGGTCATACTACCCCATGTCTCTCCTGACAGAGGTCATCGTTCAGGGCAACCAAGGCAGTTTCTGTAGCAAACCAGACCTGAACCCTGATTGAAATGGATCTAGAAAATCAGTTTAATCCAAGAGAGTTTGGAGCTGGTCAGCAACCACGTGCTCAAGGACATGGTGTCTCTTCCAAATGTCTCTGGGTTGTGTTTGTTTCCCCTATGACTCCTTGGCTAGGAATCATGGCCTGTTGTGCACTCATTGCCTAGCTCTACTTATAGGAATGATAGAAAACATTGTCACTGTCTCCCCCTCGGCTGATATATCCCAAAATGAAGCCTACCCAGCTCCTCTCAGCTCTTCCAAAGAGATTTAAAAGCTGTTCTTCATCCTTTTTGACATTAATCACCAGCAGTTTGGTTCCATTTTTGTTCAAGTTAGCCTGGAACCAACTCAATATGGGCAATACATTTTCCTAAATGCAGTAACTATCACTGTTAGCAAAGCCTTCACGGGATGAGAAGTCGTCTTAAGTAAAGTTGGTTTCTTTCAAATAAACCTCCCTGACATAGTTTTTCTGAGAATAAAAATACAACAGAGAAGGGTAAAACTCTTTTTACAGTGAAAATGTTTGTTTTGTTCAATGATTGAATAACGGCATGAATATTCCAGACATGTGAACTACTCATTTGTGATCCTCAGTATAGTAAATCAGATTCTGAGCACACTGGAACCCTATAGTACTTACTTGCATTAAGACAAGGGACAACAGGGGCATTCTGCCACCAGGGGCATTCTAGTGCATCATTTCCCCCTTCTTAATAATCATCCAGGAGTTGGAGGGTGAGGTTTATTTTATTTTATTTATTTATTAAATTTATATACCGCCCGACTAGCAATAGCTCTCTGGGCGGTGAACATAAAATAGCATAAAAATACAATGAATAACAAAATAATACTAAAATACAATCATCAATCCAATACAATAAACATTTTAAAAAGTAAATCAGCGTAACTTAAAATGCTTCAGAGAATAGGAAGGTTTTGACCTGGCGCCGGAAGGAGAGCAGAGTCGGCGCCAGGCGTACTTCCTCGGGGAGACTGTTCCATAGTTCGGGGGCCACCACTGAGAAGGCCCTAGATCTTGTCATCACCCTCCGGGCCTCCCTGTGAGTTGGAACCCGGAGGAGGGCCTTCGTAGCAGAACGTAGTGCACGGGCCGGTTCATATCGGAAGAGGCATTCCACAAGGTATTGTGGTCCCGCACCGTATAAGGCTTTATAGGTTAATACCAACACTTTGAATCTAGCCCGGAAACATATTGGCAACCAGTGCAAGCTGCAAGCTGCAAGGTTCTGAAGAAAGGAGCCTCCTTTACTTGTGGAAGCTCCCTGTGCAATGCAGACCTCTGCATAATCAGGGTTCTAAATGCCATCGAGAACTTCCCTAAGTAGAGGAGGCTGTGTACTTCAGAACTTAGTCCTCCATGGGAAAGTGATACACTGGATGTACAGTGATACACAGGCCTTGCCAGCCCCCAGTCTCCACTGACTCTTGTGTGATTGTCTTCACTTGAGTAAATGGAGTGCCTAAATCCAAAGGTGTCCTTTACTCACAGAAGGGTTGGTTTACACTCTGCACTAAAACTTGGCATGGGGAAAAGGAAATTAAATCCAAAAGTAGGGTAAAATGAAACATAATCCACTGCACAGAGCTTGCCCAAGATCTTGTACATCATCTTGCACCAGTGGAAACTGCTATAGACCTACTTATTTTATTACAATCAACTATAAATTGCACTAGAGTAAACAAAACATACAAAGCTACATTATCTTAGAATGTTTCATTCTATTACATAGCAAACAGGATTCTCATTTTTGTGTTTGCTGGTAAATTTTATCCCAGCAGACACATGCTGCTGGACATTCTTCCAGGGTGAGGAGAGGGATTCTATGTTTGTTTGTTTGTTTTTAAAAAGAGACTTTCTGCAATACTGTTGGAAATCTCCCTGAAGAACAGGATGCAAGTATATATTCTTCAAACTTGCATGAAGAATCCATTTTTTTCATTCTGTTTGGTGCACTATTTGAAAAATTGAATTGTCCCATTCATGCTACTAGATAGCTTTGAGCATGCAATCTCTCTCAGACTCTCATTTTCTATTAGTAAACTGGAATTAACATCATCATATTTTACAGGATTGCAAAAGCAAAACACGATAAAAACTACAAAGCACTTTAATTTGCTAGTGTTACTTTTTTGTATCCTGAAAAAAAAATCTACATCAACTTCTATTTTTGGAATTGGGAAAAATCATAGCATACAAGCTTTTCTGCACATGCTATATAAAAATATTACCCTAAAATGAAATTTTAAAATTAAGTTTCTAAATTATGGGTTGATTTGTTTGCAACACACACAAAAAGAAAACAAAGATATCTGTCTCCAGATTTTCTGATACAAAACATTGGGGGGGAGTGATGGATGTTCCCTAGATAATGAAAAGAAAGTTGTAAGAATGTCCTCCCTCACCCCATGATCTGTTTCAGACAATGAATTCAGGCTAGCCTGAGACATTTTATTTTAAATACTGATAGCAGTTTCATAATGACCATTTGAAATTAATTTCTGAACCCAGATCCCTACATAAGTAAGTATTCCTTTAACCTTTCTTTGAAAAGAATTTCCCATATCCATATTTCTGCATCAAATAATTTGTAGTTGGAATAATCAAGGTTCAGATTGCGTGAATGCAAAGTATATAGCAAAGGAAGATATGGAAGTATGACTCTACTGTCTCAATTTAATGGAATTGGTTAGAAATTATGTGGTGAAAAATCCATATATATATATATATATATATATATATATAATCTCACTTCACGACACCTAGATAGCACAATAAAGCACAAATGAAATGTGATATCAAAGCATTTGAAAGGAGATGCAGATTGGCTGAATTTTTTTATGATGTCTCTAAGGACAACATAGACCTCTACAATAGAGATCCTGTACTACAGTTTCTGCCACCTAAAACTTGGACACCAAACATGAACAGGAATCCAGTCCTAGAAACCTTTCTCTTAAACAGAGTCATTAACAACCACACACCAACTCCTACTCATGACAACCTTTCAAAAGGAGAAAGAATGGCCCTAAGGAACCTTCAGAGGAGAAGGAATGTTGTCATCAAGCCTGCTGATAAGGGAGGTGCTGTCGTGGTACTCGCCAGCAAGATGGCGTCCGAGTACTTAACACTACAGACTACATAGCAGAAGGTCAATGACAACTAAAGGATGAAACAACATATAGACTTCTTGACAAAGACATCACCACGTAAGTCAATACTCATATCATTACAACTATACAAAACCTTACATGTAGGAAACTTCTTAAGGAGGAGACTGCTGATTTCCTTGTTATCCAAATCCCACCCCTGGAAGGTTTTACATGCTGCCTAAAATCCACAAAGCCAACAATCCTAGTCGCCCAATTGTTTCAGGTAACAATACAGCTACTGAAAGGATTTCTCTGTACATTGACTTAAATTTACAAAACATGGTGCAAAACCTCCCATCATATATTAAAGACATGAATGACTTTGCAGTATCAATTCTACAACAAGAGCATACTAGCTACTTTAGATGTCACATCTCTTTACACCAATATACACATAATGATGGGATTCAGGCTTTAAATGAGTTCCTTAACACCAGAGATATGAACAATCCTCCAACAGGGGTTATCACAACTTTAGCTACACTAGTCCTGACTTGCAACAACTTTACTTTCAATGGAGAACACTACCTGCAACTACAAGGCACAGCTATGGGGACTCGCATGGCTCCATCATACGCGAATCTATTTATGGATAAACTGGAACAAGAGATCCTCAAAAAGGCCATTAACAAACCACTTATATGGTGATGATACATTGATGACATCTTTATGGTCTGGACAAATGGTAAAGAGAGTTTAGAACAATTTAAAAATTACGTCAACTCTATCCATCCATCTATTAATATTAATAGTACATGATAATCCACACATCCAATTTTTGATGTCCTTTTCACCATTGAAAACAACAAAATAGCTACTGATCTCTACAGAAAACCCACTGATGCCCACACCTATCTTAATTGGAAATCCTGCCATCCCAAGCATATAAAGAAAAATATTGTGTTTATTTTAGCTCTGAGAATTAAACTTATTTGCAACAATGATAAATACCGGAGAAGGATCAGTGAACTTAAAGAACACCTTCTTCTGAGAGGATGTCCTCCACATATTATTGACTGCAGCATCCACCGAGCCTCCATTCTGTCCAGAGAAAACCTCCTCCATCATAATGAGGTGTCAAAGAACAAAGGATTCAGTTTGTGGTAGATTTCCATCCAGGATCTCCTAACTATCACCGAGCAATCAGGAAGAGCTACCCATTGCTAGCAAACTCTGAACATCTTGCTAGAGCCATCAACAAGCCTTCTGTTGTAGCATTTTGCCAGCCTCCTAGTTTATGCAGACTGTTAGTGACAGCTGTACTGAGGCCACCTATCAGCAATCCTGGGTCTCATCCTTGTCACTCCAAACACTGTATCACCTGTGTGTACCTCAGAGAGATAGCTACTTGCAAAAGCACTGGGACAGGCAGAACATACTACATCAAACAGAACATCACCCGCAGGTCCTGCAATATAATTTATGTCAACAAATGCAAAGAAAAGGATGTCATATCCAATATGTAGGAAAAACTACAACTGACCTATGCACACGCTTCAGAAACCACAAATCAGCAATCTTGACAAAAAAAGTGGAGCAACCAGTTGCAAAACATTTCAGCACTGAGGGCCACAGCCTGTTGGACTTTTCTATAACACCTGTAGAGATGCCAACAGATCCAGAAGCACTGACTAAGAGGGAGAACTTTTGGATATACTCTCTGCACACATTGGCCCCACATGGCTTCAACCTGGAGGACAGTGCAAGCATCACTTAGCTTCTGCAAATGTAGCCCCTCTGAGCATTCCATCCTCAAAGGTCTATAACTGCCACCTTGATAACAGCATTTGTATGTTAGCAGCTGATGAAGGCGGAAGCTGAAACGTTTTGGTAGAACAATAAAAACCTCTGTTTTGTTAATCACAATTACGTGTGTGTGTGTGTGTGTGTGTGTAAATCCATACATAAATAATCCATAGATGTATATAAAACAAAAACAGAATGAGATTCAGTTAAAAAGCTGCCTTTCCCCAGAGCCAAGTAAAACTAAGAGATATAATTATTAGTGCAAATGCAACAATTAAGCAACTTTCAGCTGCAAAATTGTTCCACATGTTTGCAATAGGTAACAGCCTTCTGAGTGAAATGCTTAAATACTATTATTTCACACATTCTCCAGATTCTGGAATTCCTGGGCTGACATCCCCACTTTACCCATATTTTTTAATTGTGTTGCTTGTCATGTCCAAACAGATTCTTAAGCTGTGCCCTCCTTTTGCTTCTAGGATCCATCACCTTGACATTCTTTATATTGCTTCCGTTTGTCATCATTGCTGCTTCTTTCCTTTATCTGCTAAGCGTCATGTCTTAGTTTGTATGGGCTTCTAAATGGACTTGTCCTGGAGCTGGAGAAGACTCTCAGAAGAAGAGCTGACTCAAATTATTCTTGTGCTTTGTGACTGTCTTTTCGGCAAGCTTCAGGAATATTTTGGAGCAACAGCGCTTTCCAACCTGCAGCACACAGGTGGGGCTGAACTTGCTCCTGCCCTCTCCTTTAGACTAAAGCATGGGAAGAAAGGGGAGGAATGCTTATGGGTACTTGTGCCTAGCCAGTGAGATTTACCTAGCCATTGAAAAGCTGGCTGTGCCTGAGTCATTTTTTCCCCTGTGGCTACAGCATCCTGTTCTTCCTCTTTGTATGATCACTGTGTAGATGCTGTTGCTTTCTATTTGGGGCCCAAGGAGGAATCTTTTGGATTCATATTTCCAGATTAGCCTGGAGCCTTTTCTTCACCTGGCCTTCCCTGGCAAGAGGGATTGACTGTTGAACCACTTTGGGAATTGTAGTTCTGTGAGGAGAATGAGGGTCTCCTAACAATTCTCAGCACCCTTCACAAACTACACTTTCCAGGATTCTTGGGGGAAGCCATGGCTGTGTAAAGTGAAATAATAGTGGAATAAATGTGTGGTGTGAATGTAACCCTACTTTACACTCTCTGGGATAAGCCTTTTTTCTCAGTTTGGTATGGTCAGGGAACCTGTCTGGCTAGGCAGTGCTCATTGTGGGTTGGGTAGCATAAACAGTAGGCTGATGTGATGAGCCCCCCAAGCCATCAAATGATAAAAGAGCATCCATCCTCATAAAGCGTACTGGCCAGAGGTAACCTGGGATGGGGAATATTCTTCGGACAGGCTTTTTTTCATAGAATCATAGAATAGTAGTATTTGAAGGGGTCTATAAAGCCATCAAGTCCAACCCCCTACGCAATGCAGGAATCAAAGCATTCCTGACAGATGGCTGTCCAGCTGCTTCCTGAATGCCTCCAGTGTCAGAGAGCCCACTACCTCTCAAGGTAATTGGTTCCATTGTTGTATGGCTCTGTCAGGAAGTTTCTCCTGATGTCCAGTCGAAATCTGGCTTCCTGCAACTTGAGCTGATTATTACGTGTCCTGCACTCTGGGATGATCGAGAAGAGATCCCAGCCCTCCTCTATGTGACAACCTTTCATGTACTTGAAGAGTGCTGTCATATCTCCCCTCAGTCTTCTCTTCTCCAAGCTAAACATGCCTACTTCTTTCAGTCTGTCCTCATAGGACTTTGTTTCCAGTCCCCTGGTCATCCTTGTTGCCTTCCTCTGAACTTGTTCCAGTTTGTTTGCATCCTTCTTGAAGTGCGGAGACCAGAACTGGATGCAGTATTCAAGATGAGGCTTAACCAGTGCTGAATAGAGGGGAACTAATACTTCACGCGATTTGGAAACTATACTTCTGTTAATGCAGCCTAATACAGCATTTGCCTTTTTTGCAGCCATATCACACTGTTGGCTCATATTCAGCTTGTGATCAATGACAATTCCAAGATCCTTCTCACATGTAGTGTTGCTGAGCCAAGTATCCCCCATCTTATAACTGTGCATTTAGTTTCTTTTTCCTAAGTGTAGAACTTTGCATTTATCCCTGTTGAATTTCATTCTGTTGTTTTCAGCCCACCGCTCCAGCCTATCAAGGTCCCTTTGAATTTTGTTTCTGTCTTCTATGGTATTAGCTGGGCCCCCAATTTTATATCATCTGCAAATTTGATAAGCATGCTCTGTGCCTCCTCATCCAAGTCATTAATAAAAATGTTGAAGAGCACTGGGCCCAGGACCAAGCCCTGTTGTACCGCAGTTGTTACTTCCACCCAGTTTGAGAAGGAACCATTGATAAGTACTCTTTGAGTACGATTCTGGAGCCAACTGTGGATCCACCTGATAGTTGTTCCATCCAGCCCACATTTAGCTAGCTTGCTAATCAGAATATCATGGGGCACTTTGTCGAAAGCTTTGTTGAAGTCGAGATATATTATGTCCACAGCATTCCCACAGTCTACAAGGGAGGTTACCCAATCAAAAAAATGAGATAAGATTCGTTTGGCAGGATTTGTTCTTCATAAATCCATGTTGGCTCCTCGTAATCACTGCATTGTTTTCAAGGTGCTTACAGACTGACTGCTTTATAATCTGCTCCAGAATTTTTCCAGGGATTGATGTTAGGCTGACTGGTCTGTAGTTCCCTGGTTCCTCCTTTTTGCCCTTTTTGAAGATAGGGACAACATTAGCTCTCCTCCACTCATCCGGCACTTCACCTCCATGATTTCACAAAGATAATAGACAGCAGTTCTGAGAGTTCTTCAGCCAGTTCCTTCAATACTCTAGGATGCACTTTATTGGGCCCTGCCGATTTGAACTCATTCAAGGTATTCCTTGACCATTTGTCTATCAATCTCAAGTTCCAGTCCTGCCCCTTCTACTTCATGTTTCCTGGGAGAATCATAGACCCTTTTATGGGAGAAGACTGAGCCAAAATAGAAATTGAGCACTTCTGCCTTTTCTTTGTCATCTGTTATCATTTTGCCATCCTTATTAAGTAGTTGTGCCACCATTTCTTTTCTCTGTCTTTTACTATGGACGTACCTGAAGAAAGCTTTTTTGTTTTTTGTTGTTTTCACTGGCCTGGAGAGCACATTTTGGAGGTCTAAGCTTTTAGCTAAGATACAGTGGCCACTTATGGATTACCAAAAAAAGGAGAACAAAAGAGGACACAGATTTGCAGAAAAATTGCATATATTAATGCAAATATAGAAATAATTAACGGTGCTTTAAATAGAAATACAGTGCCACACCATAATGGTGAAGACTATGATGCTAACTGCTGATGGGTCACTTGGAGGCATTTAGTCACATCCACACCATACATTTAAAGCTTCCCCCAAATAATCCTGGGACCTATAGTTTACCCCTCACAGAGCTACTATTCCCAGCACTCTTAACAAACTACAGTTCCCCAGAAGTCTTTCAAGAGGAAGCTATGTACTTTAAATGGACGGTGTGAATGTGACTTTGATCTCCTGTCTTATGTTCCTTTATATTTAAATCAGACTTGAAATGGACAGCATCACAAAGAACACTCTTTCAAACAGAGGTCTGTCCTCTGTCAGCCCTTCAAATAGAGAACTGCCCTCTGTAAAGTCAGACACCTGGTCACCCTAAGGCGAGGTGAAATCCTCTTGTACATGGAGACAATGGGAGAAGTGGTTTCCTAAAGTTTCACTTCAGGACCAGCAACTACACTGGAATTCTTCCCTTAGGAATGGTTTATGTCGCAGGTCAGTTATTAGTAGCAGCTGTGGCCTTAGTTTATCCTATGCATATGCCTCGGGTCTTGGGTGCATGTGCATGTTCAGGGACAACTTGTACCTTTCCCTGTTTGGAAACAAAATGGAAGACAGGTTCATTCCTGTCCAATTTCCTACTCTCTTTCAAAACAGCTGATGTCTTTGTCTGACTGACTGTAAGGACATCAGCTAAATGGGCTCTAGGAAGAGGTAAATATTCATGTGTCTGTATTTCTTCTGCTCACTCAAGGGGAGCACCGGTATCCAGTGTACTAAAAGTCTTCAAATGCCGACAAATACAATTTAGCTTTGAAGGCTGCCAGCAATTCTGCAGTAGCAAATCCCATTTGTAATCAAAGGGTGAGTCATTAGCCTTGACATTTGAGAAATGAAGATTACTATGAATTTATGAAAAAGATTCCCTAAAATGTTTCCCTAGCAACTGCCAATGAGGAGCCTCGGGCATCTCTCTCAGGTCCCTAGGCTGAATAAGGCTGGCAGCAGTAGTGCAGATTGCTTCCTTTCCTAGAGCTGCTCAAGCAAGCCGTGCTCAAAGTCAGCTTCCTTTTTTCTACCCAGAGGACTTATCCAAGAAAGAGTGAGGGGGACAGTAGCTATTACTTCAAGGTGCAATACCTATGAGACATTACAAGAGGACAAGTCCCAGTTTCTTTATATTCAGCTTACGGCTAAATCTGTGTTTTTTTCCTTCCACAACGTAATGGCCACTGCATCCAGGTCTCTATGCAACGTTTATTAGTGTATCTATTTATCATGCAAAAGGTATTTTCATGATGCCTAGGTTTTCTTAGCCATATCATCATGTTCAAAAGACTTTCAAGCCCCTTACAAATCCATACTAACTGTTTATGTATCATCAGAATGATGTCCCTTGTTTTTGAGTTTTGGCAAAAATGGAATGCTATTTTCTGGAAGGAAAGTTGTGAGAAACAATCCCAGCACTGAATTCTGAAACTTTTATAAGTACATATCTTTACCAGTTGCAGAATTATGATGCCTCAAAAAAATGAAAGGGGATTTTGATTTTTGGAATGAGTGATTTTGATCATATATGTAATGGGGCTGGGGGGCATTTGCCATGAACATGAAACAGTTTCATGCATGGTCTCATTGTTAAACTAGTGTTTTATGAAATCTTCAATATTCTTTGTTAGAAGTGATCATATTTGCATCTTTTTGAAACTTTGTGGACACATTCTTTATCATACCACAGTATGCTTCATATCTTTTCCTTTGGTTTATAGTGCATTTCATTACTATATATTGAATGATTCATGACTATGTTCTTGTGCCAATGTGATTATGGCTACAGTCCTATGTACTCTTATTTGGGAATATTGGATGAGTTTCAGTCTGTACAGCTTGAGAATGTTGACAAGATCCTTGGACTGGTGCGGGCGACCACATCTGTTCTGGACCCTTGCCCCTCTTGGCTGGTGAAAGCTGGCAGGACCGGAACCGCCAGCTGGGCCAAGGAGATAATAAACGCCTCTTTGAGAGAGGGAGTGGTCCCTGACTGCCTAAAAGAGGCAGTAGTGAGACCGCTCCTGAAGAAACCCTCCTTGGACCCAGATAACCTGAACAACTATAGACCTGTGGCGAATGTTCCGTTCTTGGGCAAGGTACTGGAACGGGTGGTTGCCAGCCAGCTCCAGGGGCTCTTGGATGACACTGATTATCTTGATCCATTTCAATCCGGTTTTAGGCCCGGTTTTGGCACCAAAACAGCCTTGGTCGCCCTGTATGATGACCTCTGTCGGGAGAGGGACAGGGGGAGTGTGACTCTGTTGATTCTCCTTGATCTCTCAGCTGCTTTTGATACCATCGACCATGGTATCCTTCTGGGAAGACTCACGGAGTTGGGAGTTGGGGGTACTGCTTGGCAGTGGCTCCGCTCCTACTTGGTGGGTCGTCACCAGAAGATAGTGCTTAGGGAACATTGCTCGATACCCTGGACTCTCCATTGTGGAGTCCCGCAGGGATCGGTACTGTCCCCCATGCTTTTTAACATCTACATGAAGCCGCTGGGTGCGGTCATCAGGAGTTTTGGGGTGCGTTGTCATCAGTACGCTGATGACACGCAGCTCTATTTCTCTGTTTCATCCTCTTCAGGTGAGGCTGTTAACGTGCTAAACCGTAGCCTGGCCGCAATAATGGACTGGATGGGAGCTAACAGACTGAAGCTCAATCCAGACAAGACCGAGACGCTGTTGGTGAGTGCCTTCTCTGCTCACATGGTGGATGTTCATCCTGTTCTGGATGGGGTTACACTCCCCTTGAAGGAACAGGTTCATAGCTTGGGAGTTCTTTTCGATCCTTCCTTGTCTCTTGAGGCCCAGGTGGCCTCGGTGGCATGGAATGCTTTCTACCATCTTCGATTGGTAGCCCAGCTACGTCCCTATCTGGACAGTGACGACCTCGCCTCAGTTGTTCATGCTCTGGTAACTTCTAGATTGGACTACTGCAACACACTCTACGTTGGGCTGCCCTTGAAGACTGTTCGGAAACTACAGCTAGTCCAGAATGCAGCGGCCAGATTGTTGACGCGGACCAGAAGGTCCGCTCATATAACACCTGTTCTGGCCCGTCTACACTGGCTTCCTATTTGTTTCCGGGCTAGATTCAAAGTGCTGGTTTTGACCTATAAAGCCCTACAGGGCATGGGACCGCAATACCTGGTGGAACGCCTCTCCCAATATCAACCTACCTGTACACTGCGCTCAACATCTAAGGCCCTCCTCCGAGTACCATCCCATCGAGAAGCTCGGAGGGTGGTGACTAGAGCTAGGGCCTTTTCAGTGGTGGCCCCCGAACTGTGGAACAGTCTCCCCGATGAGGTGCGCCTGGCGCCGACGCTACTATCTTTTCGGCGCCAAGTGAAAACCTTTTTATACTCCCAGGCATTTTAAAGTGTATTTTAACAGCATTTCTGTATTTTGGACGTTGTTTGGTTCTTTTGTTGTTTGTTTGTTTTGTTTCTTGATTTATTGTATTTATATATTGTGCTTGTTTTTATCTTTTTGTACACCGCCCAGAGAGCCTTCGGGCTTAGGGCGGTATATAAATTAAATTAAATTAAATAAATAAATAAATAAAATTAAGTCACTAAATATGTACCCGAGTAGCTGCACTAGTATGATGGTTTAAGAGTGTGAGATACAGATGGTTGCTTATCCATACACTGTATCCTTCCTTATGGCATTCTTATCACACCCTCCTTGCAGCAACATCTAACGCATATCTTGCAGTGTCCATGTTTTCCCAGGGTCACTGAAAGGCTGAGTATGGTCAAAAAGATGAGAGCTGAATTATGAGAATTAGGTGGTGAAGATGAACAGGACTTGAAATTGGTGAGGAAGGAGGCACATCAAATATGAACTTTAATGTTCTCTTACCACTTGGATTTGAAGCATTGAGATACTCTTGGATCCACTTTGGCTCTTGAATTTTCATGATGCAGATGTGCTGTTTGCTAATCCTATCATGCCAGAACTAATGAATTGTACATTTTGTGTGTATTAACACTTCCATACATTATCTTAATATCCCTAAGAGCTATCCTGTAAGATGTACTGGTATTATTTTCCTCATTTTGCAGATAGGTAGCTGAAGAGCAGCTTGCCTAGTTAGTTCACGACAAAGGACAGATAAATTGGAACATTCTGTTTACTGCCACACAGATCATACTCTTAGAAACTGCAACATACCTGCTCTCTTCTAGAGAAAACTATAGTTTAGGTTTGAGCTACATTTTGCTTTTTGATGTGGTGAAGTCATCCCATCCATTTGTATCATGGATATGTTTAAATATGTCATCACACAGTGAGAGCTGATATTTATCATGTTAGAGCAAACTTTAGTGGTTCATGGTCAGTAGCACTAGAAAAATTACATTTCCCAGTGCTCTTGGCATGGTGCCTGCTTCACAACCATAGCAGCATGCCAGATGTCCAAAAGGGAAGGGGGAACAGGAGACCTCCCTACCTTTCTCCGTTGCATCATTACAACTACAGGAGCAGCAAGGAAGGCACACAGGTGAGAGGGAGGGGAGAAGAGGATAGGAGGGGGGCAGGAGAATGGGAGGGAGTATGCTTCTTTGGTTCAGATTTTAAAGAAAAACGTTGGGGGCAGTAATGCTTACTTAGAGAACAAGTATTATGAGCTGCTGAGATTGTTATTTTTGAGACAGGAAATACAAAATCTGATGGCATCCCTAGTATGGTGTAGAAAATAACAGTTCTCAACATTTGAGGAAACAGTTAAAAACTATATGCAACATATAAAACATCTGTGGCAAAAGGACCTTCTTTTTTTTAACCATGCCAGAAATAACATGTGGCTTGGGCTTTAGAGAGACCTTACAAACAGCAAGTATAGCCAATAGATAATGAACTGGTTTTGGACATGAGAAACCTGAATACGAATGTGATCTCAGCTACACACTCATGAGGCTTCCCTTGGGCACATCACTGGCTCTCAACTTCCGCTGCTCAAATAGACTGTTAAAGTAATAATAGCAACCAGATTGTTGTGAGCATGAATGAAACAAAGATTGTAAAAACACCCTGCAAAGTGAAAGTGCAATAAAATGGATATATATGAACAATTAGCTTTTAGATAATAACCAAAAAGACACTAAGAACTCCTTCATATAACTGAAGCCCTTTTAAAAGTTTTGTGTGTGTGTGTGAAGTCACTAAAAATGCCCTAGCTTTCTAGACACAGTCAGCATATGTAACCCAGCTGATCTCTAAATAGTAGGTTAAAACTTGTTACAGCAGCATGCTAACTTTACACTGGACTTAAAGCTCCAAGGTCCTTGTGGATCAAAATGCCATCTTGAATTACAGTTGGAAGTGAACTGAAAGCAAGCGGCTTCTCCAGAGAACGGATGTAATTTGGTCCCTCTGAGGAGTGTTGATAAGAAAGCTGGCAGCCTCGCCAGCTGAAGTTTCTTCAGGCCCAGCTCTGCCAGATCGGTTCTGATTAGTAGCAGCTGCAGCCTCCATCCGCAGCAACACTACGAATGCTGAGAACACATTCCAGATGATGAATGTGATGCAGATTTGCCGAAAGAAGAACATATTTCTGGGGCATAAACATAATTACACTCCACTCTCAAAGCAGGGTTCCTCTCTGTAGGTGAATGAATGGACCAGAGAGAGCAGAATTTGGCTTCAGCTTCTAACCTGTTTTTTTTTTTATAAGTATGTAACGTTAAGAAGACAGGAATGGTCACTATGTTGATCATTTTGGTTTTGGAGGGTTTTTTTTGCTTCTTTCCGCACCTTCATCTCAAAGGATGTGAACCCTGAACCTTCTTTTTGTTTTCCTGGTCTTAATGGAGTTCTTGCTAGGGATGGGGGATAAATGTCATTCAGCTCAGATTTAAAGCCAAATTTATCAGATTCACACTTTCCAAAACAATATTGAGAACTGAAACACAGCTATCCTTTGAAATTCACACTTATCCAAAATTTGTGATGCAGTTCCAAGCAATGTTTTCCAAAATGCATATATCGGGGGAAAGTGTGCACAAAATGAATATAGTGGGGAAAATTGCATACAAACATGCATTATATTAGGATAGGTTGCTTGCAAAAAATGTGTACATTAGTAAAACTGCATAAAAATGTATATATTAGGAGAGATTTGTACTAAAATGCTGAAGAATTTTCATGAGGATTTTTTTTTTTAAATCACTAATTTCAGAAATGTAGAGAATCAAATTTAGGATTAGAAAAATGAGAAAGAGAGAACTGAAATGTGTGGAAGAATGCTGTGCTTGAGAGACTCTGTATGCTGTCGCAGCTGTGGCCACTTGCTTCAATTACTCTACAACTCTGCCATCCTGTGTCTTCCCTGCTCCAGGTATATAAAGAAGAGGGGCTGACTGAGGCAGCGACTTGGCAGTACACAAAGTGCAACGCTAAGTGCACACTTAGCGTCGCACTTGGAGTCGCCTTGAGGTCACCTGGAGAAGAAGATCAGAAGAAGATCATGGAAGATTCCTTGTTCTTATTGTTTGTTTGGTTGTATTCTGTTATTTTTAATGCTGGTTAGGTGTTATTTTATTGTTTAGTTTTTTAGATCTGTTTTTGTTTTTGTATCATTTTGCTTTGTACATCGCCTAGAGTGGCTGGATGGTCAGCCAGATAGGCGATTAACAAATTCAATAAATAAATAAATAAAATCCCTAACTTCTTGCCATTCAAAATGGCTGCCATATTTGTATGCCTGAAGGCAAATAACCTCAATTTACACAATAAGGCAAGTTAAACTTAACATACACATGAGAGAGACAGCCAGACAGAAAGACAAGCTTTCAAAATGAATCATAAGGGGTTAAAATCAGCTTAATTCTGCCTAATTTTAATTGTATTCTTTGTTGATATTTTTTACAAGCAGGATTTCTTCTTTCTTTTTTCTTGTTGAGGTGGGAGAGAATGGTGATAGCAAGAGGGTTCTGACAAGGACTTGGAAGAGGGGTATTTATTTTGTTTTGTTTTCCTTAAAAAGAGAGAATGAAAATAGGGGATGATCTAGTTAAAGGGGGAATGGGGAAGAGAAGAAAACTAATAATCAGCCTCTGTAACACAAGTTTCCTCTCTAACAAAAGAGCAACAGGAGGTAGATGGTGTGTGTGTGAGAGTGTGTGGGAATCACAGCCTTGAGGTAATGTCACTAAAACAATGGCTAGGGAATGTGAAGCATTTCGCTGTTCTGCCTATTGTACCTTAAGTTTCCTGAAGTGCTTGAATAATAATAATAATAAACCCACATTCTTCTTCAAGTTAAGGGTCAGGTGCCACAGCTGGGGCTTATAACTCCAAACTGATTTTTTTTTTAAAAAAAACAAAACAAAACACAATTGCACCAGTGCATCCACATTTAAAGCAAATTATTTTCCCCAAACAATCCTGTGTAGTGTAGTTTACCCATCACAGAGCTACAATTGTCTGCACCCTTGACAAACTACAGTTCCCAGGATTTTTTGGGGAGAAAAAACATGCTTTAAATGTATCATCTGTCCACAACCCTAAATAGGGTTGCCAGGTTCATGGCCTGAGACTGATTCTGTATCTTTAGGAGAAGAGAAAGTCAGCCAAGTGCAGGTGTTCTTGCAACTCTGTAATGGGAAAAACCACAAGGTGGAATTCTCCCTCCCCAATTTTAAAACATACAGAAGACCTGTTGGAGGCCGGGCCTGGCAACCAAGAGGTCTTCTGTATCTTTAAAAGTTGTGCAGGGGGAAGGGAGAATTCCACCTTGTGGTTTTTCCCATTACAGCATTGCAAGAACACCTGCACTTGGCTGACTTTCTCTTCTCCTAAAGATACAGAATCAGTCTCAGGCCCTGAGCCTGGCAACCCTAGTCTGAAGGAGTCCTCTATTTGAAGGGCTGTCTGATTCGTCTTATTTAAAGAGAAAGAACCCTGAGAAGGGAGATCAGCAGGGACCTTGAAGTTACCCATCAAAGTTAGCACCTGGACTGCAGACTGACCAGGCACACAGGTCATGTGGTCACACTCTTCTCCACTATGGTGCAATGTACTGTATTACTGTTTAAATTATAGTCATTATTTCTAAATTCACAAATTATATGTCAGCATATGCAAATTTTATGCAAATCTGCAGCCTCTTTCAACTTATTTTTGGTGATTCATTTCCTCTTTTGGACAATACATAAGTGGCCACACTACCTCATGGATGACAGCCAATAATATCTGGCCTGATGCTTCCTGGAAGCCCAGAAGCAGAGCATGAAGGAAACAGAGTCCACTTGCTGCATACTCTCAACCACCTGGGCTTATTCCGTCAACACATGGAGGTTCCACTTAAGCTATCATGGCAATTGCTATTGCCAGTCCTCTCCTTTATGGATCTGCCAATCTTCCAATTACAATGATGTTCTAAGCCCATGGGCCTCACCACATCCAGTGGCAATGGTATGGCCATAAAGCTAATAATGTGCTGGCTGAAGAAATTTGTGTGGTGACAGTGTTAAAACACTTTTCCTCTTGGAAAACACTTTCCCCCACTTTATGCTGGTTATTTTGGAAGGCAAATAGCACAAGGAACAGCTGATATAAATTGTATAAAATGGACTAGACCTAAAAAAGGAAGCCTTCAAGTGCTTTTTGTACTTTTTTTGCATTTCTTGGGCTTGTAATACAAATATCAACAGTGGCTACAATGAACATTAATTTAAAATGGCCCTCTTTGGCTTCCTATCCCACATTAGCAGTAATCACACAAAAAGTATGTAAATGCCTCAGAGGTGTTTTTATTTGCCTCATATGTGGGTGGGAAACACTTAGGTCTAATCCATAATTGTATGCTGGTGTGGTTTTCTAAACACCTGAGTAAGCACGTCAATTCCAATGTACTACATCAGTGAGAATGCTTCCAATATTATTTGTATTGGCATAAGAACATAAGAAGGGCCCTGATGGGTTACACCAAAGGTCCATCTGATCCAGCAGTGGCCAACCAGAACACAAACAGAACCGGTGTGCAGTAGCACTCTCCTTACTTGTGATTTTCAGTAGTCAGAGGTATTCAGAGCCACTCATGACCTTATCCTTCATGAATTTGTCTAATCCTCTTTTAAAGCCCTCCAAGTTGGTGGCCATCACTACATCCTGTGGGAGCAAATTCCAGAGTTCAACTATGCACTATGTGAAGAAGCCTTTTCGTTTGCCTTAATCTTCCAACATTCAGCTTCATTGGATGGCCCTGAGTTCTAGCATTATGAGATAGGGAAAAAAACTTCTCCCTATCAACTTTCTCCGCACCATGCATAATCTTGTACACCTCTGTCATGTTCCCCCTTACTCAACTTTTTTTTTTCTAAACTAAAAAGCTCCAAATGTTGTAACCTTTCTGCACTGGGGAGTTGTTCCAGCCCCTTGATCATTTTACTTGTCCTTTTCTGAACCTTTTCCAACTCTACAATATCCTTTCTGAGGTGAGGTGACCAGAAGGAAACACAGTTTGACCGTGGTTGCACCATCGGTTTGCATAATGGCTTTATGATATTGGCAGTTTCATTTTCAGTCCCATTTCTAATGTTCCCTAGTATGGAATTCAGCTGCTGCATATCTGATTGACATCTTCATCAATCTATCCACTATGACCAGTGGAGGCTGGTGGCTCCAATGTCAGTGGGGCAGTGAATCCTCTCTGGGTTTAAGTCCAAACGTTCAAGGAGCTGAGCACCTTGGACAACTCCTTGAAAGTCTGGACTAAAGCAGAGCAGATTCACTGCCCCATTGACATGGGAGCCACCAGCCTCCACTGACTACAACCCCAAGGTCTTGCAATCACAAGGTATACAAGAGAATAGTCAAATAGTGCACATATTGTGACAGTGGCAGTTGATTATGACTGACAGCATAATCGTGCCTATTTGCTATACAAACAATGAGTATTGCTTGTACCTCCTCTTTCCAGGAAAGATTGCAGGTCAAGGAGAGCTGTCTGGCCCCAGTTATCAGCCAAAGAAGTAGCCACGGCAAAAGGCTTCCCCTTTTCCTGCCAGAGCTCAACTCTTAGATTGACACTGCATATGTGAGACAAAGGACACTAGCCCTAGAAAATAACACATGAGGACACAAATTGTGTAATGGATTTTGAGTAGCAAACCTCAGCTCCACCCACAACATCTCATGTGCACCAGCCTACCTGCTCTGCCCCTGATCTTCCTGTGTTGAGTGTAAAAGTCTAAAGGGGAATTCTAAGCACACTCAGCTAAACATACTTAAAATCTGCTTTCAGAATTTCATGCTCAACATATGACAGTCAGAATGGAAGGGATGGGGCCAGGACACAGGGTTGTGCCTGCAAAGAGCTACTCTGTGGCTCCTGCCTTCAGGCAGAGGACTAAGAGCTACTAGGTAGATGCACCACTTCTACAACAGCAAAGGAAGATCATCCCATCCACAACTAGTTATAAATATGTGTTTACAACTCAGTATTTTGTCCTTGTCAAACTGATATCCTGCCTCTACTTTTTCCCTTCACTCCATGATGATGATTCTGATCAGGGGCTGCACAAAAGAGAGACTTGTGGAAAACTGTAGTTCCAGCAAAGATCAGGTGTAGACTGAGAGGATTTGTATTAGTACAGCCAGACCATGCTCTTTTGTTCATTAGCTGGCCTACAAAATGCACTTGATGTCTCCCCCCATCCTGGACTCCTTGCAGTCAGGGGAGCTTTTCCACACTGATTCTGGTTCTCCTATTGAGCCTAGGTTCATCTTAGCTCCTGGGGGTCAAAAGTGAAGGGAAACAGTCTGGATCCATGGTGCAGTGTAGGCGATTGTGTGGGTCCCCAGGTGAGGTGTGTGAGTCACTCAGGAATAACAGGATCTTCAGGTGTGCTTGGGCTTTCTGTGGACTCGCAAGCATCTTCCTCAGATGAGGTTCCCCAACGATATTAGGTCAGCCTGCCTCCCTTCATTATCCTGTAACTTCCCTAAAAAAATTCTCACACAGGTAAAAGTCACTTTGAATTTTGGAATAGGATAGCAGGTATCTTCCTAAAATGGAATGCTCTCCTAGTCCATTTCTGTTCAGATTAAACAAGCCCTTGATTAAGTTTGTGGCCTCTATGCTTTTCCATTCTCTATCCATCCTCCCTCAGTTCCACCTGAAACAATTCCTGGCCCTTCTGAGTTCATCTGCATGACATGATCCTGAAACACCCCCCTCTTTTTTTAATGCTGTTTGACCAATGATTCCTACCTATTTACATTTATAATACCTATCAATGCATACTCAAGAATTCACTGTATTGTTTAGGTTAGAAAATTGCACTGGAAGTTAACTACATAAAGCATCTCTGGCTTTCCATGATGTTCCCAGCTGGTGCATCCTAGTAGGTTACATAATAAACACACTCATTACCTTGAAATAAATTTTAAAAAATAGAAACAGACAAATAATACTTACAGAATTTTTAATTACAAATCACTGAAACCTACTAAGCTACACAATAGCGAGTTATCATTTTATGTGAATGAAATCAACTTCTTTACACACCCCAAATTATAATAGTAGCTTCGGTAGATTAGCAACACTGTGTTTAGCGATATCTAGAAAAATAAACAGTACTGACATCTTTAACAGAGAAATATGGTACTGTAGACAAATGAAGAACAATAAAAAGGAAAACAGAAAAAAAGATGCCTAAATATATTCTTTCCCCTTTCCCAATTGTTCAGTAGACTATTTGCATTGTGAAATAAAGCAGGAACCAATGGAAGGTCTGCTGTCTTTCAGATGCAAGCTAGTTGCAATTGGATGAATTAATGACTTCTCCATTGATATTGTAATTTTTCTAGTATGCATAGAGAGAAATTCTCATATTGTGGGTTCCAGGGGCTCTTGATATTCCCAGATTGGGGATCATTAGGGATGTTTTTCCATGCTAGGTCTATACTCATTGTGACTGTGTTGGTGACATAAACCATTCTCCTTAAACTGAAAGCCAGTGATCACTAAAGAGGCTGGACCTTGAGCTTAAGACCTTGGTGACTGATTTGATTAGTCCATTTGAGTGAGAATAGGGCAACACAGGGGCTATGTTAATGGAACTTAAACAATAGGCCATCACTAATCAGAGACCTCAAGGTTGAAGTGAGGTTAATTGTTATGCGGGTGGCATTTGAAAAGAAGTGTTGACTAGTGTAATGCACTGTGGGACTGTAGCATTTGAACATACAGCCTTAAGGCCAGAGGTTTTGTTTAGTTTCTCAATGAAACTTAAAGCTACATTATGCATATCTCTAAACAGCAGCCCATAGACCACAATCCTTTGATACGGAGGAAGAACAATTGCTAATTGATAATGCAAAGGAGTCCCGGGCACAACATTCAGATCTCATCCTCCTACTGAATTTCCCCTAAAATTTAAAATTATTTTCCAGTTCCTTATGTGTTTTAAGGAACTCAAAAATAATTCTAAATTTTTGTTTAGATTGACAGCAACTTTAAACCATGTGCACTAAAACACAGATTTCTAGTTGCGCATTCATAAGAAACGTTTGGGCATGTGTTTTGATTAGAATTGTAATCAACATCTGTATCAAGTGCAGAAATGAGACACTAATCTGACAATATAGACTTCTAAAAAAAAGATGAAGATGCAATTCTATGCACACCTTGTTTCCAGGTATGTATACATAGGACTGGGCTGCACAAAGTGCTATGGGTTTTTATGAAACAAGCTATGTCTTATTATTAGTATCTGATTATTTAATACTTAGAGAATTAACAGTGTTCAATGCATTTGCTGCATGTATAACACAGACACAAATGCAAAAAAAATCAATAACACACTGTCTTTGCTTAAAAGTTATTTACACCCCCAAATGCTAAAAGCACCATTTAGATGCAAGATCCATTGGCCAGGATTCCTCTCCCATATGCATCATGAGCCCAAGAGAACGTACTGATTGGGTCATTGATTTTAGTGAGACGTACTTCCACTAAAGTAGTTGAGCAAGTCAGCACCATGCATTAGTGGTTCATTTTCACTGCTGATTATGGAATGGAACAGAGCTATGTTTGCTCACAGACCACTGTCAACCATAATCAGCAGTTGTGCTCCATGCATGCATGGGGGCGCTGGATAGCCGCTATAAGACATGTCACAAGATTGAAGTCTTGTGTTAAGTTATACATGTTTAGTTTTACATGCTTCATTGGGTGGGAACTGCTGAATTATATTATCAATCCATTTAAAACAGATTTCTCCTACATCCCTACTCATAAACCCTTTTTGTTCTTACCCCCCTGAACAATTTTATGTCATCCACAATTTTGGATAACCTCATTGCTTAGACAGCCAGTGTGGTATAGTACTTAGAGTGTCAGACTAGGGCCTGGGAGACCATGGTTCAAATTCCCACTCAGCCATGAAGCTCACTGGATGATCTTGGGCCAGTCACTGTCTCTCAGCCTAACCTACCTCACAGGGTTGTTTTGAGGATAAAAAGGGGAGGGGGAGAACCATGCATGAAAGGTGGGATATATAAATAGATAAATAAATAGATAATACCCATAAGATCCTGCTAGATCAGGCCAATGGACATCTAGTCCAGCATTCTTTTCTCACAGTGACCAACTAGATGCCCATGGGAAGCCCACAAGCAGGACCTGAGCACAAGAGGACTCTCCTTTCCTGTGGTTTCCAGCAACTGATAAACTTGTCATTTAACTTTCTTGGGGGGTGGGGAAGAAAAAACAATGTGAACATGAGGGAGAGACTGTGGGTTCTATCCAACTAAGTCATAAATTAAAATCAATGAACTTGACTTAGGTCCATTGATTTCAGTGAGTTTACTGTGAGTAAGACTAAGTTGGATACAACCCTGTGTTCTCAACTGTATACAGTATGCTTGCAACAGATCTGGGAGGCAATATTTAATCTCTAAAGACAAGAATTGCAGGGAATGGGGTGGAAAAGGAAGCCCTACAAAGGTACTCTTCCTATGTTTGGGGACATTTTTAGAATATTCTGGCTGGCTAATAGTGGATGCTAAAGACCCTCACTAGTCAGCATCTGGGAATCTAGAGAGAGATCTCAGAACATTTCTGGCAAGATAATGGCATTGGGTTTCAGGCCAAAAATCCAGCTCCGAGGGCTAGAATCTCTGTTCAAATAGAGGACTGTCCTCTTGAAGTAGGACACATGGCCATCTGGCATAAATCTAACTTATGAGATTTCCATGATATTGGTTTATAAGTTGACTTGCATTTCCCCCTTTCTGAACACTTTAAGTAGAAGATTTATTTAATAACTGTTATCTCATTCCCCCACCTGCCAAATGAATTCAATGTGGCTCACATGATAAAACATCATACAATATGCAAAAACAGATCCAATACAAAATTGCATTCGATCCTGCAAAGATTTATACTTAGCTGCTTCTTGGAAATCATCCTTTTAAAGACAGGTCTATTCAACTTGAATTAAAATCAGCCTTGTTTGTTGATTTATCATCCTTCAGCAATCAGCAGATGTTTATATTATTTATTTATTTATAACATTTATATACCGCCCCATAGCCGAAGCTCTCTGGGCAGTTTACAGCAATTAAAACAATAAAAACAAATATACAAATTTTAAAACACAAAAAACAATTTAAAAACACAATTAAAAAAACAATTTAAAAGTATTAAATGTTTATAATACTAAAATGCAGTAGACAATATACATGCTATCATAAATTTTGTTATAAATGGTTCTTGTTATAAAAAACTACTTTGTGAAGGAGGTACTCTGAACTCAGATTGACCGAAATGTTACTGGCAGAGAAAATTGTTTTTGTTTTTTTACTATTATGCAGTTGAAAAATTGGCATTAGGTCAGTCCAATATGGTAATCAGGTGGTGGGTGGATAACAGGCAATAGCCTGCCCCTGTTTACCTTCAGTAAGCTGCAGTTTCATGAAATCATATGGAATAAACTTAGCTTTGATAATTAACTAGAGAGTTTTAATATATTGTTTGTAAGTTTTGTGTATTTGCATCCTTACTTTTATAGGGTAGAAGGAATGGTCTAAATCAATACATAAAATTGGCTGTGTGAAAGTGTTTGATGTTGGTTTCTTTTTTCCATGTTACTGCTTGTGTTTGATCACTAGGATGATGTCTAATGGCCGGCTAAGCAGGTAACCCTTCTGATAAAGCAGATAGCCACAGCATATGTGAACAGCTTGTTGCTTATTGTAGGACAACTTAAGTATGCTCTGGTTTGTAGGCAAACACTCTGCATAATGGACATGGCAATTATTAAATTATAGCAAGACTGGGAATGATTTTATAATTGGTGATGGCCACTAGCTTACAATGATTTAATAGGGAAGAATTAGACAAATAATTCTATCAGCTATTACTAGTCATGATGACTATATGCAGTCTCCAGGTTTTGAGATAGCATGCTTCTGAATACTAGTGCAGTGCTACATTTTTTTTTATCAGTATCCATCAGTTACTGAGAAAAATGCATCAGAAAATTATCAAAGGGGAAAGAAATTTTGGAGAAATTATCATGCATGGAGTTCAGGGGTTTTATTGCAGTTGCCTAATTTTGAGGTGACCAAGGAAAGTTTGTGAGTGTCCTTTCATTCTACAAGTCAGCTCTCTGGTGCAATGCACTCTGCAGCCTCCCTGGGTGCCTGAACTTCCTGAAAACCCTATGACACCCTCTCCACTGGGATTTCTACTAACTGCAGAAGGCAGGGGTGCTACTCACCATGTGTCTGACCACTGTTAGTTGTTGAAAACAAGTGAAGTCTTTTAACTTTTAAAGAAATCCATGGAGGAAACAACAAGTGCACCAATCATAAGTCACCAATCACCCTCCTGGCTTCTCACATTTCAGTTGAAACCCCAGGAAAGCTGTCATGAGTTTATTCTTCCATGGACCTTTTTGAGATCAGGAAGCACATGCAGAGTGTTGGAGAAGTGTTTAATGGGAAGAAACACAGACAAACACTTGTGACCACAACATCTATGACCATTTCATATCATCATCATCATCAGTATTAGTATTAGTATTTCTCTTTCCTCGCAAATACGACCCAAAGGGACTTACAATAATAAAACACTAAAACCAGTTATAACAAACCAATAAAAAACCCACAAAACTAAAAACACACCAGTACAGATAAAAGACTGGCCTTACAAAACCTGCCACACTAAAAGAGGCCACCAATACATGAAGCTTTTCAAAATTAAGGGCCAAAAGTCCAGGTAGAAAGGAAGGTTTTTGCCTGGTGCCTAAAAATAGGAAATGCCTAAAAAACAGACACATTAGGTTCAATATTGCAGCCACCGAAACTACCTGCAAATAAAGCAGAAAAATCTCAGCACAGCACTACTGACTATCAGTTGCTGGGAACAACAGCAGAAAAGAACTCTTGTCTACATGTCCTACATGTGGGCTCCCCAGTGGAATCTCTTTGCCACTGTTGCAAACAGGATGCTGTACTAAGTGGATCTTTGGTCTGATCCAGGAGGATGGTTTTTATGTTCTTAATTGGTACAAATATCTTCTAACTTTTGTAAAAGTGCAGGAAAAAAAGGTCAGAAAAGTCAAAAGATACAGACAGAAATGAGCTTTAAGAACATTCTGCACTCAAGTGATGGTAGCATTCAAGCTGATGCCAATCTTCTTCCTTCAAGCTCATTCATACAGGTGCCCTATGAGTGCAAGAGATGGAAGAAAAACAAGACTTCCTGCCTGTCATATCTGTAATTGCACACTGCACGCATTACATTTATTTACATGAACATGTGCTTGAGAAGGGTTGGCTTGGGATCACTTGTATAGGGGAAAATGCACGGCGCACATTGCTCTAATATACAACCATTAGCAGAACCAACAACTGGGAGGACATACTGTTGTTCATGAAAGCCTAGTGTGAGTATGGGAAATGCTGTTTTAGCACAATTGCATCTGGAATTTACAAGACCTCAAGTCATGAATGCATACCTTGTTCTCTGAAAAACAGTGATCTGATGTTATTTCCCCACGGTGGGAAACAAAATGAGTGGGAAATGAACAGAGAAAATATATGTTGCCATTGCCCTTTACATAATATATATAATAGCTATCTGTTCATTTTTGATGACACAAAAAAATCTTAAAATAAATAATATAACAACATATGTTGTTACTGACTGTGCATGACTATATTATATACATATTAATGCTGATTGCTGTTATATACAACTGCTATAAGATACCAGATATGATTTTTTTTAAAAAAATCCTCTTGTATATTTGTTTCTCCAAATTATATAACCCTTACTCACAAGTCTAGTGTTTGATAGTAAAACTGGGTGTATTGTATAAGCCAGCTGCAACACGATGGGAAAATTCAACTATCCCAAGTATTTCAGCTTAATATCTAGCACACCAAATGACTATTCATATAAAAAACTCTAATTGCAGCTCCCAAGGGAGAGGGGGGTTATGGGGTAGCACGAGATTGAATCTTTGCATTTCATTCCTGAGAATAAAACACTTTAATTTGCCCTGTGAGTAAATGGGCTTTGGAAATTGAAATCAAATGTTAATTCCGTGTACTAAATACTACATGGAAAATAATTTCTTCTAGATGAATATGTGCATATTTTTTTCCAAAACAGATATAAGAACTTGCCATTATATACACTGTGCAAGAATATGCAACCTATTCTATTCCTTATTTATCTTCTTGAAAAGAATGCACAAACTTGACTCCCAGCTGCTTTCCTTTAATGTTGGAAGTTTTCCCCCTTTGGCTGTTGCTGATTATATTTGTTTTTCACTGTGGCCTCCAAGTTAATAAAGCACTTTAAGGAGCTCCTTGGCATTAGGCTTGTGAATAGTCCTTTTAAAATCAGCAGAACTATTCACTCTCTTTAAGTATTTGCTTAAGCATCAAAGCTGATGACCCTATTTCCGTAATCAGTTTCTGAGCCTGTTTACTGCAGTGGATGAGGATGTTTAGTGTCCAGTATAGCACCAAATTTATTACATTGTGTTACTTGGTTCCTTAGAGTTGCAATTTGGGATTACGGAAGGACTTTGCCTGTCAAATGCAGGAGACTTATAAGCAACAATAGATTTTTATTAACATCTTCTCACTGTGAGTCTGATTCAGGGAGCTGTGGTGTTGTGAAATAAAAAAGGCATCCATCATGGCTTATGGAGCTGCAGTGCACTCTAGTAGGAGGCAATTCTTTAATAATAATCGAGACTCATTAGCTTAGTAGTAGAGTGTGTGATCTGCATGTATGAGGCCCTTATGTTTGGTCCCTAAAATCATCAGTTAATAGACATCAGGTAGCAGGGTTGGAAAAGATCTCTGACTATTGATGGGTAGGGGACTGGATGGACCATATTGTTAGAGATGAACATTCATTTTGGAGCAAATAAAAAACTGAACTGAATGGGACTCATTTGGCACAATATTCTTTCATTCTGAAACAAATGCAAAGAATAATGAATGTGGTCCAGTTTCCACACATTCATTATTCAGCCACACCATTTGGAGGTAGGGTGACTTTGTTGATTTTGGTGGCCACTTCTGGGAGTTGCCTATTCCCCCACCCACCGAATGCCCAGAGGTTGATGATCATCAGTATGTTTTGTGGTGGCCAGAAAGCTACAAGATGTTTAAGATAGGGCCTCATAAGGTCTGTTGTATTGTTCTATGGTCCTATTCTTAATGCTTTAAATTGTCTTAGTATCTTAAGTGTATGTTTCATGGTTTTAATGTCATGAATAGTTTAATTCTATTTTAATTGTATATTTTTGTATGTTTTTTTACCTATGTGTAGTTTTTATTTGTAAGCCGCCCTGAGTTCCAGGTTTGGAAAAAGGGCGGGGTAAAAATAAAGATTTATTGTTATTATTATTATTATTATTATTATTATTACAACACAGGGGACATGGGGCGTGAGTGGGAGGGTTGCAATCACCTGGAGCACCTACTAAACTTATTACTGCTGCTGCTGACATAGTCAATGATAAAAAAAAAGAGTTTAAAGAGAGAGGTGAAGAACAAAACTGAAGTAAGTACTGAAATAAACACAATCTTAGCAAATGAATAATGAAGCAATTAAGATGTTTAATGCCAAAATGGGCATGGGGATTCCTGGTCATTATCCCAAGGGGCCTGCCAACCCAAAGAGGATGTCCGCTGACAGAGAAGTGGCAGTAATATTTAGATGGGTACTGGTGCCAAGAGCAGGTGGCAAGTCCCTCAGGAAACAGGATGTGGAGTGCCAGGCAGTTAAGACAAAAGGCCAGTTCATTCACTAACTCAGCTGATAATCATCTATGTGTGGTGAAGTTATAGACTTATAAAATCTAACCACATACTTTTTTTAGGCAATGGTGGGGTTAATTTTAGACTCTGTGCTTAATGGTTTTATGCCTCTGCCTCCAATCTTAAATGACAATGTGTATTACTTTATCTCTGGTGTTTCCAATGGGAATTCACAGGTAAACAAGTTGCCTTGGAGATTTGGCATGTTAACTCATTGGACAAAGGTTCAGGATACTTGAGTGGATGGACTGAGTCCACTTAAGTCATTTCACCCCTTTTCTTTCATAGGAGCCCTCTTCCTTCAGATTGGACTTGGTTTGAATGTGAGCATGTGATGCCTTTGAGTCCATGTCCTTCACATTGCTGTTTGGATCATGATATTTTCCCCTTTCAAAAGTCAATGCAAGCTATAATAAAAAGAGATTAAGGGGCCAGTTCTCCCATGTGTCAACATCCCTCACTAATTATATAGCATCAAAAGATGACTTGGATGTGAGAATGAGCCATTATCAATCAAGTCACTATAGATAGAGCTTCACAGTCAGTGAAAGGCCAGAACTTTGTAATGTCAATGAAACCCAGTGATGGTCCACCTGAAGCATACAGTTGAGTCCAAAATTCATTTCAAATGTTCAAATGCCTCTGCGTGTGTTCTAAGTGGAATTGTAGCACCAGGCTCTACCTCATCCTCGATGTGCTTAAAGCTCTGAAGTGAGCCTCTCCACATATTATACAGCCACAAGAGTGGCTGTATACTATAGCCAGTGTGGATTTTTCGCATTCCACAATGTTAAATTGAAAATACTCCCATGACATTCTGATGCGTCCCATAAGCTCATTTGAAAACAAAACCTTGCAAAACTTACAGTGCTGAACTCAGAAGTGCTTGCTTAACATCCCTATAAATTTTCATGGCGATACACAAAATAGTCAGAGAGAAATGAGAGTTCAAAGTGTAAAAAGAGGGGGGGGAAAACAGACCTCTTTTGGACTTTTTTCTATCAGAGTTCTCATAATTTGTTGAAATTAATTAAAAATCAGCTGTACCTGTAATCCTATTACTGACCTTGCCCCATACTCTGATCTTCGTCTTCTGCAGTTTAAAAGTTAAAAAAATGTCTGGCTTATTTTTAATTAATTTAAAAAATGTTTACATTGAAGTCAATGATAATGTTGGGCTTGCTCAGTAAGAACCAACTGTCAGTGTTCTAAAAGCCAGACTCACAGCTGCTTGGCTTGCCTAATCAGGGGGTCACACCCAAGCCAGACCTTTATTTCACTTTAGACAGTCATGGATTCCCCCACAGAGTCCTGGGAAGTATAGTTTGTGAAGAGCGTTGAGAGGAAACTCCTCCTGACAGAGCTCCGGTGGCCAGAGTGATTTAACTGGCCAGTGTGGTTTAACAGCCAGCCGCTCTGATTGAAGCTCTGTGAGGGGAACAGGGCCTCTCCTAGCAACTGCCAGCACCCTGCATTAATTACACTTCCCAGGATTCTTTGGGAGAAGCCATGACTGTCTAAACTGAAATAAAGGGCTAGTGTGGATGTGGCCAGGTACAGCTTTGGTTTAAATTTGGATGGGAGGCTACATGTGCCTGCTGTAGACTAAAAAGTTGGGGGAAACGCTGAAAAGCAATGATACTGTTCACAACGTTTTCCTTTTGGAAAGGAAAGGGGCTTCCGCTCTGCCCAGTGCCCACCCATCCAATCTCCTCCCCCTCCTCCCCTACCTGCCCTTCCCCAGGTCAGTTTCACCTATCCTAAACATGATTGCACAGAAATAAATCCCATTGAAATAAAAAAGTATGCAAATGATCAAACCCACCCTCCCTGCTCCTCCCTATCCCCTCCCTCTTGCCCCTTCTCTCCCCTTCCTTTGCCCCTCCCTCCCCATCCCCATACCTTTCCAATTCCCTCCTTCCTCCTCCCCCTCCCCCTCCCCATGGTCAGTTTTACCTATCTTAAGCATGATTGCATGAAAATAAATCCCATTGAACTCAATAAACATGCAAATGATCAAACCTGCCTTCCCCTCCTCTTTCCTCCCATCACCTCCCCCTTCCATTGCCCCTCCCCTTCCAATCCCCTTCTTCTGCTCCCCTCTACCCTCCCTTTCTCCTTCCCTCTCCTCTCCCCTCCTCCTCCTCCACCCTAGTCAGTTTTACTTATCCTAACCATGATTGCATGGTAGTAAATCCCATTGAACTCAATAAGCATGCAAATGATCAGACTTGCGTTTCACCTCCTTCTTCTCTCTCTCCCTTCCTCCTCTCCCATCTTCTTTCCTCCTCTTCCCCTTCCCACTCCAGCCCTCTCTCCCTTCCCCCCTGGTCAATTTTACATATCATAAGCATGATTGCACGGGAGTAAATCCCACTGAACTCAATAAACATGCAAATGATCAAACCTGCCCTTCTCCTCCCCTCCCCTCTTGCCTGCTCCCCTCTTCCTCTCTGCCCTCCCTGCCCTCCCTGCCCTCCCTCCTCCTCCTCTCCCCATCGCCTGTGGGGTGCTCAGTTTCACCTATCCTAAGCATGATTGCAGGGGAGTAAATCCCACTGAACTCAATAAGCAGGCAAATGATCAATCCATTCTCAGCAATTCACTAATAGGAAAAAAAGCTTGTGGTTTAAGAACGTACCTATAGCCCACAGATATTTCTATCAAACTTTAAAAAGCAGGGAAATTGGGCAACTATAGTGAATGCACCAGGGGAGCAGGAGACCTGACCTCCTCATCTCAAAGATGCACTGCCCTACAAATTTGGCAAAATGCAAACACAATTTGGGTCGGTCTTTCTCAGTCCAATCCGCTTCCTGTGTAGCTTGGAAGAATTTGGTAACATGTGCCATCTTGTCCCCCATGCTGTTTAACATCTATATGAAACCCTTGGGAGCAGTCATCAGGAGATTTGGGGCAAGGTGTCAGCAGTAAGCTAATGATATCCAGCTTTATTTTTCTGTAACATCTGAATCGGGAGCAGTCATGCAAGCCCTGGACCAGTGCCTGGACTCTGTGGTGGGCTGGAGAGGGCCAATAAATTAAGTCTGAATCCTACCAAGAGAGAGGCGCTGTGGGTTGGTGGTTCCTGAGTTCAGATAATTGGTCAGTTGCCTGCTTTGGATGGGGTTGTATTCCCTCTGAAAGAGCAGGTCCATAGTCTGGGGGTGCTCCTGGATGCATCTTTGCTGCTAGAGGCCCAGGTGACCTCAGTGGCTAGGAGTGCCTTTTACCAACTTTGATAGCCTGACCACTGTTGTCCATGCACTGGTAACCTCCTGGTTGGATTACTGTAATGTGCTCTGTGTAGGGTTGCCCTTGAGGTTGGTCCAGAAGCTGCAGCTGGCGCAAAATGTGGTGGCACAACTGATCACTGGGGAAGAGTATCGCCAACATGTCACCCCGCTGCTGAAAGAATTGCACTGGTTGTCTATTAGTTACTGGGCTAAGTATAAGGTTCTAGTTTTGGTGTACAAAACCCTATACAGCTTGGGACCAGGATACCTGAAAGATCGTCTTACCCCTTATATACCCAGTCAATCACTATGCTCTGCAGGTGAGGGCCTCCTGCAGATACCATCTTATCAGGAGGTCCGTTCTGCACAACATAGGATGTGGACCTTTAGTGTAGTGCACCTACCCTTTGGAATTCCTTCCCCTTAAATATTAGACAGGCACCATCTCTCTTGTTCGGTGCCTACTGAAGACCTTCCTCTTTCAACAAGCCTTTTAAGTAGATACTTTATCCCTGTCTGCGTCTGTGGTGGAATTGTTTTTAAAGATATTTTTAAAGCTTTTCAAAAATGATGTTTTTAAAGGTGTTTTGTTATAACATATTTTAAAGTCTGTTTTTATGATGTTTTAGAGTGTTTTAGTGCTTTTGTTTGCTGCCCTGGGCTCCTACTGGGAGGAGGGGCAGGTTATAATAATAATAATAATAATAATAATAATAACAACAACAACAACAACAATAATAATAATACATTTAATTTCTGTGTCGCCTATCTGGCCAATGGCCACTCTAGGCGCCGTACAAAATCATTAAAACACAATATGATAAAATACAGTAATACAATATAAAACAGTATAAAAGCAATACAGCTGGAACAACAATATTAAAACAGGGCAGGAGGCATTTCAATCATAGCAATTAACCCTCCCCGGAGATCCCGAAGGCCTGTTGAAAGAGCCAGGTCTTTAAGGCTTTCCGAAATGCATTTAGGGAAGAGGCGTGCCGGAGACCTTGTGGGAGGGAGTTCCAGAGGGTGGGGGCCGCCACTGAGAATGCCCTCTCTCTAGTACCCGCCAATCTAGCTGTTTTTGTTGGCGGGATTGAGAGAAGGCCCTGTGTGGCCAATCTTGTCGGGCGGCATAATTGGTGGCGTTGAAGGCGCTCCGTAAGATAAACTGGGCCGAAACCGTTTAGGGATTTAAAGGTTAATACCAACACCTTGAATTGGGCTCGGAAAACAACTGGAAGCCAGTGTACATCGAACAACACTGGTGTGACGTGATCCCGGTGGCGACTGTTCGTAAGTAGTCGAGCCACCGCATTTTGTATAAGTTGTAATTTCCGGACAGTTTTCAAGGGTAACCCCACGTAGAGCGCATTACAGTAATCCAAACGAGAGGTGACCAGGGCGTGTACTACCAGTGGGAGCTGATGAACAGGAAGGTAGGGTTGCAGCCTTCGTATGAGGTGTAGTTGATACCAGGCTGCCTGGCTCACTGCCGAAATCTGAGCCTCCATGGACAGCCTGGAATCAAGTACAACCCCAAGGCTGCGGACCTGGTCCTTCAGGGGTAGACTCACCCCATTGAACTTCAAGTCAACATCTCCCAACCTCCTTTTGTCCCCCACGAGCAGCACCTCGGTCTTATCGGGGTTTAGCTTCAGCTTGTTCCTTCCCATCCATCCACTCACGGATTCCAGGCACTTGGATAAGGTCTCCACAGCCAACTCTGGCGAAGATTTAAACGAGAGATAGAGCTGAGTGTCATCTGCATATTGGTGACACTGCAGCCCAGATCTCCTAATGATTGTCCCCAGCGGCTTCATATAGATGTTAAATAGCATGGGAGAGAGGATAGAACCCTGTGGCACACCACAATTGAGAGGCCAAGGGTCTGAAACCTCCTCCCCCAATGCTACCTGTTGGTACCTGTCGGAGAGAAAGGAACGGAACCACTGTAATACGGTGCCTCCAATTCCCAATCCCTCCAGGCGAAGTAAAAGGATACTGTGGTCGACAGTATCAAAAGCTGCTGAGAGATCGAGGAGGACAAGAAAGGTGAATTCTCCCCTATCTAATGCCCTCCTCAAATCATCTACCAGAGCGACCAAGGCTGTTTCAGTTCCGTGACCAGTCCTGAAACCCGATTGGTATGGATCCAAGTAATCCGTTTCATCCAAGTGTGCTGACAACTGGTTGGCCACCACTCGCTCAATGACCTTGCCCAAAAATGGTAGGTTCGAAATTGGGTGGAAGTTATTGAAAACTTGGGGATCCAAGGAGGGCTTCTTTAGGATGGGCTTTACAATTGCCTCCTTGAAGGCTGATGGCATCACACCCTCTTTCAAGGATGCGTTTACCACCGCTTTGATCCCCTCGCCCAATTTCTCTCTGCAGCTCATAAGGAGCCACGAAGGGCAAGGATCAGTAAGGCAAGTGGTAGGCTTCACAGACGAAAGCACCTTGTCCACTTCCTCAGAAGGGAGAAGCTGAAACCGATCCCAACTTACCGGCGTGCAACTGGCCAACTCTGGTTCATCCACTGTATCCACGGCGCACGGGATCGAGCTCCGTAAGTGTTCGATTTTATCAGCGAAGTGCTTTGCTAATAAGTCACAGGAGGCCTTTGACTGTTCCAAGGGCTCCTGAGCAACTGGACCGACCAGGCTTCGGACCACCTGGAACAGCCTCCTGAAACAGCACTCCGCAGACGCAATAGAGGCAGCAAAGAAAGCCTTCTTTCCTGCCTTTATTGCCACTTGGTAGGCAGCTACTGCTGCTCTAACCTGTGTCCGGACATCTTTGGAGCGGGATTTCCGCCACCGGCGTTCTAGTCGTCTCACCTCCTGTCTCAGACTACGCAACCGCAGTGTATACCATGGTGCTAACTGAGTTCTATTCAAGGGGAGAGGACGTTTCGGAGCCACCCGGTCTAATGCCCTGGTGATCCCCTCATTCCACTCCATCACCAGGGTTTCGACCGGGCGACCTTCAGCAGGTTCCAATTCCCCAAGCGCAGTCAGGAATCCATCCGGATCCATCAGGCGACTGGGGCGGACCATTCTAATAGGTCCTTCACCCCTGCGGAGGGGGCATGGCAACGAGAAGTCCATATTTACCAGGTAGTGATCTGACCATGACACAGGAGTGGCATAAACCACTCCCAACTTCAGACCACTTCTCTCCTCTCCCAGGACAAACACAAGGTCGAGAGCATGACCGGCTACATGGGTGGGCCCCATATTACTTAGGTGCAGTTCCCAGGAAGCCATGGTTTCCAGGAAATCCCGAGGGGCTCCTGTGAGGGCAGCCTCGGCATGCACGTTAAAGTCACCCAGTACTAACAATTCTGGGGACAATGCCCGTACAGCCGAGACCACCTCCAGCACCTCGGCCAGGGAATCTGCTGTGCAGCGGGGTGGGCGGTACACCAGCAAGATCCCTAAACTGCCCTTCGGGCCCAACCTCCAGTACATACAATCAACAATTAATTAATTAATTAACACTAGTTTTAAGAAATAACAACTGCAATAACAAACAATAAAATAGAAAACATTCAAAACTTATAAACCCCCCAACCCCCCAGTAAAATAAAATAACCCTTCAGCCAGGAATCTTTACAAAACTTCCTCCTACCGTATTCCACAGAAATGGAAAGCTATGGAATATTACTTATTCATTTATTTTACATATATATATTTGTTGGAGTTTTTAGGAATGCTGTTCCTTAAGGTCTTGGCATTTCATAAGAAATTTTACAGAATAAACCATTATAGAACAGCACTAATGGCACAGATAAAAGGTATATTCATACATGTACAAAAGCACACCTACATCTAAAATACTGCTATATATATCCTCAGCTTCTGAAAGCTTATTTCTGTAAAAGTGTTTTACATTTGTTTCTGGGAAATGTACAGGATCTGACTTTTGCAGATCTCTAGAAAGAAGATGCACACTTTAATTCCAAACTAGGAAAAGAGTGGAACAGAATATAGCCCCTATTCAGGTGTTCAAAGAACATGTGAAGGAATAAAGTGTGTAGGGTGTGTGTGTGTGTGTGTGTGCTAGCACTGCTCCCTGTTGGAGTTTTCTGTATATATTCCGGTGGAATGCAGAAATAACTGCTCTGTTAAGAGTGATAGATGAAAGACTAAAGAAACTTAAGGTTTATGACTGCAAAGATGTAAACTTACATGCTGAAGCAGCCATGCGGCTACCACTCAGGAAACCATTAATAACTAACTGAGAACAAAGACAGGAAGAGAAGGGAGGAAGAGGAGGAGGAAAGCCTGCAAAAACAACAAACACTTAGAGGAGGAATCAGCAGAAGGAATAATAGATTTCTGTCTGTCACCCACCCCCCATTGGTTCTGGTCACTTGTAACATGTATTTGTGCTTTACTCCCCCAACATCCCTATCTGCTCCACCCTGACCTTCCCACATTGAGTTTGAAGATTTGAAAGGGGCTTGAAAGCATGTCCAAATCTGAAGCCTCCTCACACCTGGAAACCCTGATAATACAGGTTTGCTAATTGTGGAGAAGCTTCCAAGTGAATTCAGCTGAACATGCATAAAAGACCCCTTCAGACCTTTCTGCTCAATGCATGGGAGGGAAGCAGGTGGGGGCATCAGGACATTGGAGGCCAGGCCAGCACACATGTGCCCTACACACTTTATGCCCTCACACATTCTTTAAAAGCCTGGAACTATAACTGGAATGCAACAGTCAGTGGCCCTTATCATCTAGCCCAGATTTTAACACTGACATCAGTTGTTTTATTATTTACCATGGCAGGGATTTCCTGTTTTGTCAAGTTTCAGATCAATAACGTGTCATGTGGGATCACCTCTACCTATCTATCCTGAGAGATATTGTATCTCTCTAACTTGAAATGAACTGTCATTTATCCAAGATATTTTCACATCCCATAATGTTTTTCACTTTGCCATGCACATTGAGTTTTATCCAATGAAGTCATACTTAGAGTAGACCCACTTAAATAAATGGAGTTGAGTAGGGCTACCCTGTGTATGATTTAGTTGGCCTCAGACCATTGACATTCTACTGGCTGGCTCAGGATTCACTTTACACTTGTGACTGCCACCACACCAAAGAAGACACGTGACACATATATGGAGTAATGTTATATTTATTAAAATATAACACATAATCAAATTCAAATCAGCCAAATAATTGCATATCAAATGCTTCAGGCAGGTGAGGCTCAACCTATCTGGGAGGGTATAGACCCTCCAATCCAGGAGGCAAGTCAGTCACATCGGACTGTAACTCCCCAGTCAAGGATGTGGGAAAACTTATCCCTCCTTGCTATTGGAGTCTGGTATGTGGTTCCAACCTCCGCATCCTGGCCCCACCATACAGGCATTCACCCTGATGCGCAAGCCAGTCCCACGTGGACACTCCCCAGATCCACACCAGACATTACGCCCTGATGTTTCCCTAGGGAGTGCCCTTTACCAAAATGCCTCAGCCACCTCAATTTTTAACCCCAATTACCTCACCTGCCCGAATTCGATGCCAGCCAAACCGGAATCACCACAACCACCCCCAGGCAAGCCAATTGAATCAAACCAAGCAGTATGGAGTAGGCAAAACGAAAGAGATTCTGAAATCAGGATCTCCAAAAAAAATTCCTACTCAGCCCCATTTGGCGACTAGCAAAGCCCATACTGACAAGGGAGGGGTGGGTGGGTGCCGCAAGGCAAAAAGTCATGTTTTTAGGGAGGAGCAGACTATTTATAGCTGCTCAATCCCTCACCTAATTGGTCAAAATGCCCCACATGACCGATTCGAAACATTCGGGAACCTTCCGAGTCTTCTCAGCAACGGTGTGGCGGCAAACACGCCCCTGCGCAAGGCGGGAACGCCATTCTCTGAGGATGTGCCCTGTACTGCACGGGCCCATGTGTCTTTTAGCACAGCCACCTTCCGACACACTGGAAAAAAAGAAAGAAAAGGAAGTGTGGTTCAGTCCACATGACACAGGCTGACATTTTAGTATGAGGTTTGATAGTGCCACAGTTCTATCTCTTATTCTGGAAGGATTCCTGTCTGATGCTAATGCACAGAGATGGCAGGAGGAGAAGGTATCCTGATGGATGAGACAGGTATCTATCGTGGCACCTCCACTCATGAGGAATTCAGTTCTCCAGGATATCCTGGAAAAAGACTGTAACTCAGTGGTAGAGAATAACCTCTGCATGCAGAAAGTTCCAGTTTCATCTTCCAGGTAGGGCTGGGAGAGAACCCTGCCTGAAACCCTGGAGAGCCACTGCAAGTCAATATCAGCAATACTGAGCTAGATGGACCAATGGTCTGATTTGGTGTAAGGCGGCTTCCTATGTTCCTGTGTTCTTCCCACAGCATTCTAAGGGATCCAGTTCCTGCCTCCAAACAGTCCAGCAAACTCCCACGAATTCCTGTAGGAATGGTTTATTGATTTCAAATTTTACACATCCCATCTTCCTTATAGGCTGAAGCCCTTCCAAAGCAGCTAAAAAGGAAAATGACAGTCTGTAATTAAAATACAACAGAGCCAGTGGAGGCTGGTGGCTACAATATTAGGGGCAGTGAATCCACTCCTGGTTTTAGTCTGAACTTTCCAGGAGCTGTCAAAGCTATGTCTCTAATAGTGAGAAGACGTGAAGCAAGACAGCATCAGATGACTTGACATGGGAGAAAGTCCTTTAGGTACCCTGGGCCCAAGCCATAAAGGGTATAAAGGTAATGGCCAGCACTTTGAACAGTTTCCAGAAGCAAATCAAGAGCCATTGCAAGCTGAATAAAAATTGGTGACATTCTTATTGCAGTCCATGAGTTGGATGGTGACTGTATTGAACTGGGGAGCCTCCTCAGTCTAAGCATAGAAGTCCTCTGGAAAATCAGGGTTCTAAAGTGCATGAGGAGCTTCTACAAGCAGCAAACAATTTACCACAGTGGTAAAAAATCTGGGGCACAGGCAGAAGGCATACCATGTAGCAGCCTTTTGGAAGGCAGGGAAATCCTGACTTCCAGGAAGGATTGCTTAGCTTGTGCCTGCCTCTGAGGCGAGCTCTCGTCTCAGAGGAAGCTTTTTCAGTTTTAAAACCAGCCAAAAGGTTTTTTTTTTACTGGTAAAAACTTTCTCCCAGGCAAGGGAGAAACGAAGAGATTATCCACAAGCTTCGTTGTGTTTGTTGGGGGACTTGAATTCATTAGGAACGAAGGACCTGCCAACAACGTCGGACGGAGCCAGGGAATTTCAAGCAAGCTCAAACTGATTAAGCAAGACTTTTTTTTCTTTAAAGAAAAACGTATTCTAACAGGCAAGCATTCTTCTATCTACTCTTATCATTTTGTTATCGTTATAGTAAAAGAGATTTGTTAAAGGATCGGCAACAAAGAATCCCTGGGTGAGTTATAACTTTCTCTCATATACATGGAATTAAGGAGGAAGAAAAGCGAAATAGCCTATCTTTGTTTTTTATTGCAAAAAGCTGGCATGGAATTGAGCATTTTAAAGATATAAACGGATGAGGGGCAACTAATCTAAAGAGGAAATCTGATTTTATGACATTTGAGACTATTTTTTCTGGTCTACTTTTTTTTTTTTTTACGAATCTGCTTACTTTTTATGCCACTAATTTTTTGGATGCTGTGAACTAAATTTGTTTTGCACTTTTGGACACATAAGAGATAAGGCGGTTTGTGCTGTCTAGAGGGTGATGTCAGCAGGCTTGGAGGATTAACTCCTTTGTGACTGGAAAAAGAAATAAACTGTTCTTTGCTTGGGAATAGTTAAAAATGACAATCAAGAAGGTGGCTGAGACCCTGGATGTACAGGAAGGGGTTCTCTATCTAGATATGTTTCAGAAAATAATGAATGAGATTAAGCTGGTGAGACAGGAGCTGAGACAGAGCAGACAAGAGATGAAAAGTGAATTTGGCAAAATGAGACAGGAGCTGAAGGAAATTCAGGATTCTGTGAGAGGGGAGGTGGATGAGACCAAAGATACGGCTGGACAAATAAAAGAAGATGAAAGAAAAATTAAAGGAAAGGTTCAAGCCCTGGAGATTGGAATAGATATATCAAATATGGACTTGGAAAAAGATTTGGATTTTATGGCTGTGATGGATCCTGGAGACAAATATCACTGTTTGGAATTCAGCGCTGTCTTTGAAGGAATTGGTGAAGAGATTAGAGATAAAGATATCAACGGTTCAAAAAAATTCCTGGATTGGAAGGATTTGATGGAACTTGAAATGGAGAAAGTTTACAGAATTAATTTCAGATGTGTGACAATGGAAAAACTCTCGGGAGATGTGATGGTGCATTCTGTGGAAAGGAGGAGCAGAGATGCAGCTTTACAACAACATTTTAGTGGTACATTCGGAATTGATGGCAAGGAAATATTTGTGATGAAAGAAATTCCTATCAGACTTTTATTATATGACTATGACTATGACAGCAAGATTATTATGGGTGCAAGGATGGAGATGGAAGATGGAATTAACACTGAGAATGGCTATTGAAACTACTGGACCTAGCAGACTTGATGAGATGGATTAATTGACATGTTTATTTGGAGAAAAATCGATGGATATATTTCTCAAGGAGTGGAAGCGTCTCTTTGACTTTTTGCGGAAAGAATAAAGTAATGTCAATGAGATTTGATGATTAATTAAGATAACTACTGGAGGAAAGTGATTTTGTAATATATTAAGAGACAGGTTTGTTATATATTATAGATCTATAACTGATCTGCAACAAATCGGAAGTCAACATTTTATTTTATTGTATTAGTTATTAATTTGTTTTTTTGTTTTTGTTTTTTTTGTTCTGTTTTGTTTTTTGAAACTTTGAATAAAAATTAATGATAAAAAAAAAGGAAGGCAGGGAAATCCTGTCAGTGTCTGGATAACAGATTACATATTTATTTAAAACATTTCTATGCCGCTCTATCTTCCTGGAAAGCTCAGAGCGGCGGACAACTCTATAATAAAAGAACATAGACCGAGAATACCTTATAAAAGCAAGACATACACCATAGATACAAACTTATAAGATAAGATTAAAATAGTAAAAACTGTATACAATACAATAAACACATAATTACTCCATAATCTCTCATGGTCAAGAGATTTCCTATTCCTCAGTCCAGGTTAAATGCAAGACGGAAAAGGAACGTCTTGACCTGGCGACGGAACGCCGGAAGCGAGGAGGCCGACCGGACCTCTATTGGCAGGGAATTCCAGAGTCTAGGGGCAATAACAGAGAAAGCCCTATCTCTGGTTCCTGAAAGATGAACTTGTGAGGTTGAGGGTATCCTAAGGAGTGAATTATCGGAGGACCTGAGAGAACGGGGGGGTTCATAAGAAGACAACCGATCGGACAGATAGACAGGGCCCAAGCCGTGAAGGGCTTTAAAGGACAACACCAGCACCTTGAATTGAGTCCGGAAGCAAATTGGCAACCAGTGAAGCTGTTGCAACAGGGGGGTTGTATGGGCACGAATGTCAGCCCCTGTCAGCATTCTTACTGCTGCACGTTGAACCAATTTAAGCTTCCGAACTGTCTTCAAAGGCAGCCCCACGTAGAGTGCATTGCAGTAGTCAAGCCGGGATGTAACTAGGGCGTGAGTTACCTTCGTCAGATCAGACATCTCTAAAAACGGGCGCAGCTGGCAAACCAGTCTTAACTGGGCAAAAGCGCTCCTGGATATGAATCCTATGTACAGTGCATGGATTCCATAAGGAAAATTAGCAAGCTATAAATACAGTGTTGTACTTTATAACAGAAGAAATTTAACAAGCATATAAAGGTAACTAATCTGGTTGCCTGGGAGGATACAGAAAACAGTTTAATCACAAATCTTACCACACATTTGCAATTGGGGGTATGGTTAAAAAAAGAGAGAGAAATCCTAGTTACCATTTGGCAGATTGATGCAGGTGATAAAACTACCTCATCCTGAAGTAGTCTTGACATCTGCCAAGTAGTGAGAATTTGTCTGCGTAGCAGGTGCTGATGTGAGGTAAAACACTGGTGTCCATCCTGTCAATGTTGTTGGAAGTGGGGCAAGAGCAACTCCTGCTTTGTTCTTTTGTTTGTGCTCCAGAAGGGAGATAGAGCTAGGGTCCTCCAGATGGAGAGGCTTTGTTTACCTTTTACCTGTGATGCTCTGACTGACTTCGTTCTGTCGCTAGACTGTGACGCCTTTAGGGAAGCTTACCTGCCCCTCCTCCTTCTGCCCTTTCCACTCCTTTGTCCTCTGGCTGTCCAGGAGAGAGGAGACATCCCTTTGTCTCTGCTCTCTGCAACCATGGGGCTGACTCCCGCACCTGGGCGTTACACCTCCAACTTAGCTAGTTAGAACTAGGTATGCCTTTTCTACCTACTATGTATTTCTCTAAATAAAGTAGCTTTTCTTATTTTACTAAGTCTCCAGTCTCAGTGATGCTTATGCAGGGTAAAAGCCTGCTTTCTTAGGCAAACGCACGCACACGCTGGCACACTCGCATTTCAACATCTGCTGTTACTCTGCTGCTGCTGTGGTGCCGCTTTTAAACAAAATGAAGCAACACAACTACACACAGTGCAACAAATGTGGTGTAGTGATTAGAGTTTTAGACTACTAAGACCTGGGAGACCAGAGTACAAACCCTCATTCCGTCATAAATCTCACCTTGGGATCTCTCACCTACCTCACAGAGTTGTTTTGAGGATAAAATGAGGAAGGGGAAAGCCATGTACACCATCTTGAGCTCCTTGGAGAAAATGTGGAATGTAATAAAATAAAAAAAGAACCCAGAACAACCATTTGTCAAAAAATGGAATGAATGCAAATAAGGAGCCTGTGTTTGCAGTTTTCCTGTTGCTGCACAAGCTACAGGATTCTGAACACTTCTGAAGTAATGCACTCATACACTTGCAGGCTATCTGACATAAGTGTTTATTCAGGCCAAATCCACTCTTTCAATGTCACAGTGTCTCAGCACATGTGAAGCAACTACATGTGAAACAGAGCAAATGAAGTGTCATGCTCTGGAAGGCTTAGAATGAGACTGATTTTGTGCAACTCTCTTTTAGCGTCTGCTGTGGCTTTGAGGAGCAACATTAGAGATTCTTGTCACAGATGTTTCTTTCATAAACTGTTGTGGGAGAATGACATTGTACAAAAATGGTTTACTGCTTTGCTTTCATCTCTTGCGAAAACAAAGTGTGTGCTAGGCAGCCTCGCCAAATGTGCTGAAGGAACTCTCTTCATTGAGGCCACAATGGCATTAAGGATCATGACATTTACAGAGCTGATTTTAGAGACCCCCTTGGCAAATGTACGGTAGTATTTATCCAGAGTGTGCACCTCTGAAGGCCTCACACCCTTCCTTTAGTTCAGTGGAGTAAAACTAACCAGTTGGATGTTACAGAATACTGAAGATGAAAAGACGCGGCTTATACACCCTGCACTGAATGAATGGTTCACAGTGGATTTGAGTAATTAATCACCTCTTAACAACAATACAAAGCTGCCATCTTATTTAAATCTGGATATCTGTTCTGGGATCTTTCGATGCAGACGATAAGACTGCAAATACATGCAATCAGAGACCTATATCATGTTTAATATTAAAATCATTCTTTCATGTGGGTTTGTTGCAAATAATGGAAGGAAGGAGGAAGATTCTCAACTTAAAAACAGTTGAGAATGCAGATTTTTCCTAAAAGGTTTTGCACAAGCTTTTGCTCTACTGTTAAAAAGGTAGTTTCTATAGCAACAGCGACACCACATAGGACCTACAAGATACAAAACTATATTCTAGAAAAAAGTGATCCACATGTCACATGAATTTTTCATATAATGCTACTTTTAAAGATATAAACTAGAAAATGGAATAATGAACCATTCTTAAGCTGTCCAGCTTTTACTTTCAAAACAGACTATGTGTGTTCACATGTGAGAAGGATGTGCCCCATCTTTCAAGCAGTCTCTTTTTAAGGCGAGTTCACATGTGGCCATTGTTTACAAGATAGAGTCAATAAGAATGGACCTCATCAGTGGATACAGATAGACTAGACTAGTAACTTGTAAAAGGTCCAACACAGTGCCAAATTATGATTTAGAGCCTACTCACACTATGGCCTAATGTTCCTGTGTTTGTGATGTGTTGACTTTGGCCATTCACCATTATGTGTAGGATTTAGCTTTTTGTACCCATTGACAAGTTCTCCCCAAAGCACTTGCCAATGTGATTCCTGCACATGGCAGTGAGTGCACCTCCATAGTCCACCAGAAACTGGGAATCTACCAGTCATGAGTTCTTCAAAAGTAGCCCAGATTTTTTTTTAAGGACGTAGTGAGTTGCAGTCTAGATCTCTTTTGGAGTATTCATAAAAGCACTACAGCATGCAAAATAACTGAAGAAAACTAAACATTGTAGTTCATGGAGTTTCTTCTTTGGATGGAGCTGGAAGGTAGTTTGTTGTTATGTGCCTTCAAGACGATTATGACTTATGGCGTCCCTATAAATCAGTGACCTCCAAGAGAATCTCTCATGAACCACCCTGTTCAGTTCTTGTAAGTTCAGGTCTGTGGCTTCCTTTATGGAATCAATCCATCTCTTTTTTTGGTCTTCCTCTTTTTCTACTCCCTTCTGTTTTTCCCAGCATTATGGTCTTTTCTAGTGAATCAAGTCTTCTCATGATGTGTCCAAAGTATGATAACCTCAGTTTCATCATTTTGGCATCTAGTGTCAGTTCAGGTTTAATTTGTTCTAACACCCAATTATTTGTTTTTTTCGCAGTCCATGGTATGCGCAAAACTCTCCTCCAACACCACATTTCAAATGAGTTGATTTTTCTCTTATCTGCTTTTTTCACGGTCCAACTTTCACTTCCATACATAGAAATCGGGAATACCATGGCCTGAATGATCCTGACTTTAGTGTTCAGTGATACTGATCATTGCAGTTGAGCAGTTTTTCTAGTTCTCTCATAGCTGCCCTCCCCAGTCCTAGCCTTATTCTGATTTCTTGACTATTGTCTCCATTTTGGTTAATGACTGTGCCAAGGTATTGATAATCCTTGACAAGTTCAATGTCCTCATTGTCAGCTTTAAAGTTACATAAATCTTCTGTTATCATTGCTTTAGTCTTTTTGACGTTGAGCTGTAGTCCTGCTTTTGTGCTTTCCTCTTTAACTTTCATCAGCATTCGTTTCAAATCATTACTGGTTTCTGCTAGTAGTATGGAATTGTCTGCATATCTTAAATTATTGATATTTCTCCCTCCAATTTTCACACCTCCTTCATCTTGGTCCAATCCCGCTTTCTGTTTGATATATTCTGTGTATAGATAAAATAAATAGGGTGATAAAATACACCCCTGTCTCACACCCTTTCCGAAGGGGAACCAATCGGTTTCTCCATATTCTGTCTTTATAGTAGCCTCTTGTCCAGAGTATAGGTTGCGCATCAGGAAAATCAGATGCTGTGCCACCCTCATTTCTTTTAAAGCATTCAATAGTTTTTCATGATCTACACAGTCAAAGGCTTTGCTGTAATCTATAAAACACAGGGTGATTTTCTTCTGAAATTCCTTGCTCCGTTCCATTATCCAACGTATGGTTGAGATATGATCTCAGGTGCCTCTTCCTTTTCTAAATCCAGCTTGGACATCTGGCATTTTTCGCTCCATATATGGTAAGAGCCTTTGTTGTAGAATCTCGAGCATTACTTTACTTGCATGGGATATTAAGGCAATAGTTCGATAATTACTGCATTCCCTGGGATCCCCTTTCTTTGGAATTGGGATGTACATTGTATACTTCCAGTCTGTGAACCATTGTTTAGCTTTCCATATTTCTTGACAAATTTTTGTAAAAATCTGGACAGATTCAGTCTCAGTAGCTTGTAGCAACTCTATTGGTATGCCATCTGTTCCTGGTGATTTGTTTCTTCCAAGTATTTTAAGAGCAGCTTTCACCTCACATTCTAAAATTACTGGTTCTTCATCATACGGTTCCTCCTTGAATGAATCTGTCATCATGGCATTTCTTTTATAGATTTCTTCAGTTTATTGCTTCCATCTTCCTTTTATTTCATCTCGGTCAGTCAGTGTGTTCCCTTGTTGATTATTCAACATCCCTACTCATGGTTTCAATTTCCCTTTCATTTCTCTAATCTTTTGGAATAGGGCTCTTGTTCTTCCCTTTTTGTTGTCCTCTTCTATTTCTATATAATAACTATTGTAATAGTTCTCTTTGTCCCTACGTACTAGTCGCTGTATTGTTGCATTTAGGGTTCTGACTATATTTCTATCTCCTTTTGCTTTTGCTTTCCTTCTCCTTTTAACCATTTTAAGAGTTTCTTCAGTCATCCATTGAGGTCTTTCTCTCTTTTTAACTAGAGGTATTGTCTTTTTGTATTCTTCCTTGATAATGTCCCTGACTTCACTCCATAGTTCTTCTGGTTCTCTGTCAACTAGGTTTAAAGCCTCAAATCTTTTCCTTATTTGCTCTTTATATTCTTCTGGGATGTTATTTAAATTATTGTTTATATTCTCCTGGGATGTTACTTTGGCATTAAGATTGCTTTGTTGTTCTTCTTTAGCATTACTCTGATTTTTGATATGACCAGTTCATAATCTGTACCGCAGTCTGCTCCTGGTCTTGTTTTTGCAGAAAGTATGGAACTTCTCCATCTTCTGCTACCAATTATATAATCAATTTGATTCCTATATTGACCATTTGGTGATGTCCATGTGTACAGTCATCTTTTCGGTTGCTCAAAAAAAGGGTTTTCAGGAAACAAATTATTGGCTTCACAGAATTCAATAAATCTTCTCCTGCCTCATTTTTATCTCCTAAGCCCCATTTCCCCACAATTTCTAGTTCTTCGCTGTTCCCTACTTTTGCATTCCAGTCTCCCATGATTATCAGCACAACTTGTTTTCAATTTCTTCCTGCACTTTTGCATAAAATCTCTCCAACCTCTTCTTCTGCTTTTGCCATTGCAGCATACGCTCGGATGATGGTTATGTTAATAGGTTTCCCATTTAATCTCATTGATATCACTCGCTCAGACCTTGCATTATAGCTCCTAATTGCTTTTGTTACATCACTTTTATTATTAAATAACCCCGTTTCTTCTTCATTTCTCATTTCCTGCATAAAATATTTTGTAGTTGCCCGATTGAAAAGGTCTCATTCCTGTTCATTTTAATTCACTCACGCCAAGTATTGTAATGTTGATGTGTTCCATTTCTTGCTTGACAATTTCTAACTTTCCCTGGTTCATGCTTCTCACATTCCATGTTCCTGTTGTGTGCGTCATACAACTCCAGACTCCTTTTGCATCTGTGCGTATCAGCCTCTGGGCTTCCTTTCAGCTTTGACCCAGCTGCGTCCTTAGTCACAGCGCTGCTCATGCTTGTCCGTTATTCTTAGTGAAAATAATATACAAAAATGTGTTATATTAGAGGAAATTGCTTTGCAGGAACATGTGTATATTAAGCAAAATTGCATAAAATCGTGTACATTAGAAATGCGTATTAAAATGCTGCTGCTGCACTGCTCTGTTAAGCATTACTGAACTGGTGAGGTGGAATCAATGACTGGGGACCAGACTGGAGTTATTACTAGGAATACTTAATTAATGCTGACTCTTTGTGTTGTTGTTGAAAGAGTCCTTTGAAACCCTCTTCAACAATCAGATTTCTTTCTTCTTAGTCACTTGTCAGCATTGTTCTCATGTGACTTTGAAATGAACTCAAAGAAAACAACTCGTGTTATATGCCACTAAGTGATACCATATATAACAAACCATTTCAACTGCCTTTCCTCCCACCCGCCCCTCAAACCCTCACTTTTTCTTCCAAGCACAGAATTTTCCTCAAAGTTGTAAGAAACAGCAGTGTATGGAAAGGAGCAGGCTGCATAAAAGTCCATTAAATGTGGTGGTGATTTTTTAAATGATTTTTTCCCTTTAATGATTCAACCTACTCTCTGCTTTGCCAGTAGCAATATGTCAGCTTCTCTGTTTATTTGTTTTCTGCCAGTTAATACCGGATGTCACTCCTGATGTTCATGTTGGGATGGCTTTTGCCAGCTCCCAGCAAGCTAAATACCCCATTTAGTTGTCAAATGCCAGCGCCCTTTCTGCATGGAACATTTTTCTTCATCATTCCAGTATCTTGGGAGGAAAAGCTTCATGCAAGTTTTTGTGTCACAGTCTAACAAGAAGGTAAAATCCCAAATCTGTGCACAAAGGCAGGAAATAGTATCTCTCTCTCTCTCTCTCTCTCTCTCTCACACACACACACACACAGTGCCAGGTGCATATTGGCAGATAGAGATTGAGTGGAACACTTTGCTGTCAGCCCCCACAGGGCGAATATTCCTGCCACTACAGCTTCTGTCAGATGGCATTGGCAGCACATGGCTGGTATTCCAGTATAATTCACGGTAAACCTCTTGGTGATTGTGCCTCATTTGTAGCTCATGTCTTGCTATGCTTTTCCAGCCGTCTGTGTCAAGTCCAAGGCAAATATAGATTATAATGATACTGTGCCCTTTACACTAGCCTGCATACAAACCATACATTTAAACCACATTTAAAGCACATGGCTTTTCCCAAAGAAGCCTTGGATCTGTAGTTTACCCCTCACAGAGATACAATTCCCAGCCCCCTTAACAAACAACAATTTCCAGGACTTTTTGTTTATTTTTTTTATTTATTGATCAGATTTATATCCCGCCCAGGGGAGGCAAACAAAAGCACTAAAAACACTTTAAAACATCATAAAAACAGACTTTAAAATGTATTAAAACAAAACAACCATTAAAAACATATTAAACAAAACATCTTTAAAATCCTAATTTAATTTGCGTATAAGTTCACCTTTCAATATGAACTGAATTGAATTTATCCCCCATTTCTACTAGTAGCATAACTGTAATAGAACTTGCAAGGGTATAAGAGGTTGCCGGGAGCAAGTAGGTTAACAATCCCACAAAAGAACTGCCAGGAGTTTCCTTGTCACAGCTGCTGGACCTGTGTGGGTGAAATCCTGCTCCCCCTTCTATGCATTCAGTATATGCAATAAAAGAAGGTGTGACAGAGGTTGCGTGCTAAACAGTGGCTTGTCTCCATGCCCAATGGATTTACAAATTGGAAATGACAAAGGCTGGCAAAGGAGATGAGGTTTAATTGGTAGCAGATAACAAATATTTGGTTTTCTCTGCCATATTTTTGGATTGGATCTGCTAGTGGTATTGTTCCCACAGGTTAGATGTTTCAGTTTATACTGAGGTTTAAGAGAATACTTTACCTAATTGTTATTTGTGCTGCTCTGAAATGTGGAACGTTTTACTGTGGCATTTGGCTTTTGTTTGTGATATTTTAAGATGTTGTGAACCGCTTAGAGATTTGCTTTGAAATATAAAGTGCTATATATAGAATACCTAAATGAATAAATAAATATAAATATGGTTCGTGTTTTGCAGATATGATGGATTGTGAGGAGGGATTTCAAAAATGAGAGGCTTGTTAATAAATAGCTGACTATTGACCAAGGGGGAAGATAGAGGTTTATTATACAGCCACAAGAGTGGCTGTATACTATAGTCAGTAGGGATTTTTCGCGTTCTACCATGTTAAATGAAAATACCCCCCACACCCCTTTCTGGTGCTTTGTATAGTCCCAATTCAAAACAAAAACTTACAAGGCTTATACTGTTGGATTCAGAATCCCTTGCTCTACAACTCTGGAAGTTTTCTTGGTGATACACAACCTCCCCCACGGAGAATCCACAGGTTAAAGTGAAAAACAGGAGGAAAAAAACTAGAAGCTGTTTGGACTTTTTTTCCTTGACATAATCTGTTGTCCTTGATTACAACTCAGAGATTGCTCTAAGGTATCCCTAATCAATTGCCTGAGCTTGCCCCAAACACTGTACTTCATCTGAAGTAGGTTTCAATTTAAACAACGGCATGGTTTATTTTTAATTAAGTGATTAAAAAATGCCGTAGAGTGGGTTATAACGTACCGCATGCGTGGAAGAAAGAGTTCTTTTGTTTTACTCTTCCTCCCCCTCCCCTTCCTCTTCCCCTTCCAGTTACTTGGAGGAAGCAGGGGAAGTCTGTTCCTGTGATTGGTGGGCAACAGACATGTGACTCACACTGGCCTTCTGCTGAGCTTGCTCTGTGTGAGGAAGCAAGAGAGAGAGAGAGAGAGAGAGGAAGTCTGCTCCTGTGATTGGTGGGCAACAGCCATGTGACTCACACTGGCCTTCTGCTGAGCTTGCTCTGTGTGATTAAGCAAGAGAGAGAGAGACAAAATGGCCAAAAATGAAGGGAGAAAGCAGCAGTAGATGGGAGGTGAGTGGGAAAGAGTTAAAAAATGGGGGAAGGACTTTCTGTTCTTCTCCAGTCCTGTTTTAAAGCAATTAGGCAGGGTATTACAGTTTTTTATTATGTAGGAAACTAATACTGATTTGTTTAAAATTAATACTGATTTTTTGCAATGACCAAGTGGTTTAACAATAAAGTATTATATGGGCTGTATGTATTTATACATCTGCAGTGTGTGTATGGAGTCTTTCTAACAACTCTGTGATTGGGTTGGTGATTGGAAACCAAGACAACTCACAACAAGAAATAAATCCCTTTAAAATCTAATAACCAAAAAGCAAGAATAAACAGTTGGAAAACAGCCTAAAGAGGCATGATTCTGAATTTTGGTTTGGGTGAATGAAGTTTATTTATTATTTGATTTATATCCTGCCCTTCCTCCCAGTAGGAGCCCAGGACGGGAAACAAAAGTACTAAAAGCACTTTAAAACATCATAAAAAACAGACTTTAAAATCTATTAAAACATCTTTGAAAACATTTTTAAAAAGCTTTAAAAATATTTTTTTTAAAAAAGAAAAGGCTTAAAAAAGCAATTCCAACACAGACTCAGACTGGGATAAGGTCTCAGCTTAAAAGGCTTGTTGAAAGAACAAGTTCCTTATCACTTGAGGCTGTAGTTCTCTGCACACTTCCCAGTTTAGTAAGCCCCATTGAATACATTGGGACTTGCTTCTGAGTAAACAAACATTGGATTGCACTATAAATATATTTACAGATTGTGTAATTAATAAACATATTTGATAGTCATGTTTATATAAATATTTCTTCATACTGCATCCCAATAAGTATTTGATTTCACACTATGGTTGTAGATTATTTTTTCTCTACATTTTAAGTGTGCCCTTCTTCTTTGGGGTGGTCATGGTACTCTGTTGTTTTCATCTTGAGGGGAGGATAGGCTGAGAGATGGTGAGTAGCACATGGTCACCCAGTATACTTTATAGCTCATTTCCATTTTGAAAAATTAATTAAAACGATTTACATGCAGGCAAAGTTGATTAAGTAGATCAACACATTTAAAGCACATCCAACTCACATTTAAAGCCCATGACTTCGCCTAAAGAATCCTGGGAAGTGTAGTTTCCCCCTCACAGTTATAGTTCTCACCACCCTTAACAAATGAAAATTCCCATGATTCTGTGGTGGGATTCATGTGCTTCAAATGGGTGTTGAATGTGCTATAAATAAATGTTGTAGGTATGATGTGCATTCAAGAGTGAATTGCAAAGAAATTTTTTAAAAGATACTTTTTTAAACAGGGGGAGGGTTGTAGCTCATCGTTAGGGCATATGCTTTGCATACAAGGTCCAAGATTCAATTCCTGGAAAAGACTATTGCCTGGAATCCTGGAGAACCAATGCTAGTCCATGTCATGAGTACTGAGTTAGATGGTACAAAATGGCCTGAGTCAGTATAAGGCAGATTCCTTGGTTCCTAAAAGTGAGAAGAGACTCAAGGGCCACAGTGACTCCAACATTTATTGATGTATTTTTATTTGTAACATTTATATACCGCTTTAGTGTAAAAAATCTCAAAGGTGTTTACAGAAAGACTTAAAACAATAAAATTATTGGCAGAAGCATTAACGACAGATATTTTAAAAAGTTCAAAATAATAAAACCAACAATGAGTTAAAAACAGATTTAAAAACACAATAGCTTCTACATTCCTGGAGAGGCTTGCCTCAAGAAAACTGATTTTAGCAGGTGCTGAAAAGAGGCGTCTGCCTAATGTCAATAGGCAAGGAGTTCCAAAGCATAGGTGCTGCCACTTTACAGGACTGATTTCTTACAAGAGCAGAACAAGTACTATGTGGCACCCATAACATGGAAAGCACAGCTTGAACTTGGCCTGGTAGTAAATCAGTAACCAATGCCGATTTCAGAGCAGAGGTGTAATGTGCTGATAGGATCTCACTCATGTTAGCAATTGTGCTGCAGCATTCTGCGTTAGCTGAAGTCCCCAGGTCAGGTTGTGCTGCATGGGGATTTCTGTGACCTTGGCTGACTGGCTGCTAGGATTTTTTTAGTTTTTGGTTATGAATCCTGACTGGTTGTGGGATGCAGAGTTTTCTGCCTTATTCATAGGAATCTTGTTGTGGTTGGTATGGTATTGCATTTAGGAAAGTGTTACTGGCTTTTGTGTTGTTGTTTCTTCTATTTGCATTTCACTTATCTTTAACCTCACTCTGTTACAGCCATAGAAGCAACAGCAGTGGTTCCATGTGCTCAGGACAACCCCCTTAAACCCGCTGGTGATGCATCTTGTTGGTTGCATGACAGTTTGCCCAATAGTGGTAAAAGAGAATTCATATATTTGGAGGTGTGGCTGCAACTGTTGTTCCCAAGCTGCTGCTTATGAAAGTAGACCAAACCATGTGTGTTGTCTCTCTGTCCATTATTGCTCACTGGAACTGGGTTGGCTGTCAAAGTGAGTTTATAGCAGTCCACAGGGTAGACAGAAAGGGTAGAGAACCTTTTTACTCTTACTCATTTCTCAGACCTCTTTCTGAAGGGTCAAATCTGTTAAGAATTTTGGAGCAGCCATGTTAAAAGATACGGGCAGGGCACTGCAGGTAGGGGGTTGCCAACCCTGTTTGGATATGGATGTCTTTGCAGAGGATCCATAGTCAAGGTTTACCAACATCACAATCCATACTATATGTACTCAGAAGTAAGTCTTGTTGAGTTCTGTGGTACTTAGTCCATTAGTAAGTGTGTTTAGAATTGCTGCCTTTGGGGACATCCATCTTTACTCCTGAGTGTTCCCATCTAACATCTCCACAACACTAGGCTCCTTTCTTCCTACAATGGCCTTCTGGTGACTGGCCTGGGGGCACTTAAACCCTTCTTGCTGAAAGCAAATGGGCTAGATTAAATGTTCCCTACCCGGGCTTCATATTTTAGCTAAGATTTCTGTCTTAATTTTCAATCAGAAAAATGTTTTTTTTTTCATTGTATGCTCTACACAACTGTGATTGATGCTTAAAGTATCATGCTTAATGGCAGCACTAGGGCCCATCCCTGTGACATCACTCAGGCACACCCCCTGACATCACTCAGGAGTACCTCCTTTGGCCCACCCCTGAAATTTCAGGGTTTGGGATGCTTCTGACCTGGCAACCCTAATTCCCGCCTTCCATTGTTCTTAGCCAATGAGAGACACCACAGTTGTCCTGGAAAAATGAAGAATTTTAGTCTGCTTGCGTGCTGCATCTGTAGAATCTAGCAGGTTAGAAAACTGCACATACCCACTTGATCAACACATGCAGCTGCTCCACCCCTTACCCATACACTTTCTGGTTGCGTCAGCAAGGAGAAGCAGCTTTCATCTCAGTTGCCTGTTTCTCAGGATATGTGTCTTAAGTGGTGAATGCAATGGGAGGGTCTGCCTGTCATCATGGAGGGTGGAATAAAAGGGTTTGATTCCACTAAACACTCCCTCCCGTGAACAGATACAAGATATAAAAGCAAACCTCTCTGTAGAAAAGGCAGTGATACTAGCATTTGCATTTTTCAGCTCTGTACCCACCTTGTTAAATGGTGGTTACTCCTAAGTAAAGTTGCATTGGAATGCAGCCTCACTCACCCTGTTGCGTGACAGAGCCTCTGTTCAGCAATTCAGAAAAGGCTAAAAAGTATTTTTTGATACATACCCTTCTTCAAAATGACTGGCAGTCATCTCTCCACCAAAGATTACCCTACTTCCATCTCCCCAGGGATGGATATGTGTTTGTGTGTGTGTACACGTATACCTACACGCATGTGTATATATATACATACACACAGAGGCGCTCCCTCTCTCTATGCATATATTCAATGCAGTGGGGGGTGTAACCTTCCCCCCCTTAAGGAATGGAACAGCTACCCTGTCTAATGCTACCACAGCTTGCCAGGTCTCTAGAATTCACTGCATTTTTATTTTCTTTTTTAAAAAAGGTGCCATTACCCAGGTCTCCATCATGTTCTAGCCTTTATCATAGAAGGCTCCATTTCCCTTCTCTCTGATCGGATATGTGAGAATCGGTGTACTAAAGACATTTCTTACATGCTCAGACATGCTCCCTTTAGATAAGATGATTGACAGAGCTGATAATATTGAAATCTTGATTTCTATTTGCATTAAAAGTTGTATGATTTTTATAGTGCTGCATTGACTTGTTTTATGTTTGTTATGTTTTTATTGTTTTTACATTGATTGTGCATTTTTATTGTTTTTATGTTTGTAAGCTGCCCTGAACTCCGTTTTTAACAGTGGAAAGGCAGGATATAAATCCTCTTACTAAATAAATGTTCCATAATAGGCATTTAAGTTTGAAAATGAAGAATTTTTTTAAATCTTTAAATCCTCCCCCAGTTTTTGGTGGTAATTGCTAGGCACAAAACAAAACTGGACAAGGCAACTTTTAATATGATTAATTTGCCTAATCAGGACATTATTTGCATACTATGCAAATTATGCAACTAATTTATAATTTGCATAATATGCAAATCAGCCTGCCCGGATTTGTGGAATTGGAATAAGCAGCCCTACATGTGACTCACACTGGCCTTCTGGTCAGCGTTGCTCTTCCCCCGTGCTCTGTGTAAGGAAGCACGAGGGAGGAAATGGACAGCCAGACAGTTAGGAGAGAGAGAAAGAGAAAAATGGATGGTGGAGGGAGAAAGGCACAGGGCAAGGATGATGGAGAAAGCAGCAGCAGAATGGAGGTGAGTGACAGTGATGTGTGTGTGTGCTCTTTCCTCTGGCTCAATCGCCCTGCCACCCCCACCCCCTATCCTTAAATGGGTTTATAAATGACAAAAGCTCAAATAATTTTTGTTTGCAGTGTGTGTGGCTGTTTGACCTGTGCTCATAACATTGTTGTAGTTATTTTGAGATTGTATGAGACTCTTTGTTTGTAACACTTTAATCCTGAATTTAGCTCTTGGATCTTAAATCAATCTCTCTCTCTCTCTCTCTCTCTCTCTCACACACACACACACACACACACACACACACATGCACACACACACACATGCACACACACACACACACACACACACAGAGTGGAGCAGTGGGGAGGGGTGGATATAGTGCTGGAGAATGCATAGGATGGGTTAGGTTTTATTATTGTTGAGATTTTTAATGTTTTAATGTATTTGTATGTTTTTATTTTGTACATTGCCCAGAGTGGCTGGACAGCCAGCCAGATGGGCGACTAATAAATTTAATAAATAAATAAATAAATAGGTTACAGCAGCCATGTTACAGCAACCCTGCAAAGTAGCCTAGTATGGCTGTACAGATATTGGGGGGGGGGCTGAGAGGGAGTTGTGTATGTCAACCCTGAAGTGTAGTCCAGTGTTGTTCAGTCTCTTGGTTTTGTGTTTTTTCTTTTTCTTTTTTGAAAAGAACTTTTAAATTGACTGTAGCAGCAGATTTATTTCTTTAATTTATTAAATTTATACCCCACCATTCCTCCTAGAAGGAGCCCAGGGCGGCAATGGGTGGAGGGATCATTGCTTTCCCACTCATGGGAGAAAAGTAGAGGCTTCTTGTGTTTGGGTTGATGCTGGTGGTATAAATCCTTAAATGGGTTTATAAATGACAAATGCTCAAATGCTTTTTGTTTGAAGTGTGTGTGGCTGTTTGACCTGTGCTCATAACATTGCTGTAGTTATTTTGAGATTTGATGCGACTCTTTGTTTTTAACACTTTAAGCTTGAATTTAGCTCTTGGTTGTTTAATCTTAAATCTCTTTCACTCACTCACTATCTGAAATTAGTCCTGTGTTGAAGCCCCCATCTGAAATTAGTGCTGTCTTGGCCACTGCTTTCCACTTTTGTGAAAGCCTTTGGTGTATAGGGAAGAGGCATTTTCATTTTCATCTTTTGCAGAGAACAGAAGGTCTTCATCAAACATTTGCAGGGGCATCAAATATTTGCAGTTAGTGTAATACCATATTACACTAATGAGGTGGCCAAGTGGTTTTTCTGTTTGTGACCAGTAGTGCAGTAGCAAATTAAAAAGTGCAGGGTCTCTTCATGACAGTCACAGCCCCTCCTTCTTTTTTTGCTGCTGCGTTGAGAATAAGATCCTTTTTAATGCCTTCTCCTATAACAATAGATGTCCCTAGCTCAGTATTGACTGACAAGATTTCAGATAAGGATCTCTCCCAGCCTTAATTGGAGATGCTGGGTATTGAATGTGGGGACTTTTGCATGCAAAGCATGTTCTCTGCCACTAAGCCATGACCCTCTTGTAAAGGTAAAGGCATTCTTGGTGGTAATATAACATTTAAAATACACTGCTGAACTATTTCTGTTACTGCTGGTGCTAATTTGCACAGGATCCCATCTCTTACCTCCCGGATTAAAAAGCAGGGAAATTCACTAATAGGCAAAAAACCTTGCGGTTTAAGAATGTACCTATAGCCCACAGCTATTTCTATCAAACTTTAAAAAGCAGGGAAATTGGGCAGCTATAGTGAATGCACCAGGGGAGCAGGAGACCTGAACTCCTCTCTGAGATGTTGGACGGCCCTACAAATTGGTCAAAATGCAAATACCATTTGGGTTGGTCTTTCACAGTCCAATGCACTTCCTGTGTAGCTTGGAAGAATTTGGTAACATGTGCCTCTGAGCATATGGTGAGTGGTGGCAACACCTGCAATCAGCCCAAATAACAGAAATAAGACATGCGCTGTGCTGATCTTGTTTTAGCAGGGAGGAAGCAACATTATTCAGACAGTTGATATAGTTCAGATGGTCACTTTGAATATGTCTGATTTCCTTTGCAATTTTGGTGAAGTTTCCTATAGGAAATCATTTTCTTTTGTTTCTATTTCTGCAAATATGTGAAGTACAGCCACACTTTGCAAAATTTACACTAAAAAAACTCCAAACATAATAATGGCACTGACTTCTGCAGAATAGTCTCCAGTAGACCTCAGGAGTGTGTCAATTTGCACAAAATAAAACGGTGGGAGGTGAAATATATTCTAACAAAATGCTAGGTGTGCTCTATGTTTTTAACTGACCGTGCCTACCTTGCCTTAAATGAAGTGGTTTAAACATAGCAGGCTGAAAACATGCATCCTCTTTTCCCCAACACCTAGAGTCACTGCTGAAGTAGCAACATATTAGAATTAGTCTGATTTTACATCAAACTACAGTTTCAGATTCAACTGTTAAAGCACCCAAAATAGAAATAGAAATTAACCTCCAATTTGAAACACAAAAGGCTGTCTTCACCATCATATGACACTGACCACTAAAAAGGCTTTGAAATTAATAAAAATAAATTTGACACAGATTTCTGGGATGAATAATGAGGAAAATAAAATGTTCTAGTTTAGATTCTCTGTACAAATAGTAGTTACACAGAAAAGAAGCAAAGTAAGAAGAACAGCAACAAACATACAAAAATATAATTCTCTATCTTTGGAGATGGCAGGTGTTGCCACCACTCACCATATGCTCAGAGGCACATGTTACCAAATTCTTCCAAGCTACACAGGAAGTGGATTGGACTGTGAAAGACCAACCCAAATGGTGTTTGCATTTTGACCAATTTGTAGGGCAGTCCAATATCTCAGAGAGGAGTTCAGGTCTCCTGCTCCCCTGGTGCATTCACTATAGCTGCCCAATTTCCCTGCTTTTTAAAGTTTGATAGAAATATCTGTGGGCTATAGGTACATTCTTAAACCGCAAGGTTTTTTGCCTATTAGTGAATAAATAAATAAAGCCATATTATGAACAAAATGGATAAAAAGAACTCCTGCTCCATCTGCCCTAACAGAAGAACTTGAGGTCACTCTATAACACTGATTGAACTTCTAGTGACACCTTTGCATAAGTACAGGTAAAAACAGTACTTATTCACACTTTTAATTGAAGGAGCTTGCTGCCACTTAATGTGAGGGGTCAGAGCTCAGTGGTAGGCCACATAATTTGCATGGACTAGATTCCATGTTCTATCCCTGGTGTCTTCAGGCAGGGCTAGGAAAGACTCCTGCCTAAACTCCAAGAGGGCTGCTGCCAGTCAGTGTAAACCAGCCTTCTGCAACGTGGTACCCTCCAGATGTTTTGGACTAGAACTCCCATCAGCCCTTGCCAACAGGGTCAGGGATGGTGGGAGTTGTAGTTCAAAACCTCTGGAGGGCACAAGGGTGAGAAAAGCTGATGTAGATTATACTCGGGCTAGTGGGATAAGGCAGCCTCTTGTGTTCCTCGGATGATGATGACTAGCTTATATGGCTTTTAAAAAGGATTAGATAAATTCATGAACCATAATCCTGCCAATGGCTATTAGCCATATAAGTAGGTAGTCAGAAGGAATCTGAATACCAGTAAAGGTGGTGGAGACGACACAGGAGGGTGCTATTGCCTTAATGAACTACTGGACGGGTTTCCCTAGGGCATCTGGCTGACCACTGTGGGAAACAGGTTGCTGGACAAGATGGATCTTTAATGTGATCCATCAGGGCTTATGAAATACTCCAGTGTTTAGCTCCTATCCACCCTTACCTGCTTCTGTCTTAGACTGACTTTTTAGATTTTGACCCCAGCTCTATTCTAAGCTGATGCCAATAATAATAATAATAATAATAATAATAATAATAATAATAATAGCAGCTAGATCAGAGACTATGCCCACATAGATTACAGGCCATTAACCAAGCTCTGCAGTTTCCACATTTCATTATATAGAAGCACAACACCATCTAAAATAGATAACATTGTCCTTAGTGGAGAAGTCTGTTTGATTTTTCTCCCTCTCCATTCCGCTTTCTCAACTCTTGCAGGAGTAAAACTAAATAAGGTTCCTTCCATGTTCAAGTCTATAGAGCTACCAACTGTAATTTATTGGAAGGATGTTCTCCAGATACATTTTCCAATTGCTGTTACTTTCCATGCTTTCTTTACAATGCCAAGAATGAGTCACACTCTATTTTCAAATCATAAATCAGTGAGAGTAAATTGATGACCGGATGGATTATTTATGAAATCCAGAAGATATGAGCAGCCGTTATTATCTCGTTTGGACATACAATGCTTTACTTCATAGTTGCTACTGGGGATGGTGGCGGAGTGTCCTGTCACCAAATCCTGGAGAAGGTGATGTGGGTATCCTCAGGGGAGTTAGTGGGGATTACGTGCTTGGCAATTTATGATGGGATTACCATAATCATTTGTGAGCTTGTCATGAAAGAAACCATTTGGTTTACACATTGTAAGAGTCTTGCTTATTCACCCATGAAAGCACAAATGCTGGTCAATGGTTTGAAGATGTAGAAGGGGTCTATATCATTTAAAAATATCTCTATACCATGTGGGAGAGCCTACTTTGCAGATGTACTAGGCTCTGTTCTTGAACAAATACTTCATCTTCCAATATTCTGTCTAAAGATGCCTCAAGTTCTGGTTTCTTGTGTCACCTTTCCATGTGGTTGCCTCCGAGCCTTTGGGGATCCTCTGGAACAATCCATCAGGTTCAACAGAGGTTTTGTCTAGTTCTTGCAAGGTTAAGTATTTCTTTTCCATGGGGAAGGACCGTAGCTCAGTGGCAGAGTATCTGCCTTGCATGCAGAGGATCCCAGTTCCCAATATTGTTTGGGGAAAGTCACATGCTTTCAATGTGTGGTGTGTACACAGCCTGTCTCTAGTGGAGCTGTCCCTTTACAAACCTACAGAAGAGCAAGCTGAAATCCCAACTGCAGCCTTGAGCTGTGCTCTTAAGCATGTTCTAGTTTGGCTGATCAACTAATCTTTCTTAATTGATATTTGGGCATGTTATGATACAATTATGAAAATATGTTTGGATATATACGTATATACCTTGGATATTGTATTGTTGAATATTGCATTTTTTCCATTGCTACATAAGGCCCACCCTGGGGCCTTATGGTGAAGGATGGGTAATAATAATAATAATAATAATGATGATGATGATGATGATGATGATGACTTTCAGATGCTTAATCTCTAGGTTTTGTGTTGGCCTTCCACTTCAAGGCTCAAACAAATGTATTTCTTAATTTAGGCAAGCACTTTGTGACTAGCTTATTTAAAATATTCTTTCCTTCACATAATTTGTATCTTACGTTTTATGCTCTCATCTTTAAAGACTGCCATTTACAAGACAGGAAAAATCACTGTCTTTTAAAATTGTTTGTGTGTTGATTGCTTTTCCATGGCTGCATAGAATAATAATCTAATCTATCCTTTTCCAGGGCAAATAAAAAAAAAAGAACAACTTGTCCAGCACAATCGTTGGAAAATATTTCTGTACCATCATATACTGTAACTGTCCAGGTCCTGCAATCTTTGCTTGTATTAATAGCCTTATAACAAGTATGAGGTATTGGGACGAAGAAAAGAGAATAGGTTTTCTGCATCTCCTTGCTATTATTTCATTTGAGCTAAATAAGAACAGAGGCAACGGATGAGTTATTCATATGAAGGTTAGAAGAAATATATCTCTGGGTTTCAGGACCCCTGTGGACTTCCATGGATTTTACCAAAATATTTTTGTAGATGGCTATTGTTTTTTACTTAAAAATATGGCAGATGTGAATGAAATGGATAGGTCTCTTTCAAGAGGAGGGGAAAAAAATCAATTTCATTGCTCAGCATGTAGCATTTTTCTGTGTGTTTCAAATATGCTGTAAAACAAGATCTCCATGTCTTTTTAATGGAGAAACTTAGCACTTTGAAAAATCACAGGCAAATACTAGAAGACGAGATGATTCAGCTTTCCATTGTTATGATGCTATTATGATTTTTTCTACCTTGTTTATACTGCTCTCCCCTCTTTTTAACAAGGTTTGTTTGAACACTGAAAGAAAAATAAGTTTGCACAATGAAGTTCCATTACCCTTCACAAGTGTAGTAACAGCTGTATATATATTGTGCACTGTAGCTGAAAAACAGAGACTCCCATAGTTTTGTGTGTATCTGCACTTTAAGATCAGTGAAGCTTTGTGTAGTAAGGGTTGAATACCATTTGCTAAGCAAAACAGCAAGGCCGGAGTCCTTGGATTCAAACTGCTTTAGCCCCAGATGATTGACTGCATTCAGGCAAAATGCAAAACCATGGTTTGTTTTGTAAACCATAGTTTGTTTTAATGTCTGAACTCAAGCTTGCCCACAAACTGTGGTTTGTTTGGCACTGACAAACCAGGATCTGAAAGCAAGAGCCAGCCAAGAGATTGCACTGCCTTAATGCTTTCATTAACCACCACACTTTCTTGTCCTCTTTCCCTCCTGGCAACCACCACATCCCACTCTTCCTCTTTCTCCTTTCCCACTGCTATTGCCCTGCAGCCGTTGCCTATTTGTCTGATCTCCTCTCTCCCTGCAACCACTTACATTTTTTGTGGAGGGGCTGTCCCGTCCGGAGCCGGAAGAATGAGGCTAAAGTGTGGGTGCAAGTAAATCTCTTTTTATTAGAGTAATGGATACATCAAAGGCATTGCGCTTCATAGGAAACCCTGCGCTAACTCACTAGAATCCCTAACTATACTCTAGACATGCTCTGCAGCGTGTGAAGGAAGTTGACTCAATGACTCCCTACTGGGAGCGGCAGGTTTATGTAGGAAATGTTTTCGAACATAATCTCTGACTCCTTCGTAATTCCTGTCTTTGCTCTGTCCATTTCTCGCGGCAGCGGGAATGAGGAGACAGGGGATGCGCATCCAACGGCTCATCAGAAGACACCTGCTCCCGAGCAACGGGCTCGAGGTCAGGGGGCTGTGCCACACTGGTATCCCCCTGGGAACTGCTTGGCAAGGGAGGAGCTGGCACTGTCTCTGGAGCTTCCCCCAACAAGTCCTCTGCATCAGCTGGGGGTGGCGCGCTCTGTTCCTCTGGAAGTGCGCTACCCGTGGGAACTGGCTGGAGTGCAGGCTGACCCCCTCCCGCAAGGTCCTGCTCAGACACAACAATCCCCAACTCTGCTTCTTCTGGCAGCGGAGGCGCCTGAAACTCATGCCTCCCCCCTTCCTGTCCTTTCTGGGTTAGCTGAGGCTCAACAGGGGCACGTTTATTACTAGGTTCTTTTCTCCCCCTCCCTCTATTTCATCTGAAGAAGGATCAAGTTGGGTCCTTCCTTGGAGTGAGGTAATGTGGCTGGGAGAGTGCCTGTATCACCAACACTTTGTCACAGTGGCTAGAAGTTCTGTTTAAACTTCCTTGAAATGTAAAGCAAAATGGCAGTGACAAAGGTGCTCCCCCAGCAACCTCACTAGAATGCCTTGCTTTGAGGAAAGACTCTCCCTTGGGGCTTTGTTAGAGCAAGGCAAAGAGGAGGTGGAGGTAACTTCTGGCCCCCACAGAATCCTTGCATGGTGGCAACAGCCGCAGCAGCAGAACTTGAGTGGGGAAAGCAAGCAGGGGATTGCCCCCCCCCCAGAAATTTGCCAACTCCTCTGTGCTCAACACATCAGACAATTGCGTCATGCTGCTTCATGATTGGGTCAGCCCCTCTGAAGCCACAGTTTGAAACTGATTTGCAAACCACTGTTCATGCTAACAGTAGTTTCCTGTTATTTCTCAATCCACAGACCCTTAATAAAGCAGTTAGAAACACTGCTTCATCTAAAGAGGTTGGTATACCAGGGAGATGAACATGAGCTTATGAAGCTGAAGGCTGAATAGATGGGCCCCCAGGACGTTATAGGACCTTGTCGGTGATGGCAACCCTGTTGTGGAACACTGTTCCACCCCAAATTAGGGTGGCACCTACATTAGCCAATTTTCATCACCATCACCAGTGGAAAACATGGTCTATGATAATTATATGTTGTTGGATAAAGGACTGGCTTGGCTACACTGGTATACTGGAAGACTACACCCATGGAACCCAGCTGTTGTTTTAGCTAGCAGTTTTTAATCCAAATTAATTCTTGCAGTTTTCTAAAGGATGGAAGGGATGTAGCATGATTCTGAGCACCTGAAATTAGTAATATATTATAGAGCTACAAGAGTGGCTGTGAGTGGCTGTATACTATAGCCAGAAGGGATTTTTCCAGAATGGACTCACCATATGCTCAGAGGCACATGTTACCAATTTCTTCCAAGCTATACAGGAAGTGGAGTGGACTGTGAAAGACCAACCTAAATTGTGTTTGCATTTTTACAATTTTGTAGGGCAGTACAATATCTCAGAAAGGAGATCAGGTCTCCTGCTCCCATGGTGCATTCACTATAGCTGCCAAACTCCCCTGCTTTTTAAAGTTTGATAGAAATATCTGTTGGCTATAGGTATGTTCTTAAACAGCAAGTTTTATTTTGCCTATTAGTGAATATTCACTTAAATTATGAGGGTACCCAATATAATCTAGAAACTACAAATAAATAAAAGGGTAATCAAGCTTCTAAAACAACAAATTATAGAACATTATATGTGTTTTGAAAGGGGAAAAACACCACAGGGAATAACTAGGAGTGGCAAAGAATGCCTTTGCATCTGGGGACAGAAAGCTGTTGAGGGACGTGTGTATGGTACAGTTACTTCACACAAACTGCCAATCCTTTAAATGTGGTGATTGGGATGTATGCATGTGCACCTCTTTACACATGCACATAATTTCCTTCAATACTTCCCCTTTTTCTGAGGGGATATATTGTATAAGTGGAATTCCTCGGTCATAAGCATGGGGGGGGTGCCCACATTCCCAATATGCCATTGTCTGAAGAGGATCACTTGTGCTGCAGGGAGTGAGGGGGGATATAGTAATCATGGGTAACCTACTGTTGAGCAATGAGGGCCTGCTACCTAAGGGCACTCATCCTACCAGATATTAGTTGGGAAGAAGAGGAAGGCTCCACCTATTTCTTGCTCAGCCTGCCCTTGGAAGGCTCCCCATTCAGGCATCCCATGCTCCAAAAGTGGGACACCTCACAAGTTTGATACCCTCCAGCCTATAAGGAGAGCAAGAGAGTGTGATACTTCTTCATGCTTATTTCTGATAATATGAGCTTAAGGATGAGGGGGAAGGGATCTTCCTAAGTATGAACAGGTCAGCAATGGAATTAGGGATGGGGGAAAATTTTGATTCAGTTTGTATTTAAAGCCGAATCTATCAAATTCTCAATTTCTGAAACAATATGACAACTGAAACACAGCCATCCTTTGAAATTCGAACTTATTTGAATTTTGCAGTGCAGCTCGTCAACCAAACAATGTTACAGAGATGCATATATTAGGGGAAAGGATGAATAAAAATTAATATATGTGTGAAAATAACATGCAAAAGTGCATTATATGAGGAGAAATGGCTTGGAAAAATGTGTAAATTAGTCAAAACTGCCTACAAAAGTGTGTTTATTAGGAGAAATTTGCACTAAAATGCTGGAGAATTTTCATGAGGATTTTCTTTTTTTAAAAAATTGCAAATTGTTGCAGAAATGCGGAGAACTGAATTTAAGACTGGAAAAATGAGAAACTGAGAAAACTGAAATTGACAGATTTTCCCATCCCTAAATGGAATATAAGTCCAGGGAAAGTTGTGGAATCAGCAACTTTGGACATCTCCAAAGAAAAGTTGGGCAAACATCTATTTGGATTGCTGGCAGTGGTGCAGTTAGGTCATTTTAGAATCTGGACTTAATGGTCCTACAGCTAATGGCAGCTGGTGGTTCCATATCAGTGACACAGTGGAATCTCACTTTGGGTTTTAGTCTGAACTTTCAAGGAGATGTCCAAGATGCTTAGAGCTTACAGTTCAGACTCTTTAGATAGTGGCATACATTACGTCCCTTATTTCAAAATGTGATCCACCAGCCCTGCTGTGTTTGGATGGTTTCCTGCCTGAATAATATCCATAACTGTGAGATCACATATTTTGTGGGAAGTGATTCATAAATGGAATCAAATAAACGAGAGACTACTAAAGGGAGTTGGAGCTGTTCTTCCAGGAATGGGCCAGAAGAGACTGAGAGGGTTATATCTTCTTCTGGTCATCTACTGGGTCATGGTTCACAACTGAATCTTCTCTGACTTCTCCCTCCTTCCAGGCACGACACCCAAGGCAAAGCCTCCTGGCAGCCCAACAAACACTCCTACGCCAACTCTGGGCTTCCCAGTGAGTCCTGTCTTAGCTCATCATCCCCAAACGTCATGACAAAGACTCTTGCTTCAAGTAAGAAAGAGTGAGAGCGGTCTATGATACAAGTTCAGTGGTAGGCTCAGGTTAAAGAGGTCAGGGTCTGGAGTTCAAGACTGGGCGGTAGCAACTAAGATGTGCTGAAAAGCTGCCACGCCCTCCCTGCCAAGCTGTTAAGAGCAAGGCATGCAGAATTCACTGACATAGCTCTCATCCTGTAGGAGAATACCGCACTTGCAGGCATGCACTTCTCTGTGTATGTGTGTGGAGGGGCTGCATTTGCTTGCACCGATGAAAGCACCGCTGAGTCCTTGGTGACAGAACAGTGCCCAGTCCCCCTTTCTCCTCCTCCTGCTCTGCCACCTCTCCTGACTGGTTAATGACTTCTGCAGTTCCCAATGAAGCTTCCCACTCTGGGGGCAGGGTGGGGAAGAGAGCTGGTGAGTCTGCCACCCTTTCCCTAACTTCTAGACTCAGAGAGGCTGGATCCTCATCCTCCCTCCTGGTTTGTCCCAGCTCACTTGCACTCTCTGTTTCTTCCTCCCCGCCTGTCAAGCACTGTCACTTCAACCCAGTCCTTGTCAGAACAGTGGGGCTCCTGACAGGTCCACTGCCACCTTTGCTGCTGATGCTCAAGGGATGAAGAGGGATTATTGGGGTCCAGGTAGGACTTTGGATGTGGTCAGAAAGGTTGTTGGAGGGGGCAGGCAAGATGTCCTTGAGACTAGGTAATCCAGGCTGCTTTAGGATTATAATGGGTTCTTCCAGTTCCTCAGTTGTACTCGATTTTTTCACAGGGTCCTCTTCCTCAGAGAAAGTCTCCCTTAGGACCCTGCTCAGGAGGTATCCTGAAAAGTGAAGCTCTTGACTTTTGCTCCAAACCTGTCAAATGCACCATAGGTTGCTGGAATTACCATGCTGATCCATCTAGCACAGTAGTTCCCAAACAGAACACCAGGACAAGAGGGAAACATAAAATGGCTTGTGTACAGGGCTGGATTTATGTACAAGCTAAACAAGCTACAGCTTAAGGTCTCACATTACGAGGGGGCTTCCTTTAGAAGGAGAAAGAAAGAAAGAAAGAAAGAAAGAAAGAAAGAAAGAAAGAAAGAAAGAAAGAAAGAAAGAAAGAAAGAAAGAAAGAAAGAAAGAAAGTTTACAACATTGCCACCAGCAGGACTGGATTTATGTACAAGCTAAACAAGCTACAGTTTAGGGCATACCTATATTACATGACTATCAAATTCTGTTTCTTCAATTCTAAAATTATACAGCCTGTATTTTGCAGTTAAAAATTATATTATTTGTTGAAGAGGAAAAGGCTTCACTCATGTTATAGCTTAGGGCCACAACAAGTTTAAATCTGGCCCTGCTTGTGTACCTGTTGCTTCTCTGCATAAATTACTGCTTTGGCTTGCTTCTTTCAATCATTATCTGCTGGAAGTAGGGACGTCTTTGGCTATGAGCAGATTATCCAGCTATTCCTCATGCAGAAATGATGCAGAAATAATTACTGCACTGATTAATTACTCACTGAAGATACTGTTGCCCATTGCCATTCTGCATGAAGCCTGCCTTCTTACAATGAGGCAGAATAGTGACTCATGCAGAAACAGAGGGGGCAGGTTCCTTTGGGGGCCAGTCATCAGGAAATCTTTGGGAATTGTGCCTTTGATTTTAATTTAGGGGGAGGAAGTCTCCATTAGTCACTAGAAGTTTGGAAAAACAGTGATCTAGCTGTTCCGTCTGTCTGCCAACAAAAAACAGTCAGTTACATTAGGCAAGGTGACAAAGAGGGTGTCTTTAATAATAACATGTGAAATATCGTGTGTGTGTGTGTGAGAGAGAGAATGAATGAATGAATGAATGTGGTTTGTGGGCACTGCTACTGTTACTTCGGATGGTCTTATGGTCCTGTTGTTGGGATGGTAATGTGTATCACTTCACTTTCTTCAAAATGTGGTAAGCCAGCCCAGTCTGTGTTTGGGGGACTTCCTGCTCATCCTGCTCAGTCAGATCCTGGACTTCTGTCCCCAAGTTCTTCCTTGACAACTGCCCCTCTGTTCAGAGGAAGGAGGGCTTCAGGCCACTCCAAAGCACATCTTCCTCCTTCCTCTACTCCATCTGATCAGGACCTCCTACTCTAATGTCTGCTCCTACCCAACTTACCACCACAGGATGGCTTTTGTGGTTGTCTTATTGCCCACATGTAGAACAACACCTGCTTTGAACACCCAGATTTGTTCTCTGAAATGTGTTCCAAGTTTAATGGTTAAACCATAGGCTTTTAACCTTTCTGACCATGAGGGTCAGCAAAGGCTACAGGCCAAATTTGTTGGCTGATGCATAGAGACGTCTGCTTTTTTTGAGGTGAATTGCCTGGTAGGTTTTCCATTAGGATGTAGTTTAGATCGATGGCTTGTTCTTTGTTTTTAAAGACCTGGCTGGCTAATGGTTACTGACTACTTAGTTTGGATCTGTCTGCCTGTTTCTAGGTTTGATCATTCTGAACCAGCTGATGTTGCCAAGGCTAGCTGGCTGGCACTGTGCTCACCATTCAGCTTAGGAGTGGTTGGTACAGAATTCTCCAACTAGCCATCTGCTCCATTTCAATAATTAGTGTATTTATCTGCCTCTCCAGACATCCTGATTATTTCTAGTATCTCTTGTTTCTTAGTTTAGTTGCTAATCAGTATCCTACAGAGAAGTAGAAAATTCAGAATAGTCATGCATTGCTTTCTTTGTACATAAGAACATAAGAACATAAGAAGAGCCTGCTGGATCAGGCCAGTGGCCCATCTAGTCCAGCATCCTGTTCTCACAGTGGTCAACCAGGTGCCTGGGGGAAGCCCGCAAGCAGGACCCGAGTGCAAGAACACTCTCCCCTCCTGAGGCTTCCGGCAACTGGTTTTCAGAAGCATGCTGCCTCTGACTAGTGTGGCACAGCACAGCCATCATGGCTAGTAGCCATTGATAGCCCTGTCCTCCATGAATTTGTCTAATCTTCTTTTAAAGCCATCCAAGCTGGTGGCCATTACTGCATCTTGTGGGAGCAAATTCCATAGTTTAACTATGCGCTGAGTAAAGAAGTACTTCCTTTTGTCTGTCCTGAATCTTCCAACATTCAGCTTCTTTGAATGTCCACGAGTTCTAGTATTATGAGAGAGGGAGAAGAACTTTTCTCTATCCACTTTCTCAATGCCATGCATAATTTTATACACTTCTATCATGTCTCCTCTGACCCGCCTTTTCTCTAAACTAAAAAGCCCCAAATGCTGCAACCTTTCCTCGTAAGGGAGTCGCTCCATCCCCTTGATCATTCCGGTTGCCCTCTTCTGAACCTTTTCCAACTCTATAATATCCTTTCTGAGATGAGGCGACCAGAACTGTACACAGTATTCCAAATGCGGTCGCACCATAGATTTATACAACGGCATTATGATATCGGCTGTTTTATTTTCAATACCTTTCCTAATTATCGCTAGCATGGAATTTGCCTTTTTCACAGCTGCCGCACACTGGGTCGACATTTTCATCGTGCTGTCCACCACAACCCCGAGGTCTCTCTCCTGGTCGGTCACCGCCAGTTCAGACCCCATGAGCGTATATGTGAAATTAAGATTTTTTGCTCCAATATGCATAATTTTACACTTGTTTATATTGAATTGCATTTGCCATTTTTCCGCCCATTCACTCAGTTTGGAGAGGTCTTTTTGGAGCTCTTTGCAATCCCTTTTTGTTTTAACAACCCTGAACAATTTAGTGTCGTCAGCAAACTTGGCCACTTCACTGCTCACTCCTAATTCTAGGTCATTAATGAACAAGTTGAAAAGTACAGGTCCCAATACCGATCCTTGAGGGACTCCACTTTCTACAGCCCTCCATTGGGAGAACTGTCCGTTGATTCCTACTCTCTGCTTTCTGCTTCTTAACCAATTCCTTATCCACAAGAGGACCTCTCCTCTTATTCCATGACTGCTAAGCTTCCTCAGAAGCCTTTGGTGAGGTACCTTGTCAAACGCTTTTTGAAAGTCTAAGTACACTATGTCCACTGGATCACCTCTATCTATATGCTTGTTGACACTCTCAAAGAATTCTAATAGGTTACTGAGACAGGACTTTCCCTTGCAGAAGCCATGCTGGCTCTGCTTCAGCAAGGCTTGTTCTTCTATGTGCTTAGTTAATCTAGCTTTAATCATACTTTCTACCAGTTTTCCAGGGACAGAAGTTAAGCTAACTGGCCTGTAATTTCCGGGATCCCCTCTGGATCCCTTTTTGAAGATTGGCGTTACATTTGCCACTTTCCAGTCCTCAGGCACGGAGGAGGACCCAAGGGACAAGTTACATATTTTAGTTAGCAGATCAGCATAGTCAACAAAATTGTAGCATAGTCAACAAAAAACTGACAACATTTTTCCCCACAGATTAATGGCCATGGTACAGCATAATCTCATAAACCCCTTCAGTCAGCCCATAACAGGGGGCGGGGAATCTTTTTCAGATTGAGGGCCATATTACCTCCTAAGGAAACTTCTGAGGGCCATATGGCAGTGGTGGCCAGGGCCAAAAACAAAAATGGGCAGAACACTCTTACACTCCAGCCACTTAAAAGCCAGAGCTTTCTACACATGCATGTGTGTACATGTGTTTAACTGAAGAACACAATATTTTAGGGTTTCCTAACTATGGGATATTAAACTTTTTGTTGTGGTTAAGGCCAAATGCTGCAATTTAACATAAACTCTTGGAAGTCAGTTCTGTTGCAGAGTTGTATACCTCTTTCTTCAATGCTCCACTGAGATGTATCCTTTTTCAGTTCCTGCTGGTGAAATCAATAAGATTTTTCCCCAAGTCTATGCTGGCAACTTCATTAAGGCAAGCAGAAACATCTTTTGCATGGTGTAGCTTTCACATATGAATCTCAAAGGCAATTTAAACCTCACATATGAAAACCCTTAGTGATGTTTCCATGCCATGGCTACGATGTGCAGAGCATTTTGTTACATGGATTACCCATGGTGAGATTTTGTGGTATTGCCAGAGATTCCTACAGTGGGATAGATGCTGGGTTTAGTGATGGGTAAGCTCCTCCCAGCTTGACTTGGATTGGCTTGGTAATTTTGAGCTTTCTTGGTGAGCATAAAGAAAACTCACCTGTTTTCTGAGAATTTGCAAAGTTGGCACAGGTGCATCCTGGGATTTCCCATTCTTAGCACTAGCGATGGGAGATTGCTGCTTCCTTCCTCCCAAAGCAAGCATATTCAGGAACAAGAGAGGTTTTTAGATTAAGTGGGGTAGAGCAACCACATAAAACATTTGCATGGAACATTCAAGAGAATTGACCCAAAGGGGACACATACTTGCCAAACAAAAAGATGCTAAGTTGGTCGATCTGGTCTCATAGTTCTCAGCAATTGTTGAGAGTTTCATTGAGAGCAAAGGGAAAATATCAAAAAATGTTTTAGTCCTACAAAATAGCTGGCTTTGTAGTTCATGTAGTTTCACAGCAATCTAAAGACTTTCCGATAGTAAAGGGTTTAACATTCCAGAACATTCCATATCCCTACAAAATGGCAGGCTTTGGGCATCTAGTCTGCTGAAGAACTGTGAGCACACATGCCACAAGATCACATTCTACATTCTGAGCCAGCAAAGAACATGGGTGGTGGCCATTCAGTCTGTAATACAGCAGGACATTAAGAACAGAGAGCCTTCGGGCTTAGGGCGGTATATAAATTAAACTAAATAAAATAAATAAAACTAAATAAACTGGACAAATTCATATTCTGAACCAGGATAATTGCAAATAATGGCAACCTCACTGCACTGCCATATATTAGTGTGGAGCATTTGCTAGGCAGAATCAGAATCTGCTAGCCTTCACATCGATGGCATGATGTGTATCAGTGTGCCATTCCCAATATTTCTGATATTCCACTGGTGACTGAGTGCCACTGCTTATACAGCCAAACAAGCAGCACCACACATACAAGAGGGGAGTATCACCAGGATCAGGGGAACCCCAATGTTTGCAGAAGTACAACAAATCTTCAGGAAAAATATCTGAGCAGTTCAGTGAGGACTGATCATGATGATTGGGCATTAAATGCTGACTGATTATTAGAGCGGAATGGAAAATGAGTGGTGGTAATGAGGTCTCTCCTCCTCCAAATGCCTGCCAAAAAATCAACTACCTAAAGCTATATAGACATGGGGTCAAACATACCTCAATAGGGAGGGAGTTCCACATGCAAGGAGACACAGCTGAGAAGGCTCTTCCCTGCACCTCCATAACACATACTTGCTTCTACATAGAGATCACCAAGAAGGTCTCATCTGCTGATCTTAAAGCTTGGGAAGATTGATAGGGAAGAAGGCATTCTTGCAGATATTTAGATGTGTGTGGAGACACTTGACTAGAAGCCAGCACAAACCAAAGTTGGCTATGAGAATCAGCTCTCAAAATGTTTAGCTGACCAGAGTGGGTGTGCCCTTATTCTACTAGCACATTTATGCTTGCACAGATCCTCCAGCCTCTGTGGATGCCCTGCAACCTCCCCAAATCTGCTCTAGAGAGTTGGTGGAACCCAACCCACGGGATGGGGGGAAGTTCCATTGCACAAATGCAAATCCTTGTGCTAATGGAACAAGAGACAGAGGGCACATCCATACCTCCTTTTAATCTGCAATCTAACCACCTTGCGTGTCCATTAATTTGCCAGCGTCCATATGACATTCCCTGCCATTTCAGATTCTCTCCTAGTTAAATCTGCACTTCCCCTACCCTACTATAAACCCATTCTTTTTTCTGTCCTGATTATTAACTGCTCTAACGTCTGCAGTGAAAACATCTTTCCTCGCTTTTTGTATTATGGGTGGATGACATTAGACCCCACCCTCTGTCTACACCTCTTCCTCCTTCTTACAGCTCATTTCTGCTTCTGGTACTGAACTGGGGTACTTCCTCCTTCTGGCTTCTGTAACTCTATCACATTGTGTGTTTTTTAACTACTATTTTGTGATCAAATGTAAAATCAAATGTTTAATGAATAATATTTCCACTTAAAAGCTATTTTGCGCTTTACTCAAACAATTCATTAGGAGGACGTTTTTAACTGAGCTTCCTTGGGCTGACAGGGGGAAGGGGGGTAGAGGAGCAAGCTCTAGTTCTTTAATTTGGCATTGATCTTGCAGCCGATCCAGCTGCAAGCAAAGCTTCTCTGTTCCTGCCCAACAGCTGATGGGGGGGGACCCAAACATACCAAAGAGCCAGGCAGGCAGATCTCTCTCTCTTTCCCCTTCTGTGTGTGTGTGTGTGAGTGCACACACTGTAAGTTGTGTTCTTTTCCTTTGAGCCTGAAACTGACTAATCTGGGTCCTCCCTTTGCTAACTTGAAACTGAATGACATACAATCTCTTGGATCTAATACAATTTGGGAGGAAGAGGCATGAAGAGGAGACTTGGTGGATACACTGGGCAGAAGGAAAGCCCTTTCAAAATGTAACAGCAGGAGATAGTGGGAAACAATTGAACAAGGAAAGGGATTTGCCTCCTAGTTTGACAAATTCAATGGAATCGGGAGTAACCAGCGGCTCCCATCCTTAGTATGCACTATGTTATATGTAACAGCCCAGATGTTTATTTTGCTTGCACTTGGGGAGGGGTCCATTAACTTTGCCCTTTTGCACATACACAAACCTGTGCATGTATATGAATTTTAAAAAGATATACTTTTTTGTGCTCTTCTGAAAAAGTGCACAAAAAGCAAACAATTGTTATGGACCAATCACTGAAAAGGGGTGGCCTTAGGGGAGTGGCCAATGCTAAAGCAGTTTAGACAAAAAAAAGCCCACATGTATGGATGCTTGAAAATTTTCACAATATAAATCTGACCACAAACAGGACATGTATGGATCTCAAGGCCACCAACAGCATATGGAAAACGTGACTTTTGAGGTTAGAAGCCAGAGAGCTTGGGCAGGGGGGAGTAAGCTAATATAAAGAATCCAAACAAGGATAAACTCCATAGATGATATATAAAAAGCTCCATAGATGATAAATGTTTTGAATGTTCATATATTTGAATTCCACATTATGTAGTATAGAAAAATGGTACAAAACACAAAAAGGTAGTATATAGTCAACATTGGAAGCAATGCTACAGTGACTTACAAAAGACCGAGATTTTTTTTAAAAAGTTTTTAAAAATTTAAGCTTAGTTATTTATTTAAGAGATTTCTATATCGCTTTTTAGGGCAATTGATTCACAAAGCGGTGTACAATCAATAAAACACATCACAACCATTAATACAGTAATAAAACAATAATATCCCATTACATTTAAAGAATAGGGTTTGTTTCAGAATGCCAAGGTATAGTTAATTTTCTTTTTGTTGTTCTTATTCCACCAGATCTTTGTTCAATTCATTTTCAAAATAAATCTCACAGGAGAACAATGGAATGCAATATTCTTACCATATGCAAATGCTTATTTCCATTGCACATAGAACAATTGACATCTCTTATGTTTCAGACCCATTTTTGAGAGGCAGATGTAGAATAACTGAGATGTTAGAAATTGGGGTTACCAATGAGCAGCATTCTATACAGTGAGGAGAGCTTTTCCATTTGCTGTGACTGTATATTTTATTTATTTATTTATTATTTAATTTGTATCCCGCCCTTCCTCCCAGCAGGAGCCCAGGGCGGCAAACAAAGTGCTAAAAACACTTTAAAACATAATAAAAACAGACCTTAAAATACATTAAAACAAAACAGCGTTAAAAACATTTTTTAAAAAAACAACTTTAAAAAAGGGTTAAAAACATTATTAAAAAACATTAAGCAATTCTAACACAGACATGGACTGGGATAGGTCTCAACCTAAAAGGCTTGTTGAAAGAGGAAAGTCTTCAAAAGGCGCCAAAAAGATAGCAGAGATGGCACCTGCCTAATATTCAAAGGGAGGGAATTCCACAGGGTAGGTGAAATATTCAATATTGAATATTGTTTGCTGGCATCATTATCATCAAACAGTTACCGACAATGAAAAAGCATTACTGAGGCCCCTACCACACTGTTTGTGTGTGTTTGCAGAGGGGGGTGTATTCTGCAACATACCATTGATATAGAGATTAATGCATTAATAGTGCATTAGTGATGTATTTTTACTGGATCATCCACACATCATGTTCTGCTATGCTTCTCTGTTGTTATTGTCTTACTGTCATCTGGAGGAGCATTCCTACACTATAGCACAGGGGAAGTGCCATAGGTCAGTGGCAGAATATTTGTCTTGCATGCAGAAGATCCTGGGTTCAGTTCCTGGTATTTCCAGGTAGGGATAGGAGATACTTAGGGTTGCCAGGTCTCTGTTTTTTGCCCGGAGACTCCAGTTTTTGGGAGTCATCTCCGAGTCGCCAGGTGAGTCACCTTAATCTCTGGACTCTTAGCTTTCATTTTTTTTTTAAAAAAAGAAAAGTTTCTAGGTGGCCTGGTTCAAAAAATATAAAACAATATGTCAGCCACCCCCCATAACTTCTATTAGTACCGGCTGCTCTAATCCCTGCCCTTTCAGGTTTTTAGCCAATAAGTGAAGTCAGGATGTGATTGACAAGATTTGTTGACCCCCCAGGCAATACCTAAACCCCGTTTCAAGTTCTGAGAACAGTTTCCTTTTCCTGCTTGTCTCTCACCAGGAATTCAGCTTTCAGCTGCATAAAGAGTACGTTCTCTGTACAGGACTGGGACTTGCTTCTGAATAAACATGCACAGGATCGCACTACAACAGAAGGTCACAGCAGGATTTTGGTGGGCATATACAGTAAACAATTTTAGTTATAATTATAATAAAAGTGTACATGCAAGTTTTTTAAATTACTTGCAAAAATGGCATATTATACATTTTATGTTTCAAATAATTTTTGAACAAAAGTTTTAAAAAGTGTACATGCAGTGTTATACTTTTCTAATTAAAGAGTCAAACTAGTTTAAATGTTAAAGGACTGTTTATTTGACATTCATAAACTGTTTTCAAAACTTTCTCAATATGAAGCTTTTCTGGGAGTAAAGCTGCAATGCTATTTCCACATACTTGGCAATTAACCCCATTGAATTCAGTAGGACTTACTTTTGATTAGACATCATTAGGATTGTGCTGAAAATCAGTGGAATGTTTCAGTGCACATAGAAAAGGATTGTGTTGTAAATCTTTCTCTCTGCCTCTGATCCTTTTTTTTTTTTAAAGCAGTTAGGCCGGGCTTATTTAGGTGTCACTGCTTTTCTTTGGCAGGAAACTAATACTTTAAAAAAATGTTCTGCAATGGCCAACTATTTTTGACAATAAATTATTATATGGGGTGTATGTATTTTTACATCTCCAGTGTGTGTGTGTGTATGGAATATGTCCAACAACCCTGTGAGGTAGGGTTGGAAACCAAGGCAGCTCACCACAAGAAATAAAGCCATTTAAAATCCAATAATCATAAAACAAGTATAAAACAGTTGCAAAACATCTGAAAGTGTCATGATTCTGAATTTTGGATTGGGTGAGTGAAGTTCCTTATCACTGAATTGCAGTCCTGTGCATGCTTTCCTGTCGAGTAAGCCCCATTGAATACATTGGGTCTTGCTTCTGAGTAAACATGCATTGTTTAGGATTGTATTGTAAATAACTTTACAGGTTGTGTAAATAATAATCATCTTTGACATTCATACTTATATAAATATTTCTTCATACTATATCTTATGTATCTGATTTCACACTATGGTTGTAAATTATTATTCACTAATAGGCACATATTAGCAAATTCTTCCAAGCTACACAGGAAGTGCATTGGACTGTGAAAGACCAACCCAAATGGTATTTGCATTTGACAAATTTGTAGGGCAGTCCAATATCTCAGAGAGGAGGTCAGATCTCCTGCTCCCCTGGTGCATTCATTATAGCTGCCCAATTTCCCTGCTTTTTAAAGTTTGATAGAAATATCTGTGGGCTATAGGTACGTTATTAAACCGCAAGGTTTTTTGCCTAATAGTGAATTTCCCTGCTTTTTAATCCAGGAGGTAAAAAATGGGATCCTGTGCAAGTTTGCTGAGAATGGATTGATCATTTGCATGCTTATTGAGTTCAGTGGGATTTACTCCCCTGCAATCATGCTTAGGATAGGTGAAACTGACCACGGGGATGGGGAAGGGAGAAGGAGGAGGAGGAGGGAGGGGTGGAAAGGCAGAGGGGAGGACTGGGATGGGAGCATGGAGAAGGATAGATGTGATCATTTGCATGTTTATTGATTTCAGTGGGATTGACTCCCGTGCAATCATGTTTAGGATAGGTAAAACTGACCGAGGGGGAAGGATGTAGGGCTGAAGTGGGCAGGGGAGGAGGAAGGGAGAGGAAAGGGGAAGGAGGGGAAAGGCAGGTCTGATCAGTTGCATGATTATTGAGTTCAATCAGATTTACTCCAATGCAATCATGATTAGAATAGGTAAAACTGACAATGGGGGAGGGGGAGAGGGAGGGAGAAGGAGCATATTGGAGGGGGCAAAGGAAGGGGGAGGGGAGGGCAGGTTTGATCATTTGCATACTTATAGAGTTCAGTGGTATTTACTTCCATGCAATCATGCTTAAGATAGATACAATTGACCATGGGGAGGAGGAAGGGAAGGGGGAGGAGGGGGAAGGGGAAAGATGGGATTAGAAGGGGAGGGGAGGGGGAGGGAGGGGCAAAGGAAGGGGGAGGGAAGAGGCAAGAGGGAAGGGATAGGAGGAAGGAGCAGGGAGGGTGGGTGTGATCATTTGCATACTTTTTTAGTTCAATGGGATTTATTTCTGTGCAATCATGTTTGAAAATGGAAATGGACTGCCTTCAAGTCGACCAGAATTATGGAGACCCTATGAATAGGGTTTTCATGGTAAGCGGTATTCAGAGGTGGTTTACTATTGCCTTCCTCTGAGGCTTAGAGGCAGTGACTGGCCCAAGGTCACCCAGTGAGTGTCATGGCTGTGTGGAGATTCAAACCCTGGTCTCCCAGGCCATAGTCCAACACTGACCTGGGGGAGGAGCAGGGAAGGGGGAGGGGAGGAGATTGGGTGGCTGGGCACTGGGCAGAAGGGAAGCCCCTTTCCTTTCCAAAAGAAAAACATTGTGAACAGTATCATTGCTTTTCAGCATTTCCCCCACCTTTTTATTCTACAGCAGGCACATGTAGCCTCCCACTAGGGTTGCCAACTTCAGGGCCTGAGACTGATCCTGCATCATTAGGAGAAGAGAATGTCAGCCAAGTGTGCGTGTTCTTGCAACACTGTAATGGGAAAAACCACAAGGTGGAATTCTCCCTTCCCCCTGCACAACTTTTAAAGATACAGAAGACCTCTTGGAGGCTGGGCGTGGCAACCAAGAGATCTTCTGTATCTTTAAAAGTTATGCACCTTGTGATTTTTCCCATTACAATGTTGCAAGAACACCTGCACTTGGCTGATTTTCTCTTCTCCTAAAGATACAGGATCAGTCTCAGGCCCTGAACCTGGCAACCCTACCTCCCACCCAAATTTAAAAGAAAGCTGTCCCTGGCCACATCCACACTTTGGACAATCATTTATTTATTTATTTATTTATTTATTTATTTATTTACCACACCATAGCTGAAGCTCTCTAGGTGGTTTACAATAACTAAAAACATTAAAAACAAATATACAAATTTAAAAGCACATCTTTTAAAACCAATTTAAAATAATTTATCATGGCTTTTCTGAAAGCCATGGCTTCTCTCAAAGAATCCTGGGAAGTGTAGTTAGTGAAGGGTGCTGAGAGTTGCTAGGAGATGCCCTGTTCTTCTCACAGACCTTCAATCAGAGTGGCTGACTGTTAAACCATTATCTCAAGGGAATAGGAGTCTCCTCCTCTCAGCACCCTTCACAAACTACACTTCCCAGGATTCTCTGAGGGAAGCCATGACTGTCTCAAGTGAAATCAAGTCTGGTGTGGGTGTGGCCCTCTGATTAGCCAAGCCCAGCAGCTGTGAGGCTTTTAGAACACTGACAGTTGGTTCTTACTGAGCATGCCCCGCATTATCATTGGCTTCAAGCCAAAATGTCTTAAATTAATTAAAAATCAGCCAGACATTTTTTAAACTTTTAAACTGCAGAAGATGAAGGTCAGAGTATGGGGCAAGGTCAGTATTAGGATTACAGATACTCTGTGAACATGGCTGATTTTTAATGAATTTCAACAGATTATGAGAACTTTCAGAGAAAAAAGTCCAAAAGGGCTCTGGGTTTCCCCCCCCTCTTTTTAGATTTTGAACTCTCTATTCTCTCTGACTGTTTTGTGTATCGCCATGAAAATTGAGAGGGTTGTTAAGCAAGTGTTTCTGAGTTCAGGACTGTAAGTTTGGTAAGGTTTTATTTTGAAATGAGCTTATGGGAAGCATCAGAATGGCATGAGGGTATTTTTAGTTTAACATTGCTGAATGTGAAAAATCCACGCTGGCTATAGTATACAGCCACTCTAGTGGTGTATAATTTACAAATTATTATTTCCTCTACATTTTAAGTGTGCCCTTCTTTGGGGTGGTCATGGTACCCCTCTGTTTTTTCACCCTGAGGGGCAGATTAGGCTGAGAGATGGTGCATAGCAGACAAAGTTGATGAAGTAATGCACATGCACATAATACATTTAAAGCAAAATACATCTAACTCACATTCAAAGTGCATGACTTGCCCAAAGAATCATGGGAAGTGTAGTTTCCCTCTCACAGGTATAGTTGCCACCATCCTTAACAAACAACAGTTCCCATGATTCTGTAGTGGGATTCTTTTTTTTTTTTTCAATAATTTTTATTCAGATTTTCATAAAACATACAAGGCGAAATCATAAAACATTCAAAGACAAAAAACAAAATCAAAAATAGTTAAACAAAAAAAATAAAAATAAAAAATAAAAATAAAAAATAAAGAGTAAAATATTGACTTCCCATTTGTCAAAGATCAAATCAGTTATAAGTCTATAATATATAACAATCCTGTCTCTTAAGTCATATTATAAAATCACTTTCCTCCAGTAGTTATCTTACTTAATCATCAAATCTCATAAACATTACTTTATTCTTTCCACAAAAAGTCAAAGAGAGGTTTCAATTCTTTAAGAAATATATCTATCAATTTTTTTTTCCAGATAAGCATATCGATTAATCCATCTCATTACTAATTATGATAATCTTATTGTCATAACCATAGTCAAAATAAACATTTCAATTAATCCATCACATCAGAATCTGTTAGGTTCAGTAATTTCAGTAGCCATTGTTCTATTATCCCTATTAGTTCCATTTTCCATCTTCCATCTTCAGTAGTCTTGTTAAGTCCAGTAATTTCAGTATCCAATCTTCCATTATCAGTATTCCATAATAATCTTGCTGTCAAAGCCATAGTCATATAATAAGAGTCTGATGGGAATTACCTCTATCCCAAATATTTTCTTGCCATCCATTCTAAATAGGTTGCTGAAATACTGCTGTAAAATCATATCTCTGTTCTTTTTTTCAAAATACACTGGGTCATCTCTTGAAAGTTTTTCCATTGTCACATGGCTGCAGTTAATTCCATAGATTTTCTCTATATTGGGCTCCATCACATCATTCCAGTCCAGAAGATTATCCATGCCATTGATAACTTTATCTCTAGAATCTTCATTAATTTCTTCAGAGATAAGATTGAGTTCCAAACAATAGATTTTATTTCTAAAGTCCATAGACTCCAAATCTTTTTCCTGTTCCACGTTTGTTCCAATCTCCGGGGTCTCCTCTCTCACAGGGACCCCTGTTCCAGTCTCCAGGGTCTCCTCTCTCACAGGGACCCCTGTTCCAGTCTCCAGGGTCTCCTCTCTCACAAGGACCCCTATATCTTTAATCTCCTGTGTCTCCAAACAATAGATTTTATTTCTAAAGTCCATAGACTCCAAATCTTTTTCCTGTTCCACGTTTGTTCCAATCTCCGGGGTCTCCTCTCTCACAGGGACCCCTTCCAGGGTCACCTCTCTCACAGGGACCCCTATATCTTTAATCTCCTGCGTCATTTTACTCAATTCAATTTTCAGCTCCTTACAACCCTGTCGCAGGTTTTGTTTCGTTATCTCAATCTCATCCATTATTTTCTGAAACATAGTTATTTCCAGATTCTCAGCCACTTTCTTAATTGCCATTTTAAAAGAAAAATATAGGAAAACCACTTCTTATTTCAGCAACAATTGGGTTAATACTCCAAACTTGGTGACATCACAGTATAAACAGAGCAGACAGCCTTATCTCTCCATGCTTAAGTAAACAAAATGCAGTTCCCAGGATCGAAACAATTAATGGCGTCGTTAGGAAACAGATTCGACAAAATAAAATAGACCAAAAAGAGAGTAGTCTCAGACAATATAATATTCTTCAAAATAAAAATCTGGAATAGAAATCCCTCTTCTGTGTATATCTTTAGAATGCAAATCCAGGACAGCTTTTTGCAACAAAAACAGAGATAAGCTATTAATTAGTGAGTAGCAGAGAGAAGTTATGGCTCCCCAGTGAGATGTCAAAAACCGATCAATCTGGCAAATCTCTTTTAAACAGCAACAATTTAAGTCAAGTAAAAGAAAAATATAGAAAGAAGGGTGCTTGCCTGTTAGTGCGTTCTCTCTTAGAAGGTAAGATGAACGTTCGCTTTATCAGATAGAGCTTGTTGTTGAAAATCCGTCCCACCTTCGTCGGCTGGACCTCGTCCCATAAATTAATGAGATCTGGTCGTCCCAACAAAAATAGGCTTTGAGGTTAATCTCTTCGTTTCTCCCTACCCGGGAGAAGTTTAATCAGTCAAAAAAAAAAAAAATCTGACTGATATATCTGAATAAGCTTCTTTTGAGGCAGGAGCCCGTCTCAAAAGCAGGCACAGGCTAAGTCACCCTTCCCGGAAGTCGATTCTGTAGTGGGATTCATGTGCTTCAAATGTATGTTGAATGTTCTTTAAATGAATGGTGTGGATCTGCCCTAGTATGCTGTGCATTTATTAGTGAATTGAAAAGAACAATTTAATTTTTTTTAATAAACAGGGCTGTAGCTCAGTGGGAGGGCACGTGCTTTGCATGCAAAGGTCCAAAATTCAATCTCTGGAAGAGACTATTGCCTGGAATCCTGGAGAATCAGTGCTAGTCCATGTCATCAGTACTGAGCTAGATGGTATCAAATGGCCTGACTCAGTATTACACAGATTCCTTTGTGCCTAAAAGAGGAAAGAGATCCAAGGGCCACAGTGACACCGAAATTTATTTATGTATTTTATTTACAACACTTATATATCGTTTTATTGTAAAAAACCCTCAAAGCTATTTATAGAAGGAATTAAAACAATAAAATTATTGGCAGAAAGAGTTAAAGACAGGTATTTAAAAACATTCAAAATAATAAAACCAACAATGAGTTCAAAACAGATAAAAACATACTAGCTTCTACATGCCTGGGTAGGCTTACCTAAACAAAAATGTTTTTAGCAGGTGCCTAAAATGAGTACAATGAACCACCTGCCTAATGTAAAGCATAGGTACTGCCACACTTAAGGATCGATTTCTTATAAGAGCAGAACAAGTACTATATGGCACCCGTAACATGGAAAACACACCTTGAATTTGGCCTGATAGCAAATCAGCAACCAGTGCAGATTTCAGAGCAGAGATATTATGTGCTGATAGGGTCTCACTCATGTCAGCAATTGTGCCACAACATTCTGCACTAACTGCAGCCCCTGGGTCAGGGGTTGCATAGAGATTTCTGTGACCTTGACTCACTGGCTGCCAGGATGTTTTTAGTTTTGGTTTTTGGTTAGGAACCCTAACTGGTTGTGAGATGCTGAGTTTTCTGCCTTACTCGTAGGAATCTTGTTGTGGTTGGTATGATATTGCATTTAGGAAATCATCAATGCCTTTTGTTTTTGTTTTTCTATTTGCATTTTATTTACCTCTGACCTTACTCCCTTATATCCATAGAAGCAACAACAGTGGTTCCATGTGGTCAGCTCAACCCCCTTAAACCCACTGATGATGCACCTTGCTATTTGTATGACATTTTATTTTTGCCCAATAGTGGTAAAAGAGAATTCAGATACTGGGAAGTGTGGCTTCAATTCCCAATCTACTGCCTGTGAAGTTAGACCAAACCATGTGTGTTTTCTTTCTGTCAATTATTACTCACTGGAATTGGATGGGCTGTCAAAGTGAGTTTATAGTAACCCACAGAGTAGGCACGAAAGAGTAGAGAATCTTTTTAACTCTTACTCATTTCTCAAACCTCTCCCTGCAATGAAGGGTCAAGTCTGTAAAGATGTTTGGAGCAGCCTTGTTAAAAGGCAGGCAGGGGGCTGCCAATCCTGCTTTGTTGCAGAAAATCCCTAGTCAAGCCTAACCAACAGCACAATCCTAACAATATCTACTCAGAAGTACTGTTGATTTCTGTGGAGCTTAGTCCCTTAGTAAGTGTGTTTAGAATTGCAACCTTAAGAGGCATCCATCTTTACTCCTTAGTGCTCCCATCTAACATCTCCATAATACTAGGCTTTCTTCCTACAATGGCCTTCTGGTGACTGGCCTGGCATGAGAACACTTAAATCCTTCTTGCCAAAAGCAAGTAGACTAGATTAAATGTTCCTCACCCAGGCTTTCTAAGCAGATGAGAAGGAATGATCCCGTTACTTCAGTTGGAACTGGAAACTCCCTCATTTAGCAGAGATTTTTTTTCTTTGAGTGTATTCTCCAAGCAACTGTGGTTGATGCTTAATGCCCCCATGACATCAGTAAGGCCCACCCCTGAAATATCAGGGTTTGGGATGCTTCTGACCTGGCAACCCCAGAGAAGTTCCTGACTGAAACCCTGGAGAGCTGCTGCCAGTCAGTGTAGGCAACATTGATTTAGATGGACCAAGGTACGACTCAGTGTAAGGCAGCTTCTTGTGCTTCCTATGCATTCTTACATCCTTACAGAGGCTTTGAAAAAAGCATTCTGTTGTAGTCAATAGAGTAGGTAGTGGTGTGTGCTTGATTGCAGTCTCTCTCGGTGTGTGTGTTGCTTACAACACCTTCCAGTATGTTTGCATTTGCACATTTTATTTGATCTTTCACACGATGTAAAAGCTAGTTCCAGAAATCTAGTGGAAGTTTAGTTCTCATTTCCATGATAAATGATTCCAGAGACAATCCATATGCAAGCCTGGGAACTTGGAAAATTGTGGGAGTGTTGTGGTAGCTGCAGCCAATCATGTGACAGAAATCCCAGCATGCAATGCGTTTCCACTCTTTAGGCATGCATCATTTTTTTTTGGCCTTTTTTTTTTTTTTTGCCTGACAGAAATTGTACCAGTGTTCCAGCATTGGCACAGATAGTAGCTTCTCCTTCTTCTTTTCCCTACACACATCTCTGTGTCCAGACACCCCACAAAAATAATGGCAGATGCTGAAGGAAGAGGGGTCTTTCCACAGATCCAAGTTCTAGAGCTTTAAGGGCAAGAAGGCTTCACATTCAGGGGGCTATAATCCTGTCCCACCTTTGCATCTGCCTAACAAGGGCACATCTCCTCAAAAAATGTTTCCTTTCAGAAAGGGGGATTTTTTTCCGTTTCTGCCTCTGCCTTCTCAGGTGGATTAATATGTCTTGGCCTGTTGCTTTTACAACAACAATCAGAGCCTGAAGATAGAGCTGAATGAGGTTTAATAAAGCTATAAACTCCATATTTTTAGAAGCTCAGCTGTGATCTGTAGCTAAGGAACTACTGGTGTATTAGCACACACTAGCAGAAATGGGGGGAGAAGCCCATGCTAACTCATGCATTGAATTATGAGGGAACTGCAGTGCGCATGTGTATAACAGGTGAGGGATTGAAACAAGACTTGTTTGTTGCAGCAGGGTGAAAGAATTAAGTGGATATTCGGCCATTGTGGCCTGCAGCCTGTCACTTTCCTGGTGGTATGGCACCTCCTCTTCCTGTTTTTCTTTCTTCTTCTCTCTTTTCTTTTGTCTGGCCTTGCTGGGGAGGATTTTGCCAGGACAGCCACTCTATCCTTCCATGTGGGGATGAGCGGGATGGAGCAGATCAGTGGTGGAGAGCGAATCCTATTGTCAAACGTGGGGGTTCACAGAGGCATGCAGCTAATTAACAGATAAGGCCAGACCATAAATCTGCGAGGCAGGGGGAACCAGGGGGACAGCCAGAGTGTTTACCATTTGGGAAGCACCAAAGTAGGAGGCAGAGAAGTCTTTAAGGGAGTCCAAATGTCCAGAAACCAAGAGATCCAATCAGGCAGGGCAGGGTTCAAGGCACAGGTTTAACAGGAGAGCTGGAGTAACGTCTGCAGCAAGGCTTGACGTTGACTCTAGCAAGGAGTCTCCCTTTCCTTCCAGCCTTTTGTACTCTGCATGCTGGCCCAGGTGCTTCCAATCAGCCTGTGTTCTTGCAAGCTCTCCTGCTCCTTAATCGTGCTGATTGTCTTCGTTGCAATCTTCTGTTGGTGTCTTCTCTCTGCCGGGGAAGGGGTAGCCTCCTAGTCGCTTCCTGATTCTGGCAGGCAGGCTCCCTCAGGGACTTGTCTCTGGTCTGGTGAAGGGTCCTGGGCTGTCTCCCTGCTTGTCCCCGCTCCTGGGTTTGCGGTCTCCCATTCCTCTTCCTCCTTAGATGAATCCTCTGAGGGGAGCATGACACCTATGCCTAACTGACACAATCAGCCCCATGTGTGAAAGCAGCCCTAGTGACTAAACTGTGAACCACACAGTTAAAACCAAACTGCATGTCATGCCAGAAGATGTGTGATTGATCCCCCGCCCCCTTACCCCTAACTGAACACATCTGAGATGTGTGTTTTTGTGTGCACTAATTTGATCAGGGAAGCAGTGCTGTGGTGGGGGTGTTTAACTCTTTCCCCCTGTGCCATTTTCCAAATCCAAATAGTCTCTTTGCTCTGTGACTACGTGTGATTTGCTCTGTAGGAAATAAAAACCTGCAAGCATTTTTAAAAACCCTTGATACGAGGTAGTGTATTATAATCCTCCTCCCTCACAGAACAAAGAGGAGTTTGCAGGGGGCAATTTAGATCAGGAAAATGTCACAGATTGAAAGTGTTAAAACATCCCCAGCCTCCATGCTGCTTCCCCATCCAAATTAACAGCTCCCACATCTGCATTTAGTAAAAAGAAAATAAAAAGCTGGGAGATCAATCACAGATCTCCCAGCATAACATGTAGCTTGGCCCTGAGTGAGAGAATGAGTGAGTGAGTGAAACTAGTCAGCAGGGCCTTATTGCCTTTAGATATATGATGTGGGGGGGGGGAACCTCAGAAAAATATAATGGCATAAGTGTGCATACTGTAAATACTGCATTGATATACAATTAGAATGAGATCATTTTAATTACAAATTATAGCATTTTATTGTCTTAACATATATAATAACATTTCAGTAAATTATATCCTGTGTCATATCAACATCTTCTCAGGAAAATGAAGTTAAATCTTTGTAGTAACCAGGAGCCTAATTTTCATTAGACTAGCTATTTGGTAATTAGTCATGCATCATAAATCAAGTCCCCAAGTCTTCTCCAGGTTTCTTAATTGAAAATTATTGTTTCTTGGCTGATTGTGCAGCAAGTCAGAGGAGTGATAGATGCTGAATCCAGCACAAACAGTTTGAGACAGTCAGAACGTGATAGATCATTGCCCTGGAGGGTCTTGTAATGGTGGAGAGGCAGTGAATTTCAAAATTAAAGATTCCTTCCTCCAAATACAATGTAACAAGCTAGCTGTAATTCACTAAACAACTTGGATTTTCTAGCTATTTGAGAACCTGGTCATGTTTAATTCTGAAAGAAATTTCTGTGAACATTATGAAGAGTTTGGGGATAGCATAAATTTATTCTCTTTCCCTCTGCACCTTCCGCAGCCAAGTTCAGCTGGATTGCTTGGATATCAGTTAGTTTAATCAACATACATCTTCATAGATAATCTTCATTGGGTTGTGGATTGGATTTGTGGTCTCCCTTGAGCAGCTCCCATTAACAAATAGTAGATACAAGTGGGACCTGCAGTGCTTCTGTTCAGAGTTCCTGTTAGCCAGCCATACCTGATTTTAGAATACCCTGTTCCATTCTTCCTCTCACTAGTTTTCCACCCCCTGTGCCCAACAGTCATTCAGCATTCTGTGCCCACTGAGCATGCTCAGTCTTCTTTGGGCTCTAGTTTGGGTGTGTTTCCCTCTGTTTTCCCCTTAAAGATTCTTTTCTTTAGTTCTGCAAACCTTAAGATTTCCTGAAGCCTGCTATGCTTCTCTTCAGTGTGTGGATGATGGTGTTTGGGCTACATCAGAAACTTGCAAAATTGAGATTGCTATTAGTATATATGATACTTCATTGCATTTCTGTTCAGAATGCTGAAGGAAAGGGTTGCATTCCTTTGTCCATTTGGCATTCTAATGACTGCGACAGTTGTGGCTCCGCTAAAAAAAAACCTGTTGCAAAGCATGAAAATAGTTTATCACTGTAGTGTTTTTTTTTCTTCATCTAAGATTGCTACTGTCAGTGAACCAAGTTCTGCTCTTTTTTGTCATTTTGTAGACAAACAGAGCAATCCAACTCAGGGGAAGCTGGCATTAAGTTGTGCTGGAGCAAGAGAAGCCGGCATAAAGTTCGGCTGCATCCAATTGCCATTCAGGAGCCTCTGGGTTCGCTGAACACTGGCTCAGCCAGGAGCTGTGCACAGGGACCAGAAAGTAAAAGCTTGATCTCCCAAATACCCCTACTGGGGAGTAAGCCCTCTCCATTGACTTCTATTCCAATTATTTTCTTTGACTGACCTTTTTCCTGGTGTAACTTTTGCCTTGAATGGAACCTGCAGGAGTGCTTGGAACACAAGCTGGATGTTGCCTAAGTCCCTCACCTTGGCCCCTCTGCTGACAAGCCCCCAACGTGCCCCTTTTTGGGGCCTTATGCTGGCTCCACTTGTGCTGCTCTAGGCTGAGCCGGTGTACCCAAGCTGAGCCAGGATCCAGCCGGCTCAGCTGGAGATCTGCTGCATCCAACTCCCTTCAGCCTGACATAAACGCAAGTTGGATTGCGCCCAAAGTTACTTCTTACATTTCTATTTGTATTCTGTCATTTACTGTTGTTTGATAGTGATCTAGCATTCAAGAAATGATGAGAACCACAACAGAGACAGCTAGGAAGATTGCACGTAGATTGTATGGGCATCACAAAGCAAGATAAAGTAGAGCAAAACATTTAGCTAATATCCCTTGTGAGAGTTTTTGGACTAGGGGTGGGGAACCTGTGGCCCTCTAGATGTTGCTGGACTATAACTCCCATCATCCCTGACCATTGGCCATGCTATCTGGGGCTGATGGGAGTTGGAGTCTAACAACATGTGGAGGGCCACAGGTTCCTCATCCTTGATCCATTCCTGTAAACATATCTTATGTACCCATTTTGAGACATTAAACAGCTAGCTTGATCCCAGGCTTGCTTGCACCCATGTATGATTAATGTGCATGGCTGTAACAGCATAGAGAGCAGCCTGTGCTGGCATAGCTATAGCTATCCTGCTTTGCTCCCTATTACTTAAGTTATTACAAATGGCTACAGTTGCACTCTTTGGACACTTGCTTTCCAAACAGTGTTATTTTTCTTCCCGTCTCCACAATGGGCAATATTGTTAAAGTTTGGGGCCATAGATTTTTAAATAATGCATTCCTCATGCAGAGTGCCACCATGGGTGAACACTTTTTGGTGGCCCTATGTGGGATATGTAACATTTAAATTGGTCCTAAGCTGATGACAAGAGGCTGATACTGCTAGGTAAAAGGAAATGTGAGGGATAGCTATTTTCAGGTGATAGGTCAGATTGTAGAGTATTTTGATGCAAACGCATGAGAGGAAGTACTAATTACATCAGAAAGTGCAGGTGATAGTCCTATTCCTTCTAGGCCAGATAGGCAGATCAAATATTACACCTGGACATGGACCTGTTCTTAATGCCGACACAGTAGTGTAGCAGCAGAGATGCAGGGCCCTTCTTCAACATTCTCTCCTTTAGATGAGATGAGATATCTAGATTATTACAGGGGGAAAACATGCACCTGCAGGAGAGAATTAATGTTTGGATTACTGCAAAGGCATGGGGCTGCCTTTGAAGACAGGAAACTGCAGCTAGTGCAGAACTCAGCAGCCACGTTGTTGGCTGGAAGTAGGAGGTCTGATCATATAACACTGATCCTGACCAGACTGCATTGGCTGCCAATTAGCTTCTGAGCTCAATTCAAAGTGCTGGTTTTAACCTATGAAGTCTTATGCTGCTCAGGACTCCAATACGTTAGGAATCACCTCTTCCCATATGAATCTACCCAGATCCTGCATTCATCATCTGAGGCCCTTCTTCATGTGCCCTGTCTGAAGGAGATATGGAGGGTGGCAACATGAGACCGAGCCTTTTCAATGATGGCTCCCTAACTGTGGAATAATCTCCTCAGAGAGGTCCACCTGGCACCATCACTATTAATCTTTATGCACCAGGTGAAGGTGTTTTTATTCATCCAGGCATTCTGTTCCTAATTGGTGTTCATCATTTAGCTGGGTGTGTTGTGTTGTTTTTATGTTGTTGATGCATGAGCACTTTCAGTTAAAAATGTTTTTTAAAAATCTCTGATGTATTTTACATTTATATTAGATGTTTTTTTAAAAATTTTAAGTCATTTTGAGATACAAATATTTGTAATAATAATATATTAATAACTTGTTTTATTATTGTTGTTATTACTATTATTATTAACCTGTTCTTGTGCAAGTTGAAGGCCCCCGTACAGATACAAGGCAGCCCCCCCATTTCTGCTCATATCCCCCTTCCACTGCAGCCTCCCGCTCCATCTCCCGTGCCCCTGAAGAGGAGCCCTGGTGCTCCAGAGCAGGTTTTAGGGACATTAAGGAGGTACAATTGTGCAAGTGGAGTTCTGCTCAGATTTCTTTGGATCCAAGTCTATGTATCCATCCAAAGCTTTACTTGCTGTTTTTGTTTTGCAATTTCTATTGCTGAAAAGTCCAGCTGCTGCTCAGTTTTAAAAGTGGCTTATCTCTTCACCCAGGAGTGGTGATGAAAACAGCAAGCAAAGCTCTGATTGTTTGTGTGGTTCTGCCTCTCATGTGAATATATTTTTCCTTACGATTCAGAACAATATCCCCATGTCATGTTGTGAAAAAGCAACCTAGGAAACACTTTGAAGACTTTGATTTTTATGTCTTGTGGTTCTTATTAACCACCTATCACTGACTAATACTGCTGGACATAACCGCCACTAGGATACTAAAAAGCTAAAATCCCTTTCACTATTCTTGTCCATTATTTATGGTAGCCTGCTGTATTACAAACAGCAACCAACAAAGCATAATCATTGATTAAAGTTATGCTGTTCAGTGATTCTCTCTCATGCATCCATCAACACAGAGTTTTGCAGTTGCTTTTAGTATAAAACTTGGTGTTTTTTTTGTAAATTAAACATGTTGCTTATCATGTGTCACTCACTTATTGGTTTGTTTTTTTAAGCAAATAAACACACACACACACACACAGAAATGTAGCTCCGCTTACCTGTGAAAGCAATGGGAGGCAGCAGCACAATTGTGGCCCAGGGTGAAGCCGCAGAAGCCATGGGAGGTAAGGGCAACGTCGCGCATCGCACTGAGATGACGCACAATGTGCTGCACAGAGGGGGTGGAACCAATGGGCCTATTTAAGCCTATGCCACACCCTCCAACTTCCTCTTGGCTCGCGACGACGAAGAGAGGAAGAATGACGGCGTGGGACAGACAGAGCTACTGAACAGCGAGGGACAGAGAGCGGTTGCCATTTTCTGGCCGCATGGTCGATGCTTGGGCCTGATCAGCCCATTTAAGGTTGCAGCCATGAGGGCAACAACCGTTAATGCTGCTGTGTGGCTGCAGGTGGCCTGGTGGTGAGGCCTGGCCAAGTTAAGCAAGATTACACAAACATCCTCCCCCCTATACAGGGAGGAGGGAGTGGATGTTAAACAAGGGTTACAACCACATACATTTAAATATTACGCAAGTATATTTAGGCAGTTAAAGGGATAGATAGATAGATAGATAGATAGATAGATAGATAGATAGATAGATAGATAGATAGATAGATAGATAGATAGATAGATAGATAGATAGATAGATAGATAGATAGATAGATAGATAGATAGATAGATAGATAGATGGAGAGAGAGAGAGAGAGAGAGAGAGAGAGAGAGAGAGAGAGAGAGAGAGAGAGAGAGAGAGAGAGAGACATCCCTGTGGGTTGCTGATTTCTCCCCCCCCTAAAAGGGGAAGGGGGTGATGGTAATATAAGAGTACCACTTAGATATATTGAACATTTACATTTAATATTAAATAATTAATGATAAATAGATATGAGCCCAATGCCTCCTAAGAAGGAGAGAGTTGGGCCAAAAGGGGCATGTGCCTAGCCAGCAGGCCTCGTTAAAAGGGCCTAGCGGGCAGGAAGCATCTGGGCTGATAATGGTAAAAGAAAGAAACACATTTATAAATAAAGTAAAATACAATAAACATATCAAGTTAACAAACATGCTATATATGTATTTGGCAACCCCTTGCTGCCTAGGCCTTTGGGCATTTAAAACCACACACACACCCTTAGCCCAAGGCAGATTGTGGGAGAAAAGGTGGTTTAGTGTAGTGGTTAGGGTGTTGGACTGCGACCCAGGAGACCAGGGTTCGAGTTTCCCCAACTGCTGTGAGGCGCAATGGGTGACCTTGGGCCAGTTACTGCAGGCTCAGAGCAAATTATGGGAGGAGGCTTTGATTGCCAAGGCTGGGTGCGAGTTCAGCCTAGGTAGGGGGCGCAACACAGTGAGAGATGTGGGTGAGGCCCTGGCAGCCTCTATTGGCAATTGTGTGGGGCTCTTTGATTAGGCTTACAGTTTTTTCCTAGACCCGGGCCTATATTAGGTTGCAGGTACTTTATTCTATTAATTTATTACATGGTGGCTGTTGGGGGATACGGAGCTCTTGGCTAAGCTTCCGACTTCTTGCTAGGCCCAGGAATATATTGGGTTGAGGTAATTAATTCTATTATCATTACATTATATGGTGGCCTTGGTGGGGCCAGGTGAGCCTTCTGGGACTTTGTGCCTGTCCTATTTAGATACTAGTGGTGTGCACAGATGACAAGGTTTTGCTAGAAAATGTCTAAATCACCATAACTTAGTTGACAGTGATCCTTTTTCAAGTGTCAGTGCCACGCTAATTGTTACCTCTGAGACAGAAGTTGCATTTATTTGAATTTAGTCTCGTATCAAAAACAAAGCATATGGCATTTGTTGTATTAAAGAAGGACATGCAAACTTCTGCATGGAATTGAAGGTCTAGCAGATTATAATGTGGCTTGATGGGAGGATAGGAATAAAAAGGAAAGCCAGACTGCTTATAAGGCTCTTATCCTAATTCCAGGATCTTAGACTTTACTAAAGCAGGGGCTGCCTTGACAGGATTTTAGATTCCTGTTGACACAGAGGCTGCCTTTTAAGTTCCAGGCAGACTCTTCACCCTTTCCTGATGATTTTGTAACAACAACAACAACAACAACAACAAAACCTTCTTTGTTAGGATTTCTGATATCATTTACCTGCAGTCATATATAGCATGCAACTTTTATATTGGCACTTCTATTTTGATATCAGTTACTTGAAATCAATGTAGCATCCACATTTTGCATTTGAACATTTATTATTATGGTTGTTTGGAAACCCACTAGGAGAAAGCTGCAGTGGGTCAAAATATTGGTGACAGCAGCATATCCTCAGTCTCTGTGCTTTAGGGGAACTGGATTAGCTGCCATGGAATAGTAGTTGGTAAAGTGTACTTACTCATAAATGATTTACTTCCTTTCTTTGCAGAAGGATATGCACAGCAGTGAGATATTAGGCCGGAGGCCTTCAAGGGGGTAAGAGGAAGCCCCCAGCTTAAGCTGCTCAGGAACATGTGTCCCTCCCCAGTTAGACTTGAGGTACTACGAACTTCGCTTACTGGCTACCCGGTTTAAAGGGAGGTTTGTCTGTGTTATAGTGTTTTTCTTTTGGTTTCCTGATCCCAGATTCCAATTCCCGGCTGGCCTTCAGGGCATACAGTCTTAAATCTGTCATAGTTATGGCCCTAGGATGCAGAGGGCATATTACACCTGATTCACCACCAGTCCTGTTTAAGGGGTCAGGCAGTGATGGGTTTATACTGGGTAGTCTGGGATAGTGCGCTGCACTTCATCAACATGGTGCACACCTATGATAGAGATGCCTTACGCATTTTTATGTGGCAGAGCATTATCTATGGACTGCTATATTTCTCACATGGAGTGCTTCAACTCCTTCTGGGGGGAGCAGTCATGGCCTCCAACTCCCAGCTGGCCTTCATGGCCTACAATCTTCAATCTGTTTTAGTTATGGTGGTAATTGCCAGGGACAGAGTGTAAAGATGTACAGTCGGGCAGAGTTCTTGGCCCCTTCCTGGCCACCCCAGTCGGGTAGGGCCTTAAAAGGCAGTGGGCAAATTACGCCTGATTCACAACCAGTCTTATTTAAGGGGTCAGGCAGTAACGGGTTCATACCTGATAGTCTAGGAACAGTGCTCTATGCTTCATTTAACATGGTGCGCACAGGTGGCAGAGCATTGCCTATGGACTGCTATATTTCTCGCATGGAGTGCTTCAGATTCTTCTGGTAGGGGGCAGTCAGGAGACAAGTGGACTCAGAAACAGTGGGGCACTATCTGTATGATGGGCTGTTCATCGGTAGGGCAGATTTTGGGGTGCATGTTAGCACCTGAGATCACAGCTTATAGTACTGGGGGTTCCCTTGAAAACTGGGAATATGGAGGATCCTGCCCCAGTGTTCACCTTTCTGGGTATCAAGATTGGCTCTGTGCCAGTGTTCACCTACTGGGTATCAAGATTGACTCTGTGGCCCAGGGCTGCAAGTTGCACAGGGACATGCTTTAACTGTTGCAGATTAGGATCCTGGAGTTTTTCCACTTCTAGCTAAGGCACAGGGTTTTCGAGATCATTCCATGGATTTTCAGGTCCGGTGCATGTTGGCTGTGTGGGCTATGGAGCGCCCAGCTGCCCCGATCACCACCGTCCTATATCTCCAGAGCTTTTAGAGAAACTCATGAGCCAATGGTCAGCAGTATGCTCTTCCAGCTATGAAATTCAGCTATTTCAAGCAGTGTCCCTTACATTAATTTTTGGGGCATTTCGAATTGGAGAAGTGGTGGCTGGGTCTAAGTTGGACCAATCGCAGCATGCCCTTTTAATTACAGATATCAACATGAAAGCAGGCAGTGCTTACCTCACATTACATAGGTCTAAGATTGACCAGAGGGGCAGAGGACGGACTGTTATTTTAGCTCCTTCACCTTTGCCACACATTTGCCTAGTGCAGGCCCTGCAAACCTTTATGATAGCTAGAGGAGCAGGGAGTGGATATTTATTTGTTCACAGGAACGGTGATCCTCTCACTAAATATCAATTTTGGGCACTTACTAAGAAGGCTCTGCACGGATTAGGAATAGACCCATCAGTTTTTGAGACCCACTCTTTTAGAATTGGAGCGGCTTCCACAGCAGCGGGGCTGGCTTTCCCATGCACAAGGCTGCAAGCTGTTGGAAGGTGGGCTTCTGGGGCCTATAGGAGTTACGTCTGCCCCATGAGTGGGCATGGTAATTCGGAAGCCTAATGGCATTGCCTTGTTTTGGCAGGTTGCCGGAGGGGGATGGAGCGGATGCGCATCCTAATCTGCGGCCACAGCATGATTTTCTGTGCGGGCCATAGGGCCGCGTTGTCTCGGATGGGCTCGCAGCTGGGGCTCAGTCAATGAGCTACTGTACAATGGCTTGGCCGGCGAGGGATGCGCTGGGATGGGCTCCTACCCACCCTGTTCCAGCAAGGGTTAGTGCGTGAAGTTCCGCACATTTTGGTCATTCACCTGGGAGGTAATGACCTGGGTTTACTTAAGGGCAGGGCCCTTACTGTTCAGGCATGTAGCGACATGCACATTATAAGGCAGCGTTGGCCTTCAGTTTGTCTGCTTTGGTCAGACATACTGCCACGCAGGGAATGGCATGGAGTTTGGAACCCCAGGAGGATAGACTGGGAACGTAAGAGGGTCAACCGACAGATTCAGCTGGCGCTTCTTGGGGATGGTTGGTTGCCCATTCCACATCTGCTCATACAGCATTCTAGGGTTGAACTCTATAGGGCCGATGGCGTTCACCTGTCGGACACAGGGAATGACATCTTTTTGCAAGACCTGCAGAGGAGTCTGCTGGAAGTTCTACGCAGTGGGGAAAAGGGGACTAAATAGAGATTTGTCCCCTTTTTGTGGCGGTAAAGTGAGGGAGGGGAAATTAGTGATGACAGCTAGGTGGCCCCCTTAGGCACCTTTGGAGGTGAAGGGTGGTTCCGGATGCCTGTCTCTCAGGGTTTTACGGCCCGAAGACAGGATATGGGCTGCTTTTGGGGCCAACTTACCTCATCCACCAGAGGGTTCTATGGCCCCAGGGCTGGGTGATGTAGGAAGGTCTCCCTACTCACCTATAAGGTGTGGCCGGGGCAGGGGTAAACAAAAGGGGCTTGCCCTTGGCTCCAGCAGGGGTTGGTCGCCCGAGAGCTGTAGGGCAAGCTGATTGCCTATTGTTAGTTCCCGCACTTAGGTTTCACCTCTGCAGGTCGCTTTAAAGTTTTGTTTGAATTTAATAAAGTGGCCCTTTATTCAACCATAGCTGCTGTTGTCTGCGTATTATTTCACCCATCGACCGCAAAGAGGGTGCTTTGTTCAAAGCCAGTGGAAGATCTGGGAAGAAGAAACACATTATATTATCACAACCAGCATGTGTAGTTAAAAATGAGTGAGCCCATTCCTCACAAGGCTATATATGTATATACAGTACTGTACATGTATATACAGTACCCCTCCCATTTTATATCTCCTAGGAAATATTTCATACCCTAGCTATAGATAAGAAGTATCATTAGAAGTATCATACCTAGAACATGCATTATTCATGTTTCATGTGTGTACACAATGAATCCTTGAGTTATTTAATATCTGCAGAGAGCTGCTTTTTATTGTCATGTCACTTTGTTCTATTTTTCTTGAATGTTGGAAAGCCTTCTTACGCAAGCTGTTTCAGATTCAGATGATCCCAAACACTGTGTTTTCCCTAAATTATAACCCTTAGGATGCTTTTTGATGAAAAGTATTCAAAACTAAATGTTAAATGGATGTGTATACATGCATATGATATCTTACTTGTCTGTCTGCCTATCTACTCTGCATAAAAAAGTGCTTAAAAACTCTTTTTTGTTGCATCCTGCTGGTGTACTCTATCAGCCATATTCTGACCATTTTTGAACCCTTGAACTCTGACAGAGAGGAGGGACTTGGCAAGGTTGTCATCTGATCTATGTAAGAAGGCAAAAGGAATAGCTTTCTCTTTAATAGCACTCTTTCTGCTTAACAGTTGGTGGGAGATTAAAATGATCTAGGTGGATAAGGCAGGTTAAAGGTCAAGGGACACCGCCATTTTTTCTCTTCCCTCTATGTCAAAATAGAGACAGGTCGTTAGACATTCAAAATTGTATGCTCTTTCTCCTCCCTCTCCCAATATTTCAATCTATTTATGCACTAATTTTATTGTAAATTCCAATTCTTCAGGGGGACTGGACCCCTACCAAGCTATTGCCTGGCCTGTATAGTTGTCAGGTGCTGACATTCTGAGTTTCAACCATATTAATTGCTGGATAAAGGCTATAATCCCATTTCTTTGAAGCCCAGGGTTGATTTTAGGCAGTACTTCAAAAGCAGCACAAAACTGAGAGAGACGTATTTCCGACCAGCACTGAATCAATATGATTTACCCTTTTTACATTTGTCGACATACGCTGTACATATTTGGCTGCACACCCACACAAAAAAGGTATGATTTGACTATAAAACAGTCAAAGTGGGAGGTTTTACTAATACTATCCACAATATTTTATATCAGACAAGATATAATGCTGCAGAGCTTTGCTTTCAGTATCATTCCTATCGTTCTTCTATCATACTTGGATTGTTAATGAAAAATATCCATGTATGTAATTTGGGTTGCTTCCAATACTACAACTGTAATAAGACTGTAATCTAAATGGACTCCTAAAGCTTGGATGAATTAGGGCATTTTAAACCAATGCAGTTTTGAACAGCCAGTCCTAATATTGCAAATCCTTGCAACATTTTAATTTTTAAAAGCCTCTGATCAAGTACTTTGTATGCAACAAGCAATACTCCATGAAGAATTAAACTTATTGTTTAACTTGGTTGCAAAGAACCTGAACCCCACCCCCATTTGCCACAAAGGAACAAAAACGAACAATTCTCAGAAGTGCAAAGAATTGTACAGCTAATATGGAACTCTTGATTGGCATGTATTTCACTTAACAACTCTCGATTCTGCAGGCCTACACTATATGAAAACTCTCTCTTACAGGATTTGCCGAGTATACTTAGTATTATGTTTGAGAAAGATTAACAGGATTTCAGATCAAAGGCGAATCCTGCCGCATAGTCTTAAGAGATTGTCATTCACTTCCATTATGGCTCATTTGCACAAGATTTTCCTGTAATATGAGCCATTGTTTTGATGGCAGTGATTTGACATCAAGACAGGGCCAAATGCATCTCAGCATCCAAATCAGTCAAGCTCGGGGTGACTTGGTCCAAAAGGACTTGATAATCATAAAATGCAACTGTTACTCTGTTAGGTTTAAGCCCCTATTTCAGTCTTTTTTCCCCCAAAAAACGTTTGAATAAACCTTGGGATGAAGAAAAGCAAACGAGTATCATTTATTCTTGATAAATGTATTAGTAACCAAGGTTTGTCTTCAACTAAAATAAAACAAAGGCAAGTTATGATGAAAAATCACATTCTTTTCTAATGCCTGTTATCGTATATGAAAAGTAGTCAGTTTACTTTAAAACACTCCTTAAAATGAAAACCCATCCTATCTCTCTAAAATTTAAAGTCAAAATAAAACACACTCTTTCTAACAGGTTTTTTTCCATTTACTAATCTATATTGAAGGATCCAGTATAAAGCAAATAGAATTCATGGGAATCAATAGCTATGGCAGAATATTGAAAGAAACGATAGCATTTCACATTGTGCTAGATCATATTCTTTTGTGAGCAAATGAAAACTATAATATGGGCAAACAAGAATTAAACCCCAAACAATACTGGAAGTTTGATTTAAACAAGCAGACTGAAAAGGAGAGATAGCTGTGGACTGAATGCACATTTTGGTGGTTGCAGAGGGTTTAAAAATTGTAGGAGCGATCAGTTAAACATCCTAGACCTAATCTTGCATTTTCTGTTTAAGAAATACCGTACTTTGCTTCAGACAAGGACTGTAGATGTTCCCTCTTCTTTTTCAACTAAGGAACTTTCTTACACTTCTGATACAGAGTTGAAACCTGGGATTTCAGAATGAACTGTTTCCTTCCATTTCTGTCTCTTCATTTCCAGAGCCTTTAGTTACAGACCAGGCCACAATCCAACACAAACTTACAGCACGTTCCTGTGCATCTTTACTCAGAAGTAAGTACCATGGTCTTCAATAGGTTTACTCTCCAGGGAAGTGTGCCTTAAGCATCTTTAAGTCCATTGATTTAAATGGGCAAGTATGCTTGAACTCTGTTTTAGATTGTGGCGACAATAAAGAAAGAGTAAAAAATGTATGAAAATGTAGAAGCTGCAATAAAAGGAGGTGTGTGACACTATTGCCTTGAAGATCATTCAAGAGCACTTACTGTGGGTCAGATATTTAAAATGAATGGGAACTGAGGAGCAATGAAGTTTGTCCTGTTGAGATGTTATTCTGAAAGAAAGTTAGAAAAGTGTGTTCCAAAATAAGATCCTATCCTTAAAAAACAAATCTGCCATACCAAAGATGAATTGTTACATATGAAGAAAATATTGCACTGAATTAATTAGTAGATTTACAGTGCCTCTTCAGCAGCAGGTCTTATTCAGTTCAATGGGACTTACTCCGAGGTAAGCCAGTAAGGACCTCTGCCTAAAAGTCACTTTTCTTGCAGTTTTTACTTTTCATGTGGTACATAGCCAGCCTTTGTAAACAAACTGCACTGTGGTATTGCTTTTTAAAAAATTACAGCAGTGAAGACTGGCTATGTAGTGTAGGAAGTGCTTGAAAATGTATCCCCACTGATATAATATAACACACAGTGGTGTGCTTGCAAGGTGTGCTGAACAACAAACGCTAAGCTTTTCTAGTGGTGTGTGTGATCGGCTTTAGAATAGTTGGAATTGCCTTTTCAGTTTTTAAAAAGTTTTTTGTGTGTGTGCTAAAGCTATCAAAATAAAACTATTTTCTCTACAACTTTTAGAATACAAGGAACAAGGCACTGAGTTATCAATCTCTGCCAAGTGAGTTTTATATGGAAACATTGACATTTAACTTTGACACTGATTGTTTGCAACCCAGCAGTACTTTATGGGGAATAAAGAATCTATTTCCATAATGCCTTCAAATAAAAGAGAATATAAAATGTTCTTGTTCCCCATGTACGGGGAACTTTTAAAAGGTAAACATCAAACTATTAAACAAATGTGAGACTTCTCCCTCCGCCCTCATGTAGAAATAGTTACAAAATACATGAGCAATAGCGCCCTCTACATTTGGAAAAGCCCAGAGCTAAGAGAAAGGTACCTTGAAAATCCAAACTCTTGTCAATTGCTGCTTTTATCTTGGGTCTTTGAGATGGCAAAATAGAAATTTAAGAGGTATGTAGAATTATCAGAGAATACACCAGCTTTACTTTATTTACAATTTTAACTATTACATCAACCTCTTAAAAAGACAGAAACAGCAAGAAACTCAGTACCACAGCTAACAATGAAACTTTTTTGTGATTGATTATTTATGCAAAGTACAGTGTTCTGTTTTGCTTTGAGAATCTAGTGTATTATTAATGTAACTGATTATTTATTAAACATATCTCATAATTATCCATCAGCCATTAAATACATGGTTATGATAGTCCCCAGCTCAACATTTACAGCATAAGAATACACACAGAAGATTCATTTAACACTGAAGATGCCCTATGTTTTTTGCAAGCTACAAAATGAAATCCAGAAAAGATGTGAAAAATGCTGAAAAAGTTATGATTTCCAAATGTATTTTATACTGAATTCTGAAGACTGCCTTCTTTCTTGCACTATGGAAAATTCTTATTACTGAATTTTCAAACTAACAAAGGGTACAAAACTATTTTGCCCTTCTGTTTACCCATATAGGCAAGCAACAGGACTATAATATAGCACTTTCTCCCTGCATATGCCATAAATGAGACAAAGTATCCAAATGAGGTAAATTTTCTAATAATAATTGCAATTTTATATTTACTAACAGGGTTTTTTTTAGTAATTTGGAAATGTACAGATCTCATAATATTAGGGATATGTGTTTTATTAATGATATTTGAAATAAAAATATCAAGTGAACTATTTCACATTTGAAGCCTACACACACTGCTTCAAAGTGATCCATATGATTTTCGTTAATGCACTACCACATCAGGTACTTAGGATGAGGGCTAGTAATTACTAAAGAACAGTACATTATAGAATTGGAAATATATGCATGTCTTAATGTTCATGTCACCCAATTTAATTTTGTGTAAACAAAGACTATTAAAGTGTTAACACTAGAGCATTGTGGTCAGGCTATTATGATGGATTTCTGTATATCCATGCAAAACTATTTGAGTTTACAGTATACCTAATTCAAAGTCCTTGCTGTACTTTGGTAAAGTGGTAAACTTTTTAAAATGTTCTCAAACTTTTTGTTATGCAAGTATATAATTGTTTTAGATAGACACAGCCCCGTGACAAAATTTACACATTAATTTGCAAATGGAAACATCCCTTTTTTAAAACTCTGGAAAGCAGGAAACCTCAAAAAAGAGAGGTGCATATGTCTCTCTCTCTGTGTGTAGGTTACAGTCTATAAAGGTGGTTTAGCAGATATTAGATTATTGCACTGAAAGTGATTTGCTCAGCAGAAAACAATTGTTCTTTGTTACATTTCTGTTTTTGAGGCATTTAGCTTGCCACTCTGAAAATGCTAAGCCAGGTACCAAATTTACAAAGACAAATGTGCAATGGCTCTTAGCAGCCCTGTGCTCATGTTGAGAGCAAATTAAAACAGTGAAAGAATGGTGCAAATAATTGTTTCGTATGTTCTCTTTGCTTGTGACTTATATAATCATCCAGGCTGATTTACAAATGTAGACTTCAAGGTTGTTCAGCTTCCTGCAGCGTAGAAGACTGCTACTTTGGCACTCATACTCATACCCTTGTAATCACCACTCAGAAACTGTGCCTTGGTACTTCCAATTCCCAGTCTCTTGATTGAACACCTCATTCTGTGCTAACAAGGTGTCCAAGGTATTTGAACAGGGTCCGCAGTCAGGGAGAAAAATTGTTAATGGCGTCACTCATTAAGAATTGCTGCACCAGTTTTTGGTAATTTGGTAACTATCTAGGTTACAAGTTGTTTCTTCTCTATTTTCAAGAACAAATATGATGGGATGGGTGGAATTCTGGCACTATGAGAAGTATGGTGGGATTGGATTGCAAAGTTAGGTGAAAAATGTATTGCTAAAACTGAAATTAGGAGACATGCCTTTTAGTGGAACATTTAAACCTGCCCTTGCTTGGTCTTGCTTTAATAAATATTTGTATTGATGTTGCACAATGATAATCATGAGACTGTAACATATATAAGATTGTTGAAAAAGACAGTTAAAAGAGTCACAAAAGCACATATATAGACACACAAAGAATTGTATGGGAGGCAGGGAGGCTAGGGTATTAATAATAGTATAATCATACATGTTTGAAGGCTAATGCTTAATGTTCCTGACACTGATACAGAAAGAAACTTTCAAGAGGGACAAAACAAGCCCCCTGTGAAACCTGGCAGTTTTCATAAAAGTGTTTAAAAATTAATGAATTTCAAGGGAAAAGTAATACACTGTCATGAAGGGCCCAGCTTGTATCATGTATAGCTCAGGATATAAATCATAGCAAGATTTACTGGAAACAACATAATTTCATTGGTATGTATAGAAAAGAGGAGAATATATTAAAGGAATTTTAATAGTCCCCCAGAAACATAAATTGAGAGGAATATCTATTCTATTCAGTCAGGGCTTGAATCAGATTTCCTTTATGAAGTTGACTTGTTGACTTTGAAACATTCCTTCGCAGAGCTTGGAAAAGTTACTTTTTTGAACTACAACTCCCACCAGCTCAATCCAGTGGCCATGCTGGCTGGGGCTGATGGGAGTTGTAGTTCAAAAAAGTAACTTTTCCAAGCTCTGCACAAGTTCAGACTCATTTCTGCTTTTATGCTGAACATGCAAGTAGGTTGACTGGAACACACACACACACACACACACACACACACACACACACACACACACACACACACAATGATTTATGTATAAGAGGTAGAGCTGGGTCATATGGAAATTCTAACTAGTGAGAGGTCAGTTTTCAATACCCAAGATAATTCTACTACGTCAGAAATGCAACTCAAGATTGCAATCCAAGGATAAATTCAGTTTCTTCCTAGTTTAGGCTTGAGGGTATGAGGATGAAGGACTGCTAATTCTCATCATGAAACATTAATTTCAAAGAGTAAATGCCCTCCTAAAACAGAAAAAAAACCTGCTACTTTATAATTTTCATTCATTATTCCCACAGCTGTCTGATCTTAAACATAGCACTTTGCATGAAAGTTCATCCTACTATAATAAATGGGTAAAGTGTTTAGGACTGTGTGTGTGAAACTTTTAAATAATCATCAGTAAACTGAACCAATCTAATTCAGCATGAAAACATTTTCAAATACTACATTGTTCCTGAGTTGTTGTGGTAATGATGATTGTTTTTTTAACCTGCTTTTTCTCTTTCCAGTCATTGTGCAAATCATCCACAGTACCAAGACACAACATATTCCTAAAACAGATAGAAAAGGGCACATAGAACAGTGAAACTCAGTGTCTTAAATATGAGACTTTCAGATAATTTAATAAACACTGGAAGTATTTTTTAAAAAAAATATATACTTCCGACATTCCATGTAAATATTGCTCAACAAAAACAGATTTCTAGGGTAAGATGCACTTTAATTAATTGTCCAACATTTTTTTAACCTCCAAGAAAAACAAATTTCAGTGGTATAAAGTATTCTTGAAATGTTTACTATTTGGTAAGTGCAGAAGATAACCAAATGAGAACCTCCGGTTTGTTGCCATGTTTAATCATCAAATTAAAATGAGGTGCAACTAAAATTGGCATTATATTAAATTTTGTACTCTTTATTTTTGTATATTTTCAGAAAACCCAAAAATAAGTGAGTTAACTACATTATTTTTGTGTATGTTCTTTTTCTATGAAAAATCCACAGGCAGATGTTATACACTGATAATTCAGTATCCCTAAAGCACATATTTGTGTTGCATGCATTCATATGTTTTTAAAAGGAGGCAGCTTCACTGGAACCTTTGTATGGCTGATGTTGTGATGGCACCAAATGACTTACATAACAATTTTCTCTTGCATTTCCAATTTTGCTCTCAGTGCCTTATTTTAATAACATGTTAAAATGTCAGTATAAATTCACAGCAATGCAAACCTTTTTGAACTTTAATGTTTGGTTTAGAGCTAAAATAGACTTCTTTTTTAATATGTTCACCTATGGCCTCACAGATGGTTAAAATCATTAGAAGATAAATTCAAAAATCTGAAATGTTTCTATTTGAACTTACTCCATGGTATTTTTAGACAAAAAATATTTTTAAAATGCTCCTTCCTCCCCCCTCTTTGTGTAAACCTAAAATCCTAAGCATGCTTTATGTCAAAATAAATGCTACAGTAAACCAATATACTTATTAGGAATGGGCATATGGTATCGGGTGAGGATGTAAAAAATCAATATTGTGCATGATTCTTACCTAGAGCTTTTTAAATGAGCTCTGATCTACACATGATTCTAATGTGATTTATCTCAGTTTTAAAGATACAATATTATATTTTACTCTTCATAAAGAAAAACAAAACAAATAAAAAACAGCAGTTCATGGAGCCACAACAATTTTATCAACTTTCCCAAAGAAATCTGGAAGCATTTTGGACAGCTTCTTGAAAGTTCAGACTAAAATCCAGAGCAGATTCCACTGCCCTACTAACATGGAGACACCAGCTGCCATCCGAAGGAAGGAACCTTTCTGCAGAGTGTAGCTTTGAAAATGCAAGCCTGCTGTTGGAGGAGGTAAGCCACACGAAGAGCAGGCAGCGGGAAGGGGCATGGTCCACCCATGTGCTTCAGGTGGCACAGTGTCTTGCACCATCCCTGACAACTAACGTAGCCCTTTGGACCCTGGAATATGTTTATGAGTGGTGAGAGTTAAGGAACTATTGGTCTCGCAACATCCATATTTAAAAAGCAAAGATACAAATAAAAAAATCTAAGTGTAACCAATAAGAAATAGATACTTTCCTGAAAGAGAATCACTTCTGTAAAATGGGAATAATATCAATGTTCTGAGGGTGACGAACAGCACAATCCTATGCTGTTTATCCATTCATCTCATTTGCATCCAACAACCCTATGAGGTCGATTATACTGAGAGAGACTGATTTGCCTGAGACCATCTAATGAGTATTGTGGTTGTGTGGGGATTTGAATCCAGATCTCCCCAGTCCAAGTCAAACACTCTTATACCACAATGGCTATTAGGTTAATTTATATCCACTATGGCTATTCTGCCATTACCACCAACTTTACCTGGAGCTATGCGACTTCTTCACCTATAGCTGCTTCCAAACCACTCCAGCAATGTTTAAAAATGTTCATCCGCAACGTTTTAATGTACAATCAGTTTACAAAATAAATAATGATACATGTCCCGTATAGGCAGGTGTCACTTGTATAATGTGTAAACATGCTATAATGCAAAACTGCATGGGCAGAAGTTTTTGAATTTTTCTGAAGCAATATGAAAGCAACAATGCAACCTCATCACTCTGAAAAGGAGGTAATTATTATTCACATTTGAATCCTGTCTTTCTTTGAAGGATTGTAAATACTCTATATGGGGTTATTAGATGAAAGATTGTAAAATACCGTACATCCAAGCTAGTCTGGGGCAAGACTTGAGTAGGTCCCTGGCATACTGTTGCCAATAAGCCTCCCAGTGCTGACTGGGCCTCCACCAGAACAACTGGGTCACCACAGCCAGACCCCCTAAACAGTCTGGTATATCTGATTTCTTTTTCCATTTCAAAGGTCACCTTAGATGGTCAGACCATAACCAGTACTGTAGTAGCAAATTTAGAAGTCCAGGGTCCCTTCATAAGTCATCAGGATTGGCTTCACAGGCCAAATTTGACAGGTGACTGGGCACTCACCTGCCAATCACATGACATCATTATCCAACCCACTTATCAAAGCCCCTTGCAGGGGGTTCCCAAGTCACAACATCCTGCTGGCAATCAGGTGCTTGGAAATTGCTGCACATGGGGCATTGCTAGCCCTTTGCTCGGCGCTTCCCAAAACACCAAACATAGAGCTAGCAAAGTGATTGTTTCTCCCCTCCCCATGGAGGTGGGGACAAAGATGCTGGTATTTTACACGCATTGCTGCCTGCAAGAAAGGTCCCTCTCAAAGCTGATCGGCAAAAAGCAGGTTTCTTCCCCCTGCGTTTTGCATATCATCTGAGAGAAGGGCTTCTCTCTTGCACATAATGCCTGTAAAATACAAGGGGCATTGCTTGACAAGTTCTTCTCACGGAAATCAAAACGGAGGGTGCACAGGGAGAGAGAGAAAGAGGGCTGGGAAGAGTGGGTGGAGAGTGAGGTGAGGTGGCATTTCCTTATAAAGACGGGAGCAAAGGAAAGCTGAAGGAAGAGAAAAGGAAGGCTGCCTGTAAAATACAAGGGGAATTGCTTGTAAAGCAGTTCTTTTTCTCTTGATTGTGCTTTTTGCAGATTGTCTGTGAGAAAGTGGTGGGGGAGGAGAGAGAGAGCCTCATGTGGGGAGGGTGGGGGAAGAGAGAAAGAGCAAAGGGCTAAGAAGAATGAGGCTGCCTGTATTTTACAAGGGGAAGAAACCTGCTTTTTGTAGATCAGCTGTGAGGAGTTCTGCCTCACACAATAATGTCTGTAAAATACCCCCACTCTTCTTAGCCCTTTGTCTCTTTTCTCCCACCCTCCTCTTTCTCCCAGACAATCGGCAGAAAGCACCATTGAGGGAGAGAGAAAAATACTTTACAAACAATGCACCTTGTATTTTAAGAACATAAGAAGAGCCTGCTGGATCAGGCCAGTGGCCCATCTAGTCCAGCATCCTGTTCTCACAATGGCCAACCAGGTGCCTGGGGGAAGCCCGCAAGCAGGACCCGAGTGCAAGAACACTCTCCCCTCTTGAGGCTTCCGGCAACTGTTTTTCAGAAGCATGCTGCCTCTGACTAGGGTGGCAGAGCACAGCCATCATGGCTAGTAGCTATTGATAGCCCTGTCCTCCATGAATTTGTCTAATCTTCTTTTAAAGCCATCCAAAAGCAGCCTTCCTTCTTTCTTTCTGCCTTCTTTCCTTCATCCTCCTTCTCTGTGAGAAAATGCTGCTTGCCTCACTGTTAGCCCCATCCTCCCAGTGTGGCTGTCTTCACCTACCCTCTGCGTTGGCTGCTATGGGTCTGCCTGGAACTGTTTGAAAGCCCTTTGTTTTAGTAGCAAACCCCATCTCAAATCAGGCTTGGCTGTCCTGTTGGTTCTCTCCCTCATTGTATCTCTCCCCCCTCCCCAACAATAGATGGTGGGAGCCAATTAGCATGCAAGGAGATTCATACTGACTGCTGATTAGCTGTAGTGACTCCTGACCTTGCTGGATTCTCCAACTCTCTTAAGGCAAGAGGAAAGGGTGTAGCATTTAAATGCAAGCATACACTCAGCTTTAGGGAATTGTGGTGGCTCGGTTGACAATAGAAACAGAGGGACTCCAGGAGGGGGCCAGCACGGGGCTGGCTGAAAAAAAAAGAAACTGGGCTGCATCCCAGAGCATCCCCCCCAGGAAAACATACCTGACCATAATTGACCATGTGTGGATGGCAGCTTATGCTATTGGAGAGGATGTGATCATCTAGGAACATTATTTAAGATGTGGTAGCACTCTGACAAAGTCAAACAATTTTGGGAACAGGTTTTCAGGAAGACAGGAACAAAGACTGAGTAGGGATCTCAAGAAGATAAGTGCATACAACAATAACTTTTTTCAATGCACAGCAGTTCCAAAAGTTGGGGAGAAAGTTTCTGTTCAAATAAAAGCAGTTATAAGCAAAGCTTTCTGAATGATAGACAGTCAAATGCAATAAATTGCTTTTTTAAAAAATGTGTTTTTAAATTTGCATATTTGTTTTTAATGTTTTTAATTGTTGTAAACCTCCCAGAGAGCTTCAGCTATGGGGTGGTATACAAATGCAATAAATAAATAAATAAATAAATAAAATGTATACCATAAAAACATACAACAACCAAGTAATCCTAACCCTGGTCAGGCAGCAGCAGGGTGTAACTGAGCAGCATAGCCACCACCACTTCCACAGCACCATCACTCATACCAGCTGGGTAGGATGGAAAGGGGGGGGCGGAAAACTCTGCTCTATACTGCTCTGCTCTATACTATGCCAGCCTAAAGCTGGCGTAGCAATTGGGTCTAGATCAGGCCTGGTGCCATCAAGTGATGAGAGAGGGGTTGGCTCAGGATCTAGTGCATCCCATGCTGGCACAGCCTCACTTTGGAATGCTGTGTTTTGGGGCTTTCCATGGGCTTCCACTAGTGGGAATCTCACCAGTAGTAGCCTTGCTCACCTGTGCTTTTGGAAGCTGGAAGAAGGAGCTACACACTGGAGAAGTGATGCTAGCAGAGCTGTTTTGACTGGGCAGAGTGAGACTCTGTCCCATCCAACCCCATCCCCAAGCATGGCAGATTGGGGGTAGGGATTGCAGCATAAAATGTTACATACATAAATAAACAATGCAGACAAGGAATAAAAGAATATAAATTATGTGAATGGAATTTTGGGCATATACATTCAGTGCTTGATGCAACCACTACATACAAAAGCACAGTGAAAAAATACCCCCTGTGTGTTTCAAAGGCATCATGTGTGCACAGCTATATAGTGATGTAGAAAATAATGGGCCATATGAGCCTTCTATCGTGTGTAAAACTTTCATGAAACCCAAAATGTCAACTCTCTTTTGGATTGTAAGGCTTGATCCCTAAAATACTCCCTCACAAGCAAGTAGCCCTGAAGTTATCTAAGCTGAAGAAGCTCTTTAAAATCTGTAGCCTAAGATTAATGCACGACTTGTAAAATAAAGGGTTAAACCTTTTAAATATGTAACTACAAAATTAATGGAGCATACTAATCCATTCTGAGATCTAATGAAATACACCACAATTTAAATTGCAATTAAACAGAGAAATGTCAATGGACATGGGGCCTCAACAAAATTGAAAAAAAAAATCCTTCCACATACTTGCAGCTGTTGAACATAAAAGCAACTCCAAGTAATCTTCCAAATATTTGCATCAAATGTTATCAATTCAACACTTATGAAAAGTTTGCACAACTAATTTTATATCTTCAGGAAAAATGTGAAAACATAAGTTTAGATGGGGAAATGGTACAATCTTATGAGGAAAAAAACCTTCCATATTGATTATTTTGACCAATTTCATTATTATTTACTAATCTGACCAATTTGATTATGAAGTTACCCTTGCTAGTGCATCTATTACTCTTGATCAAACAGCAACATGGAAGTGTTTGTTGCAGCAGAATTCAAAGCAAATGAAACCTCCTATTGTTTGATCTTTGAATTTAACCTGTTTTCATTCCCATAATCACTTACTACATTAGACTTTTTTGTATTATTACATTGTGTTGAATTTGGAATAGAAAATGTCTAAGAAAATCTGCAACAGCCATAGCCTTGCCAAAGCACTAAATGAAAATTAATAACATTTCACCTGATTTAGGTGCATCAGTTGCTTCCGATCATGTACCCTCATCACCTGTACCACTGACAATCACCTATATAAAATATTGATTTCAAAAGGTACAATTTGTATTATACTGATCAGGCAGCCTAGAATGAAAGTCATAACCATTAAAAGCAATACAAGTAAGTTTGTAAATTGTCATCCATGCAGTGTGGACACTATCCTAAGAGATCATTTATGTGCGTCCAGGGACATGTAACTAGTGGAACATCATTTCTTTGAACAGCAGCCATACACAATGCATTCTGCTTTTGAAACCACCCATGTTTCTAAACATGCCACCCATGTTCTCTCACGGCTGAGTGATTTGTGGGCTGCTATTCTAAATTAAGTCCTACTGGGAGCACAGAACTAGTTGCACATATCTCTGGATTACAGCCCTTGTCTGCACTGAGCAACAGGCCTTGGTTTGTAACCCAATATCTTTCTTCATGAAAACAGATGAACATGGTATGTGGATCCATGCCATTTGATACTATGGAAAACCCAGGCCAAATGACTTCCTGGTCTCCAGAGAGGGCTGGTGTAAGAATTTTGCTGCCTGGGACAGACCTGCAGCCACCACTCCCCAGCACTGACCTCCTCAGTTTCTAGGGCTCTTCTGCTGCTGCTGGAGTTACTATCACCACATCAGGAGCAGCAGTACAGGCACACAAATCATTCCAGGGCCATCTTCTTAGCTGGCAGTGCCTACCTACTCAGGTAGAAATGGGGGAGAAATTCGATTCAGTTTGTATTTAAAGGTGAACTTCATAATTCACATATTCCAAAAAATATGCAAACCGAAACAGCCATCTCTTAAAATTTGCACTTCTTCAACTTTTGCAGTGCAGTTCTCCAGCCAAGTAATGTGTAACAAAAGAGCATATTCTAGGGTAAAGTGCATAAAAATGCATATATTAGCAAATATAACAAAACAAAAAAACTATTGTGGAGAATTCCTTTGCAAAGATGTGTATATTAGGAAAAATTGCATTAAAATGTGCATGCTGGGAGAAATTCACACTAAAATGCTGATGAATTTTCACAAGGGCTTTAAAAATAAAAACCACAAATTGTTATGGAAATGGGGAGAACTGAAGGTAAGACTGGAAAAAAATGAGAAACGGAGAGAAATCTAATTTGACATAGTCACCTATCCCTACACTCAGGTCCTGATTATGGGCTTCCCATAGTCATCTGGTTGGCTGCTGTGAGGACAGGATGCTGGACTAGGTGGACCTTTGGCCTGATCCAGCAAGGCTTTTCTTATGTTCTTATGAAGGACTCTTGTAGGGCAGTTTACTACTCTTAAACTTTAGCAGCATAGCAGTAACAGCACAGGTGTTCTCTGGGGCCACCACAATGCTTTGGGTGACCCAGCACCGCTAGGGATCCTTGTAGGAGCACTGACAACCACTTTGCTGCAGTAAGAACATAAGAAGAGCCTGCTGGATCAGGCCAGTGGCCCATCTAGTCCAGCATCCTGTTCTCACAGTGGCCAACCAGGTGCCTGGGGGAAACCCGCAAGCAGGACCCGACTGCAAGAACACTCTCCCCTCCCGAGGCTTCTGGCAACTGGTTTTCAGAAGCATGCTGCCTCTGACTAGGGTGGCACAGCACAGCCATTATGGCTAGTAGCCATTGATAGCCCTGTCCTCCATGAATTTGTCTAATCTTTTAAAGCCATCCAAGCTGGTGGCCATTACTGCATCTTGTGGGAGCAAATTCCATAGTTTGACTATGTGCTGAGTAAAGAAGTACTTCCTTTTGTCTGTCCTGAATCTTCCAACATTCAGCTTCTTTGAATGTCCACGAGTTCTAGTATTATGAGAGAGGGAGAAGAACTTTTCTCTATCCACTTTCTCAATGCCATGCATAATTTTATACACTTCTATCATGTCTCCTCTGACCTGCCTTTTCTCTAAACTAAAAAGCCCCAAATGCTGCAACCTTTCCTCGTAAGGGAGTCACTCCATCCCCTTGATCATTCTGGTTGCCCTCTTCTGAACCTTTTCCAACTCTATAATATCCTTTTTGAGATGAGGCGACCAGAACTGTACACAGTATTCCAAATGTGGCCACACCATAGATTTATACAACGGCATTATATCAGCTGTTTTATTTTCAATACCTTTCCTAACCATGGCACTGCGGCTCCCAGACTGCTAGCAGGCAATGGTGACTGGTAGCCATTCCACAGAGAGTGGTGGGGTGGGGAGACAGCCTTCGGTGGAAAGCAGTTGCAAGGTGGCCTTGCCAGCAGCAGCCGCCAAAATGCGTTGGTTGTGTGTGTGCATATTTCTTGTCCTTCCTGACCTTTCACCTGATCCATCTCAGTGTGGCTTCAGGGAGGGAGAGAGAGAGAGAGAGCATCAAGTAATTTTAGGTCTCTTCACACATGATTTTTCTTCTTCTCTAAAATAACCTTTATGTGGCCGGTGGTGATGGGGAAGTCCTTATGTTACTGTAGGTAGGTAGACATATACGGAAGCATTTGCCCTCATCTGCTGTGCAGTCACTGCAATATAGACACACCACATTTCAGGAGAGATCATTTATTTTCATATTTATTTAAATTATTTATTTCCCACTCTTCACCACAAGCCATATCTCAGAGTGAAGAGATCATGTACATGTTTGTCTCCTACACATAGATCAATGTGTCTAAGGGTGGCTGCTCACATTATGGTTTTTACGTGAACAGAGGTACATAAGGACAAAATACAAGTGCATAATATCAGTTGTGAAGGATGCGTTTTATTTTATTTTATGGCTGGGGAACTAGATCTGACCAGGGGGCAAGATCCTCATCTTCCCCACCCCCATGGGCCAAATTTGGCTGCCTGTCACCTGATGTTATAATGACATTGGGTAATCTCTTTTTGAATAACACAGTGCAGGAGTCAATGCTCAGCTCATCATCAGAGCTTGCAAAGTACAGCGCATTGGGCTTTCAAGGTGCTACCAACCAGTGCCTGCAAACCCTCTTTTGTCTCAGCCATGTCTTTACCCGCCCCACATGTGACACGATATACAGTGTCAGGTGGGCTTAGCTTGGCCAAAATGACCTCCCAGGCCACATGGGGAGCCCTGGTGGGCCTAATTAGGACCATGGCTCAGAGGTTCCCTGCTGCTGATTTATTGACATTGCCAAAGTTTGTTATTACCTGGCTTGAAATACAAATTGCACTACTGTCTGTGTTTGCTTTCTCTCTCTCTCTGTCTCCCTGCTATCCTCTCCTTCACTTGAGCAGACGCGTCTGCAGTAAACAGTGCTTCCAGGGCACCTGAAGCACTGTCTACTGCGGAGGTGAGTCTGCCATCTGGCAAGGAGCGCCATTCCAGTAGTGAGAGCTGCCTGCAGCAGCCGCAATCCAGTAGAGAAGGAGCCACATTCTGATTATGTCAGGGTGTGCAACCCCCTCACATCCCCCACACCTCAAAAAAGACTTTGTTAAATGGAGCTTCTTTCCTGGAGCATTTGTTAACTGACGTATTACTGTACTTCTTAAATAACTTTTCTTCTCTACCTCCCAACAACAGGTGTTGTGAAAGTTCCCCATCCGTTCCTGTGGAGCCCCAAGTACAGCACACATCTGATTACCTGAATCAGTTATTTTTATGACTCCAGTGCTATGACATCAAGACGCATATTCCAGTTTGTGTTGAAACACTTCAAATGTCTGCCTATGGGTAGCATTCTCCCATACAACTGACCCAACAGCAAAGTTACATCCATGGCACACTTTTCCTGGAAATTGACCCTGCCAGAGTGGAGGGTCCATTTCCTGCTGGCCATAAAACCTGCCTTTAAGGCCTGGCATCACTGCCTAGAACAAGAGTGAGAACCTTTTTCACCCTGAGATCTACATTCCCTCCTGGGGAACCTTCTGGAGGCTGAATGTCAGTGGTGAACTGGGCCAAAAACAAAAGTGGACAGGGCAATGTTACATTCCAGCCACACAAAAACCTGAGGTGTCTACATATGTGCAGACATGTCTGCGCACACACACATCTCTCTCTATCCAGGCAACCAGTAGACATTATTACAGTTCAAGGGCATTCCAGCCAGGCAAAAGCACTCGAGGAAGACGTGGAGCAGGGCCAGTGACAGGTGTGGCCTAGCAAGAGGGGTATGGCCTGAGCAGGCCTAGAGAGTGTCCCAAGGGCCATGTGAAGAGCCCTGGAGGGCCACTTTCAGCCCCTAGGTCTGAGGTTTCCCACTGCTAGCCTAGAAGAATCCCTCTGCTCCATACTGATGTTAACAGAGCAGTGAATTCTAGAATGTCTCTAAACAGTACGAGAATTGACCCAATGCCAGATATGTTAGTCCTTTTTCTTTTTACGCTTTCATTTCCACATCTGACATCCCATCATATAAGGGAGAATACCTGCAGGAAGGACCCACAGACTCTTCAGCAACTATCCTGAAAGCATCACACTTTGTTGCAACTGCCCAGACCAGGATCTTTAGCAATTCATTGGCACACAGTAGCAGACGGACCCCTATGTTAGAACTTGCCTCCAAGAAGTACAAGGAAGTGATCAATTTCAAGGGAAATTGAGGGTATATCAAGACCTGCTCTATGATGATGATTGGCTCTGTGTCCCAGCATGGTCTTCATGCAAGCTAGGACTATACCTGTGCCACAGTTCTCATCCCACATGGCAGTTTGATCAGCTCAAGTACCTGAATCAAAATGCCTGTTCCTTTTGGTAACCCTGAATGTGCACAGATGCCTAGAATTATGTCTTCATTTAAATCAGGTGATTTAAAGACGATCCTAGGAAATCAGGACTGCTTATTACCTTGCGCCAAAAAGGGAAAAGAGGATACTGAGTGCATAGAGCAGCCTTTCCCAACTGGTGTGCCTCCGGATGTTGTTGGACCACAACTCCCATCAGCCTCAGCCATTGTCAATGCTGGCTGAGGCTGATGGGAGTTGTGGTCCAACAACATCTGGAGGCACACTGGTTGGGAAAGGCTGGCATAGAGGGTACTGAGCAGTGAGCACACAGTTCCCAATGAGATTGAAGCTTCATAAGTGAAACCTTATGGGAGCTTTATAAATGCATCGAATACCCAAGGAGCTCTGGAATAGGAATATTATGCCTTGCTTGGGCCCAGCTTGTTGCACAAGACGAGCCTGTTTTACTGTTTGTTTCAAGCTAGCTGCACTCTGTCATTCTCAGGATAAAGCTACACCATTAGCTTCCATTTGTTCCCTTCTAGAGACAAGCAGCAGTAGCGATATTGCTGCCTAAATTGTTAATTTTTGCCCAGGGAAAATTAATCTTTGTGCCAATGATAACATTTAGCATATGCAGTTTAATTCAATAGACTGTTTTTTATTATTAAATTCAGTTTGAGGTTGGGAATGATTGAAATTACCTCAGGGGTATGTTTTGTATAAAAATAACATGAAGTTGAACTACTAAAATATCAGCCATGGTTGAGTGATATTAACCACATGAAAAAAATGCAGAGGGCATACAAATGTAACAGGAAAACGAAGCATAAAACCACACAGGCTCTTTTTTTTCCTTTGAAAATGTATGCCCAGCTTTCATAAGTCTTAAGTTACCCTTCTTTAAATGCAATGGTTTTTTTTGGAGACCAGATTCACACTAACCGGCAATGTCCCAAGAGAATAGAAACTTTCAGAAATGCTAATACAGACTGGAGTATAGCCGGACAAGTAATGACATATCCCCAGAACTGCAATTATTGATTTTTCCCCCTCATAGCACACTACCTGCTGCTTTGTGGCACACTTGTGTGCCGTGGCACACAGTTTGAGAATTGCTAGTGCAAATGCTTCAGCAGCGTGCCTCCTGTGTTGGGTGTTGAGATGGAACAAGCGTCAATTTTGACTCTCTCTGTTTCTAATTTTTCCAGTCTTAAATTCAGTTCTCCACATTTCTGCAGCAATTTGCATTAAAAAAAAAAAAGCCTCATGGAAATTCACCAGTATTTTAGTGCAAATTTCTCCTAGTAAACACATTTTTGTATGCAGTTTTGACTGATGTACACTTTTTTGCAAACTATTTCCCCTAGTGTAATGCACTCTGTATGTTATTTTCACTCATATATTCATTTCATGCACACTTTCCCCTAATACATGCATGCTTGTAAACATTGTTTGCTTGGATAATGCATCACAAAATTTATATAAGTGCAAATTTTGAAGGATGGCTGTGTTTGGTTTGTCATATTTTTTCAGAAAGTGCAAATTTGATAGATTCACCTTTATATGGAAACTGAATTGTATCAGTTGGATTTACATAATTTACACCTCTGCCATAGCATTTGCAGCAGATCAGTATTTTCTTCTGAACTTCATACAAGGTGCTCATTTCAATATATATAAAAAAATTCAGTGGCTTAATTTATATATCTATATATCTTCCCTTGCCCAACTTCTTTATAGCATGGAGACTGTCCTCTCCCTGGTGTATCATTACCAGGTGTCTCCCTGGTGTCTGAAATCTGCACAGTGGTACAACTATCCATAATGTGGGAAATATAATCTCAGGATCTCCTACATGTTACTTTTTCCTTAAATTAATAGCAGCCATAGAGCTCCCAAATCAGATCAGCTCCAGAAGATGGGAAAAGGTGGGTTGAATGTCTCCCCATATTACTGATCCATTCTTTGTTGTTGTCATGTTTATCATGTTGATGTGTGCTATGATGACCCACAAGCTGCTATTTGACTCACAGAAAGAAGATACAGGTACCAAACTAATATCTGTATGGTATGACGAATAGCAGCTTTTGAGGTGGGACTAATTGGGAAAAGGGCACAGGGAGAAGAATTAAAACCCTCTCCTCCAGTGCAATGGTCCAGATAATATCCCCCTCCTGCAACTCCAAAGCTTTTATTAAAACTTTTTAAAGAAAACACGAGAGATTCTGAGCATAGACTTTCCACATTCTGTTGAATTGTGCCATTAAGTATTCCATCAGGTTGTGCACAGTCACATTGCCACAGAATTCCTTTGAGACCAAATACCTTTTCAGATGTTGCTGTCTTTGGATTGGACTAAATACATAGAGCAGAAGAAGGATTTGTGCGTCTTCGAACCACCCCTGTCATTGCCTACCCTGTTGTACCATCCACTGGAAATCTGCATGTTGAGCACAATATCTGCAAATGGGAAGCCTGTGTTCATAGGGTTCCATTTGTAGAAGGCATGCTCGACATACTGATGGTGGGGCCAACAGGGTATGTTATATTAGGGGTGGGTGAAGTGGTGCAGTCCTGCTTCTCTTTTAGACATTTAACTCTGTACATGGATAGCTCAAGTCCTCTGAAAAAGGTCCAGTCATAGCATTTTCCAGATGTGGTCTCAGACATTCATGGTTGGATGAAATTTTGATGATTTATATTACTAGGTAAGCTATTATGCAGTGATTTTAAATGTGCCTGAGTATTTATATTTAGCTGGTCTTCTATTAACTTTATTGAATCCTAACTTTAATACTTTATCATTTGAAAAACTAAATGATCCAATCCACAGGGAAATCTTATGGTGCAATTCTGATTGAATAAGAGTTGTCAACTAAATTAACACCTAGGTGGCATTAAAACAATGTAGATGCAAAGCTTGACTTTTTTGAACTTAAAATAAACATAGTGTGCCAAATGCTAGAAAAACTGTGCAGCTTTTAACAGTAATTCAGTTTTTAATTTAGACAAAGGAAAATTGTTCAAGGATAGTTAGACATTTTCTCAGTTTGAATTCATTCAGCTCTTACAAGCAACCCAAACTATGCCTGTGTTAATGAAAATGCAAACTTCATCTAACTAGATTTTACAGATTAGTTGTGAAACTCTTGCTTATATATTCTTCACATGACTCCTAATGATGAACAGATTGCTCTCCACAGTTGTTGTGTGTACACAAAATTCTGGAATATCTGTATGTATAGATTGTCCCATCCCAAAAATATACTTGATTAAATATGAGTCAACTGATTAGTTCACCAAAATGTAATATTAGACATAAGTCAGTAAACTACAAATGAATTTTCCTTGCAGCTTTTGGTGACTGATGTTAGCATAGCTTCTTTGCTGAGACCTAGATGTTCAGCCTGTTATCAGTGAGCATCAGTATCCAATAAATGGCTTTGACCACTGTGACATCTGTGACCACACTCATTAAAATTGTAGAGATGAAGTGAAAAGATATATGTGAACTGCCAACAGAGGTAGCAGTATGGCATTTCCATAGCTGGAAATATGTTGCAATAAAGACATAAGGATTGTCATGCTGGATCAGAACAGGATCTAGTCTAGCATTCTGTTTTCAGCAGAGGCCAATCAGATGTCTCTGAGAAATTCACAAGGAGCAGAGCATGAAAGTGATCACCAAACTTTTTTGTTTGTCCCTGAATAAGTATACTTCTTCTGTACACTGGGGATCTATTCATCTACTGTAGCAGAAAAGCTTCAAAATCCTTTAGTAACACAAGGACTGTTAACAGATCTGCTAGTGTGTCTTTACCACATGTGACTGAAAACATCTCTTACACATGTGTTCACTAGAAACTCTAATTTGGGGAATTAGCATGGGTAAGTATGAGGAGACACTCACTTATGTACTTGAATCCCAAACTGTTCAAGCCTTTGTACATCAATCAACTGACTTGTTGGCTGAGGGGTAACCAGGAGAAGGTGACACACTTCAATTGTCTGTCTCCCTTTCTCCAGAGATAGCATAGGCCACCCCTCATACCATATCTCATCCTACCCATAACCCTGCTGAGGGCAGTATGTTGAGGTTCTCCCATCATCCGTTCCCTTTCCCACCGGCAAAGTGGAGGAGGCCCTGCACATGGTCCCAATGATAGGTATGGCCTGCAGCGCAGTAATGTGAGACACTGCCTTCTTGGTGGTAGCCCCCTGCTTGTGCAGCTTCTTCCTTGGGGAAATGTGGGTGTTCCTCACATTGACGATGTTTACACATTTGTCTGGGCTTTGGGGACATAATCTAGAATTTGAAGCTTATCAGTTTAAATATTATTGTGTGGTGTGTCATGCTTTTAGTTTTTAGATATATCCTTTTGCATATTTTAACTATTGTTGTGTGATTTTGTATTTTATGGTGCTGTGAACCTCCTTGGGATTCTACAGGAGGAAAGATGGGATGGAAAAACAATGATTAAGAATAATATTAAGTGGCTTCCTGTTGAGTCCTAACTATTCCTGAAGCAAAACAACAAACATGATTCGGAAGCAAGGAACTCAGGGAAAGTAGAAGAGAGGAAGAGAAATAACTAAGATCGACTTGAAGGCACATAACAACAACAACAAAAGAAGGGGAAAAGCCAGTTCACAGGGTACGCTTTCAAAAAGTTGAACAAAATGGGGATGTGATGTGAACCCAGGTATCGTAAAAAAATTATCTTACAACCTTGCCTTGAATCTCAAAGCATTTTTTTTATAATAATGATCCAGGTTTGGACATAAACACAAGATCTAGGTCATTCTGCCTCATGCTAATTGTCATGCCATAGGATTAAAGCCAAGTCATCAGAGTGTCTCTACTCTTCACATTTTAACCTATAAAGGTGGTCTTGCCCTTGCTGAAAAGGGGATGAGCTTGGGATGACTTAATTAATAGCCAAATTATACGTGTTGCTTGCATTAGATATGGTGCTAGATTCAGGAGTTAACTGGGGCAATTGCTCCATTGGGAGAACTGTCCATTTATTCCTACTCTCTGCTTTCTGCTTCTTAACCAATTCCTTATCCACAAGAGAACCTCTCCTCTTATTCCATGACTGCTAAACTTTCTCAGAAGACTTTGGTGAGGTACCTTGTCAAAAGCTTTTTGAAAGTCTAAGTACACTATGTCCACTGGATCACCTCTATCTATATGCTTGTTGACACTCTCAAAGAATTCTAATAGACTGGGCTCCTACTGTGAGATGGGACTGGGCTCCTCCTGGGAGAAAGGGTGGGATATAAATTTAATGAATAAATAATACAATGTAACAGTAAGCCACCATTTCCCATGGTTCCCTCCCTCACCAGAGGTGGCTGGCACTAATTGAGACTGGTGGGGCAGAAGGCAGAGAAGCCAACAGTGGGTGGAGCCAGACCCAATGACACCCAGAGCCAACTAATTCTACTTTTGTCGCCATCCTCCTGCTCCTGGCTGAGTTCTACAAGGGCAACACTGAAACTGAGGAGGAGGAGGAAGCTGTCAGCCAGGGCCACCTCCTGGACTGGATGTCAGTAAGAAGGCAGGCAGATGGGGACTGGCAAAGGGCAGTGAGATTGGTGGGGCAGTGCCCCATTTGCCCCAATAGGCCAGCCTCCACTGTCCCCAACCCTTCCCTTCAGATCACTGACATGGGTTGAGTTCTGTGTCTTAGGCCACATCCACACTGTACCTTCAAAGCACTATTATACCACATGGCTTCCCCCAAAGAATCTTTGGACCTGTAGTTTGTCAAGGGTTCTTAGAGTTGTTAGGAAACCTCTATTCCCCTCACAGAGTTATGATTCCCAGAGTGGTTTAGCAATCAATCCCTTGGGATTGATTGTTAAGCCACTCTGACGAGCTCTGCCTCATTCTAAACTTAAAGCCAGAAATGGGGAACCTGTGGCCCTCCCATCATCCCTGATTATTGGCCATCTTGGCTGGGGCTTATGGGAGATGAATCCAACATTTTGAGGGCCATAGGTTCCCCATCCCTACTGTAACATCCCTATAGCAAATCTTTGTCCCTTGATATGCAGGCCACAGTATCCAAATCTCTAATACTTGTGCTTATCCACTGCCTACCAATAGGGTACAACACTTTTTCTTCCTAGGCCCCCTGTGATGTTTTGTCTTCTTTAATCCTCCTCTTCTGTCAGCTCCATCTCTGGGCTGCCTGTGATGTTCTCAGGTCCTTGTTTTTCCAGTCCACAGTCGACTTTGTCCTACTTCCTTTACCAAACCTATCTATTGCCGAGACTCTGTAGAACTCCTTCCTCCAAAGCATACAGTCTGTTCTGACTTCATACACTATGAACTTTCTTCTTGTCTCAGTTCTTTGACTCCTCTGCAACATTATGAAAACATTATTTCCTGGGTACCAGCTCAGCCAATCCATGTCAGAGGCTTCACTGCTGCAAGGGCAAGGCAAATCACTGTGTTCAAATAAAGAACTATAACACATGGTTGAACTTGGCTATTATAATGAATAACAGCACAAATGAATAAATGTTGTTTTACCCTATCATCCATCCATCCATCCATCCATCCATCCATCCATCCATCCATCCATCCATCCATCCATCCATCCATCCATCCATCTGTTGGTATAGAAATAGCCACAGGGTTCTGTCCTGGGGCCGATACTCTTCAACATTTTTATCAATGACTTAGATGATGGGGTGGAGGGAAGCCTTATGAAGTTTGCGGATGATATGAAACTGGGAGGGATAGCTAACACAATGGAAGACAGGAATAAAATTCAAAGGGACCTGGATAGACTAGAAAATTGGGCTGAAATTAATAAAATGACATTCAATAAAGACAAATGCAGGATTCTGCATTTAGGCCACAAAAACAAAATGCACGGGTACAGGATGGGAAATACCCGGCTTAGCAGTAGTGCGTGTGAGAAGGACCTTGGAATTGTAGTGGATCGTAAGTTGAACATGACCCAGCAGTGTGATGCTGCGGCAAAAAAGGCAAACGCGGTTTTGGGATGCATAAACAGAGCTATAGTTTCCAGGTCGAGGGAAGTAATAGTCCCAGTATATTCTGCATTAGTCAGGCCTCATCTGGAATACTGCGTTCAGTTCTGGGTGCCTCATTTTAAGAAAGATATAGACAAGTTAGAGCGGGTTCAGAAGAGGGTGACGAGGATGATAGCCAGTATGGAGAACAGGTCTGATGAGGAAAGGTTGAAGGAACTTGGCATGTTCAGTCTGGTGAAGAGAAGGCTGAGGGGCGACATGATTGCACTCTTTAAGTACCTGAAGGGCTGTCACATAGAGGAGGGTACAGATTTGTTCTCTGCTGCCCCAGAGGGTAGGACTAGGTCTAATGGTTTTAAGTTGCAGGAGCGTAAATTCAGATTGGACATTAGAAGGAACTTCTTGACAGTAAGGGCAGTTCGGCAATGGAACCGACTGCCTAGGGAGGTGGTGGGATCCCCTTCGCTGGATGTCTTCAAGCAGAGGCTGGACAGCTATCTGCGGGAGATGCTCTAGCCGTGGATTTCCTGCTGTGAGCAGGGGGTTGGACTCAATGGCCTACAAGGCCCCTTCCAACTCTATGATTCTATGATTCTAAATAAAATAAAATAAATCTCAGTTATCCCATCCAGTGCCTCACAGGGATAGGGAAAAGGGCAGAAAAGCAGCAATGTGGGATGGAAAATTTCCCAGTGCTTTATTTTTCTGTGGAACAGACACCAGTTGCAAATACCATATTAGACATGCTTGGCAGTTTCAAAGTTTGTAGCTTTGTTTAGTAAACACAAGTGAAATAAACATGTGAAATTAGATCACTCTCTAGGCTAGGGCATTAGATCATTTTCCAATGCAAACTGAAATAGTAAATTTTTTTAGAAAATGCACATTATTACAGGAAAGGGAGAAACGTTTCTAGAAATGATTGGAGGTGAGTGATTCTAACCCCCACCCAACTCCGGCAATAGGCAGAGAATAGGAAGGGATTTCTTCATCAGCGAACAACCACCATACATTGTGCTATGTATTGAAATCCCTGTGAATTTCTTCATGTGTCATTCCTGAGAGTCCCCAACTCTCTGAAACAACTTTTCAGGAAGGGGCTACAGAGGGAAGAGGGCTGGGGAAGCCCTGGTGCATATGTGAGGTCCGGCATGTGGCTATTTGGCTTCCAGCCATTGGACCATAAGAAATATAGGAAGTTGCCTCATACCAACTCAGAACACCATGCTGCCTAGCCCACTATTGTCTGTACTGACCAGCAGCAGCTCTTTAACGTTCCAGACACAGATCTTTCCCAGCTCTACTTGGAGATGCCAGGGATATTCTGGCAAAACGTGTGATCTCCCAGTGAGCTATGACTCTTCCTAATTTGAGTTCAGTACTGCAGTGTAAATGAGTCTTCTACTTATGAGAACATGAATGAGTTTCTTGGACTGTTTCTTAAAACACCAGCAGAGAAGAGGTGATTATACTCTTTGCTAAAGAAATCATTATAAATCCCAGCCTCAAATCAAATAAATGTTACACTTGTTTTACAATGTTTAGTTGCCACAAAAATGTTTCTGAAGTCTGGGAGAGGCTGTGCAGATCCACACATGCAAGCCCGTTCCTCCAGGGAAGCATATTGGTGTGTGGTGTGATGTGTTAAAGGTTTTCAGTTCATAGATAAGCTGCTGTACGGCGTACACTGCCCTACTGTATGCTCTGGCAATTCCTCACTTGAGTGGACGGCATGTAATTTTTGCTTCTCCCAGGGCACTAGTAACTGGTAGTTCCCCACTTTTTAATGATTTGTTCAAAGGCTTTTGATGAATATGCGCATTATATACCTTAGAGCTAGGCAGGCCTATTTAGCATCTGACTCGACGTCCTTTTTCAGAGCTGTACATCTCGGAGGTGCTTAAAAGTGAAGTGTTCACGAAACTAGGTGCACTGGGGTATGGAAACACACGTTTAATAGATGTCACACAAGAACAACTTATGTCGGAAAAAGCATTAGATACCTCCCTTGAGTAATGATAATGTGAATCGAAGGGAAGCGAGCCAAATATTTCTTTTTGAATAGGACTCTTAGTTTTCCAGCATTAGCATGAGTCAGGCAGTCCAAACAAGGTTTGGAGTGTTCCTAATCTTAATCCCCCAAGTGCAAATCAGGTGAGACCGGACATTCCCTTTGGAGCAGATAATTGATGTACAACACAAGAACACAAGAAGTTGCTGGTCTGTTATTTTTTTTTATGGGATTCAATACCACCTTTTTCACATTTGAAGTCTCGCTCTCCTCTTTCGTTAACAGAAATAATTTTGCTTTTGTTGAAAAAACATTCTGTCTCCCCCTCCTCAAAAAATAATAATAATAAAAATATACAGTATGCAGCCCTTTCCAGATTGGTCAGAGTAGCTAACATCAATTTTGAATGTTGCAAAAATGGGCCCATGTACCTTTATGGGTTCACAATAACAACAGTCTTCAGTTGTTTTATACAGTTTTATTGTATTTAAAATTGTTTGGAGGTACTCTATAGGAAGTGATTAATAAATATGGTTGATTAATTAATTAAAATAATTTTAGCCCAGCAGTGGGCTAGGAGCAGAGACCTGGAAGGCAAAAAGTAAACAAATAGGAACAGCAAATCCCAATGTAGGGAGGACCAGTTAGTTATTAGTAGGGTTGCGATGTTCCAGTTCCACAAATCCGGGTAGGCTATTCTGCATATTGTGCAAATTATTTGCATATTATGCAAATTAAGCATATTAATGGTTGCATTGTCCAATTATTTTGTTTTTGTGATTAGTAATCATCATCAAAAACTGAGGCAGGATGTGAGGACTCTTTTAAGAAAACCTGATATTTTCAGCCTTAAATGCCTAGACTCTAGTTTCCAACACTATGGAATATTATTTATTTGTTTGTTTATTAAGAGGATTTATATCCTGCTCTTCCACTGTTAAAAACAGAGTTTAGGGCAGCTTACAAACATACTAAAAACAATAAAAATACACAGTCAATATAAAAACATAATAAAAACACAAAATAGAAGCAAACATAAAACAAGGCAGGGCATCAATATAAAATTAAGCCTAAAACAAAAAGCCAGCAAAGCATCAATCAAAAGCAATATTGTGACTGAGATGTCTGTACCAACAATTAGGAAATGTGAAATGAACATACCACTACAACCTGTAATGCAGATAGAAATCTAGATTTTAATATTGATTGAGAGTACTGTCTGAGCATGTGAGAAGTGTCTTTAGTACACTGATTCTCACATACCAGGTCAGGAAGAGGGGAAACACAGCCTTCTATGATAAAAGCTGGAACATGATGGATATTTCAGTGCTGGTACTTCTTCTTCTTTTAAAAAATGCAGTGAATTCTAGAGACCTAGCAAGCTGTGCTAGCATTAGATGGGGCAGCTTATGGTGAGAAAGGGGATGTCCCTGGATACATTCCGCCGGGCCTTAAAAACTTGGCTCTTTGGACAGGCCTTTAGGATTTCCGGGGAGGGCTAACTTTTTTGGGATACTTATTATCTATTGATTGCCCTAACTGATCTCATGCTGCTGTGATTAATGACTTCATTGTATTTTAGCTGTATTGTATTGTATTTTACTGAATTTTAGTTTGTACATCGCCTAGAGTGGCTTCAGCCAGATAGGCGACACAAAAATTAAATTTTATTATTATTATTTATTATTACCTTACCCACCCAGCCATTTTCTGCCTTCCACAAAAATGTTGCTGGTGGTATCCCCTGAAGAAGCTAAAGCCACAGCCCGCATTTCCCCCCAAGAACCTGGCATGGCACTGGAAATGGTAAAGATCTCAGCCATTGCCAGGGGGCAGACATGTAGCACCAAAAGGAAAAAATACCACATAGTAAGCAAACAACTTTTCCCAGGGTGGTGAGTGTTGGATGGATTGTTCCATTCCTATTTGTCTTAATGGGGGATAAAGTTGCACCCCCCACAGCACTGAATATCCCTGGGAAGGAAATGAAGTAGGGCGATCTTTGGTGGGAAGATGCCTGTCAGTCATTTTGAAGGATATGTATTAAAAATATTTTTTAGCATTTTCTGAATTTCTGAACCGAGCCTCTGTCATGCAACAGGGTGAGTGAGGCTGCATTCCAACGCAACTTGACTTGGAAGTAAGAACCATTTAACAGGGTGGGGGCAGGGCCAAAAATGCAAATTGTAATACCTCAGCCTTTTCTACAGTGAGGTCTGGTTTTACATCTTGAATTTGTTCAGGAGAGGGGGTGTTTGGTGGAATCAAACCCCTTTAATCCAACCTCCATGATGGCAGGCAGATACTCCCATTGCATCCACCACTTAAGAGACATTCCCTGAGACTCAGAGACAATTGAGATGAAGGCTGCTTCTCCTTGCTGACTTAACCAGAAAGTGAACTAGAGTCTCTGGATAAGGGCAGAGTTGCACGTGTTGATCAAGTGAGGATGTGCAGTTTTCTAAACTGCCTAAAATTCTGTATATTCAGCAGACAGGCAGGCTAAAATTCTTGGTTTACTCAGAGCAGCTATGGTTTCCCTCACTGGCTAAAAACAATGGAAGGCAGGAGTAGGCTGATTTCTCACAAAAGGACTGGGCAGAAAACTGACTTCACATTTTGTCTTTAATCTCTGGATCTACAAGAACTAGAGACTTGCTTTTTTAAAAAAATGAAAGCTGGGAATCTGGGTCACGTAATGGGTTAAATGGGCACTGGGTAGCATGGCTAGAAGCTGGTTAAAACACAGCTATTCAGGCAATATGGCAATCCTAGTTATTAGTAGTTGGAAATACATCACAGAAAGGTAAATGGCTGCTTGGTGGCTACATGAATGAACAAGGGCAATCTTTCAGATATTTGGGGCTTCTTTTTGATAAAAAGATTAACATGGAAATTTCACTTAGCTGCCATTAAATCAGCATTTACTGATACTATAAGTGTTCCTATAGTATAGGAAAGTAACTAACTGTTCAGGTTTTGAAGACTTTTTTTCTGCCAAGGTTTTAAGTCAACTGTTACATGGAGCTGAATTCTGGGGAGTTGAGGACAGAGCTAGACATCTCACACCTGGGTTGGAGAATCATTTTCAGCCCAAGGGCCACACTCCATTCTGGGCAACCATCTGAGGGCCACATGCTAGTGTTGGGTGGAAAAAGTGGGCGGAGCACTGAATGTAAATTCTACTTTTGTATAGTAGACTAGTAAACTCTCAGACTCCCCTTTGTCCTCCATCCAGACAAGCAAGAATTATCAGAGTTCAGGACTCATTCCAGCCAGGCAAAAACACTTGGGGTGTGAAGCAGGGCCAATGAGGAGAGTGGTCTGAGGAGAGAGGGTGTGACCTGGAGAGAGTTACGAGGGACAAATAGAGAGGACTGGAGGGCTGCATTTGGCCCCTGAGCCTGAAATCTCCTGTGCAGAACTTGGAAAAGTTACTTTTTTTGAACTACAACTCCCATCAGCCCAATCCAGTGGCCATGCTGGCTGATGATGATGGGAGTTGTAGTTCAAAAAAGTAACTTTTGCAAGCTCTGCCCCTGTCTTATAGAATAATTTTGTAAGGAACCCCCTTGGTCTTCCTCCAGGGACACCTCCTGTTTTTCTCAGAGATGAAGTAGGGGTATCATAGAAATGGAGTTGGAAGGGGCCTATAAGGCCATTGCGTCCAACCCCCTGCTCCATGCAGGAATGCAAATTAAAGCATATAATCTATTGAAGCAAGGATACTCAGGGTTGATTTTATGTATTTCAGAGACTGAGACATGAAAGGGAAGATAGGCTCACAAAAGCTTGCTGGCTAGAACAACTAGGGTTCAGAGAGGTTGGGTGCTGAACTGTCAACATTTACTGGCAGATATTAACCTATCTGTTAAAGAAGTATTAGCCATAGGTACAGCTCTGGGTACAAGGCTTGTGCTTCCATTGAGCGAAGTGAAGCAGTTACTTCAGGCAGCGGTGGTAGGGTGGCGGTTTAGCACTCCCACTTGTTTGTGGCCCTCAGTGTAATTTCATGTGGCCTTCAAAATAATTTCAAGTGGCCTTGAAGCTAATTTCACGCGGGTGGCAAGGGGGGAAGAAATGGGGTTCAGAAAGAAAAAAAAAGATGGTGTCCTGCCCGCTACTGGTATGTGACCCCCAACAGATTAACCCCTAAGGAACGAAGCCCTCAGCAGAAAAAAGGTTCCTTAGCCCTGCTCTAGAACATAAAGGTGGACCACCAGATCACTGTCCCAAAGGTTTGTGTGCAGCATCACACATTTTGCTTTATCCTCTTATCTTTAAAGCTAATCTATTGCTTCTGCTATGCAAATTGTGCCTGGGAGGCTGTGATACGCAGTAAAGATCTGAGTATGAGAAAGAAAGACACAACTCTCCTTAACCGATGCAGCCTCCACAAGTCCCCCTATAGTTGTTTTTCACCAACCCACCTCCCAGGCAAGTATTTACATTTATTACATTTTCATCGCACCCTTCCTCCAAGGATCTAGGGTGGCACACATGGTTCCTTCTGCCACCAATTTTATCCACACAACTACCCTGTGAGGTAGATTAAGCTGAGAAATAATGACTGGCCAAGGTCACTCAATGAGAACTTCGTGGGTGACTGAAGATTTGAACTTAGGTCTTCCTAGTTAAATATAATAACTTCAACATAACATTGGCTCCCATGGAAGCAACAATTAGCAATGAAGTTATCAGTATGTTATCACAGGACATGTAGTAATTAAAGCCTCCCGCATTTCCAGGGCAATTAAGAGACTATTCAACACTAAACCTCCACCTGCACTCATTAGGGAGCACTAAAATGGGCTCAACCTGCAAACAAGAAATCATTAATTAAAGACATAAAAGCATCACTAGTGCTTTCCTAGTGCTCTACATTAGACAGGCTGGTGTTTCAAGTGTGTGTGTGTATGTGTTTAATCTCCATAAATCAGGACTGAAATGGGAAGACAACACTGGGCTAACATATATTTATATTTTATTTAGTTATAAAAACATTTCTAGACCATCCCTCATACAAAATATCAGAAGTGGTCTACAACACAGTTTACAAAAGAGATAAAATACCATTAAAAACAATACAAAATGATAATAAAAATGACTAGCTCACCTTAAAAGTTTAAACTACTGAATAGGCCTGTCAACACTGACACTCAAATTCTGTTAGTGTTCTGGAAGAATAGCAGAGAAGCTAGCATGGAGTGGAGAAACCACGACAGGGAGATGAAGGAGGAGTCAGAAAGGTGGGATAGGGCCATAGTTCAATGGTAAAGCACATGTTTTCCATGCAGAGTGCCTCTGAATACACCCAGCTAGGCTTAATGTGTTAAATACTTGGGGCAAAGAATTTCAAAAGAGAGTAGTATTACAAGTACTAGTATTTAGCACATTATTTTAAGTATAAGTGTTTTAAAATTATTGATTTCATTTTACATTTGAAAATTTTCATGTAACTTGTTTTTAACTGCTTTTTTATTAGTGGTTTTAATGAATATTTTAGGCTGTCTACTGTAAACCGCCTAAAGACCTTTTGTTTATTATTTTTATTTATTTATGTATTAAATTTCTTAGTCACCCATCTGGCTGGTTCTCCAGCCACTCTGGGCGACGTACAAAATAGCATATCTGTGCAATAAACATTAGAATCTGAGCCAATAATAATAATAAAATCTATCTACACATCTAATAACATAGCAATCCAGTAAACATTAAAATCTACACCAATAATAATAATAATAATAAAAATTCATTTCTGAGTCGCCTATCTGGCCGGGTTAACGGCCACTCTAGGCGACGTACATAATAGGATAAAATACAACATATGAAATAAAATACAACATATAAAATACTAACAGATAACCCAAAACCTCAACTATAATGAGCTAAAACCACCCACAACTATAACAAGATAAAATTAATCCACCCCAGGAAGATTGTATGCCCGCCTAAATAGCCAGGTTTTCAAGGCTCGGCGGAAACTTGGCAGAGAGGGGGCATGGCGAAGGTCATAGGGCAGGGAATTCCAGAGGGTGGGGGCCACAATCGAGAATGCCCTCTCTCCGGTCCGCACCAGTAGCTGTTCTAACTGGTGGGACCGAGAGAAGGTCTTGAGTGGCTGATCTCGTCAGGCGGCATATTTGGTGATGCTGGAGGCGCTCCTTCAGATAAACTGGACCGAAACCGTATAGGGCTTTAAAGGTTAATACCAACGCCTTGAATTGGGCCCGGTAGACAACTGGTAACCAGTGTAGGTCTTGTAACACCAGAGTGATGTGATCACGGCGACGGCTGTTCTTAATTAAACATGCCGCTGCATTCTGTACCAGCTGTAGTTTCCAGACCGTTTTCAAGGTAACCCAACATAGAGCGCATTACAGTAGTCTAAGCGAGAGGAGACCAGGGCATGTACCACCCGTGGGAGCAGATGGACAGGAAGGTAGGGTCGCAGCCTCTGTATCAGATGTAATTGATACCAAGCTGCCCGGCTCACTGCCAAGACCTGAGCCTCCATGGACATCTGGGAGTCAAGAATGACCCCGAGGCTGCGGACCTGGTCCTTCAGGAGCAATCTTACCCCATTAAACACCAGGTCTATATCTCCTAACCTTCTCCTGCCTCCCACGAGCAGCACCTCGGTCTTGTTGGGGTTCAGTTTCAGCCTATTACCTCCCATCCATTCACTTACGGACTCCAGGCACTTGGAAATGGTATCCACAGCCAACTCTGGTGAGGACTTAAAATCTAATCCTCCCCAAAGGCCTGCCTGAAGAGCCAGGTCTTCACGGCCCGGCGCAAACTCATTATAGAGGGGGCAAGGCGGAGATCATTAGGGAGGGAGTTCCACAGGGTGGGGGCCACAACTGAAAAAGCACTCTCTCTAGTCCTCACCAATCTGGCTGTTTTCACTGATGGGATAGAGAGAAGGCTTTCTGAGGCTGATCTTGTTAGGCAGCATAACTGGTGATGCTGGAGGCGCTCCTTCAGATAGACTGGGCCGAGACCATATAAGGATTTAAAGGTCAAAATCAACACCTTGAATTGGGCCCGGCAAGCCACTGGTAGCCAGTGAAGTTCTTTTAACACCGGAGTTATGTGATCCCACCGGCGGCTACCTTTGATCAGGTGCGCCTCTGCATTCTGTACCAGTTGCAATTTCTGGACCGTTTTCAAGGGTAGCCCCACATAGAGCGCATTGCAGTAGTCTAAGCGAGAGGACACCAAGGCCACCGATGGAAGCAGATGATTGGGGACGTAGGGGCGCAGCCTCCATATCAGATGAAGTTGGTACAATTCTGCCCGGCTCACAGCCGAGACCTGAGCTTCCATGGACAGTTGGGAGTCAAGAATGACCCCGAGGCTGCGGACCTGGTCTTTCAGGGGCAATAGTACCCCATTAAGCACCAGGTCAAGATCCCCTAACCTTCCCTTGTCTCCCATGAACAGTACCTCAGTTTTGTCAGGGTTCAATTTCAGCTTATTCCTTCCCATCCAGCCACTCACCGACTCCAGGCACTTGGACAGGGTTTCTACAGCCGACCTTGGTGAAGATTTAAATGAGAGATAGAGCTGCATGTCATCTGCATATTGGTGACACTGCAGCCCAAATCTCCTGATGATAGCCCCCAGCGGCTTTATATAGATGTTGAATAGCATCGGGGAGAGGATGGAACCCTGCGGCACCCCACAAGTGAGAGGCAAAGGGTCCGAAACCTCATCCCCCAATGCTACTCTTTGGTGCCTATTAGAGAGGAAGGAACGGAACCACTGCAGTACAGTGCCCCCTATGCCTAACCCCTCCAGGAGATCCAAAAGGATACCGTGGTCAACGGTATCAAAAGCCGCTGAGAGATCCAGGAGGACGAGTAGTAAGAGATGTATAGATTTTGTTAAACAAAACAAAAATAAATAAACTTTTATTAATCTCACTGGGCACAGTTCAAAGAAAGTTAAAATGCACATTCATATTCCATATGGATATAAGACATAAGAGTACACCTCTTACACAATTAATTTCACTTGAATGTTTAAGGCATGTTGATTTGAAATAAAGAACAACTGGTTTTCAACAGGACTTCCAACAATGCTTTAGTAAATATACAACTTCCAAAAAGTCAGTGCCTGAGATTAAACTGAAGTCTATGCAGCTTATTGATTCATAAATCTGAATTGCCATAGAGTGCTTTTGTACACTGCTTTCCTGCTATATCCTTAGTGTGTGCATATGGCTGCATTCAGATTGCAGTTTACACCATTTTCCTGATGTCTCCTTATCTGATAATTCCCACATTTTATTTGATCTTCCACATGATGCAAAAGCCACTTCTGGAAATCTAGCAGAATGTAATGGAAGTTTAGCACTCATTTCTGTATTAATTGCTTCCAGAATATGATGGAAGTATAGCAGTCATTTCTGTGTTAATTGCTTCCCATTAACCAAGAAAACTGCAGGAGTAAAGTGGCAAAATTTGGAGCAGTCTACTGGAATACAGTTCTTTCCCACCGTTTTCATGGGGGAATCATGGGGGAACAAGCAGGACTGTGGAGTCGGTATGCCAGACCTTCGACTCTGACTCCGACTCCTCTATTTTTCTACTGTCTGACTCCGACTTCGACTCCTTCATAAATGGCAAATGTATATTAACTAGTAATAACAAAATTACTGTAGTAAAATGGTAGCACAAGGCATTTCATCACCACCACATGAATCCAGAGCTTGGAATAGTTACTTTTTTAAAGTACAACTCCCATCAGCCCCAGGGATTGGGCTTGTGGGAGTTGTAGTTCAAAAAAGTAACTTTTCCAAGCTCTGGATTCACGTGGTGGTGATGAAATGCCTTGTGCTACCATTTTACTACAGTAAATTTGTTATTACTAGTTAATATACATTTGCCATTTATGAAGGAGTCAGAGTCGGAGTCGGTACATTTCTACCAACTCCGACTCCGACTCCACCCAAAATTGCTCCCGACTCCGACTCCACGACTCCGACTCCACAGCCCTGGGAACAAAAGTGTGCATGTGCAGAAAGGGTAAGGGAGTAGCAGTATGTCCAAGGATGTTCACTGTGGTGTCATACCATGTCCACTGGTATGAATGAAATTTAACACAACATGGCATTATATCGGTCAAAAGCCACAGTTCCACAAAACAACAGGTACTGCAGTATGAAAGGAATGCTAGAAATTTAGATAGAAGCCCTACCATTATAATCAGTAAAACTAATGCAATAAACCCCATGTCTGAATGCAGTCTATGTGTGGCACTTTTTATTTTTATTTTTTTAAAAAGGGACATCCTTAATAGGTTCTATTACACCCTTTGTCAATCTATGCTTTTAGAGAGTGCTGTAAACTGTATTGTAATAGAGTTGGAGACTCCCTTGGAAAATTAATGAAACACTGAAGTGGGCACAGTTTAACTAGCAGAAGCAAGCTTGTTGCTTCTTTAGAATAAGAGGCATAGTGGTACCATGGGGCCTTCTTAATATCAACTGGCCCCAGTATCAAGTATTCCCTTGCCACCGATGTAATGTGAATTATTAGCAGATTGGAAGTGACATCAATTAGTTATAAGTCTGTGTTTCTGATGGAAAATAAAAATGAGCTACTGTACACAGACATCTCAAATCCATCTCTACATTGCCTAGGGATTTTTTGCCCTTTCTTCACACAATATCAATTATCAGTTTATAATATAATATTGTTGACTTAACAATGATATATTTCCGGCTGAAGGCAGAAATGCATTTTGCATTAATAAATTGTTTTGAAATGGGTTTAAGGTATATTTCATTATATATGAAAGGCAGCTACAAACTGTATTTGGTGGTCTCTCAATCACTCCTACCTGTGGCCTGTTTGTGGTGGTAAGCATTTATCAGTGTGGCAGGAAATATTATACATGTGATAGACATCTATTTGTTCTCCTCAAGCAGAAGTCCTCATACCTTATATTCCCAACACCATGGGAAAAATTCACTTGGTATTTTCTTTCTGGCAACTGTGCGGCTGTTCATAATTTGATGGAAAATTGATTAATCACACATTTAACTCAATGCAAGATCTTCTGCACTGTAATAAATTATGGCCATTAATCAATAAGTACAAAGTAATTCCAGGAGTCTGGAGACATGCTGGTTTCTAATAGAAAAGCTTGCACTGAGGCCTTCCTGCCAGTGACCACTTCATCTGAGGTATTTTGCACCTGCCTCAATCCAATTAGATGACATAATTAATGAATCACAATGTGCTTGATAATTTGTTATACAAAAGGAAGAATGTTTTGGCACATCCATTAAATTCTGATGTACAGCCCTCTACAAAGAGAGAGAGAGAGAGAGAGAGAGAGTTGAATAAAACCAAGCATGGGATGACAGTTGAAGCCTTATTGCTCAGCTGTGTATATTGGATGTATCTTGTGAGTAAATAGTCAAATGAGAATTGAAGGGAAGCCCAAATGAATGGGTTTCCTCTACTAGCAAATAATCGGTGCGCATGCACACTCACACACACATGCACACACACATGCACTTAAACCATCTTGCTTCTTTTCGGACAAATTAAATGGTATGATTAGAGTAAGTAGTCAGGACGTATTGTTTCCCAGGCAGTCTAATCAATGTTTCCTTGGTTAAGTATCAGTTACAGTTTTACATATCGCAGTCCTTTTGCACCTGTTCTATGGAACCAACAAATAGGCACTCAGTCGATTTTACAGCAAGAGAAAGCATGCTCAGATAAAAAGGGAAGCCAGGCCACTGGTAATTCTGTCACTAAGAGACGACAGGAGCAGATTTTGTTTAGAGACTTTGAAAAACAATTAGCTGAGGATTAGAGGACTAAAAGGCCTTTCCTAGCTGTACCTGGAAAATACTTTGCCCATTTAATGCCTTCTAAGCTGTCATTGTGCTTGAACTTCAGTCCAAGTGATTAATGAAAAGCTGGAGGGCACAGCTAGGAGCTAAAGTCTCAATTATGAAAAAGCAGTAACTAGTTTAATGTGCTGATGCTTTTATACTTAAAGTGACAGCTGTGAAAAATGGCAATATTTCCAATCATGCTTTAATAATTTATCATTAATTTATTGGCACGTCCAACATACTTTACTCCCAATTTTCTTTTTCTCCTTTGAGGTTCACGGTTGCTTGATGTAGAGAAGAACAAGATCTCTTGCAAATCTGGGAGGCTCACCTTTCTTTTGATGTATAGCAGCCCAATACCCTAAATCTGCTTCAGTTACAGGAGTGTGGTCAGCAACTGACTAGTACTGATATAACTGCTGCTGTCACTAGCACTACCACTGTTACTTCTACAACTACTAGTAATAGTATCTTTCAGAATATTTCCCATATCATCCTACCCATCAGTTAAGATCTTCTTCAGAGACCCTTCTCCTTGGGAAGTTGCAAGGATGTCTAATGGAGAGAGGTGCCACATGGAGTCCCATCCATGGAATTCCATCTCCCAGGAGAATGATCTGCTCCCTCAGGCCAAGTCCATCCTGTTGACCACAGCTTTGAATAGTAATTAACATCAGCTGCCTTGTTGTATCTGCATTGTTATTTTACCAGTATTGCTTGTTTGGAGCTTTTTTAATGTTTTGTTTTCTTATTGGAGATTTTAAAATAAATCTTTAAAAAATGTTTGTAAGCTACCTTGAAGAATTTTATAGTGGAAAAGTTGGATACAGTTTTTTAAATAAATAAATAAGTACTATTACCAACAACATTTATATAGTGTCATCTGTGCCATGCATAACACAGAACATAGAAATAACAGTGGAATGGTTACAATTTATAATTGGACAGACAAAACATCTAAGATCCTACTTGGATGGAAGTCCCTATCCTATTCTTCTAAGGATGTCTGTGGAAGAAAGGGGGGTTGACCTGAAGTCCAGGCAACATTCACATCTTAATCCAGGCCTCAAATGGTCTTATATGTCCAGCTCTGTGTTTACAAGTTCCAGACTTAAGAAGAGTGTCGTTCCTGTAAAGGGGCGTTTTTGCCTCCACCCAAACATAGGAGAAGGCTCGGGAACGATCTCGAAGCTTCTTATGTGTGCCACGTGGGATCAAGGGGGCCAATCAGGTTCGTGATCGAGCGGAGTATTTAACGCCGCTCCTTCCCTCAGCGTTTGCCTTTTTGCCTCGCATCACCCGCCCTCCCACCCTCGTCAGTATGGGCTTTGCTAGTCGCCTTAATGGGGCTGAGTAGGAATTTTTTGGGGGGGATCCTGAGTTCAGAATCCCTTTGGTTTTGCCTACTCCATACTGCTTGGGTTTAATTCAATTGGCTTGTCGGGATGGGTTGTGGTGTTTCAGCTTGGCTGGCATGGAATTCGGGCAGGTGAGGTATATTGGGTTATGTGGAGGTGGTTAAGGTATACAGGTAAGGGGCACTCCCCAGGGAACCATCAAAGCTTAATGCCTGGTGGCGAACTGAGGAGTGTCCTTGTGGGACCTGCTTGCGCATCAGGGTGAATGCCTGTACGGCGGGGCCATGGTGCAGAGGTTGGGACCACAGATGACTTCAGCAGCAAGGAGGGGGGTTTTCCCCCACGTCCTTGACTATGGAGTTAAGGTCTGAAGAGAATATTTGCCTTTAGAAGGCGTGGGAGTATTCCCACATTTGTAGGAGGCCTCACCTGCCCGAAGCAATTTAATCTGATGAATTGGCTTATCTGCATTTGATGTAGAATGTTATATTTAATAAATATAACATAATTCCAACTTGTGTCACGAGTCTTCTTGGGTGTGGGGGCAAAGTCTCCTTGTCAGCCAATAGGTGTCCTGTAAGTTCTTCCTACCTTTACCACCCAGGTTGGCAGCCACACCCTTGACTGTCCAGCCATGCAAAGTCTTGCCATCCCCCCACCAAAGTCTCTGTTCTGCGGTTCTAGGATTCCCTACCAGTGTTGGTAATTCCAGATCCACACTAGCCCCTTTTGCCTAAAGATGATTTTGCTTTACGAATTCTGAACCCATATAAATCAGCCTGTTTCTATTGTTGCAAATTGATCATACAAGTCCCTTGTTTGGGGGTAAAGATGTTAACTAACAAACATGATCTTCCTTAGCATGTTTACTCGGAGGTCCCACTGAATTCAAGAGGACTCACTCCCTAGCAAGTTGCTTTCCTTTGGAATACCAGATGGAAAAGGAACTGAAACATTCTGCTGCCTTTCCTAAACAGAAAAGTGTTGTGGTATTGGACACATTATTTCAAATTATGCAAATATCTATAACTTTTTTTCTTTATTCTTCCATTATTTATAAACCGCTTTTCTGCTTGAAGGCAGCTTACAACATGAAAAATCAACAATGCAGGTTAGCTAAGAAATAAACCCATTAAGATACAATAAAACCTTGCATCATATTCAGTGGTTAAAAAAGAAAGGCACTGCGGGACAGCTACATCTTAAACGCAATAATAAAAACAGTTTGTACAAGATGATTTTGCTTCATAATACAATTTATGTGTTGGGGATGGATAGGAAATACTATGCTGAAGGTGGGGGCTGCACCATCATCTGTTTATTTGTATGCTACTTTCCCACAAAATTGTGCCCAAAGTGGTTCACAGCTATTCAAAATTTATTAGAAAGAATTACAAATAATGATAATATCAAGCAGTAGCCAAAAATCAATCCATACAAAATTCCTTGGGAGCAGGGCTTGATTGTTACACTACTTTGAAAATGGTAACTCCTGGGGTCTCCTGAGAACTCTCAGTACCCTTAACAGACTACAGTTCTTTGGGGGAAGCCACAACTGCTTAAAGAGGTATGATACTGCTTTAAAAGTATAGTGCAGATGGGGCCATAATTAAATAACTGAAACAAAACAGAATAAAAAACCATTCCAATATAAAAATGGAAGAATAGCTGAGGCAAACTATATGCTGGCAAAATTGACACTTTCACAGAAGATAGCTTTATTTAAACACACATACACACAACCACCACCACTCAGATGATTTCATATCAGGTTACATACGGTTTTTTATTTGAATGAAGCTTTAGGCTTGCTCTTTTGATTGGTTTTTATCTGGCTCTGTTTTGGGTTTTTTAATTACGCTCTCTCCTTTATTATTATTATGCTGCTGCTGTTTTATTGTGAATTTGTATTTTAATTACTCTTGTGTGAGCCACCTTGAGGGCCTTTTAGGGGGAAAGGCAGGAAATCAGGGCCGGGTTTGCCGTGAGGCAGAATGAAGCAGCTGCCTCAGGCAGGGGAATCGTGGCAGCTGGACAATAGTTGTGTGGGACTGCTTTTTGTCAGGTGGGGTGCTGCAGACTGTCCCATGACTAGTGTTAAGTGAGATTCAACTATAACTCGGGGCAGGCTTTCAGTGTGGCTGCCCCTGTTCTGTGTTTCGGTCAAGATATGACAGGTGCCCACTACCTGCACTTTTGGGATACAACTAAAGACATTTTTGTTCTGACCAGTTTCGCAGCTAGATGATTAGGTCTATGCCATGGATGTCCACGTTGTATTTTCTTTTTAAATCGTCTTTGTTATTTTTGTGCTGTTTTTAACCGTTTTTGAAAATATTGTGTACATTCCCTGGTTACATATGTGGAAGGCAATCAATGCATGATAATAACAACAGTAACAATAATAATTGCTAGTATTGTCAACATCTGTGCATGGAGGGATGGGGGGGGGAGGGATGGCTTCTTGTCTTTCACCTCCAGCAACAAAATGTCTTGGGCCAGCCCTGAAAGAAATATATGTCTTAAATATTTCATTGAAAGAGGCATGAGCATATCTTTTATATGTGTACTGAATGATAAAGCGATCCTGCCACACATACTGAGTGTGTGACACACACACAAAAGTTGAGATAAAATAGCCTTTCTATGCAGTACCAAGACTGTAGCATAGTGGTGGAACATTTGCTTTGTGTGCAAAAAGGTCCCTGATTCGATCCTCAGCAACCCCAAGCAGGAATGGGAGAGACCTCTGTCTGAAAATAGTGTAGGCAATACTGAGATAGATAGACCAATGACCTTATTGGGAATAAGACACCGTCACTATCCCTAAAACACAGACTTGGTCTCTCTGTCTTAGTGAAAGGACAGGAATTTTTGTAGCAAGAGTGAGAGGACATCTTCTGAAGGCTTTCCAGGGCATAGAAAGGGAGTTCCTCTCATCCTGATTGCCATGAAATGTATTGCTTTCCCCCTTTTTCATGAAAATATTTTCAAAACCAATAAGAGGTGTATTAGGAAGAACCATTATTTGATTATGTGTAAATTTAAACCATGAATGAATGAATATTGCATTGCTTCAAAAATAATCAGCGATGTGATGCAGAGCTGATTTCAACAAATCAGTTTGAATACTGAATAATAGCAGGCATGATAGAAATCGAATGGAGAAAGCATGCTAAGCTCCAACTCCAGATGTTGACCATAACACCAGATGACCAAGATGCATTGGCTAATATTTAAATAATAAAAATGCATGTAGTGTTTTATTGTTTTCAAAGAGCTTCACACATGTTGTCTCAGTAGTATATAACAGCATATGGATATTATTGGCTATATATGTTACAAAGTGGATGGGCCTAAGGATGAGATGAGAGTGATCTTTGGTATGCCAACATTTGAACCTGCATCTTCCTGATTCACAGCTTACTCCCTTGTAATCACTCCATTACATTCATTCCTCTTTTTCTTAAGAGAAACTTAAGGATGCTATTATATCTTGGAAGTCTAGTGGTTGTTATCATGCTTGGCATCAGCATGCAACATCATTGGGCAGCTGTATCTTTACCATTTGGGAACCATCATCTGAAGATCCCCCAGTGACCCGGAGCAACACTACATCAGAGATATTGTAGAAAAACAAAAAGGTGCCTGTCCAATTATTGGAGCGCTACCAGGACTCACTGAGATAAGAGGAGGAGCACTCACAAAGAACCCCCAGAGAGCACTCTGATGAAGGCCCAGTAGTGGACAGCATGGTAGAGAGGTGGTGCTCACCTGACCTCCTGACAGCTGAGTTGCTGCTGTTTGCCAGGAGGGGCTGAGGTTGAGGGGAGGTTGTTGTTGTTGTTATGTGCCTTCAAGTCGACTACGACTTATGGTGACCCTATGAATCAGTGACCTCCAAGAGAATCTCTCATGAACCACCCTGTTCAGATCTTGTAAGTTCAGGTCTGTGGCTTCCTTTATGGAATCAATCCATCTCTTGTTTGTCCTTCCTCTTTTTCTACTCCCTTCTGTTTTTCTCAGCATTATGGTCTTTTCTAGTGAATCAGGTCTTCTCATGATGTGTCCAGAGTATGATAACCTCAGTTTCATCATTTTAGCTTCTAGTGACAGTTCTGGTTTAATTTGTTCTAAACCCGATTATTTGTCTTTTTCGCAGTCCATGGTATCCGCAAAGCTCTCCTCTAGCACTACATTTCAAATGAGTTGATTTTTCTCTTATCTGCTTTTTTCACTGTCCAACTTTAACATCCATACATAAAGATCGGGAATACTGTGATCTGAATGATCCTGACTTTAGTGTTCAGTGATACATCTTTGCATTTAAGGACCTTTTCTAATTCTCTCATAACTGCCCTCCCCAGTCCTAGCCTTCTTCTGATTTCTTGACTATTGTCTCCATTTTGGTTAATGACTGTGCCGAGGTATTGATAATCCTTGACAAGTTCAATGTCGTCATTGTCAACTTTAAAGTTACATAAATCTTCTGTTGTCATTACTTTAGTCTTTTTGACGTTCAGCTGTAGTCCTGTTTTTGTACTTTGCTCTTTAATTTTCATCAGCATTCGTTTCAAATCGTTACTGGTTTCTGCTAAGAGTTTGGTATCGTCTGCATATCTTAAATTATTGATATTCCTCCCTCCAATTTTCACACCTCCTTCATCTTGGTCCAATCCCCCTTTCCATATGATATGTTCTCATATAGATTAAACAAATAAGGTGATAAAATACACCCCTGTCTCACACTCTTTTCTACTGGGAACCAGTCGGTTTCTCCATATTCTGTCCTTACAGTAGCCTCTTGTCCAGAGTATAGGTTGCACATCAGGACAATCAGATGCTGTGGCACCCCCATTTCTTTTAAAGCATTCCATAGTTTTTCATGATCTACACAGTCAAAGGCTTTGCTGTAATCTATAAAGCACAGGGTGATTTTCTTCTGAAATTCCTTGCTCCATTCCATTATCCAACGTATGTTTGCAGTATGATCTCTGGTGCCTCTTCCCTTTCTAAATCCAGCTTGGACATCTGGCATTTCTCGCTCCATATATGGTAAGAGCCTTTGTTGTAGAATCTTGAGCATTACTCTACTTGCATGGGATATTAAGGCAATAGTTCAATAATTACTGCATTCCCTGGGATCCCCCTTCTTTGGAATTGGGATATATATTGAACACTTCCAGTCTGTGGGCCATTGTTTAGTTTTCCATATTTCTTGAGAATTTTTTGTCAAAATTTGGACAGATTCAGTCTCAGTAGCTTGTAGCAACTCTGTTGGAATGCCATCTGTTCCTGGTGATTTTTTGCTTCCAAGTATTTTAAAAGCAGCTTTTACCTCACATTCTAAAATTTCTGGTTCTTCATCATATGGTTCTTCAATGAATGAATCTGTTATCCTTTATAGAGTTCTTCAGTGTATTGCTTCCATCTTCCTTTTATTTCATCTCAGTCAGTCAGTATGTTTCCCTGTTGATTATTCAACATCCCTACTCTTGGTTTAAATTTGCCTTTCATTTCTCTAATCTTTTTGAATAGGGCTCTTGTACTTCCCTTTTTGTTGTCCTCTTCTATTTCTATACAATAACTATTGTAATAGTTTTCTTTGTCCCTGCGTACTAGTCGCTGTATGGTTGCATTTAGGGTTCTAACTGTGTTTCTATCTCCTTTTGCTTTTGCTTTCCTTCTCTCTTTAACCATTTTAAGAGTTTCTTCCATCATCTATTGAGGTCTTTCTCTCTTTTTAACTAGGGGTTTTGTCCTTTTTCATTTTTCCCTGATAATGTCTCTGACTTCACTCCATAGTTCTTCTGGTTCTCTGTCAACTAAGTTTAAAGCCTCAAATCTGTTTCTTATTTGATCTTTATATTCTTCTGGGATGTTATTTAAATTGTAATTTGGCATTATGATTGCTTTGTTCTTCTTCTTTAGCTTTACTCTGATTTTCAATACGATCAGTTCATGATCTGTACCGCAGTCTGCTCCTGGTCTTGTTTTCGCACAAAGCATGGAACTTCTCCATCTTCTGTTGCCAATTATAGAATCAATTTGATTCCTATGTTGACCATTTGGTGATGTCCACGTGTACAGTCATCTTTTCGGTTGCTCAAAAAAATGTGTTTGCAAGAAACAAATTATTGGCTTCACAGAATTCAATAAGTCTTTCTCCTGCTTCATTTCTGTCACCTAAGCCCCATTTTCCCACAATTCCTAGTTCTTCTCTATTCCCTACTTTTACATTCCAGTCTCCCATGATTATCATCATATCTTGTTTTGGTGTGTGATCAATTTCCTCCTGTACTTCTGCGTAAAATCTCTCCAATTCTTCTTCTTCTGCGTTTGCCGTCGGAGCATAGACTTGGATAATGGTTATGTTAATAGGTTTCCTGTTTAATCTCATTGATATCACTCGCTCAGACCTTGCATTGTAGTTCCTAATTGCTTTTGCTACATCACTTCTCACTATTAAAGCAATCCCATTTCTTCTTGATTTCTCATTTCCTGCATAAAATATTTTGTAGTTGCCTGATTGAAAATGTCCCATTCCCACCCATTTTAATTCACTCACGCCAAGTATTGTAATGTTGATACATTCCATTTCTTGCTTGACAATTTCTAACTTTCCCTGGTTCATGCTTCTCACATTTCATGTTCCTATTGTGTGCGTCGTACAACTCCGGACTCTCCTTTCACATCTGTGCGCATCAGCCTCTAGGCTTCCTTTAGGCTTTGACCCAGCTGCGTCATTAGTCACAGTGCTACTCGTACTTGTCCTTTGTTCTTCCCCAGTAGCTTGTTGAGTGCCTTCTGACCTGGGAGTCTCATCTTCCAGCACTATCTCGTGTTGCATTTTGGATACTCTGTTCATAGGGTTTTTGTGGTAAGAGGTATTCAGAGGTGGTTTACCATTGCCTTCCTCTGAGTTTGGATGCATCTTAGTCTGGTGTCTCAGCTTTGACCATTCTGCCTTGGGTGCCCTGCTAAGAGTCTATCCTCTTGGTCTAGACTCCTGATGGCATTGCTCTCAGCTTCTTCAACACTCTCAAATCCCCTCACCACATTAAGATGTGCATCCTAAAGGGGGGAGGTGAGGTTGGTGCAATACAAATCTTCTGGCGAAGCCAGTCTGGCACTCTTGCTGGTGCATTTACACCACACCAACTTGACCACTACCTTGCTGCTCCCCCTCAGCAACTCAGCTGTCAGGAGGTCAGGTGAGTGGCACTGGCCCATGACATTGTCCATTACTGTGATGGCCTTCTGAAACTTTTTATCCCTTCAGTTACAGTGAATACATCCAGTGGAAGACTCTTTTTTGCCTTTTAATTATTGAAAAGGAACTGTAAACAGATTCAGATTATCATGAATGGTTAAAAAAAGCTGCTGCACTTGCTGATGTTCCCTCTACCATACAGCTTTTAAGGGTGCTTCCAGATAGGGACTTAATATTGCAAGTTGGTCACTAAGATACCAGATTTTCTACATAAAGTGTCAATCTATATTAAATGTAGGCTGATATTTTGATGCCAAACATGTCATGTGGATGCTGTGAGAAACTTTTGTGCATGAGCAGCACCAATCCAATAATAACCATGTCCTCCAAATACTGGACACCAGTCTCTCTTTGCATCTGAAAATGCCTGCCTTTGAGTACATTTCTGTGAATGGATGCGAGCAGCAGATCTGAAGTTTATGTAAGATAGCTAGTGCGTGCAAGGTATGATTGCCACCCAATCATAGTATAGCCATAAGCAGGTGGTAATGCTTATCTCCATGCTGTGAAAAAAAGTTGGCAGTATAGGCCACACCCAGCTCTTAGGAATGTATATATAATAAAAGGCCTGAATGTGCATGCAAGTGTGATGGTAGGTAGCTATAGAATCCTCTGCATGTGACAAAGGGAAAAGGAAGCCTTGTCTAATTATAAGGATGCCCTACAAGCACTCAACTCACTCCTTGATTTCCTTAGCTTCTCCTCTGTGTAAGTCTTTGATGAATTAGTATGTTTAGCCTAACATTGAAGCTTGTATATAAAAGACAAGCTGGAACAGGAAAATTCTGGATTGCTAGAATTTGATTTAGGAAGAATTCAAATGAAAATAGAACATTGTTTTGGTTGGACTTGGGAGTTTGTTTTGTTCGTTGGATTTTTATATAACTGGTTCAGTGTGCTGTGTAAAAAAAAAACCCCAACAGAATTAGGATTTCCAACTTTTTACTGTTGGCATTAGGCCATACTGCCTAAGGATATTTTCATCAGGTCTGGAAAGTTACAAGCATGTGTTTTGAGAAGCAGTCTTATCTGCCATGTCTGGCCTGAGAGAGCAGACTTGAAGGTCAGACAGGTTGTCATGGTAACGGGAGATAACAGCTGGGAAAGTTGTAACAGAGTCCATGAGTTGTTTTTTCTTCTGAATCATGCCTCTGAGCTGAGAGGCTGTCTTTTGTGTTTATCTATGGAGAGAGATGTACCAGAAGGGGGGGTGACTGAAGAATCTCTACATGTATTTACTCTTAAGCCTCTGGCCTTAATGTCCTAATAAAGACTCTTAACATGCTCTGAAGACGTTTTCTTGCTCAACTTAACTCCAACGTAATGTATGCTGTTTCACACAACAACACACAAGCCAACAGTGGTAGCAGAGGATGGTTACGCTCCACAGCGCATTACACCGGAGTAAGTTGCTGGTCTGAACGGCAGACGGAGTTCCAGAGAAGGCAGCTTGATTGATTGTACCAGACGGAGGTGAGCAACATGGCTGTAAACCTGTCTGGGGGAGGCTTCCCGATGGAACGACTTAATGAAAAGAATTTTGGCAGCTGGAAGCCGAGGATGAGGGCTTTGCTGATAAAAGAGGATTTATGGGACACAATAGATGGACCCACTCCGGCGGTACTGACTGCGGTTTGGACGCATAGAGATCAGAAGGCGCAGGCTTTTATACTTCTGGCTCTATCTGACTCTCAACTGCTACACGTGAGAGATGTTACAAACGCCAAGGAGATGTGGGACCGGTTGGAAGGCATTCATGTGCAACAGACCGCGGGGTCTAGATTGTGTTTGGCATGGAAGCTTTATCAAATGTGCTTCACGGGTGAGTGCGACATGAGTGAGCATCTCACGGAATTCAGACGCCTGTTTGCTGAGTTGACAGACCGAGGCGTCGAACACTCTGAACTTCAGAAGACCTATCTGATCCTGGCTTCACTTGATGGGACTTGGAATAATATGGTGATGGCTTTCGAAGCCATGCCTGATGGAGGTTTGAACGTTGCGTTTATTGAGGAAAAACTGACCCAGGAATGGCAGCGGAGGCAGGAGGCGCAGAGAGCCCAGCCGGTGGAAGCTGTCAGAAACAAGGAGGAGAAATGTGCCGAACCGGAGCAGGCTGCCGAAAGCAGACAGGAAAACAAGCGGGAGCAGCAGCGGCTGAAGTCTTGTTTTGCCTGTGGGGCCTGTGGGCATCTCCGTAAAGATTGTCCAGTCAAGCGAAACTCCAGGGACGGAGGCTTGAAGCAAGGTAGTGTGAACTTTGTTTGTAAACATAACTCTCAAGATTTACGACCTGTGAACTGGTTGCTCGACAGCGGAGCAAGCCATATACTAATTAAAGACAGGAGTCTGTTTTACACGTCTACAGATGAGCAGGACTTTGTTTTACTTGCTGATGGATCACGGAAATCCGTAAAAGCACGTGGTCTGGTTAAATTTGACAAACTTGGACTAATGACAGGCTGTTTGTTCGTTCCGGACTTGGCTCATAATATTTTATCAGTGGGCAAACTGGTGAGTTGTAATTATTCAGTTTTGTTCCACCAAGACCAATGTTTTATAATGAGGGAAGCTGAAGTGTGCATGCAGGGAAGCCTTAATGATGATTCACAGTTTGTAATAAAGAGCAGTCAAGCAGGGTGTGCTGTGTTAAACGCTGAGGCACAGGTACATCAGGGCTGCGTCCATGAATGGCATCAAAGGCTGGGGCATGCAAACCTTGATACAATAAGAAAAACCCCTTTGCACAGTGAAGACATGCGTTTAAAGGCTTGTGGGCAGTTAATGGATTGCGATTCTTGTAATCAAGCTAAAATGACTATTGCACCAATAAACCGGGAGCCTGAGAGAACCACAACAGCTCCCTACCAGCTAGTACATGTTGATTTAGCAGGGCCAATAAATGCTTCACGAGGAGGTGCGAAATTCTACATGGTACTGGTAGATGATTTTTCAAGATTTTGTCATGTTTTTCTGTTAAAGCATAAAAGTGAAGCTGAGCAGAAGCTGAAACTGTTCATTAAGAGAATCGAAACTCAACACTTGGTCACGGTGGGGGCTATACGCTCGGACCAAGGTGGGGAATTTACGAGTAAAGCATTGAGTGACTTTCTGGAAAGTAAGGGAATAAACCAGAATTTCACTGCTCCACACAACCCGTTTTCCAATGGAACTGCTGAGAGAAAAAATAGAGTGCTTGGGGAAGCAATGAGAGCCATGCTGCTGGATTGCAGTTTAGGGAATTCTTTCTGGGCAGAGGCAATTCTTTATGCGAATTACATTCACAACAGGGTGTTACATAGTGCTATTGGAATGTCTCCTTATGAGAAACTTACTGGCAGAAAGCCTAGAATACAACACATTCAAAAATCGGGGCAAGGTGCTGGATCCACATTCCACAGGGAAAAAGGAGGGGCAAGCTTGCGCCCAGAGCACAGCAAGGTTTTGTTTTGGGATTTCAGAATGCATATTTCAGAGTTTGGTGTCCAGAAACACAGCAGTTAATTCTGAGCAGAAGCATTAAAGTCTCAGAAAAGCCTTGGGATCAAAGGGAGACAGTCCTTCTTACAGGAACAAATGACACACAAACACAATCACAGACATTTCAGCCAGATGTTGACTTTAAAGTGGAAGGTACACAAATACCTCTCAGAGATGCTTTGAATGAGCTCATTTCTGGAAAACGCAGATCAAAGAAACGAAAAGCTGAGGAAATGGAAGCTCCTGCGCAGGTTGTGCCAAGCACAAGCACAAATGGGGGGGCAGAGAGAGCCGAGGCTCTGGTTCCTTTAAGACGCTCCACGAGAGCGAATTTAGGCAAACCGCCTGACAGATTTACTGTGGGATTAATAACAAGTCCTGGAATGAATAAAGTTGTAGACATGGATCCTGAGACACTTTATTTGACATGTGTTGAACCAAAGTTTGAGTGAATAAAGTTTGAACTGTACTGAACTGATGATGCAATGTATTGAAATGTATTGCAAGATGTATTGTAGAAATGTGTTATTGTTGTAATGGATTTACAGACATGATGAAAAAGGGGGGCTGTTGGCATTAGGCCGTACTGCCTAAGGATATTTTCATCAGGTCTGGAAAGTTACAAGCATGTGTTTTGAGAAGCAGTCTTATCTGCCATGTCTGGCCTGAGAGAGCAGACTTGAAGGTCAGACAGGTTGTCATGGTAACGGGAGATAACAGCTGGGAAAGTTGTAACAGAGTCCATGAGTTGTTTTTTCTTCTGAATCATGCCTCTGAGCTGAGAGGCTGTCTTTTGTGTTTATCTATGGAGAGAGATGTACCAGAAGGGGGGGGGTGACTGAAGAATCTCTACATGTATTTACTCTTAAGCCTCTGGCCTTAATGTCTTAATAAAGACTCTTAACATGCTCTGAAGACGTTTTCTTGCTCAACTTAACTCCAACGTAATGTATGCTGTTTCACACAACAACACACAAGCCAACATTTACCAGATGCTCCACCTGTGCCTCTTATAGCTCTTTGATTGCCAGATATGCAATTTAAGCTATCAGTTAATCAATTGCCTAAATTGCTTTAATTAGGTGACAGCCCTAATACATATGTACATTATATAAACCAACTTTGAATAGTATGTTCAGTAGCTGTGTTATTTTGATGATGGAATCTTTATATATATATATATATATATATATATATATATATATATATACATATACATACATATATATATACATATACATACATATATATATACATATACATACATATATATATATACTGTGTTTTGTTTTGAAATATTTGTAAGCCACTTAGAAAATTTTGGCCAGTGACAATTTTGTTCTTGATAGTTGACAATCTCAACACAGAACATATTATGATATTTATGTATTAGGGTTGCCATCTAATTAAAGCAATTTAGACAATTAATTTATTGAGTTTTAATTAACAGACTAAATCTTCATGAGTGTGCATATGAAATATATATCGCGGTGGGAACCTTTTGAGAAGAAGCTTATGCTCCTGATTCTTTTGAGATGGTACATGTCATCTGAAGTTTTTATAAGTACTTATATTGAAACTACTTTTGACTAAGAGTTGTCCAATTTACTGAAGGCATATTTATTTCAATTGATAAAAATGTTTTACAGAGCAATCCAAACTAGGGTTAGGGAGCATCAGATCCACCACTGCATCACAAACTCTTGCATTTATGCTGGCTAGGGCAGAAGTGGGGTTTTTTTGCATAGGTGAGTGGCTTAGGCTGGACCCCTCTCAGGGGAATGGACAGCTTTGGATCCAGTAGATCCATGGGTCACACTTCTCAGCCCCTGCCCCGCCACACTGACCCCCATTTTAGGACACTAGACTTCTCCGCCTCTGCAGTGTCTAAACTGCTATGCATTTCACAGGTGCACCAGGAGCTTCTGCTGTGGCTGAGACACCCCACCAACAGAGATCAGGTGTTACCAGACAACCGCTTCTGTCATATCCTAACCACTTCTAGCAGTAAAGATCAGGGAGTCAGGACTGCACTCTTAGTTTAAGTGCATTTATTAATTTAATTAATACATTCAATTCAACTAAAATTAAATTAATGTTTAATAAAATTAATAAATAAGACATTTCAGCCCTGAGATCAATTTTAAAAATACATGGTGTTTAATATTGGATATCAGTTTGATGGGATATTGATGTGGAACATTTTAGTAAGGTCAGGATATGCAGAAATCTGTTTATTACTCAAATTCAGAAACAGATGTGTTCCATCTTCTCTTCTCTTTTAAAAACTGATGCTTGTTTCATCTCTCTTGAATATTCATGAGCACAACCTTTTCCAGAGTGCACTTTCACTATCTTCAGAGCCATTCAAATCTTTCAAGATCCCCCTTTTCTGCTGCTAAGAAGGATAAGAACAATGCTTTATTCTGTGTGAACAATGTCCAGAAGAGGGATTTTTCCATTTTTTTTTGCTCCCACTGTTTTAACATGACATTTGGAGGCTCCATTGAATTAATGCTACCTTAATCCAAATGTTATTTGTAGAAGAGGCACCAGGTATCTTATTGGTGCCATTAAATACAAAGAGGTCTGGAGAGGCTGCAAATCCAGTCTAATAAGCTCTTTGATAGTGTTAAATATGCCCTCTCACCAAATTCATGCCTGTTTAAATGGAGATATAAAAGATTATAAAATTAGACAAGTATCAGGTAAAGAGTGATCTGAGTCTGTTATTGATAGAGCCCAATATGTACTTTTAATGCATGTTACAATTTCACAACAACCTCACCTGGAAAAAAGGCTATGGCACATTCATGTAGCAGCAGTACAGGGGAATATTTGACCCACTAGATGTTGCTGAAACACATCTCCCATCATCTCTAGCCATTGTCTATGCTGGCTGGGACTAATGGGAAATGTAGCCCAACAACATCTGGAAGGCCACAGATTCCCCATGCCTGTTATAAAGGAAGCTGTCATATTTAGTTCAGACCATTGGTCCGTCTGTCTGAATGGCAGTGGCTCTCCAGGTTTCAGACAGGAGTCTTTCTTAATCTGGAAATGCCAGGGATTGAACATGAGACTTTTGCATGTGGGTTATATGCTCTTCCACTATGAGTTACAGTCTTCTTTTTGACAGCCTTTGGGTAGCTTTAACAGCTGAGCAATGAGCAAACATAGTACTTAAAACTTGTTATGCAGATAGAGCAGCGAGGAAAGCTGAAGTTTTGCTCATTATGCAAATATGAAATAGACAACACCCATTCCAACAAACAAAACTGGCAACCTTAAGTAAATTCCAATATGCTGTGGGGCTGGATTAAATGAGGCTACAGCTGTGGATTTGTAAACATATTATGAGCTACTGCACAGGGAAATAGCGCTGCTTTCCTATGTTCTAGTAAGACATACATCGTCAGCAATTATATCAACTCCACCCCCACTCAGCCTTTTTTGCATACCTACACATGGCAGTAATAAAAGAGCAAAAGTCTGCTATGCATAACAAATGGAAACAAATGGAGTAATGTGGTCCATGAGAAATGAGCTGCACAGCTACTGTTTAGAACACAATGGAGAGAAAGCAGAGCCAGCCCTCCCATTTGGCAGAGTGAGGCAATTGCTTCAGGTGGTAGCAGTGGCAGCTGTGGGGCAGCAGTGGCAGCTGCCTGATTGCTTCTCTTGAGTCCCCTGTGCATTCCTCTCTATTGGACAACAGAGCTGTATATGCTACATACAGCCCTGTAGCCAGTCTTCCTTGTTAGGTGGGGCAGCCACACTTCCAGGTGGGGCATTGGGGGGCCAGATGTGAATAGTGTCAGCCAATCTCCCCCCTCCCCTGTTACTGGTGGAGAGGATATGAGTGCCATGCCAGGGAAAGGGAAAGGCTATGATCTTCCCCTTCACTCCTCCTCCATCCAGAGAGTGTGTTAATTTACATGAATGAAATTTAATCTGTTGAATTGTCTCACCCTTTTTTGAGAGATCCCCAGGAATACCAAACTCCAAAGCCTGACTTTTCCTATAGCTACAGTCCCTTTTCACCTATGATATGTCCCGGTGTTCTGATTCTGGGTGGGGAGTGGTCTGGAAGAGGGTATTCTCTGTGGTGGTCCCTAAGTTGTACAGTTGAACAGTTTTAGGTGAATGCTGAAGACGCACTTCTTTATCCTGGCCTTTTACACCTGAGACGTATATTTTTAGTACCCACCCTATTTAAAATGGTTGTAACCTGCTCTGGGACCATTGAGTGAAGAGCAGGTAATAAATGTTATTTTTCAAAAAATCTTAGCATAGGAATCTGAATAATTCTGTGGATTTTCAGAATTCTGAGGAACTTGAGAGATCATGTGACTTAGGGGGTGATACACTTCTTTGAAACTTCAAGAGCTTTCCTGTATAAGCACACTCTTGATTCTAGAGGAAGGCCTGGGCTCACAGTGTACTGTTCAGAATGTTGCTTGGTCTTTTCCAGCACAGCTCCCAAGTGGCTCAAGAAAATTATCTTGACACCCCTATAGTCATAACAGAGAAATAAATTTGCATATCCATCTTCAAGTATGATCTTCAATTTGATTTCAAATATTTCATTGTGGTAATGGTTTGCACTCCAGGCTGTCCCACCCTATGCTCGTGGCTTGGGTAAGATGCCCCTTTTTTCTCTTCCCTATGCTTGGGCTATATGTGGGAGTGGTCTGTGAGTTCATTATTGCCACCAAGGAAAGAGGTGGCTGTCTCAAGTTCTCACAAGAGCTTTCAAGGTCTTCTTGGAACTTTCTAGCATCATGAGTTCTCACTGGGAGCAGACATTCTCCAAAATCCCACAAGATCTTGCAAGGCACAGATGTGTGGTAGGATGTCTTATCTGTGCCTATCCACTCAGTGAATTGGTCTGGTGTGAGGAATATCTGGCCTCAGGTTGCTCCTGAAGAATATTAATATGTGATCTGAAACTGAGGCTGCAGGAGAGGATTTTCCCTCCCCCCCAACTGGCAACTTTATTTTTATTTTATTTGTAAAAGTTCCTATCCTGCCACCATTAAGAAAAAAATATCAAAGCAGTGAACAGCTGAAAATCAAAAATAAAATCTTATTAATAAAACAAGTACAAAATACATCACAAATCACTAGATGAACTTTAACACATCAACACAGCTGGATCACCCCTCATGGAAAGCCTGGGTAAAAAAATGAGTTTTAAGGAAGCACCTAAATGCTAATTCTGTACATGCCTGCCTAATATTCATTGGGAATGCATTCCAAGTGGCAGATGCCACCACACTAAAGGCCCTGGTCTACAAATCTCAGGAGCGTATATGGTCTAAGGTTGCCAGGTCTCTGGCTTTTGCCTGGAGACTCTGGATTTTGGGGGTACTGTCTGGGTCTCCCTATGAGTTACCCCAATTTCAGGACTCTCAGCTTTCATTTTTTTTATTTTTAAATTAAGTTTCTAGGTGGTCTGGTTCAAGAGATATACACCAAAATGTCAGCCACCCCCCTGCAACTTCTGTAAAATGAGCTTGAAGCTGGCTGCTCTAACCCTGCCCTTTCAGGTTTGTAGCTAATAAGCGAAGTCAGGGTTGTGATTGACAAGGGATTGTTTGATCACCAGGCAATAGCCAGAACCCACTGCAAATTCAGAAAACTTGTTTTTCCTGCTTTTCTAAAAATCTCATAAACTGAGTAAGTTTATAGCTTTCAGCAGGAGCAGAAGTCTCTCTGTTGTGTGCAAGAGATCTATATGCCATTACAATGTGTTATGCTTTTCTAATGATGAGGAGTCAAACAAGTTTAAATTTTCCTGGGCTGTTGAAGAGGCCAGTGTTTTGAAAACCTTCCCAATATGAAGCTTTAATCCTATACTTGCTTTTCTGGGAATAAAGCTGCAATGCCAATCCCACATACTGGGAGTAAACCCAACTGAATTCAATAGGATTTACTTTTGAGTAGACATGGTTAGAATTGTGCTGTAAATTAATGGGACTTTTGAGTGAATAAAGCAAAGGAATGTGTTTGTGTTGTAAATCTTTCTCTCCCCCTCCAAGCCTATTTTTAAAGCAATTAGGCAGGACTTACTTAGGCGTCACTGCTTTTATTTTGTAGGAAACTAATACTGGTTTTATTTTTTTTAAAAAAATGTTCTGCCATGGCCAACTGGTTTTGACAACAAACTATTATATGGGGTGTGTGTATTTTACATCTTCAGTGTGTATATCTATGGAGTCTTTCCCATATCCCTCTGAGGAAGAGTTGCTGATTGGAAACTAAGGCAGCTCACAACAAGAAATAAATCCCTTTAAAATTCAATAACAATAAAACAAGTCTGAAACAGTTGCAAAACAGCTTAATGTGGCATGATTCTGAATTTTGGGCTGCGTGAGTGAAGATCCTTATCACCTGAGGTTGCACTTCTGTGCATGCTTCCCTGTTTGAGTAAGCCCTATTGAATACATTGGGACTTGCTTCTGAGTAAACATGTATAGGATTGCACTATAAATATCTTTACAGGTTGTGTAAATAATAAACATCTTTGACAGTCATTCTTCTATGTCCTGATAAATATCTGATTTCACACTATGGTTGTACATTATTATTTCCTCTACATTTTAAGTGTGTTCTTCTTCTTTTGGGGTGGTCATGGTTCCTCTCTGTTGTTTTTATCCTGAGGGGCAGATTAGGCTGAGATATGGTGAGTAGCCCATGGTCACCCAGTAAAATTTATAGCCCATTTCCACTTTAAAAAAATAGCTAAAACAATTTACATGCAGGCAAAGTTTATGAAGTAGATGCACACAATCCATCTAAACCACATCCAACTTGCATTTAAAGAGCATGACTTCCCCAAGGAATCCTGGGAAGTGTAGTTTCTCCCTCACAGTTATAGTTCCCATCACCTTAACAAACTACAATTCCCATGATTCTGTGGTGGGATTCATGTGATTCAAATGTTTGTTGAATGTGCTTTAAATGAATGGTGTGGATCTGACTAGGGATAATGGGCAATCATTAGTGAATTGAAAAGAACATTTTTTACAAAATACTTTTTTAAACAGGGAAATGGCTGTAGCTCAGTGGTAGGGCATATGCTTTGCATGCAAAGGTCCAAATTTCAATTTCTGGAAAAAGACTATTGCCTGGAATCCGGAGAGCCAATGCTAGTCCATGTTAACAGTACTGAGCTAGATGATACCAAATGGCCTGACTAGGTATAAGGCAGATTCCTTTGTTCCTAAAAATGGAAAGAGACTCAAGGGCCACAGTGACTCCAAAATTTATTTGTGTTCTATTTATAACATTTATAAACCACTTTATCATAAAAAAAAAACAAATACTTCAAAGCAGTATACAGAACGAATTAAAACAATAAAATTATTGGCAAAAACAGTTAAAGACAGGTATTTTAAAAACATTCAAAATAATAAAACCAACAATGAATTAAAACAGATAAAAAAAACACAATTGCTTCTACATGCCTGGATAGGCTTGCCTAAACAAAACTGTTTGTAGCAGATGCTGAAAAGAGTACAATGAAGTCATCTACCTAATGTCAACAGGCAGGTAGTTCCAAAGCGTAGGTGCTGCAACACTAAAGGACTGATTTCTTACTAGAGCAGATCAAGTATTATGTGGCACCGTAACATGGAAAGCACACCTTGAACTTGGCCTGGTAGTAGGGTTACCATCATTTTGTCATTTCAAAAAGAGTACATTTGGCTTTGATAAGTGAAAAGTAAGAGTATGCTGTTGCACCATCTGAAAAAGAGTACATGTACTCTTAAAAGAGTACGGTTGGTAACCCTACCTGGTAGCAAATCAGCAACCAGTGCAGATTTCAGACCAGAGGTATTATGTGCTGATAGGATCTCACTCGTCAGCAATCATGCCACAGCATTCTGCACAAACTGCAGCCCCTGGGTCAGGTTGTGCTGCATATGGATCTCTGTGACCTTGGCTGACAGGATTTTTTTAGCTTTGGTTTTTGCTTAGGAATGCTGACCGGTTGTGGGATGCTGGGTTTTCAGCCTCACTCACCGGAATCTTGTTGTGGTTGGTATGGTATTGCATTTAGGAAATCATCACTGTTTTTTTCTTTTCTATTTGCATTTTATGTACTTTTGACCTCACTTCTTACATCCATAAAAGCAACAAAAGTGGTTCCATGCGCTTAGCTCAATCCCCTGAAATCCACTGATGATACACCTTGTTGGTTGCATGACGGCTTGTTTCTATCCTAATAGTGATAAAAGAGAATTCACATACTGGGAAATGTGGCTTCAATTGCTGTTGTTCCCAAGCTACTGCCGATGAAGGTAGACCAAACCATGTGTGTTTTCTCTCTGTCGAATATTGCCCACTGGAATTGGCTTGGCTGTCAAAGTGAGTTTATAGTAGCCCACAGGGTAGACACGGTAGAGAATTCTTCTTACTCTTAGACATTTCTCAAATGTCTTTCTGAAGTGAAGGGTGAAGTTGGTAAAGAAGTTGGAAGCAGCCATGTTAAAAGGCAGGTGGAGGGCATTCCAGGCAGGGGGTTGCCAACCCTGCTTTGATATTGATATCTTTGCAGAGTATCCCTAGTCATGCTTTACCAACAGAAGTAAGTCCTATAGAGTTCTATGGGGCTTAGTCCCTTAGTAAGTGTGTTTAGAATTGTAGCCTTCAGGACATCCATCTTTACTTCTGTGTGCTCCCATCTAACATCTCCACAACACAAGGCTCCTTTCTTCCTACAATGGCCTTCTAGTGACTGGCCTGGCCTGAGGGCACTCAACCCCTTCTTGCTAGAGGCAAGTAGGCTAGATTAAATGTTCCCTACCTATGCCCCTAAGCAGATGAGAAGGAATGATCATCTGGTCCTGGGAATATCATCTTTTAGCTGATATTTCTATCTTAATTTCCAATCACAGAAACATTTTTGTTTGAATTGTATGGTTGAAGGAATTGTGGTTGATGCTTAATGTATGATGCTTAAGGACATAATTAGGGCCTGCCTCTGTGGTATCACTATGGCCCACCCCTGAAATTTCAGGCTTTGCAATGCTTCTGACCTGGCAAATGGCACTACTAAGAAAGTCTCTCCCAAGGGCTGAAGCAACTGGGCAGGGGTAGACAGTGTGTAAGGCATTCCTGGAAGTAACCTTGATCATACATAAACTTCTTTGGAGAAACAAGTTACACAAAGTCAATAGGACTGTTCTAAAACTGAGGTTAGGATTTGGAATGCTACACATGCATTGCATTTCAGAGAAACACATCTTTCTGAAGAGGGAGAAATATAATATGCATATCCTCCTCTCCTCTTTTCACCTGTTGGATTTATTTGTAAGATTTGTCTTGGAGTCCTTTGGAATGTTCACAATATTACTGATGATTCAATGGTTCCACATATGAAAATATAGCAAAGGCTAGTAATAACACTGTGTTATAATGGCCCGTAAAACAAGACATCCGGATTTATACTTTGAGAGCTCTGTTAGTAGTTAATCTACAGCTGACCACCTGCAGAGGGGAGCTGGAAGAGCTGCCTTTTGATCTTCTTTGTGAAAGGACCTTAAAGGGTGGGAAAAAATAGAAGAGAAAATAAATGTGGATGAACCTTAAAAGGTTTTGGTAGAAATATTCTGTTTGGAGCCATTTGGTCCTTTGAACAGAAAAGTCCATATTAAATGTATGGCTGGGGAGTGGGGGAGGGGAACATCTGTGTTTTAGGTCGAGCTGGATCAACATACATTTAATGTAATTCTGCTAACTTCTCACAGGTCACCCTGTCTGCTAGACTCATTTGCATGGTTTCTCTTCTCTCAGAGAGGGTTAATAAGGACATGACATTTTACAACCTGAAAAGAGGAAATGTATTCCACATTCGGCTTTGGCCTCACCCACCATTCATTCATTCATATGTGCCCCCTTATCACTTTCCCCAGAAGAATTAGGTCCCCAGGGGAGAAAGGTTCCTCACTCCTGAAGTAGATGGTCACTATATTCAGTAGTAGTTCTATGTATTTGTGATCACACCCATACCATACATTTAAAGAACATTCAATGCACATTTAAAGCATATCACTTCCCCCAAAGAATCCTGGGAACTGTAGTTTATCCCTTACAGAACTACAGTTCCCAGCACCCAGAATTATTTTTGGGGAAACCATGTGTTTTAAATGTGCATTAAATGTGCTTTCAGTGTATGGTATGGATATGATGTTAGACATCACTCCTAACTACTTTAACCTCACAAAATTGCAGCCAACTATACCCATCAGAAGAAAATCACCCTGTGCTTTATAGATTACAGTGAAGTCTTAAACTGTGTAGATCATGAAAAGCTATGGAATGCTTTAAAAGAAATGGAGGTGCCACAGCCTCTGATTGTCCTGATGCGCAACCTATATTCCGGACAAGAGGCTACTGTAAGGACAGAATATGGAGAAACTGATTGGTTCCCCATCGGGAAGGGTATGAGACAGGGGTGTATGTATTTTATCACCCTATTTGTTTAATCTATATGCAGAGTTTGGAAAAGTTACTTTTTTGAACTACAACTCCCATCAGCCCAATCCAGTGGCCATGCTGGCTGGGGCTGATGGGAGTTGTAGTTCAAAAAAGTAACTTTTCCAAGCTCTGTCTATATGCAGAACATATCATATGGAAAGCAGGATTGGACCAAGATGAAGGAGGTGTGAACACTGGAGGGAGAAGTATCAATAACGTAAGATATGCAGACGATACCATACTACTAGCAGAAACCAGTAATTATTTTAAAAGAATGCTGAGGAAAGTTAATGTCAAGAAGGCTAAAAGTAATAACAACTGAAGATTTATGTAACAATAGTCAAGAAATTAGAAGAAGGCTAGGACTGGGGAGAGTAGCTATGAGAGAACTAGAAAAGGTCCTCAAATGCAAAGATGTATCTCTGAACACTAAAATCAGGATCATTCAGACTATGGTATTCCCCATCTCTATGTATGGATGTGAAAGTTGGACAGTGAATAAGTGGATAAGAGAAAAATCAACTCATTTGAAATGTGGTGGTGGAGGAGAGCTTTGTGGATACCATGGACTACGGGGGGGGGGGGAAATTGGGTGTTGCAACAAATTAAACCAGAACTATCACTAGAAGCTAAAATGATGAAACTGAGGTTATCATACTTTGAACACATAATGAGAAGACATGATTCGCTAGAAAAGACAATAATGCTGGGAAAAACTGAAAGGAGTAGAAAAGGAGGAAGGCCAAACAAGAGATGGATTGATTCCATAAAGGAAGCCACAGACCTGAACTTACAAGATCTGAACAGGGTGGTTTATAACAGATGCCACTGGAGGTTGCTGATTCATAGGGTCGCCATAAGTCATAATCGTCTTGAAGGAACATAACAATACCCAAATAATGTCACTTCACCCATTATGTTTCTTCCTGGGACTAGCTGAGAGGGGTCATATATTGAAGAAAGACTGACAAATTCCAGAGATGAGGGAAAGCTCACTTGGACTAGAACAACTTTCACCATCATCCTGTGCATGGACCCAGATAGCTTTCTGGATGCACAGTGCAGTTGTGTGAAAGATATGTAAGTATAGTACTGTCTTATATTGGAAATACACTGACTTCAATGCATAACTATATTTTTCTAGCTATTGTTAAGAGGACGCCACATGGTCTATTGCTCCCATAGCCCTGTGCTTTGACCACTTGCTTGTATTTGCTTGGTCGATGTCAGGATTCACACTGCCCACCACACATGTTCCAGTGCACATCTAAGTGCCTAAATGTATATGCATATATTTGTATGCACATTGGCAACTCTCTGTACATTTGGGAACCCTAAGCTCCTTCTGGAAGGAAAGGCAGGATATAAGTTTAATAAATAAATAGATAAATAACTCTGCAAAGGCATGGAGAAAGCTACATATGTGCACACAAGTAAACACACATTATAGACATGAAACAAAATGCATGTACAGAAGGAGGGACATGACTAGAACCTACCACAATGACACCATCTCTTCCCTATGCACATTCATTTAATGTACAGAACCCTGAGCCAAACATCTGAAAGGGGCTTATGACATAACTATTATGATACCATCATAGTTATTTCAGTTCTTTGGACAGATGCTCTTACCTGACATTGGACGCTCTAAAAACTACAATAGAAAAAACAGCTCCCCTCACCAATAAATAAAAAATCATCACCAAACATGCAAGCCTCAGCCAGTATATGTGACATAAGCATGAAGACAGTAAAATGGCACTTCTCATTCCATATGTCCCACAGATTGCTAACACTCCCTCTTGACAGCTTTGGGAGTAGTTCAATGAAAGAAAGAAATCCCAATATTCCTGTTTTGGAAGAGGAAACTGAGGGATTGTAATGTTCAAAGAGAAAAAATTGTTCTCTACATTCTCTAAAATGTCTGGATTATTATTGTACAACCAGCTGCTTTCCAGCCTCTAGAAGCCAACATGCCAGCCCAGCAACAACCTGAGGCTCTTAGTTATAGCATGCTTGAGAACAGGCACTCATTTCTCTAGAGCAGTGTTTCCCAAACTTTTTTTTTATTTTTTTTTGTTGCTGGACTACAACTCCCATCAGCCCCAGCCAGCATGGCCAATGGTCAGGAATGATGGGAACTGTAGTCCAGCAACAAAAAAATAAAAAAGTTTGGGAAACACTGCTCTAGAGCGTGGCTGAGACCCACCAGTCACAAAATAGTGGTGCAAGTAACAACATGGAGGTGGAGACCTGCCTAGTCAGTTGGCAATTGCTTACATCATTTTCTATTGATATTTAATCCCTCTTTGGGCTTCTCCAGATGACCTGTTTATTCAGCATTCATCCTGATTTCTTTGCACAATGTCTGGCCTTTACTGAGCATTTCTTCTGATTTGTGGTTAAATGAAAATGAACATTCATCCCAATTTGCTTGTGGCATGTGTATATGTCTTCCCATTAACCATTCTTTCATCTCACACTTTTCATTGCATTTTCCTGTCACTTTCCAGACTGCAAAAAGTCAGATTCTTTTTGAAAGTGGAGTTGTCCTAGGGCAGCCTTTCCCAACCAGTGTGCCTCCAGATGTTGTTGGACCACAACTCCCATCTTTCCTGGCCATTGGCAATGCTGGCTGAGGCTGATGGGAGTTGTGGTCCAACAGCATCTGGAGGCACACTGGTTGGGAAAGGCTGTCCTAGGGTGACAGAGCACTTTAATTCACTAACGTTTCAGGATGTGCTTGACTTCCTCCTGCAAAAATGCTGACAGTCTGGAGGAACCCTTTTAAAAGGGCCAAATTCTTTGACGCTGTGATTTCCTTTTGGCAGGGAATTCCATAGTTCAGATTTCCTCAGGATAAGTACAGATCTTGGTTCTGGAGGTATTGTGTGACTCAGCTTCCCTATTTGAGGCACTAATATGCTGAACTGGACATGGTGACCTAGAGGTGCTAAGCGGAGAAAGCTTCTTTATTTTATATTTTCCCTCCTCCCCATATGAATAATTTTTAAACTTATCGTTTCTCACTTCTTCTCCCTTTCCCTTTCCTTTCATACTTAATTTTACCCTATTCCTACCCTACCAGTTTCCTTCATCTCTCCTCCCTGCTTCTTTTACACCCACCTCTTTCACCAATAAGTTTCCCTCTCTTTTTCTCTTCCTCTCTCTTCCTAGCTTTATTGTTATTTTAGAACTGCTGCTGTGTCTATCTAACAAAAAGGCAACTATGTGACCCACCTGAAAGTGGGCTGAGGAGCCCACTCGTGGTCCCCAGGCCACAGTTTGAGAAATGCTGTTTTGGAACAGAGGGATGGATGAGAATCTCAATTCAGTTTGCATTGTAAGCCAAATTTATCAAATTTGTACTTTCTGAAACAGTATGACTTAACTTGGATTCCTGCACTGAGCAGGGGTTTGGACTCAATGGCCTTATAGTCCCCTTCCAACTCTACTACTATATGATTCTATGAGAACCAAAACACAGCAATCCTTTAAAATTTGCACTTATTTGAATTTTGTGATGCAGTTTGCCAGCCAAACAATGTTTACATACATGCATATCTTAGGAGAAAGTGTCCATAAAAATGAATATGAGTGAAAATAACATGCAAAAATGCATTATATGATGAGAAATGGCTTGCAAAAATGTGTATGTTAGTCAAAACTCCCTACAAAAATGTGTTTATTAGGAGAAATTCACACTAAAGTGCTGGAGAATTTTCATAATTTCTTTAAAATAAATTAGCAAAATGTGGAGAACTGAATTTAAGATTGGAAAAAGGAGACATGGAGAGAACTGAAGCTGAGAGATCTTTCCATCCCTATTTGAGCAAAGGGGATGACTCCCCCCTAACCACTGTTTTGTCTGTAGCTCTTGCCCCATTAACATCAGCTTGAGAGCTGTGCAAATGTGAGATATTTGCAGGGAGGAGCATCACTACAGAGGAAACCTTTTCTCCTAACTGCAGCCACTTCCCCCCAGTTCCATGTAAGGCAATGGAATAATAAAATTTAGTAGACCAGATGGCAAGCAGTATCTAGTCTAGTGGTCAGATGATTATATAGACATCTGAATGTAAATATATGAACTTTAACTAACACCTACAAAATAGACAATCTCAGAGCAGTACCTTAATCACAAACAGTTGATCTGACTGATGCAAATTCAGTCTCTCTCTTTTTTAAAAAAAATATAATAATGACATATAAAATTTATCAAGGTAATGGGGGGGGAATCAAATATAAACAGTCTTTGAAACAATAATTTGCAAATCAAACTGTCCTAAATTCAGTCTTAGAAGTCAAATTGATCCAAAAAGAGCGGCCAAATGTGTTTCGACTCCCTTCATCAGCAGCTATTGTACAGCATGCAGGATTTCAATTCATCATCTTCAATGTATATTCATGAAGGATAATTCATATCTTCTTCAGCCACAGAAGAATATTTTGCTGTTCACCTGAGGGTTTAAAATATCAAAAGCTTCCAGGCTAAAACGTAAAAGATCTTCTAAACAAAATGAGTGTCAAATTGAAAGTGTCAGTGTTCTAAGAGTGTTCTCAATAACATTATTGCTCAATAATTTTTCATTGACTACTGTATAGGTTTTGTCCTGAATCAATTGTAGCTTCATATGGCTAATATAGTAAGTGTTGGCTTATGGATATTATATTAAAAAGAGTTGATTAGATTTAATTCTCTGTGTGTACTGTCAGATCAACCTTTATGCAAATACAGCCATGCACATGAAAATAAACAAATAAAATTAATAATCCACCTTTAAAAGCTGTTGAGAGCATGGAATGAGAACATTAAAACTTGTTACATGTGATACCAGATTCACTATTTATTTCATTATTGTTTTAAAAAGTTTATATGATAATAGTAGAAATGTATGTATTCTTTATTGTAACCTTCCCTCTACAAATAGCTTTAATTTTAACAGATTTGGGCCATGTGGAGGAGGTAAGACTCTCATTATAAGTGATGATATAGACACTATCCAATAGGTGCCCATAATAAGCTTAAATGGATCTATTACAGGAGTGCTGGTTGTACTGCAGAGAGCTCATTTTGGCTTTTCCCAAACTGCTTTATTGCTTGAAACACCCAGAGAAAGCTTTGAAACCACTTTCAGTAGAGACCCTGGCAGGAGAGAAAATTGAAGTCTACAGTACCAACTGCAAAGCTCTGAAAAGTTGTCAAAGAGGAGAGGAAGATAAGATCTTGCCTTATAAGAGGTCAGACTATTTGTCCATCAAGTCCAATATTGCCTACTCTGACTGGCAGTCATTCTCCAGGTTCTCAGGCAGGATACCCTGCCCCAGTGAGCAATAGCACTGCCGCATTTTGCACTAGCTGCAGCTTCTGGACCAACCTCAACGGCAGCCCCATATAGAGCACATTACAATAATCCAGCGGCCTGGAGGTAACCAGTGCATGGACAACAGTGGTCAAGCTATCCCAGTCCAGAAATGGCAGCAACTGTCTTACCAGCCGAAGCTGATAAAAGGCACTCCTAGCCGCTGAGGTCCCCTGGGCCTCTAGCATAGAAAAGCATTGTCAAACTGCCTAACAGAGAGGGCTCAGGTTTGGAGCTGGCTTCCAGCCTAGAACCTGAGCATGTTATAGCTATATGGCATATAATGGGTTTCTTTCTCTGTTCTTTCATTCTAAAGCATCTCTGTATAGTTCAAGGAGGCTGTTTTTTTTTTTAAATGTAACTTCCTGGGCACCCATCTTGCCAATCTTAATTCTCTCTTCCAGGCTGGAGTTGTTAGGGGCTTGAATAAGGCAGCACTCTCTCTCTCCCTCCACACACACACATTTACAGGAAGGACTGTAACTCAGTGGTAGAGCATTTGCTTTGCATGCAAAAGGTCCCAGGTTCAATCTGCAGTGTCTCCAGGCAGGGCTGGGAGAAACTCCCTGCCTGAAACCCCGGAGAGAGTCACTGCCAGTCAGTGTAGATAATACTGAGCTAGATGGATCAATGGTCTGATTCAGTATAGGGCAACTTCCTATGGGCCTATGTTCCCCCTGAACTGCCACCTCAACATTCCATAGAACCTCACAGGTCCTTGTCAGGCCATTTGGAGGGTGCTTGAGAATTTTTTATTTTTATGTTAACTTATGACATTATAAGAGGAAGGCAATGGTAAACCACCTCTTAATACCTCTTACCATGAAAACCCTATGAATATATCAAAAAAAGATTCATAGGGTCGCCATAAGTCATAAACAGCTTGAAGGCACATAACAACAACATGACGTTATAGACTTCGGCCTGGTTAGTGAGTCCCCCGAGTATGTTTGAACTGCTACCTTGTGTTGGGGTGGCCCCATTTTGCTTCCAAACTGAGGCTGTGAACAACACACTAGTCGCCAGAGCAAAGCCTTTCCATTAGCCACACCTAGAGGGGGAACGGATTGATCTGCCAATCAGCTGCTAAATCTCTGAAGCTGATTAAAAAAAAAATCACTCAAGCTGCTCCCACCAGGTTTTACAGTAAAAGGAGATGGGTTTGGAGTAGCATTGTGTGCTCTTGTTTTCAGAAGAGAGAGGTGGAGACACACTGGAACAGGCAGGACAGTGAATGTATTTTTACCATGATAGGTACTTGACCACCTGTGTTGATTATTAGAGGGAATGATTATGCAACCTGATTTCATTGCTGGGTCTTCCCCATTACCACTCTGAAGCCTCCCATTCTGATAAGTTTTGAGAAAGCATTGTGCTACACGCATTGGCACCTGTACTGACTGCACAGAGAAACTTTTGTTCCATGAATTGATAATCTGGAGCTTGCATTTCTATGCAGAAAGAAGAAAACATGGCATTTGTTCATTTTCACAGCAAATGGGAATGGGGATATAATTCTATGGGGACTAATGTTGTTTGGTTAGCTACAAACCATGTCTGACATTTACTGTTCTGCCTTTTTGTGTGTGTGCTCCTGTAGTACACTGTTTAGAAATGCTGCAATAAATCTGGGGGAAAAATTGTTTTTACAAAGTTCATAGCAGCATTTGCCACCTTTAATATTAATAGGAGAGTATCTTTAAAGTGAGCAAATTGAGAAAGTGGCTGAAAGTATAGTTTATAAAAGAAGATTAGTGGGTTTAATATGCACTGGAGAGTCAAAGAAAAATCTTATTACTGTATGGAGAAATTAGCTCATAAAGAAGCTAATACAGCAGGCTGGGGAGTAATTTTTAACAAGGGTTTTATGATGCACAAGTGTAGGCAAGCTAATGAACTTATCTTTCTGGTTATTTTCAGAATGGAGCAGTGTTGTGGTGGATTTCTTATTATTGTATTTTTTTCCAGTTCTTGTGCTTTTAAAAAAGTAAAAGACAGTTAATCACTCTCAGTAAAAGGAAGTGATTACTTTGATAAATTAAATAAAATCTTGAGCTTTGCACTTCACTGGGGGTGGCAATGAAGCCAGGATCAGCTGATAATGTTTAGTAAGAAAGCAACTGGAAGGAAGCTGTTTGGCTTTGTTATTTTGGGGAAAACAGCCAGATTTGGAGGTGGATATTCCTTTCTAGAGAGTATCTACTCTTGCCTAATTTTCCAGATTCACAAAGCAATCCTATATAATTTACTCAGAAGTAAGACGTACCCTGTTTAGTGGAGCTAAATGAGAGAGCCAGTGTGGTGTAGAGGTTAGCATGTTGGACCAGGACCTGGGATATCGGGATTCAAATCCCCACGCAGCCATGAAGCTCACTGCATGACTTGGGTCAGCTACTGCCTCTCAGCCTAACCTACCTCACAGGGTTGTTGTGGGGATTAAATGAAGAGGAGAATTACATACGCCATCTTGAGCTCTGTGGAAAAAAGGTAGAAAATTAATGCTAATAATAATAATAACAATAATGTGTATAGAATTGTGGCCTCAGAAGTAATGACTGAAGTACAGAACCTGATCAAGCATTTAATTTTATTATTGCAAAAATTCTTAATTATAATTACAGAGAAAGTGAAAGGGGAAAAACCCAAATAGCAATAATAGCAAAACATAATTATAAATAAAAATCGTTTAATTTCTTAAAACGCTTACTTCAGTAGCTGCATTGTGTTGATACTGTTCTTTCCAAAAATGGACAAAAAATCTTATTTTAAAGTAAAACACTTAATTTTGTTCAATTATTTTATTCAAGATGTTTATATACCACTGCATTACTGAAATCTCTAAGTGGTACTAATTTACATTAGTAACCCCTTTCCTGCCTTTTTTATGCCAAAATAAATGTCTATTATTTTGGGGGCAAAGTTGAACATGCTGTGTTTGAGGGTAAACATTCCTTTCTGGAGAGGATCAGCTCCTTCTGCCTAAATCACCAGAGCACACTTTTGTTTTAGCCATGCTGTGGTGTGTGAAAGAGCCGTGAGGTCCTTGACATTCATAAAACAGACATCTGAAGAATGTCATCTCCAATAGCAGGAGACCATGTGGGGGCGGGGATTGGTTAATACAAAAAGTCCACCTGTCAGCACCCCAGAATGTTTAAAGAGAATGACCACATTTTCCTGCCCGCATGTGAAAGAAACACTCTGGGTAAACCCTAGTCCCTCTTTATACTGGTCTGCAATGGCTACTGTTGAAATTAATTTAATCATAATTAGAGGGTTGTATCTGATTCAGAGTAGACCCACTGAAATTAATGTAGGTAATATCTATTCATTTCAGTGGGTCTGCTTTGAGCAGAACTAACATTGGATATAATCTAGGAACACAGGAACCTGGCATATATTGAATCATACCATTGGTCCATATAGCTCAGTTTTGTCTACACTGACTGGCAGTAGCTCTCCAAGGTTTCAGGCGGGAGTGTCTCCCATCACTACCTGTAGATGCCAAGGACTGAACCTGGAACCTTCTGCATGCAAGTCGGGGCCTGTCCATACAACTTTATAATTTGCAATGTTATTGCTTTGCATCCTCATTAATTCACTGTCATCCATATGACGTTGCAAACTAATATGGATTTTCGCATTCACAAATCCGCATTAGAAAAACTGATATACTTTCCTGTAGCGATAATCAATCGCATTAACATCTGTGCATTTGGACGCAATGCCGTGGACTTTCCTGCAATATGTGGTCTATGGGTGTTTCTCCATCATATGCCAAGCCCCCTGTCTCCTTCCCCCCTAATAGCCAGTTGCATTTCCGGTACTGAAGTTGGATCCACCCTCTGTCCATGCTTTCTCCTTCTTTCTTACAGTTCATTCCTGCTTCTGGTACTGAACTGGGGTACTGCCTCCTTCTGGCTTCTGTAACTGTATCACATTGGGGGTTTTTTGTTTTTTTTTTAATACTATTTTCCGATCAAATATAAAATCAAATGTTTATTGAATAATATTTCCACTTAAAAAGCTATTTTGCAATATTACACAAACAATTCATTGAAAACACTGAGTTTAAAAGAGGTTTTTAACTGAGCTTCCTTGGGCTGACAAGGGGAAGGGTGGGTAGAGGAGCAAGCTCTAGTTCTTTAATGTAGCATTGGCCTTTCAGCCAATCAAGCAGCAGGCAAAGCCTCTCTGTTCCTGCCCAACAGCTGATGGGGTTGGGAGGGGGAGCCAAACATACCAAAGAGCCAGGCAGGCAGATCTCTCTCTCACACACGTGTGTGTGTGTGTGTGTGTGTGTGTGTGTGTGTGTGTGTGTGTGTGAGAGAGAGAGAGAGAGAGAGAGAGTGTGAGAGTGAGTGAGTGAGTGAGAGAGAGAGAGAGAGAGAGAGAGAGAGAGAGAGAGCACTCTGTAAGTTGTGTTCTTTTCCTCCAAGTCTGACATGAATTTCTCTCTTTGCTAACTTGAAACTGAATGACAGATGATCTCTTGCTTTCTCCCGTGATGGGTGGTGGAGGATCTAATCAGAGCTTGGAATATTACTTTTAAAAAGTAATAAATTACAGTTACAATTACATGGCCCAAAAAGTAGTAATCACGTTACAATTGCTCTGAAAGTAACTGATTACTTTTTCTCAAAAGTAATCACTACAATTACATTTCAGTTACTTTTTTTAAAAAAAGCCTACAAGGTGCTGGCCTTGGCTGCTGCACATCTGAGTAGCCTAAAACAACATTAAAAATAAACACACACATACAGAGGTAGTAGAATAATTATTTTTATCCATAAGATATCAATGGTGGTCTCTCCACTGGTAAGGGAGGTGGGGAGGCAGGCAGAGGCCACTACTCAGATCTTTGCATGTCAAACCAAGCGCACACACACCCCTCAGCCAGTAAGCACAATCTCTCTCACTTAACCACCTCCCAGACCCTGCCCTGCCACCAACTAAGGGACACTCACTCAAGCAAACATTTTTCCTGCAATTCAAAAAAGTTAAAATACTGCAAATGCAGCACAGTAGCCAGAGAGGGTGGTGGAGGCCACTTTGTGTGCCAAGTACAAATACAGTATTCACTCACTCTCTCACACACACTGTCATCTTTAATCTCCACAGTTCTTTATCTCATTCTGCTGCTGCCTCCTTCTCCTTCTTTATCCATGTTCTTGCCCTCTGGCTCCTTTCCCCCTCCACTCTATTCTTCACCACCACCATCCATTTTTTTAAATGATTGTTTTCTCCACTCCACCCCATCTCACTTTCCACCTCCTCCCTTGTCACCTCCTACCCACCCACAGAGCATGAGGGAAGAGCGACGCTGCACAGAAGCCCAGTTTGAGGCACATGATTTTCATCCACAAATCAGAGGAGCAGAACACTTCCCCTGCTTCCCCCCAAAAAAGTAATGCCCAAAAGTAATGCTGGAAACATTACAATTACTCCACAAAAGTAGTAAAATTACTTCTAGTTCTATTACAATCAAAATGTAAAGGAATTACCCACTCGTTCCTCAAAAAAGTAATGAATTACAAGTAATTTGTTACTTGTAACTAAGTACGTCCAAGCTCTGGATCTAATACAATTTGGGGGAAGGAGGCATGAAGAGGAAATTTGGTGGGTGCACTGGGCAGAAGGAAAGCCCTTTCAAAATGGTAACAGTAGGAGATAGTGGGAAACCATCAAACACGGAAAGGGATTTGCCTCCTAGTTGGACAAATTCAATGGAATCGGGAGTAACTAGCGGCTCCCATCCTTAGGATACCCTATGTTATATGTAACAGCACAGACTTTAATTTTGATTGCACTTGGGGGTCCATTAACTTTGCTGTTTTGCACAGCCACAAACCTGTGCATGCATGGGAATTAAAAAAAAAGATATACATTACTACTCTCTTCCAAAAAAGCACACAAAAGCAAGTGACCGTTATGGACCAATCACTGAAAAGGGGTGGGCTTAGGGGAATGGCCAGTGCTACAGCAATTTAGACAAAAAGAAAAAAGGCCACAAGTATGGGGGAGGAGAGCCTGGCTGGGAGTCCAGAGTCTGTGAGTTCAAATCCCCGCTCGTGTCTCCTGGGTGTAAAGGGCCAGCTAAAGATCATCCCCACAGTGAGTGGCTCAGGGGTTACGTGCCCTGCCACCTGTGCAGCTGTGGGCAAGCTGCATAGTCCCAAGGAGCCCAGTTGCCCCCCAGCTGGCAGTTGCAGACAAGGCAGGGGCTGGCTTGTGCAGCTGTGGCAAGCTGAGCAGGCCCTTGGCAGCTGGGGAGGACTAGCCTCAGAGGGAGGCAATGGTAAACCCCCTCTGAATACTGCTTACCATGAAATCCCTATTTATAGGGTCGCCATAAGTCGGGATTGACTTGTAGGCAGTCCATTTCCATTTTTCATGGATGCTTGAAAATCAGGTTCCCAATATAAAATCGACCACAAACAGGACATGTATGGATCTTGAGGCCACCAGCCAAATATGGAAAATTTGGATTTTGCAGTTAGGTATGGATGGGCCCTCACATGCTCTGCCACTGAGCCACGGCCCTTCCCCCTGAAGATTTAGTTCAGGTTTGGAAAACGTTCCTTGTTTATTTTTTTAAAGAGATGTGCAACCATGCACATTTTGTAAAGTTTCATGAGATTTTTAGGGCACACAACCTAGTATAACACTGATTTCAATCGTTTTAAGCATGCTTAACACTAGGCTTCCAATCCCTGCTCAGCTATGAAGTTTTCTGGGTGACCTTGAGCCAGTCACTGTCTCTCAGTCTAACCTACCTCACAGGGTTATTGTGAGGATAAAATGGGAAGGGGGAGAGCCATGTATACCACCTTGAGTCCCTTGGAAGAAAGGTTGGATATAAATGTAATAAAATTAATAAATAAACTATTTACAAGGAAAGCTGTCTAGAACTGGGGTGTAGAGTTTACGTGCCCTGTCCTTTATATTTGGAATTTGATGCATATCATGTTTTTTCATTACATTTACAAGGTGCTGAAGAAGTCTTAAGTACAGTAACATAAAAAACAGACACCCATACTTTGGTGAATGAAATAACTTAAGGCCATACTTAATTTCTTACCACCACCCCCACACCTACACATGTGAAAAGTGTTGAATCAGACACTTTATGAGATCAGTCAGTAACTATGCAGTATAATGCTATATGAAGTATTTTATTAACAATCCACGCTGAACAAACATACTTGAGATAATTTGCTCTGTGGTCCGTTCAAAAGTGTTTTCATTAATGACAGAATCCTTCTACAGAGGAACTGGAAATATCACAGCTGTTCATCTTGTGGACTTCTGTGACTCTGATCACTTTGTAACATTGATCTTTATTCATCACTGCATGACTCATGTGACTGAAGGCTGTGATTATACATACTTGGGAGAATGTCTCATTGAATTTAATAGGACTTACTTCTGAGTAGTAATACAGAGGGTTGTGCTGTAACTCTCGAAACACTTATCCCCCTCCACTGACCAATGGGGATTTCTCTTGAGTAGTAGTGGTGCTGAAATTTCTTATAAGACAATCAGTAATATAATTCCAGCCAGTTGATAATTTTCATATATATAACAAGTCCTAACTCTGATGCACCAACATTCTAATATCTTTGAAATTAAAAACAGGCTGTGTTGTGACTAATTTTTTGCCCCCAGGCAGTCTGCAAGCCTGGCATGACTCAGCAGCCAAAATCAGGTAGTATCCACCATCTTTGTGTATGCTCAGATGTTGCTTACTGGAGCCCTTCAGTTCCCCCATGTCTGTTGAGTCACTCTGTAGACAAAACACATGCGCCAATGGCCAGTGAAAGGACATGAAATCGTGATATGTGACACTGTGTGATACATGAGGGTGCAAAAGAACTGATACATTAAACATGCCATGTTTCCAAAGGGCAATTTGGTAGCACACATGCTAAAATTCAACCATTGTTCAAAAGCTGGGAACACAGCAGAGCTTTCTTCTGAACTTTTATTGTAAATCATGCCAAATCACAATAGGATCAGTTTGCCTACTACTACTCCTGAGCGTCATCCACCAAAAACCTCTAGCTTTGATTGAATTTGGCATACATCATTTATTTATTTATTTATTTTATTGAATTTTTATACCGCCCCACTAGCATAGCTCTCTGGGCGGTGTACAACAAATATGAATGAATACAATAAAATCACATAAACAATACAAAACAGATATATATAGAAATCCACAATCTAAAACCAGATTAAAAACATATATAGAAAAAATTAAAATGCCTGATAAAATAGGAAGGTTTTAACTTGGCGCCGGAAAGATAGCAGCGTCGGCGCCATTCGTATCTCTTCGGGAAGACTGTTCCACAATTCGGGGGCCACCACTGAGAAGGCCCTAGTTCTTGTTACCATCCTCCGAGCTTCCCTATGGGTCGGAGCCCGGAGGAGGGCCTTCGATGTTGAGCACAGTGTACAAGCAGGTTCATATCGGAAGAGGCGTTCCAATAGGTATTGTGGTCCTGCGCCGTATAAGGCTTTATAAGTTAAAACCAGCACTTTGAATCTGGCCCGGAAGCATATAGGTAGCCAGTGCAAGTGGGCCAGAACAGGTGTTATGTGTTTGGACCGCCTGGTCCTCGTTATTAGTCTGGCCGCTGCATTTTGCACCAGCTGTAGCTTCCGGACCGTCTTCAAAGGCAGCCCCACGTAGAGCGTATTGCAGTAGTCCAATCGGGAGGTTACCAGAGCGTGAACAACTGAGGTGAGATCCTCTCTGTCCAAATAGGGACGTAGCTGGGCTACCAACCGAAGTTGGTAGAACGCATTTCGTGCCACCGAGGCTACTTGAGCCTCAAGTGACAGAAAAGGATCTAAAAGTATTCCCAGACTACGAACCTGCTCTTTCAGGGGGAGTGTAACCCCATCTAGAACAGGATGAATATCCACCATCTGATCAGAGAAACCACCCACCACCAGCATCTTAGTCTTGTCTGGATTGAGCCTCAGTTTATTAGCTCTCATCCAGTCCATTATCGCAGCCAGGCAACGGTTGAGCACATTGACAGCCTCACCTGAAGAAGATGAAAAGGAGAAGTACAGCTGTGTGTCATCAGCATACTGATGACAATGCACTCCAAAGCTCCTGATGACCGCACCAAGCGGCTTCATGTAGATGTTAAAAAGCATGGGGGACAGAACTGATCCCTGCGGGACTCCATATTGGAGAACCCACGGTGTCGAGCAATGTTCCCCAAGCACTAACCTCTGGAGAGGACCCGCCAAGTAGGAGCGGAACCACTACAAAGCAGTACCTCCAACACCCAACTCCACAAGTCTCTCCAGAAGGATACCATGGTCGATGGTATCAAAAGCCGCGGAAAGATCAAGGAGAATCAACAGAGTTACACTCCCTCCATCCTGGAGACTGTAAAAGTCATTCTTTTAAGAGACACTTCACACACTGCACAGTAATACACACAGGTTTGCCTGAGCCACAGCCAACCCTGGGAAGAGGAATTGATTTTTTTAATCATGCTGGAAATTGTAGCTCTGTGTGGGGAACAGGAGTCTCCTAAGAACTCTCAGCACTCTTAACAAACTTTGGATACTTTGGGGGAAGTCATGACTGTTAAAGTGGTATGATAGTGTTTTAAATGTATAGTGCAGATGTGGCCTCAGGCTGCCTATGTGGTTTAGAACTCTGATCACACAAGGTTTTATACCTATACATAGAGAGCAAGTTAGAGTGCATAGAACAGGGGTAAATAGAACAGCATGACCGCTGGTCAGAGATGATGGCAGCTGTATTCCAACAACATCTGGTGGGTCACAGGTTCCCTATTGCTCATTTATGGGCTAGGTTGGTGGGATATATATATATTTAAGCAAATATATGCATATATAGAGAGATCATTGATGGAAAATATTGGAGGAGGCACCCATTAGAGGAAGAAGGGAAAATTTCATATGCTTTATACAGATTACTAAAACAGTGTTCAGGTTCAAACATGCACAAAAATCAAATATGCAGGATGGATATAATTGCTTCTTAGGCAAGCAATATGATGATGACCTCACCTAGATGTTGATGTTAACCAAAAGGTACAGCTAAGCATGACTTTGTCAGAGGCATGTCTAGAAGTGGAAAAATCTGCTGGCAGGAGATGGTTTTCTCTTGCTTCTTCTCTATTTTGTTGCTGCTCTGACCAGTCTTGTGATTTTGTAGAAGCAGCTTGCTGCTGTCTTTGTTAAGATGTCCATAGGCTGTTCCAAGATTGCTGAAGTGTGAGAATCTGGCACTGAGGAGGTGGGGCACAGCCCTGTGGATTTTCAAGTGGAGGAAGTTCTGGATTTATATTCTAAAATAATCTGCATCCTCATGGTGATGAGCTCCTTCTAGGGAGTTAGTTGGTATTTCATAGTCAGAAATTGCTGACAGCTTTTTGGGAGATGGAGACATGGTTTCTTTTGTGACCTGGGATTCCTGGTCTCCTTCCCTTCCCTAGGCTATTGAAACAGAGCTAGCTCTCATGCTGAGAAGAGCTGGCTTGCCCTGGTAGTAGAAGCATAGCCCAGGCTCATCTCACTACAGAGAGACCATCTGCTACCACTGTTCCGCACAGGAAATGATCTCTGAATGAAAACAATTCACACACATGCACACAGTAGGTTGCTTCCTGAAGAAAAACAGAGGTATATGGCTACTACTGATATACAAGACACAATATATAATTAAAAGGATGCAGAGAGCATTCAGGTGGGTAGTTCAATGCAGAATCAGCTAAACTGAAATGCTGCAAGGTAAAGATTATAATAAACAAATGGAGATGCAACCTGATCCTGTCTTTCTGCTTTAAAAGCTCAAGCGCCAGTAGAAGCTTGCACGACATCTTGCAACAGGCAAGTGGAGGATGATGGTCAGAGACCACTCACAATGCAAAGGCATGAAACAAAGGTGTACCTTTACAGCAGGGGTAGCCAACATGGTGCCCTCTATATACAGAGACTGCGGCCCTACCTTCCTACACATCTGCTCCCACGAGTGATACATGCCCTGGTCTCTTCTTGCTTAGACTACTGTAATGCGCTCTGCGTGGGGTTACCCTTGAAAACAATCTGGAAATTGCAGCTGGTACAGAATGCAGCGGCATGCTTAATTAAGCATAGCCGCCGCCGGGATCACATCACCCCGGTGTTAACAGACCTACACTGGTTACCAGCTGTTTACCGGGCCCAATTCAAGGTGTTGGTACTGACCTTTAAAACCCTATATGGTTTCGGCCCAGTATATCTGAAGGACCACCTCCAGTATCACCAATCAGGCCGCCTTACAAGATCAGCCACACAGGACCTCCTCTCGGTCCCACCGGTCAAAACAGCTAGACTGGTGCGGACCAGGGAGAGGGCGTTCTCGGTTGTGGCCCCCACCCTCTGGAACTCTCTCCCTTATGATCTCCGACATGCCTCCTCCCTGGTGGGTTTTCGCCGAGCTCTTAAGACCTGGCTATTCATGCAGGCCTATAGGAATTGTGGGGTGGATTAGCTTTTTGATATATTATTGGATGTTTTCTGATGTTAGATTAATTGATAATTGTGTTTTGATTGTTTATTGTATTTTCATATGTTGTTGTAAGTCGCCTAGAGTGTCCGATAACTCGGACAGATAGGCGACTAACAAATAAAATTTTATTATTATTTTATTATTATATGTTCTTGGATTCCCACCAACTCAAGATAGCATGGCCAAGGGCCAGGGGTTATAGGACTTGTAGTCCAAGAACATATAGTAAACACCATATTGGCTACTCCTGCTTTATAGCAATGCTGCATGCCAAGACAGAACTAAGTTCTTTGCTCTTCTGTTCAGTAGCAACAGCATATGAGACTGGGCTGTGGGGATGCGTTAGAATTCTGCCCAATTTGTACTTGGTATTGAATTTTCCATTATTTCGCTTATTCTCTGTCATCACAGATCAGATTTTTATGTAGTGATTTTCCATGGCTATTTTTGAAAACAGGTTTTTTCCGTCTCTAAATACTGATATTTTATTGATATTTCCTTTCAAAATATCAATCTATCCTCTAAAATGATATATATATTGTTTTAAAATATCAATATTAATATCAAATTAACAGCAGCTAGCAGACAAAGAAGGAACTTGAATCTGTAACATCAACCGTAAAGTTGACGGAATGCTTTCAATCCGGCACCAGCCAACGGATTCAATCCCTACTGGACTGTAAATAGTCTTCAGTGCAGTTTCTGTATCACAGCTAAATTCTCCTTTCTGAACAGCAACAATGTTCAAATCATTGATTAGCTGTGACACTTGGATATACTTCTGCCCACTGCTTCTGAAAATTTAAGAGATGGCTGTGGGGAGATTGTGGATGCTGCATATAGTTCTGTGGTGTTGTAGATCTGCTTATGACACCTTTTTTCAGGGCTGGTCCTATCAATAGGCAAAGTGAAGTGACCACCTCAGGCAGCAGATGTTGGGAGGCAGCAGCAGCAGCAGCAGCCACCTGGCTGCCCCTTCTAAGTTCCTCTGGTCAGTTACCTGCATTGGAGGACAGAGCAGTGTATGTTCAACAACCTGTGCTGGGCACCCTAAACTAGCCAGCTGCCTCAAATGTAGTGGGGGATGCCATTCCATCACGGGTGTTGAGTAAGATCCAACTCTCAGACCAGTCAGCTTCTGAACACAGAATGGGCACGAGCAGAGCTTGGAAGATTACTTTTAAAAAGTAATAAATTACAGTTACAGTTACATGGCCCAAAAAGTAGTAATTACTGTTACAATTACAATTGCTCTGAAAGTAACTGATTACTTTACTTTTCCTCCAAAGTAATCACTACGATTACATTTCAGTTACTTTAAAAAAATGCCTACAAGGTGCTGGCCTTGGCTGCTGCACATCTAAGTAGCCTAAAACAACATTAAAAATAAACAAACACATACAGAGTTAGTAGAATAATTATTTTTATTCATAAGATAGCAATGGTGGTCTCTCCGCTGGTAAGGGTGGTGGGGAGGGAGACTGAGGCCACTACTCAGATCTTTGCACGTCAAATCAATAGCAACCCCCCACTCAGTCAGCCAGCATAATCTCTCTCACTTAACCACCTCCCAGAACCTGCCCTGCCACCAACTAAGGGACACTCACTCAAGCAAACATATTCCCCTGAGATGCAAAAAAGTTAAAATACTGCAAATGCAGCACAGTATCCAGAGAGCGTGGTGGAGGCCACTTTGTGTGCCAAGTGCAAACACAGTATTCTCTCTCTCTCACACACACACGCACACGCACATGCACACACACACGCACACGTCATCCTTCACCTCCACAGTTCTTTATCCATTCTGCTGCTGCCTCCTCCTCTTTTATCCATGTTCTTGACCTCCGGATCCTTTTTCCCTCCACTCCATTCTTCACCACTATCCATTTTTTAAAATAATTGTTTTCTCCACTCCACCCCGTCTCACTCTCTGCCTCCTCCCTCGTCACCTCCTACTCATTCACAGAGCATGAGGAAAGAGCGACACTGCACAGAAGCCCAGTTTGAGGCACATGATTTTCATCCACAAATCAGAGGAGCAGAAGACTTCCCCTACTCTCCCCCCCCAAGTAATGCCCAAAGGTAATTCTGGAAATGTTACAATTACTCCACAAAAGTAGTAAAATTACTCCTAGTTCTATTACAATCAAAATGTAAAGGAATTACCCACTCGTTACTCAAAAAAGTAATGAATTACAAGTAATTCGTTACTTGTAACTAGTTACTTCCAAGCTCTGGGCACGAGGCACCATCTTGTCCTTCAGTTCAAGCAGCAAAATGTCTTGAGTGAGCCCTGCCTATTTGAGCAATGGATTGCTAGTATGAAAACGGATCTATTTTTCCACTTTCAAATCTGTCGCCTAATTGTTTTTGAAGTGAACAGTTTCATTTGAAGTACTTATTTCTTTAGTGAAGTTTCCTTAAGAATGCTGTTGACATATGCCCCTCTTCCCCAGTAAGATCTGCTGGTGATACTTTGCTCAGGGTACCAGTTTTTACAGATATAAGATCATAGTTAAGCTATGGAATCCATTCCCACAAGATTTAGTGAAGGCCACCAACTTGGATGGCTTTAAAAGAGGATTCCACAAATTCTTATAGGGAATAAGGTTCTCAATAGCTACTAGTCATGATGATTATATATTATCTCCAGGATTAAAGGCAGTATGCCTGTGCATACCAATTTCTGGGAATCACAAGTGGGGAGAGTGCAGTTGCACTCAGGTCTTGCTTGTGGGCTTCCCATAGCCATCTGATTGGCCACTGTGAGAACAGGATGCTGGACCAGAAGGGCCATTGGCCTGATACAGCTGGGCTCTCCTTAGGTTCTTATAACATATACTACAACTCTAGACCTCTGAGAATGGAACACTCAAGCAAGAACACACTTCAGCGCTAGGTATGCAAGGAGAGACATGTCACTGAGAGCTCTGGTTCTTTTCTTTTTTCCAAGAAGGCCAATCCTGGAGCAGCCAGAGCTTGGAAAAGTTACTTTTTTAAACTACAATTCCCATCATCCCCAGCCAGCATGGCCACTGGATTGGGGTGATGGGAGTTGTAGTTCAAAAAAGTAACTTTTCCAAGCTCTGGAGCAGCTGCGTAAATTTTGCTTATTCATCATGGCAGGTGTGGCATGTTAATCGCCAGGGTATTAAGAGATATGGGAAGCAGGGAGGTCAGTCTCCATGACTGAGATTCTTCTAGAAAGAAATCTTAGAAACAACAAAAACAGATGAAGAAATCTTAAGTATTCGTTCATTCAAATACCAATAAAGTCCAGCCATAAGGACACAGGATAGGTTTGGGACTCTGAGCTGCGCATATGTGACAGGAAAGGGTGGGAACTCCACCTGCTCACAGCCCTGCTCTATTAAAAGCAACTAATCCTCATAAAACTGACCTTTCTGCTTTTTACCCCCATCTCTAATTTCCTGCATTCCTCACACTCCTCTTTTCTCACTTCTTCCCATCCAGTTTGCTTTTCAACGTGCTGTTTCATAAACAGATGTTATAAATTACCTTTCTTGTCTCTGGTAACTCATCCCACATGCCTTATGTCATTTTATGAAATAGTTTTCCTTAACCTTTCCATTTGCCTCTCTTTCCCAATGCTTAGAATATAGTCTCATTTTTTTCTCTTTCAAGTATTTTTCCCCTTACAGAAAACAACGTACTGTAGATAAATAGCAAGAACTTTAATGCAATCCAGAAGCATGGAAGACCTTCTTGTCTCCTCCTAGCTGTGAGAGCAGAATTTGCCCCTGCATTACACTCTTATGAAACATGACAATAAACTAAAAGTAAAACCAACTGCAATGGCCAGTTGTATTTTCTTTAAAGATCTGAAATAGTGTGGGATCTCTGGTTTCAAACTTTTCTCTGACTTGGTTAGACACCTGGTTTTTCATAATAAAATGACAGTTTTTTGAAATGGCTTTTCAAGTAACCAGTTCCTGTCATTTTGTAACATATGTGTTGAATTATGACAGCTGTATAAGATGATTGTTTTATTGTAAAGCATTGTTTTATAATGGGCTCTTCCCAACACTCTATCTCTTTGTCACTCTTTTGGTGTCATTCTTGAGTATGGTGGCAAAGACTTGTTCTCTGCTTCCCTGGGGACCAGACTCTGTCTAATGGATGTAAGTTACAGGAGAGTAGATTTGGGTTTAACATTAGAGAGAAAGGTCTTGATGTTAAAAGATCAGTTTGACAATGAAACCATTGCCTAGAGGCATGGTAGGTTCTCCCTTGCTGAACATCTTCAGCCAGATGCTGGACAGCTATCTAATGGGAACATAGGAAGATACCTTCTACTGAGTCATTGGTTCATCTAGCTCAGTAGATGGAGTGGCTCTCCAAAGTTTCAGACAGGGCTTTCCCAGGCCTGCCTAGAGATGCTGGGGATTGAACCTGGGACCTTCTGCATGCATGTCAGATGCTCTACCACCACTGAACTATGACCCAGAGAACCTTCCCAGAACTTTAGCTCTAGATGCTCTGCATCAAGCAGGGATTGGGCATGATGATCTACAAGTCTTCCTTCAATTTGCTACTTCTCCCAGGAATCAGCTTCAAAAAAAAGGAATAGCACTAAAGACTTCTGAGTTTGCCATTTTCCAAAGATGGGTTGGTGAGAGAGCCACCTGGGTACAGACTCCTGCGGAACCTGGAAGTCTGCACTCAGACAAGGACTGCTGGTATGGCTGTACCCATCAGCTTTCTCCCTGTGCTTGGGAACGTTGGGGGAGGAAGAAGAGAGTGAAGCAGCAGCAGCAGCAGTGGACACCATGGGATGGATCTGGCAGAGTGAAGTGAACTAGTTGCAGACGAGGAAGGGGATGAATTTGGAAAAGAGAGATGGGATGGAGACAGGGAGTCCACATTTGCATGCCATGTACCAGGCAAGCAGGAGGCATTTCACTTTCTCTTAAACTAAAATGCCTTGTCCTGATCATGAAAACGAGAGATGCCATCAGGAACAGGTACAAGCAGTCATGAGAAGCGACTGGATCAGGGCTTCAGTGTTAGGCCTTTACCTTCACCCCTCCCTCTCAATTTCCTATCCTGAATTGTCTCTTCTTCACTGCTATTTGCCTCACTGGGGAAAGGCTAAAAAATATTTACATTTATATCCAAACTCTCCTCCAAGGAGCTCAAAGTGCTGTACCTTGGTTCTTGCCCTTCCCTTTTATCCTCACGACAACCCTGTGAGGTGAGTGATTGGCTCAAGGTCACCCAGTGAGCTTCATGGCTGAGTGGGGATTTGAATCCTGGTCTCCCAGGTCATAGTCCAACACTCTACCCATTATATAACACATTGGCTCTCACACTATATGGGTTTCTGTATGTCTTCCTTGAAGGGAAGAGGCTTCTTTTTAGGGAAGAATTTATAATGGAAATAAGGGAGGGAGCAATAGTTTCAAGAGAAGGATTTTTTTCCAAAAAACACCAAAAACTTTCTTTTCTATCCTTCTGAAACCAGAGGTATAAAGTATTGAAGGGCTCAGATTTGGGATTGGCTGCTGTTCCCAAGCTTCAGTGTTTCATTGGTATATGTAGCAGGAGGGGGCATTTCTGGAGAGTGGGAAAGTGAAATTCTCTCCTTTTTTCCTTCCTCTTTTTTGAAGCCTCCTGAAATAGCATAAGAATGGGTTGGGGTTTTTTTACCTCATGGTCATTCCCCCAACCCTAATCCCCCACTCCATGATAATATAATCTTAAGGCTTGAGCAGGCCAATTTCCCCCTCCACTTTCCTTTATTTTCTTCAACTGACACACTCACAGTTCTGTGGCAAAGTGCCCTAACAGCCCATTGGACAGGTCTCGGAGCTTTTTGCGGGGCAGGGAGCATTTGGACTCTTTTCTTGTAAGTTGCAAACATATGCTTCTGTGTAGGAATCCAGCGATGTGTAGAAACCACTGTGTTTTGTTTTTGTTTTTTGGCTGGCCCTGTTTTGCTTCCAAATTGGTAGGGATGGGGCCACCCAAGTTTAATATTATAGGGGATGATTGTTAGATAGAATCATAGGAAGTTGTTTTATACCAGATCAAACAATTGGTCCTGCTAGCTCAGTATTGTCTACACCAGCCTTTCCCAACCATTGTGCCTCCAGATGTTGTTGGACCACAATTCCCATCTCTCCTGACCATTGGCAATGCTGGCTGAGGCTGATGGGAGTTGTGGTCCAACAACATCTGGAGGCACACTGGTTGGGAAAGTGAGTGACTGGCAGTGACTCTCCAGGGTTTCAGACAGGGGACATTCCCAGCCTTGCCTGGAGATGGCAGGGATTGAACCTGGGACCTTCTGCAAGCAAAGCAGATGGTCTAGCACTGAGCTATGGCCCTTCCCTCTAATAGGAGTGAAATAATTCAGATAGCCCGAACATATGGACAAGGGCGTTTTGGATAATGAATTTTTCTATTTATGGTCTTAAATTAAAGCCATCTTTAGTGATAGCCAGCAATTATAATGTCTATAATTGCTAACATGACAGACATTAGCCACAATACAGAAAACTATTTTTAAATATGCCCAAGGACTTCCTCACATCCTGTTTGTTTCCTTTTACCCCTTGCAACAGGGTACATGTGCACTATAACAAACAGAAATTCACCTGAAAGAAGTGCAGGTCCAAAGATCTGCTGCATGTAAAGAGCTAGTCATTCTCTGAATTGTGATCAGTATCTCTGCTCAGAAAAATAATAATAAAAATCCCTGTTCTGTTAGATGGACAGTGTGTCTTAACAAAATATGTCTGGGACACAAGGTGAATAGCTAATAAAGCAATGTTCTATTGAAAACTGTCTTCAGTTTTCCAATTCCCTCAAGGAAACTAATGTGGATTCCAATTAAACTGAATATTTGATAAGCAAACAATGAAAAGAATATTTGATATGCAAGCTTGCCAGTTGAAAACCAAAATCTGACAATTGGCTTTCTAGTTAGACAAAGTCTGCTAAAACCTTAAAAAGGCAGAGAAGAAAATTGTAACAAAGTGTATATGTATATACAGTACATGGAACAGAATAATAATCATGATAGGAGAATTGAGTCCAATTTCTACTTGGACATCTCACTGAGATTTCAACTCAGTATACCCAATCTGAAGTTTTCATCCTCTACAAACAGGAGTGGGGAACCACATCAGTCCAGTGGGCTGGATCCTGAGCTCCCCCATCTCTGGTGGGCCACTTAAACATATGATTGGGCCCTCACCTGTCAATCACCTCATACCAAGGTGACCAATTTTTCCTTTGTGGTGCAGCTTGAACTGTTCCGCATTGAGTTCAAGCCCTACTTTTGACAGTGATAGGCTCCACTTGGAGCTCCCAACAGTTTGACAATAGGTGAAATGAGCATTTTCTGCTGTTGCCCCTGCACTTTGGAATGCCATTCCCTCTGCCATACAGGAAGCATAATCAGTTATTTGAGTCTGTATTGGAATTGCTTTTTAAGATGTTTTTAAAGCTTTTTTTTAAAAAAAGTTTTAAAATATGTTTTGTTTTAATGTGTTTTTAAAGATATTTTGCTTTAATATATTTTAAAGTCTGTTTTTAAGATGTTTTAGAGTGTTTTTAGTGTTTTGTTTGCTACCCTGGGCTCCTTCTGGGAGGAAGGGCAGGATATAAATTTAATACAAATAAATAAATATTATTATTTGCTACAGATGTCATGTAAAGACATATCTTTTTCAGCAGGCTTTTCTTGATTCGTAAGATTTTACCATGCATCACTGGATTGCTATTTTTATTTCTGCTATTATGATATTGCTTTATAGTTTTTATGTTGGTTTCTATTGCTTGTATACCATTTAGAAATTTTTAAAATATTAAGTAGTTTAGAAATACCTTTAAATAAATAAATGTAGACATGCACTGAACATTATATGTAAGATTGTGGTTGCAATCTATAAAAGAAAGGAGACACAGATTTAGAAAAATGTATAAAGATGGGATGGGGGAGAGAGAGTGAGAAATTAGGAGAGCAAATGTGTGTGCGTGTGACAGATTAAAAAAACCAGGGAATTCAATGCCCTGTCTCAAATGCATGTGCCAAATATATTGCTGGTAATAATTTATTTTTATTTATTTTATTTATAGGAAGATTTATAGTCTGTCCAGTCTTTTTCTTGTACAGCACCCAAGGCAGTTTGCAACAATTTAAAACACATTAAAAGAATAAATAAATTAAATGATAATGCATAATCAAACACATAATTAAAAGATGAAAAAGATGGAGGCAGCAATGGGGGGGTATTTCCACCCCTTTATTTGTCCAGGTCCCCCCCCCTAATTTCTGGGATGCTCCTTAATTTGCCTTACCTGATGCATCAACTGTGCAGTTGCCTGCAGCAGGACAGAAAATCATGGATCATGCATGTATCAACATCATCATCATCATCATCATCCCATCCTTCCTCCAAAAAGGAGCCCAGGGTGACAATCATGATATTTGTGGAAATTTCACACCCATCTCAAAAGCGAAGTATGGCAGGAAAACAAGGATAAAAAAGCAAACCATTTTGGTGGGGAGCACAAACATTAGCTGGAACATTAAGATGCCTGTAAATACAAAATCAACAATGCAATAAGAGCAGTGAATAATGAGCATCAAAAACTGCCTGCAAGGGATCTAAAAGTGAAATAGAAGGAAAAGAGATATCAAGGACAAGATTTTCAAGAGTATTAAGATGGTAATTGGAGAAAGAAAGACTGCCAAGAAAAGGTTTTGGGTGTTGTTTTCTTCAGAACAGGAGAGCAAGAGAGGAGACATAGCAAAAATAGGAGATACCAGAAGACAATCATGAGTATAAAATATGCAACTGAAAAGGAAGAATACTGAGAATAAGAGATTTTAAAATAAAGTATTGAAGAGTGTCAAGCACACACATGTAAACTCCTGGCAACACACCATACACTGTAAGTCAGGAAAAGCATATAGGAGTTCATATCTCATATTGGAAACGTTTGCTGGAGGTGGCAGGAAAACTCACAAGAAAATAAGTCGAACTTATGCAATGAGATGTATTAAATGATACTGATAGGCAAAATACAAAACAAAACAAAAAACCAAATTCAGCATGGAGGTGCAGGTTCCCCCTGCACCTCCCCATACAGTTCCCCATACAGATCGTAATAGTCATCTTGCAAGGGGGCAACCATGTCCTTTGGATGGAGTGTTACTTTGTTGTTTCGCTGTCCACTGCGCATCTAAAAGGCACCGTGATTATTTTACAGCTTAGGTCTTCTCAGACCTCTTCATGGTTATGCACAGTGTAGAGTGTCAGCAGCTTCAATGTCTCTTTTTCCCATCGAGTACAGAGTCATCCATCATCTTTCTGTTTCCATCCTCCCATTTTGACAATCAAGGATTTTGATTACCTGGCAAATGTAGGCGTAAGCTACGGATAAACAACTGACACCATCTGAGCAATCTATTTGTGGAGAATCAGTTGCAGCTGACAGGAATGTCGTTTGACACAGCTTGGTTTTATGGCCCAATCTGGGATGGTGCTTCATGCAATTGGGCAGATGGTCATCCAGGCACACTAGCTAAAGGGATGACTCCTCATCTTGAGCTAGTGCTGGAACATCATTGGAGTCCCAGGAATGGCACAGCAGATGCAATCATAGTTGCTGTGCTGCTGTTCCACTTGGCCTTTGCATTGTGCAGCTGTACTCAACAAGGTACTTTCCCCTTAGTGCCAGGATAAGGCAAGGACAAAGGCTGGGAATGGATCTATAAGCAGCAATGTACGGAATGTTAATCAATACAGCCAGGAATAGTGGTGCTTTCTTCCACTGCTGCTCCTTGATAATGAAGGATGTATCATGATTATTTGCTAAGTGGAGGATGCTGCTTCACTGGCAGCAGCTAAAATCGATCCATAGGGCTGGGCTACCACCAGCCTGTCCATGAAAACTGTAACATCCCAGATATCACCGTGCAAGACTGCTTGGCATTAAATACTATGTGGTAATAGTCGGCATTGTAGTTCGGTACCTATAATCCCATGTTTAGATACCCGCATTTCCCCTGCAAACAATCTGAATAATGAATCAAATGGTCTCAGCAGTAATTGGATCTTTTTCTGTGTAATTAGCCATTTCCCACCCTGCATTATAATTTTAAGTAGTATGGCTGAATTGAGTAACTCACGAAATGAGTCATTATGTGAAGGCTTTTAGGGAAGTTATTTCTGGAGGTCTTGCTATGGAGGCTAAAATCTGTCTAAATTAAAAGAACTGACAAGCAGCAATCAAGGCTGCAAAATAAAGGTGCTCAGTAAGCAGCCCTATTACAATCAGAAAGAAAGGGGATGCAGATCCCTGTCTTGCGCATGGAAGCAGAGGAAATGATGAATACCTTAGGTAACTCATTCTGTGCAAAATCAATCTTTCACTGTCAATTTTAAATGAACTAATTTGTCCACAAATGTGCTCAGTCTGTTTGGAAGCATTTTCAGTTCATCCATATTAGCAAATCCTTTAATCTTGACTAGTCCACTGAGTAAGAAATCTAGAAATGTGTTAATATGACTGGACATATGTAGTAGGATAAGAATTGATTCTTTTAATTAGTGTCTACTCAAGTTATAGTGTGTTTTTTTCTGAACTGTTGACCCATTGATACATAAAAAGATTACTGTTATGACTAATATACATTGTGCAGAATGATTTAACTCTTTCTTGATTGGTCATCGCACTCTTTTTTTTTTTGCTCTTACAGTGGTCATAACAGACATTGTGTATCAATGCTTTAAGAACCCATCATGATTAGCATGCATCCTCTCATTAGGAGATATTTATTTCATCTGTTAAAAGTTTTTAAAATGTATCAATCCATATAGAGGATGTTTACTAGCTCTTTTTTAATTCTGCCCTTTCTCCCAAGGAGAACATATACAGTGCTACACCCTCCTCTTTTATAGTCATAACAACCAGTGGTGTAATACAGCCTTTCCCAGCCTTTGGGTCCCCAGATGTTGCTGGACTACAGTTCCCATCATTCCTGACCATTCTGATTGGGGCTGATGGGAGTTGTAATCCAACAACAACTGGGGACCCAAATGTTGGGAAAGGCTGGTGTAAGTACAGGAGCTCATCATGACAGTTCCCATGGAAAGTAATCCATGCATTTTGCAACTGCATGCATGCAATTGTTGGGATGCAATTGCATTTTGAAATTTGAGACTTTAGATAGCTAGAATGCAAGGCTTGCAGTTCATCTGTGTATTGACCTTATTTGCAGTCTTCTGGGTTTGATTTTCTTTTTTCACAGATAAAGAGTGTTGGAAAGCATCTCCCTGCCCTCTGCTTTGTTAAAAGAAAAAGTCAATGGAGAAAATGGAAGGTGATACTTGAATTAAATTGTTGTTGTTGTTGTTATGTGCCTTCAAGTTATTATTATTTATTATATTTATATCCTGCCGTTCCTCCCAGTAGGATTTCAATGGGGCTTGCTCTCTGATAAATGTATATAGGCTGTAACCCTAAACAAACTTCCTAAAGAGTATGCTCCATAGGACTCAATGAAAATTTATTCCAATCCCTACTCCCAGCTGCAAATTCTCCATCAATTAATTACATAAGAAATTGCATTTCAGAATTGTCAAGGCGGGGGGGGGGACAGAACATTTCAATTAATCATTATGGGTGGGGGCTTTGCTGCAGTTATCTAACTTTTGAGGTGGCCAAGGTTTGGTTATCAGTAGGGAAGAGGGAGAAAGTTGATTCAGTTCACATCTGTCTTCATATTGCGTTGGGTCAGCGAGACAGACTGGGAATATTGTTGGTGTACCGTCCTCCCTGCTGCCCAACAGCTTCCCTAACTGAGCTGACGGAGGTGGTCGCGGGTTTGGTGTTGCGATCCCCCAAATTTTTGCTATTGGGGGATCTCAACATTCATGCCGAGACCGCTTTGTCTGGGGCGGCTCAGGACTTCATGGCCTCCATGACAGCCATGGGGCTGTCTCAATTTGCTACTGGCCCTACGCACATTTTGGGGCACACTCTAGACTTGATTTTTGCCACTGGATTGGGGGATGGTGATCTGGGAGTGAGGGATTTTACATCTATTCCTTTGTCATGGACAGATCACCGCCTCTTGAAGTTTAGACTCACAATGTTTTCTTCCCTCTGCAATGGTGGAGGACCAATTAAGATGGTCCGCCCTGGAGACTAATGAATCCTGAGGGTTTTCAGAAGGCTCTGGGGAGTTTTCCGGCTGATAAAACTGATGCTCCTGACGAAACCCTGGTCAATCTGTGGAATACAGAAATGACCCGGGCAGCTGACACGATCGCCCCAGTGCGCCCTCTCCTTTGCAGAGCTCAAGTGGCTTCGTGGTTTACCCCGGAACTAAGAGTGATGAAGCAAGAAAGGAGATGGCTTGAGTGCAAATGGAGACGAACTCCCGACGGATGTAATCTTGCACTAGTGAGGGCCTCTACCAAGCTGTATGTGAAGGCGGTGAGGGCAGCAAAGAAGCAGTACTTTGCTGCCTCCATTCAGTCATCTTCTAACCACCCAGCGGAACTTTATAAAGTTGTTCGGGGACTTTTACACTCTGGTCCTCAGAACGCAATAATACCATCAATAGCCCGCTGTAATGAGTTTGCGAGACATTTCCAAGACAAGATCATGAACATCCGCCAGGACCTTGACTCCAATATTGTAACAGCTGAACCTAATGAGGTGTCCAGAGCACAGTCTTGTCCTGCTTTATTGGATGAATTTCAGTTGGTACAGCTCGAGGATGTGGACAAGGTGCTTGGACAGGTGCGGGCGACCACTTCTGCTCTGGACCCTTGCCCCTCATGGCTAATAAAAGCTAGCAGAAATGGAACAGCCGGATGGGCCAAGGAGGTGATCAATGCCTCTTTATGAGAGGGAGTGGTACCACCCTGCCTGAAACAGGCGGTGGTGAGACCGCTCCTAAAAAAATCCTCCTTGGACCCTGAAAACCTTGACAACTATAGACCGGTAGCAAATGTTCCATTCCTGGGCAAGGTTTTAGAGCGTGTGGTCGCTCGCCACCTCCAGGCTCTCTTGGACGAAACTGATTATCTAGATCCATTTCAATCGGGCTTTCGGCCGGGGTTTGGTACAGAAACAGCCTTGGTTGCCCTGTATGATGACCTGTGCCGGGAGAAAGACAGAGGGAGTGTAACTCTGTTGGTTCTCCTGGATCTCTCAGCGGCTTTTGATACCATCGACCATGGTATCCTTCTGGGGCGTCTTGCGGATTTGGGAGTTGGAGGCACTGCTTGGCAGTGGCTGCGCTCCTGTCTCGAGAATCGTCTCCAGAAGTTGGTGCTTGGGGAGCATTACTCGAATCCCTGGGTACTCCAATATGGGGTCCCGCAGGGTTCAGTTCTGTCCCCCATGCTCTTTAATATCTATATGAAGCCACTGGGTGAGGTCATAAGGAGATTTGGAGTGCGTTTCCAGCAATATGCTGATGATATGCAACTCTACTTCTCCTTTTCATCTTCTTCAGGTGAGGCTGTTGATGTACTAAACCGCTGCCTGGCCGCGATAATGGACTGGATGAGAGCTAACAAACTGAGACTCAATCCTGACAAGACTGAGATGCTGTTGGTGGAGGGGCTCTCTGCCCAGATGGTTGACGTCCGACCTGCCCTAGATGGGGTTACACTCCCCCTAAAGGAGCAGGTCCGTAGTTTGGGGGTCTTATTAGATCCGCTCCTGTCACTGGAGGCTCAGGTAGCCTCGGTGGCATGGAATGCGTTCTACCAGCTTCGGCTGGTGGCCCAACTACGACCCTACCTGGACAGGGAGAACCTCGCCACAGTTATCCATGCTATGGTTACCTCTAGATTGGATTACTGTAATGCACTCTACGTAGGGCTACCTTTGAAGATGGTTCGGAAACTTCCGCTGGTGCAGAATGCTGCGGCCAGAGTTCTTACTTGGACAAAGAAATTTGACCATATAACACCTATTCTGGCCCAACTGCACTGGCTACCAATATGTTTCCAGGCCAGATTCAAAGTGTTGGTTCTTACCTATAAAGCCCTTAACGGCATCGGACCGCAATACCTGGCGGAACGCCTCTCCCGCTATGTATCTACCCGCTCGCTGCGCTTGACGTCGAAGGCCCTTCTCCGGGTTCCAACGCATAGCGAGGCCCGGAGAGCAATAACTAGAACTAGGGCCTTCTCAGTAGTGGCCCCCGAATTATGGAACGACCTCCCTGATGAGATACGCCTGGCGCCTTCTTTGTTATCTTTTCGGTGCCAGGTAAAGACATACCTCTTTGCCCAGGCTTTTTAAATTTAAATTTTAAATTTCAAATGTTAATTTTAATTTTTTTTGTTGCAATCTTGTTTTCACATATGTTTTATAGTGCATTTTATTTATACTCACTTGTATTTTAACCTGTTTTTATTGTTGTACACCGCCCTGAGAGCTTATTGCTAAAGGGCGGTATAAAAGCACAATAAATAAATAAATAAATAAATAAATAAATAATAATAAAGGCAAGCCACCCTATTTTACACATTCTGAAACAACACACAAACCAAAACACAGCCATCCTGAAAAACTGCAGTTACGTTCTCCAGCCATGTAATTTGTAGCAAAAATGCTTATACCTGTATTAGTGAATATAGCATAGTAGGGTTGCCAGGTCCATGGCCTGAGACTGATCCTGTATCTTTAGGAGAAGAGAAGGTCAGCCAAGTGCAGGTGTTCTTGCAAATCTGTAATGGAAAAAAACACAAGGTGGAATTCTCCCTCCCCAATTTTTAAACATACAGAAGACCTCTTGGAGGCCGGGCCTGACAACCAAGAGGTCTTCTGTATCTTTAAAAGTTGTGCAGGGGGAAGGGAGAATTCCACCTTTTGGTTTTTCCCATTACAGAGTTGCAAGAACACCTGCACTTGGCTGAATTTCTTTTCCTAAAGATACAGGATCAGTCTCAGGCCAAGAACCTGGCAACCCTATAGAAAATGCATTATATTAGGGGAAACTGCATTAAAATGTATATTCACCAAGAAAAAGATGAGGCACAACTGGCAACTTAATGGACTTCAAATAGAACAGGTTTCTTCATATCGATATTTGGGGGTAACTTTCCACTCCTCAGGAGCATGGCATCTTCATGCAAAGAATACCATCACTAATGCTCGGAGGACCTCGAAGGTATTGTCATTCTTTCATACTAAGGGAGGTCAATATGTTCCCTCCGCTTTACAAGTCTTCGTGGCGAAGGTCATCTCCCAAATGCTCTACGGCTCCCAGGCATTGATATACTCCAAATCTGTGTCCTTTGAACCCGTCCAAACCCAATTTTTAAGATCCATTTTTGGGACACTGACGTGTGTCTCAAATAATATTCTAAGACTGGAAGCTGGTCTCCCTACAATTGAGGCCCACATTTGGAAATTAAGAATAAGATTATGGTTAAAACTGTGGTTCTGCCCCGTGGGCTTGGCCCCGCTGGTACTTTCTGACTCTTATCAATCTAAATGGCATAAGTCTTTGATTGAAAAACTTGCAAACCTTGGCTTTTCTCCTCCCGCAATTTCCATGCTGGGCTACTCTAAAGCATGGCTGGCTATATCACAACGAATCATGGATGTAGAATTACAAAGTCATCAATTGTCAATGACATTCAAGAATGATTCCCTTTCCCACACCAGGGGCTTTACACTCCCGCATTACTTCAGCTCGCTCCCTAATGTGAGATACAGAAAAGCATTTACATTGGCGAAGTTCGACGTGCTCCCATCTGCTCTTTTAGAGGGCAGATATCGGGGAGTTCCCCGTACGAAGCGATTATGCCCCTGTGGGATGGGACAAATTGAAACAGTAACCCATGTACTCTTAATCTGCCCTGTTTATCATGATCTCTGTCTCCTGCATATAAGTCCAATAATCAACTTGATTCCTGGCCGGGACCTTTCCTTTTACACCACCTATCTTCTATCGGATCAATATACTCAAATCACGTGTAGTGTTGCAAGATTCTGTGCTATGGCAAAATTCCATCGGAGAACATTGTTAGCCCAACTGCCTATACAGCCATGCTTATAGTTAGCAAATGTATGGTTTTTAACCAGTTTTATATGATGTTTGATATTGTGTACTGGTCTATGACCGCAAGAATAAAATTCTGATTCTGATTCTATATTTTAGGACAGAATTGCCCTAAAATGCTGATTAATTTTAATGAAGACTTCTTCTTTTTTTAAAGGCAAACTGTTGTGGAAATGTGGATAACTGAACTTCTGAGTGGAAAGATGAGAAACCAAGAGAGATCAAAATTGTTATATGGGCCCATCCCTATTTATGAATGTTTTCTTTCATTCTGCAAACCATCTCTCCAGTGGTCTACACTGTGAAGCCTCACCGGGTGCCCACGCTTCTGGAAAGCCCCAAGACATCTTAAGCTGATCTGTTCTGCAAGTGCAGGAATGTGGGGAGGTTGCCTACTGTGGGCCTGACAGCTGTTCAATGTGTGTGTGTGTGTGTGTGTGTTATGTGAAGTCTTTTTACTTGTTAAGAAATCATTGTGGAAAGCCTTTTTTAAAAAAGAAAAGGTAAAAGGACTTCAAAACAAAATCAGCAGCTGCCTCAATCATGGCTACTAGGTAGGCAGTCTTCCCAGCTTCACATGCTTTAATTAAGGCTCAAGGGAAGATGTCCTGAGGTATCTCCTTCCATGGGGCTTCTTCAAATCAGGAAGCTCATGCATTTGGAGAAACTGCAGAGCACTGGAGACATGCTTACTGGGAAGAAAAACACCCTTCATCACCCACAACAACCACGCAACTCTGCACCTACCAAAATTGCCAAGCAATTCTAAAAAATTTCTAAAGTGCCCTGTCAATCAGACAGAATAAAGGAAGCCTCTTTTGTAGGGGAAGAAAGATTTTGAGAAATTGGAGTCCAGGTTTTGGCAGAGCACTTCTCAAAACATTTATTTTTCAACTTGTGTCCCGTTAACCAAAACACAGCCCACCAAACCTGGATGATAGACTACCGAAGACTCAAGAAACCTGCTGTTTTCGCTGTCTGTCTCAGCAAATACAAAAAGGCCAAAAGTGACTTAATAAACAGTTTTTTAGATTCTAAAAATAAAAGGTCTTTGAGCTGTCCTGCCATTAAGTGAGGAGAATTTAAACTCTAGGTTCAACCACATCTTCTTTTCACTTCTTCATGTGTAGCATTTATCCAGATATGTAGCTCCGCTTACCTGTGAAAGCAATGGGAGGCGGCAGCGCAATTGCGGCCCGGGGTGAAGCCGCAGAAGCCATGGGGCGGAGCCAATGGGCCTATTTAAGCCCACGCCGCACCCTCCGACTTCCTCTTGGCTCACGATGCCCACCCCGCCCTCCCTCTTTTACAGTGTGCCCATGGTCGCTTCGGGGCCGAGTAGGAATTTTTATCCTGACCACCCTCGTTGGCAGGCAGGTTTTTTTGCCTACTCCACACTTTTGGGGATGGAGGAACATGGGTTAGGGGGTGTCGTGCTTAATAGGTTTATTTTGGCTAATTTGGCTAATTTCGTTTAAATCAAAATATTAATGGGGACATGTTTGGCACACGGGTTCGGTAAAGTGCATGAGGGGAAATTAGTAACGACAGCTAGGTGGCCCCCTTAGGCACCTTTGGAGGTGAAGGGTGGTTCCAGATGCCTGTCTCTCAGGGTTTTATGGCCCGAAGACAGGATATGGGCTGCTTTTGGGGCCAACTTACCTCATCCACCTGAGGGTTCTACGGCCGTGGGGCTGGGTGACGTAGGAAGGTCTCCCTACTCACCTATAAGGTGTGGCCGGGGCAGGGGTAAGCAAAAGGGTCTTGCCCTTGGCTCCAGCAGAGGCTGGTCGCCCGAGAGCTGTAGGGCAAGCTGATTGCCTATTGTTAGTTCCCGCACTTAGGTTTCACCTCTGCAGGTCGCTTTAAAGTTTTGTTTGAATTTAATAAAGTGGCCCTTTATTCAACCATAGCTGCTGTTGTCTGCGTATTATTTCACCCATCGACCGCAATTGATGTACTAAGGGTCAAACTGTGTGGGCATGGAAAATCAAAATAACATAACAATGTAGAAGTTAAACATGTTCTAGCATGAATTAATTACAGTAACATTTATGCCACTGCTACAACTCTATTCTTAGTTTTCCCACTCTAGTTTTCTTTTCAGACATGTATTTACCATTGTAATTTTTATTCTGTATTGTATCATCACTTTTTAAAGCTCTAGAAAGCATTAGCCAACATAAATAAGGAACCTATAATGGCCCTTTGAGATGATGGACAAATATTTATTAGGTAACATCTATCATTCTACTATTGCGGGTACTTGTGCTATAGATGTATTTTGTATTATAGAGCATACAGTGTGGCATTATAGTATTGTTAAGAGGAGAAATGGGAGTAGCAGCAGTTTTTAATGTCTAGGTTATTGCCAAATTGGTAAACACTCCTCTTGCAGATGCAAGGGTGAACAAAAGATGAATGGCCCACTCTGTGAGCGAATACTTTTTGCTAATTGATCGCATTTCCATTTTAATTAAAAGTGTGTACTCAGAGTGGTTGGGATCACAAGATGTCATCGGCTCCATTTTCCTTAAATATTGAAGGTGAACAGAAAATGTGAAGTGCTTCCAATCTGGCCATCTCTGAATACAGCTTGTTGCTTTGACCACTGCTTGTCCCACCTATGTAGAATGGCATTCTGAATTATCAGAGTTGGAATGTGTTTTAATATTCTGGAATATATGTACATGAAATAAACACTAGCTACTGTGATTACTTCCTTTTACTGACCATTCCAGCCAGTCTCCTGGCATATCTTCAGAATACTGCCAAGCACATCCCAACATCATATTTTTCCCTTTGCCTGACCAACCCACATACCTATCAACAAGACAATATCACTGTATCTAGTTTCTAAGTGACAGGTGCAAGGAGAAATTATTTACAATGGAGGAGATAGGCTTGTTGTAGAGAGCCATCCTACTAGAAGATACTGTGTGTGTGTGTGTCCTTAGGAGAGGGAGAAAGGGAGGGAAAGATAGAGAAAAAACAGGATATTCTCTATATAACAAGAAAAAATGGAAATCAAAACGAGATCCAAATACCAAAATTCCATAAAAAGAACTTGGAAATTTGCCAGCATGAACAAACTTGAAATTGTTATTTTGGCTGTTGCACAGGTTGGTCACTTCTGCATTTCCCAGCGAAGAGCAGATGCATCACCAAAAAAGAAAACAAAAGAGGAAAAATGTGCATTTGCTAATTTATATTAATAGCTGAGCATTTAGAAGTTATAATTCAAATAGTAATACCATGCATTGCACCATAGTGGGGAAGACTGTAACCAGGTGACCTGTGTGCCAGGTGGTAACTGCTGATGGGCATCTTCAAGACCTCTCTTGCTCTCCCTTCTTTTGGTTCTTTATCTTTAAAGTGGATTATGATCACATAGACTTTCAAACAGAGAACTCCTTCAAATAGAGGGCTATCCTCTGTAAAGTAGGGCATCTGTTAGTAATTGTAAGTAAGTAAGTAACTGAAAAGAAACAAGTGTATTTATCTATTACGTGATGGTGTACAAAAGACCAGTGTACATGAAGAGGAGAGAAACTGAATGGTTTCTTTAACATTCTTGATGTCCAAAAGCAGCAACAGCATGTCATCAGTATAGCTTGGAAATGTCTCTCCACCACTGTTATTACCAGAGGAAGAGAATGACGTGAAAATCAGGGCTTGGTGTTCATGGGAGACATCACATTTAGTCAAAGAGTGGATGTATTTGCTTATCACTCCCATTCTGTGCAATTGGACAAAGAAAGTAGCCATAGTTCCATACAGACTGGGCCTGGCATTCCTAGTACAACCTGTATATTTTGTCATACTCTGCTCTGCTTCTTGAATGTGTAGTTTTTATGCCAGTGTTTTAATTGGGTGCCACCCTAATAGTTTCACTGAGGGGTATCCTAAATATATTTTTAAATAAATAAAATAAACAAAATATAGAAATAGATGCATCTTATGTATATACGTGTGAGTTTGATGTTATATTGGAAGGTGACATTGAGAGATAATGTCTCCTGCAAAGGCTGGTTACCAAATCCTGATCTATTATCGTTTCTTTTCTCCCCCCACTCCACCCCCTATTACCTGAAATGGGAGGGGAACCTCCTCTCTGATGCAACAGATTCCGTCTGGCTTTCCTTTTTTTCTTCCAGAAGGCATAGTAGAAGCCAAACTGAAGCTGCTTTCTCAAGCAAGTGAAAGATCCTCTCTTCTCAGTGAAATGATCTAGTGCGTGGATACATGCAGTAGTACAGGATGACACGTCTTGTGGCTTTGAAGATGGTTCTTTGGAACATTCAGCCCTGTTTTAGGGAACCAGCTTCCTGATTATTTTCAAGTATGTTGTTTGGAGTCTGGCATCCAATAAAAGGTCAAGATGTCGCTGAATTGTCATACTCACCCAAGTTCTCAGCCAGCTTACTGCAGGCTTCACCCCAAGCATTTTAAAGCCAGTTTCCAGTATGGCATCACCACAACAACCTGCTTGGGACTGAGATTGGCAAGAAGTGGAAACTTTTCAACATGCATCTGCTCACATGCTGTCTTGACGGGACTTGTCAGTATACATTGGCTGCGTGCAGTCAAGCTGAAGATTGCCTACTGGCTAGGACCGAGTCATTTGCCAGGCTCTCCTTGTCAGGGAGAGTTAATCCAGTCACTGATCCTAATTCTAACAATGTTTGTTTCAGCATTCCAATTTTTAATCACTACATGACTTGTCAGGTTGAATACAACCCGCATGGATAAAATTAAAAAATCTTCTAATAATGAGTGTGTCCAAGACTGCTACGCTCTACATTCTCTTACAATTGAACTGCTTAAAATAATAAGTCAAACATAGGCCCTTTTTTATTTTGTAATTTGTGTTTTTATTACCTGTCCAAGAATCCTTTTTGTCATATTGATAGAAAACATGAAGAAATACACATTCTAAATAATTTTAAATCCTAATTAGGTTCTTCCCACTCAGTGGCGTAATTCATCCCCTTTTCCTGTGTATTGTGGACAAATAGTTACTGAGTAAAAAGAGGGGTTCCTAAAGTTTTTTTAAAAATCATTGGGACCTTATCAGTTCTTCCTCTATGCACTTCCTGTTTCTGAAGAGTGACCTTTCCATTCTCATAGTTAATCAGTTTTCTTCATCTGCTTTGGTTCCCCAATCCACATACTTTTAGCCATGTTTGTGCTACAAGCAGCTGTGATAGGCCTTTATACTTCCTATATATCTTGTGAAAAAGGAGAGTTTTGTACAGATGGAAAGCACAGTAAGACTATTAGCATAAAAGTGGCTAAAATTATATAGGCTTTGAACAGTCAAAGATCTTGGAGGTGTGTCCAATGAGAAGCTCTTACACAGGCTGGAGCAGTTGTGATTTTTATGAGATTTTGATGAGAGTTCTGCCATTATTATTATTGTTATTATTATTAGTAGTAGTAGTAGTAGTAGTAGCAGTTGTAGTAGTAGTAGTGGTGTTATTGTTGTTATTATTATTATTATTATTCATGAATAGGCAAAAAAATCCTTGCAGTTTAAGAATGTACCCATAGCTAACAGATACAGTATTTCTATCAAACTTTAAAAAGCAGGAAAATTGGGCAGCTATAGTGAATGTACCAGGGGAGCAGGAGACATGACCTCCTCTCTGAGATATTGTGCTGCCCTAAAAATTTGTCAAAATGCAAACACAATTTCGTTGGTCTTTCACAGTCCAATCCACTTCCGGTACAGCTTGGAAGAATTTGGTAATGTGTCTCTGAGCATATGGTGAGTGATGGCAACACCTGCAATCAGCTCAAATAACAGAAACAAGATATGTGCTGTGCTGATCTTGTTTTAGCAGGGAGGAAGCAACAATATTAAGACAGTTGATATACTTCAGATATTCACTTTAAATATGTTTGATTTAATTTGCAATTGGTTTCCTATGATAAATCACTTTCTTCTGCTTGATGTTTCCTATGATAAATTATTTTCTTTTGTTTCTATTTCTGTGAATATGTGAAGTACAGCAACACTTTGCATAATTTACACTAAAAAAACCTCCAAAAACAATTATGGAATTGTGGAATAATGGCACTGACTATTCTACAGAATAGTTTACAGTGGACATAAGGTATATCTCAGTTTTATCTTGCACAAATTAAAACAGTGGGAAGTGAAATATATTCTACCAAATTTCTAGGTGTGCTCTATGTTTTTAATTGGCCATGCCTGCCCTTCCTTAAGGGGAGTGATTTAAGCATAGCAGGCTGAAAAATGGATCTTGGGTAGACCAAGTTTGTTTATTCCAACAGTTAGATTCATTGCTTAAGTAGCAAAATATTGTAATCAGTCTAATTTTACATCAAAGCTGCAGTTTCAGATCCAACAATGAACCCAAAATAGAAATAGAATATAACCTCCAGTTTACAACACAAAAGTCTGACTTCACATTGACCAATAAAAAGGCTTTGAAATATGCTTAGGAAATGGGAAACTGACCATGGGGGAGGAGGACAAAGAAAAGAGAAGGCTGGAGTGGGATGGGGAGGGGAGAAGGGAGGGAGGGAGGGAGGGAGGGGAAAGGAGGGGCGAAGGGCAATGGGAAGGAGAGAGATGGAAGGGGCTGGAGGAAGGTGTTAGGAGGGGGAGGAGGGGGGAGGACAGGTTTGATTATTTGCATGCTTACTGAATTCAATGAGATTAATCCTGTGTCATCATGCTTAGGAAAGGTTAAATTGACCAAGGTAGCAGAGGATAAGGGAAAGGAAGGGAGGGGAGAGAGGGAGCGGAGTAGGAAGGAAGGGGAAAAGAGAAATGAGGAGGGGAGGAGGGGAGAGGGGAGGAGGGGAAAGGGGCGGGGAGGAGGAGAGGAGGGGAGAAGGGAGGGGGATGGAGAGGGGAGAGGGAGGATAAAAGGGAGGGGGAGAGGAAGGACAGGTTTGATCATTTGCATGCTTATTTAGTTCAATGTATGTTTAGGATAGGTGAAACTGACCTGGGATAGGGGCAGGGGTAGGAGGATGGGTGTAGGGATAGGAGTAGGGAGGAAGATGGACAGGAGAGGGGTAGGTTGGGAAGGAAATTGGGTGGGTAGGCACTGGGCATAGGGAAAGCTCCCTTTCCAAAAGGAAAACATTGTAAAAAGTATCGTTCTTTTTCAACTTTTAATTCTACAGCCGACACATGTAGTCTTGCACCCAAATTTAAACCAAAGCTGATCCTGGCCACATCCACACCAGACAGTTATTCCACTGGGCAGTGTGGTTTGTGAAGGGTGTTGAGAGTTGTTTAGGAAACTATTATTCCCCTCACAGAGCTCCAATTCTCTGAATTTTCTGGGAAGAGGGGCTCACTGTTAAACCACTCTGGCCATTGGAGCTCTGCCAGGAGAACAGAAGTCTCCTGATTAGCCAAGACAAAGAGCTGTTAGGTTTTTAGAACACTGACACTTGGTACTGAGCATGCCTGTTCTTATCATTGACTCCAATGTTAATTTTCTTAAATTAATTAAAAACCAGTCATTTGTTGTTGTTGTTTTAACTTTTAAACTGTTGAAGATGAAGTTTAGAATATGGGACAAGGTCAGTAATAGGATTACAGGTACTCTGTGAACATCACTGATTTTTAATTAATTTCAACAAATTATAAGACCACTAACAGAAAAAAGTCCAACAGGGGTCTGGATTTTTTTACTTGTGTTTCAGACGTAAAAGTCTGGATTCTCCCTGAGTGTTTGGTGTATTGCCATGAAAATCTAGAGGGTTGTTAAGCAGGCATTTCTGAGTTCACGACTATAAGTTTTGTAAGATTTTGCTTTGAAATGAGCATATGTGAAGCAATAGAATGGCATGCGGGGTTATTTGCAATTTAACATGGCAGAATGCAAAAAATCCATGCTGGCTATAGTATACAGCCACTCTTGTGGCTTAATAATAATAATAATAATAATAATAATAATAATAATAATAATAATAATAATAGTTGGTGTTATTTTATATCCCAACCTTCCTCCCAAAGAAGCACAAGGTGGCAAATAAACCAGAAGTAAACCAAAACAATTAAAATAAAATATATTTAACACATTAAAAACCATTAAGCACTTCTAAACAATAAGATCTAAAAACAAAAATAAAAACAGTCGCAGCTAACCACTTCAAGGTTGCCAGCCTTCAAATGCCCATATGAACAGGGATGTTTTAAACTTCCTTCTAATTATTAAAAACAAAGGAAACAAGCACATCACACCAAGGAGGACATTCCACAAATGGACAACCAAAGTTAAGATCATCTAGAGTTCTGGGAGACCAGAGGGCAGGTGAAGTTTACATTAGTCTATACAGAAGAGGCTCAGGAGCTTAAAGGGCTTCTGCATTTGTGTGTATGTGGGAGGATATGGCCACACATGAAATCCCACAATACATGCAGTTTGAACCAACTTAAGAAGAACTAACTTGAGAAAAAGAACCCCGGCATGATGGTGAGGATGCAAACATGTCTCCTCTTTTTCTGTCCCGTTTGGGATAGATCTGACTAAATATTTGCACAATAATTGGCATGGCTTCCTCTCATAGCTATTCAGCCTACTTGTGGGTAGACAGCCCCCTTATTTATTTTTAAAGGTTCAAATGTTTCACTTCAGAGAACTGTATATCAATGGCTAGACCAGCAAGATCAGCTTGCTTGTTACTAATTTCAACTTTCTTTCAGAACAATGGCTCTCAAAATGCGAGATTGATCTATCTACTGAAGTAGAGGCAGTTACCAGAAGAGGTGCACTCTTATTCCTACACTGCTACTTTACATCATAACTGGATTAGGAAAATGAATTCCAGCACAGGGAACACACCCATTCCAACCAGTTCAATCCAAGAAATTGTGTACACCCCACATTCACACAACCTGAAGCCATGGTGTACCTCCTTAAATGTGGTACCATGGTACCTGTAACTTCATAAGGAGCTTTGGGATTAGATTATACAGAATCCAAATCTAGTACAAAGGTTTTACACTTTTCCCCATCACATGACTCTCATTATGTGAATAAGAGAAATACAAAGAGATTAATAATAGATTATTTAGAGAGATAAGCAGGACCTGAAATGTTGCAATGTGGAGGGCTCCTGTTCAGAGTTCCAGGCAGCCAGCCATGCCTTCTTTCCAGATATTCCATTTCATTCTATTCCCTCCTCCCTTCCCCTGATTTTCTGTTTTTCCCTGAAGTTATTTTCTATTTAATAGTGTAGTGGCAAATTCAGAGATGCAGAATCCTTTCATAATAGTCACAGCCACGCCCCCTTCTAAGGTTATACAACCTTGTAGGATTATAGAATAATCTGGCCATGCTTGAGTACTGCTTTCTGTTTCTCTATCACTGTCACCATTTGATTGTCTTCTCTCACTGTCAGAGATACTGCTTGAATTACTGGATACAGTGTCTCCTGCTGCTATCAAAGTGCTTGATGATGTAGATAGGATGCTGTCATCAGGATTCACTATCTCTTCTTTTGCAATTTTCAGAATTCTCACTCTCCACAACTTGGTTTTTTGAAACAGGAACTAACAGGAACTTCTTTCACTCTGATTGGCTCAAATCAGCAGGAAACAACAAGGAAGCAAACTAGAAGACTCTTCTCAGTTGCTAACACACTCCCCTTTCATGCTGATTGGCTCGTAGGACACTTGAGACATAGGGACCCTGCTGGGACCTGGCTCCCAAAAAAGTAAGGGTCTAAGGCCCCCCGAGATCCTGGATGACTTCACTCCTGTTTCTATTTCTGTGAAGCTTGAGGTTTGCGCAAACCTGCAGCTACCTCCTCCTTCTGTGTGGATATTGTCTTTTGGGCTACACACTAGGAGAGGTGAGTTAGTTCTTTGTATATGATGAGTGTGTTATCAGAATATTTACTTTAAATGACTTAAAATTAAAACGTTTATGAGAAAACTAATACATAAAAATTTGTGTGTTTTTCACGGAACAGGAAAAGATTTCCCTTTCATTTTAGCTAGATAATGGAAGAACCTTACTCTGACATTAACAGATGCCTCAGTCTGTGCTTTGATAGTTACATCTTTAATGTCCTTTGAACACACACCCCAAAATGCAAGCTCAGAACTTTTTACTGCAATTTCTTCACAGGTTTCATGGCAAGTTTCCAAAATTAACAGATCATTGTCCCATTTGTAACCACTGAAGTGCCCCTAATGTGCTCTGTCTTTGAAGCTCATTCTACACTATTTCATTTTATATTCATCATTGGCCAATGTAGCTTAGTTTACATTATCATAAGATAGTCATTGCCAACATCTGATCAGAATATTTAGTCCAGCATTACCAGCCCACATGGTGTGATGTTGCAGACAACATACCCATTTGGTTGCAGCCAACTAAGTTCTACACTGAAATTAATGGGCATAAGTTACTCATCTCCATTAATTTCAGTGGGTTGACTCTGAGTAGGACTAACATTGAAGACAACCCATATGCTTATTACAAGATGTCCATCCTTTTTATAGTTTGTTAGTACTGAGAATCTATAGAACAGCCATTTATTATTATTATTATTATTATTATTATTATTAAACTGTCTCTGCTATTTTCCTTCTCCCAAGGGCTGTGAAGCATGTTGTGGGCCCATATAGCCCTCCCACCCCCTTTTCTTTGCTTCTCTGGAGGACACTCATCAATGAGAATAGGCAGCTGAACTTCCTGTCTTTTCTTCTTATATACGCCTGGAAAGGCAGAGCCTTACTTATTACAAGTTATTGTTAAATGTCTAGTGTCAGAGTTGATTATTTGGAAACTGAAATATCTGACCCTTTCTAAAGGAGCAGCTTGATACACACTGACTGATGCTTCCCACCTACATGACAAAGTGTGGTTAGGACAGATGCGCTTCATGCTGCAAGTTCACAGTTGCTGACAAACAAATCAACCTCCAGTAACCTCTCAATTCTCTTCTACAATTTAACTAATATAAATGAAGAATCTGCTGTGTGAATAAAGTGAATCAGCGTATTGCAGGACTTCATGAAGATGCTATGGGGAAATGTTTGTCTATATTATACTGTTTTTATAACCATGAAAATACATCAATCCTTTACTTGACATAAGGCCCCTTGATTCTAGCTGCATGAGAATTGCTGCAGTGTGTGAACTGGGGCAGCTCTACAATAGGGAGGTGGGTTCTTCCTAAATACCGTACATCTTTTTTGGGTGTGTGACAATACTCACCGGTATGGAGTCCCAGCACCTCGGGTTTTTTTTGCTGCCTATGGCAACAATTTTGTGCTGGTAGTGGCATCCATAGCACTTTTATCAGGAGATGAATACCAGCACCTCATTATTATTTTTTACAAAAAAAGAGCACTATACATACATCTATATTTAGATATATCTAGACTTAGATCTGGACCTAGATATAGATATGTAGATACAGATATAGATATATCTTCCAGCAAAATTCAGGAGGGGCACATTGCAGTGGTTCCCATGTTGTTACTATAATGGCCAAACAAGAGATGAATCTCCAGTCAATCCAGATGTGTGTACATAGAAGCCCCATCCATTCATATGGAAAAATGTGAGATGTGATCAGATGTGGCTCTAACTACACTATGAAAGAGTTAACCAGCTAACACCACATTTAACTAAAGTAGAGCCAGGGCATGGTCTGAAGAAACACCACAGGTCAAGGGATAGTGACTTAAGCATAGGTTGCTAAGCGAGTATAACTTGGTATTTGCAGTTGCACCACCTTCTGAAGATCTATGAGAGTCAAGAAAATACCTCTAGCCTTAATGCATATCCAGCAAAGAAGACTTCTGGAAGACTTTACTACTTGCAGTGATATATATCACTGTAGACAATCTCTGAATTATTAATCTAGAAATATAAACAGCGTCCATCATAGTTTTTTAAAACCATTTTCCACCACTTGCTTAATTGCTTACAACGTAAAGACCACATTCCATTTCTACATATGATGAGGTGACAAAAGAATGCAACAATGAGTACCAGCACAATGATGCTGTAATACAATATGCATGGATGGCAAATGCAAACAAGCTAAGTACTTCCTCAAATGTAACTGCTGATTCTGGGAATATTAGGCAGTCTAAAATATGGGATATCCTTTGATAGAAAATGGATATTTTGGTGTCATGGAGGGCTGTACAATAACATGAGAATAGACTTTCAGATCAGCCCCAGATACTCACTGCTAGGAGAAAACACTTCTATTTGGGACCTGGTCTGAGAGCTGCTTTGTATGTGGCACAGTAGCATCAACAATAATTTGATTCCACACTCCCAGGATCTTGAACAAATGGGAGCACATCAATTTTGTGGCATGCTTCTGGAGCTTGCACACATCCTTTCCTATGCATGCTACTCTGGAAACATGGTAAAAAAAGGTGTGCACTTGTGCACCCCCTACCAATGTTTCTGTGAAATAATGAATCAAGCCAACATTGACCTTTGACTGTTAGACCCAGGTATGGTTCCTTCCCCAGTTTCTTCAGGGTGGTTCTGGATCTAAAAAACCTGGTCGTGTGTGCGTGTGTGTACATATGAGGGAAGATGCAAAGGTTGATACTATTGTACCTGACATTTTGTGATTTCCCTCCCCTCTCCTGTATAAAAACATTAGTAGAAATGGAATGCCATAAATAATTTTGCTAATATTTCCATGCTCAGTAAAAATGATATTTTATAGTCACACTGAAAACTCTTTGTGTATCTGGAAATTATCCATCAAGAGGCAGAAATACCATATGACTTAGATGACTAATCACACAGTATGAACTCCTAATTAGAAGTTTATACTCCAAGTAACAGCCTCTGTGAACAGCTTCCAAGCAATCCATACACTAAAATATGTTTGCATAAACCATTTTATCAAAAACTTTCAGATTATAGGGTTTTTAATAGTAACAAATCCCTACAAAAATACTCAACAACAGAGTTTTCAAGTTAGCTGAAGCAGGAGCTATAAATAGTTTCACCAGCTCTAAACTATAGGAGCATTCTTTATTGTGATACAATATTTGTTGTTATAACATTTTTCTAAATGTGGTATTGTCCTCTTCCTCTTTCTGAAACAAAGAGCACACAGGTTACTGTCCAAATGGACAATTCCCATGTGAATTAAGCATAGATAGATTTCTCCCTTTTTTGTATTTTGCTGTACTATTATCATTTTCATGTTTTGATCTCATTAGCATCTGTTCCTGCACATCAACCCTTTGCTAGGTGCTGTTTTGAAACTTTTCCTCCAATTTCTGGAAAGTTTTCTTCCCCTGTGAAAGAGGCATCCATTTTTCTGCTTCTTTTTCAGGGCACTTTAGAATTTCTTTAAAATATTGGTGAATGCAAGGTTGAGCTTATTTTTCATTGTATGGTGGCCATGGGTGGTATGTTTGCTGATTAATTTTTTTCCAGTGGTCCAACATTTTTCCAGGACTTTGTAGCCTCCCTGGCTGCCTGCGCTTCTTGATCTGAAAAAGCCCTAAGGAAGAAGTTACCTCATGACATCTTCCCCTGAGCTTTAACTGAAGCATAGAAAGCCTAGGAGGCTAGCTACTCAGTGCCTGAGACTGGTGCACTCCCTGGCTTTATTTTTAAGGGAAGTCATAAGAACCCAAGAAGAGCCCTGCTAAATCAGTACGAACAGCCCATCTAGTCCAGCATCCTGTCCTCACAGTGTCCAACCATATGCCTAAAGGAAGCCCACAAGCAGCACCTGAGTGCAACAACACTCTCCCCACCTGAGATTCCCAGCAACTGGTATTCAGAGGCACACTACCTCCAACTGCAGAAGCAGAACATAGCCAGCATGGATAGTAGCCACCGACTGATTGCCCTATCCTACATGAAGGCCAAGGCCTTCCTTTCACCTTAAAAAAATGCACCCTAGTTCCTTCGAAAGTAAAAAGTCTTCACTTTAAGCAAAGCCCAGCAAACATCTACCAGGTGCACAGTAGCTAACCCCTGCACCTTGCTGTGTTTTCAGAGAAGCCAAGCTGAGGTCACGGAGTTTCCAGGAATTGTCAGCACTTAGGAAGGCTGCAGACCTCCGACTACTGTAGATATGGTTTCAAAGAAGGGACACTCATAAACGTCCCTTGGCCACGTCGGAAGTAAGGTAAATGCAACAAACCCCCTGAACCACACCCATGAGAATTTCAAAGACATTTTCTCTCCCCTTTGATAATTTCCTAATGAAACATTTCCCCTCATTAATTGATAGAGGGTGGCTAAAAAAATGTAGGGGAAATTTTCAGCACAGCACTAACTGATATGTGTGGTATACAGGTTTTGTCAGTTTTGGAGATGGGGCAAAATGGCACCCACAGTTTGGATTAATGTTCAAGGGGAGGGTGAATTCTAAGATTTTTTGAAAGGGTGAGCAGTGATCTTGCCTTTAAAGATGAACTGCCTGAGACTGACTTAGTTTCCTTTCCTTCCTTCCCCTCCACTCAAAAAGCCTTGCCACTACTTTAAGCAACAGCTTGGCTGCCTTCATCAATGCAGTGGGACAGAATACATCATGTAGTGCCATTCCAAGGGACGTTCCTGGGGGAAGAATCTTGGAACTTTCTTTCCCTTCAAGAATGCCCCTAGGCCCCAGTGGATGCCATATGTCTTTTTAACAATTTCATGAACTCCATTGAGTTGCCATTGTGGGGCATTGTGGTGAAAAACATTTAGATGGCTACCAGTGGCAAGAAACTCCAGGGCTCCCACATGAACCATAGCTGGGGGGCAACATTGCTGAGGATCCCTCAACCCTGGCATCAACCCTGATCTTTTTGGAGGAAAGGTTTCTGAGGCATATAAATACACCTGAGATGGGGGAAAGGTGCAGCTTGGAATGCAGATTGCTGATGTCACAAAGACATTGATGCTTCTCTAAATCAGGGGAACCAGTGCTATTCTTTCATGGAATTGTGGGGCCTTCCCCTCCCTCTGAGTGAAAGGTTGCAGGTCCCCCAGGCACAGTCTCCTTCTCCCTCTCAATTTTTCTGGGATACCTGTCCTTTCCCAGTTTATGCTGGCAAAACAGTTCTGAATAAGAAGGTGGACAGGCAGGCAGAGAGCTGCACCCAAAAGGTTTTACTCATAGCAGACCCATTGAAATGAATGTGCCTAAGTTAGTGATGTCCATTAATTTCAATGGGTCTGTACTACGTATGACTAACATTGGATACAACCCAAACTCACAGAAATGTGGTTGTATTCTATAAGATTATGCCAAATATTAATGGTGTTTCGGTCTGTCCTGCTGTTTTATTCTCTTTTTTATTGATTGGTTGTTTTATTGTTCTGCTGTTTAAATTGATTTTAAGTGATTGCAATGAGACTCTGAGAGTAATTTTCTACAGAAGGTGTGGGGTATAAATTGTACTAATAAATAAATGATAGATAACCTTCTTGAAAGGCCACACTTGTTTTTTTAAAGTAAGGTTTGATTTGCAAAATGAAAGGGGTGGGATTTTCAGCTTGATTTTTTTATGAATAGCATTCATTGATGACGGTTGTGAAAGGATTTGGATTAGCTCCAGTCAGTCCCAGGTCCTTCTGGTCTCCCTCTTTCCCTTTCCAAAGGCCTATTTGAAGAATCACTTTTGCCAATCTCAACAAATAACTCCCAAGCACCTGAACTTTCCTTAGCTATTTCAGCTCATCTCTTTAACTGTAAAATGATCCAGGATTAAATGTTCATGCTCAGCAGGGGCTGGGATGGTTTGATGAGAAAAATATTTATTTTATACATCATGGTTTTGATCTTCTCTTGAGAGAATAGAAACTGATCTCACACTTGTAGCAGTATGTTCCCAGAGTTGCTTTACTGCCATCTCCGTATTTGCAAAAGCCATAAATTTATATGAACAGTTTGCTGGGCTGTTTTATTAGCTCTTGTGGAAATTAATTCATTAAAATGCTAAGATGGTTTCAACTTGAAGTGTTTTAGCTTTGGCTTCCTTTTGTGAAATGAAAGTAAAATCCAAATGGAAATGAACTCTAAGCATTTATGTCTATTTACCAAGGGTAGTACCTGCCCAAACAACTTTATCCATCTTCACATTGCCATAGGTTGAGATTGATTATGTCTTTATACAGACGAGGAGAGGGCATGACTGGTAAAAGAATGGCTTAATCTTTATTTGCCTAGAGCAGTTAACAAAAATAAGTGAAGCAAGCAGTCTCCTGTGACTGATTTCTGCTCACTTTAGGCATTTCATCCTTGTAAAAGAGAATAATTGTTCCCTTCCGCTTTTCAGGCATGGCTTTCCCTTTTAGGCACTAGAGTCAAAGAATCTTTAAGATATTGCTGATCATCCCCAGACCACATACATACTGTCATACTCTGTCATGAGATGCATCTATACAGATTTGAAGACTATTCATGGCCATGGGATTTGGGTTTAACAAATGAAAGGACCCCGGTCTATTTTTATTTATATTACAAAAAGAAATATATCATATTTGTCAAACTGTGGAACAGAATGCACGGCATCAATTTTTGTTATTTGTAACAAACGGGTAGAATCCAACATAGCACTAAGTGAATGTTCCATCAGTACAAAGATTTCTGCTTGTGCAATGGGATGTTATTTCCCTTTCCTATCTTGTGTACTGTACCCTTAAATCTATTCTAGGAATTCTCCCAACACTCTAGAACAGATTTGGGGTGTGGGGCATATATGGGCGGGGGGGAAGAGAGAGGACAGTCTTGTTGCACAAATGGAAATCCTTGCACTGTCAGGTTATGGTAGTTGAATACTGCCCTATATGATTTAAATTCTATTCTCATTCATCCCAAAGCTCAAAGCAGTTAATTTCAATGTAAGGCAATGGTTCCCAAAAAACGTTTTCCTCACAGACCACTTGAAAAATTTTGAGGGTCTTGGAGGACCACTTCATGAATTTTTTGTTTGTAATAGCCTTTGCAATACACTCTCTAGATGCTGTAAAAATTTTAATTGTATTTTTACAGACACCACAAACCACCTGAATGAAGCTTATGGAATGCTGGTGGTCCGTGAACCACATTTTAGGAACCCTGATTTAAGGGGGAAAGCTTCATTTACGAGCCCTTTTATGCATTCAAAGTGGGTCTAATGAAAGCACATGGGAGGTGGCATAATGGTTACAGACTCCTCCCATAGCAATGTGTGTCCATTTCAAAGTCTGACGTGTGTAACACTGTACACATTTAGGAATCTCTGCCTGATTGGAAAGCCTGCTTTTTCAGGGGTCTCATTCAACACAAGGGATGCGGAGAAATTTGTTCAGTTTAATGTGAACTTCATTTGTCCTTCCTGAATTAGTGCACAAACTGAAACAAACACAGCCATTCTTCAGATTCGCCCTTCCTTGAATTTTGTGATGCAGTTCCCCAACCAAACTGTGTACAAAAAAGAGAGTACATAATAGGATGATGTAAAATGAGAAACTAAGAAATTGATCCCTAGCACATACAAGTGTGTAGACTCCGTGCAGACATTGAAATGAATATATGCAAAGCAGGAGTGGAGTCTGCTGTTGTGGACAGTGCTGCCCCCTTATGTTCATTACACCCACTTTGAACATCCTGAAAGCGTTAGTGGGTATATCTTAAATAAAAACTGAAATCACCCCACACTGCTTAGTACTGCCTGTTAAGCCAGCCCTAAGAGAAAAGTCTTATAGTACTTTTGGAAAGCAAGGTATCAGCATGAACAAGGGATTGTCTGTATTGCCCTGCTAGGTTGGCAGGGGTATTAACATGCAAACTTGGCAAATCATCATCTGTTTTCACCCATTGTTACACTCTTTTCAGAGCAGCCCATTTTATGTTACCTAAAATTTATCTGAGAAATTCCTCAAATACAAGGTGGACATTCACAGAATCTCTTCTCTTGCAAGTACTACTACTTCTTCCCATCAGGCCTGCACAGCTTTGGATCTACTGAACTGAACATAACCTGCTAGCCTGCCAGAGGCTTGATACAAGCATCCATCTGGCCAGGCAGCAATAACAGGAACTTTATTGAGCTTCTGGCACACCAGTACATTGCTGGTGTTCACCACTTTGGAGGGTCACAAATTGTCTAGGTCTGATTAAAAGACTTGCATTTGGTACTCTTGTTCTGTTCAAATAAAAATCTGTGGAGTAAACTGTTCAGATGCTAACTAAGAGAATGTCCAGATTTTTGCTCTTTCCAGATGGGATTCTTTACATACTGGCAACTTCAGGTTGCACAATTAGTTGATTTGGTGCTCTTGTGCAACAAACTCATCCCCCTACCCTGATTGACTTTTTTGCTATAAGGAAAGTGAAGGAAAAGCACATTTGAAAGTGTGGGATAATAATTGCTTGATGCAACATGGTATAAGCTCTCTGCAGACAAATCAGAATGAATTCTCTGTAAATGGCCAGTGTTGTCTAACTTCCCTGCAAACTTTGGGCAAACAAATCAGGATATATGTTCAATAAACAGGTCGTGTGGAAGCAACCTAAGGTGAGTGAAGATAATGTTGTACAAGGGCCAATGGATCCAGGATCTATTTATTTCATGGGGCCTTGCATTATTCTCAACATGGAAAGATACAATAAAACAAAAAGAAGAAACAACAATTTGGTCTCCAGTCTCCAGATGGATATCCTAATATTTCTCACAGATTTGTCTATTACGAATGCATTTTTATCTTCTTAGGGTTGTCAGAACTACAATGTAAAGAACCCTTGAGCTGTGAGAGCTCATCAGATGTAATAGTGCCTAATCATTGTAGGGTTAAATGAAGATAATCAGACAAAAGGACATTCCCCCCCAAGCACACAATGTTACAAAGGCTGGTTGCAATTTGAAAATCTGGAATTCAAGTCAATCATGCCTTCTCTGCTCTCTTGATTAAGGTTTGCAATGAATACAGAACATTTCAACCTGGCTTTGATATACATAGGATAGTCCTACAGTCCTGCAATACAGGTGGGCACAGATGTAACATCCACATAATGCAGATAGGGTTCTATGCCAGCAGCAAAGTCGACAGCAAAAATGATACCTCTCTAAACAAACAACACTCCTTAGGTATCAGTGATAGCCTTACTCATAGCAATGTGCATTGCTGATGCCCCCATACTGCTGACAGAGTTCCAACTGAATGTAGGATTTCAGCTAAGTCTCATTGTGCACAACAGTCAAGAAGTGGGAGGGAGGCATGCCTTTCCCCTTCCCTAAATGTAGTAACGTACAGGTGGAGGTCTGTGGAGAACCATTTGGATTGGTATGCTGGAGGTTGAGGGCCAAGGAAGGAAGGAATGAGGAGGGCTCCCTTGAGCCTTGGACTGATCTTCTCTTGCAGGCACAGCTGGACCACCATGTATGAGTTCTGTGTGTAGAAACTATCCTAAGTATAATTTTGCTCCATATGTGCTTTAATTTTTTATTTTTAAACCATGCGTAGGAACATAGGAATCTGTCTTATACTGACTCGGTCCATTGGTCCATCTAGTTCAGTATAATCTACACTTGCTGGGAGTGGGTCTTCATGGTTTCAGACAAAGAGTCTTTTCAAGCCCTACCTGGAGATGTCAGTGACTGAACCTGGGACCTTCTGCATGCAAGGCAGATGCTCTACCACCAAGATACAGCTTTTCTCCTTCTGACTAGATCCTCATTCATCAATTGAATTCTGTCGTGCATGCAAAGAAAAAAAGTGTTCAGGGAAGTCCAGGCCTGTTACTGATTGTCTGCATGGTTTAATGGGTGAGGAACAAAGATTCCATCTGTCCATTTCTTGGTTAGTGGTCTTAAAAGAAAAAAATAGTTTTCCAAGAGACAAAAGAGATGTTGATTTAAAGACCTCAATTTAACACCAAGATACATGAGAGAAATACATAAGAAAATGGATCATCCTGAGATACATAAGAGAGGAATACAAAGGGAAGAGACAAGGTGCAGACAGCTGTATCTTTCTAGTGAACCTTGAAAATGAAAATGCTCAAATACAATATGGGGGGGAAATAGAAAATTAGGAAAGTGACATAGAAATCCAAGAGGTGACATGGATCCAGTATTGGTTTTATGATGGGAATGTGCTAGACAGGTCTGTGATAATTGGACAGGTAGACTATATGGGAGGATATCTGCCTAGCTGATGTCAAAGAGAGAATTAAAAAGTTCTTGTATGTGTAGAAATAAAGTCTAGCTTTTCTTCATAGAGCTTGCTTTGGAGAGAGTTGTGTGTAAGAGAGACACTCATGAATAAAAAGAGAAACAAAAGTGTCAAGGGGAGGACTGGGAATTAGGTAGAGCAGCAGCCAAAACTGATAAAGTGGAAACAAGCCCCAATATCTCAGGATTGTATTGGAGCTCTTTTAATCAGAGACGCCAGTATGTTGGCTTGACTGAAATAAGCATATGTGAGTTGTAGTCATTCCCACCTAAAGTAAAGCACGAGTGTTGTAATATAAAGGAGCCAGAGAGTGTGAGTTGAGGACAAACTACATGTTACATTAAGCATCCATTTTTAAAAGCATGCTTGTTTACAATAAGGATGGAGGAGCATTTGTTCAGTCAGCATTTAAAATCAGCTGATTTAATTTGCATCTCCTGGACTACTACCACTATTATTTATGAATTAATTTTGTATCACGCCCACCCTTCCTCCCAAAGGAGCCCAAGGAGGCAAGCATAAGTAAATAATTCAACAGAAGCAAGAAAAAAAAATTCTAAAAGTTTAGAAGCATTCTAAAAACACAGTTACAGTTTAAAAATATTCTTCCATCCAGGTTGCCAGGAACAGTCCCCTTCAGCTATTAAATGACTGGGTAAACAAGTACAGGGACATAATTATCCTTCAGATTTCATGCTTCTTCCAACGTCGCAATATAGATCAGCTTAAAAAGTACCAAAATTCATAAAATGTATTTTAGACTAAATAATATACTGAGATCAAATATGTATTTAAATTTGTATTTATATATTTTATCACAAAATGCATATTTATTTAATGCATTTTGTGAAAAGTATTTAAATATTTATTTATTTGATTTATTTATTTGATTTATATCTTACCCCTTCTCCCAGTAGGAGCCCAGGGCGGCAAACAAAAGCACTAAAAACACTTTAAAACATCATAAAACTACATATTTTCATTCTTTTTTAAAAAAATACCAGATTGATGTGAAAATGGGATGGGAAATGGGAATGGTCTATAGAATGAGCTCATGTGATTGATCCATCCATCTCTAGTTTACAAGTGGCTGCCCGCTTTCTTTAGGAAAAGCTATGTGGAGCCCAATCCATCTTGCAACTACATTGGGGGGATTATTTCCACTCAATTGTCCCTCCAGCTAATATATGTCTCTGAAGCTGCATTTTCAGCAAACAGCAACTTTTCAGGGCCAGTTACAGCTTGGGAGGGGGAAATTTTCAGTGGGGAAATTATAGCCTCCCTTCCCCATACTGCAGTCCCAACCTGGACCCCCCCCTCCAATTTCGCTTTTGCTAATGGAACAGCGTGGCCACTTGTAAGCATGCTGGCTGACCTTGGCGTATATTTGTACCCCAGTGATATTTTCTATGGAAGGATGGGGTGACTTTGTCCCTCAAGAGATCATTTTTGTATGTGTTGTCAGTACAAGTATGCTTGACACTACCAAAGTACCTTGAGCAAAAAAACACTTATTCAGAGGAGGTAGAATTTTTCTGAGTAGTAAACACTGGCCCCTTCCCATGCACATTGAAAATAACACAATTTCTTGTGTATATTTGGACCCAAATGTTTTTTTGTTTGTTTCCAGAATGAAACGGTAAATAGTAACTGGCTAAAATATGAGGACATTGTGCGGGTGACAGTTTGTGACCATATCCTAGAAGGACAACCCTGTAAGTTTACTCATGTATAAATAGTGCACCTGATGTAGAAATTTCCACCAGGGTTGGTTGTTGTTTTTGCAGGGGTACATTTGGACCTCAGGGTTGTTTTTTTTGTTTCCAGAAGGAAAATAGTAAGTGGTAACTGGCTGAAATTCGGGGAAGTTGTACAGATTAAAATGTGTGACAATGTCCTAGAAGAACATCCCTGTAGATCTACTTATCTGTAAAATACAAAACGAAAAGTGCCCGAGGTCCAAATGTACACCAGACATCTGCATGAAGGTTATAAGTATGCCAGCTGGGAGGAGACTACATTTGGTTCCTGGCTCATATCCAACAAGAAGGAAAGCACCTCAAGGATAGGGGCCTCTCATACAATCTCATAAAGGTGCTCAATCTCTGCAATTGTGCAGGTAGCTTCCTTGATTCCTTAGCAACCCTCCATTCAAAGCAGCTGGTGGCTGGGTTGAATATGCAAGATAAATGTACATGGTCCATAACCAAGCAACAAGCCTACTACAGTTGACTAGAAGCAGCAGCAGAGTCAAGGGTAGAATGGAAACCCAGCTGACAATCAAAAGCTGGTGTGACATCTCTGCTCTTTTGTTTTAATGCCAATACCCTTTTTTTACCAGGCCTTTACCTCTGCAGGCAACACCTTCCATAACACACTGAGTAATGCTGCCACCAAGACCTTAACTTCAAGCCCAGTACTTGTTCTCTATAGGATATGAGGATGTGAGGACATGTATTAATCATCTATATGACTTTCCCTCTTGGTAGTATTCAAGGAATAGGTGTGAGATAACAAGGACAACAGTATATTTATTATTTCATATTTGAAAGGTATGGCATATTAAGAAGCCACTTTATTCTCCTCGAGCACACATACTTAACTTACTAGGTTTTACTAATTATATTAACTACTAATTGTTCCCTCTTACATTCATACTCAGGCCCTCCTTAGACCCTGCATATTTTTTCCTAAATCTTCAACTGCCACAGATCTAAATGAACCTAAATCCTACCCCTAACTTTTTCTTCTCACCCCTCAAATACCACTCACTTCTAAACATATCACACTTCTCTCCCTCTCTCAGCCAATCACCATCCTTATGCAAATACTCCTTGTCACTCATTTTACTCACTTGCAAGCACTACTTACCATGAATAATATACATATACTAGGGGCTCTGCCCCTGTGCATTCTGTATGCCAACCACTCCCCCCCAACCTTGAGCCCAGCATGGCTGGCTGGCTTGTTGTCATCCAGACACCTGCCTTCTTTTCCCTTCCTCCCCCCCCCACACACCTTGACTCCAGTACAGCTGGCTCAGTCTTGTTTGGCTGCCCATCTTCCTTCTGCTTCACTCCCCTCGGCCTTGAGTGCAGCACAGCCGGGTGACACTTGAGCCTTGTGCAGCCTTGGTGCTGTCCGGCTGCCTATCTTCCTTCCCCTCCCCCATTCTTGAGTCCAGTGTGGTTGGCTCAGTCTAATCCAGCTGTCCGACTTTCTTCTTCATTTCCCTCCCAGCGCTTGAGCCCAGTGCGGCTGGCATGGCTGGCTAGATGTTACCTGGCTGCCCACCTTCCTTCCCCTTCCTTGCCCCTGCCCCCACTTTGAGCCCAGCACAGCTGGGTCACACTTGAGCCCAGTGTGGCTGCCATTGCTGACTCAGTCTTGTCCAGCCTCCCACCGCCCTTCCCTTCTGGCCTTGAGCCCAGTGCAGCTGGATCAGTCTCATTTGACTGCTCACCTTCTTTCTCCTTCCTTTCCCACCTCCTTGAGCCCAGCATGGCTGGGTTATGGTGTAGTTTACAGCACCACCTGTCTGTGCCCAAGTGAACTACAGTGTGATGGGTTCAGCTCCTACAAAAATATTATATAGTTAGATAGTTAGAAACAGGTGATATCACAATGGCAATGGGCCACTTTCGCTAATGGTTTGGACCAGAGAGAACTGAAAATGAGATGGCAATCCAAACTTTACCATCATAGAAGTGGTAAAATGTGCATCCTGTGCAATAGCTCATTGCCAATCTCTCTCTCTCTCTCCCTCTCTCCCTCTCTCTGCTTACAGATGGATTAAAGTCTAGGTCATCTAAACTTAGCCTGCCCACCCTCTGTTGAAAATGTTGAAGGCTTTTTGGTGGGGGACATTTTATTAATTCCTTTGTGAAGATATCCCACCCCTTGCTGGTATCAGTAGACAGGGCGGGCACCAGAGGGTGGCCAGGTCAGGCCCTGGCTGAGGGCCCCTGAAGGGCCCCTCCTTAGGGTGGGTAGGTAGAGATCCCTTCTGTGGTCCACGGCAGTGTCGACTCTCTCCCCTGCTGCAGATTGCAGAGAGGGAGCATCCAGACACCCCCCTACTGCCGCACCTCTCCCTTGATGTAAATGCTGGTTGCTCTGCAGGCAGAAGCCTGCCATCAACCAAGATGGTGGCTGAGGTTTTCCTAAGGGGCTGATTCCCCTTCTGCCATCTTGGTTGATGGCAGGGATGCGCGCATGTAGCATGCATGCGTGCCATCAACCAAGATGGTGGCAGAGGCATCAGTCCCTTAAGGAAGCCTCGGCTGCCATCTTGGTTGATGGCAGGCTTGCACCTGCAACACAGCCAACATTTGCATCAAGGGAGAGGTAGATGCAGCCTGCATGGCAGTGGGCGTGTGTGTCTGGGAGCTCCCTCTCCATGATTCGCGGCAGCCAATGCTGCCATGGATTGCGGAAGGTATGTAGGTGTGGAAGGCGTGTGTGCGGGTGCCGGGGCCCAGGGCAAGCTGGTGCCCAAGGGCCCTGGCATGCCTGGTGCTGGCCCTGTCAGTAGACGATAGAGATACTTTCACAATTGTAATATGACTTATCACTGTGCCAGTGTAGTGTTCAGTGGAGCCACACCCCTCCCCAATTTTGTCTAAACTCTAATATGTAAAGTAGACATTTAGACATTTAGGTTGGTCTTGTGTGTCGTTGCTGAGCTTTTGGAATAAAATCACATATTTAGTATCATAAAAGGTTAATTCATTTATTTATTTTTTGCTTTTTTTGTACCAAATGTCATTGAGTTCTGGGTGACAAATAGGTCAGCCAGTTTGTCAGTCTCTGATGGCGTGAAAGAGTTAACAGCCAATGTATACCCGATTGTATACTGTTACTTGATTTGAATCAACTGCAGACAGTTTAAATTGCAGAAAGTTTGATTGTCAAAGGACTTTCATTTAAAGAGACAGAGGGAGAGGAAGACCTTTGTTTATTACAACTAAAAAAGTGGCAACTTCTTAAATTATAGAGATTGGGGGAGTAGAGAAAAACAAAGACGTTACCTTCAGAGGTCCATAGCAGGTAGCATCTGCTAGCGGCCTGTTTACTAACATGGGAAATAAAAGGAAATAGCTAAAGAAAAACGAAACAAAACAAAAAGACTTCTTTAACAATATGGAGGTGAGGAAAGAGAAAAGAACAGCAAGATGCAAATCACCCACTCATGTTCCATGTTACATCATATCAGAAGAGAGTGAGGAAGGGAGGCAAAGACATCAGGGCCAGCTGATGGACACCATCTGCCACGTGGGAAGGAAGAAGAGAGCAAGGGAGGAAGGTATAGGCAACATCAGGGCCAGCTCCAATAGGGCCAACTTCATATTTTATATAATTTTTGTTGCATTATTTTAACATTATAAATTGCCTTGGGTGCCTTGACAGAAAGTCAACATATAAATGCAATAACTAATATATTAATTATAGGAGTTTATATCCCATCCTTCAATAAAATTCCCTGACTAGTGTCCAAAAACTTGGAACACAATAAAGCATGTCAACATAGCAAAAAATAAAAATGTACAATAATATATAACTTTTCTTCCTTACAGTCTGTCTTTAAACAAAAAGACTCCTAACTTCCACATCACCTTTTCAGTGAAGTACATCACAATGGGTCCCAAACTGTTTTGAATTGCATCATTGCCTCTCTCACCAACATATTCTTCTGGCCTTTAAAAGAAGATATCTTCTGGATTTATTGTGCTTGCTTTGTTGATATATTTCTGTTTGTGAAGCTAGCGAGAGCTTGGTCTATGCAACATGTTTGCTTTGTGTGTGTGTGTGTGTGTGTGTGTCTGTAGGGATTCCTGCAGTTCCTTCCCATGGCTTCAGTGACTTCTGGATATATTTCTCAAATATCCTACACCATCACAACAACTCTTTCCCAGATTTCTTAGAGATTTTTAATTTGTAACCCTTAGTTACCCACTCCATCTATTATTCGCCTCTCCAGCTTCTCTGTCTGATTTCCACACTAATAGGACTGTTGGAATCCACCTCCTAAATTAAATCAGCCAAGCTGCCATCATATACATTGTTCTATTCCCAGTTTCCCAGTAGCTATCCACAGAAAATGAAGCAGTCTCAAAATAATCAACATATTATATTCTCCAATAATATGAATAATAGTGTGTGTCAATGAGCTATTTAGGCTATTAAACAAATAATAGTACGTGAAAGAGTGCCTTTTATACAGATGGCAAGTCTTTCCATCTAAGCAGTTTGGACACTTATTAAAATGTTTTGTGTTGTTTTCTGTAGAAAGCTACATCAACAACATTTTTTGTGCTTCTCTTGTTGCTTTCGTGATTAATAGCAACACAGCAGCAGTTGTTTACAAGATCTCTCAAATATTTGGGGCAGCACTTTCTGAAAATCAGGAAACAATCAGAAAATCAGACTCCATTATAGTTTTACAATTTTGTCACTATATTATTAATTATTAAAAGAATTTATATATCACCTTTCATTTCAAGAAAAAATACCAAGGTGAACAAACAAACAAACAAATAAAAGCCAACTGCAAAATAACAAGAATAAAACTAATTATAAAATAAGTTACCCAAATTAAAATACATAGTAAAACTACATTAAAACATCCATAATAAAAATATATCACAAACCACCCCATTAAAACAGTTGAAACAGTTAAAATTGATGAGACAACGCTTAAAAACAGCCTTTAATTGTAACTACTTCCTCTTACTTTTGAGTCTCCATTTTGGACATTTTGTGCTGTGGGTGGGCTTTAACTACACACACCCTTCTTAAAATAGAATAGAAAAGAAAATCAGGAAGCATGGGACAGGATGGGGTCTATCTGCCTTTCATGTGTACACAGCTTTATATGCAGAGGAGATCCCCAAAATACATTATCAATTTCCACCCCTCCACCTATCTGCTTGCACTTTCCACAGAAGTATCCCTAGTCCTCTGTGCCCCACATGTTCACACTACGTTATGTGTTTGCTATTTTTGAGTTGCTTTACATGGATGTCCAAATTTCCATCTCAATTCCTTTTATTGTCAATGTCTATTAGCACTAATATTCAATAACATTTCATTAGCACCCATGTTTAAAACATCAGCATCATCCCAACTGCATGCAACTGTGATATTGTCAGACCCAAAAGGGTCAAGCCAGGAATCATAGGAATTGGTCATGCATTGTGCCATCTGAACAGAAGCCTCTCACAGACCCAGTCAGATGTTGAAGAGGGCAGGAACAGAGGGAATTGTTGTTGTTGTTGTTATCCTTTTTAGGTCCATAACTTGTAATAACTTATTTCCTGAATAGTCTTTCTCATATTTCAGTTGCAATGTAAAACAAATAAATCTCAGGTTAACTTAGTTTAATCCTTTGTTACTGACTCCATGTGTAAAGCTCTGTGAACCTAATGTTCATTTGCTCTTGTCATCAAAATGTATTACTCTCACGTATCAAGCAGCATCAGTCAGGAATTGGTGGTTGCACTGATGTGCTCTTAAGTCTCAGAAAGCTGTCCATAGAATCCAAGGAATAAGGTAGCATCAGTTTACAGAAGACCTTTCTAATGGCATTAGTCCAAAGCTATGTCATTGGTCAATGAAGCTTATACTTTACTTTCATGGCAAAGTCTGTCATCTTGACATGTTGTGTCAGCTGCTCCTTTTTTTAAAAGAGAGAAAGAGAGAGATGCTGTTGATACAGCTGTGATACAGCCTTCTATTTCCCCCATTCCAAACAGATATTAAACCAGAATGAAACTGCACAACTCTTAAAAGATGGTTATTGCCTAGCAAACATTTTGAAATAGACAGAAGTTTAAGATCATGGCTCAGTTACCTGCCACCACATCATTCACTGGGGAAGGGCCACAGTTCAGTAGCAGAGTATCTGCTATGCATGCAGAAGGTCCCAAGTTCAATCCCCAACATCTCCAGGTAGGACTGGAAGAAATTCTGGGCAGCCATTGACAGTCAGTGTAGGCAGTACTGAGCTAGACTGACCAATGGTCTGAATTAGTATAAGGCAGTTTTCTATGATCCTCCTGTGAACCATGGACTATATAGGTTTTGGCTTCTCTCCTTCTGGTTGCTAAAACAAGAGAGAGCCTGGTTCAGTAGTCCTTTCTAGAGTGTGATGACAACTGGAAGAAATAAGCATTCTTCATGGCTGTTCTAAGTGAAAATCAGAACAATTCTTTGATGATGGTGATGATGGGTAGATCCCGCGGCAGAGCTGCAACTACATCCAAAGCCCTGTCAGCAAGCTGTGCATGACTGCGGTAGGAAGCAGGGGTGATTTTTTAAATTTTACTTTTCCCTTCCATTTTGTTTTATTTCCCCGCCCCTCCCACTCATCACAATTATTGTGATGAAGGGAATTAACTGCACAGCTACAGTGCTGCCAGCTTCAGGATCTGTTTATTCCTGGGGAGGGGGACTCACGGGAATAGGAACATAGGAAGCTGCCTAATATTGAGTCAAACAATTGGTCTGTCTATCTCAGAATTACCCACACTGACTGTCATTGGCTCTCCAGGGTTCCAGACGTTACCTGGAGATGAACCTGGGACCTTCTGCCTGCAGAGCAGATGCTCTACCATAAAGTCATGGCTCAGTGGAACCTGTTGACTGCCTCTCAACATGCCTTAAAATGCCTCATTTTGATCCCATTACCCACAGAATACCACTGGTAGAACAGCAATGGCAGTTGAGCTTTCCACCACCACACCAAGGGACCTATGGCAGCAGTAATGCTGTATCACCAGTAGACCCCCCTTCTCAGACAGGGTCGTCCTTCCATCACATCCTATAGTCCTTCGACCACCCTCCTGGGGAGCACAAGGGTGCTCCCTGAAGTCATCTTTCTGAAGTTATAGGGTGACATCCAATTTTGGCAGCCTGCTTGCACAACAGAAATCTGCTTGTGCAATAAGTCCTTCAACTCTTTGGAGCAGATGTTAGTGGTCCACAGAGGGCTGTAGGGAAGAGGAGAGGAAGGAAAATCCTGTTGTGCAAGTAGACACTTGCTCATGCAATATTGCATTTCATCTATAGTGTTTATCATGTTTTATTTTACTTGTTGATCATACTACCTGTCTTGCATCCCTTCCTTGATTGTTCTGAATGTAAATATATACATTAAACCAAAACTTTAATTAACTTTTTCCTTCCCATCATTTCTGGATAATTTGGCAAGACAGCAGACGAAGAGGAACTAGTTCCCTCATGACAAGGGATTGTTGATTTGAAGGCATTAAGTTTTGTAGGAGCATTCAGTGTTTATGGTCCAAGTGTCTTGGGTATCTCTGTCATGCAATTTAACTTCGAAATGGTTGAAGCTCATGACCTCCATATTAAAATGTTGTTTTAAGAGGAGTTAGTGGATTGGCCTCCTATAAAACTTCAGGCTTGGAATCAACAAAGTTCTTGATACTGACCTTGAGGGACATAGGTAGAAACAAGTCATTTATGTGACCTCACTTTATTCTGCCCACTGAAGATTTTATTTATCCAGAACATCAAAGGATTTAAAGAATTATAGGACTGTGACTGTAGCCCTGTTGTGCTCCCTGAACTGATTTAGGCCATAGTGTTCTTAAGTGGCGACATCTGACTATCTATCCATTTAGGTTAGGATTTGGTATATGTTTATGGCTTGCCTGCAAAAATGTGAGCCAGAAACTAAATCATGTATACCTGAAATACTATGAAATGTTACTTATTTTTACATTTATTAAGTTTTAACATTTAAATTTAGAGAAAATGCATAACAAGGTACCAAGCACAAAACTACATAGAAAATACAAGATTGTTTCTTGAGAGGGATTAGAAGGCATAAAAGATTTGTTAAAATACATCAAAATAAAAAGTATTTAAACTTTCTGGTTAAACTGCATACACCAAAGGCCACAAATAAGTTTCAGAACAATCTTAAGGATGCATAACTCAGAAAGAAGTTCCACTGAGTTTAATGGAAGTTACTCTTAAGTAATAAGCACAAATATAATTGCAGCTTTATTTACAGCAGAATCCTAACCATGTCCAGCCAGTTAAATGTAAGTCCTTATTGAATTAGTGTTAGCTAACCTACAGTGCAATTCTATAGTGTCTACTCAGATGTAATTCCCACTGAGCTCAGTGGCAATTACTGTCAGGTAAATAGGTATAGGGTTGCAGCCTTAAACATAAATTGAGTATCCAAACCCCGTTTGACAACTAACAGTGATGCTGTACAGATACAACATCTGTGCAGCATATTGACTGCTGCCTGACTTGTGCATCAGTTCCACAATATTTTGGACTTAAATTGCCTTACATCCAAGTACTTCCATTTACCTGGGGTGCAGATCATGTTGACAGTCTAACCATAAGGGTGGAACTAGTCAATTATTATAAACCTCCTGTTCTCAAGTACTGTAGCAACAATGAGCATCCCGTAACCTCCTGCCAGGCAAATGGAGTTTTTATTATTCTGATAGTGATAACCACACAACTTTCTCAGCAATTCCAAGAATAACAAAATAACAACAATGCATGATGCTGTCTCTGAGGTACTTTTAACCTTAATAAGAGCTCCATTAATTTTTCATATTATTGATAAAGCAAATGAAGAAAAGCCTATTTTAATGTGAGCTACACATAAAAAGTCAGCAGATATCAAATTGAAGTAATTTAATCTTGTTTCTGGAGAATGCAATTAAAATAATGCAAATTAGGTTCATGCATAAGTAGGTATGATCAACACAAACATCAACCTCTGTATTGATATTAATATTGACATGCATTTTAATAACCTCTTAGGGGGTTAATTTAATGCCACTATAAAATATTGGTGTTTAACGACATAAAAGCACACAGTGTTACCTCTGGGACAGACCTCATTCATGAAAAATCACAAAGCCAGTTTCAGAGTGGTAAAGAAACAGAAACCTCACATATTCTGTGTTCAAAAGCATCAATGTCCATAAATGTAATGGGAAACAGAACTTAGGGAGGGGACAAGGAACTCTCTACAGTTATGGATTTATTAATGTAAAAGTTACCCAAGCTCAGCCATGCATTTCCCCTCTCACATAGGGTGAGTAGCAATTGCCCTCAGGCAAGTGCCCATGTGACAAAGAGTATCATAGCCATGTACACCATGTTTCCTCTCTTTTTCTGCCCAAATAGCCTTGTGCTGCACCATTTTAGTGCAGCATGATGGTAACTATGCACATGGCAGTCTCTCTTCTAAACTCCTCAACAGCTCCTAGTACTCAGAGGCTATAAGGAAGAAAAGGAGTAGTGGGCTGCATCCTTCATAGTGCTGTCTTGTGCTTAATGCTAGGAAAGTCTTAACGCTCTAGTAGAATGAAAACCATATGTACGGCCTTCATAGAGCTGCTCTGTGTTACAAAGCAATCTAGATTAAGTTACATATTGTTATCAGATTGGGGATGAGATAGATGATTTCTTTGGATCCCCTTCAAGTCTGTAATCATGAATCTGAAAGTGGCATCTGCAGGGGAAAATTTCCTTTGTTAAGCTAGCCATGAGCTAATGGGTTTGTTATGTACAAATATAGCACAGAGAGATTCTGTTGCTATTGGAACTCTTTCCGGAGAGAGATCTTCCTTCCCTTCCTCCCATCCTGTAGCCAAAGAGAGGATTGTGTTTTTTCATTAGTCGGGAGAAGCTGGGAACTAGGGAGACACACAGAGAGCCCTGCTCTCTGCATGATGGCTTTGGAGTGCCTCCCTACAAGCCTGACAGAAAAGCAAGATCTATTGGACTGTTAATGCTGAGAACCCCTCCATCTTATGCTCAGGCTGTGAATATGTGTAACTAAAAATATATCCTATAAGACACCATAGTCTCCGCTGACCTTCTTTCCAAGGGAACCAAACCCTAGGTAAGTGCAGGAACCCCTGGAAATCTTGCACCGTTAAGAGAATGAGGTGGTGCACAACAATATGTTGCTACTAACCCTTTGAGACTAGAAGCTGAATGGAATTTTCCTGTCATTCTTGTCATGTTTTGGTAGATCACATGCTCTGCCTGCAAAAGATCACAGATCCAATTGTTAGCATCTTCAGGTAGGGCTGGGAAACTCTCCTGAATGAAACCCTAGAGAGCTGATGCCAATATTTATAAACAATACTGAACCAGATGGACAAATGGTCTGACTCAGAGTAAGACAGGTTCCTTATTGGCCTGGGCTCCTTCATACGGAAGAGTAGGATATAAATTCAAAAACTAAAATAAATAATAAAGCCCTGGGGAAAAATCCTCTCTTCTCTCTACTATCTTTTGTGTTGGACCTGTGGCAATCAACACTGCAAAATGCTCCTAAATGCAGATTCTATTGTCCCTAAGACATACGGAATGCTATCATGCTTTGTAGTTTACTTACACTCATCATATGTCCAAAACAAGTACTTCTACCTGGCTCAAATCAATGTAACATGAGTTTGTTTTAAGAAACACGTGTCGTGACTTTATGGATTCCTGAGAAATATAACTACTTATTTTAATATTTGTATCTCAAAAACGTTTCCCCAAGCAATATCACATCCACTATTGGTCAGATCTAGACCCACCTATTGTATGTTTTGTAAGAGATGGAGCCACACTGAGCATTGTAGGCATAATATGAAATTACCCTAGGCTTGGCTAATTTGTTGGGATATAGTCTGATACATTCAAAATTACTGTGTGGGTGTTAGATTTAAGCATGATAGGTAGGGTTTGTTTTTATTTCCATCTTCTACTGCAATTTGATGTTTGATTCAATTGTACAAGGAGTAATATTTGACTAAACCTAGTTCATTTTTCCTGCCAGTCAACAGAGTAAACAAACTACTATTTGGAAGAATGTATGTTGCTTGAAATTATATGCATTTAAAAGCACAGTATTTGTAGCCAGAGCAGTAGTCTAAAGTTGCTAACATCTGATCCAATTGACATTAGCAATAAATTGGATTTTTGTGCATATCTGGCAAACCCTTGATAGCGCATCTGGTAAGTGTGGACATTGCTCATTAGAAGAGTTTTTCCACCTTATAACATGCCAGAATCATGACAAAAATACTTTTGCATTATGTCAATCATTTTTCTTTGCCAGTTTAAACATATACCTTTCTGGCAATAATTCTGCTTCAGTTATGAAACTGAAGTTTAATGAACGTACAGAAGTAATAACACTTATATGAAGCTCTAGAATTGTGAGGGTGGAAATGAAAAGGATTTATATATCTGCTTCAGTTGTTGGAAAACTGGGAGTCAGATCATCATCAGGCAAGATCAGGCATTCTGACCCTCTAATTCCAAAAGGGTATTCCTTGCCTATCATCAATCTGTTAATCTGTATGCCCCTTTCCCACACAATGGTTCCCAAAGTGGCTCACAACATATTAAATAAACAATAATAAATAAATAGAGCAATTAAAAAAACATATTAAAAATGTAAATATACTACCTTTGATTCCGACTTATGGTGAACCCGTTTTTCATGAGGCTGAGAGGCAGTGACTTGCCCAAGGTCACCCAGTGAGCTTCATGGCTATGTGGGGATTCAAAACCTGGTCTCCCAGGTCTTAGTCCAACACCTTAACCACTACACCACACTGGCTCAATTAAAAATGTCTATAGTCATGATGGCTATGAACTACTCCAATATCAGAAAGAATATGCTCTGAATAGTAACAGTTACTGGGAATCATGAGCTGAAGAGGGCAATTACACTAATACCCTGCTTGTGTACTTCCCACCGGCATTTTGGCCACTGTGAGAACAGAAAGCTGGACTAGATGGGCCTTTGGTCTGATCTGCAGTGCTCTTCTTATATTCTTATGATTTATGAAGGTATCTCCCATTTTTATTCAAACGTGAAAAATCTGTCATCAGTATAATTGATAAGTTTTAATTCAGACATGCTATCAAATTTTGTGCAATTCTGCTCTTCATTGTGAACACAGAAAGACTTATTTCCATTAGTATTAGATTAGAGGGGATCTGCTGAATACAGTAGGTATTATTTATGCTTCTATTTTAAACATGGTTTATAAATTATTCATTTTTTACTCATACCAAAAGTGCACATTATAGCATGGATATTGTCTTACCAATTTACTGTAACTAAGTATGTATCTTGATGCTTGAGAAAAAAAGGATGGTTTTTGACCTAAGAGACAATAACAGGACTTTTTCAAGCTAGTGTTAATGCAGCTGCCATGTACTGAAAATCCATGTGAAATACTGAACATAAAGAAAAAATGTATGTTCAGTATAATGTGATAGTAGGTTCAAATGTTCTTTAAATAAACAAAGCACAGGCCCACATTACTCAGTAATGACCAGAAACATTCCAAATTAGAAATGGAAGGTTGTGCCAACCAGCAGATGTGAGTTTGGTACTTCTATACCTGAGAGGATGGGAAGACTCAAGCAGGTTTGTGGGTGAAGGACTCAGTTTATCGTAACCATACTTCTCAGTTTTTAGATGAATATGATGCGGAGTTCAAAATATTTGCAAATATAGTGCAACTGGAAGTGAATATATCTGGGGCTTCATAAACTAAACTTTCCCCCTCTAAGATAGGTAAATATTGGACCAAAAACCCCAACAAATTGTAGCTGTCTGTTAATACTAAAGAGTTTCAGAATAGACTGCAAACTACTGTACAAAGTTTTAAAAATAATAAATTTTCCTCACCTCATTTTCAGAATGGTGCCTTTACAAATAACTGCTTTTATTTATTTATTATTTATTTATTTAAAACATTTCTAACCCGCTTTATCTTTCCAGAAACTCAAAGCGGCGAACAATTTCAATATAAAAACATAAACACAATATACATAATAAACTATAATCACTTACAAAAAAATAAATATACTAAAACTACATAGTAACATATACATGTTATCATAATCTATTAAAATTAGAACATTACCATTCCTCATTTAAGTTAAACACCATTTCTCCTTAAAAAATTTCCTATTCTTATTCCTATTCCTTATTTAAGTTGAACGCCACCCGGAATAGGAATGTCTTAACCTGGCGATGGAATGCCAAAAGCGAAGAAGTCAATCGCACCTCAACTGGTAATGAGTTCCAAAGTGTAGGGGCGATGACAGAGAACGCTCTATCTCTAGTTCCCGAAAGATGGACTTGTGAAACTGAGGGAATCACAAGAAGGGACTCATCAGAAGATCTCAGGGGGTGGGAGGGTTCATAAAATGACATCCGATCGGACAAATAAACAGGGCCCAAACCGTATAGGGCTTTAAAGGTTAAGACCAGCACCTTGAATTGAGATTAGAAGCTAACTGGCAGCCAGTGGAGCTGTTGTTACAAGGGGGTTGTATGGGTTCGAGGGCCAGCCCCCGTCAGCATTCTCGCTGCTGCACGTTGAACCAATTTAAGCTTCCGAACTGTCTTCAAGGGCAGCCCCATGTAGAGTGCGTTGCAGTAGTCCAACCGGGATGTAACTAAGGCATGTGTTACCTTCGTCAGATCAGACGTCTCTAGAAACGGGCGCAGTTGGCGAACCAGTCTTAATTGGGCAAAGGTGCTCCTGGACCAGGGCGAAACCTGAGCATCCAGATTCAAAGCCGAGTCCAGAAGCACACCCAAACTGCGAACCTGAGTCTTCAGGGGGAGTGTAACCCCGTCCAACACAGGTAGATTCCCTATTTCCAGGTTTGTCCCACAACTGACGAAAAGTACTTCTGTCTTGTCTGGATTTAATTTCAACCTATTGACCTTCATCCAATCCATCACTGAGGACAGGCACTGGTTCAGGGGTCGGACGGCATCTTTGGCGTCAGGAGGGAAGGAGAAATAAAGCTGGGTGTCATCTGCATATTGATGATATCGGACTCCAAACCTCCGAATGATCTCACCCAGTGGCTGCATATAGATATTAAATAACAAAGGAGACAGAACCGAACCCTGAGGAACCCCACAGGTTAAAGGCCAAGGGGCTGAGCGGGAGTCTCCGAGTATTACCTTCTGCATCCGGCCCTCCAAGAAGGAACGAAGCCAGCCCAACACAGTCCCCCCTAGCCGCATCATGGAAAGCCGGTCCAGAAGGATACCGTGATCGATAGTGTCAAAAGCCGCTGAGAGATCCAGAAGAACCAACAGGGACACACTCCCCCTGTCGAGTTCCCTGCGGAGGTCATCTACCAAGGCAACCAAAACCGTTTCGGTCCCATGGCCAGGTATGAAGCCAGATTGGAGAGGATAGAGATAATCCGTTTCATCTAGGAAACGTTGAAGTTGAGTAGTCACCACCCGCTCCATGATTTTACTTAGAAAAGGCAGGTTGGAGACTGGTCGATAATTACCTAAACACAATGGGTCTAAGGTAGGTTTTTTCAGCAATGGTCTTACAATCGCCTCTTTCAGGCATGCCGGAAGAGCAAAGGACATAGAAGAGTTGCCTGGGAAAGAATCAGGCCCCTATTCCCAAATATTTTGCTAGAAAAATAAACTATTTAATGACATGAGATGTCTAGTCTTTCAAATGCTCCTTTAAAATGTATCAAAGTGCAGGTATGCTTTTAAAATCGGGCAAGTAGCATGCACAGCATTTGGTGGATCTGACATAAGAAGGGCTATCCCTAGTGGGGAGGGGGTATAAAGTCTGGGGCAAATCATACTATACGCCCCCCATTGTCTTCATCTCCCCTCTGCCTCTTCCTCTTCATGGCAATGATAGTGGTGGTGGTAGCACCCCTTCCTCCTCCGGCTTATTTTTTAATAGCGTTGAAGCTGAATCCCGATAAGACCGAGGTGCTACTCGTGGGAGACAGAGGAAGGTTGGGAGATATTGACTTGATGTTTGATGGGGTGAGATTACCCCTAAAGGACCAGGTCCGCAGCCTTGGGGTTGTTCTTGATTCCAAGCTGTCCATGGAGGCTCAGATCTCGGCAGTGAGTCGGGCAGCTTGGTATCAATTACACGTCATACGTAGACTGCAACCATACCTTCCTGTTCACCAGCTCCCATTGGTGGTACATGCCCTGGTCACCTCTCGTTTGGATTACTGTAATGCGCTCTACGTGGGGCTACCCTTGAAAACGGTCCAGAAATTACAACTTATACAAAATGCGGCGGCTCGACTACTTACAAACTGTCGCCGCAGGGAGCATATTACTCCAGTGCTGTTCGATCTGCACTGGCTTCCAGTTGTTTTCCGGGCCCAATTCAAGGTGTTGGTATTAACCTTTAAATCCCTATACGGTCTTGGCCCAGTTTATCTGATGGAGCGCCTCCAACGCCACCAATTATGCCGCCTCACAAGATCAGCCACACAGGGCCTTCTCTCAGTCCCGCCAACTAAAACAGCTAGGTTGGTGGGGACGAGAGAGAGGGCCTTCTCAGTGGCGGCCCCCACTCTCTGGAACTCCCTCCCATATGATCTTCGACATGCCCCTTCCCTGAATGTATTCCGCCAGGCCTTGAAGACCTGGCTTTTCAGACAGGCCTTTGGGACTTCCGGGGAGGGTTAATCTCTATGACAAATTGCCTAGTACTCTGAACTGTCATTGTTTATAGTTTTATAGTTTTATCGTTGTATTGTATTATTATGATGTATTTTATTGTAACAAAGATGTACGTCGCCTAGAGTGGCCATAGGCCAGATAGGCGACACATAAATTAAATTATTATTATTATTATTATTATTATTATTATTATTATTTGTTACCACTTACATGGTGGTGGGCTCTGGCCATTTTTCTCTCTGATACATTTTTTTCTTTTGCTGCTGTCTGCCTGGCTCTAGGAAAGGAGGAGGCAGAGAGCCTTGCCAAGTGGGTGAGAGGCAGCAGTGCTGATGGGTCTGGCTGCTAGTGTCAGGTGCAGGCCCCACAAGTGCAGGGCCTTGGAGAGTTACCCCTATTCCCCTCTATTGCCCTCCCCTCAGGAAAGAACTGTGGATAGATTTTTTAAAAGGTTCCACTTTGGCATATCTGATTAAAAAAACATGCTAATCTGCTTATTAAATTATGTTACATAATCCCAGGGGGTATTCTGCAGGCCCATGAGGCCACATCCTTGCTGAAACTAAGCAGGTCTGGGTTTGGTCACAGCCTGGATGGGTGACCACCAGGGAATTACATGTATGCTGCCTTGGAATAAAGTTAGGAATTGGATATAAATGTCAGAACATAAAATAAAAATAAAATGTTGGAGCACTTTACCTTGGCCTATTAGATATGGATATAACATTTTGCTGCTAGAGGTAAATGGCTTTCCTTTTCCCATAAGTAAAGGTGCGTAGTCCCCAAAGATGGCCAAGTTTTTGTAACACAAGGCAGAAAATCTCACAACCACTTCTCCCTTGGAGTATAAATTAAATTAAATACAGAACAGTTTGCTGCCCTTTCAGTCATGATGACACCCAAAATGAGCTGTGTGAGGCAGCTGCCTCACTCTGCCAAATGATAGGGCCAGCTCTGCGACAGGAAAAAAATAAATCTCAGATGAAAATCCCCACTTAGTTATGATGTTCACTAGTTAGCACTGAGGATGCCACTCTTTCTCAACATAACCTTGAGGAGTACCCTGTGTTGGGAGCATGGCAATCCTATGAATCTACTCTTAATATTTTTTCATGCCACCATATTGTAGGTATGTGTATGTTGAAAAGTATTTTCTCATACCCCAGCTCAGACATGTAATGTAATATCTTCTACGTTAACATTCCATTATGCTGAACGATATCTTACAGTCTTAGCTCTGGCAGACTGAAGGAAAGATGGGCCATTGGAAACTCAAGCTAGCCAGTGGACTTAACCAACAGAACATTGGCTCTTAGCCAGATTCCTTGGCTCTCTTCAATATTTCATAATATACTCTTCATATACAGTATCTATTTTATGGTAAGTTCTCAACAAAAGTTGCATATCATCACAACAGATTAACATAAATAAATTGTACCCTGAAAACTACTGAAGACCTACTTAGAAGACCTCATTCGCTGGCATGTAATGCTGACTATCTGAAGAATGAATTATTATATCCTTGTCAAATTTTAAGTATCATGCTGTTAAAAATATTAGTCACACAGAGTGCTATTTAAATGCAACTGAGCAGTAAAGCTCCCTTGTCTATATAAACGTGGAGAACCTGATAACATGATACTTAATACTATGTATCAGTTGGTGTATGACAGCCAGTGGAAAACCCAGAGATATGTAAGTGCAGTAAAGGTTACCTCAGAGGCTGTCAATACCCTGCCAATAGCTAGATTATGCTTGTCATTTAAGCCAGCTGAGCAGTGTCTCGCCTCTCCCTCCCTCCAGTTTTGACGTTCCCCAAGGGGCAATGCTTTGGAGAACAATCCATTTAAGTCAAACAGTTATCGTGTAAAAGTGAGGATGAACAGGAGGGAGACAGAACATCCAAGGGGAAGCAAGTTAAGATCTAGACCCTGAGGTTTAGGAGGGTTGAAGCAACTGAACCAAAGAAATTCTAAAAAGGCACTTTTTTTTTCACTTAGGGGGAGTAAAAAAATAAGATTAGAAACTGCCTTGCATGAGCCCAACTGTGATTAAAAAAATAAGCCTTTTATGGTTAAGGCAAGGTTTTTTCCTCTTGCTTTTTGTTCTTTGATTTTTCCTCACAGAGAAAGAGGCTATCTTCACTTAATCAGTGCGCAAAAGAAGAGTAGCTGAAGCAGCAGCAGCGTCATGTGGGTGAAGGTCAGGCCAATTTTCACCCATGTGATGGCTGCTTTATCACTCATTGAACAAAGATTAAGGCCTTTCTTTTCTTTATCCTTTTGTGCTTTCCCCCCTTTTACTTTAACAGATCTGAACAAATCTCAGACATTTCATCCAAAAGTTCTTTTTCGCTACATTTTGTTCAGATGCTCTGAATTCCACATGTGTCAAAACGCTATAACAACATGAAGAAGGATATGAAATCTCTTACAGAAAGGGGTGGGGAATGTTACATAGAAAGATAATAGCCAGCAGACCAGGATGAAAACACCCCATTTTTGTTCTGAAGAAGCCATCCAGCTACTTGAATCTGAAATATCAACATGCTACAATATCTCTAAATAGCTCTGAATGAAGATGGTCTCATGATGGACTGGAATGTTCAGCTAGATAGTGGACTAGAATGTCCAAAGGATAATTTATTCTGGTGTACTAGTATTGACAAAGTGTTGATTCTTAATTCATTGCTTGGACAATTGTCTTACAGAGAAACCCCTGGGAATGGTAGAGAGAGAATCACAATACTACCGCAAGTTCCGTGGAGGAAAGGTGAGATATAAATGTAACAAGCAAACAAACAAACCCTCACCCAGGCTGTTGGACGTGGGTTAAGATACTACAGAGGTGTCTATCCACTGGGCTTCACGGAGCATGTGTGTTGTTCTCCACTGTCATGGAAGCCCTTGCTGTTGTCACATAAAGTGGGCAGAATGCACACAACCACTGGTGGTGTTCGTGTCAGTGGTAGCCATTGTAAGGCCCCAACATGGGCCCTTATGGAGGGGAAGTGGAGCAGGGCCAATGATGGACCAGTTGGATCCAAACATGGTCAGTTTCCTGGGCCTAATTCAGACCCCTGTGCCTTTCAGCTTCTCAGTAGCACAAAAAAAAACCCCTTTCTCCTGCCACCCCTACCATAACCCTTCTGTCTTAGTCACCAAAAGCTTCTCTTAGGATTGCGCTCATACTAAGGCTTTGAATGCCATGGTGCCCATGAGATGATAAAAATTAAAAGGGTGTATCATGCACATCAGTAATATGATCTTATATATTGCTGAAGGCCAGAATCGCAGAACCTGGTAATGTAGACAACTGTGGAAGAGATGCAGTAATGTATCCCCAAGAGGCATGAGGGAATCTCTCTCTCTCTCTGAACTAACCATTGAAAAGCTACTACAAGAATCCAGTTAAGGCTAAGCAATTTTACGTCCCATTGATTTGAGTAGAATTGCTAAGCACGTTTAAATATCTCCCTTTGAAATCAAGGGAACTTCAAACTGCTTAACTTTGCTGAATTATCCCCATGGAATTTCTAGGTAGCTAAAATATGGATTAAAATTATGGGTTTATGGGAAATGAAAAGGACTGAGATTTCATTTCACACCACATTTTAGTATACTTTAACAAAATTCAATGTCAGATAAAATCAGTGGGTTGGATCCACTGAGAGGCTGAGATTCAGTGGAATTGCTGTTCTAGTTGAGGTTGCCAGGTCAGAAGCATTCCAAACCCTGAGATTTCAGGGGCGGTCCCTAATGATGTCATGGGGTGGGCCCTAGTGATGTCACAGAGGCGGGCCCTAGTGATGTCATTAAGCATGATACATTAAGCATCAACCACAGTTGCTTGGAACATACCACTCAAACAAAAAAACCCTCTGATTGGAAGATAGAAATCTTAGCTAAATGAGGGTTTTCCCAGGTCCAGCTGAAGTGATGAGATCGTTCCTTCTCACTTTCTTAGGAAGCCTGGGTAGGGAACATTTAATCTAGCCTATTTGCTTATGGCAAGAAGGGTTTAAGTGCCCTTGTACCAGGCCAGTCACCAGAAAGCCATTGAAGAAAAAGGGAGCCTAGTGTTGTGGAGATGTTAGATATGACGACTCAGGAGTAAAGATAGATGCCCCTGAAGGCTTCAATTCTAAATATACTTACTAAGGAACAAAGCCCAATAAAACTCAATGGGACTTACTTCTGAGTAGATATGGCTAGGACTGTGCTGTTGGTAAGGTTTGACTAGGGATCCTTTACAAAGATATCGATATCAAAGCAGGGTTGGCAACCCCTTGCCTGGAATGCTCTGCCCACCTTTTAACGGAGCTGCTCCACACTTCCAGGCTTGACCCTTCTCTGCAGAGAGAGATTTGAGAAATAAGAGTCAAGATTTTCTGCCTACTCTGTGGGCTGCTATAAACTCACTTTAACAGCCAACCCAATTCCAGTGAGTAATAATTGACAGAGAAAACACACATGGTTTGGGTCTGCCTTCATGGGCAGTAGACTGGGAACAACAGCAATTGAAGCCACACTTCCCAGTATGTGAATTCTCTTTTACCACTATTGGGCAAGAAACAAACCATCATGTAACCAACAAGGTGCATCATCAGTGAGTTTAAGGGGATTTAGCTGAGTGCATGGAACCACTGTTGTTGCTTCTATGGATGTAAGGGAGTGATGTGAGAGGTAAATAAAATGCAAATAGAAAAATAAAAACAAAGGACAGTGATGATTTCCTAAACACAATAACATACCAACCACAACAAAATTCCTATGAGTAAGGCAGAAAACTCAGCATCCCACAATCAGTCAGGATTCCTAACCAAATATCAAAACTAAAAAAAATCCTGTCATCCAAGGTAACAGAAATCCACATGCAGCACAACCTTACTCAGGGGCTGCAGTTTGTGCAGAATGCTGTGGCATGATTGCTGACAAGTGAGATCCTATCAGCACATAATACCTCTGCTCTGAAATCTGTACTGGTTGCTGATTTGCTACCAGGCCAAGTTCATGGTGTGCTTTCCATGTTACGGATCCTTTAGTGTGGCAGTACCTACACTTTGGAACTCCCTGCCTATTGACATTAGGCAGGCATCTTTATTGTACTCTTTTCAGCACCTGCTAAAAACATTTTTGTTTAGGCAACCCTATCCAGGCATGTAGAAGCTATTGTGTTTTGTATGTGTTTTTTACTCATTGTTGGTTTTATTATTTTGAATGTTTTTAAATACCTGTCTAACTGTTTCTGCCAATAATTTCATTGTTTTAATTTCTTCTGTAAACCAGTTTGAGCTGGCCCCTGGGTATCTTTCCTCTTTTAGGAACAAAGGAATCTGCCTTATATCGACTCAGGCCATTTGGTACCATCTAGCTCAGTACTGTTGACATGGACTATCATTGGCTTTTCAGAATTCCAGGCCATAGCCTTTTCCAGAGATTGGATTTTGGACCTTTGCATGCAAAGCACTAAGCTATAGCCATTCCCCTGTTTAAAAATAGTATCTTTTGAAATTGTTCTTTCCAATTCACTAATGAATGCACAGCACACCTAGGGTAGATCCACACCATTCATTTAAAGCATATTCAACACACATTTGAAGCACATGAATTCACCACAGAATCATGGGAATTGTAGTTTGTTAAGGATGGTGGGAATTATAACTATGAAGGAGAAACTACACTTCCCAGGATTCTTTGGGGGAAGTCACACACTTTAAATGCAAGTTGAATGTGCTTTAAATGTATTGTGTGGGTCTACTAAATAAACTTTGCCAGCATGTAAATCATTTTAATGATTTTTTTAAATGGAAATCAGCTACAAAGTGTTCTAGGTGACCATGGGCTACTCACCATCTCTCAGTCTAGTCTGCCTCTCAGAGTGAAAACAACAGAGGGGGATGATGACAATCCCAAGGAAGAAGGGCACAGCTAAAATGTAGAGGAAATAATAATGTACAACCATAGTGTGAAATCAGAGCCTCATCTGGACATAGTATGAAGAAATGTTTATATAAGCATGACTGTCAAAGATGTTTATTATTTACACAACCCGTAAAGATATTTATAGTGCAATCTTATGCATGTGTATTCAGAAGCAAGTCCCAATGTATTCAATGGGGCTTACTCAAACAGGGAAGCATGCACAGAAGTGCAACCTCGTGATAAGAAACTTCACTCACCCAACCCAAAATTCAGAATCATACCACTTTAAGCTGTTTTGCTGTTGTTTGCAACTGTTTCAGACTTATTTTATGGTTACTGGATTTTAAATGGCTTTATTTCTTGTGAGCTGCCTTGGTTCCCAACTCTACCTCAAAGGGTTGTTGGAAAGATTCCATATACACATGCATTGGAGATGTAAAAATACATACACTCCATATAATAGTTTATTGTCAAAACCAGTTAGTCATTGCAGAACATTTATTTTTTTAATTTTAGTTTCCTACAAAATAAAAGCAGTGACACCTAGGTAAGCCCTGCCTAATTGCTTTAAAAATAGGATTGGAGGGCGAGAGAAAGATTTACAACAAAACACAATCCTTTGCTATGTTCACTCAAAAGTCCCATTAATTTACAGCACAATCCTAACTATGTCTACTCAAAAGTAAGTCCTATTGAATTCAATGGGGTTTACTCCCGTTATGTGAGATTAGTGTTGTAGGTTCACTCCCAGAAAAATGAGTATAGGATTAAAGCTTCATATTGAATAAATGGCCCTCTTCAATAGCCCAGGAAAATTTAAACAAGTTGAATGTACACTTTTAAATTTGAAAGATAGAATTTATAATATGCTATTTTTGCAAGTAATTTAAAAAAACTCTGCATATACCCTTTTATTATAACTGAAATTGTTTACAGTAAACAATTGCCTACCAAGATCCTGCTATGATTTTTTTTTGTTCTACATCTGTCCTGCATACAGAGAAAAAGCTATAAACCAGGAAAAGAGAACAGTCTTATGGCCTTTCAATGGGTTCTAGCTATTGCCGGGAGGTCAACAAATCCCTTGTCAATCACAATTAGCTACACTCCGGAAAGGGCTGAGTTAGAGCAGCCACCTACAAGCTCATTTAATAGAAGTTTGAGGGGGGCAGCTGATGTTTTGGTATATATCTCTTGAACCAGACTGCCTAGAAACTTTTTTTTAAAATGAATGCTGAGAGTCCAGAGATTGGGGTGACTCACCCAGAGACTCAGAGACTACCCCAAAAATCTGGAGTCTCTGGGTGAAGATCAGAGACCTGACAACCCTAGTTCTGGTAGGTCCTCAAATGTCCAGAGCGGCTTGTCATGGGGCACAGGGCCTCCTGGGGCGGGAGTGGATTTGTAAAAACTGCCTCCCACTTCCTTTAGTGTGACAGACTTTTGGACAGACCTCCATTCACAGGTAAACTGGATTCAACAATTCTCCAAATAATTATGAGAACAAACCAAACCAAATCAAGCACTTTGATGGTCTGTAGTTTCAGTGCAAGAGATCCAGTCATCCCAGGATCAGGGAAGTGAATAGGATGAAGAGAATGGCACTTGGGTCTTTGCACTTGATCCTTCAATCTGGGCCAGCGCAAGACATTTTCTATTCTTACTGAGTCTTACTTCAACACTGACATTGTTTCCCACCTCACTTGAAGGCAGCCCTATAGCCAGGGTGGGGCAAATGGGTGCACCACCACCCTAGACCTGTGCTTTGCCCCCCAGGTTTTTTTTTTAATTGTCTTTTTAATTTGCGACGTGACTAAGGTTGCCAGGTTCAGGGCCTGATCCTGATCCTGTATCTTTAGGAGAAGACAAAGTCAGCCAAGTGCAGGTGTTCTTGTAACACTAATGGGAAAAACCACAAGGTGGAATTCTCCCTTTCCCCTGCACAACTTTTAAAGATACAGAAGACCTCTTGGAGGCCAGGCCTGGCAACCAAGAGGTGTTCTGTATCTTTAAAAGTTGTGCAGGGGAAAGGAGAATTCCACCTTGTGGTTTCCCCCTTTACAGTGTTGCAAGAACACTTGCACTTGGCTGACATTCTCTTCTCCTAAAGATACAGGATCAGTCTCAGGCCCTGAGCCTGGCAACCCTAGATGTGACAGACAATGACAGCCTCAACAGAAGCAGTTTAAGAGTAGGAACCTCTGAAAAATTCAGTGAATAAGGCAGGGCAAATGCACAATTAAAGCCTAATTTGGAAGAGCCCCCCCAAAATTTGTTCACTCCAGACTTTCCCTGACTTGGGTGATTTTTTCATGATCACAATCACCCAATAATTACTCAGATGATCCTAAAAAAAACAGCCTGTACATGATTCTTGAAGAGTTAACTATTAGAACTTTGTATTATGGGCTACAGTTAGACTCCACTCCTTGGACTTTCCTTTGCTGTGTTTTTCAGTTTCACTTGTGTTCTCTACCCTGCCAGCAATAAAGAAGCATGCTTCTTTGCCTGCAGTAAGATTCAAGAGTTCCACAGTGAGTGTGTGTGTGGGATTGGCTGGTGCTATGCACCTCCCCCCCCCAAATGCCCCACCTAGAAATGTGGCTGCCCCACTTAATAAGGAAGGCTGACTACAGGGCTGCCTGGAGGCTGCAGGCTAGCTACCACATCATAGGACAGTTTGGGGTCCTCTGGTACCTAGCTCCTGCTTCCCACTGCCCACCATTCCACTGCCTAAGGCAGCTGCCTCACTCTGCCGGTCTTGCCTATAAAACATCTGCAGCATTGTTATTAATAAGATCCAGCTGCTACTTTTTTTTAAAAAATGGCTTTTAGTCAACTGCCTGCATTACTGAAAGAATATGGGCCTTGCTGGAATGCTGAAGATTACTCTATATTCCATTGGCTGCCTTTGCTTCTGTTTCTCTCTTACCTAGTGGAGGAATATGAATCTGAGTAAATCCCATGTGACAGGGTGGCTGCTAAGGAGTGTAATCATTTTATTTGAGAAAAAGTTCAATTAGTAATGACTCAAAGCCACTGCTTTTAGACTATCTAGGCTAGCCCTTCATTAATCAACAAGACATGACAGGCAATGCATTTCCAGGCAATTTAGCTCATCTCTGAGGGACTTTTAAAGACATGAGGTTGAAGGTCAAGCAACTTCAGCCTCCTGAGAAGTGCAAAAATCTCTTTAGAAAGGAACTTCCTGAAGGAACCAAAATCTGATAACAATGAAATTTGAAAATAAACATGATTTTAAAACTGCCCTTTAAGGCGTTTTAGTCGTAATGTGATATTGAGAGCAGTTACTCTTTATGGACCAAAATTATTCATATTAACTTTTAGACCCCACCTTTCTAGGGAGTGTGTCCACTTGATATGGCTTATGTCATTGAACAAAATCATATATCAAAAGATAAAATCTAATCATATAATAAAGGACAACAATGAAACAATACAAAATAGCAGCAATAGGAGAGCGGAAGGAAGGAAGGAAGAAGGAAGGAAGGAAAACTAAAAAATGCCTACAGAACAACAGTTTTCAAAGAGTGGGGAGCTGAACTTCTATTTATTTATTATTTTATTTATAAAAGTGTTTATATACCACCAGTTAATACAGTATAACATTTCATATCAGCCACGACAGGAAAAAAACACACCTTTCCTCTTATGTACCAATCAACTTTTTTTGGAGGAGGGACAACAGCACCCAGAGATTCACACTATTTTTCATCTTTTAATTTCAGGGTTGGCCCTCCCCTGAGGCTCAGTGAGATGGCCACATCGGGCAGCAGGTGCTGAGGAGCAGGGACAAGACAGAGCTATGGGCATCATGTGGCCTGCCCCATGCCCTGTAAGCTAGCTTGCTCCCCTTTGGGTGCAGTGGAGGACACTGTCATGTTGCCATTGTTGAAATAATACTCATTTGTCAGCCACACCAGTGTCTCAGCACATGAAATGAGGGGAGGGGGAGACATCATCATATCCTTCATGTCAGGCAGAAATGTCTTAGACTAGTCCTGATTAACTTCAATGTGACTGAATCAATTTAAATCCAAGTACTCCCAACTAAACAAGATGGTGGATCACAGTCTTAGTGGACGATCTGCATAGGAAGGTGGTTGAGGGACAGGGAGGATATCCACCTTGACTTTGACCTGCCACGTAATCTTATACATGTCTCTTCAGCAATAAACCCCTTTGATTTCATTGGGGCTTACGGTCCCAGGTAAGTAGGTATAGGATCAATTTTTTAGTGAAGCACCAGCAGATGTACAGAAAGTCTCAGGTCTGAAAAGGTTCATTTGGAAGGAGATGTTAAACCTATGGAGTTGAGGGCTTTGTGAAATTATGTCACAAATGAATTATTTGAATTCCACCCCCACCCCCAGATTCCATTGACACCATGTAACCTTCTTAGAGGTAAGTATCACTCCTATATAATGCTTTTTATGATAAAAGTCTGAAAATACACATGTATATTTTTGGGAGCATGACATGCCTATGTTTTCTGTCAGCCTTCCCCAACCTGGTGCCCTTCAGGTAGTTTGGAGTTGCAGTACAGCAATGTATGAAGGATGTCTGGTTGGAGAAGGCTGACAGCGTCTGGCACATTAGATTACTAACACATTAGTTAACTAGTTTTAACCAGTGTATCTTTTAGGTTACCTAAGTTGTTTAGTAAGTTGCCCAGAGAACTATTGTTATTGTTATTCTATTGATAAATAGAATGAATGAATGAACAGGATGTTCATTAGAAACAGAATGTTTCTCACTAATAAACATTTCTGGTGAGGATTCCCAGTGTATTAATGTACTGTACTTTGCCTTAAAAAAAGTAAAATATGAAAATTTGTTTAAAAAATAATTTAAAAAGAAGAAACATCATTTTCGTGTTTATTTCATTAAGATTTTGTAAAAGCATGCTACTGAGGTAACTGACTAACTTTTACTTTGGAGGTGTGTAATTTTGACACAGCATGCCACAAGCTGATGTCTTTGATGTTAGCCAAAGTTGTTTATGAATAGAAAATCCAATATCTTCCAGGGAAATTCTTCACTTTTTCCTCTGTGTTATGTGAGGGGAAGGGGGAAGAGGTGCTGTTGCTGGATATTTTTAAACTGAGAAAACATAACCAAAAGCCCATTTTCTGTGTCAATAGTTTTGGTTATTTTTCATTTATTTATTTATTACTAGTTTTATATACCGCCCGTCCTCCCCACAGAAGCCCATGGCAGCACAGAATTCTTCAAATTCTAATTTGAAGAAATTAGAATGAAAGAGCATGAAAATGATTCATTTCAGCCCTTAAGTGATTACTTACTTTAATGTTAGCTGATGATTTTTAAGGGGTAAATGTTTTTAATTTGATGGTTTTTCCACATTATCAGGTTTTATTCTGGAAACTGTACACTGCCTTGGGACTTGTGTGGGCTATGTTATGCCTTGATAAACTGGTTTAGAAATTTTTTAATTAATGTAGTAATTATTGAATGATTGCCTTAATATCCCATGCAAGTAAAGTAATGCTCAAGATTCTACAACAAAGGCTCTTACCATATATGGAGCGAGAAATGCCAAACGTCCAAGCTGGATTTAGAAAGGGAAGAGGCACCAGAGATCATATTGCAAACATACGTTGGATGATGGAACAGACCAAGTAATTTCAAAAGAAAATCACCCTGTGCTTTATAGCTTACAGCAAAGCCTTTGATTATGTGGATCATGAAAAACTATGGAATGCTTTAAGAGAAATGGGGGTTCCACAGTATCTGATTGTCCTGATGCGCAACCTATACTCTGGACAAGAGGCTACTGTAAGGACAGAATATGGAGAAACCAACTGGTTCCCAATAGGAAAGGGTGTGAAACAGGTGTATTTCATCACCCTATTTGTTTAATCTATACGTAGAACATATATGAAAAGCAGGGTTGGACTAAGATGGAGGTGTGAAAATTGGAGGGAGGAATATCAATAATTTATGCAGACAATACCATACTACTTGCAGAAACCAGTAAATGATTTGAAACTAATGGTGTTGAAAGTTAAAGAGGAAAGCGCAAAAGTAGGACTACAGCTGAATGTCAAGAAGACTAAAGTAATGACAACAGAAGATTTATGTAACTTTAAAGCTGACAATGAGGATTATCTTGTCAAGGATTATCAATACCTTGACACAGTCATTAACCAAAGTGGAGACAATAGTCAAGAAATCAGTAGAAGGCTAGGACTGGGGAGGGCATCTGTGAGAGAACTAGAAAAGGTCCTCAAATGCAAAGATATATCACTGAACACTGAAATCAGGATCATTCAGACCATGGTATTCCCCATCTCTATGTATGGATGTGAAAGTTGGACAGTGAAAAAAGTGGATAAGAGAAAAATCATTTGAAATGTGTTGATGGAGGAGAGCTTTGCGTATACCATGGACTGCGAAAAAGTCAAATAATTGAGTACAGCAATTTGGGGCGTGCAGTGGGGAGACCAACTCGACATAATCCAAAACAAGTTTCTGTGCCTGCTCCTGTCTGTAGTACATAGCACACCTGGCACACTTCTAAGGAGTGAAGCAGGCTTTCCATCTCTCAAAGCACGCATACACAAATCCATCTTAATATACTGGAAAAAGCTATCAAAGATGCCAGAACACCACCTAGCCAAAAGATGTTTCCTGGAGCTACAGAATCAGAATGGCTGGGTACAAAGTAGTAGACATTTGATGCTTCGCTACTTGATCTCCCCTGCCACGTTAACCCAGGACATATCTGAAAGCATGATCAGGGACCTTGTCTATGACAAAGATGCCCAAAAAGACCTTGAATATCTAAAAAAATGTAAACCGGCCATCTGGTTTGGCAAAATTAAGCTAGATCATGAAAGGGCCTCCTATCTGCGGGAGTTAACCTTTTTCCCCATAAGAAGTGCCTTTACCCGACTCAGATTCCAATTGATGCCCACTGAATATCTGGTTGGCAGATCTTTAAAAAAAACACTAGAAGATCGACTGTGCATATGTGGGTCAGGTCAAATAGAAGGCGTGGAGCACTATATATTACACTGTGCTCTATACGACTCACCAAGGATGAAGTTCATCTTTCCCTTTCAGTTTTTATTAGAAGGCCAGTCAGATGAACTTAAGGTAAGATGGCTACTGGCAGACAAAGACAAATTCGTCACGTACAGGGTAGCCCTGTTTGCATTAGCTGCAGCGAAGATAAGAATGGCACTCCTAAAACACACAAGTCCTACCAACAAAGGCAGATTCACCTGAGCACATTTTAATCTTAATGTATGAAAAAAATGAAATAAATATCAACATTTCTACAATTATTTTAATTAGTTTTTGAAAACTCAGGGTTTTATCTATGCATCATGGGATAGATTCCTAATGTCCCATAAATGTTTTACTTGTATGTTTTACCAGATGTTTTGTATTGATACTTACATTGTAATGGCCATTGGCTAAAAACAATAAATTATCTATCACATAAAAATAATAATTGGGTGTTAGAACAAATTAAACCAGAACTATCACTAGAAGCTGAAATGATGAAACTGAGATTATCATACTTTGGACACATAATGAGAAGACATGAATCACTAGAAAAGACAATAATGCTGGGGAAAACAGAAGGGAGTAGAAAAAGAGGAAGGCCAAACGAGATGGATTGATTACATAAAGGAAGCCACAGACCTGAACTTACAAGATCTGAACAGGGTGGTTCATGTCAGATGCTGTTGGAGGTCACTGATTCATAGGATTGCCATAAGTCATAATCGACTTTAAGGCACATAAGAGAGAACAGAGAGAACAATTCTTGTCCCAAGTAGCAAATAGCTAGCATGGAAGGCAACATTCAACCTAGAACATGGAGTGGATAATTTAGTTTGTGTGTGTGAACAGTTCTTCTCTTGCCTCATCTACACTGCCAGAATTAGTCTGTGACTGTACACAGGGATTACTAACCCATCAAGAATGGATAATTTGTCATTGCAAATGCAACCCTCCAAGCTGGGCTGAATTCAAAATAGGACTCACACTACACTTTATCCATTCCCTCTCCCTGCCAGGTCCCCTCTTCTCCAAGGAAAAAAAATCCTAAGGGAGAAAAGAGGAGGGGAAAATGTACTGGGGTGCAGGATAGTGGATTGGGAGAAATAGCAGATGGCATGGTTGGGAGAAATTGCTACAAGCCCCATGATCCCTGATTGGAAATGACACATAGTGTACACCATTTTACCCCCAAAGAAAGACATTCTCCAGCCTTCTGCAGGTGCCAGAATGCAAGGCAACAGCTTCCTACCATTGCTTCTAGAACTCCTAAGCTAGTGTCAGTAAGCTTCTATTGTCAGTCCAGTTGGATTCTGTATGGGAATGGCTGGGTGCCACTTCATCATTTGCCTTGGGTAGCAAAATGCATTAGAAGGTGTCTGCTGGTCATACCTCCTTGACAAGTTTTAATAAGTCCAGAAGGGCAAGAGTCGAGAGGGCATGTTGCTGGCCACCTTGTCCATGTCATCAGGCTGCATGAACTGCAATTGATCCCAAGTTGTAGCAGATGTTGCACTGGACACCTCATTGAGGACTACAGTATATGTGGATGGGGCATCAAGATTGCTGCAGAGGTGAGCAACTTTACCCTCAAAGTGCCCTGCAAACAATTCACAGTGGGCCTCTGAAGGGTCTAAAACTCCATTTCTTAGAGTTGACGTTAACAGACTCCTGAAAATATGAAAAAGCTCCACCAGACAGCTACTGGAGGATGCAATGGAGGCAAAGAAGTGGACCTTCTTCGCTGCCCTCATTGCCACACTAGGCACAGTTATGATGTTTTACTTGTGCCTGATCAACCTCACAGCATGTCTTTCACCACTTGCGCTCTAGCTGTCGTCCAGCCGGTTTCATTGCTCCTGGTTCACTGGTATACCAAGGTGCAAACCGGGCTCCACAACACCAGAGAAGGCCCTCGGGGGCAACCCTGTTAAGAGCTTGATGCATCTCCGTATTCCACAGCATAACAAGGCTTCAACAGGATCACCTGCTCTATCTACTGGTAACTCCCCCAGGCATTCTGGAATCCAGTGGATTCCATTAGTCTCTGGGGGGGGGTGAACCATCTTAATTTGTCCACCAAACCTGTAGGGGAGGATTGGAGCCATAAGTCTAAACTTCACCAGGAAGTGGTCGACCATGACAATGGGGTGACATCCATCTACTCCCCTATTTCCATACTGCCCTGTGCTCTATCTGGAGCAAAACCCAAAGTGACTGGTGACAACTAGAGATAGACCCATGGTTGTCATGGAGACCATGAAGTCCCGAGCCGGAACACTAGAGGCAGCCTCAGCATAGACATTGAAATCACCCAGGACTATCATTCTGGGCTCCTCCAATACCAGAGCTGACACGGCCTCCACCAGCTTGGTCAGAGAAGCTGCTGGGCAGCAGGTGGATGGAACAGCAGCAGCAACCCTGGTTTACTGTTTCCTTGGGCCAACCAGGTGCAGGCCCTCACACCCACCTCCAAGACAGAGTGGTTTCCTGGTGGCAGAGATGGAAGTTCTGTAGACCACAGCAACTCCTCCCCCCCATCCCTGCAGCCTGTGCTGGTGTTGCACAGGCAGGCAAAGCTGAGCCAGATCAACTCCTCCCAGCAGTCCCACCCAGGTCTCAGTAATATACCCCAAATCAGCACCCTCATCCATGATCAAATCATGGATGAGTGTGCTCTTATTGTGTACCGATCTGGCAACAGCAAACACAGGCTAGGGGACACAGCAGAGGAGCAACCACGTACCCATCCATGGGAGGAGTGGGAGCGAGGAACAAGGTGTAGATAGCTTTGACATAATATTTCATGATAGCCATTGGCTTCCCATGGTTCTTCTCCGTCTACCCATGATCACTGAAATTGGGGTGGCATCACCCATGTTTCTCCTTCCCAAGGCTTCTCCTAAACACATGATATAAACAACAACAACAGCCCACCAATAAAACCAATCAAAACGGTTTTCCCAGTACATGTCCGAATGAACTGGGAACAGTATTACTAAGGCTACACCATCCAATATCTTTCACATAGGGCACATCTACTCCCCTGCCAGCCTTCTGCCAGTTGGAGATTCTCACTCTGAAGGTATCTGGCAACTTTCTCCTATCACACAGTTCACTGTACAGGCTCTCACCCTGCACAGGAACCACACATCTACTTTACATCCTCCCCACTACAAATCTCCTCCCGACTGGTTAAAAATAATAATAGAAGGGGGTAGCACCCTCGCCCTTGGGAGTCTCTAAGGGACTCTCCAAGGGAATGGTTCCCTTTGGTGTCACCCCTTTGTTAGCAAACCCACCGGCAGCAGACCCGTCGCCCAAGGACTGCCAGGCTTTTATGCCCCCAGACCCAGCTAGGAACTAATGCAAGAGGCTGCAAGATTGAATGCAGCCTCTGAATGCCTCTCTCTGGGTTCAGGGTCAGGCAGGGGGTCCAAGTCCTTACAGCACTTACTAGGACCTCAGCTGTCTCATGAGACAGCAAACCAGGGGAGCAAGCAAGCAAGCACCCAGATGCTCAAGCATTCACTTCCAGGGCAGGTCTTCTCCAGTCCCCCAGTGCTGCAGCTGTGAAAAGTTGTCCATATCACATATAAAAATGTGTATGGAAAAAAGCAACAACATGCTGCCATTTTTAGATTAATACCATATTGCAATTTGTGAATTTTCCAAGGTTGCTTTATATCTGGAATTGACTGTAGGGGTATATCCAGGTTGCAAGGTAGTAACTTTGGCACAGTATCTTGAATGAAATTTTAGCAGTTATTTAAGTTTGCCTTTCAGAAAAGTCTACAATAATGGTAATCCTAAAGCATTTGTAGTGAGCCAAAAGAGATAATGAGCAAGTAGTTGAATAAAAGTAATTTGAAAGATGAAGTATGAAGTGGTAATTGAACAACCTTGGCCCAATCCTAGATGAATTCTGTGAATATTGTGAAGGAATAGGACTTTTTACTTTGGCTTTTTGGTTATAAAACTTGGGCTGTAAAATGGTGGCTTTTTGCTTTAAAAGCTCTTGAGCATGGGAGGGTCAAAAGTTTACAGGAAGGGTACATGGGGATGGTTTGCTCAGAAAGCTACTCACAGGTGGGTCAAAAGTTTAAGAAGGGATTTTGATCCTAGACTCTATTCTCCTTCTGATTGGCTAAAAGATTGGGAGAGGCTTTGAAAGTATTTTGTATAAATAAAGGCTGAAAATAGGGTAGTCCGAAGGTTGTGGAGCAGCCACACTATTCAAAACAAAATGAGAACTCCGTAGAGTACACATTTTTCTATTCTCTTCCCTTCCTTTCCTTGGTGGTGTATTATTCACTCTGTTACATATCACTGTTTAGATAATATTTAACCTTTTAAATGTCAATGGAGAAATGGAGCCATTAACATCTCTATTCAGTCTAATTGAATTAAACACTTCACGGTCACAGTCCCAAATGTTGGTCTAATCAGCCTTCTGCTACATCTCTCAGGGACACTAAAGTGGCAAGATACCTTCCTTCAAAGCTTACTGAGTGTCTATTGTGACATAGACCAAAGACAAGAAAAGGAGTTTCCTTAGTTGTAAATGAAATACATTTTAGGGCATATTCATACAACCCTTCACATTTGAATGTTTCATGGCACCTGCAGGTTTGTACTATGCTGACCTCCCTTCCTGGTAAGCAGTAGCAACTCAGCTGCTGAGAGGTCAGGTAAGCGCAGCTGCCCCCACCATGCCATCTGCTATGGCAGTCAGCCCTCTACTGATTTTCAGCCACCTTGTGCAGCATAAGCTGATATATGGTTCAGAAGAAATGGCTAGCCTTGCATGGTTTTTGAGCAATTGCAATTGACTGCCTGAGCATAATTGTACAGACAGATGATACTGGACTTCACATGACCAGCCTGGCACATGGCTACCACTACTACTACTTAAAAACACACACACAATTTATTGTTGTCATAGGATCCTCCCTGGGCAGATTACAGCAATAAGATGCATAAAAACAATCAATAAGCATTAAAACACAGCAATTGTCATGATCCCTGTATCCAGTAGTGATCTGGACATGGAGCTGGAAGTTGCAGGGGCACCAGATGGGGACCTAAGGTCTCAGAGCTGACTACTGAAGATAGGGAGACCATTGCACCTGAGGCTGTTAGACAGAAACTCCCAGAAGAGTCTCCCAGACCACAAGGTCTATAGGGCTAGAGCCGAGTCTGGACCCTTATGAGCTCCTTTCCCTGAAGAACCAGATACCTCCTACCACACATTACCAGTCCAGTGCCACAGGGAGTGCCCCAGGAGGAAGGCTATGGAATGGAAGAGGAGTGCCTGTCTTCAGGACACAGGCCCCTTAAGACAGGTTCTCTCAAGGGGATAGAGCCTGGAGGAGGTAGTCTGGAGACAGTGGTTTGAAAGGACTCAAGTCTGTTCTCCACCTTTTTCAGAATATTTTCCTCACTCTGAGTTGTCTGTGATCCAGCAACCAACCTTACCCCACCTCTAACCTTGCTGCTTTCTTCTGCCCAGGATCAGACCAGAACATGCCAATAATAATTCAGAAATATAGGTAAAATATTGGCAACCTGCCAGTGTTTACTACACAGACAGTCTCCTTAGCATTCAAAAGGACTGAAAGCAGGCCTGGCATCTAAAAACAGTCTGCTGTTGCCAGCGGAACCTCAGGGGGTAGTGCATACTGACTGGCTAACTCTTACAAGCCATGATGGGAAAGGACTGAGGTTACATATTTTAGACCAGACCTGTTTTAGACCCTTTAAGTATCCTGCAAACCTGTCCCAGCAGGATTCCAAGGGCTCAGTGTTATCTTCTATAAGTCCCTTCACCACCCAGAAAAACTCTGCTGGATGGCTACTCAAGGACACAATGATGGTGAATGAGTAAACTCTCTTTGCTGCCATCATATTCAGTCATATTCAGTATGACACTTGTGCCACCTGTGCTCTAGTCATTGTCCAGCCTGCTTCATCCCCCAGAGTTATCCAGTGTCCACTATGCCAGAGAGAGTAAGGTCAGGAGTGGCTGATTGCCCTTTTCATCTCATCATTCCACATTGACTCTGGGGCCTCAACAGAGGAGCCAGCAATGCCGGAAGGAACATCCCTCAGAACATTAAGAAATCTTTAGAATTATGTCTTTGGGGCCAGACAATCTCCCATTGCAGATGAGGAACTGTCACTATCAAACCAAGCTTTACCAGGAAATGATCACCCCATGACAATTACAACTTTCCCCCCTAAAATAAAACTCCAACAGTCAGCTACCCGGTGGCCCCATGAAGCCCCAGCCTGGGCCAGGCAATGAGGCTGGTGGATGTTGGCTTCCAGAGTAGTCTGTATCCTTTGGGCCAATGCCCAACTCAGAAAGAATCACCAGCCCAAAGCATCCACCATCTCAATCTTCTTAATGAAGGAATAGGATTTCAGAAATTGAAGTAATCTCAATCTCTCAATTGGAGCAAGAGAGTTGGAAGCATGTGCAACTATTTGTTTTCTAATCCCATGCACTAGCCAACATTCAGGAAGAACACAGCTGCCAAGTATCACAGAAATAAACCATCAAAAGGTGTACAGGGCTTGATAAACATCACTTATGTTCAGCTCTTGTTAGTCTTCTTGTTCAAATAAACACTTGGAGAGATTACTTTTTTGATCTTTCTTGTTTATTTTGTAGAAACAACTAGAATATGTCCATAGAGATTGCAGTTTTGAACTTTTACGGTAGATCAGGATGCAAAATCCAACCACTGTGCATGCCATTCACAGATAGGGTTGCCAGGTCCATGGCCTGAGACTGATCCTGTATCTTTAGGAGAAGAGAAGGTCAGCCAAGTGCAGGTGTTCTTGCAACTCTGTAATGGGAAAAACCACAAGGTGGAATTCTCCCTCCCCACTCCACAACTTTTAAAGTTACAGAAGACCTCTTGGATATGCCTCTAACTGGATTAGAGCCAGGGCCGGCACCAGAGGGTGGCCAGGTTAGACCCTGGCTGAAGGCCCCTGCAGCCCAGAGGGGCCCCTGAAGTGCCCCTCTTTAGGGTTGGAGGGTGGTGTTCCCATTCCGTGATCCAAAGCAGCATTGGGTCCTGCAACCTGAATCTGCTGTGGATCACAGAGAGGGAGCTCCCAGGCACCCCCCAAACACAGACAGCACAGGGTTCAGTAAGCCCACATGCATGCCCCATCTACCTCTCCCGTCAGTATGAATGCCATGTGTGCATGCCTGCCATCACCCAAGATGGTGGTGAGGTCTTCCCTAAGGGGCTGACGCCATCGCTACCATCTTGGGTGATGGCAAGAATGTGTGCTATGCATGCATGTCATTCACACAACATGAGCAGTAGATGGGGTGCATGGGCAGGCTTATTAACCCCATGCCACCTGTATGGGGTGTGTGTTGGGCTATGGTTCTGTGGGCCAAGGACAAGCTGGTGCTTTCATGGAGATTCTATGGGGAAGCCATTTTTATTCAGTCTATTGCAAGTGGATGAAAGTTATGTGATCAAAATGTTATCATTGCTACACTTATTAAAAAAGAAAAACATATTATGAATTATAATTTTTAAAATTACAGTATAATTTATTATGACTTTTGGGGTGGAACAATATCTTTTCTGATCTTTATACTTCATGACAGTCTGTGTTCTACCATTCCCAGAAAAGAGAATGCTTTAACTTATAAAGCCTTTGTAGAAACTTGTTAATTTACAAATATATGATGTTACGCATGTACATATGAACCCCAATGTCTTCACAAGACTTAAATGTACCCCAAGAGCATAGTGGAAACCTTTGCTGGAATTAAAACCAGCACACTGCTCTAAATGTAATTCTACCCTTAATAACCCCAAGAAAAACACACACCTAAAGATAAAAGCTTTCATTTTAGTTAAAAACACATGCAGCATCTACCTAATACAATCACATACTAGAGCTATGACAGTATAGAGATCCTACACCTATTCGTACCCAGAATAGTGAGCAAATAGAAAATGGTGAGCATAAAAATAGTGACCCCAGAAAAACAAGAAAAAGCGAGGAAAAGGATAGTAAAGGGATGTCTTTCCTAAAAACTGTCAAGACGCAAATTTCTGTGTCTTGTGAGAGTTAAGCTCGGCCTTCTGAAATAGCCAGTACCCAGACACCAAAGGTTATACCCTTCTTTGGTCTGAGGTTCAGCAGAGTGAATGTTGTTCCTAGAAAGTGATGTGAAGTGTCCAGGAAATCAATGGAGTCATGAGTGTGCTGTTTTGCCCCTATCAAAACCTTTACCTTAAATGTGTTTTTGGATTGCATACGGTTGTATTTAAACTGGGAGGTGGTACTGGTGAGTGATCCAGTAACATGAAATATTTGCCTTACTTAGGTGAAGTTAAAGATTATACCTGCTGTCTCTGGTGCCATGTATGAGTATAAATGCCTGTTTCTGGAAAGAACTTGCTTATCTTGTATGTGTTATATTAACCTGAACTATATGGGTTGGGGGTCATTGTTCACCTAAAGGTGTTTATCCTTAGGTAAATCTTCAATTTGGAACCTTATTATTCACTAACTAGCTTTGGGTTATTGTGGGGGCTGTATCCTAGAGTGCGCTATAGGTGGGCTCCTATGCCCTGATGCATTAATACGAACCAAAGAATAAAAAACCCAATATGTGTGTACCACTTTACAATGAGTTGACAAGGATTTTTGGGATGTAGCTGCAAAACAGAAAATGTTTGGTCTAAAGCACTATTAGTCCAGGCCCACAACAGCCAATAAAGATAAATCTCTTTTCAATGTCTTAGTCAACCAGAACATTTTTTTAAAGGAGACATTGTTAAAGGACCAAGTATGCAAAAGTTTATATGGTAGTAAAGCGGACGTGATTAATCTGGTTAACAGATCTCTACTCAGCCATGGAGTTTCCTGATGTCCTGGACCAATCACAGCCTAACCTACCTCACAGGGTTGCTATGAGGATAAAATGGAGATACAGGAGAACCTTGTATTCTACCTTAAGCTCCTTGAAGGAAAGATGGGATATAAATGTAATAATAAATAAAAAGCAATAATAAATAAGCTGTACTGAGCTCAGTGAGCTTACTCTCAGGAAAGTGATATAGGATTGCAGCATAAATCTCTTTAAATTGCTTGATTTGGACTGAATCATGTGCTCCTTAAAGAAATGAACAAATAAATATTTGTTCAGCTGGAAGATATAACATGACTTCTTTATGCATTACAGGATATAAAATACAATTGGTCAGCCTCCAGCAGCACATTTGCAGTTGCAAATTAATACATTTCACAAGTGACATCATATTGCCTATGGCATCATTTGTCAAATCTCCCATAGAAAAATAATGGTTTGATAACCACAGCATAATTATTATAGTAGCAATTTGTGCCAATACATTATGTATAGAGGTGTCCGGGCATAACTATAATAAATCCTGCTTTTAAGAGCTATTGCCTACTCATAAAAGATTTGCCATGGGCTGAAAAAGAGCTATTGGAAGTATTGTAAAATAACAATATATTACCAAACTACATATTTTATCAAGCGAATGATATGGTTTGGGATGCATATTTACATAAATCATTCTGTTATTTACACAGCACTTGGATTGCTCCCTTTCAGATATAAATATTGGCTTGCATCCAAATGACTAGATGTGCAATGCTGCACATGCAATGAGCCTGTTCCCAATACAGGCCCTCATCCCCGCCCCTTACAATAAAATGCAACACAAGGCAATTTGGTGGAAATGGCCACCACTACCCGCTTTGTCCACCTGGAAGTAACTTCTGCTCATGTAGCAGACACTTTAAATGAAAGCCACTGAATGTGGTGCTTGTACATGAAATATTATAATATGTGGAAGGAGCAGGAAAATTGCAAATGAGAAGATACTAAACTTCTACAGAAGATTGCTCTTTGGATGCTGAAAAACTGTGATAGTGAGGGAAGGTCGTCTATAATCTCATCTATACTAAACCTTTTAAAAATGATTTATCATTTTTTATGGCTGTACAGCAAGGGCTTCTGACTATCAGAGCTGAAATTAATTTGGAATATAAAACCATTTAATTACATTCTTATTTATGTTGTGAATGAAACATTCTGAATTTCTAAAATCTGATTTGTCTCTCAAGATTCAAACATTAAATAAATTTTATTACTGTGATAAATTCTGACTCCTGATAGTTGTATCAATGGGGTGCGTGGTCTGAAAAAATGGCTTGCTCATCTCAAAGTGTTTTCAAGATTTCAAATTTCAAGATTTTGATTTAGTATTCAATCCACTCTTCAGAATTTATAATATTTAAAGGATGATGGGTTGTGTGTGGCTGGGCAAGTCACAAACCATGCCTACTTACTTTAACCACGTATGCTAAGTGTTATAATAGAGTTTATAATTTAGAGATATTCCCTTAGTGTTAAGTACTTGGTAACTGGAGCATTTGCCCTAAGGTTACACGATCCAGGCAGTGCCAAAGGCTTAGAAGTTGCTGCACAAGTTTGTCTTCAAGGTTCTGAAGAATAAAGTTGTTTCAAGCCATTCCTCATTCCTCTACTTTGTCTGCGGAAACAGAATCGTTACACTTAGCATTTCATAGGATCATTGCTAAAAGTGATCTTGTGAAACAATACCTATTTTGCCACTACATGCTAAAATATATCATTCTCTTTGGGCTCAGGCTTCGGGTATAAGGAACAGCTCTGGAACAAAAATAGCATTGGCATATCTTTGTGGGACAACTTTTTCTTTGTATGTGTCTGGCAGGGTTCCCAGATCTCTGGTTTTCACCCAGAGACTCTGGACTTTTGGGGTCCTCTCCGGGTCTCTGGGTAAGTCACCCCAATTTCCAGACTCTCAGCTTTAATTTTTTTTAAAAAAAGTTTCTAGGTGGTCTGGTTCAAGATATATACAACAAAATGTCAGCCCCCCCAACTTCTGTTAAATGAGCTCGTAGCTGGCTGCTCTGAATGTGCCCTTTCAGGTTTGTAGTCAATAAGTGAAGTCAAGATTGTGATTGACAAGGGATCTGTTGACCTCCAGGCAATAGCTAAAACCCATTGAAAGGCCAGAAAACTGTTGTCTTTTCCTGGTTTATACCTTTCAGCAGTAGGAAAAGTCCCTTTCTCTTTGGAAGGAGACATGGAACAAAAAAAATCACAGTAGGATCTTGGTAGGCAATTGTTTACTGTACACAGTTTCAGTTATGATCATTATAAAAGTGTACATGCAGGGTTTTTTAATTACCTGTAAACAGCATATTATACATTTTACATTTCAAATAATTTTTGAACAGAAATTTAAAAGAAGTGTACATGCAGCATATTTTAATTTTCCTGGGCTGTTGAAGAGGGCAGTTTATTTGTCTAATTCATAGCCTGTTTTGAAAAATTTTCCAATATGAAGCTTTAATCCTATACTCGCTCTTCTGGGAGGAAAGCTGCAATGCTAATTCCACATATCAGGAGTAAATCCTATTGAATTCTGTAGGACTTACTTTTGAGTAGACATGGTTAGGATTGTGCTGTACATCAACAGGACTTTTGAGTGAATAAAGCAAAGAAATGTGTTTGTGTTGTAAATCTTTCTCTCCCCCTCCAATCCTATTTTTAAAGCAATTAGGCAGGGTTTGCTTAGATGTCACAACTTTTATTTTGCAGGAAACTAATACTGATCTTAGTTTTTTTTTTAAAAAAAGTTCTGCAATGACCAACTGGTTTTGACTATTAATGGGGTATATGTATTTTTACATCTCCAATGCATGTGTATATGGAATCTTTCCAACAACCCTGTGAGGTAGGCTTTGGAAACCAAGACAGCTCACAACAAGAAATAAAGCTATTTAAAATCCAATAACCACAAAACAAGTCTGAAACAGTTGCAAAACAATTTAAAGTGGCATGATTCTGAATTTTGGGTTGGGTGAGTGAAGATCCTTATCACTTGAGGTTGTAGTCCTGTGCACGCTTACCTATTTGAGTAAGCCCCATTGAATACATTGGGTCTTGCTTCTGAATACACATGCTGTGTATTGTACTATAAATATCTTTACAGGTTGTGTAAATAATAAACATTTTTGACAGTCATGGTTATATAAATATTTCTTCATACTATAGTATCTTTTATACTATAAGTATCTGATTTCACACTATGATTGTACATTATTATTTCCTCTACATTTTAAGTATGTCCTTCTTCCTTGGGGTGGTCATGATCCGCCTCTGTTGTTTTCACTCTGAAGGGCAGATTAGGCTGAGATATAGTGAGTAGCCCATGGTCACCCAGAAACCTTGTAGCTGATGTCCATTTTAAAAAAATAATTAAAATTATTTACATGCAGGCAAAGTTTATTAAGTAGTTCCACTCGATACATTTAAAGCACATCCAACTCACATTTAAAAAGCAAGACTTCCACCAAAGAATCCTTGGAAGTGTAGTTTCCCCCTCACAGTTACAGTTCCCACCACCCTTAACAAACTACAGTTCCCATGATTCTGTGGTGGGATTCTTGTGCTGCAAATGTGTGTTGAAAGTGCTTTAAATGAATGGTGTGGATCTACCCTAAGTGTGCTGTGCATTCATTAGTGAATTGAAAAGAACAATTTTAAAAGATACTTTTTTAAACAGGAAGAGCTATAGCTCAGTAGGAGGGCATATGCTTTGCCTGCAAAGATCCAAAATCCAATCTCTGGAAAAGACTATTGCCTGGAATCCTGGAGAGCCAATGCTAGTCCATGTCATCTAGAGCCTGGAAGATTACTTTAAAAAAATAATAAATTACAGTTACAATTACATGGCCCCAAAAAGTAGTAATTACCGTTACAATTATAATTGCTCTGAAAGTAACTGATTACTTTACTTTTTCTCAAAAGTAATCACTACAATTCCATTTGTTACTTTTTTAAAAAAATGCCTACAAGGTGCTGCCCATGGCTGCTGTACCTCTAAGTAGACTAAAGTAACATTAAAAATAAACACACACATACAGAGGTAGTAGAATAATTCTTTTTATCCATAAGATATCAATGGTGGTCTCTTCACTGGTAAGGGAGGTGGGGAGGCAGGCAGAGGCCACTACTCAGATCTCTGCACGTCAAACCGAGTGCAACCCTCCCTCAGCCAGCAAGCATAATCTCTCTCACTTCACCGCCTCCCGGACCCTGCCCTGCCACCAGCTAAGGGACACTCACCCAAGCAAACATTTTCCCCTGAGATGCAAAAAAAGTTAAAATACTGCAAATGCAGCACAGTAGCCAGAGAGGGTGGTGGAGGCCACTTTGTGTGCCACGTGCAAACACACACACACACACTGCCATCTTTCACCTCCACAGTTCTTTATCTCCATTCTGCTGCTGCCTCCTTCTCCTTTATCCATGTTCTTGCCCTCCAGCTCCTTTTCCCCTCCACTCCATTCTTCACCACCACCATCCATTTTTTTAAACTATTGTTTTCTCCACTCCACCCCATCTCACTCTCCATCTCCTCCCTCATCGCCTCCTACCCACCCACAGAGCATGAAGGAAGAACAACGCTGCACAGAAGCCCAGTTTGAGGCACATGATTTTTATCCACAAATCAGAGGAGCAGAAGACTTCCCCTGCTTCCCCCCCAAAAGTAATGCCCAAAAGTAATGCTGGAAACATTACAATTACACCACAAAAGTAATAAAATTACTCCTAGGTCTATTACAATCAAAATGTAAAGGAATTACCTACCCGTTCCTCAAAAAAGTAATGAATTACAAGTAATTTGTTACTTGTAATGAATTACGTCCAAGCTCTGATGTCATCAGTACTGAGCTAGATGGTACCAAATGGCCTGAGTTGGTTTAAGGCAGATTCCTTTGTTCCTAAAAGAGGAAAGAGAACCAAGGGCCACAGTGACTGTGAAATTTATTTACACCCTCATTTAGCTAAGATTTCTATCTTAATTTCAAATCAGATATTTTTTTTACTTTGAGTGGTATGCTCCAAGCAACTCTAGTTGATGCTTAACATATCATGCTTAATGACATCACTAGGGCCTACCCCGTGACATCACTAGGGCCTGCCCCTGAAATCTCAGGGTTTGGAATGCTTCTGACCTGGCAACACTAGCATCTTGAGATTGTGAGTTTTGTGAGTACAGCAAGCAGGCTGGAATAGGTGTTTGTTGCTCCTCCTGTTCACTTTATGCTTTTATCCTTGGGTCTCCAAATAAATTTAGCTGATGCCTTTTGATGTTTTTGGTATGAAGTCTATACTTAACACCATATCTCAATGATGAAATGCACATTTGTGCTTCTCTTCTCAACATATATTTCAGCTCCCTTTTTTCCTTATATGCAAGCAGGATATTCACATTGACAAGTCTGTTTCTTTCTAAAGGAGTGAGTGTTTAAATATCCTGCTTATAATCATCTACAGACGCATTGCAAGTGAGCAATGTGTATATGAGATGCTTGTTCATGCATTTTGGGCCTCTGCCTATGAGCTGAAACAAACGTTTAGGTTTAGGATAGTAAAGTTTGAGACAGTCCCATAAGAATTGTTCTCTTTGTTTCCTTGACATATTCATTCTGCTAAATGTCTGATTCAATATTCCACCCATTGTCATGAAAGCAAGTTGCAATCTAAATAGGGTTCTTGTCTGTGATACAAAATGTTCTGCTTTCTAATCTTTTAAAGCATAAACATCTGAAGATGAAAATGGTTTTTTCTTTCTCTTTTGGAATCTACATCAAAAGTGTCTTAGAAATCATTAAAGAAAGTGGAAAAGCCTAGCATTAGGTATTCTGAGGATGGAGGGTCTCCCCATTGCAACAATCCTAAAATTCAGGGTCTCAATATTGCTCAGTATAAGGGAGGTTCCTATGTTCCTCCTATTGTTGTCAAATAGCAAAACTCACACTAACTCAAACGTGTGCATGATCAGACCTTGAAGCTTCAAAACACTAGCAGATACTGTTCAGAGGAACCTCAGTCTAAGAGACTCTAGACAATTAAATATAGGAATTCAGGCATCACACTTACAAAAGTCAGGGAATCGTGGTTTTAGCTTTTGAAAAAAGAAAAATAATGAGCAGATGAAACGAATCTAGAAAATGATTGCGATAAAGGTGAGAGGGATTTAGCAAAGGCTGGTTCTGATAGATATCTGAAAATATTATTGGCTTTATTCTTTTTTTATTCATGTTGGTTATTAATCATATTTGATTATTATTGGATATGTTTTAAGTATCTTGCTTAACCTACTAGTACTGCTACATTGATGATGATGATGATGATGATGATGATATAAGAGTAGCTACTCTGTGTGGCCTTCCAGATGTTGAATTCCCATTAGCCCCAGTCAGCATGGCCAATAGTTAGAGATGATGGTAGTTGTAGTCCATCAACATCTGGAAGACCATAGTACATATTCATTGTTGAATACTGCCATCATCAAGTGATAAACATGTATGCCTGAATAGGCTGTCAAAATCCACCCTTATATAGAATGGGGACTATTCATTCATTCATTCATCACTTCCCATGAGGAATCCCAAAGTGATTTGCAATATAACATATCTAAACAGTTACATATATAAAAACAGTTAAAACAATTGTATATATATATCAATTTAAATCTAAGACAGATACCAACTGGGATAAAAAAAATTTAAAAGGCTTATTGGAAAAGGAATACCTTTAGCAAATGCCGAGAAAAACAATAGAGAAGGTGCCTGTCTGATATGCAGTGGGAGGGAGTTCCAAAGGGAATGTGCCACTACACTATTAACTACTTGCAAATCACTTCTTAGCCAGCATGGGCATGATCTGTGTCTTCATGGATGAAAAAGGATAAGCAGGGATCAATGGGGCTCTTTTCCTTTGTTCCCTCTCCCTGACTGGATGTGTATCTCTGTTTCAATAGTGAGTGTGTTCAGTTTGGTAGACACTCTTTTTTATTTTATTCCCAGTTTTATTCCCAACTTGCCAGAAACTGAATGTCATCATCAGACCTATAGAACTTAACTAATATTAATAATAATAATAAATAATAAATCTTTATTTTTACCCCGCCCTTTTTCCAAAACCGGAACTCAGGGCGGCTTACAAATAAAAACTAAACATAGGTAAAAAAAACATACAAAAATATACAATTAAAATAGAATTAATCTATTTGTGACATTAAAACCATGAAACATACACTTAAGATACTAAGACAATTTAAAACATTAAGAATAGGACCATAGAACAATACAACAGACCTTATGAGGCCCTATCTTAAACATCTTCTAGTCCAAAAGCCTGTCGGAATAAAAAAAAAGTCTTTGCCTGCCGACGGAAGGATAGCAAGGAAGGAGCCATTCATGCTTCCCTAGGAAGAGAGTTCCAGAACCTGGGCGCAGCCACCGAGAAGGCCCTATCTCGCATCCCTGCCAATCGCACTTGCAAAGGTGTTGGGACTGAGAGAAGGGCCTCTCCTGAGGATCTCAATGCCCGGGCAGGCTCATATGGGGAGATACAGTCTGACAAATATTCTCATCCAGGCCACAGGTATTTACATTTTGAGCATATGTTGAATGTATAGTTTCATGTTGGTCTGATCCTACCATTTTATACAAGTTTTGGAAGATTTGGCCCTGTTCGCACCTTCAAAAGAGTATAGGCTTAATGGAAAGAGGGGGGGAGGGATTGTGCCTGGTATCCCCACTCCCAGCCAACACACATTTAGTAGCAAGTGTGAACAGAGCTGTGTATGCATAGGTATCAGAGTCTAGTCCAACCATGGCCCTAATCTGAGGAAAAAAGAGTGGGACTCTGCAGAGACCTCCAGCATCACCAGGGACCCTGAAGAGCCCAGTGTCTCAGTTGGCCAGCCTGAATTAACCCTAAGACATCTTGCCAGCTCCAGATGACCCCACATGCCATACCTGGACCTCTGCCTCAACCCCAGTCTCTCCCCCTTCACCTCTACCACCCCCAGATCAGTCTCCCTGGCAAGAGGTACAGAGCTGTTAGAGGACTGCTGGTCAGGCAGCCAGAGGGCTTCACTACCAGGCTCTACTTTTTGAGGAAGGAAAAGCCAGAGCAGGACCGAGCATGCATTGGGACTCAGCAGATGATCGGGGGGGGGGGGGAGGAGCTGCTTGAGAGGATATAAATTTCTCAGTGTTGCCTAGGCCTTTGTGCTGGGAACATGCTGGAGAAGCAGCACCCAGCAGGATTGAACCCCACCCTCTATCAGCTGATGTCACCTAGTAATGTCAGCTGATGGGCAGGTAGCCACAGTTTCAAGGAAATGGCCTTGTGGATTAATTTCAATCCTCTGTTGGGTCAAGATCGGCCTGTGGTCTGAAGACACAAGAACACATATATATATTACCATTAATCAGAAATTCACTCCACACTTTTTAATGCATTTCTCCATAACCTTCCTAACTGCAAAAAGTCAGTTTCTTTTTTAAAGAGGATTTGTTGCACTATGGCAACAGAGTGCTTTGATCTAGTATAATTGCACAAACCTAAATTTTCTGGTGCACGCTTGAATTTGTTTTACAAAATATTGACAGTCTGGAGGCATCCAAATTTCCTATGTCCATGTAAAGTATGGTATGGGAGCACTAGGAGTTTGGAGGAAATACTCATGAGTTTGACATTTTAATATTCTCCTTTTATTAAATTGTTCCCTGTCCCATCTGAGAATGTACCCTTTCCCCCAGCTTTTTGAGTTATGTTTTTTGTGTGGAGCTGAAAAGGTCTTGAGAAATATCACTAAGTGTTCTGGCTTTAAACCAAGCCTGTCATCTAGTGGAGTGCTATGCTATTTCCAACTTTAATCTAGAGAGCCAGCATGCATTAAAATAAGGCAACACAAATGTGATGCAGCTGTAGCTGTTCTTGCAGAGCTAAAATGCTTAGCTGTGTTTTATGCCTGTAACACAACAGTTCTTACCAATGGGAGAATCCAATGTGTATAAATAAAGTGTGACAATCAGATTGCCTTTGATAGGACTGGTTATAAAAATGTCATAGATGTGGTATTTACAATCCCTTCAGGTTATAATAAAATGCTTCCAGTATCATTATCGGAAGGAACGCTAAAAATGCTATAAAGTTTTCAAATTCCACTTAACTAATATCTTGCGTGACACAAGTGTAACAAGCAATGTACACCGTTGAGAATAGGCTCATAGTTTACAGCCATTCTAATTATGCAACTTTCACATCGTGGTGTTTTGTTGTACAATCTAAATGCCCTCTGAATAACATGTCTTATGCCCACTGTGTATTGTTGAGAGTGTATGAAGGTTTTTCAAAGCAAGAGGCAGCACTGTAAAATAAATAAATGGCATGTAATTCATTTGCCTTTGTCAATAATGCATTGATTATAATGCTCTATAGTATACTCAGAAATCTAATAAATAAAAAATGCCAGCTGGATAACTGCGGAATAATGGTAGGTTAAGTTATGGCACTTGAGGCTAATACCTTTAACCTTATTTATGTTGTTGGATTAAGGATTTTTTTTCCTCCGAGGGGGAAAATATGCAGTATGACTGCAACAGCAGCAACAGTATGCATTTCAAGAAACAAATCAACTCTGAGCATAAATGAAATAGGAAGGCATAAAACATCATCTCTGGCACAATTTCAGTGATTTTTTTTTACCATGAAGTGTCTTTCAGGCAATAGACATATGGCAGAGATCTACTCATGTGGCAAATGCCATGGAGAAAGCCATTCTTGTGAATGTATTTGTGCAGTGAAAACCAATAGGCATGCATCACACAAGACTGCAAGCCACGTCGCCACAGGACATCAGGGTGCACGATGAACCCATTCACAGGAATGGGTGTCAGAGCTGGGCTATGAGCAGTGGGCCAGAATCTGGGGATCCAGACGGAATTGGAGTCAGAGGACAAACCCAGAGGACTGGAGAGCATACCAGGAGTCAAGACTGAAGAGCAAGCAGGATCATAGGGCAAACCTGAAGGCAGGAACAGAGAATAAACTGGGATCAAAGAGCAATCAAGATGAGAGAGCAAACAAGCAAAAACCAGAGAATAAGCCAGGAGTCAGGACCAAAGAACAAAACCAGAAATACACAAGAGATCAGGTGGAACTTGTTGCATAAAGCAAAGTTTCACTGAGACAGGCTTATAGGCCCTCTTAAACTCTTTTTTGCCCAAGAGGAGCCCAATGGACAGTTGGAAAGTTCTTTATGGATAGGCTGTAGTGCAGCCTTCCCCAACCTGGTGCCCTCAAGATGTTTTGGACTACAAAACTGCTTTGAGACTACTAATAAGTATAAAGCCACTCTAGATATTGCTTCAGAAGTTTTCCATGCTCTCCCTTTGGCATGTGAACTGGAAATCTGGGAGCCTTCTGCAGAATATCCAAAGTGACCCACAACCTTATTTTTAGGCCCAAATATATATTACTCTGTAGCTGTAAAAGAACTAGTAATAGAAAGTTGGAATTTCTTTAATCAGCAACCACCTGGAGTATTATGTCCATTTCTTGGCACTACAGTTTAAGGTTATCAACCAACTGAAACATATTCAGAGAAGGGTCACAAATATGGTGAGGGGCCTAGAGATCAAGTCCTATGAATCACAGAATCATAGAATTGTAGAGTTGGAAGGGGCCTATAAGGCCATTGAGTCTAACCCCGTTCAATGCAGGAATCCAAATTAAAGCATACCCGACAGGTGGTTGTCCAGCTGCCCCTTGAATGAGGAAAGGTTGAAGAAATTATTAAGAGCTGATTAATCATAAAAGGCCTCAAAGGTCATCTCTCCAACATTCTGCTGATGTAGGATATGCACGACTACAGCATTCCTGAGATGGCCAACCAGTGTCTGCTTAAAAACCTCTAACAAAGGAGGTTTTGGGAATATAGTTCCCATCATCCCTGACCATTGGCCATGGTAAAAATGGTTGATGGAGTAAATTTGATTTGAACCAATGGGTTCAAATTACAAAAAAAGAAAAGGATTTAGACTAAACTTCCTGATAGAACAATATCTTCAAAAGTGGAATAGACTTCTCAGAAGGTGGTTGACTCTCTGTCATTAGAGGTTTTTTAGGCTGGACGGCCAAGACACCAGTAATGGATTTCTTGCATCAGCAGTGGGTTGGAGTAGATGGCCTTTGAGGTATTTTCCAATGCTATAGTTCTCTCTATATAAAGCAGGGGTGGGAACCATTTTCCTTTTCTGGGAGGCATATTCCAGAGTTGGGTGGGACCAGAGGCAAAAGTGAGTACAGCAATGTATGTGACTCTTTAAATAGGTGGCTACATTCCTGCTATGCAGAAGCCAGAGGTTTCTGTGGAAACACACGCACGCTTCACATGCATCGCTCCATACTCTATCCAGGTGAGCAAGATGCACAATCACAGTTCCAGAGCACATGCTAGCCATTAGGGCATGGAACAGGGCCCATGAGGGAATGGGGTAGCCTGGAGAGAGGAGAATATGGCCTGCGAAGGAGACATGACCTTGGAAGAATCTCAAAGGCTGGGTAGGGAGGCATTCCTGACTGCTGTTATAAAGCCAGTCATGGATCTTCTTCCTTATTAAGTCTCTAATAAAAGGCCTAGACAATAGTAGGGTTCTTTCATACTTTTCAGTTCATCTACCAATAATACGTAACTCCATCTGTTGGTTTGCTTTTACATTAAGACTGTTACCTGGAGCAATCAAATAATTATAAAGAAAAATAATTATTATAGAATTAGAATAGATAGATGAACTCATAATGAAGTGGGATACATTTTCCAAGACAGCTGGTATGTCCCACTCTGAGGTTGCTCAAAACCCAAACAGGATTCTGATGACAGTAGACAATAAGGCTATCATGTACAGGATGTATCTTAATGCTCAAGAGGAACAGTGTGTAAATGACACCTCAGTGAAAGCAAACTTGTTTCATTTAGATACTGATAATTACTATAACGTGCACAATTATCATAGACATCTGTTTTCTCTTTATTTTTGTCTGTCTCTTTCTTCTCTTCGTAGTTAATCAAAAGTTAAAGTGAAGCGAGAACTGCGTAGTCACCCTTTGTGAGATGCTTCTGAAATACAAATGATTCACCAGCTTATCTGGATGGATAATTCTCAGTACATATTTAGTGATGTGAACTTTTAATAAATCGTGCTGGCTTTGCACTACGTTTTTAAAGAGCTGGGTGGTTTTGATAGCAAAACAAGTGTTAAGCTGGAGAGATGATCATTCTCCCCCCCCCCCAGATAGTTGAAGGTGATTTGGAAGAAGTAAGGCTTCCCACTTATGCTGGTATATGTAATCAACCAGTTTCACCTCTAGCAAAAAGGTTTTGTAGGTTCTGTCTTGTTTCAAAAACTTTTTTAAAAATGAATCTGTTGGACCGGAAGCGACATGAAAACAATAGCCATCTTCAGGCATTCTGGAGCTGTGCATTGTCATCACACAAGGGGGGTCTGCACAGGGATGAGCACAATAGCTCTGCACACCCCCTATCATTGATCTCATTGCCCTCTAAGAGTTCAAGGGTGACTGTGTGAAACAGGGGAAACTCTTGTACTTGTAGCCTTACATTTTAGAAGTATGATTTTCCAGGGTTCTCAAACATGCAGAAGAAAGATGTAGAACAGAAACATCAAGATGGACATGATATTTAGCTAAAAGTGAAGGGCATCTGCATTGCAAGGCAATCTCACACAAAATTGGAGTTATTATAACTAGATATAAAATGGTGGCTCTCGTGCTTGTCTGGGATTCCTATGTTAACTATGCCAGATATTTTGATATATCAACATAATCTAAATAGAAGGATAATATATGCCTATTAATCCCATATGATAATAGCCTTTTGACAAATTGAGGGCACAGTCATTTAGGGTATCCAGAAATTTTACCTTTTTGTCATGACTGGAACACATATGTAGCCAGTCAATATGAGGGTAGTTGAAGTCACCCATTGCTACTAGGGCTGTGCATGTACACACACCCCCAATCCGCTTTGTGGCTCTGATTTGTAATTACAGATCAGGCCCAATCTGGTCTGGACAGATTCATACGTGATCCGAGCCGATTCAGATCTGGATCACAGTCCAGATATTACAAATCCATGGAAATCCCATTGACTTACATTGCAAAACTGTAATGGCCATAACTTCCTTATACTTTTACCTAGATATATGAAATTTGGAGACATGGTAGCTGCCATATAGGGGATTAAACCTGCCAGGTTGCAGATGGATAACTCCAGATAGTTTCATGCTAACCACTTTTTATTTTATTTTTTTAAAACAACAACAACAGTGCTCGGTCATGCTCCTGTGTCTCTCCTGTTTCTTTCTTCAAAATTTTGGAAAAAAACTGAGGATGTTTTAAAATGAGGTTTGTGATACTAGACACGAGCAGACAGCATTAGGCAGGCGCAGAGCTTGGAAGATTACTTTTAAAAAGTAATAAATTACATTTATATTTACATGGCCCAAAAAAAGCAGTAATTACCGTTACAATTACAATTGCTCTAAAAAGTAACTGATTACTTTTTCTCAAAAGTAATCACTACAATTACATTTCAGTTACTTTTTAAAAACGCGTACAAGCTGCTGGCCTTGGCTGCTGCACCTCTAAGTAGCCTAAAACAACATTAAAAATAAACACACACATACAGAGGTAGTAGAATAATTCTTTTTATCCATAAGATAGCAATGGTGGTCTCTCTGCTGGTAAGGGAGCTGGGGAGGGAGGCTGAGGCCACTACTCAGATCTTTCACATCAAACCAAGTGCAACCCCCCCCCCCACTCAGCCAGGGGCCCCCTTTTCCCTCCACTCCATTCTTCACCACCACCATCTATTTTTTAAAACAATTGTTTTCTCCACTCCACCCCGTCTCACTCTCCACCTCCTCCCTTGTTGCCTCCTACCCACCCACAGAGCATGAGAGAAGAGTGACGCTGCACACAGAAGCCCAGTTTGAGGCACATGATTTTCATCCACAAATCTGAGGAGCAGAAGACTTCCCCTGCTTCCCCCCAAGTAATGCCCAAAAGTAATGCTGCAAATATTACAATTACTCCACAAAATAATAAAATTACTCCTAGTTCTATTATAATCAAAATGTAAAGGAAATGTTCCTTTAAAAAAGTAATGAATTACAAGTAATTCGTTACTTGTAACGAATTACTTCCAAGCTCTGGGCAGGCATGGGCTGGTAGCACCACGGAGATAATATGTACACAGGGACATGAAATTTGGGGACATGGTAACTCCTATAGAAGAGATTAATGCATGCCAAATTTCAAGTGGGTAGCTCCATTTCATGCTAACCGCCTTTAAAGTTTGCTTTTTCCAAAAAGTTTTTTTTAAAGGAAAAAGATTGTGAGTACTCTGCTCAGTCATGCTATACTGTGTTTTCCCTGTTTCTTCCTTTAAATTTTGTTTTAAAAGTTTGCAATACTAGACATGTGTAGGTAGCATCGGGCAGGAACAGCATCATTGAGATAATATGCACTTAGGAACATGAAGTTAGGGGACATGGTAAACCCTATAAAGGCTATTAACCCTGTCAAATTTCAGGTGAGTAGCTCCAGGGGTTTTCATGCTAGTCTTAAAATTTGCTTTTTCCAAGAAAGATTTTTTTTTAAAAAAACTGACATGTAGGGGGCAGATTGCCAGCAGCAGTAGTGAGAGAAGGAAAGAATTTAAAAACTATTTAATATTAATAATATTCACTGTAGTTAGCAATAGGAAATAATAATAATAATACTGAATTCAGGAAGCTGTGGCTAAATATGCTCACTCAGTTTAAAAATAATTCATAGCAATCAGAATAGAATAAAATAAAAAAAACACAGGCAACAAACTTTTAAAAATGTAAATAAGGATGGGACTGGAATTGATTGGGAAAGAAAAGAAAATATACAAAAGCTGGAAAAAGTGCCACGCAACCCCAACCAAACATTTCTAAAAGACAGAACTTAGAGAATATTTCTGCATTTTAAGACGTCACCCCTGAGTGTTGGGTGGGGTGATAGCATTCTAACCTTCCTCTCTTTTGCCCCACCCTTGTGTTCTCCTTTATGGTGTTGCAATCAGAGACACTCTGTTTGGTTTCATCAGAGACTGTTTTGAGCTACAGACCTGTACAAATCTCTACAAATCAATTTGGGAGTAACCAATCCTGTCTGTAGAGATTTGTAGCTGCTTCAACCCGATTTGGACAGGATATAGATATTTGGTTTGTTATGTGTGTTTTGTACAAATACATTGTACAGCTCTAATTGAGGATTGCTTCCTCAATTTCATTTTGCATCTCAAGATCTCCCTGAGCATTTTGATCAAGGAGACAGTAAAACATCCCCATTACTAAATTACTCTTGGCACCCAGTATCATCACCCACAATGATTCTGTGGAAGAGTCTACTTCTTTTGTAGCTTGCTGGATTCAATGCCCTCTTTCACGTTCAGATACATTCAATGCCCTCTTTCATGTTCCGATACATTCTTCCCTGTCCTTTTGATATAGTTTAAAACCAGGGATAACCATATCCCACTTTTTAAAAAAAGGTTTTTTTAATAAGAGAGAGAGAGAGAGTTCACCAAGCCTAAAATACACTTTTGAATCTTGTTTGTGTAAACTAACCTGGCAAACTGGCTTATGTAAACTATGAAACCTTGAAAATTTCTTCAGTTCTGTTAATTGATTTAATGCAAGGGATGGAGAACCTCTAGAGCAGCCTTTCCCAACCAGTGTGCCTCCAGATGTTGTTGGACCACAATTCCCATCTTTCCTGACCGTTGGCAATGCTGGCTGAGGCTGATGGGAGTTGTGGTCCAACAACATCTGGAGGCACACTGGTTGGGAAAGGCTGCTCTAGATGTTGCTAGACTTCAACTTCCATCAGTCCCAGCCAGCATGACCAATGGACTTGTGGGCCCACAACATCTGGAGGGCCACTGGGTCCTTACACCAACAGCCTGAACATTATTATTATTATTATTATTATTATTATTATTATTATTATTATTATTATTATCATCTTTATTTTTACCCTGCCCTTTTTCCAAAGCTGGAACTCAGGGCGGCTTACAAACATGTTCTCTACTTCTCTTCTGGGCTAGGGCAAGTTCACAAACACATGTACTCGTTATTCAATGATTGGCTGAAATATCAAGAGATGACTTGCATACATGTGTGAATTAGCCATCATCTACCAAATACCACAGACGGAGCTTTCATATTACATCAAACAAAATACTGCTAAATGAAGGAAATTTGTGAATTACCACTACAAGCAATGAGATCTATATCAGCCCTGAGCAACATTCAGTGAACATTCCCATATAATGTGGAGGACCCAGGATTGTGCCCACTGTCCCCATGTTCACCTGAAGAGCTGACCACAGAACACACACATACAACTATACCTTCATAGGTTCTGTGCTCTCTGTGAATGGGAGTTCTTGATCATGTAAAGAGTGTCTAAACAGTTGACAACTTCTACATGCGTAGGCTTTCCTTTCTTCAAACCTTTGGATGAATGTGTGGATGTTGGGAGTGGAGACTGATGGTATGGTCCTGATTCTCTCTCTCCATTTTTTTCACTGAACATCTGCATAAGTAGATGGCTTATTCACCTCCATGTGAATATCACCTCCTATTCCCATGGTGAAGTAAGAGATCCTGTCCAACTGGACACCAAAGTTCTTCTGCTTTGTATACCTCTACCAATAGATTCAGCCTAAGACTATATACACTGGAAGCAGATAGAAGGCAGAATTTGAAGTGTTCCCAAGTCTTCTGTACGTTAGTAGTGCCAAGCCAGATATATAAGAGCCAAAGGAGATACATATATTTTAATGTAATGTTCCTGCTGAGCAGAACTGTGGAAGCTCAGCTCATTTCTTGCTAATCTGTGGTCTGCAGCTTCGGGGGGCTTAGCTTTTTTTCTTCATTGAGCTATCTAGCCTACTACTGCATAGATAAAAATAAAATAAAACCTGCAACTAATTTATGGAAACCACAAAGCTCGCTCCACTCAAAGTAAAGGAATCAAATAAGAAAGAATTATGAATTTGAGCGGGTCTTTTTGACAAGCTTTTCTTATCAATATACCAAGACAGATTATACCTATTTAAATCTCAGAGCAGATTGGAAGAAAGTCAACAGAGTTCTCCCAGTCGAACTGGGGACAGAATTTGCTCCCACAATGCTAAACTTTGTTCAAGTGCCCATAACCCTTCACCCATGTCTTAATATATTGGGATTATAATAATACTAAATTGCTTTCGCTGGTTCAGAAAACATTTTTGCCCTTAAAAGCAGACATTTTCTTCAGCACCTGGTTAACCTTTTACTTCTCAGCTAGTTTCTCATTATCCAGGTATCCTCTTACGGATCCATAAAGAAGGATGGGTCTAATCCTGTCACTTCTATCTCCAAGAGAGAATGAGCACAAGATTAAATCAGATAAAACACACTTGAGATAAAGTGCACAAGGTGGATTATACAAGGAAAGAGGATTTAGTGAAGAACATATCCACAACTTTTTGTTAACATTAAGAATGGGGGCTTTTGTAAGCAACATTTATGGAAACTCAACCAGAGCTTTAAAAGCTATGTCTTTTGTTGTACATTTCTCTGCATACATTTGCTTTGTAGTCAGTAGCTTTAACTTTAGAAGCCATGCTGGGCCTTGACTCCTATTCATTTTGTTTAATGAAAAGCCAGGGGTGTACTTTTACCCACATATTCCTGCTTTGTTTTCTTTGAAGTTTATTAAGCTATCCAGCAAGATGTGACACTCATTAGGCTTTTATTATCATGGGCCCAAATTAAGCATCTGTCCCCTGGGGAGTGATAAACTGCAAGTGGATATCAGGGCTATATACCTATTACAATATTTACTCAATTAGTAATTTACAGTTTCTTGTCAACAGAAACAGCATTCACATAGTTCAGACCTCTCAAAAGGTACAGTTTTACTGTTCTGACAGTTAGTACCCAAAACACCTACCCTCCATTAGCTGGATCCTTATTCTTAATGGTGCTGTAATTTGATCAGCCAAATTAAAAAATGAAGCATTTTTTATGACAGATTGACAGGCAGGTGGAAAACTCATTGTAAAAGGTGATTTGAGAAAAGGCAAAATTTAAACCATTTCAAATGACCTACATTCTGAAGTGCCACTTGATATTATCAAAATCTTTGATTTTCTTTTCATGTTCTCAAAACATGTGTACTTGCCAATTCCAACTAAGGTTTTACAAAGTCTGAAGAGTATGCCTGAAATTGTGCTGAAGGTCAGGAAATAAACACATTCTCTGAATTCATCTGAGAGGAAACTGCTCTGGTTGAGTCCCTTTCCTAAAATGTAATTCGGTACGAAGTCAAGGTTGCACTTGAAATGCAAGCTGCTGTGTGCCATTATTTTGAACAGCATCTTACTTATATTGCCACTGCCTTATAAAAAATGATGGATGTGTTCTTTATTTCACCTGCTTCATAGAAGACCACAGACCATCATTATTTCATATGGGAACCTCCTGCTTTTTAATATTGATCTTACAGCTGTGGATTGGAACTATATATTATAGCCAATGCATTACTGCAGACAAAAGCTGCAGATTCAAACTGAGCCAAAATGCCTCAGAAGACATTTATCTGAGAAATTTCTAAGTTTTTTCTTTTTTTTTCTCCCTCCCTAGAAAAAGAAGGCCACTTGGCAGAATTTTCTCCAAGTAGCTTCCACCGTTGGGAGGGGATTGTTGCAGCAAGCCCTGCTTGGTGGCATTAGACCTGAGGATGGAGCCTATCTGGCCAGAACACTACTGTGATAGTGTCAGCGCCTGAAATAATGCATGTTTAGGATGCTGTATATTTTGTGTAATGGGTAGAAGAACACTGGCTGAGACTTCTGGGTCATGCCTGGACTTTGTGCAGATTTTCCCATAGGAAAGACCATACATTTTTTTCTCCTCAGAGCATGAATGGATAATTTAAATCTGGGAGAGTTCAGGCAACCTTTCACCCATTTTTATGGAAGCTCCAGCTAATTTTCTCTGCGTATCTAGCATGTCTAGCTGCCAAAGCTTTCTGTTATGGAGGGATGCTTTGTATATATTTTGTTTGTTTGTGAATTGCCTGTTTTTGTGTGAATGTGTGTTTGTGTGAATATGCTTATATTATAATGTATTTTACTTATGTATTTTTTTAATAACTTATAAGTTGCTTGGAGACCTTTTTGTGTAACAAAAAGCTAACAGGTTTAAATAGTAATAATACTATCATGCCAGCAACATTCTGCAAGACCAGTGTAAGATAGTCGCTAACATTAATATGATGCTGCCTCAAGAGGCAGGAGAGGGCCCATGTGGACGAGATGGAGAACTGCTTATTTTTCTTTACAAAAAAGCAAAGAAATATGACAAAGAATACATAATATCAAAAATTTGCTGCAATAGATCAAATCTATGTCTGTATGGAAATAAAACAATAGCCTCCAATGAGTGTTGTTGGAAACATGTTTGAAATTTTGAAAATATGGTGTCATTACTTGTCTGCAGATACATTTAAGCAATTTAACACTGCTAATGAAAATATCTCCCTACCTTCTATGAAAATATACATTTCAGAACATGATGTGTTGTAAACAACATGTCCCAAGGTTAATCTTGACCTTTAACCAATGGGAATACTCTGTCTAGTTGATCTCATCTAAATACACAGCAGGTACAAAGAACTAAACCCATTTCGGTTGCACCCTAGTACCACACAGACTATCAAACTATGCTTCCCCACAGGGGATACTTAACATGCTTGTAGTCCACAATTATGTTTATTCAGTGACAAAAATAAAATAAGCAGAACTGTGCTCATGATAGTGGAACCTCAAGTAAAAAGGAAAGAAAGAAAAAACTTGTGATGTCAAGTGGCTTTCAAAAGTTGCCAGTAAAAACTGCTACATCAAAAGAGAAAACAAATAGTCCACCCTGTTATATTGCTTGTAAAGTCATAAGAGGAATTAAACAATTGGCAACGGCCATCTTAAAATATTTGCTACAATTTCAAATGTCAAGGGTGATTAAATACGGCTGGCATAGAACATAACATTATGATAATTTTAGAAGTACTGAAAATACATATAAAGGGTTCCACAGCAATTACAAAATTGTTCCGAATTATGGTCACAATTTTCTTTTTGTAGATGGTCACAAGTCACATAGCAGCAAAAGGTGCCATTTTACAATCCCTTAATGCAGCAGATTGTGAAAAGAAATACTTTGATGTTAATCAAGTTTTCTTTTGAATAGTAGGTTACATTTATTTATTTCACTTGTAGCCCATGTGGCAAAGAAAAGAAAAGAAATTAGCTGATATTGTCTGCTAATACATAATACATGGATTTTCAGACATACCATAAGTTTCTTTAAAAAGCAAAAGTAGCCATGTGGGTCCACAAGGAAAAAAACTCCAAAAAACCACAGTTGGAAGTTACCTTTACTGGGAGCAATCAAACTGTCACAAATGTGTTGCAAGCTTTCAAGTGCTACAGAACTCTTCATCAGGAAAGATGCTACACAAAGCATGGGATAAGAAGGATGCGAAAAAATTGAAAAAATCAAGAAAAATACAAAAAAAGTCATACATTTCTTACCTTGCAGGAATGCTTGCTAAGTTGCTGGCCATCAATAGCCCATATAGACTTTACTCATATGAAGGCGGCAAGTGTGGAGAAAGTGGCTATGGGGTCATGCATACAGCTCTGTCCCAACGTTGTACGGTTCTTCCTGCTCTTCCTTTCCACTGTCTCCATGTTGGAGCATAACATCTGAAGCAGGGAACCTGCACTATGCATGGGGAGCCCCATGCCTCCCTGCTTAAAAGTTGTGCTGAATGGTGATGTCAGGGGCAGGAGGAGCTGTGTGACTTTGGGGAAAGGGCTAAATGTGTGACACACACCCCAGCCCCTTTTTTCATGCTTTCACCCTTCATTTGAGAAACTAATGGGAACATCAGAAGCTGCCTTATACCAAATCAGACCATTGGCCCAACTTTTTCAGCATTGCCTATTGACTGACAGCGGCTGTCCAGGATTTTCAGATGGAGTCTTCTCTTGTCCTGCCTGGAGATGCCGGGGACTGAATTTGGGACCTTCTGCATACAAGCAGGTACTTTACCACTGAGCTACATCCCTTAACCCTAAGAAAGGTTCCATAGTCTCCTGAAAAACGGCCAAGTAGGTACTGGGTAACACAACTCTTGCCATTCAAATGATAGAACTTGAAAGACTGAAAACCATACTTTTATGAAAGTGTTATGACAGATGAATAATATTCTTGGTATTAACTTCTCCTGTACAGAAAGAAAATTGATTCATAACCATTTGTCACATGTAATTTTGGCATTCTCGATTAAAGGCTTCATCTCACCATCGTTCTGTACCATGCCAAAATGGCAATGTTGTAACTGTAAAAACAATAAAGGTTGCAGTGCCTGCTTGTGAACAGGGCTTGTGAGTTATTCTGCTGCTATTAAAAAGGGAAGTTAACAACTAGACATTTTTTTAATTAAGTGATCACTTGTGGGTGTAGGCATGGTGCACTTAGAGTTATATAAAATTACTTTAGATATAAGAACATAAGAAGATCCTGCTGCATCAGGCCAAAGTCCCATCTAGTCCACCACCCAGTTCTCGCAGTGGCAAACCAGATGCCTATGGGAAGATTGCAAGAGCACTCTCCCTTCCTGCAGTTTCCACCAACTGATATTCAGAAGCATACTGACAGTGGCAATAAAATGTTAGTAGCCTCTAGCAGCCACAATAGCCACTGTTTAGTAGTACTAAAAGGGTTAGTCGCCACTGATAGCCTTATCCTCCCTCAATTTGTCTAATCCACTTTTAAAGCCATCCAAGTTGGTGGCCATCACAGCTTTCTGTGGGAGTGAATGCCATAGTTTAACTATGTGCTATATGAAGAAATACTTTCTTTTGTCTGTCCTGAGTCTTCCAACATTTAGCTTTATTGGATGTCCATAAGTTCTAGTATTATGAGAGAAAGAAAAACTTATCTAACCACTTTTATCATTTTACTTCTGACTCACCTTTTCTCTAAACTAAAAAGCCCATACGCTGTCATCTTTCTTCATAGGGGAGTTGCTCCATCGCCTTGATCATCTTGCTTTCCCTTTTCTGAAGCTTTTCCAGCTCAACAATATCCTTTTTGAGGTGAAGTGACCAGAACTATACACAGTATTCCAAATGTGGTTGCACCATAGATTTGTGTAAAGGCAGTATGATAGCATGTTTATTTTCAGTTCCTTTCCTTATGATCCCTAGCACACAATTTGCCTTTTTCACAGCTGCTGCACACTGGGTCAACATCTTCATTGAGCTACCCACTATGACCCCAAAATCTCATTCCTAGTCAGTCACAGCCAATTCAGACTCCATGAGCATACATGTGAAATTTGTTTTGCCCTGATGTGCAGGGCTGGCTCCAGGTATGCAGGGGCCCTTGGGCATCAGCTTGCCCTGCCCCCCCGGTCGGTCGGTGGCTGTGTGTGCACGCATGTATGCATGCACGCACGGCCCCCCTACCTGTCTAGTCTTTACCATAGCCCTTAATGAAGATGGCAGCCGCAGTTTCCCTAAGGGGAATGAAGCCTCCGCCGCCATCTTTGTTGATGGCGCATGTGCGTGCTACGCGCGCACATCTCTGCCATCAACTAAGATGGCGGCAGCGGCTTCAGTACCTTAGGGAAGCTGTGGCCGCCATCTTCATTAAAGGCAACGCTAAAAAGCCAGCTGACAGGTAAGTGGGGGGCGTGGGGGAGCACGGATCACGGAAGGGGAGCGGAAGGCCCGTCAGGGGCCCGTCAGGGGCTCCTGTAGCTCCAGGGCCCTCGGGCCAGGGCCCAACCTGGCCACCCTTTAGAACCGGCCCTGCTGATGTGCATCACTTTATACTTGTTTACAATGAGCAGCATTTAGTGGCTCTGTTCACACATCTCACTAAGCCATTATTTGTTTTAACCATGGTTTATTCAACAAACTATGAAAAATCTCACAGACAAATAAACAAACCATGGCTTCTTTCTCCAAAATTGGGCTTGTTTTACAACTGTTCTTGCCTCTGTAGCTTGGAGAGCATCTAGGACAGCCTTTCCCAACTAGTGAGCCACCAGATGTTGTTGGACCACAACTCACATCAGCCTCAGCCAGCATTGCCAATGGTCAGGAAAGATGGAAATTGTGGTCCAACAACATCTGGTGGCCCACTAGTTGGGAAAGGCTGATCTAGGATGATATGATCAAACAAACTGTGGTTAAGTAAGGCTGTTGGATTCACACATAATAGTAAATCATAATTAAAACAAGCCATAGTTAAAATGCCAACAACCAACCATGACTTTAAATCATGGCTTGTTGCCAGAAGACAAACCATGTTTGGTCTGCTCAGCTGAGTCTGGACATTCAGACAAATCACAATTGTGCCATACAAACCTTGTCTGAAGACTCTTAGACTTAGGTGTGCAGTGGCTTTCAATTTTGCCATGCAAAACTTTTGTTCTAAAGCTTTTCTTTTTATAACTTTTAATTTGTATTTGTAGCTATATATGATGTGATAGCAATATAGGTAACAATAAGTTGTAGAATGGAATATATTTTATGTGATCTGAAGAGTATGAATACATCTGCACCATATTTTAATTTAAATCCTCTTTACAGTTACTAGTCACACACAGCTTCCTATTTATGCAATATGCTCCTGGTAATGTCACCTAAATTGAACAGACGAGTGGCTTCTAATAATGTATGTTTACTTCATGAATTTGTGAGCAATTACATTGCAATTATGTCTTTGTAGGTGCTTTTTTGCTGACATATAGAGCACCAGTGCCTTTTTAAGTGTAATTGCTGTTCTCTGTACCATTTAGCAAAGCTGAACCATTGTTATCAGTTGGCAAATTACTTACACTTAGACCATAGGCAACTGGATAAATGAGGTGACTCTGTCACTAATGTTACAACATAAAATGGTACTGTGTGGAAATTCAAGGCAGATGTTTTTTTCTGAAACTGTAGACACTTTTATATAACATTTTAGGAGAATAAAAAAGAAAATACCAATTTCTAAGCTGTGCCTCACCGACACCTGATGAATATATAGATGGGTTTCCTCTCACACATATAATCAATTGAGGGTCAGATGAATGTAAAAATTAATGTCTCTTTGTTTATGTACTCTTTGAAACTTTGAGGTGTGTTGCTAATTTCACAGACTTCCAATCCAGCTTTAATTGTGTGCAACAAGTCATGTGTAACAATTAGTGGCTCTGAATGTGGAATGTACATTTTCATCTGCATCAAAAAATGCATCCAGCTATTTCAGTGGGGTCTGGAGGAGCACTGCAATGCAAACATCAATACAGTTCGTGATCCACACCTGCATCTTCATTGTCTTCACATAGTGAAACATGATTCCACATGTGGAACTGTGCTTTCATTTGTGCAGGAACAAACCTTGCATACTTGTGCATCTAATAGGTATGCTATAATTAGGGCTTGCATAAAATGTTGCAATTTATCCTTACCATCTCACAGGAAAGCTCCTGTCCAATGTTTCAGCCATGCATGCCTCATCCTACATCCTATCAGCTAGACCAGGGACAGGAAACCTGTAGCCTTCCTGATATTGTTGAACTACAATTTCCATCATTTCTAGCCATTGGCCATGCTGAATGGGTTTGATGGGACTTGTAGTCCAAGAACATCTGGAGGGCCTTGCAATAGACGACCAACATTCTGTGCAACAGTTGTGAGTTTGTTTTTTTGCCTCTGTTGGCATGTTCTTTAAAGGGCTGGTGTTTGTGTGTGTGTATATATATATATATATATATATTTCTGCAAACCTTGGGTTTCCCTAAAGCATAATGATACCTCCCTCTTCTTTGCCAGTGGCCCCGTTTTGACTCTGTTTCTGTGGCACTCTCCACCTGAGTTCACTGTTATAGAGAGAGATGTTAGTTATGATGGATCTGCAACAAAACAACAACAAACAAAAACAGAATCCTAGTAGGCAATTCCAAACATATTATTCCCCCAAAATGAGAGAAAACTTTTATTTCAGTCAGTATTTAACTACTGTTGCTTGAAGGTCTACATATCTTTGGGATAACAGACCAGAGATGCCTGCATTCAACAAATGTGCCACCTCTGAACCATTCTCACTTTATAAAGGGTATGTATTCATGTTATCCTCTAGGGCTTGAGAGGATAGTGATTCTTATTCACAGAAAAATGTTCATTTAGATTACAAAACCAGTGTCCCACAGTGGTGGCTGTTCTAGGAAGACCAGCAATGTCACTTGATAAATGAATTTTGAAAGTACTGTCCTGTCACCTCATGCCTCTAGGTCAATCACTCATTGGTGGAGACATGCTACTTTTGGATTAAACCAGCTCAGCCATGCTGCATGGGAATAAACATCTAGGATTGACAGCTCACAGATCTTGTCTGTACAGACAACCAACGTGCTGACATGATTTTCTCTTGGAAACAGAATCTGAGTGACATTTTGATGTAGAATTCACTAATAAGCAAAAATCCCTTGCAGTTTAAGAATGTACCTGTAGCCAACAGATAAAATAAAATAAATATTTCTATCAAACTTTAAAAGCAGGAACATTGGGCAGCTATAGTGAATGCACCTGACCTCCTCTCTGAGATATTTTTTGTTGTTATGTGCCTTCAAGTCTATTTCAACTTATAGCGACCCTATGAATCAGTGACCTCCAATAGCATCTGTTATAAACCACCCTGTTCAGATCTTGTAAGATCAGGTCTGTGGCTTCCTTTATGGAATCAATCTATCTCTTGTTTGGTTTTCCTCTTGTTCTACTCTCTTCTGTTTTTCCCAGCATTATTATCTTTTCTAGTGAATCATGTCTTCTCATTGTGTCCAAAGTATGATAACCTCAGTTTCATTTTAGCTTCCAGTGATGGTTCTGGTTTAACTTGTTGTAATACCCAGTTATTTGTCTTTTTCGCGGTCCATGGTATGTGCAAAGCTCTCCTGCAACACCACATTTCAAATGAGTTGATTTTTTTTCTTATCCACTTTTTTCACTGTCCAACTTTCACATCCATACATTGAGATCAGGAATACCATGTTCTGAACGATCCCGACTTTAGTGTTCAGTGATACCTCTTTGCATTTGAGGACCTTTTCTCTCATAGCTGCCCTTGACAGTCCTAGCCTTCTAATTTCTTGACTATTGTCTCCATTTTGGTTAATGACTATGCCAAGGTAGCTTGGAAGAATTTAGTAACGTGCCTCTGAGCATATGGTGAGTGGTGGCAACACCTGCCATCAGCCCAAATAACAGAAACAAGATGAGTGCTGTGCTGATCTTGTCTTAGCAGAGAGGAAGCAACAATAATAAGACAGTTGATATAGTTCAGATAGTCATTTTAAATGTGTTTGATTTCCTTTGCAATTTTAGTGAAGTTTCCTATAGTAAATTATTTTCTTTTGCTTCTCCTTTTGTGAATATGTGAAATACAGCAACACTTTGCAACTCCAAAAACAATTGTGGAATAATGGCACTAGTCTCCAGTGGACGTGAAGAGTGTCTCAGTAAGAGGTGAAATATATTCTAGCAAATTTCTATGTTTTTAATTGACTGTGCCCACCCTTCTTTAAGTGGAGTGATTTAAGCTGAACGTATTCAGCCATGCCCCCTCTATGATGAGCTTCCGCCGGGCCTTGAAGACCTGGCTCTTCAGGCAGGCTTTTGGGGTGAGTTAGGTTTTATTATTGTTGTTGAGATTTTTAATGTTTTAATGTATTGTATGTTTTTATTTTGTACGTCACCCAGGGTGGCTGGATAGCCAGCCAGATGGGCGACTAATAAATTTAATAAGTAAATGAATAAATATGCATCTTGGGCAGGCCAAGCTTGTTTTTTCCAACAGCTGGATTCATTGCTTAAGTACCAACCTATTATACTCAGTCTAATTTTACATCAAACTGCAGTTTCAGATTCAACTGTTAATGCACCCAAAATAGAAATAGAATTTAATCTCCAGTTTGAAGCACAAAAGGCTGTCTTCACCATCATATGACATTGGCCAATAAAACGGCTTTGAAATTAATAAAAATAAACTTGACACAGATTTCTAAGATTAATAATGAGCAAAATATAATTTTCTAGGTTAGATTCTCGGTAGAAACACAGGAATTCAGCAAAGTAAAAAGAACACCAACATACAAAAAATGTAATTCTCCATCTTTGAAGATGGCAAGTGTTGCCACCACTCACCATATGCTCAGAGGCACGTTACCAAATTCTTCCAAGCTACACATGAAGTGGAATGGACTGTGAAACGCCAACCCAAATTGTGTTTGCATTTTGACAACTTGTAGGGCGGTATAATGTCTCAGGGAAGAGGTCAGGTCTCCTGCTCCCCTGGTGCATTCACTACAGTTGCCCAATTTCCCTGTGTTTTAAAGTCTGATAGAAATATCTGTTGGCTATAGGTACGTTCTTAAAGTGCAAGGGTTTTTTTTGCCTGTGAGTGAATTTCTCTGGTTTTTAATCTGGGAGATAAGAAATGGGATCCTGTGCAAGTTTGCCTGCTTATTGAGTTCAGTGGGATTTAGTCCCATGCAATCATGCTTAAGATAAGTGAAACTCACCATGTGGGAGGAGGAGAAGGGAGAGGTGGGAGGGAGGGCTGGAGTGGGTGGTAGGGAGAAAAAGAAGGGAGAAGGAAGGGGAACCCAGGTCTGATTATTTGCATGCTGATTGAATTTAATGGAGTTTATTCACATGCATTCATGCTTAGAATAGGTAAAACTGACCATGGGGAGGAGGAGAAGGGGAAGGGAGGGAGGAGGAGGACAGGGGAGGAGGAAGGAAAGGAGGAAAGAGGGGGATGGGGAGGGGAAAGGAGGAGAAGGGGATTGGAGGGGGAGGGGAGAAGTGGGAGGGGGAAGGAAGGGGGAGGGGCAGGAGGAAGGGGATAGGAGGGAGGAGGAGGACAGGTTTGATCATTTGCATGCTTATTGAGTTCAATGGGATTTACTCATGTACAGTCATGCTTCGGATAGATGACACTGACCTTGGGGAGGGGCAAGGAGGGAGAAGAGGGGGAAGGGGGAGGGAAGGGGAGGAAGGGGAGGGGGAGGGCGGAAGGGGGAAGGCAGAGTGGATGGGGAGGGGGAGGGAGGGGAGGAGATTGTGTGGCTGGGCACTGGGTAAAGGGAAAGCCCTTTTTCCTTCCAAAAGGAAAACGTTAACAATATCTCTATTTGGGGGGGTTTCCTCCACCTTTTTATTCTACAGCAGATAGTCTCCCGCCCAAATTTAAACCAAAGCAGCTGTCCCTGGCTGCATCCACACCAGACGTTTGTTCAACTTTAAACAGTCATAGCTTCCCCCAAAGAATCCTGGGAAGTGTAGTTTGTGCAGGGTGCTGATAGCTGTTAGGAGAGGCCCTATTCCCCTCACAGAGCTACAATCACCAGAAGAGGGACTGACTCTTAAACCACTCTGGCCAGTGGAGCTCTGTCAGAGGAATAAGAGTCTCTTAACAACTGTCAGCGCCCTTCCATTAGCTTCTGGCACGACGACTATGAAGATAACATTAAACCTTATGGGTTAAATCCAATTGCACCAACTCTTAGCACTACAGTAGTTTTGCTAGTAGGGTTGCCAGGTTCAATCCCTGAGACTGATCCTGTACCTTTACTAGAAGAGAAAGTCAGCCAAGTGCAGGTGTTCTTGCAACCCTGTAATGGGAAAAACCACAAGGTGGAATTCTCCCTCCCCCCTGCACAACTTTTAAAGATACAAAAGACCTCTTGTAGGCTGGGCCTGGCAACCAAGAGGTTTTTTGTATCTTTAAAAGTTGTGCAAGGGAAATTCCACCTTGTGCTTTTTCCCATTACAGAGTTGCAAGAACACCTGCACTTGGCTGACTTTCTCTTCTCCTAAACATACAGGATCAGTCTCAGGGATTGAACCTGGCAACCCTAATTCATAGCCTAGCACAACAGCTGAACCCAGTTGACAGCTTGGGCCACTAGCAGTATAGTGCAGTATTGGCCCCTCATATAATGTTTTGTGCTACATCCACTTATGCAAAGAACATAACTTGCACAACAGTGTCAGCTCTCCAACTTCTTGCATTAATGGATCTCACTTTCTAAGTTGTAATATGAATCTAAAAACATTGTACTTGACTATTTTTATTTTATTATTTTCTATCTGTATTTTTATTTTTAAAAAATAAATGTTTTTTTTAAAAAAAGGAATAAATGCAATTGGGTTTGTTTGGGCCTTAGTCACACCAGGGAATATGAATTAGGATTCACTAAGTGGAAGCAAATGGAGTTGCACTAGTAAGCATGCATAAAAGCGAGTATCATAATTGTGAAATTATATTATCAGTACCGCTAGTTTTGACAGTAGTAAGTAAATGGGAAAATGCAACCTCATATTTTACAGATGGGAAAATTCTCACGCATCTAAAACTCGTAATATATTATTTGAGTTTTGTAAAACAGTGCTTAATTTGTTTGAACCCTATCGCTCACTTCACCAGGAATAAGTGACAGAGAGTAAATTTAAGAAGACCTTGAAAAATAATAATTCTAACAAGGAAGAAAAACATATTTTTAATTCAAGAAGGGAGACACTCTATTCTTAAGATTTGATTGTCCTGCTCAGAACACTGTATAGTACATCTCCATTGGTACTGTTCCTCTTAAAGTTGCTGGTGTGGAAGTGAACATTTAAATGTACCCCTGCATGTTTTATACAAGCTCCTACCCTATTTTTGTTGTGCGGAGATTTTGTTTGTTTTTAAATAAGGAAACGTGTAGTAGGAGCTATAGCATGGGATTATTCTGAATTATCCCTTCCATCTGATTTCAACTTGCTCCCTTAGCCCAGTGAAGAAGAATCACTAATTTTTGTAATTATATAGAGGGTCTTCCCAGTCAAGAAAATGATGTATTTTGGTAATGATCAGTGAGTTGCCTCAGTACCAGATCAGAACATGCCCAAGTCAAATAAGGCAATTTGGATTCAGTTTGGATTGGGCCTGAAATTGTTGCCTGCTACTTGAAGCCCCAATGGCTGGCAGCCTTCCATACTAATCCCTTACCTTTCTCAAATACGAGGGAGGGATATAGCATGAATACAGTCCTCAGACTTAGCTACATTTATCATGCTTCCCAGTAAATGAATATGTTCATGGGAACATCCAGGCCTTAAACCTGAGACCTCCACTGTTGGCAGCGTTCCCTACAGCCTCTCAAAAGTAAGTTTCGGAATGGAGGGGATGGTGTGGCAAGGTGAGTTATGTTAATGAATTGAACATCTTCCAAATGGAGCCTGAACTTTACGGCAGTCTAGGCTTCTCTCAGAAAGGACCTGGGGAGGGAGAGTGAACTCATTATTTGCCTGGCTGAACCACTATCACCATCCCACTCAGATTCAGTGCATCAGGCCTTAGTGTTGCCCTTGAAAAACCCTCAGTCACATGCCTAAGTATTGTATAGACTCCCTGAATTCTGTTGGTTCCTCCAAGATACTTCACTAGTGTCAAATCAAAAGGCGACTATTGAGACCATGGTAGGATTCTCTAAAGACTTAATGGCACAATTCCAGGCATCTAGTTGCCCAAGTGGCTGAAAAAACATGATCTGTGTGCTTAGTAATAATATCTGTAACAGGAGCTTGGTAAAAGAAAAGTACATAACTGGAAAACCCTTGCATCCCCACTTTATCCAATACCTTGATAGAATTTTATCTCGTAAATGGAATAGAGATTTATCTCTGCCAAACATTGAACAAACACAGTAAACCATAGCTCAACAGCATCCCCCCAAATATTCTTTCTGCTGGGAGGAAGGGTGGGATATAAACAAACAAACAAACAAACAAACAAATAAATAAATATTCAACACAACAGTAATTCTCCAACCGAGAGGTTCTTCACAGAATTTAAGAATGAAATTCAGAGTGAATTCACACACACAATCAAAAATTCAAAACTTGGTTCCATCATGATGGCAAGTACACACTGTGTATATATGTATGTGTTTGTACCAGGGCTTTTTTTGTGACAGTACTCACTGGTATGGGGTAATATTGGCACTTCTTCATTTTTCTTGCCCATGCCAGCCATTTTATGCTGGCACCCATGGTGCTTTTATCGAGATATGAGTACTGGCACCTCATTTTTTTTACCAAAAAAAGCACTGTCCCTGTCTCCTCTTCCCCAGATCATAGACTGAAGATGAGTCTAACTATTTAGTGGACAAATTCATGCAGGCAGTACTGGTGTGGCTGATTTCTTGGGTGACTTTTTAAGAGTTGTGTGAATTGGCTTTGAATAATGGCTCATCTCATTGTGGCTTGAAAATAAATATGGTGGATAATTAATCAACTGTAATGAAGCCATAGATTAGTGGAAGAGGCCATTCAGGTTTAATCTCATACATTTCCAGTTAAAAGCACTGCATATAGTAAAGACCTTGGCGAACCACTACCAGTGAGAATAAACAATGCTGTGCCAGTTGGCCAGTTATCTGACTCAGTATAAGACAGCTTCATATGTTCATAAGGTACTCTGAACATAATACACAACCACAGCTGAATTTCACTTTGGTGACTTGACCTGTACATCTGATAAATTAGGTATCTATTAAATTTAATCTGGAATCTTTCCAATAACTTTTTTTAACTTATAAAATTATGGTTTCTGAATTTAAGCATGAATACTGATTGAGGGATTTTCTTACAAGTATATGCTGTATCTGTGGGAGGTGCTGCATTTATGAATTATTTATTTATTTATTAAATTTATATCCCACTCTTCCTCCCAGAAGGAGCCCAGGATTGCAAACAAAAACACTCAAAGCACTTTAAAGCATCTTAAAAACAAAAGACTTTAAAACATATTAAAACAAAACATCTTAAAAACATCTTTAAAAAAAAGCTTTAAAAACATCTTAAAAAGCAATTCCAACACAGATGCAGAATGGGATAAGATCTCTACTTAAAAGACTTGTTGAAAGAGGAAAGTCTTGAGAAGGAGCCAAAAAGACAGCAGAGATGGTGCCTGTCTAATATTTAAGGGGAGGGAATTCCAACAGGTAGGTGCCACAACACTAAAGGTCTGCTTCCTATGTTATGTGGAACAGACCTTCTGATAAGATGGCATCTGCAGGAGGCCCTCACCTGCAGAGCGTTGTGATCAACTGGGTATATAAGGAGCAAGACGATTTTTCAGGAATCCTGGTCCCAAGCTGCGTAGGGCTTTGTACACCAAAACCAGAGCCTTGAACTTGGCCCCGTGGGGAGAATTGGTGATATTGTGTACTCTGGTGTCAACTACTTTCTTAGCTAATGTTCTTTGAATTTTTCTTCAGTTGTATGTACTGCCGTAATTTATATTCTATTGAAAAAACATAGTAAATAATTCAATTTAAAGGGCCAGTTGTTTTTTCTCCCCAATCTGACATTTGTCACACAAACTACAATTGTTGACACTTAAAAGCCTTTTCTTTTCCCTATGTGAAAACATACTTCGCAGCTTTCACCCTTTGTGTACTGAATACAGAAGACTTTTCAGGAAATGTCAAGCATGCTCACTGTTATGCCTTTAAATGGATTATATTCAATTATTGCAATTACGCAGTTACTGTAAAAAATGTAACTTTTAATCTGAAGGGGAAGCATGGAAAGAACCTAACTCTGAACTTTAATTGACACATCTACCAACTATTCTTGGGCTCAACAGCTACTTGAAGTGCCCATGGAAGGGAATAACAATACAGAGTACTCCAGAATTTTGGGGTTATTTCTAAATGCTACTCCTAAACTGAGGATCTCTCAACAGCTTAATGGACTTAAAGGAGCAACATCACAAATAATTGGCTCAGAAATATGATGCTATACAGTCTCAAAAAGCTTCACAACAAAATCATAGAGAGAAAACAAACAAGGGGCATGGGGAGAAAGTCCAGTCAAATTTGAGTACTTAAATCTGAGAGTTTAATGGCAGAGATAAATTTGTTCTGATATTTTTTCTCCTTAAAAGTACTTAATCTTGGCGGGATCATACCCTTTCACCACAAAGCTAAACTATGTCTTCCCAAACACTATTACCTACCTAGCTAATTCTTATCTATATTAAGGATCTATGGGACTGGCACTTTTACAAGTGCCAGTTAATGTAGATTCCATTCTTTCAATGAATCACTCCTTCAGTGTGGCAGCATTTGCACTTTGGAACTCCCTGCCCATTGATATTAGCTTGCCACCTTCATAGTACTATTTTTGATACCTGCTAAAGACTTTTTTGTTTAAGCAATCCTACTCAGGCATGCAAATTTGACATGTATTTTAATATGTCATTTCTTTTTATAATGTATATCTTTAAACCAGCTGGGGTGTTTTTAATATCTGCTCTCCTTGGCTTTTTTAATGTACCTTTTTATATTTCATGTAAACTGCTTAGAGCTTTTAATGATAAAGTTGCATATAAATTGTTTTAAATAAAATAAAATAAAAACATTACGGACAGGAACCAGCAAAACTGAAGCACATTTAAGGCTAAGGGATAAGTCCCATCAACGTAAAGCATAGCATCATTCTGAAAGAGCCAACAAATCATTGAAAGAAAGTCTTCTGAATTATTGTGTGAACTTCCATCTTTTGCTACAATATATAGCAAAAACTTTTCTATGCATTCTGAATGTAATATGTGAAACAAACAAAAATGCAGGTTCAAAATGCAGGTTCCAAATGCAGCAGCCAGAATGTTAACTGGAGCACAGTGCAGGGTGCATATCACCCCTGTGCTTTATCGACTCCACTGGGTCCCAGTTTGTTTCCAGGCCCAATTCAAAGTGCTGGTTCTGACCTTTAAAACCCTAAACGGCCTTGGACCAATGTACCTGAGGGACCGCTTACGCCCATATGTACCTGTCTGGGATTTAAGATCATCTCCCTCTGGTCTCCTCTGCATGCCTGGAGTGAAAGATGTTAGATTGACAGGCACTCGGGAGAGAGCTTTTTCAGCTGTGGCCCCCAAGCTCTGGAATACCCTACCCCAAGAAGTTCGCTCTGCTCCCTCCCTGTTGGTTTTCCGGAGAGTTCTGAAAATGATCTTGTTCTGGAGAGCCTTTGGGAGGGCCTGAAGGTAGAGCCTGACACTGATTTTATGTCTTCTACGTTAAATTGTACCTTTGTAGTCCCTTTAGTACCAACCCCTATATGTGTGTGTATGTGTGTGTGTATTGTATTTATGTATTTTAATTGTATTTTATGTATTTTAATTTTTATTTTTTTTTGTGATTTTACTGCTTACAATTTTATTATGTACGTGTTTGATTTTATTTTTATAAGCCGCCCTGAGTGCACTATTATAGGGTAGAAGGGCGGGATGGAAATATTTTAAATAAATAAATAAAATAAAAATGCTTCCTCCTTCCCATTGTAACTTTTTTGACAATCTATAACAGTTCAGAGTCTACATCTGACAACACTGGTAAGAAACCAACTAGAGTGACTGTTACTGCTAGGACGTGTGTCCTGAAGGTGTTTCCTGTCAGAGGAGATGACAGCAACTTTTCCCATGCAGATTAAGTTCTGTTTACAGATTTGCCCTGGGTGTGCATTTTCATCCAGCTGTGATCAAGTAACACTGCCTGATGAGTGCCAGACAGATTTCTAGATACACAAAGCTTACATGCCCACCGTGTCTGCTATGAGCGTGGCCCTAAAATGTGGATACCGTATTGGAGATCACTTTGTATATACTTCCATTTTAGCTTTGTTTGTTTACCGCTCTACAGTTTTCGATATGAAAGCTTACAGTGCCATCTTTGTCCCATTGAAGTCGGTAACAATGCTTCTGTTAATACAAGTATGTCAAGGTCGCTAAAATAACCAAGCAAGTATTATGCAGTAATCCCAATGAAGTCATTATGTCTAGTCTGGAATCTGTGGCTTGAGAGTACCAGCATCCCAGTGCAATTCTATACATGTCTACTCTAAAGTAAGTCTCACTGAGTTCAATGGGACTTACTCCCAGATACATTGGTATAGAAATATAGCCTCAGGGAGTTATCTTCAGTGGTATTTAATTATTTGTCTTTGGGAGACAACTGGCCCTATTTTGTTTTTCCAGATTTGGGGAGTTTTCTTTTTCATGTTAATCTGAGTTGCTCTTCAGATTTCTGTCTCCTTCCTTGTGTCTAACCACAATCCAAATCCAGTTTACACTAGGCTGGAGTGGTGATGTTGGATTAGACAGAGGTGTCCCTCTGCCCAACTCAGCTGATCTCTCCTGCTGGCCACTGCTGATGGGGTGGTGCAAAGGTCACTCCACTGGCACCAACCTTCTCCTTCTGTCCACCAAAGGTGCAGGCAGGAGACCTAGTGGCAGTATCCCCACTGGTGTGGACCAGCCAAAGCCCCCAAACAGGGACTTCTGAATGTGAGGAGGGAGGCATGTCCAGCCAGTTCAGATCCACTGTATCCTGAGGAGGCCTCACTGCTGTTGTGTGACTGCATCAGGCCAGATCATTCTTCATCTCTTGTACTGCAGCAGCCATGAGCAGCAGAGCTGTAGATGCAGTGGTGGCCCCACTGCAAAGTTCTGCCAGCAAGGGAAATCTCTTTTTTTAAAAAAACAACAACACAGCTTGTAAAATGCAATTCCAACACAGAGCTTGGAAAAGTTACTTTTTTGAACTACAACTCCCATCAGCCCTAGGCAACATGGCCACTGGATTAGGCTGATGGGAGCTGTAGTTCAAAAAAGTAACTTTTCCAAGCTCTGTTCCAATAGACTGGGATAAGGTCTCTCCTTAAAAGGCTTGTTGAAAGAGGAAGGTCTTCAGTAGGCATCAAAAAGGCAACATTGAAAAGGTGCCTATCTAATATTTAAGGGGAGGAAATTCCAAAGTCAGTGCCATGACACTAAAGGTCTACTTCCTATATTGTGTAGAACGGACATCCTGATAAGATGGTATCTGCAGGAGGCTGTTACCTGCAGAGGGCAGTGATTGACTGGTTATATAAACTGGAACCTTAAACTTGACCCGGTTGCTAATGGGCAGCCAGTGCAATTATTTCAGCAGCGGGGTAACATGGTGGTGAAACCTGTCCCAGTAATCAGTTACAATGCTGCATTTTGCACCAGCTGCAGTATCCATACCAATCTCAAAGGCAGCCCCAGGTACAGCACATTACAGTAATGCAGCATGGAGGTTACCAGTGCATGTATGACAGTGGTCAGGCTATCCCAGTCTAGAAACAGCTGCAGCTGTCTTACCAGCTGAGCACTGGCACTCCTAGCCACTGAGGTCACCTGGGCCTCTAGTGGCAAAGATGGATCTTGGAAAGCAAGAGAAGATAGGTAAGGTGTGGGACACAGGAAACTGCCTTATACCAAGTCAGACCATCTGTTTCAGTATTGCCTACAGTGACTGACAGCAGCCAGGAGCAGATTGCATGGAGGGTGATGGAAGCGCTTAGCTGTCCTTTTGGCAGGTGAGCCACTGGTGCTTACCAAAAGGAAGAGGGGAAAAGAGGAGGTGTTGGGGTGGCATGGTACAAACACACTGGGAGGAGCACCAGATTGGTTCTGCTCTCCCTCCCTGCCACTTTGCCCCTCCTCCTCCTCCTCCTGGTAAGCAGCAGAAACTCCTCTGTAGAGAGTTCAGGTAAGCACCTCTGTTCCACCATGCTATCAACTATTTGTAGCAGCTCTCAAGGCTTTCAGACAGGAATCCTTCCCAACCCTACCTGGAGAATCCAGAGACTGAATCTTCGACCTTTTGTATTCAAAGCATATGCTGTACCACTGAGCTATGGTCCACTTCCTTTTGTTAGAAAATTCAGATCCTCTAGTATTCTTGCTCCATTTAGACTCTGAATTCAATAAAGTATTCAAACTTTCTATCTTAAACATCTTATTTTATAGCATTTATATTTGTGTTACAGTCATTGCTAAAATCAAAAATCAAAAAGAGATAGCATATCATATTTCAGATCCAACTCCTTTGAACTCATGTAAATCATATTCAATGCATCAGCTTAAACAAACTGGCCTGTATGAACAGCTAACCCAAAAATCTGTAAAATATCTTCCAATTTAATTAAACAGCTGTTGCAATTATGTATGTGACAATATCTGATCAACTTTTAATCTCTCCAGCAGGGGAAAGTATTTTAAGTCTCTCACATTATGCAGCTCTTTTAATTTTTTTTAATTTTAATTTTTTACATGTTCAAAAGAGGTCTCTTGCAAGAATCAAGAAAGGAGAGAATATGTTGTAAAGATTTCTGTTGGTGTTTTGAATTAGTATACATGGAATACTTTCTTGTCAGGTACCCAGATGAAAGTGAATTTTGAAAATATTGGCCACCATTGAAATTGAAAAAAAAATCTGAATGGAGAGGATGATTCATAAAACTGTGTCATGTTGAGGCTGACTCAGTACATGAACCTTTGGTTCTTTTCTGACATACTTAATTCATCAAAACATGTCATGCTGGCGAACGAGATGGCTCCAGGGAATATTATTGGTGTATAAAACCTTTCACCTTGAGGTCACAGGTTTGTGTCTGGACAGATCCCTCTTGAATTAAAGACCCAGACCTCTGATGGATTTCTAATGACCTCCATGTAAAGTGTTGGTGGGTTCCATGCAATTTTGCTAAGCAGGTGTCTCTATCATAAAATCTGCCTTGTGTATCTTGAATCCTCCTTGGCAAAGTGAACGGAAAAGCAGGCCTATGATCAAATCTGCCTTTATTTTACTGGAACAAAACTCAGGCGAATTGGTATGGATCTCATGCTGCACTTGACTATGCATTGTAAATGAATAAGGCTAAGAACTTAATTTGACTAATTGGACTTATTTGAACATTAGTATAAACTAAGTTTTTGTACACCAGATGTTGGCCTCCAGACTGCAGCACCTATCATCCTTGACTATTGGCCATACTGGCTGGGACTAATGGGGGCTGGAAACCAACATCATCTGGAGGGCATCACATTTTGATTCAGGGCATGGCTATGTTACAGATTCAACAGGTTCACAATGTAATTTCTTCTCCATTTGCCCTCTCCTCAGGAAACTCAGGGGATCATAGTTCTGTGGGTGGAATTAGGAAGCTGCAACATGGTACTCTGAGTTATTTCAACAAATGACAGCTCTCAGGATTTTTGGGGAGAAATGGTACACAGCTAAAGTGGGATCTGTGTAGATCTACCCTTGAATATGTTTGGAGATTACCCAGAACGTGCTCCAGATCCGATGAATCTGGACTAAATGTCCTTTCCTGGGTCCCATCCTCTTTCAATGAACCCTGGATAGCTTACATAGCTGCGGTGGTTGTACTCTGAGCAGCATTGGGGGGAGGGGCAAGTCTGCCACCTTTTTAATTTTCCAAAATTCCCCATAGTGACACTAGGTTAAAGGCATTGTGGGAAATTAAAAGTGTGGCTACAGTCATCTGGCACTGCTCAGAGTGCTGGGAAAGAATTGGAGGAGGAGGAGGAGGAGGAGGAGGAAGAAGGGGACGGAACCAGGACAGGCATCAGCAGTGGGCCCTGGCAGCTGCCTGAAGGTACCAGGTGATGTCACCAGCCTTGAGATTGCCACCATGCCTTATAGAGCATTGTGATGACCCCTGAAACATGTAAATCAACAAGAACAAAATGCATTTTTGTTATATCTGTAAAAATGGTTTTTGTTTATTTGTTTGGCACATTTATATGTAGCCCTTCATTGACAAAGTAGCTTACATGATGGGACAATGAAATACAATTAAAACTAGTAACAAGTAACATAATGGTAGTAATAAGAGTAAGGGCACAATCCATATTTATTTATTTATTTATTTATTTATTTATTTATTTATTTATTTATTTATTGCACTTGTATAGCGCCCCATAGCCGAAGCTCTCTGGGCGGTTTACAGTAATCAAAAACATTAAAACAAATACACAATTTAAAAACATATTTTAAAAACAATTTAAAACACAATTTTAAAATTCAAAACAATATAATGAATAACTTTATTGCTCATGGCCATTGGCTGCCACAATATAATTTCAAAACAATATAAAACAATTTAAAAACACATGCTAAAATGCCTGGGAGAAGAGGAAAGTCTTGACCTGGTGCTGAAAAGATAACAGTGTTGGCACCAGGCTCACCTCATCAGGGAGATCATTCCATAATATCCCTTTTGTGCTGGGCTGAGAGTTGTTAGAATACCCCTATTCCCCTCTACAGTTCCTAGAGTTCCCTGGGTAGAGAGATTGATTGTTAAATCACTCTGGAACTGTAGTTCTGTGAGAAAAATAGAGGTCTCCTAACAGCACCATTAGCAAACTACAGTTGCCAGGATCTTTGGGGGAAAGCCATGACTGCTTAAAGTGGCATAATACTGCTAACAATGTATAGTGCAGATGGGCCCTTATATAATAATAATGAAAATGGATGACACTTAGCATCAAAACTCCCCCCCTTAAAAAACAACAAATAATTCAGTCAAAACTATGGACATCCAATTGAGGACGTCACCAAGAATTTTATCTGTCCTCCCTCCCGCATCTACTTTCTTCAAAGTAGATTGATATCTCCAGTAATTTAAGCAAATTCTGGGTTGAATAACAAAAGATATAACTTTACTTTCATCCTTTTCATTTCATCCATCTTTCATCCATTTCAGCCTTCAAGTAGTCATCACACTGTTGATTTACACTTACAATACTACATGTTTGTGTCATATTTACCCTGGAACTTTAATTTCTCTATCAGTTTTTCATTTAGTTGGGTGCTTTCCAGAGTTTTACACTAATATATCTATATCTATACAGCTGCTATAGCACAGTGGGGAGGAGAGCCTGGCTGGGAGTCCAGAGTCTGTGAGTTCAAATCCCTACTTGTGTCTCCTGGGTGTCAAGGGCCAGCTAAAAATCACCCCTACATTGAATGGCTCACTGGTTATGTGCCCGACTAGCCTGAGATAGAGGCAATGGTAAACCCCCTCTGAATACCGCTTACCATAAAAACTCTATTGATAGGGTAGCCATAAGTCAGGATTGACTTGAAGGCAGTTCATTTCCATTTCCATATCTATCTATCTATCTATCTATCTATCTATCTATCTATCACTGGGGAACTGAATTCCCTTCTAGAACTAAAGTGTGAGTGACTAACATGTCTTCAATCTTTCTCCTCTGACCTAAAATATAAACCAAAAATCCCAAACTCTTTTATCCTGCACATCACATTAAAGAATTTAAAATAAATGCCACAACTGAGACTCATTATTGGCTGCCTTTCCCTATGGAGAATAGCTGATGCCTGATCAAATGAACTGCCCAGCCCCCTGTAATGGCTTTCAAATTTTGGGTTTAATCTCTTCATTGTCTGACTTCACGGCATGGTAGTACTGTCCTTAAAAAAAAAAAGCTTAAAGAAAAAATGGTTAGTACAGCTGGTCAAAAAATGTGTTCAAAGTTTAGAATCACATATCATTGTTTATACAGATGACTGTTTGGGAGAGACTTCAATAGAAGCTGACTTTATTAGCAAAGGAGTAGGCTTTGGCAATAACACTGGGTGATCAGCAACAGCGACTCATATTTTCCAACTGAGATCAATGTGGATTCTAATCCATTAAATGCAGACCTAAATATCAGCCAGCAGATATGAAAAGATGACAGTAGAAATGGAAGGACAGAAAAGTATGGAGTAGTCAGTTTGAAGAGCCTTGTTTCATATTGCAATCCATTTTAGCACTCAACAGGAAATCAGTCTGATTCCAGATTTTCAATTAACATACCCTAGATATGAGGCGAAAATACTTTTCTTGCAAACACAAACGCTTTTTGTTCCGCTGTGTTTAGCCTCTGTTCATAGAATTGGTTGCCCCCACCCTTCTTCTAACAGAATCTTTGGAAGCATGTTAGCAAAGCATCTTTTTGAAAAGTCAAGGAATTGTTTTGTTAGGTATAGAAACTGGCCAGCAATCATTTGGCTCATTCAGATGCCAATTTAGATATTTAAATACTAATGCCAGATGGAAAGCAGGCATGGAGAGGGGGGACAGAGGTGGAGGAAGCAGCATGTAACCCAAACTAGGAAACATGATGAGAGAAGTTCTCTGCAAGCAAATTGGGTGTCCAGAAAACAAAGGTGCCATCTAGTTTTAAACAGGATCTGAAGTGCATAGTTGAACTATGGAATTTGCTCCCTCTTGATGTAGGGATGGTCAGCAACTTGGATGGCTCTAAAAGAGGATTAAATGAAACCATGTGAGATAAGGCTATCAATGGCTACTAGCCATGTTGGCTATGCTCTGCCTCTGTTGTCAGAGGCAGTATGCCTCTCAATACCAGTGGAATCACAAGTGCAGAGAGCACAGTTGCACTCAGGTCATACTGTTTCATTTTCAATTGGTGCATATCCCGTAGCTTCCTGCTGAAATCCTGTAACTTTTAAAACCACCATTGTCTCGCTTTTGTTATGATATAGTACAAGCACGCCCCTTCAGAATGTAATAATGTAGTAACACTGCAGAAGTGTTGCAGAACAAATAATAAAGTGGGTAGTCCAGTATAAATTTACCACTAGTGCACTATTGTATGTATGTACTGCCTTCAAGTCGATTCCGACTTATGGCGACCCTATGAATAGGGTTTCATGAGGCTGAGAGGCAGTGACTGGCCCAAGGTCACCCAGTGAGCTTCATGGCGTTGTGGGGATTCGAACCCTGGTCTCCCAGGCCGTGGTCCAACACCTCAACCACTACACCACACTGGCTCTTGCATCAATATCATGTTGCAGAATACACACAAAACCACAAAACAGGATGGAGGGGCTGTAGTGGCCAATGAAACACCATTTTTTTTAAAAAAAGAAATTAGTTTAACCTCTGTTCCAGGAAAACGGGTGAAAAGCATTATGAAAGATAAAATTACCAAGCATATATAAAAAAAAAGTCTTGCTGAAGTGGAACCAGCATAGTTTCTGCAAGAATAAGTCCTGCCTCGCTAAACTTATTTTAGAGTGTTTTTAGTGTTTTTGTTTGTCTCCCTGGGTTCCTACTGGGAGGAAGGGCAGGATATCAAACAAACAAACAAATAATCTATAAGAGTTATTTGAAAGTGTCAACAAGCACGTAGATAGAGGTGGTCCAATTGACATTGTGTACTTAGACTTTCAAAAAGCTTTTGACAAAGTATCTCACCAAAAACTCCTGATTAAGCTTAGCAGTCATGGAATAAGAGGAGATGGCCCCTTGTGGCTCAGGAACTGGTTAAACAGGAAGCAGAGAGTAGGATTAATTGGACAGTTTTCCCAATGGAAGGGTGTAAAAGTGGTGTTCCCTGTACTGGGAGCTGTGCTTTCAAACATGTTCATAAATGATTTAGAGTTAGGGGTGAGCAATGAGGTAACCAAGTTCGCTGATGATACCAAATTCTTTGGGGTGAAAAGAGGGCCCATCTATACCTCCTTTTAATCTATGATCTATGCCTCTTGTGTTTCCACTAATTCACCATGACATTCCCTGCCATTTCTGACTTTCTTGTACTTAAATCCGCATTTCCTCTACTCTGCTATAAACCGATTACTATTGCTATCCTGATTATTAACCACTGTAACTTCTGTAGTGAGGATGTCTTGCTTTGGGTTTTGTTGTGTTTTTTTGCATTATGGGCAGGTTACAGGGATAGGTCCCACCCTCTCTCCATGCCTCCTCCTCCCTTACAGTTCATTTGTGCTTCGGTACTAAACCTCAACACTTCCTTCTCATTTCTGTAGCTGTATCACATTGCTCATTGTTTTCCTGTTTTTTAAAAAAATCTATATATTGCGATCAAATCTAAAAGCAATTATTTAGTCAAACATAGTATCACTTTTCTTTTTAAAAGCTATTTTGCCGTATTATGGCAACAATAAAAAAACCTATTCCTTGAAAACACGGAATGCACTTCTTTCCTTCACTATAAAGGTTTATATGGCATTAATAAAAACTTTGAAGTACTATGTACTATGCTCTATGTAACAGCCGACAGAAGCTTTTTGAGAAAAAAATCTTTTTGTTGTTTTTGCTTGAGTGTTTTGCGCTCAATTGAAAAATAAATTATTTTAAAATGCACATTTTTGCATTTTCATACCAACATACAGTTTGATATAAGATGACTTCTGGATTTTCAAGACTTAGAAATGGTGTTTATTTTGCTTGCGCTTGGGGGAGGGTTACAGTTAACTTTGCCATTTTGCACATTCATTCCCTGCTTATGTTCTGATGCCTTTTAACAAAAGGTCAATGACCGTCCGATCTGCAAACACCTTTCTTTCTAGGTCCTCATTTTCTTTCTTTGCAGGTAACCATTTTCTGCAGTCCATTGTCTAAGTAAGATGGAAAATATCTGCTACTCCCATTTCTGAGCAGGCTCTCAGTCGTCCTCCTAAAATCATTCTCACAGACCCTCCTTCATCTGTCTGTCCTCATATCTTAAATTCTCTACTTGAGTTCTGGATCTTTTTTCTGCATAAATACAAACCTGTGCATGCACATATGTTTTAAAAAATCGGATATATATTTTCTTGCTCTTCCATAGGTGTGCCAGAACAGAAAAACATGTTAAAACCAAACGACGTTTAAGGACCAATCACCTTAAAGGGGTGGACTTACAGGCATGACCAAATGCAAAAATGAAATAGACCAAAAAAAATATGCCCACATGATGTCTGAAAATTCAGGTTTTAAAATATAAATCCAAGCACAAACAGAACATGCATGGATCTTGAAGCCACCAACCGAATATGAAAAATGTGAATTTTGAGATTAGGTATGGATGGTCCCTAAAACAAACAAACAAATAAAAAATTGTGAAGAGCTCCAAAAAAGGATCCCTCTAAACTGAGTGAATGGGCAGTAAAATGGCAAATGCAATTCAATGCAAGCAACTGTAAAGTGATGCAAAATGAAACAATACATATATAAATTTCACATATACACTCATGGAGTCTGAACTGGCAGTGACTGACAAGAAACAAGACCTTGGAGTTGTAATGGATAGTTCAATGAAGATGTCGACAAAACTCTTTAATTTGACTGAAAAAGATAAAAACTGCTTGGGCAAGGAGCATAAATATTTGACCTGATTGAGTATACCTTCTGTTGTAATTCTTTGAAGTCCATGAAATAGGTCAAGTTTTGCAACTTTGAAGCTCATCTCTAAATAATCTTAAGAACATGAATGAACATTAGTCTTGTATTGCATTTTCTTGTTTCTTTCCATATGTTCTCCTCCTACAAAAGTGTGTAGTAGACCTGAGCAGTGTAAGCCACACTGATTTTCCTACTGCGCATTCAAAGAATGCCAAAAGCATTTTGGGTGGATATTAACAAATTTGAACAGTGCCAAACCCATTCCTTTCATTTTTGTGGATAATTAGCCAATCTGTAATGATTCCGAAAATGTGGCTCCCTTTGTGATCTGTAAGTAACTAATTTTCACAGACACACATCCTGTCCCAGAATTGGCTAAAATAATTTACACTTTACAGGGTTTCTAGACTTAGTTGGCAATAGCTCCAGTGCTCATAAATTGAATATTAGTTTTTTACAGCAGCAGATGAAAGATGTGAATACCGTTAGTGGTACTAGTCAATTCATAGGTTGAATCTATTATGTTCAAAAATTCTTGGATATGTGATGAGCCCAGTTTTCTGTCTAAGAAATGTAATTAGGGTGCTGCATGGCTATTGTCTAATTGTATTATTTTAAACTGAGTTTGAATTATTTTAACTGTATATGAATGGTTTTAATACTGTAAATAGTTTAATTCTATTTTAATCTAGACTTTTGTATGTTTTTAATTATATGTGTTCTTTTATCTGGAAGCCGCCGTGAGTTCCAGTTTTGGGGAAAGGGTGGGGTAAAAATAATGATAATAAAAATAAATAAAAATAAGATAAATTATTGGCATTCATTCAAACGAAAACTGATTACAAGTTAATCTGTCATTTCTGTGCATGTGTATTCTGTATGACTAAGCATCATCTGGTGCCAGCTTTGCTCATGGAATCCAAGGCAGTGTACATGTCGTTCCCACATGGAATCCAGGTGCTGACCAGATCCAGACCTGTATAGCATCACCAAGTTGGTGCCCTCATGTGCCTTCAGACCAGGGAATGCTGTGTGTGGTTTCCTCAATCCACTTACTTGAAAGTAAATTCCATGCAAATAGAGGTTTCTTTTCTGAAAATGACTGGGATACTCACCTGAAAATCCTCTTTTATTTCCCAGGTACTGCTTACCCATAGCACAGTGCAAGTTCTACATTAATTTAAATTCAGTATTTGACATTTCCTCTTAATTTATCTCCATTATAATGTAAGAATCCCACCAAAAACAAAATGGCATTGTTTTGGAGACCACTTTCCCAAAAGTCAAGATCCATAGGTGGGAGCAAGACATAATAATCTTAAGGAAATGTAATGTACATCACCAAAGTTCTGGTGGCCATTGGAAGCCATGGATAGATAGTGGTCTGATGACAGGTCTGAGGGTGAGGTTCGGGGAGGGGCTTAGATCAGATGATGATGATGATTTGATATACTGCTTAATTGCCAAAGTAGCTTTTAAGCAGTTTACAAGTCTAAAATAAATTACAAAAAAAATAAACAAACATAATTAAAATAATAAAGGAATTCTAACAAAACATTAAAATAAACATCCACAGTTAAAACATACAATAAAAGAAGCCCATTAAAATACCACAACAATTAAAACAGCAAATAAAACAGGACGTTTGGGTCAGGAGATGAGGGGAATGCTTGCCTAAACAGCTGTGTCTTCAAGACCCGGCGGAATGCCAACACTGATGGGATCTCTTATATTTCAGCAGGGACATCCTTCCATAGTGCTGGTGCTACCAATGGAAATGCCTGCCTTTTTAATCATAAGACTGAGGCAAAGCTAACTGGGTTCCATTTGTTGACGTTAATGCCCTTATCAGGTAATGGAAAGGCATAGGTTGATAAATATTGCTCTGCCTCACCGGATCATTTCAATATCAGAATATTTTCTCTTCCGTGTTGTGTATACATTACAAACACAAATCAGTTTAACTGCCATGGTTTCTCACTTATCTGGAACCTTGAGAGCTGCACTTCTGTGTGGGGATGGAGATCTAACCTCCCCAACCCAGTAGAATTCAATGAACAGAAAGCCTTTCTTTTTAACATGTTAACAGCTTTCTATGTTCACACAAGCTCCAAAATGTCAGGTAACTGCAGTTGCTAAGGACCATGCCTAAATAGATGTGCTATTTAGGCACTTTGGAAGTGGTACGGTAACCATTCATGCTGGATAACTGTCAGTGGCAAAGGGGGTGGTGGACCTAAATCCCACGTTCTATACTAGAATGGAGTCTGAAGCTATCATTCCGCATTACAAACACAGAACTGGCAACCAATACCATTCACATAGCAATAAGTTCATACTGAGCATGTGCAGGGGACACCATTGTGAATTCCTGTTCAATAATACTGCCCCCAAAATGCCTTTTTACTAAAAACTACAAAGAGTTAGAATCATAGAATAGTAGAGTTGGAAGGGGCCTATAAGGCCATCAAGTCCAACCCCCTGCTCAAGGCACAAATCCAAATCAGAGCATTCCCGACAGATGGCTGTCCAGCTGCCTCTTGAATGCCTCCAGTGTCGGAGATCCCACTACCTCTCTAGGTCATTGGTTCCATTGTCATATGTTAGGAATTTTTTCCTGATGTCCAGTCGAAATCTGGCTTCCTGCAACTTGAGCCCATTATTCCGTGTCCTGCACTCTGGGATGATCAAGAAGAGATCCCGGCCCTCCTGACAACCTTTCATGTACTTGAAGACTGCTATCATATCTCCCCTCCATCTTCTCTTCTCCAGGCTAAACATGCCCAGTTCATTCAGTCTCTTCTCAAAGGGCTTTGTTTCCAGTCCCCTGATCATCCTTGTTGCCCTCCTCTGAACCTGTTCCAGTTTGTCTGCATCCTTCTTGAAGTTCAGAGACCAGAACTGGACGCAGTATTCAAGATGAGTCCTAACCAGTGCTGAATAGAGGGGAACTAATACTTCACATGATTTGGAAACTATACTTCTGTTAATGCAGCCTAATATAGCATTTGCCTTTTTTGCAGCCACATCACACTGTTGGCTCATATTCAGCTTGTGATCAACGACAATTCCAAGATCCTTCTCACATGTCGTATTGCTGAGACAAGTATCCCCCATCTTATAACTGTGCATTTGGTTTCTTTTTCCTAAGTGTAGAGCTTTGCATTTATCCCTGCTGAATTTCATTCTGTTGTTTCCACCACAAAGCTCCACCCTATCAAAGTCCCTTTGAATTTTGTTTCTTTCTTCCACAGTATTAGCTGTGCCCCCCAATTTTGTACCATCTGCAAATTTGATAAGCATGCTCTGTACCTCCACATCCAAGTTGTTAATAAAAATGTTGAAGAGCACTGGGCCCAGGACCAAGCTCTGTGGTACCGCACTCATTACTTCCGCCCAGTTTGAGAAGGAACCATTGATAAGCACTCTTTGAGTATGATTCTGGAGCCAACTGTGGATCCACCTGATAGTTGTTCCATCCAACCCACATTTAGCTAGCTTGCTAATCAGAGTATCATGGGCACTTTGTCAAAAGCTTTGCTAAAGTAGAGATATATTATGTCCATAGCATTCTCACAGTCTACAAAACGAGATAAGATTCGTTTGGCAGGATTTGTTCTTTATAAATCCATGTTGGCTCCTAGTAATCACTGCATTATTTTTAAGGTTCTTACAGATTGACTGCTTTATAATCTGCTCCAGAGTTTTTCCAGGGATTGATGTTAGGCTGACTGGTCTGTAGTCCCCCGGTTCCTCCTTTTTGCCCTTTTTGAAGATAGGGACAACATTAGCTCTCCTCCAGTCATCCAGCACTTCACCTGTCCTCCATGATTTTGCAAATATAATAGAAAGCAGTTCTAAGAGTTCTTCAGCCAGTTCCTTCAATACTCTAGGATGCAGTTTCTCGGCCCTGCCAATTTGAACTCTTTCAAAGTGATTAGGTATTCCTTGACCGTTTGTCTATTAATCTCAAGTTCCAATCCTGTCCCTTCTACTTCATATTTCCCGGAAGGGTCATAGACCCTTTTTTGGGAGAAGACTGAGCCAAAGTAGGAATTCAGCACTTCTGCCTTTTCTTTGTCATCTGTTATCATTTTGCCATCCTCACTGAGTAGCTGTGCCACCATTTCCTTTCTCTGTCTTTTACTATGGACATACCTGAAGAAAGCTTTTTTGCTGCTTTTATCATCCCTCGCTAACCTCAGCTCATTCTCAGCTTTAGCCTTCCTGACACCATCCCTGCAATTCCGTGATACCTGCCTGTACTCTTCCTTTGTGGCCTGGCCTTCTTTGCACTTCATGTATGTGTCCTTTTTTGTTTTCAGTTCAGAACTTCAGCTCTAAGCTTTTTTGTGTTGGCTTCTTCTGCTGTTTCCCCCCTTTTTTCCTTGTCGGAATTGGTTGCCACTGCTCTTTTAGAATTTCCTTGTTTAGAAATTCCCACCCGTCTTGAACTCCTTTTCTCATTAGGGTTGCTTCCCATGGAACCGTACTTACAATTGTTCTGAGTTTATCAAAATCAGCTTTCCTGAAGTCCAGGTTGAGCGTATGGCTACTCTCAGCTTTTGCTTCTGTTAAAATCAAGAATTCAAGTATGGTGTGGTCACTTTCCCCCAGTGCTCCCGTAACTGCCACTTCATCCACCAAATCATCTCTATTGGTTAGAATCAAGTCCAGGATAGCTGATCCTCTGGTTGCTTCCTCCACTTTCTGTAGGAGAATGTTATCTCCAACACAAGTCAGAAATTCCTTGGAGGGACTGTGTTTGGCAGAGTTTGTCTCCCAACAGATATCAGGATAATTGAAGTCTCCCATTGCTACTACATCATGCCTCTTGAAACATTGGCAGTTTGCTTTTCAAACGTTACATTCTCGTCTTCTCCTTGATTGGGTGGTCGGTAATAGACTCCAAGCACCACATTCCTTTTATTACTTGCCCCATTAATTTTAATCCAGATACTCTTGGAGGAGCTACCAAGCTCATCTTCCTGTATTTCTGTGCAGGGATACATATTTTTTACATATAGCGCAACTCCACCTCCCTTTTTATTCCTTCTGTTCTTCTTGAACAAGTTGCATCCTTCAATTGCTGTATTCCAGTCATGGGAGTCATCCCACCAAGTTTCAGTTATACCTATTAAGTCGTAATTGCCCTCCTGTATTAAGAGTTCAATTTTGTCCTTCTTGTCTCCCATGCTCTGCGCATTAGTATACAGATATCGGAGTCCATGTGATTTGTGGCTTGGCTTCCTTATTACATTTTCCTGAGGACTGTTACTGGGCCCTATTAGAGCCAACCTCTCTGTTCCTGTTACTGTGTACAAGCTTCCATCAGTCGTTACTACCAAGTTTACATCTCCCTCCCCCTTAGGATTCAGTTTAAAGCCCTCCTGATGAGCTTCTCCATGCTGTGGCCAAACACATTCTTCCTAGTCCTTGTGAGATGCAACCCATCACTTGCTAGCAGTCCATCTTCCAGGAGGCATAGCCCATGGTCCTAGAATCCAAAGCTCTCATTTCGGCACCACCTTCATAGCCATTCATTCACACAGAGTATTTTTCTTTCCCTTTCTACTCCTTTTCTAAGTACTGGAAGGATGGATGAAAAAACTATCTTGGACCCAAAGTCCTTGAGCTTCCTTCCCAGAGCTTCAAAGTCTGATGTGATTTCTTCATAGCTCCGTTTGGCAGTATCATTGGTTCCCACATGGATGAGGAGAAAGGGATATCTGTTGGTGTGCTTGATGAGTGATGGCAACCCTTCTGTCACATCTCTAATTTGTCCTCCTGGTAGGCAGCACACCTGGTGAGTCCATGGATGTTCTTGGCATACTCGGGTTTCGATCCCACACAGTAAGTCTCCCACTACTAGTACTCTTCTCTTCTTGTTGTGGGGCGTGGTTTCATGGCCCCTGCTTGATTGAGCTTCAACCTCTTACTCGTTGTCACACGGGGTCTCCTGTAATTCTTCCACCACACGCTGTCCTCCAGTCTCATCCTCAAGTGGTTGAAAGCGGTTCCATAGTTCCACTGGTGAAGGGTGACTTCTAGCTGTTCTGCTCCTGTCACCCTTTCCCATGGAGTTTCCTCCACTTCGTTGTTTCTCTCCAAAGGAGTCTCCTCTTCTGCTACCACATGCTGTTTCTCTTCCATCTCCACTTCTCTTTGCTGCTGTTGTTGCAGTGTTCTGTCTAAGAACTCTCATCTTCTCTTATAGTCCTCAGTGTGGCCACCCACCATTCCAGGCCTTTCACTTTTTCTTCCAACAGTGCCACAAGCTTGCACTTGTTGCATGTGTACTCCATGTTGTTCTCACTCAAGAAAACAAGCATGGCACACACCTTGCAGGTTACAACCATTGGAGTATCCTTCCCATTAATACTCTCTTCTACCTTTTGTTTCTGACTACTTGTTTTGGAGTGGCCTGTGCTTCATCCTGTCCTACATCAGGGTAAACTTGAGAGTCCCGCTGGTATGTGGTGTGCTGTACAAGGATAATAATATTATTATTTAGGGACCTCCCCCTTGACCTCCCATGTCGACTTATTTTGTCAAACTCCTGTTCACTCTCTCTGTTTGCTCGCTCTCTGAATGCTGGCTTGCTTATATCTCCTCACCTGTGGACCAACTGGGACAGCTCCCTCTGCTCTGCTCAGTTAGGGGTCAGGAAACAGAATGAAAGTCCCAGCAAACACAGCTGCTGCTTGTTGCCCTCAGCAGTTCTCAGGCTACACCCTTAAGCCAATAGCTATCAGGCCACACCTCTTCCAATCAAGTTGCTATGGAGTCCTTCAGAGCACACAGCTTAGAGCACATGGCTTCACAGCCCTCTTGGCCTTTTTACTTTCCTCGCTATAACTCCTATGTCAAACTCTTGTTTGCTCTCCCTGTTCACTCATTCTGTTTACTCGCTCTCTGAAAGCTGGCTTGCTTATATCTCCTCACCTGTGGACCAACTGAAACAGCTCCCTCTCGTCTGCTCAGTTAGGAGTCAGGAAACAGAATGGTATTCAACGTTTGTTATACTCAGAGTGGGCACATTGAAATTAATGGACATAACTTAGATCCATCACTTTCAATGGATCTATTATGAGTAGAACTTAGATGGATACATCTCAAACTTGTTATATAATTCATGGGTAAAGGCATATACTAGACATTCATCTTGAGCTAACATAATAACTCATTCTCCAAAATATGCAATAGAAACAGAGAAATCTTTCTGGGGAAAAACATCCCAGCAAACTCTATGGAAAAAAAATATGGTCACCTGCCAGCTTGCTGAAATATCCTATCAAACATTTAATTCATTCCAAATAAGCCTTTCAACTGCAAATTCAGCATGGACCATCCTCAGACATACCTCCTAAGTTTAAAATCATTCTGTTGAACCATTTTATAAGCAGTAGAACCAACTCCCTCCCCGGTTTTTTGTTATAATGGCCCTACAGTCTCTCTCACACACACACACACATCTTGTGGCTGCAAAAAAGGCAAATGCTATTTTAGGCTGCATTATAAGAAGTATAGTTTCCAAATGATGCTCCCCTCTGTTGGGCGCTAGTTAGGCCTCATCTTGCTTACTGCATCCAGTTCTGGATACCGCACTTTAACAAGGATGCTGACAAGCTGGAACAGGTTCAGAGGAGGGCAACAAGGATGATCAGAGGACTAGAAACAAAGCCCTGTGAGGAGAGACCTCCCCCTCCCCCTCCCCTCCATGCCCCTCCCTCGGGTCAGTGTTGGACTATGACCTGGGAGACCAAGGTTTGAATCCCCACACAGCCATGAAGTTCACTGGGAGACCTTGGACCAGCCACTGCCTCTCAGCCTCAGAGGAAGGGAATGGTAAAACCACCTCTGAATACCGAATACTGAAAACTCTATTCATAGGGTTGCCATAAGACTGGATCGACTTGAAGGCAGTCCATTTCCATTTTCAAACATGATTGCACAGAAATAAATCTCATTGAACTCAAAAAGTATGCAAATGATCAATCCTACCCTCACTTCTGCCTCCTATCCCCTTCCTTTGCCCTTTCCCTCCCCATCCCCATCCCCTTCCAATCCCCTTCTTCCCGTTCCCCTTCCTCCCCCTCCCCTTCCTCTTCCCCATGGTCAGTTTTACCTATCTTAAGCATGAATGCACAGGAGTAAATACCATTGAACTCTATAAGCATGCAAACGATCAAACCTACCTTACCCTCCCCCTTCCTTTGCCCCTCTCCAATCTGCTCCTTCCCCCTCCCCCTCATCCTCCACCATGGTCAGTTTTAGCTATCCTAACCATGATTGCATAGAAGTAAATCCCACTGAACTTAATAAACATGCAAATGATCAAACCTGTCCTCCTCCCCTCCCCCTCCTCCCTGCTCCCATTCCCCTCCTCCCCTCTGCCCTTCCTCCCCTCCTTCCTCCTCCTCCCCCTCCCCTCCCCATCCCCTGTGGTCAGTTCCACCTATCCTAAGCATGATTGCAGGGGAGTAAATCCCACTAAACCCAATAAGCATGCAAATGTTCAATCCATTCTCAGCAAACTTGCATAAGATCCCATTTCTTACCTCCCGGATTAAAAAGGAGAGAAATTCACTAATAGGCAAAAAACATTGCTGTTCAAGAATGTACCTATAGCCCACAGATATTTCTTTCAAACTTTAAAAAGCAGGGAAATTGGGCAGCTATAGTGAATGCACCAGGGGAGCAGGAGACCTGACCTCCTCTCTGAGATATTGTACTGCCCTACAAATTTGTCAAAAATGCAAACACAGTTAGTCTTTCACAGTTCAATCCACTTCCTGTGAAGCTTGGAAGAATTTGGTAAGGTCAGGTCTCCTGCTCCCCTGGTGCATTCACTATAGCTGCCCAATTTCCCTGCTTTTTGAAATTTGATAGAAGTATCTGTGGGCTATAGGTATGTATCTCAAGTTTTGTAGCTCTGATCTGATTCTCTCCCCAGTAATCCCACCTCATGGCTGTTTTCAATTGCCTTCCTCCCCCCCACCCCCCAGAAGGGAGATTTGATCATAGATCTTCCAACATCTCATCCAGTTTGGTCTTTCTTCAGAAAAACTGCTTAACAACACTTTAGTATTGATTATTTATGTCTTACTCAGGGATACTTTGTATCAAAATATTGTTGCGCGCCTCCCCCAATCTCCGAGCGGTGAGATTTCAGGGGGTCCCTGCGCCCATCCAGGGTTTGGTTTCCTTTGGGAAGAAGGTCAGCGGAGACTGCGGTGTCTTTATGAAATATGGTTTATTTATGTACACACATTCCAACCTGAGCTTAGGATGGAGGGGTTCAAGGCATCAGCAGTCTAATATCCAGCTTTTCCATCTAGGTGCAGGGGCATCCTATCGCCACCATGCAGGGAGCCAGCCTCTCTGCATGCCTGCAGCCCTAGTTCTCCCGAACACACACTACCAACTACAAACACACTTCTGCCCGTCCAGGAGTGGGGGGAGAGACTCTCCTCCAGTAGAGTTTAAAATAACAAAAGGATCTCCCTAGCCCTTTCACCAGTTGCCGGGGCAATTAAACAGGCCCATTAACTACCTGGCCACTCTATTTGATTAACAAAGGAGATTCATCTGGCTAGCAGAGCCAGCCTCCCAGGCATAGGATTCCAAATCAGAGGCTGGAAAGGTGACCCACAGAAATCATCCATTCCAGCCCCCCCCCATGCTCATAATAATATCTTAGGTTTGGAAGCTCTGAATTATCAGATTTGTGGAGCACAATGCATTATCCCTACACCATTCTTTTTTTGTTTTCAACTTCCAGGCCTTGTTCATCCCACTGAGCATGACTGTTTGCTGTAGTGTTTCATCCATGTCTTCTCACCCCCTCTACTGGTTAGTGATGCACAGAAACATGAATGTGCACTCATTAAAGCCATGCAACCCACCCCCATTCAAACAGTCATATCATTGCATCAAGGTCCCTTTTATTTAACCTCATTCATGTTTGATCAAATCACAGTGCAAAACAGGATTCTTTAAGCAATTGTACAATTTATATATCGAATTTTTTTTTCATAGTTTTCATGAAAGTGCATAAGCACTCCTGTGCAATGGTATATGGTTAGAAAAGAAAAATTCCTGAGCCAAAGCGTGGTGGTGGTGGTGGTGAGGTTCTTCTAAATGACATGGGGCACTTACCATTTGTGGGAGCAGCAACATGGAAGTCCTTTTAAAAAACTATTTTCACACCACCAACTGTGGCATAGTTTCTCTTAATGACCATCAAGTGGTGGCCACTAGTTTCTGTCCCAGAACATCTAGATGTCCATTCTGGGGCAAGATGGTGACACAAGAAAATGGCAGTTGCCACTCCCCCCCCCCATTTCCCGGAATTCAAGTATTCATCATAGGGGGTGGGGAGAGATTGGAGTAGATGGCAAGAATAGTCTTCTTAAAAGTCTGCCATGCTGCTGCTTCCACAGTTTGTAAGATTCCCCAAACTTTAAAAAGAATTGTCCCCAGTTGCCTAAGTGCCCTGTCCCATTCACTGCCTCCTGGTGCTTTGCCCAGCCTGGTGCCCTCCAGATGATTTAGACTACAACTTCTGAAAACTGCAGCAAATTGCATATGCACCAATTCCAAAATTAATTTCAGAAACTCTCCAAGTTAAACTGGCATACAGGAAGAGGGGAACACTACCCAAAGCGCCCACTCAAAACAATCAGGAAACGGAGCGAGTACATCTGCACATCCCTTATCTTTTCCAAATTCTGGCATTTTGTGACAGCAGAAGCCTTTTAATTGGGACATGCTAGTTGAAACATAAATACTCCTACTGAGAACTAGCTTCTGTCTTCATTCTGGGGTGGAGTATTCTCCTTCATATTTGATTGGTTCAATGATCTCAATTGATAAATGTTCACAGGAATCTCTTTTGCTGGTGGAGATTCATTTGTATTTCATGAAGTGCTACACACACACACACTCCCCAACCAAATATTAAAACGCTTTAAAAAAAACTGTTTTGAAGGTAAGTTGACTATAATAGATCAGGAAACCAGCATGCAATGGACAAAGAATGGCCCAGCAGGGAATTTATGGAACAAATACCTCTTCACTCCTGTGAATAAAATCTTTAGAATCAGTCCCTATTTTTAAAAAAGGAAAGAAAAGAAAGGGGCAGAGAAGACAGAGGAGAATAGGAAGCTGCCTTGCACCAGGTCAGACAATTTGTTCAAAAAGCCCAGGGGCGGGAAACCTTTCTTTTTTTATTATTATTAAGGGCCACATTCCCTCAGGGCTAATGTTAGGGGCTGCATGTCAGTGGTGGGTGGAGCATTCCTTCCCCCCCCCAGTTTTCCCCCCTCCATGTTACTCACATTGAATTAACTGAGGATCGCATGCAGTTTGGGCTGCAGGTTTTCAGTCCAGATATAATTCAATATATGGGGAAGGGCCCTAGCTCAGTGGGAGAGCATCTGCCTTGTATGCAGAAGGTCCCAGGTTCACTCCCCAGCATCTCCAAGTAGGACTGGGAAAACCTTCCTGTCTGAAACCCTGGAGAGCTGCTGCCAATCACTGTAGATAATACTGAGCCAGATGGGCCAGTGGTCTGACTCAGTATAAGGTAGCTTCCTATGTTCCTATGCACAGTATTGTCTATTCTGACTGGCACTGGGCTTCCAACAGAGGTCTTGGCCAGCACCAGCTATCAATGGAGATGCCACTGATTTTTAACGTAGGATCTTCTTCATGGAAAACATATGCTCTCCTAGTGAACTATGGTCTCTCTCCAAACAGCAACACTATTATTTTTTTATTTTATTTGTTATTACATTTACATCTCAACTTTCTTCCCTCTCCATTTTATTTTATCCTCACAACAACCGTATGAGGCAGGTTAGGGTGAGACTGGTCCAAGGTCTCAAGCTTCATAGCTGAGTGGGGATTTGAATCCTCATCTCCCAGGTCCTAGTCCAACATTCTGACCACTACACCACACAAAAAGGAATTGTATCCACTTTTATAATTGGTAGTTTCTGAGCAAATGTGAATCCTGGCGGCTTTTCCCTTTTTTTTTTTTTTTTTTGGTAGACCTAATTCCCACAGTTCTGTATGAACACATAAAAATGATCCCACTGTGAGTTTGGACCAGCATACATATACCTGTGAGAGGGATGTACTCACCCATTTAACATTATTAGCCAATCAATCCTGGAATACAATGTAAAATTGAATTGAAAAAAATGATCAATAAGAAGAGTTTTAGCTCACTTAAAGTATATAAGATATAATGTGGGTTTTGAATAATCTAAAACTTCGCGAGCATCAACAGTTAGCATAAGAACCTGTCCTTGTGATGCTGTGGAGTAGTAGATGTTTTACGAAACATAATCAGTTGATTGAGATGGTTAATGAACCTGGGCCTGATCATGTCAGAATTAACTACTTTTTAACCTTTCATTGATTTCATTGGGACAGTTAATATAGTGCTGAAATGTCTCCCAGTGAAATAAATGGGACTTATAAGTAATCAGATCTGGGTCATGTTCCAAACTTGATAGGACTGTCAGCAAGCAAAGACCTTGGGCTTTTGGAAACTCCACCGCCAAATTTATAATGCCAGTGTCTGTTTAGCAAGTGCATGTATGGAGATTTGTAGATGGCAGCAATTGTGACAATTGATAACATAAAGAGACAATGCTGAAAATTACAATATGGCTAGAAAATAAGTTCCATTGTCACATCTCCAGTTCGTAAAGAGTCTACCAGCATGTTGTATAGCTGTAGATGCAATTATTTCCAAACTTCCTTTGCATCTATGTCGGTAACTTGGGAACCAGAGGGTCAGATTTGTTCCAAGGCCTTTCACAGTAGGCCACATTTATTCTGGGACTTTTCAGCTATTAACCTGGAATCAACAAATACCACATAATCAAAAAACAAATAGCAATATCACTGTCACAAAATAAGTTGCCTATATCTTTTTTTTTCCAGATAGCAATCCTGCTTACTCAAGATTTTGCTTATGCAAACATTGTAATGTACCCAGCCCTGTTCAGATAAAGAAGGGCATATTATGCACATTTGTCATAAATATTAAAATAAGCAAAAAAGATTAAAAGATTTACACACGTACATACTGTTTCTCCTTATCTTAGTTCTCTCTGTCTGTTCCATCCATTACTCAAGTCAGTTTAATTCTCATTTTCTTCCCCTTGAACAATTTCTTCTCAACAGGGTAGGCGGGACCACTTCCAGTTGCCCCTGCTGTGTGTCAATTGTTCCAGACTAGCCTGTCACTTAAGGCTCCTCTGAATGATTCAGCACATCCTGATGCAAAAGAACATTTATTCCTATCACTTCTAGGTTAGCCTAAGTTCCAACAGATGTCTCATTGTTTTACAGGTGGGTGGCAAAGTTATAATTGAATTCCACTTGCATTTGCTTGTAGACAAGAGATAATTTCTTAAGCATCCCTGTACATAGTCAAGTTCTTTCCCCCAAAACAGAACTATATCCCTTCCTTAAAAAAGTACACAAGCACATAGTTGTGGTACATAAATGAATGACTCCAAAGCAAAATATCTGAACTGAAGTGAATTTCAGAGACCCATTTGGACATTTTGCTGATGTGTGAAACCCACACATGAGCAGAGTGTGAATGCACATGATAAACTTGTGGAAGGCAATTTGTGGAGGGCAAACATCTGAAGCAGGGAGCCTCCTTAACTCCCGGAAGCTCCCTGAGTGATTTAGAACCCAGGTGATGCAGCATTCTAAACCACACAGGGAGTCAGACCATTGGTCCATCTAGCTCAGCAGTGACTCTCCAGGATTTCAGATAGGGGTCTCTCCCAGCCCTACCTGGAGATACCAGAGGTTGAACATGGAACCTGCATGCAAGGCAGATGCTCTGCCATGCAGCTACACCTCTTCCCTTTCTGACTCATTCATCAATAGAATTTTGTTGTGCACGCAACGAAAAATAATGCTCAGGAATTGCCTTGCCTGTTACTGATTGTCTGCATGGTTTAATGGGTGAGGAACAAAGATTCCATCTGCTAGAAATTTGTATATGTCTTGTAAGTTGATTAGTGGTGGGGACTGAACCTGGGATCTTCGGTATGCACAGCAAATGCTTATGTACAAAGTCAGAAAATGCGGCAAACAAGGAATTCACACTGAAAAAAAATATTAAGGCACCATGGTTTCCATTTATTTTCTGTGTCAAAATTCTTTAACCTTCTGATCAAATTCCAGTCTATTGCAAGTGCTTACATTGTTTTCTGACTAACATGTATGTGTGTGTGAATGATATACTTATGCTGTTTTATTCTAATTTTCTAACAAATTGATATCCTTAGGATTGTGATCAGTGAGTTTCTTTACTCCTTTAGTGATCTTGTTGCATTATTGTGTGTATGTGCTTCTTTGTTGCCTGTATGTTTTACATTATTTCAAAATAAAATCACATGATATTAAAAATCAACAATAACAAAAAAGATACACATCGTTTCTGATGAACACCTACTGATATTTATTCCTGTCAGGGCTTCTACATTACTCTTTCTTGTACTCTGCAATAACTCATTTATTCTTATAAATTCCCTGGCAGATTGATCATGCACAGGATCCAAAGAGATGAGAAGTGTATGCAGGGGAAGGTGGAGGTGAAAACAAGGTTCTATCTGAGCTTTCTGGCAATTCCTCTGATTATGGGCGCTAAGTGTTGGATTCTTGCCATGATTATTCAGGAAACCCTACTGTTCAATAATTAAGGCACATAAAATGCATAAAACAGGACTGAAACTAATATACTGTCATACTGTGCAATTCTAAGACTGGGTGGGAGCAGGGGGATGGGAAGCAGAGTAAATCCTAAGGTGGTTTAACCACCCACCCAAAGCCCTGCTGGACTTGTGCTGGTAGGGTAGATATTAGGTCAGAGGAGGGTTCTTATGATCCTCCATCCATTGTGCTGGCAGGCTGTTTCTTTAAACCAACTTTCCACCTCCATATTAGGAATAATGGTCAGGAATGAAAAGGGAGAGATGCCTAGTTTGGGGGCATGTTGGGTGGCTGAGACAGCTTTGGATTCCTGGTCCTCCCCCAGCACGCCCCAAACCATTCCTGACACACACACCTCTTTTGGCCCACTGGCATTGGATGGGCCAAAATACTGGAGGTTTCTGTGGTGGTGGTTGGGATGAGGGATCCCACATTGGATTGTCCTTCCAGAGATCATGGGATTGCAACCTAAGTGTGATGGAAGATATGAGATGCCGACACAGTCAAAGATTAATGTTCCTCTTCAAGCACGGTAATACCATGTCTGGAGGAGAAGAAATAAAGATGTTCCCTCTCTTCCTCCATTCCTACACTTGTCACTACCTCATAGTCCCAGGGCAGAAGGGGAAGGGCCATAGCACAGTGGTACAGCATCTGCTGTGCATGCAGAAGGTCCCAGGTTCAATCCACAACATCTCCAGGTAGGGCTAGGAGAGAACCCTGTCTGAAATCCTTGAGCTGCTGCCAGTCATTGTAGGCAACACTGAGCTACATGGACCAATAGGCTGGTTTGGTATAATGCAGCTTCCTATGTTCCTATTTGTGAGCTGCCAAGACTGCTAGTCGTAGGACTGTCCAGACTGGCAGAATCAGTGAACAGAGCATTGGTTGTGGGCACCAGCTTGAAAAAAAATGGAAATGGACTGCCTTCAAGTCGATCCAGACTTATGGTGACCCGATGAATAGGGATTTCATTGTAAGTGGTATTCAGAGGGGGCTTACCATTGCCTCCCTCTGAGGCTAGTCCTCCCCAGCTGGCTAGGGCCTGCTCAGCTCACCACAGCTGCACAAGCCAGCCCCTTCCTTTTCCGCAACTGCCAGTTGGGGGGGCAACTGGACTCCTTGGGATTATGCAGCTTGCCCACGGCTGCACAGGTGGCAGGGCACGTAACCCCGAGCCACTCACTGTGGGGGTGATCTTTAGCTGGCCCTTGACACCCAGGAAACACAAGCGGGGATTTGAACTCACAGATTCTGGACTCCCAGCCAGGCTCTTCTCCCCACTGTGCTATACCAGGTGTCTGGGCACCAGCTTATGATCTCAGCATTTATCTCCAAAAGATTATTTGCACCATCAGCCCAGCTAGCACACACACCAGGTTGGCACACCAGATGGGCAAATAGGTACCTTACAAGTGATTTTTGAAGTCTCTTGGAAGTGAAATTCATATGAAACGTCGTACATTTCAAAACACTCTAGCTCCCCCACCAGTGTACACAGTCCCATCCAGAACAGGCCATCACCCCACCTCCCAGACTCGAGAACACAGAACACATTTTCAGGAGTCAGCTTCAATTTATTGGCCCACAACCAGCCTATCACTGGCTCCAAGCACCGATCTAGCAGTGCAACCACTTCACCTGTTTCATATGGAACAGAGAGACAGAGCTGAGCATCATCTGCATATTGGTGACACCTCACTCCGAATCTCATGACAGCTCCCAGCACTTTCAGATAGATGCAAAACAGCATGGGGGACAAGATGAAAATTGGTGGGACAAGATGAAAATTGCTGGGATGTCACAGGACAACATACATGGACACCACCACCCCATAACCACCAAACTACAGTGCTGCCAACCATCACCACTCTGAACCACTCCAGGACCATGTTATTGTGGTTTCCTTTCTTTCCCCAGATATGAGAGGCTAGTTCTCAATGAGTGAAACAGAGAAGGAAAATAACAGCCTTTGCAGACCAAAAAGGAAACAGCCACTACTGGAGCAGGGCTGTATAAATTCTGCCCCATGTCCAAAATAGTTTTATTATCTTTTATTGTTTTTTGGCGATGATACTGCAAACACTGCTGCTTGAAACCTGGCTCAGATCCTGAACTGGCTCTAGAAATTTCATCAAGTATTGTCACCATATACTTCCTTGACATCTTCACACCCTTAAAGAAGTACATACTTGTGGTTAAGGTTGTAATCCTATGCACACTTAGAATGGGATTCCCCAACCCCCTGAGGTTGTTGGTTTGGATGCTTAAGGTAAAGTGGAGGCCCGTCTCTGTTGGCCTGTACTGGTGGTCAGGAGTAGCTGGTGGTGAGGGCCTCTGCCTTGGTGGCCAGGAAGCTACCGCTGGTGGTTCTCCTGCTGGTGGTAGCTAGCAGAGCATTTAGGGGTGGGGACTGTGCATGGTGGCATCCAAAGCCCTGTGGATTCTCAAGGGCCAAATACTTAGGTTTCTTGGCTGCACTAGCCTGGAACTGGCACAGCAAAAAAAGGGGGAAAAAACACCTCCCAGCTGCTGCTGTGAATGGCATGAACTGGCATGGCTTTAGATGTGGTGGTTACTCTGCTGCTCTGATAATCCCTGACATCTTGTTAGAAGTGCTCTGTCACTTTGGGGTAAGCCCCAGTGAACATAGTGGGACTTACTTCTGAGTAAATGTATTGACTCACAATGCATGATATCTCAAGATCCTGGATTTTGCACCCAGATCCAATAGCTTCACTTTTGTCTTAGAATCATGGAATACACCCAGCCCTGCACTAATATGGAAGTTCAGGAGAAAATTCAAAACACTTAAACATCAGCATTCCTCAGACCAACCTATTACAACATTCTTTTTTCTAAAATTAAACACTCACACACAGACACATTTCGTATTTGATGCACCCATTAACTATCCCTCATATGGCTTCCTCAATCACCTAACCATTATGGTATGAATCAATTATTTTAAACTGACATAATCAAGCTCACAGACATACTGACTGATTGATTTCCTTCATCGTATAGTGCACCTTTCATCTTGTAATGATCCCAGGGCGGATTACAACATAAAACATGCACAACAAATCAGGATCATAAAACCATTAGAAGACCAAGCCTTTAAAATATCAAATAAAAATTCTGTATACAGTCCTGATAATACAGAAAGTGACTGGCTTCACTAGATCAACCCACTCCAAAAGCCTGGGCAAAGAGGTATCTTACTCCATTTTAACAAGGAGTGCCAACATTTCAATCAAGCAACACTGCTGACTTGTAAATTATCTACCAATCAATTGTAGTATGTAAAAGTGACTCATTGATTCCTATCAGCAAAACCACCACCTCTTTCCCCCCTTTTTTTTCTTAATGAAAACCAGTGGAGCATATTTTTTGTCCAGCCATCATCTGATTTCCTAGTTTAAGTTGTAGTCCCATTCATCGCGCCCCATCTGAGGCATGTAAGTAAGTAAGTGCTTGCCGGCTCAAGGTGTCAACCAGTCCATTAGCAATATGGCTGCGCTTCTGAAAATGTTTTCATGATTATAAATGAAGCTGGTAATCTGATTTAAATTAGGCAAGGCTGTCCACATATTGGGAACTGGCATTCTGTGCTAACATATCTATTTTGAAGACAGCGCCTCTTTGGGCTCCTGAGATAAAAGAGTATAAACTGGCCATTCTCCACTTGATGTAACTTCACTATGCAGCGATTTCCATCAATGTATAATTAAAAGTGGATTTCCTTTTTCCTCCTCTTTAGCCGAGGGGTTGTGGGGGGAGGGGGAGGGTCTGCTTAAACCTGGCTGACGTGAAAGGAACAAAGGGGACTTTCATGGGTTCTCATGCAAACAGTCTATCAGTTACAATTCGTAGTTGTTCACGCTGCCGAGCTGTTCAAAAGGAGCTGCAAAAAAAAAAGTCAAGCAGGGGGTCCAAGAAAAATTCAACCCGCATGCCAACTAAGGGAAAGAAAAGAGAAGGCAGAGAAAGGGGGGGGAGAGTGGGGGGGACCCAACCCTCTGGCTTTTGTTGTAAAAAGAACTAATGAAGCTGCTGTTAGAACTGTCCTTAGTGACACAACAAGACGCTGCACCCACACACGGGGTGAGAACACTAGCAGTCACCCACAGTCCTGAGAGCGGGGGACGAACAGGCCAGCCAAGGAAACAGGGATAGACTTTGCTTTCGTGGCTTAACTGGAGAGGAAATGCTTCACTGGCACATAAAGAAGGAAGACCTTCTGCCAACTGTCCGGAGATGAGGAGTGTGGATAAGCCGTCTGTACTAGGGGGTCCGCTGAGATCCGCTTTCTCACAGACAAGATAAACTGGTGGTAGACTGGTGGTGAAAAATCCCGTTATCATTATTGACTGCTAATTAAATAATTATCAGACATACTCTTTCTATTGAATTCTTTAGAGAACCTTCATTACTCCCTGCTAATATTATTATTGCTGTTGTTATTGTTATTATTATTGTAGTAGTAGTAGTATTTAAGAAAAAACATACTTCTTCCTGGTTACTTCCAGATGGCCTGCTTGTTGAGCCTTCATCCTGATTTGTTTGCACAAAGTATGTAGGGTGCTTCGATATCATCCACTATTTTTTTTTTAAAAAAAATGTTTTCAAAGCTTTTTTAAAATAATGTTTTTAAAGTTGTTTTGTTTTAATATATTTTAAAGTCTGTTTTTATGATGTTTTAAAGTGTTTTAGTGCTTTTGTTTGCCGCCCTGGGCTCCTACTAGGAAGAAGGGCGGGATATAAATCAAATAGTAAATAAATAAATAAATAAATAACATTTATTGAGTATTGATAGTGTTTTGTGTGCAGGGAGGTTATATGATGTTGCATCAAGCAATGTTTATCTCATACTTTCTAATACATTTCCCCATCACTTTCCTTGTCACAAAAACTCCAGAGTGGATTTGTTGCACAAGGCAGCAAGTCAACTTTAATTGTACAACCCGAATTTGCTGATATGTGATTGAATCATACCCCAAAATAGCTGCAGTCTGGAAGCAACCTCAGTCTGGAGGCTCGAAACAGAGAAAAGGGGAAATATTAGAAGAAAGTTCTACATGTGCTCTTGCGCAGCTCCCATTTCTGTCAATGGTGCACAGAAGGACTTTCCAATGTGTTACACTCAAGTATAAGGTAGTCACTACACTGTAGTGGTTAGGGTGTCAAACTGGGACTTGGGAGGCCCAGGTTCAAATCTCAATTCAGTTACGAAGCTTGCTGGAAGACTGTGGGCCAGTCACCATCCAAACCTACCTCATAGGGTTGTTGTGAGTCTTAAAAGAAGCAAGAGAAGAAAACCATGTATGCCACCTTGAGTTCCTTGGATAGAAATGCATTTCAACCCATATATTTGCATAATGGACAATGGTATGCATCAATTTCTTTTGCCACTTCTTTTCTCATTTGACTCACCTGAATCCGTGAACTAACTCCAAAGTTGTGTTTGAACAAATCTGAACGGATCTGAAGTGGTGCTGTGTATGTGATGACCCATTCAGACATGCAAGTCATCACATAATGTTGCAGCAAGACAGCAGAATAGCAGTCTTCAGATATCTGAAGATGGAGCAGACTTCTCTGTCACTCCAAGGGCAGGACTGGAACCAATGGGAGGAAATTGCCTGGAAAAGCACATTTTGGCTTTACATTAGGAGGGCTGGAGGTATTTAAGCAGAGACTAGGCAGCCATCTGACAGGACGCTGTGGTTGAATCCTGCCCTGTGGAACATGCATTCAGCAGGGGTTTGGACTAGATGATCTCCGAGAACCCTACAACTCTGTGATTTGATGAATATGAGAAACAAGCCCATTAGATCCAGGGTTAGACCATGTAAAACTAGTATTCAAAAGCTGCCTCTGTCATAGACTTAGGGCCAAACTATGTTCAATATGAAGCTTGATGTTGCATCATTCATTAGCTTTAAATAGCAGCAATGTGGGGGATCAGAACCTGGGTGGGGCTGGATGGTTTCTAACCTTTTCTTCTGCGTAGTGGTGTTGACAAAAATGGCTTCCCAGATGTCATGTGCACTGATGCCTTTGGCAGCTTCCCTCCTGATGCAAACAGTTTGTGGGCGTGATTTTAATTGGGACCACAGTGCGGGACGAAAAGGTTGCTATTTTTCAAAGTTTTTAAAACAGAGTAACACTTTATTTTAACCTAATGCATAGTTTTTTCCCTTACTAATATCTTGAGTCAACTTTTAGTGATAGGCATAATCACAACCTTCCTCGCTGAAATGTTGGTAGCAAACACGATGATGAAACAGTCGGAACATTTAAAAATGCCCATTTTCCTAAAGTTTATGCCATCAAAACAATATAAAATTCCAAACCCTGTAACTGTAAAGAGTTCACATTTCCTCTCATAACCTTAATCACTGGAAGGAGGAGATGGTCCCAGTCTTTCACAGAAAACAGTTTTCCTACAAGGGTGTAAAGGGTGTGGGGAGGATGTGATTGTAAGCTATTAAATTGTTTTTAAGGTTGTATTTCAAACTGTTGTAACCCTCCCTTGGACCTCAGGGTGAAGGGCAGGTAATAAATGAAATTCAACAACAACAACACATGGTGTGTGAACATTGCATGTGTGTTATTTTGAGGCAGTAACTTCCAAACGTGAATACATATGTTATAATATTTGCATGATTTTTACACTTGCAATGCACACAGAGGATATGCACTCCCTAACCCCCAGGCCCAAATTCACAAAGAAAGAATTACATGTTTGAAACATTGCTCAGACCTGAGCTTCCATCAGAGGAAAAGGTGGCAATAAGGCCAAAGATTTCTCTTGTGAAAACAGATTTATGTAGCAATCAGAGGCAACCAACTGTCTGGTAGATAAAAATATTGTTCAGGTGCTTACTTTTTCCCATCGCAAAGTAAGACGCCACCAGAATATTCAGTATGCAGATTTGGTTGCAGCCAGATCACAGAAAACAAACACCAACAAAAACAGAACAGACAAGGTAACATGAACGATGGAAATTTAATGCTAAAGCAAGCTTCATTTAAATATGAATGGTTTTTTTCCAGCAGCCTTTTTCTCTATGTAGATCAGCTATCTTTTGTCGAGAAATATGAAGCTCTCTGGAGGTCCTTTTGTTGCTTTCATTGTTAACTGTATGAGACTGAAAGAAGTTGCAAGGCTCGTTTCAACTTCAAAAAGCATCACCGTGTGGCGAGTGAGAAATAAATGCTGATAAATGCATGAAATGTCAATGAGAAGGAGGGGAAGAAAACGTAGCTTTTTGCAAGTTCCTCTGCCTCTGGATGAGCTAAGGTTGGGAACAACAGAGGTCTCTGTTCCTATTCAAGCCCCATTTTACAGTAGAAAGAGAGCATCAGATTTGTTAACACTGTGATTGAAATATCAATGTGTGCAATGCAAACTACTGTTTCAATGTATATACACACAGTCCCTTCCATTTTATTTCCTTTCCCTTCTCAGCTGTAAGGTGGGAAGTCAAAAGCACTCAGGGAAAATTCATCTTATCTTCGATCTTCTTCTCTGCAATTTCCTTTGAGGAATACTTCAGAACAGCAAGTGCTGCTTGGTATAATCCTAACTTCATGCACTTGGTAAAAGGCTTGGCTCTGTGAACCAGGATCTTTGTCATTAAAGCTGCTTCAGTCATAAACTCACTGGCTCAGGTGGGTGGGTAATCTTTTTTTTAAGTTGGGGTCACATTCCCTGGAGACTGGGGTCATTTATGAGAGCTAAAGCCAGTGGTTGGTAGGGCTGGAGCCAGAGGTAGGCAGGGCTGAAGCTGGGGGTAGGCGGGGTTGAACCTGCAGTGGGTGGAGCCAAAGCCCAAAGTGGGCAGGGCCATGCCTTCTGCTGTCTGTGCAGCTCTCTTTTCTGTATAGTAGAGCATCTGCCTAAGGTCCTCCGTGGCGCAGAGTGGTAAGCGGTGGTAACGCAGCCGAAGCTCTGCTCACAGCCAGAGCTCGATTCCAACGAAAGGAGGAAGTCAAATCTCCGGTAAAAGGGGTCGAGGTCCACTCAGCCTTCCATCCATTCGTGGTCGGTAAAATGAGTACCTGGCATATGCTGGGGGGTTAAGAAAGGCTGGGAAGGAACTGGCAATCCCACCCCATATATACGGTCTGCCTAGTAAACATCGCAAGACGTCACCCTAAGAGTCGGAAACGACTCGCAGTACAAGTGCGGGGACACCTTTACCTTTTTAGAGCATCTGCCTTGTATGCAAAAGGTCCCTGAGTTCAATCTCTCACATCTCCAGGTACATCTAAAACTCTGGAGAGCTTGCTGCCACTCAACGTGGACAATACTGAACTGGATAGCCCAGAGCATCTGACTTAGTATAAGACAGCCTCTTAATGCTTCTATGTTCTATTTTTCTTTCTTCTTTCTTTCTTTCGTTTTTTCTGCTTCTCTCCCTTCCCCCCTTGTCACATCCACACCATACATTTAACACTTTTATTACTCATGGCTTCCCCCAAAGAATCCTGGGAGCTGTAGTTTGTTACAGATGCTGATCTCACAGAGCTACAATTCCCAGCACCTTTAACAAGCTGCAGGTCCCAGGATCCTCCATGACTGTTAAAGTGGTATGGATGCTTTAAATGTATGGTGTGGATGTGACATCTCTCACTTTCTCTCCCTGCCCCCCTCCAAGTGGGCTGCCAAGGGAAAGCAAATTGCTCTTGCTAGGGAGCTGAACTGATTGTTTGCAGAGGTCTTTTCCCCTTCTCTCCTTCCATAACTCCACTGATTCTGACTTTCTGCTATTTCACCGCCCCCCTACTTCTCTCCCTCTGGACTCCCCCCTCCTGGATGAAATTTTGGATCACAAATCACATTCACCCTGCATGAGGTACACCTATGTAAGCCAATATTATCTCTGCCACAGCCCTCCCAGATCTTCAGTTTGTGGGGTGTTTATATATTTTCCCGTTAAACATTTGTTCATCTCACACTTTTGAATGCATTTCCCCATCACTTTCCAAACTGCAAAAAGTCCACAATTCTTTTAAAAAGTTGGTGCTAATGCAAAGTAGCCCTTTAATCCACTTCAAATGTGCAAAATTAAAGTTCCGGTATGTGCTTTAATCTCTCCTGAAAAAAACACAACAGCCAGGAACTGAACTCACATTGTCCACCCTGAAAAAATATAGACTCTCCTCCACACATTATATCCTTTCCTTTCCCCACCCCACAATATCTTCCTGATCCATTTGAGAGTGTGTTGTACATGGAAACAGGGTTTTGTACACAGATCTGATGCTTAATGGGCAAAAATAGCTACAAAAATAGCAGGAAAAAATAACTTATAACAACTGCACTGCACACTGTTTGAAAATTGCTCCTTCATGTATTTTTTTCAACATTATCCAGTAAAATTTTTCAGCCATGCACAGAACTATGGATCAGAGGAAGCAAGATGTAGAAGACTAGTGGCAAATGGAAAGATTGCAATGGCACATTCTCGCACATTCATTTAATATGTTAAATAATGGAACATATTACCGGTAACTTGAAAATGGGGAAGGACTGAGAAAAGGCCAGATTAAAAAATACTCTGGAAGGGTCTCTCTTAATTGAGTTGTAATCAGTTAGTATTGATCATTAAAGGCTTTCTTTTATGAGCCTGATGATGGTAATGATGATAATGATGGTGGTAGCAATGATGGTGATGACTCAATATGTAGCATTTGGGTCATAAAGAAAAGACGAAGATTTGCGACAATATATCTGATGATAATTACTTCTTTCAGAATATGGCCTGAGTCCTATACAGAAGCTGCATAGGTAGTACCTTTCCAGGCTCATCCTCATATATAGGTGGGAATCTATATTGAAATAAATAAGTTTGGTTGTTGGTATATATATGTATGCAAATTATATCCGCACACATACAAATGTGAATAACATCTCATGTATTTTCACAGACATTTACTATATAACAGTCAATGCCCAAAATTTGATGAATGCTGACATTATATAAAATTGATGGCTCTAAATCAATACTGACAATAGATGCATCCCCCCCACAATACACCTCTCCAGATATATCCATGTAAATGCTAACAATCACATTTAGGTAAATGTCAACTTTGTTTATATTTATTTATTTATCAAAATATTTGCTGCTACATCATTTTTAAAAAAATTGAAGCAGTTTACAATTGTGCATATATGCAATTTAAAACATGTAAAGTTTTAAAATCATAAATCACCTAATAACTATTACAGACATATGTTTTCTGAATTGCCTGCATAAGCTTGGGGGCATGGAAAAGTTTTCAGCAGACATTTAAAGGTTGAAGCAGAAGACACCTGGTGAATCTTTCCCTGATGTATATCTGGTTTTGGGGACTAAGGTTCATAGATTTGACTGGGATTCTCACTTGTGAATTAGGATAGTCGATTTCAGACATCCAGTGTAGTACATGTGTTGAAGGAGATGCATGACATGAATTCATGCATTTTTTTACTGCATCAGCCAATGATTCTTCCCCATTCAACTTCTTTCCATAGAAAAATATTTCTATCTCTGTTGCCTATGCCATATTATTATTGTTATTATTCTTAGTAGTAGTAGTAGTAGTAACAACAATCACATCTCAGATGAATAATTCACTACATTTTGTGGGAAAAATGAGCTCCCAGGCAAGAGCAATAAATAGGAAAACTAATTTAAATTGTCCATATTTTTACAGCAAAGTGACGAGTGGGTGGGTCAGGACTGCACACTGTCATCTACAGGACTGCTCAGCTAATCTGATGGGCCATGATGTTAATGTCAGGTTTGCTTCAATTTGCAAACATATTTCCCCCCCTCCACACACACACACACTTAATAAGGGAAACCAAAGGAACTTTTCAAGCAGCATCTGTAGTTTGTTATCCGAGAACAGTTTAGCTTCTCCAATGTGAGAACATGATTGTTTTTATTTCCAGGAGAAGATAATAACATTGAAGCAATAATAAAATGAAGAAGGGAAAAAAAGAAGTCAAAGCAGCTCGCACAGCACAGGAAGTTCACAGCTAGAGACTTAATTTCCCACACAATGTACTGTGCAATGGGCCTATTAACATAGATGAATAGGCTCTTTAAAGGTTCCCCCCCCTTTCCAAATATGCAGCTGCCTCTGAATGGTGATATGTTAATAAGGCACTCACATGCCTATTCTTCAGGTACAGCTCAGCATTCTCTACCTAGGTAATCTCCATATAGGAAAAGCTATTAGGGGGTTGTATCTGCTACCACACCTTCAATTATATTAACACCTGCACAGATAATCCACACAAAGTAAGCTGGTAGGGGGTCAGTGGCCTAAGTACATTCCCTCCGTTCCTCCCAAAGCCATATCTCAGATGAAGGAGTGTGGGGAGGGAGAAGAAAAGGAGGTTAGCAGTAGAGAAGGAGGGGGAGTATATGTAAAAAGAAGAAAGAAAAGTCAAGTCACTTCTATTACACATCAGTGGGAACATTGGGTGGGGGGAGCTGTCATGCCTAGGAAATGGTTATTTCTTCAAACGACTGACAGCCTGTAGTGGCAACTCTAAATGGAAGCCCAAAGTCCTCCATTGTTATGCACGGCCCTCATGTAGATACATGGGGGTGGATTAAGTTTGCTTCCAAAGGGCCTATTGTGTGCGGGTGTTAATTTGCACTACTCTTGACAGTTGAGGTTGAAGGGTTTACAACCTTTCTGTTTACTTAGATGCAATGTGTCCTAGGTTTGTTTATTTCCCTCCGCAGCCCCTTAAGGCCCCGGAAAAAGTTACATTTGTCTTTATTAATGACGGCGGTGCTGCCAAAAGTGGCAGAGGATAAAATAACAAATACTTGTGGGGTTATTAATTGCCGTCTTTTGTGCATCCTGCGTCACTATATTTGCTGTCCCATAAGCGGTCCTATAACTCAGTTTGCTTCCAAGGATTTTTTTTTTTTATGTACTCAGAAAAAAATGCTAACGAAATGCAGCCATTAAAAATAACACATTTGTGGAAGTAGGTGCTGTCAGCTGTACTGATTTCATCAGGAGGGCTTATTGTAACTGATTTTACTATTGAATTGTTTTGCACTTTATTGCCTGAAGTCTGTGGGAAAAGGGCAGAATATACATTTAAAAAATAAATAGGTAAAATACATAAAATACAAAGAAACTGCAGATTCTTACCAAAAGTCTCTGTTGCCTCCAGTAGGAGTCATCTCTTACTTTACACTAATGTTATGCATTGTTGGGGCTACTTCAGTTTGCTTACTGTATTCTTTTGTATTTGTCTTTTCCCAATTTCATCTTTCCCTATTTCGGCTTTTTATTTGGTTCTACAAAAAATGTCCACTGCTAAATATTCCTTTTGTCGTGATATCTTTTCTGGCTCTTATGTTGTTGATTTCCTGTAGGAATTAAATATACACCAATGAGAGGCATTTACATAAAACTTTGCTTCCTAGGGAGATCTAAGTTCAGGAGAGTCTAATGGCTTTTTATTTTAACTTGTCAAGAATGAGAAGTGTTAGTTTTTCAGCGTTGCACTAAGAACTCAAAGTAACATGTATAACGTAGAGAAAGCATGATCCTAATCTGAAGTAAAGGGCTCAATTGAATAATAAATTTTAAAAAAACCTTATGCTTGAGTTACTTAGGTTATTTGTTCCCAATTTCCATTTACATGAAAGTCAGCCAACTGAACACTTTGTATTATAATAACACAAAAAGAAAATAATAAGTGTCAGACTTGCTGTACTTAAGACTATATTGGTTATGCCATATGGACAAAACCATATTTGTTTAGTGTGAATGGGAGATAAACTGGAATAGCCGCAGGAAACTTTGTGGGTATTGCTGCAGAAAATGTTGGTGACACTTGTTATTTTATTTCATTTTTTTCATTAATGAGTTACGTCCCTTAGCACTTACTCCAAAGATGGTAGAAATTGTTGGCTTTGGCACAATTTCACCACAGAGGGCATACTACTGCACATCAAGTTGGGAAAGTTCAGATCCATTTCCGGTACACAGAATTATCACCAGTATTCCTGCGCACGTCCAGGTACACATACACAAATGCAATGAGACTTGCTCCTGAATAGAAGTACGTAGGATTGCCCTGTTAGGCTGAAGTCTTGAACGTCAGTCTCTCAGATCCAACTCCAGTGCTCTGTCTGTATCTGTGTCATTTAATGCATACAGCCTCTAATTTGTGTTTACAAATATTAATATTAATTAATATCCATAGTATAATGCAATCACTCACTCACCCTCTAGAAGCCAGTAACAATTCTAGGCAAGTAGCATACCATACTCACTGCTAAGCTCAAGTGCCCTATGATGCATAAGGACATGAAGGCAAATGCAGACTGCTTTGTGCTTTGCTCGAGGTTGGTTTATCACTGATTGGCTGCTATTAAACAATTGTTATTCTGTTAAAAATGCTCAAGGTAATATACAAAAAGTTAGAAACAGTAAGGCATAAACATTGCAGACCAGTATATGAAAAGCAGCAATAGTGTTGTATAGCAGACCTCTGTAGTGTGGTATAGTGGTTAGAGTGTTGGACTGGGGAGACCTGGTTCAACTCCTCACTGAGCCATGAAGCTCACTGGGTGACCCTGGGCCAATATCTATCCCTTCTCGCCTACCTTACAGGGTTACTGTGAAGATAAAATGAACTGGGTGGGGTGAAGGTGGGTGGGGAGAAGACCCATGCATGCCACCTTGAGCTCCTTGGAGGAAAGGTGAGATATGTATGTAATAAAACAGAAAACAAAAAGTAATCCAAACACTACCATTACAATAACTAGAAAAAGAAAGTTGCTTTCAGTTGTTTGGTAGAACTATCCAGCGCAGTGACTTCCCAAGACCCTCTAGAGGAGGAGGAGACTTTTTATTTATTTACATGCTACAACTGGAAAAGTCTTGCCTTGATCTTCAGAAGATCTAATTTCCCCGATAGAAGGATCCATGAGAGTCTCAATGTCCATGAGATCACAAGAAGAGCCTGCTGGATCAAGCCAATGACCCATCTAGTCCAGCATCCTGTTCTCATGGTGGACAACTAGGTGCCTATGGGAGCCTGCAAGCAGAACCTGAGTGCAAATAGCACTTTCCCCTTCTGCAGTTTCCAGCAACTGGATGTGGATGTTTATATGGGAGAAGATGCTGACACAAATGCTAATGCCATTTGTCTAGAGTCATACAGGAGGCCTTGTAGGTCATGTAATCCTTCAGGAAATCCAGAGCTAGAACATCCCAGCCGACAGCCATGCAGTCTCTGCTTGAAGACCTCCAAGGCACTTGGTTCCATTGTCAAAATTATTACCATCAAGAAGTTTCTCCTAATGTTCAACAAAGATGCTGTGACCCAGATCTAGAAGCATTTTGGTAGTCAGTTAAGTTGGGGAATAATCAATGCGCTCTAGAGATGCTCTCTAATTTCATTTGGTCAAGATATGGTCAGTGGATCCAGTGCTATCTTAAGCTTTAATGATATTTCCCCCCCCAGTGCATTCCAGTTATCTGTTCCTAAGGTCACCAGATCAAATGGATGACAGTGACCAGCGCTGCAGTCTAACCCCACTTACCTGGGAGTTAGCCCCGCTGAATTCAGTAGGGCTTACTCAGGATGGTTCGGCTTGTTCTGTAGCTATTTATTAATTAGTTAATTGCTATTGTTTAAAGTACTCCAGAATCCTAACAGAATTTCCAGAGTCTCAGAACTAATGATAAAAGCTACTCTTGCTCTCCTGAGCTGGGTTTGTGCTGTGTTTGTCTGCATTAGGAATAGTGATGGGGGCAAAGGGTAGTTGCTCTAAGAAGAAGGGTTGACAAGGTTTTTTTAATTTTTATTTTACTTTTGCAACTGTGAAAACATTTTTTATCAGTGATCTCATCCCTAGAATGGTTGATAGAATTTTTTCGGTCTGCTGACCACAAAACCTTCACAGTCACAAGAAGTGCCTCCTGTCTGTGTATTTTTCTAGCATTAACATACACTGTAATATGTGTATATTTCTCTAGTAGAGGGAGTATTTATGTAATGGGTGAGTTATGAACTTACTGTATCTTAAATCCCATTCTGTGAAGAGTTCTTAACAAAGAGCTGCCGAACTCCTGCAGCCCACCTCACAAGAAGATAAAGAGAGAAGCCAAATGGACAGAAGAATAACAAATCTGCTTTTTACATTACCTTTTCATTAATATCATCATTAATACATATTTATCTGATAGCAAAAGAATTAAATTCCCCACAATCCAACTAGAGTGGTATATGTATAGAAACAGGTCTGAATTGGAGCCCCCCTGTGCAAAAGGGTACAACACAGTGAAATTAATAATAATAATAATAATAATAATAATAATAATAATAATAATAATAATAATAATAATTACCCATGTTCATTACCCATGGCTGCATGCTCAGTAGGGTGCTCGTGAGTCTTACTTTACAGAGGATAATCCTCTATCTGAGGGGCTGTCTGGTCCAAGTCCAATTTAAAGACAAAAATCATAAGAAGCAAGAACAGGGAACCAGAAGTTGCTTCTCAAAAGTTAGCAGCTGGATAGCAGACTGACAGGCAGACAAGTCCAATGGTCACAGTCTCCACTAACTTGATATGTATTGTATTGTATTTCTATTTAAATTATGGGTTTTTTTTCCTAAATTTGCATCTATACATATAAAGTAGCATATAGAAAATTGTATGCAAATCTGGGCACCTTTTCTGGTGATGCATTTCCCCTTCTTTGGCAATGTGTAAGTCGCCATGCTAATGCACAGTGCTTGAATCAGGCCATTCATTGCACCAGATGTGCCATGCTGTCAGCTTTGACCTCTAATCATGAATTGTGGGGGAGTGCACATTTGTGCTTGGTCAAAGTTCTGAGCCACCTTGATCACCATTATTCTTTACCTTGGTGTCCCAATACCTGCACACCACTGCATTGCATTGCTGTCATCAACTGTCTGACACCTGGGCTCTCTTGAGGTGTTACCAATAAGTGTTTTTATTATGGGAGGGGGGCAGAAGGGACAAGGATGCTAGCTCCATCCTCTCATTGCTATTCTCATTGCCCTCCAACTCATGGAGGGTGATCTTCTGAAGTGGGGAGTCTCCACAGGTACAGAACATTTTGGGCTTCAGAAGGCCATCCTCCATAGGTTGGAGGGCAACAACAATGGTGATGTGGAAGGTGGTGGAGTCAACCCACTTGTCCCTGCTACACCCCCCCCCATGATAACTTAACCTTTATTGGTAATTCCTGAATAAGGCTTCAAACAGACAAACAGCAGAAAGGCAAGTTAAAGACTTAGGAACACAGGAACATCTCCTAATGGAAACAGTTCACAAAGCTGATGGACTTGATATTAGGTATAGAACAGATTCAATTGATATCTTAGAAGCATGAGTCATGTAGGAGTTGTGCTGTGAAAGAGTGACATATTGTCTTATTAAATTGCTCTTGTTATCGTAGGAAAGGCACTGGGTCTCTCCACCCTTTTGGGTCCCAGAAAATGGATCTTGCAATGCCTGTTGTCTAATAAAGCCCTGGCCTTTATGTAATCGGGTACTTGCCATTGTCAATGGAGAATTCACCAACTTTGCTGCAGTCAGAATAGGAAGTCCTGTTAACCAAAAGAAAGGCACAACATTTCCAGTGTTCCATTTGCTGAGGGATGCGATAATAGATTCCCTCAATAAATGTATATTTCGATCCCGTCTCTAGCAACCGAAGCCTGCCTGTCTCACACTCTCTGCTGCTCCTGCAGGCAGCTTGCAACGGTGAGGGTTTTTTTTCTGAGCAGTGCATCTGAGAGACAGCTGACGTCTTTGGTGAGAGCTCTGATTTCTGCAGCATCCCCCATATATGCAAACACAAGGAGCAGTGGCAGGGCTGACAGGAAGCAAAGGTAATGTTAATATTTATCTCAGATATTTTAGGGAAAGGTGGTGGAAAGGACAGCAAGGAAATTAAGGAGGCAAGCTAAGGTGGAAATAGAAGCAAATGCTGAGATTATAAAAAAGGAGCAATGGAAACAGACTTAAATTCTTTCTAAGACAAAGGGGATGGAAAACAAGGAGCTTGTTTGGTCATAAAATAGGAAGACTAATGCTAAGGGCATAGATTAAAAGTTTGGGGTGAAACTGAATTTGCTTTAATGCTTTTCTTTTGTTTTTTGTTTTTTTTATGGCAGGTGCATAATGTTGGAGAGAAAACTAATATTCAAAGTGACTGGAAAGGATTGTGTCCCCCAGATGCCAATTATTAATGTGGATGTTTTTCTTTCCTTAAGAGTGAGATAAAAAAAACACCAATTAAATAGAAAAGGGGCTGTTGTATTCTCCAACAGGAGCAATTTCATTAAGTCTAAGTCTATGTATTCAGACAAAATGATTTCCTTATTTTATATTAATTTTCTTGATCTGAGGTTATCTCCTCTTTATACTGCACACTTTGTCATATGAATGCTCTGAATTGGTCTAAAGGATAGGAGTGCTGAAGCATCTTTTCCTGAAATAAGACACTGCACAGCGTGTGCATCACGAACTCTGCATGTTGTGCATGGTGAAGTCTGCCATGTGTCACGCTTACATTCTACATCCTAGCTATCAGGAAACAGAGTTACTGCTGCAAAACCTCTCAGGTGATGTCACAAACCATAGTGCTAGGCTGAGTTCTGACAGCATGCAAGGATTCTGAACAGAGTGGAGTCAGACATTGCTGAGTCCTTTGCAATTGCTTAATAAATGGTAAGCAAAAGGTATTAAATGTGCTTTAGAGAGAGATTGGCGTATCTCAGGTGATCACTGCAGTCAATCAATGGTTAGCTTTGGATTGTTATTCATGTGACTTAGGCATTTCAAAAACTTCTTTTAAATGTATAGGTGATGACTGGCAAGTGTTCTGCTCTCAAGCGCTGGGAAGTTTTACAAAAGAAACTAGTTACAGTCTTGATCTAAAGTACACTTGAAGTCAACTGGAGTTACCTATACAACAGCAAAAAATGATATGTTTTTACTAGAATAAAATTTCCTTTGATGTGCAAATTACCCCCTCCTGATTTTTGTTCATTTCCCCTCATTTATCACATAGTACAGGGAAAGAAGCAAAGAGATTAAATGTAAAATTAAGAAGAAAATATAAAGAAGTGCAAGAGAAAACATTATTCTGCAAGCTGTTACTGTTCCTGCTTTTTGATGAGGGACAGTTGTATTTAGAGGTGCAACAGCTATTTGGTAGTGCTGCATTTTCTTCTCCTGTAGACTGTACATACAAATCACTCCAGTATATGACCTTCCTTCTGCCATGTTTGATATGTAAATGTCAAGCCAGAAATTTGTTTTTGAAAGTGGGTAAATAAAACTTAGAATAATATTTTGCAAATATTTAGTAACCTATAGTACAATACTATGCATTCAGGTTCCTCAATCTGGTGCCCTCCAAATGTTTTGTACTACAATTCCCATTAGCCCCAGCCAGCACTGCCATGCTGGCTGTAGCTAATGACAGTGCAGTTCAAAATATCTGGAGAGCACCAGTTTGGGAGTGGGTCCCATATATGTTTACCCAGAAGGAAGTCACACCATCTTCATTGGAGTTTATACCTATGTAAGTGCAAGTCAGATTGCTGCCCCAAGGATTCGCTGGATTGCATCTGGATGGCATGCCACTCTCACAGTTTCTTTGAACACAGCTGAGAAGCCCTAGGGTGCAACCACATAATATGTTTACAGTGTTGAATGTGCTACATAGGGACAGGGAAGAAAATTGAATCAATTTGCATGTAAAGATGAATCTATCAAATTCACACTTTCTGGAACAATATGAGAACTGAAATCTGCACTTGTCCAAATTTTGCAATGCGGTTCTCTAACCAGACAATGTTTACAAAAACTTCATATATTAGGGGAAATGAATATATTCATGAAAATAACATTAAAATGCATTATATTAGGGGAAATGGCTTGCAAAAATGTGTACCTTAATCAAAACAGCATCCAAAAATGTGTTGTTAGGAGAAATCTGCACTTAAGTGCTGATGAAATTTCATGAGGATTTAAAAAAAAAACAATTTAAATGGTAGAAATGTGGAGGACAGAATTTAAGACTGGAAAAAGGAGACTGAGAGAACCAAAATGGACAGATGCTTCTACCCTTACTTCATGTGCAAGAACTGAGGCTGGGAGAGACTTGTCTAAGGTAACCTAGTGTAAAATCATGGCAGAGACATGGTTCACACCTCCTGGTTCACACCTCTTCACCACTACACCATACCAGTTCTCAGGATACATCAAGTACTGACTCTGAGCCAATATCTTATATTCTGCTATGCTGATATTGTAGTTTATTTATTTTATTTATTTATTTAAAATATTTCTATCCCGCCCTTCTGCCCTATAAAAGGGCACTCAGGGCAGCTTACAAAATAAAATCAAACATGTACATAATATAACTGTAAACAGTAAAATCACAAAAACATTAAAATAAATTAAAATACATAAAATACAGTTAAAATACATAAAATACAATATATATATACACACACACATATATAAATAGGGAGTGGTGCTAAAGGGACTACAAAGGTAAAATTTAACATAGAAGGCATAAAATCAGTGTCAGGCTCTACCTTCAGTCCCTCCCAAAGGCTCTCCAGAACAAGATCATTTTCAGAAGTCTCCGGAAAACCAACAGGGAGGGAGCAGAGCGGACTTCTTGGGGTAGGGTATTCCAAAGCTTGGGGCCACAGCTGAAAAAGCTCTCTCCCGAGTGCCTGTCAATCTAACATCTTTCACTCCAGGCACGCAGAGGAGCCCAGAGGCAAATGATCTTAAATCCTGGGCAAGTACATATGGGAGTAAGCGGTCCCTCAGGTACATTGGTCCAAGGCCATTTAGGGTTTTAAAGGTCAAAACCAGCACTTTGAATTGGGCCTGGAAACAAATTGGGAGCCAGTGGAGTCGATAAAGCACAGAGGTGATATGCTCCCTGTGCCGTGCTCCAGTTAACATTCTGCATTTTGAATCAACTGCAATTTCCGAACTGTTTTCAAAGGCAGACCCACGTAGAGTGCATTACAATAATCAAGCCTTGATGTCACCAATGCATGTGTCACTGTGGCCAAGTCAACTGCCTCCAGGAACAGATGCAGCTGGCAGACCAGTTTGAGTTGGCCAAAAGCACTCCTGGCTACCGCAGCCACCTGATATTCATGCAGCAGGGCAGGATCCAGGAGGACTCCCAAACTGCGGATCTGTTCCTTCAAGGGGAGTGCAATCCCATCCAGAACAGGTTGCAACCCCGTCCCTGATGCAGTTTTTCCCTTGACCAGTAGTACTTCCGTCTTGTCTGGATTAAGTTTCAGTTTGTTAGCCCACATCCAGCCCTTCACAGCCTCCAGGCACCAGTTTAGGATGAGCACTCCCTTCCTGCAATCAGGTGGTAGGGAGAGATAGAGCTGAGTGTCATCAGCATATTGATGACATGGCACTCCAAATCTCCTGATGACCTCTCCCAGTGGTTTCATATAAATGTTAAAGAGCATGGGAGACAGAATGGAACCTTGTGGTACCCCACAAGCCAATGGCCAGGGAGTCGAGCAGTAGTCTCCCAGCACCACTTTCTGGGTCCTGTCCATCAGGGAGGACCGGAGCCACCATAAAACAGTGCTTCCCAATCCCATCCCAGCTAGATGGCCCAGAAGGATACCATGGCTGATCGTATCGAAGGCTGCTGAGAGGTCCAGCAGCACCAGCAGGGATGCACTACCCCTGTCTGATGCCCGGCGTAGGTCATCAAGCAGGGTGACCAAGGCAGTCACTGTCCCATGCCCAGGTCTGAAGCCTGATTGAAAAGGGTCTAGATAGTCCGATTCTTCTAGGAAAACTTGGAGCTGAGCAGCCACTACCCTCTCAATCACCTTACTCAAAAAGGGGGATTAGAGACTGGGTGGAAATTGTTAAGATCCGCAGGGTCTAATGAAGGCTTTTTTTAAACAAAGGTCTTATCACAGCCTCCTTCAACAATGTTGGCATAGAACCTTTCCTTAGGGAGGTGTTAATTAAATATGCCAACCAGTCAGCCACTCCCTCTCTGGCAGATTTGATTAACCAGGATGGGCAAGGGTCAAGGGAACAAGTAGTGGCCCTTGGTTCTCCCAGAATCCTGTCCACATCCTCAGGCTTTACAAGCTGAAAAGTATCCATAGAAAAATGGCTAGAGGAAGCTTCGGGGACATCTGGCACAACTGGCACAGTTTGTTTTATGGGCAAGAAACCATCCTTGGCTGAGTTGCAGAGCTGTACAGAAAGGAACTATAGAGCTGTAGAAATGTTCATTTGTGAATTTGGTAGCTTTGTTCTGTGTGGATCAGATGGAAGTTTTGAAATCAGCTTGGATGGGAATGTATATAGTTTATTTGTGGGTTGTTGAAACCTTCTCAATTATTCCAGTAATTAGAATTTGCTTGAGGTTGGCTATGATAAGAAGTTTAGATATTGTGCAACCCTATCTGCATATAAAGAAGCCCATCAAGGTCAGTGGGGCTTACTCACAAGTAACATGGGCCTGAAATTTACATCCTGAACATATTACAAACATATTTACATCCTGAACAACTTCAATTGGTAGCCCAGCTACGTCCCTACCTGAGTAAGGAGGATCTTACATCAGTAGTACATGCTCTGGTAACCTCATAGAGTGTAATGCGCTCTACGTAGGGCTACCTCTGAAGACAGTTCGGAAGCTACAGCTGGTGCAAAATGCGACGGCCAGACTGCTAACAAGAACGAAGCGGTCTGACCATATAACACCTGTTTTGGCCCGCTTGCACTGGCTTCCAATACGCTTCCGGGCCAAATTCAAAGTGTTGGTATTAACCTATAAAGCCTTATACGGCGCGGGACCTCGATATCTGTCGGAACGCCTCTCCCGCTATGAACCGGCTCGTACACTACGGTCTGCTACAAAGGCCCTCCTCCGGGTCCCGACTCATAGGGAGGCCCGGAAGGCAGTGACAAGATCAAGGGCCTTCTCAGTGGTGGCCCCCGAACTATGGAATAGTCTCTCCGAGGAGGTTCGCCTGGCACCGACACTATCATCCTTTCGGCGCCAGGTTAAAACCTTTCTCTACTCCGAGGCATTTTAATTTTTTGTTAATGATTGTAATGTTTGTAATTTGATTTAGCCTTTGCTGTTTTTAGATTGTGAAATTTGATTTTAGACTGATGTTTTTGTATTATATCGTATTTTATTGTATCTATGTTCACCTCCCTGAGAGCTATTGCTAGTCGGGCGGTATATAAGTTTTAAAAATAAATAAATAAAATAAATTATGCGACTAGATACCCAGATACACAGGGAGCAATCTAGGCAAAGTCAAAGTCGTTGACAACTATTGGTAAGACCACAGGAAGAGCCCTGCTGGATCAGGCCAAAGGCCTATCTAATCCAATATCCTGTTTCCCAACCAGGTGAGCTCTGGCAAGAGCATATCACCACATTTACTTATTAATCACCTCATAAAATATTTTTGTGTAGGTGACATGCAATGCATCAGATTTAAAGCAAGGATAAAACACAATAAAAATACAATTAATTTAACAGCCAGTATGAAAGATGAAAACAAATGCCAGCCATACCAGTGGAGGCTGGTTCATTGGGGCAAATAGGGTGCTGCCCCACCAACCTCAATCTGCTCTCAGCCACCCCCACGTGCCTCCTTACTTGCAACCAATCAGAGGGTGGCTGTGGCTGTGCCTGTTATTGGCCTCACATAATGTTGGTCTCTCTGCCTTTTGCCCTACTAGCCCCAGTGGGCACCAGCCACCACTGGCCATAGCAACAAAGCATTTAAACATGTAAAAAGAGCTAAAGAAACATCTCAAAGGAGCTAAAACCAACCAAAACATCATTCAATGGAGCCTAATATTAAAATGATCTTGAAGGATGCTGAAAGGCTGGGCGGGGGGAGAGTTATGGCTTTGTGCCAAAAGGAAATTAAGGTGGAGTGCCGGGTACCCTCCATACTTCAGATGGAGACAGCACTAAGAGAAGGGCCTCCATGGATGATCTTAAGGCACAGATGGATACAGGTACATGTGGGAACAGTTAATCATGGAAGTAGTTTGCAGCCCAGGGGCCCCCTCCCCAGATATTGCTGAACTACAACTCCCATCAGCCCCAGCAAGCATGGTCAGTAGTTCAGCAGAATCTGGAGGGCCAAAGGTCCCCTGCCCCTGATAGAGCAATTATTGGTAATGAATGTTTTATTCATTTATTTTTATTTGCAAATTTAACAGTGAAAGGAAAGAAAAGCAGAAAAAATGAAAAATTGTACAAAAATATGAATACTGATAATAACAATTAACCACCATCAGTTTATATTAAGAATACCATACTCATCAGTACATGCATCTTGAGTTAAGCATATAAATTAAGACACGCCTTCCAGATGTCCAAAAAGCACCCACTTGAAATTGACGTTTGTATGAAGTATGTTCAAATATAGCCAGCACAGTGAAGTCCACTGTGTAGTCTCTTAGAAACTGTAAGGGCTCCCAAAGTCCACTTTTGTTATCCTGCTGTTAATCCCCATGCTACTGGAATATAATATAAAAGTGTATGAACATCTGAAAATATCAAGGATTTTGCCAGTACAAAATTAATACAGATAGCAACTTCAGACCAGAAAATAATATTATGGGAAAGAGCCGTAGCTCAGTTGTAGAGCATCTGCCTTGTAAGAAGAGGGTCCCAGGTTCAATCCCCTGTATCTCCAGGTAGGGTAGGAGAGAATCCTGTCTGAAATCCTGGTCAGCCACTGCTAGTCAGTGTAGACAATACTGAGCTAGACCAATGGTATGACTCAGAATAAGGCAGATGTGTTCCTGTGTTTCTGTGTTCCTATCGCTGGACAAACCCACATCATATGCCTCAACTAGGCATTCTCAGTGTTACGCTTCCAGCAGTTACCTGTATTGGACAGTGCTTTCCTGTACAAATGTTGTGGACTCCAGTATCCTCAAAATATTAATTTTTGCTGAATCAATCTCAATTTCACATCTAAGAAAACATTCCATATAGATTCTAAAGTGAGTTTGCATTGTTTAGGAAGTATAATACATTCTAATTCTCTATTCCACACCCTGAACTTCTACCTTACAAAGATCCATTAAAAAAAATTAAACAACTGTATAGAGTCTTTTGTAAGGGTCCAGTAATTCTCTCCAACAATATTGGAGATGCTGAAACTGAGCAGTTCAGCCATAGACTCTAGCAAACGTAATTGAAGATATTGCCATTCCACAGTCAATGGTGATGTAGCCATTCTGACTAGTAATCATTAATTTCTGCTGAGTGGATATCAATGGCGTCACACATATATGTACCCATCAGAGCTCTGGTCAGGACCAGTAACTTGGATTCAGCCCCAATTACAACTGAATGTAGAACAAAACAGGGCTGCCCTCTTTCTCCCTTGCTCTTCACCCTCTCCCTGGAACCTCTAGCTGCACGATTACATGACGATGTTAACATAACAGGATTGTGGGGGGAGGGAAAAGGGTAATTAATAATATTTATGCCGATGACATGGTATTGATGCTGGAGGACACAATGCGGGCTGCCCATCTCCTTAAAGAAGAATTAAATAAATTTGCAGAGGTGGCAGAGCTCCAGCTTATTTATAACAAGTCAATGGTTATGTTTTTTCATACCTGACCAGGCCATCAGAGATCCATAGGATTATGGGAATATCAACTTGTACTACCTCATTTTGATATTTAGGGGTGCAAATCCCAAAGAAGTTCTCTTGATTATTCCAATCCAATTACTGTCCACCGATTAGCAAACTTAAAGGGAACATAAAATGCTGGTCGTTGCTCAACCTTTTATTACTGGGTAGAATAGCTTCCATTCACATGGAGCTGATCCCAAGGTTCCTATATCTATTACAGGTTCTTCCCATTTTCCTCCATCCAAAACAGATTTGCAGATGGCAAGACTTAGTAAATGCTTTTGTGTTCCAAAAGAAAAAACCTTGCCTGGTTAAAAAATTATATTATACTCACACGCATGGACGAGGGTGGGGACTTGCCAACTTACAGATTCATTATGCTGTTGTTCAACTTCGACAATTGAGTTTTACACTTATGCGGACAAATAAGAATTGGATCAGTTTAGAGGCGTGCATGGTACAATCTGGTCCGCTGTGGGCACTACCATTTACAGCATTAGGTTTTATTTCTCTGCACTCCTTCTTGAACCCTTTTACTAAAATTACACTTTTGATTGGGAAAACTTGGCAACTGAGAATTTCCCCAATATATTATCCATTAAGTTCACAGCAATCCTACCCTAGGATTGAGGACGAGGTACTTAGAGAGGTACTTAGAAGCAATTTTAGGCTTAGAAATTGTTATAATCAGGATCATCCAATCCCTCAGGATCAGCTCAGGATAGCCATACTGAACCTAGGTTTAGGATGACTTCATACCCATCAATTAGTTCATATCCTTAAAGATCTCCATGTCTGGGCCCACGCCACCCGTCATCTCACCAGTTTTGAAAATGCGTTTCTCAGGATGAATTGCAGAAGCAAAGGTATAGTTTCAACATTCTATAAAATATTACTGGACACTCAAATGGGATACCTCAGTGGTCCTCAAACACAATGGGCACAGGATTTTGGTTTTGACATGGATAATGCGGATTGGAATAATGTTTGTTCATTTAAACAAAGCAAAACCATATCTGCTGTTCACAAAGAAATTAACCTAAAAACTCTGCACAGATGGCATTTAACACCAATCCGCACCAATTCACATTAAGCCCACTATGCTGGCGTGGTTGCTCTATTAAGAGTGCATATTTCCATCTTTGGTGGACTTGTAATAAAATCACCCTATCTGGGGATCTTGTGCATAAATAACTTTAAAATATTACAAAAGAAAACATAATAAGTACTCCTGAATTGTTTATTTTATCTTTATTTAAAGACAGCAATGTTGATTTGAAATCTGAACCATTGATATCTAAACTGTTGATGGCACCCTGCCAATTATTGGAAGAACTGGACTTATATATATGGTAAGAAAATAAATGGAACTTGGCATTATTGGACAAAATTACCTACAATCGCCACTTTTTACAAGGCAAAGCTAAACTGTCCAGTGTTTATTTGTTGATTATGTGACGAATCATGATTTACACGATCAGCTCCCATCAACAGCTCGATTTATTTGGTTTTCTTAACTTTGTTTTCCTTGCTAGTCATTTCACATCATATTACACCATTCCATTTTGCTTACCAATATAATCAATAGAAAATTTTTATTCTCTGTGATGTTACAGAATTATGCTATTCTGTATCCTAAATGGACCCCGAGGTTTTTGTTGTTGTTCATGATTTTTGTTTGTTTGTTATATATGTTGTTTATGTAATAAATAAAAGTTTTAAAAAATTCTGCTGAGTGGGAAGTGTAACTTCACGTGTTGGACTGCACCCATAAAAATCATTTCAAATTGCAAAAACAGTGTGTGTGTGTATTCATGTATTATATGATATGATATATTTTATATATTATTATATTTTTTTCTAACAGAGAGTAGTACTCATGTTTTTCTACTTGCTAGGAATCTGACTTTAAAACAATAACAAAAACCTTTTGTTAGGAAAAGTAGCACTGCTTATCCTCTTAATAAAAGCATTCTAACCAACTATTTCTCATGTAAGCCAGTCTCAGACCTTTCACTTGCAGAAGATAATCTATCTTCAAAGCTATAAATCCAAGAGTCTTCAGCCAATCAAGCTGCCTAATTGGTTGAACATTTACAAACACTTGATAATTAAATTTGTGTTAAATTGTGTAAAAGGATTTATGTTTCACTGCTTCCAGATTGTTTTCCCCTTTTCATTTTGCAAGACTGAACAGCATCCTTCGGAAATTCCTTCTGCCTGCTGCATCATTCAGGTGGTTGGATGCATCACATTATATCAGTAATGTCACATTAGTAGTTCATTCCACTATAATGGTTTTGACACATCATTGGAAAAGCATATCAAGCCTCCCAAATTTTAAACAGCCATGTCTGCTTCTTAACCAAAGGGCCTTAATGTGGTGGATTTTAATTAGACTCAAGATTTTTGGTGCTGGTGCCGTATCTTATCACTTTACTTTAAAAAAATAAAAAGAGACGCTAGAGGCTAGAGGTTATATGCATATATAACAAAAAGAAATATGCATGCTGGTTCACATATGGTTAGAAATTTGAAACAAACTATTTAAATATGTGCACTCTGAGGGCTCGGGTTAAACTACTCCTAATCAGATCTCCCAGACACTTTTAAAAGCAGGGGTGGCTAGACTTTGTGGCCCTTGGCCAACCAGCCTGTCTGCATTCTTGCACATACAGGGACACAGCACTCCCCTTCCCACTTAGCTGATCCATTCTGATCAGTTAAGGAGGGGAGTCATTTCCACCTCTCCAGTCATTACACAATCAATCTGATAGCCAAGGAAGGGACACTTTCGAGCCATATTATGGTGCTAGGCTCTGCCCATACCAGTACTATACTATATCGACTTTAATTATTAGCTTTTTGCCACTGCCACCAAAATCATGGAGATCTTGTGGTGGGATGTAGGAGTAAAAATCCGGGGGGGGGAGATCAGATCCAAAAACAGAAGAAACTGAGGATGCTCGGTTGCCAGGTAAACAGAGGGAGAGGAAATGTTAAATTAGAGGGTGTGGTCTTTAGGAAACTGCGTGATTGATGCTTCCCCTTAAATTTGACTAGAAAACACTGTGTTTGCAGCTGGCATAGATCCCTTACGAAGTTATGCTCCCATGTGGATAAGCCCTGAAGCTCCTAGTGGAAGGGCAGGGGAAGAGACAGGCAGAGGTAGGGATAACAGAAGAATCTGATCTTTGCAAATTATATGAATCAACCAAATCCATCTCTCCTAGACTAACATGTAGATTATCAACAAGCTTTCACAATTCCTGAATATTCCAATACAATGGTATCCCTTTTTTTAAAGGATCAAAATTGATCTTAAAATGCATGTTTGGAAAGAAAATAAATGTTTGGAAAGAAAATAAATTTAGAAATCTGTATTCCCCTCTCAGCTAATTTTTGTGTGGATTTAAAAGCACACACGCACACAAACACTAGTATAGAAAGAGGATAAACGTGACACGAGTAAACACATCCAAATGTTGCAGAACTTGAAATTCATCCATCCCTAGGCATAATCCAGGTATCCGTCTTCCCCATCCTCCAAATCTAAGGGGATCTTGGTGTAGGGCTGGTTTCAACTGGGAAAACTGTGAAGGGGAAAGGTTTAAAACCTTCTCCCCTTGTGGCTGCCCTGAGCTAATTCCTGTACTCTGCCCTTGGCTGCTGTTAAATTTTAACAAGAGTTGCTGAGAAATCTAAAACTGAACCTCCAGCATGCTATGTGCAGTTTGGCCATTGGAGTCTCCTTCTCTTGGGACAACATTGTTTTATTTATTATTATTATTTATTATTATATTTATATCCCACTTTTCCTCCACGGAGTTCAAGGTGGTATGCATGATTCTTCCTATTTTTCCTTTTTATCCTTACAACAACTCTGTGAGATAAGAAAGCCTGAAAAGCTCTGACTGGCCCAAGGTCACCCAGTGAGCTTTATGGATGAGTAGGATTTGAACCCTTTCCTAGGTCCTAGTCCAACACTCTGACCACTACACCACACTGGTTTTGGATTATAATTTGGATTATGGGCCAAATCCATCTGGTTAAACTGGATAGAGTTAGGCCCATGCTGAATTTTCCTTTGGAAAACAATGGAACTAAAAAACAATTGCCTGGATCAGGTTGTATGTATATGTGAAAATGTTACTAATTTTAGTAAGACAATTTGTGAAATAAAGCTCCATACTAAATGCTTGCTCAGACAACTTCATAACCGAGACCTGGGTGGGGGAGCAGGGAGGAGTTGCCCTTTCCCAGCTTTGCCCACCCGGGTATATGGTCCAGCACTGTGGTAGATCCAAGGGCCGGGGAGGGGGGGTCGCTGTGGTCTATAAGAGTTCTTTTCTCCTCACCAGGCACCCTGTCCAGGCGGTGACTGGCCTGGAGTGTCTCCACCTTGTGTTGGGCCAGCGAGACAGATTGGGAATTCTGTTGGTGTACCGCCCACCTTGCTGCCCAACAGCTTCCCTAGCTGAGCTGACCGAGATAGTCTCGGAGGTGTTGTTGGGATCCCCTAGACTTTTGGTACTGGGGGATTTCAATATCCACGCAGAGGCTGTCTTATCAGGGGCAGCTCAGGACTTCATTGCCGCCATGACAACAATGGGGCTGTCTCAATTTTCTACTGGACCAACGCATGTGTCGGGACATACTCTTGATTTGATCTTCGCCACTGGACATGGAGATGGTGACCTGCAGGTGGGGTGTTTTTCATCTACCCCATTGTCATGGACAGATCACCGCCTGCTGAGATTTAGACTTACGGCGTCCCTTTCCCTCTGCAAAGGTGGGGGACCTATTAAGTTGGTCTGCTCCCGGAGACTAATGGATCCTTTGGGTTTTCAGAAGGCTCTGGGAGATTTTCCGGCTGATAAGACTAGTGTTCCTGTCGAGGCCCTGGACGAACTGTGGAATACGGAAATGACCCGGGCTGCTGACACGATCGCTCCTGCACGCCCCCTTCGATGTAGAGCTCATACAGCTCCGTGGTATACCCCGGAGCTGAGAGTGATGAAACAAGAGAGGAGGAGGCTTGAGTGTAGGTGGAGGCGAACTCCTGACGGATGCAATTATGCTTTGGTAAGTGCCTCCACTAAGTTGTACATAGAAGCGGTAAGGGCAGCAAAAAAGTGTTATTTTGCTGCCACTATTAGATCATCTTTATGCTGCCCAGTGGAGCTTTTTAAGGTAGTACGTGGGCTTTTACACTCTGGCCCTCAGGATACTACAGAGTCATCTGAAGCCCGCTGCAACGAGTTTGCGGGGCACTTCCAAAATAAAATCGCATGCATCCGTAGGGACCTCGACTCTAATGTTAGGACAGTTGAATCCATTGAGGTACCTAGATCACGGTCTTGTCCTCAGTTGTTGGATGAGTTTCAGTTGGTGCAGCTTGAGGAAGTTGACAAGATGTTTGGACTGGTGCATGCAACCACGTCGGTACTCGACCCTTGCCCTTCTTGGCTAGTTAAAGCTAGCTGGGCTGGAACTGCCGGCTGGGCCAAGGAAGTGATCAATGCCTCCTTGAGTGAGGGAGTTGTCCCTCGTTGTCTCAAGGAGGCTGTAGTGAGACCTCTCTTGAAGAGGTCGTCCTTGGACCCAGATAATTTGAACAACTATCGACCGGTAGCGAATGTTCCATTTCTGGGCAAGGTCTTGGAACGGGTGGTTGCCAGCCAGCTCCAGGCGCTCTTGGATGAAACCGATCATCTAGATCTGTTTCAATCCGGTTTTAGGCCCAGTTTTGGCACAGAAACAGCCTTGGTCGCCCTGTACGATGACCTTTGTCGGGAGAGGGACAGGGGGAGTGTAACTCTGTTGATTCTCCTTGATCTCTCAGCTGCTTTTGATACCATCAACCATGGTATCCTTCTGGAGAGACTCGTGGAGTTGGGAGTTGGGGGTACTGTTTGGCAGTGGCTCCGCTCCTACTTGGCGGATCATCTCCAGAAGGTAGTGCTTGGGGAACATTGCTCGATACCCTGGACTCTCCATTGTGGAGTCCCTCAGGGATCGGTTCTGTCCCCCATGCTTTTCAACATCTACATGAAGCCTCTGGGTGCGGTCATCTAGAGTTTTGGAGTGCGTTGTCATCAGTATGCTGATGACACGCAACTCTATTACTCCTTTTCATCTGCTTCAGGTGAGGCTGTTGATGTGCTGAACCGTTGCCTGGCCACGATAATGGACTGGATGGGAGCTAATAAACTGAAACTCAATCCAGACAAGACTGAGACGCTGTTGGTGAGTGCCTTTTCCGCTCAGATGGAGGATGTTCATCCTGTTCTGGATGGGGTTACACTCCCCCTGAAGGAACAGGTTCGTAGTCTGGGGGTTCTTTTTGACCCTTCCTTGTCACTCGAGGCTCAGGTAGCCTCGGTGGCTCAGAATGCGTTTTACCATCTTCGTTTGGTAGCCCAACTACGCCCCTATCTTGGTGGTGATGACCTCACCTCAGTTGTTCATGCTCTAGTGACCTCTAGATTGGATTACTGTAATGCACTCTACGTGGGGCTGCCCTTGAAGACGGTTCGGAAGCTGCAGCTAGTGCAAAACGCAGCAGCCAGACTACTGACGAGGACCAAGCGGTCCTCACATATTACACCTGTTCTGGCCCGTTTGCACTGGTTGCCGATTTGTTTCCGGGCCAGATTCAAGGTGCTAGTATTGACCTATTACACGGTGTGGGCCCGCAATATCTGATGGAACGCCTCTCCCGCTATGAACCTACCTGTACACTTCGTTCGACATCTAAGGCCTTCCTCCGAGTACCGTCTCACCGAGAGGCTCGGAGGGTAATGACAAGATCTAGGGCCTTTTCGGTGGTGGCCCCCGAATTGTGGAACAGTCTCCCCGAGGAGGTATGCCTGGCACCTACGCTGCTATCCTTTCAGCGCCAGGCTAAAACCTTCCTATTCTCCCAGGCATTTTAATATATTTCTATGTATTTTACTGTTTTAATGTTTTAGCCATGCTAATATCATTTAGTGTTATTATGAATTTGTATTTTTGTCTGTGATTTTGTTCATTTATTGTATTATTGTATGTTGTACACCGCCCAGGGAGCCATTGGCTATGGGCGGTTTATAAATGAAATTAAATAAATAAATAAAATATGTTACAGTAGAAGAGCCAGTGGCGGCTGCTTTCCGTTAGAACTGGTGGGGTGGAAGGCTGAGAGCAGGGCTGGCGCCAGGCATGACTGGACCCTTGGGCGCCAGCCTGCCCTGGGTCCCCTGCTCCCAGCCCCCCTTACAGACCATGCAAGACTGCTCCACCTACTTCTTCTCTCTTTCTGTGAATGCCCTGTGCTCTGGGCGTGCAGGTCACTGCCATCAACTAAGGTGGCGGTGGAGGCTTCTCTAAGGCGCTGATACCCCCCATCTTCATTGATAGCATGCATGTGCACTATGCTGTGTGCGAGCACACACCTGCCATCAATCAAGATGGTGGTAGGGGCATCAGCCCCTTAGAGAAGCCTCTGCTACCATCTTGGTTGATGGCACCTGCACGTGCAGCTCGCAGGGCATTCACAGAAAGAGGAGAGAAAGGTGGAGCAGGCAAGTGCTGCGGGCCCACGTGGTCTGTGGGGGGGCTGAGAGGTCTATCTCTGCAATCTGTGGCAGGGTCAGGAGTTGACCCTGACAAGGATTGCAGAAGGGGAGTGCTACCCCCACACCCTAAGGAGGGGCCCTTCAGGGGACCCTCTGGGCTGCAGGGGCCATCAGCCAGGGCCCAACCTGGCTGCCCTTTCGCACCGGCTCTGGAGATGAAGAGTAGGCAGAGCCAGAGCCAATGACAGGCAGACACAACTAATTCTGACTTTGTCCCCATCCTCATTCTTCCTGTGTTCTACAAATGCAACACTGAGACCACATTCACACCACACATATTTTCCACTATTATTCCACTTTAAACAGTCATGGCTTCCCCCAAAGAATCCTGGGGCGTGTAGTTGTGAAGTGTGCTGAGAGTTGTTAGAAGACCCCTATTCCCCTCATAGACCCACAAGTTCCAGAGTTCTCTGGGAAGAGGGACTGACTATTAAACCACTCAGTAGAAATATAGCTCTGTGAGGGGAAGAGGGGTCTCCTAACAACTCTCAGTACCCATCCCAAACTACCCTTCCTAGGATTCTTTGGGGGAAGCCATGACTGCTTAAAGTGGAATAATAGTGAAATAAATGTATGTGTGGATGTGTCCTGAGACTAAGAAGACTGAGACTGACAGGCAGGGCCATGCTATGGACTGGTTGTAAACAAGAAGCCAGGCAGGTGGGGGCTGGCTGAGAGCAGATGGAGGTTAGTGGGTCAAATGGACCAGCCGCTACTGAAAACAGCTGACCAAAGGATCCCAAACAGACTTGAGCATTTATATTCCACCCTTCTGTTTAATACAAACAGTGCAAGTCAAGCAACACATTTACCCTGCATGTACTCATATCACGAGCATATAATTTTACCATGGAACAGATGTCTGTGGCATTAATTTTTTAATTAAAAAAATGTGTATTATGCTTTTCACCATCTAGGTCCCAAAGAAGTTTACAAGGTTAAAAATGTACAATATACAAAATTAAAAAAATTAATTAAACCTAAAAAATGTAAAACCTCAGAAATATAACATCTCAAAAATAAACAAAAACACAAGGAAATTTTAAAACAACAGAGAAGCATTCATGATGCGAAGGCTTCCTAAAAGAAAATGGTTTTCACCAGAGGTCTGAAATTCAGCAGGGACTGAGCCTGTCCTAACCAGAAACTCCGAAAGAGGATGGGAAATGGAAATGGACTGCCTTCAAGTCCATGCTGACTTATGGTGACCCTATGAATAGGGTTTTCATGGTAAGCGGTATTCTGAGGCTGAGAGGCAATGACTGGCCCACAGCCACCCAGTGAGCTCCATGGCTGTGTGGAGATTCAAACCCTGATCTCCCAGGTCGTAGTCCAACATTCTAACCACTACACCACACTGGCTCTAGTTACTTGCATATCTTTCCTTGCCACTTCTTTAACGATGATAGGAATGGAGGGTAAGACCTTTCCCTAGTTCTGTTTGTTTTTGGCTGAAAGAGATAGGGGCTGCATTTTTAAACAGATATTAAACAGCAACAGGCCTGGTTCTAAAGGGCGGCCAGGTTGGGCACTGGCCCAATGGCTCCAGAGCTACAGGGGGCCCCTCAGCCACTCCTCTGCTCCCCTTCCGTGATCCACAGGGCCCCTGCCCCCCCCCACTCCCCCACCTACCTGTCTGCTGTCTTTTACCATTGCCCTTAACAAAGATGGCGGCTGTGGTTTCCCTAAGGTCTGAAGCCCCTGCTGCCATCTTAGTCGATGGCAGAGATGCGTGCGCAGTATGCATGCATGCCATCAACGAAGATTGCGACGGAGGCGTCATCCGCTTAGGGAAACTGCGGCCGCCAACTTCATTAAGGGTAAAAGACAGCAGACAGGTAGGTGGGGGTGTGGGGGGCCTGCATGCATGTGTGAGCGTGCACGCGAGCGCGCACACACACACACCCCAGGGCAAGCTGATGCCCAAGGGCCCCGGCATTCCTGAAGCCAGCCCTGAATGGCAAGCCCCGGGTTAGGGATGGAATAATATATCGGTTTCTCTCCGTTTCTCATATTTCTAACCTTATTCACTTCTCGTCATTTCTGCAGCAAATTGCGATTTTCCTTGTGAAAATTCATCAGCATTTTAGTGTCAATTTCTCCTAATAAACACATTTTTGCATACACTTTTGACTAATGTACACATTTTTAAAAGCCATTTCCCTTAATAAAATGTTATTTTCACTAATGTATTCATTCTTATGCTCACTAATATGCATTCTTGTAAACAATAGTGGGTTGGAGACCTACACTGCAAAATTTGGAAACGTGCAAATTTCAAAGAATGGCTGGGTCTCGGTTCTCATATTGTTTCAGAAAGTGCAAATTTGATAGATTCGCCTTTAAATGTGGACTGAAATGAATTTCTCTCCCATCTTTATCCTGCAGGGATGGCACTAGGCACCAACACCCCGATTGTCAGGCCCAGGATGCGACTCAGGAACCAGACCAGAGGTTGTAGTTAATTTGTGTTTTATTAGAGTAATAGTTGACAGAGCAAGGGGCTGCTTCCCGCCTGTTCTTTAAGAAGGGGCTAAACGGGCGCGCAACCTTTCGCTCCTCCTTAACTCCCCCTCAGGTACTGCCCGCCTTCCCCCCCTTCTCTCCTGTCTTTTCAACCGTCTGCGTGTGCGTGGTGAGGGGGGAGGCATCACCTCCTCCTCTTCTGAAGTGTCCGATTCCCCTATGGGTGATAAAGAAGGGGCTGAGGGTAAACCATCTCTACGCCTTTCTGCTGTGATCAGCCCTCCCTCTTGCTCTGAGCTGCGGAGGAGGGCCTGGGAATGTCTGGGGGGGGATTCTAAAACTTCAAGGCTCTCAGGCTCCCCGTTGCTAGGCGACCCTATCTCTGGCATGTCCTCTGTTTTGGCTTCGCTCCACAGAGGGTAAGTTCCTCCCTCCTCCCTCTGCCAGCCATTTGAATCCTCTTCTGACAACCCCCCAGGAGCCCAGCTCATCCTCCCGACACCATCCCCCTTCTCAAGCTGTGCCCCCCTCCCCCTGTCTGGCTTGGGGCGGTGAGGAAAACGTTGATGGAAAAGTTTTACTAACTCTGGAGCATGCACATCATCTGCATTTTCCCATGATCTGTCAGCCACTCCATAGCCCTTCCAGTGAATCAAATACTGCAGCTTGTGGCGTCTGATCCTGGAATCCAAGATTTCCTCAACTTCAAACTCAAGCTGCTCATTTATCAGGAGTGGGGACCCAGGAGGCTCCTCCGGCCGCAGCTCACTGGGAGGGGCAGCTTTCGTCAAGAGGGATCGATGAAACACAGGATGTATTTTAAACGTGTCAGGTAGCTTCAGCCGGTACGCCACGGGATTAATTTGAGTTTCTATTTCAAAAGGACCCACCCTTTTGTCTTGTAATTTTCTACATTTGCCCGGCATCTGGAGGAAACAGGTGGACAGCCATACCTGGTCTCCTGGTTGAAGGGGGGGGCCCTCCTTCCTGTGCAGGTCAGCAACTCGCTTGTACTCTGTTTTGGCTTCGTTTAACTGCTGTTTCAGTGTTTGTTGCGCCGCTTGCAATTCTTTTAGGAAGTCCTCAGCTGCCGGTACCAGCATTCCTTCTGAGCTGCTTGGAAAGACTTTAGGATGGAATCCATAATTTGCGAAGAATGGGGTTTGTTGAGTGCTGGAGTGTAGAAAATTGTTGTAGGCGAACTCTGCAAAATGCAAATATGATACCCAGTCAGTCTGTTGATAGGACACATAACTTCTTAAATATCTTTCCAAAACGGCGTTTAAGCGTTCCGTTTGCCCATCTGTCTGGGGGTGATGGGCGGAGGAGAGTTTTAATTCCGTCTGCAACTGTTTCCACATTGCTCTCCAAAATTTGGCTGTGAACTGAGTTCCTCGGTGTGAGACTACACTGTTTGGCAACCCATGCAGTCGGTAGACTTCTTTGATGAATAACTTGGCCGTTTCCTTAGCCTCTAAGGCCCCTGCACAAGGGAGGAAATGCGCCATTTTGGTGAGTAGATCTACCACAACTAAAACGGCTGTCATTCCTTGGGATTTGGGTAGATCAGTTATAAAATCCATGGAGAGATCCTTCCAGGGTTCATGTGGGACAGGTAGCGGTTGTAACAGTCCTGCTGGTTTTCCTGTTTGTGTTTTTGTCCGCAGACAGACAGAACAGGACTTTACATAGCTTTCAATATCCCTACGCATTTTAGGCCACCAGAAGTCCTTGGCCACGTTCTGAATGGTCTTGTAAATCCCAAAGTGTCCCGCTGTGATGGAATCATGGCACTGGCATAGGATTCTGAGCCTTAATTCTCCTTCTGGCACATATCTGCCTGTTTTGAACCATAATAGTCCATTCCTCCAGTGAAAGGTTACTTCTGAGTCTTGACTTTGTCCCGTCTCCTGCCCATATTTTAGTACGTCTGCATCTTCTTGTTGTGCCTTTTTGAGTTCCTCTTCCCACGAAGACTGGCATGATCCCAACATTAATTTCTCTGGCGGGATCACGTACTGAGGCTGGTCCTCGGATTCACTTTATTTGTACTGTGGCTGTCTGGATAAGGCATCAGCTCTCTGGTTTTTGGCTTGGGCTTGGTAAGTGATCTTGAAGTTAAACCTGGTGAAGAACTGGGACCATCTTATTTGTCTCTGGTTCAGCTTTCTGGCAGTTTGGAGGCTTTCCAGGTTCTTGTGGTCGGAGCGCACTTCGATCTGATGAGCGGCCCCCTCTAGGTATTGTCTCCAGTTTTCAAAAGAGTCCTTGATGGCCAGCAGCTCCTTCTCCCAAACTGTGTAATTCTTCTCTGCAGGCTTTAACTTCCAAGAGAAGTACGCAGAGGGGTGCAGCTCCTTTCCTTCTTGGTCTAATTGCAGAAGGACCCCCCCGATAGCAAAATCTGAAGCATCTGCTTCCACGATGAAAGGGCGGGTCGGGTCAGCAAAGTGCAGAATGGGCTCGGAAGCGAACCTTCTCTTCAGCTCCTCAAAGGCCTGGGTGGCATTCTCTGTCCATTGAAACTTCTTCTTTCCCCTTAAACAGTCAGTCAGAGGAGCTGTCAATTTGGAAAACCCTGGAATGAACTTTCTGTAATAATTGGCAAACCCCAAAAACCGTTGTACATCCTTTTTGGTGACAGGTTGGCCCCAGTCCAATATACAGCTTACTTTCCCTGGGTCCATCTCCACGCCTTCCGCTGAGATTCGATATCCAAGGAAGTCTAGAGACTTGAGGTCAAATCCACATTTCTCTAATTTAGCATACAGGTGATTTTCTCTCAGTCTCTGCAACACCGTCTTCACATGCTGGTCGTGGTCTTCCTGGTTCTTTGAGAACACCAGGATATCATCTAAGTAACAGATTACATATTTATTTATTTATTGCACTTGTATACCGCCCCAAAGCCGAAGCTCTCTGGGCGGTTTACAGCAATCAAAAACATTAAAACAAATATACAATTTAAAACACATATTTTAAAAACAATTTAAAACACATATTTTAAAAACAATTTAAAACACAATTTTAAAATTTAAAACAATATAAAAACAATTTAAAACACATGCTAGAATGCCTGGGAGAAGAGGAAAGTCTTGACCTGGTGCTGAAAAGATAACAGTGTTGGCGCCAGGCGCACCTCATCAAAAGCATCATTCCATAATTTGGGGGCCACCACTGAGAAGGCCCTCTCATCTATCTGAAGTCATTGGGAGTTGTTCTCAGGAGATCTGGAGTGTGGTCTTATCAGTATGCAGATGATAGTCAGTTCAATTTCTCTATTACATCTGAGTCAAGTTCGACAGCAGAGTTCTTTTTTATTGTCATCGTGCTGCTACAGATAGGTAGGAAACCCTGTTCAGCATTTTCTAATTTCAGAAGTTACTAATAAGATTGCTTCAAGAAGTAATTACAGACTTGCCTATGCTTCACTATTGGAATTATCTTTAAAACTTCCTCATCTGCACACTGTACAGTGATATATGATTTATTAATTACTTTTTATCTTAATATCAGGTACAACATGTTCAATATTGGGTAGTATTATTTTAATATAGACTATAATATTAAGAACTTCCTCATCCTTACCTAGAAACTTAGGAAGCTACCTTAAACTGAGTCAGACCATTGGTCCATCCAGCTCAGTAATATCTACACTGATTGGCAATGGCTCTCCAGGGTTTCAGGTAAGGGTCTCTCCTAGCCATACCTGGAGATGTCAGGAACTGAACTTGAGACCTTTTGCATGCAAGTCAGATGCTCTACCACTGAGCTATAGCCCTCCTCCCTTACACCCAACAGACAGAGAAGCCATATTTAAACAGTACTCTGGCCACACCATTCCAAGTACATGATACAGAAATGGGTGAGTTAGAGGAAGCTGGTGCATTGTGGGGATTTACAGATACTCTAACTTTTCTTTATAATATAATCGGTGAGGTGGACATCAACAAACCCAAGAACTCATTTTTCTACATCTGTTATTTGTGTATGACAGTGACTCAAGTTTAGATTCTTTAGAGCCACTGTGGTATGACTCATTATTTAAAGTAGGAACTCTCTGTGTGGCCTCAGCTAGAAATAGCAAACTCTTACTTCATACAATCAGGATAGTTGGGAGAATGAGTAAGACTCCATACACTAAAAATAGCTATATATATATATAAGAAATATGGTTTTTAACACCTTCAATGTCACCATGGAGATCATTCATCCCTGAAAATTCGCTACTATCAACAACAGAAATCTTTGTGAAAGATACACATATCATGAAGTAGACATGAAAGAGGGACCATAGCATCAATTACTCCCCTCCAGGATGCACACCTTAATGTGGTGAGGGGGTTTGAGAGTGTTGAAGAAGCTGAGAGCAATGCTGTCAGGAGTCTAGACCAAGAGGCTAGACTCCTAGCAGGGGCACCCAAGGCGGAATGGTCAAAGCTGAAACACCAGACTAAGATGCATCCAAACTCAGAGAAAGGCAATGGTAAACCACCTCTGAAAATCTCTGACCAAGAAAACCCTATGAACAGAGTATCCAAAATGCAACACGAGATAGTGCTGGAAGATGAGACCCCCAGGTCAGAAGGCACTCACCGAGCTACTGGAGAAGAACAAAGGACAAGTACGAGTAGCGCTGTGACTAATGATGCAGCTGTGTCAAAGCCGAAAGGAGGCCCAGAGGCTGATGTGCACAGATGCGAAAGGAGAGCCCAGAGTTGTACGACGCACACCATAGGAACATGGAATGTGAGAAGCATGAACCAAGGAAAGTTAGAAATTGTCAAGCAAGAAATGAAACGCATCAACATTACAATACTTGGCATTAGTGAATTAAAATGGACGGGAATTGGACATTTTCAGTCAGGCAACTACAAAATATTTTATGCAGGAAATGAGAAATTAAGAAGAAACAGGCTTGCTTTAATAGTGAGAAGTGTTGTAGAAAAAGCAATTAGGAGCTATAGCGCAAGGTCTGAGCGAGTGATATCAATGAGATTAAATGGGAAACCTATTAAAATAACCATCATCCAAGTCTACGCTCCAACAGCAAATGCAGAAGAAGAGGACTTGGAGAGATTTTATGCAGAAGTAAAGGAAGAAATTGATCACACACCAAAACAAGATGTGCTGCTGATAATCATGGGGGACTGGAATGCAAAAGTAGGGAACAGAGAAGAACTAGGAAATGTGGGGAAATGGGGCTTAGGAGATAGAAATGAAGCAGGAGAAAGACTTACTGAATTCTGTGAAGACAATAATTTTTTTCTCGCAAACACATTTTTTGAGCAACCGAAAAGATGACTATACACGTGGACATCACCAAATGGGCAATATAGGAATCAAATTGATTATATGATTGGTAGCAGAAGATGGAGAGGTAAAAACAAGACCAGGAGCAGACTGCGGTACAGATCATGAACTGGTCATATCGAAAATCAGAGTAAACCTAAAGAAGAACAAAGCAACCATAAAACCAAAATACAATTTAAATAACATTCCAGAAGAATATAAAGATCAAATAAGGAACAATTTGTGGCTTTAAACTTAGTTGACAGAGAACCAGAAGAACTATGTACTGAAGTCAGAGACATTATCAGGGAAGAATACAAAAAGACAATACCTCTAGTTTAAAAGAGAGAAAGACCTCAATGGATGACTGAAGAAACTCTTAAAATGGTTAGAGAGAGAAGGAAAGCAAAAGCAAAAGGAGATAAAAACACAGTCAGAACCCTAAATGCAGCAACTAGTACGTAGGGACAAAGAGAACTATTACAATAGTTATTGTATAGAAATAGAAGAGGACAACAAAAAGGGTAGAACAAGAGCCCTATTCCAAAAGATTACACAAATTAAGGGGAAATTTAAACCAAGAGTAGGGATGTTGAATAATCAACAGGGGAACACACTGACTGACCGAGATAAAATAAAAAGAAGATGGAAGCAATACACTGAAGAACGCTATAAAAGAGATGTCAGGATGACATATTCATTCATGGAGGAACTATATGATGAAGAACCAGAAATTTTAGAAAGTGAGGTGAAAGCTGCTCTCAAATCTGTCCAAATATTGAAAACATTTGTCAACAAATATGGAAAACTAAACAATGGCCCACAGACTGGAAATGTTCAATATACATCCCAATTCTAAAGGGGATCCCAGGGAATGCAGTAATTATCAAACTATTGCCTTAATATCCCATGCAAGTAAAGTAATGCTCAAGATGTTACAACAAAGGCTCTTACCATATATGGAGTGAGAAATGCCAGATGTCCAAGCTGGATTTAGAAAGGGAAGAGACACCAGAGATCATATTGCAAACATACGTTGGATAATGGAATGGACCAAGGAATTTCAGAAGAAAATCACCCTGTGCTTTATAGATTACAGCAAAAATATGCAGACAATACCATACTAACCAGTAATGATTTGAAATGAATGCTGATGAAAGTTAAAGAGGAAAGCACCAAAGCAGGACTACAGCTGAACCTCAAAAAGACTAAAGTAATGACAACAGAAGAGTTATGTAACTTTAAAGTTGACAACAAGGACACTGAACTTGTCAAGGATTATCAATACCTTGGCACAGTAGTTAACCAAAATGGAGACAATAGTTAAGAAATCAGAAGAAGGCTAGGACTGGGGAGGGCAGCTGCGAGAGAACTAGAAAAGGTCCCCGAATTCAAAGATGTATCACTGAACACCAAAGTCAAGACCATTCAGACCATGGCATTTCCGGTCTTTATGTATGGATGTGAAAGTTGGACAGTGAAAAAAGCGGGTAAGAGAAAAAGCAACTCATTTGAAATGTGGTATTGGAGGAGAGCTTTGTGCATACCATGGACTGTGAAAAAGACAAATAATTGGTAGTTAGAACAAATTAAACCAGAACTATCACTAGAAGCTGAAATGATGAAACGGAGGTTATCATATTTTGGACACATAATGAGAAGACATGATTCACTAGAAAAGATGATAATGCTGGGGAAAACAGAAGGAAGTAGAAAAAGAGGAAGGCCAAACAAGAGATGGGTTGATTCCATAAAGGAAGCCACAGACCCGAACCCACAAGATCTGAACAGGATGGTCCACGACAGATGCTCTTGGAGGTCACCGATTCATACGGTCACCACAAGTTGTAATCGACTTGAAGGCACATAACAACAGTATCAATTACAAATCTCTCAAGATTTCATAAAATCTGATGTTTTACAAGCAGCACTGCATGACTTTTTGGAAGTGGTTTAATAAACATATATAAACATAATAAACATAATATATGTTAATTAGGGTTGCCAGGTTCTTGGCCTGAGACTGATCCTGTATCTTTAGGAGAAGAAAAAGTCAGCCAAGTGCAGGTGCTCCCGCAACTCTGTAATGAGAAAAACCACAGTGTAGAACTCTCCCCTCCCCCTGCCCAACCTTTAAAGATACAAAAGACCTCTTGGTTGCCTGGCCTGGCCTGGCCTTCAAGAGGTCTTCTGTATCCCCAAAAGTTGTGGAGGCAGGAGGGAGAACTCCACCCTGTGGTCTCTCCCACTAGAGCCACAAGAACACCTGCACTTGGCCGACCCTCTCCTCTCCCAAAGACACAGGATCAGTATCAGGCCATGGAGCTGGCAACCCTAATGTTAATAAACATATATAAACATAATAAACATAACCACTTTTTGGAAGTGGTTTAATAAACATATATTGGCAAGCACCATCTGCAGTGGCCCACATATTACTGCATGTTGTAGTTATCAGCCAGGAGTCACACTTAACATTCACCATTCCTGAGGGATGACCGATGGGCCTTACCCATCTCTTGCTGGTGCCGTGATGCTGTACCTGCAGAGGCCACTAGCAACCTGTGCTGATGGGAACTAATGTTGTCATTAGCCTACAATTACTAGTCAGTGCTGGTGGCTGGTAAATACACAGGCTACCTCTTCCCTAGTTTGGCTGCTGCTTGAAACAGGTGGCTGACTATCACCACATAGACTGCAATCAAGTACCATATTATACAATTTGAAGCTTTTAAGTGAATTCAACCTTGGCAACAGGTCCTGAAATAGAAATCATGTTCCATGTGATTTTTGTTTCCCTCTACTATTTTCTGCAGTATTTAATATGCAATAGATAATTACTTAATTTAGCACGTAAATATGTGCTGGCAGAACATACTGCACAACACTAAGGTTCCTAAACTTAATGATGGGTGTAACCATGATATAAAACATAGTTGCTCCTTAAAACAAGGGTGCACCAAAGGCTTGAGAAATGCTTGAATCGGCTGCTATTCAACTTCTTCCATCTTTTAGCAAGGGATGCCAAATAACCATTTTTATAGTAAGGAAGAGCAAGATGAGAGACTCAACTAAGTATATCAATGTCTGCCTTTTCCTGAAAAAAAACCTTTTGCTTGCTTGCTTGTGCCTAATTTGTACTACACTGGTGAAAGTGCCATGGGAAACACTAGCCTTACAGTATGCTGGAAAATATGTGGACATATGTGTCCAACAAGTCTCTAAACACGTCGTTCATGAATTTTTGAAAAATTCCTGGCCTTCCACAAAGTCCGAACGGCATGACCAGGTATTCATACTGTCTGTAAGCAGTCAAGAACCCTGTTTTCCATTCATCTCCCTGCTTCATCCTGATCAGATTGTACGCTCCTCTCAAATCCAACTTCGTGAAGATTTTTGCAGAGCGCAGTCGGTCCAACAACTCTGAGATCAGGGGCAGCGGGTAGCTGTTGGGGATGGTGATCTGGTTCAATGCGCGATAGTCATTACAGGGTCTGAGTTCCCCCCCTTCTTTTTCACAAACAATAGTGGCGCTCCAGCAGGGGATTGTGAGGGGCGTATGAATCCTCGTCTCAGGTTTTTATCCAGGAATTCCTTCAGGGCCTCCCTCTCAATCTCTGTGAGAGAGTAGATTCTCCCTGATGGAATGCTGGCTCCTGGCACTAGATCAATCGCACAGTCGTAAGGGCGGTGGGGGGGTAAAGTCTCTGCCTCCTTTTCATCAAACACATCTTTGAATTCTTCATACTTTGGCGGCAGGGTCACTTGCTCGATCTCTTGCACTGCCCCTGCTAAGGTGTTCTTGATTCCTTCAGGTTGACAGTTCTCCTGGCAATACTGTGAGGTGAACCACACCACCGCCTCCTTCCAACTTATTGTGGGTTCATGCTTTGCTAGCCAGGGCATTCCCAGAATCACCTCAAAGTTCGAGAGATCTGACACGTATAGCGAAATGAACTCTTCGTGCCCGGGGATTTGAAGTTTCACTTCCTCCGTGGCTTGTGTCACCCCTCCTGACTTCAGGGGTCTCCCATCGATAGTCTCCACAGCTAGGGGAGCGTTCAGTTTCCACCGGGAAATTCCATGACGCTTGACTAACTTTACATCAATAAAATTTGTGGAGGCTCCACTGTCAATTAAGGCAGTGGAATTAAACACCACTCCTCTGGAAGTTGTAATCCGAATAGGCAAGACCAACACCCCCTTTGAGGGAGGTTGGATCGTTGGGGGGCCTTTATACAACGCTGCCCCCAGTCCACCGGCCTGCACGTGGACTGGGTGTTCTAGTTTCCCGACGGCTCAGCTTTCCCCCCTTTTAGTCCACAGTCTCTGGCCACGTGGCCTGGCTTTGAACAATAAAAGCATAAACGTTCTCGGCGGCGTCTTTCCTTTTCTTCTTCCGACAGTCTTGGCCTAGCCCCTCCCTGTCCCTCAGCTGCATTACCTGCCATTCCTGCAGAGGGAAGGGTCTTGCTGCGAGATGCCAAGGCTGAGTATCTCGGGACCTCCTGCTTCCTTTCCAGGCGCCTTCCTTCCATCCGGTGATCTATCTGTAGGCATAGCCGGATGAGCCCTGGTAGGTCAGCGGGGGGGGGGGGGAGGTCCTGGCCAACTCATCCAGGATTTCAGCATTTAATCCACTCCGGTACATAAACATCAGGGCGGCGTCATTGTAACCAGTTTCCTGGGACAGAATTTTAAAAGTGTTAGTGTACTCGGAAACAGTCCCTTTAGCTTGCTTCAGAGCGCCTAGTTGCCGCGCTACTGTTTCAGCTCTTTGCGGGTCTTGGAACATCTCGGTCATCTCCTGTATAAATCCTCTGTACCTTCTTAAGACAGTATCTTTTCTCACGAGATACGGAGTCACCCATTTTGCAGCTTCTCCCTCCAGGAGGCTAATCACGAAGGCCACTTTAGCCCCATCGTCTGGAAACTCCATGTGCCTGACATCCAGATATAACTCACATTGAGCCACGAAAGTTGCCAACTGATCACTTTGTCCCGCGTATTTTGGGGGCAATCCAATGGGAACCTTTACTGCGGCAGCTGGAGGGGCTGTTTGCATCTGGTCTATCGTGGCCTTCAAGGTTTGATTATCCGTCTTCAGCGCCTTGACTGCTGCTAGCAGGGCTTGGACATCCGTCTGCAATTCAGCTACCTTAGTCCTCAAGAGTTTCACTTCTTCCGTCTCAGAAGTGGGGTTCGTCCCCCCCGCTGCTCCCTTTGACATCTTGTCCCAGTCAAGTGAAGAGAGCATTGAGGGTGATTTAGGTGGCTCTGTCAAGCTGTCAGGCCCAGGATGCGACTCAGGAACCAGACCAGAGGTTGTAGTTAATTCGTGTTTTATTAGAGTAATGTCCAACAAAGACTGCGCTTTCTCATGAAGCAATACAGGGATACAGGTCCTGCGACATTGGGAGAAAGTTGACAGAGCAAGGGGCTGCTTCCCGCCTGTTCTTTAAGAAGGGGCTAAACGGGCGCGCAACCTTTCGCTCTTCCTTAACTCCCCCTCAGGTACTGCCCGCCTTCCCCCCTTCTCTCCTGTCTTTTCAACCGTCTGCGTGTGCGTGGTGAGGGGGGAGGCATCACCTCCTCCTCTTCTGAAGTGTCCGATTCCCCTATGGGTGATAAAGAAGGGGCTGAGGGTAAACCATCTCTACGCCTTTCTGCTGTGATCAGCCCTCCCTCTTGCTCTGAGCTGCGGAGAAGGGAGGGCCTGGGAATGTCTGGGGGGGATTCTAAAACTTCAAGGCTCTCAGGCTCCCCGTTGCTAGGCGACCCTATCTCTGGCATGTCCTCTGTTTCGGCTTCGCTCCACAGAGGGTAAGTTCCTCCCTCCTCCCTCTGCCAGCCATTTGAATCCTCTTCTGACAACCCCCAGGAGCCCAGCTCATCCTCCCGACACCCATACAGCTGATGTGGACTTAAACAGGCCCGTCTATCCTGCCTCCCACATTGTTACGTCAGCACGCTAGCATGCTCCGTGTGCATACCTTTGCACAAGCTGATGTGGCAACGTGGGAGGTAGGGCAGTCAGGCCTATTTAAGCCCACACTGACTGCATTGGGGGCTGTTGTCTGGGACAGTTGAGCTCTGCAATCCATGCCAGTGTCGAGTCGTGGGCCGTGATTTGCAGCCTAGGGTAAGGGGTTGATGTGTGCTGCACATCATGCCCTGTGACCCAACACTGGTATAGATCATGGAGCAGGAGCTCCACCCTCTCAGGGGCCCTTTTGAGCCCCAGGGGCCCTCGGGACTGTGCCCTACCTGGCGGCCAACTGGCACCAGACCTGTTAGTCTGGGTCTTTTGCAGTGCACCTGAGATCACTTGATGCTTTTGAAGCTTATTTTCTTCCTCTTTGTTTACAGGATGGATGGACACACTACAAGCTGAAGTGCTGGTGAGACCCTATACACCCCACTATCTTAATTTCTAAGAAGCTTCTCTACATTCCTGCAGCTTATCATCTTTTGTTCGTATTTTTAGCTATTTACATCTGTGAGAAATTTTTCACGGACCCGCAGTAAGAGTTCTGAGGAAATAAAGAATGAAAGCATTCAAGGAAGTAATGAAAACATAGCATACTGCAGGAATAGGTAACCTTTTTCAGACTGAGGGCCACATTCCCATCTGAGCAACCTTCTGGGGGCCACATGCCCGTGGTAGGGGCAAAAGTAGGGAGAGCAATGATTGTAAATTATACCTTTGTCAGCAGATTAGTTTCTACGCACATTCATATACCCGTCTCTATCCCCCATCCTGGCAAGCAAGAGGCAGTTTCAGAGTTCAAGGACGCCTTTCAGTCAGGCAAAAAATACTCAAGAATTCCTGCACTGAGCAGGAGGGTGGACTTGATGGCCTTGTAGGCCCCTTCCAACTCTAATATTCTAAGGAGGATATGAAATAGGGCTGGTTTGAGGTGTGTGGCCTGGGAAGAGGTGGCATGGCTGAGGAGAAAGTGTGGTCTGGGAAGAGTCCTGAGGGCCAAATGGGGAGGGCTGAAGGACTACATTTCATCCCTGGACCTGCACGTCCTCACCCCTAGTCAGTAGTGTAGTGGCAAATTCAGAAGTGCAGGATTCCTTCAAGATAGTCATGCCACACCCCCTCACAGCCAAGCCTCCTAAGATGATACAACCTTCTAAGATGATACAATAAAAAGAGCTTTCAGTCTTGTACTTTGTTTGGAGTTCTATTGAGCAACAAATGCAGGTTGAGGATATGTCTTTTTGAGGTTCAACAAGAAGAAAATAAATGCAGCTTCCAGAAGACTCTTCTCAGCAGCTAATACCCTCCCCTTTCATGCTGATAGACCGGGGGATGCTGGAGACAGACAGACGAAGCTGGGACCCTGCTCCCAAAAATGTAAAGGGTCTACAATCTCCCCCCCATAAGCCCCTAGAGGGCTACATCCATGGCCCTGGTATATAGCATTAATTTTTCATGGGCAATGTGGGACAAATGTAACATATCCTCACATTGTGCACCCTAGATGTATATTCACTAATAGGCAAAAAAAACCTTGTGGTTTAAGAATGTACCTATAGCCCACAGATATTTCTATCAAACTTTAAAAAGCAGGAAAATTGGGCAGCTATAGTGAATGCACCAGGGGAGCAGGAGACCTGAACTCCTCTCTGAGATATTGTACTGCCATACACATTTGTCAAAATGCACACACAATTTGGGTTGGTCTTTCACAGTCCAATCCACTTCCTGTGTAGCTTGAAAGAATTTGGTAATGTGCCTCTGAGCATATGGTGAGTGGTGGAGATTGGGTGGGTGGGCACCTGAGTAGCCATTTCCTTTCCAAAAGGAAAACATTGTGAACAGTATCATTGTTTTTCAGCGTTTCCCTCATCTTTTTATTCTACAGCAGGCACATGTAGCCTCCCACCCAAATGTAAACCAAAGCTGTCCCTGGCCACATCCATACCAGGCCTTTAGTTCACTTTGGACAGTCATGGCTTCTCCCAAAGAATCCTGGGAAGTGTAGTTAGTGAAGGGTGCTGAGAGTTGCTAGGAGACACCCTGTTCCCCTCACAGACCTTCAATCAGAATGGCTGACTGTTCAACCAGTCTGGCCACTGGTCAGTGGAATAGGAGTCTCCTCTCAGCACCCTTCACAAACTACACTTCCCAGGATTCTCTGACGGAAGCCATGACTGTCTCACGTGAAATCAAAGTCTGGTGTGGGTGTGGCCCCCTGAGTAGCCAAGCCCAGCAACTGTGAGTCTGGCTTTTAGAACACTGACAGTTGGTTCTTACTGAGCATGCCCTGCGTTATCATAGGCTTCCAGCCAAAATTTCTTAAATGAATTAAAAATCAGCCAGGTATTTTTTTAACTTTTAAACTGCAGAAGATGAAGGGCAAGGTCAGTATTAGGACTACAGGTACTCTGTGAACATGGCTGATTTTTAATGAATTGCAACAGATTATGAGAACTCTCAGAGAAAAAAGTCCACAAGGGCTCTGAGTTTTTTTCTCTCTTTTTAGACTTTGAACTCTCGATTCTCTCTGACTGTTTTGTGTATTGCCATGAAAATTGAGAGGGTTGTTAAGGAAGCATTTCTGAGTTCAGGCCTATAAGTTTTGTAAGGTTTTGTTTTGAAATGAGCTTATGGGAAGGATCAGAATGGCATGGGGGTATTTTCAATTTAACATTGCGGAATGTGAAATATCCACGCTGGCTATAGTATACAGCCACTCTTGTGGCTATATAATCCCACACTGTCAAAAAAAAAAGAGCCCAATATGAAAAGAATCCAGTGTGGAAGTTCTACAAATATAGAATGTGAGACCCTTATTTCTTTAGAGTCTAGATTAAAAAGTAGTCATAGAAAGAATCTAACCATAAGATAAGAGATGTGAAGTTACTTACTTCCTAAGCAGTAAGACAAAAGTAGTCACACAATCTGTTTTCCCGGCGCTCCCTTGGAATGTGGAAGAGGGACGAATGAGAGTCTACAAAGAGATTGTATTTCCCAGTTAGTTTCTATGAAACACTATGGTGAACATCAAAGATGACATTTTATCCAAATCTCATGAGATATCAGTGCAAGCTTGCCACCTGAATGGAATGGTAATTGCAATCTTCTCATCCAAAAATGAAATTTAGAACTTAATGTAGAATGTTGTTTTATATCTGTGATGTAGTTCTGAAGTATAATAGAAAGCAGAATTTAACAAACCAGAAAGTTGAATGTCATAGGTTTTTTTTTTTAAAAAAAACAGCTTTCATGTTGACCTCTACTCTCTAGAAACGTAAAATCTGTTTCACATCACAAAACTATGGGGACAGTACAGTACATGGGAAACAAACAGCCATGGAAGTTTATAGAGGACTTGTTCAGTTTCCTGAAATCCAGGGGGATTCATGCCATAAGCAAAGAGCAACAAACAGCAGGTGATAGGAAGGATTTAAATGAAAACAAGAATACTTTGAACTCAGATGCTTTTATTGATTGTCTGCACATTTTCCAACCAAAGGGTGCATTAAAAACACCCATAAATAAATAAGCCCCAAAAGTTATGCAGATACAATAATGGAAGAGGAAGAAACAACAAGAAAATATATATCCAACAAATTTCTGAGTGCAAACAAGTGAACTTACTTTAAAAAAAACACAACAACTCACAGCTGACTCTTTGTAAGTTCAGTCAGAAGCATTCTGCACGTTAAAGTGTTTGGTGCATCATAAAAAATGGATAAAAGACATTAAAAACTGTCGTTAAAAATGGATCAAAACATAAAAACAATATCTCTGACCATAACTATTCTTTAAGAATTAAGCAGCCGGCAAGAGTGGGGGGGGGGGGCACCATTCAGCCTAACTAAATCATGTTGATCTTAATGGGAGAGTTAAACACAATCTTGCTTAACTTTGGCTGTGTCCTGCCCATAACTGGTGGCCAATGCCATTAAAATCTGAAATTGACCTATACACACATTTAGTCAGCAGTAATGAAAAACATGTCTCAGCTTCTACAGCCCCTGGCTAGTATCTGAAATGACCAACTGCTGGTGCTGGGCTTGCTGACTCATATAACTGACAGCAGCTCTCCAGGAATTCAGGCAGGAGTCCATCTCAGCCCTACCTGGAGACACCAGGATTTGAACCTGGCACTCTGCATGCTTTGCCGCCAAGCATGGACCTTCTGTTTTACTCTCTTTTGTGACCACTGCAGATTTGATTCATCCTCTGCAGCTTCTATGCACTCCTAAATAGCTGTGTGATGTGCAAGAGAAGGAAGGGGATCATTTCTCAGAGTGATGTGTTGGTTCAAGGGTTTGGGGAGGAACATTCGGAGAGAAGAACAAAAAGAGCTGCTCAACAAAGACATCATGCATTTAAAGTTGTGCAATACCACTTGAAACCATCATGGCTTCCTTCCCCCAAAGAATCCTGAGAGTTGTTAGGAGACCCTTATTCCCCCCACAGAGCTACAATTCGCAGAGTTCCCTAGGAAGAGAGATTGATTGTTAAACCACTCTGGGAATAGCAGTTCTGTGAAGGAAAGAGGTGTCTCATAGCCATGCTCAGCACCCTTTAAAAATGACAGGATTTGTAAAGGATGCTTTGGGGAAGCTATGACTGCTTAAAGTAGCATAATAGGGTTGGGGTTGTACTCACCCTGAAGGAACAGATTCATAGTCTGGGAGTACTTCTGGATTCCATCTTGCCACTAGAGTCCCAAGTGACTTCAATAGCTAGGACTGCTTATGCCCAGCTGAAGCTGTTTCGCCATCTACAACCATTCCTGGACCAGGATAGCCTGGTCTTAGTTGCTCATGCATTTTCATTAATGAGCTGTATAGGAGGCTTCCCTTGGAGATGGCCTGGAGGCTGCAGCTAGTGCAGAATATGGCTGCTATTCTGGTAAGTGGGACAGCCTAATGGGACCATGAGTCACTGATCCTGAAAGTGCTGCACTGGCTGCCAGTGAACTACCAGGCCCAATTCAAGGTGTTAGTACTAGTATATAAACCCCTAAATTGCTTGGGATCTAAGTATCTAAAAAAGCACCTACCTCAGTATCAACCATCTCAGACCCTACAACTGGCAAACAAAGCCTTGATGGTTATACTGTCATCAAGGGTTGCCTACTTGGTGCTGACCCATGACAGGGCCTTTTCAGTGATGGCTCCCCATTTGTAGAATGCCCTCCCCAGTGAGGTGCATCTGCCTCCATCACTACTGACTTTCAGGAGGAATTTGAAAACATTCCTGTTTACCCATACATTTGATGTAAATTAATTAAATACATAAAAAATAATGCTATAAATGATGGAATTCTGATGTTTCTTATCAGCAACAACGTCATTTTAGATATTTGGGCCTCACTTTTGCTGCTACCCTTTCATGGAATTTACACGCCACAGTAACTAACTTAAAGGCCTCTCACCCTATTCATTTGCTCTTACGTTTCTTTAAATTTAAGGGAGGCAGTCTGGTCCAACCTGTTGTGGAGGTGTTTCAAAGGAAGCTTATTCCTATGTTACTTTATGGCGCCGAGATCTGGGGCCATGCGAAGATATCCTGTTTAGAGAAGGTACAAAATGCCTTCATTCGAAGGATTCTGGTACTACCACAAGGCACACCAATCTCCCATTTGAGGTTAGAAACGGGCCTTCATCCTCTAGAAGCTAGGGCCCATGCTGTCCTCGCCTCCTTTTGGTTAAGATTGGTGGCTATGGATGATTCAAGGTTACCTAAGAAATGCTTCCTTGAGCAACTCCAAAACCCTTGGCAAAACAACTGGTTAAGCAGGACCAAATCAACCTTAGCTTATTACGGGATAAGTATTGAATCCCCTCCCTCATATGTATCTTCATGAGCAAAAACATTGCTAAGGGATAGAATACTTTTCTATGCCAAAAGATGGGATCTTCATACCTCTACTCAGTTCCCCTTTTCACACTGGTTTCCCATGTATAAAACCTCTTCTAATCTGGAACCCTATTTCTTCTTTCTAGAACTGCCCTGGCTGTGAACTGCATTTACAGCTGTTCGATTCCAAACAATGCCCTCGGCGCTTCTCGAGGGGAGATATGGTCATATTCCAATACATCTCCGTCACTGTATATGTAATTCAGGCGATGTTAAGGACATAGCCCATTATTTGTTGAGCTGCTCTCTTTATAATGACCCGCGGTCAAAGTTCCTATCTCCTATAAGACATCTTCTTGAGAATAGGTCAACCCTAGAACAAGTTTGTGTTCTATTAGCAGGTAATGATATTTTTGTCACTCGGCAAGTGGCTAAGTTTGCCCTTGCTGCAGCGAAAATTAGAAGTAAATCCCGAAAACAGCCTCAGTCTACAGGTTCATCAGTCTCTTAAATTGAATCGGGCTGGGGCGCCTAAGGGGGCAAGTAACACTCTTAACAGTCCCAAGCTGCTTCTTGTACTTGGTATTCGTGAAATGCGCTGGTATGTTTGTTTTTAGCAATTTTAAATTTATAGTTGTGTTTTATATATCTTTTACGGCTTGTATTTTGTATTGGCATATGTTTCGTTTTGGTATGCCTTTGCGGCGGCCTTTGGCCTTCAGCAATAGAGTATTCACCCTATCAAAGGCAAAAGGCTATAATCCTATAAGAGAGCCAGTGTGGTGTAGTGGTTAAGGTGTTGGACTACGACCTGTGAGACCAAGGTTCAAATCCCCACACAGCCATGAAGCTCACTGGGTGACCTTGGGCCAGTCACTGCCTCTCAGCCTCAGAGGAAGGCAATTGTAAACCACCTCTGAATACCACTTACCATGAAAACCCTATTCATAGGGTTGCCATAAGTCGGAATTGACTTGAAGGCAGTCCATTTTTCATAATTCTGTAAGTGTTTAATCAGTCTGCTCTAATCTAGTGCAATAAATTTAGTCAAAAATCCATTTCCTTTAAAAATTTATGGTATAGATTTTTTTTAAAAAAAAAGTCATGGGGGAAAAGTCTTACTTCACAAAATGTGGAAACCTAATGATCTAAAATACCCACTAAGGTATATCTGTATTATTTCATTACTACAGCTACTGCCTGGTGGATCATAAACTAAATCTCACACTGTAAATTGTCTAAGCTATAAAACATCTTTCCACACTTGCAAAGTTTAGCATTTAATATATATGATTTCATCATCACTGTAGTTTTACTGCCAACAGGCATATTATGTGAACTGGACATTTTAATATTTTCCACAGAAAACCCCACCCCCAGTCTCTACAGTATACATAAGTTTCATCATTCATGGATCTGTTTTAATTCTGTTCTGGATTCCTGTTCCTGTCTTCCATATATATGATTTTCCTTCTTACTGAACATTCCCAAAACAGCAGCCTTTGCCAGCATTGATTCAGCACATCATCATCATCTGCAATGAGGTGATAATACTTGTATTTTTATCTGCCAAAGGACTGATTCTGGATGATGAAAACAGCGTCCATCAAAAAAATATAATTATTTGCCATGGTGTGTATATCATCATTTTTCTTAATTATTTTTAACAGTTTATTGCGCTATGAGCTCTTAAAAGTAACAAAAATAACGGGCGGGGGACATGTTTTATGAGCCATAGTCAGCAAAGTACACTTCCGGTTATATATTCCCATTAGAAATCTAGAGAATCTATATGGAGACAAGAAAGATACAAGGAGATACAACAGGGTTACATTTATCTCTTCTGATGTGCTGGTCATCGTCATAAAAATAACAGTTGCTGCAGAGAAGAACCTAGCCCTTCAATCCTTGTGAGGAAGAGAAGTGGGGTGAAACTTGAAGACATTTTAAAAAATAAGATGCCTTGAGGGTCTCACTCTGCTTAGACTGCATCATTAGAATAGCTTAATTGGGTCAAGCCCAGGAACCATCTTTTCTCCATCTATGGTTGATTCTAGAAGCTAGAGGGGAAATGTAGAAAAGTACCAGCCAGGAAGCAATTGCATGTTCCCTGCATTCTGGTTCACTTACAGTTCCAACAACCAAAGATTCATGGATTCCACAAGTCTGAGATCATAACTGAATCTGGCTCTTTGGTTGTGACAGACTCTCATGTGAATTACATAGATTGATCTAAGGGAATTAATAAGTGATTACCATTCCTTGAGGACTGGAAGACCTTTTATCCTTTTCCAGTCCCTAGAGTTCTATGAAAAGTAAAAAAAAATATAGCAAAGAGGAGTCTCCTGAAATGCAAAGTAAAACGTTATGATGCTTTCTGGTTCCCTGCCTTGCTTGGGAAGTCTAATTCCATGCACACAAAGGATCCTTTGCGCATGCACCAAAGACACTGGGTCAGACAGCCTGAGGGGTTGCTTGTTCACACGGTTTTATCTCCACATAAAGGTCCCCAAGAATCCCCAGGGATGCATTCACATAGCGGATCTCTCATATGTAGTGGAATCTCAACAAATACAGTTGCACTTTTTCAGCAGCAATTTCTGTAATCACAGCAACACAATTTGCAGCCACCATGATAACAGGAATCGTTCCCGAGAAGTAGCAGCTGCCTCCATTGAAAGCTCAGTTAATATGAAATATTCTCTGCATGATGCATCCCCAGAGAGCATGGTGGAGAGACAAAATTGACCGTGTTGACCTGCCTGGAGTCAGTTATTTCATTTCAATACAACAGCTTCCTTTTTAACACGTCAAGGAAAACATGGAAAGAGTAGGAGTTAACATACTCCCTCTTCCTTTCTCTCTCTCTCACACACAGTAATTTTGTAATACTTTCCAAACGAATATTATCAGACAGACCTGTACATTTCTGACCTTCTGTTCTCAAGGCAATCCAAAACAAATATGATCATGATCACAAATATTTTCATATGTTCCTTTTCTGAAGAACCGCTTCTTCTTCTTCTTCTTCTTCTTCTTCATTTGAATAATCATTTATTCTTCATCATTTGAGTGGCCATGATTAAAAACAAATAGTTGGTGAAGGGGGAAGAATAAAGGAAGGGAAGTTGAAATGGTCCATTGAGTGGATGCTTGTTGTTTTGTGCCTGGGAGGAAGTGTGAACTATGAAAAACAGTGGAAGCTATCAAACAAATGCCAGTTATTCTCCCAGAAGAGAACCTCCATGGGCAAACTCACACATGTGTGTTAATCACTCAGTGTTCTTTTCTCACATTACAATTGTGGATGGGGACAGCAGAGATGTCACCTGTTCCCACTACCTTCCATGTATTGTGTAGTAGATGTCTGCTGCAGTAAGGCTGATATTTAGGCTCCCCACATGGTATAGAACCCTGCATAATCAGGATTATAAATTGCACAAAAAGGTCACTATAAACATTCACTATAAAAAGTCTAGAGAGCAGAGTGAGCGCACAAATGAAGTTGTGATGGGGGGGCATGTTTCTGCTCTTCCCCTCATCACATGAGGGGCGTAACACTCAAACAAGGCACTAGTAATGACTCACAGTGTGAAACAGCCATGATACTATATTTGAATCCTGGGAAGATGGAGGCTTTTGGGGTGGGTGGTTCCCGTGTCCAGGAGATAGTTAAGTTACCTGTTCTGGATAGGGTTGCAGTCCCTCTGAAGGAGCATAGCTTGGGAGTACTCCTGGATACTTCTCTGTCAGCAGAGGCCCAAGTGTCCTCTGTGAGTAGAAATGCCTTTTACCAGCTTTGTCTGGTTCACCAGGTGCAGCCATTCTTGGACAGGGATAGCCTGACCTCCATAGTCCATGCATTGGTAACCTTGAGGCTGGATTACTGCAATGCACTCTATGTGTGGCTGCCCTTGGGCCTGGTCCAGAAGCTTGTGCAGAATGCGGTGGCCTAACAGCTCATAGGGACACATGGCACCATTGTAAAAATCTCTGCACTGGCTGCCTATCTACTAACAAGCCAGGTTCAAGGTCCTTGTATTAATTTATAAAGCCCTGAACAACTTAGTTCCAGGGTACCTTAGGGATCTCCTGAACCCTTATATCCCAGCTCGATCATTGAGAAAATCTGTAGGAGCAATGCTGGTTTTCCCATGGGTTGGTGAGACTCATCTGACATCAACATGAAACCAAGCCTTTAGAGTCATTTGACCAGCCCCATAGAAAGCTCTTTCAATCAAGATTCAGCAGGTACCTTCTATATTCCGTATTGCCAGGGGTCTGTTGACACCAACTCCAGGAAATGGAGTTTTAGACCCTTCAGAGGCCCACTGTGAATTGTTTGCAAGGCACTTTGAGGGTAAAGCTGCTTGCCTCTATAGCAATCTTGATGCCCTGTTCACATCTACTGTAGTCCCCAGTGAGGTGTCCAGTGCAATGTCTGCTGCAACTTCTTGGGAATGGTTTCAGTTGATACGGCCTGATGACATGGACAAGATGCTGCAGGGTACCATCTTGTCCCCAATGCTGTTTAATATCTATATGAAGCCCTTGGGAGCAGTAATCAGGAGATTTGGGGTGAGGTGTTAGCAGTACACTGATGATATCCAGCTCTATTTCTCTGTAACATCTGAACTGGGAGAGGCCATGCAAGCTCTGGACCATTGCCTGGACTCAGTTGTGGGCTGGATGAGCGCCAGTAAACTGAGTCTGAATTCTAGCAAGATGGAGACACTGTGGGTTGGTTGTTCCTGAGCTGAGATCAGTTCAAGGCAGTTGCCTGCTTTGGATGGGGTTGTACTCCCTCTGAAAGAGCAGGTCCATAATCTGGGGGTGCTCCTGGATCCATCTTTGTCACTAGAGGCCCAGGTAACCTCACTGGCTAGGAGTGCCGTTCACCAGCTTCAGCTAGTAAGACAGCTGCAGCTGTTTCTGGACCAGGATAGCCTGACCACAGTTGTCTATGCACTGGTAATCTCCAGGCTAGATTACTGTAATGCGCTGTATGTGGGGCTGCCCTTGAGGTTGGTCCAGAAGCTGCAGGTGGTACAAAATGCAGCAGCGAGACTGTTCACTGGAGCAGGGTATTGCCAACAGATCACCCCACTGCTGAAAGAATTGTACTGGCTACCTATTAGCTACCAGTTGAGGTTTTATTTTTAGTGTACGTAGCCCAATACAGCTTGGGATCAGGACACCTGAAAGACCGTCTTTTCCCTTATATAGCTAGTTGATCACTGCGCTCTGCAGGTGATCATCTCCTGCAGATACCATCTTACCAGGATGTCCGTTCTGCACAATATAGGAAGTAGAGTAGTGGCACCTACCCTGTGGAATTCCCTCCCCTTAAATATTAGACAGGCACCATCTCTGTTATCTTTTCGGCACCTACTGAAGACCTTCCTCTTTCAACAAGCCTTTTAAATAGAGACCTTATCCCAGTCTGTGTCTGTGTTGGAATTGCTTTTTAATATGTTTTTAAACATTTTTTAAAAAGATGTTTTTAAAGCTTTTAAAAAAAATGTTATTAAAGATGTTTTGTTTTAATATATTTTAAAGTCTGTTTTTATGATGTTTTAAAGTGTTTTTAGTGCTTTCATTTGCTGCCCTGGGCTCCTAATGGGGGAAGGGCAGGATATAAATAAATGAATAAATACATACATACATATTGACCTTTAAATGTTTGCTGAAAACTTTTTCTTTGTTACCTGGCTTATGCAGACAATTAAAATAAGAACTTTTTGTAACAGTTGGTGATTTGTTTAAAAATTTTACTTGGTTTTTATTGTGTATATAATTGTTGTAAACTGCTTTGTTTTTAATGAAATTGCAGTATACAAGTATTTCTATAAATAAAATTAAATTAAAATTTTTAAAAAATGATCATATCCCACAGAAAGACTTTTCAGTTTTTGTTTGTTACATTTTCTTCCCACCCTTCGTCCACAGTGATCAGGGCGGCAGACATGGTTCTCTTGCCACTCCATCACCCCATACTATTGTTCCCAGTAGGTTAGGCTGAAGGATAGTGATTAGCACAAGGATATCCAGTGAACTTCATGGCTGAGTGTAGAATTTGAACCTGGTTCTAGTTCGACACTCTACACCACTATATCACACTGTCTCTCCTTGCATCAACCCAGATCACATCCTCACTTATGTCCTTACATTGCATCTGGTACAATTCTTTTCAGTGTTACCCAGTGCCTGAGATAGCAAGGGGTGGTCATGCTTGTGTGACTCAGTTCTGTTTCCACATCTTTTTGAGATGGCTTTTAATGGAGGTTCTTGCATTATTTCTTGTATATCCTCTTGTTTGCAAAGTGACTTGCATAAGCTTCTTCAAACATTCATCTTCTGCACATTGAAATGTCACACCCATTGTTTGCTTGTTTGTGTTCAGCATCAGAGAACCAACATTTCCAGGTGGAAAGCCTGTATGCTGTGCTTCTTAAAAGCAGAGGTTTTTCTAAAGCAGCCAGCATGGCCAGTGATTGGGCTGATGGGAGAAGTAGTCCACAGTATCTGGAATGTACCACGTTGTCTACTCTGGGATTACTTAGACCGTCATCTCTGACCTTGGGCCATGTTGGCTGGGGCTGATGGGAGTTGGAGTCCAGCCCTATCTGCAGGGCATCACATTGGCTACCCCTGTTCTACATATACATGCCTCTGCATTCTCCATCCAGGCAAATAAGGAGCATCATGAGAGTTTAAGGATATGTTCCAGCTAGGCATAAATATTCAAGGTGTCAGGGAGGGGTGGTGGTCTGGACAGAATTCCAAGGGCCAGACAGAGAAGCTTGGAAGGCCACATTTAGCCTCTGGGCCCGAGGTTCCTCACCCCTGACTTGGATGCTTATCAGTGTTTCCTCTGCAAGATCACTATGGACAGGATGATTTTCCCAAGAGATTGCCAGCTCGCCAGTATACTGGTATCTCCTACAATGAAGCCAAAGAAGCTTGACCAGTGTCCCATGTGATCTGGCTGCTAGGCTGGTAAGTGGGGCAACCTGATGGGACCATGTGGCACCAGTTCTGAAAGTGCTGCACTGGCTGCCAGTGAGCTACTGGGCCCAATTCAAGATGCTAGTACTATCATATAAAGTCCTAAATTGCTTGGGACCCAAGAACCTGAACAAGCGCCTTCCCAGTATCCACCATCTCAGACCCTATGATCAGCAGGCGAGGCCATATTGGTGGTTCCACTACCAAGCGCTGACCAATTAGTGCTAACCTGTGACAAGGCCTTTTCAGTGGTGGCTCCCTTTTGGGGAATGCCCTCCCCAGAGTGGTGCATCTGTCTCCATCACTATTGACTTTTAGAAGGAATTTGAAAACATTCCAATTTACCTTGGCATTTGATGGCTGAAGAGGACTGTTCCTAGCAACCTGAAGATCACTGATGAAAAAATGTTTTTAGCTGTGTTTTAGAATATTTTAACTGTGTTTTAGAATGTTTTTATTTGTAATTGTGCTTTGGAATATTTTAAACTGTTTTAAATATGTTTTTCTTCTTTTTGTTAAATGGTTTTGTTTATGTTTGCCACCCTGGGATCTTTTGGGAGGAAGGGCAGGATATAAATCCAAGTAGATAAATAATAACAAAAATAATAATATGCCCAAGAGAGCTGTACCTAAGATGGTGGCATAGGAAGAGGAGCTGTGTTTGTAGCTCCTGCCGTTTATCTTTTTAAATATCTTTTAACATTCTTTTAACATTCTTAGCACTTAGCACTTTAACATTCTTAACATTCTTAATCACGGCTTTATTGAGATTGGGGCTTACCTGGGATTAGAAAGGATTGGAAAGGTGAGCGAATGTTTTTTTCTCCAACCGCCTCCACCCACCCTTTTGCAATCTTGCCGTGGTAACTGAGGACCGCGGGAACCGCAGGAGCCGGGTGTTGCGGCTAATTGAGTCTGGGGATGGTAGCGGCCTTTTATCTCTCTGCTGTCTCTCTGCTGCTGCTGCTGACATTTGTTCATTCTTCGGTGGGAGTGTTCAGCTTTTTGTCCCTCCCCGGCTTGTGTTGGCTTGTGCCTGCTCTCCCGGTGTGCTGGTCTCGGCCGTTGTCGCCTCCTGGTTCCATCTTCGCCTCTGGTTGTGTGGGGCTTCTGTTTCTGCTTTCGCCAGAGTGTCCCTGGGCTGTTGGGCAGTCTCTGCCGTCGCGGCTCCGCGCCCTGGATTTCGGCGTGACTGCTGTGGGCTTGGGCGCTCCGCTGTCATTGCCGCTACGACTGTGGTGACCGTCATCATTGTGCGGCCGTCGTGGACCCGGACGTCGCCTTCCTGCTGTTGCTGCAGTTTCGAGTGCTGGGCGCTTGCCGCTGCTGCTGCCGCGACCTGCCACCTGAGTTGCCATCACCGTTGCTGTGACTGCCGTGGATCTGGGTGTTGTTTTACTGCTGCTTCGTCCCGACACCCTTGAACAGTCTTGGGATTGTTGTCGTCGCTGCTAATCGTTGTTGCTGTCGCCTGGACCCTACAGCCTTTGTGATTGCTGCCATTGATGCTGCTGTTTGGTTGGGGGGCATTGTTGCTCCATCGCTCCTGAGCCCCTGCCATTGCGGCTGCCGCGGTTGCGACCTGCTGGCTGCTGGGACATTGCTGTTGCTGCTGTGCTATTTGGATGTTTGAGTGGCTGTATGAATGAGTGTGTGATTGTGTATAAAATATGAGCTTTGTTATTTATTTTATTTTTATTATGTGCCTGGGCGAGAGGATAGTGTGCTGGGAGGGAGGACCAGAGGGGGCCCCAATCAGTGCAGTGACGGGTAATGGGAGGTATGGCGCTGTGAGGAAGACATGCCAGTTAAGGGGAACTCGACCCAGACAACTGGTGGCTGTGCCATGTTCCGGTCCTCCTCACACCCACAGGATTGCTGGTAGTCTTATCAGCCAACCCTCGGATCTCCAGTTGCTGCTTCTTAATGCCAGATCGGTAAATAATAAAACCTTCCTCATCCATGATTTAATTATGGATGAGGCGGCCGATCTGGCATGTATTACCGAAACCTGGGTGAGCGATCTGGGAGGTATTAATCTCTCCCAGTTGTGCCCACCTGGATATTCGGTCCAGCATCTGGGTAGATCCGAGGGTCGGGGAGGGGGAATCGCTGTGGTCTATAAAAGTTCCATTCCTCTCGTTAGGCACCCTATCCAGGTGGCTAATGGCCTGGAGTGTCTGCACATTGCGTTGGGTCAGCGAGACAGACTGGGAATACTGTTGGTGTACCATCCACCCTGCTGCCCAACAGCTTCCCTAACTGAGCTGACGGAGGTGGTCTCGGATTTGGTGTTGCGATCCCCCAAGCTTCTGGTATTGGGGAATCTCAACATCCATGCCGAGGCCGCTTTGTCTGGAGCGGCTCAGGACTTCATGACCTCCATGACAGCCATGGGGCTGTCTCAATTTGTTACTGGCCATACGCATGTGTCAGGACATACTCTAGACTTGATTTTTGCCACTGGGTTAGGGGATGGTGATCTGGGAGTGAGGAATTTTACATCTATTCCTTTGTCATGGACAGATCACCGCCTATTGAGATTTAGACTCACATTGTCTTCTCCGCTCTGCAAGGGTGGAGGACCGATTAAGATGGTCCGTCCCCGGAGACTAATGAATCCTGAGGGATTTCAAAGGGCTCTAGGGAATTTTCCGGCTGATAAAACTGATGATTCTGTCGAAACCCTGGTCACTCTGTGGAATACGGAAATGACCCGGGCAGTTGACACAATCGCCCCGGTGCGCCCTCTCCATTGCAGAGCTGAATTGGCTCCTTGGTTTACCTCGGAGCTAAGAGTGATGAAGCAAGAAAGGAGACGGCTTGAGTGCAAATGGAGGCGAACTCCCGACGGCTGTAATTATGCTCTTGTGAAGGCCTCTACCAAACGTTATGTGAAGGCGGTGAGGGCAGCAAAGAAGCAGTACTTTGCTGCCTCTATTCAGTCATCTTGTAACCGCCCAGCGGAACTTTATAAAGTTGTCCGGGGACTTTTACACTCTGGTCCTCCAGATGCAATACAACCATCGACAGCCCGCTGTAATGAGTTTGCGAGGCACTTCCAAGATAAGATCACTAACATCCGCCGGGACCTTGACTCCAATATTGTAGCAGTTGAATCTAATGAGGTGTCCAGAACACAGTCTTGTCCGGTTTTATTGGATGAGTTTCAGTTGGTACAGCTCGAGGATGTGGACAAGGTGCTCGGACAGGTGCGGGCGACCACTTCTGCTCTGGACCCTTGCCCTTCATGGCTAATAAAAGCTAGCAGGAATGGAACAGCCGGTTGGGCCAAGGAGGTGATTAATGCCTCTTTACGAGAGGGAGTGGTCCCACTCTGCCTGAAACAGGCAGTGGTGAGACCACTTCTAAAAAAGCCCTCCTTGGACCCTGATAATTTTAACAACTATAGACCGGTAGCAAATGTTCCATTTCTGGGCAAGGTTCTAGAGCGCGTGGTCGCTCACCAACTCCAGGCTCTCTTGGATGAAACTGATTATCTGGACCCATTTCAATCGGGCTTTCGGCCGGGGTTTGGTACAGAAACGGCCTTGGTCGCCCTGTATGATGACCTCTGTCGGGAGAAAGACAGAGGGAGTGTAACTCTGTTGGTTCTCCTTGATCTCTCGGCGGCTTTTGATACCATCGACCATGGTATCCTTCTGGGGCGACTCACGGACTTGGGAATTGGAGGCACTGCTTGGCAGTGGCTGCACTCCTATCTTGGGAATCGCCTCCAGAAGGTGATGCTTGGGGAGCATTACTCGAGTCCCTGGGTACTCCAATATGGGGTCCCGCAGGGTTCAGTTCTGTCCCCCATGCTCTTTAATATCTATATGAAGCCGCTGGGTGAGATCATCAGGAGTTTTGGAGTGCGTTTTCAGCAATATGCTGATGATACGCAACTCTGCTTCTCCTTTTCATCTTCCTCAGGTGAGGCTGTCAATGTACTGAACCACTGCCTGGCCGCGATAATGGACTGGATGAGAGCTAATAAACTGAAACTCAATCCTGACAAGACTGATATGCTGTTGGTGGGGGGGGGTACTCTGCCCAGGTGGTTGATGTCAGACCTGCTCTGGATGGGGTTACACTCCCCCTAAAGGAGCAGGTCCGTAGTTTGGGGGTCTTATTAGATCCGCTCCTGTCACTTGAGGCTCAGGTAGCCTCGGTGGCACGGAATGCATTCTACCAGCTTCGGCTGGTGGCCCAACTACGACCCTATCTGGACAGGGAGAACCTCGCCTCAGTTATTCACGTTCTGGTAACCTCTAGATTGGATTACTGTAACGCACTCTACGTAGGGTTACCTTTGAAGACGATTCGGAAACTTCAGCTAGTGCAGAATGCTGCGGCCAGAGTTCTTACTGGGACGAAGAAATTCGACCATATAACACCTATTCTGGCCCAACTGCACTGGCTACCTATATGTTTCCGGGCCAGATTCAAAGTGTTGGTTCTTACCTATAAAGCCCTTAACGGCATCGGACCGCAATATCTGATGGAACGCCTCTCTCGCTATGTACCTACCCGTTCACTGCGCTCGACATCTAAGGCCCTTCTCCAGGTCCCAACTCATAGGGAGGCCCGGAGAACAACAATTAGATCTAGGGCCTTTTCAGTGGTGGCCCCCGAATTATGGAATGCCATCCCAGATGAGATACGCCTGGCGCCTTCTTTGTTATCTTTTCGGTGCCAGGTAAAAACCTACCTCTTCGCCCAGGCATTTTAAACTTTTAAACTTAAATTTAATTTTATTTTAAACTTAACTGTAATTGTATTTTTATTTTATTCGTATTTTAATTTTGTTTTTAAATATGTTTTATACTGTATGTTTTAATCCACACTTGTTCGTTTTTTAAATGTGGTTTTATTTTGCTGTACACCGCCCTGAGAGCTCGTTGCAATAGGGCGGTTTAAAAGCGTAATTAAATAAATAAATAAATAAACTGGCCTGTTTTGCCACTATTGTCTCCAGGTATCCCAATTCAATCCTGAGCCAGTCCTTATCAGCAACACTGCCCTACACTCTAGGAAAATGTAGAGGAGCCTTCCCAAGCTGGTGCCATCCAGGTATTTTGGGCTGCAACTTCCATCACCCAGCCAGCATGGCCAGTGGTCACAAATAATGGAAGTTGCATTCCAAAACATGTGGATGGTACCACCTGGGACAAGGCTGATGTAGAATGGTCACTACCAGCAGCTGCCCAACACTGCTGACCTATGAAGTGCTCCCTGCAGGAGTCCTGCAATGCTCCCCTCCTCCTAGTTTAACTCATATTTCAGGTCACTTTCTCCTAGCAGATATACAAGGGCTTCTTGACACACAAGCAGGGCCAGCCCCAGGCATGCTGAGGCTCTTGGGCACTAGCTTGTCCCAGGCCTTGGCATGCGTGTGCATGCATGCATGCGCAGCTGTGTGCACGCCCCATCTACCTGTCTCCTGTCTTTTGCGGCTATGTGGGCTGCGCGCACAGCAACACCATTAACCAAGATGGTGGTCAAGGTTTCCTAAGGGGTGAAGCCTCCACCGCCATCTTGGTTGATGGCACTCATGCGTGCTACATGCTTGCATCTGTGTCATCAACCAAGATGGCAGCAGGGGCATCAGCACCTTAGGGAAACCTTGGCCGCCATCTTGGTTAAAGGCAGCACACTGTGCACAGCCCCAAAAGAAGTCAGCAGAGAAAGGTAGGTGGAGCAAGGGAATGGCGGGCAGCTCGGAAGCTCCACAGATTGCAGAAGGGGGGTGGAGGGGCCCCTCAGAGGCCCTTGTAGCCCCAGGGACCCTCAGCCAGGGCCTGACCTAGCCACCCTTTGGAGCCGGCCCTGCAAATGAGTAAATATTGAAAGAGACCCCAGAAGGTATAACGTTTGAAAAACACTGCTGTAAAGATGGCATAGTTGGCTCTAATTTAACATCATGACTGTTCACCACTTTACCAGAACAAGATAGTATATACCCACCATGTCATCTGAATTCAGTAATTACCTCTGAGCTGGAACTCTGGAAGCCTGCTTATTCCACTCACCGTGGAAAATCCTAGCACAGCCATGTTCTCCAGCACCTGGGGTTATTACCCACTGAAAATGCTATGGGATCAAACCCTGAGTTGAATTCTCTGAGAGAGAGACCAGCTCTATTAGGCTCCTCCCTTCATCAACTGTCACCTGGTGGCAGCTATCTCACCAGGCTGCAGAAGAGGAAGAGATAAGACTGAAGGGACCACTCCAGCAGCCTTGTTGACGTTCCAGCTCCATTTGGCTCCTCCTCTCCCTCAACTGTTTCCTTCCTTAGAAGAACGTTGCATCATTAAGAACTGGTGTCAGCATTTGCTTGTTTTCTTCTTCCCTCTTTCCCCCTTTTGTAATGTGTCTTTTTGATTGTAAGCTTGTCCATGGGGGCTGTCTTATTTTTACTGTTCTTATGCAAGCTGCCCTGGGACTTTTTTTGGCTGCAGAGCATGGTGAAAATGCTCCAAATAATAAATTAGCAAACGAAGAGCTCCAAGGAAATGAGAGCTCCCATTTGCCATATCATGGGGTGTAAGGAGAACTGTAAAAGCTGCCAGAAAGAAAAGGAAGGTGATGCCAGAAAGGTTGGGAGTTTCTTCTCCCTAGGCAGTAGTGGCTGGTGTGGTGAGGCAAAGCCGCCCTCCTGGATGGGGATGGGGATGGGGCAGGGCAGCAGTGAGCTTGGGTCTGTGTGGATGCAATGCAAGGAGCATATGATGGACTCTGCTGGTACATCCACCATAACCCTGTCCCCGGCTCCATCCAGGGAAGTTGCAGCACAGCAGTTTGGGAGGGCATCTATAGGGCTTTGTCCCACCAGACCAACTGCCATTGCCCCTTAAGTGTCTCTAGGTACTTTGTTTGATGGCCAGGAGGACTCCTTAATACCCTGGCCCCCTAAAGGCAATGACTCCCCAACTCCATTGGGGATCCATCAAAGAAAATTTGTCTCTACATATGGACTGCATACCATCAGGAAACCTGTGTGACTGAGATTCCCAATAGTGTGAAGGCACTGCCCTAGGCAATTGCCTGCATGTAGGTGCTCTTTTCAGACCTTTGGCACCTATGTGTGGGCATGGTGACATCAAGGACAGGGTTGGTGGCAGAACCTCAGTCCCTTCTCCATACCTTCAGAGAACACTCAGAGAAGATCTGAAAGGAGATCAAGGTGAACTTTAAGGAAGTGAATCGCATATTTCAAGAGGACAGTTCTCTGGAAACATTTCCTACCAGAGGTGCCATCAGGGGTAGAACTTTGGGATCAGAAGTCCATGGTGCCACTTGGGAGAATGTGCAGGGCCCCTCCAAATATAGCAGAGCTACTTTGCCTACTGAAGTAAGAAAAGTAATACACACTGCCATTTAAAGGGGGCAGGGATCTGAAAGCCCATCAAGTCCAAGATAATAGTAATAGTACATAGAAACATTGGAAGCTACCTTATAGGGAGTCAGACCATTGGTCCATCTACCTCAGTATTATCTACACTGACCAGAAGCAGCTCTCCAGAGTTTTAGACTGGGCTCTCTTCCAGCCCTACCTGGAGATCCTGGGGATTGAACCCAGGGCCTTCTGCATGCAAGGCAAATGCTCTGCCACTGAGCTATGGCTCATTCCCCAACTTTTCCCCATGCAAATTAAAAAAATGTTCCACTCCTACTTTCATTTCAGTGTAATTAAGATGGGGAAACAATGAAGAGACCATCTCTATATTGAGAAGGCAAGGGCAAAGGGTCATTTTCCACTCTGGGCTCCTACTGGGAGGAAGGGCAGGATATAATAATAATAATAATAATAATAATAATAATAATAATAATAATAATAATAATAATAATAATAATAATAATAAATGTTCAATTCCAGTTCTATCTAACACAGCTGCCCTTGAGGGCTCATACTGCATTGTCAAAGACAGCTCATTCTCCGTAACGATACAGTCCCTATTCCCTATGGGGACTGGCTTGCCCGCTAGTTACGACAAATACCAGCTAGTTTGATGGAGCTTTTGTGGATATAGAGACATGCCCTGTGGGATACTTATAGGAACTGCAGGCTAACCACACTCTCTTGACAGTCGCAAGAAACATACTTGATAAAATAAAATCCTTTGAGAAATTGCAGTAAATAGTCATGTTTCTTGCTTGCCATTGAACAATTATATAGCCTGAAGTTAAGAAAAAGGGGGAAGGGACTCCGCAAGTTTCCCAGAGAGAAAACCCCTTAATCCTTACTACTGTACTTAAAATGAAATTTACTTATCGTGTACATAATCTGAACAGAGGCTTTTTAATTATGGCTTATTGTTTACGATTGTGTTGCATGGCCCTAAAGATTTCAGCTGAAGACATTCACTTCCTAGAAAACATCCTCTGCTTACCAGCACTGCAGTCGAAACCCCAGAGGTGTCATACGAAAAATAATCATAAAAAGCATAAAAGGCATTTATTTAAAAAGAGAAGCATGGAATCCTTCCCAGGAGGGTGGGGGTGGGGTGGGGGAAATCTGCGTGTGTGTTTGGAGACACAACAACAACCAAACCATGAAATATCCAGTTGAAATGTTTGGGATCACTGTGAAAAAGTTCCATGTTCTCTTGTTAAATAATGCAGTAAGGAAGTCTAAAGCATATGAATGGTTCTTTCACAGGTCACAGATTCCATTCAGTTCTTGGACATTGTTATTATCCAACAGAAATAGACAGTCCTAATTAATATTCTACACATACCTGGGAGAACATTCTTAAGGAATTCATCCTCTGGTACCTTTTTTTTTTTTTTTTTAAATTAACAATAAATGGCAGACATTAAAAATTGTGACTAGTTAATGTACTGTAAACACAGTGATACCATTAAAAGTTTAATTTAATAAAGGCACTACCACTAAATAGACTTGTTTACCCAGTTTCCCTTGCTTTTTACTACCCAACAGTTCTACTGAAGATATTAAAGTTGAACTGTGAAGTCATTTTGCAAGTAATTATATTCTTGGCACTTTTCTGAACATAATATAACAATTACCACAGCAACCGCATTTTTATTAGGCTCCTCCGAGGAAGGAGCAGATTACTAGCAGGGACAGAAGGCACTTCTAGACAATGCTAATATTTGCTCTGTATCAGATGGAGCAAGCAGCAGTCTGATATAAATCTGGTTCCATGTCGGTAAGACAGCCATAATTCCACACTGTGATTCCTGGGTGAACGAGCTTATATAAGCAGTGCATTTCATAAAGGTGCATAAAGGTGCTCTTACCACCTTTTCTTCATCTTTTGATGCTTCCTAGACACACATGCACACAAGTTATTTTCCTTCTTTCTTGGAAAAAATATTTTTCATTAAAATATGATTAATAGTACATATTTGTTTTCCTCTTTTCTTTACAATATTCCCAAAAGTATGTATTTGGTTCTACATTTTCTTGTACACTTTTATACCAATACATGATGAAGAAGAGTCCCAATTTTTTTTATTAAAGAGATTCTTTCTGACCTTCACCGTGATAGGTAGTTTTGCACTTGTAAGCTGATTTTATAGCACCTCCAGTGTCCCTGCTAAGTTGCAAATGTACACTTATCACACTACACTTCTCGGAGGATGGGGACAATTGCCATAGGCCCTTGTCTTAGGCCCTATGACACTGGTGTAAAGTTATGCAATGCAAATGAATAGAAATTTGAATGTATAGGAAACTGACCCTTAATTATGCAGTGGAGACAATAATGTAGGCATGGGTTAAGTGGGAGACTTCTGGAAAAGTCAATATTGAACACTCCCAAACTAGTTCTTTGGCCCAGGACTCTTACTTTCTGACTGAAGTGAAGCCAATATCAGTTTCTGCAAAAAAGCTCTAATGTTTTAGAGTTCTTTGAGGCTACATTTGCACCATACATTTATTCCACTATTATTCCACTTGAAACAGCCAGGGCTTTCCCCAGAGAATCCTGGGAAGTGTAGTTTGTGCAGGGTGCTGAAGGTAGGGTTGCCAGGTCAGAAACATCCCACGCACTGAGATTTTGGCCTTGGTGATGTCATGGGGTGGGCTCTGGTGATGTCATTAAGCATGATAAATTTAGCATCAACTACAGTTGCTTGGAGCATACCATTCAAACAAACAAACAAACAAAAAATCTCTGATTGGAAATTAAGATAGACATCTTAGCTAAAAGAGGGTGTTCCCAGGTCCAGATGAAGTGACAGGATCATTTCTTCTCACCTGTTTAGGGAACCTGGGTAGGGACTATTTAATCTAGCCTACTTGCTTCTGGCAAGAAGGGTTTAAGTGCTCTCAGACCAGGCCAATTACCAGAAGGCCATTGTAAGTTGGCTCGCTGTCTTGCAAAAGCCTCTTGTTCCTGATCAAATGTCTCCTCTGCCTGAGCCAACTTACTCCTTGACTCCTGATTTTTCTTGTGTTCTTCCTTAAACAGATCTGATAAATTTTGACATGCATTATAAAGTCCGCAAGCAGCTGCAGTACTTTTCTTTGATTTTGAAGGCTTGTATTCTTTACAGTATCCCTCATATGCTTCATTCATTGTTTTTATGGGGTCATCAGTCTTAAAACAATCATCATCCCACATGCACCTTCCTTTCTTAGTCAACTATTTCTCTATTTTCAATAGGCACTCTACCAGACTCATAAAGCATTTTGTACCCTCCATGCCTGCCTCCTTTACCATAGCTTGGAAGTCTCCACCACCCAAAAACCAAATGCAAAGAGTAAAATCGTGCACACACAAACAACCAAACCTAATACTGAAATACGTTCAGGGATGAGTCACCTTCAAATGCCACATTCCCAGATCAAGTCATTCATGAGGAAAGCTGTTGCCACCAGCTTTTTCTCCCAGATTGACTCTCAAAAGGAAAAACAAGAGGGGGGTATCTAAAGGGACAGGAACCAGTTAGGAGTCTCTGCCAGCCAGAGCACTGAACCTTCCCAGTGCAAATCCCATTTCCACCTTTCCCAAATGCCTAGCACCACAGGCTCAAGCTACTTGCAAGGCTTCGTTCCCAAGGATTTTTTTGGGAGGGGAGGGAGGCACAAGCGTTATCAAGGGCTTTCAAAAAGGGCTTTCAAAATGGATGAGACCCAGTTTAAGGAACCCCCTTAGTAGATTCTGGCCACTAGTGGGTTAACCTTCTCTATCCAGTATCAACTTTTGCCAAACACTGTGCCACACTGGCCACCAGCTTGCCAAAGCTTTGTTGCCAGGGACAAAAGGGGAGGGAGATAACCATGTGCCAAGGAATCTCTATACCTTAACCTCTAAATTGTACCACAGCATTTAAAGGACATTTCCCTACTTATTTTAAAGCAAGAGACAGCAAAACATAGTAACAAAGGAAAAGGAAATCACCCACATTCCAGACACATTGAGAACTTGGCTACCTATTTCCCTGGATTGCGGGACTGTTCACACATTACTTTATTTCCCACAACCCTTGCTGCCTGCATTCTCCACCAATCTATTATGACACATGTCCTTGGGAACCTGAGTGTGTGAACTTACCACACACATGTCCCATGAAACACACATCCTTGAGAGGAGGGGGATCTTTTGCTAGGGATAAAACAAGTGCTTTGCCCTGAAGTGTGCTTAAATGGTGCATGTATAACCCAAGAAATGTAGATCCAAACCAGACTAAAGCAAAGCTTTCCTTTATTAAGAGAAAAGAGAAGAATAGCATTACAAAATTACTGGGTGCGTAGCAGCATTAGTCATTAGTCCTAACCCATTCATAACTTTAAACTAAAGAGATCAAAGGACCCTCTTACTACCTATATTACAGGTAGGAGAGATTACCTATCCTAGGCCCAGGAGTGGGCAGTTGAATACAGCTGAAGTGATGTAGAAGAGCTCTGGTCCCAAAACAGGAAGGATTCTGTTTACCTCAAAGCTTGTGCCAAGACACAAAATCCCTTCCTGGCTCTGTCCCTCGTTGAGTTCTTTGAGAGCTTTGTTACACGTGTTAGAGCTCAGATTGCCATTACCCCCCTCTAACTCAAGCCTCTATTTAAAAAAGACATTTTTTCTCTCAATTTGTTGATTGTATGTACTGGAGGTTGGGCCCGAAGGGCAGTTTAGGGATCTTGCTGGTGTACCGCCCACCCCGCTGCACGGCAGATTCCCTGGCCGAGGTGCTGGAGGTGGTCTCGGCTGTACGGGCATTGTCCCCAGAGCTGTTAGTTCTGGGTGACTTTAAGTTGCATGCTGAGGCCGCTCTCATAGGAGCCCCTCGGGATTTCCTGGAAACCATGGCTTCCTGGGAACTGTACCTAAGTAATACTGGGCCCACCCATGTAGCCGGTCATGCTCTCGACCTAGTATTTGTCCTGGGAGAGGAGAGAAGTGGTCTGAAGTTGGGAGTGATTCTTGCCACTCCTGTGTCATGGTCAGACCACTACCTGGTAAATATGGACTTCTCGTTGCCATGCCCCCTCCGCAGGGGTGAAGGACCTATTAAAATGGTCCGCCCCAGATGCCTGATGGATCCGGGTGGATTCCTAACTGCGCTTGGGGAATTGGAACCTGCTGAAGGTCGCCTGGTCGAAACCCTGGTGAAGGAGTGGAACGTGGGGATCATCAGGGCATTAGACCGGGTGGCTCCGAAACGTCCTCTCCCCCTGAATAGAACTCAGCTAGCACCATGGTATACACCGCGGTTGCGTAGTCTGAGACAGGAGGTGAGACGACTACAGCGCCGGTGGCGGAAATCCCGCTCCGAAGATGTCCGGACACAGGTTAGAGCAGCAGTAGCTGCCTACCAAGTGGCAATAAAGGTAGGAAAGAAGGCTTTCTTTGCTGCCTCTATTGCGTCTGTGGAGTGCTGTCCCAGGAGGCTGTTCCAGGTGGTCCGAAGCCTGGTCGGTCCAGTTGCTCAGGAACCCTTGGAACAGTCAAAGGCCTCCTGTGACTTATTAGCAAAACACTTCGCTGATAAAATCGAACACTTACGGAGCTCGATCCCGTGCGCCGTGGACACAGTGGATGAACCAGAGTTGGCCAGTTGCATGCCGGTAAATTGGGATCGGTTTCGGCTTCTCCCTTCTGAGGAAGTGGACAAGGTGCTTTCATCTGTGAAGCCAACCACTTGTCTTACTGATCCTTGCCCTTCGTGGCTCCTTGTGAGCTGCAGAGAGAAATTGGGCGAGGGGATCAAAGCGGTGGTAAACGCATCCTTGAAAGAGGGTGTGATGCCATCAGCCTTCAAGGAGGCAATTGTAAAGCCCATCTTAAAGAAGCCCTCCTTGGATCCCCAAGTATTCGATAACTTCCGCCCAATTTCGAATCTACCATTTCTGGGCAAGGTCATTGAGCGAGTGGTGGCCAACCAGTTGTCAGCACACTTGGATGAAACGGATTATTTGGATCCATACCAATCGGGTTTCAGGACTGGTCACGGAACTGAAACAGCCTTGGTCGCTCTGGTAGATGATTTGAGGAGGGCATTAGATAGGGGAGAATCCACCTTTCTTGTCCTCCTCGATCTCTCAGCGGCTTTTGATACTGTCGACCACAGTATCCTTCTGCTTCGCCTGGAGGGATTGGGAATTGGAGGCACTGTATTACACTGGTTCCATTCCTTTCTCTCCGACAGGTACCAACAGGTAGCGTTGGGGGAGGAGGTATCAGACCCTTGGCCTCTCAATTGTGGTGTGCCACAGGGCTCTATCCTCTCTCCCATGCTATTTAACATCTATATGAAGCCGCTGGGGGCAACCATCAGGAGATTTGGGCTGCAGTGTCATCAATATGCGGATGACACTCAGCTCTATCTCTCGTTTAAATCTTCACCAGAGTTGGCTGTGGAGACCTTGTCCAAGTGCCTGGAATCCGTGAGTGGATGGATGGGAAGGAACAAGCTGAAGTTGAACCCTGATAAGACCGAGGTACTACTTGTGGGGAACAAGAGAAGGTTGGGCGACATTGACCTGAAGTTCAACGGGGTGAGTCTACCCCTAAAGGACCAGGTCCGCAGCCTAGGGGTTGTGCTTGATTCCAGGCTGTCCATGGAGGCTCAGATTTCGGCAGTGAGCCGGGCAGCCTGGTACCAACTACACCTCATACGAAGGCTGCAACCCTACCTTTCTGTTCACCAGCTCCCACTAGTGGTACACGCCCTGGTCACCTCTCGTTTGGACTACTGTAATGCGCTCTACGTGGGGTTACCCTTGAAAACGGTCCAGAAATTACAACTGATACAAAATGCAGCGGCTCGACTACTTACGAATAGTCGCCGCCGAGATCACATCACACCAGTGTTGTTCGACCTACACTGGCTACCAGTTGTTTTCCGAGCCCAATTCAAGGTGTTGGTATTGACCTTTAAATCCCTACACGGTTTCGGCCCAGTTTATCTCACGGAGCGCCTTCAACGCCACCAATTATGCCGCCCGACAAGATCGGCCACACAGGGCCTTCTCTCAATCCCGCCAACAAAAACAGCCAGATTGGCGGGTACTAGAGAGAGGGCATTCTCAGTGGCGGCCCCCACTCTTTGGAACTCCCTCCCACAAGATCTCCGGCACGCCTCTTCCCTAAATGTGTTTCGGAAAGCCTTAAAGACCTGGCTCTTTCAGCAGGCCTTCGGGGTATCCGGGGAGGGTTAATTGTTATAACTGTAATGCCTCCTGCCCAGTTTTAATATTGTTGCTGCAGATGTATTGTTTTTATATTGTATTATTATATTTTATCAATTGTATTCTAACAAATTTGTAAGTCGCCTAGAGTGGCCATCGGCCAGATAGGCGACGAAGAAATTAAATTTATTATTATTATTATTATTCATCCCCCTGCAAAAGGAGGGGTCTGGGTTTGAGGTGATTTTGTGTGTGTGTGTGTGTGTGTGTTTCTAGCTGACACTGAGAAACGCAGTCTACTTTTCTACTTTTCTTTGAACAATGGGGTGATTCTGCTTGGGTTGAGGGAAATCTGCCAAGGAGAAGATAACATTTATTCCAATTGCTCTTGGTTATTTTTGTTACTCACAGGATGACCTTGTTGTACACCGTACCTCAGGAACACATAACCAGCAATATAAGGGGTGTGTGGGGTGGGAGCTATGGTCCGGCAGGCTCCAGGGCCTTGCACCTCGAAACACTAGTGTTGTGGAGATGTTAGATGGGAGCGCTCAGGAGTAAAGATGGATGCTCCTGAAGGCTGCAATTCTAAACACACTTACTATGGAACTAAGCACCATAGAACTCAATAGGACTTACTTCTGAGTAGATATGGTTAGGATTGTGCTGTTGGTAAAGATTGACAAGGGATCCCCTACAAAGATATCCATATCGAAGAAGGGTTGCCTGTGCCCCTGCCTTTTAACATGGCTGCTCCAAACTGCCTTACAGACTTAACTCTTCACTGCAGAGAGAGGGTTGAGAAATGAGTAAAAATATCCTCTACCATTTCCTGCCTACCCTGTGGGCTGCTATAAACTCACTTTGACAGCCAATCCAATTCCAGTGAGTAATAACTCACAAGGAGAAACTACACATGGTTTGGTCTACCTTCACAGGCAGTAGCTTGGGAGCAACAGCAATTGCAGCCACACTTCCCAGTATGTGAATTCTCTTTTACCACTATTGAGCAAGAAACAAACCATCATGCAACCAACAAGGTGCATCATCAGTGGGTTTAAGGGGGTTGAGCTGAGTACATGGAACCACTCTTGTTGCTTCTATGGATGTAACAGAGTGAGGTCAGAGGTAAATGAAATGCAAATAGAAAAGAAAAACAAAAAACAGTGATGATTCACGAAATGCAATACCATACCAACCACAATAAGATTCCTGTGAGTAAGGCAGAAAACTCTTCAAGGTTCTGCCTATCTTGCAAGGAGGCATACAGAGGGAGAGACCAAGGGCTGGTTCCATTTCTCCACCCTACAACAGCTTCCCAAAATCAACAAGCTTTGGCAGCAGAGGAAAGGACCAGATATTTCCACTTGTCTATTTTGTACTTAATCTTATCCACAGTTTCCCAAACTATGGTCCATGGACCACCAGTGGTCCACAAGCTTCATTCAGGTGGTTGGCAGCATGTCCGCTTTAAATATTCATATTTATTTTTAATGCTATTTTTATTGCTTCTTTCATTTCCTATATTGCTTTTTTAATATTATAAGTTTAATACCATGGAATGCAAATTGCAATACAATAAAATGCTATGTTGTTGTTATGTGCCTTCAAGTCAGTTATGACTTATGGCGACCCTATGAATCAGCAACCTCCAATAGCATCTGTCATGAACCATCCTGTTCAGATCTTGTAAGTTCAGGTCTGTGGCTTTCTTTATGGAATCAATCTATCCCTTGTTTGCCCTTCCTCTTTTTCTACTCCCTTGTTTTTCCCAGCATTACTGTCTTTTCTAGTGAATCATGTCTTCTCATGATGTGTCCAAAATATGATAACCTCAGTTTCATCATTTTAGCTTCTAGTGACAGTTCTGGTTTAATTTGTTCTAACACCCAATTATTTGTCTTTTTTGCAGTCCATGGTATGTGCAAAGTTCTCCTCCAGCACCACAGTTCAAATGAGCTGATTTTTCTCTTATCCACTTTTTTCACTGTCCAACTTTCACATCCATACATAGAGATGGGGAATACCATGAACAATCAGTAAAATGCCATTTAAAATCATACAGCATTTAGCACAGTATATTACAATTGCAACAACACACAGAAAAAAACCCTGTGTGGTCTGCCAAGACCATCAGCAATTTTCAAGTGGCTTGTGGGGGGAAAAAGTTTGTGAACCTAATCCACTGATCCAATCCATTGATGCAATTTTGATTTTGTTGGCTACTATGGTTGGCCCTACAGGGTGAAGCAATCTGCAGCCTTCAGGGACATCCATGAAATGCCTGAAAGGTGCAGCAAGGCTTTTAAAGTGTTAGTCCTAGTTCTGTGTGTTTGTGCACACGCGCATGCCATTTGCTCTCCACTTTGGGCAGCATAATGCCTCTGTCCAGCACTGTGAACCACCTGGAGCATGTCAGTGGAAAAGTGGGATGCACACTGAATACAGGGTTGGGGAACCTCAGGCCCAGGGGCAAATGCTGCTCTCCAAACCTCTCCCGAGGCCACATCCCCTACTGTCACACCTCCTACTGACCCTGCTTCACACTCGCATGGAGTGTCTTTGGCTGGCTGGAATGTCTCCCTGAACTCTAAGAACGCCTCTTGCTTCCCTGGATGGAGGGTAGAGGGGGATGTGAGAGGATGGGCAGAAACTAGCCTAGTGTACCAAGGCAAAACTTACATTCATTGTTCTGCCTACTTTTGCTTCTGACATGTGCCCCCCACCCCAGAAGGTTGCTCAGAAAGGAATGTGGCCCTCAGCTTGAAAAAGGTTCCCCATCCCTGATTTAATACACAGGAAATTGCCTTGTACTGAGTCAGACCTCTGGTCCATCTAGTTCAGTACTGTCAACACTGAAACTGGGAGTGACTCTCCAGGGTTTCAGACGGGGCATCTTTCCTAGCCCTATCTAGAGATGGTAGGAACTGAACCTGTGACCTTCTGCATACAAAACAGTTGCTCTGCCATTGAGCCAAGGACCTTGAATATTTCTGATTTGTGTACATTGTCCGTGATCTTACATTCACTATACATAAATAATAGTGAACCGAGACCATAGACCAGAGCTTGGAAAAGTTACTTTTTTGAACTACAGCTCCCATCAGCCTAATCCAGTGGCCATGTTGCCTAGGGCTGATGGGAGTTGTAGTTCAAAAAAGTAACTTTTCCAAGCTCTGCCATAGACCACATGCTTGCCATGCTTTCATTGGCCAGGACTAAGCACTTTGTGTATATGTATGTACACACACATGCACACACACTGTTACACACTTTGGAATTCAGGGAGAGGGCAGGTTACATGTTTAAAACATAAATTGATAAAGTTACCATGAACAAAAACAGGACCAAAATTTGGCCATAGCATGGCTAATAATTTGTTGTCCACTCCCACTGTTTTAGTAGATTTAGAATTCAGGGCACAGCAATTCCTCATTGTTGTTCTCATCTTACATTTCTGTTTGCATGCATAAATGAATGACAGTGTATGACTAATTATCACATCTATTCTCCATGCATGCATAGAAGCAGTATTGTGGGTTACTCCCACACATAAATCCTCCATTGTCAGTGGCAGGCTAGACATGATTTTAATCTGCAATATGAAGCTATTTTATTAGAGCAATAAGCCCACAGCAGAGAGAAGTACCTCTTAACAGAAAGGCAAATATCAAACTATCTGCCCACTAAAATACTTCAGCATATGGCAGCTCGGCTGAATGATTACAGCCTGAAAATGGCTGTCAAGTGTTTAGTATTTACACCATAATATGGGGAAACGCAAAACAAAACAAAAAACAAAAAAACCACACCATCAAAATAAATAGGCCCATTTATTTCCAAGACGTAGAGGGAGACTAAGTTTCTTTGTCCTGCCACTTTAGAGTCCCTTGATAGCATTTTCCCTATTTTATTGTCTCTTATATATAGATCCTCCGCTGCTTAAGTATCAGAAAATCTCCTGGTAACAAACACCTAAACATATTGCAGATGCATAAGTGCATCTTGGGATAAATACATTAAAGACAATTAACTGCCATCATACTCCTCAATTACAATTTCACCCGCTCCTGTAGTGTACACCTGTGGCTTGTTAGTGACGCAACACATCTTTTAAAGCAGTGTGAAGGTTCAAAGGTGGTTGTGTAAAATCTGTGCTTCACAAATATCTTTTACATACCTGTTCAAACAAAAGGAACAAACCCGAGAAATTAGTGTTACCGTGGTGTTTGAAACCAAATCACTTGGCAGCCACAGAACTGTAGAGCTGGAAAGCAAGCAGCAAGTCCTCTAATTCATGGCTGGTCAGACTGTGACATGGGTACCACCACAGACACTGAGGATGGATGTCACAAGGCCTCTGCAGGACTGCCTATGGCCTATCAGCAGACCCTGGTCTGACCCCATCCAGGCTAGATATTAGATGTTTCTGGACAGGCAGAACTATAAGATCTATCCTGTTTCAGGATAACTATCAGGATAACAGGAACTGGGATAACAGGAAAACTATCCGGTTCCTGTTAAGACTTACTCCAGCAACAAGATCTGCCTGAGTACTGCCATGTATCCCAGGGGTGGGGAACCTATAGCCCTCCAGATGTTGTTTGTCTCCAACTCTTCAGCCCCATGGCCAGCTGATGCCCCTGGCATAGTATCAGGTCTGTAGTCCTTTGTTCCCACTGCTGGCTTCCCAGCCCAGTGAGCTAAAGACAAAAGCACGTCAAAGCAAGTGTAAGGTATATACACACTGTGTATGTACTGTATCTCATGTGCAAAATAATGACATTATTTCATTCTTTGTACTTGGCCTGTGGCACAATTGCCAAAATGGCTGACTCCCTCCAATCTCCTCCATCTGTCTGCTCTCACGTGGGAAATCTCATGGCCACATCATACCAAAAAATGTTTATCTATTCAGTATTGTTGGGTTCCACCTTTCATCTTATGACCCCATCAATTAAAATACAAACAGCCTAAGAGACATTTATTTATTTATTTATTTATTTATTTATTAAATTTATATACCGCCTGACTAGCAATAGCTCTCTGGGTGGTGAACATAAAATAGCATAAAAATAGAATGAATAACAAAATAATACTAAATAATACAATCAACAATCCAATACAATAAACATTTTTAAAAGTAAATCAGTGTAACTTAAAATGCTTCAGAGAATAGGAAGGTTTTGACCTGGCGCCTGAAGGAGAGCAGAGTCGGCGCCAGGCATACTTCCTCGGGAAGACTGTTCCATAGTTTGGGGGCCACCACTGAGAAGGCCCTAGATCTTGTCATCACCCTCCGGGCCTCCCTGTGAGTTGGAACCCGGAGGAGGGCCTTCGTAGCAGAACGTAGTGCACAGGCCGGTTCATATCGGAAGAGGCGTTCCGCAAGGTATGGTGGTCCCGCACCGTATAAGGCTTTATAGGTTAATACCAACACTTTGAATCTAGCCCGGAAACATATTGGCAACCAGTGCAAGCGGGCCAGAACAGGTGTTATATGCTCAGACCGCTTGGTCCTTGTCAGCAATCTGGCCGCCGCATTTTGCACTAGTTGTAGCTTCCGAACTGTCTTCAAAGGTAGCCCTACGTAAAGCGCATTACAGTAATCCAAACGTGAGGTTACCAGAGCATGTACCACTGATGTAAGGTCCTCTTTACTCAAATAGGGACATAGCTGGGCTACCAACCGAAGTTGGTAAAACGCATTCCTAACCACTGAGGCTACTTGAGCCTCAAGTGAGAGGGAAGAGTCTAAAAAGACTCCCAGACTACGAACCCGGTCCTTTAGGGGGAGTGTAACCCCATCCAGGACAGGGTATATATCCACCATCCGATCAGAGAACCCGTCCACCAACAGCATCTCAGTCTTGTCTGGATTGAGCTTCAGTTTGTTAACTCTCATCAGTCCATTGTCGCGGCCAGGCAACGGTTCAGCAAATCGACAGCCTCACCTGAAGAAGATGAAAAGGAGAAGTAGAGCTGTGTGTCATCAGCATACTGATGACAACGCACTCCAAAACTCCAAAATATGTAGATATTAAAAAGCAAGGGGGACAAAACTGACCCCTGCGGGACCCCATATTGGAGAGCCTGCGGTGTCGAGCAATGTTCCCCAAGCACTACCTTCTGGAGACGACCCGCCAAGTAGGAGCGGAACCACTGCCAAGCAGTACTTCCAACTCCCAACTCTGTGAGCCTCTCCAGAAGGATACCATGGTCGATGGTATCAAAAGCCGCTGAGAGATCAAGGAGAATCAACAGAGTTACACTCCCTCTGTCTCTTTCCCGACATAGGTCATCGTACAGGGCGACCAAGGCTGTCTCGGTGCCAAAACCAGGCCTAAAACCCGATTGAAATGGATCTAGATAATCAGTTTCATCCAATAGCACCTGGAGCTGGCCAGCAACCACCCGTTCCAAGACCTTGCCCAGGAATGGAACATTCGCCACTGGCCTGTAGCTGTTAAAATTGTCTGGGTCCAAGGAAGGCTTTTTCAGGAGTGGTCTCACCACTGCCTCTTTCAGACAGCCCGGGACCACTCCCTCTCGTAAAGAGGCATTTATCACTTCCTTGGCCCAGCTACCTGTTCCATTCCTGCTAGTTTTTATCAGCCAGGAGGGGCAAGGATCCAGTACCGAAGTGGTTGCACGTACCTGTCCAAGCACCTTGTCCACGTCCTCGAGTTGAACCAACTGAAGCTCATCCAACAAAACAGGACAAGACTGTGCTCCGGACATCTCACTAGGATCTACTGCTATAACTTGAGAGTCTAGGTCTGGCGGATACATGAGATCTTATTCTGGAAGTGATCGGCAAACTGATTACAGCGGGCCTCCGATGATTCCACCGTGTCCGGAGGGTTTGAATGGAGAAGCCCGCGGACAACTCGAAAGAGCTCTGCTGGGCGGCAAAGAGATGATTTAATAGTGGCAGCAAAATGATGTGTTTTAGCTGCCTTCACCGCTCCTACATAGAGCTTAGTCGAAGCACTAACCACCGCATAATTGTATCCGTCGGGAGTTCGTCTCCATTTCCGCTCAAGCCGCCTCCTATCTTGCTTCATCGCTCTCAGCTCCGGAGTATACCATGGAGCTGTATGAGCTCTACACAGGAGAGGTCGTGCAGGAGCGATCGTGTTTACAGCCCGGGTCATCTCCGTATTCCACAGAGCGACCAGGGCTTCAGCAGGAGCGCCAGTCCTATCAGCCAGAAAATCCCCCAGAGCCCTTTGAAAACCTTCAGGATCCATTAGTCTCCGGGGGCGGACCATTTTGATAGGCCCCCCACCCTTGCAGAGGGAAGAGGTTACTGAAAGTCTAAACTTCAGCAAGCAGTGGTCTGTCCATGACAAAGGGAGTGTTGTAAAACTCCCCACATCCAGATCACTTTCCCCATGCTCAGTAGCAAAAACAAGGTCTAGAGTGTGCCCCGATACATGTGTTGGACCACTAACATATTGAGACAGCCCCATGGCTGTCATGGAAGCCATGAAGTCCTGAGCCGCGCTGGACAAAGTGGTCTCGGCATGAATGTTGAAATCCCCCAGTACTATTAGTCTGGGGGACCTCAACAATATCTCCAAGACCACTTCCGCCAGCTCAGTTAGGGAATCCATTGGGCAGCAAGGTGGGCGGTACACCAAAAGGATTCCCAGCCTGTCCCTCTGGCCCAACACAAGGTGCAAACACTCCAGGCCAGTAACTGCATGAACATGGTGCTTGGTGAGTGAGATGGAACTCTTATAGACGACAGCAACCCCACCTCCCCGACCCTCAGATCTACCATGATGCTGAACCAAGTACCCCGGTGGGCAGAGCTGAAAGAGAACAACTCCTCCCTGCTCACCCACCCAGGTCTCGGTTATACATGCCAGATCGGCTGCCTCATCCACAATCAAATCGTGGACGAGGGAGGTTTTATTATATACCGATCTGGCATTTAATAACAGCAACTGGAGATCTGAGAGTTGGCTGATAGGACTACCAACGACCTTGCGGGTGTGGGAAGGACCGGAACAAGGCACAGCCACAACATGTCTGGACCACGTTCCCCTTACCTGGCACGTCCTGGCATAAGTAAAATCAACTGAAGATTAATCATGAAAAAAAAAATCATATGGAGCCAACCCACCCAACTCTTGCAAGTAAAGGTATCCCACTACCTGCATTAGGGGTTTGGCCACTGTGTACAAATTAAAACCAGCTCTCCAGAGAAATGGGAGTAGCTTTCCTCATACAGCATTGTGGTACTAGCCCATGATCCATTAGTAGCCAGAGGCTCATCCAGACCATATTAAAAATCCAAATTTTCCTTATTGGAATTGTCTACTGATTGATTTGCACTTTTTTTGTACTTAAATCAAAGATTTTCCTGATCCATACTTGTAGGTGTGCCCTTTTTGTCCCCCTCCTTCCTCCCTCCCCTTCCAGCACATAGCTGACCATCATATACATTGACAAAAATGGGAGGGGCGGAGACAAGGAGGAGAAGCCAGGAGGAGTCCAATTCTTCACATTTAAAGCTTTGATACTGCCACCCCTCCCCCTGGTCTTCTTTTTATTGTTTTTCAGCCTCTGATCCCTGAGATGCTCAGCCCGAGCTTCTGGCACACAGATACTGCTACCTTCTAATCTAGTTGTATTGCTGATTGGCTCAGATCAGAAGGGGGAGGGGTGAGGGAGCCAATGGGAACCCAACAGAAGCAGGATGCAGGTAAGGAGGTGAAGTCAGAATCACCCACATAGGAAACTGTGAGGCAAAGGAACCAACCTCTGTCCTCAACAACTGCTAGTAATTGCTGTCTGTCTCCTTTTTGGCATATACCTGGTATGAGAAACTCCAGATTAAGGGAGGGGAAAGTGTGGAAAGACAGTGATTGGAGGAGAATCATATGGACTACATAGAATTAATGGACTTTCGAAAAGATCATTTTTCACACTGAACAGCTGTATGGATCAGCCTAAGAAACATAATGGAGGTGGAGGAAGGGGAACATGGTTGTGGGTGAAAAAGTCTGTTTGCTCAGTTTTCCTGGTTTGATTTTCTGTTCCCTAATTTCTGATTAAAGCCACTTTCCCTGTCCCATGCAAGCCAATGGAGAGATAAGACTGACTTGACCAGTCTAACCCCCAGTTCAGGGACCTGATCTGCCTCCACAAGCAATTTTTTCTCTCCCTTCCCCTACAAAGATTCCACCAGTTTGGGAGATTTCCCCCCCCAAAGTAGACACTGGAGAGAGTGCAAATCACATCCTTCTTTTTCATCAGATTGGTCATATGATAAGTGAAGCTGCGAAGGTCTGTGTGTGTGTGAGAGAGTATGGTGTGGCTATCCTCATCACTGACCTGCAGTCCTTTGAGGGTTGGTGAATGCAGCTCTTAGGCCAAAATTGAATAGATTCTGGTCTGGTCATTTTTTTCATTAAGGGAAACTTTTATTTAACCCTCATACAGACTTGTGGGATACTTTTTGGCCCCAGATGCACTTTTCATTGTGTAATTTACATATAAGTAGACTTACACAGATGTCCTTCTAGGAGATTGTCACAAAGTGACACCTGTACAACATGTGATGTTCCTATATTAATGTATATATGGTAAGTGTTGGTTGTTTAGAAGATACATGGTGGGTGGAGTGAAGGAGGAGGGGGAGTGAATGGGCAGTAGAATGCTAGATGATTGGCTGAGTGTTTAAAATGGCTGAAGGTATAAAAGGAAGAGTGAGTGGAATCTAGGGGTGGATGAGGTGAAACTGAGTGGGTTGCTTGGTGGGGTTTAGAGAGTTGTTTGCCAGGAGAGAGTGGAGAAGGAGGGGGGTGGAGTTCGGATTAGTATTGAGTAAAACCATATGCTTATGTGCCTTAAGAAGAAATCTTGTTAATCTTGTTAGCTTTGTTATCTTTAATAAATACTTAATTTGGTTTACCAAAGGCCTGATCCTTGGCTGGGGTTTCACAGACCAGAAGGGAGGGTAAGGTAATGACCAAGGCTGAAGGGGAACTGTAACAAATGGTGGCAGCGGTGAAGAGAATAACAATACCAGTATTCAGAGTCTCTGGGAATACTAGTATTAGGACGTGACTGGTGGTTGCCTAGCAGGGGGATCTGTTGAGATCTGTGCTAGAGCGGGGAGAGAAACAATAAAAAAGACAGTCTGGACTGGTGGAGTCCCTGGTGGTGCCTAGTGACAGGCAGTAGCCACGCGCAGGTAGGAACCTGACAGGGAGAGCCAGGGAAGGGCGTCACACAACATCCCTAAATTTCGGCCAGTTACCACTTACTGTTTTTCTTCTGGAAACAAAAACACCACTAGGATCCAAAAATACCCCAGAAATTGTGTTGTTTACTCAGTATGTATGGAGAAGGGGCCAACATATACTGCTCAGAAAAATTCTGCCTCCTCTGAATAAGTGTTTTTTGGCTCAAAGTGCTTTGGTAGTGCCAAGCACACTTGTGATAACCAAAAAAAGGGGGGGTCTCTGGGGGACAAAGTGATCCCATCCTTCCTTTGGAAATCTCATTGAGATTCAAATATATCCCAAAGTCAGCCAGTGTTACTTTTTTGCCGGGTCGGCATGAGAGTTTACACCAAAATGCAGGCAGGAGGAGTTCTTGAGACATATCACAGAAAAGGATATTGTAGAGCTGAAAAAGATACAATGAAAAGCAACCAAAACTGATATGTGGGCTTAGAGCAACAGCCCCATGAAGGACTATAACTTTGAGGTCTTTGCAGTTCAGGGGAAAAAAGGTGAGCAAGAGTGAAGCTGAATGATGGAAGATTCAGGACAGACGAAATGAAGTCTATCCTGAATCTCCACACAGAGCACAGTTAAACTATGGAATTAACTCCCACAACAAGTAATGGCCATAAATTCTGGACTCATCTACACTGTAGTTTACTGTGTGTTTGCTACTCACATTTCCTTTTAATCTGCATGGCTCACATGATATTACCAGCAAACAGAAGCTATCACACAGTTATCTCCCTGTAAATCCATACTAACCTAATCCACTGATAAAAAGGGAAGAAAAAAGTCTTCACTCCATATCTCTCATGCTTGTAGATGCTTTGCTCTGCTGTTTTTAGGTGGGTGTGTCAATCATTCCCCTCTTCACGCCCACTATCTCATCCTCCTTTCTTTCATTTTATGTCCTGTAGGCTGACAAACAACTTCCAGTTGTTCTCCTTTGTTCTGGCCTTTTTTTATGTTGCTGCAAACAGTGCCTTATTTTTCTTTTCCCCCTAACTTGTGCGCAAAAGTATAACATTGCTTAAACAAAGATTTGTGTTTCAGCTGTATTGTACTAGTGAAAATACAAATAATTGCACTTTCAGGGTTTTTTTTTTTAATGGAACCTACCGCATCTGGTAGAACAAACTGAGCGTGCTCAGTTGCCATACAACCAGAGGGAGTGGAAATGTTAAATTAGAGGGTGTGGTCATTAGGAGACTGTGTGATTGATGCTTTCCCTCAGTGTGAATAGAAAACACCCGGTTTGAAGCTGGTATTGAGCCCTTACTGTGCACGGGGCAAATAGAAAATGGAGGTAAAAACAGCATCTTTAGTGCAAAGTAATGCTTCCATGTGGATAAGCCCTTAGAAGGCTTCAAAATAAAATTAAGTGCATGGAGAATAAGGCTAACATTGGCTGCTAGTCATGATGGCTGTATGCTCCCTCCAGCATCAGAGATAGCCTGTGTCTTAATACCAACTGCTGGGGATAACGGCAGAAGAGGGGTGTTGTGCTCATGTCCTGTTTGTGGGCTTCCCATGGGCAACAGATTGCCCACTATGTAAGAAAGAATGATAGACAAGCCTTTGGTCTGATCCAGCAGGGCTCTTCTTACCTTCTTAATAATATGGTGGAGAAAAAAGGCACAGGGTATACAGACAAATGAGATCTAAATAATATAAAATTGTTGGTCATTACTGTTTCAAACATGTTAGAACAAAAACTCAGCACATGAGATCATAATCTGGTCAAAACGAGTACATCACAATTTTGAAGACCAATTATTTTAAAACTAGTAGAATAATCCAAGAGTTACAGGTGTATAAATTTTATTAGAGTGGAGCTTTGTAATACACATCACTTTTTAATTTCCAGGTTTGGGAATTCATTAGAGGCCTATCTGAAAATGGCATGGATCTATGAAAAAGTACAATTAAGCCTCTGGCTTTACAAGATGGATGTTTATATACAGTAAGTTAAAGAAACTACTGGAAAACTGTTCTATAATCACTCTTAAAGCCATAATGGTTCCTGAAAGGATTATTCTTTATTAAATATGCAATTGGCATTTTTCATTAAACTCTGTATGGGAATTTGATAGAACTCTCTGTGAAGAAAAACATGACAAATAAAAAACATTGGACAAATGGGCCTGTATTTCCTTTCAAATGAAGCACTTCCTAGTTAATATGCCAGTGGAATTAACACTACTGAGTGGTCAATAGTCATTTATTCTTTATAATGCATCATATTCCATCAAATCATGTTCAAATCTTTTAAATCTTATTTCTACTTCTTTTCCATATAATTGTTTCAACTTCCATGAACAGGTATGTTTTATTTATTTATTTTATTTATTTATTTAAAATATTTCTAGCCCGCTCTATTTTAACCAGAAACTCAGAGCGGCGAACAACGGAGGATAAAATAGAACACAATAAAATTTACAACCTCTACATGCAATCAATATAGTTAAAAACATACAAAAAACTGCTTACAACATAATTTGTTAAAATTCCTATTCCACGTTCAATTTAAACGCAGTCTGAAAAAGGATCGTCTTAACCTGGCGGCGGAATGCCAGAAGTGAAGGAGATAACCGTACCTCCGCTGGCAAAGCATTCCAGAGTCTAGGAGCGACAACAGAAAACGCCCTATCTCTGGTTCCTGATAAATGAGCTTGTGAGACTGAAGGGATCATGAGAACTATCCTCAGAGGACCTCAAAAGATGGGAGGGTTCATAACGAAGCAACCGATCGGACAAATAGACAGGGCCCAGGCCGTGTAGGGCTTTAAAGGTTAATACCAGCACTTTGAATTGAGTCCGGAAGCAAAACGGCAGCCAATGGAGTTGTTGTAATAGGGGGGTTGTATGAGCCCGAAGGCCAGCCCCCGTCAGCATTCTCACTGCCACATGTTGAACCAGTTTAAGCTTCCGAACTGTCTTCAAAGGCAGCCCCACGTAGAGTGTGTTGCAGTAATCCAACCGGGATGTAACTAGGGCATGTGTTACTCTCGTCAGATCGGACGTTTCTAGAAATGGGCGCAGTTGGTGAACCAGTCTTAGCTGGGCAAAAGCGCTCCTGGACACCGCAGAGACCTGGGGTTCCAGGGTCAAAGCCGAGTCCAGAAGCACACCCAAACTGCGAACCTGAGTTTTTAGGGGGAGTGTAACCCCGTCCAACACAGGTAGGTTCCCTATTTCGAGGTTCGTCCCACGACTGACGCAGAGCAATTCCGTCTTGTCTGGATTTAATTTCAACTTGTTCTCCTTCATCCAATCCATCACTGAGGACAGACACTGGTTCAGGGGCTGGACGGCTTCCTTGGCATCAGGAGGAAAGGAGAAATAAAGCTGGGTATCATCTGCATATTGGTGGTATTGAACTCCAAACCTCCAGATGACCTCACCCAGCGGCTTCATATAGATATTAAATAACAAAGGAGATAAAACAGAGCCCTGTGGCACCCCACAAGTCAGGGGCCAAGGAGCTGAGCAGGAGTCTCCAAGTATTACCTTCTGAGTCCGACCCTCCAGGAAAGAGTGGAGCCAACACAAAACAGTGCCCCCTAGTCCCATCCTGGCTAGGCGGCTCAAAAGGATATTATGGTTGATAGTGTCGAAGGCCGCTGAGAGATCCAGGAGAATTAACAAGGACACACTCCCCCTGTCTAGTTCCCTGCGAAGGTCATACACCAAGGCAACCAGAGCCGTCTCAGTCCCATGGCCAGGTCTGAAACCAGATTGGAATGGATCGAGATAATCCGTTTCCTCTAGGAAACGTTGCAATTGAATGGTCACCACCCATTCCACTATTTTACTAAGAAAAGGTAGATTGGAGACTGAGAAAAGGTAGATTTATCTAGTGCTGTGCTGAAAATTTCTTCTGCATTTTTTCTGCAACTGTTCTCCAGTAATTAATGAGAAAAGAAATTGTGTCTGAAAATTATTGAAAGGGGGGGGGGAGAAAAAATGTCAGTGAAATTCTCCTGTGTGGAGCGCAGGGTTTTTCTGGTCATAGTTACCTCACTTTCAAGATGGGCAAGGGGTGTTCGTGAGTGTCCTTTCAATCATTCTGTAAACTTATCCCTCCAGTGGTCAACACTCTGCAGCCTCCCAGGGCACCTAAATTCCCTGAAAACCCCATGATGCCCTCAACTGGGTGAAACTGTAAGCATGAAAAAGGAGGCTGCCTACTATGTGCCTGACAGCTGTTCATTATTTTTTTTAAGTGAAGTCTTTTTACTTTGGGAGAAATCACTGTGGAAATATTTATTTATTTATTTATTTATTTATTTATTGTATTTGTATAGCCGAAGCTCTCTGGGCGGTTTACAGTAACGAATATGTACTTCAAAAAGCTAAAGGGAAAGCTGTTCCAGCTCCTAAATCTAAATCTTTCTCTGGTTTGGGGGCATATTCGCCTTTCTCCCAACACCCACCCTTCTGCAGACCCCCATGAAGTGCCCCTGTTTGGGCCCTACTTGACATTGGGGCTCGGATGTCAGTAGGGCCAGGGTGTTGGATGTTTCCACAGCAGCAGGGGAGGGTGGGATCCAACTTCAGATCTCACTTTCTGATGTCAGACAAGGAGCTCCAATGTGTCATATGGGCCCTGGGATGCAGGTAACTCATTCTCCTTCACAGTTTCTGATTAGTGTGCAAAGAAGGATGTCACACATCTGTTCCACAGTAAAATTGTATGTTCCTGACCAGGGCTGGCGCCAGGCATGACTGAGCCCTTGGGTGCCAGTCTGCCTTGGGCCCCTTGCTCCCAGCCCCCACTACAGACCATGCAGGACCGCTCTACCTACCTCTTCTCTCTTTCTGTGAATGCCCTGCACGCTAGGCGTGCAGGTCGCTGCCATCAACCAAGATGGCAGCAGAGGCTTCTCTAAGGGGCAGATACCCCTGATGCCATAGTCGTTGATGACACACATGTGCACTACGTTGTGTGCGTGCACATGGCTGCCATCTATAGGACGTTGGGCCCAATGTCCTGTAGGACCATGCAGAGTTGCGTAGCGGAACAGAGAGTATTGAGCGAGCTTATGTGTGTGTGTTTGAATCTTTGCTAAGATTCTACCTTCCCTGCAAATTAGTCAGACAGAGACTTTAAGCTTTAAAATAAGAAATAACTACTTTATTCTACATGTTTGATAGGACTATATTATAATAATAATAATAATAATAATAATAATAATAATAATTTATAAGTCGCCTATCTGGCCGATGGCCACTCTAGGCGACGTACAACTCAATTAAAATACATCATAATAAATACAGTACAACAGTATTTACAACAGTAAAACAGTGACAGTTCAGAGTAGCAGGCAATTAGTCAAAAAGATAAACCCTCCCCGGAAGTCCCGAAGGCCTGTCTGAAAAGCCAGGTCTTCAAGGCCTGGCGGAATACATTCAGGGAAGGGGCATGCCGAAGATCATATGGGAGGGAGTTCCAGAGAGTGGCGGCCGCCACTGAGAAGGCCCTCTCTCTAGTCCCCACCAGCCTAGCTGTTTTAGTTGGTGGGACTGAGAGAAGGCCCTGTGTGGCTGATCTTGTCAGGTGGCATAATTGGTGGCGTTGGAGGCGCTCCATCAGATAAACTGGGCCGAGACCGTGTAGGGCTTTAAAGGTTAATACCAACACCTTGAATTGGGCCCGGAAAACAACTGGGAGCCAGTGCAGATCGAACAGCACTGGGGTGATGTGCTCCCGGCGACGACAGTTTGTAAGTAGTTGAGCCGCCGCATTTTGTATCAGTTGTAGTTTCCGGACCGTTTTCAAGGGTAGCCCCATGTAGAGCGCATTACAGTAGTCCAAACGAGAGGTGACCAGGGCATGTACCACCAATGGGAGCTGATGAACAGGGAGGTAGGGTTGCAGTCTACGTATGAGGTGTAATTGATACCAAGCTGCCCTGCTAACTGCCGAGATCTGAGCCTCCATGGACAGCTTGGAATCAAGGACAACCCCTAGGCTGCGGACTTGGTCCTTTAGGGGCAGTTTCACCCCATCGAACATCAAGTCAATATCTCCCAACCTTCCCTTGTCCCCCATGAGTAGCACCTCGGTCTTATCAGGATTCAGCTTCAACCTGTTCCTTCCCATCCATCCACTCACGGATTCCAGGCACTTGGACATGGTCTCCACAGCCAACTCTGGTGAGGATTTAAACAAGAGATAGAGCTGAGTGTCATCTGCATACTGGTGACACTGCAGCCCAAATCTCCTAATGATAGTCCCCAGCGGCTTCATATAGATAATAAATAGCATGGGAGAGAGGATAGAGCCCTGTGGCACACCACAATTGAGAGGCCAAGGGTCTGAAACCTCCTCCCCCAGTGCTACTTGTTGATGCCTATTGGAGAGAAAGGAGCGGAACCACTGCAGTACAGTGCCTCCTATTCCCAGTCCCTCCAGGCGATGTAAAAGGATACTGTGGTCGACAGTATCAAAAGCCGCTGAGAGATCGAGGAGGACAAGAAAGGTGAATTCTCCCCTATCTAATGCCCTCCTCATATCATCCACCAGAGCGACCAAGGCTGTTTCAGTTCCATGTCCAGTCCTGAAACCCGATTGGTATGGATCCAAATAATCCGTTTCATCCAAGTGTGCCGACAGCTGATTAGCCACCACTCGCTCAATGACCTTGCCTAGAAATGGTAAATTTGAAATAGGGCGAAAGTTACTCAAAACTTGGGGATCCAAGGAGGGCTTCTTTAAGATGGGCTTCACGACTGCCTCCTTTAGGGCTAATGGCATCACACCCTCCTCTAGGGATGCATTAACCACCGCCTTAATCCCCTCGCCCTATTTCTCTTTGCAGCTCACAAGGAGCCACGACGGGCAAGGATCATTTAGACATGTGGTAGGCTTCACAGTTGAGAGCACCTTGTCCACATCCTCAGAAGGGAGAGGCCGAAACAGATCCCATTTAACCGGCTTGCAACTGGTCAACTCTGGTTCATCCACTGTATCCACGGCATACGGGATCAAGTTCCGTAAGTGTTCGATTTTATCAGCAAAGTGCTTTGCTAATTTGTCACAGGAGGCCTTTGACTGTTCCAAGGGTTCCTGAGCAACTGGACCGACCAGGCTTCGGACCACTTGGAACAACCTCCTGGGACAGCACTCTGCGGACGCAATGGAGGCAGCAAAGAACTTTTTCTTTTCTGCCTTCACTGCCACTTGATAGGTAGCTACTGCTACTCTAACATGTGTCCGGACATCTTCGGAACGTGATTTCCGCCACCGGCGTTCTAGTCGTCTCACCTCCCGTCTCAGATTACGCAACCGTGGTGTATACCATGGTGCTAACTGAGTTCTATTCAAGGGGAGAGGACGTTTCGGAGCCACCCGGTCCAATGACCTGGTGATTCCCTCGTTCCACTCTATTACCAGGGCATCGACCGGGCGGCCTTCAGCAGGTTCCAATTCCCCAAGCGCAGTCAGGAATCCTTCTGGATCCATCAGGCGTCTGGGGCGGACCATTCTAATAGGTCCTTTTCCCCTGCGGAGGGTGTGTAGCATCGAGAAGTCTATATTTACCAAGTAGTGATCTGACCATGACACAGGGGTGGAAGAAACCACCCCCAACTTCAGAGCACTTCCCTCCCCTCCCAGGACAAACATAAGGTCGAGAGCATGACCGGCTACATGGGTAGGCCCAATATTACTAAGGTGCAGTTCCCAGGAAGCCATGGTTTCCAAGAAATCCCGAGGGGCTCCAATGAGAGTGGTCTCGGCATGCACGTTGAAGTCACCCAGCACCAATAATTCTGGGGACAACGCCCGTACAGCCGAGACCACCTCCAGCACCTCGGCCAGGGAGTCTGCTGTGCAGCGGGGTGGGCGGTACACAAGCAGAATCCCCAAACTGCCCTTCGGGCCCAACCTCCAGTACATGCAGTCAACAAACTTGGTCCTATGAAGAGGAGGTCTGGTAAAAACTAAAGACTCCCGATAGATGACTGCCACTCCCCCTCCCCGCCTTCCTACCCTCGGCTGCTGTGCATAACGGAAACCCGGCGGGCACATGGCCTCAAGAATGGGGGCTGAGGCATCATCCAGCCAGGTCTCCGTAATACATGCCAGGTCTGCCCGCTCATCCAGGATAATATCATGGATGTGTGATGTTTTTTGTACTACAGACCTGGCATTACACAACAGCAGTCGAAGGTCGGTAGGAATCCTGCATCCCCCAGTTGTCATCTGGTTCTGGACAGACCCGGAACATGGGATGGGTATTAAGCATCTATCCCCAGTTCTCCTAATCTGGCCTGGTCTGCCAGCAGTGCCATTCCAGCATCTGCCGCCCACTTTTTCTATAGTTTGGCCCCTCACCCTCCCTGTCACATCCCCCGCCGGTTTGCACATGCCCCTATCCCCGACCGCCGATCAGACAGGCCACCCACCCTAAAGCAATAATAAACCGGAGACCCGCCTCTATCACACTCTGCAACTGTCAAATTAATTTAACTCAAATTAAAATTAAAATCAGTGCAATTTCCATCACATCCACACATCCACACATCCATGCACACCCCACAATCAGAAGTCAACATAAGATTCCTTTTCTACAATCAACAGTGCTTATAGATGGAACTCGCATGTAGAATATAATCAGAGCTGTGATGAACTCAGAGCCAAGCCCACAGCAACGGGAGCTGGAGACAGCGATGATACAGCAGCTGGTAGCAAAATAGCAGCTTCTATACAGTCAATAAGCAAGGGCAGAAGTCCACATTCCAATAGCAATAGCAACCGCAGTCCAGTAGATGGCAGACGACAGCAACAGCAGTCACAGTAACAGGGCAGCAACGGCCCAAAACAACACAAGGACCGCAGTCCCCTGCACCAGGCAAGATCGCGGCGCCCAGAGCCAACAGCGATCCAAGGCCGCAGCGCCGGAACGCCGCAGTCATCCAACGCGCCCGGCCACAACGAAACAGCAGCCCAAGAGCAACAGAACAGCGGCGGCTCCACCCGAACAGCAACCGTCAGCGAAGGTTCAGGGCAACGCAGGCCACAGCAGACCAGCGGCATCCAAGCCCAAGCAACGATGGCGGTCCGAGAGGGCCGACGGGCTCAGCACGGCACGGCGCAGCACGGCGCGACCATCCACATTCAGCCGCAACGACAAGGCAGCAGTAGCAATCCAGCAATCCAGCAGCGACAGTCCAATCCGGGGGTCCCAGGGCGCGGCGCCGCAAGCCTCCGCGCCCGACCACAACAACAGAGTGGCAGCACCCGAAGCCGCGGCGCCAGAGGCCGCAAGAAGGAGCACGGTGCCCAGCCAAGACAGCAATGACCAACAAGGACCACACACTCACACCCGCACCAGCAGACAACGGCATCAGTAGCACAGGTATAGTGGGGTGGTAGGTGGTAGGTGGTAGGAAGAGGTGTTTAAATATGTTAAATGCTAAGCTAAGCGGCGGAGGAACTCCAATCCACATCCTCCTACTCCGCCGTATCTACTCCGTATCTAGCTAACTAGCTAAGTTGGAGCAACGAGCACTGAGCCCAGTACTCGCCCTCATGCTGGATGACAGGGAGAGACAAAGGAAAGATGTCTGCTCCCCTCTTGAGAAAGAAGAAGACTGGGAAGGAGGGAAGGAACTGGGATCAACATCCTTTGCATATCAGTCTAGCAGGAAGGAAGAGACAGCAGGAGATCAAAGAGATAGGTATAGCCTTGCAACCAAGAGGTCTCCTCTCTAGCTACCCTTTTTAACCCCATGCAGCCTCAACCCACAAGTTGGAGTTGAACCTCATACATTCCAACACTATCAATCAAAATGGCGGTAGGAGCATTAGCCCCTTAGAGAAGCCTCTGCTGTTATCTTGGTTGATGGCAGCTGCACACACAGCACGCAGGGCATTCACAGAAAGGGAGGAGAGGTAGGTGGAGCAGGTGGGTACCGCAGGCCCGCATGGTCTGTAGGGGAGTCTGGGCGCTCCATCTCTGTGATCTGCAGCAGGGTCGGAAGTCAACCCTGCCGAGGATTGTGGAAGGGGAGCGCTACCCCCACATCGTAAGGAGGAGCCCTTCAGGGGCCCCTCTGGGCCACAGAGGCCCTCGGTCAGGGCCAGATCTGGCCGCCCTTTGGTGCCGGCTCTGCTCCTGACACAGGTACAGGATATACAGGGGAGACGTATGGCCTGACTTGCACTGCTTACATTAACTGAAAGTATGGAATATAGATGCATAAGTTTCTTGTGGCTCCTTGAGTCAGTGCTTCTGCTACAACATGTGAAGCTGCCTGAGCAAGTATTTAGTGTGGAGCTTTATGTCACAAATTGCTTTACTAAAATAAATAATATTTATTACAAACAACATGCAAACAACCTGATCTAGGCAATTGAGGCTGCAATCTGAAACTTACTTACATGGAACTAAGTCCTATTGAATTTAGTACAACTTACTTATGAGTATACATGGTTAAGATTGCACAGTTAATTGTTAAAATCCAAAGTGTGCTTTATTTATAGTTTAAAAAAAGAGGACAGGATGTAATAAAATACATCATAGCAAACAAATATAAACCTGTACATTTTCTATACTTTTTATTGCTTATTGATAAAGGCTATTAAGTGTGTGGGGATAGTTGTGATTACAGAGGCATTTTAGGCAAAGGGGGGGAAATGCCAAAATGAAGCTAATTATATAAGCCTTGAAAGAGAACTATTACAAAGTAGAAATCATTAACTTGGGTGATCTATTAGGTTCCCTGTTATTTTAGCACTTCAGTACCTTAAGTATGACTAGCTGCCCAGTACAATGATATTATTAATAGTAAAATAATATTTATTTATTTATTTATTTTATAATTATTTACTGTTGCCATATTTATCCAAAACGTTTTGACAGGAAAGCCTCAATTCCAACTGTTTATAATTCTTTATCAAACTGCTGTAACCATGTTAATGTGCTGTGGGATAACTGTTCCTTAATGACTATTAAGAAGCATCATCCGGGTGACTATTGTTTCAGCAATTCTATTGAGTTGAGCAAATTAACATCAGTGGCATTTGCATAGTTCAGTGGAACAGGAAAAAAAAACATAGCAGCAGCAGCAGCAGCAGTCTGAATGGATATCTCATAATAAACTCACAGTATATTTGCTGTTTGCACTTCCTGCTCAGCAATTGAGGTGGTCCCTAAAGACAAAACAGACTGAAGATTGGTCCAACAACTCTATAAGGGAAGTCTCAAGACTCTTGTCAACCTAGCTGTCTAAATTACTTAAACAGGACTCAAAGGAATTTAAAGGGGACAAACGACATGACAAACAATTATATTCTAACACACTATTTATAACAATGCCCTTTCAGATTATTGTTCCACCCAGACTGTCACATCGCTGTAATCCAGTGGATGAATCTAGGGATTTACCAATAAAATTGTGCACAGCTTGTAGGCATTTTTTAAAAGAAAGTAAGAAAGAAAGAGCTGACATTCAGGAAATATAGAGCATCTCAAGGATAAATTCTGCTGGGATGAACTTAATTTATCAGTGTCAATAACAACGGTGAACACATCGCAAGAATGCATGCATATTAATTGAAAATAATTCAGATTAAATCACTGCAGTTTGACATTTTGAGATAGGCACTTTATCTTTTCAAGAAAGAGAGCACTATAAAATCTTTAATCTGAAAACACATCTTAATTGCATGTTATCACCTCCTAATTGCTTCTATATTATATTAAACATTTTGCTAATTACTAGCTTGATCATGGTGTAAATAGCTCCAGGCTAGGGTTTTGCATCCAGCTGCAGACAACTGGGCACAATGGGGCCCAGAATAAGACTTGATGATTTGGTGTTGAGTCATGGGCTTACCATCATTATTGGTAGCTACGTACCTCCCAAGTTCCCATGTGAGATAAAGAGAAAGAGGCAATCATGTAAATCAGAAACTGGGTTGCTTTGCAGATGCTCTATTTTTAATTTTTGTTATTCCTTTCTAGCATTTCTAGGAGGAGACAAAAGTGGTCTCTTATTGCCTGTAATCTTCTGATAAGAGACCTAAGTGCAAAGGCCAATGGTACCCAACAAGATGTTTGAAAATGGACAGCTGAAGATGTAACCTATCTCTGAACTGGAGGAGTCCTCCATGTTCAAACACAGTATCCCTCCAAATACCACAGGTTAGGGAGTTGGTACATACAGCATTTGCTGCCCTGGGCTTCTTTTGGGAGGAAGGGTGGGATTTAAATTTAATAAAAATAAGCAAACACCATCCAGAGACTGCTGTAGGTTTCTTGAGAGTATTTAGCTGGCCGCTATTAGAAACAAGATCCTATATTAGATGGGCCCTTGGTCTGATCTGGCAAGGCTTTTATGTTCTTACTTGCCTAATCTATAGCCTGATCATATGCATATTTACTTAGTGTGCATCCTATTTTCATCATCATCCCGTTTATGGAATTGTCTTCCAGTACAGGTCTGGCTATTCTCCACTCTGCTCATTTAGGCTTCAACTTTAAATATAAACAAGTATAGAGCAAGCAATACAAAACAGTTCTAGGTTTCTTTCACTGATATCCAGAGCCACACAACTTGCTGTTCGAGTTCAGGTGAGATTCCTCGTGACTTCAAGTGCATTACCACTACACAATAATCAGCTTCATATTCTCAGAATTTTTTTCCCGCATAGAAGCCTACACCAGAAGATTCCGCCCTATCAGCTCCACTATGCAAGAGAATTCAAGTGGCATAAATAACCCTATGTTGGGCTTAGCTCATGGTGCTGCAAATTTTGAGAACAGTGAATTTTACACTGAATGCCACGAATTCTGAATTTTATCAAGAAATTTTGGCAGCTTTTCTAAAATGTACAGTTCCCTTTCATCAAATCCACTAAACAATCATCCATTGTGTGACAATAATGATAATTCTATGATACTTATATTCTTGCTGTATATTCACATCTCTGTGTTTGAAGCTATCTCGTGTAATCTTGTCCAATTCCATGAGACAGCTTTGTGCACTAAATCCAGTCATGAGAACACAGTAAGTACTATGAATCCCACATGACTTCAGTGAACCAAATACACCTTGCATCATATGTCATATGCATGTGCCAGCCCACAACTAGGTTTTCTGTATTTGATAAGTACTACAAATCCCATGCAGCAGTGTAGATCTGATACACCACATACACATGTGTAAAATATGCAGTGGTGCAATGATAGATATGATGAATTCCATTATGAACCTGAAAATCCTGAACTGAACTACTGTATGAATGTTCCCCCATCCCCACCCCCAGGGAGACTGAAAACAGGACAACCCCTGGCATTTCCCCTGTTGTCTCATATTCTCAGCTCACTGAGGCTTGATTCATGTGTAGCATGATAGATACTTCCAAGCAGTCCTGCTCCATACCACACCAATAATCAAACGAGAAGGGCTGTATAGGTCAAGCAAATGATCTTCTTGCTTCCTATACCCACAGCATCATTAGCTCCTAGAAGAATCAGTGATGGCGTAAGAAACAAAATACCATAAATCAAACAAGTGTTCCCTGAGATCGATTTGCAATCCATGCAGAACCAGCTTTAAGGCTAAGCAGCAATGAATGAATCAGACCTGTATTGTGCTGTGCTGACTGAGCAACTCCTCCAGCTGCAAACAGCAACAGTGAGGTACAGAAGGGGATCTAACTGAAACATGTAAAACAGACACTAATCACTTTAATGATATCTAATACCTGAGCAAGCATCATCCTGACAGTAAATAGCTTTCTCAAAGAGACTGTGTGGCAATTAGGGATGGGGGAGAAATTCAATTCACATTTAAAGGCGAATCTACTTAATTTGCACTTTCCAAAACAATATAACTGAAATGCAGCCATCCTTCTTTGAAAGTCACACTTTTCCAAATTGTGCAGTACAGTTTTCCAGTGAAGTATGTGTACAGAAGTGCATTTCACTGGGGAAAAGAGTGAATAAAAGTGCATCTATTCATGAAAATTACATACAGAAATGCATCCTATTGGGGGAAACTGCTTTGCAAAAATGTGTATATTAGGTAAAGTCACTGACAAAAAGGTGTATATTAGGAGAAATTCACTGGTTTGTTTTTTTAAAAAATGCAAACTGATGTGGAAATGTGGAGAACTGAACTAAAGACTGGAAAAATGAGAAATGGAGAGAAACTGATATTGATAGATTTGCCCATCCCTAACGGCAATGGTGTTTTGCTGTTTCATTTCTAGAACTCAGTTTCCTGTTCTTTCTCCCTGTGTTTTCGATTGTGTCCAAATCTCTTTTTCTAACAGATCTGGGCCTCACTCTTGGTTTACTAACAACTCATCATGCTGCTGCTTATCTCTCCTCTAGCAGTCCAGAGCTTGGAAAAGTTACTTTTTTGAACTACAACTCCCATCAGCCCCAGCCAGCATGGCCACTGGATTGGGCTGATGGGAGTTGTAGTTCAAAAAAGTAACTTTTCCAAGCTCTGAAGTACCCTCTAAAACCCAATCACTGGTTTCTTTTCAAGTCATTATTCACTAATAGGCAAAAAACCCCTTGTGGTTTAAGAACATACCTATAGCCCACATATATTTCTATCAAACTTTTAAAAGCAGGGAAATTGGGCAGCTATAGTGAATGCACCAGGGGAGCAGGAGACCTGACCTCCTCTGAGATATTGTACTGCCCTACAAATTTGTCAAAATGCAAACACAATTTGGGTTGGTCTTTCACAATCCAATCCACTTCCTGTGTAGCTTGGAAGAATTTGGTAACATGTGCCTCTGAACATATGATGAGTAGGAGACATATATACTTCTCTAGGGAGGGAATTCCAAAAGCAGAGGCCACTATCAAAACAGCCTTATCTCTGGTACTCATCAATGTAACAGATCTTGATGCCAGGCCCAATAATTGGGCTTCTGAGGCTAATCTCAAGACCCAGAGAGATTCATATGGGTGCAGGCAGTCCTCTAAATAAAGATTCAAAACCTTATTGGCCAAGAAGTAGATTGGGTGTCCTTGAGTAGTACTGTAGTACTGTTCACTTGAGCTCCATCCATGTGTACATGTGATACATAAAAGGGCCATAGGACCTAACATCATGTGCCCTGCTGGCCTCCCTAGCATCAGCATGTTCAGTGCAACATTTGAAAGGACAGACTATGTGCATAGAGCCTGTATGTCTGTAGACTTTTTCTGTGATTAGGAACCCCCATTATGCAATCCCCACAGATCACAAGGAGAGCCTACATGTGTACAGGTGTATGCATGTAGCTCCCCTCTGAAAGATTGTTGAGGAAATGGGGCCAGTGGGGTGGGGGCGGAGTTAGGACCAGAGGCACAACCTGATTTCCCCTCCATGCACTGGATATATGCACAGTAAGGGCATTAAGATCAACAAATGGAATCTGGCTAGTTTTTCCATGGCCTAATGACTGTAGCCTTGCAGTGATGCAGAGGCAGGCTTTTTCATTGGTTGCACCAGTGCTATGGAATGCACTCCCTGCTGAAGTATGAAAGGCTCCATTGGTTCCATTCCTCCAGTTTTTGAAGATGCACCTGTTTACACAGGCATTCCCTTGATACAGCAACCTGATTCTCCAGTCTAACTGATGTGTTGTTTTAATGGGATTGTTTTACTGCATATTTTAATTACAGATGTTTATATTTTAATGTGATTTTTATACTTGTACACTGCTTAGAAGGCTATTTTGGCATGACACAGTATATAAATTAATGCATTGATGATGATGATGATGATAATACATGCAGGGGTGAGCAGACACCCCATATCTCTCAGCCTAATCTAATTCACAGGTTGCAAAAATATCATAGGATAGCCCCATATATTCTGCTCTACTCTCATCGTGGATACAGGCGTGCCAATTAAATAAGTGGCCTTACACAGAGATGCGGGACTAAGGGGGGAATGGCCACACTGCCATCAAAACAGTAACCAGTCAAGCACAGATCCATTCAGCCAACATATCCTAAATCACACGCGTTCTCCCTATATCATCCCATCCCACTTCATTGTCCTCTTCTTCTAATGAACTCAGAGGTCTTCTATTCTTTTCCACTAGTCATGCATGAGGAGCAGAAGTTGCCACTGACCAGTCTACAGTGGCACCTGGGTCTTTCACAAGTTGTATCAGTCAGCCAATTACTCCTCCTAATGGGGGTTTCCATTGCAGTTGTCAAAAAGAGACAAACGTGCCATTGATTTTAGTGAAAGGAACAGGCATTTTTGCTTACTCATGCCTGCCCAGAGTTTTCTAGGCAACAGTTTTGTTCAATTCAAAAGACAGATTCCAAACTTAATGGCCATTAGCTCACAAGTTTCTAAAATAATCATAAACTGCTTCATAACTAAGAAGGAAAAAAAAACTTCTGAGTAGAATGAAAGCTTCATTAGTAAAAATGAACTAATCATAGCTCTCCAAGGGAAAATTCTTTCTGTTCAGCGAACATTAGCCCCCGTTGCTGCACATACTTAATATAATTTATATTATTGTTTAAATACTACATAAATTTTAGATACTTTTCAAATGAGTTAATGGGCCATACTTTACAGTTTCAGTAGCATTTGGGTCATGAATTACTGTCTATTGTGATAACATATTTAAATCTGAATGAGAAAACAAAAAACAAAAAAACCCAAGAAAAAATAGTGCTTGAATACAGCATGGGTTTTAATTCCTCCCACTACTTTGCTGTAGTGGATCCTTAACTTTGCTTTTGCCCTCATTGTTGCATGGTTGAAGGATATCTCCTCCATGTACTCAATATCTTATATATTAAAGAAAAGGACAAGAAAAGTCAATCTTGAAGCAGAGTTCATTCCCAGCATTCCTTTCCCCAAGAGTGTTTCCTGCAAGCCTTCTGTATATTTGTCTTCAATGATAGCAAAGTTCTATGACCCCCCACTTTAGTACAGAAGCAAACAGAATCCAGGTACGACTAAGCTTGTGACAGTCAAAAGCCCTGTTCAGGCATAGGGATGGATGACCCTGTCGCTTTCTCATTTTTTCCTGTGTTACATTTTGTTCTCCACATTTCCACAACAGTTAGCAATTCCTTTTAAAAAAAAGCCCTTATAAAAATGTGTCAGCATTTTAGTGAGAATTTCTCCTGATGTACTCATTTGTGTATGCAATTTTCCATGATATACACATTTTTTCAACAATTTCCCCATAGATAGTGCATTGTTGCACAAATTGTTTGGCTGGAGAACTGCACTGCAAAATCCAGAGAAGTGCCATTTTGGAAGGATAGCTGTGCTTCAGTCTGCGCATTGTTTGAGGAAGTGAGAATTAATTATTGCATTAAAATGCAAACCAAACCAACACACACACACCCCACAATACCTACTCCGGCATTCATCCTGATATGGGAAGGCTCAATGTGTGGAGGAAGCAGAGCTTGGAAAAGTTTCTTTTTTGAACTACAACTGCCATCAGCCCAATCCAGTGGCCATGCTGGCTGGGGCTGATGGGAGTTGTAGTTTAAAAAAGAAACTTTTCCAAGTTCTGGGAGGAAGGCCAGTGCATATGTGCCGCCCAACATTCCCTATGAGCTGGCTGTGACCCCTCATCCCTGAACCTTTCTGTGTTTAGTGTGAAGATCTGAAGGGGCTTCTAACCAAGTTCAGCTGAATGTGCCTAGAACCTTCCCTGCCATCAAGAGCCTTGCACTATCCATGTCATACCCCCACTGAGTCCTTTAGGAAGCTTGCAATGGAACACATGAGTCATCCAAGAGTCCTGGAGTGAAACGTGATGCCCCTGGAGTTCCTCCTCCCTCTCCTTCCAAGGAACCATGCAGGATTAAAGGCTGGCTGGCTGTGTTTCTTTCCTGAAACTGGTGGGATGGTGTGTTAAGTCTGTAAAAGTGAGAAGGCGGGTGGGGGGAGAAAGAGAATGTGGTAACTCTCCCACTGCTGGGCTTGTTTTTGCCCAGGTGCAAGCCCAAGATCTTGTGATGTCATTGGCCAGGTCAGCTCTTTGTCCTTTGACATACAGCCCAAACGCTCTGCTCAGCCCACTGCACGGGGCAAGGAAAAGGGGAGGAGCACCGCAAAACATCCCAGCCTAGGCTTGTCAAAGGTGCACAATTCCTACTCAGTTGTTGCTGTTCTTGTTAAGAAAACCCAAGCAAGAGTGATGTACAACAAATGCAGGAGCAGCTGTACAACTGAACACCTGTGGACAGAAAAATGGCAAAAAAATCATACCCCGCTTGGTACTTTGGATGCATGCACAGTGAGGTGTAACCAGTAGTGGGTGGGTAGCATAAAGAAAGGGGAGGGTCTGTGCATGAACAAAATAGGCACTTCCAGAAATGCACTGTCCACTGATAAAAATGGAATGAGAAGGAAAAGAAACTGGTAGAAGGGTTCCATGTGGAAGTGCCCTAAAGCTATAAACCTGTGTGCGCTTAACTGAGAGTAAACCTCAATGAACTCAGAGTGACTCAGTGTCTGAGTACATAGGTGAAGGATTAGGCTATAAGTGTGTTATTTTGTATACTGCTCATCTTGGATTTTTACTGTACAAATAAAAACTTGTATGCAAAAGATTAATGAGTTTAATACAATTTGTTACCAACCATTGAGTACAATTCACTGGGAAGTTTTCCTGGGCCTGGTCCATCAAAATGAATGGAAACTACTATATTTCATTTTAGTATCTAAGATATATTTATGTGGTATATAGGGGCAGCCTGATGGGACCATGTGTTACCAGTCCTAAAAGTGCTGCACTGGCTCCCAGTGAGCTACTAGGCCCAATTCAAGGTGTTACTACTAGCATATAAAGCCCTATTTGGCTTGGGACTCAAGTATCTAAAAGAGGTCCTTCCTCGGTATTAATGATCTCAAACCCGACAATCAGCAGGCAAGACCTTGTTGCTGGTGCCACCACTGAGGGCTGTCTGGTTGGTACAGGCCCATGACAGGGCCTTTTCAGTGGTGGCTCCCCATTTGTAGAACACCCTCCTCAGTGAGGTGTGTCTGTCTCTGTCTCTGTTGACTTTCAGGAAGAATTTGAAAACATTCCTGTTTATCCATGGCTGAAGGGACTGTTCCTGGCAACCCCAAGATCACTGATAAAAGAATGCTTTTTAACTGTAATTGTGTTTTAGAATGTTTTTTAACCATTTTTAGAATGCTTTTCTTTTTCATATTAAATTGTTATATTTGCCATCCTGGGTACCTTTGGGAGGAAGGACGGGATGTAAAACTGGCTGTTGTTGAGTGGTTTGGAACCAACTCACTTAGAGTATGAACTGGTTCTTGTGCTTTACTCATGAGGTTTTCTTTTTCATGGACTTCAGTTTTATAAAGTTTTTTTTAAAAAAAACAAAACCTTAGCTATTAGATTTTTATTTCTTTCCTTATGTAGCTCTGTCATGGCACTCTATGGGACATAATGATTCCTACACATAGATTGAATGGATTTGTACCTATGCATGTACAAGTTTGCTTCCTTCTTAACAACTGGTAACCTGATATAAGTGGTATATTTACTTTAATGTGAGTTGCTACATGATTATTTTCAGTGATTTGAGCAAGAATATATAAGAGTATATTTTTTTTAAGTATTCCAAATGTTACCAGGCTTTTATTTGTTTATTTTGCAGTTACCTGCAGGTGCGGCTTTCCTTTTACATCACTGTACAATTTCCTCCTGAAGACCCTTTGAGGTTGAAACACATTCAGGGCCTTGATGTCTTTTCTTTTACAGCATATATGCACCATCCTGTTATATTGTCAGGTTCATTAATATTATTTATTGTATATTGATATTTTGGTTTAGTATATATATTTAGTTTATTAAATTACACTATATTTTTACATACAGACCCACCTTTATTTCTTTTTCATGCAGCAATGGAGAGAGACAAGATGACTGTAAAACAACCATGATTATATAGTGTACAGTTAACCAACAAATATAAGCAGACCATATCTCTTTGCTATTTTCCAGTTGTGTGATTTGGGTTCTCGTTGCTATAGAGGGAAGAATGGGAAACATGTGTCTCTCCAAATGTTGTTGAACTCCACCTCCTATCAGTCCCGGACAGCATAGCCAATAATCAACTATGGTGGGAGTTGTAGTCCAAGAACATCTGGAGGGCCAAATGTTACTACAGAGTTGGCATTCAAGAACATCTGGAAGGCCAGAGCCTTGCTATAGGCCCTCTAGAAGTTGGTCTTAGTGTAAAAGCGTAGAATAACCACAGTACTGTGCAAGAACACATTACTTCAAGAGCAGCTGTGTCCTTGTACAGCCATCATTCCTTTCAATTGGTCTTGCACAAAAACATATCTGGTGCATTTTACAACTTTCATTGCCTAATCTACTAGAACCTCAGAATAGATGAATTGATTTTCAACCACTCCAAAACCATTACTCTATGCAAATAGCTAAACCGAGAGCCAAACATTGTCCTCATAAGCCTTCCTGTTGCAGGCCACCTGTTTCAATTTCATTAATTTATTGTCCAATCCATAATTTGCATGGGAGCATTAAATTACACTGAAAGCAGAGGTTTAAATACTGTACACTTTGGGGCTTGTTATCTCCTCAGCAACCATGTGGAAGGATTAACTTAATTCTAACATTTACAAGGAAGAATTTCCTGATAGCAAGTTTATTAATGACAACCAACATGTCTCGATGCATTTTACCTAGCCATATGCTGCTGCTTATGAAACCTGGAGCCCCCACTTCACACAATATAGAATACCTAACTAATGTTGAAAATCCTTGCTTAAAAACCTAATTGAAGGGAAAACCCTCTCAACCATACAAAAGGCATTATTGCCGGAGATTAAACTGCTTGATGCTATGTATTGTTCTAGTGGTAGTAAGGAGGGAATATTAATTGAGATGTTCCATGGATTACAGTGTGTATTCCACAGTGGTTCACATGTTTCCTGGTGGTCTTTCCAACAGGAACAGCACAAATGAGGGGGAATAAGATGGAGCATTTGAAACCTTACTAGTTAAGTCATTGTTCTGCTTTGCACAAAAAGGTAATGCTTGGTTGGTTTGCTTTATTTCTCCATTGTTCTGGGTCGGGATTTTTTTTCTTCTCTTGCTCACCCTAATCTCTGCCATTTCCTCTGTGAGTCAGCAGCAGCTGGACCCAGTAAGACCACAGGAATTGACTCTTGGTAAAGAGCTCTAATGGAGCTATTACTCAAGTTCAAATCTTTGTAAATCTAATCAGACTCTTGAGTCACACAGATGGAGAAAAGACAAGTGCTTCATTTTACATAATTGCTTTAAGTTACAAGCATGTCTTTGTCATATAAAGGGGAGTACCTGGACATATAGCTGCTGTATAGACAGATAGATAGACAGATAGATAGACAGACAGACAGACAGACAGACGGACAGACGGACGGACGGACGGATGGATGGATAGATATTAGGGCTGTGCACCAGCTCTGGCAGAACCCTGGATCGCGAACCGAATTGGGCCAGGCTGATTCAAGTCGACCTGGGAGGCAACCTCAGATCACCTGGGACAGATTGGGCCCACCTAGAGCAGCGAGGAGATGGGGGAGGAGATGCAATCAGGCAGCCAATATGCATCTCCTCTCTCTCCCCATCCACAGCCACATGTTTAAGCCCTAATGAAACATGTGGTCAGGAGAGAAGTGAGGGAGAAGCAGATATACACAGGCTCCCTCCACTCCTGACCACATGTTTCATTAGGGTTTATAACTCCAATTCACTTAATTGTTAATGGACTGCCTTCAAGTTGATCCCGACTTATGGCGACCCTACGAATAGAGTTTTCATGGTAAGCAGTATTCAGAGGGGGTTTACCATTGCCTTCCTCTGAGGCTGAGAGGCAGTGACTGGCCCAAGGTCACCCAGTGAGGTGTATATTAGGAGAAATGCACTGATATATTTTTTTAAAAAAATACGAACTGATCTGGAAATGTGGAGAACTGAACTTAAGGCTGGAAAAATGGGAAGTGGAGAGAAACTGATATTGATAGATTTGCCCATCCCTAACGGCAATGGTGTTTTGCTGTGTTTCATTTCTAGAACTCAGTTTCCTGTTCTTTCTCCCTGTGTTTTCACCGGTATTGTGTCCAAATCTCTTTTTCTAACAGATCTGGGCCTTACTCTTGGTTTACTAACCATTCATCATGCTGCTGCTTATCTCTCCTCTAGCAGTATCAGTACCCTCTAAAACCCAATCACTGGTTTCTTTTCAAGTCGTTATTCACCATATATTTACTAATAGACAAAAAAACCCTTGTGGTTTAAGAACGTACCTATAGCCAACAGATATTTCTATTAAACTTTAAAAAGCAGTGAAATTGGGCAGCTATAGTGAATGCATCAGGGGAGCAGGAGACCTGACCTCCTCTCTGAGATATTGTACTGCCCTACAAACAGTCAAAATGCAAACACAATTTGGGTTGGTCGTTCACAGTCCAATCCACTTCCTGTGTAGCTTGGAAGAATTTGGTAACTGTGCCTCAGCATATGGTGAGCTTGAGGTAAGAAATGGGATCCTGTGCAGATTTGCTGAAAACAGATTGATTTTCATGCTTATTGACTCCAATGGGATTTACTCCCTTGCAGTCGTGCTTAGCATAGGTGAAATAAACCACGAGGGGATGGGGAGAGGAGGAAGAGAAAGGGCAGGGGTAAGGGAGGAGGAGGAACGGCAGAGGGGAGGAGAAGTATGGGAGCAGGCAGGAGGGAGAAGGGAGGAGGACGGGAGGTTTGATTATTTGCATGCTTATTGGGTTCAGTGGGATTTATTCCATGCAATCATGGTTAGGATAGGTGAAACTGACCATTGGAGAGGAGAAGAGGGAGGGGGGCTGAAGTGGGCAGGGGAGGAGGAAGAAAGAAGAGGGGAGGAGGAAGGGAGAGGAGAAGGGATGAGGGGAGGGGAAGGAGAGAGGGGGAAAGGCAGGTCTGACCATTTGCATGCTTATTGAGTTCAATGGGATTTACTCCCATGCTATCATGCTTAGAATGGGTAAACTGACCATGGAGAAGTGGGGGGGGAGGACATGAGAGGGAAGAAGGAATGGAGGGGAAGGATGGGGAGGGGGAAGAAGGGGAAGGGGATTGGAAGGGGATGGGGAGGGAGGGCAAAGGAAGGGGGAGAGAAGGGGCAAAAGGGAGGAATTAGGAGGGAGGAGGTGTGGAGGGCAGGTTTGATCATTTGATTGCTTTTTGATTTCAATGGGATTTATTTCTGTGCAATCATGTTTAGGATAGGTGAAACTGACCTGGGGAGGGGCAGGTAGGGGAGGAGGGGGAGGGGAGGGGAGATAAGGTGGGTGGGCACTGGGCAGAGGGGAGGCCCCTTTCCTTTCCAAAAGGAAAACACTGTGAACAGTATCATTGCTTTTCAACGTTTCCCCCACCTTTTTAGTCTACAGCAGGCACATGTAGCCTCCCACCCAAATTTAAACCAAAGCTGTTCCTGGCCACACCCACACCAGACCTTTATTTCACTTTAGACAGTCATGGTGTCTCCCAAAGAATCCTGGGAAATGTAGTTTGTGAGGGTGCTGAGAGTTGCTAGGAGAGGCCCTATTCCCCTCACAGAGCTACAATCCTCAGAAGAGAGGCTGACTGTTAAACCACTCTGGCCACTGGAGCTCTGTCAGGGGAATAGGAGTCTCCTAACAATTCTCAGCACTCTTCAGAAACTACACTTCCCAGGATTCTTTGGGGGAAGCCACGACTGTCTAAAGTGAAATAAAGGTCTGGTGTGGGTGTGGCCACCTGATTAGCCCATCCAAACAGCTGTGAGTCTGCGTTTTCGAACACTGACAATTAGTTCTTACTGAGCATGCCCTACACTATAATAGACTTCAATGTTAAACTTCTTAAATAACTTAAAAATCAGCCAAGCATTTTTTTAATTTTTAAACTGCAGAAGATGAAGGTACGGAGCAAGGCCAGTAATGGGATTACAGGTGTTCTGTGAACATGGCTGATTTTTAATTAATTTCAACATATTATGAGAACTCTGACAGAAAAAAGTCCAAAAGGGGTCTGGATTTTTTCCCTCTTGTTTTACACTTTGAACTCTCGATTCTCTCTGACTATTTTGTGTATCACCATGAAAACTTAGAGGGTTGTTAAGCTGAGTTCAGGACTATAAGCTTTGTACGGTTTTGTTTTGAAATGAGGTTATGGGAAGCAGCAAAATGGCATGGGGTATTTTCAATTTAACATCGCAGAATACGAAAAATCCATGCTGCCTATGGTATACAGCCACTCTCATGGCTGTATAATACTACACAAGGCCCCTGGTTCTGTTCAGAGCCCATATCTGGGTTGGTTCAGCTCCACATTGTCCCACATCAGATCAGGGCTACTCCAAAGCCCCAAATAAGATGAGAGGGAATGTGTACAGCCTTAATAAACACACGTGCTCAGAGGCTCAGATCTCGTTCAAGACCTCAGGTCTAGATTCTAAGCCTTTTTTCCTTTGGTCCCATCTGCACTGTTTATTTATTCTAAAATTTATATCCTTTCCAAAGGGAGCCCATGGCAGCAAATAAATGATAAATCACTAAAAAATCTTTAAAATGTAAACTATATAAAGCGTCATCATACCACTTTAAACAGTCATGGCTTCCCCCAAAGAATCTTGGGAACTGTAGTTTGTTAAGGATGCTGAGAGTTGCTAGGAGATCCCTACCCCTCAGACAGCTACAATTCCCAGAGTTCCCTGGGAAAAAGGATTGGCTGTTAAACCACACTGGGAACTGTAATGCTGTGAGGGGATAATGGCCTCCTAACAACTCTCAGCACTCATAACAAACTACAGTTCCTGGATGCTTTGGGGGAAGCCATGACTGTTTAAAGTAGTACGATACTGCTTTAAATGTATAGTGCAGATGGGGTCTTGGAACGAAGTCCCTCAGTGTTTAGTGGGATTCACTCACTAATATGTTTGGGAATGTGTTTGGGAATGCAGCAGCTATCACTGAGACTCACTCACTGACAGAGGTATTAAAAAGGGTAGGGTACTCTTCATGTCTTTGAGCGCCAATGCTTGGTATGGATGTACTTTATTATTTATTTATTGCATACATAGGACCAAATGTTGGGCCGTGATAGTTCAGTTTGCATCTTCACACATTTTAATCGGGCTTGGCTTGCACTGGGGGAAGGAATGCAAGCTATATTTTCCGAATCATTTATACTTTTAAGAATCTGTGTTGTACTGGCTGCATAAGCACTGCCTACCAGAAGCGGACAGTGGGGAAGAGCTGCATTGCTAGCCTCCTGGCATCTACTTACCAGGAGGGAGAGGGAGAAGTTGCATGAAGGTTGGTGCAGTGCAGGTGCAGTGACTGGAGTAGCAGATTGGCTCAAACGCACTACACCAACCTTCCTACCTCCTTGCCCCTCTCGCTCCTGGTAAGCGACAGTGACCCTGCTGCCAGGAAACTAGCATTGCAGCTTTTCTCCTCCTGGTTGGCCACTTCTTCTGCCTAGGCAGTGGATCCCAGCTATAACCATGCCTACATCTGTAGAACAGCTGTTGCTGATGATGAAAAATCTGGGACTGGCATGTCCCTGCATGCATTCACATATGTACATTCATGCACGTGCACACACAAACACACACACACAGCCTCCACTAAGATCTGTGTGTTTATAATCTGTCTTTGTATCCACAAACATCTTAAAATATGCTCTGTGACTAGTGTACCCTCCTTTGTTGAAGGGAATGCATTATATGCATTCACAAAAGGCATTTTCCCAAAATGAATATATTGCAGAAGGAAAGATGGAAGTATGTAGCAACACAATGCCCACTGATGGTAGTAGGTTAGGATGGGGTTTGTGTCTGATAGTAAGGCTACTTGTACCAGGGAATCAGGAGGTCAGGCTTGATGAACTGATGAAGGTATCCTTCCATTTCACCAAAGCCTAATTCAACATTCATGTAGATAAGAACAAAATACAGGAACCTGCCTTATGAGGGGCAGGTTATTGGCCCAGCTATTTTGACCAGTGTTGTCTGTATGACAAGCAATGCCTCTCCAAGGTCTCAAACTAGGCTGCTTTCCCCAGCACTGTTACCAGAGGGTGGAAAGGTAGCAAATAAAACAGAATTAAATAAATAAATCCTTAGTTATTTAAGTACTCCAAAAATTAAAAAAAAATGAAGAAAAAAGGGAGAAATGCACTTCAAATAATACACCACATGAAGTATTTCTTAATCACAATAGATATGTTGCCTGAATACATGAACCCTCAAGCTGTGGATGGGGTCAGCCCACAATGTCTCCAGGTGCAAAGTTCTGAAGGAGATTTCTAAGAACATTCTGTTGAACACCCTTAGAAACCTCTCAGCAATCAGGAACCCTGATAAGACAGGACTTCTGAATGCAAACATTTCTAAGCATATTCAGCTGGTGAACAAACCATTCAGACCTTTGTGCTATATGTGCAAAGGTTTAAAGAGGATTATGCATACCTTGCTTGCATGAGTGCCCTTGTAACTGCCCATAGTTTGAGCATTCATCTCTTCAGGTAAGTATCTGAACATGCCTAATGTCCATGGACTTTTTATCCTAGAGCAGGGATGTGCCTCTCCACCTCCCATCCATTTCACCAGAATAGTCAATGGTCAGTGCTGATGAGATTTGGTTCAACATGTGTGAAGGTCTAAAAAGAATTATGCACATCTTGCTTGAATGTCCTTTGGCTCCATTTTAACTTAAATATGGGCGACTGCGAGCAACCCACCATAGACAATTTCCCACAATGCCCCAGAGTGATGCTACATCAGGGCATTATGGGAAATAGTCCTAATTCCAAGCATACACAGATATTTTTTGATGACACTTGCATGAAATCCTCGTAAGGCAGTGCTGGGTGGGTTGACCTCAGAAGCAGTAGATGGCTCTGTAATGCTTCCTGAGAGGAGGGGAAAAGCAAGAGTTGATCCATGCTGATACCCATGCCTGAATTGTTGTCGAAGGTCACCTTATATTTGCAGAGCACTGAAAGTATTATCCTGAATATTTATGATGGCATCAAAAACAGAGCAGCTGCAAATTTCTTAAGAACAAGAAACACATTTCCGCTGTAAAACAAATAAATCTCTTTGAACTGGGAGGGAACTGGAAGCCCTTTCAATTGAACCCAGCATCTTCTACGTCTGAAAGCTGGAAAATTGTCAGATGTCTTCTATTTCTGTCATACTACCAACAAAGTGCTGTATAGATAAAAGCTTGCACATACGGATGGGGAATAGGGTGGAAAATCTAATCATTTTAGACATTGTTTTGGAACAAAAATCATGGATTTGAGACCTTGGGGCCAAAGAGAAGAGGTGTGTGAAAACAGAATTCAATGTGGCAGCAGTGGACGGCATAGTGGGGCACCGCAACTCACCGGGCCTTCAGTCAGAGGCATTGCTATTGCTTAATGGGTAGTAGAGGGGGACCGGGCGAGGCTGTCAAGAGCCCTGCAGTTTCAGTGGGATCTGAAATGGAGTGGCAGACTCAGATGCTTGAGGAGGGGGAGGAGGATGAAGCAGAGAGTAGGGCTAAATGGTGAGGACCTCTGATGTGTTATGGGATTGGAGCCAGGACAGAGGAGGCGAGGAGATCAGTGCAGGTCAAAAGCACTAGCAAAGCTAATATACAGCACACTAGCTCCAGTCTCCATCGCTGTTCTAGTTGCCCTCCGTGAATTTGGGGCTGACTGTCCAAAGCAGGGAACCTCCTTTCCTTAGTAAGGATCCCCACACATTTTAGAAGCTGAGGGTATAATTTTTGAAGAGGGCTAATCTCCTTCAGTCAATTGCATAAACGGGGTTCGTAGTTCCTCTTGTGATCTATTTAAAGCTGAGCTCTCAGCTTTAAAACAGGGATAAGGAACTTGTATGCCCTTCAGTTGTTGGACTCCAACTCCCGTCAGCCCCTAGCCAACATGGTCAGTGGTCAGGGCTGATGGGATTCAGAGTCCAACAACATTGGGAGGGCCACAAGTTCCTACCAATTCCTGCACAGGTATTTCTTCTATGTGAGTATTGTGTTGATGTGTGAAATGGCTCCCTGTGCCTAGCACACTCCAGAATTGGGAACAAGGGTGTGATTTAGTGAAGAATACATTCCTCTTTTGGAGCTTAGAGCTTAACAGAGATTATTTTATATCAATAACTATAAAAAAGTCACCCTTGTGTTGTTGAAAAGCATTCTGACTTGAATGTTAATTAAATCAATGACAGTTCTGAAGGACTCCTTTTCTCCTATTTCAAGATGCTTTAAGCCACCTAGCCCACTTCAGCCTCCTAGCTAAATAATGAGCAATAATTTGCAGCATGGTTGTTTTTTTTATTAAATGAAGTATTATAGCTAAAATCTAAATGGAACAGAGCAAAATAAGATGATATTCTGCCTCCGGTAGCTTTTAAAATTAAGCTAATCATACTTTGGAGCCCCTAGTGTATATGAAAAAATGGAAATGGACTGCCTTCAAGTCGATCCCGACTTATGGCAACCCTATTTATTTATTTATTAAATTTATTAGTTGCCCATCTGTCTGGCTGTCCAGCCACTCTGGGCGACGTACAAAATAAAAACATACAAATACATTAAAACATTAAAAATCTCAACAATAATAATAAAACCTAACCCACCCCAAAAGCCTGCCTGAAGAGCCACGTCTTCAAGGCCCGGTGGAAGCTCATCTTAGAGGGGGCATGGCGGAGATCATTTGGGAGGGAATTTCACAAAGTGGGGGCCACAATTGAAAAAGCCCTCTCCCTAGTTCTCACCAGTCTAGCTGTTTTAACTGGTGGGATAGAGAGAAGGCCTTTTGAGGCTGATCTTGTTGCGTGGCATCCTTGATGAAGCTGGAGGTGCTCTTTCAGATAAACTGGGCCGAGACCATATAGAGTTTTAAAGGTCAGAACCAACACCTTGAATTGGGCCCGGAAAACAACCGGTAACCAGTGCAACTCCTTCAGCGCTGGAGTGATGTGATCTCGCCGGCGGCTGCCTTTAATCAGGCGAGCCACCGCATTCTGTACCAGTTGCAGCTTCTGGACCATTTTCAAGGGTAACCCCACGTAGAGCACATTACAGTAGTCTAGGCGAGAGGAGACCAGGGCATGTACCACAGATGGGAGCAGATGGTTGGGAAGGTAGGGGCGCACCCTCCGTATCAGATGGAGTTGATACAGCGCTGCCCGGCTCACGGCCGAGATCTGAGCCTCTATGGACAGCTAGGAGTCAAGAATGACCCCCAGGCTGCAGACCTGGTCTTTCAGGGGCAATTGTACCCCACTGAGCACCTATGAATATGGTTTTCATGGTAAGCAGTATTCAGAGGTGGTTTACCATTGCCTTCCCCGGAGGCTGAGAGGCAGTGACTGGCCCAAGGTCACCCAGTGAGCTTCATGGCTGTGTGGGGATTTGAATCCTGGTCTCCCAGGTAGTAGTCCAACACTCTAACCACTATGCCACACTGGCTCTCCCTAGTGTACATAGTGTTATGCTATAATCTGGAAGAACAGAGTTTGGATCCCCACTCAGCCACAAAAGCTCACTGGGTGATCTTGGGCCAGTCACAGTCTCTCAGCCTAACCCATCTCACAGAGTTTTTATGAGAATAAAACAGAAAGGGAAGAACCATATACACCACCCTGAGCTCCTTGGAGGAAAGGTGGGATAAAAATGTAATAAATAGATAAATATATTCCTTGGACTATATAAAGAGTCTAAACCATGGGTTCCCAAAGTGTGGTCTGTGAGCTTCATTCAGTTTGTCCATGCATGTCTGTTAAAAATACATTTAAAAATCATATGGCACCTAACACACTGTGTTACAATTGCTACAATGGGCAGAAAAATCATTAAGTGGTCCACCAAGGTGTTCAGCAATTTTTTTCAAGTGATCCGTGGGGAAAAAAAGGTTTGGTGACCACTGGTCTAAACAAAATAAGGCAGTTTTGTTTTACTTCCTGAAAAAACAAAAATTGTTAATTTTAACTGCCTGAGGGATTCATAGAATTGGTTAGTTGAAGTTTAAAGGATGGCATTGCTTTGCTGAATATGAAATCAAGTATTGAAAGGATGGAACCAGATCATCATCATCAAGCTCTTTACATTATCCAGACAAGTGAAAGAGAGATACCAAGGACAAATTGTTTGGCTTACTAACTGTAACCAGATATGAGACATCCCATCAAAACATCCTCAAAATGATCCAAAGGACGCTTTTGTAAGCCCGTATCTTGTTTATACTTTTATTAAAATGAAAGAAGATGCTCACCATGGAAGATGGCATTAGAAGAACCTATTAGAAGTGAAAATACATCTCTTAATTGATATTGGAAATAAAGCTTTGGAGTTGCATTGTTAATTCACCTCAGCTGTGCCTCAGATGTTCCTGGCAAGGGAACACTGTCAGAATGAAATTATATCAGCCTTTTCCAAACAAGAGCACATTTCCAAAAACAGAAAAAGGAGCCTTTCGGTTACTTCAGTTCTCTTTGTATGTTCGGACATGAACTGTTTTGGTGTGCTTTTGAAATCTATCTCCTGGTAACACAACGTTCCAAAGAAAGCAAATATTCAATACCTGATTAGCTGACCTAGTGCAAAAACTGCACTAAGTCCTAGCAGAGTGAAATCCACAAACTTGTGCTTAAAGAGATATGTTTTCCCACTTGAAGCAGTTTGCACAAAGCAATACCCACTGAACTGTTTCAAGGCATGGTTATTTTTAACGATAACACACATTAAGGCACAGGTCCCCAGTGTTGTTTTAAGCTATGCACTTATTATCAAACTATAAAACATGCTGATATTCTGTCTTGATAAAACAAGACACACTAAAATGAAGGATAATAATAATAATAATAATAATAATAATAGCTCCATTATTCTTGCAACCAAGAAGCAATTATGACCAGACAAAAGTACTGCATGATGATTACCTTATATTACCATCAGGTAAGCCTGAGATTGTTATTAGACAGTCTCTGCACTTGTCAATCTTATCATTGCTGGAATTCAAATTCAAATTTCCTTTTTAAAAAGTCAATTTTGATGCCCCAAAGTCTCTCTGTGTTTGTGTCTGCATGGGCAGGTGACTGAATTCATAAAAAGCATAATGTTCACCAGCAAAGGGATCAAACCAGCCACGTGCTTGTTAATTAAACATCAGCTTGCCCATTTTCCTATAAAGCAGAGGTGAGGTATCTAGGATGGTATCCAGCTATATTATACTCAGTAGACCTGTTAAAATTAATGTATCTAACATACTCAAGTCCATTTCAATAGGTCTACTAGGACTGATACTGGCTACAACCCCTACTTTTATATCAAACCTTGCATGCAGTGTAGGGGAGCATAACTCACCCATCCTCTGCCTTACCTGGCCACACTTGTTTCCTCTAAGATCCTCCCACACTCCTGGGGTGAGTCTGGCTCACTTCTGGTACTGAAGGTTGGCTAGAGGAAAAGTTGAAATGGTGCCATTTTCAGGTATTGGAGGGCTTTTTGGCAAGATGTACGATTCTCTCCCTGAGTGCATCCCCTCCTCCTCTTAGCTCCTGTTGTTGCCACTGCCCATTCACTTCACTGAGCCCAATCTACAGAATGGGTGTGTAGAGGTTATCGATTTTCTTCTCACTCCTTTCATTTCTTGCTCACTCAGATAGAGCAAGTGAACGGGAAACATTAGTATGAAGGAGGGCTGGGAGGCTCATGGGTTGGCAGTGGAGCCTGATTATGCTGACCCCTGACCTGAACTTTAAGCATCTGGGCCTGACAAAGTATGGCAGGATGGGAGGCAGTTTTCCTATTCCTTTCCCACATGCTTAGCAATTCCTTAGGAACCCTCTTCACAACAGGTGATCAACATGTTTAGTTCCTGTGGCACTAATCTGTTTGGTGAATAGTACAGGAACTTTGCCTACAGAGCCCCAACACACACACACAACAGAGCCTTCTTGGTCATGGCCTCTAGATTATGGAATGGTCTCCCCTGTGAGGAAAGATCAGACCCCTCTCTTCCCATTTTTAGACAGCTGCTGAAGACCCATCTCCTTATGCAAGCATTTGGTTAAATTTCTACCCGTTTATGTCATTGTACTGATGTTTTAAAGGATTTTAAGGTTTTTATGGATTTGTTTATGTATTTTTTGTATCTTTTTGTATTTTTGAATCTTTGTATGGTTTTATGTATGCTTTGTATTTTTCAATCTATGTAATCTGCCTCAGAACCCGCATTCCGGGTGAGAGGTAGAGAACAAAATAACAACAACAATAACAATAACAACAACAACAATAAATTAGCCATTTGTATGGGTGGAGAAAATACTTGTACATGATGGCATGCCTCCATACGTGAACCTCCATCTCTGAATCAGGTGGTTTGCCATTATAGATATCTTTCCTCAATGTATGATCCTAAATTACACAAGTTCACTAATAGGCAAAAAAACCCTTGCGGTTTAAGAATGTACCTATAGCCCACAGATATTTCTATCAAACTTTAAAAAGCAGGGAAATTGAGCAGCTATAGTGAATGCACCAGGGGAGCAGGAGACCTGACCTCCTGTCTGAGATATTGTACTGCCTTACAAATTTGTCAAAAGGCAAACACACTTTGGATTGGTCTTTCACAGTCCAATCCACTTGCTGTGTAGCTTGGAAGAATTTGGTAACATGTGCCTCTCCCTGCTTTTTAATCTGGGAGGTAAAAAATGGGATCCTGTGCAAGTTGCTGAGAATGGATTATTTGCATGCTTATTGAGTTCAGTGGGATTTACTCCCCTGCAATCATGCTTAGGATAGGTGAAACTGACCACAGGGGACGGGAAGGGGAGGAGGAGGAGGAGGGAGGGAAGGCAGAGGGGATGACTGGGAGCAGGCAGGAGGGGGAGGGGAAGAGAAGGACAGGTTTGATCATTTGCATGTTTATAGAGTTCAGTGTGATTTACTGCCATGCAGGCAGGAGGGGGAGGGGAGGAGAAGGACAGGTTTGATCATTTGCATGTTTATTGAGTTCAGTGTGATTTACTGCCATGCAATCATGCTTAGGATAGGTAAAACTGACCGGGGAGGGGAGGGAGGGCTGGAGTGGGCAGGGGAGGAGGAAGAAGGGGGAGGAGGAAGGGAGAGGGGAAGGAGGGGAAAAGCAGGTCTGATCATTTGCATGCTTATTGAGTTCAATGGGATTTACTCCTATGCAATCATGGTTAGCATAGGAAAAACTGACCATGGGGAAGGAGGAAGGGGAGGGGGAAGGAGGAAGGGGAGGGGGAAGGAGCGTATTGGAGGGGGACAAAGGAAGGGGGAGGGGGTAGGTTTGATCATTTGCATGCTTATAGAGTTCAGTGGTATTTACTTCCGTGCAATCATGCTTAAGATAGGTAAAACTGAACATGGGGAGGAGGAAGGGGAGTGGGAAGAGGAGGAAGGGGAGGGGGAGGAGGAGGAAGGGGAATTGGAAGGGGATGGGGAGTGAGGGGCAAAGGAAGGGGGAGGGAAGGAGCAAGAGTAAGGGAATAGGAGGGAGAAGGAGGGGTTGATCTAGGGTTGCCAGGCTCAGGGCCTGAGAATGATTCTGTATCTTTAAGAGAAGAGAAAATTCAGCCAAATACAGGGTTTTTTTGCAACACTGTAATGGGAAAAACCACAAGGTAAAATTCTCCCTTCCCCCTGCACAACTTTTAAAGATACAGAAGACCTCTTGGAGGCTGGGCCTAGCCACCCTAGTTTGATCATTTGCATACTTTTTGAGTTCAATGGGATTTATTTCTGTGCAATCATGTTTCAAAATGGAAATGGACTGTCTTCAAGTCAACCGAACCTATGGCGACCCTTTGAATAGGGTTTTCATGGTAAATGGTATTCAGAGGTGGTTTTACCATTCCCTTACTCTGAGGCTGAGAGGCAGTGACTAGCCCAAGGTCACCCAGTGAGCTTCATGGCTGTGTTGGGATTCAAACCCTGGTCTCCCAATTCCTAGTCCAACACTGACCCGGGGAAGGGACAGGGAGGGGGAGGAGAGGAGATTGGGTGGGTGGGCACTGGGAAGAGCGGAAAACCTTTCCTTTCAAAAAGGAAAACATTGTGAACAGTATCATTGCTTTTCAGCTTTTCCCTCACCTTTTTATTCTACAGCAGGCCCATGTAGCCTCCCACCCAAATTTAAACCAAAACTGTCCCTGGCCACATCCACACCAGGCCTTTATTTCACTTTGGATAGCCATGACTTCTCTCAAAGAATTCTGGGACGTGTAGTTAGTGAAGGGTGCTGAGAGTTGATAGGAGACACCCTGTTCCCCTCACAGACCTTCAATCAGAGTGGCTGACTGTTAAACCAGTTTGGCCACTGGAGCTCTTTCAGTGGAATAGGAGTCTCAATCAAAGTCTGGTGTGGGTGTGGCCCCCTGATTAGCCAAGACCAGCAGCTGTGAGGCTTTTAGAACAGTGACAGTTGGTTCTTACTGAGCATGCCCTGCTTTATCATAGAGTTCCAGCCAAACTTTCTTAAATTAATTAAAAATCAGCCAGGCATTTTTTTAACTTTTAAAGTGCAGAAGATGAAGGTCAGAGTATGTGGCTAGGTCAGTATTAGGATTACAGGTACTCTGTGAACATGGCTGACGTTTAATGAATTTCAACAGATTATGAGAACTCTGACAGAAAAAAGTCCAAAAGGGCTCTGGGTTTTTCCCCCCTCTCTTTTTAGACTTTGAACTCTCTATTCTCTCTGACTGTTTTGTGTATCGCCATGAAAATTGGGAGGGTTGTTAAGCAAGCGTTTCTGAGTTCAGGACTATATGTTTCATAAGGTTTTGTTTTGAAATGAGCTTATGGGACGCATCAGAATGGCATGGGGGGTATTTTCAATTTAACATTGCGGAATGTGAAAAATCCATGCTGGCTATACTATACAGCCACTCTCGTGGCTGTATAATACAACAGGTCATCTAACTTAACCACTTATCTCACATACAGTACTTGTATCAGCAGTGTTCACTAGATTGTTGCGACAGACCACTTAGATGAAAGAGGAATGGCAAATGTTTTATGTTTAAGATTTAGGTGTTAAAAGGATAAATATTAAATGCACACAAGACTTACTGTCAATCCCCTGCATGAAGCCCCCCTCTTAGCACTCTCATCACTCTCCCTCTGCAAAAACAAAAACAACCCTAGTCCTGAAGCTGCCACCTCCTCTTTCTAGATCACTCTTCCCAGAACCCATGGGAACACTAGGGAGTTGTCAACACATTATTCGTAGGGTTATTTATACGAAGGCTGAAGCAAGCAAGCTCAACTCACTGGCTAAGATTTGACAGAAATGAGCAGAGTTTGTTTTGAGACTGAGCTTGTTTTGTGGGATTTTGCAAGATGTTGCGAGGTAAAGGAGCAATGGTGAGAGATAACAAGCACATGCCTGCCAATGTATGGGAGGAACAGTAAGTATGTACGTAATGCCCAGAAGTGACAATTCCTCACCAAATCCAGGAATAGCCATCTGCATGTAGACGATTCCTATGTATGGATAACCTTGCTGAATCAGTCCCTGAGCACAGAAAGAAGTGCTGGCCAGGGTAAAGTCAAGGGTGCTGTCTGAAGGAAGACCTTTATGGCAGGAGCTGCCCTGCTCTCCTCCTAGCCTGGACATTGCCACCTACTCTGCTGCTCAATCTGATCTGAGGGAGAAGAATGCTTCTTGAGAGGGCCAGACATCTAGAACCATCACTGAGGGAGAATGGTAACTCCATCAAGCCCTTGCCTGCGAGGATTCTACCTGGCATCAAGTCAGGTGTCTGAGGGAAGAGCTGGACATTGTCACCTGTTCTGTCCCTGAATCTGATCTGGTGGAGAGCGGGAGAGAATGTTTATGGGGAATGGACTGCTCTTTATCAAGGTCAAGGCAGCCACAAAGTATATAACTGTGTTATAAGAACTGTAACTTGAAGAACCTGTGCTTGAGCTCACTTTTCACTTTTCCCTGCCATTCCTTTTTCCTCACGTGCCTTGTCTTTTTAGATGGAAAGCTTGAGGCCAGGCACTGCTGTCCTAGTATGGATTTTTGCAAGCCACTCTGAGAACCTTTTTGCCTAAAGGGGATGGTAGTTTATAAATGCCACAAAACCAAACAAATATATACCACTCACACCCAACATGCATGGCTGTGTATGCAGTAATACTGCATCAAATGTTTGTGTAGTTCAATTTTCAGCTATCTTGGAGGGAGTGCAATTCCTACCGAAAGGCAAGGCACCCTTCACTGAGTATCAAGTAGGGTTGCCAGGTTCCTGGCCTGAGACTGATCTTGTATCTTTAGGAGAAGAGAAAGTCAGCCAAGTGCAGGTGTTCTTGCAACACTGTAATGAGAAAAACCACAAGGTAGAATTCTCAACCTCCAGGGTTGTCTCAGCATTAATGTGTAGGGCTCCTTAATAGAATGGTCTATTCAGAGGTGGTGACTCTCCAAATGTTTTATTGGACTCCAACTCCCATCAGCCCCAGACAACATGGCCAATGTTCAGGGATGATGGGTGTTGTAATCCAGCAACATCTGGAGGGGCACAGGATTGCACACCACTGAATAACACATAATTTGGATAAGCTCTGCTAGTGAAATTCCAGTGACAACAAGTGAAAAGGAGAGTTTTCAACTACCATACATTCTATCATAAGTGGGAAAGATGCCTGTGTGTGTGTGTGGTGGTATCATATAGCAGCATTGCACTTCAGGAGGTGCTAAACCTTTTGTTGTTCCTGTTATTTTTCCAAAGCAGGTTCCAATAAGGCAGGTAGGAAATAGCAACACCTTCGAAGCAGACAAGAAAAGAAATGTAAAGACCTATGAGAGCAGAGTGCAGCCAAAGCACCATTTGTAGAGATAGATTAGTGTTAATGGACTATTCTCTTTTGCACCCACAGTGAGTAATCTTTCACATCTGCGTGCAGCTGGTTAACCTGCTAGAGTTAAGTCAGCCATATGTGCTCCAGATATGTATACATACCTTCACCAAATGTCATGGCTCTTCTGACAGTAGTGAAAATCCAAATGAATACAAAAGAGTCAAGGTAGCCCGAGAATGTAATATAAATCTCTTCCATACCTAAAATATACAACTTGAAATGATAGCTTTATAAAATGAATACCACAGCCACAATAGCCAAAAAATATGTTTCCATATAAAAGACATAATGGCAAACTGGATACCTGTAAATATATTAATCAATTAGGGTGTGGTGACATGTACATTATACATGAACTAGAACGCCAACAACCAGGTGTGTTTTGATTAAAAACCCTTCTTCAGGGACAAATTGAGAATTCTGAACATGTATAACCTGCACCAAATATCATGATTCTTTTGGCTGTTGTGGAAATCCAGCCAACTGGTTTTCTGTGGATAGTTAGGAATACAGTAGTCTCAACGGTGAACATAGAAACAGTTGGTTTTGGGGGAAGAAACACTTTTAAATGAAAAAAACCCCAGTGTTAACATTTATCTGGAAGGTACTGTGATTTTTTTACATGGATAATAACACAAAAAATACAGTGGAAAAGTGGCAAGTAGGGATGGGGAAGAAATTTGATTCAGTTCACATATAAAGCTGAATCTATCAAATTTGCACTTTCTGAAACAATAAGAGAACTAAAACACAGCCATCCTTTGAAATCCACACTTACCTGAATTTTGTGATGCAATTCTCCAACCAAAATGCATACGGTACGGGGAAGTGTGCATAAAAGAATGCATTACAGTAATACCTCAGTTAGCAAAGTGTATGTGTTCCTGGACATTGCTTCTTTAACAGAAGCTTTGGTACCAGAGGTGAGAACAACATGGAAAGAATAGCAATAGTTCCTACACCACACAAAAAAAGAGCAGTTCAACATATTTCAGCGAACTTTTTATTCAAAACTAACAATACACATGTCTGAAAGGAAACAATCAGGTCAGGTAAGTCTTGCATATAAATCACTTGAAGGCTTCTTCCAAAATGCATCCAGGGATGCCTGCCTTGCCTTTTTTCCCCCCGGTAGCATCTTACTATAGCAATCTCAAGCTTTTAGCACAGTTCTCTCCGTACACTTGAGCAGGCAGGCAAGAGGCAGCCACCTACCCTGTGCTCGGTCCCTCTCTCTGCCATCCTCCCCTACACTCAAGCAGACACCTCTACAGTTAACAGTACCTGAAAGCATTGTTTATTGCAGAGGACCATCATTCCAGCCACGCATAAGAGAGCTGCCTGCAGCCGCAGCAATCCAGTAGATAAGGAACCACATTCTGACTATGTCAGAGTGTGTGCCCCCCCATGCCCCCCCTGCACCCAAAAAAGACTTTGTTTAAAGGAGTTGCTTTCCTGGAGGATTTGTTAATTGAGGTATTACTGTAGTTAGAAAAGCATACAAAACTGCATTATATTAGGAAAAATTGCTTGCAAAAATGTGTAGATATATTAGGAGAAATTCACACAAAAATGCTGAAGAATTTTCATTAGAAAATCCACAAATTGCTGCAGAAATGTGGAGAACCGAAGTTAAAACTAGAAAAATAAGAAACGGAGAGAACCAAAATCGACAGATCCTTGCATCCCAAGTGGTAACTTACACAAACAGACTTCATCTTTCCTGCTGCAATTATTGTGCCATTATATACATGGGTTCAGGTCAGTGGTATTGTCAGCTCACATCAGCTCTGTTAGCCATTCTCTAGGTTGGCACCTGCACCCCCACAGCACACTCATCTGCGCTTTCCTATGCCAGCACTCTCTGGTAACAGTAGATCACCTCACTTTGATGGCCACGTAGCAGTAGCAGCCAAGTTCTCTCCACCACATGAAGCACCAGTGAACAGACCATAAGTTGCATCTCAAGGGAGATGGGTAGACATTATTTCCCTTCCCTGTCATGGTATCACCGTACAAATCTTCTTATGGGAACACCAGGTAGGACTGGGAATGTCGCACTGGAGATCTACTGTAAGTCATTGTTGATAGTAGTAAGCCAGATGAACCAGTCAGACTTCCTATAAGGCAGATTCCTATCTTCCTGTATGGTATAGTGTGATACATCAAGAGTGGAGACATCCAAGCTGTAGGCCTTGAAAGCCTGTGTTGGGACCTATAAGCTCTGTAATAAGCATCCCAGCTGAGGAATGATGGATCACAGTGATAGACTATTAAAATGAAAAGGGTGTGGATGGGTTAGGCTTCTGATCCTCAACAATTATAATGGAAATCTGATTCAGAAAAGGTTTAGTACATCACTGTTTCTCTGCCAAATAAATAGTCATTTTATTCATTTATCTGCATATTTCCCCAGGTTTTATTCATTAATCTTTTCAGGCAATCTGAGAATAGCAGCAAAGGTACTGTGGCATGAAACACGTATATGGCAAGCCCATGGATTAGATAAATGCGACAGTTATACCAGGTACTTGATCATTGGCTCTGTAGTATTTCCGATCAATTTGAAAGTGAATGGGAGATAATTACTTGGTGCATTTTAGATTTCACAACACTACCATTTTGCCAGATTGGAAGAATTGTTGGGTGAACATGTCACAGATATTAGGTGGCTGAAGGATGCTCTCTCCTAACCTTATTTTTTTACTTGTATTTTATTTTATTGATTGATTGATTGATTGATATCTCACCAGACCATGGTATTCCCAGTCTCTATGTATGGATGTGAAAGTTGAACAGTGAAAAAAGCAGATAAGAGAAAAATCAACTCATTTGAAATGTGGTGTTGGAGGAGAACTTTGCAGGTACCATGGACTGCGAAAAAGACAAATAACTGGGTGTTTGAACAAATTAAACCAGAACTATCACTAGAAGCTAAAATGATGAAACTGAGGTTATCATATTTGGACACATGAGAAGACATGATTCACTAGAAATCATGAGAAGAAATGATTCACTGTTGTGAACCGCCCAGAGAGCTTCAGCTATGGGGCGGAATATAAATTTAATTAATAAATAATAAATAAAATAGAAAAGACAATAATGCTGGGAAAAACAGAAGAGAGTAGAAAAAGAGGAAGCCCAAACAAGAGATGGACTGATTCCATAAAGGAAGCCACAGACCTGAATTTACAAGATCTGAACAGGGTGGTTTATAACAGATGCTCTTGGAGGTTGCTGATCCATAAGGTCGCCATAAGTCGTAATCAACTTGAAGGCATATAACAACAACTTCCTCCTAGTAGGAGCCCAGGGTGGCACTTGTACTAGCACACTTTACATTGTTAGGTGTGCTTCTGTTAGTTTTTTTTAAAAAAAAATGGTTACAAGACTTCTGAGGCTGGGCAATTTAAAGATATGACACCAGTGCATATATTATAGGCCTTATAGGCCCCTTCCAACTCTATGATTCTATGCTTCATCATCTTCAATAGCTTCTAGTCTATTTCCCAGCCTAGATCAAAGTAATTGTTTAAGGCCCTTCATGGCTTGGGCCATGGTACTTGATAGGCCACCTGATGTACCTATGTAGACCTTGAAGGAAGCTCTTCTCTAAGCAGGGATGGATGAATCTGGAAAATTCTATTTCTCTCAGTTCTCATTTGTCCAACCTTAAGTTTAGTTTGCTCCATCAGTTTGTGATTTTTTTTACAAAAAGTCTGCCTGAAAATGTGGATGTATTTTGTGCACATTTCTCCTAAACTACTGTATATATTTTGTACAAACATTGCCTAATATGTGCATATTTTCAAGTTATCCCTGACATAATGCATTTTTGTACATTATTTCACTAATATATGCATTTTGGTACATTTTTTGTGGTTGGAGGATTGTATTGCAAAATTCAGTGAAGTGCAGATTTTGACTGATAGCTATGTTTTGGCCTGAATATTGCTTTGGGAAGTGCAAATTAGGTAGGAACTCATTAAAATGTGAAACAAATTAACTTCTCCTGTGTCCCTGTCTTCAAGTGCCCTGGCCAAGTGAGGGTCTTTTCCAAGAGAGTCTTCTCAGTGGTGGCACCCTAGCTATAGGTGCCTGCCACCTAACTTGTCATTTCTTGCACCAGGCAAATGCCTTTTTATTTTTTCAGGCCTTTTAACCTGTCTTGGCTTTAAGTTGCCTTTAAACTGTGACTCTTTCATGCTGAATTTATGCTTAATATTTATTGTTATCAAATTCTAAATGGTTCCTTCCCTTTTTTTAACTCCTGAGAATTTTGTTATAGGGCAGTGTAAATGTTGCAACAAATAAATAAGCAAGCAAGCAACAATTGAATTAAGGTGAGGAAGTGTCAGCCTGGTTGCCTTGGCAATCGGAATACCATTAATCTCAAGAACTACCCCTTGTTTCTCACTTTCACAAAGGGGCATGGAAAATTGGTGAAAGGGCTGTGTGTTCCGGGGGGAAGAATATATTCATGAAATGTGCACCCCAGGTTCAGCTCAGTACTAAAGGGAACAGCCCTATGAGCAATTCTGAATACATGGAACCTCTAGTGGGATTTAAAGGTAGCTTGTTCGTGAAAAATGTCGTAATAGTGCCTACTAATAAGTGTGACAAATCATAATCTACAAAGCTTTTTTGGATCCTTAGTTTTTATGTGGGATGTTTTATTATTATGTTCTGCATTTGAAGGTTCCTCATTTCATATTCTCCACTGAGACAAGAGTTGTATGAGATTCAGAGGTCTATAGAAATAGTTTTGATCTGCATGAGTTTGCATCCCTTGAGTTTCCCTTTGAGTTTGAAATTTGAAAGAAAACTCAAAACTCAAAGCAAAATTCAATCCAAAGTATTAAAACCTGCACTTTTTTTTTTAAAGCAAAAGCATCTGATGGCATTTTCTGCCATTGCAGCCTAACAGATATACATATATTTGGATTGAAAGTCTTTTTCTGTTTGCCTTGGCATGGAGGGGCTGATTATACATGCCCATTTGATATTATGTAAGAATTCTGTAAAATATTGAGGGAGGGCTGTAGCTCAGCGGTACATCACCTGCTTGGCATGCAGAAGGCCCCAGGTTCAGTCCTTGGCATTTCCAGGTAGGGCTGGCAAAGACTCTAAAACCCTGGAGAGCCATTGCCAATAAGCATTGATATTATTGGGCTAGAATTGACTCAGGATAAGGTAGAATTCCCATGTTCCTACGAAATACCTTGGAGGTATCAGTGTGCCTCCCCCCCCCGCGCAATTCTGCAAAGAAGGATAAATATCTAAGCAAAGCACAGGGAAAGATTTTCTTTCTTCTGAAACTCTTTTTTTGCATATAATTTTAGAGAAGATAAGGCACATTCCAAAACAGAATTGGAATTGGGAACTTGAATGAATTTATGTCCAGAGAATCCTGAGGAAGAGAGTAAGAGTTGGGTGGAGAAAACAGGAAGCCTGCTGGCCTCCCATTCTAGATAATGTGTCAGTTGGAGCATTAAGGTCAAGAGACAAGATCAATATGACAATGCTTCCTTCTGCATGGGGCTGTACCCACACTGAAAGAGACCACTCGATGGTCATTTTGGCTCATGGTCAATATGGCTAACCCACATAAAGTAAGGGGGCTTCTAAATTATTATTTCTAAGTGCTACAATCACCTATGCAAAATCGCAGTGCCTTTTATTTCAGATCTATGCATGATGGTCATCTGATAGTACAATTTGTGGGCACTTAATAAACTCAATTACCAACACAAATGCTTTTACTCTGAGGAAACTTAAAGTTTATGAGTTCTGGACTTAAAAGAAGTGATGCTTTTGATATGGAATATATAACTGCCAGCTATTTGCAAAGGGATGAATGCCTGATAATCAAACAAGTTTTGTGAAATGTTGGCTTTTCAATCTGTGATTTCAAATACTGCGATAAGATACAGACAGGGAACCTGATCTAGCTCTAGTTGCACACAATTAGTCACACACAGAGAAGCAAATGAAGCTGAATGGAGGTGGGCATTCTCATGCATATTTTTGTTTGTTTGTAATACAACCAACCAGTTCAATGGGACCTGGACTGTTGTAATGTAGATGCAGATATGCCTCCAGATGTGCCATCTCTCTCCATACATGCACAGAAGCCTCCTACAAAAACCAGTTTTTCAGGCAATGCACTGAAGATGGAAAAAGTACAAATTTGACATGGATTTCTTAGGCAGAACATTGCTTGTAGTACTTTTTATTCATTCATTCATTTAATTTATATTCTGCCCTTCCTCCCAGCTGGAGCCTGACATGGAAAGTCACCCCTAAGGTTATGACTCGAGTGGTCGCCTTCTTTATTTATTTATTTGCTGACTGATGAGATTGCCCTTTAAGCTGGATCTAAAGTCCAGATACATCCATAGAACTCCTCAATCTAAAGTCCAGATACATCCATAGAACTCAGCATTCATTCCTACCCTTTTCTAAAAGGGATGTTTTAATTATGGGCTCATCTACACAGTGGTTTATTGTGTGTTTGGTGGTACTCACATCCCCTTTTAATTTGCATGGTTCACATGACGTTACTAGCAAACAGAAGATATCGCAGTTTCCCCCCTGTAAATCCATACTAACCCAATCCTCTGATAATATGAAAAGGAAAAAACATCTTCACTCCTTATCTCTAGTGCCTGCAGATGCTGTACTCGATGCTTTTAGGTGGGTGTGTCAATCATTCCCCTCTCCACACCCACTTCCTCCTCCTCCCTTCTTTCATTTCATTTCCTCTGGGCTGAAGAGCAACTTCCAGCTGCTCTCTTCTGTTCTATTGGCATTTTTATGTTTCTGCAAACTGTACCTTTCTTTTCTTTTCCCCCTAACTTGCGTGCAAAAGCATAACACTGCTCAAAGATTTGTGTTTCAGCTGTATTGAAAATTTTGACAACTATAGACCGGTAGCAAATATCCCATTCCTGGGCAAGGTTTTAGAGCGTGTGGTCGCTCGCCAGCTCCAGGCTCTCTTGGATGAAACTGATTATCTGGATCCATTTCAATCGGGCTTTCGGCCGGGATTTGGTACAGAAACAGCCTTGGTCGACCTGTATGATGACCTCTGTCGGGAGAGAGACAGAGGGAGTGTAACTCTGTTGGTTCTCCTAGATCTCTCAGCAGCTTTTGATACCATCGACCATGGTATCCTTCTGGAGCGGCTTGTGGACTTGGGAGTTGGAGGCACTGCCTGGCAGTGGCTGTGCTCCTACCTCGAGAATCGTCTCCAGAAGCTGGTGCTTGGGGAGCATTACTCGAATCCCTGGGTACTCCAATATGAGGTCCCGGAGGGTTCGGTTCTGTCCCCCATGCTTTTTAATATCTATATGAAGCCGCTGGGTGAGGTCATAAGGAGATTTGGAGTGCGTTTCCAGCAATATGCTGATGATACGCAGCTCTACTTCTCCTTTTCATCTTCTTCAGGTGAGGCTGTTGATGTACTAAATCACTGCCTGGCCGCGATAATGGACTGGATGAGAGCTAATAAACTGAGACTCAATCCTGACAAGACTGAGATGCTGTTGGTGGGGGAGCTCTCTGCCCGGATGGCTGATGTCCGACCTGCCCTAGATGGGGTTACACTCCCCCTAAAGGAGCAGGTCCGTAGTTTGGGGGTCTTATTAGATCCGCTCCTGTCTCTGGAGGCTCAGGTAGCCTCGGTGGCACGGAACGCGTTCTACCAGCTTTGGCTGGTAGCCCAACTACGACCCTATCTGGACAGGGAGAACCTTGCCACAGTTATCCATGCTCTGGTAACCTCTAGATTGGACTACTGTAATGCACTCTACGTAGGGTTACCTCTGAAGACGGTTCGGAAACTTCAGCTGGTGCAGAATGCTGCGGCCAGAGTTCTTACTGGGATTAAAAAATATGATCATATAACCCCTGTCCTGGCCCAGCTGCACTGGCTACCAATATGTTTCTGGGCCAGATTCAAAGTGTTGGTTCTTACCTATAAAGCCCTTAACGGCATTGGACCGCAATACCTGGTGGAACGCCTCTCCCGCTATATACCTGCCCGTTCACTACGTTTGACATCGAAGGCCCTTCTCCGGGTTCCAACGCATATGGAGGCCCGGAGAGTAATAACCAGAACTAGGGCCTTCTCAGTGGTGGCCCCCGAGCTATGGAACGCCCTCCCTGATGAGATACGCCTGGCGCCTTCTTTGTTATCCTTTCGGTGCCAGGTAAAGACCTACCTCTTTGCTCAGGCATTTTAATTTAATTTTATTTAATTTGTCTTTATCTTGATTTTGTTTCTATATTTTACAGTGTATTGTTATCATGTTTATTGTATTTTAATCTGTTTTTACCTTTTGTACACCGCCCTGAGAGCTAGAAAGCTATAGGGCGGTTTAGAAATCTAATAAAATAAAATAAAAAAAAATAAATATTGTACCAGTGAAAATATAAATATTCACACTTCCTGGATTTTTTTTATGAAACTAACTGGTAGAACAAACTGAGCATGCTCAGTTGTCAGGTAACCAGAGGGAGTGGAAATGTTAAATTAGAGGGTGTGGTCATTAGGGAACTGCATGATTGATGCTTCTGCTCAGTGCGGATAGAAAATACCATGTTTGCAGCTGGCATTGAGCCCTTTCAGTGGACTGTGCAAACAGAAAACGGAGGTAAAAACAGCGTTTTTAGTATGAAGCAATGGCCCCGTGTGGATAAGCCCTATTTCTTTTTTAAGTTTTAGGCTTTACTGATATGAAAAATCGACTCTAAAAGGTAATTTGAATGATTTAGGGCACAATCCCATAGGTATTTATGCTGGGCTGAGGGGAATTAGGGTATGGTGCATCTCTGGCTGAGCTGGCTGGGTTCCAGCTCAGCCAGGCTATGGCAGCGTAAGCCCGTCATCCTGGCTCAGCCACAGCTCAGCTGGCAAAACTCCACCCCTCCTGGCTCAGCTGGGCCTCAGCTGAGACTGGCCTAAACTAAACCAGCATAAATCCCCCAAAATGGACATTCTGGGGGTGTGGCAGGGGTGGGACTGAGGGGAGGGGGACTTACGCTATATCCTACATCCATTCAGTTTGATCATATGACCTCCAGGCCTGGTGTAAGTTAAGCAGGCAAAAGTCTGCCAACTGAGCCGGCATTATCCTCTCCTCAGATCTTCTGAAGTTAGGTAGGATCTGGAGTATTTTAATCCAGCATAATTTCAGATGCCTTAATTTATTCTGGCTTCCTCAATGTAGGATTGCTATGTTAAAGACTGTAGCAACTCACTCTTGGCATAGTGGATGGAACTCTGTACCCCAACTGAATTTTCCTTTTGACTCTGCAAGCTTTTTCAGAATTCCAGGCATCATAGCATGAACAGAAAACACGCCTAGAATATTTATTTATTTATTTATTTAATTTATACCCCACCTTATGGCCAAAAGGCCCTCAATGCAGCTTACAAAAAACACGAATATAGCAATACATCAATAGAACATAATACATCAATAAAATAATACAATTCTCAAAATTAAATAACGAACAACATTATTAAAAGAAAAAAACCAGCAATTACCAGCATCCAATAGTAGGTATCATACTGTAGGAATCATACTGGATCCTTCTGATCTTGTTGGAAATTCTGGCTTGAGTTGTCATGGCTTTGTCTCCTGCATGGTTTTAGATCCAGCTCTTCCAGCTGTATTTCTGTGGCCCTCGATGGAGATGACATGCTTGCGAATCCAGCTCTGGAGCGCGAGATCGTCAACACGCTCAATAAGGTCATAGATGGCATAGATGTTGGGATGTAGATGTTAGGGTGCACTGACTCGAAGCACCCGATCTCGATGTGGGTGGCTGATGAGTTAGAGAGGCCGAACTGCGGCTGTGGCGTGCTGCCCGGCAACAGGCCCTCTGGCGCCACCAGTCTCTGCTGCTGCTGCTGCTGCTGCTGCTGCTGCCCGGCACCCCACCCTGGAACTTCATGGCCGGCTGGCCTGTGAAACATGGCTAGGACTGGGACTGGGACCAGGAGGTAGTGGTGGCGGCGGCAAAGAAATATTTCTCTGAATGGAATTTGTGGTTGATTGTAGCTCAATGCTCACACCAACATTTATTCGCCTCTCCTTGGCACTTCACCTGCACAGGTACCATCTGGCTGAACAAGGCCTCCGTCGCCATCTTGATGAATAAAGAATTTGTTGGATTATTTTTGATAACCATAATCATTGCTGTTTATCTGGCAGCTGATTTGAACATTAGGACTTTAGCTCTTGACTTCCTGGCAAAAAAAAAAGTTTTATTATTGTTCTAATCCTCTTTATAGCAACTTGGCACTGATAAAGGAGGTACTTCTTCAAACAGCGCATGGTTAAAGTATGGAATTCACTGCAATAAGATATAGTGATGGTCAACCTGGATGGCTTTAAATGGGGTTAGACAAATTCATGAAGGATAAGTCTATCAATGGCTACTAGCTGTCATGGCTATATACTACCTCCAGTGTTTGATATACTATGCTTCTAAGTACCAGTTGCTGAGAGTAAAAGTGCTTTTGCACCTTAGTTCCTGTTTGTGGGCTTCCAACAGGGATCTGGCTGGCCACCATGGGAACAGGAGGCCACACTAGATGGGCCTTTATTCTGATCCAGCAAGGTTCTTGCAAAGCATTTGCTCTACCACTGAGCCCTTCCGCAACATCATGCAGGGTATTATAGGTGGTTAATTAATTAAACATAAATATTATGTTGGAGACTGCTCTGCAATGCAATAAAAATGGTCCAAAGTCTGATTAATATGTAAATGAATATTAATAATAATTACATTTTTATCCTTTCCTTCCAGGTTTTCAGGGTGGCATACATTGTTACCAACCAACCACCATTTCACCCTTTCACCAGCCCTGTGGACAGGACTGACTGAGATATAGTAACTGGCCTAAGATCACCCAGTGAGCTTCATGGCTGCATTGGGATTTCAGCTCTGACCTCCCTGGTCTGGACTAACACTATCCACTGCACCACATTGCCCGTTCTTAATGGAATGAAGAGTCAGCCATGACATCCCTGGTTCAATGCATATCACAGCATGAACCCTTTAGGTAGCCTTAGTAAAGTCGTTATTTCCCTGGCCTCAACCTATCCACTCTGCCACCTGTAATATGGACATAATAATGGCTTGACTTAGAAGGATGCTGCAGGAATACTTTATTGTAATACCAAATAAAAATTCAGCAGCTATACTAGATTTAGTTGTGGTGGTGGTAGTAGAAGCAGCAGAAAGCAATACTACTACCAGCAGCAACCGAAACATTGCAAACTGTCCAGTTATCCCTCTATCTGGGGTACAGTGTCTCTTGCACTCTAAAAGACCTTCTGTTCCTTCCACACAAACCCCATGATCATTAATATGTTATGTTCCTAAAGGTATGCAAATATTTGAAGGCAGCTCAAGTAATCATAAGAACACTCATTACTTAATTTGCAGCCAACCTTTGTGTCAAAATCAGTATGGTTGGGCCACATAGTTTAATGAATATCTAAGCTGAGAGATCACCCTTTGCTTAAAAAAGAAAAAGAAATTTCTGACAAAAGAAAAGCCTTCCCCCTTTCCCAGATGAACATAAATATAAAACGAAAAAAGCTCTGGAACAGAAAGGCCATGGGTTGCATTTTGCATTGGATAGGTTCTGGTTGAATGAGATCTGGGATGTGTGCCAAATTAATTGGGGGGGGGGAGTCCTTTTCTTCGCCTCCAATAGCCACAATGTTCATTATTAAGAAAAGCATATGAACTGCAGGATTTGATTTTAATAACACCAATGTCTTCATTAATCTGTACTTCCATTTAGCCTCATTATGGAGAAAATGCTGAGTTAATGCAGCACCTATTATTGTTGGATTTTCCCTGGGGGAGAGGGAGGAGAGAAAAAAAGAGCCTCTCCTCCTCCTTGTTTTTTCTTCTCTTCTTTTATAATTCATTCAAGGGCTATCAGGTGTGTGTGTCATATTTTTTAAACAGGCGGGCTCTTATCAAAGGCTGTTTTCTTACCTTGGGTCTATTATACCAACGTGCTAAGAAATTTGTGGGCTGTGTGTGTGGGGGGGTAGGGTGGATGCAATAAAGAGGAAGAGCAATAGGGCTTGAACTGAACGCCATCTTTATTTCGGGTTTGTGTGTTTGTGATGCTTGTCATGTCAAGGATCCTTGTGCCATCACCTGCAAGTGAGCTGATCTTTCCTCCCAGGCCTTTTCCGACGGCTCCTTCTCAATCAAGAGCCCCCGATAGCCACTGCCCTGCTTTGTATCTGCCCAGCAAATAGTGGGCCTTTTGTCCCCGCACAAGTTCCTAAACAAACTTAATCTCTCTAACACGGTGACAGATGACATTTAGATGTCCTTGTTCCCCTTAAAATGAGTTTTATTGACAATCAGGGAACAAAAAGAAGGCCCCAGAGAAAGACCAATGTTTTATAGGCCCTGCTAAACAACATCTTCGTTTCTCAGTGCAGAGGGTGTAGAGAGAAAGCCTGAAGTTGCCCCCTCTTTTCCCCCATTTCCCCCTGCTTTGCAATATCACCATGACAACAGATATAGAAATCACTTAGTGACTCCTAGAAAGAAAACACACTGACACAGTCCCCCTTGTATGGCGAATCAAACTAAAGCCTTCATTCAAATGGCTATTGAGCTTGGGCATTCATGTAGAGGATGGGGTGGAATTTACACAGGTAACAACAACAGAAAGGCCAGCCTGAGCTCCAGCCACAGCATATGGTAAAGTCTCCGCTTAATTAATGCATCCTCAATAGAATTTATCCATTTAAAATTTGTTTTCTTTTACTTGAAACATCATTAATGTAAAGGGCAACATTAATCAACATCTTGCAACTTAAAGGGCATTAAAGAGTGATCTTTTCTGTTCTTCTCTCTCTCTCTCTCCCTTATGCAACAGAATCTTTCAAGTAGTTAAGCAAACAGCATATGATTTCAGGCACATTTGAAAGGTCCTTAATCATAAGGCACATCTGAAGAGGCCTCTACTGGCCAGGCTCACTAGCTGCAGCAAAGTTCTCTTCTTAATTGATTTAAGATTGGGCTGGAAATGCAAAGACAGAGAAAACTGATTGCAAGTTTTTATTGTAAAGTTGAACACAGGACAGATTGTCGATGAACATATTGTGCAAAGTAGATAATATATTTTGCTTCTCTTTCTCTCTTTTAAATAAACTATCATGTTGGCTAGAACTTTCCTTTATAAAAAAATACAGGAGAAAATAATAGACTAGGATGTGTTCATATGACCTTCAGCATTATTTTAATATTATATGACTTAATTTATATGTGTATGTGTGTCTGCAAGGCTTCACTCTAACTTTGGATTTTAGGCACACTAGTCCAGAAAACTTTTGCTGTAAGCAACAGTTTTCATAAGGGTAGCCATGTTAGCTTGCTGCAGCAAAAACAAGATGTTACAAGACTCTTTGATATTTTTGCTACATATATAACAATATAGTTATTTTGCACCACTAGATTTTTTTTAAAAACACAGAGACATATCAAATCTCAGACTATGAGATCCAGAGTATAAAAAATACATTTTTGAATTATAGTGGAATGCTGCTTCTACATTTTTTTTCCTGTTACAGAACAAAGAAAACAAACTGACTTCAAAATATCTCATTAATTAATTACTCCATATGTAACTGAAATAACCATTTCCCATTTGGCTTCCTATTAAGGTTGCTTTTCTAGGACATAATCTAAATTTGAATTAAGATTTCACTTGCTTGGTATTTTTAATTCTGTTAAAAAATGATCTTGTGTACAAATACTTATGAAGTGAACATGATAACAGGCTACCAAACAGTTGCCAATCTTTAAAGATGGTGAAAGAATTTAGAGACTAACCTGTTTGTTCTCTTGCATTTTTTTTACATTATGCAATCCAGACATCGTAAGATGTTGTTTTGTATCATGTGAGTTTCATTTAAAATATTAAACAAAGAATATAAATTGTTGTAAAGTTCAAAATGCAAAGTTGAAAATGAGACTAAAAAACCCAATACTGAAATGCAGGTGTTATGCAAAAAAAAAGAAACACAAACATTTAAAAACTTTTTTAGAAAATTACAATTTTGGATGCAAAAATAACTTTCCCAGTTCTGCCCCCCAACTTCATATCTTCTCTCTAGGAAAGAAGTTTATAAAATGAGAATCCTTCTACTTTAATTATTTCTGGCTCTGTCATATTTGATGTACTAGTTTTGCATCTTTGTTTATATAACTTGTCATCCCATTTTATCCTTGATTACCTTAATGATTGTCACTTCTTTTGAGGTCCACAGAGGTGTGGGTAGATAATGAACATATAGGAATGACTAAGCTTAATATTAGACTGCTAGAATATCCTTCCTAATACGTACTGTCCGTTTTAATCAAATTGCCACCTTGCAGTCGCAACAGTGACACCTACTGGGAAAAGCAGGATCTAGAAAAATATGTTTTTTAAAGTAGTGGAATCCTGCTTCACCTATTTTATGTTTAAGTTACAAAACAAGCAAAAAGGACTGCAAAATAAGTTTTCCCTAAAGCTAAGTAATTCACATGCTAGACAAGGTTTTCCATTTGGAGAGGGAGTTTTGCCTCTCACTGTGCAGTGTTGGTGCTATGGAAAGAAAGTTGCAGTGCAGCACTGGATAATTTTTCAAAGTGAAGCTGTTAATCATAAGTATGGAAACCATAATGTTCTACTGTTGTCTGTCATTAAATGAAAAATGACTGAAAATGACAGGATAAATATATTAGTCGTATGTAAATATATATAGGATATGCCCAAATAGTTTGCATTTTTAGGTGGCTTTGAATTTGCAGAAATGCTATATGTTAGACATGTGAATATAGAGACAGAGAGTAGAGATTTCTGCGACTTTAATGTTTTTAGTTAAATTTCCTGTTGGGAATTGATGTAGTTATCTAGTTCAAGGAAAAGTATTTTTAATTATGTCAGCACGATGGGATGAAACAACATTCCCTCTTACACAGGCAACCACTGCTTTGCAAAACACCTGAAGTCTATTGTCAAAGAATGCACACATATTGTTTTTGTAACCATGCCACCAGCTCATCAATAGTTAAGGAATTAATGGTTTAATTCCACTCATTTGCTTTTGAATAATTTCAGCCCAAGTAGAAAGAAGGCAAACTCATAATTTTCTGTCAATATGCTACCACATATTGCACAAAGAATTCAGAAATCCACAGCTCTTTTTTTTATCACTCATGTTGAGAATGAGCCAACAATGGAAGGACCAGTGGGATTAGCTCACCAAAAGAAGTGCATTTGATAAAGTGACTTGAGTGTGGAGGAAATAGAATAGTCAAAAGGAACAAGAGTTAAAAACTACTACAATAAGATAACAAAACTCCTGGAAACAAAGAGGGTCACCTGGTATAGCCCTTGACCATTTGCTGAAGACTGATGCCCATCTCTTCTGTATTTCTGCATCTTTCTCATAGCCATTGAAATAGCTATGAAGGGCAATCCTGTGTACTCTGAAGTACATCAGTGGACCATTATAAATGTCCACAACCTTAATCTGGATAGCAAAATATTCTCTGAAAGTAAAACAATTTAAAGACTCTATTTGAAATACATGTAAATCACAGAATATCTGGAATGAAGTAAAAATGTCTTAGTAGACATAGAATTGCTGGTGTTTTTTTTAAAGAAATAATATATTTTGAAACAGGGAGATTCAATCTTGGAATGGGAATTGATGTTTTGGGGGTTATGGCATGAATGTGTGCATGGTGACACCAATTTCAAAAGCTCCAACTTAAAACAAAAAATCTGTACATTATTGCACAGTGTACTATGATCAAATTGCCTTTTAAATGTCTATGGAATAGCTTTGCACAGTACTGAAAACACAACATTATTTATGTCACAGACATCTAACACGTGATCTCAGATATGTCCAGTACCTGTCAGACTGGACACTGTGGATAATAGCCCATTAGAGGCAGCCCAAAGGATTGTTTAGGCTACAGTCCTAACCCTATTTACCTGGGAGTAAGCTCCTTTGAATGCAATAGGATTCATAGTTAGGATTGCACTGTTAGAGGTTTGCTCTGTAGCTTTGGTGATGTTGCCTACATTTGTGTTGTAATAGCAGCTCTGCTAAAAAATAGATTTAAATAATTAGGAGTTAAATTTCCACCCAGAGAAAGTTCATCATGATTACATGAGGGATTTAAAGGCATCTAAGTTGTATTTTATAAATTGTTGCTGACAATGATGTAAAACATGTTGATCAAAAGAAGGAAGCAACTATAAAGTGTGTGTATATATGTGTGTGTCTATATTACATGCATACACACACAGTTAGTCATGTATATATTTCCTTGCTTAAAAAAATGATGACATATTAAAAACCTGGGAGAAAGGGGAGAAAAAATTAATGGAAAATTATTCTCTGGCCACTAAAAACATTAATTTTGCAAGCGAAATTTAGCTCCTGAGGAGCTATGGTTTAGTCAAAAGAATAAATCCTGAAAGACTTCTTAAAGCACATGCTGTTGATCTGGATGATACAGCAGTTTGTGATATAGATAGATTAGGCAGAAGAGCAGATAGACATGGAGAGAAAGAGAACATATGGTGCTGGAAACTATGGTATTGATCAGTGCTGCTTAAAAAATTAATGTATGAATCATAGGATGTTGATTTTATGAGTCCTACAAAACCTGGCACATTAATATTTCCATTATACGTTGTAGTCAAAGTTCAAATATTGCTTATTATGCCCTTTATAACATGTAACACAGTCTTGGCAATGTCTTTTGTACTGGTGGCAGTCACTGAATCTTTATCCATTTACAAGGACAGGCACAGGGTGTGGGGTGGCGCAATTAATCTGGATAACTGGATAAGCTAGGATGTGTAAGGTTAGTTCTGGCTTTTAATTTTTTATATATTATATTATATTAGTCAGTGGACATTCATTTAGACTCTAGGTTCATAGTACCTTAACCGATTAAATGAAAACAAAGCCAAAAGTATGACTAGCAACAGGCAGTGGCTTTTGATCAACCAATGAGTACAGTTTCATGACCGGTTCCGCCAATTTCAATAAAAGACACTCTTTTTGTTGTCTTTTCTTTTGAAACAACACTCTTGCTTTCATGTACCAATGTTGAGAAACTACAACAGAATAAGGGTCAAGAGCTGACAGAAATCTGGCTGCTCAGGTGGCAAATCTTTGCTTAGGCTGTACCACTCTGGATTGCATGTACAGGGTTCACATGGCTGAATGCTTCGCTATACAAAGAATTTTGTCTAGTTAGACAACTAGATGACAGAGAGAAGGGTTCTGGTTTCACACATTCCTTCCTGAAATGTGGCTTTCTAGCTCCCCTCCCCTGCTTAAATGAGGGAACATTTGGTCATGGAAAACCTCACCTGCAGTCTAAAGTAGTATAGCCCAGCTGCAGGTTTACCACCTTAGTGACAACTAGGCCAGAGAGAATTGGTAGCAACAGGGTGAGTGTGGCTGTGTGCCCTATTTTATAGAGGACAATTCTCTCTTTAAATGTCAGTAAGAGTGTAGTTCTCTGTATAACGTGTTAGAAGGACTGTCCTGTGTCCAAGTCTGGTTTAAAGATAAAGAACCATGGAAAGGCAAGCAAGGGCCTTGATGTTTCCCATCAACAGCTATCACCTGCAGAGCAGACTGAGAAGGTACAGAGGTCACCTGGTAACAAGCTCTCAGACTATGGTGACATGTCCTGTATTTCTACTTAAATTATAGTAATTACTTCTAAATTTACTTATATACCTATAAATCATTAGCGTGTGCAAATGTTAGACATATCTGTGTCCTCTTTTCTCTCGCTCTCTTTTGGTGATGCATTTTCTCTTTTGGGGGGATGTGTAAGCAAATAACCACAATCCAGGGTAGGGATGGGGGAGAAATTTGATTCAGTTCACATTTAAAGCAAATTTACCTAATTTGCACTTTTCGAAACAATATGTGAACCAAAACACAGCCACCCTTTGCGATTTGCACTTCTTCCAATTTTGAAATGCAGTTCTACAGCCAAGTAATGTGTACCAAAAAGGATATACTTGGGTAAAGTGTGCATATAAATGTATATATTAGTGAAAATAATATAGAAAAATGTGTTTTATTAAGGGAAATTGCTTTGGAAAAATGTAAATGCTAGGCAAAATTACGTACAAAAATGTGTATATTAGAAGAAATTTGCACCAAAATGCGGATGAATTCTCATGAGAACTTTAAAAAAAATCATCCATAAACTGATGCAGTAATGTGGAGAACTGAACTTTAGAAGACTGAGAAACTGAGAGAAACCAAAATTTATTCATCCATCTCTGATCGAGAGTAAAGCATTATTGGTGGGCAAGAGTAAAGCTCATCTGCTCACAAAATCTGCCAAATAACTAGGAGCTGCTAGTAAAAAACAAACAAACCCTCAGTTACCTGGGTCCCTATAATTATTATCCAAAAAGAGACAGAATGGCAAAATATAGCTTAAATATATAGCAATTGACCACACACAAATACTCCCCTGCCCTTGGTTGGTCATTTAAGGTGATGTGGTTTGCTAAGTTTTATTCCATAATGGACATTTTTAAGGTGGTGTTTCACCTTTCATTTTGGTGTGTGCAGTGGGTTTAGGTCATGCATACAGTGTAAGATAGGAATGGCTTTACTAGTTTGTTTTTTAGTACTGATACACGATAGACAGCAGATATACAAACTTAATTCTTTTCACATTTTGAGGTGGGTGGGAAATTGTAGTAGCCATTCCCACAAGACAAATGACATATATGTACCTGCATATATGAAAAAGTAACACTGAAAATAGGCATCATCATCATCATCATTAAAATTTATTAAATGTATATTCTGTCTTCCCTCCCAAAGGAGCCCAGGATTTATGGATTTATGAGCCATGACATGAAATGAATCGTTCTTCTGATAAATGCAGTTGTGTATATAGTCAGTGCAGAATATGGAGAGTGTGCAGTCCACAAACCATAAACCAAAGCTCTCGTGCTTAAATTACTTTATTTGCTTCTGTCTGAATTATATGTATGTGAGACCCTGAAGCATGTTTACGTTAGTTTATGTCTAATTAAGATGCCAAACAAAGGGCTTGGAAATGACCCTTTTCTCCTTTGCAAGTTATTTCAAATAAAAATATGCCCCCCCCATTTTTAAGGAGGGGGACCAGATTCCATAACTGTTTTGACATGTATCATAGCAATAGATAGTATTTTTGGAATTGCAAGGAAATGTTTTCAGATTAGGTAACATTGGCTTCCCAATTCAAGCATCCCTGTTTATTTCAACAATCTTTAGGCCACTCTTCAGTAAAGCTATAAGGGCAGCATATAGCTAGCATAATAATACATCCATATACAATTTATAAAATCACAACTTATAACCAGAAATGGAGAACCTGTGGCTGTCCAGATGTTGTTGGGCTCAATCATCCCCAGCCAGCATGGCCAATGGTCAGAGATAATGGTAGTTGGAATCCAACATCTGGAAGGCCACAAGTTCCCCATCCTTGACTTAGCCAACAGAGCAGAAAGACAACATACTAAAACAACACCAGAAAACTTCAGCCACGCAGATAAAATCCTCATATATTTGATATTAACATCATGTTTAAAGCCAGGGTGAATAGGAATGTCTTCACTAGGTGCTGGTACAACATTGTCATTCAGACCCAGTAAGCAGGATGCCACAATTAATGTGAGGAACCACCTTATACCAAGACTATTGGTCCATCTAGTTCACGATTGTCTACCATGACTGTGGCTTTCTAGGGTTTTAAGTAGGAATCTTTCTCAGCCCTACCTGGAGATGTTAAGGATTTAATCTAGGACTGTCTTTATGCAAAGAAAGTCTTTTCCCCAAACTGGAAAAAACCCTCTCTCCCCAATCACCACCCATCTAACTGGCTGGGTGGAGATTAGGAGGAGAGGCTCAGATGACAAATGCAGCATTTAAGCAGGCATATGTTTTGTCCATCTAAAAGACACTGTAAGTCATGTATATGCAGATTTCCTCTCTTCATTTCTGGAAGGGACTATATTTATTGATTTATGTATGTAGACTTACCACCTGCCCTATCGTGTGGACTTAGACACCTCTGCGGCAAAAATGATAAACAATATGTTTGCATAGTATTAAGTAGGAGGGAGAGAAACCAGTAGTTATTTCCACCGAACTCCCAAGGGATGTAATCCACCTTTATCACATAGCTTACACATATTTTGCCCAAATGTCTGAAAGTTCTTAGTGGACAATGCTCAAAGACTATTAACTATAATCTCCCTGTCCAGGAATACCCCCCCCCGCCAGCAGAGGAATACCATGGTAGTATCAATGTACTCTATTTAACAATAAATCAGCAACAATGAATGTACTTCCTGATTAAAAATACCTAGTCGGGCCTGCCACAAAATGTTGCAGTGTTGAGAGTTCCTATTCATGGCCTCAGTCAACCATCCATGCCCTTTTCCTGGCTAATCCATTTTATCCACCTTTCACCCTTGGTTTCTTTCTCCTCTACAACAGTCACTGTTCCATGGCATGTTAGCATGCTCAGTGGTCTGGGTTTTTTGGGTGTGTATGTGTGGTTCATCTTAGGGTTCCCCCCCCCTAATTTTTTTGTACTTCAACAAACCTTGGGGTTGATATCTCTTGTACATAGATGGTCCTATTTTGACTACATAAGAATCCATGCTTGGAGGGTTGAGTGTTCACCTTTGGAATATGTGATAGCTTAGTAATGTAATGAAGTAATGAAGGTGGCACACATTAGAAATCCCTAAGGCTTGAGGTAAAAAGAAAAGAAGCAATCTTAGCCATGGGTTCCCAGTGATGAGCAAAAATATCAAGAGATGTTTCCATTTGGACAACATACATAAGAATGTTTGCCTATAAGATAAAATAGGTTTAAAATAGGTATCCAAGCGATTCACATTATTTATATATCATCATTATGTAGATAGCACTTTACTGACTACAAAAAAGACAGGCACCTGAGGAGCTTACAATCAAATTTTCAAATTTTTTGAGACAAAGAGAAAGAAGAAAGGAAGACTCAGGTTTCAAGGGACAAATGTGTAGTTTTACTTCCCTTTAATGAAAATTTGTTAAAACAGTATAATTATCATTAGTTCATCAAAAACAGCATCTAGCTCAATTTGAGTGGTCTTTAGGAAATAACTGGGGGGGAAACATTGGGCAAAGACAAGGGTTGGATCCAAAGGTGCCCTTCTGCTTATAGAAAGAGTCTTCCATTCATGGGAGATGTCCTTTTGCTCACAGATGGCATCTCTCTGTCAGTGTAATATCTTTGGATGCACCTTCTCCTCTTTATGCAACCCTTTACAGTCTATTAAGATATATTTAAATATATACACTGAACTAAACACTTGACCACAGTCTACTGCACACGTATGGGTGTCCAATAAGTTTCATGAGAATAAATGTGACTGAAATATATTAAGTGTATTTTCTGTGGTTTTTCTCTTTCCAGTACTGTGACAGACTATTGCCTTTGTGTAGTACCTGGCAAGTCATGGTCTTCACAAAAAGCAAATATGTTCTTTTAAAGCAAAAACAAAAATATGGTCTGTTGCCTTTTTTCCCCACCCCTGTATTTTATTTTTCTACTATTGAATCATAAATTGCTTTCAGTAATCTAAGCAAAACTACAGGAATCTGTGGTTTATACAGTGGCCACAGCTAAGAGTATAACCGTAAAGAAAATATCCAAGAGAGGCTAACCAATACTATAAGAGGGATTGCATGCTGGTATTCCTGTGAAATAAGGGAAGCACTACAGATCTCAAAACACAATCTGTTATTCTTTTCTTTTAAAACAAATTCTCACCAGTAGTTCACTCAGTAACTTTGAGTTCACTGATTGCACTTGGGTGCTAGTAAAGCCTTTTGGTCGAATGATACCGAAGGGCTATTATTTCTGCTCGTATCTTAACAAATGCATTCCAAATGGTATTTAAATGTATAGTTTAACTGGAGCCAATGGCAATAATTCTTTAAAGCATGCCCCATCTCTTCTCTGTTTGTTAGATGGAGTCCAGATTTGAAGACAATATGTTTCTAATCCCACAAAGTTTATTTCTTATAGAAAGCAACAGCAATAGACATATAAGAATATCTAATTTTGAATAAAAGGGGACATTTTTCCTTAGCTTTTTTTTTTTAAAAAAAGGAAAATTGATTTTAAAAAGATAGTTTTCAGCAGAAATTGAGCCATCAAATTAAAGAAATGTAGGTTTTAGGTCAATAAATTATGGAATAGTACATGATGATGATAATGGTGATGCTCTTTATAAGACACACATAAAATTACTATAACCCAGTCATAATATGTGGTGCACCGTTTCCCATTAAACTGTAAAGCAAACAGCCATATAAAAGGTGCTTAAAAGGTGAAAGGAAAAACTAGGCTATGGATATGTAAGCTCTTCTGTGGGTTATATTTTCATAACATCTTTTCATATTTCAGAATGCAGTACTTTAAAATTCTATACTCATGTAGGTTTTCCTTGCTGATACTGATGCCATGAGTTCTTTGCTTGCTGCAATGATCTTCCATCATCCTCTAACTTTTCAGTGGTCTTACTCTGTGCTGCAATCCTATACTCACTCCCACCGGGGAGTAAGCTCCATTGGTATTTACTTCTGAGTAGATACATATAGGAATGCAATTAATTGCCACAAATCATGGGTCAAACCTTTATCATGTTTACAATCCTGTTTCAAATAAATAAATAAATAAAATGCTAACACATTTTATTTGATGTCAAAATATACATTTTAAAATAAGGAATTGTTTTCAAAAAGGAATAAAGTTGAAGCGCTCCAGAACAAAAGTTTACCACCAGGCTTGCTGCCTAAACATTAGATTTCAATCGAAAAATTTTTTTAATAAAAAAGTGCCAAAAACATAAATAAGGATAATGAACTTTTAACCCTCTCAAATGCATGTATCTGTATAGAAGGATCAATGTGCATTTAGAGAGATATTATTTTTCCTTTAAAATAGAACAGCTGAAAGTACAGAAGTCTAGTTAGCTGCACATCCTGCATTCTCCAGGAGAACTGTCCAAAATGTATTAGGGTTTGCTTATAATGATGTTATATGATATCATGGTTGCTATACCTGCATATGTGGAGAATTTAATATTGATTTACTGTACCTTTATGCCTATCCTTGAGCAGCATAGATAGCCATTACAGCTGTTGGTGGTATCTATTTTGTCTTTTCATAATTGTCATTTCTGGTTCTACTTAAGATTAAAATATGAAAATTGTGTCACGTGGACACAGACATTGCATTAGCCAGGTTATCAGCAAATTTGTGGCACAGACATAATTTCTATGCCTCCTCACTCCCATTTTATTTATGAAAACTGCATACTGTATTAGAAACTTTTTTTTTAGTTAGACTGCAATACAAAATGAGCAGCCTTTATAGAAAATATTTCCACAGATGAATTATTCTGTACTACCCTGCTTTTTATAGCCAGCACCTGTACAATTTTATTCCATATTCTGGAACAGTTGATCTAACTGTAAACTTGATTCAACTTTAAAAACATTTTTATAAGTCAATATCTGCCTTTTAACAATTAGCTCACTGATATTTACGTTAGGAATAAAGTGATATTCATACAGTTTGGATGTTGTCCAGCAGTTACTAAACAGGTATAAATCTGAAAGGTGTAAGGCTCTTTCCTATTGGCCAGAAATCATACACATCTCTTATGCAGGCAAATATGTCCTGCATATGCAGGAAATGGCAGTACATATGCTATTTAAACTGCTCAAATGTCATCTTCATTCATTTATTGCTACCAGGGAGCCAGCCAACAAGGCAAAAAGAAGTCCTGGTCAAGGGTCGATATTCCGGTACTCTCTTTACAATCTGTTCATGCACAAGTTACAGCTGAGAAAACAGAGTGTAAACACTGCATGAGAACATGCTTGAAAGCAATCTTCCTTATCTACTCCCAAACAGCACTTTTTTTTCCAGTTGCCAGTGAAATGAATATTTGTGTGTGCTTTTAAAAATGGAAAGAATGAAGGAAGACTTTTTGTTTTGACTAGTATCCTATCAATTTCTTACAGACCATATTTGGATAATTTATGAACTATTATAGTCTAGCAATCAATGGCAACATACATTTTTCTTATTAAAGTTAAGAGGGTTTTGTTGTTGCAATGTAGCTAATAAAAGCTTCTCTCTCTTTCTCTCTCTCTCCCTCCCTCCCTCTCTCTCTTTCTCTTTTTACACAACAGAATTTTTGACAGGGTTGACTCCAGACTGCTTTCCAGCTGGGGCCTGGGTGAACCTTCAAAATTTTCCCATTTCAGCCGCATCAAAGTGAAGGAAATTCAAGGATCACTAACGTCTCAGATGGTAGCACTTGCCCTAACAACCAAGGTTCAGGAATTCTTTGGAGCAGGCTGAGGTCATTTTTCTCCCCTTTCCTCCTAAAGCTTTTCTCTATTAATCAGAGCTCACTGCTCAGATTGGTCTTCAACTTCCTCCCAATCCTTGCTAAGCCTGTCATTTCTAGCTATTATTTACTTTAATGGACTTTGGCTGATCCCTTATGAAGCTTTGGATCTGAGAATAATGCGGCTGGAGAGTAACGGGCGCAGGCCTTGGGTGTGGGTTTGCCTGCAGATTAACCATGGCAGATGGGCTTTATTGCAGCTTCCTGTGTGCCGAGTGTTGATTGAGAGGGTATAATGAGAGAGGTGGTGTCAACACAATGGATACAGCCACTTCATTGCACCTTGCGTCTAAACAACCTTTTTTTTTTGTAAATCTTTGGGTTGTGAAATTTTAGGAAGTCAGAGCACAAGAACAAGCACAAAAAAACTGTAAATAACCATGAATGTTAATCCAATGCTAATTGGTCCCTTCTTTCATTATTTTGCTCTGTTTTTTAAAAAAAAGGAAATTAATGATATGGACAGTTATACATAATTGGACTTTTATATCAGCTTAAACGCTAATGCAGCCATGTAGCAAACTTAATTATTATTATCTCATTAATTTCCAGGATAAATGTTTCTTACAAAAGCTTACCTCCCAATCATCTCGTTATGTTCTGCATGTTTTTGACACCTAGGGGATATATATTGTAAGGGGGGGGAATCAATTATCTATTGTGTGGAGAGTATTAAAAAAAATGACAGCAAGAAAATTGCTTAATTTCCGGTGCAACATGTCACAATAATTTCCAGTTTTGTAAGACAAGAAGCCAGATGGAAAAGTTTGCAAGTACAATAATAAAATATATATAATGTATTTGGTTGCTAGCCTCAAAATACCTTTTTACACAATCCTCACTTTAAAGATTTCACTTAATTCCTCCTTTTCATTGATGGATTAAAATCACAACTATTGATTCCTTTATTCCTTTGGGGCATTATCCATCTGTCTCATCTCTTTCATCCAGCACCCCTTGGTCTGAGAGAAGTGTTGTACAAATGTATTGAGAAAAATCTGTAGAAGATTCTAGGTCAAGTTTGTGTACAAGAGTTGAAATTTTTAGTGACAGTCTTCCCTCACCGCAAAGCAAAAGTTTCCACACAGTGTTGCGCAAGCTAGCCCAATTATCCTCCTCCTTTGAAAACCATTATCAAGTTTTTCAAAACTTCTTTCATTTCGCTGTTGTCATTCAATGAAAAGGAAACTAACCACCATGTCAAGACAACTCAGCTGCCTAGCAACCAAGGGCCACGTTTCAATTCTGACTTGCTTCTGGTCTTGACTAATGGAAAGTGACTATGTTAAGCCAGTCAGAAGAGTTGTTTGTCACTTCTGAAATGCAAACAAAACAATATTATTTTCCAAGGAACCAGGCGTGATTGATGTAAAGATTTACAGTAACATCATTCATTTTCCCTTGTGGTTTCATGGGATAGATGCCATATCTTTTCATGCTTTATTAAATGCATTATAAGACCAAATAAACATGATGCTTTTTGTCTCCCAAATCATCTTAAAATGGGGGGTTGGTCTTATTCTAGAGACCTAGGACCCATGAATTGTAATGTATGCATTCAAGATATCATTGCCACTTCAATAAATAATTTTATAATAAAATAAGGCATCAACAAAGAAACAAACAAGAGGGGACACAGCAGTTTAAAATTAACAGCAAAGAAGAGAGAGAAAATATATTAAGCGCTTATGAGTAAGATGTCAACCTGGTCCAAACTTTCTCACACTTGGGTAATTATATATTTCTTAGATAAAAGAGTAAGATGGATGTGGGGCAGGATAAAGCAGAAACAGGCGGCCTTCTCTAGAGCTGTAATTGCAAAAAGAAAAAAAAGAAAAGAAACTTTACTGATAGAAGTCAAAACCACCTTGCCTATTGCAGTGCAATGGGACCTACTACTCTAGGTACTCTGATTGCAACTTAATGCGATTATGTATAGGGTTTTTTAAGAGTAAGATTGGTCTTAATATTTGACTAAACAGGCTAGAGTTATTTGAAAGTCAGTTACTTACCAAAAAAAAGTTAATATGTGGTGTTTTTAAGAAGTTAAGAAGTGTCCTGCTAGATCAGGCCAAAGGCCTATCTAGTCCAGCATCCTGCTTCCCATAGTGGCCAACCAGATGCATATGGGAAGGGACATGCCATTATGACTAGAGCTGAAAGTAGAATGGTTTTCAAACATTTTTCAACTCAGTTTTGTTGAAGAACAGAAGGGTTGCCTGTGGCCCATCTCATCACCCATCTAGTCCAGCAGTCCATTTCAGGTACAAGCAAGATACGGTGATGACCTTTCCCTGTTGTTTATTCTCAGCATCTGGTATCAGAGACAAACTGTCTCTGTGTGTATAGTCCCTTAATTCCATGGGCTTTGTGTCATCCAAAGCAGAAGGGGGAATCTAAAGATAGTGTTCATAATATCCCAGTTCTTAAGTTCGTATTCCACACTGTCAACCTTATGTGCAGCATATATATAGATTTTAATGTGTGAATGAGAATCAGGAAAATTGGTTTTAAACTTTTTAAAAATTGTATTTTTATTTGCTTATAGTGAAGGGCGGGTAAAAAAAACAACCCAGAATAATAAAGATGATGATAATAAAAATATTCTGATAACAAGATGTTTCAGATACTGTTTTACCAACAAAAAACACGCTTTAAAATTTCATTATTATTGAAGTCAATAAGAATATGTTTTTTATTTGTTCATAAGTGAGAAGAGTGCTGTAGCACTTAGGTCCTGTTTGCAAGTTCCCATAGGCATCTGGTTGGCCACTGTGAGATCAGGATGCTAGGTCAGGATGCCTTTGCCTGATCCAGCAGGGCTTTTATTGTGTTCTTAAGAAGTACTTTGTTTTGTCTGTCTTGAACCTCCCATCATTCAGCTTCATTGGATGACCCTAGGCTCTAGTATTATGAGAAAGGGAGAAAAAAACCTCTTTATACCATTTCTCCCTGCTATGCATAATTTTAAACACCTCTATCCTGCCCCCCCCTTCTCACCTTTTTTAAAAGCTTTCTTTTAAAGCCCCAAACATCATAACCTTTCCTAGTAGGGATTTGCTTTGGTCCCTTGATCATTTTGATTGTCCTTTCCTGCAAGTCCTCTCATTAAGTTCTTAAAGGGTGTTGTAGGATCTGCCCTTCGGATCAGCCATGTGACAGGTTTGGTATTGCTACCTAGTTGGCACCCTTGAAATATGGATATCAGACTGCCAGGCTTGCAGTTGACACAGAGCACTGGTATTGCAGGACGTATGGTGCCATAGCCTGCCAGAAGCATGGGTTTGACACCTTGCCCCCATAATAATAAACTGACCACAATACCGGAATACTGGGGGGAAAAACAGTGCTTTTTGGGGGGGGAAATGAGGTACCGGTACTCATACCTTGATAAAAGTGCTGTGGGTGTCAGCACAAAATGGTTGCTATGGGCAGAAGAAAAAAAAGTGGTGCTGGTACTCTGTACAGTTGAGTATTGTCACACACACACACAAAGCCCTGAATCAAAATATATACTGTCCTCTCTCTGACACCTGCTTCTTCTGAATAGTCACCTCCATCAGCAGATTCCTTCCAACCACCAATTCCATTTGTCTCCAACTGCATCCCATTTTCTTCTGTTTCTTTCTAATTCTTTCTTTCCTTTCTGCCAGCATTTAGCTTTTGTGGAATTGTTCTAGAAGAGAAGAAACAAGCTACTATACTTTCTCTTTAATTATTTCCCCTTTGAACTATAGCTTTCCAGTATACTTTCATTCATGCTTTGGAGTAGTCTTGTAGAACGGTAAGTGAAAGAGGGAAGACAGTCTACTGATAATCCCAGCCCAACTTTGAAGTTTCTTTTAATCCCAAATTGAGGACGGTTATTTGTTTTTCTACTGCACAGCAGAACAGCAACATTATACCCTCCAGCTTCACCTATTTGTTTCCCCTTCTATATATAAGTAACCAGAGTGCACCCAATATTGGGGCTAGGTATATACTTTGCAAGTTGCATATTGAGTTTCAAAGTTCTGGATGTTGAGGGTTTTAGGAGCTAGTTCTGTATGACACTGAAAAACATGCACTTTTTGTTATTTAAGACTGCAGTCCTGTGTGCACTGACCTGAGAGTAACCCCATTGGCCACAATGAGTCTTACTTTCAAATAAACATGCATAGGATTGCATTCTGCATGTATAAAGATGGGCTTCCTAGGTGGCTGGAAAATCTACACTTAGAAGGTAAGGGTTTCAAAATCATTTAGCAGAAAATCCCAGCTACCGGTATCCCATGGAAATATCTTGCTCATGATGTGTGCTCTCTGTAAACCTAGTTCTCACAAAAAGCGAATGATCTAGTAAACCTGTTTCGGAACTGTATCACTTCAGATTACCAGTGGTGATAGTGGGTAGTGTTACACACTGCCTACATTCCTCTACAGCTGTTTTCTTGTTTTAAACTCCACACACAGCCTGGAGTGGCTAGCATGCAGGTCTGCTTGTCCCCATGTGCTTTGCGTGCAAATGCAGCAAGAACCCCTGAGACCAACGGGACTTGATGGCATTCCATCACTTTCAAGGGAATTATATGGAAAGGAGGGGAACATGGCTGCCCCCATTTAGCATTGGTGAGTCCACTTCAGAATCTGAGTGCAGCAGATTCCTCTTCCATCCCTACTAGATATGTCTGTTGCCAAAGAATAGCACTGCATCTCCATTGTGAGATCTTATTCAATCACCTGGGCTAAAAAGGCACTGGATTGAGACACACTTACTGTTGTGCCAGTTCCAGTGCATCTCCACCTCTCTTTTCTGAAAATGGGGGCACGCAACACCAGTCAAACTCTGCCCCTTTTTACTCTAAAACCTGGTTGGATCAGCTCCAGTGTTTTTTTTACAAAAAGATTCAACTTCAGTTAGATTTTGCAACTGATTGGTAGATCAACCTGTTTGTCTTCCAGGTGTGGCCAATGGAAACGCTTTGCTGTAGACTCAGGCAGAGACAATGATTAACCCAACAATTTGCCGTGAGGGGTCCTGAAAGGTCTGAAGACAGCAGTGGGGAACAGAGGTGTGGCCTGCAGAGGGCAGAGTTACTTCAAAACGCAGCCAGAAAAACCATTCTGGCAGCCTTTGAAGCAACTAGTGTGTCCACAGCCACCATTTAGTCTGGACATTTTGGTGGGCAAGATCTAGCGATCTTGGTTGGTTGGCATTTGCATTTTCTTCTGATATCCTATGTTGAAATGGGAAAGGGAGTGCCTAGCTTTTAAATGCTGGTCTGGGAATTCTTGGACTCACTAACACTTGATCTCTATTTCTTAATTCAGTCAAGGCAACAGTCCTATTTGGGTGTGAAGACTAGGGAAAACAGAGGCATGCTGCCAAGACCCACTCCCTCCAGCTTGTCATTTCCCCTTTCTTTACAACCCCAACTGAATTGGAGTACAGGGGTCTCCTAAAGGGGAGAAACTCCTCTACTTGTGGAGGCTCCCTGCATGATTTAGATCCCTGCACAATTAGGCAATTGCCTGAATAAGGATCTAATTGCTTATCTGCTATTGGTTACTGAGACTTTTGAGTTCTTGGACCCTTCCAGACTAGTGTTTTATTATGGGTGTATAGCACAGTGGGGAGGAGAGCCTGGCTGGGAGTCCAGAGTCTGTGAGTTCAAATCCCCGCTCATGTCTCCTGGGTGTCAAGGGCCAGCTAAAGATCACCCCCACAGTGAGTGGCTCAGATGTTACATGCCTTGCCACCTGTGCAGCCACGGGCAAGCTGCATAGTCCCAAGGAGCCCAGTTGCCCCCCAGCTGGCAGTTGCGGACAAGGAAGGGGCTGGCTTGTGCAGCTGTGGCAAGCTGAGCAGACCCTAGCCAGCTGGGGAGGACTAGCCAGAGGGAGGCAATGGTAAACCCCCTCTGAATACCACTTACCATGAAAACCCTATTCATAGGGTCGCCATAAGTCCAGATCGACTTGAAGGCAGTCCATTTCCATTTCCATTCTGCAACATGTTACTGACACAACAGTAGTTCCTTAATGGTGGCTTTATTCTGCTTTAGTTTCTTCTACGATGTTTCCCCAATGCACATTGTTGCTATCTAGGGGGGCTATAGCAAGGCAAAAGCCAGAGCAAATGAGCCAGAATATTGGTGGCATAAAAAGTTATGTGATTTCAGCAGAAAGTGAGGGGATATGTACTGATGGGAAATGAAGCAGGGTGACTACCCCAAACGTTTTGCAGGTGTAAACAGTATTGAAAGTAAGATCACATTTATTGTTTATTTATTTATTATATGGTTTATATCCCACCCTTCCTCCTGGCAGGAGCCCACATGTGACCACCCCAACTGCATCAAGAGCACAGCTCATCATGAATGTGGAATGAAAGGGGTGTTTAGAGGGGCATTCTTAGTGTCTACCCCTTGAGTGTCTTCCCAAGCAGCATTTCTCTTTCTTTCTTTCTTTCTTTCTTTCTTTCTTTCTTTCTTTCTTTCTTTCTTTCTTTCTTTCTTTCTTTCTTTCTTTCTTTCTTTCTTTCTTTCTTTCTTTATTCCAAATCCACCCTTCATTGTTGAAGCAATTCCATTAAAATAAAATGCGTAATAACATACTGACAGGCAGGGGGAAAACACACACAACTAACAAAACTATCAACAATGCAGCAATCCTCACATAAAAAGCCTAAGCAAATTAGCAGGTTTTCAGCTGACACCAAAAACCATGAGAGTTGATGCCAGCAGTATCTGAGATTACATCCACACCACACATTTAAAGGACATGACTCCCCCCCCAAGAATCATGGGAACTAGGGAGCTGGGAATTGTAGCTCTGTGAGGGGTAAACTACAGTTCCCAGGATTCTCTGTGGGAAACCATGTGCTTTAAATGTATGGGAAGAGAGAGATTTCTATAAATGCGGTGCAAGTACCGAGAAGACCCTATCTTGTCTTGCCACATTTTGGATTTCAGTTAACCGTGGCACAGTTAAGAAGGCCTCCCCCATAGATCATAATGCAGGGGCAGGTCTACAATGCACTGCAGTGTGCCCACTGAAAGGCAAGCATCCCTCCCTATTTCATTTAGTAAGATTTTAAATCACCTTTCTCTTTGTTCACCACGGCTTCAATCCTTCATCACTTCTGCACACTCTTTTTCCACATGCCACCATCTCAATGTTCATTTCCCATCTATCCTTGCCTTCCCTGGATAGTGTCATGATCCTCTCTGACTACTTTGATACAGAGCAGGAGTGGGGGGCACTTGAGGAAGAGGCATCTGTAGGGGAGGAAGGGGGGAGGGATGAGAACTTTTGATGAAACTCCATCCCCCTGCCTCCGGATTCATGCGGATGAGGTGGGAGTTCCAGAGTCTGCTTCTCCCCCACCCTGTGAAGAGGGAGTGGTGTTTCCTTGCCAGAGGACCAGGAGGCAAGTCCAGCAATGTCTCCCAGGGAGGGGCGGTGCATCAAGAGAAAAGAGGAGACTGTTCTCCCTAGGTAAAGCACTTGCCTTCAGCCCAAGAATTCCCTCAGGGACAGGGATTCTTGTGAGTAGCTGGGCATTCTCTGCCTTTGTTTAAAAGCTTGGCTGATGGGTGGTGAAACTCGTTGCAACAGCTCCACATTTCCCATGTAGTCTTTGAATCCTTGTTACTGATCTTGGTCATCTGAACCTTGGCCTTGATTCGGAAACGGGCTTATTGTTCCTACCCTGTTGCCTTGTCAGGTCACCTGGACTATACTGTATTCTGCTTTTTCCATGATGCTGAGCTGGTACTGTTAGTCTGCAATAATAAATCTTCACATCTTTATTTACAAGAAAGTACACTTGTCATTTTCGGGTGGGAACCAGCATAGATAGTCTTCAACAATTAACCCATGAATTTTCCTTACTTTTTCAGTAAATGCTCATTTTCTGGGAAAAAAGGGTTTCACAGAGGTTTAGACACGAGCATCCCAAGCAACCATGGTAACATCTGTCCCTCTCTGGCCATTCTTTCCATAACAACACAAGAAGAGCCCTCATGGATCAGGTCAGAAAGGGATTTGGCAAAATCCCTGTGAAAGCCATCCAAGTTCATAGCCATCACTATATCTTGGGAAAGAAAATACCATAGTTTAACTAGTTATCTACTTCACTGTATAAATATCCTATTGTCTGTCCTGATCCTTCCAATATTCAGCTTTATTGGATGGCCGCAAGTTCTAGTATTATGAGAGGGGAGAAAAAACGTCTATATCCACCTTCTCCACACCTCTATCATGTCTAAATTCTATTGCAATTATTTGACCAATCTTTTTTCCGGTGTAGCTTTTCCCTGGATTGGGACTTGCGCAAGCACTCCAAATACAAGTTGAATGCGGCCTCACCTTGATTCCTCCCATGACACACCCCGACACACCCCTTATTCGAGCCTTACACCTGCTTCACTTGCACCAGTCTCGGCTGAGCTGGCTGGGCCCTGGCTGAGTTGGGCTGAGGGATTTATGCCAGTACAGTCAGGCTCAGCCGGGCCCCAGTCAGCTCAGCTGAGTTCTGCCGCATCCAGCTCCCCTCAGCATGGTGTTAATGCAAGATGGATTGCACCCTAAAAAGCTGCAGATTATGTAACCTTTCTTCATAGGGGAGTCGCTCCAACCCCTTGATCATTTTGATTGCCCTTTTCCAACCCTTTTTCAGCTCTATGATATCCTTTCTGAGTTGAGGCAACCAGAACTGTAAGCAGCATTCCAGCTGCTGTAGCACCATAAATTTGTATAACGGTATTGTAATATTGGCAGCTTTATTCACAGTTCCTTTCCTAAAGATCCCTATCATGGAATTTGTCTTTTTCACAGCTGAAAATATAGGCACATATAAAAATGGGAGATCTTAGAAGAGGCATTCCTATTCTCTGACACAGGCAGAAAGAAGACCCCAGCTGGCTCAGTCCAAAGGCCCATCCTAGTTCAGCATTCTGTTCTCAGTCGTCAACCAGATGCCTATGGAAAGCCCTCAAACAACACTATCCACTTTCTGCTTGTGGTTTCCAGACACTGGTATTCAGTGGCATATCACTTCTGACAGTGGACGTAGTAGCCATTGATAGCCTTATCCTCCATGAATTTATTGTCTTTTAAAGCCATCCAACTTGGTGGCCATCACTACATTTAGTGGGAGCAAATTCCATAATTTGACTATGTGCTATGAGAAGAAGTACTTTATTTTGTCTGTTCTGAATCTTCCAACATTCAGCTCAGATTCTAGTATTATGAGGGAAGGAGAAAAGGTTCTCTTGATGCCCCTTCTCTACACCATGGATGCCCGATGTGAGTCACATAATCTTAAATCAAAGAAAGCATTTTTCCCTTAGAAACTCTTCTTCTATCCCTATGCAAATACATGCACCTTTAATGAACTAACCAATCAATAAATCTTCATACAACTAGCTCACAAAGATTTCTTTAATCAGACAACAGCCTATTATTATATGTTCTCCTTTAACATGTAAGTCCTTTTCATATTGTTTAATGTTTAAAAATAAATATTTGTTTCAATATTTTGCAATTGTTATTTCTTTGGATTTGTAGCCCATGAAATCCACAATGCTTAACAATATTCCTTCGATCATTCGCCTTCTGCAGCCACAAACTATTTTCCCCATTGTTAAAATTAGAGGCCGAGAGCTAATGAATTCTGCTAGGCTGTACAGTGTACAGAGATTCAAAACCAGTTTCCCAAGGCCCAAGCCTAACACTCAACCTACATGCCACTATGGTCCTGATCCATACAAATGAACAGACAGATTTGCACTCCTCTACCCAGCCTGACTAAGCAGTTGGGATGCTGGGACAGTTCCCTGTTTCACCCTGAACAGGTAATTAACACTGAACATAGCAGTGATAATTATGGCACAGCCCTTCACTAGATGCATAGATCTGTCATGAGATCCAAAAAAAACCCACCCATTTACATGTGCAGAATGAATTCCAGAACCTTCCAAAAGTGGATCTCCTTTGCTGGATCAGGGTGACTTTCTTTATCATTTCAATCTATAATAAATAAAATATAATGATAGCTCATTAAAGTTAAAGGACATAGAGATCTGTTAACCTTAAATGCCTCTTTGTCTTGACATTTCTCACTGCCAGATGTTTTGGTACGTAAAGCATATATAAGGGAACTATTATTCACTCTTGAGTCTGGGCATGTGCAAGGGCCATTAGCAGTAATGGGAATTATGTGTGTGCAATGAGGGGAGACTATGGTCCATAATGGCCATTGTGCAATGTTAGTTTTTCTTTACCCACAACCCAAGACCATGCAAAAATCTTTCTATGTACATTGTTTGGTCTCTGTTTAGGCAGAGAAATGTTAGCATATGACCCAGAAGAGGAAAAAACCCTCTTGTTTTCAATTAGGTGCTCATTCTCTACAATTTGATATGCTAGGTTTGTTTGTTTGTTGTTGCTGTTGTAAAAAGCATGACTACAACAAATAAAACCTTAAAAATGAACAGGATTAGACATCTAAAATTACCTAGAAAAGACAGAAACAACAGACTGTTGAGTCTTCAAATAAGGAAGCAATTTTAGTAAACCACATTCTGCTACTATAAATAACCACAAATGTTTAGTCACTGCCTTGCAAAATTCTAAACTTCATTTCACTATCAATTTTCTGATTCAGCTGAAGAAGTTCATTATCTATTAAATTGAAGGCAAACCTCCCACAGAGGAATGCTATCTAAAGATAGATGTGTTTGTATGTAGAAAGAGAGCCTCTCTTAGTCGTTCATCAAAAAGACATTCATAGCCTTGTTCCATTCTCCTCTACTGTAAATCGAAAAGTGCAAGTAATACACGCAATTATATTCTGGTAGTTCCCTTTAAAAAGATAAAATCTTTATGATATGAAAATATTTATTCAGATTAGGCTCTAAAGAAATCTAAAGTTATGCTATTATTGACATTGCTATGCTAAAAACAAAAGATATTTGGAGTCTCTTTTTTATGGGCGATTCTTGTCTTTACAGTGGTTACATGTTGTTTTACAATGCTATTTGATAATTGTTTGAACCTTTTGCTGTAACATGAATAACATTATGGTTAACAAGAGAAAACAACAGAAACCAAAAAGACAATGGCTGAAATGAGGTGAGAGGCAAACTCAATTTTTCCATCCCCCACAGAAATCTCATCAAGGGTCTAGCTTTATCTGGTAATCCACTTTTAAACTTTAACCTGTAGGGGGGCTCTTTGTGTTAGTTACTATAAGCATAAAAAGAGCTGGAACACTAATCAGATTAATCATATTTTGTGAAACTCAAAAGCTTCATTAAAAGGACCTAGTTCCCAAGCTACACATTTCTTACAGAAAGAAGTTTGCTACAAAAGGGAGGAATACAGAAATATACAAAGAAGCAAATCCTTCAGTGATTTCACCAAAGCCAGAATGCCAGACATCACTTCTTAAAGTAAGTGAGGGAAATACCAGAAGTTTACCAAAAGTATCTCAATTTACTCTGAATTTCAAAAGTTTTTGCTGAATCACACAAAAAAGAACTCATTCCAGCAAAAAGATACTTGTTATTTTTTACTCATGCTAGAAGCCATGGTAATAACTTCCTTCATTCATGAGCATCAAATCAGACTTTTTTGAGTGTTGATAACTCTCACAGAATCTGAGACTGAGGAGGACAACTTGAATTTTGAGTATAAAACTGTGTTTTGGGGGGTTCTAAAACATTGGTTTTCCATTACAATCCCTGGCAAATGAATACTATTTTCACCACAAAAGGCAGACTAGGCATAATATGTGGGTGTCTATTCTTGTAAGCATTAAGATTGCCAGGTTTCCATTTGAGTTTTTGAATCCAAATGTTTATACTCATTTTAATTTTGTTGATATCAAGTAAAATAGTCATCTTGTTGTAAGTTAAATTGTACTAAAGTTTAAGTTAAAACGTGACTCGAACACAAGACTATGCACTGTTGGCCATTTATATATATCTATATATAATATATCTATATAGCGCCAATTACTTGTTGGATCTAGCCCCAAGAAGGATCACGCTGCTAATCCAAATAAAGTTCATGATAATCTTGGTCAATGATTCTACAGGAACTATAATGTGCTCATAATTTCCAAATTGCTCCAATTTTGGTGTGAAAAGTCATTAGGGTTTAGTAGAAATGTGTAGGCTAGTTCTTTGCACAGTGCATACTTAAGCTATGGAATTAACTTCCACAAGATACATAGATGGCCACCTTTAAAGACAACTTTAATAGGATATTAGACAAATTTATGGAGGGTAAGTATATCACTGATGATTAGTCATCATGATGGCTTTGGATTGAACAGTGGTTGGGGAACAACAGTACTAGACAGCTATAGCTCTCATGTCCTCCATATGGGCTTCCCATAGGTGTCTGGTTGGCTACTGTGGGAAACAGAATCCTGGACTAGATATACCTTTGGTCTGATACAGTAGGGCTCTTGTGTTATTGCACTGAAGACACTCTTATATGGGACTGAGTTACGATGAGTGAAGAATGGAATACTATGTCTCGAGATTCTGAATCAGTAATTCTGAACGAACTGCTACCCAGGCACATATAATTTTTTGGGAGAAATCACGCTGCATAAAGGGGTGGAGCCTAATTAGCTCATAAAGGGAGCACAAGAGGTAGGCACTCTGAAGAGAATGCTCAGAATTTATTGTTAGCAATTATAGCAGAAACCAGTACCCAGTAGAACGTGTATAATCAGATAATGGCATAGAAATTAAGTTTTACTGCCACAGCACAAATAAGGTAATTGAGGCCTTTGTAAGCATTTCAGTGGCCATAATACAAATTACTGGATGAACCCAACTAGAGAAAGGTGTTCCTAATTTCATCTGATTGTTGTAATCATGGTAGAAAGTCAACAGATTTAGAAAACATGCAACAAGAAGGCAAATGGAAGTGAAATCCTTTAAGACTGCACTACTAAGCGTTCTTGGTTAGAATTAATTACCATTGATAAGATGTACTTAGGGAGCAATCCAAACATAAGGTACGTTAGGATGAGTAGAGTTTGGAACAGGCGGAATTCTTGCTATGCTTGCTGGTTCCTCTTCCTGGCTCAGGTGAAGATACATCAACATAAGTCCTCCATTCTGGCTAAGCCAGGATTCAGCCAGCTCAACTGAAGCCAGCACAGCTGAGGCCAGGCTAAATCTTGAAAAAGGGGCATTCCAAGGGAGCGGTGGGGGTGTAGCAGAGGCAGAACAGGTCAGGGGGAGACTTACCCCTACTCCAAACTCCATTGAGCCCTGTCATATGACCGAGCAACTCAGCAGAAGTTACACTGGCAAAAAAGGTGGTGTAAGGCTAACTACTTTAAAAGCTTATTTCTCCTCTGCCACGCTTGGGCTGGCTCACCCGGCAATAGCCCTGCTCCTGAATGGAGTTTGGAATAGGGATAAGTTACACCAGCATCCCAGCTTTATATAGTTTGTATTGCTCTGTTACTATTGGCTCTAAGTTTTAAAATCATGAAAGTGATTAGCAGCAGATTAAAGATGGATGGAAGGAAGTCCTTGTTCCCACAACACTTGGTAAACCTGTGAAATTCACTACTACGAGTCTGTGTTAAGGCTCAGGGCCCAACAACATATTATATTAGCTTCAGTGCAGGATTTTCTTAACACAAATTGCCAGATAGGTAATTTTAGATTCTAGGTTTAATGTTTTTATGGAAGACCCTCTCTTCTTTAGAGGTCTACTACTTCACTTTAGAATGTGCCTCACATTCACTCACTTAAAAACATAGTAAGCCATGCCTGTTGCGTTTGTGGGCTCTCCTGTTCATTTTGCTGAGTGGGATGGCTCTGGAATTCGGGCCCAAAGTCCTAGCAATTCTCATTATGCTGGCAGCATCACTGATTGGGCAATTCAGACTGGATTCTAGCATGGGAGGTAGGGGACTTCAAGCCTTTGTCCTTCACTATGGTTCCATTCCAGATCAGGACTCCCACACCAGCAATTTGCATAACAAAAAACAGCAAAAGACAAACCCTAATCAAAGCAACAGGATTTTTTTTCCTATGCAAATTGTCTACATGGAGAGGGGGGCAGATCTGAATCAGAGCCCTAGTGGAGGCAAATGGCTAAAGCTCCGTACTGCCCTGGGAACTGGGTCCCAATCTTGATCAGCACTCTCACACAAAAACAAACTGGCAATTTGTATAAAATAATCCATACGTAAGGGCACAGGTATGGAGCCAATATATCACCCAGTTTGTCCCTTAAATGACTTCAAAAGGGCTTAGTCGTATTTGTGGAGGTCTGTCAATGCCTATTAGTCATGAAAGCTAATGAGAACATCCATTTTCAGAGGTAGTCTGCCTCTTGAGTACCATATGCCAAGGATAACCAGAGGGGGACCAGCACCTTCATGTCCCACTTATAAGCTTGTTGGGGAAAAAGAATGCCAACCTAGATCAAGCAACACAGGTCTTACGTTCTTAACTGTGTACCTCGTATCTTGCCTCCAGATATTTTATTATTTATATATTAATGCATTTATATCCCACATTTCCTCCAAGAACCTCCATGTGGCATACGTCTCTCCACTTCTTCATATTATCCTCAGAACAACCCTGTTAGGCTGACAGTTAGAGACTGGCTCAGGTCACCCAGTGAGCTTGATGGCCAAGTGATTCCTGGTCCCCGAGGTCCTTGTTTGGCTGCAGTACACTGGCTCACATGTGATAAACCTAGCAGTACTACTATTGCCCACTTCTCCAGCAGTTGTTTGTGTGAAAGAAGGGGTGGCCCTGAAATGAATTTGCTATCCCCAGGGATTAATTTCAGGGGAGGCCCAAGTGAGGTGAGCCAACATACCAGTTTCTCAGGCCCAGGGCCAGCGCCAGGCATGGCGGGCCCTCGGGCACCAACCAGCCTGCTCCGGCACATGCATTCACACATGCATGCCTACCCGACCTACCTCTCCCTGAAGGGCCCCTCCTTAGGGTGGCTGGGTAGTGCTCCCCTTCCACAATCTGCAGGATGGAGCTCCCACACATCCCTCACTGCCACGCAGGCCCTCAATGGCCACCTGCAACATGCTCCACCTACCTCTCCTTTCACATCAATGCTGGTTGCCAGGGCCAGCGCCAGGCATGCCGGGGCCCATTGCGCTGTGGGTACAATCCTGCCATCAACCAAGATGGTGGCAAAAGTATCAGGCCCTTAGGGAAACCTCAGCCACCATCTTGGTTGATGGCAGGATTGAACCCACAGCGCAATGGGCCCCGGCAAGCCTGGGGCCAGCCCTGGTGACCAACATTGACGTGAAGGGAGAGGTAGGCAGAGTATGTTGCAGGCGGCCGTCGCGGGCCTGTGCTGCAGTGGGGGATACATGGGAGCTTCCACGATTCATGCCATGGATCATGGAAGGTGAGCACTACCCACCCACCCTAAGGAGGGGCCCTTCAGGGGCCCCTTGGAATCCAGGGGCCCTCGGCTAAGCCCCACCTGGCCTCCCTGTGGTGCTGGCCCTGCCCAGGCCCACCCACACTTTCATCAGTGCTGCCCCTCTCCAGTTGGGAAATGAATAGATATAACTAGTATCGAGATATAAGAAACCTCCACTTCTTTCCTTTTCTTCAGCTCAAAGGAACATAGGAAGCTGCCTTATACAGAGTCAGATCACTGGTCCATCTAGCTCAATATTGTCTCTACAATGACTGGCAGTGATTCTTCAGAGTTTCAGACAGGGGACTTTCCCAGCTCTACCTGGGGTTGCTGGGGATTGAAACTGGAACCTTCTACATGCAAAGCAGATGCTATGTCCCTGAGCTACTGCCCTATACTTGCATCTCACTACCCATGCTCAAGACATTCTGGAGCATGCTCTTTTAGGAGGAGGTTTTGGACCTCAAGATTGAGACTGGAGATTTGGCACCCCATTTTCTTCAGCTTTTTTTTTTTTTGGCAGTATTACAGGTATGTTTGAAGAATTCAGAAATATCACAATTCTCTTGGGAACTGTTTACAGTCATTGTTTTTGTCAAACATGACTTTCCTGTCCATTTAAACATTGCTTTATTATATGTTAATATCAGCGTTAGTTCATATCCTGCCTCTTCTCCTAGTTTGACCCTGACGTGTATCTGCTTTTACATCTGTAAGACCCAATTTGGTGAATGATACATTCATAGTTTGTTAAAGTAAGCATCTGCTAGGAATCCTCCTGCAAACACATAACGTTAATGGGAATATAAAAAGGAGCTTTTAAATGTAAATTTCATTTTGTAAACTATCACCCTTCCTATGCTGTGCACTGTAAAATGGGATCCAGCTGTACCATGTTTACTGCAGCTGGGAGACTACCAGTCCCTTCCTTGACCCCAAAGAAACCTACCACTGCTGTACACCATCCATATGTCAGAGGCCTGCCCAAGACACCACAGCAAATTTTAACTCAGGCTAGGATAGAAGGATCTGTTTTGGTTCTTTCACTTTCTCATTTTTTCCATTCTTAAATTCAGTTCTCCCCATTTCAGCAGCAGCTTACATTTTTTAAAAAAACAAAATCCTCACGAAAATTCTTTAGCATTTAGTGTGAATTTCTCCCAAAACATATTTTTGTATGCAGCTTTGACTAATGTATACATTTTTGCAAGCAATTTCTCCTAATATTATGCATTATTGTATGTTATTTTCACTAACATACACATTGTTATGCACACTTCCCCCCAATATATGCATTTTTGAAAACATTGGTAGGAGACCTGTATCACAAAATCCACATAAATGTTAATTTCAACTGATGGATGTGTTTCAGTTCTTCTTATGTTTCCAAAAGTGTGAATTTTATGGATGCAGCTTTAAATATGAACTGAATCAAATTAATTCCCCATCCCTACCCTTGGCTATTCCTTCCACCAGTCAGAATCTACTATAAATTGAACCAGAAACCTGTTGGAACATGTGCATTGCTGTGCCTTGTAGTAAGGCCAAAGAGCAGATGAAGGAGGGATAATACTGTTCTTCACTACTCAGGCAGCTCATTGGTTCTTTCTCCCCTAGAAAATATATCTGTAGTTCCAGAGCAGGCTTGGCTCTTTGTCTGCGTGATAGCCAGGCTCCGGCCTTGCCTTTCAAGCTCCCTGCTCTTATTTCATGAATGTGCTCATCAGCCACTATCTATCTCCCATTCTACTTCCCCTTTATGTTTACTATCGTGCCTACTGTCTTCCTACATTCTTAGCTTTCTCTTCAGTGGGCTTTTAAAGTGCATGACTTCCCCCAAAGAATCCTAGGAAGTGTAGTTTCCTCCTCACAGTTATGGTTCCCACCACCCTTAACGAACAACAGCTCCCATGATTCTGTGGTGGGATTCATGTGCTTCAAATGTGTGTTGAATGTGCTTTAAAGGAATGGTGTGGGTCTGCCCCTAGGTATGCTGTGTGCATTCATTAGTGAAGTGAAAAGAACAATTTCAAAAGATACTTTTTCAAACAGGGGAAGGGCTACAGCTCAGTGGTAGGGCACATGCTTTGCATGCAAAGATCCAAAATCCAATCTCTGGAAAAGACTATTACCTGGAATCCTGGTGAGCCAGTGCTAGTCTACATCATCAGTACTGAGCTGTGACTCTGAAATTTATTTAGGTATTTTATTTGCAACATTTATAAACTGCTTTATTGTGCAAAAACTTGAAGCAGTTTACAGTAGGAATTAAAACCATGACATTGTTGGCAAAAATAGTTAAAGACAAGTATTTAAAAACATTCAAATAATAAACCAACGAGTTCAAAACAGATAAAAAACATAAGAACTTCTACCATAGGGCCTGCCACACTAAAAGATTGATTTCTTACAAGAGCAAAACAAGTACTATGTGGCACCTGTAACATGGAAAGCAATCTTTAACTTGGCCTGGTAGCAAATCGGCAACCAGTACAGATTTCAGAACAGAGGTATTATGTAGCGATAGGGTCTCACTCATGCCAGCAATTGTGCCACAACATTTGGCACAAACTGCAGCTCCTGGGTCAGGTTGTGCTGCATGGGGATTTCTGTGACCTTGGCTAACTGGCTGCCAGGATTTTTTTAGTTTGGGTTAGGAACCCTGACTGGTTGTGGGATGCTGAGTTTTCTGCCTTACTTGTAGGAATCTTGTTGTGGTTGGTATGGTACTGCATTTAGGAAATTGTCCTTTGTTTTTGTTTTTCTATTTGCATTTCATTTACTTCTGACCTCATTCCCTTACATCCCTAGAAGTAATAACAGTGGTTCCATGTGGTCAACTCAACCCCCTTAAACCCACTGATGATGCACTTTGTTGTTTGGATAATAGTTTGTTTCTTCCCAATAGTGGTAAAAGAGAATTCACATACTGGGAAGTGTGGTTTCAATTGCTATTGTTCCCAAGCTACTGCCTATGAAGGTAGACCAATGCTTTCTCTCTATCAATTGGATGGGCTGTCAAAGTGAGTTTATAGCAGCCCACAGGGAAGGCAGGGAAGGGTAGAGGATCTTCTTAACTCTTACTCATTTCTCAAACCTCTCTCTGCAGTGAAGGGTCAAGTCTGTAAAGAAGTTTGGAGCAGCCATGTTAAAAGGCAGGCAGGGCATTCCATGCAGGGGGTTGCCAACACTGTTTTGATATTGACCTCTTTGCAGAGGATCCCTAGTCAAGCCTTACCAACAGCACAAGATACCCTGCAGAGGACTACTCAAGATGGAGTATTGTCCAACAAACGATATGACTGTAGATGCTCTGACAAAGGAGTTGAGTAAAGTCAGATACTGCAAGTTCAAGACAAGATGAACCTCATGGGCTGAACCAAAAACTCATTATGAAGGGGTTTGGAAGTGGGGCAAGAGCAACTCCTGTTTGGGTTCTTTTGTTTGTATTCCAGAAGGAAGATAGAGTTAGGGTCCTCAAGCTAACTAGGCTTGCCTACCTTTATCTGTGCTGTTTCTACCTATCTTCCTTCCATTGTAGACTGATATGCTCAAGGAAGCTTATCTGCTTCTCCTTCCTTTGTCTTCTTCTTCAACTGTCTGAGGAGAGAGGAGACATCTCTGTCTTTGTTCTCTCTCCTGAGCCATGAGGGCAATACCCATCGCTGGGCACTAGCCTCCAACTTTGTTAGTTAGTTAGAACTAGGTATGCCTTTCTTATCTACTATGTATTTCTATAAATAAAGTAGCCTTTTCTTATTTAACTAAGTCTTAAGTCTCAGTGATCTAAATGCAGGATAAAAGCCTACTCCTTACATAAATACACACACTGGCACACACACAGCTCAGACAGCTGAGTTACTTTGCATGTTCCATAACAAAGGGTTAATGTACCCAGTAAGCTAAATTGAATTGCGAGTTGTGCCTGAAAGCTAAAAAGGCTAAGTACTATGTGTGATTTACAAAAGAGATCAAAAGGAGACTTTAGGTTACAGAAAGACAGGAAACAAAAGATAGGTTACAAAAGATGGGAAACCATGGCTGATGAATCAACACTTAAGACAAGCATCCCAAGGCTGGAGAAAGGCAATAATGGAGAAAGACAATAATGCTATTTGAAGTCTTGAATGACAGCAATTTTGGAAGGGAAGGATTTGCATGGTCCTGACTGATCCTGAACCCTCAGCAGTGGATCAAGTACCCACTACCTCCTGGAAGCGCAAGCATGCCAAAGTTTAGTTTCTTACTTCTGCTTTATCAGATGAGGCACTAAATGTTTGCATGGGCTGTAAAATGCTAAGGAAATATGGGGAAAGCTTGAGAAAGTGTATCAGAGAAAATCTAAAAATCATATGATGTTTCTCTATATGTCACTGTACACACTGAGACAATGTAACACAGATCTCAATCAACTTCTAGAAAGATTTACAAGTCTGCTCTGAGAATTAGAAAGTTGTGGAAAATCTTTAGATGAGGATTTGCAGAAAGCTATAGTACTGGCCTCTCTAAATGAATCATTGAATCATAGAATCATAGAATAGTAGAGTTGGAAGGGGCCTATAAGGCCATCAAGTCCAACCCCCTGCTCAAGGCACAAATCCAAATCAAAGTACTCCCAACAAATGGCTGTCCAGCTGCCTCTTGAAAGCTTCCAGTGTCAGAAAGCGCACTACTTCTCTAGGTAATTGGCTCCATTGTCGTATGGCTCTAACAGTTAGGAAGTTTTTCCTGATGTTCAGTCAAAATCTGGCTTCCTGCAACTTGAGCCCTTTATTCCATGTCCTGCACTCTGGGACAATTGAGAAGAGATCTTGGCCCTCCTCTGTGGGACAACCTTTCATGTACTTGAAGAGTGCTATCATTATGAACATTATCTTATCATGACTTGCATATTGGACCAGACAGATCAGAAGTTGGATCAGATTATGACATATCTTAAAGATCAGGTCTCTATAGAAAGACAAGAACAAGCTCTGTCTGAAAAAGCAAATTTTATTGTGGGCAGAAACAGGTACCAAAGGCAGGATAGTCATGTCCTGGAGCCACAGCAGGGCACAGATAAACAAAGGAAGAAATGTTTCAATTGCAAATCTCCTAATCACTTTCAAAGAGATTGTTCTAGAAGGGAGGGAGGAGAAAAAGTTGTTTCAAAGAGAAGAAAGCTAAAAGGAAAACAGATAGTCAAACTAAAGTGAAGCATTCCAGTTACCATGTATCTGATGGAAAGGATGATTATAAAGCCAGATTTTTAATTAATACTGGGGCAACAGCACATTTAATAAATAATAATAATCTGTTAAAGAACTTTAGCCCCCATACACAGAATGTAATTACAGCATCAGGAGATGTTTTCCATTTGCAATGAATAGGCACTGTGGAGCTACTTTGCAAAACACCAGATGGTGCCAGAGAGATTGAACTGAAAAATTGCCTATTTGTTCTCGCTTTTAAAGTAATTTAATAAGTACCACAAAATAATGGAGCTTGGAGGTGAACTTTATTTATGTGACAGAATTTGCCAAGTTTTAGACCAAGAAGAAGTGTGTTGTACTGCAAAATTGAAAAATGGACTTTTGCATTTGGAATATTTTGAAACCATGCATACAAATACAGCCAAAGAAAACTGTGATTCTGGATGTTTACATGTTTGGCATCAAAGAATGGGACATGCAAGCTTAGCCAGAATCAATGCTCTAGAAAAGGAAAATTTGGCTAGAGGCATTAAAATTGATCAATGTAAATATACAAAAAAGGTGAATGTTGTATAAAGACAAAAAGTGTGAAACTAAAATTTCCTTTAAAAAATGAAAGGAAAACTACAAAACCTCTAGAATTAATTCACACAGACCTTTGTGAACCCATTAGAATGTCATCACAGGGCAGAACTTTATGCATGCTTATTTTCATAGATGATTACTTGAAGTATATTACAATGTACCTACTGAGAGAGAGAAGTCAAATACTTCTAAAATTGAAGGTCAATATCAGTCAGTTCAGTTTATTGCATGGCTGTAGGCCATTGCATAACAAGCATCTGCAAAACGTCTACAACCATTAGGCAGATACAATTAAAATTTGCTAAAATATTAAAACATTTTTAAGAAAAAGAAAAAGAGAAACAGACTTATACAATCTATTACAATAGGAATAAAATATTCATAGGGAACCACCCCCTCAGCAATCAGTTCCCAGGTCAGAGACAACTCTAGCACGTATTTTCCGGGCTGCCAGAGCGAAAAGAGAGACCCTGTATGTTATTGAAGGGTCTAAATCGGACATAAGGTAAAAGATTTTTTGATCAAGAGTTTTTAAAAGAGGGTTAGCCAACAGGGTCCTCAGAAACTTATCCCGGGGGTGAGAATACAAAGGACAGAGTAGGAGATAATGGGGTAAATCCTCAGTTTCCTTGGAACCACAGATACAAACACGCTCACCCCATGGCATTTGGGTGTAGCAGCCATCCATGACAGCATTTGGCATAGTTTGGAATCGTAATGCCGTGAAGGCCTGTCTAAATTTTAATGGAAGCGACTGGGTCAAATAGGAAGCTTTGTGATTGTCTACTTTATAGAGCCTATACCATGGCGTAAATCTGGAATTATTAATAGCTAGCCTGTCTAAACTGGTGCTATATTGGAAGAATGTATCATGTACCTTGGATCTTGAGTTTAGGGTCTTAGACTTCTGTGGAGAAACGTGGTATAGGTGGAAAACACTTTCTATTCTGCCGGACCAATAATTACCCGCTTTAGCTGGTTCCAAACATGCCTTAACTATTGTCTTAGAAGAGGCGGCTATCAGTAATTTCCAAAAACTTACTAGGGCAACATGGACTCAAGCTTTAATTGAAGGGAGGCCGACCTCTGAACGGAGCAGGGCGGCAGGAGTGCCAGGCGGTAGGGACAGGAGTCTTTTAATAAAGTTGTTTTGGATTACCTCCAAAGTCCTCACTTGGGTATCCTACCATCCCCAAACTGCCGCCCCATACAAAATCTGTGGGAGAATTTTACTTTGGAAGATTTTTAATGCTGGATCAATCAGATTGCCGCCTATTGTGCGGCAAAATTTAAGAATGGCTCCACTGGACCTTAGGGCAATTATTTTGGTCATATAGTTGTGTCATTTCCAGGAAAGATTTTCTGAGAAATAGACTCCCAGGTACTTAAACTCTCGACATTGTTCGATATTGTGTCCGCCAATTGACCATTTATAGTTGGTGTGCTTTTTGGCAAACACCATCACTTTTATTTTAATATAATTAATTTGCAACCTTTCTTTTAAACAAAAGTCAGCCAGCCTTGAAAGAAGTCTCTTCAGGCCTATGCGGGTGATGGACATGAGGACCATATCATCCGCATAGAGCAAGACTGATATTTTCTTATTTGCACATGAAGGGGGAAAGAAGGTTGGACCAGATAGTTCCGGGACTATGTTATTTAAATAAAGGTTAAAAAGTAGAGGGGCCAAAAGGCATCCCTGTTTGACCCTGTTGTTTATTTTAATGGGGTCTGTTAGGGCGCCTGATGTCCCTACCCTTATACGTGCCAGTGTGTTGATATACAATTCTCTGATTAAAAAAAGCAACCGGCTGTCAATTTTCAAGTCGGCCAATTTAGCCCATAAGAGATGTCTATCAACTGAATCGAAGGCAGTAGCCAGATCCACAAAGGCCACAAAAAGACGTTTTGTAGGGCCTGCTATACTCTGTTTCACCAGAGCATAAAGAGTCAAACAGTGGTCGATGGTGCTTTGGCCCTTCCTAAAGCCCACTTGTTCTGGGTAAATAATAGAATTTGCTGCTTCCCAGTCCTCGAGTTTATGAAGAAGGTATCTGCCATACAGTTTAGAGCTGATGTCTAAAAGGCTAATTGGCCTGTAGTTGTTTGGATCTTGTTTATCCCCTTTTTTGTATATGGGAGCAACTATACCAAGTTTCCAACCCTCCGGAAAAATACCAGTATTATTTATTTGGTTAAATACCTTGGCTAGTATAGGCGCCCACCAATCCGGAAAATATTTGAAGATTTCTGGGGGAAGCATATCTTCCCCTGGGGCTTTGCCCAATCTGAGAGCAATAATGAGAGATTTTATTTCTGAGGGTGTAATTAACGGCCATTGCGGTAAACTTGTTAATTCTATCCTGGGCATGATCTTATTATTAGTTGTTGGGGACCCGTAAAAGCTACTAAAGTGCGAATGCCAGGCTGATGACGTTATTTGGTCAGTGACACTGGGTCTAGCATGGCCCATACCTTTGTTAACAAGATTCCAAAACTGGTCATCCTTTTTCTCAGTTACCGCTAACCCTAGTTGCTGCCACAAAGAAGGTTGATTCGAAGGTCAGTATCAGAATTGTCTCCAACAAATTAGCAGAAAGCCACAAATTATAAGATCCAACAATGCAGGAGAATTTGCGTCCAGGACTATGCAAGACTTTCTATGTGAGGAAGGCATAGAGCACCAGACTACTGTTGTTTATACTCCAGAACAAAATGGGGTTGCGGAATGCATGAATCAGACTCTTGGACAGATGATTTGTTCCTTGTTGGAAGATGCACAGTTACCACAGAAGTACAGTGGTTATTGCCACCTATCTGCAGAAACAATTTCTGGCAACTGCAACCAACAAGACACCTTTTGAGCTATGGCATGCACACACACCAAGTGTGTCTCACCTTTGTGTATTCGGGTGCAAGGCCAGAAAACAAAAGAGGTCAAAATTTGACAACACTGCCAAGGAAGGAATATTCATTGGATATTCTTCAATGCAGAAGGGATACTGAGTCATAGATCCCAAAACTGGTAAAGTTGGAGTGTACAGAGCTGTCCACTTTGATGAAGGGAAGTGTGCACACCAACAAGAAGGGGCAGTGCAGCAAACAGATGACAAAGAAATGGAAGAAGAGACTGAGCTATTCTTCCACAATAGAAGGGATCACAATAATACATCAGCAGAGGAAGTCTGAGCCAGAACAGGCATCACAGCCAGAAGGGGGCAGCTGAAGCACCAGCATCTAGACGCTCTGAACACAACAACAAAGGTGTACCACCAGGAAGACTTGCTTACCTCATGAGTGATGAACTTCCAGATCCAGAGACCTGGAAAGAGATTGAAGCCTTACCCAAAGCTGAAGCTGAGGGGTGGAGGCAGGCAGTCGAGGACGAGCTGGAAGCTCTACACAAGAATAACACTTGGACACTGACCAAGCTTCCTCAAGGAAGAAAAGCTGTAGGCTGCAAGTGGATATTCAAGAAAAAGCCTGATGTTGAAGGAAATGTTGAGAGATACAAGTCAAAACCAGTAGCCAAAGGATACTCTCAAAAGTATGGACAAGACTACTATCAAACATTTGCTCCTGTGGTCAAACACACAACCATCAGAACTCTTCTGAATGAACCAAAAACTCATTGAGAAGGGGTTTTGGAAGTGGGGCAAGAGCAACTCCTGTTTGGGTTCTTTTGTTTGTATTCCAGAAGGAAGATAGAGTTAAGGTTCTCCAGCTGGCTAGGCTTGCTTATCTTTACCTGTGCTGTTCTCTACCTAACTTCCTTCCGTTGTAGACTGATATGCTCGGGAAAGCTTATCTGCTCCTCCTTCCTTTGTCTTTTTCAACCGTCTTAGGAGAGAGGAGACACCTCTTCTTTGTTCTCTCTCCTGAGCCATGAGGGCAATACCCATCTCTGGGCATTGTTCCTCCAACTTAATTAGTTAGTTAGAATTCGATATGCCTTTCCTATCTACTATGTATTTCTATAAATAAAATAGCTTTTTCTTATGTTACTAAGTCTTAAATCTCAGTGATCTAAATGCAGGATAAAAGCCTGCTTCTTAGGTAAATGCACACACTGGCACACACACAGCTCAGACCGCTGAGTTACTTTGCATATTCCATAGCAGGAACATCCTCATTTAGCTAAGATTTCTATCTTAATTTCCAAGCAGAGATTTTTTTTGTTTGAGTGGTATGCTCCAAGCAACTGTGGTTGATGCTTAATGTATCATGCTTAATGACATTGGGCCCACTCTGTGACATCACTAGGGCCTGCCCCCATGACATCACTAGGGCCCACCCCAGAAATCTCAGGATTTAGGATGCTTCTGACCTGGCAGCCCCACTACAAGGATACCATCCATGACTTTTATTTCTGATTTTATTTCTGAACACCAGCTGCAGTGGACATGCAATGGGAGTGGATTGTTGTTTTTCAAGCCTTGTTTGTGGGCTTCTTAGTGCATCTGGCTGACCATTGCAGGATGCTGAATTAATAGACCCTTGCTCAGATCTAGCAGGGCTCTCCTTATGTTATGTTCTTTTTCAAAATTATTTTAGCAACATTTGCATCTAGGCTTATTGCTGAATTTAATGACTGTATTGTATAAAAGCTGACATGGTAAATAAGGCTTAATCCAGACTCTCATGAAAGTGTGAAATGTTGAAATTGGATGTGTATAATTAGCTTATTGATGGAGATACTTTATCCAATCTGTGCACTTAGAAACATTACTGAACAAGCATTTTTTTTGTGATGCAGTAACATTAAATTGGAACATTGTATACTCAGACACTGACCCTACAGAATCATTAATCCCATAAAGATAATAGTAGAAAAAGAATAGCAAGCGAGGAAAGGCTGTAGCAAGCTATCATTTCATGAAATTAAAGGTGACATAGTTAGAAAGGAAACTGCAGTTTTCAATGCAGGTTTTGTTCTTATTTCTCATGTTGAAGAAATGAAATTACAAATGTTGACCCCCCACCCCACCTCCACTCCTGTCTGTGTCAGACAGACTGCATTTTCAAGGCTTTCCTCCCAGCCCTATGCACCTTAGCCAATCACATTACAGCTGCAACCTTATGCACAGTTGCATAACTTTAGAGTAAGCCGTATTGAACACAATGCAACTCACTTCCAAGTACCCTTGCATTAGATTGTGATGGAACCATATTAAATTTGGGATAAGCAGCCCTCCCCAAACAAATTTCACTAACCTATTGATGTTCTTTTCCCTTAAAATTTCTTAGATGTGTTGCCTGAGAAGGATCCTCCAAATTCTTCTTTCACTCAAAATGCAATGAGAAGAGTAACTTACCCACTGGCAAGTACATTCTGAGAAATAAAATAAGAAGGCGAACATTGTAAATAAGCACACCACAGTCTTGATTTTCATTTCAAATGATAAACTGAGCATTGCTGTTGCACATATGAGCTAACCCTTAGCCTTCTGATCCTATGTAGAGCTATGGAGCAGTTCTAATGCAGCTATAGCTAGTTATTTTTTCGTATGGGTGTGGGGAGGCATTCTGGTCTGGAAATGGCATATCTTCTATGAAAGAGTTACTGAGGAGACATCCTTGGACAGCTGAATACTCTGCAAGGTGGGCATCTGAAGAACTGAGTACTCCTATGAAATAGGAGATAAGTGAGAGGAAATAATTTGTTGAACTGATGAGTGCACTGTATAAAAAGCTAGGCACTTCAAGCATGTGTAGTACAAGCGAAGTGTACTGTGCCCATGGAATAAAAATGCTGCTGATGTACACATGCATGCATCTCAAATAGGGTTGCCTGGTTCCTGGCCTGAGACTGATCCTGTATCTTTAGGAGAAGAGAAAGTCAGCCAAGTGCAGGTGTTCTTGCAACATTGTAATGGGAAAAACCACAAGGTGGAATTCTCCCTTCCCCCTGCACAACTTTTAAACCTCCAAGGTCTTCTGTATCTTTAAAAGTTGTACAGGGGGAAGGGAGAATTCTACCTTGTGGTTTTTCCCATTACAATGTTGCAAGAACACCTGCACTTGGCTGACTTTCTCTTCTAAAGATACAGGAGCCTGGAAACCCTAATCTCAAAGTAGGCCATTTGAAACATTGTTCCAGAAACCAAACCTGTTTGTTTCTGAAACATACACCAAACCTTTCAATGGCCAAGTGACATCCCCAGGGCAGCTTACAAACGAGTAAAAAGCCTCATATGAGTTATTAATTGTGCTTCCTTTCCAGCACAACCACCATTTGGGGCATAATTTATAGAATAACAATTCATTTCAAAGGAGATACATCTTAATAGAGCATTTACTTCCTGGTTAAAGTTTATCTACATATGCTCATTTTTGTCAGTTTCAATATCTCATGTCAGGCTTTAAGGATGCCCAAGGTAGGCCCCTCAGTAATATACTATTTTAGATGCCCATTATATGTACAGTAAATGAATGTTGGAAAAGGGAGTTTCATTTGCAAGCCTCATTCCCTGACCTACTCATATTGGGGAGAAGAGCTGTAGCTCAGTGGTAGAGTATCTGCTTTGCATGCAGAAGGTCCCAGGTTCAATCCCCAGCATCAGCAGGTAGGGCTTGGATGGTCTCCTATCTGAAACCCTGGGGAGCTGCTGCCAATCAGTGTAGATATCATCCATCATCACCTTCTTCTTCTTAACTTTATATTCCGTCCTTTCTCCCAAAGGAGCCTAAGGTCCATCTAGAAAATACTGTGCTAGATGGACCAAAGGGCAAAGTTTATAGGCATACAGCTTGTATGTACAGATCATACAGACAATCTACTACTCTATATATGACAGTTTAGGTTGGGTTCAAACACATAAATGGCCTCCATATAACCCTTTTTGACCACCGCAAGGTACAGGGTTTAAGTGTAGTAGTGCATTATGTGGGCCAACATTTTACAGATGCAGCCTCACTGAGATTTCTATGACTGCAGTAGCATTTTGTGGAGTAATGTGGAAATCACAAAACAGTATCTATGCTTCCAGCAAATGAGATAACCTTTCCTCATGCAATCCTACTACCTAGGGACCCAGTCAGGAGGGGTGAATCATTCTCCAGTGCAAATCAGACTATATTGAGGCATGCTTCACAATACCCAGGTATAGTCTGAAGGAACATGAGGCCAATATCTTGCTGAAGCTATACAGGTATGGGTCTGGTCGGTGCCTGGAAGGCTGACCCCCTGGGAACCATGTGTACACTGCCTTGGATTCTGTGACAGAAAAAAGGTGGAATATATATGTAAGGAAATAAGTAAAAATCCCCAAGTGATTGTTAAGGCTGCAATCCTATACCCACTTTTCTAGGAGTAAGCCCCATTATACTCAATGGCACTTATTTCCTAGACATATATAGGTTTGCACTGTTGATCTCCATTCCATGCAGAATTGCATCTCCATTCCATGCACTCTTGAAATCTTGTTGATTACTCTGACTTTGAGCTATGAGGAGACAGATGGCAAGTTGGAGGAGGCACAGTCATTGATTTCTCTTATTTTCTTAGCCATATAATTGGATTTAAAGGGTTGTATTCAATGTATCACTAAGGCAATCATTTCATCAGAGCAAGGATTTTTGCTTGTGTGACAGAACAAACTCCCCCTCTGCTTCCCATCCCCCACATACCCACTAAATTTGTTCTGGGGATTCCCTCAACCCTCCAGACTATATTTGGGTACGTGCAGTGGTGTAGGAGAGAGAAGAAACCCCGTCCTAGTGCTAACTCTAGTGGTAGCACAAAAAGTTAATCGAATGCTGCCCAAAATAAATTTTATTGAGATTCATTACAATATTTCATTTCATTTTTTTTAAAAAAAAACAACCTTGTATCATTGCCCAGTCTGTTCTTTAAGCACTATGGAATACCCAATAACTTCAGGATAGATGGGTCGATGGATGGATGAATAAAATAAAATAAATAGATGAATAAAATTAGAATTATAAAATGTTTTGTATTCTCTGATTAGATTCTGTTGTGTTTCTCATATACTCCTGCAGTATCATACCATGAATTGACCCACATTGTTATGACTACTAGTTAAGTAGTATTTTTAAAATCGTAAATATAAGTACTTCAAATGACTAAATTGCTCCCAAATAAATAAGAATTATGGTAAAAGTACCTCTGGGCTATTGGAGGGTTCCTCCTGCAGTAACTCCTGCTGCTTTATCTGGGCTACAGAAATATCAGTCCTGCTTCTGAACTTTTATTTCAAATTGTCACTCTAAGAAGAAGAAAAACCCGTCTTCTGTACTTAGGCCTTTGTGTACCTATAATACAGGAAATGCAAAGGAGAAATTAACAACTGCTGTTTCCATATTTCTCCTGTAGCAACAAATAAAGTGCTGATATATATTGATTATATCTTTTCTTCTCCAGGTAAAGAGGTCCAGGCAAGTTAACAATATATTGTCATCTTGGGATAAAGAGAGATGTAACATACATAGAACAGACTGTAGAAGTGGTTTGGGAAATGTGCTCACCCCATTTGGTCCAAACGTACCCTTTCCTTTTCCAGGGAAAACTTGGGGCGATGGAGAACATTCAGCAGCTTTCCAGAATTTTCTCATTTCAGTGGGAGAAAGTGATCTGTGGACAGTTCAGATGGGTTAACGTTAGTGATATCACCAGCGCATAACCCTCAGCCCTCATAGTAGTTTTGCAACTGTTTTAAAATATTCACAAGGGAAGGGCCATAGCTCAGTAGCAAAGCACCTGCTTTGCATGCAGAAGGTCCCAGGTTCAATCCCTGGCATCTCCAGATAGGGCTGAGAATGTTCCCTTTCTGAAACCTTGGAGAGCTGCTGCCAGTCAGTGTAAATAATACTGAGCTAGATGGACCAATGGTCTGACTCTGGATAAGGCAGATTCCTATGTTTTTAAAAACTAAGGCGAAGTATGAATGTATAGATGTGCTACTTCATACATGCTTTTTAATAGCTGTCATCTTGCCCAGGGTGGCATAGATTTTTGGTATATATGTGTGCAAGGCAAGTTGTGAAACTGAATTAAAGTCAACATCACAAAATGTGGGTGAAAGACCTTTCTGTCCTGACTGCTGCAAGCCTGTCATTGGGCCAAGACCTCTTATCAGAGGACCTGTTTTCTTTGCAGACAACACCACATGTTCCACCTCCTGTGGTTTCCCCTCTTTCTTCCTCCATGGCAGACGTGGTATCCAGGGTGAAAAAGGCCAAGGGACAGTGACACTGGCACTGCTGTACTAAAATAGCAGATCTGTATTGATCCTCATCCTATTCTTAGAGCAACATTGTATGCCACTGGAACTGAGAGACTTGACAAAGGATGCCTGATGACCTTTAAGTCAGAGCTATAATTAGTAATGGGTGAATCTGTCAATTTCAGTTTCTCATTTTTCCATTTTAGTTCTGTTCTGCACATTTCCACACCGGCTTGCAATTTTTTTAAAAAACAAGGCTTCATGAAAATTCATCAGCATTTTAGTGCAAATTTCTCCTAAAATACATATATTTGTATGCAAATTTGCCTAATATACACATTTTTGCAAAGCCATTTCCCCACATATAGCACATGTTTGTGTGCTGTTTTCACTTCTAAATGCATTTTTATGCACACTTTATCTTAATATATGCATTTTTGTACATATTACTTGTCTGGAGAACTGCATTGCAAAATTCAGGGAAGTGTGAATTTTGAAGAATGGCTGTTTTGGTTGACGTGTTGTTTCAGAAAGTGCAAATTAGGTAGGTGTGTCTGTAAGCGCAAACTGAATCAAATTTCTTTATTATTATTATTATTATTATTATTATTATTATTATTTATTAAATTCCCCCTTCCTACTGCTGACTAACTAGGGAGGAGTCGAGTGGTAATCTAGGGCAGAATGTGAGGGAGGTAGCATGCCTCAGCCAGGAGGTTTGGAGGTGCAGGAAGTTGCACCACTTGGCTTCTATGAAGTATAGTTAGCCAAGGGTTAAGAGGAGATCTGACAGCCAAACCAAAGCTGTCCTGCTGTCAATCTATCATTGGGCCAAGTCCTTTTACCAGAGGACTTGCTTTCTTTACAAATAGCACCACAGGCTCCACCTCCTGTAGTTCTTCTCCCAGTTGCTCCATCATGAGGGAAGTAGCATCCATGGTAGAGAAGGCCAAAGGACAGTAATCAGTCTGTCTCAAGGCATTGTTTGGGGAATTAAAAGAAACTCTTTGTTTTCAACATATCTTAATACTACCCAGAACTGTAACTAAGGAGCAAATAAGATATTTAAATATACTGTCAATTTAACTGTTTAGTAGTCATGTTTGAGGCCAGTGATGGAAGATGGTGGTTCTGATGACTCCTTCTCAAGGCACCCTGCAGTTACACTTCATATTTGCATGAAACCACCTTAAGTTTGCATATTGCAAAGCAACTTTAAGAAGCCATAAAACAAAGAACTAAAGTTTCTTCCTTTGTCATTCATCATTGTATGTGATTTGATGCTGTGGCCTTTGAAATAAGGAAATATATGCACAATATTCAGTTATTTTTCTTCATATTTACTAGGTTGTCAGCAGAACTTTCTTTAATACTGAGGAGGGGAAAAACAGAAAGAAGGAATGTTTGGGATATAGACCTGCATCATATGCTTACCGACAGGAATCAGTGGTCTTTTGCAGTGTTTTGATCAAACATCAGTGTTATAATAATGCGCTTTCCCCTTTTCTTCTTCATCATAATCAACTTCAGTATCTATATTTATGAAGCACTGCAAAATGGACGTTCTTTGGGCAGAAGGCAAGCTATTATGTACAGCAACTTTTCCAAATGTCTTGTTGCCAAATGATTCCACACGGATGGTGGATAATGCCAAAGAAAACCAGTTACTGAAAAAGAACACAATGATTATCTTTCTGGGGTATTTTAAATGATTTTATGATTTTTTCCCCTCTCCGCCATTATCTCAAACTATACATCAAGTACCATTAATCTTTTTTTGTAAGTGCATTATGTAGCAGTGTTTTTAATGATACATTGCTTGCTTTTCTTTTTTCCTTTAGCCTCAAGTCAGCTGAAAAGTTCATAGGTTTCCATCAACAGTGAAGCAATAAAATAAAAATGAATTGGATACAATCCAGAGTTTTGTTCACAAAAGAGCTTCTTGTGCCTGCAGTGTGGGAGTGGAAAGAGAGACCAGCACTGGTGTGGGGTGAAATAAAAGTTCAATCTTGGAAGCTATCTATGTATGGTAGCATCCAGACTGAGTACTACCCCTCTCTTCTTCACTCTCCTAGGGATGGACACATCAGGAAGGCTCCTAGACTCCAGAGTGATTCTGCCCACCCACACTGGCTGCTGGGTCCCCTTGGCTTTGAAGGTTCTACAGAGATCTCCAAGTCAGGCTGGAACTTTGCTTGTCCAACAAAATATCCATTATGGCTTCTTCTTTGCGATTCCACACTGGGTGGGGGTTTTTTTGTGTGTGTGTATTTGATTCTGGACTTTTGACTTTTGGTTCCTGCTTAATTTTACTCTTTATTTTTATTATTATTTGATTTATATCAAGCCCTTCCTCCAGCAGGAGCCCAGCAGGAGTCTTTAGGGCAAGACAACAGTGTGATACTGACTAGCAAAGGACAAGACATCCTGGGCATGAAAGGTAGCATAGTGGAAAAGATGAAAGAGTACAGTATGATACCAAACTCCACCTGGGCAAAGTTTCCACTCTCTAACTGCACGACCAAGTTCCTATTCTTTAGCAACAGTATCATGCCTCATTTAAAGGGGACACACTGCACACACCCAATTAAAAATATCATTGTGGGTGTGCAAAACATTCTTTCTCACAAAACGGTTGCTGTGACAAGCAGAATTATGCCCATGATCTCCTCCTATTATATCCTCCCAGTTTTCACAAGTGCCATCAAAACTCCCATGATATCTCTGCAAAAACCAAATATTCTATGCTTATTTCTCACACCTTTAGTTATATACTTTGTTGGAGATCACTATTATAATACCATAACGTTCTCCTAAACAGGCTTCACACATTTGTTTTCATTGCTGGTTTGGCCTGGTGCAATCTTCAAAGTAAGGTACTTTGATTTCGGAGATGAATTTAGAGTGGGACAAAGCAAGTGTATGACAATTGATTGTATTTGTATCACAGTAATAGATGTGACAAAAGGTGATGACTGGTGTGTGGCAAATGTCTGATAATCCTAACATATAGTGGGGTTGTTTTCTGTTTCCTAATATTTGAATAATAAAGCCTCCAATGGGATTTTCATTAATAACGTTTTAAATATGGACCCTTTATGTTCTCCTCTACATGCCAAATTATGTGGGAGTTGTTGTAGCTGAGAGGAAGAGCATCTGCCTTGCATGCAGAAGGTTTAAAGTTTAATCCCTGGCATCTCTAGGTAGAGTTGGGAGAGAATCCTGCCTGAAACCCTGAAGAGCTGCTGCCAGTCAGTGTAGACAGTACTGAGCTAGATAGACCAATGGTCTGATACAGTGTAAGACAGTTTCATATGTTCCTATATATCGCCTTTGCTCCAAGGAGCTCAAAGTGCCATACATGATTTTCCTTTTTCTCATTTTTCCTTATAACAGCCCTGAGTGATTAGGGTGAGAAACAGTGACTGGCTGAAGGTCACCCAGTGGCCGAGTGCAGATTTGAACCTGGGCTCAGCACTGTAGCCACTATACCACACTGGCTCACTTGTTGCAACCCCATGCTACTGTATGCGTGTGAATTCTGCAACCACATGGGCTGTGCCACTGGGGTAGAGGGTGCTGATTTGATGAGGAAGACCCATACAATTATCCCCATTACAATATACATATGCATACCACAGCTGCAGAAGATTAGCTCGGGGCCCCAGCTCAGGGCCGGTTCTAAAGGGCAGCCAGGTGGGGCACTGGCCCGAGGGCCACTGGAGCTACAGGGGCCCCTCCGCTCACTGGACAGGAGCTTCTGAGCCACCCGCCATCCCCCTGGTTCACCTACCTTTCTCTCTGCTGTTTTTTTGCGGTTTGCCATCAATCAAGATGGCGGCCGAGGTTTCCCTAAGGGGCTGAAGCCTCTGCCGCCATCTTGGTTGATGGCACGCATGTGTGCTACATCTTGATTTATTATTTATTTATTTATTTATTGCACTTGTATACCGCCCCATAGCCAAAGCTCTCTGGGAGGTTTACAGCAATCAAAAACATTAAAACAAATATACAATTTAAAACACATATTTTACACACAATTTAAAACACAATTTTAAAATTTAAAATAATATAAAAAACAATTTAAAACACATGCTAAAATGCCTGGGAGAAGAGGAAAGTCTTGACCTGGCACCGAAGAGATAACAGTGTTGGTGCCAGACGCACCTCATCAAGAACATCATTGCATAATTTGGGGGCCACCACTGACAAGGCCCTCTCCCTTGTTGCCATCCTCCGAGCTTCCCTTGGAGTAGGCACCCGGAGAAGGGCCTTTGATCTTGAACGTAGTTACAGGTGGGAGAGGCGTTCCATCATGTATTGTGGTCCCAAGCCGTGTAAGGCTTTATAGGTCAAAACCAGCACCTTGAATTGAGCTCAGAAACATACAGGCAGCCAATGCAAGTGGGCCAGAATCGGTTTTCATACAGGGCGACCAAGGCTGTTTCCGTGCCAGAACCAGGCCTGAAACCCGACTGAAATGGATCCAGATAATCAGTCTCATCCAAGAGTGTCTGGAGCTGGCCTGCAACCACTCGTCCCAGGACCTTGCCCAGGAATGGAACATTTGCTACCAGCCTATAGTTATTAAGATTTTCTGGGTCCAGGGAGGGCCTCTTCAGGAGTGGTCTCACTACTGCCTCTTTCAGGCAGCCAGGGACCACACCTCTCGCAGAGAGGCATTAATCACTTCCCTGGCTCAGCCGGTTGTTCCATCCCTGCTAGCTTTTATTAGCCAAAAAGGGCAAGGATCCAGCACAGAAGTGGTTGCATGAACCTATCCAAGCACCTTGTCAACGTCCTCAAGCTGCACCAACTGAAACTCATCCAAGAAATCGGGACAAGGCTGTGCTCTGGATACCTCGCTTTATTCACCTGCTATAACACTGGAGTCTAAATCCTGGCGGATGCTAAAGATTTTATCCTGGAAGTGCCTAGCAAATTCATTACAGTGGGCCTCAGATGGTTCTACCATGTCCCTGGGGCCAGAGTGTAATAGAGTTTGATGGCAAACCTTTGTGCGCAATGTGTGCCCCCGCAAAAAACAGCGGAGAGAAAGGTAGGTGAAGCAGGGAATGGTGAGCAGCTCGGATGCTCCTGTCTGGCTGCTTCCGTGGATCATGGAAGGGGAGCAGAGGGGCCCAGGGTAGGATGGTGTCCAAGGGCCCCAGCATGCCTGGGGCTTGCCCTGCCCCAGCTCCTACATGACCTGGTATGTATGTGTGAAAGGGGACTTAGTCTCTGTTCTACTGCATTACTCATTTGTTTAAAGTTCATCAAACATAATTTAAGTACAATGTGTAAGTGGTGCATAACTGAAACAAAAGTCTGGAAGTTTCTGAAAGTGGAAATTTATAGGAACAACACACATGAACTAGATACAGTATATTCAGTTTCTTCATAGAGAGATAAAGGCTGCAATGCTGTTGTTTCTTCAAAGAGGTAGCTACCTCAAGAACATAAAGATATTCACATTTTCAAACACAGTGAAATATTTTCTAATCTGAAAATCCTTTAAAAAGGGGTAAAATCAATAAGTGGCATGAAGAAAAAACACTTCAAAGAGGGACCTCCTGTCAATGACAGAGGTTCTTCAGCAGTGTAAAGCCTTTGAAGAAAGGCTCCCAGTGCTGGGAAGCCTTTGAAGTGACAGAAAGCAGGCATTTATAATTACAGAAAGGTGTGGTGTCCAGCAGAGATAGTAAAAAGATATAACTGGGGTATGTATGGGGGAAAGTTGAGAGGTGGCATGGGCACCCCCTGACCCTGCTCACCAGTAGCTGAACAAAAAGACCCTGCAAGGTCAACTCTGTATCCATATGAAAGAAGAAATTTCCAAAATGAGAGAACTGGATAAGGCTTAAGGAACCAAATTATATTTCCAACACATGTTTATGAAGCAAATTGTTATCCTTTTCTCTCACACTCTAAAGCTTCCAGCATACACACAATGATTCTTCTTCTTCTAGGATTTTTTTTTAAATTTTCTGGTCACAGCATCAGTTTCAGTTGTATATTATTTACTTACTTCAACACTCTAGGAAGGAACATAGGAAGCTGCCTTATACTGAGTCAGACTATTGGTCCATCTAGCTCAGTATTGTCAACACTGACTGGCAGTGGCTCTCAAGGACTTCAGACAAGGTTCTCTCCTAGCTCTACCTGGAGATGTTGAGAATTGAACCCAGGATCTTAAGCATGCAAAGCAGATGCTCTGCCACTGAGCTGTGGCCTTTCAGAGTATTCCTACTGTTGTGGGGCCAGGGGGAGAACTTGATTTAGGTTCTAGTCATTCTAAAAATCTATTTTCAGGGCACACTTTCCATATGATTTTGTCTGCTGAGGAATCCTTGCACCTCTGCACATTGCTGAGGATTCTGAGCAGGACTATGGGAACACCTTTCAACCAAGTATGGAGACAGTGCCATTCCCTCTAACAGCAAAGTCAGCTGACTGAGTGCCAATCAGTTTGGAAGCAGAATGGAGCCACTCAGAATAAAGACAGTGGCTTCTATATCATCATCATCATCATCAAATTTATTATTTGCTCTCCACCAGCAGGTCCCAGGGCAAGTTACAACAGTTGGGGGGGTACTGAAATCATAAATCTCAGGTGACAAAGGCCAAGATAAAGAGGCACATCTTTAGCATTCACCAAAAATTGTACAGTGAAGGTGCCAGATGTATCTCTGTGGGGAGGGAATTCCACAATTTAGGGGCTGCCACAGAGAATGCTCTCTCCTGGCCACCATCCCCCAAACCTCTGAGAGTGGTGGAACTACTTGGTGGACACCTTAGATAAGCATATAGTATCTAAGCTTGTGAATTAAAAGAAAAAGACATCATAAAATCCAAATATCTGTCTCATAAGAACCTGCGAGCTAACAGAATGTTGATGGTAGTTGAGCCTACACAGAATTTAGAAAACTATAAGCCTATTTAAGGATTCTACTTGTGTGCTTGTAAGGTGGGAGAGCAAGGATGAGCACACTAACTCCCCACCCCCACCTTCTTATCCTCTAGGAGGTGGAAGAATAATTTCTGAAGTGGGAAACCTTCAATATCCAGGATTATCCCTGCACAATTCAGAATCCTGGAAAATCAGGGTTCTACACAATGCAGAGAAGCCTACATGAAGATGATGATAATTGTTTCTTCCCACCCTTCACCATGAGGTCCCAGGGCAGCTTAAAACCATTTTAAAACACAATATTAAAAACAGTTAAAACAGATTAGAAAAGGCATCCAAACAAATCATAATGGATACTCTATATATTCTCAAGATGTAATGTAACATTTACATAAGCTTTGTGCAAGCAAATCAGGATGAATCATCCATGACTAGGTCATGTGGAGGAGCCCTTAAAAACTCTCCTTCATTCTGATGGGAACCCTGATGAGGCAAAGTTCTCACTTGCTTGGACATTTCTAAGTGTGTTCAAATGAAGATGTTGTAAAACCCTCTTCAGACATTTGTGCTAATTGCACAAAGATCTAAAGAGCGGCCCAGAGATGGCTCGTATGTTGAAACCAGGACAAAAAAGAAACAGAAAATAGATGGGGTAGGAAGAGAAGAAATTTTGCTTGCTCAAGCCTCTTATAGGAAGCATCTTTACTATAGAGTTGAGAGTTGAGAGAGGGAATACCTTTTCCATCTCCAGAACTTTGCTACATTCACCCCCACTATAAAATATGAAGTTTGGAGCTGGCAGTGCCTTAGTGCTATATAGCGTAGCAGCAAACCTAAGGAGGTGGGAACAGAGAGAAACAACTGTGTTATTTATTCCTTCCCCACTCACCCCATTCCAGACAGGTCTGAACAGCACTACAAGGCTCTTGTTCCAGGCTGGCTGATGCTCTGAATAGAAGCATTTCTCTACAAAGGAAAGAGAAACACTGCAACATTTTGTATTGCAGTCCCCCCTAGTACCTGTGAATGCCACTTGTGCACCATGCGCATGGGATGTGTCCCCAGGAGCAGAGAAATGAAGCAGAAAAATCAGAGTATGGGTGAAAATAGGTGACAACTGTATTAGTTCCAGCAAGCAAACAGGGTTGGCATGGCATAAGGCAAGAATTGTGATTCAAAGAGCCTGCCTGCTGATTGATGCCATGCCCAGCCATCTGCTCAGCCACCCCTTCGAAGTTGCCAGTGTAATAGTCCTCATTGTGGCATAGATAATACATCTAGGATCCAGCTGGTTACCTGAGGTGAGCGCCGACAGTCCCCCCCCCCAGCTGGGATTGGGACATAAAGTGCCACTTCCAGGACCACCAAAGTTGTGACAAAGAAAACAGCAATGCCTACAAATGCCAATTGCTTTTGCTGACAGAAAGGAGAAAACCTCACAACAGTGGACCAGTTGTCACTGGGCGGATACAAATCTATTCCACCTCTGACAAAACCAGCAACCAATGAAGTTCTCAGCAAAAAAAGCAACAACCCCAAGTCCAAGTGAGAGAGGGTGGATAAGACTCGACAAAGAAGGCCAGATCTCTGGCATGGCCACCACTTTTAAGTCTGGCGTGCTTCCTTCCCTAGAGGCCACCATAAGAGTATTCACTTTCCTGGGGAGTTCCACAAGATCATGTATGGCTTCCAGAAAATCCTATGAGACCCTGGGATGAGCCAGCTTCTGCTCCTGGGGTCCCAGCACAACCAGCACAAGGTGGTCCTGCCACCAAAGAAGGCAGCAGAACCATGAGATGCCAGGGGCAAATAACAAGGTGAACAACAAGGCTGGGCTCCTCCTGGGAGGAAGGGCAGGATGTAAATCTAATAAGTAAATAAGTAAGTCTGTTGACTTCTTGCTCTGTTTCTAGGCTTCCTGAAAGTATCTTACTGTTCACTGGAGAAAGTAACTGTGTAGTGGACCCCTTGATCATTAAGAGGTAGCAGGAAGCTACTGGATCCTAGCACTTGCCTAGCAACTAGGGCTGCCTTTCACAATGTTTTGGATGACAACTTCCATCATCCCTGAACATTGGAGCTGATGGGAGTCAGAGTCCAACGACATCTGGAAGGACACAATATTCCCATCCATTCGTGACTAGGGGACTCTCCAGGAGCTTCAAGATAGCATTTAACTTGCTGAATGTGTTTTCCCATCTGAAGCCTCCAGTTAAATTTTGGGACAAGTTACGTATGACCTGAAAAAAACAACACAGGAAAGAGTATTGTGGCACCTTAAAGACTAACACATGAATTACAGGCGGCATAAGCTAGAATGCTACAAGATTCTTTGTTGATTTTATTTATTTCATTTATACCCCACCTTTCTTTTCATCATAGAAACCCAAGGTGCCTTACATATGGTTCCCGGGCAGTCTGCCATCCAGGCACTGACCAGACCTGACCCTGCCTAGCTTCAGCAGGGTGCTGTGCCTCCAGACCATGGCCTGGGACTGATTTTGCTGCAGCCTGCAACCGACTAACACTGATACCCCTCTGGAAACCATGACATGATCTGGATCATGGCCATAGATATGGAAGGAAGCTCTGTGGAAAGAAAGGAATCTTGATCTGGACATGTGTGTGAATGTATGTTCAAAAGTGGCATAGTAAGGTGCTTGATTGCATGTGCAGGCTTTCCCTGAAGGGAAAAATCCACACAAATGTAACAGAAGGAATGGAAAACTGTGGAAAGAGCAAATCATAATTTGATCTTGTAGTTATCAAGACATAAACATGCATACAGTATGTAAATTCACCCTGTGATTGCCAAGTGTCCCAGAACAGACAGCTGACCAATCCTAATTTCCATAGCCTTCACATTCATTATGGATGTGAAAACAGATGTTAAACTGACAGCTTGAAATTGAATTTCCATTTTAAATATATATGCACAATGATGTGTACAAAACCTAGATATAACATCACTATGATATCTCTTCTGCAAAAAAGAAAAGAAAAGAAATGGCAATACAATTGATTTGTACCACTGCTACTATACCATGAGGTTATATATCTTATAGGGTATGTGTTTCATCACAAAGCTAAGGCTGCAGTCATTTTATTCACTTACCTGGGAGTAAGACCAATTGAATTCTTGTTACTGAGTAGACATCCACATCCACTGACGTCAGCAGGACTTACTTGAGACATGTAGGCATACATAGGATTGTACTGTGAGTGAACATTCACCCACCATCATGGACAGGCCATAGATCACTGTTAGGGCATCTGCTTTGCATGCAGAAGAACCCAGGTTCAATCCCTGACATCTCCAGGTAGGGTGGTGAAAGATTCTCTGTAAAATCCTGGAGAGCTGCTTCCAGTCAGTACAGACAACATTGAACTAGATGGACCAATCCTCTGATTCACTATATGGCAGTTTCCTATATTCCTAATAATGCTTAGCATTTTGTAAGCTTTGAAAAGCGAGCTTGAAAAATAAATAAGCCTGTCATATCTATGTATTACAATGTGTGTGGGTGTCAACCAATTATGGGAAGGGAGCATATCACCTTTTAAAGTATAGTCTCTGTTTCTAAAGAGTTGAAATACTGTGTATTTGGTTTCAGTATATCATCAAACACTCAGACTTCCCAATACCACAATGGTATTTTACAATTTAGAATGTGATAAAGATTCTTCAGAACTTTCTTGGCAAAACCAGGACATGCAACAATTTCCTAAAGTTACACTTCCTATACCAGTGGCTTACAAAGATATTCTTATTCATTTCAGTGAATGAAACTATACATTTAAACTATACATTTAAAGCAGTATCATCCCACTTTAAACAGTCATGGCTTCCCCCAAAGAATTCTGGGAAATGTAATCTGTTAAAGGTGCTCAGAGTTGTTAGGAGATCCCCTCTTCCCCTCACACAACTACAATTCCCAGAGTGGTTTAACAATCTCTTTTCCCAGGGAACTCTAGGCATTGTAGCTCTGTGAGGGGAATAGGGGTCTTCTAACAACTCTCAGCACCCTTAATAGCCTACAATTTCCAGGATTCTTTGGGGGAAGCCATGACTGTTGAAGTGGTATAAGAGTGCATTATATGTACAATGCAGATGGGACCTTGTTGATCTACTTGCAGCCATGCTGGAAAGAGGAGGGGTAGGGGGATGGACCTAAGGCTTGCTGCTGCTTGTTCCTATAGCACTAAACTGTGGTTTAGCAATATGTCTGAAATGGCCAACTGTTTGTGTAGCTTTCCCTAGTATTGAAGAAATTGCACATAGGAGCCCTGGAATCTTACGATGATGTAGAAACCTAATAATATAATAAGCAAAATCCTGACACAGAGAACTTTCGAAAGTGTATGTTCTCTCTTTTTCTAAGCATGTCTTTTCTTTGAACTACAAGCAAAAACTGAAGTGGAAAACCACAAAAGATACATCAGTGCTTTCATATGTATAAATCAAAGGAGGAATAACTCTTCATCAGGGGATAACTTTTGGTAATTTCTAAAGCTATCCTACAGTTCATACTGTATACCTGCTATCAATGGGAAATCAATGAGACCAAGATCAATGGGTCTTTAAAAGCCTGTGCCATGCCGAGATCACACCCAAAGTCAAACTGACATAAGCATTATTTGTTTTTATTTTTTAAAAGCAATGTGCATTTTCAAATTGTGTTCAGTATTGTCAGATTTTTTCCCCCAAAGGTGTATCTCATTCCATGGCATTGCAGCCCTTGGAATGTGGAATTATCTAGAATGAATGCCTCACAACTTCACTAACAATATATAGTCTCCAAACCTCTACCACAAACAGAGGGAGGGGGTGCCACACACACAAGTTGGATCCCACCCCTCACATGCACTTAAGCTACCATCAGATCACGGATCACATCTGTCTCCATCAGAGCGTGGAAGTACTTAGTTACAAGTAACAAATTACTTGTAATTCATTACTTTTTTGAGGAACGAGTGGGTAATACCTTTACATTTTGATTGTAATAGAACTAGGAGTAATTTTATTACTTTTGTGGAATAATTGTAATGTTTCCAGCATTACGTTTGGGCATCACTTGTGGGGGAGAAGCAGGGGAAATCTTCTGCTCCTCTGATTTGTGGATGAAAATCATGTGCCTCAAACTGGGCTTCGGTGCAGCTTCGCTCTTCTCTCATGCTCTGTGGGTGGGTAGGAGGCGACGAGGGAGGAGGCGGAGAGTGAGATGGGGTGGAGTGGAGAAAACAATTATAAAAAACAGATAGTGGTGGTGAAGAATGGAGTGGAGGGAAAAAGGATCCGGACGTCAAGAACATGGATAAAGGAGAAGAAGGAAGCAGCAGCAGAATGGAGATAAAGAACTGTGGAGGTGAAAGATGACAACGTATGTGTGTGTGTGAATACTGTGTTTGCACTTGGCACACAAAGTGGCCTCCACCACCCTCTCTGGCTACTGTGCTGCATTTGCAGTATTTTAACTTTTTTGCATCTCAGGGGAAAATGTTTGCTTGAGTGAGTGTCCTTTAGTTGGTGGCAGGGCAGGGTCCGGGAGGTGGTTAAGTGAGAGAGATTATGGTTGCTGGCTGAGTGGGGGGGGGTTGCACTTGGTTTGACGTGAAAAGATCTGAGTAGTGGCCTCTGCCTCCCTCCCCACCTTCCTTACCAGTGGAGAGACCACCACTGCTATCTTATGGATAAAAAGAATTATTCTACTACCTCTGTATGTGTTTATTTTTAATGATGTTTTAGGCTACTTAGATGTGCAGCAGCCAAGGCCAGCACCTTGTAGGCGTTTTTTTAAAAAGTAACTGAAATGTAATTGTAGTGATTACTTTTGAGAAAAAGTAATCAGTTACTTTCAGAGCAATTGTAATTGTAATGATAATTACTACTTTTTTGGGCCATGTAATTGTAACTGTAATTTATTACTTTTTAAAGCTAATTTTCCAAGCTCTGGTTTCCATTGATTGACCTATAAAAATAATGAATATGGCACTTTCCTGCACTGCTGTAGTGCAAAACCGTGGATGTGAGGCATGCCTGCTTATAGATTCTCATAATTTTTGCAAGGGATTCTCCCTAAACCACCATCGAATCATAGCTCACCACTGTGTTCAGAGATGTGTTCTCTGATTTGTTGGGAGTTCATTGTCATGCTATATAAAACTTTGAAGATCCATGAGCATCTGTGCCTTTTTATTCTGTGATTTTTATTGCATGGTCTACCAATGTAAGCTTTAATTTGATGGTTGTTTTCTTTTGAGGGGGAGGGGACCCCATGTAAAAGCATGCAAATTCAAGAAGAACTATTTTAATTTTACTGGATCCAACATTTACCTGGGCCCCATGGAAAATCAAATAATGTGCTTCTATGTGTTTTCTGCCTACCAGAAGAGGGAGAAAAGAAGCAACCAGAGGTTATAGTGTCCATGGCACTAAATCAAAATTCTGTATGTTTCTAAGGTCCCAGATGGTGACCTATTAGAATGCCCATATAAGGCCTGTGCAGGTGCGGGGAAATTTTGGCCTGCCTGCCTGCCTGCTTGGTGCTGCTGCTGCTGCTCTGCTACCACCACCACCACCACCGTTGCAGGACGAGGCCCCAGGTACTCAGCCAACTGTGGCTGATTTTTTCCACCTGTTCCTTCTCTGGCGGGCATACATAAGCAGGCTGGCTGAGGTGGCTTGGGAGACCCAATGCCTGTAGGAGGAAGGGGAACACCACCATCCCTTCCAGGGAAAGAGAGCCGTTTGCTGCTGCTGCTGCTGCTGCTGCTGCTGCCTGTCTGTCTGTCTGCCTGCCTGCCTGCCTGCCTGCCTGCCTGCTTGCTGCTACTGCTAGGCTACCACCACCACCACCCTTTCCCGGTTGGACTTCTGCTCTACGGAGGTCACACCTTGCAGGACCAGGCCCCCAGGTACTCAGCCAGCTGTGGCTGATTTTTTCCACCTGTCCCTTCTCTGGAGGGGATACATAAGCCAGCTGGCTGAGGTGGCTCCTGCTTTGTCTGCCTTTTTCTGGGTCTTCAGTCATATACCTGGGAGAGAGGACTCAGAGCCAAGTGGGGAAATTTGAGGGCCCCTCAATTAGTGTAGTGACGGGTAGAGGGAGATATGGCATTGTGAGGAGGACTTGCCAGGTAAGGGGACCGTGGCCCAGGCAGTTAATGGCTGTGCCTTGTTCCGGTCCTCCCCACACTCGCAGGTTTGTTGGTTGCCCTATCAGCCAGCTCTCAGGCCTCCGGATGCTGCTGCTAAATGCCAGAGCGGTGCATAATAAGATCTCCCTCATTCACAGTTTAATTGTGGATGAGGCAGCCAATCTGGCATGTATAACCGAGACCTGGGTGGGTGAGCAGGGGGGAGTCAGTCTCTCCCAGCTATGTCCACCAGGGTACCTGGTCCAGCATCAGGGTAGACCTGGGGGTCAGGGAGGGGGGTTGCTGTGGTCTATAGGAGCTCCATCTTCCTCTGCAAGCACCCTGTCCATGTGACTACTGGTCTGGAGTGTTTGCACTTTATGTTGGGTCAGCAGGACAGACTGGGAATTCTGGTGGTGTACTGCCCACCCCGCTGCCCAACAGACTCCCTAGCTGAGCTGACGCAGGTGGTCTCGGGTGTACTGTTCAGATCCCCCAGACTGTTGGTTCTGGGGGATGTCAACATCCATGCCGATGCCACTTTATCCAGGGGCGGCTCAGGATTTCATGGTCTCCATGACAACCATGGGACTGTCCCAATATGCCATTGGCCCAACACATGTAACAGGGCATACTCTAGATTTGGTTTTTGCATCTGGACATGGAGTTGGTCATGGACAGATCACTGCTTGCTGAAGTTTAGACTTACAGCAGCTTTTCCCCTCTGCAAGGGTGGGGGACCTATTAAGTTGGTCCGCCCCCAGAGACTAATGGATCCAGATGGTTTCTAAAGGGCTCTGGGGAGTTTTCCGGCTGATAGGACTGGTGCTCCTGTCGAAACCCTGGTTGAACTGTGGAATACAGAAATGACCAGGGTGGTTGACATGATTGTTCCTGAGCACCCTCTCCTGTGTAGAGCTCGTACGGCTCCATGGTATACCCCAGAGCTGAGAGCAATGAAACAATATTGGAGATGGCTTGAGTGCAGATGGAAGCGAACTCCTAGTGGATGCAGTTATACTGATAAGTGCCTATGGTAAGCTGTATTTAGGGACAGTGAGGGCAGCAAAAAAAATTATTTTGCTGCCACTATCAAATCATCAATCTGCAGTCCAGCGGAGCTCTTCAGAATTGTCCAGGGGCTATTACACTCTGGCCCCAGGGACATGGTAGAACCATCTGAGGCCCGCTGTAATGAATTTGCTAGGCACTTCCAGGATGAAATCTTTAGCATCCGCCAGGACCTAGACTCTAGTGTTATAGGAGGTGAATCAAGTGAGGTATCCAGAGCACAGCCTTGTCCTGATTTCTTGGATGAGTTTCAGTTGGTGCAGCTTGAGGACGTTGACAAGGTGCTTGGACAGGTTCGTGCAACCACTTCTGTGCTGGATCCTTGCCCTTCTTGGCTAATAAAAGCTAGCAGGGATGGAACAGCCGGCTGGGCCAGGGAAGTGATTAATGCCTCTCTGTGAGATGGGGTGGTCCCTGGCTGCCTGAAAGAGGCAGCAGTGAGACCACTCCTGAAGAGGCCCTCCCTGGACCCAGAAAATCTTAATAACTATAGGCCGGTAGCATATGTTCCATTCCTGGGCAAGGTCCTGGAACGAGTGGTTGCAGGCCAGCTCCAGACACTCTTGGATGAGACCGATTATCTGGATCCATTTCAGTCGGGTTTCAGGCCTGGTTTTGGCACGGAAACAGCCTTGGTCGCCCTGTATGATGACCTTTGTCGGGAGACAGACGGGGAAGAGTGACTCTGTTGATTCTCCTTGATCTCTCAGTGGCTTTCGATACCATCAACCATGGTATCCTTCTGGGGAGACTAGCTGAGTTGGGAGTGGGAGGTACTGTATTGCGGTGGTTCCACTCCTACTTGGCAGGTCGCCTCCAGAAGGTGGTGCTTGGGGAACATTACTTGGCACCCTGGACTCTCCGGTATGGGGTTCTGCAGGGGTCAGTTCCATCCCCCATGCTGTTCAACATCTACATGAAACCGTTGAGCGCGGTCATCCGGAACTTTGGAGTGCATTGCCATCAGTATGCTGAGGACACGCAGCTCTATTTCTCCTTTTCATCTTCTTCAGGTGAGTCTGTCAAAGTGCTGAACTGGTGCCTGGCTGCGACAATGGACTGGATAAAGGCTAATAAACTGAGGCTCAATCCAGACAAGACTGAGATGCTGCTAGTGGGTGGTTCTTTTGACCAGATGGTGGATGTCCAACCTAAGGTTGCCAGGTCGGAACCATTCAAAAACCTGAGAAAATGGGGGCGGGGCCCTAGTGACATCACAGGGCGGGCCCTAGTGACATCATTAAACATGATCCATTGTATCAACCACAGTTGTTTGGAGCATACCATTCAAAAAAAATTCTCTGGAGATTAAAATAGAAATCTTACCTAAAATAGGGTGTTCCTAGGTCCATCTGAAGTGACAAGGTCATTCTTTCTCACAAGCTTAGGGTGATGCAAAATGGAAATGGACTGCCTTCAAGTTGATCCCAGATAGGGTCTTCATGGTAAGCAGTATTCAGACAGAGGTGGTTTACTATTGCCTTCCTCTGAGTCTGAGAGGCAGTGACTGGCCCAAGGTCACCCAGTGAGCTTCATGGCTGTCTGGAGATTCAAACCCTGGTCTGCCAGGTCACAGTTCAACACCTTTAGGGAACATTTAATCTAGCTTACTTGCTTCTGGCAAGGTTTACATGCCCTCAGGCCAGGCCATTATTGGAAGAAAGGAGCCTAGTGTTGCAGAGATGTTAGATGGGAGCACAGATGGATGCCCCTGAAGGCAGCAACTGTAAACATGGTTATTAAGGAACTAAGCCCCACAGAACTCAATAGGACTTACTTTTGAGTAGATATGGTTGCAGCCATGTTAAGGACAAGGGAGGGCATTCTAGGCAAAACAGACAAATAATTGGGTGTCAGAACAAATTAAACCAGAACTATCACTAGAAGCTAAAATGATGAAACTGAGGTTATCATACTTTGGACACATCATGAGAAGACCTGATTCACTAGAAAAGACAATAATGCTGGGAAAAACGGAAGGGAGTAGAAAAAGAGGAAGGCCAAACAAGAGATGGATTGATTCCATAAAGGAAGCCACAGACCTGAACTTACAAGATCTGAACTCAATAGGACTTACTTCTGAGTAGATACGGTTGCAGCCATGTTAAGGACAAGGGAGGGCATTCTAGGCAAGCAGTTGGCAACTGCCTGTCAGCATTGTGCTGTTGCTAAGACTTGACTGGGGATCATCCACAAAGTTATCCATAAGGCACTGCAACTTTATGTGTTGGCTGGCTACTGTTCTATCCGTCTCTATTCAAAGAAATTGAACAATCACAATTATACAATTACCTCTAGTTTTAAGGTAATGGTTAAAACGTGAGAGAGAAATAAAACCAATAACACCAGGTTACAAACAATTTTTTTATTAACAAACACTATCTTTTAGAGAACAAAGGCAGGTTACATCACCAATCAATCTGCTAATCATAATCCAATTGCTAGTCCCAACTAGAGTACAGACCCACTGAAGCAATGGAATTGCAGCTGGTTTTAAACATTTATCTCTCTTACAAAAGAGAAGTGGATGACATCCAAGGGATGTTTTCAACCATTATAAACATTATTACTCTTTATAAAAGAAAAACAGAAATAATGAACAAGGTGCTTTCACTGTAGGAACTGGTGTTAAATAACTAAACAGGCTGAGTTTAGAATTTGTACTTCTCATTTGAAACACAAGCTTTAAGCAACCTTTGCTCTTCCTTCACATATTTAAAAAAATCAGCACAGTTCATGCCAAAGTTTAATTTGACACAAAGCTCTGCTTTCACAAGGGAAGATAACATACGGTTTCTGTTGTCAGTCCATACATTGCCCATGAGTGAAAACACTCTCTCCACGAAAGCATTGGTTACTGGGATGGCAAACACTGCTCTGACAACCTTCACCAGAATTCTTGATCTGATGCTCTTTAGCAACTGCACCCATTTCTCATCCAGAGGAAGATCAGATGTTCTGACCTCAGGCACAAACTTTTTAACCAGGCAAAGTTCATCAAAAAGTCCATCAACATCGACTTCAATGCCCAGATTTGAAGCCACTTTACTAACATGGTCCACTGTTAGCTCATCTGACTCTCTGTCCAGATCAAAGGCTGTGAACTCTTTTAATTGTGAGTTCTCAAAATCATACCATTTATCAAGGCATGCTATTGCCCGATTGTACATCTGTAGAGCATCTGTAGTGAAAGATGCATGTTGAGATTCAGGGAGGTGTTTTCCTCTGAGTAGGCACCCGGAGGAGGGCCTTCGATGTGGAGCGCAGTGTACGGGTAGGTCCATATCGGGAGAGGCGTTCCATCAGAACCTTGGCTCCCTCTGCGTCCTTTCCTCCACTTGCTAAAACTCAGGCCACATTCACACCAGACATTTAATCCACTATTAAACTGTTACATCAGACAATAATTTGCATTAATTAACTTATTTTGTAGAACCCAAACTTTCTTGTAGACTTGTAGGAGTTTCATAGGCACTAATGCAGGGGCCTAGTGGGTAATCCAGCCCTGCACACAAGTATGCCACAATGCTGCTGGAGGAGCCCTGTTGGATCAGAGTAAAGGCCATATCAGAAGCTATATGGCTCTGTGTACCATTTGCTGGGATTCTCAAGTGGGGACAGCACTGCTGCACTCAGGTCCTGCTTGTGGGCTTCCCACAGGCATCTAGGTGGTCACTGTGCAAACAAGATGCTGGACTAAATGGGCCTTTGGCTGATCCAGCAGGGCTGTCCTTATGTTCTTCAAACCCAGCATCCAACCCTGGCCGGTCAAATGCATCCTGTAAGCTCACAACCAGACAGCAAGGCAATAGACCAGGGATTTGCAAACTCACCACCACCACTACTTGAACATTACTGAGGGTCTTGGCAGACCACTTAATGACTGTTTTGCCTGCTGAAGCAACTGAATGGTTTTTAATTGCATCACGTATTGACTATTTAATATTACTTTTTAACGCCAGATCAGTCAATAATAAGACGACAATAATCTATGATCTTATTCTAGATGAACAGGCTGATATTGTCTGTATAACGGAAACCTGGCTTACCAATTTAGGTGGAGCCAATTTGACTGGGATCTGCCCCCCTAGTTACGCTGTCTACCACCAACCTAGATTGGACCATCGTGGTGGTGGAGTAGCTCTAGTATACCGTAAATCTATTCCCTTATCTAGAATTTTCCTTCAATCTTCCCCTAGTTTTGAATCTCTCTGCCTGAAGCTTGGTCACCAAAATTACATTGTGATTCTTGTCATCTATTGCCCCCCCAATCCACTAAGCCGTTCCTTGTCCGACCTGTCTAACCTAATTGCAGGTTTACTTCTGGATTCTCCTAGACTTTTAGTGTTGGGAGATTTCAATATTCATATAGAATCCCCCACCTCAAATGATGCTCTTGATTTTTTATCTTTAATGTCCACCTTAGGGCTACAACAGTTAATCTCAGTCCCAACTCACACTGCAGGCCATACCCTAGATCTTGTCTTCCAACCAGAAGCAGATACCTCAGACCTTCGAATAGAGAATATAACTTCTACCCCATTATCTTGGTCGGATCATTATTTAATTAGTTTTAACCTCCTTGTGTCTTCTGTACCTCTCAAAATTAGAACCCCCATTAAGTTATACTGTCCTAAGAGATTATTAGACCCTGACGTATTCCTATCAAAGTTTAAGGAATACCCATGCCCCCCTACTGGAACTCCAATTGATACTCTGATCTCCTCTTGGAATAACACCATGGCCGAAATTATGGATTCAATGGCCCCCCTTCGTCCGTTAAAAATTACAAGACTCAAATCTGCCCCCTGGTTCTCTAAAGAACTGCTAGAAATGAAGCGTACCTATCGTAAGCTGGAATGCCGATGGCAAAAAACTAGGAGCCCATTTGACCGAGCTCAAACCAAGAAATCTGTGAAAGCCTATTCCTTGGCTAGACATGCTGCTCAAAAAGCATATTATTCTGCTGCAATTACTTCAGCCGGAAATCAACCTAAACAACTCTTTCAGATAGTTAACAGTCTCCTCCGTCCCAAACACCCGGATTCAGATACAGTATATTCTCAAACCCACTGCCAAGAATTTGCTGCATTCTTTGAAGGTAAGGTGGATCAGATTCGCTCCTCCTTTGACTCTGCTAAAACGGTAGAATATAATGATAGTCCATCAGATTTTGATGTAGCTAAATCACCAGAATCTAAAGACACTCTATCAGAAATCAGCCTGCTATCGTTTTTTCAACCTATCCAACCAGATGACATTCTTCAACTTCTCTCTAGAATGAAACCTACTAACTGCTCACTTGATCCCTGCCCTTCATGGCTCATAAAAACGTCTAAAGCTGAACTTGCGAATTGGCTCACTGTGATAATCAATGCTTCACTCCAACAAGGTCATGTTCCTGAAACTCTGAAAGAAGCAATTGTAATTCCATTATTGAAGAAGCCCTCTCTTGACCCTACACTTCTCAGTAACTTTCGTCCAGTATCTAACTTATCCTTCATCAGTAAAGTTATCGAACGAGCTGTAGTCACACAACTTCAAACATTTATAGATTCAAATAACTGTTATGATCCCTTTCAATCTGGCTTTAGGCCCAAACATGGGACTGAAACAGTGTTAACAGCACTGGTGGATGATCTGCGACTTGAATTAGATAGAGGAAATCTAACTGATTTAGTGTTGTTAGACTTGTCAGCCGCATTCGACACTATCGACCATACCATCCTTCTGCACCGCCTCTCTAATTTGGGATTCCGTGGAACGGTACTACAATGGCTTCGCTCCTTTTTGGAGGGCAGACTCCAGAGAGTTGTCCTTGAGAACTTTTCATCTAAGGTTTGGCCATTACGATGTGGTGTTCCCCAAGGCTCCGTATTATCCCCAATGTTATTCAATATTTATATGGAGCCCTTAGGAAGGATCATCCGTGAATTCGGAATACACTACCATCAATATGCAGATGATACCCAACTTTATTATTCTTTCCCGCCAGATGTTTCAGATGCGGTTCATCCCTTAAACCAATTCTTGGCTGCAATACAGCAATGGACTAACAAGAACAAACTGAAACTTAACCCAGAGAAGATGGAGGTTCTACTAATTGGACATAAACCCTCTCATGAATTTAAAAACGTACTTATATTAGATGGGGTCCCACTCCCTCTGAAGTCCCAAGTTCGGAGTTTGGGTATTCTTTTAGATTCTGCTTTGACCCTTGAACCCCAAATTGCAACAGTATCCAGAAGTGCTTTCGCCCAATTAAAGCTAGTCCGCCAACTTCGTTCGTTTTTAGGAATGTCGGACTTGAGGCAAGTGACACAGGCTCTTGTGACCTCAAGATTGGACTATTGTAACGCTCTTTATATAGGACTATCTGCTAGATCGCTTCGTCCGCTTAAGTTGGTTCAGAGAGCGGCGGCCAGAATGCTGACCGGAGCTGGTCCACAAATGCATACTACACCTCTTCTTTATCAACTTCATTGGCTACCGATTTTATTTCGACACCAGTTTAAAATTTTGGTATTAGCTTTCAAGGCCCTACATGGATTAGCACCAATATATCTATCAAATCGTATTCTGGAATTTAAATCTCAACGACCGACAAGAGTACCCTTCGAACATTCTCTTATCATTCCATCTACCTTTATAATCCGCCACTCCAATACTAGGAACAAAGCTTTTTCGTGCATAGCTCCCATCTTATGGAATAACCTGCCACCAGAGATCCGATGTTCCTCCTCACTCACGGTCTTTCGCCGTCAGTTAAAAACATTTTTGTTTCTTCAAGCTTTTAATGTTAACATTTAAATTGTTATAACTATTGTATTATTGATTTTCTTAATTTTATCTTTTTAATTGTATATTGTTTTGTATTAGACATTGTCTTATTTGTTCGCCGCTCTGAATTCTAAGAACTAGGGCGGGATATAAAATGCTTAAATAAATAAATAAATAAGATGAAACGTCTTACAAAAGATTATACAAAATAAGAATAATCTTTTATAATGCTTGGGAAAATAGCAGGGAGTAGAAAAAGAGGAAGGCCAAACAAGACATGGATTGATTCCATAAAGGAAGCCATATGATTCCATAAAGGCATGCCTACCAAGATCCTGCTGTGTGTGCTTCTTGGATGTTCTGGTCCACGTCCCGGCTATCTACAGCAAGATAAAGGTGGAGGGACAGGCATATCAGCGCTGGGAATTGTTCAGCACACAGCCGCCGCCCCTCTCTCTGAGGTTATGCAGCCCATTGCTCTCTCTGCCCCCCCCCTCTGAGGTTATGCAGCCCTCTCTCTAGGAGATTCACATAGGAAAAATTAGAAACATGCTGAAATAATGAGCAGGTTCTTTGATGTTCTGGACCTCGTCCCAGTTATCTAAAGCCCTGTTAAAAGTTGGGAATCCATGGAACACCCAAACTTTGCCTTGCTCTTAATGGTGAGAATTGTAAAAAATAATCCTGTGTGATCATTTATAGAAAGCCTCTGCTTTACCACCTCCACTAAAGACTGGGTATAAAGATCACAATAGATGGAGCAATTCTATTGCAAGATAAAGATATTTTAGTCACTTATGTAATCCTTGGAAATGGAGACGGTACTGTAACAGAAGGAACCTTGAATTCTGGAGCAGTATTGCTGTTGTGATCTAAAATTTCAGACACAGTTCTTTGTGCAGGCTTCCCCAGCTTGATGCCCTCCATATGTTTTTGACTGCAATTCCATCAGCTCCAGCCAGCATACCCAATGGTCAGCAATGATGGGAGTTGTACTTGTAGTACCAGGTTGTGGAAGCTGGTTTAATGCAACACACTTAAAGCCTATTGTTTCAAAAAGCAATGTTACATTTCTAACATACACATTAGAAGGCTTACAAAACAAGCAGTAAGTTGCAAATAACAACTATGGCTTATTGCAGCTGAAATCTCCCCAAATGATGCAAGTGTTCTGAGAATCCTTAACACATATCAAACTTGCAAGAACTGCTTTGTGTATTATCAATAGTCATGACAATAAAGTAATAATACTGATGCAATTAGTACAGGTGTGACTAATGTTTGGTCATCCATATAATGCTGTACTACAGCTCCCATCATGCTGGCTAAGGCTGATGGGAGTTAGAGTCCAACAACATTTGGAGGGCCACATGGGTTTCAGCTATAGCTGTTCCTGGACCTCAGTAACTTGGTCACAGTAACACATGCACTGGTAGCCTCCCAATTGTAATGTGTTGTAGTGGGGCTACCCTTGAAGAAGGTCTGCCAGAGTGAATGTAGCTGCCAGAATGCTGATCAATATGACTTACTGTAGCCTTATAACACAATTGTAATGAGATCTGAACTGATTGTATGTTAACGAGCCCCATTCAAGGTATTGTTGACATGTAAAGCCTTGAACAGTCTGCCCACTCCCTGTGACCTGCAGGAAAGGCTCTTCTGGAGGTCCTGCAAGTGACTGATACATGAGATGGTGACTTAGGGTAGGGCCTTTTCTGTTGTGACACTCCAGCTATGGAACTCCCATCTACTAGAAATACAGCAGTGCCTACATTGTATGGATGTCAATGTCAGCTGAAGATACATGTCTTCACCAAGGGAATGGTTGACTAGTGCCACCTGTTTGTAATTGAGTACTGCCTTCTGCTATAAGTTTGGCCTGGATGTTAGTCTTGGTTTTACTTTGGTGTGCTGTGCTTTATTGTTTCAAGGAAAGGTTTTGTGTATAAACTTCATCATGAATGAATTCAGGACAGTTTATACACAAAACTGTAAAGAAATTGAATGAATGAATGAATAAAATAAACACTCTTGGTTTTGCTTCCATAATAAACTCCTTGAGTTATCACATTGATAGTAGATGTTAAAATCAGCTTTTTCTTTAACTTTCAAGAAAATTTAGTTCTCTCAGATTCCTTCTCTGTAAAGTCTGAAACTTCTGCACTCTGCTCTGTGTGGGACCCTGAAAATCTTAACCACCACAGATGCAGCCAGTCTGTAAAATAATTTATTTTTTTATTTTTAATTCTTCACTGTATAGCATCCCTCTCTCTCTCTCTTTCTCTCCAGCCTCTCTCTTTCTCTCCAACATCTCTCTTTCTCTCTCTCTCTCCAGCCTCTCTCTCTTTCTCTCTCTCTCTGCTGCTCAGGGCCAGGCTGCCAGGCCACGTGGGCCCTGTCTTGGGAGCGGTTGCTAGGTGACGGCATCCGAGCGGCCTGCCAGCCTCAGCAGGAGTGGAGGCCGGCCAGGGCTGGCTCCTTCTTAGGCGCCCGGAGCCGGTTCCCCTGCTCCGAAACGGACGGACGGTGGCTTCACCCCTCCTGCTGTGGGTGCCACTGGGCGGCAGTGGCCGCGATGGGGCTCAGCAGTCTCTGGCTGGGGGGGCCCATCGCGGCTGCTGCCACCCAGCCGCGGTGCCCACAGCAGGAGGGGTGAAGATGCCAGCCGCCCTTTCCGGAGCAGGGGAACTGGCTCCGGGTGCCTAAGAAGGAGCCGGCCCAGCCTCGCTGCCACCACCTCTTCACGGCTCAGGGGCTGCCAGGCCGCTCGGACCTAGCAACCACTCCTACGGGGGCTGCTGCTGGGGGGGGTCCCTGAAGGGGTGGCAGCTGGACGGAGCCCACATCGTGGCAGACACGGGCCAGGAGGCTGCCCTCGCTCAGCCAGGCGGCTGCGGGCTCCACGTCCAGCACCCTCACCTGCAGTTGTTTGTGGGCACTGGGGGGTGGCTGCTGCTGCGGCTGTGTGCCGCTCGCTAGAGGGCAGGGGCTGCTGCTGGGGGGGTCCCTGCAGGGGCGGCGGCTGCTCAAGTCCTCCTGTCTCCTGCAGTCCCTGCGGCCTGCCTGACTGACAAAGGGCGGGAAGGCGGCCAGCCACAGCCCAACGTATGCATGTGTCAATCACGCATGCGTGGCTGAGGGGGCCAATGAAAAGCCGGAGATCCACCACTTAAAATAAAGTATAGCCGGAGGCCGGAGATGGCCCCCTTTTGCCAGAGACTCCGGCAGAAAACTGGAGACCTGGCAACCCTAGTCCAACCTGTCCTGGATGGGGTTGCACCCCCCCTGAAGGAGCAGGTTCGTAGTTTGGGGGTTCTCTTAGAACCATCTCTGTCACTTGAGGCTCAGGTAGCCTCGGTGGCATGGAGTGCCTTCTACCAACTTTGGTTGGTGGCCCAACTACGTCCCTATCTGGACAGAGATAACTTGACTTCAGTTGTCCATGCTCTGGTAACATCCAAATTAGATTACTGTAATGCACTCTACGTGGGGCTGCCTTTGCAGATGGTTCGGAAACTGCAGCTTGTGCACAATGCAGGGGCCAGATTGGTAACAGGGACCAGACGGTCCGAACATATAACACCGATTCTGGCCCGCTTGCATTGGCTGCCTGTATGTTTCTGAGCTCAATTCAAGGTGCTGGTTTTGACCTATAAAGCCTTACACGGCTTGGGACCACAATACCTGATGGAACGCCTCTCCTGATACGAACCCACCTGTACACTACGTTCAAGTTCAAAGGCCCTCCTCCGGGTGCCTACTCCAAGGGAAGCTCGGAGGGTGGCAACAAGGGAGAGGGCCTTCTCAGTGGTGGCCCCCAAATTAAGGAATGATCTCCCTGATGAGGTGCAGCTGGCACCAACACTGTTATCCTTTCGGTGCCAGGTCAAGACTTTCCTCTTCTCCAGGCATTTTAGCATGTGTTTTAAATTGTTTTTATATTGTTTTAAATTTTAAAATTGTGTTTTAAATTGTTTTTAAAATATGTGTTTTAAATTGTATATTTGTTTTAATGTTTTTGATTGCTGTAAACCGCCCAGAGAGCTTCGGCTATGGGGCGGTATACAAGTGCAATAAATAAATTAATTAATTAACTACAATTCTTATCAGCAGCAGCAAGCATGGCCAGTGGCCAGGGATGATGAGAGCAGTAGTTCAGCAACATCTGGACAGCCAAAGGTACTCCACACCTGGGCTAGAGTCAACAGACTTTCCCTGACAAAAGGCTGTCTCTTAACCATGGAAGTTGGGTGAAAACCATAGGAAAGAAGCATTTTCCACTCATCTGTGGAAGCTGTGAAGCAACAGGCAAGCAGCTTCAGCTGGTACAAGAAATGCTATTTGTTCCTTTGAGAGTTGTCAATGGGATGATTCTCCCTGGCAGGCGTCTCACCTTCAGCAAGAACATCATGAAGTCACACAGCAGGTGTTTTCAATTTAGTAACTACCTCAGCAGATCAAGGTGGCTTCAATTAAAACAGCAATTAAGTTTTGTACTTACATAGTGCTTTACATGCTCATAGCACTTTACAGCCACTCGCTAATGAAGGTTCACAACACCCTTGTGAGGGGTTATCCCCTTCTTATTTACAATGAAAGTGGCCTATTAAGAGCTGAAGATCAAAGTGTCCTTTACGACATCTGATTGCACAGATAGGCTAATTAAATAAGAGGCTAATTTTGAGAGTCACTGGTCATCCAAATCCACCTCCAAAGTCAATGTCATCCCTGAGCATAGGAGCGTCAATCCACAAACACTGCACAAAGGGACATGGACAAAGTGACCAAACTGCCCATGGGGCAGGGTAAAGGTTGAGATTGCAGAATTTTTGGTTAATGGTACTGGAACTCAAAGAATACATATCAGTTGGCAAGTCATGACAGCATAAAGAAGACATAAAGTTAACAGAGGAATATGGTGGAAGACAAACTCCCTTTTGCTCTATTTAGAACTGGGCTTGGCAAACAAAGCTATTTTCCAAATGATTGCTGTCACAAAAATCGGTCTAGCCCAAACCTATCTCTTTAAAACATCCCACTCCTTTAGCTTCCATTTCTTCTAGGGGGCCAGGTCACATCTTCCCACTTTGTTGTTGTTATGTGCCTCCAAGTCGACTACGACTTATGGCAACCCTACCACCTCAGAATTCACAACAGGAGCCCTCGGCTACATTCACACCATACATTTCTTCCACTATTATTCTATTTTAAACAGTCATGGCTTCCCCCAAAGAATCCTGGGAACTATAGTTTGTGAAGGGTGCTGAGAGATGTTAGGAGACCCTTATTCACCTCACAGAGCTACAATTCCCAGACTGGTTTAAGAGGAGCTGACTGTTAAACCACTCTGAGACTTGTAGTTCTGTGAGGGGAATAGGGATTTACTAACAACTCTCAGCAACCTTTACAAACCACACTTCCCAGGATTCTTTGTGGGAAGCAATGATTGTTTAAAGTGAAATAATAGAGGAATAAATGTATAGCGTGAATAGGGTTGCCAGGTGTCCAGTTTTAGCCCAGAGACTCTGGATTTTGGGGGTCCTCTCCAGGTCTCTGGGTGACTCACCTTAATTTCCAGACTCTTGAAAAATGAAATGGAAATGGACTGCCTTCAAGTCAACCCCGATTTATGGTGACCCTATGAATAGGGATTTCATGGTAAGCGGTATTCAGAGATGGTTTGCCATTGCCTTCCTCAGACTCTGAGGCTAGTCCTCCCCAGCTGGCTAGGGCCTGCTCAGCTTGCCACAGCGGACAAGCCAGCCCCTTCCTTTTCTGCAACTGCCAGCTGGGGGGCAACTGGGCTCCTTGGGACTATGTAGTTGCCCACGGCTGCACAGATGGCAGGGCATGTAACCCCTGAGCCACTCACTGTGGGGTGATCTTTAGCTGGCCCTTGACACCCAGGAGACACAAGCAGGGATTTGAACTCACAAACTCTGGACTCCTAGCCAGGCTCTCCTCTCCACTGTGCTATACCAGCTGTATCTTCAGACTCTTAGCTTTCATTAATTTTTTTCCCTAGGTGGTCTGGTTCAAAAGATATAAACCAAAATGTCAGTCGCTGCCCCCCCCGCCAATTTCTGCTACTACCGGCTGCTCTAATCCTTGCCCTTTCAGGTTTTTAGCCAATAAGTGAAGTCAAGGTTGTGATTGACAGGATTTGTTGACCCCAGGCAATAGCTAAACTCACAGTTTCCTTCTTGTCTCACATCAGGAATTCAGTAAATATATAGCTTTCAGCAGCATAAAGAGTACTTTCTCTGTACAGGATTGGGACTTGCTTCTGAGTAAACATGCATAGGATTGCACTACAGCAGAAGATCATAGCAGGATCTTGGTAGGAATAAAACTGGAATGTGGTCTTTAAAAGTACTCCTCTGATGTTTAAGATGGTGTTGTCTCCAGGACATTAATTTGAGCTTGTTTGAATGTTTTTAGCTCCTGAGGAAGGAAAGTATTTCCGAAACGCATAGAGCACTACAATAAATTTTACTCGGCACCAGAGCTTGCCTCTTTTTTTTTTCTTCCTACAATGGCCTTCTGGTGACTGGCCTGGCCTGAGGGCACGTAAATCCTTCTTGCCAGAAGCAAGCAGGCTAGATTAAATGTTCCTTACCCAGAATCTCTAAGCAGGTAAGAAGGAACGATCCCGTCACTTCAGCTGGACCTGGAAACACCCTCATTTAGCTAAGCTTTCTATCTTAATTTCCAATCAGAGAATTTTTTTTGAGTGGTATTGAAGTGGAAAGTTCCACCTCTGAGGGTCATTGTTATTGGTATGTAGATAAGATGGAAGGGGACGGATGTTGCAACAGGACAGGGCAGACAAAAGATGAGTATGTGTGTTCTTACTTCCCTGTAATGGAGAATTATCTGGTGAATTACAGAGCCAGGTGGAAGCGGGAAACAGGTAAAGCCCCTTATTGGGTACCTTGGGACACATGACTGTGAGAGCGGGAAACAGGTAAAGCCCCTTATTGGGTACCTTGGGACACATGACTGTACATTGTAACAACCTATAAAAGACCCTCAGTTTGGGGAAGAAGGCAGTCTTCCACCATAGCACATGCTAGCAGGGACTCCTTACAATTGTAAGTATAATAAACAGCTGTAAGCTTCAACCTGCCTCAGTGTCGTTTCCTGGACAAGGACTCCATGAAGGAGAAAATTCCACAACAGTATGCTCCAAGCAACTCTGGTTGATGCTTAATGTATCATGCTTAATGACATCACTAGGGCTCACCCCTATGACATCACTAGGATCCACCCCTGAAATCTTAGACTTTGGGATGCTTCTGACCTGGCAACCCCATGTGTGAATGTGGCCCTCCTTGTGTGGCATTCTGTCTGACCAGGGATAAGGAAGCATTTTTTGCCTGATTCCTCATGGACAATCTTCTGAAGGTCATATGCCAGCAATGGGTAAGGTCAGAGGCAAAAAGTGGACACATGGAGCAGTGGATGCAGTTGTTTTGCATAATAGGCCATAATTCCAGCTACATAAAAAAGCAGAGGTTTCTCCATCCTCCTGCCATTAAGAAGCATTTAAGGAAAGCATGGTTGGTGAGAGGGATAGCCTGGGGCCAGGGGTGTAGCCTGTGGAGGACACATGGCCTAGGGAGAATCTGAAGGGCCAGTAGACAGGCATAGAGGGCTCCATTTGGCCTCTAGGCCTGGGGTTGTCCAGCCTTGGCTTAGGCAATCTTCTTACATTACATTACATTGATGAGAGATTTGCTGGCCTCCAGGCAATAGCTAGAAGCCATTGCAAATCCTGAAAACCGTTTCCGTTTCCTTCTCTTCTGTACATCAGAAGTTGAGTGAGAGTATAACTTTCAGCAGTAGCAAGATTGCCTTTCTACAATAATATAGCAGGAAATCTAGAACAGAAGATCACAGCAGGATCTTGGTAGGCATGCACACACAGTAAACAATTTAAGTTATGATTATAAAAAAGTGCACATGCAGGGTTTTTTTAATTCCTTGAAAAAATAACATATATATTTTATCTTTCAAAGAATTTTTGAACAGAAATTTGAAAAAGTGTACACGCTGCAGCATATGATGCCATTTCAATATGTTATACTTTTCTAATTATAAGGAGTCAAAGAAGTTTAAATTTTCCTGGGCTGTTGAAGAGGACAATTTATTTGTCTAATTCATAGCCTGTTTTGAAAATTTTCCCAGTACAAAGCTTTAATCCTATTTTCACTTTTCTGTGAGTAAAGTTGCAATGCTAATCCCACATAACCTGAGAGTAAACCCCATTGAATTCAATAGGACTTACTTTTGAGAAGACAGAGTTATGATTGTGCTATAAATTAATCAGACGTTTGAGTGGACATAGCAAAAGATTGTGCTTGTGTTGTAAATCTTTCTCTCCCCCTCCAATCCTTTTTTTTAAAAGCAATTAGGCAGGTCTTACTTAGGAGTCACTGCTTTTATTTGGTAGGGAATGAAAACTGATTTTTTTTAAAAAAAAGAATGTTCTACAATGATCACCTGGTTTTGACAATAAGGTATTATATGGGGTGTATGTATTTTTACAACTCCATTGTGTGTGTATATATAGAATCTTTCCAACAATCTTGTAAGGCAGGGTTGAAAATCAAGGCAGCTCACAATAAGAAATAAATCCATTTAAAATCCAATAATCATGAGACAAGTCTAAAACAGTTACAAAGCAGCTTAAAGTGGCATGATTCTGAATATTGGGTTCAGTGAGTGACGTTCCTTATCATTTGAGGTTGCAGCCCTCTGCACAATTCCCTGTTTGAGTAAGACCCATTGAATACACTGGGACTTACTTCTGAGTAATCATGCATAGGATTGCACTGCAAATAGATTTACAGGTTGTGTAAATAATAAACATCTCTGATTTTCATGCTTATATAAATATTTATTCACATTGTGTCTTGATAAGTATCTAATTTTACACTATGGCTATGCATTATTATCCTCTACATTTCAAGTGTTCCCTGAGGTGGTCATAGTCTATTGTTTTCACCCTGAGAAGCAGATTAGGCTGAGAGATGGTAAGTAGCCCATGATCACAAAGAAAACTTTGTAGATGATTTCCATCTTATAAATTAATTAAAATGCTTTATATGCAGGCAAAGTTTATGAAGTAACACAGATCCACACAATACATTTAAAGCACATCCAACTCCCAAAGAATCCTGGGCAGTGTTATTGTAACAAACCTCAAAGTGGTTTACAGAAAAAATTAAAACAATAAAATTATTGACAAAAATAGTTAAAAACAGGTATGTAAAAACATTCAAAATAATAAAACCAACAATGAGTTCGAAACAGATATAAAACATAATAGCTTCTACATGCCAAGGGAGGCTTGACTAAACAAAAATGGTTTTAGCAGGTACCAAAAAGAGTACAATGAAGGTGCCTGCCTAATGTCAATAGGCAGGGAGTTCCAAGCATAGGTGCTGCCACACTAAAGGACCGATTTCTTACAAGAGCAGAACAAATACTATGTGGCACCCATAACATGAAAAGCACACCTTGAACTTGGCCTGGTAGCAAAGTGGCAACCAGTGCAGATTTCAGAGCAGAGGTATTATGTGCTGATAGGATCTCACCCATGTCAACAATTGTGCCACAGCATTCTGCACTAACTGTAGCCCCTGGGTCAGGTTGTGCTGCATGGGGATTTCTGTGAGCTTGACTCACTGGCTGCCAGGATATTTTTGGTTTTGGTTTTAGGTTAGGAACCCTAACTGGTTGTGGGATGCTGAGTTTTCTGCCTTGCTCATAGGAATCTTGTTCTGCCTTGCTCATAGGAATCTGGTATGATATTGCATTTAGGAAATCATCACTGTCTTTTCTTTTTCTTTTTTTATTTCCATTTCATCTACCTCTGACCTCATTCCCTTATATCCATAGAAGCAACAACAGTGGTTCCATGCGCTCAGCTCAGCCCCCTTAAACCCACTTATGATTAACCTCATTGGTTGCATAATGGTTTGTTTCTTGCCGAATAGTGGTAAAAGAAAATTTACATACTGGGAAGTGTAGCTTCAACTGCTGTTGTTCCCAAGCTACAGCCCATGAAGTAGACCAAACCATGTGTGTTTTCTCTCTGTGAATTATTATTCACTGGAATTAGTTTGGCTGTCAACGTTGGTTTATAGGAAAGGGTAGAGAATCTTCTTAACTCTTACTCATTTCTCAAACCTCTCTCTGCACCGAAGGGTCAAGTCTGTAAATAAGTTTGAAGCAGCCATGTTAAAAGGCAGGCAGAGCATTCCAGGCAGGGGGCTGCCAACCCTGCATTAATATGGTGTCATTGCAGAGGATCCATAGTCAAGCCTTACCAACAGCACCATCCTAAACATATCCACTCAGAAGTAAGTCCTGTTGAGTTCTATGCGGTTTAGTCCCTTAGTAAGTGTGTTTAGAATTGCAGCCTTCAGGGGCATCCATCTTTACTCTTGAGTACTCCCATCTAATATTTCTACAACACTAGGCTCCCTTCTTCCTGCAATGGCCTTCTGGTGACTTGCTTGGCCTGAGAGCACTTAAACCCTTCTTGCCAGAAGCAAGCAGGCTAGATTAAATGTTCCCTACCCAGGCTCCCTAAGCACTTCCCATTACTTCATATGGACCTGGGAACACTCTCATTTAGCTAAGATTTCTTTCTTAATTTCCAATCAGAGTTTTTTTTTGTTTGAATGTGATGTTCCAAACAACTGTGGTTGATGTTTAATGTATCATGCTTAATGACATCACTAGGGCCCACTCCTGTGACATCACTAGGACCTGCCCCTGAAATCTCAGTGTTTGGGATGCTTCTGACCTGGCAATCCTACTCAGAACCCTTAACAAACAACAGTTCTCAGGATTCTTTGGGGGAAAGCCATGACTGGTTAAGGTGGTACGATACTGCTTTAAATGTATAGTGCACATGGGGCCTTCATTTCTTATAATATCATCCTGTCTTTTCTCTTTGGTCTTTTAATTCCATTCTTAATAAACCTTTCTTAAAATTTGCTTTTGAGGTTTTGGTTTGAGACTATATATATATATCCCTCTCTTTGTGTTTAAGCTCATGGGGTCAGAAGAAAAGGAAGTTCCATGTTCTGCAGAGACTGGCAGGGTGAGATTGATTTGATTTTGATTTGATTTTAATATTTCTACCCTGCCTTCCGGCCAAAAGGCCCTCAAGGCAGCTTACAAAAGAGCACCCGTATAAAAATGCACCAATAAAACAATAATATATCAATAAAACATCAATAATACATAAATGAAACAATAAAAACAATACAACTGGTAATACATTTCAAAGTTAACACAAACTACCTCCCCCCTCACTTTGGCAAAATAGGTATTATAGGCATTGGGCTACTTTGCAAGGCTAGCCACACTCTTTCAGTCATAGTCCTATCCCCATAGTTCTGGGAATGGCATGGCCCTCTCAGCCCGCGGAAGCCGAGCCTCCCGCTTATGATGGCGGTGGGATGGCGGTTCTGGCCCTGGAGCTGCCAGTTTGCCTTGCGAGGGTCCCAAAAATGGCATCCAATGGGGAGGGAGGGAGGGAGAGTGAGAAGCCGCCGGAGGCCTTTCCTCGCCACGGCCTTTCTGCGTCCATTTCTCCTTCTTGGTGCTAGAGACGACAACGCCTTCCACTTGCTCCACACACTTATTGAGCTTCTTCTGGCCAGGCCCGGCACTTGCCGAAGGACTCCAGGTGATGGGGACGCTGCTGCCTCCCTTGCAGCCTTCATTGCTTTCGATTTTGATAAGCCGGTGCTTGGGGAAGATGTACTTGACAGCAGCCGCATTGGACGGGGTGGCGGCTCACCTTTCGCTGAGGCAGGGCTGTTGTGCCTTTCCCTCGGTTGCCACCGCGGAGATATCCTTGGGGTCTTGGCCACTTGTAACGCCCTTGAACCAAGGGCTCCGCTCTCTGCAGAGGTCCCTCGAGTCGAGATGGTGACATACACCACTTTGGGAATTCACTCCTGCACAAAGTTAGACAAAAGGACAAGTATGGTAGCACTGCAAAGGGCCTGACCAATGGCTGGTGCTTTACTTCCCCTCTCTGGATGAAGGTGCACTGATAGCTTCTTCACAATTGGGAAATTGTTTTTTCTTCCCTGGCTCCAGTTATGAAATTGAGACCCACCATTGCAATTGTGACTTTACTGGGAGTATAATGAAGTCCAAACTTCTTTCCACAACCCCTGCCAGTTCCCCTCCCCTCCCCACTACTTCCTCCCCATGTATCTGGCTGTGGCAGTAACAGCAACAAGGGGGAATCTTTGATTCTACTTCTAAGCCTTCTGCTTTTCCAGTCCTACCTCTCTCTGCCTTGAATCTTGCAACTGCAGCATCCCAAGCATAAGGGACCTTGGGAAATGCAGGTTTCCAGGACACCTGCAACCTTAGTATAGTAATCAGGGGCCATGAAAACTGCATATTTCAGGGCTTCTTGCCCCTGCTACGCAACTGATAATGGATCATTCACAACTGATGTGAATACTAAGGATTCGGGTGCCATGGAAAACTACATTTCTCAGGTATCTCAAGCATTGTGTGGCAGTGTTCAAGGCATCAAAGCATTGGGGGGCAGGTATGTGATCTATGTTCTGAGTAGGGTTGCCAGGTCTCCGGCTTTCTGCCGGAGTCTCCGCAAAAGGGGGCCGTCTCCGGCCTCCGGCAATACTTTATTTAAAAAGGTGGATCTCCAGTTTTTCATTGGCCCCCTCAGCCACGCATGTGTGATTGACGCATGCATATGTTGGGCTGTGGAGGGCCACCTTCCTGGCGTTCCCGCCATTTGTCAGTCAGGCAGGCCGCCGCCACAGGGACTGCACGAGGACGGAGGACTTCCAACTTGAGCAGCCGCCGCCCCAGGGACCCCCCCAGCAGCAGCCCCTGCCCGCTAGTGAGCGGTACACAGGCAGCCACAGCTGCAGCAGCAGCCACACCACCCATACACAACTACTTCAGGTGAGGGGTGCTGGACGTGGAGCCCCCGCCCGCAGCCGCCTGGCTGAGCGTTGCGAGGGCAGCCCCCTGGACTGCGTCTGCTACCACATCCCGATGTGGGCTCCATCCAGCTGCTGCCCCTGGGACCCCCCCAGCAGCAGCCCCCGCGGGAGACAGAGCAGTTGCTAGAAGACGGCGTCCGAGCCGGCCGGCCTGGCAGCCCCTGAGCCGTGAAGAGGCGGTGGCAGTGAGGCTGGGCCGGCTCCTTCTTAGGCGCCCGGCCCCAGAGCCAGTTCCCCTGCTCCAGAAAGGGCGGCCAGCGTCTTCACCCCTCCTGCTGTGGGCACCACGGCTGGCCGGCAGCAGCCGCGATGGGCCCCCAGCCTGAGTCCAGTGGCACCCACAGCTGGAGGGGTGAAGATACCGGGCCGGCTGTCCTTTCCGGAGCAGGGAAACCAGCTCCGGGGCTAAGAAGGAGCCGGCCCTGGCCAGCCTCCACTCCTGCTGAGGCTGGAAGGCTGCTCGGACGCCGTCTCCTAGCAACCGCTGCTGAGACGGCGCCCATGCGGCCTCGCAGTCTGAGCAGGAGCCGTGATTGAAGAGGCGGTGGCAGCAAGGCTGGGCCGGCTCCTTCTTAAATGTTGTAGAAGTGACTGAACTCTATACAGGACATTTTTATATTAAAAATTCTAATGTACTGTTTCCTCCTGCTCTTGTGTTTCATTGAAACGTCTTTAAGTGTGAATCTTCTGCCTTTTTTCTAAGAAATGCTTCAAACCAGAAAAGTAACGTGTGTGTGTGTGTGTGAAACTGAACAGTACGTAACGTTTTCTTTCACTTGCCCACGCTTTAAATTTTTGTTTAATGGAGTTCAATTATACAGTTCAGAACCTAATGCTAAAAGCAAAATGCACTCATTTCTTTAATTTAAAAGATCTTATGACTGACTTCCACAACTTACACATGGATTAGAAGTGTTTAAAGATTAATTGCTATTTAGTATGCTAGCCAGTATTGTGTTTTTAAGAAAATAGGTGTGTGTGTGTGTGTGCGTGTATTAACATATAGATTATAGTCTGTACTTAATGTGTTTGACTTAATATATAGTTTAATTGCTGTTTGGATACTGGCTCAAAGAAATATATTTTCAAAACCATACTCTACTCTGAAACCTTGAAGCCACATTTTTAGTTTCTTAGTTGAAACCTGGGGTGTTGGTGGTCTCTTCATAAATAAATGAATTCAAGATTGCATCTGTCTTAAACTGTTTCAGTTGCAAAAGCATTATAAAAAACTGCAGCTTCCTTTTTCTCTCCGATACCTTCTGGTTTGTGGAAATTGCTAGACATACTAAATTCAGAAAACTTTATGTCATGTAACATAGGAAATTTAAAGATCCCTTGAAGAACTTGATTTTTATTACCATTTGCAATTTCTTTTATATTATATTTATCCCTTTTTGCTTGTTTTTTATATTAAAATTACTGGCATATACAGCTTTCTTTCAGTCATCATTCGTTACTTTAAATTCAGCGATTAACTAGCTTTGTATTTTTTTTATTTTACTAAGTGTGCAATTCTTAGTCCATCAGTCCCACTGAAGTCAGTAGAAATAAGGGTTATAGTCAGGGTGGAACCTGTACAAATTTTCAGAAATAATTGTAAATGGATTAGATGTAATGCTTTAATCGATGCTTCTGCATGTAAAATTTGAAGGGAGATGCCTTTGAAAGACTATCTTTAGGGATGTAGTCCTTGCTTAATTTTTAACTAGCTATTAAATCTTCAGTAGCAGAATGTGAACTAATGTAGAATTGCCATTTTACTTAAATTTTCCCCTTTCTTCTTCAAAAGTAAAATGATCTGCCCATAAGAGATATTGTCAAAAGTACTTAAAATACCCAACAAAAAACTTATAATCTCTTATTTTAAAGCAAGGTTTTTTGTAGACTGCACTAATAGGTCTTGACAGGCTGAGAGAGACAAAAGCAAGAACTATTTTGTATTTCTAAAACATACCAGCTGTTAAATGTATTCTGCTATTATGTGCTTTTATGGAATTGGTGCCTCTTCAGTAGTGTCCCTAAAGTGTTAATGTAGCTGCTGCCTAAATAATTCCTTAGCTTAAAAGTATGCTCAGCCAATTTTTTGATGACTTAGAAAAGCAGCTAAAGTATTATTTGTACATATTCTATCAAACTTGTAATTTTAGACATCGTTGTACAGAAAAAGAAATCTTAATCATCACATCACTGTCAGAAATGAATCAATATTTACCTGCCAGTCTTAAATATTTAAATGGATATATCTGTCTGCCACCACTTGAATAAAGAAATGACCTATGATATTGTACTGGCACAACAATCAGTACACCCCATTTGAAGCACTAATCTGTTGGCATAGCAAAACTTGATATTATACCATAAATTAAGTGTAATGCTGAATATGCTTCTCTTGAATATGATTCCAATATCTTTCTTTGATATACCTCAATTACAAAACAGTGAATTTCAGAGCAGCAATGTCTATGAAGCCAATTCTGGTTCTTCTAGATCTAGTTAGAACATCTTGGATGCACAGAAGAAAGGTGGAAGTTTTTTTAAAAAAAATACAAGTGGCTACTAATGGACATGTTAGTGTCAAATAATTTAATGATATAATCGCTTGCTAATATAAGATGCCCTCCTGGGGACCCATTGTCCACATTCGCACAATACTGTTGGATTATTAAACTGAAATATACACAAGCTTTTTGCCCGATCACTTAGCCACAGCCAGCCTTAGGAGTCAAAGAGCTTAGGGCACCAAGTCAAGCTGAGGGATGTGCCGAGCTGAAGGGTCCCCTAAGCTGAGCTCAGTGGATGTGTTTTTTAATGTACTGTGAGCTAGAGTGGTAGAAAGCAAGTGTCTGTAACCTTCACCCCCCCAAGGTTATATGGGTACCAACTACAAAAATGATCTTCCTTTAGTTAGCTTTAATAGTATGTTCCTTCTTTAGTTTCTACTTTGGTGTCATTTGTGCTGGGTGGAAAACAGTGGAACACAGCTTTACTTTGAGGCAGTGCTACTGAGTAGTTCAAATACTATAATGGCTATAAGCAATATATAAGTAATAATAAAAGAAAGCTGTAAGATACCAAATGGATACCTTTTTTATTTATAATTTTTCTTCATTATTTTTAAAGATAAAAGTAATGGATATTCTGAAATAAAGAATATTTACGAAAAGATAGGAACGACTACAAAACAGGGAAGGCTTTAAGGAGGGATTCTGTGGCAGAGCAGGTGGCTTTTTCTTGGCATAGAAAGAACTCCAGGCCTGCTGAGGAAAGAGTTCAGGAGTGAGTGAGTGAACGCCGCCTAAGACGTCCAGGCCATATCTACTCAGAAGTAAGTCCTATTGAGTTCTATGGGGCTTAGTTCCTTAATAAGCATGTTTACAGTTGTTGCCTTCAGGGGCATCTATCTGTGCTCCCATCTAACATCTCTGCAACACTAAGCTTCTTTCTTCCAATAATGGCCTGGCCTGAGGGCACGTAAACCCTTCTTGCCAGAAGCAAGTAAGCTAGATTAAATGTTCCCTAAAGGCATTGAACTGTGACCTGGCAGACCAGGGTTTGAATCCCCACACAGCCATGAAGCTCACTGGGTGTCCTTGGGCCATTCACTGCCTCTCAGACTCAGAGGAAGGCAATAGTAAACCACCTCTGTCTGAATACTGCTTACCATGAAGACCCTATCTGGGATCCACTTGAAGGCAGTCCATTTCCATTTTGCATCCATGCTCCCTAAGCTTGTGAGAAGGAATGACCTTGTCACTTCAGATGGACCTAGGAACACCCTATTTTAGGAAAGATTTCTATTTTAATCTCCTATCAGAGATTTTTTTTTTTTAATGGTATGCTCCAAGCAACTGTGGTTGATACAATGTATCATGTTTAATGATGTCACTAGGGCCTGCCCCGTGACATCACTAGGGCCCACCCCATGACATCACTAGGGCCCGCCCCCATTTTCTCAGGTTTTTGAATGGTTCCGACCTGGCAACCCTAGTTCTGAGCTTGAGAAGAACATTTGGGGGAAATGCCACTTGATTCACAACACAGTGAACAATTACAAGCTACAGAAGTTGATGTTCTGAGTCAGATAAATATGAAATCACTAAAAAAGATGAAATAGTAAGGATATAATGATGAAGGCAAACAAAGAGAGGAACTTGCAAAATGTGATAGTAGCCTTTTGAAAACAATTACTGCACATATCTAGATGGGAAAATACAGAGCTGGCCCACACAAACTTCATGATTACAAAGTTCACAAAGTCATAAGTAATACTTTTATTGACACCAAACAAAGTTTGCAAGGTAGTGTGTGAACTTCAGTGTTGCACAGAACATGGTTTATCTCTCCTTAGAGTCATAATCCATGCAAAGTTTTCAGTTCCTTTGATTTCCATTGGAGAGGTATGCACATGTTAACCTTACCCATTGCAATCAGTAAAACATGCAGAGCAAACTTCAGCTTGTTTAACTCAAACGTCTTCCAGGAAATTGAAAAAGCAGCTCATTGGAGGGGTTTGGTCCTCCCTCTCTACTAAAATCATCTGTGTTTCCACAAAACATGCCCCCCACATACACATTCTGGGTTATTATGCCTCAGGGATCTTTGGTTTCCACTACCTTTATACTGTAGTCTCCAGAGTGGTTTTTGAGGAAGGTACATTCAAGGTTAAGGCAACTGACCCCTCCCCAAAATCTCAGGGGCCAGTGCACTAACATCTTCCCAGCCTTCTCTTACACTCCTCTCATATCAGTAATGTAGCAGAGCAATAAGATATGTAAGTGAGTTTTTGGAATCTTTAAATCTACACCAGTCTAGAATAAGAACATAGGAAAATGTTTTCATTGAAAACCAAGAGGGGGGAAAGATTCACTTCAGGAGGGGGACAGATAAAAATTACTTCTCAGGAGCTCGCATTAGAGCTATTATTTTCAGTTGGTTCTAAAGCTTAAGTCACCAGCTAGGTTAGGAGGCATCCCTGTCAGTAGTAAGATGGATAGCATGTCTCCAAGGCAATGGGTTAAGGCTGACACTTTTCCATAGGAATGTCAGAACATGTCAGAAAGGACGAGATAGTCCTGGAGAGTTGGCCCAAGTTGGCTTTTAAGCTGCTGATTTTACCTTAAGTTCAGACAATGTTCTCAAGGACCCCACGATTAAGTAGCTTGAGAGGGATTATACTGGAACCAGCCTTCATTTAATATGCGAAAAAAGATTATCCAATTATGATAAATAATCTATATAAGCAAGTGTTATATAAGTAACCAAATTAGTGTTTCACGTTGAAAGGGGAGATGGGCCATTAAAATAAAGAAAGATAAATGCTTTGGCCAGGGATGTTATTTGCATTTGATAAGCACCTTAAACAAGGGATTTTGAGATCAGTTGGGAAATTACTGTAAAATACACATTTCTTCTCCACATACAATTCTACTAGTCTGCATTGATCGACACAATTTGGTTTATAGAGCTTTTTGATCACAGAAACGCTTGCCCACTTTCTCAAAGGAACTTACTCACCAGATAAGTATATATAGTGTTGCAGATTTAAAGTTCTTAACTTTGGCCAGAAATATTCTTTAGATGAGTGATGATGTGAATTTTGTTCTAATGAACCAACTCAGCTGTTATTAATCAACTTTACTTTTTAGATCAATCTTATGTAACTCATGCAAGTATGCAAAGGAAACAATATAATTTCTGCATTTTTCTTAGAACATTATTCAACCTTGGGCTTGTTTAGAAAATCAAGGAAATTCTGAAAAGCTAACAACAAAAGAAACTATATGAGAATGAAAGAGGGTATTTCAACATGACTCAGTCTTTCAAGCCTAGGCAATATTTTCTGTTTTCCCATACTACTACTAATTAAAATCAGTGAGCTTGCCAACATGTCATCTTTGTCAGAATCCTTTTTGCTGTTGTTCCTTTATATTTTGCTCAAGAATACAAGAATCAGCATTATGAAAAATGTATGGTGTCAAATACGTACAAGCAATTTCCGTGAAGTGTTGACTGAGAAAGACTTAGCTGCCAAATTTTAAAGTATATTTGTTTTTAGCATTTTGAAAATATTCAGTCTTCTGCGTAGGAATTATCAAAATATGATAATATGACTCTTCAAATTTTCACTTCAAATATAACAATCTAACCTGAAACAGACCTGTCCTGCAAACTAAGTAATTTTTCTTATATTCATCGAATTTTAGCAATCTCTTGAAATTCTGAATCTCTTTGAAGTGCTGGTGATATAAAGAAACAGGTTTTTCATTTCCCTTCCTCCTCAAAAAATCACTCAGTCAAAACATTAATTAAAATCCAACTACCAAAAGTATAATAAAAGCTTTATAATTCAGAATGCTTGAAAGTTTTAATGACAATTGGATGACTAGATATAAGATGGATATAAAATACAGAGATCTGTAATCCAGAGCTCGACACACACAAGGTGATGCATGTGACTAGTTATCCCTGGGTAATAATGAGAATAAAAGGAATGGGGTTGTCTATTTCAATTCATATCACAAAAGAGATGAAAAGGCACATACCCTGTGCATAACATGAATTAATGGTACATAACTGCATATCCTACCTGTGTCCACCATGTGTTTGGCTCACCTCATGTGATTCCTAGTCCACTTTTGGGAACTATCATACAGCAGCAGTTACTGGATATAAGCATCTAGCGAGGGGACTAAGGCATCTAGCTAGGGGACCTGAGGCTGTTATGTGGGTTGTTTTGTTCTATTTTAATGGTATAATATATTTATATTTATGTTTAAGTTTTTATATGTATTGTAAGTCACTTGGAGACCTTTAGATAACAAGGGACTAACAAATCTAATAAATCATAATAGTAATTACTTCAATAATGACATGATAAATATGGTCATGCAAAACAGCCTTTATTATAATTCAAGATACGTTTAAAGTAAATGTAATTTTTATATATACTTTTAATTGTGCATGTTAGTTCAGCTAATGTACAACAGGCTGACAAGTTTTCCTGTTGCTCTTGGTATCAGAGTATTGCACAACAGGGTTCCCTATTCAAAGTGCTAACATCTTGATACTGGCAATTCTGCTGGGCTATGACTCTCACCTTTCCACTCTGGGACACAATTTTATATGCATGTTGTTGACAGGTGCCTCTTGAACCTGATCAATATTACATAAAATGTGTGTACATATTCCTAAGAATTAGGTCCACTTATACCCCTATTGACATAAACTGTATTTCAGAAGTAAAGTATGGATTTAGAATTTTGCTGTCTTCCCCGACTCAGTGGATGTGCCTCAGATGTAGCAGTGATTCCCCCTTTTAAATTTCTTCTCTATTACTGTATATTGTATACTAGCTGGTGGTAAATTGTAAATACGGCTACAACCTGCGGAGATCTTTTTTAAAAGTGTTTAAAAAGCAATTTAAGATTCCAGTCAATGGATTATTAATTTACTTCAGAATCTGTGGCTTATAATGTTTTTCTGTGTGTGTGTTTTCATTTATAGTCATACTGAGGAAAGTGGACTATTTTCCCCATAAAAAACAACAACATTGCCTGCTACACATCTCTTGCACTACACACCCCAATTTGTAAAAGCACTTTGTTGACTACAAATGGGCTGCAATTTGTCATTCCTTTCTGTTTCTTAATGCGTCTGCCAGATGTTGTAAAAATGTAGTGCATAATAATATAGAGAGGAAATTAGGGAAGTAAAGAGCAAATGTGTGGATGCTGATTTCTCAAAAACTCACTCATCAACTCACATGAGCACAAACATAAAATATCTGTGATCTTATCCACCAAGGACCATTCTTGCAAGAGAATAGGTTTCAGTGTATGCATTGCCCTTTGGGGTCCACCCCATGTGTGATGGTGAACGCTGTGGTCAAATAAGCCCACATCCATCACCCAGAGGTACATGTCAAACAGGTGAAAACAGCTGTAAGACGACAGTAGACATTGCAGCAGGTTCTTCATCTGATCCCCATGCAGGATAAGCTTGGCGGTACAATTTAAATACCAGGAGCCACAAGAAGCTAGGCCAACACTTCCAATTGTCATTTGAATATGTGCAGGGATAGCCCATTCTGCTCGCTCATAGTCAACATTGGGAACTGTGGGTTGTATCCAATAGAGTCATTGAGTGAGTGAGATGAATTCCATTCCCACAATGGAATTTCCCATCCCTGCTGTGCAGAGTGCTCCAGAGCATATTTGGGGGGCATGTGGGGGTTGGGATGAAGGGAAGGAGCAATTCTGTTGCATGAGCAGAAGTCATTCCACTCCATGACTTTGTTGGGTACAACCCTGTAAGTTTTGCTATAGTTTATGTGAGTCCACTATCCACAGTGCAAAACTGCTCTGGAGATTGGGGAGGGAGACAGGTAGAGGAAAGTTCCAACCAACCAACTTTTCCATTACTAATTTCTTCAGAACTTGACACTGGGGTGTTCATACGACCTGGGTCCAACCTGGCTGAACTCTGGTGGAGGCCCCCACAGCCTCAACACAACTGAATACAGCCATTGCAAATGCGAGCCAATCCCCAGAATATTCCTCCACAGAGAGAAGTACATGGAGGAATATGTATGGAAAATACTTGGTTGAGGATTGCAAAATCCATGTAAATTATCCACGAAAGAGGTCTATGAACAGACCAGTTGCAATCTAGTATCCCCATGGATCTTTTTTTTCAAAATCTATGTGGAGTTGTCATTCTGCCACTGACTTTTATATATGTAGGGAAAAAAACATTGTTTGAACCTATCCAAAGAATTACACCTTTCATGTAGCGCCCCCAAATTATTTATCTTACACCACTTTTTATTGTAAAAATCTCAGAGTGATATACAATGATGGTTTAAAGCACTTCAGTACAAGCAAGCAATACATCAAAATATAAAACAGTACAGAAGGCAGTGGAAAACTGGCATCAACACATATTTTATAAGGGTGTCCCTTTATAAGACTTGGGGAATACAAAAACTTCCTATAATGAGTAAAGCAACCATAGCTTAGTGGTAGAATACATGCTTTGCATACTAAAGCCCCCAAGTTCAATCCCTGATGTTCCTAGTTAGGGCTGGGAAAGACCATTGTCTGAAACCCTGGAGAGCTGGTGCCAGTTAGTGTCAACATACTGTGCGCTAGATGGGCCATTGGTCTGACTTGGTATAGACAGCTTCCTCACACAGTGCCATTTCCAGCAGCCACTGTTCAATGCTTTTCTGCCTCTGTTCATGTCTGTTGCAGTATGTTCTGTGCTATAACCTATTCAGTCTGTTATTACTGCAATTGTTTAGGCAGGCAAAGTTATGCAACTCACACACTATTGTTTCAGAGACTCTGCAAGCAGAATTTCTGCTATCCTGAATCTGCAATACACCTTTATGTGAATCACAGCTTGGTATACCCCACATTCTGGCTCACTGGTCGATTTCACGTCACTGTTTTCATTCAGTGAAATATGGCCTTCACCTTTACACGTCCAAGGTAATGTCCATGATATTGTTTATTATACTGACACCTAAGAGATGAAACATAGGTCAAGTTAAGAAATTCTAATGGACTGTGACATGCATTCCCCCTCCCTGCTTTGAACTCACTTCAACTTCTGAGACCCAACTGGTATAGGTTAACAAAGTGATAGAAGGTAAGGATTGTCATATCACAATAACCAGTCACTTAATTTCTAAATCAAATCCATTTAGCTGCACATTTTACTTATTTTCTTAGAAGAGTGAAATGTCTCCAGTTGCTTCAAGTCCAACTTGTGAGAGATGAGCAGAGCTAACACGTGTGCTTTGTCTTTATTATTGGCTTTCTCTAAACCTGATCATCAATTTTGTTTGCTTTTACTGCAGGCTTTCTTGGCCTAGACAGAGCAGGAATCTTCTGTGTCAGCACAGATGATTTCTTACTCACCATACCAACACAGTTCCAGGAAGAAAGAAACTAACAGCATTCCAAAAAAATGGAATTGTGCTTTAAAGGGCTATTTAGAAGGCTAGAAATTCAGCCAAGTGTTAAACAGCAAATACAAGTTTTAAAGTGTTTTAAATGATGGATGTGAAGTATCATAATTCAGCAGCATGGAATGGGACCTCTTACTGGGAGAGGCTAAAGAAGAAAACTGAACCAGTACAAAGGGAACCCCCTCTAGGGAAGAACTCAGACATTTGGTCCTGGATTCCAGTTAGTGTAGGCCAAAACCTGATACTTTTATCTCCAACCTTTGACCCTAACATCTGGAAACATAGTCTGAGTCAAACAGAAGGAAGTTTTCTTTTCTATTTCAAATGTTTTCTTGGACAACTCCAAGTTATCTACAGTCAACTGAGTTGGCGTAAGCAAGTTTTTCTGTGTGTACTTGTAGTGAACTCTGAAATACAGCATATTTGTGCAAGACTTCTTAACTTTCATGCAGAGTGGTGGCCGGAGGAAGACATGATAGTCTGCATATTCAGACAATATGATTGTTTGCATGTACATGTTCCAGAAAACAATTCAGATAAACATCTCCAAATGGGTTCTAAAAAGCACAAAAATTTCAGTTGGTTTGACGTCCTTAGATGTTCTCATTTCAGAGGCACTGGACCTGGTGCCAGAAATAACAACATGTTTAAACATCCTGCATGCAGACACAAATTAAATTCATTTAGCTTAACTTGCATTTCCGACATCCATTGAAACATTAAGTGTGTTATAAGTCATGCTCTTCGTGGCAGTTATTTTCATTGTTATGTTTATTACTAATTTAAGAGACTATTCTTTGAGTAAGGGAGGGGAATTACTGAATTTAGACTGCACATTATAACATCAAAAGCTCTGGTTTTAAATAAGCCTGTCTGAGCTACAGAAGATTTTCTCCCCCTATAGGACATTAAATGACAAGTTTCTTTTTCCAGCCTTCCATTTTCTTGTATATATGATGAACCATCAACACCATATATGCAAAGATCTGGGTTTCATTCAATCACGGATGCACTCATGTGGTATCAAAAATGATCAGGGTACTTGATGTCCCTTATAGTCTGATGTCCATTATAGTCCAAGGCACTGATTGCTATAAATGTCTGAAAATAAGACATTGTAGCATCAAATAAGTTCAAACTCTTGATTAGAGGTGGAGGAGAAATTTCATTCAGTTCGCATCCAGACACATAGATGTTTTAATCTTTTCCAGTTAGCAGCTGTTTTAAATATGTTCTTAATTATTTGTTTTTAACTGTTTTATTGATCATTTTTATGCCTTTTGTAAACTGCTTAGAGGTTTTTACATTCTAGCAGTATATAAATTTTGTTTTTTTAAAAAATCTAAAACCGAATCTATCAAATCCACACTTTCCAAAACAATATGAGAACTGAACCACAGCCATCCTTTGAAATTCACACATTTGAATTTACAATCCAGCGTGCCAACCAATGTTTAGAAAAATGGATACGTTTGGGGAAAGTGAGCATAAAAGTGAATATATGAGTGGAAATATAAAAATGCATTATATGATGAGAAATTGCTTGCAAAAATGTGTAAATTCATCCAATGCCTACAAAATAAATATATTAGGAGAAATTTGCACTAAAATGCTGGAGAATTTTCATGACGATCTTAAAAAAGAAAACAGCAAATTGCTGCAGAAATGTAGAGACCTGAATTTAAGATTGGGAAAATGGAGAGAACCAAAATTGACAGATCTTTCTATCCCTACTCTTGACGCATCACCTACCTTTCAATGGAAACAGCAGCATCTCAGCACACCAGAAGTATGCACACATATGCTGGGATCTTGAAATAAGGGAGTTCCTTCTTCACATATTTGAACCAATCCTGGATTGGGGAAGGGAGGATTTCTAGCCACAGCCATAATGTAAGTCTGAAAAGAAGATGAGCCATGTTGGCTGTGATAAAATAGATAGGTATACTATTTCCTTTTTCAACTTCTTTGACCATCCTCAGACTGGAGGAGGTGGTTTAGCAATAGCATACAAAAGTGTGTCTATGTTTGCAGAATGCAAACTATATTTGTTAGTACATTCCTATATATCTGGGCTGCAAAGTTTAAGGTGAAATTGTATGGTCTTGGGAGGGTGTTCCAGGGCCCATAGGCCAGATTGGATCTCTGCTGTCAGAGGGAAAGCCAGTATCAGCACCTCTCTTTCAGATGCTGTCAGCTCCTTCTAACCAGAGCTTGGAAAAGTTACTTTTTTGAACTACAACTCCCATCAGCCCCAGCCAGCATGACCATTGGATTGGGCTGATGGGAGCTGTAGTTCAAAAAAGTAACTTTACCAAGCTCTGCTCCTAACCCTCGTCACAACCAACATCGTAATTCAGGGATGTACTGGGTAGCCAGCATGGGCCCATAACATGTCCCCAAACCGGAGGCAGGAGGGAAATGCTCCTGAGTATGACTGAAACTGTCCCTCCCTTCTCCCTCCCATTGTTTGCAATGGGAGATGAAATGGTAAAAAATATTTACAGCCAAAAAAAGACAAGAATGCAAAATGTTTCTGCTTGTTTACTTTCACCCTGCCAGCTCAAACTTGAAAGGGCGTTTGAGTAGGCAGTAGAACCTCTCTTTCTCTCTCTCAAACACACACTTTGGGATTGCAGCCATAGTTGATTAAGGTTGTTATCGTATATACATTTACTTGGGCATCAGTCTCATCAGACTCAATGGACTTCTGAGTAGACATGTATAAGATTGCATTGTAAAGGACTGATTTAAAAGGGGTTTCAGAAAATAAGGCATTTCATTGCATTTTAATATGTGTGTCTGTGTGTAACCTGCAAATGGCAACACCCATCTTAGAAAAGGCATTTGCTCCTATGTGTGAAAGAAGAGGAAATGCTTCTTCTAATAAGGAAGTGCTGCAACCCATACATGTAGAAACTACAGACAAAGCGCTGGATTCAGACTAACTTAGGAAGCACAGGAACATAGGAAGCTGCCTTATACTAAGTCAGACCATTGGTCTATCTTGGTCAGTATTGCCTACACTGACTGGTAGCACCTCTCCAGGGTTCCAGACAAGGAATCTTGTCTGATAAGGATGCCAGTGATTAAACCTGGGACTTTCTGCATGCAAAGCCGATGTCTGCCACTGAGCTATGGCCCTTCCCACTGCTCATTAACAGGACGCAACTTAAATCAAGTCATGAGTAAAAGTCAGTTGTGCCATTGATTTTAAGGGGCAGTATGTATATAATAAAATACCATTACAAACAGTTTGTTGTTATGTGTCTTCAAGTCGATTACAACTTATGGTGACCCTATGAATCAGTGACCTCCAAGAGCATCTGTCATGAACCACCCTGTTCAGGTCTTGTAAGTTTAGGTCTGTGGCTTCCTTTATGGAATCAATCCATCTCTTCTTTGGCCTTCCTCTTTTTCTACTCCCGTCTGTTTTTCCCAGCATTATTGTCTTTTCTAGTGAATCAGGTCTTCTCATGATGTGTCCAACGTATGATAGCCTCAGTTTCATCATTTTAGCTTCTAGTGACAGTTCTGGTTTGATTTATTCTAACACCCAATTATTTGTCTTTTTCACAGTCCATGGTATGCTCAAAACTCTCCTCCAACACCTCATTTCAAATGAGTTGATTTTTCTCTTATCTCTTTTTTTCACTGTCCAACTTTCACATCCATACATAGAGATGGGGAATACCATGGTCTGAATGATCCTGACTTTGGTGTTCAGTGATACATATTTACATTTGAGGACCTTTTCTAGTTCTCTCATAGCTGTCCTCCCCAGTCCTAGCCTTCTAATTTCTTGACTATTGTCTCCATTTTGGTTACTGTGCCGAGGTATTGATAATCCTTGACAAGTTCAATGTCCTCATTGTCAACTGTAAAGTTAGATAAATCTTCTGTTGTCATTACTTTAGTCTTTTTGACGTTCAGCTGTATTCCTGCTTTTGTGCTTTCCTCTTTAACTTTCATCAGCATTCATTTCAAATCATTACTTGTTTCTGCTAGTAGTATGGTATCGTCTGCATATCTTAAATTATTGATATTTCTCCCTCCAATTTTCACACCTCCTTCATCTTGGTCCAATCCTGCTTTCCATATGATATGTTCTGCATATAGATTGAACAAATAGGGTGATAAAATACACCCCTGTCTCACACCCTTTACTATTGGAAACCAATCAGTTTCTCCATATTCTGTCCTTACAGTAGCCTCTTGTCCAGAGTATAGGTTGCGCATCAGGACAATGAGATGCTGTGGCACCCCCATTTCTTTTAAAGCATTCCATAATTTTTCATGATCTACACAGTCAAAGGCTTTGCTGTAATCTATAAAGCACAGGGTGATTTTCTTCTGAAATTCTTTGCTCTGTTCCATTATCCAATGTATGTTTGCGATATGATCTCTGGTGCCTCTTCCCTTTCTAAATCCAGCTTGGACATCTGGCATTTCTCGCTCCATATATGGCAAGAGCTTTTGCTGTAGAATCTTGAGCATTACTTTACTTGCATGGGATATTAAGGCAATAGTTCGATAATTACTGCATTCTCTGGGATCCCCTTTCTTTGGAATTGGGATATATATTGAATGCTTCCAGTCTGTGGGCCATTGTTTAGTTTTCCATATTTCTTGACAAATTTTTGTCAAAATCTGGACAGATTCAGTCTCAGTAACTTGTAGCAACTCTATTGGTATGCCATCTATTCCTGGTTATTTGTTTCTTCCAAGTATTTTAAGAGCAGCTTTCACTTCACATTCTAAAATTTCTGGTTCTTCATCATATGGTTCCTCTGTGAATGAATCTGGCATCTGGCATCTCTTTTATAGAGTTCTTCAATGTATTGCTTCCATCTTCCTTTTATTTCATCTCGGTCAAGCAATGTGTTTCCCTGTTGATTATTCAACATCCCTACTCTTGGTTTAAATTTCCCTTTCATTTCCCTAATCTTTTGGAATAGGGCTTTTGTTCTTCCCTTTTTGTTGTCCTCTTCTATTTCTATACAATAACTATCGTAATAGTTCTCTTTGTCCCTACGTACTAGTCGTTGTATAGTTGCATTTAGGGTTCTAACCTTGTTTCTATCTCCTTTTCCTTTCCTTCTCTCTTTAACCATTTTAAGAGTTTCTTCAGTCATCCATTGAGGTCTTTCTTTCTTTTTAACGAGAGGTATTGTCTTTTTGCATTCTTCCCTGATAATTTATTTGATTTATTTATTTATTGTATTTGTATACCGCCCCATAGCCAAAACTCTCTGGGCGGTTTACAGTAACTAAAAACATTAAAAACAAATATACAAGTTTAAAACACATCTTTTAAAAACAATGTAAAACACACTTTAAAAAATTTAAAACAATTTTATAAAACACATGCTAAAATGCCTGGGAGAAGAGGAAAGGCTTGACCTGGTGCCAAAAAGATAACAGTGATGGCGCCAGGCGCACCTCATCAAAAGAATCATTCCATAATTTGGGGGCCAAATTATGACTTCACTCCATAGTTCTTCTGGTTCTCTGTCAACTAAGTTTAAAGCCTCAAATCTGTTCCTTATTTGATCTTTATATTCTTCTGGGATGTTATTTAAATTGTATTTTGGCATTATGATTGCTTTGTTGATGTTCTTTAGCTTTACTCTGATTTTCGATACGACCAGTTCATGATCTGTACCGCAGTCTGCTCCTGGTCTTGTTTTCGCAGAAAGCATGGAACTTCTCCATTTTCTGTTGCCAATTATAGAATCAATTTGATTCCTATATTGACCATCTGGTGATGTCCACATGTATAGTCGTCTTTTTGGTTGCTCAAAAAATGTATTGGCAAGAAACAAATTATTGGTTTCACAGAATTCAATAAGTCTTTCTCCTGCTTCATTTCTGTCTCCTAAGCCCCATTTCCCCACAATTCCTAGTTCTTCTCTGTTCTCTACTTTTGCATTCCAGTCCCCCATGATTATCATCATATCTTGTTTTGGTGTGTGATCAATTTCCTCCTGTACGTCTGCATACAATCTCTCCAATTCTTCTTCTTCTGCGTTTGACATTGGAGCGTAGACTTGGATGATGGTTATGTTAATAGGTTTTCCGTTTAATCTCATTGATATCACTCGCTCAGGCCTTGCGTTGTAGCTCCTAATTGCTTTTGCTACATCACTTCCCACTATTAAAGCAACTCTGTTTCTTCTTGATTTCTCATTTCCTGCATAAAATATTTTGTAGTTGCCTGATTGAAAATGTCCCATTCTTGTCCATTTTAATTCACTCATGCCAAGTATTGTAATGTTGTTCCATTTCTTGTTTGACCATTTCTAACTTTCCCTGGTTCATGCTTCTCACATTCCATGTTCCTATTGTTTGCATCGTACAAGTCCGGACTCTCCTTTCGCATCTGTGTGCATCAGCCTCTGGACTTCCTTTCAGCTTTGACCCAGCTGTGTCATTAGTCACAGCGCTACTCGTACTTGTCCTTTGTTCTTCCCCAGTAGCTCAGTGAGTGCCTTCTGACCTGGGGGTCTCATCTTCCAGCACTATCTCGTGTTGCATTTTGGATACTCTGTTCATAGGGTTTTTGTGGTAAGAGATATTCAGAGGTGGTTTACTATTGCCTTCCTCTGAGTTTTGATGCTTCTTAGTCTGGTGTCTCAGCTTTGACCATTCTGCCTTGGGTGCCGCTGCTAGGAGTCTAGCCTCTTGGTCTAGACTCCTGAAGGCATTGCTCTCAGCTTCTTCAACACTCTCAAACCCCCTCACCACATTAAGGTGTGCATCCTAAAGGGGGATTACAAACAGTACCAATAGTAATTTAGTCCTTTGTATTAGATCCAGAACATGTTACTCATTCTTTAGTCCCATTTAAATAAATGGGAATTAAGCTAGTCATGATCAGTGTAACTAACTGGGATCCAATGCAAATAATATATTTTTTTCTTTACAATTACTGTTTTTCTCACACACAAATTTATGTATGTTTAATCAACTAATTGACTGAAACGCATATGATTAATTGACTGATTTCTTAAATTGAGTAACAGCCCTAATATGTATAAAAACAGTCTCTTGGTCAGAACAGCGCCTGTTCCATGTCAAGTAATTATCTAGGTTTCACAAACTTCCAAGTCCTACAGATCCTGAAATTCTGTGATGCTCCTCTGATTTCCAAACAATATCACAATGCAACTGACCCACCAGACTGTAGGAATCTTCCATCTTCCCCAAGCTCTCAAGTTTCCATGTTTTGTTTTGTTTTTTTAATATATATTTTATTGAGGTTTAAGAATAAAGAAAACAAACAGGTAAGTACATAACCTCCCATTCCCTCCCTCCCATTCCCTCTGACCCTTTTACAAATGAACCTTAACATCTTTTTCTCTTTTTCCCCCTTGCAGGTTGCCAAACAAGTGCATAAAATTAAGTCTCTGGTTATCAAAGCATTCAACCTAGAACTCCTCTCCGTAATTATACATGTGTTGCTGGAGGATGTATAGCTTGATTTTGCGAATTTACATAAGATAGAAAACAAAACCATATTTCAATAAAGCCATCTTCATTTGAATCTCCTTTGAGTGCCCGTACTTGTTTTGTCAGTTTTTCCATCAAAGCCAGTGTCCAGACTTTTTGTCTCCAAATGTCCAAACTTAGAGCTTCTAATAGTTTCCATTGCAGTGTGATTGCTTGTCTTGCTGCCACCAAGAGGAAAGTAATCAATTCCTTATGTTGAAGATTACCTTGGCCATTCAAAAATAGAGTTAGTAGAGCTGGCTGTGGTGTGCAGGAAACCTCCTGTCTGGTGATTCATCTTATTTCTTTAAATACATCCGTCCAAAATTTTTGAACTACACTGCAAGTCCACCACATACGAAATCATGTGCCTATTTGGGCACATCCTCTCCAGCATAGCAGTGATGTATGATTATTAATTCTGTGAGAACATAAAGGTGTTAACCTGTGAAGCACTTTAAAAGTATTTTCCCTCACTCTTTTGGATACTGACAATAAGGGCTTCTTTGCCCACATATTATTCCAATCAGCCTCTTCAATTTCTGTTCCAATATCACTTTCCCATAAATGTTTAATAGCTTGAAGGTTGCCAGTGTGGAAATCGCACAATAGCTTATATATTATAGATAACGTTCCCTTCGATCTTGGACTCCAGACCACAAACTCAAAGGGAGTGAGATTACGTGTAGCTTGTGTGTGTGCTGTTTTATTGGAGATGAAGTGTGATATTTGATGTACCGTGAACCAATTATAATCCCCCTGTACAAATTTGGAAATCAATTGGGTACCAGATAAAGATTTTTGGTCTACATAAAGGGATTTCAAATGATAAAGGCCTATTTCTTTCCATTTTTTGAACTCTTGGAGTCTTTTACTATTATAGAACAAAGGATGGTACCAAAATGGAATCAGTGGTGATATATCTGGTGCTAAATGTTTTTTCCCAGCACAACCATATCTCTAAATCCACGGAAAAGAAAGGATTAATATTCTCTAGTACCTGTTTTTATGTTTTAAAAGAAATGACAGAGCTGCAAGTTTACAGAGACTATTTTTGTTATGTTCCATATGTAGCCACATACATTCCTCCAAATCATGTAGCACCTGCATGATGTTTTGGAGGTGAGCAGCTTCATAGTACCAAGAAAGATTGGGGAGACCCTATCCCCCTAAATGTGGTTTTTTGTATAACATATGTCTAAGTCTGGGCTTTTTATTTAGGTGGACGAAAGCTAAGCAAAGTTTTTGTCATTTGCTTAACAAGTGAGGGGCTATATGGATAGGCACCACTTGAAAGAGAAATAAAAATGTTGGTAAAACTGTCGTTTTGATAGCACCTAGGCAACCAAACTATGATAATTTTTGTAAGGTCCATCGTTTCAAATCTTGTTTATTTATTTTTCACTAGACATAGTGGATTGAGTTGTCATGTTTGAGGCCAATATTTTGGAACTTGTTCCCCTAGATATTTAAAGTGAGTGCAACATAATCTGAAACCTGTTGATTTCAATTGTTTATTTTCTGTAGTATTAATGCATAAAATCTCTGATTTGGATTTATTTATTTCTAGACCTGCCACAGGCCCATAAGCATCGATCACCCTGAGGGCCTCCAACACTAATATCTCTGGTTCAGAGACCATCAGGGTGATGTCATCTGCAAAGAGATTCACCTTGTATGATATACCATGCCTTTGAATTCCTTTGATGTGAATATTATCACGTAATGCTGCTGACAGGGGTTCAATAGCTATAGCACAAAGCAAGGGTGACAACGGGCATCCCTGCTTTGTGCCCCATTGTATTGGGAAATGAGTTGAATCCTGTCCATTTACCCTGACCACTGCTTGACTATCCTCGTACAGCATTTGTAGTATGCCAATAAATCCATTACTAAATTGCATTTTATGTAAAACTCGAATAAAAATTTCCAGTGGATTTTATCGAATGCTTTGTGCGCATCAAGCAAGACAACTGTGCATGGTTTACCTTAGCATTTGCCATAATATATAGCATTAAAAAGTCAACAGATCAGGTCTTTGATTTGTTTATTCTATATAAAGCCTGATTAGTCTTTGTGTATTAACTTTGGCAAGAAGGTGGCTAGCCTATCTGCCAATGAATATTTTGGCATCCTGGCAGATAAATGATATTGGTCTATAAGAGTCTGGTAGTTAAGCATCCTTGTCAGGTTTTAAAAGTAGAATTATTCTCAACTCTTTCCAAAATTGAGGTACAGGATTCCCATCGAGTATGCTGTTAAACAATCTTAACAGGTGTGGGGATAGTGTATTTGCCATTTTTTTATAAAAAAACCCTCCTGTAAATCCATCTGTTCCAGCGGCTTTTAGTGGTTTAAGTTTTTTTTATTGCTTTATCCATTACTTCTGTTGTAATAGGATTCATGAGAAAGTCACTTTGTTCTGGAGTTAGTATGCTTGGAGTATGTTCCTGAATATATTTTTGAACCAATTCCAAGTGTACATCATCAGCTGCATATAATTGGTTAAAAAATTCTTGAAAGTATTCCCTGGTCTTTAATTTATCATATAGCTTTCCTCCTTGTTTTGTTTTAAGAGAATAGGTTCAATTTTTTCCTGTTTTTTTCTTAATCTTGAAGCTAGTAATCTAGAGCCCTTATCTCCAAATTAATAAAATTTCTGGTTTATGTAAAGTTTGTTGTTGTTATGTGCCTTCAAGTCAATGACAACTTATGGTGACCCTATGAATCAGCGACCTCCAATAGCATCTGTTATAAACCACCCTGTTCAGATCTCGTAAGTTCAGGTCCGTAGCTTCCTTTATGGAATCCTGCACTATCTTGTGTTGCATTTTGGATACTCTATTCATAGGGGTTTTGTGGTAAGAGGTTATTCAGAGGTGGTTTACAACTGCCTTCCTGTGAGTTTGGATGCACAGAGATGGAAATTTTTCCTACATTCAGAGCTTGTGATTCAACCCTTTTTTGAAATAATTTATTATAAACTCTATTACTACATATGCTTTTATTTTTCCCTAATTTTGTAATTTCAGTTATAAGCTGATTTTTTAATTTATGCCTTTTTTAAAATATGTGGATTCACTTATAAATTTCCCTCTCAGTACAGCCTTCAAAGTTTCCCATAGCAAATATTCTGGGTGATCCTGAGAAGTATTATGCTGATAAAAATCATTAATTTTTAAAGTTATATGATCTATTATTTCTTTTGCTGCATTAAAGTCAGGTTTAGTTTCCAGCTAGAATGTAATGCCTTTTCCATGTAAAGGCTAAATGTTGTATAAAGTGTTCCATGGTCTGAGACCAGGATAGCACCCATATATGAGGATAAAATGCTACCTATCGAGGACGAGGAACATAATATAAAATCAATTCTCATGTATAACTCATAGCAATTTGAGAAAAATGAGTAATCTCTGGCCATGTTGTTCATTAGCCTCCACGAATCAATCAGATTATATTGTGAGAGTAGGGCTTTCAATACACCTGGCTCAGATTGTGATGGTGAGTGAGTTTTCCCTTTTTTACCTACCTTAGCATCAATTACCCAGTTTAAGTTGCCACCAATTTAAGTTGCCTTCCTTAAAGTTTTATAGTAAGTCCAAGACAGTTGTAAGAAACTCTCTTTGGACTATATATTGAACCTAGTGTGATTAAGTTCCTGTTAATAAGACCCTTGATATATATATATCGACCCTCTGAACCTTTTAGCATGTCTAATTCTTGAAATTAGACTCTAGGTGCTACCCATATGCCCACTCCTTTTGCCTTAGATGTGCCCGAAGACTGAAACCATTTACTCCGGTATGGGGGATTATCGATATATGTTCCAAATTTTTCTTTTCATGTGTTTCCTGCATTGTTTTTTTGCTGCCCTCACTGCCCCTAAATACAGCTTACCATAGGCACTTACCAGTGTATAATTGCATCCACCAGGAGTTTGTCTCCATCTGCACTCAAGCCGTCTCCTATATTGTTTCATCGCTCTCAGCTCTGGGGTATACCATGGAGCCGTACGAGCTCTACACAGGAGAGGGCGCTCAGGAGCAAACATGTCAACCGCCCGGGTCATTTCAGTATTCCACAGTTCAACCAGGGTTTCGACAGGAACGTCAGATCTATCAGCCGGAAAACTCCCCAGAGCCCTTTGGAAACCATCCAGATCCATTAGTCTCTGGGGGCGGACCAACTTAATAGGTCCCCCACCCTTGCACATGGGAAAAGCTGCTGTAAGTCAGCAAGCAGTGATCTGTCCATGACAGAGGGACTGATGTAAGGCCCCCCACATTCAGATCACCAACTCCATGTCCAGAAGCAAAAACCAAATCTAGAGTATGCCCTGCTACATGTGTTGGGCAATGGCATATTGGGACAGTCCCATGGTTGTCATGGAGACCATGAAATCCTGAGCCGCCCCAGATAAGACGGCATCGGCATGGATGTTGACATCCCCCAGAACCAACAGTCTGGGGGATCTCAACAGTACACCCGAGACCACCTGCGTCAGCTCAGCTAGGGAGTCTGTTGGGCAGCGGGGTGGGCGGTACACCAACAGAATTCCCAGTCTGTCCTGCTGACCCAACATAAGGTGCAAACACTCCAGACCAGTAGTCACATGGACAGGGTGCTTGCAGAGGAAGATGGAGCTCCTATAGACCACAGCAACCCCCGTCCCTGACCCCCAGTTCTACCCTGATGCTGGACCAGGTACCCTGGTGGACATAGCTGGGAGAGACTGACTCCCCCCTGCTCACCCACCCAGGTCTCGGTTATACATGCCAGATTGGCTGCCTCATCCACAATTAAACTGTGAATGAGGGAGATCTTATTATGCACCGCTCTGGCATTTAGCAGCAGCATCCGGAGGCCTGAGAGCTGGCTGATAGGGCAACCAACAAACCTGCGAGTGTGGGGAGGACCGGAACAAGGCACAGCCATTAACTGTCTGGGCCGCATTCCCCTTACCTGGCAAGTTTTCCTCACAATGCCATATCTCCCTCTACCCGTCACTACACTAACTGGGGCCCCATCAAATCTCCCCACTTGGCTCTGAGTCCTCTCTCCCAGGCACATAACTGAAGACCCAGAAAAAGGCAGACAAAGCAGGAGCCACCTCAGCCAGCCGGCTTATGTATCCCCTCCAGAGAAGAGACAGGTGGAAGGAATCAGCCACAGCTGGCTGAGTACCTGGGGCCTGGTCCTGCTAGGCGTGGCCCCTGCAGAGCAGAAGTCCAACCGGGAAAGTGTGGTGGTGGTAGTAGCCGAGCAGCAGCAGCAGCAAGCAGGCAGGCAGGCAGGCAGGCAGCAGCAAACGGCTCTCTTTCCCTGGAAGGGACGGTGGTGTTCCCCTTCCTCCTGCAGGCACTGGGTCTTATTATTATTATTATTATTGTTATTATTGTCATCGTCATCATCGTTGTTGTTGTTGTTGTTATTTGATTTATATCCTGCCCTTCCTCCCAGCAGGAGCCCAAGGCAGCAAACAAAAGCACTAAAAACATTAAAACATCATAAAACAAACTTTAAAACACATTAAAACAAAACATCTTCAAAAATGTTACTTAAAGAAAGCTATAAAAACATTTTCTAAGATTAAAAACATTTTAAAAAAGAAAGCTTAAGAACCTATTAAAAAGCGATTCCAACACAGATTCAGAATGCGATAGGTCTCAACTTAAAAGGCTTGTTGAAAGAGGAAAGTCTTCAATAGGAGCTGAAAAGATAACAGAGATGGCGCCTGTCTAACATTTAATTGGGGGTTTACATGCAATAGAATGCTATTTAGACACTAGAAAGGGTGGCTGGAGTGGGAGCCGACAAGCTATGCCGCCATCTTGATTGATGATGTCACTGACCCCCATCCATGTTTTGTTAAGCTTCTGCTATCATTCTTCCAACAATGGAGCCAACAGAGCAGATCACATCTGACCTAATGTGGTTCCATTACATGTTTCAGAAAAGTAGATTCATGAAAATAATATAACACAGGTAAAGCTGTGATGAGCTATTTGACAGAACATACTATCAAAGCCGATTTCAGAATAACTACAGAGCAAGGTTTTGATGGGCTTAAATGACAGGAACAGTAACACTCACTGTGAATTCAGATTATCATCTGGTCTCATGAGAGTACACAACCTTCATTTGAGGCTCTGAAAGGCTTTGGACATTACAATTATGCATGCTGTACATTTCCTTATGTTACACATTTCATGGCTGCCAACTGCAGATGGTACTATGCAGTTATATAGCTCACAGCAGAGTGTTTCACAACTGTCTCAAAACAATTCCCACAATTCCTTTATCTCTCTCCCATGGGGGGATTTCCATTCATGCACAATACCACAATGTACATGGTTGGGTAGGGTGCTTTCTCCCCCCTTCTTTCCCTTTTAAAATCTACACTTTCTACCACTTGTTATTCTGCCATCCAGAAAGTCAGAGTCATTCACTCTTTTTTTTTTCATTTGCCTAGCATGATTACATTGGTTCTGATCAATGATTGATAGGTTTTGAGATATTTTCTGAATCATTAACAAAAAGACAGTCAGACCTGGAAGACAAAACATGAATTAATCAAGCATGAATCAAACTGCACCAGCATAATGGGAGGAGACTTTTTTTTTCCTATGGAAGATGTTCAACTGTACAGCACGAAGCTGGAACAGAAAGCTCCATCACTTTTAAACAAAACAGCCATGGCAGGTATGAAATATACACAAATTTAGATGTGAGCTAACACATTTATTGCAAATGCCCAATTATGAAATTCGTTTTAAACAGGACATTTCCCAGAAAACCAAATTAAGCCTAATGATACTTAATGGCAAGGACTGCTGTTTAATTGGGGTGGTAATTCCACCTAATTGGGATTCCTGCAGGTGAAAACGGTACACAAAACATGTATAAATTGTTTGGTCTTTCTGACATTCTAATACCAGTGGTGTTCCATCTCATTCAGGGAAGCTCTCGGACAGTCCTTAGTCAGCAAAGCAAACTTGCTCCCTGAACTTTTACCTTTAAAGCAGTGGAGGCTAGTCAATAAGGGCAAATGAAGTTCTGCCCACCAACTTTAGCCAGGCCCGACCTGCATGCCTGCTTATTTACAGCTAGTGCAGGTGTTTTTCGCCTAGACACACTGTTACCCTTGTAGGACTCAGCAGGGAAGAGAATGGGGACAAAACAAGAATTAGCTGATCTGGCTCCACCTACTGTTAGCCTCCCTGCCTTACCAGTCTCAATGGGCACCAGACACCGCTGCTTTGAATCAATGATCTGTCACCCTGTTTCAAGTGGGAGAACCTGGACCTAGTGCATATAAAATGTTTTTAAACATGTTTTGTTGTAATGTATTTTAAAGTCTGTTTTTATGATGCTCTAAAGTGTTTTTAGTGCTTTTGTTTTTTAGTGCATATTCACAGGGCCAAATACAATGTGTGAATCAAGCAAATGTAGGTCGGCAGCAATTCCCATTTCCCCAAGCCCGCTGCTCTATATCATACTACAACAAGCCTATGAGATATAAGTAACAACATTAATTCAGCAATGCATGCTATACATCTGGGAGCTCACCAAATATCCTTTACCCTCCTCAAAAAAAGTGCATAACATATCAGGAAAAAGATGTATTTATTGAAGTGAATTCTGTAGTCCACTTTTTATTTTCCAAAGGGTATCTGCATATTCACAGATAACATACTCATCTACACACAGGTTTAAATTAAGGTTTATTAAAGTCACAGTCAGAGTAGAAGTTTATACGTAGTTCCATATTTGTTGCCTAATTGCTCAAAGGGCATGAAATATCATATTTGTATGAAGAATCTACTTGCAAAAAAATAAAATCAAAATCTTATAGATGAATGAAGGAGTTTGGGAAGGCGAGGAAGGGAAATTTAATATCAGCTAAAAATGTGCTTTGAAGACCATGGATATCATGCAGTGAGACTGATATTTGCACCCCAAATAAGTAGAGCCTTACTCTCTCTTTTTTTTTGGTGAGAGATGAAAATGTTTAGCTTTCACACAAACAGAAATGCCTTAATCCAGCATTTGCTCACTAACGTCCATTCTATTCCAATGTTTCAACTTTGCCAGCCATCTCTTCTTGTTTCTCACCCCTTCCTGTGTCCTTTTTCTGATTCTTACTTTCATTCACTGGGAGCAATTCATAGAATAGCTCTCCCTCCCTCCCTCCTCCCTTCCTCCAAAGACTCTTATGTCACCTTAAAGGCTAACATATGACGTAAATTTTCTTGGACTAGAGCTCACTAGCATTAGATGTATGAAATGCTATAGAAGTGGAAATCATTGATTTGATTGAAGCCCAAACAAACAGAATCAAGTTTACTGATATATTAAAGTCTCCCTTTGAAGTGTCTGTGTTGAAGAATGGTCACTTTTATGTCCTGGAAGGCAGATTCCCCCCAATGTCAGATTTCTACTCATCTGTTCCTTTGTGTATAGACTGGCCTGTTTGTTGTATAAAGACTACAGATACACTGTTGGCAGGTGTTGGCTTAGTATGTATCACATGAGCAGGTGAATGAATCCCAGTGGCATGGCTGATGATAGGCTATGTAAACTCTTGATATGGATGTCGGGTTCAAATCTGGTTTGTTGCAAAATCTGGTGCCCATTTTTCATCTGTGCTATGTTACCCATTGTTGTTGGTGAGTCTTTTTGGAGCTCTTCGCAATCCCTTTTTGTTTTAACAACCCTGAACAATTTAGTGTCGTCAGCAAACTTGGCCACTTCACTGCTCACTCCTAATTCTAGGTCATTAATGAACAAGTTGAAAAGTACAGGTCCCAATACCGATCCTTGAGGGACTCCACTTTCTACAGCCCTCCATTGGGAGAACTGTCCGTTGATTCCTACTCTCTGCTTTCTGCTTCTTAACCAATTCCTTATCCACAAGAGGACCTCTCCTCTTATTCCATGACTGCTAAGCTTCCTCAGAAGCCTTTGGTGAGGTACCTTGTCAAACGCTTTTTGAAAGTCTAAGTACACTATGTCCACTGGATCACCTCTATCTATATGCTTGTTGACACTCTCAAAGAATTCTAATAGGTTACTGAGACAGGACTTTCCCTTGCAGAAGCCATGCTGGCTCTGCTTCAGCAAGGCTTGTTCTTCTATGTGCTTAGTTAATCTAGCTTTAATCATACTTTCTACCAGTTTTCCAGGGACAGAAGTTAAGCTAACTGGCCTGTAATTTCCGGGATCCCCTCTGGATCCCTTTTTGAAGATTGGCGTTACATTTGCCACTTTCCAGTCCTCAGGCACGGAGGAGGACCCAAGGGACAAGTTACATATTTTAGTTAGCAGATCAGCAATTTCACCTTTGAGTTCTTTGAGAACTCTCGGGTGGATGCCATCCGGGCCTGGTGATTTGTCAGTTTTTATATTGTCCATTAAGCTTAGAACTTCCTCTCTCGTTACCACTATTTGTCTCAGTTCCTCAGAATCCCTTCCTGCAAATGTTAGTTCAGGTTCAGGGATCTGCCCTATATCTTCCACTGTGAAGACAGATGCAAAGAATTCATTTAGCTTCTCTGCAATCTCCTTATCGTTCTTTAGTACACCTTTGACTCCCTTATCATCCAAGGGTCCAATCGTCTCCCTAGATGGTCTCCTGCTTTGAATGTATTTATAGAATTTTTTGTTGTTGGTTTTTATGTTCTTAGCAATGTGCTCCTCAAATTCTTTTTTAGCATCCCTTGTTGTCTTCTTGCATTTCTTTTGCCAGAGTTTGTGTTCTTTTTTATTTTCTTCATTTGGACAAGACTTCAATTTTCTGAAGGAAGACTTTTTGCCTCTAAGAGCTTCTTTGACTTTGCTCGTTAACCATGCTGGCATCTTCTTGGCCCTGGCGGTACCTTTTCTGATCTGCGGTATGCACTCCAGTTGAGCTTCTAATATAGTGTTTTTAAACAACTTCCAAGCATTTTCGAGTGATGTGACCCTCTGTACTTTGTTTTTCAGCTTTCTTTTTACCAATCCCCTCATTTTTGTGAAGTTTCCTCTTTTGAAGTCAAATGTGACCGTGTTGGATTTTCTTGGCAATTGGCCAGTTACATGTATGTTTAATTTAATAGCACTGTGGTCACTGCTCCCAATCAGTTCAACAACACGTACATCTTGCACCAGGTCCTGGTCCCCACTGAGGATAAGTCCAGGGTTGCCGTCCCTCTGGTCGGTTCCATGACCAACTGGTCTAGGGAATAGTCATTTAGAATATCTAGAAACTTTGCTTCTTTGTCATGACTGGAACACATATGCGGCCAGTCTATGTCCGGGTAGTTGAAGTCACCCATTACTACCACATTTCCTAGTTTGGATGCTTCCTCAATTTCATATCTCATCTCAAGGTCTCCCTGAGCATTTTGATCAGGGGGACGATAGATCGTTCCCAGTATTAAGTCCCTCCTGGGGCATGGTATCACTACCCACAACGATTCTGTGGAGGAGTCTGCCTCTTTTGGGGTTTCGAGTTTGCTGGATTCAATGCCTTCTTTCATGTACAGAGCGACACCGCCACCAATACATCCTTCCCTGTCCTTCCGATATAGTTTATATCCAGGGATAACCGTATCCCACTGGTTTTCTCTATTCCACCAGGTCTCCGTTATGCTCACTATATCAATGCTCTCCTCTAAGACCAAGCACTCCAGTTCTCCCATCTTGGTTCGGAGGCTCCTAGCATTAGCGTACAGGCACTTGTAAGCAGTGTCTCTCTTCAAGTGTCTTTGGCACTTGTGGTTTGGCCTGTGGTAATTTTGCTCTTCTGAATTTATATCCTGTGCCCCTGCTCTCACAATGCCTACTTCTAGGCCTACACCTTTTAAAATTTCATCATTTCTTTGGTTTTTATCCTAGGGGGGAGGTTTATTCCGAACCGAACCTTCCTCAGCTCCTGTGGGGTTTCCCGCCTCAGTCAGTTTAAAAGCTGCTCTGCTACCTTTTTAATTTTAAGTCCCAGCAGTCTGGTTCCATTCTGGTTCAAGTGGAGCCCATCCCTTTTGTACAGGCCCGGCTTGTCCCAATCAGGGGTCTAGTTATCCAGGGTCTTGGGGGGACTTAGACCCCCTACTTTTTTCAGAGCAGGGTCTCAGCAGGGTCCCTATGTCTCCAGCATCCTATTAGAGAATCAGCATGAAAGGGGAGTGTGTTAGCCACTGAAAAGAGTCTTCCAACATGGTTCGTTGTCCTTTCCTGATGATTGGAGCCAATGAGAGTGAAAGGAGGTGAGTAAGCCACTGAGAAGACTCTTCTCAGCAGCTAACACATTCCCCTTTCATGCTGATTGGCTCCTAGGGATATCTGTTGTTGTGGGAGAAGGTTTAAAAAGGATCTCATTCTTAACCCAACAGCAAAACAGGGGGGCATGGCTGTGACTAACATGAAGTGACCCTGTACTTCTGAATTTGCCACTACAATACTGGTACCAATTTCTCATTATTGCATCTCTTAATCCAGTGCCATACTTTTGGGAAATAGTTTTTGGAGGCATAACTCCACTACATCACATTTGGTGCAACTTTTTCCTTAGTGGATAATAGGTGGATATTTTCCACATGCTGATCTGATCCTAGTGATCCACATTGTACATAGCCTTTGAAAACTGGACGAAGTCAAAGCATATTGCCCAAAATCTCAGTATGTGTTGTGCCATTTACAAGGCAAGTCCTACACATACAAATTCACTGGAAACATCCATTCATGTTAACTTCTATCAAGAAAGAACAAGGTTAAAATCAGTTTAGTCAAGGTGAGGGGGTTACAAAAATCTCTCCACAATCAACAGTTAACATCTTTGTTGCTTAGGAATGCATGCATTACAAATCAAAACCCAAATTCTATCAAAGACCACTTTATAAACAAAAAACTAAATAATAATTAAAAACAAGAAACTAATTTTAATTCTACTCTCCATCTATTCTCAGTGGACTCCAGTATAATGAATACTCTAAATTATCTGCTTTTGAAAATTTAACAAAGCTAAAACTGGCTATATTAGCTGCAATTATGTCTCACTAGCAGGACCTAACACCATTATTACCCAGAAAACATCACCACAGAGTAATTTCATTCCTTGTCTGGGAGGGAGGAGTGTTCCTAGAGATGCCATCTTGAACCAGGACATGGTAATTTCCGGTGAGTTAGCCTCTGAGCAGCAAAATCATTTAAAATATCACTTTCAATCAATGCATCATTTCTGATCTCTCTCTCTCTCTCTCACACACACACACACACACAAATTCAGATGCAACCAACACCAAATTATTATCTGGGGAAATGTTTTATGTGTTGCATCTCCAAACACAAGAATTAACTTCTGTTTGTCTCTTTTAAAATGTTGAATGGTATGATAAATCAAACTGCACTAAAATTAATAACTATCAGGTGCAAAATGTTAGCTTAGCAATTCATAATGTAAAAGTCAACTGGCTTGATGAATTATGTTACTAATGAAAACTACAGCATAACAGAATAGATAATGGAGAAACACTTAGAGTGAATTTTCAACCCACTGTTAACACTGCTGCATAAAGGAAAAGTAACTGTTGCCCTTTCCCCAGCAAAGATACACACAAGCATGTGTGAGCCTTCCAACATGACAGTTTCACGTGGCTTAGCAAAGTCATGCTTATCTATACTTTCTGAAAATAATGCCAGAAGGTGCCCACAGTTACTTATTCATTTAACATCTTTATGAAGCCCTTCACCATCTATAGGAAGATACTGGGAGCTGTCATTAGGGGATTTGGAGCAAGATTTCATCAGTATGCCAATGACATCCAACTATGCAATATCTGAATCAGGCATGGCCATGCAAATCCTGAATCAGAGTCAGGATGCAGCACTGGGCAAGATGAGGGCCAGTAAACTGAGGCTGAGGCAAGAGGAAGGTCCTAGTATGTGTGGGTCTTGAGTCCAGGAGATAGATCAGTTACCTGTTCTGGATGGGATTGTAGTCTCTCTGAAGGAGTCAATCCATAGTCTGGGGGTACTTGTTTGATCCATGGCTAGGAGAGCTTTTAACTAACATTGGCTGGTATACCAGCTGACTGTTGTTGGACACAGATAGCTTGGCTACACTGGTAACCTTAAGATAGGACTACTGGAATGCACTCTATGTGGGGCTGCCCTTAAAGCTGGTCTGGAAGTTGCAACCAGTGCAGAATGTAGCAGCTAAGTTGCTGAGCTGAGCAACATACCACCAGTAGCACCCCTGTTAAAGCAATGGTACTGGCTGCCAGTATGCCACTGGACCAAGTTTAATACTTTGCTGGTAGTATAGAAATCCCCAAACAATTTGTGACCAGGTTAGTTGAGACGTTGCCTTCTCGCTTCCAGACTTGCCCAGTCACAGAGGTCCTCTGCTGGTGCTGCAACCTTCCAAAATCTGCTCTGTGGTTACTGTGAAACCTTCATAAGATCAACATGTTTTTCACAAAATGTCCTGGTTTCCCTGTGTCAGCAATTAGGGCTTTAAGCCCATGGAAGAAGTTTTGCATTCATTTATCTATTCACAAGACAAGAACAAATGCACATATTAGAACTACTTTTTTCCTTGTTTCAGACATTTGACTTCAGAAACCCCCTCCCGCTGGGCATATTCTTTAAAAAATGTATCCACCAGGACTTCTGATCTTGGCAATTTGCATATTATTTTCTCAGCTTTCCCCCAATCAATAATACTTTCCTTTTATATTTTTTAATCCATCCTTCAGTTTCTTGCTTAGCCAAAAGTCTTGGATGCGCTCTGATTTTTCTTTAAAAAAAGCTTGTCATCTCTGAACATGTTCCAGATGATTACTTGACTTCTTATAAATGCACCAGCAGTTCTGGAAAGGTGCATTACAAAAAATCAACAACCCAGCAACAAAGGAAACCCTTAGTTTCATCTCACTTCAAAACTACTACATTAATTATTACAATGGAAAATGTTATTTAGGGACTTCAGGCTTGATGTTTTTTTCTGTTGAAGTGAATAGGACAATTCACAGTTACGACAGGACAGAGTATGATCTAGCCCATCATTCCTTAAAGGTTACTGTATCATTACAAATCAGCACAGATTCTGCTTAATCCAGCCATTCTTTTTAGGCATCAAATGGAAATACTTGCCAGTGAAGCTGAAAAATCAAATATGGGATGAGGGATGCTAGCTATAGTAATTTCTTATTTTGCAGTACAGGCAAATGTACTTCCCCCCACCCATCCCACTAACACCACTACCATATTTCATCTCCCAGCAACTGTTCAGAGAACTACAGAGCAGAAGCAGCAAAAGTTTATGACAACAAATGGTCACAAGGAGGCATTCTGGGACACCTTTCCACCCCAGGCAATAAAGAGCAGCAAGGGAAAATGAATGGGGGGCTGAGCATTTCCAAGCATTGGACAGGAATGCTTGAACAGTGCAATTGATTTTGCACTCACCCAACCCTATCACTGACTTTGTAGGTGGAACCGTTCATATTGTATTCTTAACCTAGACTTCAGAATTCCATGACAGAAGTATCAGCAAGCATATTAGTCACTCCTGTGGTCACATTAGCATCCCAAATAAGCTTCTTTAGTGCCAAATAAGCTTGAGTGGCAGACCTCCTGCTTTGCATGCAGAAGGTTCCAGGTTCAGTTCTCTGCATCTCCAAGTAGAGCTAGGACTCCTGTCTAAAACCCTGGAGAGCTGCTGCCAATTCCCCAACTTTTTTCCCCCATGGACCACTTGAAAATTGCTAAGGGTCTTAGTGGACCACTTGATGATTTTTCTGCTTGTCTTAGTAATTGCAATGTGCGGTATGATTTATAAACATATTTATATTGCTTCTTGTATTTCTTATATATTTTATTATATCATGTCATATTACAATTGGAATTCCATAGAATTCCTTAGAACAGCCTCTCCTAACCCTTTGGGTCCCCAGTTGTTGCTGGACTACAGTTCCCATCATTCCTGACCATGGCCACGCTGGCTGGGGCTGATGGGCATTGTAGTCCAACAACATCTGGGAACCTAAGGTTTGGAAAGGCTGCCTTAGAATTCAAATTGTAATACAATAAAATACTGTGTAAGAAATAAAAGAAGCAATAAAATATAATTAAAAATGAATATGAATATTAAACATGATAGATGTGCTGTCTCCTGTCTACAAGCACAAATCCACACCTGAATGAAGCTGCAGAACATTGGTGGCCTGTGGGCCACTTTGGGAACCCCTGGTGTAGACTGTACTGAGCTAAATGGACCATGGCTCTGACTCAGTATAAGGCAGCTATGTCCCTTTGTTTGTTGAACAGTGGCAAAATATATATCAGAGCTTGGAAAAGTTACCTTTTTGAACTACAACTCCCATCAGCCCAATCGATTAGCCATGCTGACTGGGGCTGATGGGAGTTGTAGTTCAAAAAAGTAACTTTTCCAAGCTCTGATATATATAAATACTTTTCTCCAGATAAATATTTTCTCTAAGAATAGAAGTTTCTTGGAGCTTTACAAGTAGCCTTGCAACACTAATTGGACTACAGAAAATGGCAAGGTAACATCTGCTTTAATTCTATAAACAGTCAGCGAATGTTTTGCCTTTAATGTTCTTAACAGCAGTCCATGTGCCAAGACCTGATGGGCAAATCAATGAGTTCTGATTTAGGGAGTCCATTTCACACATCACTTCCAGTCTTTAAAAACTCAATTTGCAAAGCTCAATTGGTCCTTTTGAACCATTTCTTTAATTTAGAGATGAAAATAGCAGAGGAATCCAAGTGGTACTTAATTAATGTCTGATAGGAATACACCAAGCTAGGACATTTGTTTGGATTGATGCTGGAAATCATCTGATAGATCTCACATCTTATGGCATTTGGTGGTAGCTAGGGATGGAAGGATCTGTCAATTTTGTTTCTCTCACTTTCTCATTTTTTTCAATCTTGAATTCAATTTCCCAGATTTCTGCAGCAATTTGTGATTTTTTAAAAAAGAAATTCTCATGAAAATTCTTTAGAAACCGACCAGCAGCCTTTCCTTCCCAGGCGAGAACTCCTTTACAGCCATATTGTGCTTCGTTGCAAAGGGGAAGAGGAGCATACATAATTTTTTTGCTGACCAATTGGTTGATAGGGGGAGGTTTTAGAGGCGGAGCTTGGAAAAAGTGAAAAGAATGTAGGGGTCTTACCGCTGCGTGTGCGGGTGCAAAAAAGCATTCTTTTTTAAATTGGGAAAGAGCGAACTAAAAGGCAAAGTGAGGACTATCAGATGACAAACTGAATATGGAAACCGTGGATTATCCCGCTCCGTTTGGATAAGCCTTTAGTGTGAATTTCTCCTGATAAAGACCTTTTTTGTATACATCTTTGAGTAATGTGCACATTAGGCTCAATCCTTGGCATCTAAGATGATATAAAAGTGTGCTGGGAAAGGGTCTCTCAATCTGTGGCATCATAAAAGGGAGTGGGGGGAGGTTGCAGTGGCTATGGGAGAAAGCACCACTCAGTGTTGCCTTTCTGTAGGCTAGCATTGCCTACCTTGGGGTAGCCTTTCTGTGGTTACTTTAGATTTCATAGCTACCTAGCTTCCAGAACTATCATAAACTTGGCAGGTGGTACAGTTATGCTTGCCTGTTGGTGTTAAGTAGTAATGAGGAATGAATTATAGAACAGTTGTGTTAACTTAATTAGGTTTTTGGTGAGGCATTCTTGGCAAATTTGTTGGAGATTGCCAGTTATATCCCTTTCAAACAAACTGCCAAAAAGAAAAAGAATTTGCCTTAGCAGCCAGAATTAGCAGCAATATCAAATCATTTACAGTAATTACAAAATCCAGAAGAAATATGGAGAGTGCCTGTCCACAATAATAATTAGAATATACATTCACTACTCAGGAGTTTAATATTTATTTGGGGATCAGTTTCAATTCAAACCCTATAGCTTTCTTTGCCTCAAAACACAAAAAAGAGCAGCAAATTTTGCTTTGTGTTTTTGGCCACTATTGTCTCTTTCTATTTCACACGCAGCCTGAACACACACACACACACAAAATGTTGCTTCACTGGTTTAAAAAGTAAAGCTAGGAATTATGTGAAGTTGGGACTGCTGAATAATTCATGAATTCTGATTGAATGGGATCATTATCTCCAGCTTTACAAGCTAATAAATACTGTCTATTGCCTAGATATTGTTTTGATCTAATAATGTCAAAGGAGGGGGCCACCTCTGACTTTCCCCCCTCAGAAGGCCCAGCCTAAATTAGGGAGGAGCTCTCTCATGCGTTCATTGCTGACAAAAAAACCCCCCATACATTTGCTTTCTCCTGTTTGAATTCTGGGTTCTGTTTCCTGCTGACTTTAGCATTCTCATTTTCTGTAAAGGTGTAAAGTGGCAATGATATGCAATCCCCCCTTTTGCTCTGATCTCTAATTTTTACATTGTCCTCTATTCTTCCCCAATGAGCATAGCCATCTGACTATTTTTTTAAAAGGTAGTTCTGCCCTTCCCCATCCTTTGGATTTAGGATGGCTAAGAGTACACCAATATTATTCACATAAAAATCAGGTTAGGGTTATAGACCTGTGTACATTTTCTCATGGGCTTGCTCCTACATCAATATACAAAAAAAGACTACACTGCAAACAAAATCTCAGATCCCATTAAACTGAGTCCTGGGCTCCTACTGGGAGGAAGGGTGGCATATACATCTAATACATACATAAATAAATAAAATAATTAAAAGCATTTCTTGGCCTCCATTTTGAAGGCTATGGTCAACAGATCCCTAAGAATTGCAACAGACTGCAAAAAGACTCATTATAATGATCTCTGCATGCATCAAACATACATACCAGTATGTATACCAGTGTGGTGTAGTGGTTAGAGTGTTAAACGTGGACCTGGGAGACCAGGGTTCAAATCCCTGACTGGCCATGAAGTTCACTGGGTGACCTTGGGCCAGTCATTATCTCTCATCCTAACCTATTTCACAGGGTTGTTGTGAGGATAAACTCAGGAGGAGGAAAACCATGTCTGTACATCATCTTGAGCTCCTTGGAGGAAAGGTGGGGGATATAAATGTAATAACAAACAAACAAAGACACTACTGACAGCACCAACCATCTTTTAGGAAGGGACTGGATGGGGTATACATCTCTTAGTCAGTATCAGCTGTGGTGGCTGGTGCCCAGTTAGACTGGTAGGAAGGAAGGAAGGAAGGAAGGAAGGCGAATGGTGACTAGAGCCAGAGCCAAAGACAAGCAGGGCCGACTAATTCCAGTTGTGTTCTTATCCTCCTCCCTGCTGGGTTCTACAAGGGAAAGCTGAGACTAAGAAAGAGGTAGATGGCAGCCCCTGGGCTGGTTTTAAGTAGGAAGTCACATATGTGGGGGCTGGCCGAGGGTAGACTGAAGTTAGTGGAGAAGTGCCTCATTTGCCCCAATGGACCAGCTTCCACTACTCCCTCATTTTTTCTTTGCTGAGTCCAACATCTACTCACCCGTACAAGTGTCAAGATGCCTCATTCAGCCTCATCCCACATATTAGACATCTTCCCTATTATAATTTCCCTGTGCAGGGGCTCCTTCATCCCCACTGTCCTTCTCACCTTAGGACTGCTTCAGCCTGAGTACTACTCATTCTGACTTGAAGCTTTTCTCTAAGATCTTAGCTAGAGATTTTTCCTAGTTCTGCTGTCTGATGTCCTTTAAGTGGAGATGCTGGAAACTGAACGTCAGACTGGTGACATGCAACACAGGTGATCCATGACTAAGGCATGTGGCCCTTCTCTATGGCTATCATTTACCCAATGCAAATCATACAATGCTGCATGGAGCTTATGCAAAATTACACAGTATTTCAAAATTGAGTGAATTTCAAATTCAGACATTTAGAGTTTGACTTCAAACTTTGACATTTGGTTGTCAGAACTGAAAGCTGACACAAAAGCTTAAATGCTGCCCTGCTTTGTTTGTTAGAATGAAAATATTCAACATATTGAATTTTTGAACACAAGTCAGGATTATAGCTGCTAATGCAACACCTTTGAAGGACAAATACAGAAAATGAATAGCAAGTTTTTGCCATCAAATATTTGAGAAAATTGTAGAGAATTTCTTGGAGCATATTTCTTTCAGCTCCAGGGCATATAAGCAGAACCGTCAGAACATTTGCAAGCATTGATTTTAATAAGTAATAAGGAACAGATGTGGTTCACAATCCCCTCTGAAATCTCATTTATGAATGTGATGGATCTGTAGAGAAAACTTCTAAAATATATTTATTGATTTAAATTTTGGCTTGATCACCCATTTGGGCTTTTACCATATTTTTTTAATGCCTGCCATGCCAGAGAAAGCTACCAATTGAACTATGAGAGAATATTAGCCATTATCCACCCTACTCCTGGAAGGAAACATCAAGCAATGTGCCTGGAGGCACTGAGGGACTGTGGCTGCTACTTCCTCTGTGTGGCAGGTGCCAAGATAGACTGAGATGAGAGGCGATTGTACAAAACTGTGATTGTGAGATGAATAAGCAGGACCCATAAGGATAGCTTAATGGCCTCCTGCTGAGGTGAGCAGGGGTAATTGTTTGTCGCAGAGAGAATCCGTGCTAGGAAGTGTTCCTCTGTGACCAAAAAGAAAAGAAAAATGGAGAAACTGGGGAGGAGGGCATAGAGCAGGAACCCTTTTCAGCCCATTTCTTTATGGGCAACCTTCTGGGGGCCACATACCCTTTCAGGGGCCGGCCACATGGTGGGCAGGGCTGAAGGCAAAAGTGGGCAGAACATTAAATGTGATTTTTTTTCTTTTTTACAGCAGGTTAACTTCTTCACACTCACGCGTCCTTCTCTATCCTCCAAGCATCCAAAAAAATAAATAAATAAATAAAAAGCGTTATCAGAGTTAAAGGGCACATTCAAGGCAGGCAAAACAACTCAAGGAGAGTGCAAAGCAGAGCTGGTGAAGAGGGTGTCTTGGGAGGGGATGTGGCCTGGGAAGAGTCCTGAGGGAGTGGGGGAGGATGTAGGGTGAAAAAGTAGGGCATTATGTACTTTAATTTGTTTATAAACTGTTCACGTAAGGGCCAAACTAGATGAGATGCTGGTGATCCATGATTGGAACTCCCATTGCTTCTTTTAAAAGCATCCACAGGGGGTCCAAACTGGATGGGGAAAGTCACATTTGCTACGTCTGTATTTGGTTACTTGCCTACAGACACATTTTGTAAGGACTTCAGTGAAGGTAAGTGTTGGAGAGCAACCTACGTAGATGCTCTCCAGAGCCTGACTACAAATCTGCAGATTTGTCGGTGTGCAGCTCTTGACCTGGATACTTTTTTTTAAAAAAAAACCCTCAGTGCTTAAGCTCTGCTTGCCATCAGCTAGTACTGCTGTGGTCTCATTTTTTAGAGGCTCATTTTTTTCAAATGGTTGAAGATGCTTGAACTTTGGCCTGCTGCTTCTTAGCACGGTGAAGTCGCGGAATTTTAGGTCAGGAACACCTGTTGCAACGTACACCTTTCATTTGAGCTGTGTGCCATTTTACCTGTAGGGCTCCTCTGATCTTATTAAGAGTGCTAAACTTTGAATGTGGCACTGTGCGCTGTCACACACACAAAAAAGGGATTACTGGTTTAGGCCTCTCAGTTGGGTGCCTTTTCCGGGGCCCCCTCCGGTGCATTTCCCTTAGTGACAGATTCAAGACAGGCAACTGGTTGACTGGCTATGGACCCTCACTTTACTTATCTCTGTGGGTATGCGGGTATGGGTGTCTGCAGTCATACACTACCCCCCAGTACAGAGCAATAGTTTTAATCTCCCCTTCAAAGAGAGTTGGCGACAGAAGGAAGAGTAGCTCAAAACAGCATGAACAGCCTCTTGTCTAAACATATCAGCAGTATCTGTACCCATCTGTACAATGGCTTGGAACTGCAGAAGGTTCTATTGAAGTGGGGGCAAAGAAAGTTTCTAACTTGACATATCTGGAGATGGTTCTGGCAGCTCATGTTGCTTCTTTCTTTTAGAACTGTGCACAGATAATGCATGTTAGGAAAAAAGCTGCCATTGGTCCGCGTTGCTCACTGTTATCTATGCTGACTGGCAGTGGCTTTCCAGGATTTCAGGCAGGAGCCTTTCCCAGCCCTACCTAGAGATGTCTAAGATTGAGCCTGAGACCTTGTACCTGTAGTGCATGTGTTCTATCACTGAGACATAGCCCTTCCCCTAAGCATGTTCCTCTGTTCTTCACTAGCAAACTTCCTTACTCACTGTCAGTTCAGGATTCTGCAAACTATTTTATTTCCAACAGTTGTCTTCTAGGTACGCTGATTGACTGTGTCATCATGGCCCAACTGCATATATTTCATGCACAATTGTAAGTGTTTCAAACTACTGACATGGTTTGACAGTTAAGAATGCTTTGGCCATTCTGGTGGATTTCTCAGTGGTTTTGAAACTACAGTTCATCTAATCTTCGGCACTATCTGCACTATCCATTTAAAGCAATAGCATACCATTTTCAATAGTTATGCTTTCCTGCAAAGAATCCTAGGAACTGTAGGTTGTCAACGGTACTGAGAGTTGTTAGGAGACCTGTATTCCCCTCATGGAGTTTCAGTTCTCAGAATGGTTGAACAGCCAATCCCTCTTCCTGAGGAACTCTGGGAAGTATAGATCTGTGAGGGGAATATGGATCTCCCCACAACTCACAGCACCCTTAACAAACTACAGTAACAAGATTCTTTTGGGGGAAGCCATGACTATTTAAAGTGGTATGGCACTGCTTTGAATGGATAATGCAGATGTGGCCTTTGTTTTATTTTATTTTTTAATCTGGTCTCACTGGACTAGAACAACTGTTTTGTGTTTTTGGCTAGGCCATCTCAAAGATTAGTATAAGGGCAGTAGCTGCCAACAGGACCGTGTGTGTGTGTGAAGTAACTAGTAACCAACAGTGAGTGGGGAGAGGCAATGCGGAAATCGGTAGGGTATGGCCACAGAGGCAGGAATGGCTTCACTACTGGTTCCATGCTATGCCAATCTCCCTACTGCCTCCCCCTCCCCCTCTGGGTTTAATCTCACCCCACCCTGCTCCACCCACCGCTACAGTACTAGGGACTGTTCATTCATTTCCTAGGAACTCTCTTCAGGGCTCAGGCTCATTCCTTTTCTTAGGTAACATATAAAGAGATAGTCCAGAGATTTGTTGTGCAGTATCACCAGTACCCTGATGACTTCCTGCTACAATTTTAGTTCTCAGCTGACACAAAAGGAACAGTTGTAACGAACCAGTGCCTGGCAGCATGGTCAAATGGATCAGTATTAAAAAATAGGAAACTTAATCCAATCAAAGTAGAAGTGATAGTGGCTGGAAGTTTCTATTATTTGGGGATGGTGAGAGACTGTTATCAATTGGCTTTTGCTTGGGAGCAACTCAATAGCATAGGGGTATTTCTTGTTCCAGGCTGTAGATTCCCATACAAGTTTTGCAAGGGAGCAACCTGAGTTAGTTATTCTTTCAAAGAAACCTGAGTCAGCTTCAGACTGTCACTATTTTGCAGGGGGATTTACATCTCATATTGGCACATTTAGGTTTCCACAATTAAAGTGGATAAAGATTCTGGTGCTCTCATGCAACATACCCTTCCTTCCTTCCTTTCTTTCAATGGGCTTTTTGCTGTCAGGAAAGTGACAATAAAATGGACTAGAAAGTGTGGGATAACAATAGATTGATAGGGGGTTGTATAACCCCCACACAAACGTATCAGGAGGAATGCTAATTAAACAGTGATGTACAACCTCATCACAAACAAAGCAGGATGTATGCTCAATAACCAAGTCATCTGGAAGTGACCCTGACAGAGTATTAATTAAAACTAAAATACAGTAAGATACAGTACAGCATCAGCAATACCTGAATTGTAAAACTCTCCTTCACCTATGTACCAAAGGCCTAAGGAAAATAATGTGGGACACAACTGGATCTCCAGTGGGAGTTCCCTAATCCAGGTGCCATCATCAAGAAGGCCCTGCCTTGCATCACTGCCTTGTGGATCATCCTCATCAGGGAGATCATGAGTAAGGCCTATCCTGCTGATTTCAAGACCCAGTCTGGCTGGTGTTGGTGAAGATACTCTCTTTCAAGTACTTGGGTCCCAGGCTGTTCAGGACTTTGTATACCAGTACTTACTTTCTCCTCACAGAGGTGCTTAACTCGTCAATCTGTTTCACTGTTTCACTGAGACTCAAATGCTTTCTCAGCTGAGGCTTCCACCATGCTTTGAGGAGCTGTGCTCCTTTGCATTTCAACTCCTGGATGTCTTCCCCCAACTTTTCTTTCTCCCCACATTGGTGCTTAACTCTGCTTAACTCTGGCTGTTATTAAGGGGGTTGATGGGCTTGAGGAACTTTCAGCTCTGTGGTTCAACTCTGCTGCCATGGACTTTCTCCAAGCCAATTGCCATTCCAAGTAGCAGCTCAGCCATGGAGGATGGGAGATGATGAGCTCATGCACTTCTTTGCAGTCAAGTCACAAGGCTGAATATTTTTGAAGGAAAGCATGCAAATGATGTGAAACAGTAACTGTTTAGGGAAACATCATTTAGTTATGACTTTATTCTGAGATATTATTAACACAATCAATTTGTACTATACCATCTTGCAGGGAAGTTTAGAAATGTAGACAATTTCTCATGCCATAAGCAATACTAGCAGTTGCTTATTGATACAGTGAAACCTTGTTAATGTAGTAATGACTGGAAACCCCACTGGGAGCTGCTGAATTTTGTGAATTAGCGTGTAAGTGGATGAACAATACAAAAAGCAAAGATAATACATCACAAATTCTTCTCCTTTGGGGCTCTGATCTTCCTTTAGGCAATCTTTGGCAAGGGTAAAGGCATAAGCTACACCACCCTTGATGTAACTCTATGTGGCACTGTGGCCTAGAGACAAAGATCCTTCTTTTGAAGCTCGGGGGAGGAAAAAATTAATTAGTAATCTGTATTGTATCGGCAATTTTTAGCAAACTAAATAGCCCTTCAGTGGGTCCCAGGCACATGACGAAGGGAACTCAGCAATGAGACATTGTATTTGGTCATGAACTGCTTATGGTTAACATCTACTGGCCTGCCAATTATACCCCTGTAGAAGCTCCTGCTGGTGCAGCAAAAAGTGACAGACCACTCTGGGGGATTGAGCCATCGTGAGTACATTCCACCTGTGCTCTACCATCTACACAGGGATGCTGTATTTGTGTGGGCACATTTAAATATGATGGGTTGGTGATTATCAGTATCATATAAAGTCTAAATAGACTGGGCTCCTAGAGAAGGTGTGGCTAACCCTGTGATCAGGAGCTGCCTGTGGGGAGAGCTGGCACCACACACCTGACCTCCCAACACTGGCATCGCTGCAGCTTAGTGGGAGGGTGAAATGGCAGAGAGGTCGACACTGTGCAGATGCAAGAGCGAATGCACTGTGCAAATGTAGCAGAGCCAGTCTGGCACTCCCACTGCTGTGTCCCCACCAACTTACCCCTCCCAGTAAGCTGCAGCAAAACCAGTGCTGTGAAGCCAGTTGTGTGCTCCTCCCTGCCAACTGTGGCCCTCCAGATATTGTTGGAGTTCAGTTCTCATAAGCCTCAGTCATCATGTCCAATGGCCAGAGATTATAAGAGTTATAGTCCAACAATATCCAGAGGCTCAGAGGCTAACCACCCCTGCATTAGAGACTTACAATGCAATCCTATGGACAGCTGTTCAGAAATAAGCACCCTTGTTTTGTTCTGTTTATTACTTATTAAAACCATATCCTTCCCTTCCTCCTAAAGGAGCCCAAGGCATCAAACAGCAAAAAGTTAAAACAGTACAGTATTGAATTCAGTGGGGCATTCTGTCAGTCAGTGTGTTCAGGACTGCAGCCTAAATGCCCATGCAATCATTTTACCACACATTTGTACCGAAGATGAGGCAGAAATCCCCTGCAGCACTTGACAGGACAATGTAGATGAAAAGCAGGTGAAATAAGCAGATGAAAAGAGCTACCTCCACTGTAGCTGGTGGTGCAGCTTATGTGTTTGGGCTGAGAATGCATTTAATGTTCCACTGTTCTTGTATTAATTCACAAGGCGCTTAAGAAGTTGAGCCTGATTCCTTATATCCCTGCCTGATCACTGATGTCTTCAGGGGAGTCACTGTTAATGGTCCCCCAAGGCTCAGATGCATGGTTCATACCCACCAGCAGCTGTGCATTCAGTAAAGTGGGCCCAATTTTATGGAACTCACTTCCAGTTGAGGTCAGACAAGCCCCCTCCCTGTTGAACTTCTGGTGCCTTCAGGAGCCTCTTTTTTTTTTATTCCAGCAGGCATTTTAACTGAATTCTGATTTTATCACTTTAACGGATTTTTGTTCTCATTGTATTGCATTCCTTGTATGCTGCTTAGAGATGATTGTTGTTAAGTGGTGTATCAATGGTCTAAATAAAATAAATTAATAATTAAAAATAAATTAAGATTAGTTCAAAATGTTCTTATACTATGCACGCTCACTGTTCAAAGAGTGAATGTACACGCAGCAAAGTTTAATGGTTGCTTCTCCCTCTCTCCCATATACTGCTGCTGTCTGTGGGAATCAGGCCTTTATGAGTCTATGTTATTCAACGATGGGCAGATCCACCCCTTACATTTAAAGCATATCCAATGCACGTTTAAAGTATGTAACTTCCCCCGTGATTCCTGGGAGCTGTGTTCCCCCACACAGAGCTACAGATCCTCATTACCCTTAACAAACCACACTTCCCATGATTCATTGGGGGAAATCACATGCTTTAAATGTGTGTTGGGTGTGCTTTAAATGTGTGGGGTGGACCTGCCCTTAGGAAAAGAAGATTGCCCTTAGGAAAAGAAGATTTGGCAAAGATTTGGCTACTGGCAGGAGAGAGAAAACAAATGCAATGGGTTATATCCAATGTAGTGCTAAGTTAAAGTCACTTAGTTGCATTATAGTTGCATTATTGTTAAGCAGGCAGAAGGCTGTGCAAAGGAAAACACAAGCACATTACTGGAGATTGTTGTGCACAGCGATGGAGCTGGCTTATAAGTCACCAAGCCTTCCTCCTGGCATTTTTATTGCTCCCTCCCTCCCTCTACGCAATGCAGGTTTGGCTAGTTTCCATTGAAGAGGCTAAGTAGGATTTTTTTTTCTGGGATGAATTGCTTTGGCTTTTAGAAGGTGGTGGTTTTGGTTGCCCCTTGAGGCATAGAGTAGTTGGATGAGGTAGCTGGGGAGAAAAAGCATTAGGTATACTGAGGCATGATTGGGTTAAGGGCACCCTTTAAGGATCTGTCAGTGCTCTATACCTGGCGGGACCTGGAGGTGCCCTCTCAACCTGACATGCACATTTTGAGTGAATACTAGTATAGCACAGCCTGGGTGTGCAGGTTGGGTCCATACCCAAGTCTCACCTAGCAAGGAGGGAATAATTTCTTCCCCATTCTTTGCTGGGGAGCCACAGCCAGTGGCTGTAGCACATGCCTGGAGGGTGTGTGTGTCTGGAAGGATACTTTCCTACCAGAATTAGTTAAAATCCTCACCTGCCTGTGCTTTGTGAATTTGGTGAATTTGGTCTGCAGATCCTCCAAGCTGTAATATTTTAATAAATATAATCTTTATTCCAATGTTTATGTCTCATGAGTCTTCTCTGAGAGTGTGGCAAATGGCATTTAGTAAAGTGTTCTGACCTCTCTCAGAAATACTTATGCCACTAACAAGTCAAATGACTTTACTGAGACTGAGACATGACTTAAGTCAAACCTCCCCTCCACTCACACCTTACAGCCACCTTCTCTTTTAAACGAAGAATTTCTCAGCAATCCACAGAAGGGAAAAATGCCATTCCATCTGCAGCTTCTTTATCTAACCATAGTGTGGTATGGTATAAAAAGCTCCCTGATCTAAAGATAATCAACATCACATGCCTGAGGAATGAGCCAATTGTATGCAGATATGCGATCCATCACTGTAAGGTTAATGTGTTCCTTGTTGAAAGCATATAATCATTTTGAAGTATCTGGTGGGTGTGTGCGTGTGTGCATGTTTCAAAGAATGTCAAAAAAGCAAAGCGCAATTTTATGTGCCTGGGAGTAAGTATCTAAGCTTCAGGCAACACAAACGTTGCTATTACTGGGGAGTAAAAGCTCTGCATAATTAACAAACATCATCAGCCTTACAGTTCCTGTAGAACGTGGTAACTTCCTTGCCTGAAGGCTGCTCTCATTTTACTAAGTCTGTTTACCCTGTCCAAGATTAGATTAGTTTAATTATTATGAAAAAGACTGCTAAGATCTTACAGCCTAATTATGCAAATGTTTTTAAATGTTCACAAAAAGTAATTTATTTATTTGGGAGATAAATGAATCTGTTTTGTCATAAAACAGATTGTAGTCCTGGCAATGTACAGGCTGGGTTATATGCCCTAAGGCACATCTTTCACCACAAATATCAGTGGGATCTCTAGATTACAACATTTTATAAATGCATAAATGATCTCTTTCTTTAAAGCAAGTTTTATTGTTGTTCTTTGTTTCCTTCTTGTAAATGATCATAATTCCGGAAAGAACTATTACAGGTTTAATATGCAACCAACCTTCTTCTGAAAACAGGACTTCTCAGCCAGAATCGTCTATAAAATGCTAACAGCTAAACCAGTCCTAGTAGACCTATTAAGGTGCACCTGTTTTATGAGGCTTTGGATCAAATTTCTTTCCAAGAGTACTCTCGCACATACTGCTGTGAAAAGAATGGCTCCAGAAATGGTCCTTTCTTCAAAATAAAGGAGAGACACCCTTTTTGAAGTTTCTGCAACATCAGTATTGATAGTTAAAAACTAAACTCTTTCTGTTTGAATATGGGAATACACATAACAGACTTTTATTAGTCAAATGTGCACACTGCTCTTACGCTAAGGGTAGTAACACACTCACTGTTCTGCCAGTTCCAGTGCATGTCCACCTCTCTCTTCTGAAAATGGGGGCACACAACGCTAGTCAAACCCCTCCCCTTTTCACTGTAAAACCTAATGGCAGCTTGAGTGCATTTTGTTTTTAATTCAGCTTCACAGAGATTTCGCAACTGATCAGCAGATCAACCCATTCCCCCTCCAGGTATGGCTAATGGAAATGCTTTGATCTGGTGACTAGTGTGTTTAGAGCCTAAGAAACTCAGAGCTGCCATTCATGGGGATATCTCATTTATCTCCTAATAAACCTCTGTGATAGATTAGCTTGACAGTGACTAGTCCAACTCTACCTTCTTCCTTCATGGCTGAGTGAGCAACTGATGTATCTAATTTTTTTTGGGGGGGGGGAGTTTGGAAACCAGCTTATTGCATGTATTGGTTTTACCTGCAAGAATGGCCAGAGCTCAGTTCAGTGCCTGGCATCTCCAGCTAGAGCAGGGCAAGACTCCTGTCTGAAACCCTGAAGAGCCAGTCTGAGCCATTGCCAGTCAGCGTAGACCAAAGATGGGGAACCTGTGACCCTCCAGATGACATCAGAATCCAGTTCCCATCAGCCCAAGCCAGCATGGCCAATGGTCAAGTTTCATAGGAGTCCAGCAATGTTTGAAGGGCCACCAGTTCCTCCTCCGTGGTGTAGACAACAATGAGCATTGTCTGACTCGGTATAAGGCAAGCAATGTCTTCCTTTAACTTATCAGTATTCTGCTGTACGATGTGGCCCACCTTTGTGCAGAAATTTGACCCTGGATTTCTTATAGTCAAAATCAACAGTAGCCATCGCACCATGCTAGCTGAGACATAGCAACTATTCCATAAATACTAGTATTGCCATTCAGGATTCATATAGCCTTATTTGATTGCCAATACATTTTGTAGTCTTTGGGCTCACTCTCCCACTCACAGTAAGGTAGGGTCACTCATTCCCATTTGTCAAACAGGGACCTGATGCCCCCCCAATAATTCCCTCCCCCAAAAACTGCTTAGTTAACTCACAGCAGAGATGGAATTCAGATTCAGGAGTCCCAAAGATCTATGTTGTCCCCTTCTCCTTGGATAACACCAATAACTGCTTCTCTCTCTCTCTCTCTCTCTCTCTCAGATTTGATTGCTCTAATAATAGGAAATCAGCTGTACATGGGAGGCTGGAACATGCATGGCCTGATACATGTTTACTTATAAGTAGAGCTGTGTACAAATAGCTTCTTCAATTTCTTCACCGTATTTGTGGGTGGAGAAATTGGGAGAAATCATTTCACCGAATTTATCCAGGGGGAGAAAAACCTCTCCATACATTTCAGAGGACAGAGAGAGCTCACAATGAGCAGCAGTGATAGCAGCGCAATACTCCCACCACTAAGGAATACCACCATTTTACACCCTCCACAATGCCCTGGACTTAAGTCATTCCAGGACATGGGAAGGACAGGAATGGTGGGTGCCATAAAAAGTAGTGGAGATTTTTTTCCAGAGAAAATTCCGCCAAGTGGCCTTTTTTTCTAGATAGGTGAGAAGAAAAGAAGGAAAATCTCAGAAATGTTGGCTCCACTCTTCCTAGAAGTCACTCTTCCTGAGTTTAATGGGAATTATTTCCAAGTGTGTTAGCATAGAATTACAGCCATAGCAGACACTCCTATACAGAATTTATTTCTGAGTCAAACACACAGAATTCATTGGGACTTACTCCCAGGTAAATGCGCATAGCATGACAAGCCTTAATCCCATTTGTTGATTCCTTATTCCTTATTTAAACTATCCCTTAGCTACCCTTCATCAAAAGGTTCCAGCGCGGTGTACAAAAGTGGGAATAAAATTAAACTGTACAACACAGAAGCACAATTGAAAAGCAAAAAGTGAGTGCAACAAAATGTAGCAAGACAAAGAAGCACATAAAAACCTGAAAAATGAAAGAGCAGAAAACAGCAAACAATGTCTATATATCGATGTCTATATCATCTACATATTAGACATTCCATACAAAGCCAGACCAGTTCAGGACAGCATAGCTTGTCTACTTACGGATCTGTTAAAGGCATTCTTCAAGATGTGACTAGCTTGGTTAGTGGGTAGTGACAGGAAGCCTATAAGCCTAGTTGTCAGTGAACTGGTCCTACACATTCATCACTTGCCTGCTATCATTTTCCAATTTTATTTCATTACATTTATATCCTTCCTTTCTTCCATCATGGAACCCAAGACATTATACATGTGGTTCCCATCTGGGTGCTGACCAGACTTAGATCTGCTTAGCTTCAGCAAGGTGGTGGCCTCACGTGCCTCTAGATTAGTGAATATGTAACACTATTGCAACTCCAGTGAAACTGTGTTTTTTATTCTAAGTCACCTTGAGGGCCCACTTAGGGTCAGAATGGTGGGGTATACATTTGAAAAATAAATATATAAAATAGAAAAGGCACAAAATTGAACACATATAGTCAGATAATTAGCTGGCATGTTAAAACTGTTTTCTAACACTCCCCCTCAAGTACTCTCAAACTCAAAAAAGTTTAGATAATTAGATATTCAGACAAACAGGAGTATTAGTAGCTTAGTCACAGTTGTGGTCCTGCATCAATTTGCTGGCAAACCTCCACTTTCCAGTATTACTAAACTGAGGCCGTAGATCTGGTGCTTTTACAGGGGGGTGGGTGGGGAGATGAGTTAAATTGCAATGGAATGTAAAACTACAGTCTGTGACAGTTTGTACTTTACATTATGCCCCATACACAGCAGTCATTGGTGATAACACAATCTTTGCGTTATTGAAATTTCATTGTGCAACTCTGCATTGCAACTTATAAAAAAACCCCATGCTATTCATTTGGGTCTGAATAAAGACAATGGTTTCCTATTAACTACAGGTCTTAATTTACTCAACTCTAAATTAAGCTCCAATTCTTGTGTCACTTTACTTAGGGATACTAAGATTAGAGGCTGATACTTTGGCACTATCCAGGCTCAGGGCTGAATGGATAGCAGAACCCAGTTGTGGCTCAGGTGATGACATCAGTGGCCCACACTAGGGATTGCAATCCAGTCAGGAGCCATGTGCTGGGATGATGCTAAAAAAGCAGCTTCAGTGTTCCACCTTGTGCTGTTCTATGGAGCCGTTGGCCCTCCAGGCATTGCTGAACTACAACTCTCATCCGCTCTAGCAAGCATGGCCAATGGTCAGGGATGATGGGAGATATAGTTCAGCAACATCTGGAGAGCCAAAAGTTCCCCCTACCTGCTCTACAGTAAGGGTGATGGATTCCTTCTCCCCATTTCATGGTGCTCAGTAGTAGAAGCTGGCAGTCTGCCAGCAAACTGCTCCTTAGGGCAAGGTTACACTGGCACAGGTTACACATAGAGAGAAGTCCATAACAAAATGTTTCATATAAATAGGAACTTCAGCTATCACCTCTAAACACATCTGCAGCCATTTGACCATGATCCAAAGAGATATGTGCCTATTCTGTGCTCGCAGCCAAATTCCTGCAGACAGTTTCCGTTTGATAAGGTACTTCGGCAGAACCTTCAAAGCACTAGGGGAAATCATAGGGAAAATAGTACATTCATGAACCTGCCTTATACTGGGTCAGACCATTGGTCCATCTAGTTCAGTATTGTCTACACCATGGGTGGGGAATCTGAGATCTGGGGGTCGAATGTGGCCTTCAGGCATCTCTGCCTTGACCTCAAAACTCCCGCAGCTCTAGGCCACACTCCCCACTGCCCTTCTTCACATATCAAACCCTTTTAACTGACTTTAATGTGTCCTTGAACTCTGATAATTCCTCTTGCTTTATCTGGATGGAGAATAGAGAGGGGCGTGTGTAAAACTAGCCTGCTGTACAAATCTCTCTGCTCACTTTTGCCTCTGGTCCCACCCATCACTGTCATGTGGCCCTGAGACGATGGTCCAAAAGGGAATGTGGCCTCTGGCTGAAAAAGGTTTACCACCCGTGGTCTACACTGACTGGCAGTGGCTCTCCAGGGTTTCAGGCAGTCTTCCCCAGCCCTATTTGGACAAGCTGGGGGATTGTACTTGGGGCCTTTTGATACGCAAAGCATGTGCTCGTCCTTTCCTCTTCTCTCTCACTGCAGTTTTTAAATGCAAAATACACAAGATTTTTGCTTTACAAAAATCTTGGGGAAGCTCTTTAAGAGATCCATAAGGGCACCTTCTGAAAAGTGTGTGTGTGTGTGATTTCCAGCAGGGTGTTGTGGCTCGGGAGCCCCCTGCAAGGGGTTTTGATAAGTGGGTTGGATAATAATGTCATGTGATTGGCAGGTGTATGAACTTTCTCCTCCTTTCTTTCCCATGTGCCTAAATTAAGGATGGGTGAGAATTTTTATTCAGTTTGCATTTTAAGCCGAACCCATCAAATTCACACTTTCAAAAACAATATGAAAACTGAAATACAGCCATCCTTCAAAATCTGAACTTACTCAAATTTTGTCATGCAGTTCACCAAGCAATGTTTACAACAATGCATATATGAACATTTGAGTGACAACATGTAAAAATGCATTATATGATAAGAAATGGCTTGCAGGAATGTATACATTAGTCTAAAATGCCTACAAATGTGTTTATTATGAGAAATTCACATTGAATACTGGAAAATTTTCACAAGGATTTTTTTTTTGAAAATCACAAATTGCTGCACAAATGTGGAGAACTGAATTTAAGATTGGGAAAATGAGAACCTGAGAAATAAAACTGACAGATCTTTAGTGCATGGTTAAAATTCTCAAGATACATTGCATCATTGTTGGGTTTTAGACTTAAGCAGTCCCCACATTTAACCCTAGGAATGTCCAGTTCAAAGAATAAACCTGGGAAAGTCATCCTGAGGCTCTGGAAAGCTGTTTGCTATATGGGTTGACAGTGCAGTGCTGGACAAGTGATCTGATGGGGAAAACAATGGTGGCAACTTTCAGCATCTGACTATTTTAGATAACTGTGCCCATCAATGTATGTTACATTCAGTCTCAGGCAGCCTTTTAAGAGATTAGGGGGGACTAAAAGGAAAAGGAAAAGTATTACAAACTAAGACATGAAATGTGATAAAGTTGGCAATAGAATATACTTTTTTCCCAATTATAGGTCTCTCTCTCTCTCTCTCTCTCTCTCTCACACACACACACACACACACACACACACGTTTGTGTGTGAGAGAAGAGATCAAGTTATCTCCACTGTTAATGTCACAATGATGCATTAATGTCTTCTACAGTCAATGTTTATTTCCCCATCTCGGATGATGCACTTCATTAGAAATGTATTGCACTAAGAACAATGCAGCCTGTCTCCTTGATTTGTATATAAATTAACTGCTATTTAAATAGTCAGGGCAATGGCTCTACATGGAGATTACACCTAGAGTTCTCTTGTGTATTAAATGGAAGATGTGAGCGATGGTATTAACTAGCTGCTATGACATCACCATTAGCATGGATATTCAAGACATTAGAAGCTGCTGGCTGTCATTTAAATGAACACATCTCAAGTGCACCTGCTTTATAATTATTCGTTTGGAGTGGGATCATTAACATATTCCTTAAGTCATTTGCAGGCAATTTGGCTCTGCATTAACGATTTTTATCATTCTTGGTAACAATTAATTTTGGATACATACACACCCACACATACATATACAAATTCATATACCTGTGAGCAGAATAAGAAAAGACTTACTGAGTGCAACTCTTTACCTATAGAGGATGCATCAAGTTACTTTATCAGTCATTTCTATATTGATCAAAGAGGAGATTCATAACCATATATGTCATTTTTACCTTGACATTGGTAATATATCAGCAATGCATTGTGCCTGCTGGGAACTTGTTAGGCATATTTCTACATCCAGAGTTCTCAAAGGGGAAATCAGAAATCCATAAGAAGGTGGAAGCATTTGCTAGGAGAGTCAGAGGCCCAGATCTGGTGCCTGTGCTTCTCCTCTTGCTCACTTTGCAATGCCTTGGCTAATAAGCAGTACCTGCCATTAGGGCTTATTATGCTGCCTAAAGCAAAGGACAAGATGGTACTCCCCTCATTCCGTGTATAGAAGCTAAGAATGACTGGGGATGGGACAGTGTTCCCAGACCCACCACACAAAGGCAGCAGACTAGCTTAGTCTTGTGGGGGACACAGCACTGTCCTCCAGCACCTTTCTGTATGTAGCTGCCTCACTAGTAGGGCAAAAAGTAGGGTTAAAAGTGCAAAATGGTGGAGCTATGACAATAGCGTCCTTTCCTACTGATGGTGACTGAGGGGACTCCTGATGTTTCCTTAGCTCTCTTGGGACTGCTGCAGTTTGGATGTCCCCATCCAGGGCAATTCTGGTACGGGAAGGAGCTATTCTGTGGGCTTCTCCCATGTAACCTTGGTCTCCCAATGTTATCAGAGCATTGCAGGAGGGGCATGCACTGTAGTGAGTCATGTGCCACTAAAGTAACATCAGAAGGGGCTTTTACAGTCCATCCACCTTGGAAGGCTGCAATCTTTTAAAACACGCACACACACATGAGAGTAAACACCACTTAACAAAGTGGGATTTACTTCTGAGTCTATAGGCTATAAGTGTAGTGGGGCATTGTTAAACTTGTCATCCTCAAAACCTTTCCTGGTCTAACAAACTTGTTTTATTATATATTTTAATTACGGATGTTTTTAATGTTTTGATGGAATTGCATTATTGTATATTTTTATATGTGGATATTGTAAAATATTTTTTTATTTATAAACCACTAAGGAGCCAGTTTGGTATATAAGTGGCATATAAATGATGATAATGATGATGGCTGGGCAGAAATGGCTGCCACCGATTCACCACTCTCCCCACAGGTGGTGAACTGGGATGGCTATTTCTGGGGTCATAACAATTGTTGGGGGAGAGTGCTTACAATTCTGCCATGTTATGCTTTTTAAAAAACCTTCCCCCAGTTTTCTTCTCTCCCCCTTTTTCCTGTCTTTACTTTTTAGAGCTCTGCTGCTGCTGCTGCCAATCTGCTCCTCCACCACCAGCAAGCCAAAGGCTTTAAAAAGTGAAAAGGAAGGGGAGGAGAGTTTTTTTAATTTATCAACTAATTAAATTAATGACATCTGCCCCATAGCTCAAGTTCTTTCATAGGCCTACATAAAACACGTTAAAATAATAGGAACATCTTTTAATTACAATAAAAAACACATTGCAGCAGAGATTATGCAATAAAACTTTAGTCAAATGTTTTATGATGAAAGAACAGTAGCATAGTAGCAAATTCAGAAGTGCAAGGTCCCTTCATATTAGTCACATTCATGCCCCCTCCTCTTTATTTGTTTTGCTACTGAATTGGGAATAAGATCCTTCTTAATGCTTTCTCCCACAACAGACATCCCTAGGATGTTAGCTGCTGAAAACAGTCTTCTCAGTGGCTGACTCACCTCCTTTCGCTCAGATTGGCTCCAGTCTGCAGGAAATGTCAAGGAAGCATGTTAGAAGACTTTTCTCAGTGGCTAACACACTCCCCTTTCATGCTCTCTGGATGATAGAGGCACAGGGACCCTGCTGGGACCCTGCTCCCAAAAAAGTAAAGGGTCTAAGTCCCCCCGAGACCCTGGACGACTACACCCCTGCAGCAGAAGCTGAAAAGGAAGGGGAAGGTAAACTGCACTCCCTCCAAAGCCAGAACTGTAATTAGAAAGCCCCTCCATCCGAATTGTTTTGGTCCCCATCTCAAACTGATTCACCACCACCCTTCTGTTTGTTTTTAAGTTTTGGTGAAATGAAACAAAAGGAGATCATCCCTAAAATAAACATAGTGCACCTGGTTTTTTGGTTTTTTGCAACTGAAGTTCAACTTATCCTGAGAGCTAATAGACTTTGAAAATTGACTTCCATTTGGAACTGATGACACCTCACTCCAGTTTTCCTGATACCATCTCCCCGTGGCGTCCTATAGATGTTAAGCAATATAGAGCCATGGAGCCACAGGTCAATTCCTGTGGTGCCAAAGTAACTCCCCGTTGACACCTGTGGGATACAGCCCCATAGGAAGGAGCAGAACCACTGTAATACAGTGTCTCCCACTCCCAACCAAGACAGCTGTAATCCAGCAACATCTGGAGGGTTACAGGTTCCTCATCCTTTGCCTAATCTAGTTCATAGAGTTGTTGCAAGGATAAAGCACTGGGGACAATCCTATATGAAGCCTTAATTTCCTTCAAAGAAAGGCAGGATTGTAAATGCAATCAATTAATCAGATGACAAGGCTGGAGACAGCCAATCATCTGTTTATTATTTTTTATTTGTTTATTTGAAAATACATTTTTGAAGGTGAAAGTACATTGCATATGGAACATCCTGGCATCACTCTTTGTTTTCTCTTGCAAATACATCCATGTATTTTTTTTTAAATCCTGCAAAATCTGTTTGACCAGAGACAACTATGGAACAGAAATGGGTATGTACACTGGAGCTGGATTTAGGGTCAGACGAGGGGTTTATTGAATTATTTTTCCTGACTGTAATGCTAGCGCTTCTTTCCAAATCTCTAATGTTCCTTTCATACTGCAGTACCTGCTGCGTTGTGTTTTTTTCATCAATATACCATCACGTCATGCTAAATTTCATTCACACCAGTGGAATTGCTATGAAAGCAACAGTGGACATTATCATACATGTTCCTATCCCCTTTATGCACATGCCCACTTCCATATGCCAGAATACTGCCCCAAATGTCATTACGTGAGTGATGATGGGGTGATCCCATGAAAACCATGGGAAAAATAAAGCGGAAAACTCCCATGATTTTCCAGGTTAATGGGATTGCAAAAGATTTTTTCCTGGAAGCAGTCAACATGGAAATAAGCTCTAAACTTCCACTTGATTCTGATACATTTCTAGAAATGGCTTTTGCATTGTGTGAAATATCACATAAAATGTGAAAATTAACAGGTTAAGGAAACGTCAGGACAGCAAAATAAAATGCTGTCTGAATGCAGCCTAAGACAGGGGTGAAAAGACTTGTATCTGTTTTCTTTTTCCACTAGAACTTGTAGCAGCTAACCTGGTGGGCAGGTATGTTTTCTTGGGGGGACACTCAGAGATGCAGCCCTGTTACTTTTTTTGCAGCTGGCCCCCTGCCGGCCCCCTCCTGGAGTCCCACTGTCTGTCTCTACAGCCAATCAAGCCACCATAGTTTCCAAACGCCAAGTGTATGCTTGCATGTAAATGCTACACCCTTTCCTCTTGCCTAAGGAGAGCCGGAGAATCCAGCAAGACCAGAAGTCACTATAGCTAATCAGCAGTCAGTATGAATCTCCTTGTATGCTAATTGGCTCCCACCATCTATTGTTGTGGCGGGGAGAGAAACATGAGGAAGGAGACAGACAGCAGGACTTAAGAGAGGGACATATACTGAGAAGAGGAGGGATAGCCAAGCCTAATCTGAGATGAGATTTACACCAGAATCTTACTAAAACGAAGGGCTTTCAAACAGTCCCAGGCAGACCCATAGCAGCCAACGTGGAGGGTAGGTGAAGACAGCCACACTGGGGGGGGGGGTGAGGATGGGGCTAACAGTGAGGCAAAGCAGCATTTTCTCCCAGAGAAGGAGGAGAAAAGAAGGAAGACTGAAAGAATGAAGGCTGCTTGTAAAATACAAGGTGCATTGCTTGTAAAGTATTTTTTTTTCTCCTTCAATGATGCTTTTTGCGGATTGTCTGGGAGAAAGTGGAGGGTGGGAGAAAAGAGACAAAGGGCTAAGAAGAGTGGGGGTATTTTACAGACATTATTGTGTGAGGCAGAATTCCTCACAGCTGATCTACAAAAAGCAGGTTTCTTCCCCTTGTAAAATACAGGCAGCCTCATTCTTCTTAGCCCTTTGCTCTTTCTCTCTTCCCCCACCCTCCCCACATGAGGCTCTCTCTCTCCTCCCCCACCACTTTCTCACAGACAATCTGCAAAAAGCACAACAGAGGGGAAAAGAACTGCTTTACAAGCAATTCCCCTTGTATTTTACAGGCAGCCTTCCTTCTTCCTTTGCCCCCTTCTTTGTGAGGAAATGCCACCTCACCTCACTCTCCACCCCCTCATCTTAGCCCTCTTTCTCTCTCTACCCGTGCACCCTCCATTTTAACTGCACTGAGTCCATGCAAGAGTCCTGCACTGAGTCCATACACTTGTCAAGAAATGACCCTTGTATTTTACAGGCATCATGTCCAAGAGAGAAGTCCTTCTCTCAGCTGATATGCAAAACTGCTTTTCTTGCAGGCAGCAATGCCTATAAAATATGCACAACTTTGTCCCCACCCCCATGAGGAGGGGAGAAAACCACTTTGCTAGCTCTATGTTTGGTGCTTTGGAAAGGTCTGAGCACAGGGCTAGCAATGCCCCAAGTGCAGCAATTTCCAAGAACCTGATTGCCAGCAGGGTGTTGTGACTTGGGAACCCTCTGAAGGGGTTTTTGATAAGTGGGTTGGATAATGATGTCATGTGATTGGCAAGTGGTTGCCCCCAGTCATCTGTCAAATTTGGCCTGTGAGGCCAGTCCTGATGACTCATGAAGGCACCCTGAACTTCTAAATTTGCCACTACACTACTGGTGGTGGGACAGACCTCTAGAGCCAACCTCCCAATACTGATATTGTTCTGGTTACCTGGATGGGGTTGATGTTGGGTGACAGTGAGGCTGGGGCTGCACAGCTGCAGTGGGTAGGACCACTGGATGGGCAGCAGAGGTCCTGCTTGGAGCAGCCATGTGGCTCTGACTTTGCTGTTGTCTGCCTGATCCCTGTCCAGGTAAGTAGAAGAGACACTGGTGTTGAGAGGGCAGCTCCACCCCACCACGTGCCCCACCATGCTTCAAGCGGAGCCTGATCCAAAAAACACACACTTCAGAATTAAACTGTCTTAAGTTCAGGAATCTGTTTTAAGTAACAGAGCTGAACAGATGTTCTGGCCCTTCCATATAAAAATCTATTGCTTGTTACCCCTAGGCTTTCTTCATTCCAGCAGTATATAATTCTGGTGATAATTTTGTTACTGCTTTTGTTAAACTGAGCCTCAGAAATCCTTGATGATCTACAAATCAGCCAGTGATCTACCCATAGATCCCGATCTGCATTCTGTCTACTCCTGCATATGATGGCTCTATCACACCACCTTTCTTACACCACAATCCTGTACATGTTCACTCAGTCCAACTGAGTTCAATGAAATTTACATCCAGGTAAGTGGGTATAGGGTTGCAGCCTTGAAAGAGATTGCCTTTCTCAGCAAGTGTTAATGTTTAAACAAGGATATTCATGAAGTTAAAATGTTACTGAATGTCTGTGTTTCTCAATTTGTGTGTGGTATATTTTCTAATGTCTTTCCCCTCTTTTAAAAAACAAAATAAAAATAAAATTAAGCATTTAGGAAGTTTTCTTCCAGCTGAAGGTATCATTTAAGTTCTGAGAGAGAGAGAGAGAGAGAGAGAGAGAGAGAGAGAGAGAGAGAGAGAGAGGAGTAATAACTTGCCAATATTACGGCTGATTTCATTTTCAAATCAACATTATCACATCATTACAGATTTGTCAGTTTTATGGAACAATTATTCAGTTGGTTTATTTCAATTTCCAATTATTTCAGATTCCACAATTCACTAAGAACACATTCTCGTTAACTTTCTTTAATTGGATGTTTCTTTCATAATAATTTGTTTTAGTCATGAGGGAAAGGCACGTGGCCAGAAATGGTTAAAGTACAGTTCACAAATTTCATTGTGAATGACACTGCTCATTAATACCAGTAATCCCGGGGTGGGGGGAGTCTGATGGCTGGGATAAAACCCAAATATGTTAAAACAAGCTTGTGAAGGGATGGAAATGCTATGTTTTGTAGCCACATTGTGAAAATATAATTATTTTCTTTATTCCTACAATTCTTCTACCACTTAAACTCAACAGTGGTGTTGCTCTAAAGCACTTGAGGATCAATCTTGGTCGACTTCTAGAATGAAATAGCTTGTTTGGGTTTTAACAGCACAATCGTATATATATCTACTCAGAAGTGAGTCTCACTGAGTTCAGTGGGGTTTACAAATGTACTGAAGTACATTATCTTTTTTTTTAGTTTTTCCTTTTAGCTATTTTCACATTAACCACTAGGTGGCAATAGGTCTAACCTGAACACCAACAACCTTTTATTAAGAGATCAGCTTTTTAAATATTATAATTATTTAGAGCTAGGCTTGAGCCAACTACGTAATTAATTTCTCATTGCTGAAGTGCAGCACAGTCAGGACACTTTCTAGACTGATCAGCAGACAGCTCACAGTTCTTGATAGAATTGTCAATCTCACTACAAGAATTCAATGACTTACATGAGTCCCATTTATACCTGTTGGCCATGATCCACCACTAGTTGCACCTATTATTCATATCCTTGCTGAACTTCTGTATGTGGAATGGGGAGAGGGCATCTTATTGTCCTTTGGTCATACCCTGTTACAAAGAACCTAAGCGTACTCATTTGGGATTTCAGTTTGACTGGTTTGCTCTAGTGCTGTGCCAAATTCATGGTTGCATTCTGTGGGTCTGGGACTCTTCAAAATAAGAATATGGATGCAAACTAAACATAACAGGTATAGAGTTTTATCTTCTGGGTCCTCTGCATACCACCACAAGCAGACCCCTATTCTTCCTTCCAACTAGTCTGCCTTCCACAATCACAAGCACCCTCCCGTTTGCCTGGTATGAATGGATGTTCACAGTTTGATCCTTGATTTGGGAAAAGGTCCTTTTGCACAGGCTGAATTTGTCATAGGCCACTTCCAGATGATATGTTTATTGACCATTCATTCTGATTTGTTTGCGGGATTGTCATATGATGCTTCATCAAATGTTATTCCACGCTTTCCTATGCATCTTCCTGTCAGTTTTGTTATTGCAAAAGGGGGGGGGCAGAATGAGTTTGCTGTGCAAGAATGCCAAATCGGCTTTAACTGCGGAACCTGAATTTGCTGTTATGCGATTGAATCTAGGGATGGGCAAACCTGTCCGTTTTGATTTCTCTCCATTTCTCATTTTTAAGCTGATTTCTCCACATTTCCACATCAGTTTGCGATAAAAAAAAGGTCACAAAAATTCATCAGCATTTTAGTACAAATTCCTCCTAATGCACACTTTTCATAGGCAATTTTGCCTAATACACACATTTTTGCAAAACAATTTCCCCAAATGTTTTGAATATGGTTGTTTGGTCTTCTTTGCATGGCAGCCCCCATGTTGTCTAACGTTCTTTGTCAAAAGCTCAATGTTATATGTTATTTTCATCAATATATGCACTTTTATGTACACTGTAGTTACCTAGAACATGCATTTTTGTACCCATTACTTGACTGGAGAACTGCACCGAAAAATTCAGAGGAGTGCAAATTTTAAAGGATGGCTGCATTTTGGCAATATATTCTTTTGGAGAGTGTGAATTAGGTAGGTTTGCCTTTAAATGTGAACTAAATTGAATTTCTACTCCATCCCTAACTGAATCCCACCCAAAAATGTGGCAGTCTTGAAGTATCCATTGAAGCTCCCAGTTATCCTTTAAAAAAACAAAAAACAAAAATGCTATTTGTTTTGAATATGGTTGAATATGGCAGCCCCCATGTTGTCTAATGTTCTTTGTCAAAAGCTCAATGTCACACCAAACAGGTATTTTTGAAGTCTCCCCCTATCATGCCAGTGACCTCCTTCTGTGTATTTTAGACTTGGAAGAAACACATCATTGCATCAAATAGTTAAAGAAAAAGTTTTGCCACCTGCCTTTCCAACGTTCTTCTTGGGGAGTTTAGATTCTCTGAAGCTTTGTTGGAAGCTAGGACCACTTGGGAGATGGGAGAGGCTGGAACATGGCACACAAGCCATGTGGTGGATGTGTTTTTTTGTGTTTGTGGAGAATTTCGATTCAGTTTATATTTAAAAGTGAATATATCAAATTTGCACTTTCTGAAACAATATGAGAACTGAAACACAGCCATCCTTCAAAATTCATGCTTATGTGCACTTTGCAATGCAGTTCTCCAACCAATGTTTAGACAAATGCATATTTTTGGGGGAAAGTGTGCATAAAAATGAAGTTATTAGTGAAAATAATATACAAAATCATCATATTAGGAGAAATTGCTTGCAAAATGTGTATGTTATTCAAAATTGCATCCAAATATGTGTTCATTAGGAGAAATTTGCACTAAAATGCTGAAAAAAGTCCACGAGGATTTAAAAAACAAAATAAAAAAATTGCTGCATAAATGCAGAGAACTAAATTCAAGATGGGAAAAATGGGAAACTGAGAGAACCAAAACTGATAGATTCTTCCATCCCCAGTTGGTATGGAGTTGTGGTGAGGTGCACAGATGTATGGAGAGAGCAAGCAATGCACAAGTGAGGATCAATGACCACTGAAGGGAGGAGAAATCTTACTCCTTTTTGTGAATGTGAATACATTTTTAAAAGGGTGAGCTATTCCACTGAGTTCTAGTTTGCATTTATTCAATGGAAGGCAATAATAGAAATGTGGGTGGAGGGAGAATAACTTCTATCTGCACTGTCTCCATGATGTTGTTGGTGCCACCTCTGGTTGCTGTTGATTTGGTGCTGACCTGAGACAGGGCCTCCTTGGTGGCAGTTCTTCATTCCTGGAATGTCTGCTCTCTCTCTCTCTCTCTCATTATTAACACTCAGGAGGGCTTTTAAAACATTTGTTGAATGATGAAAGTTACTGTCCCTGGCAACCTTGACATTGTTAGCTGTGAGGATACCAGCTGTTTTAAAATATTTATGTGTTTTTAATGTTCTTTAATGTTTTTATCTTATTTTTCATGGTATTGTTTTGCTGCTTTGTTGTTTGCTCCCCTGGGCTCCCATCTGAGGAAGGGCGAGATAGAAATTTAATAAATAGTAGTTTACTGTGTTTCAAACCAAATCCAAGTCAAAGGCTAATATTTGTGTTGTCTGAGAGATCAACATGAAGATGTCAGAAGTAATGGCTGACAATGTTGCACTCAATGCCAACAGACAAATTGTGATGCCATTTCACACATCTAAGATAGTTTTCATGAAATACTGAAGCAGCACCTCTGTATCACTACATAACTTGTGTATATGTGAAATATCACACACACAAACACCGTAGGAAACTATCATAAATGAGGCCCATGATTATGGTCTATCATTATCCCAACAAGGGTTTGTTTTTTATGATGTCAGTGTTTTGCTGCTGAAAATCAAAAAATACTGAACTCACAAAATGAAGGCTTCCTTCCCTTTCTCACCCCTCTATTTTCCTCCCATTTCTCCCCCTCCCCCAACATGCATTTTCTGGAGGAACAAAAATAAGAACCAATCAGGAACTAAGAGGATGCTGCTCATTTTGGGAAAGTCTGAGTGCCTCCAAATGGAAGTGGAGAGACCTACCTAACTGCATTAGGGAAAGCATTTTGGTAACCAAGTACCACCTACTGTGCTTATTACATAGACTACAAATAGGGGAGATACTTTGGGATGATTATAGAAGAACTCTCTGACTTGTATAACTCTTTTGTACTAGCACATCTGGAGGGGGGAGAAAAAACCTCTTTCTCTGATATATGAACTCTTTGTGAGTTGCTAGCCATCACCAGAAACCCTTTTAGAGCTATCTGGTTTCTTTATCCCATTTTTCTTTAGAGGATAAACTAGCATTACGTGTAAAGCAAAAGTGACCATGTTACCTGTGTATTTACACTCACTATTGAAGTTGGGGGATATGTTAAAACTAAAAAAATTATATCACAAATAATTACCTGAACCTTCTCCATATACACACACCCCTGAAAGAGTGCAAGGTGTGTGTAGTTTGGGGCTAATTTGCCTTCACTTAAATTTTATACCAGAGCAAGCCACTTCAATCCTCCACTCCAGATTCTATTTTCAAGTGCTAACAACAAACAAAGATGCCAATATCCATTATGACTCTGCCCACACCTAGAATCTTGGGAAGGTGTGGGGAACCTTTGGCCCTCCAGATGTTGTTGAACTACAATGGTTCCTTCTCAAACTGGGCGGAAGTAACAAGTGGGGTACCACAGGGCTCGGTCCTGGGCCCAGTGCTCTTTAACATTTTTATTAAAGACTTGGATGAGGAGGTACAAAGCATGCTTATTAAATTTGCAGATGATGCAAAATTGGGGGGCACTGCTAATACCATGGAAGACAGAAACAAAATTCAAAGGGACCTTGATAGGCTGGAGCATTGGGCTGAAAACAACAAAATGAAATTCAACAGGGATAAATGCAAAGTTCTACACTTAGGAAAAATAAACCAAATGCACAGTTATAAGATGGGGATACTTGGCTTGGCAATGTAACATGTGAGAAGGATCTTGGAATTGTCGTTGATCACAAGCTGAATATGAGCCAACAGCGTGATGTGGCTGCAAAAAAGGCAAATGCTATATTAGGCTGCATTAACAGAAGTACAGTTTCCAAATTGCATGAAGTACTAGTCCCCCTCGATTCAGCACTGGTTAGGCCTCATCTTGAATACTGGATCCAGTTCTGGTCTCCACACTTCAAGAAGGATGCAGACAAACTGGAACAGGTTCAGAGGAGGGCAACAAGGATGATCAGGGGACTGGAAACAAAGCCCTATGAGGAGAGACTGAAAGAGCTGGGCATGTTTAGCTTGGAGAAGAGAAGACTGAGGGGAGATATGATAGCCCTCTTCAAGTACATGAAAGGTTGTCACATAGAGGAGGGCCGGGATCTCTTCTCGATCGTCCCAGAGTACAGGACACGGAATAATGGGCTCAAGTTGCAGGAAGCCAGATTTTGACTGGACATCAGGAAAAACCTCCTAACTGTTAGAGCCATATAACAATGGAACCAATTACCTAGAGAGGTAGTGGGCTGTCCAACACTGGAGGCATTCAAGAGGCAGCTGGACAGCCATCTGTCGGGAATGCTTTGATTTGGATTCCTGCATTGCGCAGGGGGTTGGACTTGATGGCCTTATAGGACCCTTCCCACTCTACTATTCTATGATTCTATGATTCTACATTGCCCATCATCCATAGTCAATGACCATGCCTGCTAGGGCTGATGAGAGCTGTAGTTCAGCCACATCTGGAGGTCCACACTTGATCTAGGGTCTCCTCCTTGAAGCAGTGGCTTCGTCCTTTCCTTCTGCAACATCAGAGCTCCTGAACTGATGGCCAGGATGGCATTTCATGTATTTTTTAATGAATATTTATAGGTATATTAATATTACCTATTGACATCAGGCAGGCACCTTCCCTGTACTCTCTTCAGCATCCACTTGAAACATTTTTGTTTAAGCAAGCTGATGCAGACATATAGAATGTTGATATGTATTTTAATCTCTCTTTAGCTTGCTGTTTATTTTTTTTTTTTTTTAAATTATGTACCTGTTATTAATGGTCTTTTATTGATAATTTTAATGTTTTATTCTTATTTTTATTTGTAAACCACTTAGAGGTTTTATTACAATCAAGTGGTATACACTTTTTGTTAAATAAATAAATAATAAATAAATATTAATAAAACTTCCAAAGCCATGTACAGAATTTATAAAACATACAAAAACATACCACATAGAAGCCCAATTACAAGGATGTAATATATGGTTTCAGAAGTGTGCTGTAACCAGAAAAATAAAGTAAAATATATAGCTGACATAAACAAAAACATCTTCAACGTGTGCCAAAACCTCAAGATCGTTGGCACATATCTAATATCACAAAGAAGATCATTCCACTAAGTGGGTGCCACTATGCTAAATGCCCTACACTGATCAAACAGAGCCAATCCGGCACTCCTGCTGGTGTGTTTGCACCCTGCTGATCTCCCTGCCACTTCACCCCTCTCCTTCCCAGTAAGCAACATTGACCCACTTGCTAGGAAGTTAGCATAACAGTTTCACCCCATCTGGTGAGTTGCTTCTGCTCAACAGCATGTGGCACCTCAAGAGGGGAGAAAGCCCTGTGTTTTCCATGCAGTGTCATAGATATAGTGTCATTCTGAGGAATTGTGGGGGGAAATGGCAGCCACTACAAAAGTTGGCCCAAATGGATTTGCCACTTTTTCATGGGGTGGAAGCTGCTTTCTTCCCTTCACAATGCCCCATAATTATGCTGCATCTGGGCTATCATGGTGAAAATAAAATGTTGACTGCTGCAGTGCCAACACAAGAGCAGTGCCATTGCAGCAAAAAAAGAAATCAAAAGAAAGATGTGGCCATCACTACTGAAGGGGATCTCTCCCAAATCACTGAAATGAGTGGAACCAAATGTCACCTGTCCCCCATGTTGAAACTGAAAGTTCTAGAGATAAGCTGAAAAACACTCAGTAGAGTAGGATAAAACTACACATTATGCAGGCACCCTGTGTTTGGTTTCCCAAGCTTTTTCAAAAACTGAAATGGATCCTCATGGGGCTGATTACAGCAATAGTGCTTATTCCTAAGGATTAGCAAATTGATCTGCAACACTGCATGATTTATTATTTATTTATTTATTAGATTTATATCCCGCCCTTCCTCCCAGTAGGAGCCCAGATTACATGATCTGTGATTCAATATCTTGATTAGAGTTTCAAAATGCATAGTTCATCTTTCATATATGCAGTTGTGTTTTATTTTACAAAATGTTTAAACAATACAGAATTAAACAATCACCAAATGGACAGTTCAGTTTTAATTGCCTTATGCTAGTGCAGAATTCTGCTATTGTCTTTGTAACTTGCTGCTTTTCTTGCCTGAACGTATGTATTTTAACTGCAGTGCTTGAATTAAAATGTGTGAAGCGTTTGGAGGATGCCTTGCATCTGGGACTGTGAAATATAATGGAGTTTTATCAGTTGCATTTTATTCATTTATTGATCTATTTATGTTTTCATGTTTGATATGTATTTTAAAACTGTTGCACACTGCCTCAAAAACTTTCAGTGGAAAGAGATATGCAAATGTTCAAGTAAATAAATATAGCATAAGATTTCTTCTCTTGCACAATGCAAGAGCAAAACTCTCTTCCTCAAATTATCAATTAGGACCAAATTCAGTGTGACATGGGCAGGGCAATCCATTCTATAGGAAGCCAGTTAAATTGGGGCAAATTATGCTTGTATAATTTACCCGTTTCAAATTCCATTTAAGAGTGGGGCTAGTGCCAGATGAGCTAATCCAAGCATGGCAGAAGGAAAAGAAGCCTTTAAAATAAAGTCTGACTTACAACACCCTTTTTGCTAGTGCAACTTCTGCAGGGTTGCTGGGTGATGTGACTAAGCTGAATTCAGTTTGGAAAGTCTCTCTCTGTTCTATCTTGCCCCCACCACACCCACACACCCCTCCTCCAGAACACTCCTTGCTGATTGATAGGCCGGGACCTTGTACTGTTCTTGAGGCCTGCTACAAAAAAAATATTTAGGCAATGAATATTCGATACCATTGTATATAAACCGGTTAGAGCGAGAGCTTTTGTTATTAAGTGGCATATAAATCTTGCTAAATAAGTAAATACTTCTAGTCAGTATGCTGAGGACTACAACCAGTCATGCACTTCAAAATGTGGAAATATCAGCTGGCCTGAAGTTTTAGTTGCATCTCTTCAGTTCTGTTGCTCAAGCAGGGAGATCTTTTTCTTCATAAGATCCCCCCCCTTTTTTCTATTTCATTTCATCTTGTTGCTGGTGAGCATATGAAGTCCATTAATTCTTTTATGGCATTGGTACCCCCTCACACACACTCCATATCACAAGTTATCTGGGCAGCTTACAATAAATATGAAAAACAATTTAAATACAAAATAAGACATAAACCATAAAATGAAAAGCATGTACATACAACAACACCAAGCTGCTTCATACGGAATCAGAGCATTAGTCTGCTGAACATAGAGAACGGCCTTACAGTGAGTCAGACCATTGGTCCATCTAGCTCACTGTCGTCTCCACTGACTGGAAATGGCTCTCCAGGGTGTCAGACAGGAGACATTTCCAGCCCAATCTGGTGATGCTGGAGACTGAACCCGGGACCTTCTGCATGTAAAGCAGATGCTCTATTACAAAGCTACAACCCTTCCTCTCTGAGGTCTCAGCCAAGGACAAGGTTCTTTCCCAACACCTTCTGCCATTTTTTAAATTGGAGATGCAGGGGAGTAAAGTTATCACTGTCTGCATATAAAGCACATGCTCTACCACTAAACTCTGAACCTCTCCTTGGCTAACTTTACTTTATTCCACATTCTGAACAGCTACATTTCCTAGCTGGCAACTCCCTTTTCCTCCTCCTTTTCCTAGTCCACCTAATATTCTTCACTTCCTAAATCACAGCTTTCTCCTCTTAAATTGACAGATACAGCTTTTAGGTGGCTAACCTGTGCCCTTCCAAGCTCCCATCAGTCTCATCCAGCATGGCCAGCAACATCTGGTGGGCCACCCCTTATCTGGAGCAAGGGTTACCAAACTGTGGTCCATGGACCACCAGTGGTCTGTGAGCTTCATTCAGGTCATCCATGGCATGGCTGTACATTTGTAGTTGAAGATGGGAGACAGCACATGCACTGCATTAAACATATTGATTTTCAATATTTTAAAATCAAAATATTTTATTGCTTCTTTTATTTGTTGTTGCATTGTATTATAATTTGAATTCTATGGAATTACAATTGCTACAACAGGCAGAAAAATCATTAATTGGTCTGCTCCCAGATGACACACAGAACATGAGGGCTGTGAGTGCACTTCACATGAGCAATTCAACAGAAAAAAAATTGTGAAAGGTTTCATTATACCCTTTCACAACTGTTTTGGAGAAAGTTTATACAAACCTTTATTAATGAGTGGGGGGTCGGGAGAATTACCACTGATATGGGGACTGCCTTCAAGTCAATCCTGACATATGGCTACCCTATGAATAGGGTTTTCATGGTAAGCGGTAGTCAGAGGGGGTTTACCATTGCCTCCCTCTGAGGCTAGTCCTCCCCAGCTGGCTAGGGCTTGCTCACCTTGCCACAGCTGCACAAGCCAGCCCCTTCCTTGTCCGCAACTGCCAGCTGGGGGTAACTGGGCTCCTTGGGACTATGCAGCTTGCCCACTGCTGCACAGGTGGCGGGGCACGTAACCCCTGAGCCACTCACTGTGGGGGTGATCTTTAGCTGGCCCTTTTCACCCAGAAGATACAAGTAGGGATTTGAACTCACAGACTCTGGACTTCCAGCCAGGCTCTCCTCCCCACTGTGCTATATAAGGGGTGCATTACATGTTCATCATTGTATGGGATTCCAGTGAAAAACTGAATAAAGCTTTATCAGAACAGTAGAATTGAATTCATATTCCTAAAGATTTTGAAAAAAGCATATAGCTAGATAAAATCTTATAAACTAGCTTTTATTTAGCCAAATCTTATTTACAGTAAATACAACATTTTCTCCAAAAGCCACAGAGTTTGGGCAGCATTTCCTTCAGGCTTAAACAGTTAATGATGGTGGTGTGTGAAAAAGATTGCTAAAAGTAATTGTTTAGGTTTGCCAAGATTGCCGTTAAGGAAAACAAGAAAAATATTTTTTCTTGGATTCCTCTCCCCCTCCCACACACACTTGCTGCTCTCTCAGATAATGTTTTTCCCCTAATAATTCCTCATTTGGATGCAAAATATGGTTGCCTATTTTCTATGGTCAGTGGACACTTTGTTTTAATTACTTCAAAGGTAAATGCATTTTGAAGGTGTTTGGCTCCAATTTCAAGCAAGGAAGAACAAATTAATATAATGATCACATAATGACATAGCAAAATCTGCAGATATGAGCAGCATGCCATTAAAAAAGGCTGACACGCATGCTGTTGGCTTTGCCATATCTCTCAGCCTTTATGAAAGACACAAACTAACTCATTCAATATAGTTCTGCTTTATTTCTCAGCAGTTATGAGGTATCACCAGGCATCTATCAACCCTGCACTTGCCTGAGGTTTCTTATAATCTTTATCATTAAAATAAGCCTCGTACCCAGTGATGCTCAGGAATTCTAAGACACCAAAAATCTGTGCAGTTTTGAAATCAGTGATTAAAATCACTGCAGTTTTGAAAGGTTCGGTCTGCCATTTTGATCTATAATGGCATCCAGTTGAGCCAAACAGAGAGGAAAAACTGTTCCTCAATCTCAGGAATCGTCATGCAAAATTTATGAGATCTTAAACAGTGTCCATATGGACAGAGAACAGATGGAGACACAAACAACTTTCCAAAATATAGATATAGGTGGTGATGATAATTATGATCATCAGATAATTTATAGATAATGCATCATTAGTCTGTTTCTGGTTTCACAATGGAAAATCTAGGGCCCAAATTGATAGACAACCGCATGATAAGAAACAGAAAGAGGGACAAAAATGGTGAATGCAGTCAATGGCAAAGTGGGTGGCTCAGCCACATTTCTAAACAAGATCCTCACACAATCATGAGACAAAAAACAGTGTAGCTTGAGGCTGTAAATGTGATGTACTATTAAAACCTACCCTACCATGCAGTTTTACATCCTGTTTCTTACTCGACTCTAGCCCCTTTCTTGTACTGACACTATGAGGAAACGTCATGTGCAAGGGGGCTATAGGCACATTCACAAACTAGATAAACTGGGAACAAAAACCCTTGGTTTGAAGGGCTGTTTGCTCCAAATCTGGTTTAAATATAAAGAACCATAAGAAGGGAGAACACAAAGGGCCTTGAAGGTGCCCATCAACAGTTAGCCCTGGGAAAGCAGATCCAGCAAGCACCAGGCCATTTGGTCACAGGCACCCCGATTATAATGAGATATAACATATTACTTTTCATATTATAATATTTTTTCTAAATTTGCATCTGCACACATAAATTTGCACATGCAAATTTTGTGCAAATATGTGCCTTATTTTCTCCTCTTCTTTGGTGTCCCCTGAAATATAGACTCTGGTGTTTCTCCATTTTATTCAAAAATACTTTTAACCCCATTGAATGGCCATTTAAATTGTAAAAAGGGGTGTTTTTATTTATTACATTTATACCTCACTTTTTTTTCATGATAGAAACCCCAGATGGCTTACATATGCTCCCCAGGTGGTCTCCCATCCAAGCACTGACCACACCTGACGGTGGCCTTATGTACCTTCAGACCATAGCCCACAGTTTTTGAACTGCACATGTTCACTGAGTTTCTTTGTTTAGAGGGATTATTCTTTTCTTCATTACACACTTTTTGCTGTGAACTTTCAGGCCCTTGCAAGAAACATTTGGAGGTTAATTTTAACCCCAAACAGCTTGGCTCTAGCATGGTAAATAATATTTGGAAATTAAAAGGGGCATTATGCTTTTTTATGTTGCTGTCTTAGGATGCAATCCAATGCACACTTACCTGGGAATAAGTCCCATTGTACCCAATGTAGTTTACTTCTGAGTAGACATGTATTGCATTGCAGCCTTAGTGGTTTGTTCCCCCCCAAAAAATATTGCAGGAGTTCTTTTTTCTATCCTTTTTGTTCCTTGCTTGGGACAGTGAAAGGGCTGTGTCTTTACATCTCCAGTTGAGAAGAGATGAACAGAGAATTATTTCCATCTTAACAAAGATTTGAAAGACATATTGTTGCTGGTATCCCAAGAAAAGTAGAATAATACTTTGTACAGTATTACTGCTTTGGGGTATACCTGCAATTGATTTTAACCTCAAGAGAATGCTATATTAAAATACATGTGCATATTTGTTTTTCATTGCATAATTTATTTATTTTACTGGGTTTCTTAACCACCCTTCACCATAAGGTCCTAGGGCGATATAAAAACCCAATATTAAAATCATTTTAAAATAATTTATAATCAGAAGAATAAGGTGGGCCCTTTATCTATCTATCTATCTGTCTGTCTGTCTAGTGTCAAAGGCCAGGGTAAGAGCTGTTATGTATTTATTATCAGACAAATAACTTTTCACAATACTTTTAGTTACATTCCAGTACTGTGTGCATTTTTACAACTTTGTTTTGAGAAAGATAAAAAGAAATGAAAAGAAGAAAAAACTGCAACTCTATTACTTATGGTAGCCTTGTTAAACTTTTCAAGCATTAACATAGTGTAGGCCAGGGTACAGAGGTACATCACCAGTAGAGATGGGGTTCGCTGCATGGTGCCAATCCGCATGCAGTTCGACAGTCCATTGTTTCTTTACTGGTCCATTGCGATAATAACAAAAAAAAATGTAATATATAATGGGCAAATGGAAATACATCTTATTTATGAAAAAATATGTAAAATAGGGGGAGGAAAAACATCTTGCTGATTGTAGTCGCGGCCGCAAAATCCATGCCAATTACAGTCGCAGCTTGCCGCAAGAGATCAGTGCAACTCCAAAGGGACAGCGAACTAGCAAATTCAGTCGGGATCCGATACCAGGTTGGATTTTGTCGGATATTCTCCACCATCCCTAATCATCAGCATATGATGAAAGTTATACAATGAAGGTGCCAGATGCACCTCTCTGGCAAAAGAATTCCACAGCTTAGGGGCTGCCCACAGAGAATGCTGTCTCCCAGGCTGCCACCCCCTGAACTTCCTTCTATCTTGGATCATGTCAGAAAGAAAGAAAGAAAGAAAATAACATATGAAAAAAGAACAATTCAGCAAATGGATTTTAATTGAATTAAGCAGCAAATGAATATTAGCCCCTAGATAATTCAGATGATTTTGTCAAGCCAGAAAACAAATAAAAATGTGTAGTGACAGACAGAAGCCCTTGTTCTCACCCCCTCCAAGTTCCTTCTAGCAAATGTCTCTCTGTCCAATAGGTAAGAGTAACTGAAGCAATTTAAATATGCTCCTATCACAGGAACACATGCCCGAGCTATGTTGGCCTCTTTGTTGAAACCCGTTCTTTTGGAAAATCGTTTTCTTTACCCATTGGACAGCAAGAATGCATTGTCAAGAAATTTTATAGCAATAATTATAAAAGATGTCCATTTGAACCCATTGAGGTCTCACTGATTTTATCACACCCAGCAGACCTCCCTGCAGGAGGACACTATATTTATGTTAGCAATATATGCGAGAATTGAGATCATAAAATTAAATGACCACATAGAACTGTCATTTATGTGATGAGCGCCTACAGATGTGGAGGCCGGTTTATTTTGCAGCCTCGTGTATACTAAATGGTCCACTCTCTGAGAATGTTCTTAATCACGCATTTCTTCACTGTTTCTGCAATATTACACTTGAAGGACTGGTAAGCAGTTTGCTGCAAAGTGGTAAATGGGCAACTGCCTGACGGAAGAGCTCACTAAAATAGAAGTACAGTACATCTTGTATGCAATTGTTTTATGAGAAACATTATGGTTACTAGAATAACATTTCACCATTACCAACTGCTGAGAGAAAAGTCATTAAGATATTTGGCAAGCCAGGGTAATTTTTCAACAGAGCTGTAGTACAAGACCTTAGAATAGCTTCTGGAAGGGGGGAAAAATAAGAAGAAAAAAGTCTAGCTGTCGCAAGGAAACAACTGAAGCCCTTCTGTGTCATTTTATTCACAGGGGTTTATTTTCACATTCCAATGAGAGGAAGTTATTGCTTCTGGAGAGTGAACAATTGAGCCTTAACCCTTATTATAACAGTGCAATTTCTCTGCTACTACAATAAATCTTATGGCAGTCTTTCCATTAACAATTGTGCTTTTCTAAAGCACTTTTATAGTCAATAGTGTCACTCAGACACTTTTATACCAGATTTCTAAATGGCAGATTTAAAACAAAAAGGAATTAAAAAACTGCATTTAAGTACACTTTAGAGAAGGCAAGTGAACCAAAAATAATAATCCAAGTAAGCACTTGGAAGCCATTTGTTTTTCATTTGTTGATTCTGGGAAAACAGACAGGGAGATAAAGAGTTGAAGGTGGGGGGAATTATAATGTTTGCTTCAACTCTTCTTCAACAAAACAACAGGACAAGTTCCTGATGCATTTCTTACATGTGTGACAATTTGCCCTATAATCCTAGTATTATTTAATCTCCCATTAACATATTAGAATTTAAACCAGACCTGTCAGCAGATGACATGCAGCTCCTGCTGCTCTCAAATAAATAGGATATTTTTCCCCTTCATAGGATTGTGCTCTAATGAAGTGACAAGGCATCGTGGCTTCAAGGTACAAGCAGCACTCTATTGAAAACATCACTTACCCAAATCCATTTCTCTGTAACAAGTACAGTAATGACCTATTACAGTAATATCATGAGGTAACAAAACGTAGAATAATGAGGCCCAATGCAACCTAACTCTTCCTGTTGTCAATGTTGCCAGAAGCAACAATGACTTCTGGTTAACATTGTATGACAGAAGATCTCACGGAGGCTTTACAAATGATGCATTCCAGCACTAAAGAAGATGCTTTTTCATTCCCGTTTCTTATGGCAGGTAAAAAAGAAAAAGGAACTGTTTCAAGTCTCAATGTACAGATGCTATTAATCCAATACAAACTGAGGAAAATTCTTTTGTTTTTCCATCTCATTTGAGCCCATCTTCACTATACATTTTAAGCAGTATTCATGCCACTTTAAACCATCATGGCTTCTTCTAAAGAATCATGGGAACTACAGATTGTAAAGGGTGCTGAAACTTGTTAGGAGACTGCTGTTCCGTCACAGAGCTACAGGTTCTAGAGTGATTTAACAGTCAGTCCCTCTTCCCAGGGAAACAGTTTTCCCTAATATAAAGCATGTTGTATATTATTTTCACTAATATGTTTAATGCGCACTTTACTCTATGCATTTCTGTACACATTCCTTGACTGGAGAACTACACTACAAAATTTGGAGAAGTGCAAGTTTTGAAGGAGGGCTGTGTTTCAGTTTGTGTATGTTTCAAAAAGTGTGAATTAGGTCAGTTCATTTTTAAACATGAACTGAATCAAATTTATCCCCCATCTCTAGTTTCAGATGGAAAAAGGGCACAATATAAATATAAAAATAAATTTACATCTATGGAAAGACATCTTATTGATTCTTTTGAAGTTGAATGAAAATGAGTTTCTCATTGACCATGATTTTTCCTAGTTTGTCCCCCTTCTTATAGACAAGTTAATCCCTAACACAACCACAAGGTTTGGTTTGGAAAGTAAATATATAAATATGCTCAGTGGGCCAAGCTAGATGACATTGCAAAAAAGCTGTGGCAGAATCTCCAGCTGTTTTGTAAAAGTTTCAGTGCTTTTACACTTTTTTTCAGTTCAACCACAACTCAAGGGAGGGCGATCCAATCGGCCCTATGGTATGAGGGGAGAGTGCCTGTTTCCTAATGAAAATTGCTGTGATGCTATTTTCCCTGTCCAGCAAAATAATATTAGAACCTGGGTTCATCTGGTAAAGGTGAATGGTGGGACATTCAGGAGAGTGCACAGTTAAACTATAAAGAATATTGTTAAAGACTAACAAACATTTTATGGCAGAAGCTTTTGTGGACTAGAATCCACTTTATCAGGTGCTTCTAATAAAATGGACTCTAGTTATGAAAGCTTGTCATGAAATTCTACCCAGGCATGTAATTTTAGCATGCAATTTTGACATGTGATTTTAGTAGGGATATCTATGTTTAAACTATGTATTTAATTTTATATTTTAAATTTTTAATGTACAAATTGTTTTTAATGTTTGGGTTTTATTGGTATTTTAATGAATATTCTAGACTGCCTATTGTAAACCTAGAAGTCTTTTGTTCTAGTAAGCGGTATACACATTTTCTGAAATAAACAAAAAATGAATTAATAACTTTCCTAGTGTTTAAGGAGCCACAAGACTTTTGTTGCTTTCATGGCAACACTGACTATCACAGGTTCACAGCTACCTCTGTGGAAATAGCTAAACTATAACATTTGCTACCAGACATAGCTTTAAAAGATTAGCCAAATTTGTGGAGGATAAGGCCCCTGAGGAAGGGACCATAGCTCAGTGGATGAGCATCTGCTTTGCGTGCAGAAGGTCCCAGGTTCAGTCTCTGGTATCTCCTGTAGGGATGGGTTCATCCTAGGTCTGAAACCCTGGAGATCCACTGCCAGTCAGTGTAGACATTACTAAGTAGATGGGCCAATGGTCTGACTAAGTATGAGGCAGCTTCCTATGTAAGGCTATCAGTGGCTACTAGTCAAGATGATGGCTATATGTTATTTCTTTGTGCAGTTTCAGAGGCAGCATGCCTGTGAAAACCAATTGCTGGGAAACAATAGTGGAAGAGACTTATTGGCCTGATGCCCCTGGGAAGCCCGCAAACAGGACATCAGACTGGTCATTGTGCAGATAGGAGTGGCTTGGCCATTGGACAGAACTACAGCACTAGCCTCCCAGCAGCAGAGTCACTGGAACTTACTGGGAGGGGAGGCAGCGGTTATGTTGGGACTGCATGGACACACCAGCAGAGCCACTCATGCTGTGGGAAAGATGTTGCTGGACTAGATAAGCCATTAGTCTGATCCAGCAGCTCTCTTCTAGCCTTCTAAAATGAGGGGCATCCGTGCAGTGGATTGTGCCCAACAGAAAACAATACTGTTATGAGCATGGGGGTTGGAATGGATGATCCCTGTGGGTCCCCTTCCAGCCTCTGATTTGGAATCCTGTGCCTTGGGGGTGGCTCTGCTGGCCAGATAAATTTCTTTTGTTAAGCTAATAGCATAGCCAGGTTGCTAATGGGTCTTTCAGGTGTCCAGCAACTGGTGAATGAGCCAGGAAGATCCTTTTGTCATTTTAAACTCTGCAGGAGAGCCTCCCCCTCCCTTCTGGCAGCTAGCAGAAGTTTGTGCTTGGAGTGTGTGTAGAGAATTTTCTAGAGAAAGACTGGGAACTGGAGACAGGTAGAGAAACTATCTCTCTGCACCATGGCTTTAGGATGCTCCTGCAACCCAGATGGAAAAGCTGGACATTGGACTGCTGATGCCTTGAACCCTTCCATCCTAAGCTCAGGTTGGAATGTGTGTAAATAAATAAACTATATTTCATAAAGACACCACAGTCTCCACTGACCTTCTTTCCAAAGGAAACCAAACCCTGGATGAGTGCAGGGACCCCTGAGATCTCACCGCTAGGAGACTGGGGAGGCGTGCAACAATACACTGAAAGCTAAAACATGGTTCCCAGGTGTTTGTAGGATTATACCATATATTTCAAGCAACTTTAAAGCATATGGCTTCCCCCCAAAAATCCTGGGAACTGTGGTTTACCCCTCCCAGCACCCCTAACAAACTCAAATTCCCAGGATTCTTTGAGGGGAGCTACATGCATTAAATGTATGATGTGGTAAGGTCCACTGAATTCAACAAGACAAGTGATGTGATTAAAGTAAAACTTGGAAATGTGGGTGCAATGTGGCTCTTAATTATATTCATTTTTAAAGTTCATAGGGCAACTGACTAGTACTATCTAGTCTAGTGAGCCATTGATTTTAATGGGCATGGAATACGTTATGATGTTCACTAGAGCAGAAATAAATTGTGCCTGACAAATTCATGAATGAAATATACAATGCAACAGAGAAATGTTCACATTTTAATTTGTACTACTTGTGTATTCTGTCAGCTGTTTGCTTGCTTTCATTTGATGTAAATGGTGGGGGAGAAATCATAAATCTAGAGGACTGGGAACATGCACACTTCCCATTATTTTCTATAAAAGAGAACTGCTGATAATATAGTATGCAAAATATTTATGAACATACAAACACTTGCATGTCATAGAAGAGAAATTTAAGCTCGTTTCATGAGAGATCTGAATTGTTGCCAAAAGCTCTAGAATCAGTGTGGTATAGTGAATAGAGTGTCAGACTAGGACAGTGGAGACTTGGGTCCAAATCTCCACTCAGGCCTGAGTCTCACTGGTTGATCTTGGGACGGTCACTATCTCTCAGCCTAACCTACCTCACAGGATTGTTGTAAGGACAAACATGCAGGGCTTTGTGCTGCCTTGAGCTCTTTGGGAGGAAAGTAGAGATAAAAATAAAATAAATAATAGACCCATGTGCAGGGGCTGCCTGTTACTCTCTAGTAGTCAGGGAGTGCTCTATGTGTGCAATGCTGATTCCTGCCATAGAAGAAACAGAGGTAATACTTGTTTGCTCACAGGAGCCCTGCAGAAGCTTTGAATCATGGTCTTTGTGTCCATCTCCCAGCTATCCGTTCAAAAATGTGTGCATATAATAGGCATGCCCATCATGTGATGAGGGAGAGAGGGGCTACTACATTACTGGCTGTAGCTCACTGGCAGAGCATCTACCTTGCATGCAGAAGATCCCAAGCTCAATCCCTGGCATCTTCAGGTAGGGCTGGGAAAGAACCCTGCCTGAAAGCCTGGAGAGCCACTGCCAGTCAGTGTGGTTAATACTGAGCTCGATGGACCAATGGTCTGACTCAATATAAGGAAGCTTTCCAAGTCCCTATGCTCCAGGGCAAAGGTGCTCCCTACGAGAATTAGAATCCCTCAGGCTCAGAGTTCTAAATCATGCAGGGAGCCGACAGGCTTCCTGCTGCAGGTATTTGCCCTCTAACATGTAGAAGGCAGTAGAGATGGGTACATTAGTGACGGAGCAAAGCTAGCTTACTCATCCCCACTCTCTTACACACAGAATACTAATTGTGTGAAGGAAACGAAGGCCAGGATAGAGCTGTAGTGAATCACATGTCAGCAAATAAAGAACATGAAATGGAAAATTCCCAAAAACTGAAATGACAGATATATCTGTGGATTTTGGATGCACAGTCAACTAGACACCAAAGTTATCCTAACAAACTCAAATGTTCAAAATGCAAATGCAGTGTTTTCTGCAACTATCCAGATAATCTCTAATATTTAGACACAAATAGACAATTCAGCTTTAACAGTGAACTGCTGCCATGATTTAGCACTAAACAGCAACAGTTATGAGAGAATTTAGCAAAATAAACATGGCAGTAAAAATGAAGAGCTCCCATAATTTGCAGGGTAAACAGAATTACTTTTTTTAAAAAAAAAACATTCAAAGTGCTCAGCTTGCAAAAACATTGGAAAGCTAAATTAAAACCAGCAAAGAGAGGAAAGCACACAAAAAATTAAGCAATAAAACTAGTGTGAGTCAAAACATGAAATATTAATTGATTAGTGCCTGCAAGATTGTTTTATAAATATTTTATCCTGCTGTCCACAGCATCCCTTTGGACCAGTCTCTAATTCCCTACATCCTAATGCAAAATGCTGATGAAACTCAGGCTCTTTTGAAGAAGGGGAGGGAATGACAGGGAGGGTAGAGGTAAGGAGTACTGCAGAAGAGGTGACCCAAAATAGATGTGGATCAAGTATACTCCTACCCAGGAAGTAAGAGACCACTCCGTCCTCGCACAACTAGTGATGCCATCAGAGCAGGACTTTGGGGCAGAGGTCCAGAGCTGGCTTACCACATTTTGGAGCAAGTGATATAATGTACATCTAAACAGGGGTAACATCATTAAGTCCAGAATCTAAAATTATCTCATTGCACTATTGTACATAATCCAGACAACTAACATGCAAACCAAACATCTCCCGCTACAGGCCAGACAAGTATAAGCTTTTTCTTCCCCTATCGCCCCCTTTCCATCCAGATATTCCTCCTCCCTCTACCCCCCTCTTCCCCTCAAAAAGAATGAGACATGGATAGGCAAACTATCCAACTGTAAGCATACTGTCCAAACTAAGCCTGGAGAGTCAGAGGATATGACTCTAAATGTGCTTTTACGTTACGGAACATGCACGTTGTTGTTTTAAAATGCATATATTATTAACACCTGCTCTTGATGTCCTTGGTCACTATGATGATTTTTAACTGATTTTATTGAGGATTGTTTTCATTGTATATTGTTATGTTTTATTATTATGTGAATCACTTTGGTATGGAGAAAACTAAGCCAGAGCCTTTAGCCTCTGACCTCAACCTATTTCTTGTTCTTTTGAAGACACACAGCCACATATGGGATAGAAGTGAGGTTAGGTTCTTAGTCACTAAAGCCCTTCAGTAGTATCAGTCCGGAAGTATTCTGCTTAATTTACATCAAACGTATTCAAGACAGATATTGTGGTAGCAAATAAACTTTGACCCTTCGTCTTGCAATAGCTCTTTTGATGTCAGCAGCACCTTTCTTGTGATGGAGAGCGACAAAACCTATTTTTGTACTGTCTCCATGAAGCTTCTTTTTTCATAGGATTATGAGACTTAGAGAGGAAAGTGGGCCTGTTCACTCCAGTCTTTCAAGAACAAAAATGAGAACTTTTAGAAGAAGTTGCTTACCTGTCATCAATACCACCTGTTCTTTAAAACACAACTTGGCTCCTCTTGTACTTCAAATAAAACGTACAGCTAATCACCGCCTCATTTTGCCAGGGGCATTCCTAACTTTGCTGACTTTCCCGAGCTATAATCCCAACTCTTAGCAGTTCTGATTTCTCACCCTTCCTCCCGAACCATTGAACTATACAATTTCATCTTATAGTGATACAAAAAGCTGTTATTGATGATCACACCTCCTGCTTTATGTAACATCTTGCCTGTGAAGAGTTCTGGAAAAACTCCAAAGATTACCAGTATTTTGGACATTTACTAGTTAGTCCTAATAAATGTATTGTCCAAGTGAGGATTTTGGAGTAATTTTGTTACGAACATACACAGCTGCCTTTGCTTTTTATAATAAATTACTAAAGACTATCTATAGAGATTATAGCTTGTGAATTCAAGTTGGATTGCCTCAACAGGTGGATTGATATAAATCATCAAGAGAAACCTTGATTTAAATCAAATTTGCCACTGTAGTTCTTCATGAGTTTCTTAAACAATGGTGCAAATCTGATTACTAAAACATGTTAATAGGAGTGTCATTGCCTTTTAGCTCCTTCCTCCTTTTCAGTGTTGCCCCTTGTAGAACTCAACAGAAAGGAGAATGGGAACAAAACTAGAATGTGTTGGCTCTGCCAATCACTGTCTCTGGCTCTTTACCTACCTTGCCTTCCACCCTACCAGTACCAATGAGCACCAGCAGCCACAACTGATATTGCTGCATATACAAAAGTAGATCAAACATTTGAAAAGTGCTTTTCTTCTTATGATTGTCAATCCTGTTGAGAGTGAAATCAGGGATGATCAGGAATACACTGTGTAGCTTCATATAGGATGTCTACCCAAATGGAGAATGTGTGCATGTTATGTGCCTTCAAGTCGATTACGACTTATGGCAACCCTATGACTCAGCGACCTCCAGTAGCATCTGTTGTAAACCACCCGGTTCCGATCTTGTAAGTTCAGGTCTGTGGCTTCCTTTATGGAATCAATCCATCTCTTCTTTGGCCTTCCTCTTTTTCTACTCCCTTCTGTTTTTCCCAGCATTATTGGCTTTTCTTCAGAGGAAGGCAATGGTAAACCACCTCTGAATACCAGTTACTATGAAAACTCTATTCATAGGGTTGCCATAAGTCAGGATCGACATGAAGGCAGTCCATTGCCTTTTCTAGTGAATCATGGCTTCTCATTATGTATCCAAAGTATGATAACCTCAGTTTCATCATTTTAGCTTCTAGTGATAGTTCTGGTTTAATTTATTCTAACACCCAATTATTTGTCTTTTTCGCAGTCCATGGTATCCGCAAAGCTCTCCAACACCTCGTTTCAAATGAGTTGATTTTTCTCTTTCTGCTTTTTCCACTGTCCAACTTTCACATCCATACATAGAGATCGGGAATATCATGGTCTGAATGATCCTGACTTTAGTGTTCAGTGATGCATCTTTGCATTTGAGGACCTTTTCTAGTTCTCTCATAGCTACCCTCCCCAGTCCTAGCCTTCTTCTGATTTCTTAACTTTGTTGTTGTTATGTGCCTCCAAGTCGACTGCGACTTATGGTGACCCTATGAATCAGTGACCTCCAAGAGCATCTGTCACGAACCACCCTGTTTGATAACCCTTGACGAGTTCAGTGTCCTCATTGTCAACTTTAAAGTTACATAAATCTTCTGTTGTCATTACTTTAGTCTTCTTGATGTTCAGCTGTAGTCCTGTTTTTATGCTTTCCTCTTTAACTTTCATCAGCATTCATTTCAAATCATTACTAGTTTCTGCTAATAGTATGGTATCAACTGCATATCTAAGACTATTGATATTTCTCCCTCCAGTTTTCACACCTCCTTCATCTTGGTCCAATGTTGCTTTCCGTATGATATGTTCTGCATATAGATTAAACAAATAGGGTGATAAAATACATCCCCTTCCGAGGGGGAACCAATCGGTTTCTCCATATTCTGTCCTTAGAGTAGTCTCTTGTCCAGAGTGTAGGTTGAGCAAATGTGGAATAGTTAGCTCATAATACTTAATCTGCCATGTTAAAAGTCTCTGTAAAAGTAGATAATAGGTGAATTTCTCCTGTTGCGTGTATCCACTGTCTGTATGTCCTAAATTTTCTTAGTCTACGTGGTAGACTGCAAGGAGAAAAGGAACACTGTCATTACAAGTGATAACTCCCCTCCCAGGCATTGCCAATAAGGTTTAAGGAAAGGGCCATAGATCAGTGGTAGAGCTCCTGCTCTGCCCTGGCATCTCCAGAAACCAAGGAGAGCCACTGCCAGTCAGAGTAGACAATATTGCGCTATGTGGAATCATAGAATCATAGAGTTGGAAGGGGCCTTGTAGGCCATCGAGTCCAACCCCCTGCTCACAGCAGGAAATCCACAGCTAGAGCATCTCCCACAGATAGCTGTCCAGCCTCTGCTTGAAGACATCCAGCGAAGGGGATCCCACCACCTCCCTAGGCAGTCGGTTCCATTGCCGAACTGCCCTTACTGAGTTCCTTCTAATGTTCAATCTGAATCTACGCTCCTGCAACTTAAAACCATTAGACCTAGTCCTACCCTCTAGGGCAGCAGAGAACAAATCTGTACTACTCCAAATCTGGAGTAGTGGTTTGGCTTGGTATAAAGCAGCTTCCTGTGTTCCTAGGTGTTAAGGCATGGGGTAAGATTTAAACCGATCATGGTAATTAATCTATCATAAATCTGAATCATCTTGTGGATTTACTCCTTTTGCTCAGCTATTTATTAATGCACAAATGTGGTGGTTTTCAGAAAATAACTGCTTTCAGTGGAAATAAAGTATTTTTAAGGCTACAGTTCTATGCACACATATCAAGGAATATGCCCTGTTGAACACAATGGGGTTTACTTCTGAGTGAATATGTATAGGATTGCACTACATGATTAATAATCCACTAAAGTCCATTAATTAAAATGGGTAAATGGCAGGATAATAACACATTTGGTTGTACCCAATGCCAGCCCTTCTCAGGGTAGAACCATTGAAGTTAATGGCCATTAATTTAAGTTTATTGATTTCAAGGGGTTGTATTCAACTAAGTTCTACTCAGAGTAGACTCATTGAAATTAACAAACCTAAATTACTCATGTTTATAAACTTCAGTGGATCTACTCTGTGTGTAGAGCTAGCATTGGATACCATCCAGTGAGTGTATTCTGAGTATAACTCGGTTGGGTAAAACCTACTGATGTTATTTTAGAAACAAAATGAGGTAATTTGAGTCCCTCCAATCCAGGGAGAAATTGGATTGTGAAGAATTTTATAAGTATTGGTTTTGTTTTGTTTTCTTGCACCAATATTCAGTAAACAAAAATAAAAACATTGACTATCATCTTTTGAAACTTTGCAAAAATCTATAGGAACAATATGAGAAACATTTGAAATAGTAGGGGTGGGGGACTGGTACAATAAGGACCTTTTCAGCTATCTCAAATTATGGAAATTGATTAAACTGGTCTGCAGTGGGATTTAAAAAAATTTTTTTTAAAAAAACAAAGGCATCAAAGAGAACAATTTAAGTGAATTACACAGAAAGGCATCATGTTTAACTGAGCAAAGTATTAGACTTAAATTATTCATCTCTAGTGACCCCTGAAAAAAGGCTTATATTTGTGGCCTGCATATAAAAAGCTCAGAAATGCTAATCATTCCATCTGGAAATGAAAATCATAAACTGTTACATTAATGAATACTTCCAGTTAGCTCTCACATTCAGACATTGTTAGCAATTTTGTTTTGACAAAAAGCGATTACAATATTTATTGTTGCCTAAGCTTTTTTCTCTGCAGCGGGTTAAACAGGTTTTGAGTTTAATTTACAGATCTTTATTAAAACACAGTTAGTTACGTTAATTATATGATATTCCTCAGTAAAGGAATAAATCAGCAAAACCTTTGAAGTTTTTAATCTAAGAAGAAAACAATAGTTTGTTAGGCTGACCTGTAGAGCTCTTCAACGTTATGAATGAGTTGTGGTACACGTGTGTGTTTTCACTGTTTTAGATTAAAATGTTACAATTCAAACCATTCATGTGAATGGTTTCTAATCATAACATTAAAACATTAAACCCATTAATATTGCATTGATTTGACTTATATGCACACTGCTCTGGAACCAATGTTTATCCATGTATTGGATAAAAACAGTTTTGAAAATAAGTTCAGATTGACTTCCAGCTCAATAAAGAAAAAAGAAAAGCTAAACAAACATTTTTCACTTGAAGACATTTTACAGTGCAATCTTATGTATGTTCATCAGAAGTAAGTCCTACTGAGTTCAGTGAACTTACTCAGGTAAGTGTATACAGGACTGCAGCTTCTGTCCTTGTTCAGTATGGGTTATATTCAACTAAAGTTATACTCCTAACAGATCCATTGAAATTCATTGTCATGAAGTCCTCTCATTTCAGTGGCTCTGCTTTAAGCATAATACTGGGCCTGTTTACTCGGAAATGACTCTCACTGTTTTCTATTTGTTTTTTTCTCAGCATGTGTTTGTGGTGTTACATCTGTTTAGTGCTACAGTCAGTCAATGGGACAGCCTCAGCTTAAATTAAGACATTCCTGTTTAATTCCTTTTCATTTTAGTTCCCGTTTAGCTTTTTAGCTTTTTAAAAACATTTCAGTATATTGTTAATGCATCTTTAAGTGTTTTGTGGAGTGTTGGCCACCCTGGGCTCTTTGGAAGGAAGGAATAAAATGAATGAATAGTAATAATAATAACAATAATTCCTGCCCAACTGCAAGCAAGCATTTCTGGCTTGAGGCTTTGTGAGTAGCTGGTAGGTAACATACATGCCAAGTTACACTTGCTGAAATGTCAGTTGCCTCAAGACAGTCAAGTGTTTTGCAGGAAAGATTCGAGCACATACCAGAAATTTGGGTTTGTGCAATTAAAGTGGATTAAAGTGCTCTATTGCCTTAGCACAACAAAACTTTTTTATGCACTATTTGCAATTAAGAAAGTGACATGGAAATGCACTGAAAAGTATGGGATGAAAAAATGAATAATGGGAAGAGGTATAAACACTATGCAAGCAAACCAGGTTGAGCGCTCATTGTAGTATAACCTGTCCCCCCAATAAATTGTAATGAATGCTCAGTAAAGACCAGAAAGAGGTCATTTCCACACAATACATTTAAAGTACATTAATGCACATATAAAGCACATGGCTTCTCCCCAAGAATCCTGGGAACTGTACTTTGTTAAGGGTGCTGAGAACTGTGAGAGGTAAACTACTGTTCCCAGGATTGTTGGAGGAAAGCCATGTGCTTTAAATGCATGTTAATGTGCTTTAAATGTATGGGTGGATGTGATCGTAGTCTAACCTCTGTGTAAGCTTTGTGTAAGCAAATCTGGATGTATATTCAATAAAGAGGTTGCTTGGAGGAGCCCTTTATCTCTGACAGAGTAATTGAAGGTGCAGGATCCCTGACCTCTTTTTCACCTGGCTACAGTGTGGTGTAGTGGTTAAGGCAGCCTTTCCCAACCTGTGTGCCTCCAGATGTTGTTGGACCACAACCCCCATCACCCTCAGCCAGCATTGCCAATAGCTGAGGCTGATGGGAGTTGTGGTCCAACAACATCTGGAGGCACACCAGTTGGGAAAGGCTGGGTTAAGGTGTTGGACTATGACCTGGGAGACCAGAGTTCAAATCCCCACACAGCCATGAAGCTCACTGGGTGACTGCCCAGTCAATGTCCAGTCACTGCCTCTCAGCCTCAGAGGAAAGCAAAGGTAAACCACCTCTGAATCGAGCTTACCATGAAAACCCTATTCATAGGGTTGCCATAAGTCGGAATCGACTTGAAGGCAGTCCATTTCCATTTATACTAATTGGCACCTATTTCTATTTCCTTTCGTTTGGCTAGACTGTTCATACTGTTATAAATCATTTTTTAACTGGATGGAGAGACCATCCATCAGCACCATGTAAACTGCTGCGACTGGGAGTATATTTCAGCATCTTCAGGTTATGTTGGGGCATCTAGACTCAAGTTAAAACATGGGCATCAGTCTACAGAATTTGAATGCTAGAACTGCAATCTTAAACCCATGGGCAGAGCAACCCAAAAAGTGGGGCAGGGGAACTGAACCACCTTTCCCTATGCCCTGTCAGGATTTTCCAGGCAAGGTAAAAGCAGGGTGTGGGTTTTTTTTTCTTTTGCTTTCCTGTTCTGTTTTCTTTGCTTTCTTAAAAACTTTTCTTCCATTGGAATCATAGGATGGAAATAAATTGTGCTAGCTCCTGTGGATCCTCAGCCCCTCTCTGCATGCCCTTTTCATTGTCTCCAATACCAGAGAAATCCCTGCAGAGAAACCAGTGGAGACTGGTGGCTCTGATGTCAGTGGGACAGTGAATCCACTCTAGGTTTTAGCCTGAACTTTCAAGGAGCTGAGCACCTTGGACAACTCCTTGAAAGTTTGGACTAAAACCCAGAGCGGATTCACTGCCCCACTGACATCGGAGCCACCGCTGTGCAAAAAGTTCAGCCCCATGGAGGAGTATCGGATGTCTGATCTCTCTTTCCAAAAGTGGACCTGTCTCTGCTTCCTTCAGAGAGAGAGATCGAAATCTGATGGATCCCATGATCGCAGGGATGCCTTCACAGGAACCACAGGATCGCAGCCTTGGCCCTTTGCATCTAGAAGTTAAGTCCCGTTGAATACAGTGGAACTTACCTTTCAGTAGACATGCCTGGGATTGCACAGTGAGTCTCATTCCAGTTTACAGTCAGTGAAGAACAACTTCAGAACACACTGAATTTGAGACTCATATGCTTAACCGGGTTATGAATTTCAGTAGGGAATCTCAAGCTCCATATGAATTCAACCGTGGAGTTCATTGTGTTAGGATATGAAGGTGATTTTGGATTCTTATCAATGTGTTATACTAGGTGAAATGAATTTCCTTCTTCAGAGATGCTTCCTCTGTTGTATTATATGCTTTTGATTTGGCTTTGCATCTGTATGTGCTTGCCCCAGCTTCTGTCCCAGGAACTTCTCACATAAGCACTCTCTCCACCCAGTTATCTTGTGTGTAACCAGCACTCACGTTGCACACCAGCATGGCCTCTCCCTTTGAAGCCCTATTCCCAAACCATGTTAACCCTCAAAGTACCACACCATTCTCTCAATGGTGCTCACAAGCTCTCTCTCTCTCTTTGCTCTCTCTCTGAATCTGCCATCCTTCCTATGCCATTATCTGCAGGCTGTGTGATGGGTATGATGTGCTCTTTAGATACTTCCTCCAAACCTGAAGCAACCATACTGTTTCAAAAAGATCTCAGCTATAACATATACAATAACAGTCCGGCACAAGTATTGTTGCAGACATTTAGCTGCAAATGTCAAAGAAGTGCTAACATGCACATGTGGGAGGCCAGAGTGAGGGAAGCAAATGAAAAGCTTTTAAGTATCGCTGATTGAGAAACAGAGAAAAACATCATTTAAAGGCCTTTTAAATTGCCATTCTTTCCTTTTGATACTAAATTTCTCTTTGTTTTGTCGCGTGCAGCTGGTGGAATGATGACAAAGTGGCTCGCAATTATCTGGCTGACATTAGAATCCATCTGAAATGGACACTAAAGGAAGAAACCAGCATCCCCCATCTGTAATTCCAGCTTCGTTTGGCACTGAACCAACTTCACAAATATACATTCCTTCCCCCCCCCCCCAGTAAATCCCATGGCCAGTGAATGCTGCTATGGCAACAAAAGCATGGGAAGCTGGTGGGGGGAGTCTTGGCTATAAACAGAGTTTTAAAAAAAATCTGGAAAAATCATGATGTAGAATTGCATAATACTGCAAGGCTGATGACAACCTACAAGTTTACAGGAGATCATTTACCAAATACATATATATATGCATTTATCTATATTTACAGATCTATGCCATGGATTCGGGCTTCAAATGTGTCAGTTTCCTAATTGCCATGTTGGGGTTTTATGATCAATTATTGTATGGTTCGTTCGTGCAGGTACATTGCCACTGGTTGTATGAGGCTTCCTAAAAATAGACTTTCTGAAATAGAAAGGAGCAGTCATAATAAATGCTGGCATTCCTCCACCCCCACCCCCACCCCCACCCCCACCCCACCCGGAATCTATTTTCATGACAGCTGTATGCAAGAAATGTAAAAGTTATATTCTTAGATTAGTGCACTAAATAGTTCATACCAGTTTAGTAAATCAAATATTCCATACTGCTAGCTTAATAAGATGGGGAGTCATGCATGAAATGACTGCCAGGTTAATAACACAGGCAGGCATGGGTGGTGTGTATTTGCATTAAAAAAGCACAGAATGTTCTCCTAAATCCTTTAAATTAGTCATCAGTTCTTAAATAGCCATTTAACTAAGTCCTTGCCCAGAATCAGAAGAAAAGTAAAGACCTTTTGCATTTTTTTAAAAAAAAAAGTGACACAGAAGGGCTAATTGTAGTAGAATACTTTGTATTATTTCTTTCTAACTGATAAAGCTCAAAAGCGGTACGAGCAGCAAATCAGTGTAAAAATAAATGGCCAAAGATATGATGTGTATCTAGAGATAAGAATATGTGGAACAGGTTGCTCTGCCTCTTGTGATTCTTCTTAGTGAAACATGAATAGATTTTGGATCAGGTGACATTCTGGCCTGGGGGTGGGAAGTGGGACAATAAGTCTGAAATCAAACTTTAAAGTGATGTACATTTTTTTCCTCTACCCCTCCTCACAAGGGTTCAGGACAGGGAAGCAGACAATGTCCTCACCTCAAAAAGGATCTTGTAGAATTAGAAAAGGTTCAGAAAAGGGGATGAAGTGACTCCACCATGAGGAAAGGTTGCAGCATTTGAGGCGTTTTAGGTTAGAGAAAAGGCGAGAAAGAAGTGACATGATAGAAGTTTGTAGAATCATGCATGGCATGGAGAGGGTGGACAGAAGTTTTTCGTCCTCTGTCAGAACACTAGAACTCATGGACACTCAATGAAGCTGAACACTAGAAGATTCAGGACAGATAAAATAAAGTACTTCTTCACACATCAGAGGCAGTCTGCTTCTGAATACCAGTTGCTGGAAATGGCAGGAGGGGAGAATGCTCTTGTGCTCAGGTCCTGCTTTTGGGTTTCCTATGGGCATCTGGTTGGCCACTGTGGGAAAAGGATGCTGGACTAGCTGGGCCACTGGCCTGATCCAGCAGGCTCTTCTTATGTTCATATGTCCTATCTCCTCCCCAAGATGGGAGAGAAATTTGGTAGAGTTCACATTAACGGTGAATCTACCTAATTTATTTATTTATTTAGTATTTGATTTATATTATTATTATTATTATTATTATTATTATTTGTTATATATTAATATATTTATTATTTGATTTATATCCCGCCCTTCCTCCCAGCAGGGCCAGGAGAATTTGCAGTTCCTGAAACAAAATGCAAACTGAAACACAGTCACCCTTTGAAATTTGCATTTGCTATGGGACATGCACCAACTGGAAATGAAGCAGGATGTCCACCCCAAAACTTTGGTAGGTTCAAACAGTATTGAAAGCGGTATCAGATATAACTGCCCTGGAACCATCATGAGCACAAATCATACTGAACTCACAATAAAAAGGAAGTCTGGAGAGGCCCTGAGAGTGCTTTACCAAGTGAGTGCAACCAAAAATCTGTTTGGTACATGGAGAGGCTAATCTAATGAAATCTGCACAATTCCTCTTCCACTCCATCTGAAAACAGATACAAACTGCAGATTTTTAAGCCATCTTCCCAAGCCCCACTCCATCCCATCCCTTTGTTGAACATCCACCCTAAGCTTAATCTCATAATATTCTGGCCCATCCTCATGAAGGTCTTGATGTTACCACTTCCAGTGGGGAAAGATTTGCCTTACACCCTCATCCTTGGAAGAGCATCGAGTTGGGCCACATTCACACCAGACATTTATTCCACTATTATTCCACTTTAAACAGTCACGGGTGCTGAGAGTTAGGTGACTCATGTTAGGCGATTTACAGAGCTACAATTCTCACAAGTTTTCTGGGAAGAGGAAATGACTGTTAAACCACACTGGCAAACTGTAGGTCCGTGAGGAGAAAGGGGTCTCCTAACAATTCTCAGCACCCTTCACAAGCTACACTTCCCAGGATTCTTTGGGGGAATCCATGAGTGTTTGAAGTGGAATACTTGAATTCTTGATTTTTACAGAAGATTTTTACAGAAGCAAAAGCTGAGAGTAGCCATACGTGCACCCTGGACTTCAGGAAAGCTGATTTTAATAAATTCACAACAATTGTCAGTACGGTTCCATGGGAAGTGACTCTAATGACAAAAGGAGTCCAAGATGGGTGAGAGTTTCTAAAAAAGGAAATTCCAAAAACCGCAATGGCAAGCAATTCCAGCAAGGAAAAAAGGGGGAAAACAGCAGAAGAAGCCAATGTGGCTTCACAAAAAGCTTAGAGAGGACCTGAAAACAAAAAAGGACACATACAAGAAGTGGAAAGAAGGCCAGGCCACAAAGGAAGAGTACAGGCAGGTATCACGGAATTGCAGGGATGGTGTCAGGAAGGCTAAAGCTGAGAATGAGCTGAGGTTAGCGAGGGATGATAAAAGCAGCAAAAAAGCTTTCTTCAGATATGTCCATAGTAAAAGACAGAGAAAGGAAATGGTGGCACAGCTACTCAGTGAGGATGGCAAAATGATAACAGATGACAAAGAAAAGGCAGAAGTGCTCAATTCCTACTTTGGCTCAGTCTTCTCCCAAAAAAGGGTCTATGACCCTCCCGGGAAATATGAAGTAGAAGGGACAGGATTGGAACTTGAGATTGATAGACAAACAGTCAAGGAATACCTAATCACTTCGAACAAGTTCAAATTGGCAGTACCCTATAAACTGCATCCTAGAGTATTGGCTGAAGAACTCTCAGAACCGCTGTCTATTATCTTTACGAAATCATGGAGGACTGGTGAAGTGCCGGATGACTGGAGTAGAGCTAATATCTTCAAAAAGGGCAAAAAGGAGGAACCAGGGAACTACAAACCAGTCAGCCTAACATCAATCCCTGGAAAAACTCTGGAGCAGATTATAAAGCAGTCAGTCTGTAAGAACCTTGAAAACAATGCAGTGATTACTAGGAGCCAACATGATTTATGAAGGACAAATCCTACCAAACTAATCTTATCTCATTTTTTCATCAGGTAACCTCCCTTGTAGACTGTGGGAATGCTGTGGACATAATATATCTCAGCTTCAGCAAAGCTTTTGACAAAGTGCCCCATGATATTCTGATTCGCAAGCTAGCTAAATGTGGGCTGGATGGAACAACTATCAGGTGGATCCACAGTTGGCTCCAGAATCGTACTCAAAGAGTGCTTATCAGTGGTTCTTTCTCAAACTGGGCAGAAGTAATGAGTGGGGTACCACAGGGCTCAGTCCTGGGCCCAGTGCTCTACAACATTTTTATTAATGACTTGGATGAGGAGGTACAGAGCATGCTTATCAAATTTGCAGATGATACAAAATTGGGGGACACAGCTAATACCGTGGAAGACAGAAGCAAAATTCAAAGGTATCTTGATAGGCTAGAGCATTGGGCTGAAAACAACAAAATGAAATTCAACAGGAATAAATACAAAGTTCAACACTTAGGTAAAAGAAACCAAATGCACACTTATAAGATGGGGAATACTTGGCTCAGCAATACGACATGTGAGAAGGATTTCTGAATTAGCATTGATCACAAGCTGAATATGAGCCAACAGTATGATGTGGCTGCAAAGAAGGCAACTGCTATATTAGGCTGCATTAACAGAAGTACAGTTTCCAAATCATGTGAAATATTAGTTCCCCTCGATTCAGCACTGATTAGGCCTCATCTCAGTGGCATCACTAGGGTTGGTGTCACCCGGTGCGGTAACTCATGGTGTCACCCCCATGGACCTCCTCCCGTACCAGACCATGCTGAACTACAGCTCCCATCAGCCCCAGCAAGCGTGCCCAATGGCCAGGGATAACGACGGGAGTTGTAGTGCAACAACATCTGGAGGGCCAAAGGCTCCCCACACCTGGACTCAACACTTGCAACATTGTAATGGGAAAAACCACAAGGTGGAATTCTCCCTTCCCCCTGCACAACTTTTAAAGATACAGAAGACCTCTTGGTTGCCAGGCCTAGCCTCCGAGAGGTCTTCTGTATCTAAAAGTTGTGCAGGGAGAAGGGAGAATTTCACCTTGTGGTTTTTCCCATTATAGTGCTGCAAGAACACCTGCACTTGGCTGAATTTTCCTTTTCTCTTAAAGATACAGAATCATTCTCTGGCCCTCAGCCTGGCAACCCTAGTTATAGCTTTCTCCAGAGAATCCTGGGAACTGAAGTTTGTTAAGAGTGCTGAGGGTGTATGTGTCTCCTTTTCCCCGTGCAGAGCAACATTTCCCAGCGTGCTTTAACAATCAATCCCTCTTGCCAGGGAACTCTATGAGGGGAAGAAGTAGATTGATTATGCATCTGTAGGAGGGATAGCCGATAGAGTGCCCTCCAGGTGTTGTTGGACTCCAACTCCCATCAAGCCCAGCCATCATGGCCAATGGTCAGGGGTGATGGGAGCTGAAGCCCATGACATCTGGAGAGCATCACATTGGCTACAGTCAAGCTGCACCCACTCCCTACTCATAGATTTAGCTTAAAGCAATCCAGGAGAAGCACTGAACACAAAGAATAGCAACTCTCTTTTCTAGGATTAGGCTGTGAAAAGGTGCACAACTGAAAAGATGCCCAAATTCAACAGGTGCATCGTTCCCTACTGCTGCAACTGAATGATGGGGAGAACTGCACCAGATTAATTTCTGTCAACCACTTAGCCTTTAAAAGGTAGCCCCGTCACACCAAATACGTTTAACTCATCCAGTTTCGGGGATAGAGAACATCATTTAATAAGAAACAAAAGAGAATTTTTGAGCTTGCCTGGTTTGAGTTTTTCACTTTCGTGTCTATTTCCTCTTACTGTACTTTTTACATGAACATTTTTACCACCCACAAAACCAGACGTTTATACAAAGAACCTTTAAGACTGTATCCCTTTGGGTTAGTATTTATAAGACTCATCATCTGATCTGTGCCAGCAACCGCTTTGCCCCATGGAAATTGTAGTGCTATGACCTACACCTGAAGAGGGAAATCTATATAAGTGACTACCTGCTAGCCGCGTTGCCTTATGGGAAAGTAATTCATTCCCTCGAAATGCCTTTTGGGAAGTGTAGTTTATTCCCTTCCGCTCCTCTTCCCAGGCTTCTTTGCCGTTTCTGTTGTCTGTTTGCTCGCCGGTAGCCATGCCCGGCGGCTCTGGGTGTCACCCCCATCTCATGGTGTCACCCGGTGCGGCCCACACCCACTGCACTGCCCTAGTGATGCCCCTGCCTCATCTGCATCCAGTTCTGGTCTCCGCACTTCAAGAAGGATGCAGACAAACTGGAACAGGTTCAGAGGAGCGCAACAAGGATGATCAGGGGACTGGAAACACAGTCATATGAGGAGAGACTGAAAGAGCTGGACATGTTTAGCCTGGAGAAGACTGAGGGGAGATATGATAGCACTCTTCAAGTACATGAAAGGTTGTCACATAGAGGAGGGACGGGATCTCTTCTCAATGGTCCCAGAGTGTAGGACATGGAATAATGGGCTCAAGTTGCAGGATGCCAGATTTCGACTGGACATCAGGAAAAACTTCCTAACTGTTAGAGCCATACGACAATGGAACCAATTACCTAGAGAGGTAGTGGACTCTTTGACACTGGAGGCATTCAAGAGGCAGCTGGACAGCCATCTGTAAGAAATGCTTTGATTTGGATTCCTGCATTGCGCAGGGGGTTGGACTTGATGGCCTTATAGGCCCCTTCCAACTCTGCTATTCTGTGATTCTATGATTACTTCTGTTTCTGTATTGCTACACAAGTAACAGCTTCATTGACTTTCCCTTAAAATAATATTTTATTTCGGTTTCAAAGTAATTGATTAAAGTAGCTGATGCAATATACTTTTGCTCTGCATTAAGTGGGATATAAATGTAATGAATAATAAGAAATAGCTGTGTTAATCTCTTGCAGCTAAAAAAACAAGTCTTCTGGTAATTTAAAGATGGTCAGAGCAATCCAAGCTGTAGAAAGCCAGCATAATTTATGCTGGGATAAATTATGCCAGTGTAATTTACCCCTATTCCAAACTCCATTCAGGAGTGGGACTACTGCAGGCTGCATTGGCCCAAGCCTGGCAGGGGGAAAACAAGCTTTCCAAACAGAGTTTACACCACCCTTTTTGTCAGTGTGACTTCCACTGGGTTGTTAGATCACATGACTGAACTGAGCTGAATAGAGTTTGGTATAGGGATAGGTCTCCCTCCACCACTTACCTAGAATGCCCCTTTTGGTTACCCCAGCCTCGGCTCAGCCAATTGAGCCAGGATGGGGGACTTACTCCAGTGTATATCTGGCTGAGCCCAGATGAGGGAGTTCAGGCTCAGCCGAAGATGCACCTATTCCAAACTCTGCTCATCCCAGCAGATCTTGGGTTTGGATTGCTCCCTAACAAATGTATTATGGCATAAGCTTTCTTGGACTACAGACTATTACTTGAGATGTACTAAGATGTACTAAGTCAATTGCATTTGAAATGAATCCAGAAAAATCATTCTAATTCAAGAGTGACTGGACTTGATTGACCACTATAAACTCAATCCATTAAAATAATAAAAAATATGATGCAAAATGAAAAAAGAATATTTGCAACATCTGGAGATATCTGCTGAACTTTCTTAATGAGATTTTTTCTGAATGCTGCAGTTTTGTTTGATATTATCAGAATGTTTAATATTTATACTACTGGAATTATAATGTTTGAACTGTGTGATATTTCTGTTCTTGCTGAATTTTTTTATTTGTGCTGTTGACTGGGCTTTGCTAGGACTTTAACTGTATGGCCTCATTGATTGCATTGCATTTTTATATGCTCAATTGATTGCATTGCATTTTTGTATACTTGATCAAACCTTGGCCCATTTGTCATACAGGTCACGGCAAGACAATTGTAATCATGTAGATCCTTCAGACAATCTAGCACCATGTGTTTTCTGCCATGGCACATCTGAAAAATATTGCCTTGTGGTGAACTGCCCCTTCCCCTCATACAATAATGGAGGTTTTTCATTGTCAGAGCAGATTTTCTTACACTTGCCTAGTATATGTCTAACAGTCAGAAAAACTGAGTCAATTGAAGTCAGTAGGAACCTTTCCATAATGCCTGCTCTAATACGCAGCATGTTAGAAAACTCTTACTGAGTTACAAGAGTTTTTTTTATCACAAGTTAATCACAGGTGCAGCAGTCAAGCAGTGTCTGAACTTAGTACAGAAGGGAACACTACTTTCTCTCTTGGCCATCACTGTGGGTATCAGTCCATGACCTCTGAATTTACTATAAAGCCAACAGCAATTGAAGAATTCTACAGTGCTTCTATGGTGCAGAGATAGCCTTCAAGAGAATGGGATTCCCAGCTCTGGCAGATGGACAGAGCGTTAGAATAATTGTAGCAACACATACCTGCATTTTGCACTTCCTCTTCTGAGATAATGATGGGAGGCTTAAGACATTCTGGTAAATTCTGCTGATTTACTGATGGTCATGTTGAGAATGAGCAAAAGAGACACAGCAGGCTCAGTTAACATTAGTTTCAAAACAATATCAAGTCAAATCTGAGGGTCCAGAAAGCTCAGCACAAGTTGGCTGCTCCATCCAGTCTCTCTTTCCAGGAACTACTGGATCAAAACAAGACAATTTTAGCTCCCACCTTCTCTGTCCACCCCATGCAAGTGGGGATTGATGTTCAAGAAGTCTTGTCTCCTAGGAATATTTCAGTTTTCTTATGTCACTGTATTTGTTGGAATGTTATTTTTACATTTGTTGGAATTATATTCCACACTACATAAAGGAATTTTCTTCTAAGTTACACTGAAATGAAAATTTAAACATCTTGGCAAGACCAAGATGTACAACTATCTCTTTAACTTCTTGTGCTCCATTACCCCTCTTCATTGAGCCATTGGACAAGCAGAACAAAGATGCAAATCAAACAAACAACATGTTAAACATGCTGCATTCAACTTACTAGCTCATTGACCAGTTGATCCTATATTATCATCTGGAAATCATTGATACAGATGTTGGCCATTGGTACTATTTAAATACTGTTAAGGTCAGAAAGATGAATGATCAAAAGCAGCACCTGCAGCAAGCACTATAGCTCAGTGGCAGAGCATCTGCTTCGAATGCAGAGGATTCCAGGTTAAGCCCCCTGGCATCTCCAGGTAGGGCTGGGAATTCCTTTGGCCTAAAACCCTGGAGAGCCACTGCCAGTCAATGTAGACAGTACTGAGCTAGATGGACTAATGGTTTGACTTTGTATAAGCAGTAGTGTAGTGGCAAATTCAGAAGTGCAAGGTCCCTTCATGAGAGTCATGCCATGCCCCCTCACAACCACACACCTTTCCCCTCATCTCCCTTGCTCTCTGTGTTGTCTCTGAGTCCACACTTCACGCAACAGACTCCCTAGGAGTGAATCAGCATGAAAGAGTAGGTTGTGCATTAACTACTGAGAAGAGTCTTCATGCCTCCAATCAGCATGAAAGGCTAACACACTTCCCTTTCATGCTGATTGGTTCATACATAGGGACCGTGTTAGGATCCTGCTTCCAAAAAAGTAAGGGGTCTAAGACTCTGACGCATCCCCGGAAGGCTACACCCCTCTGTATAAGACAGCTTCAAATGTTCCTATTTTTTTTACAGAGAACATTTGTCTTCTAGAGACATCTTTAGCTGCTTTGCTCCCAAAATATAGTGAACATTAGCATGGACTCCGTATCTTCAGTTTCATTTCATTTTAGATGAAAGTTTTTTGGAGGTTTCAGTAGGTATCCTATACTAAGCATGACATATCTGCTCTAGGGATGTCAGGTCATAAGCATCTCAAACCCTGAGATTTCAGGGGTGGGTTCTAGTGATGTCACAGGGGTGGCCCTGAGTGATGTCATTAAGGATTATACCTTAAGCATCAACCACAGTTGCTTGGAGCATACAATTCAAACAAAAAAAATTCTCTGATTGGAAATTAAGATAGAAATCTTAGCTAAAAGATGGATAGGGAACATTTAATCTAGTCTACTTGCTTCTGGCAAGAAGGGTTTAAGTGCTCTCAGGCCAGGCCAGTCACCAGAATGCCACTGGAGGAAGAAAGGAGCCTACTGTTGTGGAGATGTTAGATGGGAGCATTCAGGAGTAAAGATGGATGCCCCTGAAGGCTGCAATTCTAAACACACTTACTAAGGGACTAAGCCCCATAGAACTCATCAGGACTTACATCTGAGTAGATATAGTTTGAATTGTGCTGTTGGTAAAGCTTGACTAGGGATCCTCTGCAAAGATATCCATATCCAAGGGTTGGCAACCCCCTGCCTGGAATGCCCTGCCCCTATCTTTTAACATTGCTGCTCCAAACCTCTTTACAGATTTGACCCTTCACTTCTGAAAGAGGTCTGAGAAATGAGTAAGAGTAAGAAGATTCTCTACTCTTTTCAGTCTACCCTGTGAGCTGCTATAAACTCACTGCCCCAACCCTGCTGCCCTGTAACCTGCCAGCCAACATCCTCCTCGATTGGCTGTACAGAGGGCACACAGCGTAAGCTTTCTTCAATAGGAGCTACTCACCTACTCAGTGACTGCCAGGCTGGGATAAAGTTACTCATAAAAATTACATGTTTGGTGATTTTATCCTGAGCAGCCAGTACACATGCAAAGTACTCCTATTCAAGAGCATTTACACCCATATGCCCTCCCTCCAAACAGAGTGTTCAGGATGGGAGGAGGGGAAAAACAGATGGGAAAAACAGCCAGCCCAGAAGCGGACAGTAAAGACACAAGGTAGTGGAGCTACTTGGTGGAAGGTGCTCCTTATTCTTTACAATGGCTGGGGTGAGATCACTTATGGATCTTCTGTACCCTGACTGAGCAATACACTTGTATGTTGCCAACCCAACAGATGTATTGAAGAGGGGGTGGGGGCAATTATTACTTGTGCTGCCCTGTAAATTACCTGGATATTACTTTCAGTTTCATTTCAGTTCCTCCTTTGATAATTCTCTGTCTGTCTACCTTTGTGATGGTCATGGAGGCTTGAATTTTGGGGCTGGGGAACTCACCCAACTCTCAGTATCTCTCTCTCTCTGCACTGCAGCAAAGCTGCACCGAACTGAATTGCACCGCACCACCACTCCTCCTTCTCCTCCTCCTCCATTTTGGAGAATACCGACCTTATCCCCTTATAGGTGCAGCTGCATTATCATGGAATCACATTCATTCATCAATCAAGATGTCCCTCCCCCCTCCAAAAAAAATCTGGGAAAGAACAGCTCGTTTGCTTGTCACCCATCCCCTTTTAAAAATAAATTCAAACCCTATCAAACCCCACCACTGCCTGAGTCCTTTTTCCTCTCCTCTCCACAAAGGGAAAGCAAAGCCTAACTGGATCTTTTCTTCTTCCCTCCTCCCTTACCCCATAAATAAAAAGCTATTCCAGAAACTCCATGTTTTCCCTATTTTTGGGTTTTGGTGTTCCAAATGAGAATTATTTGCAGAAGTCAATCTAGCTCATCATTGCCTATGTTGACTGGCTGTGGCTTTCCAGAGTTTCAGACAAGAAATATTCTCAGGCCTACCTGGAGTTGCCAGGGATTGAACAAGGGACCTTTCGCAGGCAAGGTAGATACTTAGTCTCAGTCTAAACTATGACCTTTCCCACAAAGCAACCGGAAAGGCCCCAGGGTATGGTCTGGAGACAAATGAGGCCACCACCTTGTAGAAACTAATTGACTCTGATCTGATCATTATGTGCTTTACCACTGAGCTATGTTTTTAAGTGTGTGTCTTTTGCGCTAGGTTCTTCTTGAAGAATTTTGGAGTTCTGGTATAAAACAAAGTAGATCCTGCAAGCCAGAAGACTGTCTTCCCCTGTATCAAGTCATGTGGTGGTAACAAAATCTAATTGCTCCATGTAGGGAATAAGGTTCATGGAGCAGATTTTTGATGTTAAGCATGATTCAGATAATTGCAATTGATGGCTAGCATAACAACATCAGAAAATGGGTTTGAAGTAGATTTTGTTTTATGTTTAAAGGGGAGGAGCCAAGATGGAGAGTTGTGGTTTAACAAGGAAAGGGTAGGGGCCAAGGGGCCCACTGATACTCTGTGCCCAGGGGCCTAAGAAACCTAGAGCTGACCCTGTATCTCCTGCAATACTGGAATTGTAAACTCAGTTGTGTGTGTGTTGGGCCATTGTATGAATTCCAATATTTGTATGACTGCAGGTTTAGTTTTTCAGAATGGCCTTCACAACCACACTATCTGAAAGGCAAGTTTGTTTGATGTGACTAAGATTTTCTCAAAACAGTTATACACTCCCCTACGAATATACCTCAAGAAGAGCTTTTGGGGTTGGAGAGGGGGCATTTAAAGATAATTTGAAACACATTGGGAGATTGTTTCTGCTTCTCAGAGTCTGTAAGTTGGGGAAGGGATATAGATAGAAGATAGACAGATAGACAGATAGACAGATGTCAAGGGACATATCTGTCTATCACAACTAGATAGAAAACCCCAGTCATCCTACAAGCAGATGGCCACTCCCAGTGAAAAAGCATCTGCAGCAAGGAAAGGAAAGGAAAGGAAAGGGAGCCCTTATCCATTTGTGTTCTACAAGGCACAGCATGTTTTAGCAAGGTAAAAAAAGTTAATGATGGAACTGAGCCAATCTGTGTACAAAAAATGTTCTAAATTCATTACTCTCAATTAAAATGAATGAGGGTGAGAATTGCCTCCAAGTGCATCAATCAGAGAAAATTCTTGCAGCAGAAAAACAAGAGGCATGGTGCACACACTGAAGAATTGGATCTGCATATTAGCAAAATGCATGCAGGGTAATCTACACAATAGATTTGTCAATTCATTACTTACCTTGTATGTGAATATTTAGAAATTATAGCCACAACTATTGACAAAGCAAAAAGAGACTTTCAAAATGCCAATTGCCCGCAATGCTTTGATGTGCCTCATTTGGTGAACATGAACAGAATCCACAGGCACAAATGCTAACATTTATGTATATCTAATAAGCTTCTTCGGATGAAATTTGTTCAGCCTACATGAAATTAATGATGTTTTAAGATTACCATTTATGTGTTGGGGAACTTAATAGATAGTCACTGTTAACTTGTACAATAGTCACTGGAAGATGAAGTATATATTTCACATTCAGAGCTAAAGGGTCAGCTCAGGCATTTATTTAGCTGCCAATCTTCTTTTTATGGAGGAGGAACAGGATGAAAACATTTCCTCCATCAAATACATAAAGTAACATGATCTTTTTGGAAGAAGAAACCCAAGTGTTGGGGCTCAGTATCTACAGGTCTTATTGTGGAGTACCAGCCATAAATATTACTTTAGATGTACTGTGCAGAGGGACACCCAATTACTTACCTCCTAAAAATGGACCACCCTCCTGGCCTAAAATTGGAACTGGACTTAAACAGCTGAGCTATTTTGTTTACATTAAGAAATAGTTTGGTAGGTGTAACCCACATTCCAGGGAAGGAGGGACCTCTGTCCCAGAGTGCAGGACACAGAATAATGGACTCAAATTACAGGAAGCCAGATTTTAACTGAACATCTGGAAAAATTACTAACTGTTAGAGTGGTACATCAGTGGAATCAATTACCTAGGGAGGTGGTGGGCTCTCCTACACTGGAGGCATTCAAGAGGCAGCTGGACAGCCACTAGTTGGGTATGCTTTAATTTGAATTCCTACCTTGAGCAGTGGGTTGGACTTGGTGACCTTATAGGCCCCTTCCAACTCTACTATTCTATGATTCCATGATCTGCTGCCTTTGCTTCGGCCACCACAGCTACAGCACTCAGGGAAGGAACAGGGTAACTGATTGGGTGGGGTGGACTGTATCCTCCCTATAAAGAGCATCCTTGGCTGGCCCCAAGTCTGCCAACCATTTTTAAACTTTGTAAGAAAACATGTAATGTCACCATATAATGCAGATGAGCAGACAAAGCATTTGGCACATGCCAGAACTACAAATTCTTTTCATATCAGAACCTGACATTCTTGAGTTCTTCATTTTGATATATTCTATAAGCCTGAGCTTCACTGCAAGTGAAACTAACTCCCGTGAGGAATCATTACCAATTTTGCCTTTAGTGTGGCTTGGTATTGTTCCAGTGATTTCATTGTAAACACATTATGCCCTCTTACTGGGTCAACAGGGAAAATAAAAATGGTCATTGGGAATACAACATCTTGACCTTATTTAAAATGTTATGTACTACATCCTTCACATAGATCTTTGTATTTCCCTACAGGTCACGCTGTAGTGATTTTTTATTAGCATGTGAAGCAGAGTGTGATGTTCCTATATATTAGTGTATATATGGTAAGTGCTGGTTGTTTAGAGTATACATGGTAAGTAGTGAAAGAGGAGGGGGAGTGAATGGGCAATAGAATGCTTGATGATTGGCTGAATGTTTAAAATGGCTGACAGTATAAATGAAAGGATGACAGGTAAATCTGGGTGAATGTGAGGTGGTGAATTGTGGAATCTGGGGGGAGAAGAGAAAGAGTGGATTGCTTGGTGGGGTTTAGAGAGTTGTTTACCAGGAGGGAGGTGGAGTTTGGATTAGTATTGAGTAAAACCATATGCTTATGTGCCTTAAGAAGAAATCTTGTTAATCTTGTTAGCTTTGTTATCTTTAATAAATACTTAATTTGGTTTACCAAAGGCCTGATCCTTGGCTGGGGTTTCACAGACCAGAAGGGAGGGTAAGGTAAGGACCAAGGCTGAAGGGGAACTGTAACAAATGGTGGCAGCGGTGAAGAGAATAACAATACCAGTATTCAGAGTCTCTGGGAATACTAGTATTGGGACGTTACTGGTGGTTGCCTAGCAGGGGGATCTGTTGAGATCTGTGCTAGAGCGGGGAGAGAAATCATAAGAGAGAGCGGTCCGGACTGGTCGAATCCCTGGTGGTGCCTAGAGACAGGCAGTAACCACGAGCAAGTAGGAACCTGACAGGGAGAGCCAGGGAAGGACGCCTCACATGTGGTTTCAGTAGCGGTGGGATACGAACAACAGAGAATCCAGATACGAACCAAAGAGAGTCCCAAAGACACGTGGTGACAAAGGAGACTACGTCACAGGTGTTGGCTGTAGCAGTGAGATACGAATACTAGACAATCCTTAATAGTTGTGTGGCAAACAGAAATAACAAAACAAGATTTCTTGTGAGAGTGACTGGCAAAGAGTGTGTGGCAAAGAGTGAGTGAACTCAAACACCATGGCTGAATACATAAAAATGAAAAGAGAGGAGCTGGTGGAGAAGTGCATAACATTCAATTTACCTCACGAGGGTAAAGGGGTAGATGAATTGAGGGTAGCACTTATAGGATTTGCAACTGCCCAGCAAAAACAACCTGTCAGAGAAGAGACCCCAGAAGGATATTTAAGCAATCCCGCTTATATAGAGTACTTGAGAGAGAAGTTGAGGATGGAAGGTGCAGAGAAGGAAAAACAGAGAGAGTTGGAAGCTGAGAGATTGAGGATGGAGGCTGAGGAAAAAGACAAGCAGAGAGAGTTGGAAGCTGAGAGATTGAGGATGGAGGCTGAGGAAAAAGATAAACAGCGGGAGTTGGAAGCTGAGAGATTGAGGATGGAAGGTGCAGAGAAGGAAAAACAGAGGGAGTTGCAAATTGAGAGAATGAGATTGGGGTTTGAGGAGAGGGAGAAGCAATGAGCATTGGATGCTGAATTACAAGTAAAAAAGTTAAAATTTGATAGAGAGAAATTTCACTCTGAGGAGACAAGGAAAGAGAGAGATGGAGCAAAAATAAAAATTACTCCAAAGGACTTTGCTGTCTATGAGCCTGGTCAAGATCCTCAAATTTACCTCAGCACCTTTGAAAAAGCAGCTCAGTTGTGGGGGCTACCTGAAGATAAATACATGCAGTATTTATCAAACCTGATTAAAGAGGAATTGGCTGAGGTATACCAATATTTCCCCTCAGACAAGCCTGTCACCTATGCTGAATTGAAAGAAGCAGTGTTTAAAAGATTCAGACTGGGGCCTGATTATTTTAGAAAGCTTTTCAGAAATTGCCAGATACAGACAGGGAGGTCTTTTGTGGAACTGGGAGCAAAGTTGATGGATATATTTGGAAAGTGGATGAGTAGTGCCAAAGCTCAGTCAGTGGAAGAGGTGAAAAGCCTCATGATACTGGATCAATTATACCGTCAGTTACCACCAGAAATAAGGCTCCTGGTCAAAGACCGTTCCCCTACATCTGTGCAGGAGGCCGCAGAGATGGCGGATCACTTCGCCTCCAATAGAACTGGCTGGGTGGGGAAAACATCAAGAGAGTTTAAATCCAGACCATATAGTGCTGGCAGAAGGGATGTGGTACCACAGCGAGTGAGTCCTCCAGTAAAATCTGAAGGGCACAGGACACCCCAGAGTGGATCTGTGTACCCTAAAAGTGAGGAGAAATTATGCTACAAATGTGGTAGACCAGGGCACCTACGTTTTCAATGTGAGGTTGCCAACCCCAGTAGTAGTCCTGCTCAAACAAGGGCAGTGAAAACAGAGCCCAAGGCTTTAGAAACAGCGAAAAAGGTTCAGTTTTGCCAGATAAACTGGACAGAAGTAACAGACCTTGATTCAAGTCTGAGAGAGGAAGTGAGTGTACAAGGGGCAAATTATTGGGCATTGCTTGATACTGGTGCCGCTCAGACATTACTGAGGCCAGATTTAATAAAATCTGAAGTAATATTACCTCAGGAAACTGTGACTATCCAAGGAGTGAGGGGTCAACCAGAAAGTTTGCCTGTGGCCCTGGTGGATATGACTTGGAGAGGCCGAGAGGGCCGATATAAAGTAGGCATTAATGCCCAACAACAAGAACCAGTAATACTGGGAAGGGATGTAATGGGCGCCCAAGGAAAGATCTATGTAGTGACCAGACAGCAAATTGGCAGAGAAAAAGAAGCCATATTAAGGGGGGCTGAAACAAACAGGGTGGAATCTGTTAACCAGCCTCAGGTCACCATAGCAACCACTAGCAGGCCTGCTGAAGAAGACAAACTGTATCAAGTGGTCTCTGGGAAAGAAGCAGAGCAATTCAGGGAAGAGCTGCATAAAGATATCAGTTTGAAGCAGGTAAAGGAACAAGCCCTGACCCAACAGATTCCTTTCACTGACAAACTGAGGAATCAAGTTGTGTGTGAGAATGGGATTTTATATAGACTGTGGATGCCTGCTGAAGGGGAAGGATGAATGTGAACCAGTGAAGCAATTGATAGTACTTAGCAAATACAGAACCAGATTGCTAGAGGTAGCCCACGATGTCCCATGTGCAGGACATCTGGGAATAAAAAAGACCAAGAGGAGATTGGCTGCACATTATTATTGGCTAAATATCTCCAAGGATGTAAAACAACATTGTCTATCTTGTGGAATATGCCAAAAGGTGGGAAAGAGTGGAGTAAAGACCAAGGCACCCTTAAAGCCCCTTCCTATAATTGGACAACCCTTTTATAGAGTGGGAATAGATTTGGTGGGCCCTTTTTCCAAACCCACAAGGCATGGCAAGAAATATCTAGTGGTGGTGGTGGATTTTGCCACCAGGTACCCAGACGCAGAAGCACTGAGATCTGTAGAAGCCCCTGTAGTGGCAGAGGCTTTATTAAAAATCTTTATGAGGCTGGGTTTCCCTCATGAAGTGCTGACAGATCAAGGCAGTGTATTCATGGGAGAAGTGATGCAATGTATGTGGAAATGTTGTGGTCTAAAACATCTAAAGACCACTACTTACCATCCCGCCACTAATGGGCTAACTGAGAGATTCAATGGAGTTTTGAAGGGCACGATAAGAAGCTATGTTCAAGATCACCCACAAGACTGGGATGAACGGTTGGGATGCTTCTTATTTGCATACAGAAAAGTCCCTCAGGAGTCAACAGGCTTCTCACCCTTTGAACTAATGTTTACTAGAAAAGTGAGGGAACCTTTGGAACTGCTAAAAAATTCATGGGAAGGAACTCTGGGAGAGTACAAAACTTCTGTAGTAGATTTTGTATTGGAATTCCGCAATAAATTAACATCAATGATGGAAGTAGTGAAAGAGAATTTGAGTCATGCACAGGAGAAGCAAAGTTACTGGTATGACAGAACAGCCAGAGAACGTGTGTATAATGTGGGAGATATGGTTACGGCGTTCATACCCAGGAAACATGACAAATTACAGGCTAACTGGGAAGGACCATATACCATCAGAGAAAGGCTTGACACAGTGACATATGTAATCACCACAGACCAATTAAACAAAAGCAAAGTGGTTCATGAAAATATGTTAAAGCCTTACCATACCAGGGATGCAAAGGTGTTGCAAGTTACCTTATTCCCTGAGGGAAGTGGGCCTGAACTTCCAGATTTGGTACAGGAAAGCAAAGACAAAGGAGGGGTAGATCAAGTGGAATGGTCAGAGGAGGTAGAGGAGGAAGTAAAAGAAGAGATTCTGATAGTTTTGAAAACCTATAGGAATCTCTTTAGCAACAAACCTGGCCGAACCCGTATAGTTATACATTCCATTGATACTGGAGATCATGCCCCAATCAAATCTGTTCCGTACCGTGTGAATGGGAAAGTTTTGAATGAGATCAAAAAGGAGGTGGAAGAGATGCTGGAATTAGGAGTGATCAGGGAATCCATCAGTCCCTGGGCCTCAAGTATTGTCCTGGTTCCGAAAAAAGATGGAACAACAAGGTTTTGCATTGATTATCGGCTAATCAATAAAATTACTGTCCCAGATGAGTATCCTATGCCTAGGGTAGACGCTATGTTAGAGTTATTGGGGGCAGCAACCATTATCTCTACACTAGATCTCTGTAAAGGATTTTGGCAAATGGAACTAGACGAGCAATCCAGAGCCAAAACTGCCTTCAGTACACCAGATGGGTTATATGAGTTTGTGACCTTACCCATGGGACTAAGGAACTCACCCAGTTCATTTCAGAGGCTAATCAATACTGTGTTGCGAGGCATGTCAGATTTTGCAGTGGCCTATATCGATGACGTGGCCATTTTTAGCAAGTCGGTGCCTGAGCATGTCCAACACCTGACAACAGTATTGGAGGCCTTAAGAAAAGCAGGCCTCACAATAAAAGCTAAGAAATGCCAGTTTGGACTAAAGGAAGTAATCTATTTAGGACATAAGGTGGGGAGTGGGAAAATCACCCCCTTATGGAGCAAGGTGGAGGCAATACAAGCGTGGCCGATCCCCTTAACCAAAAAACAAGTAAGGGCATTTCTGGGTGTGGCTGGGTTTTATAGGAAGTTTGTGAGAAATTTTGGGGAAATAGCAACCCCCTTGCATGAATTGACCAAGAAGAAGTGTTCTGAGCGTGTGGTATGGACGGATGAATGTCAGAAGGCTTTTGATCTACTGAAGTAAGCCTTGTGCCAAGGACCCATATTAATAGCACCAGACTATGAGCAACCATTCATCGTGGCTACAGATGCGTCAGACCTCGCGCTGGGAGTCGTCTTGCTGCAGGAGAGAGAAGGCACCAGACATCCAGTGGCGTATCTGAGTTGCAAGCTGACGCCGAGGGAGAAAAACTATTCGTCGGTCCAGAAGGAGTGCCTAGCGGTCGTGTGGGGACTGAACAAGTTGCGCCCATACGTGTGGGGACGAAGATTCACAGTGACTACGGATCATCGGGCCTTGTTATGGTTGCAGACTATGAAAAACCATAACACTATGCTGCAGAGGTGGTCCTGGGCCCTACAGGATCAGAACTGGACTTCCAGTTCATCAAAGGCAAGGACAATGTACTGGCCGATGGACTTTCCAGGCAAGTGGCTGGGACTGCAGTGACGTGACCAGACAGAGGAACAAAGAAAGACATTTTCCCCATAGAGACTTTTATTTGTTAACGCGACGTATAAATCCTGGAACAGGAATAATACTCTGCCGTTGTTTAAGGGGGGGGAAATGTGATGTTCCTATATATTAGTGCATATATGGTAAGTGCTGGTTGTTTAGAGTATACATGGTAAGTAGTGAAAGAGGAGGGGGAGTGAATGGGCAATAGAATGCTTGATGATTGGCTGAATGTTTAAAATGGCTGACAGTATAAATGAAAGGATGACAGGTAAATCTGGGTGAATGTGAGGTGGTGAATTGTGGAATCTGGGGGGAGAAGAGAAAGAGTGGATTGCTTGGTGGGGTTTAGAGAGTTGTTTACCAGGAGGGAGGTGGAGTTCGGATTAGTATTGAGTAAAACCATATGCTTATGTGCCTTAAGAAGAAATCTTAAGAACATAAGAACATAAGAAAAGCCTGCTGGATCAGGCCAGTGGCCCATCTAGTCCAGCATCCTGTTCTCACAGTGGCCAACCAGGTGCCTGGGGGAAGTCCGCAAGCACGACCCGGGTGCAAGAACACTCTCCCCTCCTGAGGCTTCCGGCAACTGGTTTTCAGAAGCATGCTGCCTCTGACTAGGGTGGCACAGCACAGCCATCATGGCTAGTAGCCATAAATCTTGTTAATCTTGTTAGCTTTGTTATCTTTAATAAATACTTAATTTGGTTTACCAAAGGCCTGATCCTTGGCTGGGGTTTCACAGACCAGAAGGGAGGGTAAGGTAATGACCAAGGCTGAAGGGGAACTGTAACAAATGGTGGCAGCGGTGAAGAGAATAACAATACCAGTATTCAGAGTCTCTGGGAATACTAGTATTGGGACATTACTGGTGGTTGCCTAGCAGGGGGATCTGTTGAGATCTGTGCTAGAGCGGGGAGAGAAATCATAAGAGAGAGCGGTCCGGACTGGTGGAGTCCCTGGTGGTGCCTAGAGACAGGCAGTAACCACGAGCAGGTAGGAACCTGACAGGGAGAGCCAGGGAAGGACGCCTCACACAGAGTTCCAAACTCTTACAAACATCTGTGATCATGGCATGTTATGAAAGCTGAAAACAAAACAGTGTTTTAAAAAGCAAGTGTCATAGTAGAACAACTTTTGCACATCTGTACAAGCTGAGGAATTTGAAAGGGGCCTGGATTTGTGACCTCTCCCCAACCAAATGAAAAAAGGAACAGTATAAATAATTCCCACACTAATTCTAAACATCCCAGAAGAGTCTTGGGAGGTTATCACTGCACATGGATCAATCATTCAGGTTCTTCCACAACTATATTCTCTGATGTGAGAAAATCCCAAAGCATTTTTAAAAGCAACATAACAAGAATGTATACAGCAAATATTTAGACAATTGTTGCCTGATGCAAACAACCTTTTCACTTGAGAAGCAACCTAAGAAAATGGATATCATGGTGAATCTGACAACACTCCCAGTCTAAGCAAGAACCTACACTGCCCATGTGCATGAGAATGCAATTCAATTAACACGCTTGGGAGTTGACATCATCTACACAAACAAGATCAGTACCTTACAAGATCTAAGCTCTAAGACACAACAACCAATGCCATTAGACATGTCCCACTCCTACCCCCTATCTGAGCATGTGCACTTCTGTTCCTCATGATTCGCCACATGGAAGTCCAAATATCATTCACCTAATAATAATAATAATAATAATAATTAATTTGTTTGTCGCCTATCTGGCAAATAGCCACTCTAGGCAACGTACATTAAAATGAGATAAAATACAACAATAACAGTGCAGTCATATTAATAACAATAAATAAAAATACTGGACAGTCATCAATACATATAAAAACAATTATATTACCAGCATACGATAGATGACAAGATCAAGGAGATTTACCCTTCCCAAGGACCTCAAAGGCCTGTTGGAATAGCCACATTCATTATATGAGCAATGGCAGTGTCATCCATGAAAACCACAGGAAACTTACAGCACAAAACTCCCACAATATTCCAAGTTTCCAGAGTTGCAAATGAATTTTTTTCTGGAAACAATTAACATGGAAATGAGCACTAATCTTCTGCTAGATTCCACTAGATTTCCAGAAGCGGCTTTTACTCTGTGTGAAAGATCACATAAAATACAAAAATTAACAGATAAGGAAATGTTGGGAATTAAGTGCTATCTAAATGCAACCACAGACAGATTGGAATGTCTCCGAATATCTAGGACACATGTTGTTTACGATTTTATTGTAAGTCATTACAGCACCTTAAACCTTATATCAATGGGAGAAGTTCATCTTAACTGAATGGTAAATCAGGCTTACAATCAAGTCAGAATGCCAGCGTAACTCAGTACTAGTATACTGTACATATTGGTATCACCTGGAGGCTGCTTTCAGTTGCACCATGTGGTAGTCATGAATCATTTGCATATAATAACCCACCATGCAGATTGAGCTATTTTTTCCACTTCACCAGAAACTGGAGGGGGGGGGATATGCGTGGCAGAAAAATCACCTGTTAACAGATGCTTCTTAGAGAAATAGATGGCAGTCACAATACAATAGCTATAATGTGTGAACTGATCTCAAACTATTGCCCTGCTGGCTTATTGGTGATAATGAGAAATTCCATTCTAACTGAATTAATTGAGAGGTTAATGGAAGGATATTTGTAGTTGATGTATATCTTTATTGTGCAGTTTATTTTTAGCAGAAGTCAAATACAAAAGACTAGCTGTCTAGTGCCAAGTGAGAAATACACACTGCATCCTGTGTAAATGCATAATGAAGACACTTAGCCATTAGAAGACTTAATTATTGTTGTCCATATTCATACTATAGCTCCCTAGATAATACTGTTACTGTCTCTTGTAAAAACATTGCAGCGCTGTCAAAGTAGGGGACAGTTAATTATCTGAATGTCAGTAGCGTAGTGAGCCTACAAGCTATCCAAAATGGTTCTTATTTCAAGGATCAGAAGCTGCCACTCCCTACCACCCAGATGTGTAAGGTACTTTATGCCACGCAGGTGAGAGTCTTTATCATGCCACAGTTGATAATGGCTTTTTAAACCAAATTAATCTCAGTGCAACATAGGAAAATTGTGGCTTATCTGGTTTGTTTACGTGGACTGGCTTCCAATTCTCATTATGGGAAAAATGTGAGTTTGTGCAAAAGCCTTTCCGCATTTGGCCTCCCAAGTTCATGATTGTACATTACAGCAGATTTCTCCAACCTGGTGCCCTACAAATGTTTTGAACTATAACTTCCATCAGCCCCAGCCAGCACAACAGCACAATGTAAAACAAAACAAATGCATCAACCTTTGCTTACTTTCTTATTGTAGTTGTAACATAAAACTGAACACAAAAATAAATCTGAAAAATAAATGTGGACCCTTGGTTTTCATTTTTCATCATATCTTGCCTGTAAAATGGAGGACACATCTGAAATTTGGCAGTTCTGAGGCCCCAGGGAGTAGTGGAATAGCATCACATTTCATGTCATTTGAATGGAAAACACCAAAGTTACAAGCAGGAGAGATGTAGGTAGGTCTTCCATTAAAATTAATGAGAAAATAAAAAAAGAAAGGCAGTTACACCAAAAGTTAAAATAAATGAAGGTGATTTCAACAATGAAAACCATATATATTAATTAATGTTGAGAAGGTACAAAATACACACCCAGTTCTATGCAATATTAAGTCATATACTATTCACTTATGAAATTTTACAAAATTATGTCGTTAAGCTAAATTAAACTGTAAATTATGAGATAGCGAATGCATATTGATTTCCACATTGTAGTTTATCCTCCAATAGCCAATCAAAGGACTCCACTCTTTCCCCCCCTAAATTTAGGATTTTGCTGTCTACTGTCTCTTATGGGTTTTTAACAATTTCATGGGTTTTTAACCATTGTGCTGTCTAACATTTAATGGGAAGGAATTCCAAAGGGTTTGACGATTGGTAGATACAAAAGGGAACAAACTGATGGTAGACGTCCTGGTGGTTGAGGGGTGCCATTATTTTCCCAGGACGCCGTAGACCAGTGAGGACCTTTTGCAGCCTGAGGGCCACATTTCCTTCTGAGCAACTTTCCAGGGTCGCCATGCCAATGGTCATTGGGACCAAAGGCAAAAGTGGGCAGAGCAACAAATGTAAAGGACACATTCCAGCCAGGCAAAAACACCTAAGAAGGATGTGAAGCAAGGCCACTAGGAGGTATGGCCGGGGAGGATGCCTGGTCCGGGAAGAGTCCCATGGGCCAGAGAGAGAGGCTTGAAGGGCCACATTAGGGGCCCACAGGCCTGAGATTTTCCACCTCTGTTTTAGATGCTAGGAAGTCTGATCTCATTCAGATCAAATTCGAGACAATTATGAAGCTGTTGGATGCGAACATCAGGAGATTTGGGATGAGGTATCATAAGTACACTGATGATACCCTGCTTTGTTTCTCTGTAACATCTGAATCAGGAGATGCCACGCAAGCCCTGGACTGGTGCCTGGACTTGGTGGTGGGCTGGATGAGGGCCAATAAACTGAGTCTGAATCCTTTCAAGATGGAGGTACTGTGGGTGGCTGGTTCCCAAGTCTAGATAACTGGTTAATTGTCATCCTTCCCCTGAAAGAGCAGGGGGTCTAGGGGGTGCTCCTGACCCATCTTTACCCTCTGTGGCTACAAGCACCTTTTACCAGCTTCAGCTAGTAAAACAGCTCCAGCCTGACCACTACCATCTGTGTGCTGGTAACTTCCAGGCTGGATTTCTTCAGAGCACTCTTAAGTTGGGCTGCCCTTGAGATTGGTGTGGAAGCTGCAGCTAGTGCAAAATGCAGTGGTGCAACTGCTTACTGGGGCAGGACATCACCAACAAGTTATCCTGCTGCTGAAAGAATTGCACTGCCTGTCAATTAGCTACTGGGCTAAGCTCAAGGTGCTGGCATTGGTGTATAAAGCTCTGTACAGCTTTGGACCAGGATACCTGAAATATCACCTGGCTTCTTATATACAGAAACTGTTCAGCAGGTGAGGGCCTTCTGCAGACACCATCTTAAAGAAGGCCCATTCTGCACAATATAAGAATTGGGCCTTTAGTATTGTGGCACCTACGCTTTGGAATTCCTTCCTATTAAATATTAGACCAATGCCATCTCTGTTGTCTTTTTGGCACATTCTGAAGACCTTCCTCTTCCAACAAGCCTTTTAAGTAGAGAACATTCCCAGTCTGCATCTGTATTGGAATTGGAAGGCGTGTTAAAGATGTTGTTATTGTTTTAGCACTGTTGTTTTCCACTCTGGGATATTAATTTAATAAATAAACAAATGGTATGCCATTATGGCAGGACTCCCAGGGGCATCATTATCACCATGGCCAGATCACAAGCAGGCAATGGCAGCAGAAAGAAAGAAAGAAAGAAAGAAAGAAAGAAAGAAAGAAAGAAAGAAAGAAAAAGAAAGAAAGAAAGAAAAAAGTGAGCTGCTGGGTGACTTCAGGAAACCCTCTGATCCTTGCATCCTCCAAATTTCTAGCCAATAGTTATTCTAACAGAACTTTGGACTCAGACCTAATTAGCATATTTATGGAAACATTGCATTCATCTTCTAAATCAAGCCATTTAAAAATAGGCTGTGTTAGCTTCATAGGGCTACTTCTGGTGTTGCATGGACATCTCAGTCCTGGCCATTTCCCCTAAAGTAGCAAACAAGTAATTGCATTAACGTGCTTTAGGCCAGCACGCTTAATACACCTTGACATGACATATCACCTGGGAAATTTGAAAAAAACTGTTTTCTCATCTCAGATATGGCAGAAACTTCAGCTTTAAAGGGGGAAAGGTATAAAAAAAGTTGTTATACTTTACCACCTGCAGTATAGATGCACAACATTTCAGCTTGATTTTTCTTACAGAGAGCTCATGGGGTGATTTTTCAAGGTCCAGAACCTATTGCTACTGCAATGTTTTTTGCTCTATACCTTTTTCTATGCCTCATTAGTAAAAAAAAGAAAAGAAATTAAAATGAAAAAAGAAAGAACAAAGTTATGTGGGACCTCAATGTACCCCAGTTTTACTGCCCACACCATTAAAGTGCAATTGCCCTAATCCTGGGAGAGCAAAGGCAATGTGTCCACAGAAGCATATCACCTGCACCTCTCACCTACTAGGTTATGGACTGCACACAAAAAAGGTGCATATTTCTGATATGAATGTACTAGGAATAGATCGTGCGCAAAATGTTTTGTTCTCCAGAAGCCATTACAGGGGCAGAACCTTTGACTTCCAGATGTTTTTGGACTCCAATATTCAACATCCTTGTCCATTGGCCAACTAACAACATCTGATTCTGCAGGGCACCAGGTTCCCCACTGTTGCACTATTACTGCTCCCTCCCTTAATTTTAACATATATATAATTTACAATAAAATATTTTAAAAGTATACTTCATAAAATATAGGTCTGCACTAAAAATGTTTCCCCAAACCATCACATTTTCCATTGCTCTTCACAGCTGTACACAGTTTCCCTCTCCACTGTTGCATTAGTACCACTTTTATCTTCTTTCCTGAGTGATCCCAGCCAATCAGGGAGACTTGCTGAAGAGAAAGAAGTTGCAATCAAAGTTTCCTCAGATGTAAGGAAGGAGGAAGAGCACAAGAAGAACATATGGAAAGGCTTCCTCATTTTGATCCCTTATGCTGCCAGTATTGGTGGAACAGCAACGCTGACAGGAACAGCACCAAATCTCATTCTGTCGGGACAGCTCAAGAGGTGGGGTGGAGGGGACTGAACATGTTTTAAATTGTGTTTTATATTGTGTGAGTCACCCAGAGTGTCTGTTAAGTCAGACAGATGGGCGACTAACAAATAAAATTTTATTTATTATTATTATTAGTGAACATCCCTGCTCCATTAATTAATTCATTTATTTTATACCATACCACTTGGGGTGACAATGTAATTGATGGTAAATGAAGCCAGTGCTTTGACTTCACTCTGCTGTGAGGTCTGGTATGGGGCAAATGTTCTCACTGCCCAGGCCTCACTCAAAATTGGAGTTGGAAGAGGAAATACCCCTGTTCCCAAGGCAATCACAAGGCACCAGCAAAACAGGGAACATCACCACATTGCCTGAAGCCATGGTGATGTCCCATCCTACGAACATTTTTGCCACACGCTCCATGGAAACTATCTCTGAAAGACAATCTATGAGGTTTCATTCTCACTATAACACTTGATTCCATTTAACATAGAGGGAATCACTTATGAGGAAACATGCATATGATTATACTATAAATATCTCATAAATTAACTTGGTTGTGATGTGTTATACATATCCCCACACACACTAATCATTTCTGGACAAGCCTATTTTAAAATAAATTTTGCATTAATTGAGGGGTGAGGGAGGAATCAGCGAAGTTGTAATTTTTAACAACTTTATGTTTTGTATTTTACTTTCTGCAAAACATTCAGTTCAGCCAAGGAATCTAACTGAAAAAAGTGAGGAATAGAATTATGTGATCCAGGAACCTTGTAGAAAGTTAGATGTCATAAATACAGAGGAACACTAGATGGCAATAACTACTCCCTGAATATTGTTATGATTTTCTAGGATTTTAAAGTTTAATTTTCCTCTTATAGAGGAACAATTCATGTTATCTGGAAGGCAGCAGAAGTTGTTGCTTCAGAATAGCTACTTGTTTTCCTACTCAAAACTAGAACTTTAAGGTCAACTTAAGTGGATGTACAATTAATAAAGCTAAGAACAAGCTCACATTTTCAGAACAGCCCAAAGGATATTTTTTTCCCATTAATTTTTATTCAAAGTTTCAAAAAACAAAACAAAACAAAAACAAATTAATAACTAATACAATAAAATAAAATGTTGACTTCCGATTTGTCGCAGATCAGTTATAGGTCTATAATATATAACAAACCTGTCTCTTAATATATTACAAAATCACTTTCCTCCAGTAGTTATCTTAATTAATCATCAAATCTCATTAACATCACTTTATTCTTTCCGCAAAAAGTCAAAGAGAGGTTTCCAATCCTTGAGAAATATATCCATCGATTTTTCTCCAAATAAACATGTCGATTAATCCATCTCATCAAGTCTGCTAGGTCCAGTAATTTCAATAGCCATTCTTCCATTATCAGTATTAATTCCATCTTCCATCTTCCATCCTTGCATCCATAATAATCTTGCTGCCATAGTCATAGTCATATAATAAGAGTCTGATGGGAATTTCCTTCCTCACAAATATTTCCTTGCCATCAATTCTGAATGTATTACTGAAATGTTGTTGTAAAGTCATATCTCTGTTCCTCTTTTTTACGAAATGCACTAGCACATCTCTTGAGAGTTTTTCCATTGTCACATATCTGTAATTAATTCTATAGATTTTCTCTATTTCAAGCTCCATCACATCATTCCAGTCCAGAAATGTTTTCGAAACATTGATAGCTTTATCTCTGATATCTTCATCAATTTCTTCAGGGACAACGCTGAATTCCAAACAGTAATCTTTATCTCTAAGGTCCATAAACTCCAAATCTTTTTCCAGTTCCACATTTGATATATCAATTCCAATCTCCAGGACTTGCATCTTCCCTTTAATTTTTCTTTCTTCTTCTATTGCTTGTCTAGTTATATGTTTGATCTCATCAACCTCCTCTCTCATAAAATCCCCTATTTCTTTCAGCTCCTGCTTCATTTTGCCAAATTCAGTTATCATCTCTTGTTTGCCATGTCTCAGTACTTGTTTGGTTATCTCAATCTCATCCATTATTTTCTGAAACATATTTACTTCCAGGGTCTCAGTCACTTTCTTAATTGTCATTTTTAAAACCAAAAAGAAAAAAAAAACCTTCAATTTCCACTATAGCACTATTCCCAAGCAAAGAGCAATTTATTTCTTTTTCCAGCAACAAAGGAGTTAATATTCCAAACGTGATGACCTCATAATGTAGACAGCACAAACTGCCTTATCTCTTATGTGTCCAAGAATGCAAAACAAGTTTAGTTCACAGCATCCTAATAGTTAGTGGCATAAAGAACAAGCAGATTCGTCAAAATGAAGTAGACCAGAAAAAATAGTCCCAGACATAAAATACTCAAAAGTTCATATAAATCAAAATTTTTCTCTTCAGATTAGATATCTCTCATCCGTTTATATCTTTATAATTCTCAATTCCAGGCCAGCTTTTTGCAATAAAAACAAAGATAAGGTATTTCAATTTCCTTCCGCCTTAATTCCATGCATGAAAGAGAAAAGTTATAACTCACCCAGGGATTCTTTACTGCTGATTCTTTTAACAAATCTCTTTTTACTGCAACAATTTAAGCCAAATGATAAGGATAGAAAGAAGGATGCTTGCCTGTTAACTGTTTTTCTTTGAAGAAAAGAAAAACGTGTCGCTTAATCAGTTTGAGCTTGCTTGAAATTCCTTGGCTCCGTCCGATGTTGCTGGCTGGTCCTTCGTTCATAGGCAATCCTAATGAATTCAAGTCGCCCAACAAACACAACGAAGCTTGTGGATAATCTCTTCGTTTCTCCCTTGCCTGGGAGAAAGTTTTTTACCAGTCAAAAAAAACCTTGACTAGTTTTAAAACTGAAAAAGCTTCCTCTGAGACGAGAGCTCATCTCAAAGGCAGGCACAAGCGAAGCAATCCTTCCCGGAAGTCCAAAGGATATCGCTTTGAAGAAAGAAGTAGTCATATATAAATCAAAAGCAGTAGTGTATTACTGATTTTGGCCTGTATATAGTCTACAAAAGCATGAGGATTGTTGTATGGAGTGATTACCCAATATATTCAATGTGGAGAACATTCAGGCTTCTTTCTATGTTTTAAGCTCATCCAAATTGAAGCAGAACTCTGCATCAAAAGAAAGAAAGAAAGAAAGAAAGAAAGAAAGAAAGAAAGAAAGAAAGAAAGAAAGAAAGAAGATTGCCAATACTGGGAGGAAGGGTGGAATATAAATCTAATAAATGAATGAATGAATAAATAAATAAATAAATAAATAAATAAATAAGGTAGTCAACCACAACAGTGTGAAAGGCAAAGGTGCTAGGCAATGTTTTGATATAAACAGTAATTTGTTTCCCTTCCTCTTGAACATGGTTGCTGTGTGTTAGTGTTCACTTATTATATTCAGTGAGTGTACAATGTCTACCTATGTGCAAAACATCTGAGCTGCAGACTAGTACAGTTATTCACATCTAATGTTCAGTGAGTGTTTAGTCTGTGTACCTATGCACACAGTATCTGAGCTGTACAAATCAACTCACTCCATTGTATGCTCTTTCACACAAAAACTTGTGGATATCTAGAGACAGCTTGCACCTGCGTTCACTGTAACATGTGAAAAAGCCTATACCTTCATTTATATTGTTAGACTTTAATCCTGATTTCACACATTCTAGAAAAGTGTATTTCAAAGTTAATTTGAAATGGAGGCAAATGTATCAGTGATCTGGTACTTAAGCAACTTTAGGATTTTATTTACTTTTAAGAAAGCATCCAGTTCAGCTAAGCAATACAACTAAGAGGAATTTGGGCAGGTGGTTGGTGCCAGAAGTAGCCAGTGGGGCTGCGGGGATGCAGTTGCATTGCTCTCCCGACTTTCCAACACTGTGTGTTGCTGCCAGTTACCAAGAAGGAGCAAGACAGTGGGGAGCTTGCCATGGTGCGGCGCAGTGGCACAGCCAATCCAACACTTCTGATGCTGCACATATACTGCACTGAGTTTTCCACTGCTTTGCCCCTTCCCCTCTTGGTAACCAGCAGTGACACATAGTGTTGGGAAGTTAGCAGCCCTGTAGCCAGCCTTCCTAGTTAGGTGAGACAGATACATTTCTAGGGGGGAGAGGGGAGGTGCATAGCACCAACCAATCCCCCCTACTCAATGGGGAGAGGATGTGAAGGCCAGACCAGGACAAGGAAAGGCAGTGACCTTCTCCCAGACTCTTCCTCCGTGCAGAGAGGGTGTTATCTTACATAATGGGCTATGCAAAGGTCAAGTTAACATAAAATTTAGTATGAACAGCAGGAATCAAATGATTGGCATGTTTTTTGTTTCATAAGAAAAAAGGATGTTAAGGATATAGTGAACAAAGGGATACCAAAAGGTGTGAAACAAGCAAAATAGTTTATGCTATGACTAAGAAGTTAAAAACTAGTGTGGAGCTTGTTTTCTCAAAGTTTGGTTTTAATATTATATTACAACACCAGTATTTAAAAAAAACAGGTTTAGAATCAGAGTAAGAACACATTACAATGCAACCATAGCCAAGCATTTAGGGAGAGCGGTTCTGACAACAACATGCATGAGACTGAGTCCTTAACTTTGTAAAATATTTACTGCATAATAGACTTACTTTTGTAAACTTATAAAAGTGCTTGATAAACATGCAAGGAAGCTTTCTGAATGGTAGGTTCACAATACACCTTATCAAGGAGAAAACGTGCATAACATCTAAACGTGCATAACACCTATTTTAGAACAGTTGCAGAGTTTGGTTTTTCCTAGTATTAATGTAAAAATGTATCAAAATTAAGGTTAGCTGTCCTTTCTTTTCTTTTTTAAAATGGTTGCTAGTTTGATTTTTCTGCCCAAAAACTCTGAAAAGGCATCATGCTGAGCTGCACACATTGGGAACATCAGAAATTAGGCCTGAATTACAGCCTAGCCAGCCAGCTAACTGTAGTGTGCACAGCAGTGTTTCTATTCCTCTATGGCTATTTTCATCCTTTGCCATAAAATACTGAAGAAAAAAAAGAAAAAATAACCACTATGACTGAGTATAATTAGTGCTTAAAAGAGTAAAGGGTAACTTAGGGTAGTTTAGGTTTTTTTAGATCACTTTACGGTATCTCATTATTTCAACCTTTAGCGATAAGCATCCAATCCTGCTTTAATATCATAATAACTGCAGAATAAACAGACTCTTACTTCTTACTGCAGGCAAACAAACATGCTTCTTTACTGCTGGCTAGGAAGAGTACACAACTGAAACTGAAATGAAGAGCAAAGGAAAGTCCAAGGGATGGAGTCTAAACCTAGCCCATAATATAAAGTTCTAATATTTAACTCTTCATGGGTCATATTACTATACCAGCTGTTTTTCACCCCAGGATCTTTTAATTAATTATAGGGTGATTGTGATAATGAAAAATCTACCCTCAGCGCTTTGAGTGAGCCAACTTTTGGGGGCTGTTCTCGATGAGGCTTTTGCACTCACCTTGCCTTACATGCTGATTTTTCAGAGGGTCCTATTCTTAATTTTTCCTGTTCTTAAAACAAGCTGTCATTCTTTAAACGGAGGCTGCCATTGTCTGACCTGTCACAAATTAAACAGCCATTTTTTTTTTAAAGTCCGGGGGGGGGTGAAGCACAGCTCTTGGGGAAGTGCACCCATTTGCCCCACCCTGGCTACAGGGTTGGAACTCAGCGAGCAGTGAAGCCCCACCCATGTAGCCCAGCCAGCCGCTACTCGTTGATGTATTCTGTGGGCTTTTTCTATGATGTCACTTATGATGTCACTTGTCCCTGCTTATTTTTCTTTTCTGTGATGTCACTTGTCCCGTTTGTTTTTCTTTTGCTCTTCTTCCATTTGCTCTCCTTCCATTTGGATGGAATTTTCCAACTGATTTGGAATACATTCAAGTCGAATTTGTTGTGCCAATGCACACAGAACCCTGGAAAATCTCATTGAAATTTCATTAATTCCATTCTCAAAATGTCTATACATCCCTCAAAATTCTTTCAGACTTTCTGCTTAAGGAGAAACTGCCAGTTTAGCCACAAATCTTGAAACTTCAGAATTCTGGTAGTAATTCTACAACACATAGATCATATCCTTTGATATACCAAGAAATATGAGGTCAAAGGACAATCTTACAGGACAGAACTGAAATGTAGTAACACTGTTTATTAGAGCTATTGTGGCATAGTGGATAAGGGATAAGAGTGCAGTTCAGAATCTCAGCTCAGCTATGAAGCTCAGTATGTGATTTTGGGGGCCACTGTCCATCTCTCAACCTGAAATAGATTTTTTAAAAAACAGCGTTAATATCTCTCAAGATGAAGTGAAATTGATTTCCTTCCATTGGCAGGTAAAGACTTTTCTCTTCCTACAGGCTTTGGGACCTGAAGGTCTTAAGGACAGGGCTTGAAGTGGGTGCTGTACTGTCATTGTTTTATCTGCATGGCTATTTAAACTGTTTGCAGTATTTTAAATGTTGTTAAATGGTTTTAATATTTCAATAGTTTAATTATATTTTAATGCAGATTTTTGTATGTTCTTAATTATGTGTACTTTTTATCTGGAAGCCGCCTTGAGTTCCAGTTTGGAAAAAGGGCGGGGTATAAATAAAGATAATAATGATAATAATAATTTTCACCTGCATGAAGACAGTCTGTAATTAATACTGTGCAGTTTTGTGGTATAATGAAAAATATCTGCATCCATCCGAAATAGAAATGAGAACAGTGATAGGAGGCATAGGAAGATGATCAGCGCAAACAATCTTTTTTTTCTTAAGTACAAATCCAAAAGTGAGGAGGCAGTATGCTTCTGCATACCAGTTGCTGGAAACCAGATGGGGGAGAGTGTTGTTGTGCTCAGATCCTGCTTGTGGGTTTCCCATAGGTATCTGGTTGGCCACTGTGAGAACAGGATGCTGGACAAGATGGGCTATTGGCCTGACACAGCAGGCTCTCCTTTTGTTCTTATGCCCTTATGAATGAGAGCATTGATTATGCAGGGGTCATAAGAAGACACATAGGTCAAACAATACTTACTTTTAATATGTGATATTTTAAAAGTAATATCTGGCAGGAATTTCTTGCATTGTTACACCAATAATTATCTGCTACTATTTCCTACCTCAAAAGTGCCCCCCCAAATCACAGGAAATTTCCAGCGCGAAATCCTATCATTCAGTCAATCCAGTTGTTGCATTTTGCAAATGAGTTCCTCTGTTCAGAAGGCACAGCAAGTTCCACAATTAGAAGTAAGTAAGCCATGCTTCTAACGTCATGCAAGAACATTAACAATGATAGTCCAGTGATTCTAACCTGTTCTTCTATTTTTCAACAAGCAATACCAGATTCCAAGTTACAGAATCTGTTTCTCTAACTCAGGAATTATTGCCTTATAGAGACATCTGCTGGTAAAAAGATAGCTGTGAAGCTCAAAAGATTTCCTCTGTCCAGTCAGTGCAGAAATATCCACTATATTATCAGCATGTTGAAATCAGTTTCCTCCCAATCTTTTTGATGGTCACATCTGTCACAGTTCAAAGGAGAACTTTAATAAAACTCATCAAAGACTTATTCTGTGTTTAAATCTGACTAATCAACTTTCAGAGAAGACTTTTTAAATTCTATTATTACCACCAATAATTTAATAATGTTTTAATAAATAAAGTTTTGATAGTACAAATGCCATCAGTGTACATAGGTATTTAAAAGTTTTTCCATAAATCCAAAAGACCACTCCTGATAAACCTATAATCTGAATTTTCACAGTAGCAGAAGACGACGACTTCACAAAGGGTAAGGGCAGGGAGGAATAAGCAAATGTTACAACACAGAGATAGGAGAATCAAAAGAGGCAAGATGTATTCTTAGATGCAAAAGCTATGCCCACAGATTCGGGTTTGGTGGTACATAGACTACATTATAATCTTTATATAGAAACAACTTCAATCAATCTAACCAATATACTTAAAGTGTGACCATCATCATGACCTCCCACCCTGGACAGCAGCTAAGGCTCCAACCTAGATGAGAAGCATCCAGCCAGATCAAAAGGACCAGCAGTGAAAGCCAGAGAACAGGTAGACCTAGCCAGAAACCCCAATCCCCCGAGACTGCAGCCCATGAGCATGAGATCCACAAGGAACTGACCACCACATCGCCCCCTGGGATTCCATCCCCCTCCATCACCAGATCAGTAGTGCAAGCAACACACCAAGAGGAATATAATGAAGGCAAGATAAAGTGATAGGCTCCAGATCAGGAGAATAGCCCTATAAATTCATCACTCTCCATGATAGATTTTCTTAAACCTTATATACCGAGTCAATCGCTGATCTCTGCTGATGAGGGCCTCCTGCAGGTACCATCTTATCAGGAGGTTTATTCCGCACAACAAAGGAAGCAGACATTTAGTGTTGTTAGACAGGCACCATCTCTATTGTCTTTTCGGTGCCTACTGAAGACCTCTCTCTTTCAACAAGCCTTTTAAGTAGATAACTTATCCTAGTCTAAGTCTGTATTGGAATTGTTTTTTCAGATGTTTTTAAAACTTTTTTTAAAAAAATGTTTTTAAATATGTTTTGTTTTACTCTGTTTTAAAGTCTGTTTTTAAGATGTTTTAGTGTTTTATTTGCTGCCCTGGGCTCCTTCTGGTGGGATATAAATTTAATAAATAAATAAGAAATAAAATAAATAGCAGGGGTAGTTTCTAGGCGGAGAAGGCTGAACAGATCTCCAGTCCTTTTCAAAGTCGCTTACTTGGAGCTCTCTGAGATCCTATAACTCTGACCATAACCAGGGCTGGCCCCAGGTATGCCTGGGCCCTTGGGCACCAGCTTGCCCTGGGCCCCAGCATGTCCACACACACGTGCATACACGCATGTGCAGCTCCACGTGTGCCCCAACAACCTGTCTCCTGTCTTTTGTGGCTATGTGGGCTGCACACGCAGCACTACTATTAACCAAGAAGGCGGCCAAGGTTTTCCTAAGGGGCTGAAGCTTCCACCGCCATCTTGGTTGATGGCACTCATGCGTGCTATGAGCACACATCTCTGCCATCAACCAAGATGGTGGCAGAGGCATCAGCACCTTAGGGAAACCTTGGCTGCCATCTTGGTTAATGGCAGCCGCAAAAGAAGTCAGCATAGAAAAGTAGGTGGAGCGAGGGAATGGCAGGCAGCTTGGAAGCTCTGCGGATCATGGAATGGGAGCTGAGGGGCCTCTCAGGGGCCCTTGTAATCCCAGGGGCCCACGGCCAGGGCCACACCTACCCACCCTTTGGAGTCTGCCCTGACCACAACTGCTACCAGCTAGATTACAGCATCCTCAAGTGACTGAGTGTGTTTCATAGGCTTCTGCTAGGGTAGCCGCTTAAGCACACACACCCCACCAAAAAGAGGAAATGTATCATAAAAGGGCACATATATTCATAAAAACTGCATATGCTAATTCTTAGGTAAAGCTGCAAGTTTAGGCATGATTACTATAATTTAAATGGAAATAAAATACAGCTTGACATCGTGAAGGGGAATGTGACCAAGTGGCCTGTTGGTCTGCTGCCTAGGCACGAACTATTGATGGCCAAAACCCCTGCTTTCCCTTCTTATGGTTATTTTTCTTTATACTGGACTTGGACTAGACAGCCCTTCAAACCAAGAACTCATTCAGAGGAGTGTCCTCAGCAAAGTAGTACGTGTAGCCAGTCCACCTCTTGCTCAAGTTCAGGACAGAGCAACCATCACTTTCAGAATGTACAATAAATCATGCAGCTGTTCTAAGAAATTACTTACCCTACTGAATAAAATTCCATGATATAACACAATTGAGATACTTATTCTTATTATCACTACTATTACTTATTAGATTTATTAGTTGCTTGTTACCCGAAGGTCTCCAAGTGATTTACAAAGTTAAAAACAAAAACAAATATGTCATACTATAAAACAAAGCAATAAAACAATAATCCCTCCCATATAGCCACAGAAAGTTTGGCATCTTATTAATAACAAACAACATCATCTCAGTCTATCAAATGCCTGGGAAAAAAGGTAAGTCTTTACCTGGCACCGAAAATATGTTAATCATGGTGCTGGGTGGACCTCACTGAGGAGCTTATTCCACAGATGGGGAGCCACAACTGAAAAGGCCCTCTCCCTTGTGACCACCCTCCAAGCCTCTCTCAGAGGAGGGACCAGGAGAAGGGCCTCAAAAGAAGATCTAAGGATCTGGATAGGTTCACATTGGTTGAGACTTTCCAGAAAATATTGGGGTCCTCAGCCATAAAGAGCTTTATAGGTCAAAACGAGCACTTTTAATTAGGCTCAAAAGTGTACAGGCAGCCAATGTAACTGGAACAGGATTGGTGTTATATGATCTGTTCACCTTGAATGCACTCTGCACTAATTGAATCTTCTGAACCATTTTCAAAGGCAGCCCCACGTAAAGCCCATTGCAGTAATCCAACCTTAAGGTTACTAGAGCATAGTTTACTGTAGCCAGGTTATCCCTGTAATCCAATACATGAGAAAATACAGGGGACTTTTTAAAAAGCATACAAGACACAGTCCACACACTGATGCTCTTCCTTCATCTCATCTGTCAAAATAATTTAGGCAAGCATGGAAGGCAGAATAATGATGCCAGGGAAAAGATAAGGGAATAAGCCACCACACTGAACAATAGCAGCTAAACACAGAGAATTGTCTCTGAAAATCATATATCAGTGGTATCTGACACCTAGAAAAATAGCATTGATGAATCCAGGAACGTCTTCAATGTGCTGGAGTGGGTGTCAAAGAACTGGTACTTATATACATATGTGGGGGAAGTGCCAAAAATTTGCTGATGTTGGAAATCTGTGATTAAGGAGATTGAACAGATAACCCAACAAAAAACCACATTGACACCACAATTAGCACTATTGAATTTATTTCTGAATGAAGATCTTGATATTAAAAATAAGAAGTTGGTAAGTTTTTTGTTGGTAGCAGCAAGGATTACTGCTGCACAATCTCGGAAATACCTTAAAGGAGCAAATATAGAATCTTGGTATAAAACAGTTTGGGATACAGCTGTACTCGAAAAATTAACAGATAATTTAAAGAGAGCCAGAGGACAAAGTAAAGGGACTAATTTCCTTTCAGTATGGTATGATCTTATCAATTATATAAATCTACAAGATACAAGGATCCCCCTGCCAATGGCATACACATGGATATGGTGCTATTATTAAAGGGTCCAACAAATGAACGGATAGGAATGATATTCAACAATTCCACAGGGAAAAAAGGAAGGGAACAGTATTAATGTATGAATTAAAATTGTGTTAATAATTTACTATGGATAATCAAAATGTAATCTTTATAAACAATATGGTTATGATCTACATAGTGTATTGTTCTGTGTTTATTTTGTTGGTTATGGTTCTATTTTGTTTATTTTGAAAATAAAATTAAAAAAATAAACAGGGGAAAGAGAAGCCTCACCTGCACTAATGAAGGCTATCTCACTTCTTTATGGGACAGTGGTTTTCCCATGACTTAGGCTTTTGTGATTTCCTCCTCTGCTATGCTCAATCTGCCATGCATTGCCTTTTCTGTGGTCTATATATTTGAAAAAGGCTTCTAAGACTGAAACTTAAGTCAGGGTATGCAGAGTTACACAGGGCCAAGACAAGAAGCTCTGAATAGAAACCGTAACTGGGGAGTACTGTGAGATCAAATGTTTTCATATTTACATGGAACATGAATTATCTGTATGCTATTGGCTGCAGGTTTGGGTTCTGTTCTTAATGTTTATACTGAAACAGGATTTCTCATGCAGGTAGGTGCTTCTTAATATTTATTGGAGTGCCAGTTTCTTCCCTGGAGACATTGCCAAATATATATGCAAATCTCATGGGGTCAAGGCATTGAGCCCCTTCCAGGCCATGGAGTGTCAAGGAGGAGCAAGTAAGTAAGAGCTATCCTGCAAGGGCTCCGGTGGAGCTCTTTCTCAGCAGGTTCTTGTTCATGTGTTTGGGGATAGTTTGGGACTGGGACAGGCTCCTTGAGACTTCCTTTCTTGGAAGAGAAAGTCAAGATGGTCAAATCTCTCCGAAGTATTTGGCGGGTTATTCAAAACCACAATAACAGAAGCTCATCTAGAGTGCACATCACAGATCAGGAAAGGTACCACCAATGCCAAGCGGATGTCAGTGTGTTTACTGAGCAAAGTCAAGGAAGCTATTAGAGGCAAGAAGGCTGCCTTCAGAAGACAGAAGTCCTGTCCAAAGGAGGAGAACAAAAAGGAATATAAACTTCAGCGAAAGAAGTGCAAGCAGAGCAGACAATAAAGGATGCAAAACAAAACAAAAACTAAGAGCACATTGTTACCAACAGTTCGATACTTGTTCCTGTTGGGGATTCTTTCCTGTTTGCAAATCCTGTCAAGGTCAGGGTCTTCCCCCTGCTTTATTGACTTCCTCACCTCTACTACCTTCTGATGTTTCTCCCAGCTCCACTGCCTTCCCCAACCCTGGCTGCCTTGTCTTCCCCATTCCCCTGCTGCCCTTTGTTGCCTTTTTTTTCTCCCTCTCACTCAACTATCTTTCTCTGTGCGCTCCTTAGTTTTTCTTCTTTCTCTGCATCTTACCTCCTTATTCCAGCCACCACCACATCTTCATCTTTTCTCCAGTGGCCATTTAAATGATGTGATCTCATCTCTTGGCTCTGCCCCGCTCCCCAATCAACCACAGCTGTGGTCTCTGTTGATACATGGGTGGCACTTGCATATGGCATTTTCAGCGATACTCATGGCCAGATCACTTTGCCTTCTGCTACAACTGGGAAAGACAGGCATGGTGATGCAAGCCCTGCCGGGCCCTTGGGCAAGATGTTCTCAGTGCATCCCCCTCTATGAGTGGGTCTAGCTTGCCACCATTATGAAAGACTATTTGCTTGCCGTCTCCCTCAGGGCCCAGTTGGTCCCATTGTCATATGAACACGTAAAGCTGCCTTATAGTGAGTCAGAACAATGGCCTATCTAGTTCAGTATGCGAGGGAGCCTGCTCCACGAGCTAGAGGGAGCCCCAGCTGATGAAGTGTCAAGGCCCCAGCTGACAAAGCGTCAAGGCGAATTAAGCAGCAGAGCAAAAAGAGAGTAAGTAGCTCCCATTTATTCCATTATTTAATTGAAGTAAAACAGCTCAGAGCAATAACTAATAAGGGCAGCCCAAGGTCACCCTGAGCTAGGAGCCAAATCCTGAAAGAACCTATATCTTAGGAGACAGATCCTAGGAGAAGGAAGCGTATAGAAAGCTAGTTTTCAACACCACCCTAGCAGGAAAGTTTCAGGGGACACTGTAAACAAGGCTAAATTCCAGTCAGAGAGAAGGGGGAAAAGGAAACTCCACCGATACATACAGGGAGAGAGTCAGCTCAGTCCTTGCTAAAAAGGGCAGCTTCAGCCTTCCTGAAACACAACCACAAGCTCTGTTTCCCTAGGTTAAAGAAAGGTCAGGCTGTTCTAGGTGGGAAAACAACAAACACAAAAGACTTGCCTGGAAGGCGCAGCCCCTTGCTGAGATTAAAAGCAGCCAAAAGCTTAAACAGCCCCGCCCCTCGCTCAGGAAGGAAGCCTGAGAGAATACTAAAGAGTTAAGCCCCAGCTGATAGCCATCAGCCTCAAGTAACACATCATTGGCTGGCAGCAGTAGCTGGGAGGAACCAGCCACACATATAAAGTCAGAGCACCCTAGTGAGGGAGCCTGCTCCACGAGCTAGAGGGAGCCCCAGCTGATGAAGCATCAAGGCCCCAGCTGACAAAGCGTCAAGGCGAGTTAAGCAGCAGAGCGAAAAGAGGGTAAGTAGCTCCCATTTATTCCATTATTTAATTGAAGTAAAACAGCTCAGAGCAATAACTAATAAGGGCAGCCCAAGGTCACCCTGAGCTAGGAGCCAAATCCTGAAAGAACCTATATCTTAGGAGACAGATCCTAGGAGAAGGAAGCATATAGAAAGCTAGTTTTCAACACCACCCTAGCAGGAAAGCTTCAGGGGACACTGTAAACAAGGCTAAATTCCAGTCAGAGAGAAGGGGGAAAAGGAAACTCCACCGATACATACAGGGAGAGAGTCAGCTCAGTCCTTGCTAAAAAGGGCAGCTTCAGCCTTCCTGAAACACAACCACAAGCTCTGTTTCCCTAGGTTAAAGAAAGGTCAGGCTGTTCTAGGTGGGAAAACAACAAACACAAAAGACTTGCCTGGAAGGCGCAGCCCCTTGCTGAGATTAAAAGCAGCCAAAAGCTTAAACAGCCCCGCCCCTCGCTCAGGAAGGAAGCCTGAGAGAATACTAAAGAGTTAAGCCCCAGCTGATAGCCATCAGCCTCAAGTAACACATCATTGGCTGGCAGCAGTAGCTGGGAGGAACCAGCCACACATATAAAGTCAGAGCACCCTAGCGAGGGAGCCTGCTCCACAAGCTAGAGGGAGCCCCAGCCGACGAAGCGTCAAGGCGAGTTAAGCAGCAGAGTGAGTGCGGCAGCAGGGCGAGGAGGCCAGGGCCCCCCACTCTGCCCGTCTGTTCCCTGACCTCAACTAAACCGCAGTCTCCAACCCATTGACGTAATAAACCTTAAACAAAACTATGCAGGTAAGAAGCCAGCAGGGGTGTGGGGGCTTTCCAGTGTTTTGCACCGCCTGCAGCATGTACGACTATCTGCCTGTTGGACAGAAGTCGTGGGTATGCTCTCGGTGCAATGAGCTCCTGGCTCTCCGGGAACGACTTCATTTCCTTGAGGCCAAGTTGGCGGACCTGGAAAAGCTGAGAGAGGCAGAGAGGTGTGTGGAGGAGGCCTTCAGGGACGTTATAGCTGTGTCCCACTCCAATGATGATAGCTCTCCTGCTATCATGGACAATGATGGTCTCGGGGAAGGAGGGCATCCAGCTGAGGAAGAGGGAAATGATCCCTTAGAAGGGACCCATTCCTTGGGGGATGAGCAGCTATCTTCTCGTGCCGAGGATATATCTCCAGGGGGTGGAGGGATCCTTGTAGTGGGTGATTCGATCATTAGGAACATAGACAGTGGGGTGTGTGATGGACGTGTAGACCGCAAGGTGTTTTGCCTGCCTGGTGCGAAGGTTGCGGATATCGCCCGTCGTTTAGATAGTTTGGTAGACAGTGCTGGGAAGGAGTCAGTGGTCGTGGTGCACGTTGGCACCAACGACATGGGGAAATGCAGTCGTGAGGTCCTGGAAGCAAAATTTAGGTTGCTAGGTAGGATGCTGAAAGCCAGGACCTCCAGGGTGGCTTTCTCTGAAATGCTACCGGTTCCACGTGCAGGACCAGCCAGACAGGCCCAGCTTCGTAGTCTCAATGGGTGGATGAGACGATGGTGTTGGGTGGAAGGGTTTGGATTTGTTAGGCACTGGGGAACATTTTGGGACAAGCCGGGCCTGTACAAAAGGGACGGGCTCCACTTGAACCAGAATGGAACCAGACTGCTGGCACTTAAAATTAAAAAGCTTTTAAACTGACTGAGGGGGGAAACCCGACAGGAGCTGAGAAAGGTCCGGTTCGGAATAAACCTCCCCCCTGGGATAAAAACCAAAGAAATGATGAAATTTTAAAAGGGGTAGGCCTAGAAGTAGGCATTGTGAGAGCAGGGGCACAGGATATAAATTCAGAAGAGCAAAATTACCACAGGCCTAACCACAAGTGCCAAAGACACTTGAAGAGAGACACTGCTTACCAGTGCCTGTACGCTAATGCTAGGAGCCTGCGAACCAAGATGGGAGAACTGGAGTGCTTGGTCTTAGAGGAGAGCATTGATATAGTGAGCATAACGGAGACCTGGTGGAATGGAGAAAACCAGTGGGATACGGTTATCCCTGGATATAAACTATATCGGAAGGACAGGGAAGGACGTATTGGTGGCGGAGTCGCTCTATACGTGAAAGAAGGCATTGAATCCAGCAAGCTCGAAACCCCAAAAGAGGCAGACTCCTCCACAGAATCGTTGTGGGTGGTGATACCATGCCCCAGGAGGGACAATACTGGGAACGATCTATCGTCCCCCTGATCAAAATGCTCAGGGAGACCTTGAGATGAGATATGAAATTGAGGAAGCATCCAAACTAGGAAATGTGGTAGTAATGGGTGACTTCAACTACCCGGACATAGACTGGCTGCATATGTGTTCCAGTCATGACAAAGAAGCAAAGTTTCTAGATATTCTAAATGACTATTCCCTAGACCAGTTGGTCATGGAACCGACCAGAGGGACGGCAACCCTGGACTTAATCCTCAGTGGGGACCAGGACCTGGTGCAAGATGTAAGTGTTGTTGAACCGATTGGGAGCAGTGACCACAGTGCTATTAAATTAAGCATACATGTAACTGGCCAATTGCCAAGAAAATCCAACACGGTCACATTTGACTTCAAAAGAGGAAACTTCACAAAAATGAGGGGATTGGTAAAAAGAAAGCTGAAAAACAAAGTCCAGAGGGTCATATCACTCGAAAATGCTTGGAAGTTGTTTAAAAACACTATATTAGAAGCTCAACTGGAGTGCATACCGCAGATCAGAAAAGGTACCGCCAGGGCCAAGAAGATGCCAGCATGGTTAACGAGCAAAGTCAAGGAAGCTCTCAGAGGCAAAAAGTCTTCCTTCAAAAAATGGAAGTCTTGTCCAAATGAAGAAAATAAAAAAGAACACAAACTCTGGCAAAAGAAATGCAAGAAGACAATAAGGGATGCTAAAAAAGAATTTGAGGAGCACATTGCTAAGAACATAAAAACCAACAACAAAAAATTCTATAAATACATTCAAAGCAGGAGACCATCTAGGGAGACAATTGGACCCTTGGATGATAAGGGAGTCAAAGGTGTACTAAAGAACGATAAGGAGATTGCAGAGAAGCTAAATGAATTCTTTGCGTCTGTCTTCACAGTGGAAGATATAGGGCAGATCCCTGAACCTGAACTAACATTTGCAGGAAGGGATTCTGAGGAACTGAGACAAATAGTGGTAATGAGAGAGGAAGTTCTAAGCTTAATGGACAATATAAAAACTGACAAATCACCGGGCCCGGATGGCATCCACCCGAGAGTTCTCAAAGAATTCAAATGTGAAATTGCTGATCTGCTAACTAAAATATGTAACTTGTCCCTTGGGTCCTCCTCCGTGCCTGAGGACTGGAAAGTGGCAAATGTAACGCCAATCTTCAAAAAGGGATCCAGAGGGGATCCCGGAAATTACAGGCCAGTTAGCTTAACTTCTGTCCCTGGAAAACTGGTAGAAAGTATGATTAAAGCTAGATTAACTAAGCACATAGAAGAACAAGCCTTGCTGAAGCAGAGCCAACATGGCTTCTGCAAGGGAAAGTCCTGTCTCAGTAACCTATTAGAATTCTTTGAGAGTGTCAACAAGCATATAGATAGAGGTGATCCAGTGGACATAGTGTACTTAGACTTTCAAAAAGCGTTTGACAAGGTACTTCACCAAAGGCTTCTGAGGAAGCTTAGCAGTCATGGAATAAGAGGAGAGGTCCTCTTGTGGATAAGAAATTGGTTAAGAAGCAGAAAGCAGAGAGTAGGAATAAACGGACAGTTCTCCCAATGGAGGGCTGTAGAAAGTGGAGTCCCTCAAGGATCGGTATTGGGACCTGTACTTTTCAACTTGTTCATTAATGACCTAGAATTAGGAGTGAGCAGTGAAGTGGCCAAGTTTGCTGATGACACTAAATTGTTCAGGATTGTTAAAACAAAAAGGGATTGCGAAGAGCTCCAAAAAGACCTCTCCAAACTGAGTGAATGGGCAGAAAAATGGCAAATGCAATTCAATATAAACAAGTGTAAAATTATGCATATTGGAGCAAAAAATCTGAATTTCACATATATGCTCATGGGGTCTGAACTGGCGGTGACCGACCAGGAGAGAGACCTCGGGGTTGTAGTGGACAGCACGATGAAAATGTCGACCCAGTGTGCGGCAGCTGTGAAAAAGGCAAATTCCATGCTAGCGATAATTAGGAAAGGTATTGAAAATAAAACAGCCGATATCATAATGCCATTGTATAAATCTATGGTGCGGCCGCATTTGGAATACTGTGTACAGTTCTGGTTGCCTCATCTCAAAAAGGATATTATAGAGTTGGAAAAGGTTCAGAAGAGGGCAACCAGAATGATCAAGGGGATGGAGCGACTCCCTTACGAGGAAAGGTTGCAGCATTTGGGGCTTTTTAGTTTAGACAAAAGGCGGGTCAGAGGAGACATGATAGAAGTGTATAAAATTATGCATGGCATTGAGAAAGTGGATAGAGAAAAGTTCTTCTCCCTCTCTCATAATACTAGAACTCGTGGACATTCAAAGAAGCTGAATGTTGGAAGATTCAGGACAGACAAAAGGAAGTACTTCTTTACTCAGCGCATAGTTAAACTATGGAATTTGCTCCCACAAGATGCAGTAATGGCCACCAGCTTGGACGGCTTTAAAAGAAGATTAGACAAATTGGCGACTTCCGGGAAGTGGTGCTGGCTGGTGGTTGTCTCTGAGGGAGCTCTGCCTCAGAGGAAGCTTTTTCCAGGTTAAAAGCCAGCCAAGAGGAATCTTGGACTGGCTCAAATGTTCTCCAAGGTATAGGAGAACCGATCAGATCTCCCACAAGACTTCGTTGAGCTGTCGGCGGCTGGAATTGATCAGGAAATTCCTGAGATAAGAAGGCAAGCCGATCGGCTGAAGACGGAGTCTGGACTTCCACGCAAGCTGCACTGGGATAAAGCGAAGCGTTTTTTCTTTTTTAAAAAAAAAACGTTCTTAACCAGCGAGCCCACTTCTACCTAAATCTTATCATTCGGCTTAAATTACTGCAATAAAAGGGATTTGTTTATGAATCAGCAACTGAGAAACCTGGGTGAGTCATACCTTTTCTCTTTTAAATATAATTAAGGAAGAAAGAAAATATAAACAACTTATATACTTCTTTTACGACAAAAAGCTGGCTTGAATTTGGAGTTTTAAAGTTTAAAAACGGATGAGAGGCAATTATTATATTTTGGACTAATTTTCTCTTTGGACTATTTCTTTTTGGATAAATCCGCTGCTCGTATATGCTAATAACTGTTTAGTCTTGGCAACCAGAATTGTTTTGCATTCTTGGATACAGATAAGAACTGCTGGCTGGATTTCAATAATAGGCCTGGAATATTAACTCTTTTTTCGGTGGAGAGAAAAAAGAAAAGAAATAGATTGCCTCTAGGTTCTGAAATAGTGATTAATATTAGAAATTAAAGGTTTCTTTTTGAAAATGGCAACTAAAAAAACAACTAAGGGGCGAAGAGGTTCTATTGATACACAGGAAGAGGATATGCCCTCAGAAATGTTTCAAAAAATAATGGAAGGGATCAATGCTATAAAACAGGAGATGAAACAGGAAATGAATGAAATGAAAACTGAATTGACAGATATAAGAGACTATATTAAAACACAAGTGGATGAGATTAAAGGGACAATTGGGCAAATAAAGGAGGATGCAAAAAATACTAAAGAAAAGGTACAAACCTTGGAGAATAGAACAGATATATTAAATCTGGAATTAGAAAAAAATTTGGACTATGGGGCTGTGACTGAAATGAGAAGTAAAGAGCATTGTTTGAGATTCCGTGCAATCCCTGAGGAAACAGGTGAAGACATCAGAGATAAAATTGTTAATGCTTTAGTAAAATTTCTGGATTTGAATGAAGATCGGATGGAATTTGAAATAGACAAAGTTTATAGAATTAATTCCAGATATGCAACAATGAAAAAAATTCCAAGAGATGTGCTTGTTCATTTTGTAAAGAAGACGACCAGAGATATGGTATTACAGCAACATTTTAAATATACCTTTAAAATTGATGGTAAGGAAATACTGGTGTTGAAAGAAATCCCTATTAGACTTTTACGTAAGAGAAAAGAATATGCTTTCCTTACAGAAAAACTTAAGCAATGCAAAATTCAATTTAGGTGGGATGTTCCAGAAGGAGTGATTTTTACATTCAGACAACAGAAATATAGATTGAATACTGTTCAAAAAGCAAGGGACTTCCTGAGAAAAGCTTCAAAAGATATGGAAGAAGATAAACTCAAAGATATGGATATAGTTCCTGGGAAACAAAGTCAACAAGGATATGCAGAGGAGGGGAAGGAAGATGATGGATCAAAAGGAGCACCAGGCACATTTTAAAATACATGCTTAATGATGGATTACAAATACCTAACTTGGAATATAAATGGAGCTAACACGGCACAAAAGAGAAAGAAAGTGTTTCATTACTTGAAAAAATTAAAATTGGATATAATTTGTTTACAGGAAACTCATATTCAGAAGAAAGACTCCAAATATTTGATTTGTAAAAATTTGGGTGAAGAATTTATTTCAGCTGGACCAAAAAAAAAAAATGGAGTTGTTCTTTATATTAATCCACAATTGCTTCCTAAATTGGTATTACTGGATGATAGTGGTAGATTTGTGGGGGTTGAAATTACTTTACAAGGTACAAACATTTTGATAGTGGGTATTTATGCCCCCAATGAAGATAAAACAAGGTTTTATACAAGACTTATGGAAAAATTGTCAGAGCTTTCATATGAGCATTGGTGTGTCATGGGTGACTGGAATGGGGTAATCTCACCAAAAATTGATAGGCTTTCTGAAAAAAATATCAAAGAGACACAAGGTAAATTACCGAAGATTTGTTTTGAACTCATGGAACATTTAGAATTGGTGGATACCTGGAGATATATAAATGATAACGCAAAGGAATTTACTTATTTTTCAGAAAGACATAAAACATTTTCGAGGATTGATATGATTTGGATGTCTAAAATTTTAGCGAAGGATATCTTTAAAATGGATATATTACCAAAAACTTTTTCGGATCACAATCCCGTGATATTAACTTTAAAAAAAAAAAATCTTGGATTTAGATGGAGACTAAATGAATCTTTATTACAGAATGATAAAGTAGTACAAGAATGTAAGAAGAAATTAAAAGAGTTCTTTGAATATAATTTATATAAAGGAACAAGTGAAAATATTGTTTGGGATACAAGTAAGGCATTTATGAGGGGATACTTTATTAAATGTAACTCTGAATTAAAAAAAAAGAAACAACAGAAAATGCAATTAATTTTGGAAGAAATAAAACAAAAAGAGGAAGAATTGAAAAAGAATCCAGCTAAAGTTTCTATTGTAAATCAAATTAAAATGTTACAGAAGCAAGTATCAATGTTGACAGTCAGAGAAATTGAAAGGAAATTAAATTTTGCTAAACAAAGGACTTTTGAATTTGCAAATAAACCTGGGAAATGGTTAGCATACAAGTTAAGAAAAGAACGTCAAAAAAACATTATTTTAAAGATACAAGAAGGAGACGAGATGCTCACAGATAATGTAAAAATTAAAAAGATTTTCCATCAATATTACTCAACATTATACAAGTGTCAAGAAATTCCATCTGAAAAAATAGAAGAGTACTTATCCAAACAGAATTTGCCTAAAATTACAGATTTTCAGAGACAAGTTATTAATGGCCCTATTACGTCAAGAGAGATATCTGAAGCTATAAATAAAATTAAATTAGGAAAGGCACCAGGACCAGATGGGTTATCTGCAATGTATTATAAATGTTTGGAGGAAGAACTCTTGTTACCCCTACAGTCTACAATGAATTCTATTTTGCAAGAGGGAAAGATACCCGATAGTTGGAAAAATGCTAATATAACATTAATACCTAAAGAGGACCAAGATTTAACTAAAACAAAAAATTATCGGCCAATATCTCTATTGAACAATGACTATAAAATTTTTACAATGATCTTGGCTGAAAGATTGAAAATAATATTGCAACAATTTATTCAGGAAGATCAATCAGGGTTTCTACCTAAAAGACAATTACGTGACAACGTCAGGAATGTTTTGAATGTGTTGGAATATTTAGAACAACGAAATGATAAACAAGCAGCTTTGATTTTTTTAGATGCTGAAAAAGCGTTTGATAATTTGAATTGGAAATTTATGTTCCAGGTTTTGGAGCAAATGGATTTTGGAGACAACTTTATAAAATGGATTAGATCGATTTATACATCACAGAAGGCCCAGATAATTGTTAATGGAGACTTAACGGATTCATGTGAAATACAAAAGGGTACAAGACAGGGATGTCCATTATCTCCCCTTTTATTTATTTTGGTTTTAGAAGTGCTGCTTAGAGATATAAGGCAAGATAAAAGGATTTCGGGTTTGAAAATAAAAAAAGAAGAATATAAATTGAGAGCATTTGCTGATGATTTGATAATTGTATTAGAAAACCCTTTGGAAGGAATTCATATATTGATGGATAAATTAAAAGAATTTGGACCGTTAGCAGGATTTAAGATCAACAATCAAAAAACAAAGATGTTGGTGAAAAATTTAACTTTAAGTGAACAGAAAGAGTTATTGGACAAGACAGATTTTACAATAGAAAAAAAGTTGAAGTATCTAGGTATTATTATGACAAATAAAAACTCAAAGTTGTTCCATAACAACTATGAAAAATTATGGACAGAGATTAAGAAAGACTTGCTAAGATGGGATAAATTACAACTGTCATTAATGGGTAGAATATCTGTGATAAAAATGAATGTATTACCGAGAATGATGTTTTTGTTCCAAACAATACCTGTAATATCCTCTGATTTACCTTTTAAACAATGGCAAAAAGATATTTCTAAATTTGTATGGCAAGGAAAAAAACCAAGAGTTAAATTTAAATTACTTCAAGATGCTAAAGAAAGAGGAGGACTGGGATTACCAAATTTGAGACTTTATTTTGCTGCCTGCTGTTTAGTCTGGATAAAGGAATGGATTTTATTGAGGAATAAAAGACTATTGGATTTGGAAGGCCATAACTTGAAGTGGGGATGGCACGGATATCTATGGTATGACAAAGTAAAAGTAAACGTAGACTTTAACAATCATTTTATAAGACGTCCTCTGTTGAAAATATGGAATAGATATAAACCAAGGTTTTTTTCGAAAATACCATTATGTGTCTCAAGTCAAGAAGCGTTTTATAGAAGAGAAATGACTGGAAAAGAGAAATGGTTAACTTATCAAGATCTATTAGAAAATGTACATGGAGAATACACAATGAAAGAGAGAGAACAACTGATAAAGGAAGGATATAGTTTTCATTGGTTTGCTTATTTACAATTGTTAGAAAGATATAAAATGGATAAGAAAATGTATGGGTTTGAAATAAGTAAATCTGATTTTGAAATAGGTTTGTGTACAAATGATGAAAACATAATTGCGAAAATGTATAAACTTTTACTGAAAATGGATATGGAGGAAGAACAAGTAAAAGAGTGCATGGTAAAGTGGGCAAAAAATTTTGGTTATAACATACAAATGGATCAATGGGAAAATATGTGGAAAAAAGGCTTGAAATTTACATTATGTTATAATCTTAAAGAAAATTTTTATAAAATGATGTACCGTTGGTACATGACTCCAGAAAAGCTGTCAAAAATGTATAGTAATGTCTCTAATGTTTGTTGGAAATGTAATCAACAAGAAGGATCTTTTTATCATATGTGGTGGTCATGTAAAAAGGCAAAATTATTCTGGGCACAGATAGGCAGGAAGATGCAAAAAATTTTAAAAATAAATATTCAGTCAAAACCAGAATTTTTTTTATTGGGCTTTATGGATAAACAAATAGAAAAGAAATATGGAAGAATAATATTATATATGATTACGGCAGCAAGATTATTATATGCACAAAAGTGGAAAATGGAATCAATACCAACAATGGAAGAATGGCTATTGAAATTAATGGACTTAGTAGAAATGGATAAATTGACGTGTTTACTTAGAGAAAAATCGACAGATACATTCCTTAAGGATTGGAAGCCTCTCTTAGACTTTTTGTCAAAAGATCAAAATAAAATGATGATACTGGGATTTGATGATTAATTAAGACAGCTTATGGAGAAAAGGGACTATGTATGTATATATATTAAGGGACAGGTTTGATGTATATTATATACTTATAGCTGATTTGTGACAAATCGGAAGTCAACCATTTTATTTTCATTTTTTGTTGTAATATTGTTATGTTTTTTCTTACTTTGTTTTGTTTGTTTTTGGAAAAATTTGAATAAAAATTATATAAAAAAAAAAAAAAAAAGAAGATTAGACAAATTCATGGAGGACAGGGCTATCAATGGCTACTAGCCATGATGGCTGTGCTGTGCCACCCTAGTCAGAGGCAGCATGCTTCTGAAAACCAGTTGCCAGAAGCCTCAGGAGGGGAGAGTGTTCTTGCACTCGGGACCTGCTTGAGGGCTTCCCCCAGGCACCTGGTTGGCCACTGTGAGAACAGGATGCTGGACTAGATGGGCCACTGGCCTGATCCAGCAGGCTCTTCTTATGTTCTTTAGTATTGCCTTTATTGACTAGCAGCAGCTCTCTGGGATCTGAAGCAGGAGTCTTTCTCAGCTCTACTTGAATCCCACTTTCCATACTGCTTGTGCCTGCAAAAATTCCCACTTTCGATACTATTTGTGCCTGGAAAAGTTTCAGGCACATTCAGACCTTGAAAGCGGGACCACATATAACTGCCTTAATACCATCATGATTACCCCCTGCTAAAGCCCGTCCTGCACTCTGATCACAACCTGCCTCCCGGAGAGATGCTCTGCCTTCAGAACAATGGACACACAGGCCTGCCGAGCCTTGAGTCCTGGAGTCTTGCAGCTGGCAGGTACTCCCACCACCACCACCACCCGGGAGGAAGGAGAAGCAAGAGAAATGGTGGCAAGCTGCACCAGAGAAGCTATAACCTTTTGCCTGCTCCATGGTCAACATAATTTCAGTTTTCTGACACTTTCATAGAGCGGGGAGGGTGGCTTATGGGCTTCCCTTGGTGAATTCTGACTTTTATACTGTGTTTATGTATATGTTTATGAATATTATTTATGTATTTTGCTTTGTAAATTAATTTGATATTCTATTGTACCTTGTGTATTCTATTGTAAACCACTTTGAGATCTTTTAGATAGTAAGCGGTCTATAAATGGAAATCATCATCATCATGAGCAAAATAATTGTGAACACATGATAAAAAAGATGTCTGGTGAGGCCCATAATCAATATTTTGTTCTGTGCATAATGTACATAATGAGGCCAGACCTCAAGAGCCAACCCTGCTTTTAGACAGATTGTACATCCTGGCTAAGTTCAGATGTCAACTTGAAGGGTAAATGTGTAAGAGTAGATCAGGAGTCCTGCTTCAGCACTGTTCCCTCGCCAGTCAGCCAGATTGATTTATTATCTTTATCTTTATCAGATGCTTGTGGGAAGGTCATAGGGTAAGTGTGATGGGGATAACTCACCACCTATCATTTGAATCTGATACTCTGAAGAATAATGCCTCTGAATAAGGAGGTTCCATTCTTTGTTATCATGCATAATAGCTATTGAAATCTCCACCCTCCTGAAATTTGAAGACATCTTATGATAGCAGCTGTCACAATAAATAAAGAGAATTTATTTATTTATTTATTTATATCCCGCTCTTCCTCCAGAAGGAGCCCAGGGAGGCAAACAAAAATACTAACAGCACTCTAAAACATCTTAAAAACAAAAGACTTTAAAACATATTAAAACAAAACATCTATAAAAGCATATTAAAACAAAACAGCTTAAAAACATCTTTTTTAAAAAAAGCTTTAAAAACAGCTTTAAAAACAATCCCAACACAGAGACAGACTGAGATAAGTTCTCTATTTAAAACAGAAAGGTATTCAGTAGGAAAGAGAAAGTAGGAAAGTTGAAAGAGAAACGTCTTCAGTGGGCACTGAAAAGATAACAGAGATGGTGCCTGTCTAATATTTAAGGGGTGGGAATTCCAAAGAGTAGGTGCCACAACAGTAAAGGTCTGCTTCCTACGTTGTGCAGAACAGACCTTCTGAGAAGATGGCATCTGTAGGAGGCCCTCGCCTACAGAGCACAGTGGTCGACATAAACCCAGTTGGTAAAGGGTAAGATGATATTTCAGGTATCCCGGTCCCAAGCTGCATAGCTACATTTATACCAATGAATTCTCTAAGTTCGTTATATGTTCTTTAAAGAAGTCCTTCCTGCAAATCAGTTTCATTTTATGGCAGTGTTTCAAGACAGAACAATCTCTGTCTTCCTCCACCCTCCAGGCTAAAAAGCTTCAACATGAGCATCCCCTCATAGGAAGCTCAATTTCAGCAACCATTTTCTGTCCCTCCTTTAAGATAATGGCATTATGATACCTGCCGTTTTGTTTTTACTCCTTTCCTAATATTCCCCTATGTTGAATTTACTTTCCCCATCCCTCTTTGCAGCATCATTCTGAGCTGATGACATTGACTAAGTTCTTACTATGACTGGAAGATCTCTTTCATGCGCTGTTAGAAGAAAATTACCCTTTACCAATGTGTATATGAAATTGGGATTGTTTTGTCTCAGCAACATTCCAAAATCCACATTAGGATTTAGGAACCGCCTTTTTTAAGACCAACCAAAAATAGTGGGCAAGCTTTTGAGTTCCCCAGGATTCTTCATCAGACTGGATGTTAAGTTAATGTAAGAGTGTGTGGGAGAAAGACTAGCTTGATGTTGAAGCTATGAAGTCTGCATCTAGTCAGTGTGTAGGAGAAGCTAGCAGACAGACGCTGCAATCCTAAACAACTGTCCCAACAGTTCAGTCCCTTTGGACTCAATGGGGCATACTTCTAACTAGACCTGTACAGAATTGCACATTTACTTGGATTAGGCTCTATTGGTGGCTATACAGTCTTCAGGATGTACCTAAGGCTGCTGGGACTAAGAAATAAGTAATGGCTAATCCCCTATTTTTGAAAATGTAAAATCCAGCAGGACCTGTCTCCAGCCTTAAGTGGAGATGCCTTGCAAGGTAGAGAACAGAAGTAAAGAGAAACATGACAGTTTTGTATTAGCAAAGCTGGAGATTACATAGTGATGTCAAAAAACCAAGAACAGAAGTGTTATCATTGTGAAGATAACAGCTGATGCAAGCAAGCCAAAACTAAATTTAAAAAGCAAGATGGGATCCCTGGATGAAAAGAATGGCTAAGTGCACCACTGTATGATTTTGGATTGCTTGTTACTGCCACATTCTTAGATTGTATGATGCTTGCCACAGTTTGGAAACCAATGGCTGCATTGCATGTGAGCAAGTTCTTCCAGGTTAATTTCTTTCCCACCTTTCTTTCACCCCACAGTATCAAAATTGTGGGCTCTGGTATGAGACTCTGCATGGAAAGCATGAGCAATGGCTTGTTAATTATCATAACCAAGCAGAACTAAGGAACCAGAAATTGTATAAGAAGAGAACACATTTTACATGCTAGAAGCTATTTGAGAGAAGGACCACAGCTCAGTGGTACAGCATCTGCTTTGCATGCAGATCCCCAAATAGCCCTGCCTGGTGTCCTGGAGAGCTGCTGTCAGTCAGCGTAGACAGTACTGAATTAGATGAACCAATGATGTGACTCAGTATAAAAACAGCTTCTCATGGATCCACATAAATGCCACCAGGTTTAATAGTACTTACCTGCAGTCAGTGGAGACTGATGGCACTGATGTCAGTGGGGCAGTGAATCCACTCTGGGTTTTAGTCTGAATTTTCAAGGAGCTGTCCAAGGTGCTTTCAGCTCCTTTAAAATTCAGACTAAAACCTGGAGTGGATTCACTGCCACATTGACATCAGAGCCACTAGTTTTCATTGACTGCAGTAGCTAACTAGTCTTAGGATTGCAGTTTCTCTTCCTCCTCCTCCCTTTACATTTCCTCTCTCCCATACTCAAATGACATTATTATCATTACATTTTTACGGGGGTGGAAGTCTAGCTAGTTTATAGAGCTAATAGATAAAGGTACATGAAAACGGAGTAATCCTATAAAACCTGGGAATATATGAAACGGCTGTAGTGGTTTCAAGGATATTAGTAATGCAAACTCCAAGATAAGATTTTAAATTATTTACCTTTCTAGTTCAGCACATGTGTCCTGCAACCAATTATCTTGAGATACTGCCTGGAAATTAACCAGTCACTTTGTGTTTCTCTCTTCAGATTTACAATTAGCAGTGCTATTAATGTTGTTCCTGTACTTAGTGTTACTAATTATATTGCTATGAACTAATGGTGTTAAAAATAGCAATAGCCATCAACTACCAATTAATGCTTAATGAGAGCATATAAACCCTGGCATTGTAATGAATATCCAGATTATTGCTCCTTTTGTTTTTCTTGGGATTCTGCAAAAACAGTAAGGTAAAACTAGTAAGTGGTGCTGAAGGGCAGTGATGTACCACAGAGAAAGAAGAACAGGAGATGCCAGAAACATAAGGGCAAGTTGCTACAACAATGTAGTAGATTCAGTACGTCTTCACATAAAAATGACTACTGCAAGATGGGTCAATAGCTATTATTGAGGAAGGCTTGTTACAAGGGTTAGGGCAATTCATGGAGGATAGGTCTAGTAATTACTATTAGATATGACAACTAACCAAAACTTCCATGTGCAATGGCAGTATACCTCAGAATACCAGGTGCTGAGGCAAGGGGGAGGTCAGCACTTCCTGTTGAGCTCCCACAGACATCTGCTTGGTCAATGTTGGAAACTAAATCTTGGTGGGCTGTGAAGTATCCTCAGCCGTTCAACTGGTGCTGTCTACCTAGGCTTGCCATTGAATAGAGAAGAATGGCTATGAAAGGTTTCCTGTTTGGGACAAAATTTTGCCTGAGCATAAATGACTTTCCTGTCTCTGGTAATTTTAGCATGTTCTGACACCTTGGCTTATTTCTGACTCACAAGCACAACTCCTGGCTCCTGCCACATTGTTATGTGCATTCTGACCTCTGCCTTTGGTTCAGCCTTGAGATTAGGGAACAATGTAAAATCTCTTTGTTATCTACATTGTGTTTATTATGTAGAATTAAGTGCCATCGACTTATACTTGGATTTATTACTTCCAAATGCAGTTAACAATGCTCAGGATTCAAATATTCTTAGCAGCTTTAGACAGTGGAGGCTGGCGGAGCCTAGACCTGGTGGGGTGCGTATGAGGTCTCGCAAGCAGAGCCTATGAGATCATTCCTTGTGAAGTCCCCATCCTCCTCCACTGCAAAAAAAACCCAAAACCCAGTAAACACTTAAGCAGTCAGTTGTACAAATACATAGCACCAAAAAGTGTTTTACACTGATATTCATCAAGCACATATCATTTCCCAGGATAAAATTATAGCAGCTACCCTACTGTCATACAAACAGCTTCATGGCTGAGTGGGAATTTGAACCCTGATCTCTCAGATCCTAGTGTAACACTCTAGCCTTTACACTACACTAGCATGTGACAGGGTTAGGATTACATTAATGGAACACTAAAGGCTAGCAAGATTATCAAGGGCTGCAACTGGATTTCATACAGTGGAAACTAGATGAATGTCACAAGCAGGATTTGATGTCAATAAAGATTTTCTGTCATTTGCCTCCTTCAGCATATTCAAAGGTAGTATGCCTTTAAACTGGAGAAGGAAAGGTATCTGTCAATTCATTGCTACATGGGACCTCCAGCTTCAGAGGAAACTCTGAACATGCTGACATTGGGGAGAATATGCTGAAGTTTGGGGGGGGAAGCTGCTTGAAGGGGGAGATTTGTGTGTATCTGTGTAAATGTGCATGTATGTATGTGTAGTTTGAGGGCAAAAGCCCTTTTGGTCTCAACACACACACACACACACGTCCCCCTTCGAGCAGCCCAACCACTCACCAAAATTCTGTCCAACCCAGCAACACCAAGCAATTGATACATACACACTGCTCTTTAAGCAGCCACTCCACTTTCCACACAGAAGCCTCCAAAATGTTCTCTTCTATGCACCAACAAAGCAATTGTCAACGAACACCCACCCACACATGCACCCCTACTCTCCCCCCCACTTCCCTGCTGGAGATGGGAAAAATCCTCAGACAGCATCCCTACTGGAAAACATGGAAATGCTTAGCAGTCATTGGAGGAAATTGTGCTTCAGCTTATCTCATTGCAAGACAGGGCTGGAGGGCCAGCTCCTAACATCTCATTGGGAAAGATTCTGTTAGGCTCTGTATTAGCTCAGCAAGGTGGGGGCAGAGAGAGATTACAAGGAGGAAAGTTTTAAACTCCTGACTATCTTCCCCACTCACCCACTAAAAAGGGGACTATGTGTGCTTGCATCTGTGTGGGCTGTACATACCTCTACATTTACATTTGTCCAGAGTTCTCATGCCACTACGTTTCACTAGCCAGAGTCCCTCTTCGATCAATGCACAATGAATCCATCAAATTCAAACTCCAACCATCTTGTCTCGGGCCTCTGTGTACTCAAAATGACAGCAAGGCTGAGCAGCTCAGTAACACCACAGGCCAGGCTGATCTTCCAGTTGTTGGCATTTGTATGCTAATAATTTACCAGGGCACAAAGAAAGGCAAGGTTCTTTCCAATATCTTCTCAAATATCACACAATTTGTTTTCTATCTTTTGCGACAAAATCTAGGAACACAGACCACTAAACCTTCTCTATGCAAACATACAGGATTTATGGCAGTAGTGCAACCGTACTATGTTATGGTCTGGAATAGATGTTGGGTTGTATTATTTAGGATAAACACTTGACTCTCTGACAGCCTGTGGTGTAAACCTGCCAAAAGGCAGCTGCTCTTTTCTTTCTTTTTATTTCTTTCTTTCTTTCTTTCTTTCTTTCTTTCTTTCTTTCTTTCTTTCTTTCTTTCTTTCTTTCTTTCTTTCTTTCTTTCTTTCTTTCTTTCTTTCTTTCTTGCCAAACAGGAGTTTTGAAGAGTTATTTGACACATCATTAAAACTGTCAAATTCAGAAAGCAACAAGATGATCTCCCATCATCCCTTACCATTGGGCATACTAGCTAGAGCTGATGGGAGTTGGAGTCCAACAACATCTAGAGGGCCACAGCTTCCCATCCCTGACCTAGGCAGCATCACTAAGCTTAGCAGCTGACACATCATCTGGTCAGGTGATTCACAGGACCAATGTAGTTTCACATGGCTCTATAAAGCCTGAGCCACAGGACCTGCTTTTTATTCTGAGCAATAGGGCTCTAGTTAGAAGGCCATGCCAGACCGAGTGGCTGCTGGACATGTTCCATCATAATTGCTTCTGCCTTTGGAACATGACCATTTTATTGATTGGATGCAGCTATTTGCTTCTGGTCCATCTGCCTACTAGTTGCTACTTATTAACTGTCCTTGAGGGTGGTCCAGCAGCTGAAGCTGCTTCAAAATGCAGTGGCGTGACTGCTCACTGGGGCAGGACAGTGCCAACATGTTACCCCACTGCTGAAATAATTGCACTGGCTGCCCATTAGTTACCGGGCCAAGTGCAAGGTTCTGGTTTTGGTGTACAAAGCCCTAAACAGTGTGGGACCAGGATACCTGAAAGACCATCTTATCCTTTATATACCCAGTCAATCCCTGTGCTCTGCGGGTGAGGGCCTCCTACAGATACCTTCTTATCAGGAGGTCCATTCTGCACAACATAGGAATTGAGTCTTGTGTTGTGGTACCTACCCTTTGGAATTCCCTTCCCTTTAATATTAAATAGGCATCATCTCTGTTGTCTTTTTGGCACCTGCTGAAGGCCTTCCTCTTTCATGAAGCCTTTTAAGTAGAGACTTTATCCCAATCTGCAACTGTCCTGGAATTGTTTTCAAAATGTTTTTAAAGATGTTTTTAAAGAATTTAAAAAAAAACGTTTGTTTTTAATATGTTTTATTGATTTTTAGTATTTTGTTGTTTGTTTGCTGCCCTGGGCTCCTTCTGGGGGGAAGAGCAGGATGTAACACTAACAACAACAACAACAACAATAATAATAATTTAGAAACCTTACTGTTTGCTTGTCTTAGAACATTCCATTTGCCTCTGATTATTGTATGATTATGAACACAATGGAGGATGCAGGACACACAACACTTAATTTACAAAACTGTGTAGACTTACCAGGAAGCTAGACTACCTTGTGAACCATCATCTTATTAAGAGGGAAAATACAAAATAAAAACAAAGGGGGTTCTCTCATTCTGAATGAGGCCAGGAAGAATTGTCCTTGTTCTCATTCGGATTGATGTCACCATCACATAGACCATTTGATTGATTATAAAAAGAACCCACAAATGGAGAAGAATGCCTTACTTGACAACATAAGATGGTGTGGGATGGGTGGACTATGTAGAAATCCATAAGACAGAGAAAGCAAGTTAAAAGCAACCCCAATTTAAGGAAATTCAAGTCTCCATGGTATTTTTGTTTAAAAAAAAAACCCAAACCAGCAAAATATAATAATGAAAATTTCCTACACAGTCTATGATACTGTATGATCACGAGGATCCTCAACATATTTCGCTGCAGTAAACAGTCCTGGCTCATGCTATTTTGGTGCCTAACACATGCCTTCTCTACACAAGTGGGCATGAAGTAGAGATGGGAGAATGCTTTGGTTTGTTCTGCAAATTGGAGCAAAACTCCACAGTACATATTCCATGGATCATCCTTGGATCAAAATGTAGACATGTTGATTAGATTGCATGTCTACAAACCTGTCCAGAGCATGGTTCATCCAACTTACATTTGTATAAGGTGGTCCTAGAGCTCCCCTGTTCCTTTTTTAAAAAAATCTGTTTCTAGCAACTTGCTGCACTCGTTGAATTTTTTAAGTAAAAAGCCCCTAGAAACAGCAGACCATTATGACATGCCACCCCATTCCTGGATGACTGTATGAACAAAAAGGTGGTGCCCCCAATGTACCGATGGGGGAAGCCATCTGTTTTGTTTTCCCATAAAATGTCCCTGACAAATTAGTTAACCAAACTTTCAAAATCCACCTAATTTCTTTCACAGCCTCATTGAACATAAGAATATTGAAAAAAAGAAGTTCCGTGTTGGATCTGACCAAAGGCCTATCTAGTCCACCATTCTGTACTCTCAGTGGAAGCTAGAAGTCTATGGAAGGCCCACAAGAAGAACCTGAGCGCAATAGGTGTCTCTCCCAGCAACTGGTATATAGGGGCATGCTGCCTTTGATAGTGGTGGAAGGACATGGGCATGCTTCCTCCTAGCCTGTGACACTGGATTACTTGGGATGCAGGTCATCAGTAAAGCTTGACACCCACAAGACTGATTGCAGTCCACCTGGCATGAATGGTGATTGTGAGGGGCTTAACAATCTCTGCTGTCTGCCCTGGACTGAAAAAGAAATGGGGAGAGAGATTGTGAAGCACCTGGCATGTTGCACCACATGCCTCCCAGACTGCTTTTGGCTTGATGGGTTGCAAGCTGTTCTAGAGAAATTGGAACACCATACCATCAACATGATTAAATACTCCTCATCAATTTGCTTTTGGTCTTAGGTATTTGGATGGTATCCCCCCCCCAAATTAAAGTTTTGAAGATCTGAATATACTTGACAGTGCTGATTAATGCATCTCTCTTGGGAGTAATACAGCTTAATTATGATGATGGGCGTCGGGCCAAAAATCCTTAAGTTCCATTAATACTATATCTAACTGCTTGCCATTGTTCTATTATCTCAAATCAAGTATTCATATACATTGTGTTTTTGAAATATCACCTTGGTTTAAGAATTAATCAAATGTGTTTAACTTTTCTGTTCCTCTTAGAACTGGTTAAAACATCAGTACCTTAATATAAGTGATAAGCCAGCACTGTCTAATGAAAAAATAAATGCTTGAGCATGAAAAAGAATGTATACAATGAGGAATCATCATCTACATAGCCTCAAGGCTATGAAATACACATTTTTCGGCAGAAAAATTAGTCAAATATTTAATTCAGCATATGTCTATTTGAAATATGTCAGCCTTTCACTCATATAACATTTTTTTCCAATTCAAAAGAGGCATCTATCATTATGTTGAGTGTGTTCAATTTATAGGACTAGGAACAAATATAGTAATGTGGTAATTAGAGCTGAGCACAACCAAGGATGGGTATACTTAAAGGCTTGGTTCGCATGCCACATTAAACCATAATTTAATACAAACAATGGTTTAATGTAAATGAGTAGCATGTTGGTGCATACTGTTCAAAAGTTCTTGCACTGTTCCTCCTCTGCTCCTGCCCCTGCCCTTCCTCCTGCCACACGATGAAGGAAACAAACTCTAGAACAAGGATGGCCAATATAGCACCCTCTAGATGTTGTTGGATTCTAATTTTTGTTTAAGTTAAAAGTTCCATGGGGTTTCATGGGAACTTTGGACAGCATGCACCAGCTCATTGCTCATTGACAGTCAACTGTCATGTGGTTTTAACTATGATCACATATTATGTGCAAACCAGACCAGAAAATTAATCCCAAGCAAAACATGTGCCCCTCATTTCGTTGATAGTTTAGGGGTCTGCAAAATTGGGTTCAAAAGTTCTCTCATTCTGAACAAGGTCAGGCAGATTTGTTCTTGTTCTGATTGGCTTTGTTATCACATCACACAGGCAAATCTGGTTGGTTACAGAGTGCTGTGACATGATATCATTACATTAGTTACATGATCCCAAATTGCCTGGATCACACCATCAGCAAAAAATAAAAATAAATCACACCTCTTAAAAAAAAATAGTTGGCCAAACAGCTGCAGAAAAAGGAAACAAACAACAGTGAAACGATGCTAAAATGCAAAAAAGATTTTTGAGAATGTTTCAAATAGCCTTTTGTTTTTGGACCAAGATGTTCACCCATTTCATGTTTCAGCTGAGCCCTGATGATAATATAACTTTTATTAATTAATGCACTTTATGAAAATGATCTGATCCGATCTGTTTTAATATTATATTTTTATTATGAAACAGTCCTATTCAAGTCTGAGGTTTGTCCTGCAAAGTCAAACTCAGACAAACATGAAAGTGTGCAGTAGTAACAATGTGTTATGCTGTTATTGTTGCTAAATGTCTCATACGCCCTAATTCATCTACCCACTATTCTGCCAGTTATGCTTAGATGTTGCTTTTTTCTATTATGTTGTAAGCATAATAATGTTATGGCAGGATTAACACACATCTATACGTTTAGATTCATGGAACACTCTTGAGTTAAAGGACTTTCCAAGGTGTAGTAACTTATCAACACAAGATGGTGCTCTATTCTTAGAAAACACCCCTTAGCCTAGCTTGTCTGATGAAAGCAAAGGCAAAGGTCATATGTTTCTAGAACTCTGACCATTTTTTAAAAATTGCTGCTTTAGGAGACCCAAAGCTTAAAATACAAAGATTGATGACTTTCTTTTGCCAGAGAACTTTTTCATCTCTTATTGTGTCAGCTCTTGTTTTGACAGCAGCTGGCTCTGGATCCCTTATTGATGGCTCCTACCTACTCTCTCAGTATGAGTTGCCTTTTGATACGTTTGTCTCCTCCCTACCAGCTGGATGTCAGCAGGACCCTGGTGTCCAGCTGGAAGAGAACAACAAAGTCTGTCTCCCAGGCTGCCAAAAAATCTATTTAGTGGATGGATATCAAGGGGTAACTGCAAAACACAGTCAAAAATCCTCCTTCCCCTGCTCCACCTCCTCCCAGAAGGCATGTGCATCATATCTTTGCAGTGCACCTGGATCCAACCAGTGGAAAGCTACAGTGTTCTTCAGAAAATGTAAGTCACAGCCTTAAGAAAAGCAGAGCACAGTGCATCTGCTGTGGTACTGCCAAAGTGACAATATTTAAATTCCAATAAGTCATCACAACTTCTGGCAGAAAATTCATAATGTATCCCCAGAGGACACACATAGTTTACAACACTGCAGTTGTACATTTTTATCCTTAGAAAACTCCTTTGCACGCATGGAATGGGGAGTTAGAGAGAAGGGAAGCTCCTTTTTCATATGTAGGCACTGAATAGAGAGTAAGACAGTAGCAGTGGACACAACCATAACAGTATAAGAGCCTTGTGGATCAGACCCAAAGTTCAACTAGACCAGAGATTTTATTTTATTTATTTATTTATTTATTTAATTTATTAGTCGCCCATCTGGCTGACTGTCCAGCCACCCTGGGCGATGTACAAAACAGGCATACAATACCTAGACATTAAAAATCTAAAAACAATGAAGATAAAATCTAGCCCACCCCAAAAGCCTGCCTGAAGAGCCAGGTCTTCCAGGCCCGGCGGAAACTCATCATGGAAGGGGCATGGCGGAGATCATTTGGGAGGGAGTTCCACAGGGTGGGGGCCACAACTGAAAAAGCCCTCTCTCTAGTCCTCACCAGTTTGGCTGTTTTGACTGATGGGATGGAGAGAAGGTCTTTTGAGGATGATCTTGTTGGGCGGCATAGCTGATGATGCTGGAGGCACTCCTTTAGATAGGCTGGGCTGAAACCGTATAGGGATTTAAAGGTCAAAACCAACACCTTGAATTGAGATGGAGAAGCTGTGGCCCTCCAGATGTTGTTGGACTCCAACTCTCATCAGCCAGTCAGTGTGGCCAATGGCCAGGGATTATGGGACTTATGGTACCCTATTAGGGTTGCCAGGTTCATGGCCTGAGACTGATCCTGTATCTTTAGGAGAAGATAAAGTCAGCCAAGTGCAGGTGTCCTTGCAACTCTGTAATGGGAAAAACCACAAGGTAGAATTCTCCCTTCCCCCTGCACAACTTTTAAAGATACAGAAGACCTCTTGGAGGCCAGGCCTGGCAACCAAGAGGTTTTCTGTATCTTTAAAAGTTGTGCAGGGGGGAGGGAGAATTCCACCTTGTGGTTTTTCCCGCTACAGAGCTTCTCCTAAAGATACAGAATCACTCTCAAGCCATGAACCTGGCAACCCTATGGCCTATACTGTCAGCCCGCATATGTTAGAGAATGCCTTTTTACAGTATGGATCTCTCTGTTAATTGAGATAATCACAGGAGGTATTATTAGTGTTATCATCGTCATCATCATTTATTATCTGCCCTTCACCCAAAGCTCCCAGAGCAGGTTACAACAATTTTTAAAATATAACATTAAAAACAATTTAAAAACAACATAAATCACAAAAATAGGGTGGGTCCAAACATACATGTCTCAGGGCAGGGTAAAGAGGTGCATCTTCAGCATTCACTGAAAACTGTACAGCAAAGTTGCCAGAAACACCTTGGTGGGAAGGCAGTTCCACAGAGAATGTCCTCTCCCAGGCCACCACCAGCCCTGAGTTTCCTAGGGTGGCAGAACTACAGGTACTGTAGAGGGTTTATTAACTTTTGGGAGTATCCCAAAGTTTGGCCTTTTCAGTAGCGGCACCAAATGTTGGGATGGCAAGCATACATCTTGAACTCCATATGACAGAAAATGAAGAGACAGTGATTAGACTGCTCCTGAAAAAGCCCACCCTGGACCCATTGGTTTGCAACAACTATCAGCCGCTTGCAAATACCCCCTTCTTACGAAAGGTGATTGAGAGGGTTGTGGTGCAGCAATTGCAAGTACTCTTGGATGAAAGAGATTATCTTGATCCATTCCAGTCAGGGTTCAGGCCTGGTTATGGGACTGAATCTGCCTTGGTAGCCCTTTATCGGGAGAAGGACAAGGGGAGTATGACCCTGTTATTCTTACTTGATCTCTCAGTGGCTTTTGATACATTGATCATGGTATCTTTCTGGGCTGACTTGGTGAGATGGGCACTGGAGGCACTGTTTTACAGTGGTTCCAATCATATCTCCAGGTTTGTTATCAGAGAACAGCATTGAGCGATGGTATTTTGGCCCCCTGGCAGTTGTGCTGTGGGGGGCCGCAGGGTACCATCCTGTCCCCCATGCTGTTTAACATCTATATGAAGCCCTTGGGAGTGGTCATCAGGAGATTTGGGGCAAGGTGTCAGCAGTACGCTGATGATACACAGCTCTATTTCTCTGTAACATCTGAATCAGGAGAGGCCATGCAAGCCCTGGACCAGTGTCTGGACTTCGTGGTGGGCTGGTTGAGGGCCAATAAATTGACGCTCAATCCTAGAAAGATGGAGAAGCTGTGGGTTGGTGGTTCCGAGTTTGGATAATTGGTCAGTTGCCTGCTTTGGATGGGGTTGTACTCCCTCTGAAAGAGCAGGTCCGTAGTCTGGGGGTGCTTCTGGATCCATCTTTGTTGCTAGAGGCCCAGGTGACCTCAGTGGCTAGGAGTGCCTTTTACCAGCTTCGGCTGGTGAGACAGATGTGGCTGTTTCTGGACCGGGATAGCCTGACTGTTGTCCATGCACTGGTAACCTCCAGGTTGGATTACTGTAATGCACTCTATATGGGGCTAACCTTGAGGTTGGTCCGGAAGTTGCAGCTAGTGCAAAATGCTTAGGACCAGGATACCTGAAACACCATCTTATCCCTTATATACCAAGTTGATCACTGCGCTCTGCAGGTGAGGGTCTTCTGCAAATATGTTTGCCGCCCAGAGAGCTGTTTGCTAGTCGGGCGGGATATAAGCTGAATAAAATAAATAAAAGAATAAAATACCATCTTATCAGGAGGTCAATTCCGCACAACATAGGAAATGGACCTTTAGTCTAGTGGCACCAACTCTTTCGAATTCCCTCCCGTTAAATATTAGACAAGCACCATCTCTGTTATCTTCTCGGGCCTACTAAAGAACTTCCTCTTTCAACAAGCCTTTTAAGTAGAGACCTTATCCCAGTCTGCATCTGTGTTGGAACAGCTTTTTAAGGTGTTTTTAAACCTTCTTTTTTAATGTTTTTAAACCTTTTTAAAAAAATGTTTTTAAAGATGTTTTGTTTTAGTATGTTTTTAATAGTTGTTGTGTTTAACATACTTTAAAGTCTGTTTTTATGATGTTTTATAGTGTTTTTAGTGCTTTTTGTTTGCTGCCCTGGGCTCCTACTGGGAGAAAGGGCGGGATCTAAATCAAATAAATACATAAATAAAAGCAACTGAGGATTGCAGGGAGGAAAAAGCTGAGCGTAGGGAAACAACTAAGCACCTCCTCCCCTTGTCACCTCTTGCTAGCACATGTCTCCCTACAACATTGCTTTGCGGAGAAGAAATGGCAACTGGTGTCTCCCAATACAAGATGAATACAGAACATATCATTTTGGCCATAAGTCACTGAAAAACTGTAGTGTGTGCACAGCCTCAGACCTCAAGGAGACACATCTGTTGTCAAAGAGACTTTAGTACCCACTATTTCTGTTCTTTCAATTGGTCTCCCTGCAGCTTTGCATCATTAATGCCCAGTAACTAAGTTTGGGCAAATGAGCCTTCGGGTTGCACATACATGACAGGGGCTAATGCTTAAGACAGAAAAATCCAGAGTTGTCCTTGTCAAGTTCATCTTCTCTGTCTAGCAGAATAACTTAAAGCTGGACAACACTATAAATGTTTGTTGATTTGCTACATGTATATGGCTTCCCATCAATTACATTTATACAACTCCTTATCCCTGGGCAGATTACAAACAAAACAATGTTGAAAATACAATATTCAATAATTAAATAATGATGTTTCAAAAACAATAAAATACAACAAAATCTGAAGATTTCATTAACTTGTCTTAGTCATTAAGCCTAAGATCCAGGAATATAATCTTCTATCCAGGAATAGTCCTGGACATTTTCTCACAAAGACTGCTTTGATGTGCACAGATATTTACCAGCAGGTAAATTCTGTATGAATGGGAATAAAAAGAGGCTTGATTCTGCCCCCTTTCCTTCTTTCTCATTTAAATGTATATGAATGAGAAGCTTGATTATAATATGTATCATTTATTTATTTATAACATTTCTCATGACCATTTCAATGTTCAGAAAAATTGTTCCACAGATTCACATTTTCCAATATAGTATAGTCAGAAAAGCACTGCAAGAAATAAGCTTATGAGAAACTAGTTAAAGTTTCTCACATGTATTATAATATAAAATCTGCTCCTTAATGAGATGCCTGATGTCATGCAATTGACTCTTGACACATGTTGCATCTCCTCCAAGGACATGTTGTCCGGTTACTATAGCACTTCTATCTGGATTAATTAGAAATGGAAATGTGAGTCAAATTAAATTCGAAAGAGAATGCACTCAATAGCAGACTGCTAATCACTCCATTACAACTGCCTGGCTGTTCTAACCTGCAAAAAATATTAAAGCTACCTTTTGTAATTAGATGGAATAGTACTGAGCATTCTTAGAGCTTGATAAACACTGGTACCATAATACAGCTACTTTTCTTCATCCCAGACTAATTAGGCTTACTGCACAGCTATGGTGTCAAGTACAGTACCTGCATTTTTAAATTTCCTTTTGGCCATTCAGCCAACTCTGTTGTTGGCTGTTGAATCAGATCTCCTACGAAATCCCTGAACAAATCAGGCACGCCCCTCAGTTTAGCTAGAAATCCAATTCCTGCTAACTTACCCCTAATGATCTTCACTGAACGTCCCTGATGGTGCAGAGCCATGCAAAGTTCCATCAACCAATCCACTGGTATAGGCCAGAGGAGAGAATACCCCCCTGCTCAAACAAAAACTATCAAACTCCCTACCTGCTCTCAAATAGGAGTTTCTTGTGCTGGTGTCAAGGGACAACATTATGGCCTTCTCAACTTCCAACTGCCAAGTTCCCACAATGTCACTGGCATTGGCTCTCGTTGAAGCCTGGCCAAAGGGTCCAACTCCTGGAAACATGACACCTGATGGCAAGACAGGGCATCAGCTACACCATTGTTCAGACCAGGAACTTGGCAAGCAACAAAAAGAATATTAAATTTAAGGCACTGAGTCAACAAAAGCATGTACCAAAACCATTTAGCATTCCTAGAAGTAAGAGAGTTGATACTATGTACCGTGGCCTGCTTATCACACCAGAAATGTACCACGGACTTAGCCAATTCAGCTGCCCACAGGTGCACGGCAACCACTATAGGAAAAAACTCCAGAAAAGTTAAATCCCTAGTGATGCCAGCCTCTGCCCAGGCCACTGGCCATGCCTCCGCACACTAGCTGTCCTAAAAAATAACCCCAAAACCTAAAGCCCCGGAGACATCGGAGTGAACTTGCAACTCCTCCTCCAACAGCAAATCCCTATGAAAATGCCAAAATGAAACCCCATTAAACTGGTCCAAACAATGCAACTAAACTATGTCTCTATTAACTCTAACCCGATGATGAGGCCCCTCATCAGGTCACAAATCCTTCGCAGAAATGCTCTGCCAGGTGCTATGACTCTGCATGCAAAGTTCAAATGCCCCACCAACTCCTGAAGCTCCTTGAGGGTCACCTTTCTAGCCACCCTCATGCTATCAAATGCACTTCAACTCCCCTAATTTAACTGCCGGTAAATGACAAGCCTGTGCTACTGAGTCAAGCTTGATACCCAAAAAGCTAAGCACAGGTGATGGGCCCTCCGTTTTCTGCCTGGTCAAAGGCACATCTAACTCGTCTGTCAATTGCCCAAACACCCCCATCAGCTGGCTACACTGCTGTGAACCAGCAGGACCACCAAAAAGAAAATCATCCAAATAATGCACTACTGCATCACAGCCAACTCGCCTCCTGAGATCCCACTCAAGGAATGTACTAAAGCATTCAAAAGCTGAACACGAAATAGAACATCCCATGGGCAATGCTCGATCCACATAAAACAAACCCTTGAATGAAAACCCCAGCAGACCCTTTGGACTTTGGTCTGCTGGGGTTTTCATTCAAGGGTTTGTTTCATGTGGATCGAGCATTGCCCATGGGATGTTCTATTTCGTGTTCAGCTTTTGAATGCGCTGTCAAGGGAAGCATAACGTACTGAACACAAATGTTTGAGAATAGCATCATTCACCGACTGCCCCCTAGGGTAAGACAGGTGATGAATGAGGCGATATTGTCTAAGGTCTTTCTTAGGAACTATGCCCAAAGGGGATACCCTTAAAGTGGGCATAGCAGGATAATCAAACGGACCCAAGACCCGTCCCTCAACTACCTCCTTTTCTATTTTTCCTTGCACCACTGACTCCATACCAACTACCGACTTCAGAATCCTTGACATATAACCCCTATGACCCCCCACAGCTGGAATCCAAAAACCACAGCTGAAACCTTCCCCCAAATAAACTGCATCCGCCTGTTAGGATACTGCCTGAGCACTGCCACTGAATATTAATCAGGGTTGGACCCCTTTCCTGAAGGCTGTCTTCCAGATCCAGGCTTTTTTCCCCTCTGAAAACCCCTAAACCCCCAAACTCTGGAGCAACTGGTAAAAGGATAGGAGCCAGCACAGATGGAATACTCGTGCCTAAATTTACATGGGTTGCTATTCCAAAAGCCCTTAGCACTGAACTCCCAACAGAGCAGGTGGGGTTGAACCCCCTGCCCCGTGGGCCCATGAGAAAGCGCCACATTAGTAGACTTACCAAGCAAATGGCCACTGTCCACCCTGTTGCTTTGCACAGGTCGAGCTGCAGTCATAAACTGCAACTACAACTCTGGGTCCTTCCTGTCCCACTGCAGCTGAACATCCACTGCCACCCTCATCCTAATGGATTCATCAAAGGCCAGCCATGCTGACCCCATGAATTCCAAATGCGCCCTAAAAATTATATCTAGGTATTTCACCAAAGCTGCTGCCCTCATAGCCTGGCGCTCGATCACTACCCCCATGTAAATTAAAAATCCTGCCATCCAATTGCCCCAGGTCCTATCCACCTTTTTCTTTTTAAAATTTTCATTGTCCCTTTCCTCCTGCTTCTCCTTTCCCCTCTGTTCAGGCTCTCTGTATAACAAGGAAAACACGTTTAGCCAACCAGGAGAGCAGACTCCTGATTAAGTTTCTATTTCCTCTAATTTCCAGGTTCCTAGGCTGAACCTTTGACCCTCCTGGGCACAACTTCCAGAGCAAAACATCCCCTTGTTCTTTTAATATTTCAGTGACCTTTTGACCATATTATGCATGAAACCCTTTAAAGCAAAAAGCAACCAGTTTACTATCCAAGTTTTACAATGAAAAACCCAACACAAATAACTGAAAGTCTTATTCCTTCACAGGGAGCCGGTGCAGGAAGAATAGGTATAATATGATTGGAAAGGACATGACTGGAATCTTAAAGACAAACACTCCACACTGCAATATACAATACTGTAAGCTTTCCACACCACAATACACATAGCAATACACTTGAAAACAAGTACTCCACACACTCCCATGATCGCAGCAAGTTCATAGGAGACAAAGACGCAACATTCAAGATTGTTCCCAGGCCTACAATAACTGTCCTAAAAATGCCATCTTCAGGATCCCCTGGGAATCTTCTTTCTTGTGAGACTTGGGGGGTGATTTGCATTTGTTGGGTGGAGTCCTGGTTGAGGGCCCGGAGTTGAGAGATGTTGAGTGGTGAAGTGTAAGGGAATTGTTTTGGTATGTATTTGTTAATTTGTATATGCATTCTGTATGTATTTGTATTATGGTTTTATTGTATGGTTTTATAACGTTTGTTGTTGTTTTACCTACTGTATCTGTACACAACTTACAGATACTATATATATATATAAAGCAGGATTGAAATAGCCTAAATAAATAAATAAATAAGTATTTTGTTACATGTCCCACTTGTTAACCCTACTGTAGTTACCTAGCTGGTTGCTTGAAGCCACATTCTTAAATGGCATTATGAAAATCAAGGTTCAGTTATGTAGGTTATTGTTGACAATTTTGTTGTTTACAATTTTATTATGTACGTGATTTTATTTTTGTAAGCCGCCCTAGTGCCTATTATAGGGTAGAAAGGCAGGATAGAAATAGTTTAAATAAATAAATAAGTAAATAGGTTATACAAATTGTACTGTGCCACACACCAAGAACGGCTCTTTCAGTTCTAGGCTTTGTCTTTTTTGCCTTTCAAATGAGCTGCTAAAAGTACTGACCTGGTGCTCCGCTAGGCACCTGCCCCTGGAACCACCTAAGCCAGAAACTACATGCTCAAAGTCTGCCAACACTGCTTAAACAAAAATATTTCTGGATTCTTTCTGTCTGTCTGTTCACCCCTCCTTCTTCATGCACAGATGAAAAACTATAATAATATAATAATACTGTTGGCTGCTCACTTTGCTTGCCAACCCCGCCTACACCTCATCCTTCAGCACCCCAGTGTCAGCTTCAGAGGGGTGATAGCTGGGCTATAAACTCATTAGCCAGCAGCTAGCTGTGTCATAAATCTGCCAAGGCTAGGCAGATAACAGGAATGGGGATGAGGGAATGTCAGAGGAACTGTTCCAAGCACATGAACCAAAATCAGTGTCCAAAAAATGCAGTCTAGGAGGGAAAGCTGGGTCCAGTGAGTCAAGAGTTCAGTCCGAGGGTCTGGGTTCTGGAAGCTGGGTCATGCATGGAGGTCATGACCAACGTTGTAGTCAGCAGCCTGCTGCAGTCACGAACTGCCCTTTAAATTCCACTCCCTAAGACAGGTGCAGGTAATCAGCCTCCTGGCTTCTAAGAGCTTGCTTGTCTTAAATGGCCAGACCGATGGCGTTGTTGCAATACTCGATGGAGTCTTCGCTCTGCAGGGGGGAGGGAAGCCTCCTGCTCATTCTCTGAATCCGACTGAGGGGCTTCAGCCGTGTCCTGGACACTCTCCAGCTGAGGGAGAGCTGGAGCTGTGTCCTGGGGGATTCTGCTTGTTCCTCCTCCTGCGTCTGCTGCTGCTGCCATGTCGTCCTCTTCCTCCTCTGAGGAGTCCTCCAAAGGGGCCATGACACCCAGCCCCTCCGCAGGTGCCCCCTAGCCATCTCTTAATCTCCTCTGCCATGCCACCTCCTACCGGTCCCCCATTGCATCTGCCAGGTGCCCCTAACCATCACCAACCCCAGCCTATTCCACCACACTTGGGTCACCAGAGGCCCCCCCATGCATACACGTCACTGAAGCTCTCATCCTGCCCTCCAAGGGTCTCCAAACCTAACCCTCCAAGGGTCTCCACTTCCAAGTGTCTCCAACCTCCCCCTCCAAGGGTCTCCAAATCTCCCCCTCCCTTTCCACAGCTGTTCAAACCTCCCCCAACCACCACAGGCCTCTAAACCTCCCCCACCCCCACAAGTCTCAAGACCTCCCCCTGCAGATCTCCAAACCTCCCCCTCCAAAAGTCTCCAGACCTCTCTCCCACTCCCCACAGATCTCAAGACCTTCCCTCTGATTCCCCAAACCTCCACCCCTTCCCTCCCCACTTACCTTATATCCTTGCTGCTGGTGGTCTGCTGTGGCTGCGCCACCTCATTCATTCATTAGGTCCCGGCTAGGCCCTGGCTGGGGATGGCTAGGCCCTGCCTGCTAGCCTCCCAGCCACCCCTCTCATCATCATCGCTACCTTCTGCTCCTCGCCACTGCCAACCCAGGCAAGGTTTGCCTCTCCTTGCCCAGAAGCATGCTACCTGTGAATGCTTCAGCACAGGCACATGCCTACACAGAAGCGTTCATGAGTAACATGACTCCTACAAAAATATAGTATAGTAAGAAAACCTTTGAAACAACTTCCCCCTGTGAGAAGTGTATATATTATGTTGCTTTTTCAGAAATATTTTAAAGATAAATAATATGTGATTCTTTATTGTTAAGAATAAGTGCTTAATAAATTGATAGACTGTTTGTAATAGATATTCTATAGAGGCTGGAGTTAACGTAGATAGAGAAAAGGGGCTTTTTCTTAGAACAGGACGTGGCTGTCTGAAGTTCAAACATAGCAGCAGAACCAAACAACTTGTGGTCAAGCTCCACTTTAAAATAGTAAGGGGATTTACGCTTAAATGATATGCTCAGATAATGAAGTAAGATGGCTATCTGGACAATCTGTAGTCAAAGTCTGTTTTAATATAGAAAGGGGGGTTTTGCTTGGCAGAGTCATAGGGAAATTTTACTTTGCTTGATGTAATGGGAGTGTTCTGAGAATGTTCTGCTTAATTAATGTGCAAGGGAGGGGAGTAAAACACCATATATGGAAAATAATAAATAAGGGTATAAGGTAGCCTAAAACTGAGGAGTGGGAGATGTAAACAGGGGAGGAGTTTCATGTGACAGGGACAGGCGGATCTGATAGGCTGTGAACCCTGGAAGTACCTGACCAATGGGGAAAACAGGGGAGGGCATGAAGCGTCGGGCTAGGGGATAAAAGATTTGTACCAATGTCATTTGGGTGTGTCTGCCTTCTGGTAGAACACCCGTCCTTGCAAGTACGAAATAAAAGCTTTTAAAACTGATTCACACTTGTCTCTGTCGTGGGTCTTCCACAGGAGACCATTTTTGGGGTCTCATAGGGGGTTTTTCCCTTAAGGAAAACCACGTTAAAACCACGTTTCTTACACCCCTAAAAAGAACAGAATTGTAGCCCAATAAAATGAATCAATAGCAAAGGCTCAACTATGATAAACTTTCAGAAGCAAACAACATTTCTGGACATTAATTTGCAGTTATAATACGATCCTTACCTTTCAAGGAATCAATTACAAATGAGGACATCCCTACCATCAGTGTGGCGTAGTGACTGGAGTATCCGATTAAGATCAGAATATTTTTGTGCAAATGCAGAGCCAAACGTATAAAGCCACCCTGAGCTTCCTTGGAGGAAGGAGGAGATCAAAATGAATTAAAATAAATAAATATACTGGCCAAAATTTAAAAGAACTGTGCAACTAGTTTGATGTGCCCAGTGGGAACTTTGAGTATGAGTATCTCACTGTGACAACTGCCCTCTGTGCCACATAGCAAACTGCATAAAAACAGAGAACACTTTCAAAATAGCTTGTCATCTGGCGTGGGGTTCTGCTGCTTTTTAAAAATAAATAAATCAAAGTGAAACTCTCACTGGACATGGCCAAGGCCCTGGGCACACCTTATTGGATCCCAGCCACTAAGAATTAAAGTAGCAATGGAAAATTCAGCAAACCAAATACAGACTTCCTACTGCCAAGGTTTTGGCATTATGATGCTGTATTTTCTAATTAAGGATTGTGGAAATTTTTGTCACATTGCATTTCTTCACCAAAGTTGTAAAGATAAACCTTTCCAAGGTCAAGCAATTAGAAGGGTCTTAATCCACTTATGGGCATCCTAGAAGGCTTAAGATGCAGGAAACATATTTTTGCCGTCCTTGTCTTTCCTGCCTCATTGCCTTTTATTCTTAGATATCAACCACCAGGATGGGTGAGTGTGGACAAGGGTTACTACTTTATGAAAATGCTAAACTTTGGTTTCATGAAGTGATTGCATTTTAATGATGAATCATCGCATGTTAATGTATTATATTGCATTGAAGTCCATTTCCATAAAACCCTGAAATATCCCATAGGAAGCCTTTTCCCCTCACTTATGCACTCTAGAAATAAAAAATAAAGATCGTGAGGGAGGCATTGCCATGCAAACTAAGTCCTGCTGAATTAAAGTGGATATTCTTCCAGATAAATGTATTTAAAATTGCAGCCTTAAATTTTCTGAAATATCAAAGCACACTATAATATAGATAGTTTGCAGGGAATATTCCAGCTAGCAATTAAAGCAGCACCCTTGAACAAGGACAGCATCAGACATATGTTTATTGTGTCAGTGTGTAGATAATTGTATGCAAGTTACTAAGGATCACACAGCAAAACTATGCCAATAGTAGACATAGGGAGCTGCCTTATACTGAGTCAGACCATTGGTCCATCTAGTTCAGTATTGACTACACTGACTGGCAGTGGCTCTCCAGGGTTTTTTCTCTCTCAACTTCTACCTGGAGACACTGGGGATTGAACCTGGGACCTTCTGAATGTAAAGCAAATGTTCTCCCACTGAGCTGTGACACTTCCCCTTTTGTTAACAAATGTAACATGCCAGCCACTGAAAAAGAAACTCTTTGATTCCAATATGGGGTTTTTTAAGAGGCTTAGCGTTAAGATCTCTCTCTTGTGGACAGCGTTACTGTGTTTCCTAGGATTAGAACATATGAAAAGACTGCTGGATCACTCCAATGGCCAATCTAGTCCAGTCTCCTGTTTTCACAGTGGGCAGCCAGATAGCTACCAGAAGCCATAAAGCAGGACCTGAGCATAAAAGCACTTCCTTGCTTGTGATTCCCAGAAACTGGCATTCAGAGGTCTATTTTCCAGTTTTAGTATAAGGAAGCTAAAGAACATCAGAGCATCCTATTCTCACATTTGCCAACTAAATGCCCATGGGCAACCTACAAGCAGGATCTTTTTTGTATCTATAGTTATTTAAGGGAGGGGTGGGTTATTGCTATATTTTGTAATTTGAATTCATATATTTATTTATTTTTGTATTTGTTTCTCACATGTAAGTTGTCTAGAACGGGGGTGGCTAGCCTTTTTTTAAAAAAGATGACATATTTGGAGGAACTTGTGGGGTTCCAAAAACCTTTTAGCATGACAGCAAGGAACCCACAGGAGTGGACAACATTTGGAGGCCTTGGGGGCCACAGGAACAACAGTATCACAGTGACATACCTATGGGAGCAGGCTTTAAAAAGAAATTAAATTTAAATTGATAAATGGCAGGCAACAAAAAACCTTTTGACATCGCGGGATCACAGTGGAGGACCTATAGGAACATATCTTTTTAAAGATAACAACAACAGCAGTGGGCACCCCTGGCCTAATGGCTTCTGCATAGGTAATTTACAAATCTAATACATATTACTAGTAAATGAAACCACTCAATGCTTCATATAGGATAAGAGATGTATATCTAAAAGGATTACAGTGCAAATAAACAGTATGGCCATAATGCTGACAGTATTTAATGAAGGAGCTTCACAGATGTAAAGAAATCACTGGTTTCTTGTTGCTTGATTCCTCAGTGGCTTACAATTGAGCTGAATGTGTGAGCTGCTGACACAACTGAAGTGCATTATTCTGAGATGGCACTGAGCAAAATGCAGGTTCTATCTTTAGGAATGTTAGAGTGATATGCAACTTCTGGCTTTAGGAGTATAGAAAGCTGCCTGCCTTTTATAGATTGGTCTATCTAGCTTACTATTGTCTGCACTGACTGGCAGCAGCTGTCCCAGGTTTCAGGCTGGAGTTCTTCCAAGCGCTTTCTGGAGATGCTGGGGATTGAATTTAGGACCCTTTGCATGCAAAGCGTGGGCTTTACCACTAAGCCACAGCTCTTCCTCTTGCGTGTAAGATCTGGGATAAGTTGCTCACATAGATGAGTATACATGCATGAACCAGTATTTCAGAATTATGGCATGTGCCAGCCCTGGAAATAATGCTTGCTGAAAAAGTGATTGGAGCCTTTCCTAACTTCCTCCTTTCTGTTGCCCAGCATGTTATCGGTCAAAAAAAATCTAACCAATCAATTTTAATCAAATAATTTACCTAATTTTTCCAAAATGACAATGAATTAATATCTTAGAGGTTATCATTTGCCCAAATGGTCAGATCTTAAATGAACACAAGAGAATAACAAGGATGAAATCAAACCAAGGAATTAAGTAGAATGACTAGAAGTCATTTGGGGCAACTGCAAGCGTTATTAGATGACATGGATTATTTAGATCAGTTCACACCAGGGTTCAAGCCTGGCCATGGGACTGACTCAGCCTTGGTTGCTCAGATGGATGGCCTTTATAGAGAGCAGGACAGTGGGGATGTAACCGTGCTTCTGCTTCTCGATCTCTCTGTGGCTTTTGATACTATTGACCACAATATCCTCCTGGACCAGCTCTGTGGAATGGGTATTGGGGACACTATGCTACAGTAGTTCTGGTCCTACCTACAGGACCGAATCCAGAGAGTAACATTGGGTGATTGCCTTTCAGCTCCCTAGCAGTTGTGCTGTGGGGTGCCACAGGGTACCATCTTATCCCCAATGCTATTTAATATCTATATGAAGCCCCTGGAGCAGTCATTTGGAGTTTTGGGGCAAGGTGTCATCAGTGATGCTGATGACACTCAGCTCTATTTCTCTATAACATTCTAATCAGGAGAGGCCGTGCAGGTCCTGAGCTGGTGCCTGGACATAGTGGTAGATGGATGAAGGAAAATAAATTGAGCTTGATTAAACCACCAAAAGTGCCCAATATAATCTGGGGTACAGGGTTGGATTAAGACATGATGAGGCCCTAAACCAAATCAAGATTCAGAGGCCCGGTACCATAAAAAAAAAGAGAGGAAAAAGTTTGGGGAAAGGGGCGAGGAGGGGATTAGCAGCAATGATGTCTGGTGTGGAACAGAACTTTAGAATTTGTTGCTAAACTAGCTCCCATTGTTTCCTATTGAGGTCTGAGGTGGGGTTGGGCAACCTGTGGATAATACAAGTAGTCCAGCAGCCCTGGAAAAGAAGTTGATGGGACTGGGTATGGATTAGGAAGGGGAGGTTAGAGTTCAGAATTTTGGTGGTGGGCTTTATATGAAAGGTTATTTAATCCAAAGCAATTTCAATAATAATAAAATTTATCAGTTATCTCCACGATAGTTAGAGGCCCATCTTAATGTGAGGTCTAAAGTCATGGATTACTTCGCTTGTTCCTAAATCTGGCATTACTGGGTTGGTTTAGATTTAGGTCAGGATTATCAACAAAAACAGCTCAAAAGGTCAAGAGATTCACAATTTTGTGATTTCAGGACATGATGTTTTCATTGCCTGTTTTCATGACCAAGTCCTGTTTGGTGTATCCTCACTGCACCTATTTCTTCCTTATAGGAGCTACAATTTTCAACTTCAGTTGCTGGAAGTGATGCCATAGCATAAATACAGGCTAGATGGAGTGACTATATTATTATTATTATTATTATTATTATTATTATTATTATTATTTAATCCCCTTCCTCCCAAAGGAGTCCTCAGATTTCCCTTTGCCTTACATAGATCTGCCCCTGATGAGTGAAGCCTTAAAGGGGTCCAGGCTATTTTAGGAGCCATTGACTGCAAGAGGATGGGGAATACCAGGTTTCTCCTGTGACTCCAAACTAGAGTCTCCTGAGTCAAGGGAGGGCAATGCAGCCTCTTATTTATTTATTTATTAACTTTATCTCCTGCCCTTCCTCTTCCTCTTCAGGCCAGAGAAGCACTGGGATAACGTAGAAGACAGTGATGCCAAGGGCTGATTTCAAGGGCAAAACCTAGCTCATCCATTTCCATGGCCTCTTCTCCCAGTGAGCCCTGACACATTCCAGTTCCTGGGGACAAGGCTCAGGCCCCTAAGCCTTCTTCCCCAGAGAAAGAGCATTTCCTTTCCTGCTCACTGCTCCAAATCTGGCAATGCCCTGCCTTGAATTGTCAGTTGCTCCCCTTCTCCTTGCCTCCAAAGTCTCTTCAGCTAGTTCTCCTCACCCCAGCTGCATCTCCCCAGGCCAGTGCAAAGGCCCATGTCTGCTAACAGGTCACACACCCTTTTCCCCTGCCAGTGACTCCATCAGCTCTAGCTGATCATTAGGTGGACTAGCAAGATCCTGGTATCAGTGACACAGGAAGCTCCCTTATACTGAGCCAGACCATTGGTCTATCTACCTCAGGCTTGTCCAAACTGACCAGCAGCAGATCCCCAGGATTTAAGACAGAGGGAATCCCCAGACCTATCTGGAGATGTCGGGGGAGAGTTGTCTCTCTATAGATCTCTACAATCCATGTTGCGAAGAATTGTTTTAGTTCTGAAATGCTTTCAGTTTTTCAACTATTTTAAAATGGGTTTGGTATCAATTTGGGAAGTTCACAATCATTGAAACAATCATTGGCTGACGTCACCCATGTGACCAGTACAGGGAGCATCCCCCTTGCTCTAAATGGCTTCATTTGCACATAGTGAAGCCTGATTAACTATATAGCATTGTGATGACAGCACATCCAGTGCATGATCCCTGATAGGCTAGAATTATTCAGAAGGCATGAGACAGCCCGGAAGTTGGGAGAATTGTGGGGAAACTGTAATAAGCAGTAACCAAGGGGGGAGGGGGAAAGGAGTGAGGGGGAATTTTAACCGAGAGAACATTCCACTTGGCACTAATTTGTATTATTTTTGCCATGACTAATATCTCTGTTGTTTCTCTTTGTTTCTTTGTTAGTTCAAGCATGCTTTACAATCCAGATATAGACATTGGCAGTTGGGTGATATGAAAGTGAAACATCACCTTCAACAGTTAGGTAAACAGGAAGACAATACATTTTCTTCTTTGTTATTCTTATGCGCTACATGGGATTTCAGGTATTACATGCATTCTTATTGTATGTGACATTTTAATTTTAAAGTGATATCTACACTCCATAAAATGACATGCTCGTGTTTTCTAGCCTCCATATACACTTTAATTGCACTCCCTAATTCCATGGCTTTAGTTAAGCAATTAGTGTAAGTAGATGTAATTGCATATTTGAGACTTGTGATTATGTAATAATTAAGATGTGCAAACCAATTCAATAATGAGGGAACGTAAATACACGGGGCCATATTGTACAAATGATTTAAAGCAGAATTTCTGTCTAGCTCAAATAGGAAGTTATGTTTGAAAATTTATGGTGTTATATACGGCTCATAAAACATATTCAGACAGATCTTGTGTAACTGGCACTTGTGATTACTTCTGAAGTTCTGTGTCTATTATACCAGTTCTGGTTAGTAAGTTAAGTGGGCAGCAGGGATACTGTCTATGTGGTATGGTCTATAGATCCTGAAATGACTAGTTCTGTGAACACAAGGAAGTTAACTTTTTTTACTGCTTTTAACAGTTTCTTCATGTTTTTATATTGCTGTACACCACCATGAAATTTTATGAAAGGGTGGTATATTTGTTGTTTATATTTAAAAACAAACTTCATTTTTCTTGACTGGCAGCCTTCCACTCATGCTACATGGGAATCTGGGTTTTTTTGCAAAATCAGTTTGTGATATATCATGGCAGTCAGCTGTTCAAAGAGAAAGTATTGAACTCCCTCTAGGCTAGGGCAAGCTGTGAACAGCTATCAGGAGTCCAGCTGTGTGTCTGGGCTGTAGGCCTGGATCCTGAAGGCACAGATGACAGAGAAGGTTGATGGCAGGAGCCAAGCCTGGGGAGAGGCCCCCCAATACTAACCATGGCAGGGGTGTCCATAGGTGGGGAGTCCCAGAAGCTAACAGTGAGGAGGTAGCCCTGTCTCCTTCCTCTGACTGAGGGACATCTTCCGTGGCACTCTGTTGTGTAGATTGGAACCCTGCTGCTACCACTAACAGCCAAGGCAGCAGGAAGCGGTTCACTATTTGTTAGAGGGGGTATCTTGAGGCAATCTCTTGGCTGCATAACTAGTAAAGCTCAAAGTTGGTGTCCAGCCTTTGATATCTGTTCTAGAAGGAGCTGACCGAGGTCCTGCATTCCTGTCCTGTTACTAAGTCATGTAAGTATCTCCTGTAGGGTTTCCAGCCTGGAAAAATATGCTGTGGTGTTTAAATTTGGTTAAATTTTCATCTCTCTTTTTTAAAGCCATAGTGATTTCAGTGGGATTGTTTCCACTGGTGTGTGCTTAACTGCTCCACTGAAACACAGCAAACTTATTTATTTGTATATTATATATGTATATGTATATGTATATGGGTGGTTCACAACATCATACCACTGTTCTGTTAAAAACATCAAAGCACTTTACAAGAAGTTAAAACAACCACCACCATACAATAAGAACATTAAAATACAATAAATGTAAACGATTTATTTATTTATTTATATTGGATTTATATCCCACTTCTCCTCCCAGCAGGAGCCCAGGGCGGCAAACCAAAGCACTAAAAACACTTTAAAACATCATAAAAACAGACTTTAAAATACATTAAAATAAAACACATTTAAAAACATTTTTTAAAAAAAGCTTTAAAAACATCTTTTAAAAGAAAGAAAGAAAGAAAAGGTTTAAAAACAGATTAAAAAGCAATTCCAACACAGACTAGTGCAAACAGACATCTTCTTAATTGTCTGCATAAGCTTGGCAGAACAGAATGGTTTTCAGCAGGCATATAAAAGTTAAAACAGAAGGCACCTGCTGGATCTCTGTTCGCAGAGCATCCCAGAGAACTGGGCCAATGACACTGGAGGATTGATTTCATGTCAGTGTCAAATGAGCCTCGCCAACTCAGGGGATGATCAAGGCCGCTCCTGCAGATGAGCTCAACTTTTGAGCTGGGATATAAGGATTCAGGCAGTCCCTAAAATACCCTGGACCTAAGTTGTTCAGGGCTTTGTAAATCAGTACAAGGACCTTGAACCTGGCTCAGAAGCAGATGGGCAGCCAATGCAGATGTTTGAAGAGTGGTGCCTAACATTGATTCCACAGCAAACTGTGCCCAAAGCTGCTTGCAAAATATATTCAAAATATCAAAATACAAATCATTGGGGTAGGGGAGCGAAGTCAGTTTACAAAACGTAATAAATTCAAATAAGACAAAACCAAACAATTTAACAAGCATCAAATGAATTCAATGTTAAAAATTAAATAATCTAAATTTAAACTCCTAAGTACAAAGCAAAAACAGATCCAACAGATGATAGAGCTGTAGGTGCTTGTCTTGCTGTAATCCAAGGAGCTTGAGCAGCCTGCCTTAAATATAGTTCAGAGAGGAGGGTCCTCTGACCAGGTTAGATGGCTTACAGGTAGCTCCTCTCCTCCAGTGGAGACCAACAGCAGCAAAAAGGAAAATGCTGGGAAGGGTGATGATGGTAAGTCCTCTTCCCCAGCCTCCAACTGCTAGTGCAAGTCTTATTGAATACAGGAACATAGGAAGTTGCATTATACTGAGTCAGACCATTGGTTGATCTAGCTCAGTATTGTCTACACTGACTGGCAGCAGCTGAGTGTTCTCCCAATCCTAACTGAAGATGCCATTGATTGAACCTGGGACCTTTTGAACTCAAAGCAGATGCTTTGCCACTAAGGCCATTCCCTTTGGCTAGATCATGACCAATATTTCCATGACTTAAAAGTTCTGAGGAAGACTTGAAATGACTTCTTTATTGTTCACTTTTCTGTAATGCTTCCCTGTGCCAATCTCATTTATATTTTGTTCATAAACTGCAGCCATTAAACATGCCCCTAAATATGATGGTCCTCTACTCCTTTAATTGCAGAAATTGAGGAAGAGGGAAACCATTGGTCCAAATTCACAGTATGCTCCTTTTAAACATCATCATCATAATCGTTATTATTATTAAAATGCATTACCCGCCCTTCAGGCTCATCTCAGTGGGGAGGGTGTTCCACATCTTAGGGGCTGCCACTAAGAATGCACTCTTCCGGGCCACTCCCCAAAAACTTCTAAGGATGGTGGAACTACCAAAAGGGCTCCCTCTGGTGATCTCAACACCCAAGAAGGTCTGTAGGGAAGGAGGCGGTCATTTAGATATTTGGGACCGAACTCATTTAGAGCTTTAAACACTAACATGAGCACCTTGAACTGGACCCAGAAATGAACTGGCAGCCAATACAGGTGTTTTAAAACAGGGGTTATATGAGTTCTAAAAGGAACCCCAGCCAGTAATCTGGCTGCTGCATTTTGGACCAGTTGAAGGTTCTGAGTCATCTTCAAGGGTAGCCCCAAGTAAGCACATTGCAATATTCCAGTCTGGAGGTTACCAGAGCATGGAGCACTATGGCTAAGTCTTCTCTGTCCAAAAGGGGCCAAAGATGGCAAACCAGCCACAGCTTGAACAAGGCACTCAAAGCCACTGAAGCCACCTGAACTTCAAGTGATAGTGCTGGATCAAGGAGTACCCCCAGGCTATGGACCTACTCCTTCAAGGAAAGAGCAACCCCATCCAGAATGGACTGTCTTCCCAACTCCTGGACATGAGAACTCTGGACACAACTCCTCTCTCTTTTCAGGATTCAGCCTCAATTTATTGGCCCACATCCAGTCCATCACTGCCTCCAAGCACCGGTTCAACACCTCAATAGCCTCTCCTGATTCAGATGGAATAGAGAGGTAAAGCTGGATGTCATCTGCATATTGATGGCACCTCACTCCAAATTTCCTGATGACAGCTCCCAGTGGCTTCATATAGATATTAAATAGCATGGGGGACAAGATGGAACCCTATGAAACACAACAGGATAATTTCCATGGTGCTCAACAGTAGCCTCCCGTAACTACTCTTTGGAAGAAGCCTTGGAGGTATCAGCAGAACCACTGAAGCACAAGTGCCCCCAACCCCCACCTCATTGAAGCGTTGTGGTCAACAGTATCCAAAGCTGCTGAGAAACCAACGAGAATGAGCAGGGACACATTCCCCCTCTCTTTCTCCCAACAAATGTCATCAACCAGGGTGACCAAGGAAGTTTTAGTGCCATGGCCAGGCCTGAAGCCAGACTGGAATGGATCCAAGTAGTGATTTCTGATATTCAGTCTGTGATTTTCTTTTGCTTATGTAATCAAAATGGCACCAACCACCTACAAAAGAGATACAGCAACAGGTTTTGAGGGTTCTCCTAGGTTTGCAATAGTACAAAAACACAGTGGAAGCTGGTGGTACCTAACCTAGTGGGGCCCTTATGAGTCACATGGGCAGAGCAACGAAGTACAGTTCTACAAATACTTAGCACCTAAAAGTGTGTTACATTGGTTCAGAAGGGGTCCCTGTGGTTAGAGTTGCAGTTGCTTGTTCTCCATATACCCCCCCACACACACACACAGACAACCTGATGTTTACCATGGGAAGTTAGCTGCTGGTCCTGATTGTTGAGAGTAAAGCACCAATGCAAGCTGCAAGCAACCTGAACCAGGGAGGAGCAATTGAGAAAGGCAATCTATTCTCCCCTCTGCTGATTCCTCTTCTAAGATGTTTGCTGTTTTGCAGGGTTTGCTCCTCCCCTTCTTCCCTTCTCTTCCTGTTTTTTTTTTCTAAGTTAGATAGTAATGGCTCCCTGAGTGCAGGCTGCATGGCTGCTTCAGCATGTATGACTTCACCTCTTTGTAGTAATAAACGTTAAGTTTCTTTATTCTTTCAACTACCAGCCTTAACAGACCAGTTATTTCTCCACTCCACTGCAGTGAATATACCAAGACCCCTAATGCTGATTGTGGAAATACAGCTGTTAAAAGGCAGAAGAACCCTGTTCTCCCCAATGCCAATCCTAAACCATATAGAAGAGGTGCTTTCTCCCTTTCATGTGTGGGGGTCCTCTTTAATTTAGTAAGAGTAGTTCAGGTTTTCTTCAGGCATCAGTTGTGTGTTCATGTTCCATTTTGGATTCCCACCCCCAAGACGTTTCTGGTCCTGTCAAGACATTTGTTTGAGGGGGAAAATTGTTTATATGTTTGTAATCAATATGGTATAGCTTTGATTATCCTGAATGTTTTGGGTATTCCCCCCTCTGCAAAGGTTTGGAGGTTTGGGTATAGAAGTGGCTTATAATTCCCACCCATCTGAACAGGGTTAGACTTTGTCACTTTATGCAGAAGTAAAACCTTAACATGCAATGGTAAGAAGTGTGTGGAAAAGAGATGCTTGATTTTAAAACTTATATTTTGTTACTGATTATGACTAACTAGTCGTATTACTGAACCTAGTATGCAACTCTGGAAACTTTTTTAAGTTGAAGAGTGGGGTAAAAGGCTTTATTTTTCTGTCAATTGTATAGTATGCAAAATTAAAATCTTTATGCTTCAGGATAGTGATTTTTTGCTTAGGTCCTTGAAGCAATGAATTGTGTTCATAGGTTAGCAAAATTAAAAATAAACTGGAATCAATAAACCAGAAAAAACATTTTTTTTAAAAAAAAAAGAGGGGTTGAAATCCCTTTGAATATAATGCTAGATCAAGTCAAAGATCAATCAAGTCCAGCATCTTGCTTCCTACAATGGAACTCCCTCTCCCAGCAACACCAAGGAACACACACACACACACACACACACACACACACACACACACACACACAGAGAGAGAGAGAGAGAGAGAGAGAGAGAGAGAGAGAGAGAGAGAGAGAGAGAGAGAGAGAGAGAGAGAGAGAGAGAGTCTCACCCTCCCTGGAAGCAAAACCTGAAGCATTCTCTCTTCTCCCACAGAACAAAGCAATGGACACACACACAGACCTATGCTCTGCCATACCCTACTGTTACTGCCCCCAGGCCTCAAGAAAGAGCCAAGAAGGAAGTCAACACTCAAGCAAGAAATAAAAAGTAAAGGGATTACTTCTTGATTAGGGAAATCTGTAGCTGATTTGTCTTAGTCAGTTCTCTCTCATACACACAAATTAAGTAAAATCAATGGGCTGCAAGCTTTCTGAAAATGAGGGAAGGGAATGACCAGCAAGGTGCAGACTTGGAAACAGGAAGAATGATTGGCTGTGGAAGGGCACATAGAAGCCTCTGTTTATTTTCTGGGTCTTTGGCAGAGCTCGGAAGTAACTAGTTACAAGTAGCGAATTACTTGTAATTCATTACTTTTTTGAGTAACAAGTGGGTAATTCCTTTACATTTTGATTGTAATAGAACTAGGAGTAATTTTACTACTTTTGTGGAGTAATTGTAACGTTTCCAGAATTACTTTTGGGCATTACTGGGGGAGGGAGCAGGGGAAGCCTTCTGCTCCTCTGATTTGTGGATGAAAATCATGTGCCTCAAACTGGGCTTCTGTGCAGCATCACTCTTTCCTCATGCTCTGTGGGTGGGTAGGAGGCGACGAGGAAGGAGGTGGAGAGTGAGATGGGGTGGAGTGGAGAAAACAATCATTTTAAAAAATGGATAGTGGTAGTGAAGAATGGAGTGCAAGGGAAAAGGATCCGGAGATCAGGAACACAGATAAAGGAGGAGAAGGAGACAACAGCAGAATGGAGATAAAGAACTGTGGAGGTCAAAGATGACAACATGTGTGTTTGTGTGTGTGTGTGAATACTGTGTTTGCACTTGGCACCCAAAGTGGCCTTCACCACCCTCCCTGGCTACTGTGCTGCATTTGCAGTATTTTAACTTTTTTGCATCTCAGGGGAAAATGTTTGCTTGAGTGAGTGTCCCTTAGTTGGTGGCAGGGCAGGGTCCGGGAGGTGGTTAAGTGAGAGAGATTATGCTGGCTGTCTAAGGGGGGGGGGTTGCACTTGGTTTGACGTGCAAAGATCTGAGTAGTGGCCTCAGCCTCCCTCCCCACCACCCTTACCAGTGGAGAGACCACGATTGCTATCTTATGAATAAAAATAATTATTCTACTACCTCTGTATGTGTTTGTTTATTTTTAATGTTGTTTTAGGCTACTTAGATGTGCAGCAGCCAAGGCCAGCACCTTGTAGGTGTTTTTTTTAAAGTAACTGAAATGTAATTGTAGTGATTACTTTGGAGGAAAAATAATCAGTTACTTTCAGAGCAATTGTAATTGTAACAGTAATTACTACTTTTTGGGCCATGTAACTGCAACTGTAATTTATTACTTTTTAAAAGTAACCTTCCAAGCTCTGGTCTTTTGATATGCAACTACTTAGCTACTTAGAAATAAGATGGGGTAGGGGGGAAATGGACAGTCTCTGCCCTACCTAACAAATCCATCTGTAATCATGCTTGGTGTTTTTTTTTAACTGTTTCCGTTCCAGGAGACAGAGGGTAGAACCATATACTTTTACTAGGAAGCCTCTCTGTCTATTTAAATGTATTAACATTTACATTACTGTGGGTATCAGTGAAAGACTGGCCTATGGCTTTGGAGGTTGTTGCACAGAGGACAAATACTGGGAGGGCTATGCCCAACTTTGCCCTTCAGATCAGTCTACCCTGCACAAACAATTAAACTATGGAATTTGCTCCCACAAGAGGCAGTGATGGAAGATAAAACTACCAGTGGCTACTAGCCGCGGTGGCTTAGCTCTGCCTCCATGGTCAGAAGAAGTATGCCTCTGAATACCAGCTCCTGGGAATGGCAAGGGGGGAGAGTGCTCTTGTGCTCAGGTCCTATTTGTGGGCTTCCCATAGGTATCTGGCCACTGGGAGAACAGGATGCTGGACTAGATGGGTCTTTAGCCTGATCCAGCAGGGCTCTTCTTATGTTCTTAATGTTATTGCCACATATTGGCTTGGGCACACTAGTGTGCCATGAGAAATAAGTTAATTAAACATGCAATTCTTTTGTAGGCCAAAGTGGTGATGGGAGGTCCTATTTAAAATGGCAGGGCATTGTGGGAAATTTAAAGTTAAGCATGCAGCTGCCCTGCGAGTGGTCCCAGGCCACTGTCAGTCAGACATGCCAGAGTGTTGGGACTCTGGTACCTATCCAAGGATGCCAGGTGACGATGCTGGCCCTGTCTCCTTTTAATCAGCCACTGCTTCAAATTGGTAATTTGTTGCATTTCCTTATCTGGTATGATTGGACCATTCAGTGACCCACAGGCATCTAAATTATCAGCTGAGGCATGCCAAAAACAGGACTCAAGCAAAAACACAGGCTGTGGAGGGTGGCAGATCTTATTGTTGTAAAGGCTGAAAGGAAACCTTTTGGGATATGTGTTACTCCCATTGTAACTGGGGGTGGGGTGAGAATTAACCTTTCAAGTTGCATTTTAAATAAAATTTCCTGACTTCCAAAAGCATGATGGGGACTAGTTTTGCAAGAGGTGTTGGAATGCTTCATGTGGACCAGCACCTGAAGTTGACAGCATCTCACTGCCAACCTATCTCTGTTGTCTGTTTTGGTGCCTACTGAACACCTTCTTGTTTCAACAAGCCTTTTGAGTAGATACCTTATCCCAGTCTGCATCTGTATTGGAATTTCATTAAAATGTTTTTAAAGATGTTTTTAATATGTTTTAAGGTGTTTTAATATGTTTTAGTGTTTATCATTTGTTTGCTGCTATGGGATTCCTTTGGGAGGAAGGGCAGGATGGAAATTTAATAAATAAACAATAACAATAACCCTACTCCTGCTTGCAAAGGCTTTTCCTTTCACTTCACTGAAAGAGATAGCTCTAAATGTGTGTCCCATTATGCAGAACAGCCTCCTGCATTGAAGTGAAGCCTTTGCCACATTTGTGCCCCAATACATAACTTATGGAGTTCAAAACAAGGTGAGTGATCATAATCCAGAAGCCCATGTAGTAGTGGAGGATGGCAGGTTTAATTCCAAGGTGTGAAAAACTGAAATTCATGATAAGTAAATGAGACTATTTCAACTTCCAGAGAAAATAAGTAGACTGATAAGTTACAGATATTTGGAGTTTAGTATAAAGTTACATACAATTAAGTCCTACTGAACTCATTAAGCTTTATATGAATGTCTATGGCTGTGGGAATACAAGTGCCCAATTTTTCATGGCCACTTGTGGAAATTGAAGATTTTCTTTGCATGTAGTTCCTGTTTTCAGCAAAAAAGGAAAATTATCTATAACTACTGAAATAACCACTGAAGAGGCATTCCACAAATGGGGCGCCACCACTGAAAAGGCCCTGTCAAGGGTTAGCGCCAACTGGGCAGTGTTCAGTGGTGGCACCACCAACAAGGCTTCTATGGAGTAGATATGCTAGTTGATGCTCACTTCTGAATCCACACATTTATTTTTCAAAACCCTTTTTTCTAAACCTGTTAAAAATTGGCCTTTCCTTAGTGTGAGGTGTGTGAGTTTGCTAGCAGGACATGAGGGCTCTCTCCCATGTGAAAAGTTGCAGGTCCTTCAAAGGCATGTGAAACATTACTCTTCCTCTCAACTTTCTGATGTATCTAACACAGCTGAGCAATTTAGGAGGAGGAAATGAACAGACAAACTCACAGAATTGTTGCACAATGGTGACTATTTTCCTGGAAAAGAAATATTGTGGAGGTGAATTAGAAGGAAAGAAAGATTTTGGTCATCTTGCCACAATAGCTCTATTTTCTCTGCTGTTTTCCATATAACAGCTGAAATTAGCTCTTCTACTACACATACTATAGACCTCAGTCACTGGGCTGGCCTTAGATACTTTTAGAACTGATCACCAGAACTCGGTGGGAGAAAGGAGGGAAGTACTTTTGTATGTTTTAAATTTGACACCACCATCAAGATCTATTCAATTAAGGTGTCATGTCTCATCTCAAGTGGAAAAACAAAGGTAAAAAGCCAACTGGTTCAAAAGCATTTAACAGCTGATAATAGTGTTTCTGCCTGATTTAGTCTAATTACACAGATTGCTGTGCTCTGTGTTAGAGGCAACCATGAATTATCTGTTCTCTAATCCAAGTATATATTTTTCTCAGATTTTTTTATGTGTGGTTAAGGCCCAAATGAAATTGCTGCACACAAAAGTTAACCTTCTTCACAGTGAAGAACTAATTGTTGCTTTATTTTCTTGGATTCTACACTGATATGATTTAGGGTATCCCTACAATCTTCATTATATATGAAATAAAATCAAATAAAAATTGAGGGAAAATAATAATATTCCCTCCTGAAATATAATATTGCCTCAAATATTTGCATAAATAGGGGCAGAAAAGCTCTGATTATCATTAAATTGAATCGCTTCAAGCCAGAAAGCACATGACGTGAAATAAGAAACCTTATTCTTGCACAATCTGAATATTACCACGACATAATTCATACAGATTGATTTAATGGATACAGGAAAACATGCCATCCAGTATTTGTTGCATATTTATTGTTTTATTGCATATCTAGCTATCATCATCATCATTAGCAGCATCAGCAACAGAGCGTCATCAATGTCTACAAAACTACAAAAGGACATGTCCCTGCCCAGATAAGCTTACAATCCAAAATTTGACACAAGGAGACAACAGAGGGAGAGAAGGGAAGTGGGGTAAACAGGAAGGTGACCGGCATCTGTATCAGTAGCACATTCTTAAGCATAGGGCCATATTTGCTTATCTCCATGGCTTATGTATTTTCTTTTGCATCCAAATGAGTGTCCTGATTTTCATTATATCAGATAGCCAATAAAATGGCACCCAAAAAGGAAAAGCAGGTTGGAAACTAAAAGTGAGGGTGGAGCTGATCCAGAACAGGACCCAAGTGTGTTGTTTTTGTTATTGGGTACTTTTCTGGTTTTATTTTATTATTTTAATATAATTTGTTCACACACACACACACACACACCTGCCTGGGACAGCCCTTGCAAAAAAGTGGGCAATAAGTACAAATAATAAATAGATAAATAAATTGCGTGGGTGTAGGGGGCATTACCCTTTCCACCCGCTATCCTTTCCCGTTACAGTTCCGATCCAAATTTGGGCCCACACACTGGCAATTTGTGGGGGGGGGGAGAAAGGGAGCTCCCATTGAAGCACCCATTGAAGCAAATGAGGGGGGTTTTCCTATGCAAATTGCCAGTGCAGGGGGCTCGATTTGAATCTGAACCATAGCAGGGCTAAAATTAAGGTCAGCTTGATCAGAATATCAGGGGAGCAGCCTTCAAAATGCTCAACAGTGAAGATCCAGGTTGTTTTCACATAGCGAGTGCAGCAAGTAACCCAGGTTTCTGGCCTAATATCTCTAAGCAAGGCCTGATGATGACCAGAGGCATCTCCCCCCCCCAAAAAAAACCCAAATAGTAAGAAATTTAATGGTGTGGTGGTTGACTCTGAAGTACCATTGAAGGACCTCAAATTGTGACTTTTGCCTTCTCAAAGAGGGACCTTTAGGAGAGCAACCAGTTTGCTACCATCTGCAGGTTCAGTGTCTGGTAACCTATCTTGTGCAGAGACATCTCTTGGGAGCAGTGATGAAAAGATATGTCAATTTCAGTTTTCCTAGTTTCTCAGTTTTCCAATCTAAAATTCAGTTCTCCACATTTCTAAGCAATTTGCAGGTTGTTGTTTTTTTAAAAAAATCCTAATAAATATTATTCAGCATTTTAGTGTGAATTTCTCCTAATAAACACATTTGTGTATGCAGTTTTGACTAAAGTACACATTTATGCAAGCCATTTCTCCCAATATAATGCATTTTGTATGTTATTTTCTCTAATATATTGGTTTATATGCACACTTTCCCCTAACATATGCATTTTGTTATGCATTTTGGGGACCAGTCACTGGAGCTATGCAGACAAGGCAGAGTGGGCCTCTGATTTTCTCTATTGTGGGGGCTACATGCAGAGCTTGGAAAAGTTACTTTTTTGAACTACAACTCCCATCAGCCCCAGCCAGCATGGCCACTGGATTGGGCTGATGGGAGTTGTAGTTCAAAAAAGTAACTTTTCCAAGCTCTGGTTACATGCCCCTCACCATCAACACGACGGCCAGACTCTTTAGCCCCCAGCTAAAGCCTGTCCTGCTCTCTGATCACAACCTGCCTCCCGGAGAGATGCTCCTCCTTCAGAACAATGGACACACAAGCCCACCGAGGCTTGAGACCTGGAGTCTCGCAGCCAGTGGGCGCTCCCACTGCCCGCCCCCCCAGGAGGAAGGAGAGGCAAGAGAAACGGCAGCAAACCGCATCAGGGGAGCGATAACTTTTTACCTGCTTGTCACTCTCTTCCATGGTCAACATAATTTCAGTTTGCTGACACTTTCATAGAGCGGGGAGGGCGGCTTATAGGCTTTCCTTGGTGAATTCAGACTTTTATACTGTGTTTATGTATATGGATATTGTTTATGTATTTTGCTTTGTAAATTAATTTGATATTTTTATTGTACCTTTTGTATTCTATTGTAAACCACGTTGAGATCTTCTAGATAGTAAGTGGTCTATAAATGGAAATAACAACAACAACAACAATAATAATAATAATTATCATTTTTGTAAACATTGTTTGGTTAGAGAACTGCATCACAATACTTGGATAAGTTTGCATTTTGAAGGATGGCTGTGTGTCAGTTCTCATATTGTTTTGGAAAATGTGAATCTGATAGTTTTGGCATTATATGTGAACTGAATCAAATTTCTTCCCTATCCTTACCTGGGAGGCCTGCCACTGTCTCTGTTTTTTGTGGATTCAGGTGGCATGACACCTCTAGAACAGGTAGTATTGCCTTTCATTGCCTGTGCCCCAGCTTTTTTGTCAACATGCCTTTTCCCATACTATCCATACTGGGTCGAGATGAAATTTTATAAAGATCTTGATATCGAGCTTATTCACAGATTGTTTTTCTAGTTCCCATTTTACTCCTTAACAAGAAGCAAGGCTCTCCCTCCCCACTCCCATTTCTGCTGAAAATGCAAGCAATTCTTGCATATTATCTGCTTTATTGTATGCATTATTATACATATAATATTATACCCATATTATACCCTTATACACTCCAGGTTTTCTTAAGTAATGAGCACATAAACAGATACATACAACAATTTATATAACTATATAAAATATGCATGAATTAATATTCTTATAAAATTACACTGCAGAAATATAGCACAGCTTTATGGTTATATATTATACGTATAATACAGAATTATCCATAAAATTAGTTTAAAAAAAAAAAAACATGTGCAAGCAACTTGTGAGCAATAGTGAAGTGATAGTGGAACATGCCCCACAAGTAAGATATAAATGGAAGCCAGGAAGTAGAACAAGATGGTGACTTCCAGGTTGATCTTCATTCCCCTGAGGCAGCCAGCCCGCAAGAAGGCTAGTGGCCACCAAGGCAGTCAACTTTCCAGTTAAGCAGCCAGACAGTGACAAGCCCACCTCTGAGTGCTATAGAGAAACATCTGAGGTAGGGCTGATGGGAGTTGTAGTCCAACAACATCTGGAGGGCACCATGTTGGACATCCTTGCTATAAGCAAAAAACAAGCATCTTTCCTCAGAGTTCTCTGCTTATCCCATGGGCTCATCCTTGCCAGAGGGAATATGAATCCCCATTCTGCCAACCCTCTTACGGTCAAAATAAAAGAGATCAATCCATATCCAGCTCTAAAATGAATAAGCAAAGCAATCAATTTTTCTTTTTCCCAAAGGTTAATATTATGTACCAGCTAATCTCAGCGATGCATCAAACAGTGTTATTCTGTTAGCATTGGCTCCCATCTACCCAATCAAGTTCTGAATTCTTTTTTCTTTTATTTTCCAAACAAAAATCCTGTTATGTCTATTTTAGTTGTTGTTCTGCATATGTCTCTTACAACCACATTCGTTCAGAGTAAACACGTTAGGTGAATAATAACTCTACTGCACAGCCAAGGGAATTTCCTGGCCTCTCTATGGATACAGATCTTTCTCTTCTGCTACCTGTTATGTCTCAGCACAGCACAGCCTCAAATTCCCATCAATATTCCTAGTTAGTGTATGCTCCAGAGACTCCCTATGTGAATTTGATCCAGTTGATTGTATTTCCGTATAGTTTTAACATGAGTGCTAGGAAGATTTCAAAGTTTCACTCACAGCAATATTTAAATAGTCCTCAGGGTACAGAAGTATTGCTGATCCATTTATTGCTTTGTAACAATCCTCGGGGGGGGAGTCCTTGGGGAAACATAACTTTCTGCACAATTTTTTCCCATCTCTCATTTTGAAATGTTCTGCCTCCTTCTCTGGAGAATAGCAATCACTGCCATGCTAGCTACTAACACTGCATTTATCTCACATTGACACACATGCACACACATTTTCATGTTGACTCTTCATTTTTTTAAAAAGAACTTCACAAAGATGTAGGCTATTACACCCAGTATTACAAATATTCTCACAAATTTAGACTGTGTCATAGATGAATTCTCATGACATTTAAGTTGCATATCTAGCGTTAATGGGCTTGAGATTTGCACTCAAAATATATGAATGGAAGTGGGCAGAGCTTCTGGTCATGTGGAGGCACCTATACTCCCCCTTCAGATCTTTGCCTAACAGGTCAGGGGTGCACCTGGCTGGCACACAACATCAGAGGCATGAGGCACAATTATCTCCCCCTCCACACATTATCCCTCTAATGTCTCAAGAAGGCTGGGCCAGCCCAAGACACTTTGCTATTTCAGGTGCAGTACATGATGGTGCCTCCACCATTCCATATAAAGAAGGTGATTGGACTGGCAATTGAATCTTACTTCAGTACTGGCCATAGGATAGAGTTCTTCACCACACCTGAAGGCAACAGGCTAGTTGTGGAGGTGCAGGACAGGCTGCATTGCATAAACAAACAGGTACAGTCAGGAGGCTTAGCAGGAATAGGTACATTCCCTCAGCATCTGCCACCCCTTGGCATCTGCTTCACTCTGCCTAATGGTGAGGCCAGACCTAGGAGGGGGCTTAAGGCAGCTTCCATTCATTTCAGCTGAGACTGAAATCAGAGAACTGTTCACAGTTCCATTTTAAACTCTCAAATAGATTAATTTTCAAGATCAAAATGTTCACACCAATCATGTTTCCCACTAGATGCTTTTGAGTAAGTCACTAAATAATCAGCTGGTAGATAATGATTCTATTCTAGAGACTTGTAAATTAAAAAAGATTTTTTTTCTTTCCAGACATCCATTGGTATGTAATTCTGAAAAAAACATCAGTAATTGGTTACATAAGGTGTTGTTGTACTTTTTAAATTCAAAACACTGTGTACCAGAGGAAGGATATTTTGTATGCCACTTCTAATGATTTGGTAGGCAATGGTTGAAAAACAACTTACAGTCTGACTTATATTAAATTACTGTACATTGTATGTTTCATTTATACATTGCACAAAAAAGTCTCAAATCGACCTAGAGAGAGATCCATAAAATACACAAAGCTTACAAATATTTAAAAAACAAATACATCAAGAAATATGATAGACTATAATTTTTTCCCCTGAAAAGTGCTCATCCAGCAATATTGTAAAAAGGACAAAGTCTATCCCACCTATATAAAAATGATATTTTATTAAAAGCACAGGCCTACGAAAGTTGTGACCCAGCAAACTTAGCATAGCCTATGAGCCATGAAGTGCAGCCTGCATATCTTTTTTTTTCTTTTCTTTTGGCAGTCCCTGGAAAACAGAAAACAAGGGGTTTAATAGGCTCCTGATAGGCTCCCACATCCAACTGCAATCTGGATCTCAGTTTGTACAGGCCTGTCTGAAATGAAATGAAACCAGTTACACAGTCTGGATTTTTTAAAAAAAGGCTTTTATTTTGCTAATCCTCTGATATAGTGCTGCTGATTACCCAGTAATGGAATATGCAGGAGGGAAAATGTACCAGGTTCCTAGCAACCAATCTGAACAATTACAGGATCTTCCTCCTGGAGAGAAAAATACGAGAAACCCATTAAATCAGTTACTGGATGATGAAATACATATAGGCTTCTTCATATGAATGTTAAACTTCATATGAAAGGACAAACAATATGTCCCTGTGCTCAAAATATATACTTTTTCCACAGGGCAAAAAGTTACGGAGGGAATGTGTTTGTTTCCAGGAGACTCTGAACAAATCAATAGTGCTGCCGCTCTAAAATCTCTTCCCAAGTCAGTTTTGATGTGTGTTTGATGAGGTGTCTACCAGCACTGGTGGCTGGTGCTGACTGGGACTAGCGGGGTGGAATGCAGGCAGTGCAAACGCTAGGTGGAGCCAGAGCCAATGGCAGGCAGCACCAACTAATTCTAGTTTTGTCCCCATCCTCCTCCCTGCTGAATTTCACAAGGAGGAGGAAGCTGGCAGGGAATTTTACTCCCTGGATTGGATGTAATGAAAAAAGCAGGCAGGTTGGGCTGGCTGAAGCTGGTAGGACAGTGCCGCATTTGCTCTAATGGACCAGACTTCACTGTCTACCAGTTATAAACACACCCTATGGTTAAACAAACTTTTACAGATCAGAAGTATTTTTACTTGGAATGCTGACCCTCCTTTACTAAAACTGTTGAAACAATCCTTTTAATTTGATTCACTTTCATTATTGTAAAATAAACAAACAAACAAACAAATAAATAAATAAATAAAAAGCCCCACAGCTTTTCGGTGTTCACTAGATTACCTCCTTAATTAATTCATTTTTCATCCAGGTCCTGAATACAAGGAGAAAGTCCTCCCCCTCTGCTGGAAAAAAAATCCTAAAAACCTTGCTTTAAAACATTATGGGGCTATAGGAAGGGTAACAGAGTCTAGGACAGGATGTAAATTATATGGATTGGGAGAAAGGCTCACAGAAACTCTGCATGCAATTTAGCTGAAGCCTTATTGCCCCATGAAATAAACCCTCTCCTTTTGGAAACTGGGAGACTGCAAGTAGGGATTAGAATATAGGCAGTTCTCCATCCTGATTCCCACAGTGAGGGCAATATTTCTTAACCTCATTCTTAATTGGCTTTGTGGAAGTGTCACACAGATAACTGTGATTGGCTGTGGCACTTTCGTATGAGGTATGTGATCCCTGACTGGTTGGGACTAAGGTTGCCCATGAGAACATTATGTTTCTAAAAGTGGTGCCAATTGCATTCAGAGCAACTGCCAAGATGGGAAGTGAATAGGTATGAAAAAGTGAGCATTGAAAGGGAGGTGCCAAGGAATAGTTTTTCTTCCCCTCCCCTTTGAAAGCTCCTTCATTTGCCAAAATGTTTGTTTTCAAACCTTCAAGACAGTTCTAAATGTTGCACAAAGGAAACTTTTATAGTGAGCTTTTGATATTTAAAACTAAAACAATTCTAGTTCATCTAACTGGCTCAGTCTGTAATAACAATTTTTATTTATCTTCATATTATTTCTTTATTTTTATTCTAAAAAGTTTCTTCATGGTCACTTTAACTCTGGAACACCATTCTAATTATGGAGCAAAAGATGGGATTTTTAATAAAATCCTCAAGACATACTGCCACCTCCACCCAGGTTATCCACATGATGCCACTGTAACCTTCTCAACATAAGATCTAAGGGGACTATCACAAAAAGTGAAGGGTACAGGCTTCTTCTGCTCCCCTCTCTAATTTGTTCTGGTGTTCTGGTTGCTGGTCTGAACGGCAGACGGAGTTCCAGAGGGCAGCTTGATTGATTGTACCAGACAGAGGTGAGCAACATGGCTGTAAACCTGTCTGGGGGAGGCTTGCCAATGGAAAGATTGACGGAAAAGAATTATGGCAGCTGGAAGCCGAGGATGCGGGCTTTGCTGATAAAAGAGGATTTATGGGACATTATAGATGGACCCCCTCCGGTGGTACTGACCGCAGCCTGGACGCGTAGAGATCAGAAGGCGCAGGCTTTTATACTTCTGGCTCTATCTGACTCTCAACTTCTACACGTGAGAGACGTTACAAACGCCAAACAGATGTGGGACGTGTTGGAAGGCATTCATGTGCAACAGACTGCGGGATCTAGATTGTGTTTGTCACGGAAGCTTTACCAGATGCGCTTCACGGGTGAGTGCGAAATGAGTGAGCATCTCACGGAATTCAGACGTTTGTTTGCTGAGCTGACGGACTGAGGCGTCGAACACTCTGAACTTCAGAAGACCTATCTGATCCTGGCTTCGCTCGATGGGACTTGGAATAATATGGTCATGGCTTTCAAAGCCATACCTGACGGAGGTCTGAACGTTGCGTTTATTGAGGAAAAGCTGACCCAGGAATGGCAGCGGAGACAAGAGACGAAAAGTGCTGAGGAAAAGCAAAGAGCCAAGCTGAAAGAAGAAAGCAGCAGCAGACAGGAAAACAAGCAAGAACAGCAACGGCTCAAAGGCTGGGGCATGCAAACCTTGACACGATTAAGAAAACCCCAATGCATAGTGAAGACATGCGTTTAAGAGATTGTGGACAGTTAATGGATTGTGATTCTTGTCATAAAGCTAAAATGACTATTGCACCAATCAACCGGGAGGCTGAAAGAACCACAACAGCTCCCTACCAGCTAGTTCATGTTGATTTATCAGGGCCAATAAATGCTTCATGTGGAGGTGCGAAATTCTTCATGGTACTGGTGGATGATTTTTCAAGATTTTGTCATGTTTTTCTGTTAAAGCATAAAAATGAAGCTGAGCAAAAGCTGAAACTGTTCATTAAGAGAATTGAAACTCAACATGGCACCACAGTGGGGGCTATACACTCAGACCAGGGGGGGGAAATTCACGAGTAAAGCATTGAGTGACTTCCTTGAGAGTAAGGGAATAAAACGGAATTTTACTGCTCCATACAGCCCGTTTTCCAATGGAACTGCAGAGAGAAAAAACAGGGTGCTGCAGGAAGCAATGAGAGCCATGTTAATGGATTGCAGTTTAGGGAATTCTTTCTGGGCAGAAGCAATTCTTTATGCGAATTACATTCACAATAGGGTATTACACAGTGCTCTTGGAATGTCTCCTTATGAGAAAATCACTGGCAGAAAACCGAAAATACAACACATTCAAAAATTCGGGGCAAGATGCTGGATCCACATTCCACAGGGAAAAAGGAGGGGCAAGCTTGCACCGAGGGCGCAGCAAGGTTTTGTTTTGGGATTTCAGAATGCATATTTCAGAGTTTGGTGTCCAGAAACACAGCAGTTAATTCTGAGCAGAAGCATTAAAGTCTCAGAAAAACCTTGGGATCAAAGGGAAACAGTCATTCTTACAGGGTCAGATGACACACAATCACAAACATTTAAGCCAAATCCAGACATAAAGGTGGAGGGCACACATATTCCTCTCAGAGATGCGTTAAATGAGCTCATTTGTGGGAAACGAAGATCAAAGAAACGTAAGGCTGAGGAAATGGAATCTCCTGCGCAGGCTGTGCCAAGCACAAGCACAGATGGGGGGCAGAGAGAGCAGAAGCCCTAGTGCCATTAAGACGTTCTACAAGAGTAAACATAGGGAAACCGCCTGAAAAATTTACTGTGGGGGTAATTACCAGCCCTGGAATACATAAACAGGTTGAAATGGATCCTGAAACGTTATATTTTACTTGTGTTCAACCGAAGTTTGATTGAATAAAGTGTTAGCTAAATGTACAGAGATGTTCTGAACTGTACTGAAATGTAAACTGTATTGCAAGATGTATTGTAGAAATGTATTATTGTAATTGTTGTAATGAATTACAGACATGATGGGGAAAAGGGGGAATTGTTGACCATTGAACCACACTGTCACTGAGTGTTTTTTCCATCAAGTCTGAAAGTGTGAAAATCTGTAGCTAAGAGAAGTTATGTCTTTGCCCAGTCTGGGAACGGATAGCCAAGGCCGTTGTCATGGCAGCATCAAGATAGACTGGGAGAGTTCTAGCAGCTATCTGTGTTGAGCTGTGTCTTCTGTGTAATGTCTTTGAACTGAGAACTTCTCTCCTAGAGGGGGGGATCTTAAAGCCTTAAGCCATAATGTCTTAATAAAAGACTCTTAACCTGATCTAATGCATCTGAGAAGTTTCTTGAGCAACTTAACTCCAACGTAACGTATGCTGTTTCACGCAACAATGCACACACTTCAACAGTCCAGATCCCTGGATTGAAGAGCTGTGATCAGGAAGGAAGAGCTCCACTCAGAAACAAGATCTGTTTGCTTAAGAGGGGTATGTTGACCATTGAACCACACTGTCACTGAGTGTTTTTTCCATCAAGTCTGAAAGTGTGGAAATCTGTAGCTAGAGGGGGGGATCTTAAAGCCTTAAGCCATAATGTCTTAATAAAAGACTCTTAACCTGATCTAATGCATCTGAGAAGTTTCTTGAGCAACTTAACTATGCATTGGGGTTTTCTTAATCGTGTCAAGGTTTGCATGCCCCAGCGCATTACACGGGAGTAAGTTGCTGGTCTGAACGGCAGACGGAGTTCCAGAGGGCAGCTTGATTGATTGTACCAGACAGAGGTGAGCAACATGGCTGTAAACCTGTCTGGGGGAGGCTTGCCAATGGAAAGATTGACGGAAAAGAATTATGGCAGCTGGAAGCCAAGGATGCAGGCTTTGCTGATAAAAGAGGATTTATGGGACATTATAGATGGACCACCCCCGGCGGTATTGACCGCGGCCTGGAAGCGCAAAGATCAGAGGGTGCAGGCGTTTATAATCTTGGCTCTATTGGATTCTCAACTGATGTGTGTGAGAGATGAGCCGTCGGCTAAACAGATGTGGGACGCGTTGCAGGATTTGTCCCAGGAATGGCAGCGGAGGCAGAAGGCGCAGAGAGCCAAGCTGAAAGAAGAAAGCAGCAGCAGACAGGAAAACAAGCAAGAACAGCAACGGCTGAAGGCTTGTTATGCCTGTGGGGCTCGTGGGCATCTCCAGAAAGACTGTGCAGTCAAGCGAAACTCCAGGGACGGAGGCTTGAAGCAGGGAAATGTGAACTTTGTTTGTAAACAGAAGTCTCAAGATTTAGCACCTGTTAACTGGATTGTTGACAGCGGGGCAAGCCATATATTAATTAAAGACAGGAGTTTGTTTTACACGTCTACAAATGAGCAGGACTTTGTTTTACTTGCGGATGGATCTTAGAAGAGCGTGGAAGCCCGAGGACTGGTGAGATTTGATAAACTGGGAATACTTTCAGAATGTTTGTTTGTTCCAGAATTAGCTCATAACATTTTGTCAGTCAGAAAACTGGTGAGTTGTGATTTTTCTGTATTGTTCCACAAAGACAAATGTTATGTAATGAGGGGAGATCAAGTGTGTTTGCAGGGAAGCCTTAATGATTCACAGTTTGTAATAAAGAGCAGTCAAGCAGGGTGTGCTGTGTTAAATGCTGAGGCACAGGTACATCAGGGCTGCGTCCATGAATGGCATCAAAGGCTGGGGCATGCAAACCTTGACACGATTAAGAAAACCCCAATGCATAGTGAAGACATGCGTTTAAGAGATTGTGGACAGTTAATGGATTGTGATTCTTGTCATAAAGCTAAAATGACTATTGCACCAATCAACCGGGAGGCTGAAAGAACCACAACAGCTCCCTACCAGCTAGTTCATGTTGATTTATCAGGGCCAATAAATGCTTCATGTGGAGGTGCGAAATTCTTCATGGTACTGGTGGATGATTTTTCAAGATTTTGTCATGTTTTTCTGTTAAAGCATAAAAGTGAAGCTGAGCAAAAGCTGAGACTGTTCATTAAGAGAATCGAAACTCAACATGGCACCACAGTGGGGGCTATACGCTCGGACCAGGGGGGGGGGAATTCACAAGTAAAGCATTGAGTGACTTCCTTGAGAGTAAGGGAATAAAACGGAATTTTACTGCTCCATACAGCCCGTTTTCCAATGGAACTGCAGAGAGAAAAAACAGGGTGCTGCAGGAAGCAATGAGAGCCATGTTAATGGATTGCAGTTTAGGGAATTCTTTCTGGGCAGAAGCAATTCTTTATGCGAATTACATTCACAATAGGGTATTACACAGTGCTCTTGGAATGTCTCCTTATGAGAAAATCACTGGCAGAAAACCGAAAATACAACACATTCAAAAATTCGGGGCAAGATGCTGGATCCACATTCCACAGGGAAAAAGGAGGGGCAAGCTTGCACCGAGGGTGCAGCAAGGTTTTGTTTTGGGATTTCAGAATGCATATTTCAGAGTTTGGTGTCCAGAAACACAGCAGTTAATTCTGAGCAGAAGCATTAAAGTCTCAGAAAAGCCTTGGGATCAAAGGGAAACAGTCATTCTTACAGGGTCAGATGACACACAATCACAAACATTTAAGCCAAATCCAGACATAAAGGTGGAGGGCACACATATTCCTCTCAGAGATGCGTTAAATGAGCTCATTTGTGGGAAACGAAGATCAAAGAAACTTAAGGCTGAGGAAATGGAATCTCCTGCGCAGGCTGTGCCAAGCACAAGCACAGATGGGGGGGGCAGAGAGAGCAGAAGCCCTAGTGCCATTAAGACGTTCTACAAGAGTAAACATAGGGAAACCGCCAGAAAGATATACTGTGGGGGTAATTACCAGTCCTGGAATGCATAAACTGGTGGACATGGATCCTGACACTTTGTATTTGACATGTGTACAGCCAAAGTTTGATTGAATAAAGTTTTAGCTAAATGTGCAGAGATGTTCTGAACTTTACTGAAATGTAAGCTGTATTGCAAGATGTATTGTAGAAATGTATTATTGTAATTGTTGTCATGAATTACAGACATGATGGGAAAAAGGGGGAATTGTTGACCATTGAACCACACTGTCACTGAGTGTTTTTCCATCAAGTCTGAAAGTGTGGAAATCTGTAGCTAAGAGAAGTTATGTCTTTGCCCAGTCTGGGAACGGATAGCCAAGGCCGTTGTCATGGCAGCATCAAGATAGACTGGGAGAGTTCTAGCAGTTATCTGTGTTGAGCTGTGTCTTCTGTGTAATGTCTTTGAACTGAGAACTTCTCTCCTAGAGGGGGGGATCTTAAAGCCTTAAGCCATAATGTCTTAATAAAAGACTCTTAACCTGATCTAATGCATCTGAGAAGTTTCTTGAGCAACTTAACTCCAACGTAATGTATACTGTTTCACGCAACAACACACACACATCAACAAGGCCTAGAAACACAAAGACTAGGTTTTACCCAACTCCTTTTCACACTGAAAACTGTTCAAAAATGGTTTCTAACCGAGGCCCTGGAAGAAAAGTACACAATGACAGGAACTGAGACTGTGTTTCAGAAGTCAGTCACAAAGACCTACCTCTAAGCTTCTTTTGTGCAAGACTTTTTGCATAGTATACCTGCATTGTCGCATACAGCAAGGATACAAGGGAGCTTTGTTTTACTGTGTATGACACTGGCACCCCCAAAATTAAAATACCCGTATATAAGACCCCTATTCAGGCATTCGTAATGGGGTGTAAACAAACATACAAGAAGGGGAGAGGATGAATGAGCACACTAGCTCCACCCTCCATTCGCATCTTTGCTGCCCTCCATGTGTTCAAGGATGATTGTCTACAGTGGGGAAGCCTCATGTACTTGAGGAGTCTCCTGCAAATGAGGGATCCAAAATGTATGGCAAGCTTCACAAGTACAGGAAGCTGCCCCACTATGGACTGTCACCATGAACTCACAGAAAGTAGGGGGAAATTCAATTCAGTTTGCATTTAAAGCCTAAACTATCAAATTCACACTTTCCAAAAACAATGTGAAAACCAAAACATAACCACCCTTCAAAATTCAGACTTATCCAAATTTTGCAATGCAGTTCTCCAACTAGTATTTACAAAAATGCATATATTAGGAGAAAGTGTGTGTAAAAATGAATATATTTGTGAAAATAACATACAAAAATGCCTTATGTTAGGAGAAAATGTTTGAAGAATATGTGCATTACTCAAAACTATATGTAAAATGTATTTATTACGTGAAACATGCACTAAAATGCTGATGAATTTTCACGATTTTTTAAAAATTGCAAATTCTGGCAGAAATGTGAAGAACTGCATTTAAGATTGGAAAAGTAAGAAACAGAGAACCAAAACTGACAGATCCTTTCATCCCCAACAGAGTAATTGGGATGGAAATGAGTAGAGTTAAATGGAAATGGGTAGAGTTAGCACGCTTGTGCAAGGTCTACACTCCTCACATGTTCATTTAAGCCTCATGATGCACACCTGAACAGGGCTACTGTCTTCTCCTTATAGATCACCCATCAAATATTTGGGAATTTTGAGAGAATGCTATGAGCACCACCCACTTTGGTCACTTCTTTTCTTCCTCCCCTGGGTAGAGATAGGGAAGAAATGTGATTCATTTCTCATTTAAAGGCAAACCTACACAATTCACACTTTCTAAAAAAAATATGTGAACTGAAACACAGCCATCCTTTGAAATTCACACTTCTCCTAATTATTCCAGCCAAATAATATATACTAGGGTAAAGTGTACATAAAATGCTTGTATTAGTTAAAACAGCATACAAAAATGCATTATATAAGGGAAAATTGCAAAAATGTTATATTAGGCAAAATTGCATATAAACATGTGCACATTAGGAGAAGTTTGCATTAAAATGCTGAACGATTTTCATGAGGATTTTTTTTTAAAAAAAGATGTGGAAATGTGGTGAACTGAACTTAAAGTGGAAAAATAAGAAACCAAAATTGATTGATTCAACCATCCCTATATCTGCATCAAACTCCTCATCAGACAAAATAAAGGAAGCATTTGCTCTTTCTCCCCCCCCCCCATTTGTCCATGGAGTCTTGGTAAAAGTTGTATCCAGAAGAATTGAAACAGATCCTTCTGAATTTGCATGATTATATACGGGTATCTAAAAATACTCAATCAAATTAAAGATCACATTGGTTTATTTAATTGTAAAAATCACAGATCCAGAGCTTATCAGCACCACACAAACTCAGATTCTTATGAACCTTCCTGATTTTTACATAGGATCAAAATTAAAACACCACACATCTGTGGACCTGTAAGTAGACATGATCTATGATTTGATGGTAATTTTGAGGGGACACTGTAAAAAAAACATTGAGGATCTATAAGGCCCTGTGCCTCAGATTATTATTTTTTTGCAAGAGAGCCCCAAAATGCAGCAGGCTTATATTTTGAAGTAAAGTATTATACACAACCATCTGAAGAGGACAAGTTCTGTTAGAGTCATTAGGTCCAGAATCTCACATTATCTAATTACATCTGTTGATGCTGGTTCAAGGACATTGAGTAGGTATTTGGCTGCCCCGTGTTGCTGTTGTACAGAGCCCCCTTCATGTGTGTGTGTGTGTGTGTGTGTGTGTGTGTGTGTGTGTGTGTGAGAGAGAGAGAGAGAGAGAGAGAGAGAGAGAGAGATTGTTTTGAGACTTCTATTTATGATTTCCGTACAAATCTGTCTGTACTGTATGTGTGTGAGAGGGAGGATTTCTGGACTTTTCTGCAATGTGAGGGGGTCTTTCTGAACTTTGGGGTCTAAATTTAAAAGTGTGTGGATTTTAAGCACTAATAGGCTTGGAGCTAGTTTGGGATGTGAAGTTATTAGATATTCTTAATTGATCTACTGGAAAGCTGTACGCTTGCTTCATTTTAGAAATATTTTAATTGAACTGTTCATTATTGAACTATCAATGACAACTCCCAGCTGCTCTCTTTCCCACAAAAACTTGGTCAGCCCTGTTTATTGTGCCTGTATGACAACACTGTATTTATTAAAATGTGCAATCCTTCATGATGCCTTGATACGTAAAAAATAGCGGTTTCCAATTTTTTTGCATAACAGAATGCACAAATCCCCATCTAGACATGCCCTGACCTGCTTTTTCTCCTTCATTATGATTGCTATTGTGGATGCCAATTCAGGTATTCCATTCAAAATAATCCCTGTAAACTCCCCCCATCCGGTATGCAGAATGTTTAAATCAGCTTCTACTGAAGCTTTGCTACTTGTATTTGTAACATGTGAAGCTTCCTATAGTGGGGGCTGTGACGTCCTTCCCTGGCTCTCCCTGTCAGGTTCCTACCTGCTTGTGGCTACTGCCTTTCACTAGGCACCACCAGGGACTCCACCAGTCCGGACTGTCCTTTTTTATGGTTTCTCTCTCCGCTCTAGCACAGATCTCAATAGATCCCCCTGCTAGGCAGCACACCAGTCACGTTCTACAACCAATGTTCCCAGAGACCTTGCCTGAGTCTCTCTATCCGGTTACATTCGTGACTGCGTGCCTATGCTGTTCCCAACCCCCTTGTATCAATGTAGATAACTCATAACTCGGGGTTGCTCTGGATACTTATAATGTTATCTTCTCCTCTTCACCACTGCCACCATTTGTTACTGTTTCCCTTCAGCCTTGGTTATTACCTTACCCTCCCTTCTGGTCTGTGAAACCCCAGCCAAGGATCAGGCCTTCGGTAAACCAAAATAGTATTTATTAAATAACATTAATAACAAGATAACTTTGATAATGATCTACAAGCTTATGGTTTCATCTATTACTGTGATATTTGACTTATTACTAATCCGAACTCCACCTCCCTCTTTCTCCACACTCTCCTGACATACACCAACTCACACCCACCTCCAAACTCCACCAAAACAACCCACTCACGTCCACCCAGATTCAACTGTCATCCTTCCATTTATACTCTCAGCCATCCAAACACTCAGCCAATCATCCAGCATTCTACTGCTCATTTACTCCCCCCTCCTCTTTCGTTCCACTTACCATGTATCTTCTATACAAACAGCACTTACCATATATACATTAATACAGGAACATCACAGGGGCTTGCACCAAGGAGCCCAAGAAGGCTAGCTCCACTGGCCAAGTGTAGCCCATTGAGCCTACCATGATGGTACCTAGGCGTTTTGGGTTCCCACCAGCCTGCCAGATGGCAAGAACCTTTGTTCTGTCCCCATACAGAGGTGAAGCTTCTGCAATTTCTTTGGGATGAGGAGAGATAATTGTCCAAAGAGGGTGGGGAAAAGATGCAGGGAACCACAAAAAAATGGGGAGAAAAAAACACTCCTGTCACTGGGGAGGGCCTCCTCCTCCTATAATCTTCAGGGCTCGTTCCTGGTCTTCCCTCACTTCTGGCAGTTAGAAAGGATGGCGACTCCTAGAGAAATGTACCTCACTTGTACATTACTTATTTAGTTATTCTAGGCTGATACAAATTAAAAGGATGTGATCTTGTGTATCAGTGAATTTTTCTCTACCACCCTTATTCTCTCTCCCTCTCTTGCTTTTTCCTCTTCACATCAGCACTGCTGTCTGGATTGTTTTATTGAACCAAAAGAACCGAGACTTTTTCCCCTGATACAAATTGGACAAATAGAAATATCTATGGCTACAACCTTTTTTTCCTCTGTCATGGTTTTACACAGCTGCGTAACAGGAAAAAATTCAGTGGGTGAAACTTTCCATCACTGTACCTCCACGTGGGAAAAAGTTTCCTTTGAAATTTCCATCAAGCAGCTATTAAACACAAAGCATTTCACTTGGACAAGACCTGCCTCTACAAGATGCATCAGAGAAGTTTCTCATAACAACTCTCTAATATTAAAGAGACAGAGAATTGCATTTTTGGCAACACAAAGTGAAGCAGTGGGAAACCTCCATCCCTTGGCCTAATTAGGCTTGCCAGGGCTCCTAATTTGCTATGTGGGGCTGTTTTGGGCAAGCCACACCTGCCGTCATCACCTGATGTTACATGAAGGGAAGGTAAAACTGCAGGTGCAAAGGAACAATCAGGAAACATGCCTGACATGCCATCAGGTAATAAGGTGACATGACAACGTTTGCCCTGCCTACTTCTGCCTTTGACCCCACCCACCATTGGAATGTGGTCTGTGGAGTTTGGTCACATTCCTATCTGGTCCAGCCAAAATGGTTCCATACTCCTGACCTAGAGATTATAACAAAACCCCAAAATTAGGGCTGTCCTCTATTTTTTAAAAATATACGTGCATATGAGTTGATTAAACATGTGAGTTTGAGATGGGAGCACCTTTTTATTCTAGTAACAGTGCAATGTTTACTCAGAAGTAAGTCCCAGTGAGTTCAATGTGATTTATCTCTAGGTAAGTGGATATAGGATTGCACCCTTAAAGTCTTATTCAATTATTTTAATGTTAATTGATTTTTAATTAAAAAAAACCCACCGCTTTAAATTAGAATTTTAATAAAGTCTGCAGTCATGCTTACCTGGTAGGGACACCCAGATATGTCAATTTCAGTTTCCCTCAGTTTCTCTTTTTCCTATCTTAAATTCAATGCTCCACATTGCTAAATCAGTGAGTGTGTAGTTTTTTGTTTGTTTTTTAAAAGTGCTTATGAAAATTCATCAGCATTTTTGTGTGACATTCTCCTACTATACACATTTTGCCTAACACACATTTTTGCAAAGCAATGTCCCCAAATATAATGCATTTTTGAATGTTATTTTCACTAATATCTGCATTTCTATGCACACTTTACCTCTGTATATCCATTTTTTGTACACATTACTTGGCTGGAGAACTGCACTGCAAACTTTGGGTAAGTTCAAGTTTCAAAGGACAGCTGCCTTTCAGTTCACATCTTGGTATGGAAAATATGAATTGGGTAAGCTCACCTTTCAATGTGAACTGAATTAAATTTCTCCCCCACACCTACCTGCAGTTAAGTTTTACTGAAATCACAGTAAATTACTTTGATGTAAATATGTTAGGATCGGGTCATTAAAATGAAATACAGAGACATTTCAGATTTGGTAGGTTTAATATGCAAGACAGAGCTCATCAGATCAGAATCAACTTTGCCCCACCCCTTTACTCTCCCCATATTTTTTTTCTTTTTTTGGTGCCAGGACTAGAACATTGCAAATTGTACTATATGCATTTAAATGATAAGACATAAGAGCCCCAGATGCTTGATGTGCTCGGTTGTTTAGTTTTCACACCTTCAAAACTGTTTTGCTGTTTCCAAATTGATGGACATTTTAATTATTCTGCAACTGGAAGTGTTAATTACCCTAAAGAACAAGGTGGTAATTTGTAGGTACTAAAAGATTCCCACAGTGGTTTTGCCAAGGTAGGTTTGAGACCATTTACTAAAACACACACATATTTTGCAGATGCTCCTGGATGCAAAGTTATCAATCACAATGTAGATCTAACATGGGCTGTTTTTACGTGAAAACAACAACACTAAAACAGATTTGAGTATTTCAGTATTCATATCTTTTAAGAAGCAGATCCTTACCTCTACACTGTTCATGCAATATTTTATGGAAGGAAGGAACCTCTTAAAAACTTTCTTTTCTCCTGTAAGGAATATTGCATTCACTAAAGTCATGTGAGGGTATCCCAGAATTCTCCCTACCATCTGAAGACATTTCACTTGATCAGGGGATTATGTTGTCTGAAGAAAGAACAGTCAATATGAGGAGCTGCAGGTTCCTCCCCTTGATGGTTGCTGTGCCCTCTTTTTTTCCCCACTTTTTTTTTTGGAGGGGGATGCAAGAGATGAACTCAGAGAAACTGTTTCCTTCAGCAGTTGCCTGGGACAAATGCGTGTACCGAGCTCTGCTTCCCACCAAGTGACCTTGTGGGGAAGTAACTTTTTAAAACCTTTCTACATTTCTGTCCCACTCCTTCTGAAGGCAATTCGGTGAGATAAGGAGGGCAAAACTTCAACATTGAGATGCCGGGTGGAGGGGAGATCCGCATAGATCTCCTCCTGTAAATTTTGCAGGGTCCCCACACACCTGCATTCATCATTTCTCAGCCATCTTTGAACATGCAGTAGTTAATACTGTAATATTATGAGTGCTATCGTAGTAATACACATTCGTGCCTTGAAAAATCAGTTTACATTTAAAGACAAATCTACCCAGTTCTGTATGGTATTGGACTTCTACTTCATACATTGTTTTGAAATTCTGTTCTGTTGTATTTGATTTCTCTTTTGTACATCACTTTGAGATTCTTTTGAATATAAAGCAATTAAGACATTTTATAAATAAATAAAAATAAACCACACTTTCCAAAATGCTATGTGAATTGAAATACACCCATCCTTCAAAATTTGCAGTTCTTCAAATTTTGCTATACAATTCTTTAGCTGAGTAATGTGTATACAAATGCATATACAGTGGTAAAGACAGTACATATAAATGTAGATATTAGTGACAATAACATACAAAATGCATTATCAGGGGAAATCACTTTTCAAAAATGTGTGTTTAGGCAACATTTTATATCAAATGTGTACAGTAGGAGAACACACAAAAATGCTGATGAATTTTCATGAGAACTTTTTTGAATGAAATTGCAAACTGATTTAGAAATGTGAAGAAACTGAAAATGACATATTCGGCTGTCTCTACCACAAAGCATGATAGCAAACTTCATTAAAATTCTAGTTTAAAATTGTGTTTATTTTTTTATGAAAGTTTAATCAATTAACATTAAAATAATTGAATAAGACTTCAAGGGTGCACTCCTATATCCACTTCTATCATTTATCTACTGAATTCCAGGTCTACCCTTCTGTTGATTCTCAATAGGGCAGCCTGCTGTCCATCTATGGGTGGATCTAACATCCAGACAACATCTTTTCACTTATTGCTGAGTGACAGTTCTTTCCCTTCATCTTCCCCAGCCCTTAATGAATTACACTGCTGCTACAATATACTTCAGCCTCCTCAACTGGGCATTTCCCACACACAAAACAAAACCAGACACCAGGTTTAACATTGGACTACACTTCAGAGTTGTCAGATACTGCCTTCCCCCTGTCTTCAGCAAAATAGGTATTAATAACACTGGGCTGCTTTGCAGGGCTGCCATGACTCACACTCTCTCATCCACAGTCCTGCCCCCTGCAACATGGGTATAATAATGATGGACTTTATCTCCATTGGCATCAACAGAGTAATTTTAAAAATGTTTCCAAACTTAGAAACAAATCAATTTTTTTTGCATGAATTAAGAACTGAGTTATAAGCTCCTCTTTGCAGTTACCTTTGGGTTTGAGGCAGTTGGCCCACCACTTCCCAACCACGGTGACACTAAAATTTCTTTTCTTTTTCAACAAGCCTTTTAAGTGGAGAGCTATCCCAGTCTGTGTCTATGTCAGAATTGCTTAATATGCTTTTTAATAATGTTTTCAACCCTTTTAAAAAAGTTTTTAAAATGTTTTTAACGCTGTTTTGTCTTAATGTATTTTAAGATTTGTTTTTATGATATTTTAAAGTGTTTTTAGTGCCTTGTTTGCCGCCCTGGACTCCTTCTGGGAGGAAGGGTGGGATACAAATTAAATAAATAATAATAATAATAATAATAAAATGCTAGATACCTTAATTGTTTGCTATGGGGCAGCAGTCATTTCTCCACCAGGGAAGACCAGCAGGAAAGGACTGAAAACAAACTAAGAGTCTACATCATAGTTCTTTCATTCTAGCCTTCTCTTTCTCTTAATTGGCTAGATCTGCTTTCCTAAATGTCAGCCATTGCTATGACTTCATTCAGTGGCTAAAAACACTGGATTGTGGGAGCAAGCTATTTTCTTATGAAACAAACTAGGAGAAGAGTGTCTGCACATTTTGCCTCATATCTCGGGTTCTACAAGTGTTAGAAATGTACCCCTTTTTAAAAAATGAAAACCTGGGGCTTATGGTTCATCCAAGGGGGCAATTGCTCCCTTGCTCCTCCCTCCCTGCAAATACCTGTAGAAACCTTGATATAGACTACAGCCATGGCACTGGGGAGGAGGCTAACATATTTCCCTCATGCTGTTATCTCAGGCTGTGGACACACTAGTCACCTGGAGGGGGAACGGGTTGATCTGCTGATCAGTTGTGAAATCTCTTTGAAGCTGAATTTAGAAAGCTTCTCCCACCATGTTTTACAGTAAAAAGGGGGTGGGGTTTGGCTAGTGTCATGTGCCTGTTTTCAGAAGAAAGAGGGGAAGACGCACTGGAACCAGCAGAACAATGAGTGTGTTTCTACCCTCAATCTCAATCTGAATAACCCTGTCTCCAAACTGCTATTTATCCCTATTATGGTACCTGTATGCAGGGCCGGCCCCAGGCATGCCGGGGCCCTTGGGCACCAGCCTGCCCTGGCACACGCACACACGCACACCCCACCTACCTACCAGGCAGGTGGGGGGTCGGGGAGTCAGGCAGGTGAACAAGCGAGTGAGCGGTGGGAGGGAGAGTGATTGGGCGGGTGGGGGTGGAGGGCGAGTGAGCAGGTGGACAGCTCCCTCCCTGCAATCTGTGGCAAGGAGCCTGCCATGGAAGGGGAGCACTACTCCCCCATCATAGTGAGGGTGAGCGAGCGGGGGCAGGGGGAGTGAGTGAGTGAGTGGGGGGACAGGTGAGTGAGTGGGGGAAGAGGGTGAGCGAGCAAGCAGGCAGGGGGGAGGGTGAGCGGGAGGGTGAGGAAGGCTTGTGGAGGGTGGGCAGGGGCAGAGGGTGAGTGAGCAGGCGTGAGTGGGCCTGTGAGCGGGTAGGCAGCTCCCTCCCTGCAGTCCATGGCAGGGAGCCTGCCACTGAAGGGGACCACTACTTCTTCAGGGGCCCCTGTGGGCTGCGGGGCCCTCAGCCAGGACCCCCCCCGAGCCAGCTCTTCCTGTATCCTTTGCCCTGTGGGGCAAACTCCAACTCTAGGGAGTGACACAGATTGGGAGAACCACACTGAGAAATAACAACAAATTATTTATTTTTATCCATCTTTCACTTGGAATGTAGCTCCTGAGGCAGATTACATAGAATTAAAAATACACAGCATACATAAAACCATACATGAACAAATCCATAAAATCCTTAAAATTCTTAAAAACATCAGTATAATGGCATAAAGGGTAGAAATTTAACCAAATGCTTGCATAAAAGATGGGTCTTCACCAGCCATGTAAAAACGGGGAGAGGGCTGATCTTATCTTACAAGGGAGGGTACTCCATAGTCCAGGGGCCACAAGAGAGAAGGCTCTGTTGTAAAGAGATATCCTCCTACCCACCCCAACCCCAGTCTGAATCAGGCCTCCCAGTGGCCACATTCAGCCTTGAAAATTCCATGGGAGGTCCAGTTGTGGATTCTCTGCAATCACATGTATTTTTGGCTGAAGAGAGCCAGTAACTGTGTTATTTCAATTGCATGGGAGCAACAGTTGAAACAATTCCATTTCAGCTTCTCCTCAGACATAGGGCTGAACCAAAATATCCCTCTGATTTCACTGCCCCTTCCCCCCCCCAAAAAAAAGCCTGGTACCATCACTCTAACGGGGGCTTCACAGGAAAAATGCTGGGGGACAGAGGAACTCTGGTGACACTGAGGTTTTGATAACACATGTGTTTTTATCTGATCCTTAGAGATTTTGTTTCTTTTATTTTCTCTGCTTCACAGTTCAAATTTAAGCCAAAAGTTCTCTTTTGAGAATTTTCAGCTGACCATGACTTACATCATCATTAACCCAGGTTAATGAGAGTTGCTGCTGGTGTAGGGAGGAGCTGGAGTGTGGTCCCTCCCAGATGCTTGAAGAATTTGTTCTGTGTGAATTCTGATACAGGCCCCATCTGCACTATACATGTAAAGCACTATGATGCCACTTAAAACAGTCATGGCTTCCCCCACAGAATCCTGAGAAGTGTAGTTTGCTAAGGTGCTGAGAGTTGTTAGGAACCCCCCTATTCCTCTCATAGCTCTACATTCCCAGAGTGGTTTAACAATGAATCCCTCTTCCTAAGGAACTCTGGAAATTATAGCTCTGTGAGGGGAATAGGGGTCTCCTACCAGCTCTCAGCATTCTTAACCGACTAGAGTTTCCAGGATTCTTTGGAGGGAAGCCATGACTGTTTAAAGTGGTATCATAGCGCTTTAAATGTATAGTGCAAAGGGGACAACAGTCTGAACTGATCCACACCTTCAGGACAAATGTGTAGCCCAGAATTCAGATTTCACACTTCCCTGAATTTTGCACTACAGTTCTCCATTTTAAAAAGTACCAAAATGCCTATAAAATCCTATTCTATGATAAAATACATTCGGAAATTTGTATTTTGTGAGAAAATGCATTCAAAAAGATGTGTATGTACATAAATGTTATGCCGTAAAAAAGCAGAGCAGGATGGAACAGACTTATGAATCCACACATACAAAGGAGCACCACTCACTACCAGTGCTATACCAGTTGTAGCCTCCAGACAAGGTTCAATGGAAGCATTAATTAATGGAAGCACAGAGTGCATTACAATAGTCCAGACATGAAGTTCCCAATGCATGTGTCACAGTGGCCAAATTATCCCTGTCCAGGAAAGGGCACAGTTGACACACCAGCCGAAGCTGGTGATAGGCACTCTTTACCACAGAGACCATCTAGGCTTCCATGGACAAAGATGGTTCCAAGAGCCCTTAACTGCATACCTGTTCCTTCAGAGGGAGTGTAACAGGCAGACTCCCCTATTCTCAGACCTGGGAACCAACTACCCGCAGTGTCTTTGTCTTAGCAGGATTCAGCTTCAGTCTATTGACCCTCTTCCACTCTACCACTGCATCCAGGTTCAGCTTATGCATGGGCTCTGCTGACTCAGATATAAAAGAAAAGTAGAGCTGAGTGTCATCAGCATACTGATGACACTGTGCCACAAACCTCCTGATGACTGGTCCCAATGGTTTTATATAGAAGTTAAATAGCACTGGGGACAAAACAGTGCCTTAGAGCACCCCGCAGCTAAGCTGCCAAGATGCAGACATGTAGTCATTTAATACTGTTTTCTGGTACTGATCATGCAAGTAGGAGTGGAACCACCTTAAAATAGCCCCTACAACTCCCAACCCACAGAGACTGTCAAGGAGGATTTCATAGCCAATGGTATCAAAAGCCTCTATGAAATCCCTCTGTCTCCCCCAAAGGAGGTCATTTGTCAGGGTGACCAGGGTTGATTCTATGCCATTCCAGGCCTGAAGTCAGACTTGAATGGGTCCAGTTGATTTGTTTCCTCCAAAGATGCCTGCAGATAAATTACCATCACCCTCTTGAGCACCTTACCCTAAAAGTCGCTATTAGAGACTGGGTGGTAACTTTCAAATATCTCAGGGTCCAGGGAGGGCTTTTTCAGGAACAGATTTACCACCACCTCCTTCAAGGCAGTCATGACAACGCCCTCATGCAAAGATGCATTAACACCACCACCCCATTTCCTTGCCTTAGAGGACTCTTGGAAGGGTTTCTGAGATCATGGGTTTTCTCAAATGTAATACAAAGAAACTCATTCCATTAGTGCAAGGTTTTACGCTTGCACAACAGAATTCCCCCCTCTCCTCCTCTCATATGCCCCCTAAATCTATTCTAGGTTTCCCCCCAACCCTCCCCAGGTAGATTTGGGAAGGATGTGGGGTATGCACAGGGGAAGAAGAGGGGGGGAAGGTCTACCGTGCAAGCATAAACCCTTGTGCTGACAGAGCAAGTGCACTGGATATCCCCAATGTAATGTGAACTAATCATATAAACAATATGCTCTGAAGACATATAATGTATAAAATAAGGATAGGGATCCTTTTTCAGCCCAAGAGCCACATACCCTCTTGGGCAACCCTTAAGGGAGGGGCATGCCAAGTTGGTGTAGCCCAAACAAGAGTTGTATAATCCTGGAATTAGATATACTGTAATACTGCTAATATTTCATGTTTGACATAAGTAAGCTGCCCTGGGTCCGTCTTTCAGCTGAGGAGCCAGATAAAAATGCTTTACATTAATTAATCAACAACTTGAATGGGATTAGTGTAGATTCATTTCTGGATTAAAGCTTTCTTTTAACAACAGGAAATGCTTGTCATAGTTTGACAAAGAAAAGCAGGCTTCATTTTCAGTTTTAGACAAGTCTTCCAAACAACTTCCTAGCAGAACTAGAAGCCCCCTGCTGCTCTAGAGGGCAGGATAAAAACTAATGGACAGAATCTGCAGGGAGGCAGGTTTCAACTACATATTAGGAGAAACTTTTTAACAGTAACAGCTGTTCAACAGTGGAACAGATTACATTGGGAGGTGGTAGACTCTGCTTTGTAAGAGGTATTTAAACAAAGGCTGGATGGCCATCTGTCAGGGATGCTATAGCTGCATCCTGCACTGCAGATCCTGCCTTGAGCAGGGGGTGGACTAGATGACCTTCAAGATGCCCTCCAACTCTATGATTCTGTGATATCTTCGTATTCCAAGGCACCCATTGTTAGCCGAGAGTAATCTTACAGGAATGCATAAAACTGTGGAGGACAATGTATTACAGCACCATTCTATATATAGAATACCGAGCCATAAAACTTGCATTGTCATCATTATAATAATCTAAAATCTATTACTGGTTTATAGCTGGAATGGCCATCAAAGGTGTATTTTTCCAACAGAACAACCCTTAAGCATGAGAGAAAGAGTGTCAGAAACCTACTGGCAAGAATTATAATTAAGTTTAATATGCCCAGGAGAGTTACTGAACTTTACTGCATTCATTTTTTTTAATAACTGGTCCCACCATCCTGATCTACCAGTACTGAGCGACTCTGTCTAGGAGACTATACAACTCTTAACAGTTTTAAAAACTGTAGACAAATAGGGGGAAATGTCCTATAAAAGGGATGAGGATGTGGTATAATTTAGTTACAGAAAGGAAGGAGAAAACCAGAGTTTAAATTAAAAATGGGCAGAGTACAGTAGGGCCCCTAACAGTAGGGTTACATTCCAGACCCCCGCCTAAAAGCAAAACCCGCTGAAAAGTGGAACTCATTCAATAGAATGGAGTCCGATGCCTGAAAAATGCTGTAAAAGCAGAACAAGTGCTGTATGAGTGGGGCCTTACTCTAATTGAAAGTCGCTGTATTAGCGGAATGGCGAAAAGTGGGCCGCCAAAAAGTGGGGCCCTACTGTAAAAAGAAAAGAGATTGTGTGGGTATTACATAAATATTTGACTGACATATATGGATGATGATTTCTGATCAATAGCTTTGAACAGGAAGGGACCAATCTGGAAACTGATTTTGAATTTCATAATGTAATGGCATCTGATGAGTAAAAGAACTTGAATCTAAACTCTATAGTTTTGGAACTGGCAGGCTTGAAAATATAGGTTATCAGTTATTGTCAAACATCTAGTGTAAAGGAAGCCAGCCTTCCTTCAGTCTTGCTCCAGCAAATTTTGGAGACATCAGAGGCAAATCTTCAGACCAGTAATAAATTAATTAGGCTCCATCCACAAAAGAATGGGTTGCCAAAAGACAACAAATGTCTAGAGGGGTAGAAAAGAGTTTTTCAAGCAGTGGAAATCAAAAAAGGTGGAATGTACAAAAGAAGAAGGAAAAGAAAAGCATGATACAAAGAAAACATGCAGTGCACCATGGAGGGAAGCACAGCAATAGAATCTTTAAAATAATAACACAAAGGACACCAGAGAAAGAATTCAGAACTTTAAAGGTTCAGAAGAAAATGAGTTAAAACAAAGAGGAAGCTACAGAAATTTCAGAGGGCAGGAAAGGCACTGAATTTGACTGTTAGCCAACTACACTGGTAAGCCCCACTCTTTAGCTTGGGAAGACTTTGAAAGCATAACGCTCAAAGATAGTTATCAGACAACAACAAGGTATGAGACCAAAGCATAGTATAAATAAATAATGCCTCTGGAATATAGGTCAGAAAGGCTGTGTCTGAAAAAGCTCAATAATTTAAAATGGAGGCAATTAATTCTATTTGTATACATAAAGTATGATTTTATAGTATGTTGTCTTCATGCTTTGCTGTTTTAAAACAGTAGACAGAGAACAAAAAGTATACCACTTCTCAAACTAGCATTTGCATCATATGCCATGCGGCATGTTTACTCAGAAGCAGAGATGCAACCAACAGGAAAAAAAGTTTTTTCTTCCAGTTCTTCTGAGGATTTTCTCCCATTTTTCCACTGGGGGAAAAAAGAAACACAGAAAAAAATGTCATGAAATATTTTTGCTTTTGGAATGAGTGAAATCTTCTGAAGTCAAGGTTTTACTCACTCAAAATATGTACTATGAAGTTCTTTTTTAAAAAAAAAAATGACAATCTGCAATTTTTTAAGATGTTTCAACAAGGTTCTGTGTGTTTTATCTCGTTTGCTGCCCTGAGCTCCTTTTTGGGAAGAAAGGTGGAATACAAATTTTAATAATAACAATAAATACAGCAATATTGAATAATTCCTAGACGTATACAACACTCAAATCCAAGAAGTGCCTGCCATCTTCGTGAAAAGATACGAGAAGGTAAAAAGCCACACACACCACATTTTGCTCCAGCTGGCACAAGGCTAGCAGGGCTGAGGAAGTGGCAGTTCCTCTACTACAGTAGTGTAGTTGCAAACTCATGATAGTCACAGCCACACCCTCTCACTTGCTTGTTTACTCTCCGTCATCATCTTCATACTCCTCAATCCTTCCCCCGTGTAACTTCTTCCACAATAGCAGACATCCCAATGAGCCAATCAACACGAAAAGGGAGTGTGCTAGTTACTGAAAAGAGTCTTCTCAGTGGCTGACTAACCTCCTTTCACTCTCGTTGGCTCCAGTCAGCAGGAAAGGACAACGAAGTACGTTAGGAGATTCTTCTCTGTGCTTAATACACTCTGCTTTTATGTGGATTGGCTCATGAGACCCTGGAGACATAGGGGCCTGGCTGGAACCCTGCTCCTCCAAAAAAGACACACACCCAAGACCCTGGGCGATTATGCCCCTGCTCTGCCACCAAACTCCCCTACTCCTAATCTCCATAGGATAGCTCTGTGAGATGTAATTGTTGTGTTATATGTTGTTAGAGCACAGAATAAGTTTAGGTTTGATAAGAAACTATTGCATATATTTCAGTTTCACCCCCAAATTAATTTTTTTCCTGGAAACAAACAGTGGGAACAGCTCCCCTACCCCATCACTTTAAAAATTCCAGAAATATTAAATCTGTAAGAAGTAAGTCCCATTGAGTTTGATAAGACTTACTCCCAAGCAAGTGGGCATAGGACTGCAGTATTCTAACTGAAACTAGTGATTGTTCACAAATGAATTCTCTTTCTTCCTTTTCAAATTGCTGATGGAATTCCAACTATCCTATTAAAAAGTTAAAGCAATGTATGGATTTTTCTGTTTGGTTTTTAAATGAAATAGGAACAATATGTAGTCTTATTTCTTAACAAAGTAGAAATGCAACAGCGGATTTGACAATAACCAGTCCCTCACCTTCTCTCAGACATACTAGTTAATCAAATAACTAAACAGAGACAATCTTCTTAGGTAAAAAGAATAAAAGAATATTTACTCACACCGTTCATATGTTTAAGAAACATAGGCTCTAGCTTAGACAGAAATAATCTGTAGTTTCAGTCCATTTTCAGTCATTGGTGAGGGTGCTCCTGGAAGGAACACCTGCCTGCTCCCTCTGCTAGAGGTTAAAGGAGAATATGCAAAAGGATCAATATCCCCAGACAAAGGGAGGAGGAAGAGAAGGTAAATAACACCACCCTTTAAGGAAGTTACATCATGGTAAACAAACATAGAGAGATATCCCCAATACTGGTTAAAGGGAACATCTCCCTATCAGAGGGGGCAGCATGCAAGTTTGCTTATTCCAACATTTTCCAGTACAGCTCAGCTTTATATATTGATATGTCATTCATAAAAAAAATCATCCATATAACAAGGGGTTGAGTAAAAAAAAGTAGTTTCCACTACAGAAATGATGCTATGTGGGAGACATATTACGGTGAATTCAATTACCCCTCCCCCATTATAGTCCAATTGGTGTCAGAGGAGCTACACAATTGTGGAATAGGCTTCCCAGTAAAAGCCACCAGTGCCCAACCCTGCAGGCATCTAGAAAGGCTTTCAAAGCTTTCCATTCCCACCATTGTGAAGCTTTCATGGTTGGACTTTAATTATAGTGCTGCTTCATTTTATCCTATTTATGCTTTTTGTCTGTTTTAGCTATGTTGGGTTATATATAAACTTAAATTATAGTAATCTGTTGCTTAGTGTGGCTAATATAAAATTTACCTTCAGATTTTATTTAGATTGAGACCTTTTTTTAAAAAATGTGCCCCTTAATCTGTCAAATGAAGCAGTGGATGTTCTCATTATCCATACAGCTGCCTAATCCCTTTAAAATCCTCTTAATCTTCAATGCTATTGCATGTTCTGAGATACACTCCTTGATTACTTGCTGCACCTTGTTATATTTCATTCAGCACATTTTATATTAGCTGCATTTTAGCTTCATCCAATGCCTGTTGGTTCTCATATATAGCAATACAGACTACACAAAGTAAAGATGAATTCTTGGTCTTCTCCAGGACATTCTATTTCTAAACACACTCCCATTCATAAAAAGGGGGCAAGAGAATGTTATTTCCAGTCACTTTCCATCAAGATCATTACTGACTGATTGATGGATTCTTACATTTATATCCCACCCTTCCTCCCAGAAGGAGTCCAGAGTGGCAAACTGTGAATCGGTACTGTTTCAAAAAACCTTAAAAATCTCTTTTCTTCCTTATAGGCTCTCCATTAAGGCCACATGTATATTTAAGGAGCCCCCAGGATCCCTTCCAACTTCCGAAGGAAACAGCTGGTAAGCCAGCCACACCTCTAGGTCAGTGGTGGCAGTGGACAGGCAGAAGAAGCATCTTACAATTTCTGCTGTTGCTGCTGCTGTTCCTTATCAGACTTCCTGAATACACTCCTCAAACTGAAGGTGCCCCTGGCAGCAGATGAGCTGTCTATAAAATATGCCCATCCAGAGCCACAGGATTTGGAAACAGGAAGCAATAAGGTTATGACCTGTTTAACCCAGTCAAATGTTGGGTTGTTCTTTCTCTATCCTCCTGCAGCTTGCTCTATTCCCACATTGCTAGCGCAAAATTAAATGCAGGCAGAAATGCTGTAGTTCATTGACTGTCCTCATAACTATGTCATCAATGCATGGCTCTCTACATTCCAAATGATAACACTGGCCAAACTGTGTACAAAAAAAACCCCATTATTTTTGACTGGTATTTATGATGAACAGTAAACAAAACATTTTTTTTTACCCAGGAGCCATAGGACAGATCAGATCTACCTCACTGACACTGGAGAAAGAGCTCTGATGGTGGAGAATGAGACCTGATGTTAGAATCTCCCTCCCCATTGCCTCCTCCTTAGCCCAGTGTCAGAGCTATGATGTTGGTAGGGCCAAGGAGGAGATATACCAGGAAGTAGCTTGGTTCCCAAATCGTCTCGTTTCCTCGTCATATTCCTCAAATGAGAGAGAGAGAGAGAGACAGAGAGAGAGACAGAGAGAGAGATTTAGGCTGCAATCCAATACATGTCTACTCAGACAAATTCTATTGGGTTCAATAGGACTTACTCCCAGATAAGTGTGTATTGGATTGCAGTCTTAGTCACGCTCAAGAGATATCCTTGTCAAGAGTGCAAATAAATCTCCCTCCCCTTTCCAAAGAAAGTTATTTTTCCCTCAAAGCCTGAAAGCAGATGAAAGAAAGCAGATATTTCTCCATTCTCACTTCTGCCCCATTGACAGAGCCCAGCAGGAGTAGGATAAAACAGTTCAACTGCCTTCCAATCCCCACACGCACCTTAGGATTGCATCCTAAGAATGTTGCTGAATAGGCATCAGGACATTTTAAAAAGAATTGTTCCTGGGTGTGCTTTTTTCCCATTCAAATGGCTTGCATGTGGAAGCCTCTTCTACCGTGTACAAGCCCTGACATTTGGACTAAGGTGAAAGGGGTTCAAGCTAAAAAAAAAAAAAGGTAGTGAATACAGTGCTACAAATGCATTTACACATGTTGCTAGCACAGCAAAATTCTTATTAGCCTGCCCACCCGCTAGTAAATACATTAATTAAAAGACAAAATCATCATCGTCATCATTTCTAAAACTCTGATTTCAGAACTTTAAAAAATTGGTTAATAACACAAATGTTCTGGTATTATAAAAATATATTTGGGGATTATTTTTATTTTTGTTTTGCAGTATCAAGGTATTTAAAAAATTACATAGCATGCAACAAAAACTAAAAACACTGAATTATCTGATGCCAGAATGTTAAGATCATAGAATTGTTCTGGTATTAGACAAGAGAGAAAAGAAAACATTTGTTGTTTCATTTTTACATTTTGTAGTAAAACACCAATGCTTTACCTTTCTGCAAAGGTTTTCTCTCCCCTCCTTTCCCCATAACAACTATTTAGGATCCCATCTGAATTTGTGTTCTTGGTTCATTGATTAAATTTTATGTGTCCATTTGTGTCTACTGGGTGTCTGAAAGCTAGGGCTCTATTTGGACACACAATTATTACTTAAAAATGACTTGATAGGCATGCCCATTAATAAAGTTGTGACCCATTTTTGAACCCTTTTTCTGCCCCAGGGCTTCATTCCAGAGATATGGAGGCAAAAATTGTTACTATAAAACTTGGATATCTCAGTCTCCTTTTAACTGATGCTGGATTCAGATAGATAGATAATTTAAGGTAGAATTAGGTAGTAACGCTTCCAGTCTGGAAGGATCTTTAGTAGCAGCAGGGACAGTAAAGCTATTGTTGATTAGTGGGGAACTTAACTGCATTCTCCTTCACCAAAATGCCCTGCTCAATTAGTAGCCTTTGAATAGGGTGCCAAACCTGAAGATGGCATGTCAGCTCAGCCATCTTTTTATGCAGTGTTTCTGGATCTGCCATCACAGTTTGCCCCTAACCAGTATGCTCATCACAAGAAGACACTAGGTTTGGGATGGTGGACACCTTCCCCAGGCTTTCCTCATACCTGGGACCAGCCCTGTCAACAAGCAGTACTCTCCAGGTCTTTCTGTCAGGGATCTTTCCCAGTCCTGCCTGGAGATGCCTTGGATCGAACCTCAGACCTTTTGCATGCAAATCATGTGCTCTACCACTGAGCTACAGCCTTTCCCTGCAGGTCTCTCTGTAATAGGTATGACCCATAGGAGGAATGGAGCATCAAAAAGGGGTTGCAGTCACTGCCTGCTAATTGTTCCCACCAAATATCAGAGGTGGATGAACACTGCCACACAGTATCCCTGATCAAAGATATGCCTGCACTAGCCTGAGGAGAAGTGCACCACCACACTGGGGTTTGTGGAATGAATCCTTTGTCTCAGAATATTCAAGAAAGTCCTTTCAGAGGTCTAGCAATCTGTTGAAGGAGCACACTGCAACATATATTAAAATGGAGTCATTTAACAGTGAAGAAAGATGTTTATACTGGCTGCTTTAAATTATTATTTATTTATTTATTTAATTTCATTTATATACCGCCCTAAGCCTAATGGCTCTCTGGGCGGTGTACATAAAAAGATAAAAACAACACAATATATAACTACAATAAATATAATGAAATCAAAAACCAAAAACAAACAAATAACAACAAAAAACAAACAACATCATAATATAATACAAGAAAAATACAGTTAAAATACACTTTAAAAACAGATTAAAATACACTTTAAAATGCCTGGGAGAATAAAAAGGTTTTCACCTGACGCCGAAAGGATAGCAGCGTCGGCGCCAGGCGCACCTCATCGGGAAGACTGTTCCACAATTCGGGGGCCACCACCGAAAAGGCCCTAGATCTAGTCACCACCCTCCGAGCTTCTCGATGAGATGGCACTCGGAGGAGGGCCTTAGATGTTGAGCGCAGTGTACGGGTAGGTTCATATTGGGAGAGGCGTTCCACCAGGTATTGCGGTTAATAAATTAATAAATAAGGGGGGGAAACACAAATGTTTCTGACAATCCAATGCCAAACTTTTAGGACATATTATAAGCTAGAGTGTGTTTACATATTATAGAGTCAAAGTCAATCAAAGCTCATCATAAGCAAACATTCAGCTGTTTATTACAACACTAGGGGCTCCATCCCACATGCTTTGCATGTCAACTCCAGGTCGCCAAGGCATCTCTCCGCCTTCCCAAGTTGCCAAGATACTTTTCCCCAGACCATCTCCGTTGGTGAGGTAGGTGGTGGGGATGGTGACAGCAATGGAATCAAAGCAGGACACTTGCTGAGGAGCTGCCCCAGCCTGTCACTCCACGGCTCACCCAGGCCACTGCCTGCTTGCTCTGCCACTCTCTGGTCACTTGCTTGGTCTCCCACTCTCCATCCAATGTTGCCTCCTCACCTGCCCACCCTCATCACCATCACCACACGGGCTGGAAGAAAGGAAGGCCTTGAGGCAGCAATGCCGAGGCTCCCCACAACTGCCCCAGCCTGTTGTTCTGCAGCTTGCCCAGGCCACTGTGCCCAGGCCAAGTGCTCATCCTGGATAATGGGAAGGGAAAAACAGGAAACTGATTAATTTCATCTGTGCAACCCTACTAGATATGATCCAAAAGGGACTGTTAGAACTGCATGCTTTTACTGTAAATAAATGTGTCCTTTGGGACCATGTGATTTTACCATATATGGCTGTGTTCTTTCTTTGAAAAAAGGAAAGAAGATGTGGTTTAATTTAATGAAAAAATATTAATAACTGCAAACTTTTCATGCAATTAGGAACAACTTGGAAGATAGAAGATCTACAATATAACAAGTCCTGGGAAGGTTTTGCTGCATAGCATAAGGACAAAAATACTGCACAAGAGAGTACACATTTGAGTTGTTTTAGGAATATTTACAAATCATAAATTGAATAATGTTGAGCTACACTGCCACAGGTTCAACAGAATCTAGTATTGCACATCCATGGGACCAATAATGTGTTTAGGCTTTCATTACTTCCTACGACAGCAAACAGTAACATCATGATGGATAAAATATAGATATTACAACCACACTGGTTAAAAACCAAATTGTGATGAGCTTACATAATTGTCTATCAATGATGATGTAGAACATACTGATGGTTTTGACGGCAGTAGCTCACTCTCATGTCCTTCTTTTTATTTATGACATTTCTTGGTCTCAAAGTGACATAACAAGGTAAAATACAATCAGATCAAAACCAGAAAATTTAAAGAATATACAATACAAAATCCCTAAAATGCTCATCCAATAACATAAAAAGGACAAGTCCTACCCACTCCACTAAAAGATTAGGGAATATTCTGTTTAGTTTATTATGTTTGTTATGATTTTTTCTTGTATTTCTTGTACTTAATTTTATATGCAATGTTTATATTATATGTTGATACTAAAGAGGATGCTTTGTTCAGTTAATTGTATTTTATTGATTGTGGGTTTTTTGTATCTGCCATTTTAAGATGTTTTGATTTATGTAAATGCTTAGAGTTTTATTTAAATATAAGTGATAGATAGATAAATAAATAAATAAATAAATTAGTGCCACTGTGGAGGCAAATTATCACAGTTATTATTGTAATAATAACAATGACATCATCATGGAAGTGATATTACAGTTTAGCAGGGGTGGCAAACCTGTGACCCTTCAGGTGTTGGGAGTTGTAGTTTCACACCAACCCCAGCCAACATGATGATGGGTGCTGTAGTTCAGCTACATTTGGAAAGCCACAGGTTTGCTACCCCTGCAGTACACTGAAATGATAGAGAAAAACTCATAATGTAGCAACATAATCGCTTGTCAGGATTAGGAAGTACTTCATGGCAGCCATAGTAAGTAGGGCCGCAATATTACTTTATTAATGCAAATAACTGATTAAAATTTATCCCTTGATCAAAATTGTGGCCCAGTTAATCACTCACTGCCTCTGCTGGGCTGCTCCATTATATCTCTCTTACTTTCTGTAAGACCTGGTGCTTCTGTTGGCTCTGCCAAAAGTGTAGAGGCACTTCTGCTCCTGAATATGAGTAGGGACCTCTCATAGGCTTAAAGAGACTAGCAGCCCCTTCTTTGCTTGGTGAAGGAGGGTGGAGGGAGCAAGGGAGGATGGATGGGGAAATGGACAGGCAGATGGATTGCCAAGTGGGGTGGCAACAGGTTTGAATAGCCAAGCAACAGGGTGCGTCTTGCGTGCCCTGTAGTCAGTCTTTAACTTTATGATGGAGCAAATGAGAGTAATTGTGTGAGGCTAGCTATTTTTCAGAACAGGCACCTTTGAATTTATTATTATTATTATTATTATTTATTATCTAAGTATTCTGATAACAAATAATTGTAATTTGATGGGGGAATGGGGAGTTGCATTTGTCAGTTTTCTAGCAAATTAGTTTTCCTTTTCTTTTCAGGAAAATACGTCTAGAAGAAACAAAACAAGTTCCTTTGTTTTAACCTTGGAATCTTAATATTCCAATAACCTTCTTTTAAAAACATGAATATAGAAGGTGAAGCATATACACCCACGCATAGATATAGGTAGCTAATAATTTAATTTGTTTAGCTGGAAGCCATAACAAAACAGAAAGAACATTCAGAGTTGAGCCACAAATTTAGTTCTTAATTTCCTGAGCACCAATGCAAATAAATAGACACATAGTTTTCATTATCAAACAGCAAAAATCATACAAACTCACTAGGTGTCACAAAGTTCTTTCTGCAATTAAACTCCAACAATTTTTTTCCATAGAGGTCTATAGATAGATAGACATAAAAATATAAAATTGAATAACTACACACATACACATACTATGTTTCTTGGGAGATTTTTTTTAATGTATTAAACAAAAGTATAAACCACTTTACAGCATAAAGCCATGAAAGTGGTGTACAATGTAAAAACAGAATGAAACACAAGCTCTAAAAACAATAAAATCAATTCAACAAACTCTAAAAACAATAAAATAATCCCTACAATCTCTAAAAACAACAAATCAATTTTACGAGATATAAAATTGATAATTCCATTTTCAATTTTACACATCAGGGAAACCCTATATAACTTTATAATGTTGGAAGACATACATATTTGAATTGCAAGGAGAATTAAAGTTCAGTCTGAGGCACACAAAGCTGAGCTATTTTTCAAGTTGGTTTTTAAATATGCAAATTTATCCAAATTTAATACAAACATCAATCAACCAAAATCTGCCAGTGAACTGATTATTTTTTAATCAGACTGCACCCTTAAAAATAAGTCAGGATTTCTGATGGCAATCTTAGTATACGTTGGTAAGAGGCTTATTTAAGAGCTACTAATTAAGATGTTTCATATACATGATGGTCTCTATATATGGGATTTCCTGCCATATCTGCAGCAATATTATTAATTATTATTATTATTATTATTAAGATATCCAAGCGACTTACACAATGTTAAAACAAAAACATATAAAACACATTATAAAAACATAACAATAAACAACAACAATATGGTTTTATTTCTAGTCTCATGTCACCTACGCAATAGCACCCCATGGAGCCATAGGAAGGTTTGGCAGCATATTAAAACAAAACATCTCTATCAAATGCCTGGGGAAAAAGGTACGTCTTTACTTGGTGCTGAAAAGATGTCAGTGAAGGTGCCAGGCAGACCTCGCTAGTGAGCATATTCCACAGATAGAGAGTCAATGCTAGCCATTTCAAACAAAAGTAGGCTCCAATGGCTAGTTAACATCAACATTCAGATTCTGCACCCAAAATCTGAGAATTGAGATGTTTCATACACATTTGCAGTTCATGTGGCCATTGGCCATCTTTTCTCTATAGAAATATTATAACACTGTTTTGAAGGAAAGCTAGCATCAAATGAGGAATTAGAATCAAAGTTTGGATTCAGCACCCCAAAATCTATCAAATGAGATAAAAGGTAAAGGTGTCCCCGCACTTATAGTGCGAGTCGTTTCCGACTCTTAGGGTGACGTCTTGCGACGTTTACTAGGCAGACCATATATATGGGATGGGATTGCCAGTTCCTTCCCCAGCCTTTCTTTACCCCCCAGCATATGCCAGGTACTCATTTTACCGACCACGGATGGATGGAAGGCTGAGTGGACCTCGACCCCTTTTACCGGAGATTCGACTTCCTCCTTTCGTTGGAATTGAACTCCGGCCGTGAGCAGAGCTTCAGCTGCGTTACCGCGGCTGTACTTATTCATACTTCAGTTGATCTCTTTCTAAGAATTCTTCCTGCCAAATAACCATCTACTTAAAATTTAACTGGATAGAAAATGTATTACAGCTGCAGCCAATGATGATTCACAAGATGAATATTTGTGGAAGTAAACAGTTATATGAATACATGTTTAAACAAAAACTTAAAATGCTATTTAAACAAAAACTTAAAATGCTGTCATTTTAGTCACCAATTTAACTGATTTTTACCATTTTTATTTGATGAATTGGACAGATTTATTATATTACTCCTGTGGATCTGCATGGTGTATGTAAACAATGAAAAATATAGATAACAGGCACATTCAGCCATAATCCAAAAAATAATAATTTCCATTTCCATTGGTGAAGTATAAACTGCTGCTTTAGGCATTGCAGTGAAAACTGTTATTTGCACTTTGATACCTAAAACTGAATAACTGCCTTAAATATAAAGCAAAGTGTCATGGACAAAATTTACATACCACTTGATTGTAATGAAACCTCTAAGCATTTTATAAGAAATATTAAAATTATAGTTTCTCTAATGCAGCAGTGAGCTGCATGTGAAGAGCTCTCTACCAAAGAGATGGTTGCAGCTGTCTGTGCTGATAGTGCTGATTGCCCATTGTGAGGAAAGAGATGACAGTTATGACAGCACAGACCATCTGTCCAACATATGTGTACAGACCCAAATGCTGGACCTGCAAATAGAGATAAACAGAACCACCCATGTTTCTCTGAAAGGTTTGGTTGGCCTGGATTTTCTGTCTGGAAGTCATCATCCTCAGTTCTTAATGGCTCAGTTCTAGTGTGCATGCAGATGCTTCCTACTGTTTGATGTTGCATGATGATGCCATTATGACATGCTGGTATATGTGTATCTAGGAGGCTTCCACACACATATACGATGGCCTACAGTGCTGGTGACCCAGAGCAGAGCCCACCAAATTCTGGTTAAGTCTAGTTCTGATCTGATTCTGGTTCACCTCAGGAGTACCTGTAAAACCACCACTGATTCTACTTTGAGAGGAATTCAGTAGCATCCCACAAGTATGCAGGAATCTGCTTGCAGAGGTGAATTGCCCTGTTGAATTGAGGCATTCATGTTTATTTATTTATACACATTTATACCCCACTTTTCCACATTTGGTGCTCAAGGCAATCTCTTGATTGCTGTACCACTATGGTTACACTCTGGGATTTTTTGGTGACTGGTTGCACTAAGATAATTGAAAATCTATCTTATAAGCAGTAGCTAAAGGCAGTTATCTAAAAATACTCAAGAAATTACTAGGGGAAGTGGCAGTCTGTAGCATGTGTAAGTCATATGGCAGCTATCCTGCAGTGGCACCTGGACAGCACCTTGAAAGTTTGGAATAAAACTCAGAGCAGATTCCACTGCCCCACTGACATGGAGCCACCGGCCACTATGGCTATCCTTGAAGAAAGGGACCAAGAAATACTGGGTTGGATCCAGATTTAGTAATTCATAGAGTAGATTCAATAAAATGAATGGGACTTTAATTAGGGATCCAGAGTTAGTAGTTAAGCCTAAAGTAGGCCAACTGCAATGAATGGCACTGAAGCTAGTCTAACATAATCCCCATTCTCTTCAATGGGTCTACTCAAAGCTTGACCATGGCTGCAGGCCTAACCCCACTTACCAGGGTGTAAGCCCCATTGATTTCAATGAGACTTACTTCTGAGTAGACATGGTTAGGATTATGCTGTAAATCTGGATCCAATCCAATGTGTGCTTAAATTTAGAGTCTTAATCCTGAAAAAATGTGAATGAAGTTTGTGATTAGGAAATAAGTCAACCATTGCTTTACTTTTCTTCTTTTAACTATAACCACACATTCAAGGATAGGGAAGAAGAGGGTGTTTGGGTCTGGTCTCAGTCTCTGCATGGTTTCTTTTGCCTTGCTACATCTTGCAATATTGCAACTCCAAAGTATTCTATATCATAACAGAATATTATATCAGTCTACTAGAATTTATCACATTTCCAGTTCTGTCTTTCCTCTGTCTTCTGGTCTATGGCACTTTTTTAGCAAATGACCATACTACATTTTAAAGATTTTTTTTTTTTTTACAAAAACCTTTAGTTGAAAGTCACCTCTAGCGCAGGGAAAGGAGAGTGGCAAAAGTTCTGTAACCCTGACTCATCTGAGCTACTAACAGGGTTTTTTTCTGACAGGAAGAGGGAAAGCAAACTCCTATCAGTTGCTCCTTCTCTGGCCCATGGCCAATATGTGTATATATCAGATTTGGTTTAGCATTTACAATCTGTTGTAAGACGCCTTAAGAATCTTTAGATTGAACAGCAGGATCTATCTTCAAATATTGACAGATTGCAGTGTTCAACAAGGCTCTAGCCCTGGACACATATACCAGGGTGTAAGTTCCATTGAATGCAGTGGATTTTAGTAAACATGCATAGGATTTGGCTGCAAACAACTTCAAGCTGCAACTGTTTTTTGTTGTGACTATGGGATAGGAAAACATTGCACACACATGGGAAAACTTAATTCTGATGACAGAGCATATGAAATCTGGGCTCACAGCAGTGCCAAGATGAAGAAACACAGAAGTGTATCAAGGGTTGTGTTAGTATGACAAGAATCAGTAACAAAGTTGAGAAATCATCTGTTCCACTTTAGCTGTTAATAAATTACTGCAGAAATATGATCTGGGAATACTTTTGTGACACTCAAAATGTGTTTCTAATCTTCTGCAACAGTGAGATTTGGATGTATAGCTCAACCTTTTCTGTAATGCTGATTTTATGCTGATTAGGTCTGCTGATATTAGTAAGGCTACCCCTGGGTTACACCAGGGGATGTTCTAGGACACAAATAATGTGCTTACAATTAGCGTTACCAATATGAGACAGATTTTTACTTGCTAACAGATGAGTCCTATCTCCTGCATTCAGCACAGGAAACAGTGTTGGCAAAATTCACATTCTGTTGTTCTTTCTCCAGATGTATAAAAAAGCTCACAGTACAGCTAAGATATATTCATTTAAAATTATGACAGGTAGCTCCCCCATATCCATGTAAAAATGTATTGACTGAAGGAATGTGGTCTATGCTTACTGTCATTGAAAAAATGTATGTAGTTCTGTGACTCAACAAAGGTCGGGGTCCAGGTCCAGTTTTGAGGGCCCATTAGAAAATTGTCCAGTGCTCAGGGAAGAATGGCTGTAGCTCAGAGATAGAGCATCTTCTTTGCATGCAGAAGGTCCCAAGTTCAATCCCCAACATCTCCATGTAGGACTAGAAAGGAATCCTGCCTCAAACCCTGGAGAATCACTATCCAGGAGTGTAGATAATACTGAGCTAAATAGACCAATAGTCTGACTCAATATAAGGTTGCTTCCTATGATCTATATGATCTATATGGGTGAGTAATGGAAGAATTACCTGGTGGCAACAGCAGCAGGTAGCAGCACACCAATCAATGCTGGGCAGTGGGAGCCAGCAGCAGCGGTCAGTGGGGCAGTGAAGACAGGGCAGCCCTGCCCACCTGGCTTAAGAACATAAGAGCCTGCTGGATCAGGCCAGTAGCCCATCTAATCCATCATCCTGTTCTCACAGTAGTTAGCCAACCAGATGCCCATGGGAAGTCCATAAGCAGGACATGAGTGCAACAGCACTCTCCCCTCTGTGGTTTCTAGTAACTGATATTCGGAAGTATACGGCCTCCGACTGCGGAGGAAGAGCATAGCCGTGATGGCTAGTAAGATAGCCATATCCTCCATTAATTTGTCTAATCCTCTTGTAAAGCCATCCAAGTTGGTGGCCATGACTGCCTCTTGTGGGAGTGAATTCCATAGTTTAACTATGCATTTTCTTTTGTCTGTCCTAAAACTTCCAGCTTTCAGTGTCATTGGATGTCCACGTGTTCTAGTGTTATGAGACAGGGAGAAAAGCTTTTCTCCATCTACTTTTTCCACACAATGCATCATTTTTATACATTTCTCTCATATCACCTCTTATTTGCCCTTTCTCTAAATTAAAAAGCCCCATATGCTGCCACCTTTCCTCATAGGGGAGTCGCTCTATCCCCTTGATCATTTTGGTTGCTCTTTCTGAAACTTTTCCAGCTCTACAGTATCCTTTTTGAGGTGAGGCAAGCAGAACAGTATTCCAAATGCAGCCAGACCACAGAGTTGTATACCGGCATTATGATATTGCCAGTTTTGTTTTCAATATCTTTCCTAATGATCCCTAGCATGGAATTTGCCATTTTCACAGCTGCCACACACTGGGTCGACATCTTTATTGAGGTATCCACTACAACCCCAAGGTCACGTTCCTGGTCTGGCACTACTAGTTCAGAGCTCAAGAGTGTATATTGGAAATTAAGAGAGAAAAAATTTCTCCAATATGCATAACTTTACACTTGTTTACATTGAATTGCATTCGCCAGTTTACTGCCCATTCACTCCATTTGGAGAGGTCCTTTTAGAGCTCTTCTGAATCTCTTTTTGTTTTAACAACCCTGAACAACTTAGTATCATCAACAAACTTACTTGCCCACATCACTGTTCACCCCTAACTCTAGATCATTTATGAAAAAGTAAAAAAGCACAAGTCCCTATACTGATCCTTGAGGGACTCCACTTTCTACATCTCCATTGGGAGAACTGTCCATTTATTTCTACTATCTGCTTTCTGATCCAGAAGAGGTCCTCTCCTCTTATTCCATAACTGCTAAGCTTACTCAGGAGTCTTTGGAGAGGTACCTTGTTGAAAGCTTCTTGAAAGTCTAAGTACACTATGTCTACTGGATCACCTCTATCAATATGCTGGTTGACACTCTCAAAGAATCTAATAGGTTAGTGAGACAGGGCTTACCCTTGCAGAAGCCATGCTGGCTCTGCATCCTGATGCTGAGCATCAGTGCTGCTTATCGATAGGGAAGAGGATGAGTAGTGGATTTCTCAGCACAGGAATGGCGTAGCCTCCTGCTCCTGCATCCATATCATGCTGAGCTCCGCATGCTTCACCACTCTTGGTAAGTGGCAGCGATGCTCATCGCCAGGAAGTGAGGCGCACAATGCCGCCTTGCTCTCACCCTCCACTGCTGGGAGCCAGCATTTTAATGACAATGAATGCCTCTGATGTAGCATTGCTTCAGGAAACTGACAGAAATTCAGATTGTGGCTCCCAGATTCAGGCACCAAACACTCATCAGAGTATCAAAACGGGGGAGGCATCCAGGAGTTTGCCACATGTTGATATCAAATCTGGGCATGTGTATTGACTATAGATTTGGAAAACTCGTTCAAAGTAGTGCTGACCCAAAACATATCCTTCTGATGACATTTTTTTTGGCAATTTTAAAGACCCCCTGACAAAAACTGTCCCCAAGGAGTGAATGCCAGAGGACAGAGGGAACATGTTGCCACTGCACACGTAACAAGACTGATGCTCCCTCACATGGGGTGCACATCCAAATGTGCACATCAAAAAAATGCAGGAACAACATCTGCATTCAGATGCACATCCAAATGCACATCTGTGTGCAGATGCAATTCCTCAGTACAGCCTTACAATCAATGGAATGTGCATTCCAATGCAAGTGAGCATTGGACCACACAACAGCAACAGAAAGCAGACAAAAGTAGTACTATCCACCTATGCAATTCCTAGTGGAACACTGTGGGGAAGAGCTGTCTCCAAAAGTGAAAGTTAGCAAGCTTCCTGGACAACCAACTTAACAAATGGTAAATGTGAGGAAGTTTGTCCATTTCTTAAATGAGTGTTCAAGTGCAGCAACACTGTGCAGTATTCTGGCTGACTATGTAGTATCCTGAGGTAGCTATTGCTCTACCCCAAGCTACTGACATTCTGTTCTATGGAATAAAGGCCTACCTCTCCATAGTCTGTGGCAGTGTACTGGTTCTTTGTTTTGGAAAACAGATGACTAACTTGTTGCAGTTGAGAGGCGAAATAAGACACTGACACTTCAGCTTGGGTTGAACAAGGGCCACTTTAATAATAAAGTAGCTTGCCATACAGCACTTGGACGACCAGTCCCTGCTGGAGCAGGGGCAATCCCATCTGCTTACCCCTGCCACACCTTGTAGGTGAGTAGGGGGGCCTTCCCACATCATCCCCACCCGGGGTTGAATAACCCTTGGGTAGATGAGATAAGTTAGCCCCAGAGGCAGCCCATATCCTGTCCTCAAGCCGCAAAGCCTTGCTGGACAGGCCTCCGGAACTGCCAATCACCTCCAAAGGTGCCTAAGGGAGCCACCTAGCTGTCCTTAACTATTTCCCTTCCCACACCTTACCGCACCAGTGCTATAACGAAAGTGCCTCATAGGGCATTAACTTTCAATATATAAATTGCCAAATCAGCCAAATCAACCTATTAACAACAACGCCCCCTAACCCGATTCCCTCCTACTCCCATAGTGTGGAGCAGGCAAAAAACCTGCCCGCCAACGAGGGTGGGCAGGATAAAAATTCCTACTCGGCCCCAAAGTGACCCCTAGGCACACTATAAAAGAGGGAGGGTGGGGTGGGTGTCGCGATGAAAAGAGGAAGGTAGGAGGGGCCGCTGGGCTTAAGTAAGCTCTCCAGCCTCCCCCCTCCTCTCACCAAGTCATGCTTGCATCACAGGTGCAACGCACGAGCTTGCCCTTTTTTAAGATGGGGGCAGCAGCTTCGCCCCCATCTGCAACCATGCCCTGCCCGTCAGCTGTGCGGCAAGCGGGGCGTCATTTCTCACAGTCTTAAAATTTTATTCACACTGAAAGTATTGTTTCAAAGAGGTCAGCAGAATATCTTTCCTTCTCTCTGGAGTTGTTCTCTCAGGAAAAAGTTGTGGCTTTTACAGAAAGGAGAAATGTGTTCCTTTTAAGCCTGTGAAGTTCTCTGTCCCTTTGCTTCTAAGTCTGTGAAGCCATCCATTGTGTGTGATTTTATGCCTTAAAAAGATTAACTGTACACAAACACAAAGAAAGACACAGCCTCTTCATACCACAACACACACAAAATTGTCATTTCACAGATATTTCTTCCTTTAACAAAACAAAATAAATTCTCACAGTAGCCTCATTCAGAGGTTTCTCTCCACACAATCTCAGGCCACGTCTGCACCTTACATTTAAAGCAGTGTTATACCACTTTAAACATTCATAGCTTCCCCAAAACAAAACTGTCATTTGTTAAGGGTGCTGAGAGTTGTTAGAAGACCCCTATTCCCCTCACAGAGCTACAACTCCCAGAATTTCCTGGGAAGACAGATTGATTTTAAAACATTTTTTAATCAAAAGCTCAGTGATAGTTGTATATGTTAAATGCAACGTGCCACATTTTTTTACAGGGTACTTTGTATAAGTGCTAAAGAATTGAGGCAAAGTAAATCTCTTCCCATAAAGCACAAAGAAATATTTCTGTGAGAAATTCATCTTGTGACCTTCGTTATGCCCTGGTGTCCCACGAGATTTTCATTTACCAGTATGAATCAAGATTTGTGCTGAGGCAAATCAGTTTTCTGTCCTTTATTTTCCTGGGGAGAATGTTTGTGTGTGACAGCTGATTTTTATATATTGTTATAGCCAAAGAACACAGAGTTCTGGAGAGAGAAGAAGAGACAAGGAGATCTGGATGAATTCTCAAAGTGAAGAGAAAAACAACCCTTCAGATAGAACTAACTTAATAAGAGAACATTCAGATGGAGCATGCACCTGTAACCACCCGATTACTCATATTTCCATGTTACATAAGAGGAAATTCATGTTAAGTAGTGGCAAAGTTTAGGACTGTGTGTCATCATTTGGGCAACTTTAAGCATTTCATGTTGAGACTTATAAAAGAGATATACAATGAAGCAAAGGGATGGAGGGGGGGAATCCTACTGGGATAAATCCATTGTCCTCAGACAGTAGCTAAGTACCCATGACAACTCATTTCATAAAAAATCTCAAAGCAAAAAGATTCTGCAGACCTTTGTAAGCAGCTTATTCCATTATTTGAGCAATCTTGATCATGGTTTTTTGTTATCTCTTAGCCTAAGGACCTGTATCATAAGTATTACCTTGTTGTTGGATTACCTTGTTCAAGGATTGTAACAGGGTAATATCGATGAAGCATTTTGAATATTCAGAAATACTATACAAATGCTAAATATTCCTACCTGTTGCTAGTGCTACTACTACTACTACTACTATGTGATATGCGTTTCAGATAAACAATTGTTCTGCACTTGTAAGAAATCATTCTTTTAGAGTGGCATCAACTCTTTGGAACGCCTTTTCTATTAAGAGCAGGGAGGTGCCTTCGCTGCACTTTTGGCACTTGCTTAAAACTTTTTTGTTTCGGCAAGCCTAGGCAAACACATATATGGTGATCTTTTTAGTCTGTTGCTATTTAAATGGTTTTCACAATGTTTTCAATTACTTGTTTTTTAACTGTTTTACTGATAATTGTAATTTTTTTTTGTAAACCGCTTAGAGATTTTTTACAATCAAGCAGTATATAAATCTTGTTACATAAATAAATAAAATAAATAATGTTCACCAATTCACAGATGCTACTTTTAATTTTTTAAAACAGTTGGAATTCAATTACATTTCAGAAATATGAGTAGAAACATATTGTCTGCTAGTCTTCCCGGCAGATGGTACAACCCCAAAATTTGAACCAAGCATAGATGTTCAGGTTGCATCTAGATGTAACGACATAATTTCATTCAGCTATTTTGTATGTCCAATACATGCTCCTTCAGTGCTGACCAAGCTTTCCATCAGTAAAATGCTAGGCCTTTTATATGCTGCTGCTTCTTCCTTTGTCAATAACAAGTGCCTACCCATTTCATAACACATTTTCCAAATAATTAATAGCCTGGAAGTCCAGATGACACCTTTCAGTTACAAAGACTTTATGCTATTATTTTAAATGAAATACAAAGATGAGTCATGCCTAATTTTCTATTTAGAAAATTATTCAGGTGTACCGGCTTTTAGAGGTGATGATTAACACTGGTGCCCAATTAATGTCCATGAAAGCTGAGTGTACACAACCTACAGAGACTTCTTTAGTCATCACGTTAACCTTAAGGTCAGCAGAGAACTTACAGATTTGTTTTTAAGTAGCAAGATCAGTACATTCATAAGCTTAGACATTAAAACAATATAAGTTATTCATCTAGCAGCACAGTTGTTAATGGATGAGTTGATTTATGGGCTTCATTTAAAAAAAATATCAGACTTATTTGAGTCATTTGTGCAGCAAAATATATGGACAGGTTTTTTATTTAATTTTCTAAAAATATGCTTAATATGCTGAGTGCTGGGCTCCCTGGAAAATCTGTTGCTTATGGATATATCCAGATATTTCACACATCCATGTTTTCTTTTCTTTTGTTTGAGTAAACTACACCCAGCCACAAACTTTCATTTTGCTAACTGCTCATCATGACCTGGCTTGTCAAATGAAGCCAACACTTGTCAAAATATACATCACTTTTGTGGTCTCTTTACTAAGTTTTTTGACTCCATGAAACCACGTTTCAGTGAACTAAACTTCTTCTTCTTCTTCTTCTTCTTTGCTATCAGAACTGAAAAATAAAGCTGAAAATCCAGGTAAAATGCAATGGAGTCCCTTCTTCACAAGAGAAACGAGAGTTTATTCATATGAACAAATCCCCCCATTTCCCCCCAAAATCTGGTACAGAGCTGGGCTTCACAAGGAGTAAGCCACTCCAGTTCAATGGCTATGTTCATGTTTATTTCAGAGACAAAAATAGGTGATACATTAAATGTGGGGTTTTTTACCATATAAACATTATCAGGATCAGGACCATGGCACAGAGAGACTCTTTCCCCCTATACTACAGTTTCAACAAAAATCTGCCTTCCTGAAGTTGCTTTCTCCCTGCAGGAAAGATTCTTTTGGATCCTCCCACAGTCTACAAAACACAACCTACTACAGCTTAGCATCCAGTCTGGATAGGACACTACCATTTTGTAAATGTTTGAGCAAATGACTTGGTTCCATCAAGGAAATAGCAAACAATCCATGATGAGTAAGAGGTGAAACATTGCGCCTGCTTCAGTTATTCCTTGTCCAGGTCTTCCAACTTGTCTGTCTTCTGGCTCCTATAACTCTTCAACCTACACCACACTCATTCCCCAATTCCAGATCAATTCGTGGGATTGGGATGCCTTTTATTCCCATGAATAGAGAACCCTGCCTTAGTGGTTAGGGCAGGATGTTTGAAAAGATTACCTTCACCACACATATTCTAGCCAGCAAGCCAAACCATCTTTCAGGAACTAGCACCCTGGTTTTCCATTCCTGACCATGACTTTCAGCATGGTTTGGCCAGTTTTAGAAGAGGGTGGAATTTGCCTTTTAGGATTTTTTCTCTAAATTCTTTCTGCTTCTGCAAACCTGAGCATACTAATACCACCTTCTTATGCATGGTTGATGCTGTTTTGGCTATATAAAGATGGACACTCAGCCCTGAATTTTGCAAACAGAAAGAACAAGTGGGACTTAGAATAAAACGTTGTAGTGAAAAATGAACCTCTTCATTCTTCCTGTCAGCCAGGTATGCCTTATTTCAGGATATTCCATTGCATCATCACCCATTTTTACACACGGTACTCAGCAGTCTGTGGCCACTGAGCATGCTTTCTCTTCTGCTAACATTTCCATGTTTTGTGATTTAATAGTTTTGCTATTTACTGTTTAAGCAATTGTTGTTATTAATTTCATATACCACTTTGAGTGTTAATTTAGAAATGCAATACATAATTATTTGTCTCATTTGGGATTTTCAGGTGTTTACAATGTCTTGTCCGACTGGAGATTTTTATGGTACAGTGTAACTGTTAGACTGTGGAGACCTGGGTTCAAATTTCTTCTCGGCCAGAAAGCTTAATGGGTGGCCCTTAGACACTTCCTCATTCTCAGCCTAAACTACTACTACTACTATTATTGTTATTGTTGTTGTTGTTTTATTATTATTAAGATAATTAATTGCTTCATAGGTGGTATTAATTGTCTTGTTATTATCTTCTTTACGGTGAAGTGCCTCTGGTGGATTATCAAGGATTAATGTAAATTGTTGAGCAAATCCCGCTGAGGTATTTCATGTGCCCAGTGGCTGGAGGTGTAAATTCCACAGCTGTGCCACATCTTTAGGCCCAGCAGTGACTATAATAACTTGGCTGATAAAGCATTGAAACATTAGCGGGATGGATGCATAATGTTGGTGAAATCCTGGTTACTATTTTTAGAAATATACCAACAGGAGAAAAAGGTATGTACCAATGGTAACATCCTTGCTTTATTAATTATTATTATTATTATTGCATTTTATTAAATTCTAATTTTAAATTACTTTTATGCAGAGATCTTGACATTTTGAACTGCCAATGTATCAGCCCTAACAATGAGAGTAATTTATAAGGGTAAGTGGATTTACAGTATCCTCTTCCAACAATCAGCTGCTTGGTTTTTTAAAAAATCCAGAGACACTCACTATTAGTAATTAACGTCTCAACATACAGGTTGGGTTTTTTTTGCCCTTTATAGTGTATGCCTAATAAGTCAGAAGGCCACTGAAGAAGACTCTTTGTCAAAACATGTTTGGCTGCACTTTGTTTTTGCATCTCATCTTGCATTAGCATTGATTTATTACAGCTGCAGAATTTTATGGCTTTTATATTCTGTTTCTTGTATTTGTCCTTATATAGGCATTGATTCAATACCACATGCAGAATTCCAGCAGTGATTTTAAGCTGATTTAACTATATATGTGCATTAAATGTTTATCTTTTATTTGGTGTTTCATATGTGCACCTTAACTTTTCTTTGAGCATAGTGGGAATTGTGGACCATCAATATCCAAAGGTTCCCCACCCCAATGTTGAAAGATTATCTAAGGGTGCAATTTTATACCAAAGTTACCTAGGAATAAGGCCTGTTGAACAGGAGGGACCCACTTATAAATACCAATTTCCCTGTGCAAGGGTATAAGCTGAGTAGTATGGACAAAAACACATTGACAAAAAAACCTCCTGCTCGTCATTCACTTTCTTCCAGTTGAAAAGCTAAAATAAAATAAAATAAAGGCTTGTCCAGAGGAATTGTTATAATCCCTCACATTTTAATCAATCACATATGCCCTTAAACTAGTAAAAATAGTTGTACTAGAATATGAACATTTGTTCCTACTTTCCTTTTAGTTTAGCAATGAAATTTAATTCAGTTCCCTTTATGAAGTGGGTCAGTGCAAGTAAACCCACAGCATAAAATGCTGCTACTGGAATTATGTTGCCCTCTCCCCCAAGAACCACTGATACATGCATTCCTTAACCAAAATCTGCAGGTTAAAAAATGTTGTCCTTGCTTATAAATGTAAAAATAACATCTGCTCTTATACTATGTATGAATTTATCTCCCAATAAAGCTGGGAGAAACTCATGCCTGAAACCCTGGAGATGCAAGGATGACGGATTCATTCACAGAGGAACTGTATGATGACGAACCAGAAATCTTAAAATGCGAGGTGGAAGCTGCTCTTAAAATACCTGGACGAAAATAATCACCAGGAATAGATAGCATACCAGCAGAGTTGCTACAGGTTACTGAGACTGAATCTGTCCAAATTTTACTAAAATTTGTCAGGAAATATGGAAAAGAAAACAATGGCCCACAGACTGGAAGCATTCAATATATATCCCAATTCCAAAGAAAGGGGATCCCAGGGAATACAGTAATTATTGAACTATTGCCTTAATATCCCATGCAAGTAAAGTAATGCTCAAGATTCTATAACAGAGGCTCTTACCATATATGGAGTGAGAAATGCCAGATGTCCAAGCTGGATTTAGAAAGGGAAGAGGTGCCAGAGATCATATTGCAAACATATGTTGGATAATAGAACAGACTAAAGAATTTCAGAAGGAAATCACCCTATGCTTTATAGATTACAGCAAAGCCTTTGATTGTGTAGATCATGAAAAACAATGGAATGCTTTCAAAGAAATGGGGGTGATACAGCATCTGATTGTCCTGATGTGCGAGCTATACTCTGGATAAGAGGCTACTGTAAGGACAGAATATGGAGAAACTGATTGGTTCCCCCTCAGAAAGGGTGTGAGACAGGGGTTATTTTATCACCATATTTATTTAATCTTTACGCAGAACATATCATACAGAAAGCAGGTTTGGACCAAGACGGAGGTGTGAAAATTGGAGAAATATCAATAATTTAAGATATGCAGACGATACCATACTACTAGCAGAAACTAGTATTGATTTGAAATGAATGCTGATGAAAGTTAAAGAGGAAAGCACAAAAGCAGGACTACAATTGAACGTCAAAAAGACTAAAGTAATGACAACAGAAGACTTGTGTAACTTTGAAGTCGACAATGAGGACAGTGAACTTGTCAAGGATTATCAATATCTTGGCACAGGCATTAACCAAAATGGAGACAATAGTCAAGAAATTAGAAGAAGGCTAGGACTGAGGAGGGTAGCTATGAGAGAACTGGAAAAGGTCCCCAATTACAAAGATGTATCATTGAACACCAACATCAGGATCATTCATACCATGGTATTCCCGATCTCTATGTATGGATGTGAAAGTTGGACAGTGAAAAAAGTGGATAAGAGAAAAATCAACTTATTTGAAATGTGGTGTTGGAGGAGAGCTTGCGGGTACCATGGACTGTGAAAAAGACAAATAATTGGGTGTTTGAACAAATTAAACCAGAACTACCACTAGAAGCTAAAATGATGAAGCTGAGGTTATCATACTTTGGACACAGCTTGAGAAGACATGATTCACTAGAAAAGACAATAATGCTGAGAAGAACAGAAGGGAGTAGAAAAAGAGGAAGACCAAACAAGAGATGGATTGATTCCATAAAGGAAGCCACAGACCTGAACTTACAAGAACTGAACAGGGTGGTTCATGACATTTGCTCTTGGAGGTCACTGATTCATAGGGTCGCCATAAGTCGTAATTGACTTGAAGACACATAACACACACACACATGGATCAGTGCATTGGTTAAAAAGTAGGGGGGGTTGTTTCAGTTCATATTTAAAGGCAGCTGTAGTTGGTGCAAAATATACAGGTGCGACTGCTCACTTGGGCAAGGTATAGCCAACATGTCACCTTGCTGCTGAAATAATTGCATTGACTGTCCATTAGCTGCTGGGCTAAGTTCAAGGTTCTGCTGTTGGTGTACAAAGCCCTATACAGCTTGGGACCAGGATACCTGAAATATTGTCTTACTCCTTATATACCCAGTCAGTCACTACACTCTGCAGGAGAGGGCAGCCTTCAGATACCATCTTACCAGGAGATCCGTTCCGCACAACATAGGAAGCAGACCTTTAGTATAGTGGCACCTACCGTTTGGAATTCCCTCCCCTTAAATATTAGACAGGTGCCATCTCGGTTATCTTTTCAGTGCCTGCTGAAGACTTTCCTCTTTCAACAAGTCTTTTAAGTAGATAACTTATCCCAGTCTGCTTCTGTGTTGGAATTGCTTTTTAAGGTGTTTTTAAAGCTTTTTTTAAAAGATTTTTTTTAAGAGGTTTTGTTTTAATATATTTTAAAGTCTGTTTTTATGATGTTTTAGTGTGTTTTTAGTGTTTTTGTTTGCCACTCTGGGCTCCTAGGAAGAAGAGCGGAATAGAAATTTAATAAATAAATAAATAAATAAAATTACATTTCTCTGAATTTTGCAGTGCCAAGTAATGTGTACACACATTTATACGCTAGGATAGTATGGATAATATGCATATATTAGTTAAAAGAACATACAAAATGCATTCTATTAGAGAAAGTTGCTTGCAAAAATATGTATATATATGAGAGGGTCTGAAGTTATAGCCTTAAACTGATTTTATTTTTCTCCCCTCTAGCTTTCTACCTCTTTAGAAGGTAGTCTCCTTCTAAATATCTCCTTTTTAGTCTCCTTTTAATATCACCCTCCTTGAATTAACTGTATTTTATGTACTCTTATCTATTTTAATGTTATATTGTGTTTTTATTTGCTGTGCATGATTGCATTGTGAGCCCCCTGAGTTCCCCATTGTGGGGCAGAAGGGCAGGATAGAAATATTTTAAATAAATAAATTATATAGAATGTGGGACACCATCAATTTGATAAAAGTAACATACTGCTAAAGAGAGAAAAATGGATGACCATAGAAATATATAGAAAATTGGGCAATTTTTATTATTTTGGGGACCAAATGTATCTGGAGAATGTATACTTTCAAATTATTTTCTCTGCTTTGATTTATTTAACATATGTAAGCCTGTCTATATATATATATAATACACACACACACAATGTGTATATTAGGAAAAATTCACACTAAAATGCTGAATAATTTCCATGAGGACTTTTTCACTAATGTGAAATGTGTAAAATTGAATGTAAGACTGGAAAAAATGAGAAACTAAGAAACAAACATTGACAGATTTGCCTATCCCCAGTTAAGTGCAAACCATGGGGACCATTGACAAGAAAGATGGGGAATCTGTGCTGTGGCCCTGCAGATGCTGTCAGCTCCAGCCAGCCTGGACAATAGTTAGGAATGACAGGAGCTGTAGTCCAGCAACCTCTGAAGAGCGACAGGTCTCCCACCTTTAGCTTATATAAATAAGCAGAGCTTGGCAAAGTTACTTTTTAAAACTACAACTCCCATCAGCCCCAGCCAGCATGGCCACTGGATTGGGCTGATGGGAGTTGTAGTTCAAAAAAGTAACTTTTCCAAGCTCTGTAAATAAGCATGTCTCAGCAAGTTCCACATGATGTTTTTCATATTTAAATAAAACCTCAGGTACTTAGAAAGCAAGGTTCAGACTTTTTCTGAAGAAAAAACAGCTTGTGTCCTCAACGGCATTCTGCTGTTCATTGCAAGGAATGCATTTCTCATTCTATAGAACAGCCTTTTGACTCTTGAGACATCCTTGTGGAATTTTTATAAGTTAAATCTCAGTTCCTTGTCTCCAGTTTCAGTCACGTAATGCTGGGACAGATGGTCTTCATTAATGTTAACAAACAGGGCAATCTAACAAAAAAGAAAATCCGGATGTGTTGTATTGCATTTTATCCTTCGCAAAATTCATTCTCCTAGTGCCAATCTTTATGTAGCCAAAATAGCACCACCCATGCACAATGGGAAAGTATAATCAGAACTTGAGGAAACCCCACAAATGGAAAGAAATGCAATAAATCATTAGGGGAAAGGGAGGACCCAATGAGAACTAAGTGAACACAGAATGCTGACTTAGCACTGGAGGGAAGGAACCAGACAACTGTGGGGAGGAGAATGGAATAGAGTATCCTGGAAGAGGGAATGGCTGTCTGGCTGGTTGGAATCCTGAACAGGAGCAGTCTACACGGCAACATTTTGTTGTAGATCCCACTTGTATCAGTGAAATCTGAAAGTGGCACTTCGTGTTATCAAGTGTTTAATTCTAATCTTTTTTTCTTTTTCTTTCAATTCCCGAGTTGCTTAAGGGATGGGGAAAGAGGCAGGGTTGCCTTGAATAAATCCCAGCCACAGATTATTTAGGAAGAAAGGTGGATTTTTAAAACAAAAACAAAAAAACTGATCTCTTTGGGGTGAACCAGTTATCCAACGACTGTACCTAACCAACTGTAAGGACGATTTATTTAAAGTCAGGATCATTCAGACCATGGTATTCCCAATCTCTATGTATGGATGTGAAAGCTGGACAGTGAAAAAAGTGGATAGGAGAAAAATCAACTCATTTGAAATGTGGTGTTGGAGGAGAGCTCTGCTGATACTGCAAAAAAAGACAAATAATTGGGTGTTAGAACAAATTGAACCAGAACTATCACTAGAAGCTAAAATGATGAAACTGAGGTTATCATACTTTGGACATGATTCACTAGAAAAGACAATAATGTTGGGAAAAACAAAAGGGAGTAGAAGAAGAGGAAGGCCAAACAAGGGATGGATTGATTCCATAAAGGAAGCCACAGACATGGATTTGCAAGATCTGAACAGGGTGGCTCATGACAGATGCTGTTGGAAGTTGCTGATTCATAGGGTTGCCATAAGTCATATTCGACTTGAAGGCACATAACAACAACAATATAATGCTTCATATATTTTTCTTAAAAAACCCCTCTAAGTGATTTACTTAAGATATATCAGAAAATATCAACATCAGCTCATGTAAAAATGCAATTATGATATTCTAATGATGATATTCTAATAATATGGTATTCTAATGATGACTTTCTAACAACTAAGTAGAAACACAATAAAACTGTATATCATAAGTAAACCTGAAGAATGCACAAAAATGAGTTTAAATAGAAGGACCCAGAGCCTTTAAGAGGAATTTAAAATTTGTTCCAGTCTCCACCTCTTGAACCACTGGGAGAAGAGCATTCTAGGGGGTGGATACTACCATTGAGAAGGCTTGCTTCTGTATTCCACAAGAAATGGGTTCCAGGGCCTCCCTGGAAGAACTTAAAACTCGGTTTGATTTGTACTGGGGGACATGGTCTGACATGGCCCCAAGTTGTTTAGGGCTTTAAATGTCAGCAGCAACCAAATCTAGAGTATGCCCTGCCACATGCGTTGGGCCAACAACATATTGGGACAGCCCCATGGTTTTCAAAGGGCTCTGGGGGATTTTCAGGACTGGCGCTCCTGTCGAAGCCCTGGCTAATCTGTGGAATGCAGAGATGACCCGGGCAGTGGACACGATCGCCCCTGCGTGCCGTCTCCTTTGTAGAGCTCATATAGCTCCTTGGTATACTCCAGAGCTAAAAGTGATGAAACAAGATAGGAGACGGCTTGAGTGGAGTTGGAGACGAACTCCCGATGAATGCAATTATGCGCTCGTCCGTGCTTCTACCAAGCTGTATGTAGGAGCGGTGAGGATGGCGAAGAAACAATATTTTGCCACCACTATTAAGTCATCTCTCTCCCGCCCAGCAGAGCTTTTTAGAGTCATCCAAGGGCTACTCTATTCAGGCCCACAGGACATGGCAGATACATCGGTGGCCCGCTGTAATGAGTTTGCTGAGCACTTCCAGCATAAGATCTTACGCATTCGCCAGGACTTAGATTCCCATTTTATGACAGTTAGTCCTAATGAGGTGTCTGGAGCACAGTCTAGTCATGTTTTGTTGGATGAGTTTCAGTCGGTTCAGTTCGAGGACGTGGACAAGGTGCTTGGACAGGTACGTGCAACCACTTCGGTACTGGATCCTTGCCCCTCTTGGCTTATAAAAACTAGCAAGGATGGAACAGCTGGCTGGGCCAAGGAAGTGATAAATGCCTCTTTGCGAGAGGGAGTGGTCCCTGGCTGTCTGAAAGAAGCAGCGGTGAGACCACTCCTGAAAAAACCTTCCTTGGACCCAGAGGACTTTAACAGCTATAGACCAGTGGCGAATGTTCCATTCTTGGGCAAGATCTTGGAACGAGTGGTTGCTGACCAGCTCCAGGCGCTATTGGATGAAACCGATTATCTAGACCCATTTCAGTCGGGTTTCAGGCCCGGTTTTGGCACCGAGATGGCCTTGGTCACCCTGTTTGATGATCTATGCCGGGAGAGAGACAGAGGGAGTGTAACTCTGTTGATCCTCCTTGATCTCTCAGCGGCTTTTGATACCATTGACCATGGTATCCTTCTGGAGAGGCTTGCGGAGTTGGGTGTTGGAGGCACTGCTTGGCAGTGGTTCCGCTCATACTTGGCGGGCCGTCTCCAGAAGATAATACTTGGGGAACATTGTTCGACACTGTGGGCTCTCCAATATGGGGTCCCGCAGGGTTCGGTCTTGTCTCCCATGCTTTTTAACATCTATATGAAGCCGTTGGGTGCGGTCATCCGGAGTTTTGGAGTGCGTTGTCATCAGTACGCTGATGACACGCAGCTCTACTTCTCCTTTTCATCTTCTTCAGGTGAGGCGGTCGATGTGCTGAACCGTTGCCTGGACGCGACAATGGACTGGATGAGAACTAACAAGCTGAGACTCAATCCTGACAAGACTGAGATGCTGCTGGTGCATGGTTTCTCTGGTCAGACGGTGGATGCATACCCTGTCCTGGACGGGGTTACACTCCCCCTGAAGGAGCAGGTTCATAGTCTGGGAGTCGTTTTAGACTCTTCCCTGTCAGTTGAGGCCCATGTAGCCTCGGTGGCATGGAATGCGTTCTACCAACTTCGGTTGGTAGCCCAGCTATGTCCCTATCTGAGTAAGGAGGACCTTACATCAGTGGTACATGCTCTGGTAACCTCACGTTTGGACTACTGTAACGCGCTCTACTTAGGGCTACCTCTGAAGACGGTTTGGAAGCTACAGCTAGTGCAAAATGCGGCAACCAGACTGCTAACAAGAACCAAGCGGTCTGAGTATATAACACCTGTTCTGGCCCGCCTGCACTGGCTTCCAATATGCTTCCAGGCTAGATTCAAAGTGTTGGTACTAACCTATAAAGCCTTATGTGGCACAGGACCACGATATCTGCTGGAACGCCTCTCCTGATACGAACCGGCTCGTACACTATGGTCTACTACGAAGGCCCTCCTCCGGGTCCCGACCCACAGGGAGGCCTGGAGGGTAGTAACAAGATCAAGGGCCTTCTCAGTGGTGGCCCCCGAACTGTGGAACAGTCTCCCTGAGGAGGTACGCTTGGCGCCGACACTACTATCCTTTCGGCGCCAAGTTAAGACCTTTCTCTTCTCTGAGGCATTTTAATTTAAGTTAATTTAAGTAAATGTTGTAATTTCATTTTAGATGGTTTTTATGTATTTGTTATATCAGATCCTGTAATTTTATTGTATATGTTTTTATGTTCACCGCCCAGAGAGCTGCTTGCTAGTCGGGCGGTATATAAGTTTAACAAATAATAATAATAAATAATAATAATAATAATAATAATGAAGTCCTGAGCCGCCCCAGATAAGATGGCCTCGGCGTGAATGTTGACATCCCCCAGCACCAAAAGTCTGGGGGATCCCAGCAGCACATCCGAGACCATCTCTGTCAGCTTAGTTAGGGAGTCTGTTGGGCAGCGGGGTGGGCGGTACACCAACAGAATCCCCAATCTGTCCCGCTGACCCAACACAAGGTGTAAGCACTCCAGACCAGTAGTCACATGGACAGGATGCCTGGAGAGGGAGATAGAACTCCTATAGACCACAGCGACCCCCCTCCCCGACCCTCAGGTCTACCATGATGCTGGACCAAGTATCCTGGTGGGCACAGCTGGGAGAGACTAACTCCTCCCTGCTTGCCCACCCAGGTCTCAGTTATACATGCCAGATCGGCTGCCTCATCCACAATTAGATCGTGGATGAAGGAGATCTTATTGTATACCGATCTGGCATTTAAAAGCAGCATCCGGAGATCTGAGAGCTGGCTGATATGGCAACCAAGCAACCCGTGGGTGTGGGAAGGACCGGAACAAGGCACAGCCGTTAACTGCCTGGGCCGAGTTCCCCTCACCTGGCAAGTCCTCCGCACAATGCCGTATCTCCCTCTACCCGTCACTACACCAATTGGGGCCCCCTCAAATCTTCCCACTCGGCTCTGAATCCTCTCTCCCAGGCACATGGTGCAAAGTTACACCCACACAAACCACATACATATACACTCACAGCACGCAGCCCCCACACCCCTATACAAAGCCAAAACCACTACAGTTAAAAACTGAGGTAGAGTGCTACAAGCAGAAGGTGAGGAGCAGCAGCAACAGCTGCTCTCCCTCCCTGGTCAACAGTGATGTTCCTTTTTCTGCAGGCAGAAGGTCTCCCAGGCCCCTCAGCCAGTGAACCTATATATCCCTCCAAAGACGGACAGATGGAAGAGTCAGTCGCAGTTAGGTGAGTGCCTGGGAACTGGTCCTGCAGGGTGTGGCACCTATCAAGCAGCAGCAGTCCAACAGGGAAGGGCGGTGGTTCTGCTCCTACTTGGCGGGTCGTCTCCAGAAGGTAGTGCTTGGGGAACACTGTTCGGCACCCTGGGTTCTCCAGTGTGGAGTGCCGCAGGGGTCAGTTCTGTCCCCCATGCTTTTTAACATCTACATGAAGCCGTTGGGTACAGTCATCAGGAGCTTTGGAGTGCGTTGCCATCAGTATGCTGATGACAAGCAGCTCTATTTCTCCTTTTCATCTTCTCCAGGTGAGTCTGTCAATGTGCTGAACCGTTGCCTGGCTGCGACAATGGACTGGATGAGAGCTAATAAACTGAGGCTTAATCCAGACAAGACTGAGATGCTGCTAGTAGGAGGTTCTTCCAACCAGATGGTGGATGTTCAACCTGTTCTGGATGGGGTTGCACTCCTCCTGAAGGAGCAGGTTCGCAGCCTGGGAGTTTTCCTAGATTCATCCCTGTCACTCGAGGCTCAGGTAGCCTCGGTGGCCCGGAATGCTTTCTACCAACTTCGGTTGGTGGCCCAGCTGCGCCCCTATCTGGACAGGGAAAATCTTGCTGCAGTTGTCCAGGCTCTGGTAACCTCCAAATTAGATTACTGCAATGCACTCTACGTGGGGCTGCCTTTGAAGACGGTTCGGAAATTGCAGCTCGTGCAAAATGCATCGGCCAGACTGTTGACAGGGACAAGGCGGTCAGAACATATAACACCGATTCTGGCCCGCTTGCATTGGCTGCCTATATGTTTCCAGGCTCGATTCAAAGTGTTGGTTTTAACCTATAAAGCCTTACATGGCTTGGGACCACACTACCTGATGGAACGCCTCTCCCGATATGAACCTACCCATACACTGCGTTCAACATCGAAGGCCCTCCTCCGGGTGCCTCCTCAGAGGGAGGCTCGGAGGATAACAACAAGAAAGAGGGCCTTCTCAGTGGTGGCCCCCGAATTGTGGAACGATCTTCCTGATGAGGCACGCCTGGCACCAACATTACTATCCTTTCGGCGCCAGGTTAAAACTTTCCTCTTCTCCCAGGCATTTTAGCATTTTAGTATTTTAGTATTTTAATATGTGTTTTGTCTGTTTTAAACTGTTTAAAATTTTGAAATTTTGGATGTTGTTTTAAATTGTTTAAATATGTGTTTTAATTGTAGATGGAAGTTTTAGTTTGTGCACCGCCCAGAGAGCTTCGGCTATGGGGCGGTATAGAAATTTAATAAAATAAATAAATACATAGTCACATATCAGTTCACATGGAACCAGTTCACATAATCAATGCCCATAATTTTCATTGGCAGGACTGGCATGTGACCCCTCATGTTTAGCTTTGTCAACATTTATAATGGTGGCAGGAAAGCAACAAGATGCAGAGAATTGAAGTACCACAGAAAACAGAAAGCATAGCAAGATACTAAGATCAAGACCCAGGAGAGCAGAAGCAGGCATGAAATCGCAAAGAAGAAAAGCAAAAAAGGTTCCTACTTTTTCACTAAGAAATGGTTTCTGGCACTCAGGCAAGTTTAGTGCTCAGTTTACAAAGAAACCAGAGAGGGTCAGCCCCATTACCCTCTGTGATGAGTCCATTTAATGACGGTTTTAAAACAATATGGGATGTTATTTGAGCATTTCTAAAACTGGGAGAGTCAAAGAGGAAGGGCTTGTAAATTTTATTAAGGTTCTTCCCCATCTTACCCCTCACAACTCAAGCACTGGGCCAGATCGAAAATTAATATTGTATGGCCATGATTGGCAGCTAGCTTTACCTGAGGGCCATTTTTAGTGAAAGGATATGGTGCAGGCCAGGGATGGGGAACCTGTGAACCTTCTGATGTCAGGTGAAGCTCATCTGGTGGAGCAGAGCCACAGCAACAGCCTTGCTACCATTCACCGTGAGGGAGAGGCAGTGGTGAGGTTGGGTTTCTGTGGTGCACTGGTGCAGCCAATACAGTGTTTTGTACTGGTGCACCACTCAGCCCTGACCTCGCTCCTGTCTCACCCTTCCCCCTCACCATCCCGGTAAGCGGCAGCAATGCTGCTGTTGGAGATTATTGCTGTGGCTGCACCCCACTAGGCAAGCTGCTCCTACTAGACTACCCCTACTGAACTCCAGCTTTCATCAGTCCCAGCCTGCATGGCCAATGATCAGGGATGATGGAAATGGTAATCCAACAACATCAGGACAGCTACAAATCCCCGACCCCTGTCCTAGAGCCTGTTATATTTCCTCACATTGGGGAATTCCCTTTTTTTACCCTATCTATTGCTCTTTTGAAGGAATAAAGAAAGGAACCAATCACTGGCAATACATACACTATCTGATATGGGCAGTATCCTCCTCAAAAATCCAGCATTTGATAAATGAAGACAGAAAGCTAAAATATGGTTTCAAGTTTGAAGACACATTCATGGCATTCCAAAGCTTTTGTTTTCGTGGCAGTGAGTATGTGTTCAAACCATTTCCATCCCACACAGGATGTTTGCCTGTCTTCATCCTTGGACAATTTCACATGGAGATAATTAAGACCACTTACCTTAATCAGGTATGAGCTTGAATCTACATGTATTTTCTGCTTTGTATGTAATATAAAGATGATTTCAAAGATAACAATAACAGTCCTGTTCTATGCTCTACCTAGTACTTCATGCATATGTTTCCAAAGAATGTCTTGTATTTTTTAATACTAGAAATCAATTCCCCCAAACACTGTGTACACACTCTACATAATAAATCTATCATGGTTATCTATAAATCCCTAGAAAGTCTGTTGCTCTTGAGAGGCTTCTTTTGAAACTGGTAGTATTTCATCTATTCAAAGGATCGTGTTTGAGTGTACAAGTTCCCATGGCAGAGCTAAGCTTAACTCACACAAAGGAAAATCACTATATCAACCTCAAGGAAATGACATTCCTCAAATCTGGTGAAATTATTCTGTTTTGGGAATATACTTGGAGTAAACCAATATTTATACATGCACATGGCAGAAGCCTACCAATTTGTTCTGCAGGGAGAGCAGGAAGATTTATTTTATCCATGTTGTACAATCAGGAGGATTTTTTAAAAAAACAACAACTATTTTTATAAAATACAATACTGCTCCTTGTTCCAAAGCTATGTAGAAAGAGGGGAACACTTTAAAAAGCTAAAAAAAAAAATAAGGAGAAAGCCATCAGGAAGGAATGATGGGGTGGAAGAATGGGGCAGCATTAGGAGGCGCTGGGAGGCTGCATAAAATGAGGTTGGGGGCTCAAACAGCCTTTGAGCCATAAGTTCTCTCTCTCTGTTGTATGTAAACCCCTAGAGAGAAAAAAGGTGGGATTGATGCTGAGTTCAATGTTTATCAGTCTCCAGTCCTGAGGGCCTCTGACGTGTAAGCCACAAGCATGTAACATGAGTACACTTTCAGTGAGGCCTAACTTAGCATATAATTATTATTATTCAAATCATAAGTTTTCTTCTTCAGTACAATTGAAGTCTAACATGAACTTGTGTCAATCTAGAACAAATCAGAGTTGCCAATAAGAATAATAAGGGGATAAAATAACTCAGAGTACAAATACCTTCTGGATTTTATAAACGACGTGGAATTTACAAAATGAAGTGTCACTGGAAATTATGGGATTTCTCAACTTTAGATATGTGAACCAGAGTTCAATGAGTCACATTTGTCAAAGTGGCCAAGAGAAGAATGTGGGTGTTGAGAATGTTGAACTCCAATCAGTGAAGCAGATGCTAATCCTAGTCTTGTTTATATTTTACAGGATTATGTACTCTGTGGACAGGAAACCAGTTAATACTTTATGGTTTGGTTTTTGCTCAAGTAAAAGACATTATTATTATTATTATTATTATTATTATTATTATTATTATTACATAGCAACCTTCTACCAAGAAACATAAGCAAAAAAGACAGATCACTGCCCTGAGTAGAACAACTGCTATAAAGTAACTGTGGACAAAAAATCATTTCCTTTGAGCTATAGGACAGCTAGAGTTCAGCCACACTTGCACTGCCTCATGAAACACAATAGAAATTGAAATTATGTTTCCTGATCTTGTGATATATTAAAAAAAGATGTGACTGTAAACCAGTATCCGTATGAAGGCACAATCATTGCTGTGATATGAATTATGAATTATATCTTTTGTGTTCATATGACCAGGGATGTGTGGCAAAGGTTTCACTACATTAAAGAGCAGAAGAGCATTTTACATACACAAATACAACCAGATGGTGGAAATGGATATTCTGCACCTGCTCAGAGCACAGAAGGGAGAAGAAAGCTTAAAGATTGCAATGCGAAAAGTAAATCATAACTAAGTCCAGTTGAACTCAATGGAATGAAACTTAGCAATGACTAATAACAGACATGGTCATCAATTGTCCCCAGCACCAGGAGGAGGAGGAGGAGTGGAAAGATGGAGTTGCCTGACACAGCAAAGAGTATTCTTGCCAACTTGGCCATAATGCAGTTGCCTAAGCTCTACCCCCAACCAATCAGCACTGCCAGCAGGTTTTTGGGATGGACAGGACACAGGGCAGACCAGAAGGAGATCTTCTCCATCCCTCTGATCTGGTCCATGGCCATATGTTTGGGCTCCAACCAGACTCAATCTAGTGTTTCCCCCCACATAACCATTGTTGGCGTGGCTCTTTTATGGTGTCTTGGGGGCAATGGGTCACTGCCATCCTAGGTACCTGCCATCCTTGCTGTAATCCCAGCTGCAGGCACAACCACTTTGGCACCTCCATATCATATAAGATGTCTTGCTTTTTCAAGCAATCTATCCTTATAAAACCTGGACTTTCTATGGGTTGTATTTAGTGTAGTGTAATGGAATGATCTTTCCCTCTCCTCCCCCCCATGTGCCCCAAAAAGCTGTTCTGGGGGTTCTTCCAACCCTTCAAAGCAGATTTTGGGATGGCACGTAGCATGCGTGAGGGGAGGAGGGGGGGAGTCCCATTGCACTAATGCTACCTCTAGCACTAATGAAAAAAGTTAGTTGGAGGGCACCCAAGTAAAAATGACCTTCACCCTGTTCTTCCACCTCTCTTCTTTCCTAATTGTTAAGACTGTAAGACTGCAGGCACTGCAATATTTTATTGAGATCAATACCGTATCTTTTAACAAAATCTGGGCCATTTATTTATTTATATATCATGTTTGTATTTTGTTGGTTTTGTCTTGTTGGTGCCTCTAAGAAAGAGCTAACTGCCTGAAGTGCATTTGATGCAATAATGAGATATGGACTTTTAATAAAACAAATGTCAGCATGTTTGGGCTTTGCCTTCTGTTTTCCTGGTCTAATTTTAACACCCAAAAATGCACACAGCTGAGAGATGCTGAACACTCCCCATCTTATCACTCTCTTTTATTTGAGGAAAAAGTGTCATGTTTGTCATTTTTTCAACAGAAGAACTCTGAAATAAAGCTCAGAACTATCCTCTTCATCTCACACATTATTCACGAACAGGGCACACACATGACTACACAAACAAGGCTACCCCAGTTTGGCCTTAGACGAACATTTCATGTTAATTAAGACCACCTACCTTAATCAGGTATGAGCTTGAATCTACATGTATTTTCTGCTTTGTATGTAATATAAAGATGATTTCAAAGACAACAACTTGTTCACTGTTCCATGTTCCCCTTGTAAATATAATATTACAATAAACCCCGACTTCTCTGTTTAAATCAAATATTTATGTTGCATAGTTATCATATATTGGCTAATTAAATAATTTGCTTTGACAGATGGTGAGATGCATTTGGCAATTCTCCATGGATACCTCACAGGCCAAACAGTTCTGCAGCTTTGTGGTGAAGGCAATAAGTAACAATGGATGAAGCCAAGCATCAAGTTTCAAAGTATGAGAGCAATCAGGTGAGATGTTAATATGCTGCTTTTAAATCTCAGGAGGGTTGTAAAAATTATCTCTTTTTTTTTTACTGCACATTGCATATAGCGTACATTGCAGCACATGTGTTCATAGATTCTTCATAGGGCAGTGTTTGTAGCCTGGTTTGCAGATAGGGATGTAAGAAGGCATCAATTTCTGTTCCAACTTGTATTCATTGCATACAGCACTGTTTCTGTTCTACTGCAGCTTGGCTTTCAACAAAAATTCAGTTACTGGCTGCTATGGTGAAATTTTATGAACTAATTACTTAATCATTACATTATTTCACACCATTCATTTCAATGCAAAGGAAACATAATGCAAATTGGGGGGAAAGTAATCAATTATGTATTGTTGCATATTCATTTCTGGGCTGAAATCAAGAACAGTGAATGCCAGTCATATTTGCTTGATTGATTTCCCTTCCAGGTATGGGACAAATATGCACTACTGATTAGCAGTGGCAAATTCAGAAGTGCAAGGTCCCTTCATGATAGTCACACCATACCCCATCACAGCCATGCTCCCTTTTCTAATTTCCCTCCTGTCCCTTGCTCTCCCTGTTGTCTCCGAGTTCACACTCCACTACAACAGATGTCCCTAGGAGCCAATCACCATTAAATGGGAGGCTGTGTATTAGCTACTGAAAAGAGTCTTCTCAGTTGCTGATTCACCTCCTCTGATTGGTTCCAATCACCATGAAAGGACAAGGACTCTTCTCAGTGGCTAACATACTTTCATGATGATTGGCTCACTCATAGGGATCTGGCTGGGACCCTGCTCCTCAAAAGGTAAGGGGTCTACAACTCCCTGCGACCCCAGATGACTACACCCCTGGGTCTAATAGGTCTGCCAGACCTCCCCATTTGGCCCACCAGGCAATACTGGTCAGGCCACACCCATCTGCCCTATACCTGGCAGTGTATATGATGTCAGGTGTGGGACAAGTAAAGACCTGGCTCAACCAAAAGACTGTTTGGAGGTACATGCAAAGCCCTGTGCAAAGTGTTGTGCACAGAGCTTCATGAGACCCAATAATCACCTGATTGTCCGGTCTTAAGAATTCACTTGCAAAGTGCTCTACAAGACCCAATTATAGTGATAAAAAAGTTAACATAGCAACATATTTTTAAATGTTGCACTTTTTAAAAACCAAATCATTTTTCTTCTGAACAGATATTAACTAGATAAATCAGAATTTCCCTTCAAGATTGTTTCTCTCTTTTTTCTTCTTACACAACATGTGGTCATTGAATGATCTGCCCACCGGGCATTTTCATCTATCAAAAAGTTATGTTCGGGTCCTCTGGTAGAAACTAACTTTGTAAGGTTGATTCGAACAAGAAACATATTACTGTAGATATATGTTTCAGTAGAAACAGACAGGTGCATCTGCAGCAAGCACAATTTGTGTTCTACAGATTTTATCTGACCCCAGCTAGCAATTTCTGATTAAACTTTTGATACGTGTCGCATTTGTAGCACTAGGTAGTAAATTTTCAAAATAGTTTCATCCTGTCTAGTCAAGTGTAAAACGTAAGAGGAAGGAATTCTGTCATCCATTCTATTTTCAATTTCTGTGAACCAATTTCCGCAGAAATTCTGTCATCTGAAACAAAATGTAGGCAGTTCCACATAGGGTGTTGCAAGGTCCCTAATAAAAACTGGGGGCCCAGCTCCTTGAAACAAATTTTCTTAAACTTTAGGATATCCTAATTGGAATGTACAGATGCAAAATTAGTCTGCTTTCAGAGGGTAAGCTATCCTGTAAGGAAATTATTTAAAAAATAAATTAAGGTTTGTAAAAATACATAAGGGGAAGAGGTCTGGAGTCCATTGCAAAATACCCAAGCCTTGGGCCCCCAGGGCCACCCCCTAACAATGTCCCTGGTTCCACGTCTGCTTTCTTGGTTCCTGTAGTTCCATGATCCAATGATTTCTTGATTTCTGAAGTCATTGAATATGTGCTTGCAGTCTCATGGCATCAGGGATTGTGTAGGCTTAAAGATATAGGAAAGTATTCAACTCACCTCTTGCACTAACAGCATGACTTCAACTATGCAAGGGGATATTTCCTCCTCTCCTTCTTCCATGCATCCCCTGCGCTGTCCCCAGATCCGCTCCAGAACCCCCAGAACAGATTTAGGAGGAAGGAGAGGGTGGGAAATTTCCTTGCACTAGCTGAAATCATTGCACTAGCACAAGAGGTTAGTTGAATACTGCCCATATATACATAGTAGTTCTTATACATTCATATATCATCCCGTCTCTCAAGAACTCAATGGTGAAGGACAACTGAGACATCTTAAGATTCAAAGTTGGTGCTGAAATCTATTTGTGTAATCCTGTATATGTGTGTGTGTGTTTGTGGGGGGGACATTTAGGACAAAACACTTCAACCAGACAGCCAGACCATCCATCTATACTTGTCAGATGCAGTGTGATTAGGGATGAGGGAGAATTTCAATTCAGTTCACATTTCAAGCAGAATATATCAAATTTGCACTTTCCGAAACAATATGAGAACTGAAACACAGCCATCCTTCAGAATTCACATTTATTAGAATTTTGGGATGCCGTTTGCCAGCTAAACAACGTTTACAAAAATGCATATATTAGGGGAAAGTGTGCATAAAAATGAATACATGAGTGAAAATAACATGCAAAAAGTCATGATGAGAAATGGCTTGCAAAAATGTGTACCTTTGCCAAAACAGCCTACAAAAATGTGTTTATTTGGAGAAATTCGCACTAAAATGGTGGAGAATTTTCATGAGGATTTAAAAATCAATAAATCCACAGATTGCTGTAGAAATGTAGAGAACCGAATTTAACACTGGAAAAAAGAGAAACTGAGAGAACTGAAATTGACAGAACTTTCCATTCCTAAGTGTCATCAGGCTGAAATACTTCTGTGAATGTTGATGAAGATATGAATGAATGCATAAGAAATGCCCACTCCCAAGTCTGATTGATATCTGTTCTTCATAGCTCTTCTGTATCTACTGCACCATACTTTTGCCAGGCCAATTGCACAGGGAATGTCTCTTCATGGGAACTAATTGTAATGGAAATTACTGGACAGTTGCTTGGGATGAATGATTGAGCGGCAGCGTGAGAGGTAAATGTGGTGGGTGGGCCTATTTAAGCCCATGCCACCTGCATCAGGAGGGGGTGTTGGGGAGTATGATGATGTTGGCCCAGGGAAGTCTGGTCTCCAAGGGCCCAGTTGTGCCTGGTGCCAGTCCTGGACACAGTGAGAGAGGACTGACAGTAGTTCCCCCATAATTCACTGTGTCACTGTATCTTGTCACATCTCCATACATCACCGCTATATTATGTTAGGTTTCCAGAACAGGTTTCTACGCTGTTCCCATCAGGGAAATGAATTAAACTGCTGTCTGAAAGCACCCTTGGAGAAATGTGCATTAAAACGCTGATGAATTTTCCTGAGGACTTTTTTAAAAAATTGCAGACGGATGTTGAAATGTGGAGAATTGAACTTAAGATTGGAAAATGAGAAATGGAGAGAACCCACAACCAACAGATTTCCCCCATTCCTTCCTGAGAGCTAGCTGTGAGCCCTAGAATCAGCCTGAGGACACAGGTATCTTTGGTTCTCTGGGTATCTGATGTGAGCTGATCTTTCATCCAAAAAGGAAGCCAATGGGGAAGGACCATCACTCAGTGGTACAGCATCTGCCTTGCATGCAGAAGGCCCCAGGCTCAATCCCCAGCATCTCCAGAGAGGGCTGGGAGAGACTCCTGCCTGAAACCCTGAAGAGCTGCTGCCAGTCAGCGTAGACAATACTGAGCTAGATGGACCAATGCCCTGAACTCAGTGTGAGCCAGATTCCTACGTTTCTTCTCAATCAAGAACACAGGGAGCATGTAGCAATATTGTGCTTTTAAAGATTTTCCTCATCTTAAATACCATTCCTCATATGAAAGTCTTGTTGCAGATGGTTACAGTGCCGGAGACATATATGCACCTTTTGATGCAGAACACTAGAGCTTCACAGGTCCATACTGTCCTTCAGTTCTAAATTTCAGTGTAGATAATATTATTGTTGTGTTTGATGCCAATTATGTGCACTTTTCATGTTCTCTATGCTATATATTATACTTTGTGCTTGTTTGTAACCTCTCTGAAAAATAAAAAACAATCTGGCATACTTGTTTACAGTATGCATTTTACTAGCGCTGGCCCCATGACCTGAGACCTCTATCTTTGTCAATCTAAACCATACCACTGACCTCTAATGCTTATGGGAGATGAAGAAGGAAGTTGTCCATCAGATGTCTGTAGTCTAGAGGCTCTGTTAATGATGAAGAAAGAAAATGGACTTTTTTCATAAATAAAAATAGCATCCGACAGTAAGAACATATTTCCTGTTCACTGTGGGAAATGTAATTATAGGTGATGCATTACCCTTGGTTTATTTCCATTTACTTTTTTATCATTAAATACAGTTGGGCACTTTTATAGTTTTGTACTTGCCAATTTAAAGTTTCGAGCAAAACATCCCCTCTTGAAAAGAAGTTAACTTGCTATGGGATTTTAGCATCCCTGTGTCTGGACGAGTTTACATTCTCCTTCCTTTTAAAGAAAACCAGCAGAACACAATATACTTGGTTCTTGTATATCCCCCTATATATTTCATTTGCCAGATCGCTTGCAATCACCTGTCTTCAAGAAAATTGTAATCCTGGTGTCAGAGATAACCCACAAGTTTGAAGAAAAGGAGAAACAGAAAGGTGAGAAGAGAGCGAATTATTTCGTTATATATCACTGCATAAATATCCCACCTTTCCACCAATGAGCTCAATATGTTTTTATTATTATTATTATTATTATTATTATTATTATTATTATTATTATTATTATTATTATTATTATATCCCGAGTGTCCTCCTAGTAGGAGCCCAGGGTGGCGCACATGGTTCTATCCTCCCCAGTGAACTTTATGGCCAGGTGGGGATTTGAACCGAGGTCTCCCAGGTTCTAGTCCAACATGCTAACCACTATGGGTTATTTTGCAAGCTCTGAGCCAGGGACAACAATGGACTTCAGCTCACTTCCAGGTGGCCTCAGCACCACTGTCTGCTCTCTAGTTGCGCAGATGCCCTTTGATTGGATGGATCCTGGTTGCAGAAGCTTCCTGCATGCATAGGCACATGTAGGAACAGTAGAGCAAGACTCTCTGTTCACCTATTCTTCTCACAAAGCTACAGTTGTCTGAGTGGTTTAACAACCACTCCCTCTCCCCAGGGAACTCTGGGAATTGTAGCTCTGTGAGGGGAATAGGGACCCCCTAACAACTCTCATCAGCCTTCACAAACTATAATTCCCAGGATTCTTTAGGGGAAGCCATAACTATTTCAAGTGGAATAACAGAGGAATAAATGTATGGTGTGAATGTGGTCTATGGGTCACTGTGACTGCTGAAATCTGCCAGGTCTATATAGAGGCCCGGCTTCCCCTGGTTCAAACCCACTGGTGCCTTTCGATGTCTTCTCTCCCCAGCACAATCCAGCCTCCACAACGTGAGTCAAATCTTGCCCTCTGGCCATTAAAAAAAAGCTAGGAAAGAAGATGAGTGTGTGGCCGAAAATGAAAGCATTGTCTGTCAAACAGGAAGCCTCATTTCTACTTAGTATCAAAAGGAACGTAATCCCATCAGGGCTGTTTCTCCCTGTTGGTATTTTTGCTTGAAATGCATGGTGGGGGAGGCTTTTACGTGAATCCAGCAACAAAAAGGTGGGAGCAGTAAAAGGGGATTTGTGTCATTTTGGGGAGGAGGGGGTTTACAATGATAGTTTGGGAGAATTTCGTTTTTCCTTAATTTTTGAAAGAAAAAAAAAAAGCTAGCTCTGTCAGCGGTTTGAGCAGCAAGGTGGCAAGATTGAAGCTGTGAAGAATGGCAACAGCCAGAGATCCACTGCTGCTTCTGCTGCAGTTGTTGTCCAAGCAATTGGCAGAGTCAGTGTCTTTCAAGAGTTTCAAGAAGGAAGGAAGGAAGGAAGGAAGGAAGGAAGGAAGGAAGGAAGGAAGGAAGGAAGGAAGGAAGGAAGGAAGGAAGGAAGGAAGGAAGGAATATAAGAAGTCCCCATGTAAGCCTCTTCCCCTGAAACTACCTGGGGCAGGGGATCAAATCATGAATCCTGAAGCAGCACCAAACAGCCACCTCAGTTCACCATCTGTGAATGCAATGAGGACTATTGTTAAGATTGCAGTACTAGGCTAAGACCTGGAAGAGTCAAAATCTTACCACTTCAGCCATCGATTTCTTGTAAAGTCATAAGCAAGACACACAGCTCCAGTGTACCATCTGTGCAAGACAATTAGCAATCACCTTCATCATAGGTGTCCTGGCCAACCCCGTTGGATTCAGAAACAGACTCACTAAGTGTGTTTTCTCCATTATGTTTAATGTGGAATCTCAGCTTAGAGCATTTCATAGATCAATTTACATCATACAGAACTCTGCGTAGCTTTGTTGTTGTTATATGCCTTCAAGTCGATTACAACTAAGGAGACCCTATGAATTGGTGACCTCCAAGAGCATTTGTCGTAAACCACCCTGTTCAGATCTTGTAAGTTCAGGTCTGTGGCTTCCGTTATGGAATCAATCCATCCCTTGTTTGGCCTTCCTCTTTTTCTACTCCCTTCTGTTTTTCCCAGCATTACTGTCTTTTCTAGTGAATCATATCTTCTCATGATGTGTCCAAAGTATGATAACCTCAGTTTCATCATTTTAGCTTCTAATGAAGGAGCAGGATCGTAGCTTGGGGTTCTCCTAGAACCATCTCTGTCACTTGAGGCTCAGGCAGCCTTGGTGGGACTGAGTGCCTTCTACCAACTTCGGTTGGTGGCCCAGCTATGCCCCTATCTGGACAAGGATAACCTGACTTCAGTTGTCCATGCTCTGGTAACCTCCAAGCTAGATTACTGCAATGCGCTCTACGTGGGGCTGCCTTTGAAGACGGTTCGGAAGCTGCAGCTTGTGCAAAATGCAGCGGCCAGATTGGTAACAGGGACCAGGCAGTTTGAACACATAAAACTGATTTTGGCCCACTTGTATTGGCTGCCTGTATGTTTCTGAGCTCAATTCAAGGTGCTGGTTTTAACCTATAAAACCTTACACGGCTTAGGACCACAGTATCTGATGGACCGCCTCTCCCGACATCAACCCACCTCTACACTATGCTCAATATCTAAGATCCTCCTCCATGTGCCTACTCGGAGGGAAGCTGGGAGTCTGGCAACAAGGGAGAGGACCTTCTCAGTGGTGGCCCCCAAATTATGGAATGAACTTTTTGACAAGGTGCACCTGGCGCCAACACTGTTATCTTTTCGGGGGCAGGTCAAGACTTTCCTCTTCTCCCAGGCATTTTAGCATGTGTTTTAAAATTGTTTTTAATTTTTTTAAAATTGTGTTTTTAAATTGTTTTTTGTGTTTTAAAATTTGTATATTTGTTTTTATTGTTTTTAATTGCTGTAAACCGCCCAGAGAGCTTCGGCTATGGGGCAGTATATAAATGTAATCAATCAATCAATAATGATAGTTCTGGTTTAATTTGTTCTATGATCCAATTATTTGTCTTTTTTGCAGTCCATGGTGTGCACAAAGCTCTCCTCCAACACCACATTTCAAATGAGTTTATTTTTCTCTTATCCTCTTTTTTCACTGTCCAACTTTCACATCCATACATAAAGATCTGGAATACCATAGTCTGAATGATCCTGACTTTAGTGATACATCTTTGCATTTGTGGACCTTTTCTAGTTCTCTCATAGCTGCCCTCCCTAGTCCTAGCCTTCTGATTTCTTGACTATTACCTCCACTTTGGTTAAGGACTGTGCCAAGGTATTGATAATCCTTGACAAATTCAAAGTCCTCATTGTCTACTTTAAAGTTACATAAATCTTCTGTTGTCATTACTTCAGTCTTCTTGACGTTCAGCTTGACGTTCACTCCTGGTTTTGCGCTTTCGTCTTTAACTTTCATCAGCATTCGTTTCAAATCATTACTGGTTTCTGCTAGTAGTATGGTATCATCTGCATATCTTAAATTATTGATAATTCTCCCTCCAATTTTCACACCTCCTTCATCTTAGTCCAATCCCACTTTCCATATGATATGTTATGCATATAGATTAAACAGATAGGGTGATAAAATGCATCCCTGTCTCATACCCTTTCTGACTGGGAAGCAATCAGTTTCTCCATATTCTGTCCTTACAGTAGCCTCTTGTCCAGGTTGCATATGAGGACAATCAGATGCGGTGGCACCCACATTTCTTTTAATGCATTTTCATGATCTACACAATCAAAGGCTTTGCTGTAATCTGTAAAGCACAGGGTGATTTTCTTCTGAAATTCCTTGGTCCATTCCATTATCCAACATATGTTTGCAATATGATCTCTGGTGCCTCTTCCCTTTCTAAATTCAGCTTGGACATCTGGCATTTCTTGCTCCATATATGGTAAGAGCCTTTGTTATAGAATCTTGAGCATTACTTTACTTGCATGGGATATTAAGGCAATAGTTCAATAATTACTGCATTCCCTGGGATCCCCTTTCTTTGGAATTGGGATGTATATTGAACACTTCCAGTCTGTGGGCCATTTTTTTCTTTTCCATATGTTGACAAATTTTTGTCAAAATTTGGACAGATTCACTCTCAGTAGCTTTTAGCTACTCTGTTGGTATGCCATCTATTTCTGGTGATTTGTTTCTTCCAAGTTTTTTAAGAGCAGCTTTCACCTCACATTCTAAAATTTCTGGTTCTTCATTGTACAGTTCCTCCATGAATGAATCTATCTTCCTTGCAGCTCTTTTATAGAGTTCTTCAGTGTATTGCTTCCATCTTGCTTTTATTTTATTTCGGTCAGTCAGTGTGTTCGCCTGTTGATTATTCAACATCCCTACTTGTGGTTTAAATCTCCCCCTTAATTTCTCTAATCTTTTGGAACAGGTCTCTTGTTCTACCCTTTTTGTTGTCCTCTTCTATTTCTATACAACAACTATTGTAATAGTTTTCTTTGTTCCTACGTACTAGTCGATGTATTAATGCATTTAGGGTCTAACCATGTTTCTATCTCCTTTTGGTTTTGCGTTCCTTCCCTCTTTAACCATTTTAAGAGTTTCTTCAGACATCTATTGAGGTCTCTCTCTGTTTTAACTAGAGGTATTGTGTTTTTGCATTCTTCCCTGATAATGTCTCTGACTTCACTCCATAGTTCTTCTGGTTCTCTGTCAACTAAGTTTAAAGACTCAGATCTGTTCCTTATTTGATCTTTATATTCTTCTGGGATGTTATTTAAATTGTATTTGGCATTATGATTGTTTTGTTCTTCTTCTTTAGCTTTACTCTGATTTTCAATACGACCAGTTCATGATCTGTACTGCAGTGTGCTCCTGGTCTTGTTTTCGCAGAAAGTATGGAACTTCTGCATCTTCTGCTACCAATTATATAATCAATTCGATTCCTGTATTGACCATTTGGTGATGTCCATGTGTACAGTTGTCTTTTTGGTTGTTCAAAAACTGTGTTGCAAGAAACAAATTATTGGCTTCAAAGAGTTCAATAAATCTTTCACCTGCTTCATTTCTATCTCCTAAGCCTGATTTCCCCACAATTCCTAGTTCTTATCTGTTCCCTACTTTTGCATTCCAGTCCCCATGATTATTAGCACATCTTGTCTTGGTGTGTGATCAATTTCTTCCTTTACTTCTGCATAAAATCTCTCCAATTCCTTTTCTTCTGCATTTGCCATTGGCTTGTAGACTCGGATGATGGTTATGTTAATAGGTTTTCCGTTTAATCTCATTGATATCACTCACTCAGATCTTACGTTATAGCTCCTAATTGCTTTTGCTACATCACTTCTCACTATTGAAGCAACCCCATTTCTTCTTGATTTCTCATTTTCTGCATAAAATATTTTGTAGTTGCCTGATTGAAAATGTCTCATTCCCATCCATTTTAATTAGCCAAATATTGTAATGTTGATGTGTTCCATTTCTTGCTTGACAATTTCTAACTTTCCCTGGTTCATGCTTCTCACATCCCATGTTTCTGTTGTGTATGTCGTACAAACTGCTCCTCTACACAAGCATAATTAAGCATAACTACTCAAGCTAAGATATTGATGCAGCAATTAGACACTCCCTGAGACCCTTTAAGTAGGCTCAGGTGGACTTTCTGTTTGCGTGGGGAAGGTTTCTCTGAACGGGACTGTGAGAGCAAAGGGGCACTCCCAAGAACAGGTTGAAAAGCTGGTACTGTCTGTGAGGAGCTGTGCTTCTGTCAGTGTATCCTTGGTAATGGTGGTTGCAATGGCACTTCATCTAGATCCTCTTCTGGCACCGCCTCAGGTTGAGCCTCTGATTCCTCCTCCTCAGGAGCAGGCACAATTGGTGGCTTAGGTGACAATGCAGGATTGAGAGGAGGGATAAGGGCTGGCTCAATGTCAAGCAGTGCTTCTGCCACTGTAACAGGAACTAAGGTGGGGGGTGCTGTTACTGTCTAAACTGCTGAAGCCTTCTTCTGTTTCAGCCCCCTCCCTCTGCAGTCCACTGGATCCCTTCCCAAGATCCCATTTTTATTCTTCTTCCTGCTCCTCCTCTTCCTCCTTATCACTCTGCCAGGAATTCTCCATGGGGCCCATGACAATAGGATCATTCCAAAGACAATGAAATAGTACCATCAGTCAAACTGCAATCTGAAAGGTAAATGACAATCAGTGGTCATGAATGAGAGAGGGTAAGGGTGGAAGGGCAAAGCAATTTGGGATCTGTTTTGGAGGAAACAGGTTCAAGTCCAATTTCCAAATAGCCCTCATCCTTACCCCAAAGTGATGTGCACAACGCCACTTAATGCAATAAACATGCAGATAACGGGATGGGCAAAACTGGAGATGATATGCTCAGAAACTGTAAAATACAAAGCACATCTATACTCTTGAGAAGCAAAACAAAACAAAAACAAAAAAACCCGCCACTCCCCAACAAACCCAAACATTTCAAAAGGCAGGCAATTATCAAAACTGAAGGGCATTGCCAGCTGAGGTTCAAAGGGCGGATGGCACTCATCATCATTACTTGTCTGCAGTATCAGATTGGTAAACTACCAATTGAAACAGAAAAGTGTTTCCACAGAGACAGAATCTGCTCTCACGTTTTCTGAAGTAATTGTCTAGGACATGCATTTGAAGAATTACATTAAAGACTTGTTGTGTCTGGAAGGGCTGACATCTAGGAATTAAGCTATTAGTTACTTCCTTTTCTTTTTACCCAAGAAGCGCAATAATGCCAAAGTGTCAGGAACCGTTTACTAATGTTACCCTCAAGAGGGTACACTTAAAAAAAAAATAACCCCCCAGCTGTTATATATTCAATGTTTTAATATGATTAATGTTATAAAAAATTCTAATTCCCTTTTCCAATTTTAATGAACCCCTGTTTGGCAGTAACAGCTTGCAGCAGTTTCACAGCTGTTTACATGCTCATTACCCTGAGGTAGCTGTAGATATCAGAAATTAAGCTTCCTTTCACCTTCACTTATGATTTTGTAATCCCCATAATGTCATTAGAAGGCTTGCATTGCCCACACAGCTGTAACTGGGAATTGGAGGATACCCCCCCATTTAGTTTCTTCTGCAAAACTGCCCCTACTGAGTAATGTATCAACTTAGTGTTGTCTTTCATTTTTTCTAAGTTGTTTGTAGCCTGCCTCCATCCCAAAAATATATATATATGGTCCAGACCATAAAGATGTCATCAGTGTATCGCCACCATATAAGTGGTTTGTTGATGGCCTTTTTGAGGATCTCCTGTTCCAGTACCCTTAAAGAGATTTGATTATGATGGAGCCATGTGAGTTCCCATAGCTGTGCCTTGTAGTTGCAGGTAGTGTTCTCCATTGAATGTAAAGTTGTTGCAAGTTAGGACTAGCATAGCTAAAGTTGTGATAACCTCTGTTGGAGGATTGTTTGTATTCCTGGTGTTAAGGAACTCATTTAAAGCCTGAATTCCATCATTATGTGGTATATTGGTGTAAAGAGATGTGACATCTAAAGTAGCTAGTATAGTATTGTTGTTGTGGAATTGATACTGCTTGTTTAACACTCAATTTTAAGCAAGAAGTCCTTGGTGTCTTTGATATATGATGGGAGGTTTTGCACCATGTTTTGTAAATTTAAGTCAATGTTCAGATAAATCCTTTCAGTAGCTGGGTTGTTACCTGAGACAATTGGGTGACCAGGATTGTTGGCTTTGTGGATTTTAGGCAGCATGTACAACCTTCCAGGGGTGGGATTTGGATAACAAGGAGGCCAGCAGTCTGCTCTTCAAGAAGTTTCCTACTTGTAAGGTTTTGTATAGATGTAATGATATGAGTATTGAGATCTGTGGTGATGTCTTTGTCAAGAAGTCTATGTGTTGTTTCATCCTTTAGTTGTCTTTGACCTTCTGCTATATAGTCTGTAGTGTTAAGTACCACAACAGAACCACCCTTATCCGCAGGCTTGATGACAACATCCCTTCTCCTCTGAAGGTTCCTTAGGGCCATTCTTTCTCCTTTTGAAAGGTTGTCATGAGTAGGAGTTGGTGTGTGGTTGTTAATGACTCTGTTTAAGAGAAAGGTTTCTAGGACTGGATTCCTGTTCATGTTTGGTGTCCAAGTTTTAGGTGGCAGAAACTGTAGCAGAGGATCTCTATTGTAGGGGTCTATGTTGTTCTTAGAGTCATCATAAAAAAATTCAGCCAACCTGCATCTCCTTTCTTTTTTTTTCAATAATTTTTATTCAGATTTTCATAAAACATACAAGACAAAATCATAAAACATTCAAAGACAAAAAACAAAATCAAAAATAGTTAAACAAAAAGAAAAAAATAAAAAAAATAAATAAAAAATAAAGAGTAAAATATTGACTTCCCATTTGTCAAAGATCAAATCAGTTATAAGTCTATAATATATAACAATCCTGTCTCTTAAGTCATATTATAAAATCACTTTCCTCCAGTAGTTATCTTACTTAATCATCAAATCTCATAAACATTACTTTATTCTTTCCACAAAAAGTCAAAGAGAGGTTTCAATTCTTTAAGAAATATATCTATCAATTTTTTTTTCCAGATAAGCATATCGATTAATCCATCTCATTACTAATTATGATAATCTTATTGTCATAACCATAGTCAAAATAAACATTTCAATTAATCCATCACATCAGAATCTGTTAGGTTCAATAATTTCAGTAGCCATTGTTCTATTATCTCTATTAGTTCCATTTTCCATCTTCCATCTTCAGTAGTCTTGTTAAGTCCAGTAATTTCAATATCCAATCTTCCATTATCAGTATTCCATAATAATCTTGCTGTCAAAGCCATAGTCATATAGTAAGAGTCTGATGGGGATTACCTCTATCCCAAATATTTTCTTGCCATCCATTCTGAATAGGTTGCTGAAATACTGCTGTAAAATCATATCTCTGTTCTTTTTTTCAAAATACACTGGGTCATCTCTTAAAAGTTTTTCCATTGTCACATGGCTGCAGTTAATTCCATAGATTTTCTCTATATTGGGCTCCATCACATCATTCCAGTCCAGAAGATTATCCATGCCATTGATAACTTTATCTCTAGAATCTTCATTCATTTCTTCAGAGATAACATTGAGTTCCAAACAATAGATTTTATTTCTAAAGTCCATAGACTCCAAATCTTGTTCCTGTTCCACGTTGGTTCCAATCTCCGGGATCTCCTCTCTCACAGGGACCCCTATTCCAGTCTCCAGGGTCACCTCTCTCACAGGGACCCCTGTTCCAATCTCCGGGGTCTCCTCTCTCACAGGGACCCCTTCCAGGGTCACCTCTCTCACAGGGACCCTTATATCTTTAATCTCCTGCTTCATTTTACTCAATTCAATTTTCATTATCTCAATCTCATCCATTATTTTCTGAAACATAGTTATTTCCAGATTTTCAGCCACTTTCTTAATTGCCATTTTAAAAGAAAAATATAGGAAAACCACTTCTTATTTCAGCAACAATTGGGTTAATACTCCAAACTTGGTGACATCACAGTATAAACAGAGCAGACAGCCTTATCTCTCCAATAGTTAAGTAAACAAAATGCAGTTCCCAGGATCGAAACAATTAATGGCAATCGTCAAGAAACAGATTCGTCAAAATAAAATAGACCAAAAAGAGAGTAGTCTCAAAACAGTATAATATTTTTCAAAATAAAAATCTGGAATAGAAATCCCTCTTCTGTGTATATCTTTAGAATGCAAATCCAGGACAGCTTTTTGCAACAAAAACAGAGATAAGCTATTAATTAGTGCGTAGCAGAGAGAAGTTATGGCTCCCCAGTGAGATGTCAAAAACCGATCAATCTGGCAAATCTCTTTTAAACAGCAACAATTTAAGTCAAGTAAAAGAAAAATATAGAAAGAAGGGTGCTTGCCTGTTAGTGCGTTCTCTCTTAGAAGATAAGGTGAACGTTCGCTTTATCAGATAGAGCTTGCTGTTAAAAATCCGTCCCACCTTCGTCGGCTGGACCTCGTCCCATAAATTAATGAGATCTGGTCGTCCCAACAAAAATAGGCTTTGAGGTTAATCTCTTCGTTTCTCCCTACCCGGGAGAAGTTTAATCAGTCAAAAAAAAAAGAAAAAACTGACTGATATATCTGAATAAGCTTCTTTTGAGGCAGGAGCCCGTCTCAAAAGCAGGCACAGGCTAAGTCACCCTTCCCGGAAGTCCCAACCTGCATCTCCTTTCAAATGCTTTGATGTCACATTTCATCGATGCTATATTAAGCTCTGTAGGTGTTGGGCAGAAGTTGAGGCCTTTGGATAGAAGCCTAATTTCATTAGGTGACATTTTGCCTGCAGTGAGATCTATTGTGGTGGTGTCATTTCTATAAGTTATGTCAGGTGATCTTGTTATACATGTTTTTGGAGTAACTCTTTTGAATCTCCTTTTTTTTCTCTTGTGGCTAGCTTTTGCCTTTGTAGCAGATGAAAATATTTCTTTATAAATAGAACCCTGTGTTATTAAATTGGATGGAAAAAGAGGAAGATATCTTAGAATATCCCTTTTGAGATTTTTCTTTTCTTTTTTCTTTTTGGTGGCATGGACATTGATAACATATATATATATTAAAGCATGCATATAAAATAGACCAGGAAGAGACAGAAGGTAGAGCAGGAACTTTTGTGAGATCTCTGGGTGTATGACTCCCAAAAGTTTATCAACAGCAAGCAAAATTGCAAAGAAAGAAAACCTTGCCATGCCTGGTCTTATGCTATTCCCTTATCTCTTCACTTCCATGTTTGCCACCTGTAAAATATGAGTATTCATTAGTTGTTTTGACTGGGTCTTTGTGCAGCTTTTCTGTCCAATTGTAGATTTGTGTGGCAGAATCGTGGGGAGGACTGCAGCTCAGTGGAGCTGCAGAGCATCAGCTTTGCATGCAGGAGGTCCCAGGTTCAAACTGTGGCATCTTTGGGTAGGGCATCTTTGGGTAGGGCTGGAGGGGGACCTGTATGAAACCCTGGAGTGCCACTGGCAGTCAGTGTGGACCACACTGAGCTAGATAGATAAATTGTCTGATTCAGTATAAGGCAACTTCCTATGTTCCTATGTAATCCCAATTTGTAGTAGCAGGCATTTTAGCATGTGTTTTTTAAATTAATAATAATAATAATAAATTTTATTTGTTAGTCGCCTATCTGTCCGAATTAACGGACATTCTAGGCAACTTACAACAACAACATAATAAAATACAATATACAATCTAAAAACACAATCATCAATTAATCTAACATCAAAAACATCAATTAATATTAATATATCAAAAAGCTAATCTACCCCAAAATTCTTGAAGGCCCGCCTGAATAGCCAGGTCTTTAGAGCTTGGTGGAAACCCATCAGGGAGGAGGCATGTTGAAGATCATAAGGGAGAGAGTTCCAGAGGGTGGGGGCCACAACCGAGAACACCCTCTCCCTGGTCCGCACCAGCCTAGCTGTTTTGACTGGTGGGACCGAGAGGAGGTCCTGTGTGGCTGATCTTGTGAGGCGGCCTAATTGGTGATACTGGAGGTGGTCCTTCAGATAAACTGGGCCAAAACCGTATAGGGTTTTAAAGGTCAGTACCAACACCTTGAATTGGGCTTGGTAAACCACTGGTAGCCAGTGTAGGTCTATTAACACTGGGGTGATATGATCCCGGCGACTGCTATGCTTAATTAAGCGTGCCGCTGCATTCTATACCAGCTGCAGTTTCCAGACCATTTTTAAGGGTAACCCCACATAGAGCGCATTACAGTAGTCTAGACGAGAGGAGACCAGGGCATGTATCACCTGTGGGAGCAGATGTACAGGAAGGTAGGGTTGCAGCCTTTGTATCAGATGTAATTGATACCAAGCCGCCCGGCTCACTGCCAAAACCTGAGCCTCCATGGACAGCTGGGAGTCGAGAATGACCCCCAGGCTGTGGACCTGGTCCTTCAGGGGTAATTTCACCCCATTAAGCACCAAGTCGATGTCTCCCAGCCTTCTTTTGTCACCCACAAGCAACACCTCGGTCTTGTCGGGGTTTAGCTTCAGCCTGTTCTCGCCCATCCATCCACTCACAGACTCCAGGCACTTGGACATGGTCTGCACAGCCAACTCTGGTGAGGATTTAAAAGAGAGATAAAGCTGAGTGTCATCTGCATATTGATGACACTGCAGCCCCAAACTCCTAATGATGGCTCCCAGCGGCTTCACATAGATGTTAAAAAGCATGGGGGAGAGGATAAAACCCTGTGGCACTCCACAATTAAGAGGCCAAGGGTCTGAAACCTCATCCCCCAATGCCACTCGTTGGTATCTGCCTGAGAGATAGGAATGGAACCACCGTAAAACAGTGCCCCCCATTCCCAATCCCTCTAGGCGGTTTAACAAGATACCGTGGTCAACGGTATCGAAGGCCGCTGAGAGGTCCAGGAGGACGAGGAAGGTATATTCTCCCCTATCCAACGCCCTCCTCATATCATCCACCAGAGCGACCAAGGCTGTTTCAGTTCCATGTCCAGTCCTGAAGCCCGATTGGAATGGATCTAAATAATCTGCTTCATCCAAGTGAGCCTGTAACTGTTTGGCCACCACCTGCATTATCACCTTGCCCAAGAATGGTAAATTGTATTTTAAATTGTTTTTAAAAGACGTGTTTTAAATTTGTATATTTGTTTTTAATGTTTTTAGTTACTCTAAACCGCCCAGAGAGCTTTGGGTATGGGGCGGTATAAAAATATATAGTTAGTGCACCTGGGAGTTCTAGTAAAAAAACCAAAGTAGATCCCACAAGCCTAAAATCTGTCCATCCCTGAAACAGTTCATCAAAATGAAACTCAGCAAATAGTAATTTTCTACCATATACCTGTTTCACCGGAGTCATCCAAACTCTTACACAGTTCTGATGTTCTAGCTCTGACTTCAGTAGAGTCTCCAGGGAAAGGAATTCTGCACAATTACAAAGCAGACAACAATAATATGGGAGAGTTTTGACTGACTAGATTCAGCCACAGACAATGTCTCATCTTGGTCCATCCTGTGTTTTAGATGTATCCAATGTAGCACAAAGTAAGCATCTAGTTAGTGTAAAGATTTCCCCTTTCACAACGGGACTTTCTCCCTTCTTCTTCCAACCTGTACACCCTGTACCCTCCCCAAATTTGCTCTGGAGAGTTGAGGAAACCTCTACAACAGATTTAAGGGGTGCTTGGAGGGAGGGGGGAAGTCCTCTTTGACAATCTGAAAACCTCTTCCTGATGGGACACTTACTTAGCACTGTGTTCGATACAACCCTGTGTTTCTAAAGCCTTAAGACCATTTCTCAATTTCTCAAATAGTTAAAAATCCTAAACTGTTCTATCCGTTACAGTAATACCTCCGTTAACAAATATTTCAGGAAAGAAACTCCTTCTAAGTGTTTTTTGGGTGAAGAGGGTGTTGGGGGGCACACTCCAACATAGTCAGGATGTGGCTCCTTGACTACTGGATTGTGGCTGCTGCAAGCAGCTCTCTCATGTGTGGCTGGAATGGCACTCCTTGCCAGGTGGCACAGGCATCTCTGCAGTAAACAGTGCTTTGCGTGCCCTGGAAGCACTGTTTACTGCAGACACATCTGCTCAAGTGTAGGGGAAGATGGAGGAGAGAGAGAGAGAGCACAGAGTGGTGGTGGCGGCGGCGGCGGCTGCCTCTTGCCTACCTGCTGGAGTGTGTGGAGAAGAGAACTGTGTGCAAAGCTTTAAACCACTATAATAAGATGCTACATGATAAAAGAAAAAAGGCAAGTCAGGCATCCCTGGATGCATTTTGGAAGAAGCCTTCAAGTGGTCTGTGTGCAAGGCTTATCTGACCTGGTTGTTTCATTTCAGACATGCTTATTGTTCATTTTGAATAAAAAGTTTACTGAAATATGTTGAACTGCTCTTTTTTATGTTGTAGGAACCTATCCCTGTTCTTTCCATGCTATTCTTATCTCTAAGAATATATATAACTTTATTGTTACGGTCAATGACCAGCATGAGATAATCAGATAAAATTGTTAAAACACAAATTAAGTATATATTTATATTTATATATATTAGTATATAATAGCCATTAACAAACATTACTGAATCTTTCTCCTGAAAGAAAAGGTGTCCCAGTTAAAGCTGATCAGATATTTTAAATGGTATGCTGTTTTGGCTCCTACGAATCCATATGCATACATATAAACCAGTTCTCAGAAATAGCAATTGTCTACAGTCATGTAGATAAAACAGCATAGATTAAAAATTATTTTAAAAGGATTACAGGCCTTTTAAACATGCATATTATTTGTCTTTTGCAATCTGAATCAGGTAGGCAGAATAAGTGCTGAACCAATGTTTGGGAACAGTAACGGGCTCAATGAGAACCAATAAATTCAATCCTGAGACAAAGTAGGTGCTGCTGATAGGTAGTTTGCCTGCCTAAGCATGTGGTGTTCAACCAGTTTAGGAGAGGATTGCAGTCTCCCTGAAGAAACAGGCGCACAGTCTGGGGGTGCTGTTTTTAGATTCACTTGAGGCCAAGTAGACTCAGTGCCATGGTGTGCCTTCTATCAGCTGATATTCCAGTTGTGCCCCTTCCTGAATAAAGAAGACAGCATAGCCACAGCTAACCGTGCCTCGGTGACGTCTAGACCAGTAAGCTGCAAAGCATTTTACATGGTGCTGCCTTTGAAGACAGTTCAAAAGCTGCAGCTAGTTCAGAATTCTGTGGCTAGAGTGTTTCTGGGAGCTGGGTGCTGAGAGAGGTTAGGAGACCCCTATTCCCCTCACAGAACTACAATCCCCAGAGTGATTTAATAATCAGTCCCTCTTTCCAGGGAACTCTGGGAACTGTAGCTCTGTGAGAGGAATAGGGGCCCCCTAATGACTCTCAGCACCCTTCACAAACTACACTTCCGAGAATTCTTTTGGGGAAGCCATGACTGTTTTAAGTGAAATGATACTGTATAGTGCAGATGGGGCCTAAATTATAACAAGACTCACCAAGGTAACTCGAGGAGACATTTTGCTTACATTGCCAGTAGGGCAGCCCAAACCCTGAGATTTTGGGAGGGGCCCTAGTGATGTCATAGGGATATGCCTGAGTGATGTCAGCAATGGGCAGGGCAAACAGACCTTGCTCTCCCCAGGCAGGATCCCCAAACCCTGCCCACAGGACTGCAATGGCTCTGCCCACTTCCCCAAGATCGCACCCACTCACCCACCCGCACTCTGCAGCACCACCCCAATCTCACACTCCAGCTCCTCCAGCAGTCTCCGATGCTCATTGGCCAAGCCCAGGCTGTATGCACTCCTGCCCCCCCCACCTCTTCTGCAGAGGCTGCTGCTCCTGTGGCCACCCCCACCACTGCACCCTCCACTGCTGCTGCCATGTTCGGCCCTCGCCAGAACCCGTAAGTGCTCTCTGGCATCATGTGTGCAGGCGTCATGCTGAGGGCAGGCCTTTTCATACATAAAACCTACAGCCCCCATTAGCCCCTGCAGTTGTCAGGAGGCAAATAACCCAGAAGGGGATGGAATGCTGCGTGGGGGGTGGAGGCAGCACATGCAGAGTCCAGAGATTAAGGTGACTCACCCAGAGACCCTGAGAACACCCCAAAAATCCAGAGTGTCTGGGCAAAAACTGGACACCTGGCAACCCTAATTGCCAGTATTTATTTATTCATTAAGGGTTTGGTCTATTCATGAAAACCATATGCACTGTGTTACTATAGCACAGGTTACATTTCTGTAATTAAACGCCTCATCAAATGTGCAGTATCAAAAGTTGCTTTATGCGCAATATTATTCATTCTCTTAGCACCATGCAAACTTCCTTTCCTTGCAATTTGCAAATGGAAATGTGATTACACAACGTCACTCTACAGTCCTTTGAAGGTGAGAGTAAACATCATGAAGTATAAAATAAATGTAGCAGAAATGTAGCAGAGGCTTCTGGATTCGTCATGGTTGCTTGGAAGTAAAAATGTGTGTATGCAGCTGTAAAGACTGTACTTGATCCCCAGAGTCTCACAAGGAACCTTCTATCCACACAAAAGAAATATCACCATGCTTATAATGGGGGAACTCTACACACAAAGATCTTCACTCAGGTTGTTCTTTAAGAAAGGCCCCCACAAACAGCCTTCCTAAAGGAACACGTCACTGGGCACATGCAATTCCACATGGGCAAATCCTTCTTGTTTGTCCAACATCACATTTAAATATTGGCTAAATAAATACTAGGATTCATGTTAAGCTAGTGCCTGCGAATGACTAAATAAGAAGTGTCAGTTAAATGGCATTCATTTGATATCAGGATCTTGATTTCATCACGGAAGGCTTCTAAACATACAAGAAATGGTAGGGAAAAAATAGATCTGAAGCTGTACTTCTAAGTTGTAGTTGGATTCAGAAATAAATAAAGCTAAAGGCAAAGGGAGGCAATACATTCCTCTCCTATAACAGGCTTGTTTCTTGAAGAGGACTGTTTCTTGAAGAACAGCAATAAAAACAATAAGGCTGCACCAAATGTTTTCCATTTCAATTGTGAGTCCAAAAATAGCAATTATAGAAGGGGTAAAGAAATACTTTCTCCAAAACTCCTTGATTGTGGGAATTGTCAATTTTGATCTGTACATGTTCAGTGTTACTGTTTCACCTAACTGATGGTGCTTTAATTCTACTTCCCCCACCCCCACCCTGCTTTAGTGAATGCTTTTTGCCTCATCCTAGGTTAGTTGCATAGATGATCCCAGCCAATCAGAGATCACATAGTCATCATGATGACATCAGCACATAACTAATCAGAATTTGCAAAGTAATTATATCACTGAGGAAAACATTGTTGAGTGTGAGAGCAGTGTTTTCTAGTTAAGTCACGCCACAACCAATCAGGGGTTGTACAGTAAACAAGATGATGCCACTATATTGCATAGCTAATCCTGATGTGATTACAGGCAAAATCAGCTGAACGGAGCATATTTCAGGTCTGACAAAAATGTTCCCCAAAATAGTGGGTATTTTTGGCTTAGCCCTAAACTACTACTAGATATAGTTTCATATTTATTCAGTTTATGAATTGCTTTACATGGAAACACCTGAAGGTTATGAACAACATAAACATCACAAAATAGATACAAAAAACATAAAATATCAAGTTAAAATACAAGAAAAATCTAATCTGGTAAGCACATCAAAAACATACCCCACTCAACAAACATATTCCACAACCACCACAATCATCACAAAATAATCTATGCACTTAAATACCAAAAAAACAATAACATCAACATTCAAATGCTTAGCAGTACAGCAATGTTGTCACCTAGTGCCAAAATGATGTCAAAGGTAGCACCAGGCAAGCCTCCCTGGGGAGAGCATTCTTTAAGTTACTGCTACTGTGACTACTATTATTAGCTCCATAAGTAGCTAGCCTAGGACCATCCAGTGAGTTTATGGCTCAGCTGAAATTTGCACTGGATACCTCTAGCTCCCCTCTCATGATCATCATCGCTATACTACTCTGGCTCTCTGGAGAAATGTGTGCCATGCTTAGAGCTTGGAAGTAATTTGTTAGGGAAAATGAAGTGTAATTTATTACTTTTTTGAGGAACAAGTGGATAATTTCTTTAAATTTTGATTGTAATAGAACAAGAAGGAATTTTCTTACTTTTGAAGTGTAATTGCAATGTTTCCAGCATTACTTTTGGGTGTTACTAGGAGGGGGGAGCAGGGGAAGTCTTCTGCTCTTCTGATTCATGGATGAAAATCATGTGCCTCAAACTGGGTTTCTGCGCAATGTCGCTCTTCCCTCATGCTCTGTGAGGAGGAGGTGGAGAGCAAGATGGGGGCGGAGTAGAGAGAAAAAAATGTTTAAAAAATGAGCAATGGTGCAGAAGAATGGGGTGGAGAGAGAAAGGAGCCAGAGGGCAAGGACATGGATGAAGGAGGAGAAGGGGCAGCAGGAGAATGGAGATAAAGAACTGTGGAGGTGAGAGATGACAGCATTAATGGGGAGGGTGTGCAGTATTTCAGGACAAAAGAAGAAAAGACTGATAAGATAAAGGGGAAAATGACAACCGCCATCTTGGTCAGAAACAAAAACAGTGATGGCACAGTTGGCTAAGAATATACTTTAGTCAAGGTGTTTGTGAATAAGTACTAAGACACTTTTGAAGTCCCATTTGAATAAGAATATTTGATAAGGATCATACCTTGAACATCAAGGCATCTCATTCTTTAGGTAGGAATCCTCCAGTCTGCATTACTGATTTTGCAAACTACAAGAAAAACTCATCCAGCTGTTAGCATCCTGGCTGTCTCTTAACAAAGCAAATGATATTAGCAGTAGCACCAGAAATTAGTTTTTTCAGAATATTCATACTGGAGGGTTCTTATAAATGAATTAATGAATTCGACAAATTATGAATGTCAGACATATCTGTTTTGCTTTGCCTTTCCTTTTGCTAATGAAATATAATCCAATAACCAGTTCTACCCTCACAAAAGTCTAATTCACTTAAGAGCCAACTGTCACATTAACTATGAAATCTATATTACAGTTTAATTTTGCAAGCACACACTCTTGTTACCTATGTATAAAAGATCAGGATTCCAGTTGCTTTAAAAATAAAAAACTCCCCCTGCCCCAGTGCAGCCCCTCACATTTTCTAGCCAGTGTGTGGCCTGAGTAAACACATTTTGCAATTCTAATTTACATGCAGCTTCTGGAAAGGATCTCATAGAAAAGTAATCATTATTTCATAAGAAAGTATTTGATTTACACCACAAATCATAATGTACAGCACATGTTTCTTTTTTTTTTTAATAATTTTTATTCAAATTTTTCCAAAAACAAACAAAACAAAGTCAAAAAGACATAACAATACATCAACAAAAAATGAAAATAAAATAGTTGACTTCCGATTTGTCGCAGATCAGCTATAAGTATATAATATACATCAAACCTGTCCCTTAATGTATACATACAGAGTCCCTTTTCTCCATAGGCTGTCTTAATTAATCGTCAAATCCCAGTATCATCATTTTATTTTGATCTTTCAACAAAAAGTCTAAGAGAGGTTTCCATTCCTTAAGAAATGTATCTGTCGATTTTTCTCTAAGTAAACATGTCAATTTATCCATTTCTACTAAGTCCATTAATTTCAATAACCATTCTTCCATTGTTGGTGTTGATTCCATTTTCCACTTTTGTGCATATAATAATCTTGCTGCCGTAATCATATATAATATTATTCTTCCATATTTCTTTTCTATTTGTTTATCCATAAAACCCAATAAAAAAAATTCTGGTTTTGACTGAATATTTATCTTTAGAATTTTTTGCATCTTCCTACCTATCTGTGCCCAAAATGATTTTGCCTTTTTTCATAACCACCACATATGATAAAATGATCCTTCTTGTTGTTTACATTTCCAACAAACATTAGAAACATTACTATACATTTTTGACAACTTTTCTGGAGTCATGTACCAACGGTACATCATTTTATAAAAATTTTCTTTAAGATTATAGCATAGTGTAAATTTCAAACCTTTTTTCCACATATTTTCCCATTGCTCCATTTGTATGTTATGACCAAAATTTTTTGCCCACTTTACCATACACTCTTTTACTTGTTCTTCCTCCATATCCATTTTCAATAAGAGTTTATACATTTTCGCAATTATATTTTCATCATTTGTACACAATCCTATTTCAAAATCAGATTTACTTATTTCAAACCCATACATTTTCTTGTCCATTTTATATCTTTCTAACAATTGTAAGTAGGCAAACCATTGAAAACTATATCCTTCCTTTGTCAGTTGTTCTCTCTCTTTCATTGTATATTCTCCATGTACATTTTCTAATAGTTCTTGATAAGTTAACCATTTCTCTTTTCCAGCCATTTCTCTTCTATAAAACGCTTCTTGACTTGAGACACATAATGGTATTTTCGAATAAAACCTTGGTTTATATCTATTCCATATTTTCAACAGAGGACGTCTTATGAAATGATTGTTCAAGTCTACATTTACTTTTACTTTGTCATACCATAGATATCCATGCCATCCCCACTTCAAATTATGGCCCTCCAAATCCAATAGTCTTTTATTCCTCAATAAAATCCATTCCTTTATCCAGACTAGACAGCAGGCAGCAAAATAAAGTCTCAGATTTGGTAATCCCAGTCCTCCTCTTTCTTTGGCATCTTGTAGTAGTTTAAATTTAACTCTTGGTTTTTTTCCTTGCCATACAAATTTAGAGATATCTTTTTGCCATTGTTTAAAAGGTAAATCAGAGGATATTACAGGTATTGTTTGAAACAAAAACATCATTCTCGGTAATACATTCATTTTTATCACAGATATTCTACCCATTAATGACAATTGTAGTTTATCCCATCTTAGCAAATCTTTCTTAATCTCTGTCCATAATTTTTCATAATTATTATGAAACAACTTTGAATTTTTATTTGTCATAATGATACCTAAATATTTCAACTTTTTCTCTATTGTAAAATCTGTCTTGTCCATTAACTCTTTCTGTTCCCTTAAAGTTAAATTTTTCACCAACATCTTTGTTTTTTGATTGTTGATCTTAAATCCTGCTAACGGTCCAAATTCTTTTAATTTGTCCATCAATACATTAATTCCTTCCAAAGGATTTTCTAGTACAATTATCAAATCATCAGCAAATGCTCTCAATTTATATTCTTCTTTTTTTATCTTTAATCCCGAAATTCTTTTATCTTGCCTTATATCTCTAAGCAGCACTTCTAAGACCAAAATAAATAAAAGGGGAGATAAAGGACATCCTTGTCTTGTACCCTTTTGTATTTCACATGAATCCGTTAAATCTCCGTTAACAATTATCTGAGCCTTCTGAGATGTATAAATCGATCTAATCCATTTTATAAAATTGTCTCCAAAATCCATTTGCTCCAAAACCTGAAACATAAATTTCCAATTCAAATTATCAAATGCTTTTTCAGCATCTAAAAAAATCAAAGCTGCTTGTTTATCATTTCGTTGTTCTAAATATTCCAAGACATTCAAGACATTCCTGACGTTGTCACGTAATTGTCTTTTAGGTAAAAACCCTGATTGATCTTCCTGAATAAATTGTTGCAATATTATTTTCAATCTTTCTGCCAAGATCATTGTAAAAATTTTATAGTCATTATTCAATAGAGATATTGGTCGATAATTTTTTGTTTTAGTTAAATCTTGCTCCTCTTTAGGTATTAATGTTATATTAGCATTTTTCCAACTATCCGGTATCTTTCCCTCTTGCAGAATAAGATTCATTGTAGACTGTAAAGGTAGTAAGAGTTCTTCCTCCAAACATTTATAATACATTGCAGATAACCCATCTGGTCCTGGTGCCTTTCCTAATTTAATTTTGTTTATAGCTTCAGATATCTCTCTTGACGTAATAGGACCATTAATAGCTTGTCTCTGAAAGTCTGTAATTCTAGGCAAATTCTGTTTAGATATATACTCTTCTATTTTTTCAGATGGAATTTCCTGACATTTGTACAATGTTGAATAATATTGATGAAAAATCTTTTTAATTTTTACATTATCTGTCAACGTCTCATCTCCTTCTTGTATCTTTAAAATGATATTTTTTTGGCGTTCTTTTCTTAATTTATATGCTAACCATTTCCCAGGTTTATTTGCAAATTCAAAAGTCCTTTGTTTAGCAAAATTTAGTTTTCTTTCAATTTCTCTAACTGTCAGCATTGATACTTGCTTCTGTAACATTTTGATTTCATTTACAATAGAAACTTTAGTTGGATTCTTTTTCAATTCTTCCTCTTTTTGTTTTATTTCTTCCAAGATTAATTGCATTTTCTGTTGTTTCTTTTTTTTTAATTCAGAGTTACATTTAATAAGATATCCCCTCATAAATGCCTCACTTGTATCCCAAACAATATTTTCACTTGTTCCTTTATGTAAATTATGTTCAAAAAACTCTTTTAATTTCTTCTTACATTCTTGTACTACTTTGTCATTCTGTAATAAAGATTCATTTAGTCTCCATCTAAATCCAAGATTTTTCTTTTTTAAAGTTAATATCACAGGGTTATGATCCGAAAAAGTTTTTGGTAATATATCCATTTTAAAAGTGTCCTTCGCTAAAATTTTAGACATCCAAATCATATCAATCCTCGAGAATGTTTTGTGTCTTTCTGAAAAATAAGTAAATTCCTTTGCGTTATCATTTATATATCTCCAGGTATCCACCAATTCTAAATGTTCCATCAGTTCAAAGCAAATCTTCGGTAATTTACCCTGTGTCTCTTTGATATTTTTTTCAGAAAGCCTATCAATTTTTGGTAAGATTACCCCATTCCAATCACCCATAACGCACCAATGGTCATATGAAAACTCTGACAATTTTTCCATAAGTCCTGTGTAAAACCTTGTTTTATCTTCATTGGGGGCATAGATACCCACTATCAAAATGTTTGTACCCTGTAGAGTAATTTCGACCCCCACAAATCTACCACTATCATCCAGTAATACCAATTTAGGAAGCAATTGTGGGTTAATGTAGAGAACAACTCCATTTTTTTTTTTTTGGTCCAGCCAAAATAAATTCTTCACCCAAATTTTTACAAATCAAATATTTGGAATCTTTCTTCTTAATATGAGTTTCTTGTAAACAAATTATATCCAATTTTAATTTTTTCAAATAATGAAACACTTTCTTTCTCTTCTGCGCCGTATTGGCTCCATTTATATTCCAAGTTAGATATTTGTAATCCATCTTTAAGAGTGTATTTTAAAATGTGCCTGATGCTCCTTTTAGTCCATCATCTTCCTTCCCTTCCTCTGCATATTTTGTTGACTTTGTTCCCCAGGAATTATATCCATATCTTTGAGTTTATCTTCATCCATATCTTTTGAAGCTTTTCTCAAGAAGTCCCTTGCTTTTTGAACAGTATTCAATCTATATTTCTGTTGTCTGAATGTAAAGATCACTCCTTCTGGAACATCCCATCTAAATTGAATTTTGCGTTGCTTAAGTTTCTCTGTAAAGAAAGCATATTCTTTTCTCTTACGTAAAAGTCTAATAGGAATTTCTTTCATCACCAGTATTTCCTTACCATCAATTTTAAAGGTATTTTTAAAGTGTTGCTGTAATACCATATCTCTGGTCGTCTTCTTTATAAAATGAACAAGCACATCTCTTGGAATTTTATTCATTGTTGCATATCTGGAATTAATTCTATACACTTTATCTATTTCAAATTCCATCTGATCTTCATTCAAATCCAGAAATTTTACTAGAGCATTAACAATTTTATCTCTGATGTCTTCACCTGTTTCCTCAGGAATTGCACGGAATCTCAAACAATGTTCTTTATTTTTCATTTCAGTCACAGCCATATAGTCCAAGTTTTTTTCTAATTCCAGATTTAATATATCTGTTCTATTCTCCAAGATTTGTACCTTTTCTTTAGTGTTTTTTGCATCCTCCTTTATTTGTCCAATTGTCCCTTTAATCTCATCCACTTGTGTTTTAATATAGTCTTTTATATCTGTCAATTCAGTTTTCATTTCCTGTTTTATATCATTAATCCCTTCCATTATTTTTTGAAACATATCTGGGGGTATAACCCCTTCCTGTGGATCAGTAGAACTTCTTCTTCGCTCCTGGGTCTTAGTTGCTTTTTTAGTTGTCATTTTCAAGAAAAGCCTTTAATTTCTGATATTAATCACTGTTCCAAAACCTAGAGGCAGTCTATTTCTTTTTTTTTCCTCCACCAACAAAAAAGTTAATATTCCAGGCCTGTTATTGAAGTCCAGCCAGCACAGCACAGTTCTTATCTACATCCAAGAATGCAAAACAATTCTGGTTGCCAACACCAAACAATTAGTAACATATACGAGCAGCAGATTCGTCCAAAAAGAAATAGTCCAAAGAGAAAAATAGTCCAAAATATAATAATTACCTCTCATCCGTTTTTAAACTTTAAAACTCCAAATTCAGGCCAGCTTTTTGTTGTAAAAAAAGTATATAAGTTGTTTACATTTTCTTTCTTCCTTAATTATATTTAAAAGAGAAAAAGTATGACTCACCCAGGTTTCTCAGTTGCTGATTCGTAAACAAATCCCTTTTATTGTAGTAATTTAAGCCAAATGATAAGATTTAGACAGAAGTAGGCTCACTGGTTAAGAACGTTTTTTTTAAGAAGAAAAAAAAGAACGCTTCGCTTTTTTCCAGTACAGCTTGCATGGAAATCCTGACTCCGTCTTCAGCCGATCGGCATGCCTTCTTATCTCAGGAATTTCCTGATCAATTCCAGCCGCCGACAGCTCAACGAAGTCTTGTGGAAAATCTGATCGGTTCTCCTATACCTTGGAGAACATTTAAGCCAGTCCAAGATTCCTCTTGGCTGGCTTTTAACCTGAAAAAAGCTTCCTCTGAGGCAGAGCTCCCTCAGAGACAACCACCAGCCAGTACTCCTTCCGGGAAGTCCTGTACAGCACATGTTTCACAGTGCAGTTCTTGGGAGGCTGTCAAGAAAATGCAGATCAACATATAAAAGAGTTACTGTGTCTACACTTTGCTGGGTTTATAGTGCACACATGGGAATCTCTATCAGATGCTGAAATTTAGCTTTTGGCGATTTTCAGTGTTATAGAACAAGTTTCTAGTCCTCACAGTCACACAGATAAATATTTGAAAACTGGTTGGGTGAGGCTGCTGCATTCTCTAAAACCAAACAGAGCTTTAGGTGACTCTTTTAGTGGTCTTCCATGAACAATATAAGCAGGGCCGTCTCCAGGAATGCCGGGGCCCTTGGGCATCAGCTTGCCCTGGCCCCTGGCATGTGTGTGTGTGTGTGCGCCGCCTGCCCAACCCCCCATCTACCTGTCTGCTGTCTTTTACCATTGCCCTTAACAAAGATGGCGGCCACGGTTTCCCTAAGGGGATGACGCCTCCGCCACCATCTTTGTTGATGGCACGTGTGTGTGCTATGCGTGCACATCTCTGCCATCAACTAAGATGGCAGCAGGGGCTTCAGTACCTTAGGGAAACCACGGCTGCCATCTTCATTAAGGGCATTAGTAAAAGACAGCAGACAGGTAGGTGGAGGGGTGGGGGGCGTGGGGGGCCCACGGATCACAGAAGGGGAGCGGAGGGGCAGCTGAGGGCCCCCCTGTAGCTCCAGGGCCATCGGGCCAGTGCCCAACCTTGCCGCCCTTTAGAACCGGCCCTGAATATAAGGGTTCTCAAATACCTTTAACACTATTCAAGAAAAGATAAGACTAACCTGCACTTTCATGATTTCTGAAGAAAAATTAGTGGTTTGCAACCAGGTATGTTGTGTGCTAGATTTGAAACCTTTCCAGGGGCAGCTTAATGGACTCCAGCCCTGTTGGACACTGGAGATTGCTTTCATTCCACTTGGTGAACCACGTCTGTGCTGTCTGTGGTTTCTCTTACCACCCAGCCTGCAGTTCTGCAAATAAATGGATGTTCATCATGATGCTATGACTTTCTAGTGTTGTCTCCTTCAAAGAAATGGTACCCTGCAAAGGGTGCCCCAAATTTTCCAATTCTATGAGAAGGGGGAAGAAAGACGGTGTTATTTTTAAGCCTTGAAGGTGCATTGGGCTAAGGACCTGGCTCTAGGCTGTAGCCCCCACTTCTATACAGTCACAATGACGTTGCAGTGTTAGGGAATACTAGATAGATTTAGTCTGGATTCCTGTTCTACCTTTCAGCATTTCTATGCTAGTACACTGTTGCCACTTGTATCTCTTGCTGTGCAGTTAGTTACAATCCCTTCTTTTATCAAGGTTTGTCGAATTAGGTAGCAGAGGTGCGACAGCAGACAGGATGACCCAGTGACATAAAGGGAAGACAGTCTGCATTCAGACAGTACTTTATTCCATTTTTCTGATGTTTCCTTACCTGTTAACTTTTGTGTTTTATGTGATCTTTCACATGACGTAAAAGCCACTTCTGGAAATTGAGTGGAACCAAGTGAAAGTTTAGCGCTCATTTCTGTGTTGTTTCCAGGAAAAATCCATTTGCAACCATTTAACTAAAAAAATCATGAGAGTTTGGCATTTTATTTTTCTCACAGTTTTCTTGGGATCAAACCACTGCCGTTCATGTAACAAAATATGGGGTGATATTCCAGGATACGGAAGGACACATGTGCACAAACGGTTGAGGGTGTGTGTGACACCCTCTGTTGTTCTGTCACACCACGTCCACTGTCGTGAATGAAATTTAGTGCAACAAGATGGTATATTGATGGGGGGGGAAACAGTTCCATAATGCAAGAGGTATTGCAGTGTGACAGGAACATTAGAAACCAGGACAGAAGTGCTAGCATTATAATCAGGAAAAATAATGCAATAAAACCCAACCTGAATGCAGCCACAGACTGAGGGAACAATGACCAGGAAGTGACTCTGGAAAAAAAGCTACACATACAGGCAGAGCAGGAGGGACACAGAGAATGTGTCGTCTGAAGTATGCATATTTAATAAAGGACTTTGTTTTATTGTATAGTGGCTGCAAACACCACTTGAAACATTTATGATCTAATGCTGTCCAGGCTCAATCTGATTTTAGTCTTTGCCCTTAAGATCATATTGGCTGATGCAGAAGCTTTTGTATAAATTGCTTTTGTTTCCTTTTCCTAACCTTTCACTTAGCTTGGAGGTTCTTGGAGCACTGTCTGTTTACTTAGATGTTTGGAACATAGCAGTAGATCTAAGGAGAAAAGAAGCTCTTGTCCTATTGCCATTAAAAAAATAAAAACATGGGGTTGGAGGTCTCTCATAATTCTTTAACTCTCCTTGATTCCTACCAACATGTCCTACCTTCATCTCTTAGATGGATTCCCTGAGCAACTTTGGATTTGTCTTCTCCATTCCACACCTAGATGTGTTACCTTGTCTGTGAGCACATTGACCTAGAGCTCTTACTGATATTGGCATGCATGATTCCATTTGGTACAAATCCCACCAACCAAAATGATCTGTTGGTCCATTGGTGATATAAAAGAATGACTGTCCATAGTCTGTTACTCACAAACAAATTTATTTATAAGGTAACCAAATATATTTTGTTGGCCAGATAAAAAAACAAATGAACATTAATTATACATAAACATAAAAGCCTGTCAATACAACAACAAACAACAATAAAACATACAGAAGAAACAAAATCTTTAATCCCAAGATTGGCCACATAACAGTAGGTCCCCACTCATATGGTGGCTTACGTTCCAGACCTCCTCCTAAAAGCGAAACCTGCCGAAAAGCGGAATTCCATCAATAAAATGGCACCTGGCGCCCAAAAAACACTGTAAAAGAGGAACAAGCACCATATGAGCGGGGCCTTACTCTAATTGAAAGTCGCCCTATTAGCGGAACGCCGAAAAGCAGGCCGCCGAAAAGCAGGGCCCTACTATATACCTGTCTATGTCGAGCAGCCTTCACTGTGAATTTACCTGTATTAAACATTACAAACCTGTCCAAGCTAGACAGCAAATACTTGAACTTACCCATATCACTGAGAGTAGAAACCACCACTAAAACTTCTGCTTTCTCTTTCAATAAGCCTTTTAAGTAGAGACCTTATCCCAATGTGTGTCTGTGCTGGGATTGCTTTTTAAGATTTTTAATAGCTGTTTTAAAAAACAATGTTTTAAAAAATATTTTGTTTTAATGTTTTTAAAGATTTTTTGTTTTAATATCTTTTTAAAGTTTTTTTTATTTTTAAGATGTTTTGGAGTATTTGTTTGCCACCCTGGGCTTCTTCTCAGAGGACGGGCAGGATATACAGTTAATAATTAATAAAATAAAATAAATAATATTTTTGCTTGGGTGTTTCATACAATTTACAGTATAACATCCAGCATGGAATTTTGCATTCCGCAATGTTAAATTGAAAATACCCCCATGCCATTCTGATGCTTCCCATAAGCTCATTTCAAAATAAAACGTTACAAAATGTATAGTCCAGAACTCAGAAAAGCTTGCTTAACAACCCTTTCAATTTTCATGGAAATACACAAAACAGTCAGAGAGAATTGAGAGTTTAAAGTGTAAAAAGAGAGAAAAAACCACCCTTTTTGGACTTTTTTCTGTGTGTTCTCATAATTTGTTAAAAATCAATTAAAAATCAGCCATGTCCACAGAGTACCTGTAATCCTATTACTGACCTTGCCCCATACTCTGACCTTCATCTTTAAAGGATAAAAAAATGCATGGCTGATTTTTAATTAATTTAAGGAAGTTAGCATTGGAGTCAATGATAAGCCCAGGCATGCTCAGTAAGAACCAACAGTCAGTGTTCTAAAATCCAGACTCACAGCTGCTTGGCTTGGCTAATCAGGGGCCCACACCCACACAAGACTTTGATTTCACTTTAGACAGTCATGCTTCCCCCAAAGAATCCTGGAAAGTGTAGTTTGTGAAGGGTGCTGACAGGAGACTCCTATTCCCCTGACAAAGCTCCAGTGGCTCCAGTGAGGCTCTGTGAGGGGAACAGGGCATCTCCTAGCAACTCTCAGCAACCTTCACTAACTATACTTCTAAACACACTAGATCAACTGTCTTCATATTGTTGCTTCCTCCCTGCTAAGACAAGATCAGTACAGCATGTCTTCTTTCTGTTATTTGGGCTGATTGCAGGTGTTGCCACCTCTCACCATATGCTCAGAGGCACATTACCAAATTCTTCCAAGCTACACAGGAAGTGGATTGGACTGTGAAAGACCAACCCAAACTGTGTTTGCATTTTTACAAATTTGCAGAGCAGTACAATATCTCAAAGAGGAGGTTAGGTCTCCTGCTCCCCTGGTGCATGCACTGTAGCTGCACTAATTTCCCTGCTTTTTAAAGTTTGATAGAAATATCAGTTAGCTATAGGTATGATCTTAAACTGCAAAGTTTTTTTTACCTATTAGTGAATAGTATATGGTGTTTTTCACCAACAGGCTGCCACAGATGCAGAGGTGCTAGACTGACCATAATCTGCTACCCATTCATCCCTTGCATAAGGTAAACTTTGAAGCATATCAAATGTAACATATTCCTTAAGAAAAAGGGTTAATAAAAAGGGGACTGCTCTTCAGTATTTTAAAAGTGAAATGTATATGGCAGGAAGATAAGTAGTAGACAAGACAAGAGATCAGTATTAGTGGATACGTTGGTAACACAGAGATGGCTAGAACACACATTCACATTTAATGTATCAGTGGTGGGACAGTGCCACTTCATACTGAAAGTGGACATTCTGTCATGGAAGCCTTAGAGGACACACCAGTCACAAAGCTGGACAGGAAATGTATCATCAGTCACCAACAAGAACAAATAAGAAACTCTTGACTTTACCTACATCCAGTACCACCTAATGACTAAATCAGCCTTTCCCAACTAGTGGGCCACCAGATGTTGTTGGACCACAATTCCCATCTTTCCTGACCATTGGCAATGCTGGCTGAGGCTGATGGGAGTTGTGGTCCAACAACATCTGGTGGCCCACTAGTTGGGAAAGGCTGGACTGTATACAATGATATAATGATCAATGGAGATCCTATGTTTGATTTCTGTCCCATACTTAAAACACACCCTCACACAAGTAATCCCACACATTGTTATTTGGAAGTCTCACTATGTTCAATGGTGCCTACTCTCAGATACATGTGCATAGAACAGAAGTCTCAGACACACCTCATTTTTAAATGACCCCTTACTTTTTGGGGAGCAGAGTCCCAGCAGGGTCCCTATGTCTCCAGCTTCCTACAAGCCAATCAGCATGAAAAGGGAGCATATTAGCCATTGCGAAGAACCTTCTAACATACTTCCTTGTCCTTTCCTGCTGTTTGGAGCCAATCAGAGTGAAAGGAAGTGAGTCAGCCACCGGGAAGACTCTTATTTGTAACTAACACTCTGCTCTTTGATGCTTATTGGCTCTTAGGGACATCTGTTGTTGTGGGAAAAGGCATGTATGGGAAGGAATGAGGGGTATGGAGATGACAACGGAGAACGAGCAAGTGAATGAAGGGGTGTCTCATGTCTATCATGAAGGAACCCTGCACTTCTGGATTTGCCACTACACTACTGATTATCAGGCACTTCAAGATAAGCATATTAGCACCTTTGGAGAAAGGTGGCATGTGTATTGTCCGCTGCCCCCCATAGCGGGTCCTTTCTCCCATGCTCCAAATTACTTCCTTGAGTAAAAAGTCCATTCCTCTGAAGCATTTTGAAAAATACAAAAGGCTTTATTAATATTGCACCATGTTTTCTCTGTCTCACAGCTGTAATATTTTGAGACCCACCACTGTTTGCTAGCTATTACGTAAACATAGCAAAAACATTGCTTACAGTAATTAGGATAGCTTTTTTTCCCAGCTTCTCTTTTCACTTTTCCCCTAATTAAATTTTAGAAATTACTGTAAATAATGTACTTCCCAGGAAACCCCAAATGCTTACAAAGAAATAAAATAAAATGCTTAATCTCAAATGCATAAGCTGATCCTTGCTTTTACCTTCATAAAAAGCTAGAACATCTGGCTCTGTTGTACAAAGGTGGGCAGCGCAGAGGTACTGTGTTTTACAGTTGGAGCTGGTCCATTAGGCAGTGGAATAGGAAAATCAGAAAACAAGGCCATGGTGGTAGCAGGTGTAGGCTAGGCAAGCAGGAAAGGATTCAGATTTTTAAAAGGGTAATGGTGTATATTCCAGAGGTGGTTTAAGGCTGACGTGTGGGCTCCACAAATCAGAGGTGATCTGCAGATGTAGATGTGGGCTCTTTCTGGAAGGCAGGGTAGGATATAAATTTAATAAATAAATAATAAATAAAATAATAATGTGAGTTTCAGGCTCCTGCACACGCACACACATGAAATATCTTGTGTCATCATGGAGAGCATCAGATATAATCTAAGGGCACATGATACATCATCCTAGCTGAAGCTAAGACGGTCTCAGTCTAGTTAGCACTTCTACTGGAGTCAGTTTAGGAACCCTGCCAGCTTCCCTCCAAGGAGTTCAAAGGTTGGGACATAAATGTTATGAGCAAACAATAGGGTGTACATTACATGCATATATATATGTATATATGTGGTGTATGTGCCCTGCCCTCATGAACCTTCCTTCTGGTGTGTGTGTGTGTGTGTGTGTGTGTGTGTGTGAGAGAGAGAGAGAGAGAGAGAGAGAGAGAGAGAGAGAGAGAGACCACAGGTATGGATGTTTAGACATAGGCCCTGGGTCATATGTGATATGTGTTCAGTCAAGCCCAAGGCTCATTCACTCACTCTTTCACAAGTACACATTTGAACACAATGTTCTATTGTATCCAATGGAAGCCTTTTTTCAACCATCCCACTCTCACAACCATGCAACCCTGCTTCAGTGACTTTGAGCTCCACATCCCATCTCTCTTAAATTGCTTTTCAAATTTTAAAAATACTTGCTGCATTTTAAAATTTGTCTATCTGCTGCTAGTGCCATTTACAAACTTCATTGTCATCAATGGAATGATATCTTGTCTGGTGTTGGATGATATCCTTCCTGGGCTTTTTGCTGTGCTGATGCATTAGTCAGTTCTCGTAATTCCATTACTGACATTTGCACCCATTGTTGTTCCATATCCAAAGATGGCACCAACTGGATGTCCTTTTTGCAGCACTTTCAGTTCGTGAAATGGTAGGTCAGTAAGGGGAAAAGGAAAAGGCATGTGTCTTGTCTTTCCCCACCCTATTTTTCATTCTAGTTTTCTTAAAGGTAAGAAATAAGTAAATAAATGTCAAGTCAGAGCAAACTTTTCATCAGAGGGAAACTTACAGAGCAATCCTACAAGGAAGTGTAATTTAAGTAGGTTGAGGTTATGCCGGCTTAAAGTACACCAGATCCTAACTCCATTCAGGAGCCCTTGGGAGAGAAGAATGCTGGCTCAGCCAACAGAGCCCTGTGGAAAGAAGATAAAAGCACCCTTTTATCCTGACTTAATTTATGCTAGGACTGGAGGTCATATAACCAAGCTGAACAGAGGTAGGATATGACATAAGTCTCCCTCCCTTCAGTCGTGCCCCCATCACACCCTGGAACACCCATTTTGGGGACTTACACCGGCTTTACACCAGTCTCAGCTGAGTCAGAGGGGCAGTTTTGGCTGCTGAGCTGCAACTGAGCCGGAGTAAGGGACTCAGCTGGCTCAGGCAGAGATCCACCATATCCTCCTCTCAGCCTGGCATAAATACCTATAGGATTGCATCAATAAACTTAGCAGCCCAAAACAGTCTGGTTGAGAAACACAAATTGAGAAGCTCCTGCTACTTTCCCTCAATTGCTCATCCAAGCTGGAAATTTTGAAGTTTCTATCTATTCCAGTTTGCAACAATTACTGATTTACGGCAGAGTCCTATAGGTATTTACACCAGGGGAGTTGGAATATGACAGACCTTAAACTGGCATAAGTCCCCCCAAAGGGGTATTCTCGGGTGTGGCAGGGGTGGGACCTAGGGGATGGGATTGACACCATATCCTACATCCATGCAGCTCGGTCATGTGACCTCCTGGCCCAGAGTAAGTTAAGCCTGGAAAAAGGCTGCTGGCTAAGCCAGAATTCTCCCCTGCCAAGGGCTCCTAAATTGAGGTAGGATCTGGCATACCTTTAAACTGGTGCAACTTCAGCTGGCTTAAATTAGGCTGGGTTACAGCAACTGGAAAACAAATTATAGTCAAGAGAATTGGCTGGATCCTAAAAATATTTCTCTCACGTATATATCTCACTACCCACTTGGTATTTATTATTTAATTTAGTTGGAATATTTATAAAATACCAGAGCAGTATATAACAATAAAATACAACAAATAACATTATAAAAAAGTTTTAAAATACTGCCAGAAAACCAACTCATCTTTCTGGGAAAGCCTGTAATTTTTTAAAAAAAATTTAACATCCATCTTTCTATGCCATGGGATAGCTATTTGACAAGTTAGGTGAGTGAATTGAGTTGTGAGGGACTAGCTGGCTGACAGTCCTGGCTGCCAGGGATTCCTGGATTTGAACCAGGACCCTTATGTCTTGAAACTGGGTGGATAGATGATATTCAGGCCTCAAAGCCCTTGTCAGGGGTATGCAGTATAAATCCTCTTGATTGGCCAGGCCTGATATAAATACTGGGACTCAAGCAGTCCATAGAATTTTATGTTCTGCCTGCTGAATGTTAGGCTCTGCTCTAGCTCCAACAACTGACTCATCAGGGATAAAGAATGCACAAAGCTGGGTCTGAATTCAGGTAAAGCCTCCCATGCTTCAACCTGCCGCTTATGCTAACTTGCAGCAGGGGATTCAACTGACTGTCTTGGTTGCCTCCAACTCTTCCATCATTTTATTCTAAAATAAACAACTTAAAAAGTAAAAAGTAAAGAAAGGAAATGCTGGAATGAAAATGGCTTTTCCATTCATTATCTTTGAAGACATGTTTCCAAAAACATGCTCACTGATTTAACAATGAACAAATGATGATGCACACTGTGCACTGGGAAGCTCACCATTCAAACGGAGAAAATCTAAAGGGGCTGAGGTAAATGACATTTCATTACAGAATCTTTATAGCTAAAATGCCATTGAAAGCTTATTTTCTATTGTTGACCTTAAACAGGTAAAGATGACCTCCCTTTCTGACAGTAACTGGTAAAGAACTCCTCTTTAGGCAAAACAAATCACTTTATTAGCAAAACTGAGATTTTCCAAAGGCTGCCAGATTTTGTATGGCATCAGTACATTCCAAGTGGCTATCACCCTCCGCTAACACCAATAGAATATAAAGTATTTAAAAGGTAGGGTGGGTCATGGGTAACACCTAGCTTGACACATGAAAAAGATCTAGAGACGTCAGTACAACACAAGCCAAAATATAGTTCAAGTGTGATGCAGTGGCTAATGCAATTCTAGGCTGCATCATCAGAAGTACAGCATCTGGATCATGAGAAATAATGTTCTGCTTTGGTAGGCCCTCACCTGGAGTACTGTGTACAGGTCAGGGCACCACTGTTGAAGAAGAATATCAACAAACTGAAACATATCCAGAGAAGGGAAGCACCAACGATGAGCGGTCTGGAGACCAAGTCTTATGATTCAAGTGTTGATCTAGAATGCAAGGCCCAAACCAATGGGTTCCAATTACAAGAAAGGGGATTTTGACTCAACATTAGGAAGAATTTCCTGATGGTATGAGATGTTTGACAGTGGAGCAAACACCTTGGAAAGTCTCTCTTTGTTAGAGGTTTTTAACCAGATGCTGGATGACCACAAATCAGGAATGCTGTAGATCAGTAGCGGCTGGTGAGGCTGCCTAGGTGGGGCTCTGCTGTTCTCCCAGCTTCCCAACACCACAGGACACTGCCACTGACTGAAAGGGCCGGGGAGCAGGGGGAGATTGGCACAGTGCAGCACATGGCAGCAGAAACATTGGATTGGCTTTGTTGTGCACTGCACCATGCTGAGCTCCTCCCCACCCTTCACCTCCCTCAGTCTATGTTGTCAGGAATCTGGGAGAGCAATGCAGCCCCACCTGCACCGCCTCAGTGGCTGCTACTGCTGTAGCTCCAGATTTCCTGTACCAGCAGAGGGTTAGGCTAGATGACCTTTGAGGTTCCTTTCAACTCTTTGGTTCTATGAGGATTGCATACAGTCATCAGAACTAAGCTTCAAAATGCTAGGACTTGGGATTATCCAATGAAGTTGACTGGCAGCTGATTCAGGGCAGAGAAAATCATGGAATTCTTCACATAATTCATATTGACATGAAATTTACTAGTGCAAGACATGATGGTAATTATTGTTATGTCTGCACTGGCCCTTTGTCAACTTACCATTGAGCCTAGTTCAGTATTGTAAAAGTATGACATGATACCGCTGCAAATAAACTCATACCTGAAAGCAATGTGCATACAAAGATGAAGATGTTATCTTCAATGAAGATGTTATCTTCATTGTTTTTAGATTGTTAATGCCTACGTATTGTATGCCTATTTTGTACATTGCCCAGAGTGGCTGGACAGCCAGCCAGGTGGGCGACTAATAAATTCAATAAATAAATAAATAAATAATACAAAATCTAAGTGCTACGAAACTAATAAAACTGTATGCTGGAAGAGGGCATTGTGCCATAAAGCATTACTGCTGAAAAAGATTAAGAGGGTTTTTTTAAGTGCATGTCATCACTAGAAAGTTCTAAGGATGGGGCAAACCTCCAAAAGAAAAAGGTGTACACCCACTTTGTATCTCTTTGCATGCTCTTATTGTGCAAATATGACTCAAGGATGGTGTCACCAAGATATTAAAGGAGGTGGTTTTGTGGCTACATGGGGCTTTGCAAGTCAGGATCCCATTAGGCATATTCTGCCTCAGCTAGTACACAAATATAATGGCTAAAGATTTGAGACCAAACTTTATTCCCTTTTCACCATAAACCAAATATCTGTAAAGAAAACCAATAATGCATGCTAGGAAAAGCTGTTCTTGTGACACATTTTACACAGGCAGGGTGCTGTGATGTAATGGTGCCAGGTACACATCATATAGATCTGACCTTTGCTTCTGGCGATGCCAACCTCCTGCTTATTTGCAGGGAGAGGATATAATGCTATCAGTGAACTAACATAGTCTGCATGCTGAAAAATAGTGCTAGCATTAGGTTTCCCTATGCTATATCACTGCTCCTGGGGTTCCACCTGCTCCCATATCCTACAATGATGAACCAGTTGCAAAAGAAATGCTGGCTTGCCCTAATAGTCTTAAACCAGTATGAAAACACCCCATCCTCTGATCCTTGGCTGTAATAAATGCCACTATCTGAGGGGTAAGCCCCATTTTCAAGGAAAAATAGATCCATGTCCTAATGGGGCCCTCACAAGTAAGGCCACAAGTTTGGAGGAAAGGGTTGTAGTCCAGTGATAAAAGATCTCTTCTATATGCAGAAGGTCCCAGGTTCAATCCCTCGCAGCTCCATCTAGGATTGTGAATGTCCCCTTCCTGAAATCCTGGAGAGCTACTGCAAGTCAATGTAGACAGTAGTACTGAGCCAGATGGATCAATGGTCTGATTCAGTATAAGGCAGCTTGCTACTGAAGACTTTCCTCTTTCAACAAGCCTTAATAGAGACCTTTCCCTAGCCGGGGTGTGTATTGGAATTACTTTTTGATATATTTTTAAAGCTTTTTTAAAAATATGTTTTTAAAGATAATTTGTTTTAATGTGTTTTAAAATATGGTTTGTTTTAATATGTTAAGGTGTTGAAAAACGACCTGGGAGACTAGGGTTCGAATCCCCACACAGCCATGAAGCTCACTGGGTGACCTTGGGCCAGTCACTGCCTCTCAGCCCCAGAGGAAGGCAATGGCAAACCACCTCTGAATACCGCTTACCATGAAAACCCTATTCACAGGGTCGCCATAAACTGGAATCGACTTGAAGGCAGTTCATTTCCATTTTCAAAGTCTTTTGTTTTTAAGATGTTTTAGAGTGGGTTTTAGTGGTTTTGTTTGCCGCCCTGGGCTCCTTCTAGGTGGAAAGGCGGGATATAAATTTAATAACTAAATAAAATAAATGTTCCTAAGATGCAGAAATGCAACTCTAAAATCATGTGTTGTATTTTCAGTCAGTAGGTTTATCATGTTTCTTTCTCAAATGTTGTCAAGTACACTTGGAATGCCATATGAGTGATTAGCATAGAGCACTGTCTGCGTTGAACATATCTCAAAAGTTAAAAATACTGCAGCCTTTCATAAGCAAAGTGTTCTTGATTAGAGATGGGGGAGAAATTTCATTCTGTTCACATTTAGAGCCAAATCTATCAAGTTCGGACTTTCTGAAACCACATGAGTACAAAACACAGCCATCCTTAAAAATTCCCACTTATGTGAATTTTGTGATGCAGTTCTCCAACCAAACAAGATTTACAGAAATGCATAGTTGGGGAAAATGTGCATAAAATGAATATATTCGTGAAAATAAAATGCAAAAATGCATAATATTAGGATAAATGCTTTCAGTAATGTGCACATTAGTAAAAACTGCATACAAAACTTGTTTATTAGGAGGAATTTGTCCTAGAATGCTGAAGAATTTTCAAAATGATTTTAAAATAAACCAAATTGCTGCAGAAATGTGGAGCGCTGAATTTTAGACGGAAGAAAATGAGAAACAGAGAACCAAAATTGACAGATCTTTCCATCCCTGTTCTTGATATATGAGTTATGTTCTTATGCTTTTAAACTATTTAAAAAAAATCAGAGAAAGTGGCAAGGAAAGATGGCACTGATGATCAGCAAAATGCTGCAAGTCTTGTCAAATTTGTCAAAATCTGGTCAATCTCATTCTGGCTGGATTTGATGGGATATGATTTTCTGCACATCTACAGATTTTTCAGTCTCATTGAAATGAAGGTCTGTGTGGTGCTAATAAGTACCTAAATATCACATATACACAAATAAGACATAGATGAGAGAGGTTGGATAATTGGGGGTCTATAAACTTTTTAAAAGTGCAAGGAAGACAAAAATAATTGGTTTCACTCTCAAGGGCTCTGCACTAAGGGATCAGACTAAAGGCATTTTTAGCTGAAAATATCTAAATCAATTATTTCCTGGTATAGCCTGCCTCAAAGGGATAATTTTAATTAGGGTACCAGCATTGCTAGAGATTGCAGATTGCATTTTATTTGAACTTTTTAACTTTATAAATCCCTTTTGGATATTATGCTTATTTTGTGTTCTTATTTTTTCCTCTAGTTTGTGTTTTTGATATCAGACTGATTAAAATGTACAGTATTCAACACTGATCACAATGTGTATAATACTCTCACAATGTCAAACTTAATGAAGAACATCTGTTTAACATCTTTAAGTACATTCGTTGTGTTTGCCACTCTGGTTATACATATTCATTTCTGAGCTATTCCACAGAGCTTGCCGCATGAATTAGGGGCTACTAGAATCTGAAGTTAATTGACAAATGCATATAATAGTTTTAATAAAGAGCTATACACTTACATGAAGAGCAAAAAAAATGATGTGTTGGGGGAGAGGCACATAGAGAGTACTGAGTGACAAGCAGTCCAGAGCCGAATCAGCTTTTTACAAGGTTGTTACTAAGGATCAGGGCAGAAATGCAATTCAGTTCAAATTTACATGTGAATCTTCCTATTTCATACTTCCTGAAACAATACACAAACTGAAATACAGCCATCCTTCAAAATTCGCACTTCTCTGATTTTTGCAATGCAGTTCTCCAGCCAAGTAATGTGTACAAAAATGCATATACTAGGGCAAAGTGTGCATAAAAATTCATATAATAGTGAAAACAGCATGCAAAAATACATAATATTAGGGAAAACTGATTTGCAAAAATGTGTATGTCAGGCAAAATTAGCACTAAAATGCTGACAAATTCACATGAAGGCTTTAAAAATTTGCAAACTATTGTGGAAATGTGCAGAACTGAAACGAAGAACAGAAAAATGAGAAACCGAAAGAAAGCGAAATACTGACAGATTTGCTCATCCCTAGTTGTTTCAAAACATTGCTGCAGTGGGACTGTGGTGGGACCATCAAGGGTCAAGCTTTTCCCACATGCCCTGCCACCTCACCCCTGCTCTTTCTGACATCTTTCTAGGGCCTGCCCTTTACCAGGAATATGAATGTATTTGGCATTTACATGTGTCTTTTTAAAAGAAAGGGTTAGGTTTTCATTGTCTTACCTTTTTTGTATTTTTTTTTTAGTATTTTTGTATTTTTTTTGTATTTTTGTTACCCCTCGCTGGATTGTCACCTTGTATTTTGTATTTTGTATTATATATATATATATATATATATATATATATATATATATATATATATATATATATATATATATATATATATATATTATATACATTATTGTATTATAGACATATATATGTTTGTTTGTTTGTTTTGTGACCCCTCACTGGATAGTCACCTTGTAGTGGTGAATGGGCTTGTGTGTTCCAGTGAACCCTGTGAGTGATGCCATCAGGAGTCATGTACTTCCAGCAGGGTCACCCATGGTGGTAAGGTCAGGGGAGAGGAACCAGACAAAGAATGATCCAAGAATGTCCTCAATGGCAGAACAGGTGGAGGATAACAATGTGTATGTTACAACAGCTGTGAAGGCGGATGAAGGCTGCAGCAGATAAAAGATTTCCAATCGTCGTGGTATCCATGCCACTGGATCAAAGGCTTTTTCTGTCGAGATTGTGTGTTGATCGTTGTGCACTGATCTCCCCACATGAAACAAATTCACACACAGGCATCTTCCAACCAACCTTATTTTGGAAGACAATCTTTATTTGGTCTCTAGTGATTGCCAGTAGTAGTATTTTTTGTGAGCCTCCTTGGGGCCTTTTTGGCCAAAAGGCAATATAGAAATAAACTACAACATAACATATACTTAGGCCTGCATTTCATACAGGATGGATGACTTTGATACAGTAGCAGAGGTTGGGGATTCTCCCTTCGTATCATCTACTTGATACATGTACTTTCACAGTTAAGGAAGAAGGAGAGTCTGATGCTATAGAGATGAGACAAGAATAGGAAAAATGCAGTGGAAAAATTAAGCAGGTGCCTTTGTTGTATTGTTTTTAGCACCTGCTGAAAACCTTTTCATTTAGACAACCCTACCGAGACATCTAATTTTAACATGAATTTTATTGTGTGCATTTGTACTAAAACCAGTGCTTTTATTCATATTCTGACATATAAATTGTATAAAGTGGTCAATCTATAAGCCCCTTGAAAACAGTGATTGCTAGAAGCCAACATGGATGTATCAAGAACTTAGCCAGACTAATCTTATCTCATTTTTTGGTTGGGTAACCTCCCTGGTAGACTGTGGGAATGCTGTGGACATAGTATATCTTGACTTCAGCAAGCGCCCCATGTTATTCTGATTAGCAAACTAGGTAAATGTGGGCTGGATGGAACAACTATCAGGTGGATCCACAGTTGGCTACAGAATCATACTGAAAGAGTTCCTGGTTCCTTCTCAAACTGGGGGTAGGTAACAAGCGGGATACTATAGGGCTTGGTCCTAGGCTCAGGGGTCTTCAACATTTTTATTAATGACTTGGATGAGGAGGTGCAGGGAATGCTTATCAGATTTGCAGATGATACAAAATTGAGAGGGATAGCTAATACCCTGGGGGACAGAAACTTTAAAGTGATCTTGATAAGCTGGAGCATTGGGCTGAAAACAACAGAATGAAATTTAACAGGGATAAGTGCAAAGTTCTACACCTAGGAAAAGGAAACCAAATGCACAGTTATAAGATAGGGGATACTTGGCTCAGCAACGCTACATGCGAGAAGGATCTTGGAACTGTTGTTTATCACAAGATAAACAAGAACCAACAGTATGATGTGGCTGCAAAAAAAGCAAATCCTATTTTAGGCTGCATTTAGGCTGTATAGTTTCCCAAACACATGAAGTACTAGTTCCCCTCTATTCAGCTCTGGTTAGGCCTCATCTTCAGCATTGTGTCCAGTTATGGACACCACAGCTTAAGAAGGTTGCAGACAAACTGGAACAGGTTCAGAGGAGGGCAACAAGGATGATCAGGGAACTGGAAACAAAGCCCTGTGAGGAGAGACTGAAAGAACTGGGCACATTTACCCTTGAGAAGAGAAGACTGAGGGAAAATATGAGCACATTCTTCAAATACTTGGAAGGTTACCACAGAGAGGAGGGCCAGGATCTCTTCTCCATCATCCCAGAGTGCAGGACATGGAATAATGGGCTCAAGCTACAGGAAACCAGATTTCAGCTGAACAACAGAAAAACCTCTTAACTGTTAGAGCAGTATGTCAATGGAACCATACCTAGGGAAGTGGTGGGCTCTCCAACACTGGAGGCATTCAAGAAGCAGCTGGACAGCCATCTGGTGGGTATGATTTAAGCTGGATTTCTGCACTGAGCAAGGGGTTGGACTCGATGGCCTTATGGGTCTCTTCTAACTCTATTGTTCTATTATTCTATGATTCGTCATTTTTTAAGATTTGACTTTATCAGTATTTTTAATGAATATTTTATATTGCTTTATGTAAATTGCTTAGAGGTTTTTGTTAATTAGTATATCAATCTTGTCAAATAAATAAATATAAGGAGTTCAAAGGTCCTAGAGTGATCTGCTTTAGGGCAGTCTTATATTTAACAAGTCTTCTAGTAGCTACAGGCCACCATTCCTCAACCTTGCGTCCCCAGATGTCCCAACTCCTGGCATCCTTGGCCATTGACTAAGCTGGCTGGGGTTGGTGGGAGTTGTAGTCTGACATTGGGGGACCCAAGGTTGAAGAACAGTGCCATAGGCAATGAGAATTTCCATACAAGCAACTGAGTGTGCTGGCAAAGGAGTGACAGGTCACTCCATTCAGAAGTCCATTTTGCATAAGGCTTTTACTAGCCTGCTAAGAGGGTAGTAGCTAGTGTTTCCATAGGGGCCACAAAGAAGGGGATTTTTCTGCCTCTGTGGCCAGTATGGAAATGTAGGCTACTAGCCTCTAAGCATCTAGTAAATAGCAGCAGCAGCAGCAGCAAACATCAACAAGCTAGTAATTTCTGTGGGCTGCTCTAGTTGTTAGGCATCACAAAGGCAAAATGGGCTAGAGATATAAGCAGAGTGAGTACTGAAGTTAGATAAGGGAATCCATTCAGTTCAATAAATAGCAACCTGATATAGAACCCACCAGCCTGACCTGGAGATGAAGTGAGTGAGCATCTGAAGCAGGGAAGCTTGTTTGAAAATGGGAGCCTCCACCCTCAAATGAAGATGATGATGATGATGATGATGATGATGATGATGATGTGCAGAGTGTCATGAACTATGGGGCTTGAACTCGAGCTCTATGAAGCCCAAAGGGGAAAGATGCTCCACATAACATTTGCCACCTAGGAGAGGTGTGTTGATATGAGCCACTTGCCCAAGGAGAGGCTTTTTGTTGGTGTTTGGCTTGGGGAATAGGGAGTGGTATGGCAGGTGGAACAGTGGTAGAGCATCTCCTTTGCATTCAGAAGGTCCCAAGTGCAATCCCTCTATGTAGAACTGGTGGTTCCTGTCAGCATAGACACTAGTGGGCCACATGGAGGAAGGGCATAAGGCAGTATGAGGCAGTGCCCTATTTTACTAGTAGCTAAACTGTGTGTTCATACTGAACACATGGAAAAGCCCCTTGAAGCTTTGCAGGTGATAGAAATGAACACTTAAAAATCCCATTTTATTTTGAGGATTAGAAGGCAGAGCAAGCAACATCCCTAGCCTGCACCCACAGATCAAATGTCCAGCAGTCAAATGAGTGTATTGTAATGGAAATGAACACATTTTCCATTCAGTTCTCCTACTTCAGATGGTCTGCAGGGACCAAGAAGGCCAAAGGGAACCTGACATGGTGAGTTGAACAGAAAACTGTACGCAACCTGCTTCAAGCTCAGTATCGCAACATGTATTATTATTACCCTTCCATGCTTCCAAAGCACTGATGTTGCTTGGTGCAGGCTCCCATTTTGCTTCTAAAATGTTGGTGTCTGGCAAGGGGAAGGTAGAGATGTTGAAGGATTCCAGTGAAAATGGAAAAGAAAGCAACATTGCTAGAGTTTGTCTATGGTCAAGAATTAGTCAAGTGAATATGATTGGCATTCATTCACATAATTGGTTTTTTAAATTGGTAAACAATACATAATGAATGTCTTTTTCTAACATTGTTTTGACATGTCCTTTACACTGAAATGAATATAAGTTACGTGAATAGTTACATATGAGGCAAATAATGTTGTATTTAATGTTGACTGTGATGAATATAGGCTGGAATGGAAATTCCTGCCTTCCTGCGTCCCTAGTGGAAAGGTGGATAAAATCTAAGGAGAGAGGAAGACTATATTCTTACTTTTGGCCTGACAACATCACTATAGCTTTAACATTAACAACCTCAGCTCTGCTTCACCTGCAACCATCACTGTGACATAACACAGAGTTGGCTAGGCAAGATGTTTTTGCCTTAAGCAGACGGCATGGTTTTTATGATCAGCTCATTGTATAACAGGGTAATTTAATCTGATTCTGGCTTGCAAGATCCAGTGGCTATGGTTTGTCGCCACTGGGCATCTGGCATTTGAAAACTGCATTTATAATTACACCTCAGGATCAATTAGTGGAGCAATTCAGTAACATCCAGAAAGTAAAAGTGCTTAACTCTTTGTTTTTTGCTTTCTCCAGGTGGACGTTCTTTCTCTAACTGGGGCATACGTGTATAGAAGCAAGGCTCTGTGTATGAACCCATCTGAACGCGATCTGACATAAGAGAGTTTTCTATGAACCTATGTACCATTAGGTAGAGTGAGGCTGGAGATCAGAGAGCAACAGCGAGGTGTTGGGGCTTTGAGGGACACACAGCCTCTCCTGTACTGCCTAAGCTAGCCTGCTGCCCTCAACTGTGGCAGAGAATGCTGTTCTGTTGCCCATGTTCAAATATAATTGATTGATTGAGTTTATTTATATGCCGCCTTTCCACAGTGAGCTGTGCCCAAAGCAGCTTACAAGAGACATTCAAAATATCAAAATACGAAACATTGAAGTAGAGGAAAGAAGTCAGTTTACAAAACAACCAATAAATGTAATAAATAAATAAAATTCAAATAAGGAGATGATGGTTTATTGACACCTTCTCTTGACTTGCTCAGCTAAGCCAGTGGTCCAGTTCCTGAGATTTTCAGTCCTACACACATAATCTTGCAAGTAAGCCCACTGAATTTGATGGGACCTACCCCTAGGCAAACATGCACAAGAATGCCTTGAGTTTTCACTATTCTGCAACTCACATGTTTTATAAAGCAACTAACAGTCCAGTCATCTTCTGTACTTGGAATGGGGAAGGGGTGGATGCCATCTTTGCCTTTCACCTCAGGCAGCAAAATGTTTTAGGTTATTGTTTGCTGTGGCTGGTGGCATCTTTCCAGGGTCTTGGGCAAAAAGGATTCCATCTGCTCATCTACTACCTGATCCTCTTAACCGGAATTAACAGGGATTGAATTTGGGACTCTGCTTCTGGCATATATATCCTATGACTGAGCTATGGGCCCTTCATTCATGCCGCTGTCAATGTCAACATCCCTTCAACTACTGTGACTATTGTGATTGTTGGTGAAGTGTGGATTGGTGACAATACCAAGTGTGGATTCAATAGGAGGTGGTGGGTTCTTCTTCAGTACAGTTTTTAAATTTATGCTGGATAGCCATCAATCATGGATGCTGTAGTAGTGAATTTCCTGAACCAGTGAGAGTTGGATTAGATGGCCGTTCTGACTATAAGTGTCTGTTCTATAAGTGTATCTGTCTCATTGTGCCAGGAGCTTCATTCATGACAGGACAAACCATCCCTCCAATGCCTTCATCATATAGCGATTTATGAAGAATGGGATTTAAGGAGCCTCATACACCATTTGAAGGAGTTTCTGTGTCTTGGTGAGGAGACAGGATGGGCTCCTGATTAGCCAACATTCCTTCCATTGTAACTGGAGCTAAGGGGTAGGAGCAGCCTTTGCACTTCCTGACTGCAAGTTAATTGGACCCTCCCTCAGGTTCCACTCTTCATCTTCTTCATCATCGTCACTCCAGGGCTGCTCCGTGGGGCCCATGACATCCTGCATGTGAACAGAAGGGGAAAGAGGGATTGTTGATTTTGTTCCAGCTACAGGCACTCATCATGCTGAATGCTGCTCCAGAGACTTCCCCAGACTCCAGAAGAGGCTTTTGAGGAGATCCTGAGGAGTTGCAGCAAGCACAGGACCCCATGCATGCATGGACTCCTTGCATGCACCGGGGGAGAGGTGACAAGCTGCAGCAAGGCAAAGTTGAACATGTAAGAGGGAATGATTGCACTGAGAGCCAGCGTGGTGTAGCAATTAGACTAGGATCAGGGAGGCTCAGGTTCAAATTTCCACTCAGTTGTGAAGCTCACTGTATAACATTGGGCCAGTTGCTATTCTCTCAGCAAAACCTACCTCACAGAGTTGCTGGGACAATAACATCTGTGCCAGGAGGAGAAGCATGTATACATACAACCCTGAGCTCTTTATTTATATTTATTTATTTATTGTATTTGTATACCTCCCCATAGCCGAAGCTCTCTGAGCAGTTTATAGTAACTAAAAACATTAAAAACAAATATACAAGTTTAAAACACATCTTTTAAAAACAATTTAAAACACACTTTCAAAAAAACACATGCTAAAATGCCTGGGAGAAGAGGAAAGTCTTGACCTAGTGCCGAAAAGATAACAGTGCCAGGCGCACCTCATCAGAAACATAATTCCATAATTTGGGGGCCACCACTGAGAAGGCCCTCTTCCTTGTTGCCAGACTCCAAGCTTCCCTCCAAGTAGGCACACGGAGGAGGATCTTAGATATTGAGCATAGTGTAGAGGTGGGTTGATGTCGGGAGAGGCGGTCCATCAGGTATTGTGGTCCCAAGCCATATAAGGCTTTATAGGTTAAAACCAGCACCTTGAATCAAGCTCGGGAACATACAGGCAGCCAATGCAAGTGATTTTATTGGTTTTATGTGTTTGGACCGTCTGGTCCCTGTTACCAATCTGGCTGCTGCATTTTGCACAAGCTGCAGTTTCCGAACCGTCTTCAAAGGCAGCCCCACATAGAGTGAATTGCAGTAATCTAACTTGGAGGTTACCAGCAGAGCTTGGAAAAGTTACTTTTTTGAACTACAACTCCCATCAGCCTCAGCCAGGATGGCCACTGGGTTGGGCTGATGAGATTTGTAGTTCTTTTTTTTATCATTAATTTTTATTCAAATTTTCAAAAACAAAACAAAACAAACAAAACAAATTAATAACTATTACAATAAAAACTATTGACTTCCGATTTGTCATAGATTAGCTATAAGTCTATAATATATAACAAACCTGTCTCTTAATAAAATTATACAATCACCTTCCTCCAGTGGTTATCTTAATTGGTATCAAATCTCATTAACATCATTTTATTCTTTCCACAAAAAGTCAAAGAGAAGTTTCTAATCCTTGAGATATATATCCATCAATTTCTCTCCAAATAGACATGTCAATTAATCCATCTCTTCAGGTCTACTAAGTCCAGTAATTTCAATAGCTCTTCTCCCATTCTCCCATTATCAGTACTGATTCCATCTTCCATCTTCCATCTTTGCACACCCAATAATCTTGGTCTTGCTGCCATAGTCATATAATAAGAGTCTGATAGGGATTTCTTTCATCACAGATATTTTCTTGCCATCAATTCTGAATGTATTACTGAAATATTGTAAAGTTGTATCTCTGTTCCTCTTTTTTACAGAATGCACTAACACATCTCTTGAGAGTTTTTCCATTGTCACATATCTGGAATTTATTCTATAAACTTTCTCTATTTCAGGTTCCATCAAATCCTTCCAATCCAGGAATTTTTTCGAGTCGTTGATATCTTTATCTCTAATCTCTTTACCAATTCCTTCAGGGGCAGCGCTGAATTCCAAACAGTAATATTTGTCTTTAGGATCCATCACAACCATAAAATCCAAATCTTTTTCCTGGTCCATATTTGATAAATCTATTCCAATCTCCGGGGCTTGAACCTTCCCTTTGATCTTTCTTTCATCTTCTTTTTCTTGTCCAGTTATAGAATCCTGAATTTCTTTCAGCTCCTGTCTCATTTTGCCAAATCCAATTTTCATCTCTTGTCTGTTCTGTCCCAGCTCTTGTTTCGTTAACTTAATCTCATTCATTATTTTCTGAAACAAATTTAGAGAGACAACCCCTTCCTGAACATCCAGGGTCTCAGCCACCTTCTTGATTGTCATTCTTAAAACCAAAAGAACAAAACCCCTTCAATTCCAATATAGTCACTATTCTCAAGCGAAGAACAGTTTATTTCTTTTTCCAGTCACAAATGAGTTAATCTTCCAAGCCAGATGACATCACCCTCTAGACAGCACGAACTGCCTTATCTCTTATATGTCCAAAACAAATTTAGTTCACAGCATCCAAATGATTAGTGGCATAAGGAATAAGCAGATTCGCCAAAAAAAAGAAAGAAAGTAGACCAGAAAAAATAGTCCCAGACATATAATACTCAAATATCAGATAAATCAAATTTTCTCTTCAAATCAGATGCCTCTCATCCGTTTATATCTTTAAAATGCTCAATTCCATGCCAGCTTTTTGCAATAAAAAACAAAGATAGGCTATTTCGATTTTCTTCCCCCTTACTTCCGTATGTGAAAGAGAAAGTTATAACTCACCCAGGGCTTCTTTGTTGCTGACTCTTTGACAAATCTCTTTTGCAGTAACGATAACAAAATGATGATAATAGACAGGAGGATGCTTGCCTGTTAATTTCCATTTTTCTTTGAAGAAAAAAAAACCTCTTGCTTAATCAGTTAGAGCCTGTTTGTAATCCCTGGCTCCATCCGACGCTGTTGGCTACCTTCCTTCATAGGCGATTCCAATGAATTCCAGTCCAACAAACACCACGGAACTTCAGTGGGTAATCTCTAAGTTTCTCCCTTGCCTGGGAGAAAAATTTCCCAGTCAAAAAAACTCTTCTGACTGGTTTTAAAACTGAAAAAGCTTCCTCTGAGACGAGAGCTCGTCTAGAGGCAAGCACAGGCGGAGCGATCCTCCTGGGAAGTCGGGATTTGTAGTTCAAAAAAGTAATTTTTCCAAGCTCTGGTTACCAGAGCATGGACAACTGAAGCCAGGTTATCCCTGTCCAGATAGGGGCGCAGCTGGGCCACCAACAGAAGTTGGTAGAAGGCACTCCCTGCTACCGAGGCTACCTGAGCCTCAAGTAACAGAGATGGTTCTAGGAGAATCCCCAAGCTACGAACCTGTTCCTTCAGGGGGAGTGCAACCCCATCTAAGACAGGTTGGACATCCACCATCTGGTCAGAAGAACCACCCACTAGCAGCATCTCAGTCTTGCCTGGATTGAGCCTCAGTTTATTAGCCCTCAGCCAGTCCATTGTCACAGCCAGGCACCGGTTCAGACAATTGACAGCCTCACCTGAAGAAGATGAAAAGGAAAAATAGAGCTTTATTTCTAAATATTTTAAAATATTTATTTATTTATTGTATTTATATACCACCCCATAGCTGAAGCTCTCTGGGTGGTTTACAATAACTCTGGAGGAAGACTAGGATGAAAAACGAATTAATGAAAAATTATATATATTTATTTAAATAGGCTGTATTTAGAGAAGAGCCAACCACATGCTCATTGGTGCTGTGTTTTTTAAGCAATAATTTCTATGAGAACAATTGTGAGATTAACATTATAGGAGTGGACAACAGAGACTGTCTGATTTATTATGAAGCATTCGGAGAAGCAGTGTGGCTAGAGTGACCTAGTGAGAACCAGCACCATTTGTTTGTTTTATGCTGCCTTCCTTCTGGCATTCCACTTAATGTGCCCAGAATAGAAACAGGCCACAGCAAACATTTAGCACCACACACTACATGAACGATAATTATCACACAAGTGTAAGATAGTTCTATCCGCATTGGATGGCCTGTATAGGCAAGGAATTCCATGATGTTAAAATGAGTAATATAATAATCACACTCAGAAGTGCCAGCCAAAGTGGCTGGGAGCAAGTGACCTTTATTTTGTTTCATGCTCCATACTTCTCCAAATATTTTGTTGTTTAGTGTGTGGCAATTAAGAACTAGTGCAGCTAAGCATCCCAAGGATTGGGCTCTTCCAGCATATCCAAAGCCCCTGGCACCCTTCTCCCACTCTATCCCACAATGCCCCATTTCGGGGCTTTTCCACAGCTAGGGATGGAAAGATATTTCCATTTCAGTTCTCTCCATTTCTCTTTTTTCCATATCTTAAATTCAGTTCTACAGCAAGTTTGCGAATTTTGTTTTTAAAATCCTCATGAAATTCTTCAGCATTTTAGTGCGAATTTCTCCTAATAAACACGTTTTTGGTTCATGAATACATTTTGTCAAGCAATTTCTCCTAAAGTAATGGATTTTGTATGTTATTATCAGTAATATATTAATGTTAATGGACACTTTCCCCATATAGATGCATTTTTTTTAATTTTTGGCTGAAGAACTGAATCGCAAAATTCAGAGAAGTGAGAATTTCGAAAGATGTTTCGGAAAGTGCAAATTTGATAGATTCAGCTTTATTGTTTCGGAAAGTGCAAATTTGATAGAATCAGCTTTAAATGCAAACTGAACCAAATTTCTCCCCCTTCCCTATCCTCAGGCTACTACTGGTGGGAGAACCACCACTAGTAGCTTCCCACCACTGGACACAGCATTGGCCTCAACAGTGGCAGAGCCCTCCCAACCACTGAAATCTGCTGGAGCCTAGCAGAAGATCACCTCCACATTTTCCTAACCCCCTTGAGTGGTACAGACTAGAGGTTCAGACTAAATGAGTTTGTGTCACCATCATGGATAGCCAGCTTTGTGATTATTGGTAACAAATAGTTGGAGGGAGGTGCCCAGAATGACAAAACAATATGATAAAAAGTCACAATTTTATTTTGTTTTTATAACTAAAAAATGTATAAAAGGCCCAACGCGTTTTGGCTAATCACATATAGCCTTCATCAGGGGATGCTTGTTTAAATTCTTCCTTCAAAGTGATGATGTTATTGATATTATTCAAAAGATTACAAATTGTCAGTAACGCGTTCATCAGGCTGAATCTGTTACTGACCATTTGTAATCTTTTGAATAATATCAATAACATCATCACTTTGAAGGAAGAATTTAAACAAGCATCCCCTGATGATGGCTATATGTGATTAGCCGAAAAGCATTGGGCCTTTTATACATTTTTTATTTATAAAAACGGAATAAAATTGTGACTTTTTATCATATTGTTTTGTCATTCTGGGCACCTCCCTCCAACTATTTGTTATATTGAATGACATCCACTTTTTTCCACCTCTGATTATTGGTAGCCATAAATTGCTACATGAACAGATTGCAAATACTGCCTGCCTCCCCTGTCTTGGGTCTTACTCATAAGCAAGTTAGAGGAAGAGGATTAAAAATCAAGATTTTTCCCCTCCCTGTTAATATGTCTTATAAGCAAGCCCAGATTTCCACACACACACAAATACATAAGGAATTATTTTTGGAGATGCACTCTGCTTTAATGAGAAGCTTATCATTTTCCTGGAATGGATTTATCAAAGGACAAAAAGTCTTAACCCCTGATCTTTTCATGGCATTTCAAATACAGCAGAAGCCATAGAAACATTTCATAAAAGCAAAAGCCTAACTGGCTGCACATACTTTTCTTGTTAGTTTGGGCTGTTTGTTTCTCACGTGCATGTAATTAGTTGTTAATAACAGAGCCAGCTGGGTGGAACGGACCAAATGTTGTCATAGACGGACTAAGAGCATTTAAACTGAATTCACCATTTCTGATGATTGCCCAGAGTCTGAGTCTGTGATTTCTAAAATCACATTTTTTGTCACAGTGTACTTGTCTGTTCCTCCACAATGAAGCTTAATTTTGAAGAGTGCAAGCACAAAAGATAAACAAATCTAAACTCTTTCTGTGCATGAAAGGCCATATTCATAGGGTTACAAGAACTTTGAACTTCTGTAAAACTAGCTGCTTCCATGCTCACTATCCTGTTACTAGCAACTGTTGCTACTTCTGCTTTCCTGCCTGCCACTGCAACTGGTTGTGGTTCCTGCTTGCCACTAGGACCACATTTTCTATATCTCACACAGCTTAGAGAGCTCTTTGAGCAATCACTGTATTATCAATAAATGTATATAATCAGATTTTTAAAAAGCTACTGGGCATAGAAAAACATGTTGGCACTTCTAGGACAGGGATAGCCAATGTGGTGCCCTCCAGATGTTATTGGATTCATAACTCCCAGTATTCCAGACCATTGGTTATGCTGGCTGAGGCTGATGGGAGTTGGAGTCTAACGTCTGGTGGGCATCACATTGGCTATCCCTGGTCTAGGAAGTGGTGAGGGCGACAAAGGGAAAAGATGCAAGGGGCCAAGTCACATGATAAACTCACATTATCAGCAGGCAGGTGGGAGTCCCAAGGACAGGGTGCATAGGCTTATATTCTGTGAAGTGCAACTGCTACCGCCTGAGCCACTGGAGTCATTAGAACTGTGAAATTAAGAAGGCTGAAGAATGCCAGGCCTCAGTCCTGTCGCCTGTAAACGGACAAAAGCATGCATAATTTTTTCTGGATTGAATCTGTTAACATCACCAGGCCCTGCTCTTTTTTCTTTCTCATCAACAGTCCCCACTTTTCGATATCGCCAGATCCCATCTCCTGACATCATCAGGCCCCTGTTGGAGAACTGGCAACACAAAACCGCAGCTGTTGAACTGCAAAGAGTCAATACATTGACATTCAAGAGGAGCTGATGTTTTTGGTCTCTCCTGCTTCACTCACAAAAGGGGAAAAAATGTACCACTTCATCGGCTCCTTTCCCCACCCTCGCCCCTCTGGAATGAGACATTGCACAATGTGATATTAATAAATCTAATAGAGCTTCCAATGTTTTTTACATTTGTTTTTTAAGACGTCCTATCACTTCTTTCCCATATTTCATTCCAATGTGACTTTCCAAGAATGTTATATGACTCCCTGAACTATGAAATGCGAGCCCAAATGGTTGTACATCTTTCTCTTACTTTGCTCCAAAGTGTAACATGGGGTCTCAACTTGAACGGCGAAACAGATAATGTGTTGGGTTCTTTCTAACCCAATATTTCTACGATGCTTTATCATAGAAATAATAAAGATCCACCTCCTCTGTCACATGACTTGGCAGCAAACGGAGCCTCAGCTCATACCTTGCCAATAACGATTAGAAACTGATTAATAATTCAAAGTGGATTAAGGCACAGAGGGCTGTATCCAACACTTAAGGAGTGGCATTCCACTCTCACGAAAGGCCTTCCGCTTCGTCTCCTCTCCCCTCAGGAGCAAATGTTGAGGGTGTACAGAGGGTTGCAAGGGAGAGGAGAGGAAGGGGAAGTCCCATTGTGCAAGCATAAGTCTGTTGCACCAGCAGAATGACAGCATTTGCTATAACCCATCACTTATCTTTGGTCTAAAAAGAAAATAAAAGATAAAGAAGAATAGAATGATGGTTAAGGGCTCACTAAACTATGACAGTCACTTGGCAGAGAAAAGTCACTTCAGGATACACTGCAACAACTGGAACAAATAAGTAGTGGGAGAAAGGGAGATCTTTAAACCATTCCCCACCATGAAAAAAACTGAAACTCAATTCATCTTGTAACTTATTTTATTTTCTTACATTTATATCCTGCCTTTCTTCTGTCAGGGTCATGACCCCAAGATATCATACATTGGTTCCCAGGTTCCTAAACTTCTTTTCCCATGGACCACTTGAAAATTGCTGATGGTTTTGGCAGACCACTCAATAACGTTTCTGCCTGTTGCAGCAATAGTAATATGCTATGCTAGATTTTAAATTATGTTTTTACAGACACCTCAGACCACCTGAATGAAGCTTGCAGATCGCTGATGGTCTGTGAACCATAGTTTGGGAACCCCTGATCTATCTAATCCATCCAGATCCAGACCTGCTTGGCAACAGCGAGATAGTAGCCTCATGGGCCTTCAGACCATGCCTTGAGACTACAATGTAGTATCAATAAAAACTAATTTTGCATTATGTTGGTGAGAGGGAAAACAACTCCATGAAATAATGATTGATGTTTTCATACTTAGACTTTGCAATACAAATGTTCTACAAGAAGAGACAAACTACATACAGATCATAAAAGTTAATTCCACTCAGGCTAGCAATTCCTTTTTATATTCTGTTGAGTGTTTCTCTTTTATGAAATAATCTTTAGAATATTAACAACACTAGTCCATCATCAATTCCAGAGTCTTATTAAGAAGCCAAACATCAGTGTGAGTTACTGATAAATAATCACTGCTGTTGAATATTCCAGAATGTCTTTTCATTTTACGATCTCTAATATTTTCAAGGATGTGCACATCAGTTATAAAGATCAGGCAAGGCTGTCTTTGAATTTTCTTCTTTAAAAAACATTCTGCTTTTTATACAGTGATAGATATCTGGAATTCAGAGAACTCAATCCCAACAATCTAGACCTTAACTTTCATTATACCAAAATAATGCCTATGCATCTCTTGGGGAACACAAGCCATATTTTCATATTCTTTCTATAGCTGATTGCACTACTTAATATTATACAAAATTACAAGATACAGATACCAATTCATTAAAATGCATGATCAGTCTACTGTCAATTATTTATGACATTAACATTTGCCACAATTGGTCTCTGTGTTGCCAGTTAGCAGGTTTTCATTTTTTTTAAGAAAAAGGGGAAAATGTGTTTTATTTAAAAGCAGGGATGCCTTAATTGGCAACCAGTGACAACCACCCAAAGAACATGTTTTTATCTGTGCCTGGCAGCATTATGAAACATGAATTAAAATATGATGCAAAGTTTGCTTGCAATCAAAAGGTGCCAGTGCAGTGGGATGGTGCTGTGCTGCTCTCCTCCTGATAGGGTGTTTACCAGGGTGGGGTGGGGTGGGGTAGCATAAACGGACCCTATCCAGCTCTCCCCCCCCCCCGCTAATGGACCTCACTGCTACGCTGCCCCATCTCATATTGGTAAACAGCAGTGATGTCGTTGTTGAGAGGCCAGCAATACAGCACTGCCCCAACATGCCAGCCACTCCTGCCTGCAGTAGCACCACCCCATTGTCCCAGCCATTTCTGTCTGCAGCTCAAAGATATCAAAGATATTTTGAATCAGGACAAAACCCTACCTAGTTCAGCATTCTGTTCTCACAGAAGCCAACCAGATGCTTACTGGAAACTTACAAGCAAGACCTAAACACTCTCCCATTTGTAATCTCCAGCAACTGATATTGAAGGTATAGTTCATCTTGTACTGGAGGTAGCATATAGCCATCATTTTTGTATTGGAATGTGTATTTGTTATTAATTGGTATGTTTCAATTGACTGATAACTTATTTTATAATGACTTTAAATGTTATAATGTTCATGTAATCATGGGCTCCTTCTGAAGGAACATACATCATCATCATCATCAAAGTTATTTGTTGAATTATTATGTTTTCAAATGATCTCGTATTTAATTGTTATTGATGTAGTGAGCTGAATTTTTGTTGTTCTGTTGTGAGCCACTTTGAGCATATTTATATGGGAAAGCGCAAATTATTATTATTATTATTATTATTATTATTAATAATAATAATAATAATAAAAGACTAGTAACCTTTAATATCCTTATCCTCCATGGATTTGTCTAATCCCCTTTTAAAACTATCCAAATTCATGGTCATCGCTATGACTTCTGGTAGCAAATCCCACAGTTTAATTGTATACAGTGTGAAAAAGTACTTCCTTTTGTCTGCAGTAGCAGTGCATGTGCTGGGACAGAGCTACTTTCCCAACATCGCCATCGCTACTGCGCTCACCTGGACTGGGCTGTGGTGAGAGTGGAGTCAGGGCTGTGCAGTTGCACTGAGAGAGTGCCACCGCCCAACCTGGCTCTCTCATTGACACTACTGCATAGCCCCTCACTGCCACCCCAGCCCACTCCAGGTAAACAGCAGCAATGCTGCTGTTCGGGGGGGAGGACACTGCAGGTTTGCCTCACTACACATGCTGCTACTGCCGCCCTGGGCTCCTTCTGGGAGTAAGTGCAGGATATAAATTTAATAAATAAATAAAGCTCTTTCTCTGTCCTGAATCTTCCAACATTCAGCGTCACTGGATGTTCTCAGGGTCTAGCATCATGAGAGAAGAAAAACTTCTCCCCCCACTCCTTTCTCCTCACCATGCATATTTTAATACAACCCTCTCATGTCACACACCTCCCAGCCCACTTGCTATCAGAGTTTGGTATATATAGCAGTGGACTGCAGAAATGAATGATCTGGTAAGACTGGTGGTTGAAAGGATAAAGAAACTTAAGGTTTCTTACTATTGGGGAAAAAAAGCCGATCTGAGTACAGACAGACATCTGGCCGTTATGGAGTTGTGAAGCCAGCACTCGAGGACACTAACACTAGTTAGAAAGAAAAGGAAGTAAAACCTGAGGAAAACAATCTGCATATCAACCAGTGGTTATTTTAAAGAAGGAATCAGCAAAAGTAGAATAGGTTGCCCTTCTGTCTGTAGCGTTCCCCTCCCCCATGTCCGGATCAGCGTTACAAGCGTTGGCGCTTTACTCCCAACACTTACCTCTTTTTCTAAGGCAAAAAGCTCCAAGCATTGTAACCTTACCTCATGGGGGATTTGCTCCACTCCTTGAGCCTTCTGGTTGACCCTTTCTGCAAAGGTGACATCTCTCATACTGATTCTGAATGTAACTTGTACATCAGGAACATAGGAAACTGCCTTATACTGAACCACACCCTTGTTCCATCTAGCTCAGTATTGCCTACGCTGACTGGCAAAGGATTTCTCAGCCCTTACCTGGAAATGAAGAACCAGAAATTTTAGAATGTGAGGTGAAAGCTACTCTTAAAATACTTGGAAGAAACAAATCACCAGGAATAGATGGCATACCAATAGAGTTGCTACCAGCTACTGAGACTGAATCTGTCCAAATTTTGACAAAAATCTGTCAAGAAATATGGAAAACTAAACAATGGCCCACAGACTGGAAGTGTTCCATATACATCCCAATTCAAAAGAAAGGGAATCCCAGGGAATACAGTAATTATTGAACTATTGCCTTAATATCCCATGCAAGTAAAGTAATGCTCAAGATTCTACAACAAAAGCTCTTACCATATATGGAGCAAGAAATGCCAGATGTCCAAGCTGGATTTAGAAAGGGAAGAGGTGCCAGAGATCACATCGCAAACATACGTTGGATAATGGAACGGACCAAGGAATTTCAGAAGAAAATCACCCTGTGCTTTACAGATTACAGCAAAGCCTTTGACTGTGTAGATCATGAAAAACTATGGAATGCTGTAAAAGAAATGGGGGTGCCACAGTATTTGATTGTCCTGATGCGCAACCTATACTCTGGACAAGAAGCTACTGTAAGGACAGAATATGGAGAAACTGATTGGTTCCCAATAGAAAAGGGTGTGAGACAAGGGTGTATTTTATCACCCTATTTATTTAATCTATACGTAGAACATATCATACGGAAAGCAGGATTGGACCAAGATGAAGAAGGTGTGAAAATTGGAGGGAGAAATATTAATAATTTAAGATATGCAGACGATACTATACTACTAGCAGAAACCAGTAATGATTTGAAACGAAAGCTGATGAAAGTTAAAGAGGAAAGCACAAAAGCAGGACTACAGCTGAACGTCAAAAAGACTAAAGTGATGACAACAGTAGATTTATATAACTTTAAAAATGAGGACATTGAACTTGTCAAGGATTATCAATACCTTGGCACAGTCATTAACCAAAATGGAGACAATAGTCAAGAAATCAGAAGAAGACTAGAACTGGGGAGGGCAGCTGTGAGAGAACTAGGAAAGGTCCTCAAATGCAAAGATGTATCACTGAACACTAAAGTCAGGATCATTCAGACCATGGTATTTCCGATCTCTATCTATGGATGTGAAAGTTGGACAGTGAAAAAAGCGGATAAGAAAAAGATCAACTCATTTGAAATGTGGTGTTGGAGGAGAGCTTTGTGCATACCATTGACTGTGAAAAAGACAATTAATCGGGTGTTAGAACAAATTAAACCAGAACTATCACTAGAAGCTACAATGATGAAACTGAGGTTATCATTCTTTGGACACATCATGAGAAGACATGATTCTCTAGAAAAAACCATAATGCTGGGAAATACAGCAGGGAGTAGAAAAAGAGAAAGGCCAAACAAGAGATGGATTGATTCCATAAAGAAAGCCACAGACCTGAACTTACAAGATCTGAACAGGGTGGTTCATGACAGATGCTCTTGGAGGTCGTTGATTTATAGGGTAGCCATAAGTTGTAGTTGACTTGAAGGCACATAACAACAACAACAACCTGGAGATGGAGGATATTGAGCCTGGACCTTCTGTGTGAAAATCAGATGCTCTGCCACTGAGCTACAGCCCTTCACCATGTTATATTCAGGGCTTTTGAGGGGAGGGTGACTCACACCCACAGAACGTTTATCAACATTTATTTTTTTAAAAAGCACTGGTTATATTCAAGTATAATATTACAGTATATTGAAGTATACATATTCATATGCCATGCATGCAGCCTATAACTGGGAAGTCCTTGCTGCTAGACGGCATAGGCCAAAACAGGTGAGATGACAGGATACCAATCAGATTTCCCATAGATTTTTATTTTTTATTATTTATTTGATTTATATCCCACCCTTTCTCCCAGTAGGAGTCCAGGGCGGATTTTTGAAACAGTAAATGCATCCATGGGGGGACCCCAATTCTGATTGGTGTGTGGTGCTGGAAGAGAAGAGGTTCACACACACACAAACCATACCACCCATGCTATTTTCCCACTATGAATCTCATTAGAGTTGCTGTTTACCCACTGAGCAAAGCATACAGGTCCTTCACAATTGTAGGTGTGGGAGATCCAAGCACACAATTAGTTTCTCTGACAAAGTGCACTGTTGCAAAATGCTGTGGAGTTCAGAGTTGCTCTGAAGAATACTGAAGTTGGCCGACCCTGTTGAAAAGCGTTGGTCTGCAACAAGTGGGTTGTTCTCCTGCCCACACCCACACTTCACTTTATTTTAATTCTGTATTTGGATTTAAAAAGAGATGGAAAAGGATTTGTGAGTGAGAGAAAGAGTGGAGAGGGAAACAGAATATAAAACTAAAAGTGGTTCACACTGCAGAGTGAAGTTAAAAGATGAATCCCAGCTCTGGAAAGGTTGAAGATTATTGTTTGGGAATATATGCATTTCTGATTCCAGAGAATCAGATTGTTACCAGCACACAGAAAAGTGATTTTCAAACTGGAAACCATCATCACCACCCATCATCCATGCCCAACAGAACTGTGGTACTAAAAGTGATGGAAAAACTAGAAGGAATGAAAGATCAGTGGCCTAGGTATATTTCAGAGCATTTTACAACCTGCACATCTCACAAGTTGGCTCATTTTTCTCCACTACAAAGCTGTATTATGATATCCAGTTTAGCACAATGACTTAGTTCAAATAGTAACAATTGTAAGCGAGTGATTGCAGTACCACTCACAAAAATAGTCCAGTGTTTGCAGTCAATGAAGCATTCCTTTAAAGTTCATAGGGTTCTTTACACATAACCATACCTCAGTGGCTAAGCAATCAATGGGCTTTCCTGCTGAAAACCGGAAAGCACTGGGGGCAAAGCGGATAGAATGATTTTCCAGGAAGTTTGGTGTGATATTATGGACAAACCTCTACTTTTCAGACTTGTTTCCTGATAGGCAGTTACCTCTGAGAATTGCTGGACTTGAAACATTTTGCATGCACTGACACCTAGATCCAATCATGCAGGTGCATGAGCTCAGCACCCTTCTCCATTAAGTTCAAAGGGGCAGACAGTGGTGCATGTGCATTGAGAACTGAGCTCTTCATAGAAGCAAATAATGGTGTGTTTGCTTTGTTTTTTTATTTGCTTCCATTATTTAAAAGGTCATTCATTTCATTATTCATTTTTGTTGCTCACATTAATTTTTAATGCTTTCTTTAATCGTGTCTCCTGTCCACACTGCCTCATACTGAAACTGATTTCAGCAACTGCCTTCTGGGGGTCACCATTTCATTGTCCCAGAATGTCCCAGACATTGATTCATTCTGGAGTATTCTGAGGGGGAAACGGTGGCTATGGCAAAAAAAAATTTTTTTTTAATGGCAGCACTTTGCAGCTGACCCCCCCCCCCGGAATAGCCTGGAACAACAAAACATCTAGGGTATTCTGGGAGAATAAGGTGGTGGTTGTTAAGAGACAGTCACTGAAATGCAATGTGACTGCAAAAAAGGCAAATGCTATTTTAGGCTGCATCAACGGAAGTATAGTTTCCAAATTGCGCAGAGTACTAGTTTCCCTCTATTTGGCACTGGTTAGACCTCATCCTGAGTACTGTGTCCAGTTCTGGACACCACACTTTGAGAAGGTTGCAGACAAACTGGAACAGATTCAGAGGAGGGCAACAACTATGATCAGGGGACTGGAAACAAAGCCCTATGAGGAGAGATTGACAGAACTGGGCATGCTGAGCCTTAAGAGGAGAAGACTGAGGGGAGATATGATATCACTCTTCAAGTACTTGAAAGATGGTCACACAGAGGAGGACTAGGATCTCTTCTCAATCATCCCAGAATGCAGGACATGGAATAATGGGCTCAAGCTACAGGAAGCCAGATTTTGGCTGAACCTCAGGAAAAACTTCCTAACTGTTAGAGTGGTACAACACTGGAACTAATTACCTAGGGAGGTGGTAGGCTCTCCAATGCTGGAGGCATTCAACAGGCAGCTGGACAGTCACCTGTCAGGTATACTTTAATTTGGATTCCTGCATTGAGCAAGGGGTTGGACTCAATGGCCTTATAGACCCCTTCCAACTCTACTATTATATAATTATATGAAATAAAGTACACTGTAGTCTGAGAAAAGTTAGCCCCAACCCCAATAGTGATGGGATATCATTTGCACCTATTCATTACTCATGGTACTTGTTTCATAATGAATGAAAGCTGAATCAAATGACTCTTATTAATTTCATTTTTTATCAAATGAATGCACACTTGAAACCTACAGGAGTTCCCCTGATCAGATATCACAGGGCTCTGGATCCGTGTACATAATTGCTAAATGTGGTTTAATTGAGGAAGCCACAGTAAAATCTAAAGGACTAAATACCTACAATTACATATTTGGCTGGTTATGACAAATTCATGTGTGACTCGTCAGCTCTAAAGTTCTAGGCCATGGGTAGCTCTCATCTGTGCCCGTTCTCTCTTCCAGTTTTCTTTCTCTTCCCTCTGACTTTCTTCAGTTCCTTTATTTCATTGAAACAGAGACAGGCATTTTGTTGCCTGAGGTAGGACAGAGAATGGCATCCAATGCCAAAGTCATAATACCCAACGACAGCCAAGTTATTTTGGCACCTAAGGTAGAAAATCCTACAAGTGTCTCTCCCTAACCATGTCAGTAAAAATACAACACATTAAATAACTAACAGTTTCCTGTCCTTTCATGACACCCACATTCACCAGCCTGAAGCAGCCATCTCACTCTGCCTAATGGTAGGGCCAGTCCTGTGAATCTAAAATGCTTATTTTCATAGCATCATAGAGTTGGAAGGGGCCTATAAGGCCATCAAGTCCAACCCCCTGCTTAATGCAGGAATCCAAATCAAGCATTCCCAACAGATGGCTGTCCAGCTGCCTCTTGAATGCCTCCAGTGTCAGACAGCCCACTACCTCTCTAGGTAATTGGTTCCATTGTCGTATGGCTCTAACAGTTAGGGAGTTTTTCCTGATGTCCAGTCGAAATCTGGCTTTCTGCAACTTGAGCCCATTATTCCGGTCCTGCACTCTGGGATGATCGAGAAGAGATCCCTGACATCCTGTGTGTGACAGCCTTTCATGTACTTGAAGAGTGCTATCATATCTCCCTTCAGTCTTCTCTTCTCCAGGCAAAACATGTCCAGTTCTTTCAGTCTCTCCTCATAGGGTTTTCTTTCCAGTCCCCTGATCATTCTTGTTGCCCTCCTCTGAATCTGTTCCAGTCTATCTGCATCCTTCTTGAAGTGTGGAGACCAGAACTGGATGCAGTATTCAAGATGAGGCATACCCAGCGCTGAATAGAGGGGAACTAATCCTTTACGCAATTTGGAAACTATACTTCTGTTAATGTAGCCTAATATAGCATTTGCCTTTTTTGCAGCCACATCACACTGTTGGCTCATATTCAGCTTGTGATCAACAACAATTCCAAGATCCTTCTCACATGTCGTATTGCTGAGCCAAGTATCTTCCATCTTATAACTGCATTTGGTTTCTTTTTCCTATGTGTAAAACTTTGCATTTATCCCTGTTCATTCTGTTGTTTTCAGCCCAATGCTCCAGCCTATCAAGGTCCTTTTGAATTTTGTTTCTGTCTTCCACGGTATTAGCTGTGCCCTCCAATTTTGTATCATTTTCAAATTTGATAAGCATGCTCTGTACCTCCTCATCCAAGTTGTTAATAAAAATGTTGAAGACCACTGGGCCCAGGACCGAGCCCTGTGGTACCCCACTCATTACTTCTGCCCAATTTGAGAAGGAATCATTGATAAGCACTCTTTGAGTACGATTCTGGAGCCAGCTGTGGATCCACCTGATAGTTGTTCCATCCAGCCCACATTTAGCTAGCTTGCGAATCAGAATATCATGGGGCACTTTGTCAAAAGCTTTGCTGAAGTTGAGATATATTATGTCTACAGCATTCCCACAGTCTACAAGGGAGGTTACCCGATCAAAAAACGAAATAAGATTAGTTTGGCAGGATTTGTTCTTCATAAATCCATGTTGGCCCCTAGTAATCACTGCATTGTTTTCAAGGTGCTTATAGATTGACTGCTTTATAATCTGCCCCAGAGTCTTCCCAAGGATTGATGTTAGGCTGAGTGGTCGGTAGTTCCCCAGTTCCTCCTTTTTGCCCTTTTTGAAGATAGGGACAACATTAGCTCTCCTCCAGTCATCCGGCACTTCACTAGTACTCCACTATTTTGTAAAGATAATAACAGCGGTTCTGAGAGTTCTCCAGCCAGTTCCTTCAATACTCTAGGATGCAGTTTATCAGGCCCTGCCAATTTAAACTCATTCAAAGTGATTAGGTATTCCTTGATCATTTGTCTATTAACCTCAAGTTCCAATCCTGTCCCTTCTACATATTTCCCAGGAGGGTCATAGTCCCTTTTTTGGGAGAAGACTGAGCCAAAGTAGGAATTGAGCAGTTCTGCCTTTGTCATCTGTTATCATTTTGCCATCCTCACTGAGTAGCTGTGCCACCATTTCTTTTCTCTGTCTATTACTATGGACATACCTGAAGAAAGCTTTTTTGTTGCTTTTAGCATCTCTCACTAACCTCAGCTCATTCTCAGCTTTAGCCTTCCTGACACCATCCCTGCAATTCCGTGATACCTGCCTGTACTCTTCCTTTGTGGCCTGGCCTTCTTTCCACTTCCTGTATGTGTCCTTTTTTGTTTTCAGGTCATCTCTAAGCTTTTTGTGAAGCCACATTGGCTTCTTTTGCTGTTTTCCCCCTGTTTTCCTTGTTGGAATTGCTTGTCATTGGGCTTTTAGAATTTCCTTTTTTAGAAACTCCCACCCATCTTAGACTCCTTTTCTCATTAGGGTATCTTGCCATGGAACTATACTTACAATTGTTCTGAGTTTATTAAAATCAGCTTTCCTGAAGTCTAGGGTGCGCCTATGGCTACTCTCAGCTTTTGCTTCTGTTAAAATCAAGAATTCAAGTATGGTGTGGTCACTTTCCCCCAGAGTTCCCATAACTGCCACTTCATCCACCAAATCATCTCTATTGGTTAGAATCAAGTCCAGGATAGCTGATCCTCTGGTTGCTTCCTCCACTTTTTGTAAGAGAATGTTATCTCCAACACAAGTCAGAAATTTCTTGGAGGAGCTGTGTTTGGCAGAATTTGTCTCCCAACAGATAGCGGGATAATTGAAGTCCCCATTACTACTACATCATGCTTCCTCGAAACATTGGCAATTTGCTTTTCAAAAGTTACATTCTCGTCTTCTCCTTGATTGGGTGGTTGGTAGTTGACTCCTTTTATTACTTGCCCCATTAATTTTAATCGAGATACTCTTGGAGGAGCTACCAAGGTCATCTTCCTGTATTTCTATGCAGGGATATATATATTTAACATATTGCGTGACTCCACCTCCCTTTTTATTCCTTCTGTTCTTTTTGAACAAGTTATATCCTTCAATTGCTGTATTCCAGTCATGGGAGTCATCCCACCAAGTTTCAGTTATACCTATCAAGTCATAATTACCCTCCTGACAGAAAAGTTCAATTTTGTCCTTCTTGTTTCCCATGCTCTGCGCATTAGTAATTCTTCCACCACAGGCTATCCTCCAGTCTCATCCGCAAGTGGTTGAAAGCGGTTCCATAGTTCCACTGGTGAAGGGTGTTTTCTATCTCTTCTGCTCCTGTCACCCTTTCCCACAGAGTTTCCCCACTTCGTTGTTCCTCTCCAAAGCAGTCTCCTCTTCTGCTACTACATGCTGTTGCTCTTCCACTTCCACTTCTCTTTGCTGCTGTTGTTCCAGAGTTCTGTCTAAGAACTCTTCATCTTCCCTTATAGTCCTCAGTGTGGCCACCCGCCGTTCCAGGCCTCTCACTTTTTCTTCCAACAGTGCCATGAGCTTGCACTTGTTGCACATGTACACCATGTTGTTCTCAGGCAAGAAAACAAACATGGCACACACCTTGCAGGTCATACTCTCTTCTATCTTTTGTATCTTTCTAACTACTTGTTTTGGAGTGGCCTGTGCTTTGTCCTGTCCTACTTCAGGGTAAACTTGAGAGTCCCACTGATATGTGGTGTACTGTACAAGAAGAATTAGTAATTTTTTGTTTAGGGACCTCCCCCTTGACCTCCCCTGTTGAACTCTGTGACATCCTTCCCTGGTTCTCCCTGTCAGGTTCCCACCTGCTTGTTGCTACTGCCTTTCACTAGGCACCACCAGGGATACCACCAGTCCGGACCGTCCTTTATATGGTTTCTCACTCCGCTCTAGCACAGATCTCACTAGATCCCCCTGCTAGGCAGCACCACCAGTCACATCCTATAACCAATACTCCCAGAGACTTTGCCTGAGTCTCTCTTTAGCTGGTTACTTTTGTGACTGCATGCTTATGCTGTTCCCAACCCCCTTGTATCTTTATAGATAACGCATACAACTCTGGGTTGCTCTGGATACTTGAATTGTTATTATTCCTCCCTTCACCGCTGCCACCATTAGATACTGTTTCTGTTCAGCCTTGGTAATTACCTTGCCCTCCCTTCTGGTATGTATATCCCCCAGCCAAGGATCAGGCCTTTGGTAAACCAAATAAGTATTTATTAAATATCAGAAATAACAAGATTAGTTTTAGAATGTTTCACAAGCGTATGGTTTCATCTATTCCTGTTTTGTACTTGACTTATTATTAATCAGAACTCCAACTCCCTCTTTCTCCACACTCCTGACCTCCACCCTCAAACACCTCTTTCTCCACACTCCCAACATCCATCCAGATTCAACTGTCATTCTTCCATTTATACTCCCAGCCATTCAAACGCTCAGTCAATCAACCAGCATTCTACTGCTCATGTACTCCCCCCTCCTCTTTCACTCCACTTACCATATGTCTTCTATATAAACAGCACTGTGGACCAGCTGAGACAGCTTCCTCTGCTCTGCTCAGTTAGGAGTCAGGAAACAGAATCCCAAGCTGCAGCCCTTATTTCCTAATTGCCTTTCCCCACATCCTTCTCCTCCTGAGGATCTTGCTCCTGGTTGACTGGGTCCATACTCTTTTCTAGGTCTGCCTTTTTGAGGCTCTTCTTCCTATCCTCTCTCTCACTCGGATCTGAACAAGTCAGGCAAGGCAGCCAGATGCTATTCTGCCTCATGGCCATTAGGGCAATTTAGCTAATCACTGTCATTGTAAGACAATAGATTTAGAAACAAGGTTGGATCACAATTAAAGCAACAATCTGATGTTGCTGATACAAACACAACATTCAAATAACGGTTGTTCTGTGTTGCAGCTCTTAATCTATGGGAAGGGAACTATGTCCCCCCAAATATTCTTAAAACAGCTCAGTTTAGAGCTGGAGAACAATGCCAGGTGGGTGTGAATTGCTTTTTCGAGGAAATTGACAGTCTGGGTGGGTTTCAGGCATGTGCAATGAAGATAAAGGATTTATATATGTGTGGTCAGCTTTGAGGGGGGAAAAGTACTATGTAATTTCATAGCACTTTTGAAACATGGAAAGGATGACCTAAAGAAGTTGGTAATCTATGGCTGAAAAACATTACTAGAGGTGAAACCAACACAAGCAAAGAAGAAGAACATTGCTGGATGGGATCAAAGGTCCATCTAGACAAGCATCTTGTTTCCCACAGTGGCCAGCCAGAGGCTTCCAGGAATCCCACAAGCTGGACATGAAGGCAGTAGGACTCCCTCACTACCCACCCACAGCAGTAGTTATTCCATAGATTACAGCCACTGAACCTGAAGGTTCTGTATTTAGTTATCACCCTATATTCCAATTCCAATCCAATTCTTTGAGTGCCATCCTTCATGCAGCCAAAACTACACACACAATATGGAAGTATCAGCACATTCAAGGTAACCACAAGATCTGCAGAAGTTCAAAAACTCTTTTGTAGAAAAACCTAAAGGAAAAGTTCCCCCCAAAACAGCCCAGTGAGAACTGAGCCTGCCCAGTAGTCATGGAATTATTTTTAGAGCCATCTAAACCTGGCCTCACCACCAGATCTTGCAGAAGTGAATGAATCCCATAAATGAAAAATGTACTGGATAAAGAGTACTTTCTTTCATCTTTCTCAAATCCACTGCCAATCAATTTCATTAGGTGACTGCTGATTCCATTGTTGCAGAAGAGGGAGAAAAAACTTTCTCTATTCCTTTTCTCCACACCATGGATAAACCTCTATGATTATGTTGTTCCCTCAAACTGCAATCCCATGTGTATGCACCTGGGAAGAAGCCCCACTGAACACAATGAGACTTACTCATTTTTATTTTCTTACATTTATATTGTACCTTTCCAGCATCCCAAAGTGGCATACATGTGGATCACAGGAGGTCTCCCATATAGGTGCTGATCAGGCATGCTTAGCTTCCACAAGGTGGTGGCCTCATGTGCCTTCAGACCATACCCTGGAATTCTGAGTAAGCATGCATAGAACTGTGCTTGTTTGCATCTTTTTCTATATGAAAAAAGTTCAAGTGCTTCTGCTTTTTTTCTCATAGGAAAGATGCCCCAATCCCAGGCTCATTTTGGTTGCCCCTTTCTGCACTTTGTCACATCTATTTGTTATTCTCCAGTGTAAGAGTCGTAAACTGAAAGAAAAAGTATGTTAAATAAGTAAGGAATGCTGTCACCATAAGAATTTCGCCAAGGGAAATAAAGGATTTAAAATCACTATAAGGCTGCAGTTATTTCAGCTGAGAGAAATCAATGGGATTTTAAGTACTTAGCTTTGTATAGATCATGACCTTTTCTCTCTTTTTCCAACCTAACATTTTTATCCCACCTTTCTTCCATCATGAAATCCAATGTGGTATACTTCTAATTCCCAGGAAGTCTCCAGTCTACTAATTGACCAGACCCAGATCTGCTTAGCTTCTGCTAGGCAGTGGTCTGATGTGCCCTCATACAACAACGTGGAATAAAGGGTTAAAGTAAAACTATTATATCTGTCCTGCTGAGCAGGGATGTTGAACGGAAGTACTTTTAAAGATTTCTTTGCCCTAAACCAAAAATGCATGTTAAATGTGTATTTAATTTATTTATTATTTACTAAAATTAAGAATCATCTTTTTGTTCACAAGGGCTCCTAGGGAGATATAGAATAATAAAAACACCAGCAGGTGGAATTCAGTGATGCCCACCTTCTTGCACAAAGGAAATTGCACAATAAGACTTTTTGTTTCTCTTCTCCCCCTGCAGCCCCTGCATATTCCAAAGTCTACTCCCGAGGGCCCCCCCAAATCTTTTAAACATACGAGGGAACCATTATGCTGTCCTGTGTCATGCCTCCCTCAGATGAGTCCTCAGAGGAGGATGAGGAGCAGGGGATCGGCACAACAGACCCAGGAGAGGGAACAAGTAGACCCATCCAAGATGCAGCTGTAGACCTCCCATCACTAGAAGATGTTCAGGATATAGGAGCCCCTCAGTCAGACTCAGGAAATAAACAGGAGGCCCCTCCACTCCCTGCACAGCAGAGACGCCTGCAAGTAGCAGAGCAATGCAGGCATTCTGACCATTTTAGGCTACAAGCTTCCGGGAGTCGGAGGGCTGATTGCTAGCACCTGAACCAGGGAGGGGAGCTTAAAAGATTGTGAGTGGTTTGGGGCTCTTGCTGGAAACAACATTGCCCTTTCATGACTCCTTGTAGCCAGCCAGGCTTGTGACCACATGTCTTTGACCTTGCTGTGTCTCCTCAGATCCCCGTTACCTTGATTTGGACTTCCCAGGACTCCCTGTTCTTCACTCTCTCGGTATTTACACTTACTCTAGTTGCTGGCCTCCTTGCCTCAAGCCTGACAGATTTACAGCCTAGTTGCTGACCGTTATTTGTTAATTACCTTACTACAGCCATAAACAATTTCCCTCAGTCGGCAGAGGCTGATCTCCTTGTGTCTGACCAAATCATGCTAGAAGACCCACTGAATCAACCCTGGGTCTGGCCACCTCCAGTTTTTAGTATGCTATATTTTCTAGGAAAACATGGATTTCTAAACATTATGAATGCCGACATGCTAGTGCCACTACACAAGCTTGTCAAGCACTTCCATTATGACAGCAACTGGTAAGCATACCAAGCAATGTCTTGTGAGAGAACAGAGGAAGAATGAAAGTCCTGTAAGAAATGTTGACCACCAAACAACATTCTCTAGTACCTTGTGAACTGAAGTATTTGGAAGTAGAACTGTACCATACATTGCAGATTATTTGTTTTATATTAGAGTCTATTTGGGATAATTTAAAAGTAAATAGGAAGTTCATTGTTGGAAATCTATGTTTATGATTAGCACTGTTTCAATGAGCTGTTTGATTGGCAAAGAATAACTGAATAGAGATAGAATGTTGGTAACTCCATTTGCTCCAATAGATTTTCATCCGGGATTAATTTAGCCCACTATTGTTTACAAATGATGGATGTCCTGTTTAATTCAGAGTCAACAGAAAAATAACAGAGTGAACTAGACCAACCACAGTGAGGTACAAGGAAACAATTATGGCAATCATTCCCGTCCTCAAGATGTGCTAAAATAAAGGTTAGAGAAATTATCAACATGGGTTAATAGCAATACTGGGAAAAATACTCCAATAGAAAATTGGTCTGGAAGACAATGCAAGGGAACATACTAATTAATTGAAAACAATAAAAGTATACTTGAACTAGACCAGGTGATATAAATATAGGACATGCTCCGACAAGGGTGGCCTGATGCAAGGGAGGACAGGGCACCTGCACCTATAATATTTTTTTGTAGAAGAGAGAATTTCAACAGGGGTAACATGTCTGCTAAAATTCGCTCTTCCCTAACCTAGAAGCCTTATCCCCTTTTGCATCTGATCCCTCAAAATCAATCACTTTTTTAAAAGTCTCAGTGATTTCAGTAGAAGAGTAAAGCACATGGTTAATACTCTTTTATTCACATCAATGGGGCTTATAAGTGCTATGTACCTAAAATCTGAAAATATGCCAAATTCTGGTTAGGTGCTGCACAACTAGAAACTATCCTCTTGCTTCCAAAATCTAGAGGGCAACCGCCCATCTCTCCAAGCAAATCAATTAATTTCTGTTTCTCTTTGTTTCTCATTTTTCCAAGCAAAAGTCTAGTGGTCCACATTTCCATATCAGTTGGCAAGTTTTTATAGTCCTTATGAAAACTCATCAGCATTTTAGTGTTGCCATTTTTCCTAATATATGCACTTTTGAAAAACACTTTTCCCTAATATAATATATTTTAATGTTATTTTCACTCATATATTCATATGCACAGTTTACCTCATATATGCATTTTTGTACACATTACTTTGCTGGAGAACTGCATTGCAAAATTCTGAGAAATGCAAATTTTAAAAGATGACTGTGTTTCAGTCTGCACATTTTTTTCCAGAAACTGCAAATTAGGTATATTCACCTACCTAATGCAAACGGAATCAAATTCTCCTGTTTCCCTTCCCACATGTCATTTCAGACTGCAGAGATGTACACATTAGCAACATTCCATATGAGAGCAACCGTCACTTGAAAAATTGCAGCTGTGGATATGTGAAGATGGATGCAGCACTCTGTAGCCATGGAGAAATTTTTCCCCTTCAAAAACTGGAACAAGTTCACAAACTTGAAAGAAACAGAGGTGGCTCTATAACAGTGAACCTTTTATGGGTCACAGAGAATCTGATGAAAGCTATAGATCCATTCCCCAGAAAAATGCACATAAACATACACACACACAAATTGGCACCTGGTTGGCCACTGTGAGAACAGGATGCTGGACTAGATGGGCCACTGGCCTGATCCAGCAGGCTCTTCTTATGTTCTTATGTGCATGGTTCACAGACCCCCTAAAGCCCATCCATGGAGCCCCCAGAGCTCCATAGACAACAGGTTAAGCACCCCTGTTTTATTAGAAGGCAGAAAGAAACCACCATAGGGCATGGATTTGGGGTGCCACTAAAGGCACCCAAGTGGGAGACTAAGGCTGCATTCAGACATGGAGTTTATTGCGTTAGTTTTACTGATTATAATGGCAGCACTTCTGTCCCAATTTCTAATATTCCTTTCACACTGCAGTACCTGTTGCATTATGGAACCACAATAAATGCCACTGGACATGCCACTGCTCCCCCACCCTTTCTGCACATTGGCACTTCTGTTCCCAATTCCCCCACAAAAAAATGGCAGGAAAGAACTGTATGCCGGTATATTGGGTTAATGCAAACATTTTTTTCTGGAAGCAATTAACATGTAAATGAGCATGACACTTCCTTTATATTCCACTAGATTTCCAGAAATAGCTTTTACATTGTCTGAAACATCAAATAAAATGTGGAAATTATCAGGTAAGGAAATGTCAGGAAAACAGAAGAAACTGCTGTCTGAATGCAACCTGAGAGCTCTGACTAATGGGACACAATCAAGGACAGCTCAAACTCCACCTCTGTCTAGAACTCTGTGTGGCACTGTCTGTCGGAAGTGGGGCAAGAGCAAGTCCTGTTTGGATTCTTTTGTTTGTATTCCAGAAGGAAGATAGAGTTAGGGTCCTCCAGCTGGCTAGACTTGCCTACCTTTACCTGTGCTGTTCTCTACCTAACTTCCTTCCTTTGTAAACTGATATGCTCAGGGAAGCTGACCTGCCCCTCCTTCCTTTTGTCTTCTTCTTCAACTGTCTGAGGAGAGAGGAGACATCTCTTTCTTTGTTCTCTCTCCTGAGCCATGAGGGCAATACCCAAGCCTAAGCATTGCACCTCCAACTTAGTTAGTTGGTTAAAACTAGGAATGCCTTCCTATCTACTATGTATTCCTATAAATAAAGTAGCTTTTCTTATTTGGCTAAGTGATCTAAATGCAGGGTAAAAGCCTGCTTCTAAAGTAAATACACACACTGACACATGCAACTTAGCCGCTGAGTACCTCTGCATACATATACATATTTCCATAACACTGTCTAGGTATTGACCAATTGTTCCTACTCAGGTTGATGATAGACTTTGCAGGCGCAAAGATTTTATCTGCTCCTTCCTGTTTCCCTCCCTCCCCTCCTACATGCAGCAAACATGCCTTTAATAAGAAAGTGCTGATCATGCAAATAAACAGTAAAGAAAAAGAAGGCTGGCGTTCCTTTCTCATTCCAGTGGTATCTCTAATAAGAAGTTCAACCACATCTGACTGCAGCTCTGTATAAACTGTTCTGCTTAAATAAATACAGATTAGTTCTACGCACAGCTAGTTAATCATAAAAGGGCAGAACTTGTAACACTGACACATTTAAACAGAAGGGTCTTTTCTTTGCAGATCTCACCACAACTTAATTCTGGTGGAGATAGGATTCCGCCGCCCCCTTCATGTTAAATGAAAAATATTACATCAGCATAATGTTGCACAGAAGTATTGGGTGTGTGCACATCAGTCACTGCTAAATGAATCACTGCTTGCAAGAACTTCATCTTGCGCAAAGAGACATTCATGTAAACCAGCTTTCCAGAACACCAACATGTCAAAAGCTTTACTGCTGATGGAAACACAGCTCAGGATTGACAGCCTAAGCACACATGAAGTCCATCATAGTACCTATATTTGTGTCTCTGAGTAGCTTATTTGCTGCTGGGAAGTGGCAAGGAATGGGGCAGAGGAAGACATGATTCTCCTTGGAAGAAGTTCTGAAGTGCATTTGAATTTCTGACTTAGCAAACAGATGTGCAAACACATGCTGCCAGACTACTCCCCATTGAATATACATGAACAGCTGCTGAAGAACATATGTCACTCCGGTTTCAACATTAACAGCAAACCAAGTGAACTTGTATTAGCTTAACAGCATATATCCATCACCACCACCTTCGTCATTATTTTTAAGATTTATAAATGATCTAGGTGTTGATTAAAGATCTCTTATCAGACAAAGTGTAGTGTAGTGGCTGCAATCCTGTGTACACTTACATGGGAGTAAGCCTCATTGCATTCAGTGTTTTTGTTTTTAAGTAAACAACATGTATAGTAGCATCAGTCTGTATGAGTGTGAGATGTACAGCAAGATGTTTCTTAGCGAGATACGTTTCCCATTAACTCATGATCTCTCAGGCTCATAACTGCAAGATGGGGATTGTTATAGAATTTTAAAGGTTGCTGAGATGATATATGGAAAGCATTTTGAATGTTCAAAAAGGTGATACAGAAGTGACAATATTGATGGAAGATCAGCCAAATTTAGATTGAAAAAAGTGGGAGCAAGGACACATCCTTGTCTAACACCATGTGAGGAGATAATCTTTTTAGAAAAGTGACCTCGATTGTTACAGTGTACCTGAGTGGACGTGTCATACAATGTGCAGATCAGGAACAGTAGCCTTTTCTCAATAGAGTGCAGTTCTAATTTGCTCCACAAGTGGTCACGAGAGATAGAATCAAACACAGATTTTAGATCTATAAAGGCTGCAAAGAGTTTGCCCCTTCTTGGGTTAGATACAATCTCATCCACCCAAGATCGGGCATGCAAAGGTACCTATTCTGCTCTATGCAGATGATGCGGTTTTAATTTCTCAAACTCGGCTGGGCCTCAAGAGACTGAGTGGCTTTCTGGAGTATTGTAAAAAAAATCTTCTCACAATTAATTACTCTAAATCAAAGTACTGGTATTCTCTAAGAGAAAGGTCAGATATTCTTGGTTTATGGGAAATGATAGAATTGAACAGGCTGATTCCTATAAATACCTGGGTATTTGGTTCCACGAAAGCAGCAAGTTGGAGAACCCAGGAAAAATATGTTAAGCCCAAAGCTGAGAAAAACATAGGCACATTGACCCGCTTCTTTTTTATAAAGGGCGGAAAAATTCTGCCAGCGGTCATCTTAAAACTAAAATAGCCCCTCTGATTCTTTTTGGGGCATCAATTTGGTTTCCATATTTCAAGGGTTCACTCGAAGGAATTCAATCCTTTTTTCCTTAGGTCCATCTTTGGTGTCCCAAGTTGTGTCTCTGGAGCCTCCCTTAATCTAGAGGCTGGCCTCAATTCCCTAAAATGCTTAGCCTGGACTTATGCTATTCACCTCTGGCTTCACTGCTGTCTGGTGCTTACTCATAGCTCCCTTACATCTCAGGCAGTGAGAGATTCCGGGGGGGGGGTCATCTTGGTCAAAGACAGTGGTGAAAAAAGTTATTTCTGTAGGCCTCTCCCCTTCTGATCTGCTTCCTATGGATTTTGAAAGTGCCAAAGGGATTGTCAAACAGAGGCTAGTGGATATTGATAACCAAGAGCTCTCTGCAGCCGCACAGGGTCCTTTTTCTCCCCAGTCACTGGATCTATCAGGTTTTCTTCGCAATGATGGGATGCCCTACCTAAGCTAGTTATTAATTCCCACGTATAGGAGGGCATTCTCTTTGGCTCAATTTAATGTCTTACCCTCTAAATTTTTGGATGGCAGATATAAAAAAACTCCAAGAAACAACAGATGTTGCCCCTGTGATAATGACAAAGTGGAGTCTATTGCACACATCCTGTTTAATTGTAGCTATTACAAAGGGGCCAGAAAAGACCCAATATACCCTATTATGCAGTATTTTCCAGGCCATTCTTTTGAGTCCCTTCTGACTGTTTTACTTGAGGGTTCAGATAAGGCAATTACTGAGCAAGTGGCAAAATTCCTGAACTTGGCCATCCGAACTAGACCCTGTATGATTGTCAACGGTAATTAAATAACTTGACTTGTTTATATAATCCAGTTTGTTGCTCGTTGTACTCTGTGTTACTATGTAGTCTTATTTTATAACTCCCAGCATTATGTTTTATATTTGTGGTCAGTTCACTGTAAATAAAGATTGATGATGATGATGATGACGACAATATTGATGAGGATGACAACTCTTCACCACTATGGTTCTATGATCCACGGTTACCACTGTTTTATACATTGTCATCCACGCTGTATTTAGGATGTATATCATTATGTAGGATGGGATGTTGTGCACAGGAAAGGTTTATATATTGCAAGACCCCCTGCAGTGGGATAGAGTGTAGTGCATCTCAGTAACCTTTTGCAGACATTAAGCTATATACAAAATGCATGCTCTAACATTTATTTATTTATTCATTCATTCATTCCTATCCCGCCCTTCTACCCTATACTAGGGCACTCAGGGTGACTTACAATAAAATCTAACACATACATAATAAAATTGTACACAATAAAGGTAATAAAAAATTAAAATAAATAAAAATACATAAAATACAATTAAAATACATAAATAATATATATATTAGAATATATATTAATATAATATATATATAACATTGTGTGTGTGTGTGTGTGTGTATATATATATATATATATATATATATATATATATATATATGAACAAAATTGTGATTAACCAGAGGTTTTTATTATATTAACAAAACGTTTCAGCTTCCGCCTTCATCAGCTGCCAACATACAAATGCTGTTACCAAGGTGGCAGTTATAGAGCTTTGAGGATGGAATGCTCAGAGGGGCTTTATTGGCAGAAGCTAAGTAGTGGTGGTACTGTCCTCCAGGTTCAGACCATGTGGTGCCAATGCATCCAGAGAGTAAATCAAAAGTTCTCCCTTTTGGTCAATGCTGCTGGATCTGCTGGCATCTCTATCGCTGTAATGGAAAAGTCCAAAAGTGCAACACTGAAGATAAATACCAGAGAAGGATCAGTGAACTTAAACAACACCTTCTTCAAAGAGGATATTCTCCACATATTATGAATTGCAACATCCACCGAGCCTCCATTCTGTCCAGAGAAAACCTCCTCCATCATACTGAGGTGTCAAAGCGCAGAGAGCAACGGATTCCATTTGTGGTAGATTTCCATCCAGCATCTCCGAGCAATCAAGGAGAGCTACCCATTGCTGGCAAACTCTGAACATCTTACCAGAGCCATCAGCAGGCCTCCTGTTGTAGCATTTCCTAACCTCCTAATTTGCGCAGACTGTTGGTGAGAGCTGTGCTTAAGCCACCTATCACCAATCCAGGGTCTCATCCTTGTCACTCCAAACGCTGTATCGCCTGTGTGTACCTCAGGGAGACAGCCACTTACAAGCACTAGGACAGGCAGGACATATTACATCAAACAGAACATCACCTGCAGGTCCTGCAATATAGTTTACATCATCGAGTGCAAAAGACCAGGATGTCATATCCAATACGTAGGAAAGAGCACAACTGACCTACGCACGCACTTCAGGAACCACAAGTCGGCAATTTTGACAAAAAAAGTGGAGCAACCAGTTGCAAAGCATTTTAACATTGAGGGTCACAGCCTGTTGGACTTTTCCATTACAGCGACAGAGATGCCACCAGATCCAGCAGCACTGACCAAAAGGGAGAACTTTTGGATTTACTCTCTGGACACATTGGCACCACATGGCCTGAACCTGGAGGACAGTACCACCACTACTTAGCTTCTGCCAGTGAAGCCCCTCTGAGTATTCCATCCTCAAAGCTCTATAACTGCCACTTTGGTAACAGCATTTGTATGTTGGCAGCTGATGAAGGCAGAAGCTGACACGTTTTGTTAATATAATAAAAACCTCTGTTTGGTTAATCACAATTTCGTTGATATATATATATTAGATGATTAACGGAATCCTTATAGAGATCCAGAGCAAGCTTGAGTGAAGTTCTGTTTGTTGCTTTCAAAACTGTCATATATATACATATATACTGTCATGCGTACAAAAATGTGTAAATTAGGGGAAAGCTTGCATAAAAATGTGTACATTCTTGAAAATTGTTGGAAGTGGGGCAAGAGCAACTCCTGTTTTGTTCTTTTGTTTATGCTCCAGAAGGGAAATATAGTTAGGGTCCTCCAGATGGACAGGCTTGTTTACCTTTTACCTGTGATGCTCTGACTGACTTCCTTCTGTCGCTAGACTGTGACGTCTTTAGGGAAGGTTACCTGCCCCTCCTCCTTCTGCCCTTTTCCATTCCTTTGTCCTCTGGCTGTCCGGGAGAGAGGAGACATCCCTTTGTCTCTGCTCTCTCTCCAAGCATGGGGCTAACTCCTACACCTGGGCATTACGCCTCCAGCTTAGCTAGTTAGTTAGAACTAGGTATGCCTTTTCTAAGTAGCTTTTCTTATTTTACTAAGTCTCCAGTCTCAGTGATGCTGATGCAGGGTAAAAGCCTGCTTTCTTAGGCAAACGCACGCACATGCTGGCACACTCGCATTTCAACATCTGCTGTAACTCTCTGCTGCTGTGGTGCTGCTTTTAAACAAAACTAAGCAACAAAACTACACACAGCGCAACAAAAATAACATACAAAAATGCATTGAAGAAATGTGTGAACAACTGCAATCTTATGTATCACTACTCAGAAGTAAGTCCCACTAAGTTCAATGGGGCTTACTCCCAGGAAAGTTAATATAGGATCACAGTCTTTAATCTATTACAATTGGGGGGTGGGTTCCCCTGTAATTCAAAACCCAGCACTAGAAGAGAAACTTCCAAGAGTAACTGTTGGTTTCAAGCAGTTGCCAACAGTGCAACCAAGACAAGAAGAAGTCACCCCGGGCTCCTGCTGGGAGGAAGGGTGGGATATAAATCAAATAATAAATAAGATGTCCAGGTTGAGCACAAGGACCAGGGATGTAGTCGTCCAGGGTCTCGGAGAGTCTTAGACCTCTTACTTTTTTGGGAGAAGGGTCCCAGCAGGGTCCCTATGTCTCCAGCATCCTATGAGACAACCAGCATGAAAGGGGAGTGTATTAACCACTAAGAAGAGTCTTCTAACATGCTTCCTTGTCCTTTCCAGCTGATTGGAGCCAATCAGAGTCAGAAAACTCTTCTCGGTAGCCAACACTCTCCCCTTTCATGCTGATTGGCTCCTAGGGACGTCTGTTGTGGGAAAAGGCATTAGCAAGGATCTCATTCTCAACCCCACAGCAAAAAAAGGGGGGGGTATGGCTGTTACCCTAAAGGGACCCTGCACTTCTGAATTTGCCACTACACTACTGACAAGGACCCTCAGCTGCAGCAGGTAACACACATTGCCACCAGAAGAGGAGGGGTGAGGGACATCAGACCATTCGGTTCAGAACCTAGAATTACCTGACTATCCCACTGGCTGCCTGTTTCCCTCTTACCATTTGATTTTATGATGAGGTGTAGGTGAACCTAAGCTTTTAGGTACCTCATAGGAAACATAGGAATCTGTCTTAGTCAGACCATTGATCCATCTAGCTCAGTGCTGTCTATGCCAGCCTACCCCAACCTGGTGCCCTCCAGATGTTTAGGACCACAACTCCCATCAGCCCCAGCCATCATAGCTCACGAAATATCTGGAGGGCACCAGCCTGGTCTGCACTGACTGGCAGCGGCTCTCCAGACCTTCCGACAGGGGACATTCCCATCCCTACTCCGGAGATGCCAGGGATTTGAATCTGCTACTTTCTGTATATAAAGCTGATGCTCTGTCGCTGAGCTATAGCCCTTCCCCATACGAGAAACTTTCTAGTACAGTTTGGAGCATTTTTTTTAATATATACATTTTTCAAAGTATCGCTTAGATTCTCAGCCACCCACCCAATGTTCTCCACAAATGATCCCCCCCCAAGAATATGTTCCACCCCCAATGTTGTACAGGAATTTCAGAGGCTGCATGGGGGGGGGGACGAAATATCTCACAGTCCACGTGGAACGCCCAGCTCAAGCTACAACAAGGGGGCCTCAAACACAACGTTGCTCTCGTGCGATGCTCGGCAGAGCGTGCTGGACTCGGCTTAAGGTGTGGATCCTCGCCCTCTCGCTCTCTGTGTTGTCGTCCTGTTGCAAATCGGTGCCTGTCGCTCCAGAAGAAAACACACGACTGCACCGTTCTGCCTTCGTTGCAACTTGGGGGAGGAGGAACACGCGCACAAACCCACATGCGAGAGTTGAAAACAAATCCACAGCTATTGGGATAAGCATTTTAAACTTTCGAATGACATCCCTTTTTTAAAAAAGGGGGGCGGATCGTTTTCTCCTTGCTCTCGCCTCTCCTTCTAACTTCGGGAGAAGTAGGACGAGAAGTTTCCTGAGCCAAAGGCGGCCGATCCGGAGATGACCTGAAAGTGCAGAGCACCCCGGTGGGCTGATGGATTCCTTTCCCTGCAGCGACAGGGAGACGAACAAGCGACATGGACACGCAGGGCGGGGGGGGGCGGTCAATTTCATTAAGGAGCTTGGCTCGGGGAAGTGGGGGGTGCAAAGAAGAGGACCGGAGTTGAGGCTGAATCATTCGTGTGTTGGGAGGGGAAATGGGGCGGGGGAAGAGGAGATGGCCAGAAGGGGCTCTCCCGGGAGGGAGTGGGGCGGGCGGAGTGCGAGAGAGATGGGAAAGGAGCCGTGCAGCGAGCAGCGTCCCTGGCTATAAATCCAGGGGGCGAAGCCGGACGGATGCAAGCCTCATTGACAGTCAATTGCGCCTCACCCAAAGGACTGGGCTGAGCTGACGGAGGCTGCCGCCACCATCCCCTGCTCGCCTCAGCTGTAGCTGTAGCCGCAGCGCCTCCAGGAAGGTGAGGAGCGCTGGGCTTTCGAGGGCCGAGAGAGGTTTCCACTCGCGGATGCCGAGCTCTCCAGTCCGCCAGCAATCCGCAATTGCATCACCCTTGCAGCCCATCCTGCGAGCCGCGCGAAGGCTGCCGTGTAAGTTTCTCCCCTTGTCAGTTTCCTCCGCCTTCGCTGCCTCCTGTCTCCTGCTGCCCTAACTTGGTCAGTAACTCATGGGGACTGGTTTCTCTTCCCCTTGTGCCCACATGCAAACTGCTGCCTTTGCGTTGTTGTTGTTGTTAGATCCTGTTGAATGTATTGTCATCGTCCCTGGAGGAAAAGTCTCCCCTTCCCCATTTACTTGAAAGATCTGAAAGTTTTCTGGCATGAGCTCCTTCGACTTCGTTTCTATAGCTCATAAGCCCTAAAGAAATATCTAGGGCTCAGGGGTAGGAGAGCAAAACCATAGAACAGAACGTTTTGCTTAGTCCTTCTTGGAGTATATCTTGCAATCTTGTGACTTTTGCATGTAAACCAGTCTGCTCCGTTTGGGAGGAAGGGTGGGATATAAATTTAATTAATTAAGTAAGTAAGTAAGTAATAAATAATAATAATAATAATAATAATAATAATAATAATAATAATAATAATAATGAATATAGGCAGAGTTAGCCTCTCTTTAATATATAGTTAAGCACATACTTAACTTATACCCTATCCTGCTCCTGCCATTGAAGTCAATGAGATTTAAAGGTACTTAAATGTTATTGGAATCATGCACTATTCTTCAGAAAGTAGATTAATATATTTTCTTTATTGCTGATTTATTACGTTATTGTCATTTGCAGCACTCTCCGATATGCATAGTTTGTTCCATGTTTCGCCAAAAGAGAGTGTGAGAGTGAGGAAAGGGTATCTGGGGTTTGCCAAATGCTTATGACAGTTTGCATGCAGAAGGTCTGCTCCGTCTGTGCAATGGTGAAAGGAGAATCTCCTTAATTACTGCTAAAGTTTAAGCAGAGCCCACAACGAAGGCAGCTTGCTTGTTCCAAGGCCACCTCCTTGAAACGATGCCACAAATTTATCTGCCTGCAGGAGATAGAAGGCTTGTGTGCTCATGACCCGATCATGTGAATCCTCTCATATTTCTTGTCAACAGGTCCAAGGCACCAGTTAAAACCAAAAGTGACAGACCCATTACAAGCAGCAGACTTTCCAACTTATTACTAACAGCTAACAGAGGCCAGCTCAAGGCATAATTTCACTAAGGGAAACAAACAGGCATGGTCTGTCCTATTTTCACAACTTCCAAAAAACTTTTCCTTCCAGGATTATATCTAGTCTAAACTCCCCCCCCCCCCGGTTTTGTTAGTTTTCATCTCACTTACAGCATAATGAACAAGGTTACTGGTTTCAGTGGACTTAAGCACACTTACAGTGCAATCCTATACATGTCTACTCAGATGTAAGCTCCAATGAGTTCAGTGGGACTTCAATCCCTGGGAAATATGTATAGGGCTGCAGCCATAACACTGTGCTGGGCTGCAGCCAAAGGCTGGAATCTGTGCACGGTAAAGCAGCTTAAATTCCAATGATGTCAATGAGATTTAGGCAGCCAAACTGTGTGGAATTCCAGCCACATATAGGAATATATGAAGCTGCCTTATATTGAGTCAGACCATTGGTCTAACTGGCAGCAGCTCTTACCTGGCAGGGGAGATACCGTGATCATGAAGGTGGTTTTCCCAGGGTGAGGCTCATCCATTCCACTCTGGGTGCGCTGACCCCTGCAATTTCCCCAAATGTGGGAAACTCAGCAGCAGCAGCTCTCCAGGATTTCAGACCTGGGGTCTGTCTCAGCCCTACCTGTTGCCAGAGATTGAACCTGGGACCTTCTGCATTGAAAACAGATCCTCTACCAGTGAACCACGGCACATTATTACAACACTATTCTGATTAAAAAGTGGTTTTTTCCCCATTCTGTGTGATTTTAGGTTCCCCTGTACCTTCCTCTGGGGACCATCAAGGATCCCGTAACTAAAGATGGGATGTAGGGCTAACCTACGCTCTAAAACATTTTTCATCTAGAAACCCCATGGATATGCTCACTTTGAATGCTCTCAGGCCTGAGGATCTTATTAATATCAAATTTGAGGTTAGGAAGGCTTTTGGAGGATTGGGTGTCTTCCCCTCTGACCTGTAGCTCAGCCTTCATCAACCTGGTGCCCTCAAAATGTTTTGAACCATAACTCCCATCAGCCCCAGCCAGCACTAGCACGCTGGGCCTGATAGGAATGGTAGTCCAAAATATCTTGGTGGTACCATGCTGCCAAGGTTGCCATGGCTTGTCTCACCTGCTTGGGTTACCAACACTTGTTTGTTCCAAAGGCATTTTGTTTCTGTGTATGACTGTGGTCTGCAAAAGTTGATTTGTGATGGTAGGGAAAGGAGGGCTGCTGTGTGAACAGTCTTACCATGCAGGCTACATTTGGACTTAATGGCTATGGTTTGATTCCTTATAGCCTGCCTGCTCAATCTCGGTGTAAACGTAACACAAATGCATCAGCAGATTGATACCTAGTCTGTAGCCTTAGAAAGTAAGCATACAACATCTCAGAGTGCATTAACAAAGAGCTGATTCTTCCATGAATCTAGTAGCATGGTTGCTGTTTCAGCATGGTCAGGTTTCTGCCATGCTGCACTGGACACACCTGGGACCGCATGGGAGCATCAGATTACATAACAACTCCACATTTCAGATATTACAGTGCAGTGTGGACTATGCAGAAGTAGCAGACAAGCCACAAAAGTGAGGACCAGCCATAAGTCATTGTGATGCTATTCTGAAGCCTGAGTAATATATCAGGATGCAAGCATATGCTCTGGTATGTATAAAGTAGCAGCAATATAAACACTATGTGCTTTGTGATATGTGGAAATAAACATGCATCAAAGATCAAATGGCATTCCTTTATACCTCAGCACTTAATCCAGAATTAATAGTGTTGCACCACCGAGGCAGTTGGCAGCAGAACTTGTCCCATGACATTTTGTATGGAACTCTGAGGCTCCAACAAGAATCGGACATTTAATAATAAAAAGTATGTGAAAAAATAAAATAACAATAATACAGAGATCACTTCAGAGTTCTCAAAATCACAAATGGAATGTTGATCCCTTTCTATAAATCACCAGAACCTCAAACCAGGTTCCAGATGAAAGAATATCACAGAAGGCAGCCGACAGGTGTCAGGCCTGGCCTGGAGGGGACTGAGGAACTGCAGTGCTTGAGTGGGAAGCAGGAACAACCGGTACAAGAAGCAACCTGTCCCCCCCTGTCTCTCAGAAGTTGGCTTGGAGACAAAAGGAGGCAGAACCCTTCCTTCCCCTCCCAAGCAACCATGGGGAGGGCACGGGAGGGAATTAGGCTCAGAGATAATGTTCTCTCCATCTTATCTTCAGTTGCTTTCTGGACAGTGCTCTTTCATGCATTATTATCTCTGCCCAGGTGCTTCCTCCTTTCCCCCACCAACTTTGCTGCTATTTCTTTATGGCAGCGGTAGGGAATGTTTTTCAGCCCAAGGGTCACATTCCTTTATGGAGAACCCTTTGGGGAGATCCTTCCCACAGCCATATGCTAGTGGTGGGTGGGGCCTGAGTAAAAAGTTGGGGGAACAGTTTACACACACACACACAGAGAGAGAGAGAGAGAGAGAGAGAGAGATATCATGGTCATTACTCCAGGAGGGCATTGACCAGGTGGTGATGAGGGGTGTGACCTGGAGAGTGTCCTGGGAGCCAGACAGAGAACTCCGCAGGGCTGCATTCAGCCCCCAGGCCAGAGCTTAGAAAAGTTACTTTTTTAAAACTACAACTCCCATCAGCCCCAGCCAGCATGGCCACTGGAGTGGGCTGATGGGAGTTGTAGTCCAAAAGAGTAACTTTTCCAAGCTCTGCCCCAGGCCTAAGGTTCTCCACCCCTGCATTATGAAGAAGGACCATAGCTGAATGGTAGAGCATATGCTTTGCATGTAAAAGTTCCCAGGTTTAATCCCTGGCAGCTGATGGGAATGATATCTGTCTAAGAACTCCTGCCAGTCGAGACAATGCTGGCCTCGATGGGCCTAGTATAAGGTATAGTTTTCTGTGGAACTAGACTATCCAGATCTTTCCCCACCTGGAGAGGCAGGACTGTGTCTTAATCCTTCCTCAGGTGTTCTCTAAGGCTGTAAACACACTAGTTGCCACATTAAAGTGTTTCTATAAGCCACACCTGGAGGGGGAAACGGTTGATTTGCCATTCAGTTGCGAAATCTCTTTGAAGCTGGATTTTTAAAAAATGCACACCAGCTGCTCCCATTAGGTATTGAAAAGGGAAAGGGACTGACTAGTTCCTTGTGCCCCCATTTTCAGAAAAGAGGAGACACACTTGAACCGGCAGAACAGTGAGTGTGTTACTACCCTAAGTCTATAAACACATAATGGGGGGAAGTGGAGATGACTGTGCCAGATCCCCCCCCCCTTTGCCTTTCTTGTTACCCATCACAGGTTTGGAGAGTGACTGAAGTGGGAAGCCTCCTGTGGTCATGAAGGTTCTCCATTAGGGTTGCCAGGTTCTTGGCCTGAGACTGATCCTGTATCTTTAAGAGAAGAGAAAGTCAGCCAAATGCAGGTGTTTTTGCAACTCTGTAATTCTCCCTTCCCCTTGCACAACTTTTAAAGATACAGAAGACCTCTTGGTTGCCATAATTCTGGATCTTTTTTGCTTTCTTTGTAGCGGGGGGAGGATTCCCAACTACATTTGATTAGACACACATTTCATATTAACAGTTACACATTTTATTTCCTGTCCCCCTTGCATATTTTAATAATCAGAATTTCTACACGATAATTGTTCCTAAGCACACAGCTAAAATATTTTAATGAATTCTTTTGGCACGGTATCCAACAAGAGCCAAGAAATAGCACAAAGTTGAATGATATTCTATTAACACCCACAGCACTAAAGCTATTATGTCTCTCCTTCACTGAAAGGGAGTTGAATAAGCAGTTGATCTATTTTTCTTTCTGCATTAAAGAATTCAATTGGCGGGAATGAAGGTGATGCCTGATAAGACACACTGGTGCAAAAGTCCAGCAATGATCACTGTGACTTTCAGTGTGGAAATTATGACATCCCAAAGGTTTAAGCCACTGCACTGGGAAAAATTACAAATACACTTGCCATATTGCAGGGCTGGGGATATGGATCTGGCTGGAGGGCCAGACTGAGAAGTGACCAAAACTCTTCAGGCCACTTTACCAGGTGGGTGGGGCCATTGTATGACATCAGGTGGGTTAACTTCAATCCATAGCTGCAAAGTAATAATTAGGAGTGTACTCTAAGTGTGCTCCTGATTCTTCCATTGCAGGCCCAGCTGACATTTGGTCCTTTTCGAATTTGGCACCTTTTCCTGTCACAGTACAGGGCATCAGGAACAGGAGGGGGCTTACAGGATGGCATTTTGCAGCAGCTCCCCATCACCGCCACTGCCACCAGACCTGCCACTAGCCCCGATCTTAAAATGCAAAACAGTTTCTTGTGCAAGTTGGATATCCAGGTTCCAAGCCTCATAGGGCTTTAAGCGGAGGAGGAAGAGGAGAGAAGAAGTGGAAAGTGGAAGGCACAATTAGAGGAAACAGAGGTGAGGAAATCTCTGTGTGTGGACAGAAGTGTACTTTATTAGGGTCAAATTAGAATCTTCTTCATGGACACTCTTAAACACAACACATTTTATTCTTTAGTCTCCAGTGATTCATTGAGTATTCTCGGAGGTACAGCTAGGGCAGTTTTTTAAACATCAAACATTATGCTTATGGAGTTATTAAATTCAGAAAACCTGAAAGTGTTAGAAGAGCCTGGCTTCAGGCAGGCTTTTGGGGTGGGTTTGGTTTTATTATTATTGTTTGAGATTTTTAATGCTCTAATGTAATTTGTATGTTTTTATGTTGTACGTCGCCCAGAGCAGCTGGATAACCAGCCAGATGGGCGACTAATAAATTTAATAAATAAATAAATACAGATTTTCAGTAAACAATTATTTTACAAATGTGCTAAGGGATTGTGTACTCAGTTTAAGATTGAGATCCTGATATAACAATTCCAGTGTAGTGGGTACAGAAGCAAATCATATCAGTTTGACAGTTACAACCCTTTGCTTTTACAGTACAGGAACCTGTTCTCTGCATCTGACTGCCCTTTAAACCTCCCAGGCTTGCAAACCAAAAGGTTAAGCAGGATTAGTTTTCCACTTACCTCTATGGAAACACAAAGTCGAAGAAAATTAATTGCCATTCTAATGCTGCATTAGCTTGGCCGTGAAGATCATTCCGGTGTAAAAAGGAGGGCCTGGGGGTGGTGGTAAATGTTAGTTTCGCTGAGGGCTTCTTTACAGTACAGCTTTTTTCTCCTTCTTTTGTTGTGTTGGGGAAAGGTAGATAATATGTCCAAAGAAATCAGAGATACCTCTTAGACTAAAGAGCATCTGATTTCCATAAAGAAAACATTAGGGAAAGGTATATTTTCCTTGGACTTTTCCTCCAGTGTGGAAATCATGGCCAAATTTTGCTATGTTATATTACTTAACTTTTTATTCCAAGGGGCTTTACAGGGTTTTTTCTCTCTCTTTCAGTTCATCATTACAACAGTATGCAGCAAGTCACTGCATTCTCATTTTTTTGATTAATTAAAACCAAGGAACAGGAGATGGGTACTTTGCGGCCAAAAAATGGGATGGAAATTCCTAAATAAATTTTATATTTCTTATATATACATACAGACACATATATGAAAACACATTTTTAGGTCCATCCTACACATTCATGGGTGAAGCAGGACTTGTGTTATCCAAACATCTACTGTAGCATACTGGTGAAACGTCTCAGATATTTCTTTTCTAAATCCTACATGTCCTCAAAACAGAGCAATATGAATACATTTCATGTATTTCTAAATAATTGTAACAAAAGCAAGAATGCTGGCAAGCATAACATGCTGTTTATGCAGATCACCATGATACTGAAAGGATGAGTTAGCTGTTGCCATTTGCTGCAGCAGTGATCGTTTATTTACCTTACCATAAAACCTAACACTAACCCTGTCAGTGGGAATGAAATTGCCATAATTTGCTTAGATTAGGGCAAAAGAGGTGAGGAGACTTGTCGGTTTCTCCATCCCTTTATCCTTTTATATCATGTCTAGTAGACTGTAAACTTCTAGGCTGGGACTAAGCTATTGTTTTATCTTTGTACAGCATCTAGAAATTATGCACAGTAATATTATTCATAAATAAAATTATGCTAAAATATTTTTTCTGACACAAAACTGAAGATATCTTGGCACAGACTGGTGATTCCCAAACTGTGCAGAGGTGCACACACTAGTGGCGATTCCCAAACTGTGGATAGTAGGAGGGAAAAAAGCTGTATGTGTGTTTTGGAAAATGATGAATGTATCATGTTAGATACATCCACCACTCTCTGCATCCTGGAGCAGTGATGAGAGCCGCAGAGAAGAAAAGTGCATTGGACTGAATTGTTGGTCAAATGATTTACTGATTGCCCAGTCAGGTGAAATGAAAGAGATCATTACGATATGCTTTTAGCCAGGTAGCAGGAAAAGAGAAAGCATCAACATTCACCTACAGTTTTCAAACTTCCAGTTCTCAGGGAACTCCTTTTGCAATTCATCTGCTTGGCACATTCCTAGGATTCTGAGGTGTATCCTACGTTGGACACACAATTCACGTAGGACATGAGCCATTGGTATAATAGGATTTTAAAGCCCTATTCATGTGTTACTTATGCATAGGACAGTTCCATGTGGGGACCGTGCTGCTGACTCTGTCCCCAGCATTGCATGCCCAGAGTCAGCCCTGATTCTGATGCCCACACATTGACGACAGATGTCTGAAAAGGAACCCTTATGAATGAATAGCTGTTCTCAGGTAGGGGCTCCATGTGATCGGAACACCCATACAGTCAAGACATCCTGATCACGTGGGCCTCTATGCACAAGCAGCTACTCATGTGAATGGGCTTCCTTGGCAGACATCCATGCTCAATGCACAGACATCAGGGACAAGGTTAGCCTGAGCACTTGATGTTAGGGCAGCACCAGCAGTATGCCTCTGCTTCAACAAGTGAGTAAGCACTTAAGTAATGTGCGAATAGGGCTTTAGCTGAATGTGCCTTTGTACCATTAAGAGCACCTACATTTTAGAGTTGAGAAACCCTATCCAGGTTTCAAGGAAACCGGTGCACAGTAGCCCCTTATTTAGACCTCTTTCCTGAGACTATTAAGTATATGAGCCCAGCAGTAGAGATTGGGCCACCCGAAGTGGGAGGCAGCTTTGCTGCTGCTTCCTTCCTTCATCCTCCTCTTCCCAATCCGTGCTGCCATCACTCGTCTTTCCCCACCACCACCACCATGGTCACACACACCTACACTCCTCCAACCCCCACTCTTCCTCTTCACACTTCCTTTTATTGTTTTGTTTTGCAACCATGTTAGTAGTGGTAGCACTGGCAGCGTCTCTGCCTCTTTCCCTGCGTTGCTCTGAGGAAGAGCCAAAGAGGTCCTTCCTCAGAACAAGGCATTAGTTGAAAGAAAAAACAGAAGGATTTCTAGCCAACACAGCACGCAGCAGCACAGCCACTCTCCCAGCCACCTGACCCAGAATGCCTTATTCTGAGGAAGGGCCCCTTTCACTGTTCCTCAGGGGAAAGTGGGATGGGGAGAGCCCCGCAGGAGCCTCACTGGGCGGGTGGGCAGCAGCAGTGGCAGCAGAGCACTGCCAGAGGGCAGTGAGACAAGGGAGTAGGGGTGGCATTAAAAGAAACCCCACAGGGTTGATATAAAAAACCCAGGGGTGGCAGTTTGTGATTTTGTGCTGGGTTTTGTTGAAAGTCAGAGCAGCAGGAGAAACCTGTGCTGGTTCTGCCTTTCTTAAAGCCCAGTTTGAAGCGAGCAGGGCTGGATTTACGTACAAGCTAAACAAGCTACAGTTAGGGCCTCACATTATAAGAGGCCTAGCGTTAGAAAGAAAGAAAGAAAGAAAGAAAGAAAGAGTTTACACTATTGCCACCAGGAAACCATCAACATCATACAAAATGAAGATAATTTTTGGTAGATATTGAATATCATAGTTGCGGCTCACTTGCCCACAACAGTAAACAGTAAACAATTCTATAGAACATCGTACACATGCGGCTTTTTGGATTCTTGCAGAGAACAGCCCGCGTGTCAGCAGTGGTGTTGACTGCACTAACCCTATAAGAGACGCACATACTTGTTGAAGAGGGAAGGGCCTCACTCATGTTATAGCTTAGGGCCACAACAAGTTTAAATCCGGCCCTAGAAGCGAGACAAGGCCCCATCCTACCTTCAAGTTCTAGGGCAGCCTCTCCCAACCTTTGGGTCCTCAGATGTTGCTGCACTATAATTCCCATCATTTCTGACCATTGGCCATACTGGCTGAGGCTTATAGAAGTTGTAGTCCCGTAAAGACAAAAAAATCCCCAAATGCTGAGAGAAAATGTCTTCCTTAGGAAAGCCCAGCACGTTTCAGCCACTAGTATATTGGGCCTTCATCGGGAGCTATAAAGAAGACAGTACACTACATGAATACATAATGCTGTATTTTATGTTGTGATTTATAATTGTCTATTTTTATGTATTAATGTAGTGTATTGTCTTCTTTTTAGCCCTTGACAAAGGCTCAATATATTAGAGGCTGAAACGTGTTGGGCTTTCCTAAGAAAGACATTTTCTCTCAGCATTTGGGAATTTTTTCCCTCTTTTTTTGTTGGTTCTTTGGATGCTGACCATGTTTTTGTTTCCACGAGTTGTCAACAACATCTGGGGAACAAAAGATTGGGAAAGGCTGTTCTGGGGCACATCCAGCAGACTTGGAGTCTTTATTCTCATTTCACATCAGGATTTGAAGAAGGTAAGAAGCACTCTGAGCATCTCACTGCTATCAGCTTTCTCCAACATTTGGCACAATGAAGCTTCAGATAGCCCTGGGGAAGAGATCTGTGGCAACCAAAAATCATGGTTAGCTATTGGGCTATGACATGATTTAGTACTGCTGTGACACTTGTAGGTGGGATTTGTATTGTATTTTCTTTATATTGATTTTGTTGCTGTTGTTGGCAAATGGTGTGGTGGGGCTGTCGTGCTCACCTGACCTCCCAACAGCTGAGTCGTTGCTGCTTAGCATGAAAGAGAGGGGGAGGAGTGTGACGGTGAGAAGTCGGTGCGGTGCAAACACGCCACCAGGAGCACCGGATTGGCTCGCCGATCTCCCTGCTGTCTCGCACCTTCCCCTTCTCCTGTCATCCGGAAGTTTGGAGTCCGATACCATCAATATGCCGATGACACTCAGCTTTATTTCTCCTTTCCTCCAGATACTAGTGAAGCTGTCTTACCCCTGAACCAGTGCCTGGCCTCAGTGATGGGCTGGATGAAGTTGAATAGGCTGAAATTAAATCCGGATAAAACAGAAGTGCTCCTTGTTAGTCATATGACTGATCTGGAAGTAGGGAATTTGCCAAGGTTAGATGGGGTAGTTCTCCCCCTGAAAAGTCTCAGGTTCACAGTTTGGGTGTGCTTCTGGATTCTGCTTTGAACTTAGAAGCCCAGGTTTCGGCAGTCTCCACGAGTGCTTTTGCCCAGTTAAGACTGGTTTGCCAACTGCGCCCGTTTCTAGAGACATCCGATTTGACGAAGGTAACACATGCCTTAGTCACATCTCGATTAGACTAATGCAATGTGCTTTATGTAGGGCTTCTGTTGAAAACAGCTCGGAAGCTTAAATTAGTGCAAAGGGCGGCAGCTAGGATGCTAACAGGAGCGGACTCACGAGCTCATACAACACCCCTTTTACAACAATTACACTGGCTGCCGGTTTGTTCCCGGGCGCAGTTTAAGATCTTGTCCTTGACCTTTAAAGCTTTACATGGGTTGGGTCCTCGCTATTTGTCTGATTGTATATCCCTTTATGAGCCTTCTCGGCCCTTAAGGTCTTCTGTTGAACCTCTTCTTGTGATTCCTTCGATTTCCCAAGCTCATTTGATGAGAACTAGAACTAAGGCTTTTTCCGTAATTGCTCCCCAACTCTGGAACTCTTTACCAGCAGAAGTACGGTTGTCTCCCTCTCTTATGATATTTCGTCGTCAGGTTAAGACGTTTTTATTCTGTCAAGCATTTAATTTAAATGTTACATAGGATGTTTTTAACTTTTGATATATTTCGTTGTTGACTATGTGTATTTTAATATTGTTGTTTTTATGCTAATTTTACTGTTCTTGATTGTTTATGTTTGCCGCTCTGAGTTCTTTGAAAATAGAGCGGGCTATAAATGTCTTAAATAAATAAATAATAAATAAATAGAAAGCAGCAGTGACTTAGCAGTCAGCTACTATCTCCAGCCCAGTGTGGCGTCTGCTACTGTTTGTAAACCTCTGAGAGATTTCTGTTGCAGTGTGAAGGGATATACAAGTTAAACAAATCAATAAATTTGTGGATCCCTCTTCAGGAACTAAAGCAAAAAAAAAAAAAGTTCAAATGTACAGCCTGTCCAGAAAAACTGAAAAACAAAAGGAATTTCAAATACTCCACCTAATAACTGATGTATGCAAACAATTCCCTGCAATCTCTGCACTTTCACATTTTTTGTATATTCTTTTCTCTTTTTTTATAATAATTTTTATTCAAATTTTCATAAACAAAACAAAATCAAAAAAACATAACACAATAGGAATGAAAATAAAAAACTTGACTTCCAATTTGATATTTTTTGTATATTCTAAGAATGAGGATCAGTTCATGTAACACTTGTTCTATTAAAAACATTTACAAGAAAGTTATCATAAACTTACCTATCTTCTCTATTCATCAGCACAAATTAATGTACCATCTGTGGTTGATCATTTGTTAAAACTCATTGTTGTCATTTGTGAGTTGCCTTTAGTCATTCTTTGTTTCAATATTTAAATAATGACAGTTTCATAGTCCATGTCCAATCTTCAAAAAGGGATCCAGAGGGGATCCCGGAAATTACAGGCCAGTTAGTTTAACTTCTGTCCCTGGAAAACTGGTAGAAAGTATTATTAAAGCCAGATTAACTAAGCACATAGAAGAACAAGCCTTGCTGAAGCAGAGCCAGCATGGCTTCTGCAAGGGAAAGTCCTGTCTCAGTAACCTATTAGAATTCTTTGAAAGTGTCAACAAGCATATAGATAGAGGTGATCCAGTGGACATAGTGTACTTAGACTTTCAAAAAGCGTTTGACAAGGTACCTCACCAAAGGCTTCTGAGGAAGCTTAGCAGTCATGGAATAAGAGGAGAGGTCCTCTTGTGGATAAGGAATTGGTTAAGAAGCAGAAAGCAGAGAGTAGGAATAAACGGACAGTTCTCCCAATGGAGGGCTGTAGAAAGTGGAGTCCCTCAAGGATCGGTATTGGGACCTGTACTTTTCAACTTGTTCATTAATGACCTAGAATTAGGAGTGAGCAGTGAAGTGGCCAAGTTTGCTGACGACACTAAATTGTTCAGGGTTGTTAAAACAAAAAGGGATTGCGAAGAGCTCCAAAAAGACCTCTCCAAACTGAGTGAATGGGCGGAAAAATGGCAAATGCAATTCAATATAAACAAGTGTAAAATTATGCATATTGGAGCAAAAAATCTGAATTTCACATATACGCTCATGGGGTCTGAACTGGCGGTGACCGACCAGGAGAGAGACCTTGGGGTTGTAGTGGACAGCACGATGAAAATGTCGACCCAGTGTGCGGCAGCTGTGAAAAAGGCAAATTCCATGCTAGGGATAATTAGGAAAGGTATTGAAAATAAAACAGCCGATATCATAATGCCGTTGTATAAATCTATGGTGCAGCCGCATTTGGAATACTGTGTACAGTTCTGGTCGCCTCATCTCAAAAAGGATATTATAGAGTTGGAAAAGGTTCAGAAGAGGGCAACCAGAATGATCAAGGGGATGGAGCGACTCCCTTACGAGGAAAGGTTGCAGCATTTGGGGCTTTTTAGTTTAGAGAAAAGGTGGGTCAGAGGAGACATGATAGAAGTGTATAAAATGATGCATGGCATTGAGAAAGTGGATAGAGAAAAGTTCTTCTCCCTCTCTCATAATACTAGAACTCGTGGACATTCAAAGAAGCTGAATGTTGGAAGATTCAGGACAGACAAAAGGAAGTACTTCTTTACTCAGCGCATAGTTAAACTATGGAATTTGCTCCCACAAGATGCAGTAATGGCCACCAGCTTGTATGGCTTTAAAAGAAGATTAGACAAATTCATGGAGGACAGGGCTATCAATGGCTACTAGCCGTGATGGCTGTGCTCTGCCACCCTAGTCAGAGGCAGCATGCTTCTGAAAACCAGTTGCCGGAAGCCTCAGGAGGGGAGAGTGTTCTTGCACTCGGGTCCTGCTTGCGGGCTTCCCCCAGGCACCTGGTTGGCCACTGTGAGAACAGGATGCTGGACTAGATGGGCCACTGGCTTGATCCAGCAGGCTCTTCTTATGTTCTTATGTTATGTTCATGTCACTGGGCTGATTGCAAAATGACAAATTGCAAAGGGCTTAATATGGTGGGAAATTATGAATGGGAGTAACTTAGTCAATATAAGTGGGGGTTGTTTAGGCTACAATCCCGTACCTACTTTCCTGAAATTTGTGGGAAGTGACTTCTTAGTAGGCATACATATAATTACACTGATAGGATTCTTAACGGAAGAGCTTTAAACATTCAAACGTTCAGAATTCATTAATGCTAATGAATACACTAATTTGGTCACAGTGTTCATTTGCTGCACCCCCACCCCCAATAGTTTTATGCCTAAAGACTAAGGGTCGCTTTCATCTAACTTTTACTCTGAGTAGATCCATAAAATTCATGGACCAACATTAGTCATGGCCATTGACTTCAATGTCTCTACTTTGCACCTTGGACAGCTCCTTGTATGTTCAGACTAAAACTCAGAGCACGTTCAATGCCCCACTGACATCAGGGCCACCAGTCTCCACTGGTTATAGGTACTGATACTGTGCCTGTGTTTTTGTTTTTATTGTTGTTATTTATTTCATTTATGAATTGTTTCGCATGAAACATCCTGAAGCGATTTAACATTTTTTAAAAAATCAGTGTTATTGTTCAGTTTAATAAACTTTTCTTGCTCCACAGAGCTAACAGAACAATGTCAGATCTAGATACCTGTCAATCTAGATAGGTGAAACAGCATGGGGGTTAGGTTAAATTGCTATTCATGCAAATAGTCCTCTTCTGAAGCTGCATAGAAATGGGAGGGGGGTCAAGAGAGCCAATCATTAACCTCCTGTACCATGTATGATTTGGTGCTAGCTGATCCATTGTTATGTCATAATAAATTTATCTTTAAGATGCCCCAAGACCTTTTTGTATATTATTTTCCCTAATATATACATTTTATGTATAGTTTACCTTATATGCATTTTTGTATATATTACTTGACTTTGCAAAATTTGGAGAAGTGTAAATTTGGAAGGATGGCTGTGTTTCAGTTCACATTTTGTTTCAGGAAATGCAAACTGAGTGAAATTTCTCCCCCATCCCTAGTTGTGGCTACCTTATCCCATGTATTTCTATGACTGATTTTCTCTGTATTGGAGTTCAGACAGTACAACCCCAATAGCAGTTCAATCAATGCACACTACCTGGGAGCAAATCCCATTGAATTCAACAGGCCTTACTTCTGAGTACACATGAATAAGATTGCACTGTAAGTGTAGAGGACATAAATGATATAATTTCAGTTATACCAACCTAACTGGATGCTCAACAAGATGCCAGTCCCACTGATTTCAATTAAGGCTTACATGAAGATGAACTAGAAATTGTTCGGAGTTCTACTCCAGAATAGAATAAATTCATTTTTAGTTCACTAGGCAATTACTTTCAGGTGTAGTTCAGAGATTTTTGAACTAGCTTAGTGAACTTTATTCCAAGCATTGAATGAGACTATGGGCAGGGCCTGCCCCAGGCTTGTGGAGCCATAGCCCAACACTTCCTCCTGATACAGGCGGTACGGGGCTAATAAGCCTGCCCTCGCACCCCATGTACCTCTCGCATCAGTGTGCATGTCTTGCACATGTAGTGCACACAACTGCCATTAGATGGCAAAGGGGGTGTCAACTGCTTGGGTGATGGCAGGCATATGTGCACAGCGCATATGGCACACACACTGACAGGAAAGGTAGGTGGGGCACGTGGGTGGGCTAATTGAAGCTCGCGCTGCCTGTATGGAAGGATGCCTGGGAGTTCTCACTCTGCAATCCATGGCAACAGCAATTTACAGGACCCAACACTGCTATGGATCATGGAATGGATACACCACCCTCTCACCCTAAGGAGGGGCCCTTCAGGGGCCCCTCTGGGCCACAGAGGCCCTCAGCCAGGGCCCAACCTGGCCACCCTCTGGTGCTGGACCTGACTATGGACACAATCGACCCCCACCAATGGGGTTTATAGAGTGCAGGGCCACCACCACATCTGCAGCCCTGCAGTGCATGGTGGCTGGGGTGGAAAAGGGGGCAATAAGTTCACAGTGCTGGCCTGGAGCTGGCACAACAATTGACCTCATATTGGGTCAAGGGCCAGCTCAGCCCCGCCTTACCTCTAAAAGGCCCTATTACCTTCAAAAGTCCCCATTTCAAGTCCTTCCACTGGCTGCCACCACTGGCACTCTTGTCTACCCACATATTTTGCAGGCAGAAGGGGGAGTGTTGCACCTACTGACACTTTTGACTATTATTATTTCTAATTGTTTCTATTGTTTTTAGAATTGTAAAACTGAGTGTTCGTTTAATACATTGTGAGCTAGTTTTGGCATAATTTTTTGGCTAAGTTGCATACAAATAAACAGATGATGATAGGTCATTTTTAATATGGGTTAGCAGTGATATGCAAAAAGCTGAACCTGAGCCAGAGGTACAGATTAAAGATCTGCTAACATAACTACCAAGGGACATTTTGCTGCCTGAGATGAAGGACAAGATGATGCTACCCACCCATTCCACATACAGAAGCCGACTGGACAGGCAGCTGAACTTTACTTCAAATGCTAGCAATAGTATAGCATCCTCCACTGCACCTATTTTGAAATAATGTTTTGTCCATGTGGGCTGTAAATATTATTATTGTAGTTGTTGTTAAATTGTGCAGCTGTTCCAATACAAAAATACATTGAAAGTGGCTTACGATAATTAAATAAATAACAGAGCATAAAACTGCAGCAGGCAGATAGCAGTAAAATGTAAGCTAAACTTAAGTAAAAGAAACTGGAGAACCTTAAAACTAAAAGCAAAGCATAATTTCATAAGAACAGCAATAAAATTAGCCAGACCAAGCCTTAGAAATGAAAGATCTTAACCTGTCATCAGAATGGTAAAAGCTTTGGTGCCTCCCTCACCTGTCTGGGGAGGACATTTCATAAATGTGGAGGCACCACCACTGAGCAGGCCCTCTCTCTCTGATTGTCACCCACCTGACCTCTGTTGGTCTATGCACCTGGAGGAGGACCTCTGATGCACATATGCTCTTATGCCTTTTCATATCACCAGGCCACTATTCTTTCTTTTCTATTCTTTCTTTCTAATATTCTGGTTCCTTCTATGACTATAATGAAGAAGTTATTAACTAGCCACCATGCTGATTCTTTGGCTCTTAATATTTTATTCCCCTCCCCCACCTTTCAGGTAATTCCTAACATCCTTACTTTTTATCTTCTCCTTTTTTGAAGTGTTATATTTTAGTAAGGTCCCCCCAATGGTGAGGCTGTCTAATGTAATTATGCTAAGGGCATCGTTACCAAGAAGTTGAACAGATGCTCTTACATCCTTATAACTTCTGCTATTCAAGACCAGATAAAAGACACACATGAGAGACACACACACACACACACACACACACACAGAGAGAGAGAGAGAGAGAGAGAGAGAGAGAGGCCTTTTAAGAAGAAAAAGTCGGTCTAATGGCGAGTTCAGAAAAACATTGTTTCATCGTTTCAGCATTTACCAACATATAAGGCCAGCTGTATTTCTTCCAACACCTTCTGTCTTAAAATCAGATTACAATTACATAATGTTGCCATGTTAAGTTAGTACAATTTATAGTAAATGGTACAATGGAAAGCCTGACAGATCTTTAACTAAATTGTTGAGAATGTGATGCTGTAATTTGAATGTTCCTTGGCTTTGTAAACATGCCTGTTACATCTCAGAGAGAGAGGGAGAGAACGCTGGCATCCTTCTAAGCGTGCAGTGTGTGAATACTATTTGCATGAATAAATTTAGTTACAGCACAATCCTGAGCATGTTTATTTCGAAGTTCCACTGAGTTCAATGGCATTTAACTTCCACGTAAGTATGCATGTCTCCTCAGAAGTAAGTCTCACTGAATCCAATGGGATTTTTCAAAGTTTGTGTCACCAGGCGTTCAAGGCTCCATGGTTACAGATGACATATTTCAGCATAGCTGGAGTGCTACATACAACTTTTGAAAGGCAGATGTAGCATTATTGTATGGAATATTTCTATATTTATTTATATCCTTCAAGCCATTCAGAACATCATAAATGCCCCCTTTTTTATCCTCAGAACAGCCCTGTGAGTAGGAATGGGGAAGAAATTTGATTCAGTTTGCAGCCTACCAAATTTCCATCTTCCAAGAAAATATGTGAATTGAAACACAGCCACCCTTCAACATTTGCACCCCTCCATATTTTGCAGTACTCCAGCCATGTAATGTGTACATAATCTGCATATATTGGTGAAAATAACACAGAGATGCATTATATGTGGGAAATTTGGTTTGCAATCACAAAACAGTGGCAGATGGAGACAGAATCTGGTATAATCCCCTGAAAATTACTGGCATCACTTTCTACTGATATCAAATTCATCATTGGAATTTGCTGTTATTTTTTTTTTGCCACAGTACTTTCCTTGTGTCAAGGAGTTCCATAGTTCATCTTTCCTCAAGCTAAGTACAGCTAAGTACAGGCATTCATTCTGGAGGTACCATGACTCAGCCTCCCCATTTTAGGCAGAATTTGTTGATCCAGAGGCTCTGAGTGGAGAAGGCTTTTTCTATTCTATTTTTCCCTTCCCACCCCCACACGTCTCTCAAATTATTTTTACCCCATTGTAATTTCTTCTCCCATTCTCCTTTTGAACTCAACTTGTACTTTATTCTCTCCACCCCCTCAAAAAAAGCCTTCCCAGTTTCTTTCATCCCTCCCTCCCTGGCCCCTTTACATTCACTCTTCCTCCTATAACAGCTTTCCTCTTTTATCCCCTTCCTTTCTTTTTTATTTATTACTGTTTTTTAAAAAAATTATTGAATATATAATAACAAAACAACAACATAAACAAAAACAACAATCCCAAGCCCAGGTCACCAAGGATTAATATATATGTATAACATAGAACGGAACAAAAAAGTAACAAGCATCATTTTCAATACATTGGAAGAGAGATGTAATAAACTTATGGATATACCATTTAAAATACAGTTCCATATTTGTAAATTAATTAACAAAAGTAAAATTACCAAAAATTAAGAGAACCATATGGATCTAGTTTAGATGAGAGAAGGTCATGTAAATCATATTTATTTGTACATTCAATAAATGACCACCATGTAGCAGTATATAAATCTGATTTAGTGTTCTCTTGTGAAAAATGTAAGTTATGGGTAATTTTGTCTAATAAGGCCAAATTCCATATATTTCTGTACCATGTCATTTTTTCCAGATTTTCTAGTGTTTTCCAATTTTGCACCACCATTTGACAAGATCCCCTTCCTTTCTGTTCCCATTTTATTAATAATAAATAACCTTTTATCTCTCTATCTAATTTGCTTCCATGCCTCTTCTGGTCCTTTCCCCTCGGGGGATAGGGAGAGACCTTCTTTCTCTCCACTCTCCCTCCCCCAACTTCTTAGACTCCTGGCCACCTTTACTTAACATGCAAGGACTTGCTGCTACAGGCATTGGTCCAATCAAAAGGCTTTATCGCACAGCTAAAGGGTGGGGCAGATAAATGAGGAGGCATTGGGCAGGCAGTGGCCCTGAAGCCCACCTGAAAGTGGCCAAAGGCCCATATGTAGGCAGTGCCTGATGAAATCTCAAAAGCCAGAAGGGTGTTGAGAAGGTGTTCCATTGGATGGGACAGTGACTGGCAGCTTGCATAGCTCCCATGTCTAGTAGAAAAACACAGTAATTTGTGCAAAACCATTATATATGGGCAGAATGTTGCAAACTTTGGGGTTTTTTTCTTTTTAGCCTAGGTTGCAGCCACATCATTCATTAGCTGTACATTTAAAGCATATGGCTGCCCTCCCAAAGAATAATGGGAACTGTAGTTTGTTAAGGCTGCTGTGAACTCTAGCTTTGTGAGGGGCCAACTACAGTTCCCAGGATTCTTAGGGGGAAGCCATGTGCTTTAAGTGTGCAAATGTGATACACATGGCCCTGGTTATGCAATATAGAATTTAATTAAATGGGATTTCAAAAAAAATCTTAAGAGGATCCATTATTATGAAATGACTGCATTTACTCACTGGTCACCCAGTGTTTATAGATGAAGATATAGTTATCTAAAAAATAACTTTTAGTGCTGTATCTGTACTTGTTTTATGTGACATTTGAGTTACAGTAAAATAATAAGTACTGCACAAATTGCAATTAATAAGCACCTTCATAAGCTGCCCTCTTTACTGAAATCACTCCTCACAGGAACTGTGCTATCTTTTTGGGGAGACTTTGCAATATCCAACTTTGTTATCCTATACACACTTATTCAGCGTAAGATTCATTACATTGAATGGGAATTACTGGATTAAGAATTGCAGCCTATTTGATTTTACTTTTTTGTCTTTTGAGAAATGTGTGCCACTCACTGAATCATAGAATTATAGAATAGTAGAGTTGGAAGGGGCCTATAAGACTATCAAGTCCAGCCCCCTGCTCAATGCAGGAATCCAACTTAAAGCATACCTGACGGGGCTGTCCAGCTGCTGCTTGAAAGCCTCCAGTGTTGGAGAGGCTACCACCTCCCTAGGTAATTGGTTCCATTGCCGTACCACTCTAACAGTTCGGAAGCTCTTCCTGATGTTCAACTGAAATCTGGTTTCCTGTAACTTGAGCCCATTATTCCGTGTCCTGCAGTCTGGAATGTTCGAGAAGAGATCTTTGCCCCCCTCTGTGTGACAACCTTTCAAGTACTTGAAGAGTGCTATCGTATCTCCCCTCTGTCATCTCTTGTCAAGGCTAAACATGCCCAGTTCATAGGGCTTTGTCTCCAGTTCCCTGATCACCTTTGTTGCCTTCCTCGGAACCTGTTCCAGTTTCCCTGTGATGTCCAGAATTGGATCCAGTACTCAAGATGAGGTCTAACCAGTCGTAAAGCTTCCATAAGTTATATCCAACAGTGGCTTTATGCTAGCGGAAATCAGTTCTGTTTGAGCAAGATGGGATAGCTGATTTTAGCAGATCTCCCATCTACCATCAACCCCCTATCCCTCTGAAAAGCTGCTATTGAGAGTTCTGGGGGACTCTCTGGTATAGTATGGGATGTAGCATGGAGGGCTGCAGTTAAGTGGTGGGATCAGCGAAAGTTGTGTACCCTGCCTTGTACCTGCTAGGGCAAAGTATGGATGGATGCAGTTGTCAGTTTAACTTTCTCTCAGTTTTGCATTTTTCCAGTCTTCAGTTCATCACATTTCTATATCAATTTGTGATTTTTTAAAGTTCTCATGGAAAAACATGGTGTGCATTTCTGAAAATATATACATTTTTGCAAGCAATTTTCCTTAATATAATGCATTTTATATGCTATTTTCACTAATATAATGCACTTTAATGCACACTTTCTCCAATACACAAATTTCTGTACCCATTTTTTGTTTGGAGAGCGGCACTGAAAAATTTGGAGAAGTCTGAATTTTGAAGGATAGCTGTCTTTTAGTTGTTTCAAGAAGTGCAAATTAGGTAGGTTTGCATTAAATTGTGAACCAAACTGAATGTCTTCCCCCATCCCCATCAAAGCCACCATTGGATACAACCTCTTGGGTTTGAAAGAAAATGTGACTTTGCTTAAGTCCCTCATATGTTGTGTTCTGTCACAGTGAATTGACTGTATTCTGTGCTCTGGTACACTACAGTACAACATTGTCTCGAAACACTCTCCTTCCTCTGTTACCTGAGGGTCTGGATTCAATGCCCTCCAAGTAAGCTGTATATAACCAAGTACCATAAATGTTACTGGCAGTACCTGACTGGAACCTAAATGAGTAACCAAAAACAGGCAATACAGTCCACACAGAATTAATAGCTTAGTATATGGTATACAATTGCTAAGTAGGACAAGGTTCCTCTTTAGATACAAGGGAAGATTAAATGTTGGCAGAGTAATCTCTTAAAATGTGTTTAAATGTTATCCACCTTTCTGAAGCAGTACTGGGGAGGGAAAAAGATGTCCTAGATTTACACAGTGGGTTTCCTTAATGCGTCTAGCAGATTTCATATTGTGAAAGAACTAAGAAGCCATGGAGCTTCCTATAGGTTTCATATAGCTTTAGCACAAGTCTTTTTCCTAGAATTGCACACAATTCACATTGATGTAAAAAAATCAGAAAATAAGTCAGTCTTTATGGTTGGGCTTTCTCTCCCACTGGCTTTTGTGAAGGAGTCTCTGAACAGGAAGGTATATATTTGCCAATAAACAGACGTGAAGTAGATTAGGGTGATGTATCTTCATTGTGCAGTTGCAAAAAACAAGTGGATTTTTGAGCTTCCTATAACACTTTAACCAACAACGATTAATAGGAGGAGAGTTGCATTGAATGGGGGAGTTAAATAGCATTTAAAACCTCTTGGGGAGTGAGGAAGATAAAATCAGAGGACTAGGAGACACGGTCTCCTTATCTAGAATTCTCAGAGATCCAGAGTGTGGTTTCATCCCATATAGGTGTCTTTCCCAACCTTGGGTTCCCAGCCAGAATGGCTAATGCTCAGGAATGATTGGAGTCCAGTCCCAACAACGTCTGGGGACCCAAGTCTGGGAAAGACTGCTATATAATAATAGCAAATTCATTTTCTGATTATGGATCTTTGCATAATCAAAGCAGCACCATCCCTGATATCAGCAGACTTGGAGGAACCCCAAAGTTTGCAGAAGTATAAAGATTCTTAGGAAAAAATCCTAAAGGGGGAGAACCTCGCAAAACAGCCCAATGAGGTCTAAACATGCTCAGTGGACATTGGCAGCTTCCTGAATAGTTTGACATTTTTTATTAGAAAGCCAAGTGTCTAGCCCTTATGGCTACAAAAAATATATACTTGAAAGTGTATGGGCGTACTGAAATCTCTGAAGCGAGAGGACTGACTGATTCCATGGCTAGCAAAGCAAGAAGAAATGACACAAAATGCTTAAATGCCTTAGGAAAATAAATAACTTCCCATTCTTCTGGAGCATTTCATGGGTACCAGTGCACCTATGTTTACAACATATTTATGATACACCCAGTAGAAGCCTTCTAAAAACACTGGCTGATGAGTTAAAGTAATAGGTGAAATTCCTCCAAATTCCCATTTCCCTCAAGCTTCTGTGTCTCAGCCCATTTTGCCCCTCTTCATCTCTTATGCCTCTGGACACCCTGCTCCCTTGGTTGCTTGACATACCAGACCTCTTTCTAGGCTCAGTCTGCCTCAGAAAGCTGTACCATCCCTAGGGCCTGTGGAATGTCCTAATCCCATCTAAACCTATAATTTCCCCTTCCTACCGAGAAGCATCATACTTTGGACACATCATGGGAAGACATGATTCACTAGAAAAGACAATAATGCTGGGAAAAACAGAAGGGAGTAGAAAAAGAGGAAGGCCAAACAAGAGATGGATTGATTCCATAAAGGAAGCCACAGACCTGAACTTACAAGATCTGAACAGGGTGGTTTACGACAGATGCTCTTGGAGGTCGCTGATTCATAGGGTCACCATAAGTTGTAGTCGACTTGAAGGCACATAACAACAACAACACCAAGAAGCAATATTGCAAACTTTCTGTTCCACAAGCAGATGGAGTATTTGTGAACATATACTAGCTCAGCATATTGATGTGTCAGAGACGTCAGTGTCACAAGCACAATGCAATGCAAATAGACTACTCCTCATTTAAAGTTCAGAAATCAAATTGTTATGTGATGTGTCCAACTGAAATGCTCTGCGCTCTCTTTGGAACCTTCCTGTGGCCATCTCTTCCCAGTCATTCTTTTTTTGTGAGGCTTTAGTGCCAGAAACTGCAATGTACCATTTGCCACTTTTTTATCTTTCATCACACTATGATTCAGCGTAACTCACATGATGTGCATAAGACTGCAGTTCACATTTAAATAGACTTGATACGCTGTTATGATTCAGCATGAGATATGACGTTTTCCTTAATCATTGACTCATCTGCAGATAACAAATGCAAAGGGTAGTAAAGTTTCCCAGCATGGAAGGTGGGAGGAAAATGAATTTTATAACTACAATCCATTAAAATAACACATTTTGCTAGTTTATGGGAGCAAATATTTGTATGGACCTAGACTGATATACATCAGAGTGTTTCACTTAAATAAAAAAAAGGGGGGGGGAGCCTTAGAATCTGTATTGTCCCGCCATGTCAAACATGTCTGAAATGCTGAAAATGAAGCTTGTGAAGTTCCACAATCCATCTCATTTATAATTACTTCCCAGATTTCTCTAAGCCAGGGTGAACCCCATATGACCTGCCATGAGGTTTTTGAGTGGCCCTCAAGAATCTACTGACAATTTGGTGGCTTTTTATTTTTCTTGAAAAAAGTTTCCCTACTTTTCCCACATTTAGTAACCTTCATTGAGGTTCCCCAAGTACCCTTAGGTACTTCTCAGTGATTTTAAATCAATTGACATGTATAAAAAACTCCTGAAATGTTTCATACTTAGTTCTGTGTTGCCACTTCTGGGTATCCCATTAATAGCGCTACTCAGATGCCTGTGATGTTGTCGGTGCTGATGATTAACGATTATTCCCGAGTGCTGCCAAGGGCATCGCAGCAGGACAGACAATGCAGTCAGCATATTTATTTATTTAAGACATTTACATACTGCTTAGAAATGCTAATGATTACCTTAAAATGTGTGCTGGAACAAGCAAGTCTTAGTCATGTACTTGAAGTTCATCAAGGAGGGTACCTGTCTCATCTCAGTAGAGAGGGAGGTCCACAGGCTTGGGCCCACAATACTGAATGCACATTGGCATTCAGTGTTCCAGTTGTGCATTTGGGGCTAGGGATGGGCAAGAATTTCGATTCAGTTTGCACTTCAAGCTGAAACTATCACATGTGCAGATTCTGAAACAATATGGTACCTGAAACACAGCTATCCTTCAAAATTTGCTGTTATTTGAATTTTGTGGTGCAGTTTGCCAACCAATGTTTACAAAAATGCATATATTAGGGGGACGTGAGCATATAAATGAATATATGAATGAAAATATATTAAAATGCATTATATGATGAGAAATGGCTTGCAAAAATATGTACGTTAGTCAAAACTGCCTACAAAAGTGTATTTATTAGGAGAAATTCGCAATGAAAAATCCTTGAGAATGTTCATGAGGATTTTTTTTAAAAAAATGCAAATCACTGCAGAAATGTGAACTGAAGTTTATTTTTTATTTTTTAAAATTTATTTTCAACGTACAAAGTGCAATATAATCAAATTAATCATTATAGGCTTCATATAACACACACCCCACCTCATTCCAAACTCTGTTTACTCACAAGACATATACATATTATACAGCCACAAGAGTGGCTGTATACTATAGCCAGTATGGGTTTTTCACATTCCACAATGTTAAATTGAAACTACCCCCATGCCATTCTGATGCTTCCCATAAGCTCATTTCAAAACAAAACCTTACAAAACTTATAGTTCTGAACTCAGAAACGCTTGTTTAACAACCCTCTCAATTTTCATGGCGATACACAAAACAGTCAGAGAGAATCGAGAGTTCAAAGTCTAAAAAGAGAGAAAAAAACCCCAGAGCCTGTGACGCCCTTCCCTGGCTCTCCCTGTCAGGTTCCTACCTGCTCGTGGCTACTGCCTTTCACTAGGCACCACCTGGGACTCCACCAGTCCGGACTGTCCTTTTTTATGGTTTCTCTCTCTGCTCTAGCACAGATCTCAATAGATCCCCCTGCTAGGCAGCACCACCAGTCACGTTCTACAACCAATGTTCCCAGAGACCTTGCCTGAGTCTCTCTATCCGGTTACATTCGTGACTGCGTGCCTATGCTGTTCCCAACCCCCTTGTATCAATGCAGATAACTCATAACTCGGGGTTGCTCTGGATACTTCTAATGTTATCTTCTCCTCTTCACAGCTGCCACCATTTGTTACTGTTTCCCTTCAGCCTTGGTCATTACCTTACCCTCCCTTCTGGTCTGTGAAACCCCAGCCAAGGATCAGGCCTTCGGTAAACCAAAATAGTATTTATTAAATAACATTAATAACAAGATAACTTTGATAATGATCTACAAGCTTATGGTTTCATCTATTACTGTGATATTTGACTTATTACTAATCCGAACTCCACCTCCCTCTTTCTCCACACTCTCCTGACATACACTAACTCACACCCACCTCCAAACTCCACCAAAACAACCCACTAACGTCCACCAAACACCTCTCAAACAACCCACTCATGTCCACCCAGATTCAACTGTCATCCTTCCATTTATACTCTCAGCCATCCAAACACTCAGCCAATCATCCAGCATTCTACTGCTCATTTACTCCCCCCTCCTCTTTCATTCCACTTACCACATATCTTCTATACAAACAGCACTTACCATATATACAGAGCTTGGAAAAGTTACTTTTTTGAACTACAACTCCCATCAGCCCAATCTAGTGCCCATGCTGGCTGGGGCTGATGGGAGTTGTAGTTCAAAAAAGTAACTTTTCCAAGCTCTGCATATACATTAATACAGGAACATCACAGAGCCCTTTTGGACTTTTTTCTCTCAAAGTTCTCATAAGAACATAAGATGAGCCTGCTGGATCAGGCCAGTGGCCCATCTAGTCCAGCATCCTGTTCTCGCAGTGGCCAACCAGGTTCATAATCTGTTGAAATTCATTAAAAAATCAGCCATATTCACAGAGAACCTGTAATCATAATACTGACCTTGCCCCATACTCTGACCTTCATCTTCTGCACTTTAAAAGTTAAAAAATGCCTGGCTGATTTTTAATTAATTTAATAAATTTTGGCTGGCAGCCTATGATAACGCAAGGCATGCTCAGTAAGAACCAACTGTCAGAATTCTAAAAGCCAGACTCACAGCTGCTGGGCTTGCCTAATCAAGGGGCCACACCCACACCAGACTTTGATTTCACTTGAGATAGTCATGGCTTCCCTCAGAGAATCCTGGGAAGTGTAGTTTGTGAAGGGTGCTGAGAGAAGACTCTTGCTCCACTGAGAGAGCTCCAGCGGCCAGACTGGTTGAACAGTCAGCCACTCTGATTGAAGGTCTGTGAGGGGAACAGGGCGTCTCCTAGGAACTCTCAGTACCCTTCACTAACTACACTTCCCAGGATTCTTTGTGAGAAGCCATGACTGTCCAAAGTGAAATAAAGGCCTGGTGTGGATGTGGCCAGGGAAAGTTTTGGTTTAAATTTGAGTGGGAGGCTACATGTGCCTGCTGTAGAATAAAAAGGTGGGGGAAAGCCTGAAAAAGAATGATAATGTTCACAATGTTTTCCTTTTGGAAAGGAAAGGGGCTTCCCTTCTGCCCAGTGCTCACCCACCCAATCTCCTCCTCCTCCCCTCCCTGCCCCTTCCCTTGGTCAGTGTTGGACTATGACCTGGGAGACCAGGGTTCGAATCCCCACACAGCCATGAAGCTGACTGGGTGACTTGGGGACTGCCTCTCAGCCTCAAAGGAAGGCAATGGTGAAACCATCTCTGAATACTGTTTACCATGAAAACCTTATTCATAGGGTTGCCATAAGTCGGGATCGACTTGAAGGCAGTCCATTTCCATTTTCAAACATGATTGCATAGAAATAAATCCCATTGAACTCAAAACGTATACAAATGATCAAACCCTCCCTTCCTTCTCCTGCCTCCTATCCCCTCCCTCTTGCCCCTTCCCTCCCCCTTCCTTTGCCCCTCCCCACTCCCCATCCTCTGCCAATCTCCTCCTTCCCCTTCCCCTTCCCCCTCTTCCTCCTCCCCATGGTCAGTTTTACCTATCTTAAGCATGATTGCACAGAAGTAAATACCATTGAACTCTATAAGCATGCAAATGATCAAACCTGCCCTCCCCTCCTCCTTCCTTTCCCCCCTCCAATACACACCTTCCCCCTTCCCCCTCCTCCTCCCCCATGGCCAGTTTTTCCTATCCTAACCAAGATTGCATAGGGGTAAATCCCATTGAACTCAATAAGCATGCAAATGATCAGACCCCTCCTTCCCCTCTCCTCTCCCTTCCTCCTCCCCTCCCTTCTCCTCTTCCTTCTTCCTCCTCCCCTAACCACTCCAGCCCTCCCACCCTCCCCCCTGGTCAGTTTTACCTATCCTAAGCATGATTGCATGGGAGTAAATTGCACTGAATTCAATAAACATGCAAATGATCAAACCTGTCGTTCTCCACCACTCACCCTCCTGCCTGCTCCCCTCCCAGTCCTCCCCTCTGTGTTTCCTCCCTTCCCTCCTCCTTCCCTCCCCATCCTCTGTGGTTAGTTTCACCTATCCTAAGCATGATTGCAGGGGAGTAAATCCCATTGAACTCAATAAGCATGCAAATCATCAATCCATTCTCAGCAAACATTTACAGGATCCCATTTCTTACCTCCTGGATTAAAAAGCAGGGAAATTCACTAATAGGCAAAAAAACCCTTTGCAGTTTAAGAACGTACCTATAGCCCACAGATATTTCTATCAAACTTTAAAAAGCAGGGAAATTGGGCAGCTATAGTGAATGCTCCAGGGGAGCAGGAGACCTGAACTCCTCTCTGAGATATTGTACTGCCCTACAAATTGGTCAAAATGCAAACACCATTTGGGTCTTTCACAGTCCAATCCACTTGCTGTGTAGCTTGCAAGAATTTGGTAACATGTGCGGTGCCTCTGAGCATATGGTGAGTGGTGGCAACACCTGCAATCAGCCCAAATAATAGAAAGAAGACATTTGCTGTGCTGATCTTCTTTTCGCCTGGAGGAAGCAACATCATTAAGACAGTTGATATAGTTCAGATGATCACTTTGAATATGTCTGATTTCCTTTGCAATTTTAGTGAAGTTTCCTATAGGAAATCATTTTCTTTTTTTTTATTTCTGTGAATATGTGAAGTACAGGAACACCTTGCAAAATTTACACTAAAAAAACTCCAAACGTAATCATGGAATAATGGCACTGACTTCTGCAGAATAGTCTCCAGCGATCCTCAGGAGTGTCTCAATTTGCACAAGATAAAACAGTGGGAGGTGAAATATATTCTAGCAAAATTCTAGGTGTGCTCTATGTTTCTAATTGACCATGCCCACTTTGCCTTAAATGAAGTGGTTTAACCATAGCAGGCTGAAAACATGCACCCTCTTTTTCCCAACAGCTAGAGTCATTGCTGAAGTAGCGACATATTGGAATCAGTCTGATTTTACATCAAACTGCAGTTTCAGATTCCACTGTTAATGCACCCAAAATAGAAATAGAACATAACCTCCAATTTGAAACACAAAAAATGCTGTCTTCACCATCATATGACACTGACCAATAAAAAGGCTTTGAAATTAATAAAAATAAATTTGACACAGATTTCTAGGATGAATAATGAGGGAAATAAACGTTTCTGGTTTAGATTCTCTGTAGAAACATTAGTAACACAGGAAAGAAGCAAAGTAAGAAGAACACCAACGAACATACAAAAATATAATTCTCTATCTTTGGAGATGGCAGGTGTTGCCACCACTCACCATATGCTCAGAGGCACGTTACCAAATTCTTCCAAGCTACACAGGAAATGGATTGGCTTTGAAAGACCAACCCAAATGGTGTTTGCATTTTGCCAAATTTGTAGGGCAGTCCAATATCTCAGAGAGGAGTTCAGGTCTCCTGCTCCCCTGGTGCATTCACTATAGCTGCCCAATTTCCCTGCTTTTTAAAGTTTGATAGAAATAGCTGTGGGCTATAGGTACGTTCTTAAACTGCAAGGTTTTTTTGCCTATTAGTGAATATATATCCAAGGAACGTTGTAAAAGCCAGTGATAATCAATCATAATCATGCAGCCCAAAGTTTTACAAAAGGGGCTGGAACTTGTTTACTCTCTCTGCCTGTGCAGTGTATAAAATAAACGGCTGCCAACATTTTGTAAAGATGTCCTTTTTTATCCCAGTAGCTACCTTTAATTTTTGTGACAATTTTTCTAACACTACTTCCCACACCTTTCTATATTACCTGTCCCATGACAGACCAGCCAAATCTCTCCAACACTGAGCTATTACTTGACATGCAGCTACTAACATATTACTTGACATGCAGCTACTAACATTATGTGCTAAATCCAAGTTTGTATTCAGGAAAAGATATAATAAAGTTAGTTCTGACGTCAGTTGAAATGTCTGTTTTGTAATCTTACTAATTTCAATCTGTACCTCTATCCAGATTTTTTTAACCATTTTACATTCCCACCACTTATGCTTGTACAAACCTATTCCCTCACAATTTCTTCAGCATGTCACAGCAGCATCACTAGCGGGAGTGCAGGGGGGGGTGCGGACCTCCGGCACGCTCCCTCCCAGGGGCATGGACAAGGTGGCTGGGCTTGCGTGCATGCATGCGCGCACACTTGAGGCCAGCCACCCCGTCCATGCCCCTGGGAGGGCACGTGCCGGAGGGGCACCCAGCCAGAGAAAGCCTGGGAACACCGGCGTGCCTCCCTCACCCCGCTGACGCTGCTCCCAGTCTCACCCGCCCACCCACCTCTGAGGAGGAGTTGGAGCAGCCTTGCCGGGCAACGGCACGGGGTGGGGTGGCTCTGGGTGTCACTGTGATGTTCCTATATTAATGTATATATGGTAAGTGTTGTTGTTTTAGAAGATACATGGTAAGTGGAGTGAAAGAGGAGGGGGAGTGACTGGGCAGTAGAATGCGAGATGATTGGCTGAGTGTTTAAAATGGCTGAATGTATAAAAGGAAGAGTGAGAGTCGAATCTGGGGGGGAGAAGAGAAAGAGTGGATTGCTTGGTGGGGTTTGAGAGAGTTGTTTGCCAGGAGAGAGTGAAGAAGGAGGGGGGTGGAGTTCAGATTAGTATTGAGTAAAACCATATGCTTATGTGCCTTAAGAAGAAATCTTGTTAATCTTGTTAGCTTTGTTATCTGTAATAAATACTTAATTTGGTTTACCAAAGGCCTGATCCTTGGCTGGGGTTTCACAGACCAGAAGGGAGGGTAAGGTAATGACCAAGGCTGAAGGGGAACTGTAACAAATGGTGGCAGCGGTGAAGAGAATAACAATACCAGTATTCAGAGTCTCTGGGAATACTAGTATTGGGACGTTACTGGTGGTTGCCTAGCAGGGGGATCTGTTGAGATCTGTGCTAGAGCGGATAGGTAAACCATAAGAGAGTGCGGTCCGGACTGGTGGAGTCCCTGGTGGTGCCTAGAGACAGGCAGTAACCACGAGCAGGTAGGAACCTGACAGGGAGAGCCAGGGAAGGACGCCTCACATGTGGTGTCAGTAGCGGTGGGATACGAACAACAGAGAATCCAGATACAGTGGTGTGGCAAACAGAAATAACAAAACAAGATTACTTGTGAGAGTGACTGGCAAAGAGTGTGTGGCAAAGAGTGAGTGAACTCAAACACCATGGCTGAATACATAAAAATTAAAAGAGAGGAGCTGGTGGAGAAGTGCATAACATTCAATTTACCTCACGAGGGTAAAGGGGTAGATGAATTGAGGGTAGCACTTATACGATTTGCAACTGCCCAGCAAAAACAACCTGTCAGAGAAGAGACCCCAGAAGGATATTTAAGCAATCCCGCTTATATAGAGTACTTGAGAAAGAAGTTAAGATGGGAGGCTGATGAGAAAGAAAAGCAGCGGGTCTTTGAGGCTGAGGAAAAAGATAAACAGCGGGAGTTGGAAGCTGAGAGATTGAGGATGGAAGGTGCAGAGAAGGAAAAACAGAGGGAGTTGGAAATTGAGAGAATGAGATTGGGGTTTGAGGAGAGGGAGAAGCAACGAGCAGTGGATGCCAAATTACAAGTAGAAAAGTTAAAATTTGATAGAGAGAAATTTCACTCTGAGGAGGCAAGGAAAGAGAGAGATGGAGCAAAAATAAAAATTACTCCAAAAGACTTTGCTGTCTATGAGCCTGGTCAAGATCCTCAAATTTACCTCAGCACCTTTGAAAAAGCAGCTCAGTTGTGGGGGCTACCTGAAGATAAATACATGCAGTATTTATCAAACCTGATTAAAGGGGAATTGGCTGAGTTATACCAATATTTCCCCTCAGACAGGCCCGTCACCTATGCTGAATTCAAAGAAGCAGTGTTTAAAAGATTCAGACTGGGGCCTGATTATTTTAGAAAGCTTTTCAGAAACTGCCAGATACAGATAGGGAGGTCTTTTGTGGAACTGGGAGCAAAGTTGATGGATATATTTGGAAAGTGGATGAGTAGTGCCAAAGCTCAGTCAGTGGAAGAGGTGAAAAGCCTCATGATACTGGATCAATTATACCGTCAGTTACCACCAGAAATAAGGCTCCTGGTCAAAGACCGTTCCCCTACATCTGTGCAGGAGGCCGCAGAGATGGTAGATCACTTTGCCTCTAATAGAACTGGCTGGGTGGGGAAAACATCAAGAGAGTTTAAACCCAGACCATATAGTGCTGGCAGAAGGGATGTGGTTCCACAGCGAGTGAGTCCTCCATTAAAATCTGAAGGGCACAGGACACCCCAGAGTGGATCTGTGTACCCTAAAAGTGAGGAGAAATTATGCTACAAATGTGGTAGACCGGGGCACCTACGTTTTCAATGTGAGGTTACCAACCCCATTAGTAATCCCCCTCAGACAAGGGCAGTGAAAACAGAGCCCAAGGCTTTAGAAACAGCGAAAAAGGTTCAGTTTTGCCAGATAAACTGGACAGAAGTAACAGACCTTGATTCAAGTCTGAGAGAGGAAGTGAGTGTACAAGGGGCAAATTATTGGGCATTGCTTGACACTGGTGCCGCTCAGACGTTACTGAGGCCAGATTTAATAAAATCTGAAGAAATATTACCTCAGGAAACAGTGACTATCCAAGGAGTGAGAGGTCAACCAGAAAGTTTGCCTGTGGCCCTGGTGGATATGACTTGGAGAGGCCGAGAGGGCCGATATAAAGTAGGCATTAATGCCCAGCAACAAGAACCAGTAATACTGGGAAGGGATGTAATGGGCGCCCAAGGAAAGATCTATGTAGTGACCAGACAGCAAATTGGCAGAGAAAAAGAAGCCATATTAAGGGGGGCTGAAACAAACAGGGTGGAATCTGTTAACCAGCCTCAGGTCACCATAGCAACCACTAGCAGGCCTGCTGAAGAAGACAAACTGTATCAAGTGGTCTCTGGGGAAGAAGCAGAGCAATTCAGGGAAGAGCTGCATAAAGATAGAAGTTTGAAGCAGATAAAGGAAGAGGCTGTGACCCAGCAGATTCCTTTCGCTGACAAGCTGAGGAGTCAAGTTGTGTGTGAGAATGGGATTTTATGTGGACTGTGGATGCCTGCTGAGAGAGGGGGTGAATGTGAACCAGTGAAACAAATGATGGAAGTAGTGAAAGAGAATTTGAGTCATGCACAGGAGAAGGAAAGTTACTGGTATGACAGAACAGCCAGAGAACGTGTGTATGATGTGGGAGATATGGTTATGGCGTTCATACCCAGGAAACATGACAAATTACAGGCTAACTGGGAAGGACCATATACCATCAGAGAAAGGCTTGACACAGTGACGTATGTAATCACCACAGACCAATTAAACAAAAGCAAAGTGGTTCATGTAAATATGTTGAAGCCTTACCATACCAGGGATGCACAGGTGTTGCAAGTTACCTTATTCCCTGATGGAATTGGGCCTGAACTTCCAGATTTGGTACAGGAAAGCAAAGACAAAGGAGGGGTAGATCAAGTGGAATGGTCAGAGGAGGTAGAGGAGGAAGTAAAAGAAGAGATTCTGAGAGTTTTGAAAACCTATAGGAATCTCTTTAGCAACAAACCTGGCCGAACCAGTATAGTTATACATTCCATTGATACTGGAGATCATGCCCCAATCAGATCTGTTCCGTACCGTGTGAATGGGAAAGTTTTGAATGAGATCAAAAAGGAGGTGGAAGATATGCTGGAATTAGGAGTGATCAGGGAATCCATCAGTCCCTGGGCCTCAAGTATTGTCCTGGTTCCGAAAAAAGATGGAATGACAAGGTTTTGCATTGATTATCGGCTAATCAATAAAATTACTGTCCCAGATGCGTATCCTATGCCTAGGGTAGACGCTATGTTAGAGTTATTGGGGGCAGCAACCATTATCTCTACACTAGATCTCTGTAAAGGATTTTGGCAAATGGAACTAGATGAGCAATCCAGAGCCAAAACTGCCTTCAGTACACCAGATGGGTTATATGAGTTTGTGACCTTACCCATGGGACTAAGGAACTCACCAAGTTCATTTCAGAGGCTAATCAATACTGTGTTGCGAGGCATGTCAGATTTTGCAGTGGCCTATATCGATGACGTGGCCATTTTTAGCAAGTCGGTGCCTGAGCATGTCCAACACCTGACAACAGTATTGGAGGCCTTAAGAAAAGCAGGCCTCACAATAAAAGCTAAGAAATGCCAGTTTGGACTAAAGGAAGTAATCTATTTAGGACATAAGGTGGGGAGTGGGAAAATCACCCCCTTATGGAGCAAGGTGGAGGCAATACAAGCGTGGCCGATCCCCTTAACCAAAAAACAAGTAAGGGCATTTCGGGGTGTGGCTGGATTTTATAGGAAGTTTGTGAGAAATTTTGGGGAAATAGCAACCCCCTTGCATGAATTAACAAAGAAGAAGTGTTCTGAGCTTGTGGTATGGACGGATGAATGTCAGAAGGCTTTTGATCTACTGAAGCAAGCCTTGTGCCAAGGACCCATATTAATAGCACCAGACTATGAGAAACCATTCATCGTGGCTACAGATGCGTCGGACCTGGCGCTGGGAGTCGTCTTGCTAGAGGAGAGAGAAGGCACTAGACATCCAGTGGCGTACCTGAGTCGCAAGCTGACGCCGAGGGAGAAAAACTATTCGTCGGTCCAGAAGGAGTGCCTAGCGGTCGTGTGGGGACTGAACAAGTTGCGCCCATATGTGTGGGGACGAAGATTCACAGTGACTACGGATCATCGGGCCTTGTTATGGTTGCAGACTATGAAAAACCATAACACTATGCTGCAGAGGTGGTCCTGGGCCCTACAGGACTATCAAGTGGACTTCCAGTTCATAAAAGGCAAGGACAATGTACTGGCCAATGGACTTTCCACGCAAGTGGCTGGGACTGCAGTGACGTGACCAGACAGAGGAACAAAGAAAGACATTTTCCCCATAGAGACTTTTATTTGTTAACGCGACGTATAAATCCTGGAACAGGAATAATACTCTGCTGTTGTTTAAGGGGGGGGAAATGTGATGTTCCTATATTAATGTATATATGGTAAGTGTTGTTGTTTTAGAAGATACATGGCAAGTGGAGTGAAAGAGGAGGGGGAGTGACTGGGCAGTAGAATGCGAGATGATTAGCTGAGTGTTTAAAATGGCTGAATGTATAAAAGGAAGAGTGAGAGTCGAATCTGGGGGGGAGAAGAGAAAGAGTGGATTGCTTGGTGGGGTTTGAGAGAGTTGTTTGCCAGGAGAGAGTGAAGAAGGAGGGGGGTGGAGTTCAGATTAGTATTGAGTAAAACCATATGCTTATGTGCCTTAAGAAGAAATCTTGTTAATCTTGTTAGCTTTGTTATCTGTAATAAATACTTAATTTGGTTTACCAAAGGCCTGATCCTTGGCTGGGGTTTCACAGACCAGAAGGGAGGGTAAGGTAATGACCAAGGCTGAAGGGGAACTGTAACAAATGGTGGCAGCGGTGAAGAGAATAACAATACCAGTATTCAGAGTCTCTGGGAATACTAGTATTGGGACGTTACTGGTGGTTGCCTAGCAGGGGGATCTGTTGAGATCTGTGCTAGAGCGGATAGGTAAACCATAAGAGAGTGCGGTCCGGACTGGTGGAGTCCCTGGTGGTGCCTAGAGACAGGCAGTAACCACGAGCAGGTAGGAACCTGACAGGGAGAGCCAGGGAAGGATGCCTCACAGTCACCCCCCTCATGGTGACACCCAGGTGTGGGCTGCACCCTCCGCACCCCGGTAGTGACGCCCCTGGCATGTCATGGAGGTTATTTTCATAATGTGAGCCAATCTTATAGGTGTCAGGTACTGGTACTGTATTATCTTTAAGGCAGTTTCTTTAAAACTGAATTTAAGACTGGAACCATCCCTATTTGCATAAATGGAACATTGGTGAGCAAATAAAGGCTAAGCTTAGTTATAGCACTGGGGGGCACTCTATCCCCCTCATACTCGCCACTCCCTGTCACTGGCTCTGTGTTTGGCAGTTGCGTAAAGGGGCCCTGTGCACATACATCTGGACCATTTGTACGGAGAAGCTCTGGGCCCTTTACATTGCCACTGAATGCACAACTTCTGGGGGCGCAGCCTGTGGGTCTATCAGCAGCAGAGGCTAAAGTGTCCACAAGTGTCTATACATTCTTTCACTGAAGAAAGTGTGAACCCCCCCCCAAGTACTGCAAAATGATGCTAATGGGTAAATTAGCTTTCTGAACATCTTTTAGAACAGGTTGGGCAATCTTTTCAGGGTCCAGAGCCACCTTCTATTCAAGGAACGTGGATGAAGAGCACATACCACTGGTGGCAGGTGGAGCCAAAGCAAAAAGTGAGTCTCTTGTCTCCTCCCTTATCTTTCTTTCCTTTTCTCCATTCATTCATAATCCACTCATGCACTCTCTCACACACACATCCATTTACACAAGAAATGCATAACTCATCTATAGGTGAATTATAGGCGTAATGCCCTATTCACTCAAACCTGCAGCCCACCCTTTCTCCCCTTTATTCATCCGTTCACTCTTCCATTCTCTCTCTCTCTCTCTCTCTCTCTCTTTCTTTTGTTCTCTTTGCTTAAAGGGGAGGGGCACCCCCCCAAGGATAGAGAGCTGCACCTGGTCCACAAGCTGCAGGTTGCCTACCTGTGTTTTAGATAGTCCCTTAATCATAAATGACGCCTTGCTTGCCACGCAGCTGGTGGGCGAGGCATAGTTGTGGATGGGGGCAAAGCTGCTGCCTCCATCTTTCAATGGGGCAATGTCATGCGTCGCGACTATTATGCACGTGTGATGTGCAGCATGGAGGGGTGGAGCTTATGGGCCTATTTAAGCCCAGCCACCCCTCCTACCTTCCTCTTTGCTTGTGCAACGCCCACCCCACCCTCCCTCTTTTATGGTGTGCCTAGGGGTCGCTTCGGGGCCAAGTAGGAATTTTTATCCTGCCCACCCTTGTTGGCGGGCAAGTTTTTCGCCTGCTCTACACTATGGGAGTGGGAGGGGATCAGGTTAGGGGGCGTTGTGATCAATAGGTGGTTTTGGCTAATCTGGCCAAATTGACATATTGACAAATTGACATATTCAAAGTTTAATGCCCTAGTGGGCAGATCATTATAGCACTGGTATGGGAAGGTGCGGGAAAGGAAATAGGTAAGGACAGCTAGGTGGCCCCCTTAGGCACCTTTGGAGGTGATTGGCGGTTCCGGAAGCCTGTCTGTCAGGGCTTTTCCGGCTTGAGGGCAGGATATGGGCTGCCTCTGGGGCCAACTTATCTCATCTACCCAAGGGTTATCTGGCCCCGGGTGGGGATGATGTGGGAAGGCCCCCCTACTCACCTACAAGGTGTGGCCGGGGTAAGAGGTAAGCACATGGGCTTGCCCTTGCCCCAGCAGGGGCTGGTCGTCTGAGAGCTGTATGGCAAGATACTTGCTTATAGATAGTTCCCGCACCTAGGTTTCCTTCTGCAGGTCACTTTAAATTGGGTTTTGTTTACTGTAATTTAATAAAGTGGCCCTTGTTCAACCCAAGCTGATGTCTCTGTGTTTTATTTCGCCCCTCAACTGCAATGAGAATACCTTGTGTAAACCTGATCCAATTTCTTGGCTTTTAGCTTTTCAGTGCTATTTGATACACTGATGGTCAGAGTGCCAAGGAGTTTCCATCAAGAGTGGTAAACAATATTCCCAACCTATAATCAATACTAATACAATGCTGCCAATTTACAATGTTATTTTCAAAATAACCTTAAAAAATGTGAAGGCCACAGACAGTTTGTTTGTTATGGTGTGATATATGTGCATGAGATTAGTATATTTGTTGTTAACAGCCCTGTAAAAATATGCCTTGCTATCTATGGTAGACAAGCATGCAAGCAGAGTACTGCATAGCTGTGCTTTAACCCATTCTCCAGTTAGCCATTTTGAACTTCTGTTATAGCAGGGGTGAGGAACCTATGGCCCGGCAGATGTTGTTAGACTCCAACTCCCATCATTCCTGAGCATGAGCCATGCTGACTGGGACTGATGGGAGGTGGAGTGCAACAACATCTGGAGGACAACAGGAGCCCTACTACTGTGTTGTAGCCAAACAGTATTGTGTTGTCATGCATTGACGTTAGGAGAGAACTGTGATGTTCCTGTATTAGCGTATATATGGTAAGTGCTATTTGTATAGGAGATACATGGTAAGTGGAATGAAAGAGGAGGGGGGAGTGAATGGGCAGTAGAATGCTGGATGGTTGGCTGAGTGTTGAGAATGGCGGAGAGTATAAATGGAAGGATGACAGTTAAATCTGAGAGGACATGAGAGGGTTGTTTTGGTGGGTTTGTGAGAGTTGTTTGAGAGGTGGATGTCAGAAGAGTGTGGAGAAAGAGAGAGTGGGAGTTCTAGTTTATGATAAGTCAAGTATCATAGTAATAGATGAAACCATATGCTTATGTGCCTTTATAAAGTAATCTTGTTATCTTTGTTATTTAATAAATACTGTATTTGGTTTACCAAAGGCCTGATCCTTGGCTGGGGTTTCACAGACCAGAAGGGAGGGTAAGGTAAATACCAAGGCTGAAGAGTGACAAATGGTGGCAGCGGGGAAGGGAGGAATAACACCACAAGTATTCAGAGCAAACCAGGATTATCTGCATTGATACAAAGGGATTGGGACAACTTAAGCACGCAGTCACAGAGGTAACCTGATAGAGAGGCTCAGGCAGAGTCTCTGGGAATACGGGTTAGAGGACGTGACTGGTGGTGCTGCCTAGCAGGGGGATCTGGTGAGGTCTATGCTAGAGTGGGGAGAGAAACCATAAAAAAGGACAGTCAGGACTGGTGGAGTCCCTGGTGGTGCCTAGTGACAGGCAGTAACCACGAGCAGGTAGGAACCTGACAGGGAGAGCCAGGGAAGGGCGTCACAAGAACCAAAAGTGCTTTAGTGACAATTTGAAGCTTAAAATTGGGAAGTGTGGTGAATTTTTAACAGATTTTATCTTTTTATCTTTTGTAGCCTCTACCGTACACTACTGAAAGACTACAGTGTAAAGGGATATATAAATGGTTGAAATCAATAATAATAAAAAATAAAATTTAATGGCTGAAACATTATAGTAAGGTTTGAGGGCGGGGAATGTTTTACCATACATAGAAACGGTGGCCACAGGTCTTTTTTCTTTTTCTTTTATTTCCTTTCCTCTCTCCCCCTTGTCTTTCTTTTTCTTGCCATTTTCTGAGGCAGTGGCAGTACAGTGCACCTTGGCAGCTGCTAGCTCTCAGCCCCAATTTCCCACCCACCCCAAAATTTCCCGAACATATGAATATTTCAGGTCATTTTGAGGTCCACCAGATTTTTCTCAGAATACCCTGGAAAAATGTTATGTCCAGGAAGGCAATGACTGCTGGCAGCAGCTCAGAAAAGGTCTGCTGTTGCCATCTCCACAGTTAGCAGAAAAAAATATAGTGGAAAAGGGGAAAAAAGACCCACTACCAACAGCAAGTTCCCCCAAACCTGTTGAAAAAGTACTATTTGTTTTTTCTGGAGACAACTGAAGGGATTTTTGTTTCAACAAGCTTTTCCAGCTGCCATGGGTGTTTAATTGTATTGTTTTAAAACCTAATTTAGTTGTTTTTTGTATTGTTCTTAAGCCTATTTTTAATTAGCTTTACTGTATGAATGTGAATCACCTAGAGATTTATGTGAAAGATGGCTCATAAATTATTTTTAATTGCTTTCCCCTCTTCCAAACTGCCAAACCAGCCACCCACAGTTCACTGCTTGTGAATTGAAGGGGGGAATTTTGTTTCAGCCCTAACATATTTACTACCTAGTTCCACAGGCATATCTTATTACTTCAGCTGATCTGCACAACAATATTGTGAAGTAAGAAATTGTAACTTTTCTAAAGCTACTCAATGAGCTTCATGTTTCGGTAGGGATTTGCAATGGGCCTCCTAATTCTAATCCAAACACATTACGTAGAGATACCCATCCCACAGACTCTTAAATAGGGGCTTCTCACAAGCATCTGATTTGCCATTGGGAGAACAGGATGCTAGATTAGACAAGTCATTGGCCTGATCCAGCAGGCTCTTCTTATGTTCTTAGGGACATAGCCCGTCACATTTGTTCTTCATCAGTTATTATGGTGTTGCATGATGTTAGTGAGGTTAGGTGTGAATGTGAACTAAGAACAGTATGGTATAGATCTAAAGCTGGTGCAGTAAAGACTGCAAATAAAAAATGTCCATGGTCACATCGACACCATACCCGTAAAACACTCTTATACCACTTTGACAGTCATGGAGAATCCTGAGAACTGTAGTTTGTTAAGAATACTTGAAATTATAGATCTTAACAAACCACAGTTTCCGGGATTCTCCATGACTATTAATGGTATAAGAGTGCTTTAAAGGTATGGTGTCGATGTGATCCATGGTACATGGCTGAGAAGGGCAGGGAGTTCTGTCTTTGTGGGAAGATTTTTTTATTATATAGCAACGGTATTTTTCTACAGCAACAAAACAACAAGCAATCTTGTGCAAGCTTAGAAATTTCACAAGGCTCAATCAAAATTCTTGTGCATTCATTCCCACAAGAAAAGGAATTTGCTTTCTCAGTCTCAGTAACTTACATATCCACTCAACAACTCAAATTGTTTCTCTTCTGAGCTCATAGTTTCATATCTATTTTTATATCAACCAGGAGACAATGTTGGAGCCATTATGACAATTTATGGATTTAAATAGAAAGACCAGAGACCAGATCTGTCTTCTGTATATATCGTCCAACACGTTAGACTGCTATTCCAAATATAGTGAAAAACTGAATGTTTCCATGAGTTTAGGCCTCCATTCAGTATTGGTAAAAGAATTCATAAGAGCTTGCACCTAAGCTACAATGGCAGTGCCAAGGCTAGGCTGACAGAAAGAAGCAATATGTGCATGAACAAAAGTTGCTGGGAATCAAGAGCCAACAAATGCTATTGCACTAATGTCCTACTTGTGGGCTTCCTTCCCATAGACATCTGGTTGGCCACTGTAGGCCAACACAGCTGCCCTGGGCTCCTTCTGGGAGGAAGGGCAGGATATAAATTGAATAAATAAACAAATAAACAGAATGCTGGACTAGACCCTAACCCTCACTTGGCACATGGCATTGTGTTGGCCTTTTCACATAACAGATTGGCCACTGCAATGACCTCCCCCCCAAAAAAGACAGCTGACTGCACTTGTCTAAGCCAGTATCAGTAACTTAGATGGTTTTGCTTAATCAGTAGAGACCAAAGTCATAAGAAGAGCCCTACTCAGTCAGATCAAAGGCCCATCTAGTCCAGCTGGAAAAGTTACTTTTTTGAACTACAACTCGCATCAGCCCAATCCAGTGGCTATGCTGGCTGGGGCTGATGGGAGTTGTAGTTCAAAAAAGTAATTTTCCAAGCTCTGCCAGCATCCTGTTCTCTCAGTGGCCAACCAGATGCCTATAGGAAGCCCACAATCAGGAGGACCTTTGTGCTCCAACTTGTGCTTCCCAGCAACTGGTATTCAGAGGCATACCGCATCCAACAGTGGTAAGAGAACATGCCATTGTGACTCTCTGACATGGTCCAAGGAAAATCTGTTTTTTGCATTTGAAAGGAAGCCTTCACTGTGACCAATGGAAGCTTTCCTTGAAATGCAAATAGCAACTTTTGAGAAGCTATTTTTGTCAGCACCACAGCAGGAAGAGAAAAAGTTAAAATTCCTTTCCCAACCCTCCATTATCCCAAGGCCGCTCAGGCTTCCTCATGGCTGCTATTTACATAATGCAACCGTATATTTGCATTTACCCCAGGGATTGACAAATTTTCTACCCACAGGGCTAACTTGAGATTATTGAAAATTACTAAGGCCTGCCTGTCACAAAATGGTAGCAGATGGAGGCAGAGTTTGGCATAATCATCAGGCAATTAGTGACATCACTTTGTGTTGCATCTGTGTTGGAATTGCTTTTTAAGATGTTTTAAAGATGTTTTATTTTAATATATTTTAAAGTCTGTTTTTAAGATGTTTTAGAGTGTTTTTAGTGGTTTTGCCATCCTGGGCTCCTTCTGGGGGTAAGGGCAGGATATAAATTTAATTAACAACAACAACTAATCCATTTTTGGAGATGGCTAAATTCTTTGCCACTGTATTTTCCTTGTGGCAAGCAGTTCACTGGCTCAACTTCCCTCAAGCTAAGTACAAGCATTTACTCTAGAAATAATGTGCCTCAGCCTCCAAATTTTAGGCAGAATTTGCTGATCCAGAGGCTCTTAAGTGGAGAAGGTATAGTCCCTTCACAATCATGCATGCCTCTCAAAGTATTTTTACTAATCTCCTGTAATTTCCTTTCTCATTCTCCATTCACAGTCAACTACTACTTATCTCCCTGCCCTCTGGCAAACTACCAGTTTCCTGTCTATTTGTTTATTATTATTACATATTACAAATGTTAACATTTTATTTCACTTTCTGATTTCCTTCAATACCTCCTCTGGCATTTTCCCCTCTGAGGAGGGAGACCTTCCTTCCCTCCTTTCCCACTGAACTTCTCTGTCTCCCAGCCACTTTTTCTCAGCATGGAAAACATTGCTGGCCCTGGTATTGATCCAGCCAAAAGACTATAACACGGCTAGGGTGTGGAGCAGGCAAGTGAGGAAACACTAGGCAGGCTCTGGCACTGAGGCCTATCTGAAAGGAGCCCAAAACCCAATAGTGGGTCCAATCCCACTACAAGTGATTTATGCAATTAACATCACAACTAGAATGGCCTGACTTGCAGAGTTTCCTAGGAAGAATGACAGACAGAAATAATTTTTCTCAATGTTGCACATGCTGACCTGTGTGTGTCTAACAGTATGATCTTTCAGAAACCCAAGAACAATGATACTATGATTTGATGACTATCCCGTTCCAAAACAGAATTGTTAAAAAGTATAACTTTTCCTTGAGAAGGATCACATAAATTTGTAACTGACTTCAGACAACTGACCAGCTGTGGTTAGAGACCAAATTGTAGTTGGTAACAGAGATTCCTTGCTCACTACAAGATTTCAGAACAGGAGCACTTGCCAGATCCAATGGATGCAGAAAAGAGCATAGGTAAACAATGTAGTACAGAGACAAGATAAACCAGAGAATTCTAAGAGGAAGACTACAAGTTAGCTAAATGCAAAAGGGCATAGAAGAAAGCACATCAAACAAAGTCATTCATAAAACTTGGAGGCAGCTGCTGATCTGGCATGCAGAACATGGACAGCAACAAAACAGGAACCAAACAGCGACACAACCACTTTGCAAGACTTTGAAACTAAAAGAGCATGTGCAACATAGAAAATAAATCATAGGTTGTTGTTTTTTTACACAAGAATGATGATGCCTGCAGCCTGAGTTGTACCAAAAATTTTGACACAACTCTTTACTCTGGATTATTTATCTATTTATTTATTTATTTATTATATACTCTGTCCTTCCTCCCAGAAGGAGCTCAGGGTGGCACAGAAATGCTAAAACACTAAAAACATATTTAAAACATCTTAAAAGTGTCTTTTTTTAAAAAAAACATTTAAATACATCTTTTAAAATATCTTAAAAACAATTCCAACACAGATGCAGACTGGGATAAGGTCTCTACTTAAAAGGCAGCACAGAAAAGACAACAGAGATGGCTCCTGTTGTCTTTTTGGTGCTTACTGAAGACCTTCCTCTTTTTTGAAAAAGCGTGGGAGAAATCACAGTAAAAAATACAGTTATTTGGCCCCTGGAGGATGCTTACCTTAATCTAGTTGCATCCTAAAATGGCACAGGCACAGACACTATAGAACAACATGCTTTCTTTGGACAAGGTTTTAGACTTATTTTCTAAACTCATGTTTCACAATAAATTCTAACGATGCAGTCTAATCATACTTACCTGGAAGAAAGCCCCAGTGAAAACAGTGGTGGGACTCACTCACAGTGGAACTTACTCCTTACATAGAATTGCCGTATTATACATGAGCTGGATTTACTTTCAACTGTATCTTTAAGATCATATTTTAAAGTAGTTTTTTCTTCTTCTATTTAGTTTGCTCTACATAACCCTGTATAGTGTCATATGATTGGGGAGGGGGGGTGACAATTCCATTAGCATTTGCTCAAATTAGCTAGCATGTCTGAGTCCAAGAGATATTACATAATTCTGGGGTGGGGCAGTGCTATTTACATGAATACAACTCCATGAAAAGTACATCAGGAGCCCCAGCAATAAACCAAAGAGACATGAGAAATTTCCATTCACGGCTTTATATGTTTATTTCATTGCTCAACATAAAGCAAACAGAGGTAGCAGAGCAGCTGGGTTGGATGTCATACATTATTTTTTCCCCACTCCTTACTGGAGACATAATTTTTATACACAAAATTACCATACTGCAGATTAGTTTTAAATGGTGTCAAAACTTTGGCATATCAGTGTTCTTAATGATACACTGAGCCATAGTTAAATGTTTTTGTTGATTGCAATCATAGCAAGATGTTGACTCTCCCAAACCAAAGCATTTCTCTATGAAAGGAGAAAGCTCATTTATGAATTTGTCCTGCATTAGAAGCCATTGGAAGGGATGGTACTATAACGAATCATAGAGCAGGGTAGGAAGGAGTGAAAGAAAGTGAAAAGATGCATAATTGCATGTATGCCACTATTATTTCACTTTAAACAGTCATTGTTGCCCCAAAGATTCCTGGAAAGTGTAGCTTGTGAAGGATGCTACTAGCAGAGCCCTATTCCCCTGACAGATCTGCAATTCCCAGAGTTCCCTGGGAAGAGGGATTGATTATTAAACCACTTTGGGAATTGTAGTTCTGCAAGGAGAATAGAGGTCTTTTAACAATTCTCAGAACAGTTCACAAACTACACTTCCCAGGAGTCTTTGGGGGAATAATAGTGGAATAAATGTGGAATAAATGTATGGTATGAATGTGGCCATAATCTTGTCTGAATCACTAAGCGGCTTTTTGCTTATTTTTTCCTAGTTGCATTTCTAGGGGCACCTTGTCATCCAGTGCATTAAATCTTTAACCACCCATAGTCCAAATTTCCCAGAGGCACTTTGCAGCATTGTCATAAACATCCTTTTTAAAATGACAATCAACCCCAAGAAATAAACACAGGAAACTGCCTTGTAGCAAATCAGTTTGTGATCTAGTTCAGTATTGCCTCCACCAGGGGAAGCCAATGTAGTGCCTGTTGGCAGAGTTGCCGAAATACCACAAAGTCTACAGAGAAAAGATCCTAATAATCTTTTACTTGGGTAAACTGAACAAAAACATATATAATATAAAGAGGAGGGAACAGAGAGGTTTTGTCTTTCTTAGTTTATTTATTTATTATTTATTAGATTTATATCCTGCCCTTCCTCCCAGTAGAGCCCAGTAGGAGCCCAGGATGGCAGCATGGTCTAGTTCAGACCTTGTAAGAACAGGGAAGAAACTTCCTTAGAAATATACAGCAATCACAGTATATACTACCTCATGAAGAACACCTTCCCTGGATGCTATGCAACACCTCCAAACATATTCCTTGGGCAATTCACTGATACTGGGAACAGAATTAACCCTTAAGTTACAAATTCAATGATCTCTGCAGTTGCATTTCCAACAATGCCCTCCAGATGCTGTTAGACTACAATTCCCATCACCTCTGGCTGGGGCTGATGGGAGGTTTTGTTTTTTTAATTTGTAGCATTTGTTTTCTCTGGCTGGCTTACAGTACCTAACTAAAAAAAGCATTTCAATACAAAACAAGACGTAAAATAATAAATACAACAAAATGAAAACTATGTCTGGAGGGCACTAGGTTGGCTACCCCTGGTCTGCACTAACTGACAGCAGCTCTTCAGATATTAGGCAGGAGTCTTTCCAGTCCTGCCAACCAGTGCCATGGACTGAACATAGAACTCTCCACATGCAAAGCATGTGCTCTGTCACTGAGCTATGGCCCTTCCCCTCATCAGAGTGAAGTTAGGGTTTCCTTTGTTGTCTGTCCTCATTTTTTTTCTCTCCCTGGCTCACATAATGCTATTTCTTCCACCTTAATGGGTCTTGAACCATTGCCCAAGGGAAACTTGTTTACTGTGCAGGACTCTTCCCATATTTTGGTACTATTAAACAGGCTGTTCCAAATTAGTACACTCAAATGCTCTTCCTAATGTAGGGGTGGGGGAATCTGTGTCCCTCCTGATATTGTGTGGCATCCCTGCCAGTTTGGCTGTATTGGCTGAGGCTGATGGAAGTTGAAGTCCAACAATATCTGGAGGGCCGCAAGTTCCCCATCTCTGTCCTAACGTAACATTTCAGGCTCAATAGAGAGTACAGAGTTCAAACAGAATACACTTAAATATGCCAAATCAGAATTTGGATTGCCCCCATCTGAAGTTTGTCACAGTGTCTTCGACTTAGGGAGACTATCCAGCTGCCCGCAAGTTGAATGACCAAACACAGCTCTACCTTTTTTCCTGGTTTGAATTTGTATAGAATTATTTCCTAGAGTAGAAAAGTTATCGGGCGAGTAAAAGAAAATTCCTTAACAGCCTTCCATTTCTAAAGATGGACAAAAACATCTTCCACCATCGTTGGAACAGTGAGTACTTCTGTGCTGCCTTATGTCAAATAATGATATCACTTTGCAGCACTTCAGGAAATATGTGTTTTCCTTCTTTCACCATCATTTTCTCATTAGAAGCTGGGGAAACAACGCATTCAAGTTTCATATTCTTCCTTGTGCTTCCCCCCCCCCAGATACTGGCTACACCCATTCAGTTCTTACACCACATATGTGCAGTTTCCTCCATTTTCTATTGCTTTTTCCAAAATATTTATTTTTCTACTGGCTCTGGGGGGAAAGCTGCTTGGTGCTTACACTGTAATTTTTTTTCTGAGTACAAATCCCCTAAGTGCGCAAATATTCACTGGCAAACACAACATCGATCCCATCATTAATATAAATATGGGATGTGGTGATGAAAAGTAAGACAACCCATTTGTTTTTGGTTGTCTGGCATGAAGTGACAAAAGTAATTTTTTTCCCTCTGCACATAGGTCAGGCGCTCTTCCAATTCCGCTAACAATAATAAACACTGTCATAATACTACTCTTTGCAGCACTTGGATTTTTTCCCCCTCCTTCTAAATTGAAGGAGCAAAGTTCCATAGAAGAATAATCCTGAAATACTGTCTCTTTATTCTTACTGAAGAACAGCCAAACTTGAGTGAAGAACAAAGGTAGGGCCTACGCAAGTATGGTGCTAAAGATGTAAGGAGGTATTGTATTCCATTCTACCCTATACTCATTACATGCAGAACTGTTTCTGTTCTGCTGCAGTTCATCTTCCATCAAAAGCTAAGTTAATCGTCTCACTGTCTGCTATGGCAAAATTATGTAGTTTACATAATTAATTAATTATGCAAATTATGTTGTCATTACATTATTTCACTTCATTTCAATGCAAAAAGAGAAAATATAATCAATTATGTATCATGTGCGGACTGAAAGCAACAACAACAGAAGGAATGGAAAGGGAGGCAGAATCAAGTTATATATTAAAAATATATATCCATGCACAGAAATACAGGAGGATGATCTTGGTAGCTCCATCTGGATTAAAATAAATGGGGCAAGGAAGAAAAGGAACATGGTTGTTGGAGTCTACTACCAACCACCCAATCAAGGAGAAGACGAGGATGAAACTTTTGCAAAGAAAATTGCCAATTTTTCGAGGAGGCATGATATAGTACTAATAGGGGACTTTAATTATGCTGATATCTGTTGGGAGAGAAATTCTCCCAAACATGGCCCCTCCAAGAAATTCCTGACTTGTGTTAAGATAACTTTCTCCTACAGAAAGTGGAGGATCAGCTATCCTTGACTTGATTCTAACCAACAGAGATGATTTGGTGGATGAAGTGGCAGTTACGGGAACTCTGGGGAAAAGTGATCAAGTTATACTTGAGTTCTTTATTTTAAAGGGAGCAAAAGCTGAGAGTAGCCATACACCTACCCTGGACTTCAGCAAAGCTGATTTTAATAACTCAGAACAATGAGAGGTTAGTTCCCATGGCAAGTGATCCTAATGAGAAAAGGAGTCCAAGATGGTTGGGAGTTTCTAAAAAAGGAAATTCTAAAGGCACAATAGCAAACAATTCCATCAAGGAAAAAAGGGGGAAGACAGAAGAAGAAGCCAATGTGACTTCACACAAAGCTTAGAGATGAACGGAAAACAAAAAAAGGACACATACAAGAAGTAGAAGGAATGCTAGGTCACAAAGGAAGAGTACAGACAGGTAGCTCAGAATTGCAGAGATGGTGTCAGGAAGGCTAAAGCTGAGAATGAGCTGAGGTTACTGAGAGATGCTAAAAGCAACAAAAAAGCTTTGTTCAGGTAAATCCACAGTAAAAGACAGAGAAAGGAAATGTTGGCACAGCTACTCAATGAGGATGGCAAAATGATGGCAGATGACAAAGAAAAAGCAGAAGTGCACAATTCCTACTTTAGCTCAGTCTTCTCCCAAAAAAGAGTCTTTGACCATCCTAGCAAACATGAAGTTGAAGGGGGCAGGATTGTAGCTTAAGATTGATAGACAAATAGTCAAGGAATACCTAATAACTTCGAACAAGTTCAAATATCCAGGGCCCGATGAACTGCATCCTAGTGTATTGAAGGAACTGGCTGAAGAACTCTTGGAACCACTGTCTGTTATCTTTGCAAAATTGTGGAAGAGGGATGAAGTGCCAGATGACTGGAGGAGGTCTAATGTTGTCTCTGTCTTCAAAAAGGGTAAAAAGGAGGAACCTGGGAGCTACAGACCAGTCAGCCTGACATCAATCCCTTGGAAAATTCTGGAGCAGATTATGTAGTGGTCAGTCTGTAAGCACCTTCAAAAAAATGCAGTGATTACTAAAAGCCAATATAGATTTATCAAGAACAAATCCTGCCAGACTAATCTTATCTCATTTTTTTATTAGATAACCTCCCTGATAGACTGTGGGAATGCTGTGGACCTAATATATCTTGGCATCAGCAAAGCTTTTGACAAAGTGCCCCATAATATTCTGATGAGCAAGCTAACTAAATGGGGGTTGGATGGAACAACTATCAAGTGGATCCACAGTTAGCTACAGAATCATACTCAAAAAGTGCTTATCAATGGTTCCTTCTCGAACTGGGGGGAGGTAATGAGCAGGGTACCACAGGGCTTGGTCCTGGGCCCAGTGCTCTTCAACATTTTTATTAATAACTTGGATGAGGAGGTGCAGGGAATGCTTATTAGATTTGCAGATGATGCAAAATTGGGAGGGATAGCTAATACCCTGGAGGACAGAGACACAATTCAAAGTGATCTTAATAGGCTGGAGTACTGGGCTAAATATAACAGAATGAAATTTAAGAGGGATAAGTGCAAAGTTCTATACAAGGGGGGGGAAGCCAAGGACACAGTTACAAGATGGGGGATACTTGGCTCAGCAATACTACATGCAAGAAGGATCTTGGAATTGTTGTTGATCACAAGCTGAATGTAAGCCAACAGTGCAATGTGGTTGCAAAAAAGGCAAATGCTATTTTAGGCCGCATTAGCAGAAGTATAGTTTTCAAATTGCATGAAGTAGTACTTCCCCTCTATTCTGCACTGATTAGGTCTCATCTTGAGTACTGAATCCAGTTCTGGACACCACACTTTAAGAAGGATGCAGACAAACTGGAGCAGGTTCAGAGGAGGGCAACAAGGATGATCAGGGGACTGGAAACAAAGCCCTATGAGAAGAGACTGAAAGAACTGGACATGTTTAGCATTGAGCAGAGAAGACTGAGGGGAGATATGATAGCACTCTTCAAGTGCTTGAAAGGTTATCACATAGAGAGCCAGGATCTCTTCTCAATCATCCCTGAGTGCACAGAAGGGCACAGAATACAGGGTTTAAATTACAGGAAACCAGATTACATCTGAACATCAGGTAAAACGTCCTGACTGTTAAAGCGGTAGAACAATGAACCAATTACCTAGGGAGGTGCAGGCATTCAAAAGGCAGCTGGACAGCCACCTGTTGGCTATGCTTTAATTTGGATTCCTGCACTAAGTAGGGGGTTGGACTCGATGGCCTTATGGGCCCCTTCCAACTCTACTATTGTATGATTCTATCCATCCTATTCGCTTGATTGATTTCCATTGCGGACATTGGATGAATAAGCAAACATTGGCAATTTCCACTACACTTTCCGTTTACATCAGAATTCTCTGACATCCCTAGATGTGAAGTGGAAAGATAATTTTGTGGGAAGGTGGGGGCAGGATGATCAGGCTCCATCCAGACCCATTCACTGTGCAACAGCAATGAAAACAGCTGTGGATCCATCATATCCCAGGTTGACTAATCCGTGCCCTGTCAGTTTCAGTTCCCTCAGGTTCTAATTTTTTCAGTCTTAAGTTCAGCTCCACATTTCTGCAGCAATTTTCAATTTTTAAAAACAAAAATCCTCATGATTTTTAAAAAACACTTTAGTGTGAATTTCTCCTAATAAACACGTTTGTGTGCGGTTTTGACTAATGTATACATTTTTGCAAGCAATTTCTCCTAATATATTGAATTTGTGTGTGTTATTTTCACTAAGACATTCATTCTTTTTTATGCACACTTTCCCCTAACATGCATGTTCATAAACATTGTTTGGTTATAGAACTACATTGCAAAATTTGGACGAGTGCAAATTTCAAAGGATGGTTATGTTTTGGATTTATTCAGCTTTAATGCTTTAATGCACACTGCATTGAATTGCTCCCCCATTCCTCCTTATGAGTACCCATGGTTAAGATTGTACTGTAAACCATCAAGTCAAATAGGCCTACAGTTAGCTAAAAACTGCTTTCTGTATGGGTGGGGACCCTACTGATATAATTAATAAAGGGTGATGGGTGTTAAAAAGCATACAGAATATAACATCTTTGTGACAGTGCTGTTCATTTGCAGTATTAATGTAATCTCCACTATTTTCTCCTATGGCAGAGGCACACATTTTTTTCATAATTGGGTTCGGGATGTTTATGGGCTCCAAGCTCAAAATCTCAGGCCATGATTTACTAGGGCAGGATATTAGGTTAAATGTCAGCAAATGAAGAATATACTAAAGTAATAGCAATTAGACATGGAAATGATCTGTTCTGTCCTCTAATCTGCCCCGGGTTTAAGTTTCTCCTCCCTGCTATTATTAGTTTTGAACCATGAAGAGATTTCTTTAAAAGCACAACTATTAATATTGGGCAATGATTATTCACTTTTTAAAGTAAAACAATTTGCTTCTCCTTTTTAAAAGTATGAAATACAGACCTCTAGTGGTCAAAGTTGTGCATCTGAGGGGAAGTCAATTTTTATGCAAACTGTTTCACTCTGGATAATATAATAATTACCCTAATTTTGTATTGAACTTAACAGTCAAAGGGGGGAGCTTGACTGTGACCATAATTATGTCAACTCATTATTTCAGTTCATGCTTTCAGCAGGCATCTTCTCACAGAGAATGCAGAATTAACTGCATTCTCTTTTCTATAGTTTAAGAAGCCAGGATTCAAGTTACCACAAGTGCCATTTTTTAAAAACATCTGCAATGTGGTCAACACTAGCTAGCCACTATGCTAGCTTCCCATCAGATAGGTTGCTGTTGCTTACTGGGAGAAGGGGGGAACCTCTCCTACCATCTTGTCCCTCCCCCTCCCAGTAAGCAACAGAGACCCACCCGCTGGGAAGCTAGCATAGCACCTCTGCCCCACCTGGCAAGTCTCTGTCTCTCCAAAAGTCCACCAACAGCCAGGAGCCCTCAGGAGCAGGAACTGCCTTGAGGGGCTATTGCTGGAAGTAAAATCATCAACCTAAAAGAGAACCTCCCACAGTTTCAACCATCTCAAGCCCTACGATAGGCAGCGGAGGTTCTATTTGTGGTGCCATTGCTTGGTGCTGCCTGTTGGTGCTGATCTATGACAGGGCCTTCTCAGTGGTGGTTCCCCATTTGTGGAATACCCCCTATCCGAGTCCCTCGTCATTAACATTCAGGAAGAATCTAAAAACGTTCCTGTTCACCAGGTTTTTGATGGCTGAAAGATACTGTTCCTGGCAACAGCTGTGAGGATAAGTGGTTGTTTTTAAATGGTTTTAGAAGTTCTTAATGTTTTAAAATATTTACATTTATTTTATTTTTAATTCTTATGTTTTACTGCTTTGTTGCTTGCCACCCTGGACTCCTTTGGGAGGAAGGGTGGGATAATAAATATAGAGATAAGATATCATAACGTAAGACAGACCAACTCTGATTGTATGTGGAAGTACCTTTCACGTGCATGCACACAGACACACACCTCTCTCTATTTCCTTCATTATGTTAATGAAGCAAGGGGAATACATTAGTTTGTTACATCCAACCATAAACTTTTACCAAGGGATGGGCAAATGTGTTATTTTCTGTTTCAGTTTCTCATTTTTCCAATCTGCAGTTTGGTTATCCACATTTCCACATCAGTTTGTGACTTTATTTCATTCATTGATCCATTCTCAGGAAAATTCTTCGCCATTTTAGTACATTTTTTCTAATATAGAAATTTTTGTGCAATTTTTCCTAATATACACATTTTAGCAAAACAATTTCCCCTAATATAATATATTTGTATGTTATTTTCATGAATACATGTATTTTTATGCACACTTTACCCTAGTATATAGATTTTACACGTTACTTGGCTGGAGAACTGCACTGAAAAATTTGGAGAAGTGCACATTTTGAAGGATGGCTGTGCTTCGGTTCATGTATTGTGTCAGAAAGTGTGCTTTAGGTAGGTTCACTTATAAATGCAAACTGAATCAAATTTCTTCTCCATCTTTACTTTTGCCCGTCCAAATTTTGAGGGTCTAAGCTTAAAAGCCCAGCTCACCAGATCTGTACCTCCATTAGCACAGAATCAAACCACCTCTTAACATCCAAGTTTCTTGACTTCTTAAGTTATTTATTTATTCATTTATTTATTATTTTATTTCTATCCCGCCCTTCCTCCCAGCAGGAGCCCATGGCGGCAAGCAGGAGTTAGATCAACTGTGGTAGCTCTGTACCCTGATGTATATGAAGAAATGGAGCCAACTAAACAGTTATTTTCCTATTTATTTATCTATCCATTGTAAATGCTTTTACATGGTCCTTCTGTTATATTCCCAACGTTGGGAAATTGTCCTCTCTTCACTCTGCAGTGATCATGAGACAGAGGCACAAACTATTACTCTGTATTAGAGGTGTGCATTGACCACAGAATTCTGTTTGGACCCAATTTCAGCACTTCATAAACAGCCCACTGTGGTCCAAAGTACTTCAAAGGTTGCCTGATTTTTTTTTTTATTGGGGCGGGGGATCTGAGTACAAGTCAGTTTTGGAGAAATATTCCTCCCCTCCCCTTTGCTACTGGGAAATCGAAAAGCTGCCTATAACTTTTTTTCTTTTTAAAAGAAGTGGGAGAAACATGCCAAGCCTCAGGATCAAAGTAATGGATTGTTAAGAAAAGTGGTGTGGTTTTGTAATAATAATAGGTGACGTGCATTTTGTGATACTTTGCTGTTAACAACAGTGAGTTCTTGTGCACACGATAACACTACAGTCTAGTAATAAATGGTAGCGTGTATGTGTGTGAATGACTTAATAAGGCAGTGTTATGCTGGACTCTGGCCCAAACTTGATGAGGACTTACATTTCCCTATGGCCAAAGACTGAGGTGAGCAAGTCCCCGACTGGTATACTTCCCCAAACTTGCCTTTAGGAGAAGTCCTGGAAGAATCCTCAGGGTGGGTTCCTGACCCACCTTTCACAGAGTCTGGGAGACTTTATCAGTCTTCAGTTGGAGCCTGCCAGTTACTAGAGCAATGTATGCCGTTTGTCTTCCTATGCAGGAACCTGTCTTCTTTCTCTTTCCCTATTAGATCTCCTCAGTTGACAAACCCTAGACTCCTGCTTATTGTTGTCATACCTGAATTATGCTTCAACTCAGATGTGATCTCTTGTGCCTGACCTCAGGTTGAACTTGACCTTGTTTTCTAGAGTCCTCTTGCTGCAGTCTGATTATATAGTGTGGACGCCTAAACCTGCAGACAAGCCCAGAATCTCTCGAATTTGGGCTCAGGATTTGTCTAATCCACTGCACACTCCTACTCTCTACCTCCAGGCAGGACTGTAACTCACTGATACAGCTGACGTTTTGTATACAAAAGGCCCCAGGTTCAATCTCTAGCCTCTACCTGAAAAAGTCCTGATCCGGGAAACCTGCTGCCAGTCTGTGTAGACTATACTGAAATAAACAGGCAAATGAATTGACTTGATAGAAGAACCTTCCTATAAACGTGGGATTACTCCTATCCCATCATCCAAATGATCCATTCCTGGGCAAGGTCCTTGAACGAGTGGTGGCAGGCCAGCTCCGAACCCTCTTGGATGAGACCAATTGTCTGGATCCATTTCAGTCGGGTTTCAGGCCTGGTTTTGGCATAGAAACAGCCTTGGTCTGTATGGTGACCTCTGTCGGGAGAGAGACAGGGGAGTGTGACTCTGTTGATTCTCCTTGATCTCTCAGTGGCTTTCGATACCATCAACCATGGTATCCTTCTGGGGAGACTGGCTGAGTTTGGAGTGGGAGGTACTGCATGGCAGTGGTTCCGCTCCTACTTGGCGGGTCGGCTCCAGAAGGTGGTGCTTGGGGAACATTGCTCGGCACCCTGGACTCTCCAGTATGGGGTTCCACATGGGTCAGTTCTGTCCCCCAGGCTGTTCAACATCTACATCAAACCGTTGGGTGCAGTCATCTGGAGCTTTGGAGTGTGTTGCCATCAGTATGCTGATGACACACAGCTCTATTTCTCCTTTTCATCTTCTTCAGGTGAGGCTGTCAATGTGCTGAACCAGTGCCTGGCTGCAACAATGGACTGGATGAGGGCTAATCAACTGAGGCTCATTCCAGACAAGACTGAGATGCTGCTAGTGGGTGGTTCTTCTGACTGGATGGTGGATGTCCAACCTGTCCTGGATGGGGTTCCCCCTGAAGGAGCAGGTTCGTAGCTTGGGGGTTCTCCTAGAACCATCTCTGTCACTTGAGGCTCAGGTAGCCTTGGTGGCACGGAGTGCCTTCTACCAACTTTGGTTGGTGGCCCAGCTATGCCCCTATCTGGACAGGGATAACCTGGCTTCAGTTGTCCATGCTCTGGTAAACTCCAAGCTAGATTACTGCAATTCACTCTATGTGGGGCTTCCTTTGAAGATGGTTCGGAAGCTGCAGCTTGTGCAAAATGCAGCGGCCAGATTGGTAACAGGGACCAGACAGTTCTAACATATAAAACCGATTCTGTCCCGCTTGTATTGGCTGCCTGTAAGTTTCTGAGCTTGATTCAAGGTGCTGGTTTTAACCTATAAAGCCTTACATGGCTTAGGACCACAATACCTGATGGAATGCCTCTCCCAACATGAACCCACCCATACACTCCACTCAACATCTAAAACCCTCTTCTGGGTGCCTCCTCCAAGGGAAGCTGGGAGTCTGGCAACAAGGGAGAGGGCCTTCTCAGTGGTGGCCCCCAAATTATGGAATGATTACCTTGGCGAGGTGCACTGGCACCAACACTGTTATATTTTTGGTGCCAGGTGAAGACTTTCCTCTTCTCCCAGGCATTTTATCATGTGTTTTTAAATTGTTTTTTGTGTTTTAAAATTTGTATCTTTGTTTTTATTGTTTTTAATTGCTGTAAACCACCCAGAGAACTTTGGCTATGGGGTGGTATATAAATATAATAAATAAATAAATAAACAAATAAATAAATAAATTCATCCCAAGGGAGAAAAACCCAACAAGCATTTCCATAACTCCAAGAAACCTCTACTAAACCACAGAAGTTATTCTGTGGGAGGAGGGTGATGAAGCCTGTGGCTCTGGTCTAGGGGATTCCATTACTTCAATTACTATTGAACATGTTGGGTTGGATCCAGAGTTAGGTGCTTATAATGGAACTGGTGAAAGGTGACTTGCCCACCCCTCATGGCAACCACCACATGACCCCAAAGTGACCCTCCAGTGTTTGGAAGTCACTGTTGAATGGAGTGGAGCACACAGGGCTGAGGGGCAACATGGGGGAATCAGAGGGAGGCATCTTCCACAAGTGGCACTCCTACTCACAAAAACTGTGTTTACCCAATGTTTTAGGGATCCCCCTCAGGCCCCTGCATCACAGCCTACCCCATTCAGCATGCCCCCCAACTTTCAGTGGAGCATTTGGGGGGGGTTCTGCTAGAATACTGTCTCCATCCTCCCATCCATCAATTTTTGTATTATTTATATCCCACATTTTCTCCAAGGAGCTCAAAGAAGCATACATGGTTCTCCCCATAGGGTGGACGAAGGAGTTGAATTCTTCCAATCAAGCCAAGCCAGAGAATCATTGTGGAGTTGCAAGGCTCATATTTCTGAAACAGGAAACACAAGTTTTGGTGATATTGCTAATTATCAGGTTCATGAGAACACTCTTCCCAACTAGCTGGCCCTGGTGTGTTTATATACAGGAAGTGAGGATAACCTTAGGATCATGAGATAGAGGGGAAAGAGCAAAGCTTAATAATCGTGGGAGTAAAGATTCTGATGTTGGTGTATTACAGCTACTAGGCATGAAAGACAGCTGCAGCAAGAAAATCAGAACATTATTTTTCTCACTATAATAATTAAAGGGACATCTATGAAAAAAATATGCCGGAAATAGAACAAAATCCTAGTTAGCCTGAAGAATATTTAAAACTATTCTCAGTAAACATGCATATCATTCCACAATAATGCTGAGCTAAATGTTCTTCAGGTTCAGTTTTCACTTTGAAAATAATGATTGAGGGCACCTTTGCCAAAACTCTTGATTCTACCTTGTGTGTGTGTGGGGGGGGGGGCTGTTCACAGCCTGTCTTTTCCCACTGCTTTCCTATTCTGCTGGCTGGGCACTTGGAAGGTCTCCCTCCCCCTCCCCCCCATTCCTCTTGCAGTGATCCTGGCCAATCAGTGATCACACATTGGACATGATGATGTTACAATGTTATGTAGCCAATCAGGATTTATTGTGTTAAGCCTATTAGACTGAGACAGTTTTCTGTACTAGTCACATGGGCAAACCCAAACAGCAAGGATGACTGAAGAGTTCACCAGCCCTTTCACAATGAACCTTGGAAAAGTGTGGAAAGAGAGGTCCTTTTCCATTGTAATGAACATTCTTTTGTTCACACACACACACAGGCTCAGAAATATTCCCAAATATTTTTCATTCTTCATTAAAGAAATTTTAGAATAAGGTTGCCATATACCATTAGCCACTATTGTATATTCCACTATATTCCAACCATATAAATACCCGAAAATAGCCATGCTTTCATTCCATTTGCAAAAGAGTGCTAATCTTAATTCCAGGCAATGAAATAGACTTTGACGTCTTGACTCTCTGACACCCTTTTTACAGGCTGCATGCCCACTTGCTATCTCAAAAGTCTGAAAGCAAACACTACAAGTTTACGTGAGCTTGAAATCTGGCTGGTGGCCTTTGGTTACGTGATTACCATTAATGAAGTTCTCACAGGAAGCTACAGTCATCAGCATCTCGTTTTTCATTCGGCAAAGCACTGTTTACCTTGCAGAGGCCCGGCATCATTCTCTGTTATCTCAGGCAGTTTAATTAGAAGGGATGATCATCCAACATAGGAAATGAATAGAGTGCTAAATAATAGTTTGTGGAACAGTCTGAAGCAGCACATTCTCATCAGTGGCTTATTATAATCATTGTAATTTTAAAAAATAAAATAAAAGGTCAACCAGGACACTCATGTACAACAGGGATTAGCAGCTCCCCAGATAATTTGTTGAAAAACTGAGCCTCAAACAAACCCCTCACCATTTATATCTGCTTGAATGTCTGCCCTATTAACAAAAGCTTCTGTGCCTTGCCAGTCTTAAAAAGAAGTCAATCTACTACTATTATATTGTTGCCAGGATTCCAGTTGGAATTGTACTTCTATGGAATTAATTTGCACCCATCACACACGTTAGTCAAAAGATACAACAGCATATAAGAAGCAGTTTGGCATCTCTAATTGTGATGTTTATCATAGTCTTGCCCAAATAAAAGATTTGACCTTTTATCAGAATACTTACTCAGGATTTTTTTTTAAAAAATCTACTGTTAGATTTGAATTTGCGTTTTTACACGGCAGGCAAGTTCAACAAGGATGGAACCAGCATTGTTCTCACAGATCTTCCAGACTTTTGTTTCCTTCCTTGAATAAAACAGGTTTTTTCAACAGTAACAACAAAAACAGTGATATCCTAGTATGCATTATAAATATTGTTGTGCGCCACCCCAAACTCCGAGCAGTGTGACACTCCCAGGGGTTCCCGCGCTTACCCAGGGTTTGGTTTCCATGGGAAGGTCAGTGGAGACTATGATGTCTTACAGGATATATGTTTTTTATTTACACACATTCTAACCTGAGCTTAAGATGAAGGGGTTCATAGCATTAACAGTCCATCAGATCTTGCTCCCCATTGCCCATAGCTTTGGGGGTCTAGAGAGCAAGCAAGCCTCTCTGTCTGTCTCCAGTTCCCAACCGTTCCTCAGCCTAGAATAAAAAAAAAACCCACAAGCCTCTCCTTGGCTCCAGGGAGGGGAAGGGGCTCCAGGCTGGTGATAGGAGGACTAGGGTCTCTCCCCTGAAAAGAATTCTAATAGCTTCCTTTGGGTATGCAGATTGATAATTCAATAATTCCATTCACTCACAGGCTAGCTTAACAAAGGAAATTTAGTCTGACCAGTAGAGCGGATTTCTTGCTTGCATATCCCAACTTCAGACACAAGATTACAGGCTTGAAGGGGATACAAACAAATTATCTGTCTTCATTCCTCAATCCCAAAACAATGTAATACTGTATATCATATGGATTGCACTAAAAGATACACAAGATAATCATCCCATGTGATCCTATACGCATCTGCTTAGAAGTATATCCTATTGAGTTCAATGGGGATTACTACTATGTAATTGGGTATAGGATTGCAGTATCAACTTAGTAGGTCCCAATAACTGACTGGCACAAGAATTTGAAGTAACTACATTCTACATTTTTGGGGTGGTTGTTGTTATGTGCCTTCGAGTTGATTAAAACTTATGGCAACCCTATGAATCAGTGACCTCCAATAGCATCTGTTATAAACTGTTCAGATTTTGTATGTTCAGGTTTGTGGCTTCCTTTATGGAATCAATCCATCTCTTGTTTGATCTTCCTCTTTTTCTACACCCTTCTGTTTTTCCTAGCATTATTGTCTTTTCTAGTGAATCATGTCTTCTCATGATGTGTCCAAAGTATGATAACCTCAGTTTCATCATTTTAGCTTCTAGTGATAGTTCTGGTTTAATTTGTTCTAACACCTAATTATTTGTCCTTTTCGCAGTCCATGGTATGCACAAAGCTCTCCTCCAACACCACATTTCAAATGAGTTGATTTTGCTCTTATCTGCTCTTTTCACTGTCCAACTTTCACATCCATACATAGAGATTGGGAATACCATGGTCTAAATGATCCTAACTTTAGTGTTCAGTGATACATCTTTACATTTGAGGACCTTTTCTATTTCTCTCATAGCTGCCCTCCTCAATCCTAGCCTTCTTCTGATTTCTTGACTATTGTCTCCACTTTGGTTAAGGACTGTGCCAAGGTACTGATAATCCTTGACAAGTTCAGTGGCTTCGTTGTCAACTTTAAAGTTACATAAATCTTCTCTTGTCATTACTTTAGTCTTCTTGATGTTCAGCTGTAGTCCTGCTTTTGTGCTTTCCTCTTCAACTTTGATCAGCATTTGTTTCAGATCATTACTGGTTTTTGCTAGTAGTATGGTATTGTCTGTATATCTCAAATTATTGATATTTCTCCCTCCAAATTTCACACTTCCTTCATCTTGGTCCAATCCCGCTTTCTGTATGATATGTTCTGCGTATAGATTAAACAAATAGGGTGATAAAATACACCCCTGTCTCACACCTTTTCCAATTGGGAACCAGTCGGTTTCTCCATATTTTGTCCTTACAGTAGCCTCTTGTCCAGAGTATAGGTTGTGCATCAGGACAATCAGATGCTGTGGCACCCTAATTTCTTTTAAAGCATTCCATGGTTTTTCATGATCTACACAATCAAAGGCTTTGTTCTAGTCTATAAAGCACAGGGTGATTTCCTTCTGAAATTCGTTGGTCTGTTCCATTACCCAACGTATGTTTGCGATATGATCTCTGGCACCTCTTCCCTTTCTAAATCCAGCTTGGACATCTGGCACTTCTCGCTCCATATATGGAAGAGCCTTTGTTGTAGAATCTTGAGCATTATTTTACTTGCATGGGATATTAAGGTCATAGTTTGATAATTACTGCATTCCCTGGGATCACCTGTCTTTGGAACTGGAATGTATATTGGATACTTCCAGTCCGTGGGCCATTGTTTTCTTTTTCATATTTGTTGACAAATTTTTCTCAAAATTTGGACAGATTCAGTCTCAGTAGCTTGTAGCAACTCTATTGGTATGTCACCCATTTCTGGTGATTTGTTTCTTCCAAGTAATTTAAGAGCAGCTTTCATCTCACATTCTAAAATTTCTAGTTCTTCATCTAACCTACTGTATTCAGGCTGTGCTGTGACTTTTGGAACTGCTAAACAAGTGATGCAGGGTAAACAAAAACACCATTTACCAAGTGACAATCAACCATGGTGTACAAGTAGCAACTTGGTAATCCAGCTGTCTGTAATGACTAACCCCACAGTAAAAAGAAATTCATCACTTTTCTCTCTGCTTTTCTTGATTTTGACATGCTACAGTGTGTGATTAACATCTCCTAAATATTTGATAAATATCTCCTAAATTTTTGATAGCATTTTAAGCAACATATTTACATAGATCAAACTGAGGCACTGTTTCAAGTACAAAGGAGAATAGCATGGTATTCTCACTGTGGATCTCTCACTGTGCCATGTGAGTTGCAAGATGCAAAGCCAGAAAAAGCCAGCAGTGACTACTTTGTCTTTTGACCCCCTGGTAGTTGTGATGTGGGGTGCTGCAGGGTACCATCTTATCCCAATGCTATTCAATATCTATATGAAGCTGCTGGGAGCAGTTATTAGGAGTTTTGGGATGAGATGTCATCAGTATGCTGATGACTCTCAGCTCTACCTCTCCATACCATCCAAATCAGGACATGCTGTGAGGATGTGGACTGGTGCCTGTACATAGTGGTGGGATGGATAAAGAAAAATAAGCTGAGCTTGAATCCTGGCAAGATAGAAACACTGTGTGTGAGTGGTTCACATGTCTGAGAAACTACTCAATTGCCTGTGATCAAGTGATGGGGGATAAATTTGATTCAGTTTGCATTTCAAGGCAAACCTATCTAATTTACAATTTCCAAAACAATACATGAAGTGAAGCACAGCCATCCTTCAAAATTTACCCTTCTCCAAATTTTGCACTGCAGTTATCCAATCAAGCAATGCATACACTAGAATAATTGTGCATTAAAATTTCTATATTAGTGAAAATAGCATGCAAAAATGTATTATATTATGTAAAATTGCTTTGCAAAAATTTGTATACTAGGCAAAATTCATTTAAAACACATATGTGAGGAAAAATTTGCACTAAAATGCCAATGGATTTTCATTAGGACATTTTTATTTTAAAAAATCACAAGCTGATGGAAATGTGGAGAACTGAATTTAAGAAAATGAGAAACCAAGACAAACTGAAATTGACAGATTTTCAAAAATAAGTGTGCAAAAGTTTGGACAAGCATTAATTCTTGAAGTATTTCTAAAAATTCATTCCATTCCATGGGATTTGAGTAAAGGCAAGAAGATAAAAAGAAAAGGGGGGAAATTGGGTTGTATCCTTCAAATCTACTTTTATGACCCTTTTAGTGCATTTGTTATAATTAATCAACAAAACCGGAGCATGATGGGAAACGGAAGCACATTTGAAGTCTGATCAAAGAAAACACAAACAAATTAAATTGTGTTCTTGCTTAATTGCTGCAGGTTAATTAGATATCCAGCTTTGCAAAGCTCTTTAAATTAATTTCATCATAATAACTAATTACAGAGTGATCTATCAAAATACAAATATAAAGTTTTTATGTGTTTAAAAATGTCAAGCACAGTTTCACAATTTTCCCTTTTCTATAGTTAGCAAGTATAAAAAGAAGACCCATTTTTGTCAGGGAATGAAAATGTCCACAATTCACTTCTCAATGAAAAACAGGACAAGCACTGATTGTTTTAACAGGGCCAGATCACATCCCAAATGTATTTTGATCAGCTCAGAACTATGCAGCTGGATAATCTGCCACTGATATCCAGAACATAGCCGTGAAACATTTGTGAACATTGGATAGGTTATTAAGAAAGAAAACTTCTCCTGCTTTAATCGTCTTTCATGCATTGTCTAGAGAAGCTTCACACATTCACTAGATTAGTGATGATGTAAATGAAATGCATTGCAATAGATGGAGAAATCTTCATGCTACAGGTTTCTTTTTATAACTAAAACTTCATGTTTTGTAGCAAAGAAAAGAGATAATTTGGTGCAAGGCACAGGTATGTTCAGAGCTGTCATACTCCACCACATCGGTGGTAGCTGCCATCTTGATCTTCCACTTCAGAAAGGATGTGTTTCTGCTTCAGTTATTAAGCTGTTTACTTGCTTTCAAATTTTCATCACTGCATCAGCTGTGGATTTTCTGAGGAACAACTTTCACTGGTGTTACTTTTGGAAGCATTAGAAGTTCTCTTGACGATAAAAATCCAGTTTGGATCTTAGCAATTGTTCCTCATTGCAGCTTAAATACTGGGCCATTGTGTCTCAAAGAAATATATGAAACCTCAATAAATAGCTGGCAAGGTCATACAAGTGATAAGGTTACAACTCTTATCTTGCTGAAACTTTATCGTGAGAAAGTTAAACAGCTGTTCCTTTCTAAGAAGCTGTGGTGCCAAATAAGAATTGTTGATGAACAAACAACAAAGGTGGTTGCAATGCCTTGTGCAATTAAAATATGTAACATCTATAAGGGGAGGTACAAAGAGCCCTAGAGCAGATCAAAGGTCTATCAAGGCCTGGATCCTGCTTCCCATAATGGCCAATCAGAAAGCCCTTGAACAGGGCATGAAAGTGATAGCCTTCACTACTATTGCCTTTCCCCCAGCGACAGGTATTCAGTGGTATACTGCCTCTGAACACACAGGATCTAGGTATTTTAGACTCTCAAAACTCCCAACTAAGTCTGTTTTGTTCAGCAGATTATAATAATTCTCCACTGCACCATCTAGATCTAGGATGGGGAACCTGTGTCCCAGATGTTGAACTGCAGCTACAACCTCTGGCAAGGGACTGATGGGTATTTGAGTCCACAAACATCTGGAAGGCCATATATTCTCTATCACTGATTAGGAATGTGCTAGAATTCCACCCAATTTGGATTTGATATTAAATTTCACATTAATTCACATATTTGTTATCATTACAGATGGAATTTTTACGTAGCGATTTTCTATGGCTATTTTTAGAAATTGATTTTTTTAAAAAAATCTGTCTAAAATATTGATATTAATATTTCCTTCAATTATCAGTTTTTCCGTTAATTTATTGATATTTCCTTTTAAAATATCAATATTTCTTTTAAAAATATTGATATTAATATCAACATTTTTTTCTGAGGAAAAAAAATGGATTGGTAAAAGCAGTGGCTTGTGAACAAAGAATGAACTCAAATTGATACCAGCCTGTTAGGTTGACAGAATGCTTTCAAACTGGGAGCAGGCAACTGACCCCATCCTTATCCCTGATCTAGATTGTGTTTTGTCATTCCTACATGGCAGCCATTTTGCGATGTCACAGTCCCACAGCATTTTCTCAAAATTCCAAACGTGCCCACTGGCCCAAAGAGGCTGGCAACCCTCTAGAACCTTAATCCCCAGGTAATCCCACTGAAATTATTTATTTAATTAATTGATTAATATCCTGCCCTTCCTCCCAGAAGGAGTCCAGGGCAGGAAACAAAAATATTAAAAGCACTCTAAAACATGTTAAAAAGAAAATACTTTAAAACATATTAAAACAAAACATCTTAAAAACATCTTTTAAAAACATATTTTTAAAAACAGCTTTAAAGGCAGTTCCAACACAGATGCAGACTGGGATAAGGTATCTACTTAAAAGGCTTGTTGAAAGAGGCAGGTCTTCAGTAGGCACTGAAAAGATAATAGAGATGGTGCCTATCTAATATTTAAGGGGAGGGAAATCCAAAGTGTCAGTGTCACAACACTAAGGGTCCACTTCCTATGTTGTGCGGAATGGACCTCCTGATAAGATGGTATCTGCAGAAGGCTGTCACCTGCAGAGCACAGTGATCGATTAGTTATATAAGGGGTAAGATGATCTTTCAGGTCTTCAAAGGGTCTTCTTTTTGACTAATAATATTAGTAATTTTGGCACCAGGATATTTGTACATATTTTAATAAGCTAAAATGGGGACCTTGTGTGGTCAATATATTGCTTGCTTTCTTCAGAGCACAAATAGTTATAACAAATCTATGTTTAACAGATCTTCTTTAACTTTTAGAAGTTGGTAAAAATAACAGAGACTCCTTCTGAGACATTGGTAGGAACTGAAATGCCTAAACTATAATTTACAGTCAGATTTCCTGTGACTGGGTGGAATCAAATTGTAATTCTTGACAAAAGGTTGATATTTAGCTACACATAATTAGGTATTTAACCTTGGTGCAATTCCTAAGAAACTGAATGATGTTTAACTAATATAAGTGTATTATGTAGCACTGGCCCTCTTCCAAACTGGGCCATTGCTATAATGGAATTATATCTTGGAGTTATTGCAGCATCACAGTGAACATGCTTTTGCAGAATTGCACTCCATGATTTGTCAATTACACAACAGCCAAGGAATCAGGGTGCAGTCAAGTTTCTAACCGGGGTAAAAATCGCTTAAATAAGTGGTACAGTAAGGTAATTCTAATAAACTAAACTTTTAGACTCTGGGTCTTAATGGTCTTAACAGGGTGGGACTTCCCAGAAGGATCCCTCCGCCTGTGCAGCCTCTGAGACGGGCTCCCGTCTTGGATGAAACTTTTTCAATTTTAAATCCAGTCAGAAGGGTCTTTTTTGACTGGGGATAATTTCTTCCGGATAAGGAAGAAACGTGAGATTTCCCACACAGCTTTGTTGTGATTGTTAGAAACTGGAATTCATCAGAATTGTCTGTGAAAGAAGGTCTTCCAGCAGCTCGGAGGGAGCAAGGATTTCTAGCTAGCTCAGCTGAATAAGTGACCCGTTTTTTTTCTTTAAAGAAAAACGGACTAACAGGCAAGCATTCTCCTGTCTACGCTTATTACTTTCTTATCTATACAGCTAAAGAGATTTGTCAAAGAACCAGCAATTAAGAAAACCTGGGTGAGTCAAAACTTTCCTTCTCTTTTACTCACGGAATTAAGGGGGAAGAAAATAAAAATAGCCTATCTTTTTTTATTGCAAAAAGCTGACATGGAAAATAGCATTATAAAGATTACAACGGATGAGGGTTTTCTTTTTGATTTATAAGACTTTTGTGTAATATATGTCTGGGACTATTTTTTCTGATCTACTTTTTTTTTGACGAATCTGCTCATTCTTTCTGCTACTAGTTATTTGGACGCTGTGAACTAAAGCTGTTTTTGCACTTCTGGGCGTATAAGAGATAAGGGCTGTCTAGAGTGTGACGCCAGTTGGTTTGAAAGATTAACTCCTTTGTAACTGGATAAAGAAATAAACTGCTCTTTGCTTGGGACATTGAAAATTGAAGGAGTTTTGTTCCTTTGGCTTTAAGAATGACAATTAAGAAGATCATGGATGTACAGGAAGGGACTTTATCTTTAGACATGTTTCAGAAAATAATGAATGGGATTAACTCAATAAAACAAGAACTGAGAAATAATAGTCAAGCGTTGAGAATTGAATTTGACGAAATGAGACAGGAGCTGAAAGAAATTCAGGATTCTATGAGAAAGGAGAATAAAGATAGATCTGGAAAACCAAAAAAGGATGAAAGAGAAATTAAAGGCAAGGTTCAAACTATGGAGATTGGATTAAATATGGACATGGAAAAAGATTTGGATTTCCTGGCTGTGATGGATCCTGGAGACAAATATTACGGTTTGGAACTCAGCGCTGTCCCTGAAGGAATTGAAGAGATTGGAGATAAAGATATTATCGGTTCAAAAAAATTCCTGGACTGGAAGGATTTGATGGAACTTGAAATGGAGAAAGCTAACAGAATTAATCCCTGTTTTGTGTCAATGGAAAAATCTTCAAGAGATGTGCTAGTGTATCATGTAAAAAAGAGGAACAGAGATGCGGCTTTGCAACAATACTTCAGTGATACGTTCGGAATTGATGGCAAGAAAATATCTGTGAAAAAGGAAATTCCTATCAGACTCTTATTATATGACTATGACAGCAAGATTATTGTGCTCGTAAAGATGGAAGATGGAAGATGGAACCAATACGGATAATGGAAGAAGAGCGATTTGAAATTACTGGACTTAGTAGACTTGATGAGTTGGATTAATTGACATGTTTATCTAGAAAAAAATTGATGGACATATATCTCAAGGATTGGAAACTTCTCTTTGACTTTTTGTGGAAGAATAAAATGATATGATGTTAATGAGATTTGTAACCAATTAAGATAACCGCTGGAGGAAGGTGATTTTATAATCTATTAAGATACAGGCTTGTTATATATTATAGATTTATAGCTGAACTACGACAAATCGGAAGTCAATTTTTTTATATATTTTTTGTTTTTATTGTATTAGTTATTGATTTGTGTTTTTTCTTTTTGTATTGTTTTGGTTTTGAAAATTTGAATAAAAATTAATTGGGGGGGGAAAAACAGGGTGCAGCTCCCATCAGCCCCAGCTAGTGTAGCCAATGGGCAAGGCTGATGGGAGCTGTAGTCCAACAACATCTGGAGAGCCAAAGCTTCCTCACCCCTGCTTTAGATGGTAATGTCTGTCAGTGGCAGCTGGTGGCTTCATGTCAGTGGGGCAGTGGAATCCACTACAGGTTTAGACAACAAGGTTTAGAACATAAAAACCAACAACAAAAAATTCTATAAATACATTCAAAGCAGGAGACCATCTAGGGAGACAATTGGACCCTTGGATGATAAGGGAGTCAAAGGTGTCCTAAAGAACGATAAGGAGATTGCAGAGAAGCTAAATGAATTCTTTGCATCTGTCTTCACAGTGGAAGATATAGGGCAGATCCCTGAACCTGAACTAACATTTGCAGGAAGGGATTCTGAGGAACTAAGACAAATAGTGGTAACGAGAGAGGAAGTTCTAGGCTTAATGGACAATATAAAAACTGACAAATCACCAGGCCCGGATGGCATCCACCCGAGAGTTCTCAAAGAACTCAAAGGTGAAATTGCTGATCTGCTAACTAAAATATGTAACTTGTCCCTTGGGTCCTCCTCCGTGCCTGAGGACTGGAAAGTGGCAAATGTAACGCCAGTCTTCAAAAAGGGATCCAGAGGGGATCCCGGAAATTACAGGCCAGTTAGCGTAACTTCTGTCCCTGGAAAACTGGTAGAAAGTATGATTAAAGCTAGATTAACTAAGCACATAGAAGAACAAGCCTTGCTGAAGCAGAGCCAGCATGGCTTCTGCAAGGGAAAGTCCTGTCTCAGTAACCTATTAGAATTCTTTGAGAGTGTCAACAAGCATATAGATAGAGGTGATCCAGTGGACATAGTGTACTTAGACTTTCAAAAAGCGTTTGACAAGGTACCTCACCAAAGGCTTCTGAGGAAGCTTAGCAGTCATGGAATAAGAGGAGAGGTCCTCTTGTGGATAAGGAATTGGTTAAGAAGCAGAAAGCAGAGAGTAGGAATAAACGGACAGTTCTCCCAATGGAGGGCTGTAGAAAGTGGAGTCCCTCAAGGATTGGTATTGGGACCTGTACTTTTCAACTTGTTCATTAATGACCTAGAATTAGGAGTGAGCAGTGAAGTGGCCAAGTTTGCTGACGACACTAAATTGTTCAGGGTTGTTAAAACAAAAAGGGATTGCGAAGAGCTCCAAAAAGACCTCTCCAAACTGAGTGAATGGGCGGAAAAATGGCAAATGCAATTCAATATAAACAAGTGTAAAATTATGCATATTGGAGCAAAAAATCTTAATTTCACATATACGCTCATGGGGTCTGAACTGGCGGTGACCGACCAGGAGAGAGACCTCGGGGTTGTGGTGGACAGCACGATGAAAATGTCGACCCAGTGTGCGGCAGCTGTGAAAAAGGCAAATTCCATGCTAGCAATAATTAGGAAAGGTATTGAAAATAAAGCAGCCTATATCATAATGCCGTTGTATAAATCTATGGTGCGGCCGCATTTGGAATACTGTGTACAGTTCTGGTCGCCTCATCTCAAAAAGGATATTATAGAGTTGGAAAAGGTTCAGAAGAGGGCAACCAGAATGATCAAGGGGATGGAGCGACTCCCTTACGAGGAAAGGTTGCAGCATTTGGGGCTTTTTAGTTTAGAGAAAAGGCGGGTCAGAGGAGACATGATAGAAGTGTATAAAATGATGCATGGCATTGAGAAAGTGGATAGAGAAAAGTTCTTCTCCCTCTCTCATAATACTAGAACTCGTGGACATTCAAAGAAGCTGAATGTTGGAAGATTCAGGACAGACAAAAGGAAGTACTTCTTTACTCAGCGCATAGTTAAACTATGGAATTTGCTCCCACAAGATGCAGTAATGGCCACCAGCTTGGATGGCTTTAAAAGAAGATTAGACAAATTCATGGAGGACAGGGCTATCAATGGCTACTAGCCGTGATGGCTGTGCTCTGCCACCCTAGTCAGAGGCAGCATGCTTCTGAAAACCAGTTGCCGGAAGCCTCAGGAGGGGAGAGTGTTCTTGCACTCGGGTCCTGCTTGCGGGCTTCCCCCAGGCACCTGGTAGGCCACTGTGAGAACAGGATGCTGGACTAGATGGGCCACTGGCCTGATCCAGCAGGCTCTTCTTATGTTCTTATGTTCTTATGACAAGAACCTAGAGCAAACTTCACTGTCCAATGACATGGAATTCCGCTGCCCCACTGACATGGAGTCACCAGCCACCACTGGTGTCTGTTACTTCACTTGCTTCAAAATGTGGCAAGCCACGCCAACTATGTTTGAGGGCCCTCCTCCTCATTTTGCAGAACAGTATTGTGCTCCCTCTCTTTAGTAAGTCCTGTTCGCATGACACATATAGGAAAGGCAGGGCAGGATTGTAATCAGTGACACAATCTCAAACTACACGCAGTCAATAGACCTTATGAACAAACCCTACACATGTACAAGCTATATGCCTGTAGGATCTGTCCACAGAAACTGGGACCCTGGAAAAAACAGTTTGTACTTAGGATCTATTAAAAAGACCCTTCTGAACGTGTATCAACCAGGGGATGGGATCACCAGGTGTATGACATCTAGGGATGGGGTTCGCTGCATGGTGCCGATCCACATGCAGTTCGATAGTCTGTCGTTTCTTTACCAGACGGTCCTTTTTTTGTTTCTGCTTTCTCTGGCGCTTGCCAATTCGATCTGCTGCATGCATTTTTGGGTGATTTGTTCCACAGGGATTTTTTTCGGGTTGCAAAAATTATGTAATTGTTTTCATAGATACTTATGTAAATGACAGCATTCCATGTAGTTTTTTGGTGGTGGAGAAAAACATTGTGTAATTTTTAGGTTGCTTTATGATCTGATTTAAGCAATGAATTTTCGGTTGATTGATTGATTGATTGCATTTGTACACCGCCCCATAGCCGAAGCTCTCTGGGCGGTTTACAAAAAGGTTTAAATCATCTCACTCCTGGACAGGGCATCAGGAGCTGCGCCAATGATTGAACATCAACAAGGGTCTCACAAGGGGCGGCAAACACAGTCTGAGAGAGTGTGGGAGAGGCACAGGCAGGCAGATGGTGGCGGCATCCCGCTGCACCACACAGACACTGTCTGTCACTGTCAGTCACACAGTGACACACACACATTTAGCACAGAGACAGCCCTTGGTTAGCTCAGGACAGCAGCAACTAAAGAGGGGTGGGGGCAGGGCAAGACGGGTAGCATGGGTCAGTTTCATCATCGTAATGTTTTCCATGCAAGAGATTCAGAATGCTCTGAGATACCTTGTTTGAAAAATATGACATTGCAGGATGTTTTTACAATTAGCATTGAAGACATATATAGCCAATTTTTTTTTGCATTATATTGCAATAATGATGAAAAAAAATGTAATATATAATGAACAAACAGAAATATTGTGGTTGACACAACATCTTAATTATGAAAAAAATACATAAAATAGGGGGGAAATTTGGGAGGGATATCTTGCTGATTGCAGTCACGGCCGCAAATTCCATGCCGATTACAGCCATGGCCTGCGCAAGAGATAGGTGCTGCTCTGAAGGGATAGCAAACTAGTGAATTCAGCTGGGATCTGGTACCAGGTTCGATTTTGTTAGACATTCTCCCCCATCCCTAATGATGTCACATGAACAGGTCTGTGGAAGCAAGGAATTTCTGGCATATTGATCGATCGTGGTATCTTATTGAATATTGGTACTAACCAGTGAAAAAGCTCTTTCATGTCAGTTAGCAGTCAACAGGATGTACCTTGTGGTTGACTGTGAAATCTGCCTGCTTTCTTACCAAACCATATAAACAAGCTATTGCAAGTAGCGTACATGACTAGTCAGAGCTTTTGCAACCCTGACCACAAAAGTTCCTTATTGAAGGGTCCCTTGCTCTGCATCTGTCTTGTAACTTTCCACTGCTGGAATGTTTTGCAGGAAGTTTTGCAGGAAGTTTTGCTTGCCTGCATAGAATCAGAGAAAGATATTGTTGTGAGTTTGGGGGTTGGAATGGATAATTCCTGAGTCCCCTTCCAGCTTCTGATTTGGAATCCTGTGCCTTGGGGTGAGGGGCTGGCTCTGCTGGTCAGATGAGTTTCTTTTGTTAATCTAATAGTGTAGCCAAGTTGTTAATGGGTCTATCAGGTGCCCAGCAACTGGTGAATGGGCCAGGAAGATCCTTTTGTCATTGAAACTCTTCAGAAGAGCCTTCCCCCCCTCCTAGCAGCTAGGAGAGGTTTGTGTTTTCAGTGTGTGTAAACTTGTGTCTAAGAAAGGCTGGGAACTGGAGGCAGGCAGAGAGACTGGCTCTCTGCACCATGGCTTTAAGATGCCTCCTGTAACCCCAATGGAAAAGCTGGATATTGGCCTGCTGGTGCCTTGAACCCCTCCATCCTAAGCTCAGGTTGGAATGTGTGTAAATAAATAAACCATATTTTATAAAGACACCACAGTCTCCGCTGACCTTCTTCACAAGGAAACCAAGCCCAGGATGAGTGCAGGGACCCCTGAAATGTCACTACTTGGAGATTGGGGAGGTGCGCAACAATATATTGGGTGTTCAAGGGGGAGGGGGGGTTGCTGGTGGTGGCAGTTTGATGATCCCTGAATCCCCTGGAGGAGTTCCCAGTAGATAGAGCAGGTGACCCTGTTGAAGCCCTTGTCACGCTATGGAACAGTGAGGCGCATCAGGCTCTTGACACAGTTGCCCCTGAGCTCCCTCTCCAGCATTGTGGAGCTCAGTTTGCACCTTGGTACACCAGTTAGCTAAGGGCAATGAAACAGGCTGGACAATGGCTAGAGCGCAAGTGGTGAAAGACATGCTGTGAGGCTGATCGGGCACAAGTAAAACATCATAACCGTGCCTACTGTGTGGCGGTGAGGGGGGCGAAGAAGGCCCACTTCTCTGCCTCCATCGCATCCTCAAGTAGCTGTCCACTGGAGCTTTTCCGTATTGTCAGGGGTCTGTTGACATCGACTCCAGGAAGTGGAATTTTAGACCTTTCAGAGGTCCACTGTGAATTGTTTGTAAGGCACTTTGAGAGTAAAGTTGTTCGCCTCCATAGCAGTCTTGATGCCCCCTCCACATCTACTGTGGTTCTCAATGAGGTGTCCAGTGCTGCAACTTCTTGGGAACTGTTTCAATGGATGCAGTCTGATGATGTAGACAAGGTGCTTGTGATGATGTGGCCAGCAATGTGTCCTCTTGACCCTTGCCCTTCTGGGCCTATTAAACCTTGCCAAGGGGGTTTGACCGAGAAGATCCAGGATGTGGTCAACGCATCATTGCGGGAGGGAGTGGTTCCAGCTGCCCTGAAAGAGGTGGTGATCTGACCGCTCCTGAAAAAGCCCACTTTGGACCCATTCGTCTGCGGCAATTACTGACCGGTCGCAAATACCCCCTTCTTAGGGAAGGTGATTGAGAGGGTTGTGGCACAGCAATTGCAAATACTCTTGGATGAAACAGATTACCTTGACCCGTTCCAGTCTGGGTTCAGGCCTGGTTATGGGACTGAATCGGCCTTGGTCACCCTTATGGATAACCTTTATCGGGAGAAGGACAGGGGGAGTGCGACCCTGTTACTATTACTTGATATCTCTGCAGCTTTTGATACCATTGACCATGTTATCCTTCTGGGCTGACTTGATGAGATGGGTATTGGAGGCACTGTTTTACAGTGGTCCAGATCCTATCTCCAAGGTTGTTTTCAGAGAAGAGCACTGGGTGATTGTCTTTCAGCCCCCTGGCAGTTGTGCTGTGAGGTGCCACAGGGTACCATTTTGTCTCCCATGCTGTTTAACATTTATACGAAGCCCTTGGGAGCAGTCAGGAGCTTTGGGGCGAGGTGTCAGCAGTATGCTGGCAATACCCAGCTCTATTTCTCCATAACATCTGAATTGAGAGAGGCCATGCAAGCCCTGGACCCTGAAGACCTTCCTCTTTCAACAAGCCTAACCCAGTTGGAATTGCTTTTTAGTATGTTTTTAAACCTTTTTTTAAAACAATATGTTTTTAACATTTTTTTGTCTTCAAAGCTTTTTAAAAACTGTTTTTAAAGATGTTTTGTTTTAATGTATTTTAAAGTCTGATTTTATGATGTTTTAAAGTATTTTTAGTACTTTTGTTTGCCGCCCTGGGCTCCTGCTGGGAGGAAGGACCGGATATAAATCAAATAATCAAATAAATAAATAAATGATCAGCTGTCACTTTAGTACTCTCCATGCATGCATGAATTTGTCCATTTTTAAAATAAAGTTCTTGCTTGACCTGCTCTCCAAATTCTATAGTGGGTTTTTCTACCACAAGTCTTATGTGAATACACAATTCAATAGCTCTTTGTTCTGCCAGTGGAACATCTCGTTACTATTACTTTAAAGACAACACACTCAAAGTATACACTTTCTTCAAGCAATTATCCCATTATAATCAGCAAGAAAACATGTTGGTTCATTGATTTTGGCTCATATTTATTTTAATCATAGTGACTTAGCATATCCAAAGTTAATTTAAGAATAAAGCCAATATGCTTGCTAATCAGACACAAATTAGTGGTTGGCAGGAGATCCACATCAGTTCAGATAGACAAGTTTCTGAATGCCAAGAGGTTTTGTTTTCATTAACAGCTATTAAACTTCCATGATCCAAGATGACTTCCTAAGTGATTCACTAAAAACATATTTAATTTTGTTGTTTGTCTTGGTCTCCAATGAGCAGTCAAAACATATCCTGTGAACGTTACTCGGATGCTTACCATTTTGATCCATAACATAACATAAACAGAACACCAGGATGTCTGGAATCTACCAGTTGTGCTATATTTAGCGTTTACATTGATAAGATAAAGCAATGGAAAGTACAACATTTCATTTATTCATAATGATGCAATGTCCAGATTTTTAAGGTCAGCCGTTTGTTCTCATAGTCCAGGAGATCCTTCTTGTTGATGTTATGTGCCTTCAAGTAGATTACAACTTATGGCGACCCTATGAATCAGTGACCTTCAATAGCGTCTGCCATGAACTGTTCAGTTCTTGTCAGTTCAGGTCTGTGGCTTCCTTTATGGAATTAATCCATCTCTAGTTTGGCCTTCCTCTTTTTCTACACCCTTTTCTATTATTCTACACCCTTTTCTATTATTGTCTTTTCTAGTGAATCCTGTCTTCTCATGATGTGTCCAAAGTATGATAACCTCAGTTTCATCATTTTAGCTTCTAGTGATAGTTCTGGATTAATTTGTTCTAACACCCAATTATTTGCCTTTTTCACAGTCCATGGCATGCGCAAAGCTCTCCTCCAACACCACATTTCAAATGAGTTGATTTTGCTCTTATCTGCTCTTTTCACTGTCCAGCTTTCCCAGCCATACATAGAGATCGGGAATACCATGGTCTGAATGATCCTGACTTTAGTGTTCAGTGATACATCTTTGCATTTGAGGACCTTTTCTAGTTCTCTCATAGCTGCCCACCTCAATCCTAGCCTTCTTCTGATTTCTTGTCTATTGTCTCTACTTTAGTTAAGGACTGTGCCAAGGTATTGATAATCCTTGACAAGTTCAATGTCCTCGTCAACTTTAAAGTTACATAAATCTTCTGTTGTCATTACTTTAGTCTTTTTTATGTTCAGCTGTAGTCCTGCTTTTGTGCTTTCCTCTTTATCTTTGATCAGCATTTGTTTCAGATCATTACTGGTTTCTGCTAGTAGTATGGTATTGTCTACATATCTTAAATTATTGATATTTCTCCCTCCAGTTTTCACACTTCCTTCATCTTGGTCCAATATTATATGTTCTGGTTCCATATTATATGTTCTGCATATAGATTAAACAAATAGGGTGACAAAATACACCCGTCTCATACCTTTCCGATTGGGAACCAATTGGTTTCTCCATATTCTGTCCTTACAGTAGCCTCTTGTCCAGAGTATAAGTTGCGCATCAGGACAATCAGATGCTGTGGCACCCCCATTTCTTTTAAAGCATTCCATAGTTTTTCATGATCTATACAATCAAAGGCTTTGCTGTAATCTATAAAGCACAGAGTGATTTCCTTCTGAAATTCGTTGGTCTGTTCCATTATCCAATGTATGTTTGTGATATGATCTCTGCTACCTCTTCCCTTTCTAAATCCAGCTTGGACATATGGCATTCCTCGCTCCATGTATTGTAAGAGCATTTGTTGTAGAATCTTGAGCATTAATTTACTTGCATGAATATGTCATCCTTGCATCTCTTTTATAGAGTTCTTCAGTGTATTGCTTCTGTCTTCCTTTTATTTCATCTCGGTCAGTCAGTGTGTTCCCCTGTTGATTATTCAACATCCTTACTCTTGGTTTAAATTTCCCTTTCATTTCTCTAATCTTTTGGAATAGGGCTCTTGTTCTTCCCTTTTTGTTGTCCTCTTCTATTTCTATACAATAACTATTGTAATAGTTCTTTTTGTCCCTACGTACTAGTCGCTGTATTGTTAAATTTAGGGTTCTAACCACGTTTCTGTCTCCTTTTGCTTTTGCTTTCCTTCTCTCTTTAACCATTTTAATAGTTTCTTCAGTCATCCATTGAGATCTTTCTCTCTTTTTAACTAGAGGTATTGTCTTTTTACATTCTTCCCTGATAATGTCTCTGACTTCACTCCATAGTTCTTCTGGTTCTCTGTCAACTAAGTTTAAAGCCACAAATCTGTTCCTTATTTGATCTTTATATTCTTCTTGGATGTTATCTAAACTGTATTTTGGCATTATGATTGATTTGTTGTTGTTCTTTAGCTTTACTCTTAATTTTGATATTACCAGATCATGATCTGTACCACAATCTGCTCCTGGTCTTGTTTTCACAGCAAGTATGGAACTTCTGCATCTTCTGCTTCCAATTATATAATCAATTTGATTCCTATATTGACCATTTGGTAATGTCCATGTTTAGAGTCATCTTTTCGGTTGCTCAAAAAATGTGTTTGCAAGAAAGAAATTATTGGCTTCACAGAATTCAATAAGTCTTTCTTCTGCTTCATTTCTATCCCCTTAGCCCCATTTCCCCACAATTCCTAGTTCTTCTCTGTTCCCTACTTTTGCATTCCAGTCCCCCATGATTATCAGCACATCTTATTTTGGTGTGTGATCAATTTCTTCTTGTACTTCTGTGTAAAATCTTTCCAATTCTTCTTCTTCTGCATTTGCCGTTGGATGATGGTTATGTTAATAGGTTTCCCATTAAACCTCATTGATATAACTCGCTGAGACCTTGCGTTATAGCTCCTAATTGCTTTTGCTACATCACTTCTCACTATTAAAGCAACCCCGCTTCTTCTTGATTTCTCATTTCCTGCATAAAATATTTTGTAGTTGCCTGATTGAAAATGTCCCATTCCCGTCCATTTTAATTCACTCACACCCACTATTCTAATGTTGATACATTCCATTTCTTGCTTGACAATTTCTAACTTTCCCTGGTTCATGCTTCTCACATTCCATGTTCCTATTGTGTGCGTCATACAACTCCAGACTCTCCTTTCGCATCTGTGTGCATCAGCCTCTGGGCTTCATTTCGGCTTTGACCCAGCTGCATCATTAGTCACAGCGCTACTCATATTTGTCCTTTGTTCTTCCCCAGTAGCTCGGTGAGTGCCTTCTGACCTGGGGGTCTTATCTTCCAGCACTATCTCGTGTTACATTTTGGATACTCTGGTTCATAGGGTTTTCATGGTAAAAGATATTCAGAGGTGGTTTACCATTGCCTTCCTCTGAGTTTGGATGCATCTTAGTCTGGTGTCTCAGCTTTGACCATTCTGCCTTGGGTGCCCCTGCTAGGAGTCTAGCCTCTTGGTCTAGACTCCTGACGGCATTGCTCTCAGCATCTTCAACACTCTAAAAACCCCTCACCATGTTAAGGTGTGCATCCTAGAGGAGATCCTTATTCCACCTAAATTGAAGAAGTAATCATAATGTATATCAAGTTGTTCTATCTAAGACACCACTCCAGAACTACTGCTAAAATCAATTGGTAGCTGCCCATTTGCTACCGGGTCAGGTTTAAGTATTTTGGTATTAACTTATAAAGCTCTAAACAGCTTAGGACCAGGGTACCTGAGAGATTGTTTGCCCCCATATACTCCTGCCTGATCATCATTGTTGTCTTTAGGGCCCTCCTGATTGTGCCAAAACCTGCAGATGTCCATCTGCCAACAACCATTTGTTGGCTGTGATTGATCACTAATCTTGTTCGTTTCTTTGAAATGTGCAAAGTGCAGGAACCATTCAGTGTGAAGTTTTTAAAAATTTCCTCATATGTTGTTTTCTGAGAAGTCCAGCTGTTCATAGCTTTATAATAGCATAGGAAAGTACTTTATGTGCTGGGGATAGGACCCCACTGGCCAGAGGGCCTAATGTGGGCCTCTAGATTTTTCTCAGTTTGGCCCTCAAGGCTCTCCTCAGGCCATCTACCCCTCTCCCCACTGCTCTGCACCCTCTTTGAATGTGTTTGCATAAATGTGCCCTTCAGTTGTGATGATGCCCCTTGCTTCCCTTGATGGAGAATGGACGGGGGTGTTCTGTAAGTACAGAAACCTCTGACATTTACAGAATGTGGCTAGAATGCAGCTTACTGTACAAAGGTAAAAGTCACATCCATTGTTCCACTGTACTTTTGCCACTAGCTGCATCCACCTTTTGCCAGTGGCCTCATTCACCACTGACATGCAACCCCCCGAGATGTTTGCCTATGAGGGAATGTGACTAACTGTTGTTGTTGTTGTTGTTGTTGTTGTTAACCCACCCTTTACTCAAAGGTCCCAGGGTGGGTTACAACATTTTTAAAATACATAATTAAAAACAGTTAAACAACCTAAAATCACACCATCACAAAAAATAGGGTAGGTCCTAAAAATATACATCTCAGAGGTAAAGTGGTGTGTCAGGGTAAACAGGTGCATCTCAAGCCAGAGAAGATTCTTCACCCCTCTTATATCAGGTCCACTATTTGTCTATCTACCCTATTATTTTTTGCTCTGACTGGCAGCAGTTCTTCAGGGTCTCTGGCAGTAGTCTTTTCCCTTACCTGCTACCTAATCCTTTTTTTAACTGAGAGATGCCAGGCATTGAACCTAGACCCGTTTACATGCAAAATTTGTGTTCTTCCACTGAGCTCTGGTCCCTCCTAAATGAAAGAATTTATACCAAATAAAATCAAAGTACTAGGTTAAGTCTCTGGGTCATAATGCAGCTTCTCTGGAATACAGAATATTCAATTTTCTGGAATACAGAATTTAATTCATGGGCTTGTGTCACTTCTTCTGTTTGTGCAAGGATTTAAACTTGTGCAATGGAACTTTCCCCCCTTTTCTCCCCCACCATATGCCTCCTAAATCTGTTAGGATTTATTATAATTGCTATCAAGGAGCTATAGAATAAGTGTTTTTTTCATGTATTTAAATATAAAGGCAAAACAAAATTGATAATCTTCTCATTTTTCTTCCTCAGATAAGCCTGGTATTAATTTTCCAAATAGCCTCCACCTAAACTGATCAAGATGATCCCAAATAACTCTACAGACGAGACTATTAAGAGAATTCACGTTGAATGTCCCTCACTGGGAAGGCACAGCTACATGTTAATTGTGATTCCAACTGTTTACACAATCATCTTCATCATAGGTATATTCGGCAACAGCTTGGTAGTAATCGTCATTTACTTCTACATGAAGCTGAAAACTGTGGCAAGTGTCTTTCTGTTCAATTTAGCCCTAGCTGACTTGTGTTTCCTAGTGAGTTTGCCATTATGGGCAGCCAATACTGCCATGCAATATCGCTGGCCTTTTGGCAATTGCTTATGCAAGTTAGCTTCAGCTGCAGCAACTTTCAACCTATATGCCAGCGTGTTTCTCCTGACTTGCCTCAGCATTGACCGTTACTTGGCAATAGTGCATCCAATGAAGTCCCGGCTTCAGCGCACAATGCTTGTTGCACGAATAACTTGTATCGTTATCTGGCTATTGGCAGCACTTGCCAGCTTGCCTGTTATTATTCACCGCAGTGTATACTTCATTGAAAATGAAAATATAACGGTATGTGCTTTTCGGTATGAGACCCCTTCCAACACAACCAACAGCACAGTCAAAGTTGGATTAGGCTTATCCAAAAACATGTTGGGATTCTTGATCCCCTTCGTGATCATTTTGACAAGCTATATTTTAATCTGGAAGACCCTGAAAAAGGCATACCAGATTCAGAAAAACAAGACAAGAAGTGATGATATTTTTAAGATGATTGTTGCAATTGTGCTTTTTTTCTTTTTTTCTTGGATTCCTCATCAAATATTCACTTTTCTGGATGTGCTGATTCAACTCAGTGTGATTACCGACTGCCATATCATCGATATTGTGGATACAGCTATGCCCTTCACGATCTGCTTAGCTTACTTCAACAACTGTTTGAATCCCCTCTTTTATGGCTTTTTTGGAAAGAATTTCAGAAAATACTTCCTTCAGCTCCTAAAATACATCCCTCCAAATGTCAGACATGCTAGTCTAACGACAAAAATGACATCTCTTTCTTATCGACCTTCGGAACACTGCATCCTAACTGCTCAAAAAAATGGGTCCTTGGACACTGAGTGACAGCTTGGCAGAACATGTTTTCTGCAGCCTAGTTGGCCAGCGCAATGATGCTCATCCAGAGTCCCAACCACCACAGCTTAAAGAGTTAAATCATCTGAGACACATTGTCCTATGAAAACTAAGCAGTGGCCTCTCATTTCATAGTGTGGAGAGGATAGTTGGTTGTTTACAGCAAGTGTTAATGAAAGTAGGTAAGCAATGGTGTTCATCATCATCCTGCCTTTTAGTTCTGAAGCTCAGGATGGTGGAATAGTACATGGCAGAGATGGGAAGGTCTTCAAATGTACTAGAAACTCAACGTGTGATCCAGTTGCATATTTTATTCTATCAAGTCTCCTGAGATTGGCTTTGAATTTGCATTGTGCATAAGCAACTCTGATCTTACCTTTCAGGGCCTGTTACACAGGAATCATATGGAAGGCTTGTTTTCAGACTAATGAAAGTAAAGTAAAAGTCATGCTGTTTTTCAAGAATGTGAATTTATATGCCTTGTGTACTACTTGACTGTAATCAAGATCTACCTATGCTACATTTACGTATAGACACATAAAGTCCATTCCAGGATTGGTAGGAAACTGGGCCAGCAAACATTTGTAGTGTTATGAGGTTTTGAAATAAGACAAATGTGTACATATTAAGTAGAAAGACTCTGTGTTTGTGTAAAATGTTTCTATTTTCAGGTTATATTTCTTACATGTACAACTAAAGGCAACACGTTCAGAACATAAAATTGTGTCAGCATTTCATTAAAGAGTGCTTCATTCTATAGATATCTTCCACTGTATCTTCTGTGGAATCATAGCTATTTATGTTTATTGAAGACAGTTGTTTTTCCCAAGAACATGGCTCCTATGCTACACAAGAGTTTTGAGAGCAGAGACCATTTGTATGGAAGAATTGGGAGGGTCTTTGACACTTCCAAACAGGTGACTGGTGTTGTCAAACTTCACAATTCTTACCCAGTCCAAAATGGAGCACTGTGCACACGATCCTGAGCAATGAGACTTTACCCTATGCAGCATCCTTGGCATCTGTGAGACTAATCCAAAAAAGGATATTTATGTGTGCAACCCTACTCCACCCTTTTCCGATCCCCTTCCTGGGCAAACCCAGGTTGATTGTTAGCTTGTCAAGCATGTCAGCTAGGAGAAGCTACTGATTTAGACCGAGGACAAATCAGTGAACATGCATACACATGTTATTAACACATGAATTTAGGTCATCATAGGCCCCATCTGCACTATACATTTAAAGCACTACCCCAACACTTTAAATAGTCATGGAGTCTCCCAAAGAATCCTGGGAACTGCAGTTTGTTAAGGGTGGTGAGAGTTGTTAGGAGACCCCTATTCCCCGTACAGAGCTACAATTCCCAAAGTGGTTTAACAGTCAATCCCTCTTCACAGGAACTCTGAGAATTATAGCACTGTGAGGGCAATAAGAGTCTCTCAGGCTGCTTTCAGACATGGAGCTTAATGGATTAGAATGGTAGCACTACTGTCCTGATTTCTAAAATTCCTTTCACACTGCAGTATCTGTTGTGGTAAAGAACAGTAGATTATATACCAGTATTTCAATCAACTGTCTTTCACGTGGCTGTAATCTTGTTTTTGTCCCTCATTCTTTTATACACATGCATACTATAGTTCCCCACTGTGTAGGAGGTCTAAGATCTCATCCTGTCACCATGCCACCCCTCTCCCTTTAGCATTTGACATATTTTTTTTAGTTGGATGGGTGTGTGTGGGAAATGCTGCTGCTACCTGCGCCTACACCGGAACACCAGAGTACAATTTTCATTAGGCAAAAAAAAAGAGTACACACTTAAAGGATGGGAACACACTGCATGCTGTGATACCTGTCATGTGAGCAGCTGCAGCTAGTGAAAAATTCTTGCAATTTTCCAGGTCCCCAAGCTTGCAAATGGATTATTTCTGGTATTATTTATCATGAAAATTAGCGCTAAACTTGCACTGTATTCCACTAGAATTCCAGAACTATTTGTATGTCATGTGAAAGATAATGTGCAAATTACGAGGTAAGAAATTGTAAAAAAAAGCACCTGAATAACGTGCAGTATGAAAACAGCCCTAATGACTCTTAGCACCCTTTACAAACAAACATATCCCAGGATTCTTTGGGGGAAGCCTTGACTGTTGAAGTGGCATGATACTGCTTTAAATGTATAGTGCAGATGGGGCCTTAATCTCAGGCAATAGCAACAGTTTGGGCATGTCCGCACTAGCCAGATTTCAGTTGATTTCTTTGAACACATAGGTACTATTCTTCTCATCAAAATCAGATGAACACTTTGCTGATGCCATTGGCCAGTCCTGTAGCCAGCTTTCCTTGTTAGGTGGGACAGCCACATTTCTAGGTGGGGCATGGGGGGGAGAGGTGAGTGAAGTATAACCTGTTGAATCCCCCAGAACAGTGTGCAGGGGGAGGATAGGGGAATTGCTTGCACTGAAAGAACTATCTCCTTTGCAATACATTTAATACCGCCCATTGTATGCAGTCCAAAGACGATCATGCATAAGTGACACTGCCATACTTAAAAAAAAAAGTTAAATATGCCTGGGGATGGAGGAGAAATCTGACTCAGTTTGCATTTAAAGGCAAAGCTACCTAATTCACACTTTCCAAACCAATATGCAAACCAAAACACAGCCATCCTTCAAAATTCGCACTTCTCTGAATTTTGCAATGCAGTTCTTCAGCAAAGTAATGTGAACAAAAATGCATATACTGAGGGAATGTGCGTATTAAAAGAAATTTGCACTAAAATGGTAGCAGTGGTGATGTGGCACTGCATTATCCCATTGCATCACATTGCATCACATCCCTCTCCTCTCTCATAAATCTACACCATATATTTAAAGCACTACTTTTTAACAATCGTGACTTCCCCAAAGAATCCTTGGAACCGTAGTTTGTTAAGGGTGCTAAGAGTTAAGAGACCCCTCACAGAGCTACCATTCCGAGCACCCTTCGAAAACTACAGCTTCCAAGATTCTTTGAGGAAAGCCATGACTGTTAAAGTGGTATAAGAGTGTTTTATATGTATGGAGTAGATGTGACCCATTAGTGCTTTAAAGCAGCAGTGGATATAGCTCTGGCTCTGGCTGTCACTTAAACCAGCAATCCAGTCCAACCACCAGTACCACCCAAAATTGTGTCATTCCGCCCCACAATCTACCCATACAATTATAAGGGGAGTGTAATAACCCCAAGATCCAGGGGCAAACCCTGAAATTTAGAAAAATGTTGCCAGCCCTAGTTCACACTACTGAATTTCATCATGCAGTGATGTATACAGAACTAGAAGGTGGAGAAGATGTGAACTAGATGGCAGTCATCATCGGCTGGTAGCCACCTCTATGAGCACAGTGGCTCAGGAAAGTTCAACTACAATTACAGAAATGACTGCTATATTATATGATGAATGCATGAGAAAATAAACCTCCTCTGCGTGCAGCCCCTGCACATAGTCACTGCTATTACCTATATAGCTCATTAGCTACCATCATAATTGCAGGTACTCATGATTACTTTCCATTAAACACAATGAGATTTCCTCATGGGTAAAGCATGTTTTGATTCCCCACCCCATATCTAGAGCACTTTTAGCCTCAAATCATAATACATTTCATTTTATTGTCGCCTTCATCTCAGAGTTAATAGATGTCTCATTTGCCAATAATGCAGCAATGGCTTTTCCCAATCCATGCTACCGACATATTATAGGTTGGATCCAGATTACCCATGGGCAGAAGTCCACCCATGGAGTTCTCATGCTGGAGGAAGAGGGGAGCTGACTGTTGTTGATTTTGTGCCACCTGAGAAGTTGGTCAGGGAGGTAGGGCAGTCAGGGACCTGCTGGAAAAGCCTGGGAGATGGAGCTGGGGGAGGGGGGGATTGCCAAAAATCTTCTTCACCCCTTCCTCCTGTGAGAACCTCCGCTGGATTTCCATCCCTTTCAAAAATGTAAGGAAACCTTCTGTTCAGGAAATGCCAAGTCTGGATCCAACCCAAATAATGCTTTTCTTTTCTGCTGGCAGAATTCTTGCTGAATTTGTAAATAAAGATATTTATTTCTATTTATTGTATAATAAAGCTTTATCTGACTCAGGCTTCATTTTCTCCCATCTTGGATTTATTGTCCTTTATCATAAAGACAAAGTATTGTGACTAAATTACAAAAAGATATCACTTGCCTAAAGGAATGTATTTTTGTTAATATTGTGCTAGTGATTCCACAACAGTGTATGTTTGGAAACACTGAAATTAGCACTCTGTTAAAGGCGTACATGAATTTCCTGTGGATTTTACATTTCTTTTAATAGTTTCCTCTACATGTACTGCATATAGGAACTGTCAGTGTTCAATATACCCAAGGTTAAATTTCATGTTGTATCAATGTGCCATCAAAACAGTATATAAAATTGTAACATCTGTCGTTTCTTTTATTTTGTGTTATTTTGCTTTTTCAAATTTAAAATATTCTGTCACAAAGCTGTCTATCATATAGGGTCTATGGGTGATGATAGTCAACTAAGTAAACGACTAACACTGAATATCGCCCTACAAGCTGTGAAATATATTATTCATGTTATACACTGAAATATCAAAGCATCATCATAATTGCTTTTCTAGGTATATTAGTATGAGTCACATAGTAAATTACTCACAAATAGTGTATTTGCTGAAATAATCAGATGTTCAGTCTGTGGTCAACTATCATTCTTTGGAAATTTATCAAGGAAGAGCAATCATGATTCAGAGACCCACATATACTTTAGTGAATGTTCTCTATTTGCTGGCTTACTCATTCACTTCAATGGAGGCATGGAATTCTACTATAATCTTTCTACTAAAGTGAATGGGAAAGGGAAGGAATTCCATCTAGCTGCCAGAGTCACTGCAAGTAATGGATCACTGGCTCAAAATGTAATGGTACACCTTCGCTTTCGGTTTAGTTGAGTTTGTTGCCATTAGTTGTCAAGCAGAGTCAAAATGAATTTGGGAGTGCACAAGCATTTTTGAATTAGCAAATTCACACAGAGTTGCTTGCTGCAAAAGGTGAGCCTCTTACAAACTCCTTAATTATACATTATAATCTAATGATAAAGGTCATGAGCCATGAAAATCACAGGTTTGAAAGTTGAAATGTTTTGAATTCTACATTTGTGTGTATATTTGTTTTGGCAGTGAAGCACCATATTGACCCTGACAGCTTAAAATTCATTTCTTCACATTTCACATTGAACATCCAGATAATATCCAACTTAGTCCTATTCAGAGTAAACCCATTTAAATTAATGGACTGACAGAGAAGGGCTGCCATTTTTAAGATTAAGCCTACTGCATGCATCTTTATGTAAGTACTTCTATTAAAAGGAATATAATTTTTTTAAAAAACAAAACTGTCCAGTTATTGAGGGCATCTGTTTAACCAAACAAAAACTTTTTAATATAGCTAATTGAATGTTTGTTGCAGATCTGTTACAAGAGATCATGAGAAATTGATTTCAAATAACCTTCACATCCGTATTTTAGTCCATGGACGCATACATGCAGACTACCAGCCTACTAAATCTAATGGAGTCCACTAACCATACATTGTGGCCTTCCAGGTATTTGACATTTATGTTTTTGCACTCCCAGGCAAGCAGCAACAACAGGGAGGGTTATTAAGCCTTGCTGAACTGCTGCACATGATTGATGGGCTGTGCTTGCCTTAGTAAGTCACCTGTTGAGTAGGCCTTGCATAATGCAAGTCAATATGATCCCCACAGGGCCAGGCCCTGGGTTTTAGTATGGGTTTTAGTCCAAACTTTCAAGGAGCTGTCCAAGGTGCTTTCAGCTCCTTGAAAGTTCAGACTAAAACCGAGAGGAGATTCACTGCTCCACTGACATTGGAGCTACCAGATTCCACTGGGAAGAGGACGTTCCATTGCATGCACAGAAATCCCTTGCTCCAGCAGAACTGGAACCTTGGATATGGTCCTATATTTTGGCATATTGTTTTAGCTATGTGCTCTTTCTTTCTGGCCCTAACAATAGAGTAAATATTTCCTGATATAGTGAATTCCCCCAAGCTGATAGGAGTTGTAGTTAGAGCTAGGAGCTGTTATAAAGATCTGTAAAACAGATTTAACAGTCGCACGGGAGGCGGTTGACGTTTTGGTGTATACCTTGGGAACCAGACCACCTAGAAACTTAATTTTTTTAAAATTGAAGCTGAGAGTCTGGAGATTAAGGGGTGCTAGCCGGAGAACCGGAGGGGACTCCCCAAAACCAGAGACTCCGGCCAAAAGCCGGAGACCTGGTAACCCTATCCCAGGTAAATGCATTGGATTGCAGCCTTAATTACATAATAATTATTGCCTCCCCAACCCCTTGTTCACTTTGCCCCACTGATCAGAGAGAGAGAGAGCTTCCCTCTCCTTTTACAGGCAAGCTTCCATTGTTCAGGTCTGTCCTGGGGCTTTTGTATATGAATTCCCCCTCTCTCCTCCCCCCCTGCCTCCTCACCACCCCAGTTGTACCTGGGAAGCTCCTAATATTATTTTCATTGATATCTTGCTTTTTCTGTAATGAGCTCAAAGATGGTTCTTCCCCTCCTCAACACCCTGGTGAGGTAGGTTAGACTCAGAGACAGTTACTGGCCCAAGGCCACCCAGCAAGCTTCATGGCTGAGCAGGGATTTGAAACCAGGTCTGGCAGGAGGGCTTAGTTATCATGTGTATCTTTAACTTGGAAACTTGTACATTTATGATGCTTGGTGGTAACACAGCATGTTCAGAGACTAATCGTTTGTCCCTAGAAAGGCCCTTTTTACAGTCCTTCATACAAAGTGCTATATTAGCAATACTAATAGCATTAAATCTCCCCCAGTGCTGTTTGTTTATTCTGCAAAGGTGCTTCCTCTTCTTAGACATTTTTATGAGGGTTTCTAATGGACTGAGGAATGCTGGAGTATTGTGTTGCATCTGCATTTATTTGGGTCTACAGTATCTGAAGGTTTCTCTGCATGTAAGCCCTATGATGTGGAGGTATCCTTTAGTGTCATTTTTAGACACTATACACACTTTTTAACATATAGGTGAATTGTAGCTGAATTATTGTGAATGCCTTTTTTTTTAGAAATGGAATTTTAACTTTTAAAAATAGTATTTGCTTAAAAGGACAGTCTTTAATATATTGTTCTGTCCTTGGCTTGCCCTGGTGCTCTGATATAACAGTGCCACATGGCAATAAGGAGTTAAGATTAATTCTAGAATGCCTCCTAATATCTCAGCACAGTTGAGTAAGTTGTGACTGCAGGGAAAGTGCCATCACAGCATCTGCCTTGCATCCAGAAGGTCTCTCAGGTTCAGTCTCCAATGGCATCTCCAGATAGGAGAGATGCCATCAGGGACTGAACCTGAGAGACCTTCTGGGAGAGACTCCTGCCTGAAACTCTGGAGAGCTGCTGCCAGTCAGTGTAGACAGTATTGGACTAGATGGACCAATGATCTGACTCAGTATAAGGCAGCTTCCTATGTGAGTAGAAAATCCTCATAGAGAATTGAAATTTTATTTGAAGTGCTTTTTTCCCAAGATCTTTGCAAATGACAGGAAAGGATGGCTTCAGCCTCTCCCACACACACATTTTTTTGTCTGTGAAAACATTAAAGTAGAGAAGTCAACAGAAACAGTGAAAAATGAGAATTATTTCTCAGTACATTTTGTGGAAGATCCCAGGCTCTGATACTATTAATATAATCTGCCTATCATAAGGAACTAAGGCCTACAAAATAGGTACATTTACCCCAACAAATTAAAATAAATCAAAATTTTGTATTTTTATTTTATAAGAGAGGGTTGTGATATTGTCAAAGATTTGTTTCCTTTGAAAGGAGTGGAGCCACAAGGGAGGAGGAATGTGGTCTGAGGAGGAAAGGCAGGAGACAAGGACCCACTGATGCCCTGTGCCTGAGGGCCCCCAGAAACCTGGAGCCAGCCCTGGAAGAAATGTTCAGCTACTCCCCCTTCCCCTGCAGCCCCTTGTACCCCAAAACAAATCTGCTCTGGAGGGTCTCTGGAGAAGATTTAGAAAGGTGTGGGACTCCAGGAGGTAGGGGAAATGGCTGGAAATTCCTTACCACCAGCTGAATGACACCAGAAAGAACAAGTAGAGGAATATCAACCCAAACCCATATATTTTCCTCAAAGGGAATGTGTGTATTATGTGTGTTGACTTTTTCTCATATGACAAATGCTGTAAGAGATTTAAACTGAGTAATGTTCTTTTTCTATCATTTTTACAGTAGAAGGTATACTAATGCTTTGTTTTTCAAGCTTCTAGACTGTAGCTCCTCACTGTGAAAATATAAACCATTGATAAAAGCCAGCCGTTCCCACTATGGATCTGTAGGCTGGCTGAGAAAGAATGTACATTACTTGCATAGTGCTCTTCAATGATATGGTGTAAGCATCATTTCACAATTTTATATGAGTTGTGAATTTATCAAAATAAACACTGCTTGTTTGGAAACTGAGTAAGCCTTGTCAAGGAAACGGCTATTATTTCTGTAAATCAAAAGGTATCTAACAGCATGCCACTGTGCATAGTATTTACAAAACTATAGGCTATTGTGATGTATCTTCTCTGTTCTATTCATTGGTGGCCTTAAAAATGTTCAGACCAGATGCAGAAAGTCAAAATAAAATGCTATTCTCTGGATTAGAGCTCCTTCCTTCTTCCTCCCTTCCCTTTTACACACACACAGAGCCATTCCTCCATGGGAGGACTATATGTGTGAATGCTATGATTTGCATGAACAAAGAAACTGTATATATACCCTACGAGCCTCCTTGGGAAGAGAGCCTAGCCACAACCACCTGCCTACAATTCCAATGACACTTCTCAAACAGAGGGGGCAAGGGCTGTAGCTCAGTGATAAAGCATCTGCTTGGCATGCACAGGATCCCAGGTTCAAACCCCAACATTCCCAGATAGGGCTGGGAAAGACTCTCTCCTGGAACCCTGAAGAACCACTGCCTGTCAGTGTAGACAATACTGAATGAAGTGAACTAATGATCTGACTTAGTATAAGGCAGCTTCCTATGTTCCTATGAAGAGTGCATGTGCAAATGACATTTCCAGCTCTGCTTCAGGAAATGACTCATTTAGGCTGCATTCAGACATGGAGTTGAGTTATATTTCCTGATGATAATGCTAGCACTTCTGGCCCATTGTTTAATGTTCTTTTCATACTGCAGTATCGCTTGCATTATGGAACTGTAGTTTTTTTCCCCATCAATATACTGCCAGGTTGTACTAAATTTCATTCACACCAGTGGATGTAGTGTGACAAAACAGTGTACATCATCGGACATGTCATTGCCCCCCCCATACCATTTATGTGCATGTATGCTTCAGTATGCTAGGATACTGCCCCAAATTTCATTATGTGAGCAGCGGTGGCATGATCCCAAGAAAAAAAATAAGAAAATAAATTGCCAAACTCCTGCGATTTTCCACGATAAAAGGGTTGCAAACAGATATTTTCTGGAAGCAATTAACATGGAAATGAGCACTCAACTTCCACTTGGTACCACTAGATTTCCAGAAGTGGGTTTTACATTGTGTGAAAGATCACATAAAATACCAAAATTAACAGGAAAGGAAATGTTGGGAAAAGTGCTTTTTCAGGTGCTGTCTGAATGCAGTCTTAAATAATTTTGAGATCAAGACTATACAAATAAGGCTGGGATGTGGAACCTGTGATCATTCAGATGATGTTAGACTGATGGGAGTTGGAACCCAACAACTCCAGGAGGACAACAGATTGTCTATCTCTGATGCCGCCCTGGGCTCCTCCTGGGAGGAAGGGCAGGATATAAATAAATAAATAAATAAGACCCTTTGACAATCTAACCCGTTTCAGTGAACCACTACAACTGCTAAGGATTTGTTAAGGCAGGGATCACTGACCTTTTGGGGCCTAGAGAAATTGTTGTGAGCACCACACACACACCACAATCAAGCACACTTATAGGCTGTGATAGGTTGCTTCTTCCAAGCCAAATTTCAGGGAGGATTGGGGGTGGGAAGGCTGCAAATACTACGTAGGGCCTTTGTGGGCATATGTATGCCTGTGGGCGCCATGTTGGAAACCCCTGCATTAAGGATATTACTTGAGAACATTGTCTTTTCTAGTGAATCATGTCTTCTCATGATGTGTCAAAAGTATGATAACCTCAGTTTCATCATTTTAGCTTCTAGTGATTGTTTTAGTTTAATTTGTTCTAACACCCAATTATTCGTCTTTTTCACGGTCCGTGGTATGCGCAAAGCTCTCCTCCAACACCATATTTCGAATGAGTTGATTTTTTTCTTATCCACTTTTTTCACTTAGTCAAGCAATTTGCAAAACATAAGACAAAAAGTATTTTATTTCTTTCCTCTAATCACTGGACAACCCTTCATACATGGTTTTATATACCTTGCTTGTTTTGCTGTTTTGTCTCCTTAGAACTCACCACTCTCTTCCTTATACCAGGCTCCCTGGGAGTTCCTTCTCAAAGTTACAAAGATTGGAATGGTGGGAATATGATCTTTGCTTTCCAAACAGGGGTGCAATCAGCATATCAGATTGAGAAGCCATGTCCACCATTATAGGTTCAGGAGCAATGTCTTATCAAGGACCAAACTGTAACCCTAACAAGCCCTTTTTACAGAAGACCCTCCCAGATGCACACTTCTCCTACCAGCCCCCATTGGTCACAACTACAGACAGAGACTGTCTGGAAACTTTTTTTATTAAACAGCAAGAGAGGAGGAGGCAATCATAATAGCTTAAAAACTTTTTTTATTGGCACTTAAGCATATTTTTCACTGATTGAAGCAGAATTCATGAAACAATAACAAGTCCATGACAAAACCCACTAATGATTAGCCTTCAAGAGCTGCTGTTGTTTTCTGACAGTTCAGAAGCTGTTTTTGTTGATTTCTGGGAAAGGAAGCATCAAAGGAAGCATTTGGACTATCCAAAACTGAAGAGACAGAATAGTGGCTGCTAATTATCCATTGCCATCATTTCACTGCAGCTCCCACTGTAGAACAGAAGACTTACGTAACAATTTAGAATTCTAATTAATTCTTGTCAGCAAGGGAAGGCTTCTTTGAAGTAATAACATGCACTTTACTACTCGGCGCTGGTATTATGTCACACAAAGGTGGCAAACATATAACCCAATTATAGGGAAAAGATTATAAGGGGCAGCAGATGTGAAACAATGTTACTAACTAAAGCCAAAAGAAATTATAAGAGAAAAATATGAAGATGGCAAAGGTCAGTAGCGTCACAGAGACTGTTTCACATTAGTTCTTCCTTGCTGTTTTCAATTTTCATTGCTCTCAAATTGGAATCATTTTTCATTAACAAAATGAATTGCACAAAGAGGTCAAAGCCCATATTATTTGTCCAGTTGAAATTAAAGCAAATGTTCAAGAACTCGGGGAGATTAGAACTCAAGGCCATACACGCACCCAGGTTTTACACAAGGGGGTTCACTAAACATGCCTTTGGAGAACATGGGGGCCTGCCCCCCAATGATTTACATTCATCAAGTATGAGAAGGGGCTCTGCATGTGTAGCAACATACACTAGCGAAGATCTTCTGTTTGAGGGGAATCCTGGTTGAGTCAGCAATCATATAACCCTTCCCTCTATATAATGTGGGCCCTTCAAATGCTAAGCCCAATTTACAAAAACATCCTCAAAAATATGTGATTCAGATCACCTCTCACATGGATTCACACATTATGCTATGTGCGAAGTGGAAATGAACAGCTGTGTGTCAACATCACACCACCAATTGAAACTTTGGCACAAATGTTCTTTTTGAAGCATATGTCATTAATAAGAGAACTGAAAGAGTGCTCTTGTGCTCAGGTCCTACTTTTGGGCTTCCCATAGGCATCTGGTTGGCCACTGTGAGAACAGGATGCTGGACGAGGTGGGCCATTGGCCTGATCCAGCAGGGCTCTTCTTATGTTCCTATGGGCTATGGATCTAATGCTTACACATAGAACAAAGTTCAGCTTCCACTCTGCAATAGACAAGAAGCTGTATCCACACTGGAAGACGACTATGGATTTAGCATGTGCTGATCACTGAACTGGCATTTAGACCTTTGGAGCTTCTGAAGGCTATAACGCAGTATCAGACTGTGGTGCTAGTTTTGGCCTCATGCTCAATACTGAAAGATTACAATTATGACTATATTTCATTCTGTGAGTATGTATGGTAAGAACAGTTCTGAATTCTGGTTATTTTAGATGACATCTACTGGGAGTTTAGAATATATAGGAGAGAGAATTGACAAAGCAACTGATGCAATCAATGGGAGGTATTCAACTAAATTCCTGAGCTAGCAGAACAACTTCAGTTAGTACAACTTCCCCCCTCCTGCCCCTGTGCCAGCCCTGCACCATCTCCAAATCTGCTCCAAAGGGTTGGGGAAAACTTAGAACAGATTTAGGGGGTGCATGGGGGGGAGAGGGCTAAGTCCTGGTGCATTAGTGCTAATCCTTGCGCTAGTGCTACTATTTAGTTGAATACCACCCAATATGTTGTAGCCACATGTTTGGTCAACAGATTTTGCCAGGAGGTTAAGACCTAAATCTAATACACAATTACTGTTCTATTAGATTGTGTAATTTTATTGTATTTTTGATGTTCACCGCCCAGAGAGCTATCGCTAGTCGGGCGGTATATAAATTTAATAAATAAATAAATATAAATACTGTGTATATGGCTGACTGCACTTCAATCCTGTATTGCTGTAAGCATCACATAGAGAGCCAGTGTTGTGTAGTGGTTAGAGTATCAGACTGGGACCTGGAAGACCAGGGTTCAAAGCTATGAAGCTCACTGGGTATTCTTGGGGCAATCACTGTCTCTCAGCTTAACCCATCTCACAGGGTTGTTGTGAGGATAAAATCAGGAGGGGGAGAACCATGTTTGTATGCCACCTTAAGCTCCTTGGAGAAAAGGTGGAATATAAATATAAATAATAAATAAATGTATAACTTGGAGTCTGAATAAGGATAACAGCAAAAGATGACATTTTTATACTGAAAGTTTAGGTCTTTGGCAAATAAAGCACTATAAAACAACATTGATACTTAAAAAGAGCTGAGCATACAAGAAGAGGAAAACTCAGATTAGCAAAAGAGCCACAAATGGGATTCCTGAAGCTATCTGTGCATGTCCTATGGTACAATCACCAGTTGGTATAACAGTGAGTGAGCCGTCACCAACTTAAAAGCAAAATAAATAAGTGAAGGGGGAAAAAGAAAAAGAAGAAGGAACAGGAGAAGGTGAAGAAGGAGAAGAGGTGAAGGAAGATACACATACAATTTCACAGTGTCACAATTTTGATTGCATTTTTATTAAAATAGTTCAGAGGAGGGAAGGGGAACCTGTAGCCCTCCAGGTTTTGTTGGACTACAACACCCATCATTCCTCACTACTGGCCATGCTTAGGGTTACCATCATTTTGTCATTTCAAAAAGAGTACATTTGGCTTCGATAAGTGAAAAGTAAGAGTATGCTGTTGCACCATCTCAAAAAGAGTACATGTACTCTTAAAAGAGTACGGTTGGTAATCTTAGCCATGCTGGCTGGGGCTGATAGAAGTTGGAGTCAAACAACATTCACCCCTGGTTTAGGGACATGATCAGCATTACTGGGAGAAGATAGTAGACAGACATGAAAGGGAAGGTGCACCCTAATTAAGCCATCCACTACAAGTCTGGAGAGGGTTTGCTTTACAGTTCTTGCCCTTGGTCATGCAGTTTGTCTGATGGAGGCCATAGAAGGGCAAGCAAAAATCTCTCTGTTTTTGTAGAACTCACCTAACAAGGACTCCATGGACTACAACTTGGTAAGCAACAGTTATTGGCAATCACAAGAAGTTGCCTAAGGAATCATTTCTTGTAGTGCAGAGTCATGATTTTGGGAAAGTCAGGTACCCATTTTTCCTGTGTTGCCTCAGTGCTGTTGGCAGAAAGCCAACTGGGCTGCATGAAAACCCATCTTATTGCTGAAATAAGTGCCACACAATTGTCCTTTTTAGGTGCAATCCTTAAGGTGGTCATTAAAACCAATGGGAGATTTGTCATTGGGTATAATGGGACACGGATGGCATCTGTAATTTGATTAATTCATTCCTGCATACGATAACATCATATTCTATGAGCAAACAAAAAATAGCAAGGTTTTAATACTATCATTTTAAGCTATTTGATAAGGGGTTGCCATCATACAGCAAATGCACAGCTGCAAAATGAGAATGGACATGCCAGTTCCTACAGCCTCACGGAAATGATCTGGAGTAAATTATGGATTTTCAGTGTTTCATTATCTTTCTATTATACTGATAGACAAATTTCTATGATGATGACACTGATACAAGAGCGGGAAGCTGAACTGAAGACATGCAAGCTAATATAGATAATTAGGGCAGCAAGTGTTTGTCAAGGTAAAACTATTTAAAGATGCATTATTATGTAAGGATGAAGTTTGCATGTGCAGTATACAAAGTTCAGTCTGTAAGGGGTCCTACTCCCTATTAATATTTATTTATTCATTATTTTTCTTTTTTAAAATCTCAATTTTCTTTTGATCAGAAATCCAAAGGGCAAAACAGGTAAATTATTTGAAAGAATATCACAACATGGTAAAATGGAAAATAAACAACAAAAATAGCAAACAGCAGCAGTAAACTGGAAGAAAATGAAACAGGAGCACAGAACTGAAAATCAAAAGTAGCAGCTATCCACCACCAAAGACTTCATGGAACAACTTTTTTTAACCTGGTGATGGTAGATCGTCGGTGATGGGGCCAGGCAGTTTTCTCTTGGAAGAGCTGTCCATCATATGAGCTTTGCCACTGAAAACGTCCTGCAGGAGGCATTTAAGCAGAGACTCAACAGCCATTTGTCAGGGATGTTGTAGTGGTGTACTACACTGTAGATCCGGCACTGAGCATGAGACTAGTTAGATGACCTCCAACATACCTTCCAACTCTTTGATTCTTGTGGCAAGGGATTGGAGGATCTGTCAATTTCTGTTATCTCCATTTCTCATTTTTCCAATCTTAAATCCATTTATCCAACGTTTTTCAATCTTTTTTAAAGAAAAACTCATGAAAATTCTTCAGCATTTTAGTGCAAATTTCTCCTAACAAAGACATTTTTGTATGCAGTTTTGACTAATGTATACATTTTTCAAGCAATTTCCCCCAAAGTAGTACATGTATGTTATATATGCATTTTTATGCACACTTCTACCCAACATATGCATTTTTGTAAACAATGTTTGGTTGGAGAACTGCACCCCAAAATTCAGAGAAGTGCAAATTTGATAGATTCAGCTTTCAATGCAAACTGAATCAAATCTCTTCCCCATGCCTACTTGTGGCATCCTTTAATGGCCTGTGGTCAGCAAGGTAACACAGTGTAGAGCCCCAGATTTTGAATGGCTGAACATCAAAATGTTTTGTTTCTTAGTATGATACTTCTTGATACTCAGCATTGATATTCAGCAGTGGGAATTATAACAACAAAAGTGTGTTGGTACCCTGTCGGTATCATTTCTATTCTGTACACATTCTGCTAGTCTAGATCTTACAGCAGGGATGAGCAAGGAGTATCCCATATCAGATTAGAAACCAGGCAGATAAGTAAGTGCTTCTGTGCTCATCCCAGGGCCACTTCCATGCTGGACTGGGAACCACAGTCCTGGTTCAATTAGAAGAACTGAACAGACACCACCATTTTCCCAGTTGGCAATGAGTTACATGGAGAGAGCAGCAGACAAGTGTCCCTGCATCCGGTGGAGGCTGGTCCATTGGGGCAAGTGGGTCACAGCCCCACCAACCTCAGTCTGGCTCCACCTGTCTGCCTTTTTACAAGTAGTCCAGGAGCTGGCACTCCCTGTCAGCTTCCTCTCCCATAGTTTCAGTGTTGCCCTCATAAAGCTCAGCAGGGAGGAAGAAGGGGACAACCTAGAATTTGTTGTTCTGTCTGTTATTGGATGGGGCTCTGTTTACTCTTTGGGCTCCCTGCATTCTGCTCCACCAGTCTTGAAGAGCACCATCCGCTACTACCTGAATCAGAGGCTATGGTTATAAGTCCCTCTTTTAAAAGATAACAGCACAAGCACGTACTATTCTATTCTATTCAATGGGTCTTACACCCAGATAGGTGTGCATAGGATTGATGGCTAATTAGCTTTACAGAGCAATCCTGGTGTGGGGCAGGGAGGACCAGAGTAGCAGATCCATTGCCAAATGTCAAATCCTGCTGGCTCATGGCAGCCAGAGCAGAAGGCTAAAGGTGGTTCTTCCATTTATAATAATAATAAATAATAATAAAATTTAATTTATGTGTCGCCTATCTGGCCAATGGCCACTCTAGGCGACGTACATATAATAAAATGCAGCAGAATACAATATAGTAAAATACAATATAACAATATAAATTAAGATAATAACAATACAGGGTAGGAGGCATTTCAAACATAAGAACATTAAGCTTCCCCAGAAGTCCCAAAAGCCTGTTGAAAAAGCCAGGTCTTTAAGGCCTTGCGGAACATATTCAGGGAAGAGGCGTACCGAAGATCTTGTGGGAGGGAGTTCCAGAGGGTAGGGGCCGCCACTGAAAAGGCCCTCTCTCTAGTTCCCGCCAATCTAGCTAATTTGGTTGGCGGGACCGAGAGAAGGCCCTGTGTGGCCGATCTTGTCAGGCGGCATACTTGGTGGCGTTGTAGGCGCTCCTTTAGATAGACTGGGCCGAGACCGTATAGGGATTTAAAGGTTAATACCAACACCTTGAATTGGTCCCGGAAAACAACTGGAAGCCAATGTAGATCGAACAACACTGGCGTGATGTGATCCCGGCGACGACTGTTTGTAAGTAGTCGAGCCGCCGCATTTTGTACAAGTTGAAGTTTCCAGACCGTTTTCAAGGGTAACCCCACGTAGAGCGCATTACAGTAATCTAATCGAGAGGTGACCAGGGCGTGCACTACCAGTGGGAGCTGATGAACAGGAAGGTAGGGTTGCAGCCTACGTATGAGGTGTAGTTGATACCAAGCTGCCCGGCTCACTGCCGAAATCTGAGCCTCCATGGACAGCTTGGAATCAAGTACAACCCCGAGGCTGCGGACCTGGTCCTTCAGGGGTAAACTCACCCCATTGAACTTCAGGTCAACAGTTCCCAACCTTCTCTTGTCCCCCACGAGTAGTACCTCGGTCTTGTTGGGGTTCAGTTTCAGCCTATTCCTTCCCATCCATCCACTCACGGACTCCAGGCACTTGGACAAGGTCTCCACAGCCAACTCTGGTGAAGATTTAAATGAGAGATAGAGCTGAGTGTCATCCGCATATTGGTGACACTGCAACCCAAATCTCCTGATGATTGTCCCCAGCGGCTTCATATAGATGTTAAATAGCATGGGAGAGAGGATAGAACCCTGTGGCACACCACAATGTAGAGGCCAAGGGTCTGAAACCTCCTCCCCCAATGCCACCTGTTGGTACCTGTCAGAGAGAAAGGAACGGAACCACCGTAATACAGTGCCTCCAATTGTTATGTTATCACACTGTCTCTGGGCTTATCTAGTTGTGTCAGAACAGTTTTTTTAAACCGTAATTTTTTAAAAAAATTGTTTGTGCTGATGTGAAATACGTGGTGAGAAAATGATTAAACTAAAAAAAGGAAGAAAATGTATGCAAAAGCAATACCTTCATGAGTGCACCAGCAGCTCAGCCCTATAAGTATCTATTTTATTTATTTCTTTCTTACATTTATATCCCACCTTTCTCGCATCAAGAATGTGATTCTCAGGTGATCTCCCACCCAGGCATTGACCAAACCCAGACCTGCTTAGCTTCAGCAAGGTGATGGCCTCATGCACCTTCAGAATTTGATTCTTATTCAGATAATTTACAGTATAGTAAACAAGTACAGTAGGGCCCCACTCATATGGCGGGTTATGTTCCGGACCCCTGGTGTAAAGCGAAAACTGCTGTAAAGTGGAACCCATTGAATAGAATGGTGCACGATGCCCGAAAACTGCCGTAAAAGCAGAACAAGTGCTGTATGAGTGGGGCTTTAGTCTAATTGCGTCTAATTGGGACCGCTGTATTAGCGAATCGCTGTAAAACGGGGCCCTAGTAAACAATATTCAAGGAACCGAGAGGACAATTAGCCAGTCATATCAAGCCAGTTTTCTTGAGGTGTGCAAATAGCAGTTACATACTTTACAATATGCTTTTAACTTCCTTTGTAATTTTGTGTCAGATTTTAGCATGCAAAAATAAATCATACTGTCCCTTGATAATGCAATGATATGGTAGTAGATGCATATCAGGAAAGGAGTATTAAAAGGCAAGCATCCATCACAAATATTTCATCATGTTACCTTATGAACCTGCCCAATTACTGAGAACTTCCTTACAGGCTCTTCTTTGGATTCTCTCACCTTCAGAAGGTGTGACCCATGAGAAACCCTTTCCAGTGGTGGCACCCTGACCGTGGAACTCTCTCCAGGGAGGCTCACCTGGCATCGATTCTGATGACTTTCCAATACCAGGCAAAGATGTTTTTATTCACCCAGGCCTTTTAGTGTTGTGCTCACAAACGATATATTTTGCTCTATTTTTTTATATACCTTAATTTATTTTGGCTGCCACTTTGTGAGGCTTTGGCCTGTTAGAGTGGAATATTTTTTTTAAAAAAATGAAATAAGCTGTTTAAACTTAGATGCATATGATTGATATTATATTGTTACGTACACTCCAGTCTCTGACTGGTGACAAGTTTCAGAGGTCCCAGCATGTACTAGAGTTTGGTTTCCTTAGAAGGAAAGCCACTGGAGACTGGTGGTGTTACTATGATATAAGGTGTATTTACACATATAGAAAGGCTGAGCATGTGATGGAAGGTCTACAGTATTAAAATTCCAAGAACTCTTGGCCCCCCCCATTTAGTTTCTAGGATGGCTGCCAAAGCCATAGCCTTGGATTCTCACTGACAGTGAATCAGCCCTGTCTTTTCCATTCCAGTCTCAAGACTGCCTGGCTATTGTTTTCCCTCTCACAGATCTTGATGACACAATCTCCAGCCAGGGGAACAAGGAGAAGTCATGTCTAGGGTTGCCACGTTCAATCCCTGAGATTGATCCTGTATCTTTAGGAGAAGAGAAAGTCAGCCAAGTGCAAGTGTTCCTGCAACCCTGTAATAGGAAAAACCACAAGGTGGAATCCCCTCTTCCCCTTGCACAACTTTTAAAGATACAAAAGACCTCTTGGTTGCCAGGCCCAGCCTCCAAGAGGTCTTTTGAATCTTTAAAAGTTGTGCAGGGAGAATTCCACCTTGTGGTTTTGCCCATTACAGGGTTGCAAGAACACCTGCACTTGGCTGACTTTCTCTTCTCCTAAAGATACAGGATCAGGATCAGGGATTGAACCTGGCAACCCTAGTCATGTCCGTTTCTGCTCACCCTCTAGAAGGATCTTCAGCTAGTTTGTTTCTGTGGCAACACTTTGATCCAAGCTTACATGACAAAGCAGATACTTTGCGTTAATAGCCTGGCTAAGAACAAAACAACTGATTTAGGCTGCAATCCAATACACACCCGGGAGTAAATCCCATATAATTCAATGGAGATTACTTCTGAGTAGACATGTATTGGATTGCAGCCTTAACTATTTTATCACTATTCCTCTTCTGCAGAAATGCCATCTGAGAGCAGTGCAGTCACAGGCTTGGAGGAAATCCAGAAAAACCATTTCAATGGTTTGGAACCAGCTTATTCCAATATAATCTGTATATTCTGAATGATCCAGTTTTGTGTTGCATTGTTATCCAATTTGGGGTACACAAATAACAGCCAATGTGCTGCTAATTGCATATATTAGCTCAGTTCATAAAGTAAAATTACAGTCTCGACCTAAACTATTTAGAAGGAAGTCCTATTGAGTTCAAGAGGACTTCTTTCCAAAGCACTACACTTAGAGGTGAAACTCTATTCTATGGGACAAGACAGACACTGTGAGTCAGGGAGAAATGCTGTTTCTTATGTGGATAAAGCAAAAACAGATGCTCTGGTACAAGAACACAGGATTCAAACAGTTGCACGTCCGCCAGTCTCTGGAGTCACATCTGTTTTGCTTGTATTCCTTTTTTTAAAAAAAATTGATAAACCAAATTGTGCTCTCACCAGCAACCCCAACAAGCTGGGATTTGAACATGTGCAACTTACATCAGAGTCTGGCTAACTATATTCCCTCCATAGTTCATCAGTCAGAATTTGTGTTCTATCTCATCTCATAAGCACACAGTCATTCAGCCTCAGAGCCTAGTGCTTTGGTTGGCTTTGCAATTTAGAAAGTTTAGAGAATCAGATAGGAACAGTAGTGTAGTGGCAAATTCAGAAGTACAGGGTCCCTTCATGATAGTCATGCCACAGACACGACCCCTTTCCCTCATCTTCCTTGCTCTCCCTGTTGTCTTGCAAAGTTGCAAGTCCACACTCCACTACAACAGATGTCCCTATGGGCCAATCAGCATGAAAGGGGAGGCTGTGTTAAATACTGAGAAGAGTCTTTTCAGTGGCTGATTCACCTCCTCTGATTGGCTCCAATCACCATGCAAGGACAAGGACTCTTCTCAGTGGGTAACACGCTCCCTTTCCATGCTGATTGGCTCATGCATAGGGACCTGGCTGGGACCTGCTCCCAAAAAAGACCCATTATCTATAACCCCCCATCAGAGCTTCGAAAAGTTACTTTTTTGAACTACAACTCCCATCAGCCCAATCCAGTAGCCAAGCTCTGCCCCCCATAGCCCCAGACGACTACACCCCTAGGTGGGAAGAATCAGGGACTGGAAATTTCCTTCTAGGAAATTGCATCTGATTAATGCAGGGGGTTGAGGGGGTGGATTGTCCCTTCCAATGGGTGAATGGTGCTTGAGTTTGCAGGGAAAAACGATGATCCTGTCCTTTCAGCTCCACAACTGAAGCTCCTAAATTTGGCAAGCAATTTAGTTTTTCATTTTTTTTAAAAGGAAGGCTATACTGGCAGGAATCTCTCCACTAGAGTGGTAGGAAACACTCTCATAGTTGTGCTTGTGGCTCTCTCCACAGTGGCTGGCAGGGAGGAGCATCACCATGCACCCAGCCTCACATCAGTGAAGTTGCTGCTGCTTACTCGGAGAGGGAGGGATGAGACAAGGGAAAAGCAAGCAATTTATTCTTCCAATTCAGAACATGCTGCTGGGATATAAAAGCTGAACGTTTCCAGTGTAGGGACCTGTGCCATTTTCTTTGTCCTATTATGACAACCCTGGTGGATTTAAACAGAGCTTGGAAGTAACTAGTTACAAGTAACAAATTACTTGTAATTCATTACTTTTTTGAGTAACGAGTGGGTAATTCCTTTACATTTTGATTGTAATAGAACTAGGAGTAATTTTACTAATTTTGTGGAATAATTGTGATGTTTCCAGAATTACTTTTGGGCATTACTTGGGAGGGGAGCAGGGGAAGTCTTCTGCTCCTCTGATTTGTGGATGAAAATCATGTGCCTCTAACTGGGTTTCTGTGCAGAGTCGCTCTTCCCTCATACTCTGTGGATGGGTAGGAGGCAACGAGGGAGGAGGCGGAGAGTGAGACGGGGTGGAGTGGAGAAAACAATTATTTTAAAAAATGGATAGTGGTGGTGAAGAATGGAGTGGAGGAAAAAAAGATCTGGAGGTCAAGAACATGGATAAAGGAGGAGGAGGCGGCAGCAGAATGGTGTTAAAGAACTGTGAAGGTGAAAGGTGTCTGTGTGTCTGTGTGTGTGTGTGTGAGAGAGAGAGAGAGAGAGAGAGAGAGAGAGAGAGAGAATACTGTGTTTGCACTTGGCACACAAAGTGGCCTCCACCCCACCCTCTCTGGCTACTGTGCTGCATTTGCAGTATTTTAACTTTTTTGCATCTCAGGGGAAAATGTTGGCTTGAGTGAGTGTCCCTTAGTTGGTGGCAGGGCAGGGTCTGGGAGGTGGTTAAATGAGAGAGATTGCGCTGGCTGGCTGAGTGGGGGGGTTGCACTTGGTTTGACGTGCAAAGATCTGAGTAGTGGCCTCAGCCTCCCTCCCTACCACCCTTACCAGCGGAGAGACCACCATTGCTATCTTATGAATAAAAATAATTATTCTACTACCTCTGTATGTGTTTGTTTATTTTTAATGTTGTTTTAGGCTACTTAGATGTGCAGCAGCCAAGGCCAGCACCTTGTAGGCATTTTTTTTTAAAGTAACTGAAATGTAATTGTAGTGATTACTTTGGAGGAAAAGTAAAGTAATCCGTTACTTTCAGAGCAATTGCAATTGTAACGGTAATTACTACTTTTTTGGGCCATGTAACTGTAATTTATTACTTTTTTAAAGTAACCTTCCAAGCTCTGGATTTAAAACTTGACTTCTGACACCGAGTCATGGAAAGCTTAGAGAGACGTACCAGTCAGGAACCTAAACCAGAGCTTGGAAGATCAACAGAATGGCACAACAGAATCTCACTGATACCCCAACACTTGAAATCAAATTTTACACTTGAAATGCTGCTTTTATAATACATTCTCACGATACTGCTCACTCAGAACTCAACAAAACCACATATTAGTTGCTAATTAAGATTGTACATCCGGTCAGCTTGAATGATGACTCACAAGTCCCCCCCTTTTTTTCCAATAGTAAATTGTGGCATACTTCACCTGTTTGGGCAGTTTGTCCTAGAAGCTTATAGGTGGCAATTGAACTTTGGAGCCTTTGCCTTGTAAAAGAATCTAATGTGGTCTGATGACAGCAGGCCTTGTTCTTCCAAGAAAGACTTCAGGGTTCTGTTGCACATGGTGGGTCCTGCCACTGAGAAGTGTTTTTGAACTAGATGTCTCTTTCAAGCCCCCAAATCCCCCATTACTACACTTCTATTAATCACTTCCTCTTTAACCCAATCAGTTACTGCTAAGACTGTGCACTTTTTCCTGTAAGTTAAAATCACCTCATGGCTCATGCCTTTTCCGTGGCAAGTAGGAGGGGCAGGGGGTGGGAGAAGGAGAGTAGCACTATTTGCTAAAAGCAGCTAGGGAGAAGCAGGAGCAAACTTAAGGAAAACGGAGGGGGGCAGGGAGAGAGAGGAGCTGCACACCAAACCATTGAATGAGGAGAAACAAAAGAGAGAAAGAAAGATGGGGAGGACAAGAAAAGGGGAAAGAGAAGGCCAAGTGAAGAGCTGAGGCAGAAAGAGAGAAAACATTAGGGCAATTGTACTTAGGAAAACTCATACAGTATCCAAGGGCTTGGGGGTGGGGAATTCACACCACAAGAAAATGGCCTGACTGGCCTGCTGCTGCACTTTTTACAGTCTGATCTGCAGGCATCAGCAGGTGTAATTTTTGATGGCACAATTAACCTGATTAGCAGATGGAAATATTTAAGGCACAAACACAAGGGCAGTTTTTAAAAAACTGGTAAATCTAGAGGTGTATCTTTCATCACTGATCTCTGGAAAAATATTCTCTAACACTTAAGCCCAAACAGCAATGCTGTGGCACCATCCCAGTGATTTGTAGAGGCTGGGCTGTGACTCCACAACCATTTAAAACAGACAAAGGTCTACTTAAAGTCAGTTGCTCTAAAGTTACTTTCAGCTGAAAGTGCACACCTTGATCCTAAAGCTATAATTGGAAGAAAGACTCCTAGATCTTTTCTTACACATTCATAGGATAGTGGACTACAGTCTGAGTTTAAGCACAGTCAGGTCAGGATGCACCAGCGCTCAACCCTGGAAAATTTTTTTCTGAGGCCAAATCCTGGACACAGAGCATATTTATTATTCATATCCTACCGTACAAAATGCTTGCAGCAAGTTGCAAACGTCATTAACCAGTTCTATTTAAAATAAGGAAGGACCATAAAGTGCAAAAATATTTTACAAAAATATGTAAAAAGGAATGCCTCTGAGTATTATAGCTCCCACAAGATGCAGTAATGGCCACCAGCGTGGATGGCTTTAAAAGAAGATTAGACAAATTCATGGAGGACAGGGCTATCAATGGCTACTAGCCGTGATGGCTGTGCTCTGCCACCCTAGTCAGAGGCAGCATGCTCTGAAAACCAGTTGCTGGAAGCCTCAGGAGGGGAGAGTGTTCTTGCACTCGGGTCCTGCTTGCGGGCTTCCCCCAGGCACCTGGTTGGCCACTGTGAGAACAGGATGCTGGACTAGATGGGCCACTGGCCTGATCCAGCAGGCTCTTCTTATGTTCTTATGTTCTTATGAAATGTGCCTAAATATATATATATTTAACCCAAGAAATGCAGGTCCAAACCAAAATAAAGCAAAGCTTGATTTTATTGAGAGAAAGAATAGAATAGCATTACAGAATTACTTGGGTGCATGGCAGCATTAATCATTGATATCCTAACCCATTCATAACATTAAACTAAAAAGATCAAAGAACCCTATTACTATAAAGAGTGACAGGTAGGAGAGATTACCTATCCTATGCCCGGAGTGGGCGGTTGAATACAGCTGAAGCTATGTGGAAGAGCTCTGATCCAAAACCAGGAAGAAATCTCCTGGTCTCAAGATTTTGCACCGAGACCCAGAGTCTCTCCCTGGTTCTGTCCCTGCGTTCCTTGAGAGCGGAGTACACGTGTTGGAGCCCAGAACTCTCTTGCCCCCCCCTTCTTCTTCTTCTTTCACTAAACTCAAGCCTCGGTTTTAAAAGACTTTTTCCTCTCTCCCCCTCCTGCAAAAGAGGGGTTTGGGAATCTGCTGATTTTGTGTGAGTATGCATTTTTCTCTCTGACCCTGAGAAAACTAAGGCTACTTAGAACAATGGAAGATTCACTGTGAGTGAGGCAGATTTGCCAAAGAAAAAGATAACATTTATGAAGAACATTTATGCAGTAGCTTTCAATTAATTTTTGTTTCTTAAATCTGCCCTTGTTCTTCCTTCACACAATACCTCTGGATTGCATGACGAGCCACGTAAGAAGAGGTGTGGGGTGGGAATTGTAGTTTTTAACAGGCTCCAAGGCCCTGCCTCATAACATAAATCGCCATGTTTATTGAATAAAGCCAATCACATGAATGATTGCATGGTAGAATGATCTGCAGAGCCATTGTGGAACTTATCTCACACCCATTGGGCAAGGGCATCCTGCCATGAGAAAAGGGGGATGAGCCAAGCCTTCTTCCTGGCCCCATCCCTGCAGGGTGGCTAAGGAGGCTTTCCTGATCCACCCCCGCCAGGGCCGCATAAGCTCTGAGTGGGTGGTACAGGTTAGTCCCAAAGGTGAGCCTTATCCTGCCAACGGGCCGCACAACCTGGAAGGCAGACCTCAGAACCCACCAATCACCTTAAAGGGTGCCTAAGGGTGGTCACCAAACCCTACCTTGTTAAATTCCACCACAATCCGCCACAGAAGAGGACAAGTCTCTGCTTAGTCCCTCTTCCCCCACCTGCACCAAATTAATTCATGCAGGGCGCTCTGCAGATCAGAAAGAAACAGATCATTACCAAGGTCAGACATATGTACACCGTCTGGCCAGTAAAGATCGGCCCGCTCACACCTCACCTCCGGATGATGTATTACCTTGCCCTGCTGATAAGCAAGGTCGAGCCGGACTTCCCTATTTACTTTACGGCTAGCCTTATTCAGGCCTCTGGGATCATTCCCACCCCTCCAAATTCTCCTCTGGAGAATATTGGACCAAACAATCATGGTCCTAGGCCACCTACTGCATATGGCCACAAAGTCCTGGCTTTCCCCTTCAACATTCCCAGGCTATTGCCACCCAAATCCTGCGGAGGGTGCTGCACCAACGAAGCATGTTGGCAGGAGGTGTTCCGACAGCATGCCACATCTAGGAATGTCCCCTTTTTGAAGCCCTGGACAGCCACACCCAGCCAGTGTAGTGAGCTAGACTGACCAACTGTCTGACTTGATTGAAGGCAGCTTCCTATTTAAATCAGCCCTCGATTCAGAACCATGAGGACGAGAACCCTATTTTACTGGGAGGGGGAATGAACCATAACTCAGTGGCAGAGCAGCTGGTTTACATGCCAAAGGCAGCCTGCTACAATCCCTGGCAGCATCTCCAGATAGGGAGAAAGGCTCCCTCCCTGAATCCTTGAGAGCCTCTCCCAATCAGTGCAGACAACCCTAAACTAGACGGAACCATTGGAATGTATGAGGTTCAACTCCAACTTGTGGGTTGAGGCTGCATGGGGTTAAAAAGGGTAGATAGAGAGGAAACCTCTTGGTTGCTAGGCTATACCTGTCCTTTGATCTTCTGCTGTCTCTCCCTTCCTGCTAGACTGATATGCAAAGGATGTCGATCCCAGTCCCTTCCCGCCTTCCCAGTTCTTCTTCTCTCTCGAGAGGGGAGCAGACATCTTCTGTTTGTCCCTCTCTCTCAACCAGCATGGGACCAGTGCCAGCTGCTCCAACTTAGCTAGTTAGCTAGATATAGAACTCTTTTCTATCAAGTATATACTACCAGAATAAAGTAGTTATTTCTTATTTTAAAGCTTAAAGTCTCTGACTAATTTGCAGAGAAGGTATGATCTTAGCAAACATTCGAACGCACACACGTAAGCTTGCTCAGTAATCTCTGTTGCCCAGCATTATGACTCTCCAACAGGTTATGCAGCCCAGCCATGCAAAATGAGATTTGAGCAATTAAAGGAGCTGTGTGTTACAAATCAAGGAAGCTAGTATAGACCTTCACAGTTTTAGTCAGTGAGGAGTTAAGCCTTTACTTAAGAATAGCTAAAGCATTATGGGGCAGTTAGCCACCAACAACGTCCTCTTTTGCACACCCTGTACGCTTTGGCCTATGAAGGAAACAGCTTCTGACCCATGAAGTAACCAGCTTCTGGCCCATAAAAAACCGCATTTCTGGCCCATGAACGACCCCATTCTGGCCCATGAAGGACCCTGCATCTGGCCCATGAATAACCCCCCTTGTGGCCCATAAAGGAACCAGGTTTCCACCCCAGCACCAAGTATGATGCAAGCTAAACCATTGTGGGGCAGTTAGTCATGAACAATATCCTCTTTGCCTCACCCTGACAATAAAAGCTGTAAGCTGTGCCCCATGACGGACCCCGCTTCTGGCCCATGACGGACCCCGCTTCTGGCCCATGACGGACCCCGCTTCTGGCCCATGACGGACCCCGCTTCTGGCCCATGACGGACCCCGCTTCTGGCCCATGACGGACCCCGCTTCTGGCCCATGACGGACCCCGCTTCTGGCTCATCAATGACCAAATTCTGGCCCACAAAGGACCCCACTTCTGGCCCATAAAGGACCCGGCTTCTGGCCCATAAAGGGACCAGGTTTTTCCACCAGCACCAAGTATGATGCAAGCTAAACCATTCTGGGGTGGTTAGCCACCAACAATGTCCTTTTAACCTCACCCTGACAATAACAGATGTAAGCTGTGGCCCATGAAGGACCCTGCTTCGGGACCATGAAGGACCCCGATTCTGGCTCATAAAAGACCCCACCACCAAGGATGATGCAAGCTAAACCAGCCTTGGATAATTACCCGACAAAAATGTCCTCTTTCCTTCACCCTGAAAATAAAAGATGTAAGCTGTGGCCCACGACGCACTCCGCTTCTGGCCCACGACGCACCCCGCTTCTGGCCCACGACGCACCCCGCTTCTGGCCCACGACGCACCCCGCTTCTGGCCCACGACGCACCCCGCTTCTGGCCCACGACGCACCCCGCTTCTGGCCCACGACGCACCCCGCTTCTGGCCCACGACGCACCCCGCTTCTGGCCCACGGCGCACCCCGCTTCTGGCCCACGGCGCACCCCGCTTCTGGCCCACGGCGCACCCCGCTTCTGGCCCACGGCGCACCCCGCTTCTGGCCCACGACGCACCCCGCTACTGGCCCACGACGCACCCCGCTACTGGCCCATAAAAGAATCCGCTTCTGGCCCATAAAAGAATCCGCTTCTGGCCCATAAAAGAATCCGCTTCTGGCCCATAAAAGAATCCGCTTCTGGCCCATAAAAGAATCCACTTCTGGCCCATAAAAGAATCCACTTCTGGCCCATAAAAGAATCCACTTCTGGCCCATAAAAGAATCCGCTTCTGGCCCATAAAAGAATCCGCTTCTGGCCCATAAAAGAATCCGCTTCTGGCCCATAAAAGAATCAGGTTTTCACTCCAGCACCAGGTATGATGCAAGCTAAACCATTGTGGGACAGTTAACAATCAACAACGTCCTGTTCTCCTCACCCTGACAATAAAAGTTGTAAGGTGTGCCCCATGAAGGACCCCGCTTCTGGGCCATAAAGGACCCCGCTTCTGGCCTATGAAGGAACCAGGTTTTTGCCACAGCACCAAGTATTATGCTAGCTAAACCATTGTGGGGCAGTTAACCACCAACAATGTCCTCTTCGCCTCATCCTGACAATAAAATATGTAAGCTATGGTCCATAAAGGACCCTGCTTCTCACCAATGAATGTATCAGGTTTTCACTCCAGAACCAGGTATCATGCAAGATAAACTGTTGGTGGACAGTTAGCCAGCAACAATGTCCTATTTTCCTCATCCTGACAATAAAAGCTGCAAGCCTTGGCCCATGAAGGACCCCACTTCTGGCGCATAAAGGAACCAGGTTTTTGCACAACACGAAGTATGATGAAAGCTAAACTATTGTGGGGTAGTTAGCCACCAACACCGTCCACTTTGCCTCACCCTGACAATAAAAGATGTAAGCTGTGGCCCATGAAGGACCCTGCTTCTGGCCCATAAAGCACCCCGCTTCTGGCCCATTAAGCACCCCGCTTCTGGCCCATAAAGCACCCCGCTTCTGGCCCATAAAGCACCCCGCTTCTGGCCCATAAAGCACCCCGCTTCTGGCCCATAAAGCACCCCGCTTCTGGCCCATAAAGCACCCCGCTTCTGGCCCATAAAGCACCCCGCTTCTGGCCCATAAAGCACCCCGCTTCTGGCCCATAAAGCACCCCGCTTCTGGCCCATAAAGCACCCCGCTTCTGGCCCATAAAGCACCCCGCTTCTGGCCCATAAAGCACCCCGCTTCTGGCCCATAAAGCACCCCGCTTCTGGCCCATAAAGCACCCCGCTTCTGGCCCATAAAGCACCCCGCTTCTGGCCCATAAAGCACCCCGCTTCTGGCCCATAAAGCACCCCGCTTCTGGCCCATAAAGCACCCCGCTTCTGGCCCATAAAGCACCCCGCTTCTGGCCCATAAAGCACCCCGCTTCTGGCCCATAAAGCACCCCGCTTCTGGCCCATAAAGCACCCCGCTTCTGGCCCATAAAGCACCCCGCTTCTGGCCCATAAAGCACCCCGCTTCTGGCCCATAAAGCACCCCGCTTCTGGCCCATAAAGCACCCCGCTTCTGGCCCATAAAGCACCCCGCTTCTGGCCCATAAAGCACCCCGCTTCTGGCCCATAAAGCACCCCGCTTCTGGCCCATAAAGCACCCCGCTTCTGGCCCATAAAGCACCCCGCTTCTGGCCCATAAAGCACCCCGCTTCTGGCCCATAAAGCACCCCGCTTCTGGCCCATAAAGCACCCCGCTTCTGGCCCATAAAGCACCCCGCTTCTGGCCTATGAAAGAACCAGGTTTTCACTACAGCACCAAGTATGATGCAAGCTAAACCATTGTGGGGCAGTTAACCATCAACAATGTCCTGTTCCCCTCACCCTGACAATAAAAGATGTAAGCTGGGCCCAAAAAGGACCCCTATTCCAGCCCATGAAATACCCCACTTCTGGCCCATAAAGGAACCAGGTTTTCACCCTACCACCAAGTATGATGGAAGCTAAACCAGTCTCGGATAATTAACCACCAACAATGTCCACTTTTCCTCACTCTGACAATAAAAGATATAAGCTGTGGCCCATGAAGGACCCCGCTTCGGGCCCTTAAAGGACCCCGCTTCGGGCCCTTAAAGGACCCCGCTTCGGGCCCTTAAAGGACCCCGCTTCGGGCCCTTAAAGGACCCCGCTTCGGGCCCTTAAAGGACCCCGCTTCGGGCCCTTAAAGGACCCCGCTTCGGGCCCTTAAAGGACCCCGCTTCGGGCCCTTAAAGGACCCCGCTTCTGGCTCATAAATGTCCAAATTCTGGCCCACAAAGGATCCCGCTTCTGGCCCATAAAGGACCCCGCTTCTGGCCCATAAAGGCACCAGGTTTTCACTACAGCACCAAGTATGATGCAAGCTAAACCATTGTGGGGCAGTTTACCAGCAACAATGTCCTGTTCTCCTCACCCTAACAATAAATTATGTAATCTGTGGCCCATGAAGGACCCTGCTTCTGGCCCATAAATGTACCAGGTTTTCACTGCAGCACCAGGTATGGTGCAAGATAAACCACTGGGGGGCAGTTAGCCACTAACAATGTCCTCTTCTCCTCATCCTGACAATAAAAGCTGTAAGCAGAGGCCCATGAAGGACCCACTTCTGGCCCATAAAAGAACCAGGATTTCACCCCAGCACCAAGTATGATGCAAGCTAAACCATTGTGGGGCAGTTACCCACCAACAACATCTGCTTTGCCTCACTCTGACAATAAGAGATGTATGCAGTGGCCCATGAAGGACCCTGCTTTTGGCCCATAAAGGACCCCCCTTCCGGCCCATAAAGGACCCCCCTTCCGGCCCATAAAGGACCCCCCTTCCGGCCCATAAAGGACCCCCCTTCCGGCCCATAAAGGACCCCCCTTCCGGCCCATAAAGGACCCCCCTTCCGGCCCATAAAGGAACCAGGTTTTCACCCCAGCACCAAGTATGATGCAAGCTAAACCATTCTGGGATAGTTAGTCACCAACACTGTCCTCTTTCCCTCACCCTGACAATAAAACATGTAAGCTGTGGCCCATGAACGACCCCGCGTCTGGCCCATAAAGGACCCCGCGTCTGGCCCATAAAGGACCCCGCGTCTGGCCCATAAAAGAACCAGGTTTTCACTACAGCACCAAGTATGATGCAAGATAAACCATTCTGAGATAGTTAGCCACCAACAATGTCCTCTTTTCCTCACCCTGACTATAAAACATGTAAGGTGTGGACGATGAAGGACCCCGCTGCTTGCCTATAGAGGACCCCGCTTGTGGCTCATAAATGACCGCATTCTGGCCCATAAAGGACTCCACTTTTGGCCCATAAAGGACCTCGATTCTGGCCCACAAAGGACCCCACTACTGGCCCATGAAAGAAGCAGGTTTTCACTCCAGCACCTGGTATGATGCAAGATAAACCATTCGGGGGCAGTTAGCCACCAACAATGTCATCTTATCCTCACCCTGACAATAAAATCTGTAAGCTGTGGCCGATAAAGGACCTCACTTCTGGCCCATAAAGGAACCAGGTTTTCGCCCCAGCACCAAGTATGATGCAAGCTAAACCATTGTGGGACAGTTAACCATCAACAATGTCCGCTTTGCCTCACCCTGACAATAAAAGATGTAACCTGTGGCCCATAAAGGACCCCTATTCCAGCCCATGAAATACCCCACTTCTGGCCCATAAATGAATCAGGTTTTCACCCTACCACCAAGTACGAAGCAAGCTAAACCAGTCTGGGATAATTAGCCACCAACAATGTCCTCTTTCCCTCACCCTGACAATAAAAGATGTAAGCTGTGGCCCATGAAGGACCCCGCTTCTGGCCCATAAAGGACCCTGCTTCTGGCTCATCAATGACCAAATTCTGGCCCACAAAGGACCCCACTTCTGGCCCATAAAGGACCCGGCTTCTGGCCCATAAAGGGACCAGGTTTTTCCACCAGCACCAAGTATGATGCAAGCTAAACCATTCTGGGGTAGTTAGCCACCAACAATGTCCTTTTTACCTCACCCTGACAATAACAGATGTAAGCTGTGGCCCATGAAGGACCCCGCTTCGGGCCCATGAAGGACCCCGATTCTGGCTCATAAAAGACCCCACCACCAAGGATGATGCAAACTAAACCAGCCTTGGATAATTACCCAACAAAAATGTCCTCTTTCCCTCACCCTGAAAATAAAAGATGTAAGCTGTGGCCCATGAAGGACCCTGATTCTGGCCCATAAAGGACCCCGCTTTTGGCTCATAAATGTCCAAATTCTGGCCCACAAAGGATCCCGCTTCTGGCCCATAAAGGACCCCGCTTCTGGCACATAAAGGCACCAGGTTTTCACTACAGCACCAAGTATGATGCAAGCAAACCCATTGTGGGGCAGTTAACCATCAACAATGTCCTGTTCTCCTCACCCTAACAATAAAAGATGTAATCTGTGGCCCATGAAGGACCCTGCTTCTGGCCCATGAATGTACCAGGTTTTCACTGCAGCACCAGGTATGGTGCAAGATAAACCATTGGGGGGCAGTTAGCCACCAACAATGTCCTGTTCTCCTCATCCTAACAATAAAAGCTGTAAGCAGAGGCCCATGAAGGACCCACTTCTGGTCCATAAAAGAACCAGGATTTCACCCCAGCACCAAGTATGATGCAAGCTAAACCATTGTGGGGCAGTTACCCACCAACAATGTCCACTTTGCCTCACCCTAACAATAAGACATGTAAGCTGTGGCCTATGAAGGACCCTGCTTCTGGCCCATAAAGGACCCCCCTAACAGCCCATGAAGGAACCAGGTTTTCACCCCAGAACCAAGTATGATGCAAGCTAAACAATTCTGGGATAGTTAGCCACCAACAATGTTCTCTTTCCCTCACCCTGACAATAAAGCATGTAAACAGTGGCCCATGAAGGGCCCCCATTCTGGCCCATAAAGGGCCCCGCATCTGGCCCATAAAGGGCCCCGCATCTGGCCCATAAAGGGCCCCGCATCTGGCCCATAAAGGGCCCCGCATCTGGCCCATAAAGGGCCCCGCATCTGGCCCATAAAGGGCCCCGCATCTGGCCCATAAAGGGCCCCGCATCTGGCCCATAAAAGAACTAGGTTTTCTTTCCAGCACCAAGTATGATGCAAGCTAACCCATTCTGGGTTAGTTAGCCACCAAAAATGTCCTCTTTCCCTCACCCTGACTATAAAACATGTAAGCTGTGGACCATGAAGTACCCCGCTGCTCGCCTATAAAGAACCCCGCTTGTAGTTCATAAATGACCGCATTCTGGCCCATAAAGGACTCCATTTCTGGCCCATAAAGGACCTTGATTCTGGCCCACAAAGGACCCCACTACTAGCCCATGAAAGAAGCAGATTTTCACTCCAGCACCAGATATCATGCAAGATAAACCATTCGGAGGCAGCTGTAAGCTGTGGCCCGTAAAGGACCCCTATTCCAGCCCATGAAAGACCCCACTTCTGGCCCATAAAGGAACCAGGTTTTCACCCCACCACCAAGTATGATGCAAGATAAACCAGTCTGTGATAATTAGCCAACAACAATGTCCTCTTTCCCTCTCCCTGACAATAAAAGATGTAAGCTCTGGCCCATAAAGGACCCCGCTTCTGGCCCATAAAGGACCTCGCTTCTGGCCCATAAAGGACCCTGCTTCTGGCGTATGAAGGAACCACGTTTTTGCCCCAGCATCAAGTAGGATGCAAGCTAAACCATTGGGGGGGCAGTTAGCCAGCAACAATGTCCGCTTTCCCTCACCCTGCCAATAAAAGATGTAAGCTGAGGCCCATGAAGGACTCCGCCTCTGGCCCATGGAGGACTCCGCCTCTGGCCCATGAAGGACTCCGCCTCTGGCCCATGGAGGACTCCGCCTCTGGCCCACGGAGGACTCCGCCTCTGGCCCACGGAGGACTCCGCCTCTGGCCCACGGAGGACTCCGCCTCTGGCCCACGGAGGACTCCGCCTCTGGCCCACGGAGGACTCCGCCTCTGGCCCACGGAGGACTCCGCCTCTGGCCCACGGAGGACTCCGCCTCTGGCCCACGGAGGACCCCGCTTCTGGCCCATAAACGACATCGCTTCTGGCCCATAAACGACATCGCTTCTGGCCCATAAACGACATCGCTTCTGGCCCATAAACGACATCGCTTCTGGCCCATAAACGACATCGCTTCTGGCCCATAAACGACATCGCTTCTGGCCCATAAACGACATCGCTTCTGGCCCATAAACGACATCGCTTCTGGCCCATAAACGACATCGCTTCTGGCCCATAAACGACATCGCTTCTGGCCCATAAACGACATCGCTTCTGGCCCATAAAGTACCTCGCTTCTCGCCCATAAAGGACCCCCATTCCAGCCCATGAAAGACCCCCCTTCTGGCCCATAAATGAACCAGTCTTCTAGCCCATGAAAGAACCAGGTTTTCACTATAGCACCAAGTATGATTCCAGGTAAACCATTGTGGGGCAGTTAGCCATCAACAATGTCCTGTTCTCCTCACCTTGACAATAAAAGCTGTAAGCTGTGGCCCACGAAGGACCCCACTTCAAACCCATAAAGGGACCCGGGTTTTTCCCCAGCACCAAATATGATGCAAGCAAGACCATTGTGGGGCAGTTAGACACCAACAAAGCTCGCTTTGCCTAACCCTGACAATAAAAGATGTAAGCTGTAGCTGATGAAGGCCCCCGCTACTGGGCCATAAAGGACCCCACTTCTGGCCCATAAAGGACCTCGTTTCTGGCCCATAAAGGAACCATGTTTTCACACCAGCACCAAGTATGATGCAAGCTAGACCATTCTGGGATAGTTAGTCACCAACACTGTCCTCTTTCCCTCACCCTGACAATAAAACATGTAAGCTGTGGCCCATGAAGGACCCCGCTTCTGGCCCATGAACGACCCCGCTTCTGGCCCATGAACGACCCCGCTTCTGGCCCATGAACGACCCCGCTTCTGGCCCATGAACGACCCCGCTTCTGGCCCATGAACGACCCCGCTTCTGGCCCATGAACGACCCCGCTTCTGGCCCATGAACGACCCCGCTTCTGGCCCATGAACGACCCGGCTTCTGGCCCATGAACGACCCGGCTTCTGGCCCATGAACGACCCGGCTTCTGGCCCATGAACGACCCCGCTTCTGGCCCATGAACGACCCCCGCTTCTGGCCCATGAACGACCCCGCTTCTGGCCCATAACAGAATCTGTTTCTAGCCCATGAAAGCACTAGGTTTTCACTCCAGCACCAAGTATGATGCAAGCTAAATCATTGTGGGGCAGTTCACCATCAACAATGTGCTGTTCTCCTCACCTTGACAATAAAAGATGTAAGCTGTGGCGCATGAAGGACCCTGCTTCTGGCCCATAAAGGACCTCACTTCTGGCCAATAAAGGACCCTGCTTCTGGCGTATGAAGAAACCAGGTTTTCGCCCCAGCAACAAGTATGATGCAAGCTAAACCATTCTGGGGCACTTAGCCACCAAAACGTCCTGTTCTCCTTACCCTGACAATAAAAGGTATAAGCTGTGGCCCATGAAGGACCCCGCTTCTAGCCCATGAAGGACCCCATTTCTGGCCCATAACAGAATCTGTTTCTAGCCCATGAAAGCACTAGGTTTTCACTCCAGCACCAAGTATGATGCAAGCTAAACCATTCTGGGGCACTTAGCCAGCAAAAACGTCCTGTTCTCCTTACCCTGACAATAAAAGATGTAATCTGTGGCCCATGAAGGACCGTGCTTCTGGCTCATAAAGGACTTCACTTCTGGCCCACAAAGGACCCCACTACTGGCCCATGAAAGTACCAGGTTTTCACTCCAGCACCACCTATGATGCAAGATAAACCATTCGGGGGCAGTTAGCCACCAACAATGTCCTGCTGTCCTCACCTTCACAATAAAAGCTGTAAGCTGTGGACCATGAAGGACCCCACTTCAGGCCCATAAACGAACCCGGTTTTTACCCCACCACCAAATATGATGCAAGCTAAACCATTGTGGGGCAGTTAGCCACCAACAACGCTCGCTTTGCCTAACCCTGACAATAAAAGATGTAAGCTGTGGCCCATAAAGGACCCCGCTTCTGGCTTACAAAGGGACCAGGTGTTTGCACCAGAACCAAGTATGATGCCAGCGAAATAACTCTGAGGCAGTTAGCCACCAACAATATCCTCTTTACCTCACTGTGACAATAAAAGATGTAAGCTGTGGCCCATGAAGGACCCCGCTTCTGGCCCATAAAGGACCCCGCTTCTGGCCCATAAAGGACCCCGCTTCTGGCCCATAAAGGACCCCGCTTCTGGCCCATAAAGGACCCCGCTTCTGGCCCATAAAGGACCCCGCTTCTGGCCCATAAAGGACCCCGCTTCTGGCCCATAAAGGACCCCGCTTCTGGCCCATAAAGGATACCCTTTCAAGCCCATAAAAGACCCCGGTTTTCACCGCAGCACCAAGTATGATGCAAGCTAAACCATTCTGGGGCAGTTAAACATCAACAATGTCCTGTTCTCCTCACCTTGACAATAAAAAAAGTAATCTGTGGCCCATGAAGGACCCTGATTCTGGCTCATAAAGGACTTCACTTCTGGCCCACAAAGGACCCCACTACTGGCCCATGAAAGTACCAGGTTTTCACTCCAGCACCAGGTATGATGCAAGATAAACCATTGTGGGGCAGTTAGCCACCAACAATGTCCTGCTGTCCTCACCTTGACAATAAAAGCTGTAACCTGTGGTCCATGAAGGACCCCACCTCTGGCCCATAAGGACCTTGCTTCTGGCCCATAAAGGAGCTCTTTTCTGGCCCATGAAGGACCCCCCTTGTGGCCCATAAGGGAAACAGGTTTTCACCCCAGCACCAAGTATGATGCAAGCTAGACCATTCTGGGATAGTTAGCCACCAACAATGTCCTCTTTCCCACACCCTGACAATAAAAGATATAAGCTGCAGCCCACGAAGGACCCCGCTCCTGGCCCACAAGGGACCCCGCTCCTGGCCCACAAGGGACCCCGCTCCTGGCCCACAAGGGACCCCGCTCCTGGCCCACAAGGGACCCCGCTCCTGGCCCACAAGGGACCCCGCACCTGGCCCACAAGGGACCCCGCTCCTGGCCCACAAGGGACCCCGCTCCTGGCCCACAAGGGACCCCGCTCCTGGCCCACAAGGGACCCCGCTCCTGGCCCACAAGGGACCCCGCTCCTGGCCCACAAGGGACCCCGCTCCTGGCCCACAAGGGACCCCGCTCCTGGCCCACAAGGGACCCCGCTCCTGGCCCACAAGGGACCCCGCTCCTGGCCCACAAGGGACCCCGCTCCTGGCCCACAAGGGACCCCGCTCCTGGCCCACAAGGGACCCCGCTCCTGGCCCACAAGGGACCCCGCTCCTGGCCCACAAGGGACCCCGCTCCTGGCCCACAAGGGACCCCGCTCCTGGCCCACAAGGGACCCCGCTCCTGGCCCACAAAGGACCCCGCTCCTGGCCCACAAAGGACCCCGCTCCTGGCCCACAAAGGACCCCGCTCCTGGCCCACAAAGGACCCCGCTCCTGGCCCACAAAGGACCCCGCTCCTGGCCCACAAAGGACCCCGCTCCTGGCCCACAAAGGACCCCGCTCCTGGCCCACGAAGGACCCCGCTCCTGGCCCACGAAGGACCCCGCTCCTGGCCCACGAAGGACCCCGCTCCTGGCCCACGAAGGACCCCGCTCCTGGCCCACGAAGGACCCCGCTCCTGGCCCACGAAGGACCCCGCTCCTGGCCCACGAAGGACCCCGCTCCTGGCCCTTAAAGGACCCCACTCCTGGCCCTTAAAGGACCTCGTTCCTGGCCCATGAAGGAACCTCCTTCCGGCCTATGAAAGACCCATTTTCTGGCCCATAAAGGAACCAGGTTTTCACCCCAGCACCAAGTGTGATGCAAGCTAAACCATTCTGAGATAGTTAGCCACCAACAAAGTCCTGTATCCCTCAACCTGACAATAAAACATGTAAGCTGTGGCCCATGAAGGACCCCACTTGTGGCCCATGAAGGACCCCACTTCTGGCCCATAAAGGACCTTGCTTCTGGCCCATAAAAGAACCTACTTCTGGCGTATGAAGGAACCAGGTTTTTGCCCCAGCACCAAGTATGATTCAAGCTAAACAACTGTGGGGCAGTTAGCCACCAATAAAGTCCTCTTTCCTTTTTTTTTTTTTTAATAATTTTTATTCAAATTTTTCCAAAAACAAACAAAACAAAGTCAAAAAGACATAACAATACATCAACAAAAAAATGAAAATAAAATAGTTGACTTCCGATTTGTCGCAGATCAGCTATAAGTATATAATATACATCAAACCTGTCCCTTAATGTATACATACAGAATCCCTTTTCTCCATAGGCTGTCTTAATTAATCGTCAAATCCCAGTATCATCATTTTATTTTGATCTTTCAACAAAAAGTCTAAGAGAGGTTTCCATTCCTTAAGAAATGTATCTGTCGATTTTTCTCTAAGTAAACATGTCAATTTATCCATTTCTACTAAGTCCATTAATTTCAATAACCATTCTTCCATTGTTGGTGTTGATTCCATTTTCCACTTTTGTGCATATAATAATCTTGCTGCCGTAATCATATATAATATTATTCTTCCATATTTCTTTTCTATTTGTTTATCCATAAAACCCAATAAAAAAAATTCTGGTTTTGACTGAATATTTATCTTTAGAATTTTTTGCATCTTCCTACCTATCTGTGCCCCAAATAATTTCGCCTTTTTACATGACCACCACATATGATAAAAAGATCCTTTTTGTTGTTTACATTTCCAACAAACATTAGAGACATTACTATACATTTTTGACAGCTTTTCTGGAGTCATGTACCAACGGTACATCATTTTATAAAAATTTTCTTTAAGATTATAACATAATGTAAATTTCAAGCCTTTTTTCCACATATTTTCCCATTGATCCATTTGTATGTTATGACCAAAATTTTTTGCCCACTTTACCATGCACTCTTTTACTTGTTCTTCCTCCATATCCATTTTCAATAAAAGTTTATACATTTTTGCAATTATGTTTTCATCATTTGTACACAAACCTATTTCAAAATCAGATTTATTTATTTCAAACCCATACATTTTCTTGTCCATTTTATATCTTTCTAACAATTGTAAATATGCAAACCAATGAAAACTATATCCTTCCTTTATCAATTGTTCTCTCTCTTTCATTATGTATTCTCCATGTACATTTTCTAATAGTTCTTGATAAGTTAACCATTTCTCTTTTCCAGACATTTCTCTTCTATAAAATGCTTCTTGACTTGAGACACATAATGGTATTTTCGAATAAAACCTTGGTTTGTATCTATTCCATATTTTCAACAGAGGACGTCTTATAAAATGATTATTAAAGTCTACATTTACTTTTACTTTGTCATACCATAGATATCCATGCCATCCCCACTTCAGATTGTGGCCCTCCAAATCCAATAGTCTTTTATTCCTCAATAAGATCCATTCCTTTATCCAGACTAAACAGCAGGCAGCAAAATAAAGTCTCAAATTTGGTAATCCCAGTCCTCCTCTTTCTTTAGCGTCTTGAAGTAATTTAAATTTAACTCTTGGTTTTTTTCCTTGCCATACAAATTTAGAAATATCTTTTTGCCATTGTTTAAAAGGTAAATCAGAGGATATTACAGGTATTGTTTGAAACAAAAACATCATTCTCGGTAATACATTCATTTTTATCACAGATATTCTACCCATTAATGACAGTTGTAGTTTATCCCATCTTAGCAAGTCTTTCTTAATCTCTGTCCATAATTTTTCGTAATTATTGTGAAACAACTTTGAGTTTTTATTTGTCATAATGATGCCTAGATATTTCAACTTTTTTTCTATTGTAAAATCTGTCTTGTCCATTAACTCTTTCTGTTCCCTTAAAGTTAAATTTTTCACCAACATCTTTGTTTTTTGATTGTTGATCTTAAATCCTGCTAAAGGTCCAAATTCTTTTAATTTGTCCATCAGTATATGAATTCCTTCCAAAGGGTTTTCTAGTACAATTATCAAATCATCAGCAAATGCTCTCAATTTATATTCTTCTTTTTTTATTTTTAATCCCGAAATCCTTTTATCTTGCCTTATATCTCTAAGCAACACTTCTAAAACCAGAATAAATAAAAGGGGAGATAATGGACATCCCTGTCTTGTACCCTTTTGTATTTCACATGAGTCCGTTAAGTCTCCATTAACAATTATCTGGGCCTTCTGTGATGTATAAATCGATCTAATCCATTTTATAAAGTTGTCTCCAAAGTCCATTTGCTCCAAAACCTGGAACATAAATTTCCAATTCAAATTATCAAATGCTTTTTCAGCATCTAAAAAAATCAGAGCTGCTTGTTTATCATTTCGTTGTTCTAAATATTCCAACACATTCAAAACATTCCTGACGTTGTCACGTAATTGTCTTTTAGGTAAAAACCCTGATTGATCTTCCTGAATAAATTGTTGCAATATTATTTTCAATCTTTCAGCCAAAATCATTGTAAAAATTTTATAGTCATTATTCAGTAGAGATATTGGCCGATAATTTTTTGTTTTAGTTAAATCTTGGTCCTCTTTAGGTATTAATGTTATATTAACATTTTTCCAACTATCCGGTATCTTTCCCTCTTGCAAAATAGAATTCATTGTAGACTGTAAAGGTAGCAGGAGTTCTTCCTCCAAACATTTATAATACATTGCAGATAGCCCATCTGGTCCTGGTGCCTTTCCTAATTTAATTTTATTTATAGCTTCAGATATCTCTCTTGACGTAATAGGGCCATTAATAACTTGTCTCTGAAAATCTGTAATTTTAGGCAAATTCTGTTTAAATAAATACTCTTCTATTTTTTCAGATGGAATTTCTTGACACTTATACAATGTTGAGTAATATTGATGAAAAATCTTTTTGATTTTTACATTGTCTGTCAGCGTCTCATCTCCTTCTTGTATCTTTAAAATAATATTTTTTTGACGTTCTTTTCTTAATTTATATGCTAACCATTTCCCAGGTTTATTTGCAAATTCAAAAGTCCTTTGTTTAGCAAAATTTAATTTCCTTTCAATTTCTCTAACTGTCAACATTGATACTTGCTTCTGTAACATTTTAATTTGATTTACAATAGAAACTTTAGCTGGATTCTTTTTCAATTCTTCCTCTTTTTGTTTTATTTCTTCCAAAATTAATTGCATTTTCTGTTGTTTCTTTTTTTTTAATTCAGAATTACATTTAATAAAGTATCCCCTCATAAATGCCTTACTTGTATCCCAAACAATATTTTCACTTGTTCCTTTATGTAAATTATATTCAAAGAACTCCTTTAATTTCTTCTTACATTCTTGTACTACTTTATCATTCTGTAATAAAGATTCATTTAGTCTCCATCTAAATCCAAGATTTTTTTTTTTTAAAGTTAATATCACAGGATTATGGTCCGAAAAAGTTTTTGGTAATATATCCATTTTAAAAATATCCTTCGCTAAAATTTTTGACATCCAAATCATATCAATCCTCGAAAATGTTTTATGTCTTTCTGAAAAATAAGTAAATTCCTTTGCATTATCATTTATATATCTCCAGGTATCCACCAATTCTAGATGTTCCATGAGTTCAAAACAAATCTTCGGTAATTTACCTTGTGTCTCTTTGATATTTTTTTCAGAAAGCCTATCAATTTTTGGTGAGATTACCCCATTCCAGTCACCCATGACACACCAATGCTCATATGAAAACTCTGACAATTTTTCCATAAGTCCTGTATAAAACCTTGTTTTATCTTCATTGGGGGCATAAATACCCACTATCAAAATGTTTGTACCTTGTAAAGTAATTTCAACCCCCACAAATCTACCACTATCGTCCAATAATACCAATTTAGGAAGCAATTGTGGGTTAATATAGAGAACAACTCCATTTTTTTTTTTTGGTCCAGCTGAAATAAATTCTTCACCCAAATTTTTACAAATCAAATATTTAGAATCTTTCTTCTGAATATGAGTTTCTTGTAGACAAATTATATCCAATTTTAATTTTTTCAAATAATGAAACACTTTCTTTCTCTTCTGCGCCGTGTTGGCTCCATTTATATTCCAAGTTAGGTATTTGTAATCCATCGTTAAGCGTGTATTTTAAAATTTGCCTGATGCTCCTTTTGATCCATCATCTTCCTTCCCCTCCTCTGCGTATCCTTGTTGACTTTGTTTCCCAGGAACTGTATCCAAATCTTTGAGTTTATCTTCTTCCATATCTTTTGAAGCTTTTCTCAAGAAGTCCCTTGCTTTTTGAACAGTATTCAATCTATATTTCTGTTGTCTGAATGTAAAAATCACTCCTTCTGGAACGTCCCACCTAAATTGAATTTTGCATTGCTTAAGTTTTTCTGTAAGGAAAGCATATTCTTTTCTCTTACGTAAAAGTCTAATAGGAATTTCCTTCATCACCAGTATTTCCTTACCATCAATTTTAAAGGTATATTTAAAGTGTTGCTGTAAAACCATATCTCTGGTCGTTTTCTTTACGAAGTGAACAAGCACATCTCTTGGAATTTTTTTCATTGTTGCATATCTGGAGTTAATTCTATAAACTTTGTCTATTTCAAATTCCATCCTATCTTCATTCAAGTCCAGAAATTTTACTAAAGCATTAACAATTTTGTCTCTAATGTCTTCACCTGTTTCCTCAGGGATTGCACGGAATCTCAAACAATGCTCTTTATTTCTCATTTCAGTCATAGCTAAATAGTCCAAATTTTTTTCTAGTTCCAGATTTAGTATATCTGTTCTATTCTCCAAGGTTTGTACCTTTTCTTTAGTATTTTTTGCATCCTCCTTTATTTGCCCAATTGTCCCTTTAATCTCATCCACTTGTGTTTTAATATAGTCTTTTATATCTGTCAATTCAATTTTCATTTCCTGTTTAATTTCCTGTTTTATAGCATTAATCCCTTCCATTATTTTTTGAAACATTTCTGGGGGTATATCCTCTTCCTGTGTATCAATAGAACCTCTTCGCCCCTGGGCCTTAGTTGTTTTTTTAGTTGTCATTTTCAAAAAGAGGCCTTTAATTTCTAAAATTAATCACTGTTTCAGAACCTAAGGGCAGTCTATTTCTTCTTTTTTTCCCTCCACCAAAAAGAAGAGTTAATATTCCAGGCCTGTAATTGGAATCCAGCCAGCACAACACAGTCCTTATCTGCATCCAAGAATGCAAAACAATTCTGGTTGCCAAGACTAAACAATTAGTAGCATATACGAGCAGCGGATTCATCCAACAAGAAATAGTCCAAAGAGAAAAATAGTCCAAAATATAATAATTACCTCTCATCCGTTTTTAAACTTTAAAAGTCCAAATTCAAGCCAGCTTTTTGTCGTAGAAAAGTAAATAAGTTGTTTATATTTTCTTTCTTCCTTAATTATATTTAAAAGAGAAAAAGTATGACTCACCCAGGTTTCTCAATTGCTGATTCATAAACAAATCCCTTTTATTGCAGTAATTTAAGCCAAATGATAAGGTTTAGGCAGAAGTGGGCTCGCTGGTTAAGAACGTTTTTTTTTTAAGAAAAGAAAAAAACGCTTCGCTTCATTCCAGTCCAGCTTGCGTGAAAATCCTGACTCCGTCTTCAGCCGATCGGCTTGCCTTCTTATCTCAGGAATTTCCTGATCAATTCCAGCCGCCGACAGCTCAACGAAGTCTTGTGGAAGATCTGATCGGTTCTCCTGTACCTTGGAGAACATTTAAGCCAGTCCAAGATTCCTCTTGGCTGACTTTTAACCTGAAAAAAGCTTCCTCTGAGGCAGAGCTCCCTCAGAGACAACCACCAGCCAGCACCACTTCCCGGAAGTCAAAGTCCTCTTTCCCTCAATCTGACAATAAAACATGTAAGCTGTGGCCCATGAAGGACCCCGCTTCTGGCCCATAAAGGACCCCGCTTCTGGCCCATAAAGGACCCCGCTTCTGGCCCATAAAGGACCCCGCTTCTGGCCCATAAAGGACCCCGCTTCTGGCCCATAAAGGACCCCGCTTCTGGCCCATAAAGGACCCCGCTTCTGGCCCATAAAGGACCCTGCTTCTGGCGTATGAAGGAACCAGGTTTTCGCCCCAGCACCAAGTATGATACAAGCTAAACCTTTCTGGGGCACTTAGCCAGCAAAAACGTCCTGTTCTCCTTACCCTGACAATAAAAGATGTAACCTGTGGCCCATGAAGGACCCTGATTCTGGCTCATAAAGGACCTCACTTCTGGCCCACAAAGGACCCCACTACTGGCCCATGAAAGTACCAGGTTTTCACTCCAGCACCAGGTAAGATGCAAGATAAACCATTGTGGGGCAGTTAGCTACCAACGATGTCCTGCTGTCCTCACCTTGACAATAAAAGCTGTAACCTGTGGTCCATGAAGAACCCTGCTTCTAGTCCATAAAGGAACCCGGTTTTCACCCCAGCACCAAAAATAATGCAAGCTAAACCATTCTGGGGCAGTTAGCCACCAACAACGCTCGCTTTGCCTAACCCTTACAATAAAAGATGTGAGCTGTGGCCCATGAAGGACTCCGCTTCTGGCCCATAAAGGATCTCACTTCGGCCCATAAAGGACAGCCCTTCCAGCCCATGAAGGACCCCGGTTTTCACCGCAGCACCAAGTATGATGCAAGCTAAACCATTCTGGGGCAGTTAAACATCAACAATGTCCTGTTCTCCTCACCTTGACAATAAAAGATGTAATCTGTGGCCCATGAAGGACCGTGCTTCTGGCTCATAAAGGACTTCACTTCTGGCCCACAAAGGACCCCACTACTGGCCCATGAAAGTACCAGGTTTTCACTCCAGCACCCGGTAAGATGCAAGATAAACCATTGTGGGGCAGTTAGCCACCAACAATATCCTGTTGTCCTCACCTTGACAATAAAAGCTCTAAGCTGTGGCCCATGAAGGACCCCACTTCAGACCCATAAAGGAACACGGTTTTCTCCCCAGCACCAAAAATGATGCAAGCTAAACCATTGTGGGGCTGTTAGCCACCAACAACGCTCGCTTTGCCTAACCCTGACAATAAAAGATGTAAGCTGTGGCCCATGAAGGACCCTGCTTCTGCGCCATAAAGGACCCCACTTCTGGCCCATAAACGACCTCGCTTCTGGCCCATAAACGACCTCGCTTCTGGCCCATGAAGGACCCCCCTTGTGGCCCATAAGGGAAACAGGTTTTCACCCCAGCACCAAGTATGATGCAAGCTAGACCATTCTGGGATAGTTAGCCACCAACAATGTCCTCTTTCCCACACCCTGACAATGAAAGATATAAGCTGCGGCCCATGAAGGACCCCGCCCCGGGCCCATGAAGGACCCCGCCCCGGGCCCATGAAGGACCCCGCCCCGGGCCCATGAAGGACCCCCGCCCCGGGCCCATGAAGGACCCCGCCCCGGGCCCATAAAGGACCCCGCCCCGGGCCCATAAAGGACCCCGCCCCGGGCCCATAAAGGACCCCGCCCCGGGCCCATAAAGGACCCCGCCCCGGGCCCATAAAGGACCCCGCCCCGGGCCCATAAAGGACCCCGCCCCGGGCCCATAAAGGACCCCGCCCCGGGCCCATAAAGGACCCCGCCCCGGGCCCATAAAGGACCCCGCCCCGGGCCCATAAAGGACCCCGCCCCGGGCCCATAAAGGACCCCGCCCCGGGCCCATAAAGGAACCTCCTTCCGGCCTATGAAGGACCCCTCTTCTGGCCCATAAAGGAACCAGCTTTTCAACCCAGCACCAAGCATGATACAAGCTAAACCATTCTGGGATAGTTAGCCAAAACAAAGTCCTCTTTCCCTCAACTTGACAATAAAACATGTAAGCTGTGGCCCATGAAGTACCCCGCTTCTGGCCCATGAAGGACCCCGCTTCTGGCTCATAAAATGACCCCATTCTGGCCCACAAAGGACCCCACTTATGGCCCATAAAGAACCTCGTCTAGACCCATAAAGGACCCCACTTCTAGCCCATGAAAGAACCAGGTTTTCACTACAGCACCAACTATGATCCAAACTAAACCATTGTGGGGCAGTTAGCCACCAACAATGTCCTGTTCTTCTCACCTTGACAATAAAAGGTGTAAGTTGTGGCCCATAAAGGACCCGACTTCAGGCCCATAAACGAACCCGGTTTTTGCCCCACCACCAAATATGATGCAAGCTAAACCATTGTGGGGCAGTTAGCCACCAAAAACGCTCACTTTGCCTAACCCTGACAATAAAACATGTAAGCTGTGGCCCATGAAGGACCCCACTTCTGGGCCATAAAGGACCCCACCCTCTGGCCCATAAAGGAGCTCTTTCCTGGTCCATAAAGGACCCCCCTTGTGGCCCATAAAGGAACCAGGTTTTCACCCCAGCACCAAGTATGATGCAAGCTAGACCATTCTGGGATAGTTAGCCACCAACAATGTCCTCTTTCCCAAACCCTGACAATAAAAGATGTAAGCTGTGGCCCATGAAGGACCCCGCTTCTGGCCCATGAAGAACCCCGCTTCTGGCCCATGAAGGACCCCGCTTCTGGCCCATGAAGGACCCCGCTTCTGGCCCATGAAATAATGCGCTTCTGGCCCATGAAAGAACTAGGTTTTCACTCCAGCATCAAGTATGATGCAAGCTAAACTATTGTGGGAGAGTTCACCATCAACAATGTCCTGTTCTCCTCACCATGACAACGAAAGGTGTAAGCTGTTGCCCATGAAGGACCCCGCTTCTGGCCTATAAAGGACCTCGCTCCTGGCCCATAAAGGACCCTGCTTCTGGCGTATGAAGGAACCAGGTTTTTGCCCCAACACCAAGTATGATGCAAGCTAAACCATTCTGGGATAGTTAGCCACCCACAATGTCCTCTTTTCCTCACCCTGACAAAAACACATGTAAGCTGTGGCTCATGAAGGACCCGCTTCTGGTCCATGAAGGACCCCGCTTCTGGCTCATAAATGACCCTATTCTGGCCCATAAAGGACCTCGCTTCTGGCCCATAAAGGACCCCACTTCTAGCCCATGAAAGAAGCAGGTTTTCACTCCAGCACCAAGTATGATGCAAGTTAAACCATTGTGGGTCAGTTAACCATCAACAATGTCCTGTTCTCCTCACCCTCACAATAAAAGATGTAATATGTAGCCCAAGAAGGACCCTGCTTCTGGCTCATGAAGGACTTCGCTTCTGGCTCATTAAGGACTTCGCTTCTGGCCCACAAAAGTACCATGTTTTCACCCCAGCACCAGGTACGATGCAAGATAAAAGACTGTGGGGCAGTTATCCACCAACAATATCCTGTTCTCCACACCTTGACAATAAAAGCTGTAAGCTGTGGCCCATGAAGGACCCCACTTCAGGCCCATAAAGGAACCCATTTTTTGCCCCAGCACCAAATATGATGCAAGCTAAACCATTGTGGGTCAATTAGCCACCAACAACGCTCGCTTTGCCTAACCCTGACAATAAAAGATGTAAGCTTCTGAGCCATAAAGGACCCCGCGTCTGGCCCATAAAGGAACTCTTTTCTGGCCCATAAAGGACCCCCCTTCCGGCCCATGAAGGATGCCCCTTGTGGCCCATAAAGGAACCAGGTTTTCACCCCAGCACCAAGTGTGATGCAAGCTAAACCATTCTGGGATAGTTAGCCACCAACAATGTCCTTTTTCCCTCAACCTGACAATAAAACATGCAAGCTGTGGCCCATAAAGGACCCCGCTCCTGGCCCATAAAGGACCCCGCTCCTGGCCCATAAAGGACCCCGCTCCTGGCCCATAAAGGACCTCGCTCCTGGCCCATAAAGGACCTCGCTCCTGGCCCATAAAGGACCTCGCTCCTGGCCCATAAAGGACCTCGCTCCTGGCCCATAAAGGACCTCGCTCCTGGCCCATAAAGGAACCTCCTTCCGGCCTATGAAAGACCCCTCCTCTGGCCCATAAAGGAACCAGGTTTTCACCCCAGCACCAAGTGTGATGCAAGCTAAACCATTCTAAGATAGTTAGCCACCAACAAAGTCCTGTATCCCTCAACCTGACAATAAAACATGCAAGCTGTGGCCCATGAAGGACCCCGCTTCTGGCTCATAAAGGACCTCGCTTCTGGCCCGCAAAGGACCCCACTACTGGCCCATGAAAGTACCAGGTTTTCACTCCAGCACCACGTATGATGCAAGCTAAACCATTCTGGGGCAGTTAAACATCAACAATGTCCTGTTCTCCTCACCTTGACAATAAAAGATGTAATCTGTGGCCCATGAAGGACCGTGCTTCTGGCTCATAAAGGACTTCACTTCTGGCCCACAAAGGACCCCACTACTGGCCCATGAAAGTACCAGGTTTTCACTCCAGCACCCGGTAAGATGCAAGATAAACCATTGTGGGGCAGTTAGCTACCAACGATGTCCTGCTGTCCTCACCTTGACAATAAAAGCTGTAACCTGTGGTCCATGAAGAACCCTGCTTCTAGTCCATAAAGGAACCCGGTTTTCACCCCAGCACCAAAAATAATGCAAGCTAAACCATTCTGGGGCAATTAGCCACCAACAACGCTCGCTTTGCCTAACCCTTACAATAAAAGATGTGAGCTGTGGCCCATGAAGGACTCCGCTTCTGGCCCATAAAGGATCTCACTTCGGCCCATAAAGGACAGCCCTTCCAGCCCATGAAGGACCCCGGTTTTCACCGCAGCACCAAGTATGATGCAAGCTAAACCATTCTGGGGCAGTTAAACATCAACAATGTCCTGTTCTCCTCACCTTGACAATAAAAGATGTAATCTGTGGCCCATGAAGGACCGTGCTTCTGGCTCATAAAGGACTTCACTTCTGGCCCACAAAGGACCCCACTACTGGCCCATGAAAGTACCAGGTTTTCACTCCAGCACCCGGTAAGATGCAAGATAAACCATTGTGGGGCAGTTAGCCACCAACAATATCCTGTTGTCCTCACCTTGACAATAAAAGCTCTAAGCTGTGGCCCATGAAGGACCCCACTTCAGACCCATAAAGGAACCCGGTTTTCTCCCCAGCACCAAAAATGATGCAAGCTAAACCATTGTGGGGCTGTTAGCCACCAACAACGCTCGCTTTGCCTAACCCTGACAATAAAACATGTAAGCTGTGGCCCATGAAGGACCCCACTTCTGGGCCATAAAGGACCCCACCTCTGGCCCATAAAGGAGCTCTTTCCTGGTCCATAAAGGACCCCCCTTGTGGCCCATAAAGGAACCAGGTTTTCACCCCAGCACCAAGTATGATGCAAGCTAGACCATTCTGGGATAGTTAGCCACCAACAATGTCCTCTTTCCCAAACCCTGACAATAAAAGATGTAAGCTGTGGCCCATGAAGGACCCCGCTTCTGGCCCATGAAGAACCCCGCTTCTGGCCCATGAAGGACCCCGCTTCTGGCCCATGAAGGACCCCGCTTCTGGCCCATGAAGGACCCCGCTTCTGGCCCATAAAATAATGCGCTTCTGGCCCATGAAAGAACTAGGTTTTCACTCCAGCATCAAGTATGATGCAAGCTAAACTATTGTGGGAGAGTTCACCATCAACAATGTCCTGTTCTCCTCACCATGACAACGAAAGGTGTAAGCTGTTGCCCATGAAGGACCCCGCTTCTGGCCTATAAAGGACCTCGCTCCTGGCCCATAAAGGACCCTGCTTCTGGCGTATGAAGGAACCAGGTTTTTGCCCCAACACCAAGTATGATGCAAGCTAAACCATTCTGGGATAGTTAGCCACCCACAATGTCCTCTTTTCCTCACCCTGACAAAAACACATGTAAGCTGTGGCTCATGAAGGACCCGCTTCTGGTCCATGAAGGACCCCGCTTCTGGCTCATAAATGACCCTATTCTGGCCCATAAAGGACCTCGCTTCTGGCCCATAAAGGACCCCACTTCTAGCCCATGAAAGAAGCAGGTTTTCACTCCAGCACCAAGTATGATGCAAGTTAAACCATTGTGGGTCAGTTAACCATCAACAATGTCCTGTTCTCCTCACCCTCACAATAAAAGATGTAATATGTAGCCCAAGAAGGACCCTGCTTCTGGCTCATGAAGGACTTCGCTTCTGGCTCATTAAGGACTTCGCTTCTGGCCCACAAAAGTACCATGTTTTCACCCCAGCACCAGGTACGATGCAAGATAAAAGACTGTGGGGCAGTTATCCACCAACAATATCCTGTTCTCCACACCTTGACAATAAAAGCTGTAAGCTGTGGCCCATGAAGGACCCCACTTCAGGCCCATAAAGGAACCCATTTTTTGCCCCAGCACCAAATATGATGCAAGCTAAACCATTGTGGGTCAATTAGCCACCAACAACGCTCGCTTTGCCTAACCCTGACAATAAAAGATGTAAGCTTCTGAGCCATAAAGGACCCCGCGTCTGGCCCATAAAGGAACTCTTTTCTGGCCCATAAAGGACCCCCCTTCCGGCCCATGAAGGATGCCCCTTGTGGCCCATAAAGGAACCAGGTTTTCACCCCAGCACCAAGTGTGATGCAAGCTAAACCATTCTGGGATAGTTAGCCACCAACAATGTCCTTTTTCCCTCAACCTGACAATAAAACATGCAAGCTTTGGCCCATAAAGGACCCCGCTCCTGGCCCATAAAGGACCCCGCTCCTGGCCCATAAAGGACCCCGCTCCTGGCCCATAAAGGACCTCGCTCCTGGCCCATAAAGGACCTCGCTCCTGGCCCATAAAGGACCTCGCTCCTGGCCCATAAAGGACCTCGCTCCTGGCCCATAAAGGACCTCGCTCCTGGCCCATAAAGGACCTCGCTCCTGGCCCATAAAGGAACCTCCTTCCGGCCTATGAAAGACCCCTCCTCTGGCCCATAAAGGAACCAGGTTTTCACCCCAGCACCAAGTGTGATGCAAGCTAAACCATTCTAAGATAGTTAGCCACCAACAAAGTCCTGTATCCCTCAACCTGACAATAAAACATGCAAGCTGTGGCCCATGAAGGACCCCGCTTCTGGCTCATAAAGGACCTCGCTTCTGGCCCGCAAAGGACCCCACTACTGGCCCATGAAAGTACCAGGTTTTCACTCCAGCACCACGTATGATGCAAGCTAAACCATTCTGGGGCAGTTAAACATCAACAATGTCCTGTTCTCCTCACCTTGACAATAAAAGATGTAATCTGTGGCCCATGAAGGACCGTGCTTCTGGCTCATAAAGGACTTCACTTCTGGCCCACAAAGGACCCCACTACTGGCCCATGAAAGTACCAGGTTTTCACTCCAGCACCCGGTAAGATGCAAGATAAACCATTGTGGGGCAGTTAGCTACCAACGATGTCCTGCTGTCCTCACCTTGACAATAAAAGCTGTAACCTGTGGTCCATGAAGAACCCTGCTTCTAGTCCATAAAGGAACCCGGTTTTCACCCCAGCACCAAAAATAATGCAAGCTAAACCATTCTGGGGCAGTTAGCCACCAACAACGCTCGCTTTGCCTAACCCTTACAATAAAAGATGTGAGCTGTGGCCCATGAAGGACTCCGCTTCTGGCCCATAAAGGATCTCACTTCGGCCCATAAAGGACAGCCCTTCCAGCCCATGAAGGACCCCGGTTTTCACCGCAGCACCAAGTATGATGCAAGCTAAACCATTCTGGGGCAGTTAAACATCAACAATGTCCTGTTCTCCTCACCTTGACAATAAAAGATGTAATCTGTGGCCCATGAAGGACCGTGCTTCTGGCTCATAAAGGACTTCACTTCTGGCCCACAAAGGACCCCACTACTGGCCCATGAAAGTACCAGGTTTTCACTCCAGCACCCGGTAAGATGCAAGATAAACCATTGTGGGGCAGTTAGCCACCAACAATATCCTGTTGTCCTCACCTTGACAATAAAAGCTCTAAGCTGTGGCCCATGAAGGACCCCACTTCAGACCCATAAAGGAACCCGGTTTTCTCCCCAGCACCAAAAATGATGCAAGCTAAACCATTGTGGGGCTGTTAGCCACCAACAACGCTCGCTTTGCCTAACCCTGACAATAAAAGATGTAAGCTGTGGCCCATGAAGGACCCTGCTTCTGCGCCATAAAGGACCCCACTTCTGGCCCATAAACGACCTCGCTTCTGGCCCATAAACGACCTCGCTTCTGGCCCATGAAGGACCCCCCTTGTGGCCCATAAGGGAAACAGGTTTTCACCCCAGCACCAAGTATGATGCAAGCTAGACCATTCTGGGATAGTGAGCCACCAACAATGTCCTCTTTCCCACACCCTGACAATGAAAGATATAAGCTGCGGCCCATGAAGGACCCCGCCCCGGGCCCATGAAGGACCCCGCCCCGGGCCCATGAAGGACCCCGCCCCGGGCCCATGAAGGACCCCGCCCCGGGCCCATGAAGGACCCCGCCCCGGGCCCATGAAGGACCCCGCCCCGGGCCCATGAAGGACCCCGCCCCGGGCCCATGAAGGACCCCGCCCCGGGCCCATGAAGGACCCCGCCCCGGGCCCATGAAGGACCCCGCCCCGGGCCCATAAAGGACCCCGCCCCGGGCCCATGAAGGACCCCGCCCCGGGCCCATAAAGGACCCCGCCCCGGGCCCATAAAGGACCCCGCCCCGGGCCCATAAAGGACCCCGCCCCGGGCCCATAAAGGACCCCGCCCCGGGCCCATAAAGGAACCTCCTTCCGGCCTATGAAGGACCCCTCTTCTGGCCCATAAAGGAACCAGCTTTTCAACCCAGCACCAAGCATGATACAAGCTAAACCATTCTGGGATAGTTAGCCAAAACAAAGTCCTCTTTCCCTCAACTTGACAATAAAACATGTAAGCTGTGGCCCATGAAGTACCCCGCTTCTGGCCCATGAAGGACCCCGCTTCTGGCTCATAAAATGACCCCATTCTGGCCCACAAAGGACCCCACTTATGGCCCATAAAGAACCTCGTCTAGACCCATAAAGGACCCCACTTCTAGCCCATGAAAGAACCAGGTTTTCACTACAGCACCAACTATGATCCAAACTAAACCATTGTGGGGCAGTTAGCCACCAACAATGTCCTGTTCTTCTCACCTTGACAATAAAAGGTGTAAGTTGTGGCCCATAAAGGACCCGACTTCAGGCCCATAAACGAACCCGGTTTTTGCCCCACCACCAAATATGATGCAAGCTAAACCATTGTGGGGCAGTTAGCCACCAAAAACGCTCACTTTGCCTAACCCTGACAATAAAACATGTAAGCTGTGGCCCATGAAGGACCCCACTTCTGGGCCATAAAGGACCCCACCTCTGGCCCATAAAGGAGCTCTTTCCTGGTCCATAAAGGACCCCCCTTGTGGCCCATAAAGGAACCAGGTTTTCACCCCAGCACCAAGTATGATGCAAGCTAGACCATTCTGGGATAGTTAGCCACCAACAATGTCCTCTTTCCCAAACCCTGACAATAAAAGATGTAAGCTGTGGCCCATGAAGGACCCCGCTTCTGGCCCATGAAGAACCCCGCTTCTGGCCCATGAAGGACCCCGCTTCTGGCCCATGAAGGACCCCGCTTCTGGCCCATAAAATAATGCGCTTCTGGCCCATGAAAGAACTAGGTTTTCACTCCAGCATCAAGTATGATGCAAGCTAAACTATTGTGGGAGAGTTCACCATCAACAATGTCCTGTTCTCCTCACCATGACAACGAAAGGTGTAAGCTGTTGCCCATGAAGGACCCCGCTTCTGGCCTATAAAGGACCTCGCTCCTGGCCCATAAAGGACCCTGCTTCTGGCGTATGAAGGAACCAGGTTTTTGCCCCAACACCAAGTATGATGCAAGCTAAACCATTCTGGGATAGTTAGCCACCCACAATGTCCTCTTTTCCTCACCCTGACAAAAACACATGTAAGCTGTGGCTCATGAAGGACCCGCTTCTGGTCCATGAAGGACCCCGCTTCTGGCTCATAAATGACCCTATTCTGGCCCATAAAGGACCTCGCTTCTGGCCCATAAAGGACCCCACTTCTAGCCCATGAAAGAAGCAGGTTTTCACTCCAGCACCAAGTATGATGCAAGTTAAACCATTGTGGGTCAGTTAACCATCAACAATGTCCTGTTCTCCTCACCCTCACAATAAAAGATGTAATATGTAGCCCAAGAAGGACCCTGCTTCTGGCTCATGAAGGACTTCGCTTCTGGCTCATTAAGGACTCCGCTTCTGGCCCACAAAAGTACCATGTTTTCACCCCAGCACCAGGTACGATGCAAGATAAAAGACTGTGGGGCAGTTATCCACCAACAATATCCTGTTCTCCACACCTTGACAATAAAAGCTGTAAGCTGTGGCCCATGAAGGACCCCACTTCAGGCCCATAAAGGAACCCATTTTTTGCCCCAGCACCAAATATGATGCAAGCTAAACCATTGTGGGTCAATTAGCCACCAACAACGCTCGCTTTGCCTAACCCTGACAATAAAAGATGTAAGCTTCTGAGCCATAAAGGACCCCGCGTCTGGCCCATAAAGGAGCTCTTTTCTGGCCCATAAAGGACCCCCCTTCCGGCCCATGAAGGATGCCCCTTGTGGCCCATAAAGGAACCAGGTTTTCACCCCAGCACCAAGTGTGATGCAAGCTAAACCATTCTGGGATAGTTAGCCACCAACAATGTCCTTTTTCCCTCAACCTGACAATAAAACATGCAAGCTGTGGCCCATAAAGGACCCCGCTCCTGGCCCATAAAGGACCCCGCTCCTGGCCCATAAAGGACCCCGCTCCTGGCCCATAAAGGACCTCGCTCCTGGCCCATAAAGGACCTCGCTCCTGGCCCATAAAGGACCTCGCTCCTGGCCCATAAAGGACCTCGCTCCTGGCCCATAAAGGACCTCGCTCCTGGCCCATAAAGGACCTCGCTCCTGGCCCATAAAGGACCTCGCTCCTGGCCCATAAAGGACCTCGCTCCTGGCCCATAAAGGACCTCGCTCCTGGCCCATAAAGGACCTCGCTCCTGGCCCATAAAGGACCTCGCTCCTGGCCCATAAAGGACCCTCCTTCCGGCCTATGAAAGACCCCTCCTCTGGCCCATAAAGGAACCAGGTTTTCACCCCAGCACCAAGTGTGATGCAAGCTAAACCATTCTAAGATAGTTAGCCACCAACAAAGTCCTGTATCCCTCAACCTGACAATAAAACATGCAAGCTGTGGCCCATGAAGGACCCCGCTTCTGGCTCATAAAGGACCTCGCTTCTGGCCCGCAAAGGACCCCACTACTGGCCCATGAAAGTACCAGGTTTTCACTCCAGCACCACGTATGATGCAAGCTAAACCATTCTGGGGCAGTTAAACATCAACAATGTCCTGTTCTCCTCACCTTGACAATAAAAGATGTAATCTGTGGCCCATGAAGGACCGTGCTTCTGGCTCATAAAGGACTTCACTTCTGGCCCACAAAGGACCCCACTACTGGCCCATGAAAGTACCAGGTTTTCACTCCAGCACCCGGTAAGATGCAAGATAAACCATTGTGGGGCAGTTAGCCACCAACAATATCCTGTTGTCCTCACCTTGACAATAAAAGCTCTAAGCTGTGGCCCATAAAGGACCCCACTTCAGACCCATAAAGGAACCCGGTTTTCTCCCCAGCACCAAAAATGATGCAAGCTAAACCATTGTGGGGCTGTTAGCCACCAACAACGCTCGCTTTGCCTAACCCTGACAATAAAAGATGTAAGCTGTGGCCCATGAAGGACCCTGCTTCTGCGCCATAAAGGACCCCACTTCTGGCCCATAAACGACCTCGCTTCTGGCCCATAAAGGAGCTCTTTTCCGGCCCATGAAGGACCCCCCTTGTGGCCCATAAGGGAAACAGGTTTTCACCCCAGCACCAAGTATGATGCAAGCTAGACCATTCTGGGATAGTTAGCCACCAACAATGTCCTCTTTCCCACACCCTGACAATGAAAGATATAAGCTGCGGCCCATGAAGGACCCCGCCCCGGGCCCATGAAGGACCCCGCCCCGGGCCCATGAAGGACCCCGCCCCGGGCCCATAAAGGACCCCGCCCCGGGCCCATAAAGGACCCCGCCCCGGGCCCATAAAGGACCCCGCCCCGGGCCCATAAAGGACCCCGCCCCGGGCCCATAAAGGACCCCGCCCCGGGCCCATAAAGGACCCCGCCCCGGGCCCATAAAGGACCCCGCCCCGGGCCCATAAAGGACCCCGCCCCGGGCCCATAAAGGACCCCGCCCCGGGCCCATAAAGGACCCCGCCCCGGGCCCATAAAGGACCCCGCCCCGGGCCCATAAAGGACCCTCCTTCCGGCCTGTGAAGGACCCCTCTTCTGGCCCATAAAGGAACCAGCTTTTCAACCCAGCACCAAGCATGATACAAGCTAAACCATTCTGGGATAGTTAGCCAAAACAAAGTCCTCTTTCCCTCAACTTGACAATAAAACATGTAAGCTGTGGCCCATGAAGTACCCCGCTTCTGGCCCATGAAGGACCCCGCTTCTGGCTCATAAAATGACCCCATTCTGGCCCACAAAGGACCGCACTTATGGCCCACAAAGGACCTCGTCTAGACCCATAAAGGACCCCACTTCTAGCCCATGAAAGAACCAGGTTTTCACTACAGCACCAACTATGATCCAAACTAAACCATTGTGGGGCAGTTAGCCACCAACAATGTCCTGTTCTTCTCACCTTGACAATAAAAGGTGTAAGTTGTGGCCCATAAAGGACCCGACTTCAGGCCCATAAACGAACCCGGTTTTTGCCCCACCACCAAATATGATGCAAGCTAAACCATTGTGGGGCAGTTAGCCACCAAAAACGCTCACTTTGCCTAACCCTGACAATAAAACATGTAAGCTGTGGCCCATGAAGGACCCCACTTCTGGGCCATAAAGGACCCCACCTCTGGCCCATAAAGGAGCTCTTTCCTGGTCCATAAAGGACCCCCCTTGTGGCCCATAAAGGAACCAGGTTTTCACCCCAGCACCAAGTATGATGCAAGCTAGACCATTCTGGGATAGTTAGCCACCAACAATGTCCTCTTTCCCAAACCCTGACAATAAAAGATGTAAGCTGTGGCCCATGAAGGACCCCGCTTCTGGCCCATGAAGAACCCCGCTTCTGGCCCATGAAGGACCCCGCTTCTGGCCCATAAAATAATGCGCTTCTGGCCCATGAAAGAACTAGGTTTTCACTCCAGCATCAAGTATGATGCAAGCTAAACTATTGTGGGAGAGTTCACCATCAACAATGTCCTGTTCTCCTCACCATGACAACGAAAGGTGTAAGCTGTGGCCCATGAAGGACCCCGCTTCTGGCCTATAAAGGACCTCGCTCCTGGCCCATAAAGGACCCTGCTTCTGGCGTATGAAGGAACCAGGTTTTTGCCCCAACACCAAGTATGATGCAAGCTAAACCATTCTGGGATAGTTAGCCACCCACAATGTCCTCTTTTCCTCACCCTGACAAAAACACATGTAAGCTGTGGCTCATGAAGGACCCGCTTCTGGTCCATGAAGGACCCCGCTTCTGGCTCATAAATGACCCTATTCTGGCCCATAAAGGACCTCGCTTCTGGCCCATAAAGGACCCCACTTCTAGCCCATGAAAGAAGCAGGTTTTCACTCCAGCACCAAGTATGATGCAAGCTAAACCATTGTGGGTCAGTTAACCATCAACAATGTCCTGTTCTCCTCACCCTCACAATAAAAGATGTAATATGTAGCCCAAGAAGGACCCTGCTTCTGGCTCATGAAGGACTTCGCTTCTGGCTCATGAAGGACTTCGCTTCTGGCTCATGAAGGACTTCGCTTCTGGCCCACAAAAGTACCATGTTTTCACCCCAGCACCAGGTACGATGCAAGATAAAAGACTGTGGGGCAGTTATCCACCAACAATATCCTGTTCTCCACACCTTGACAATAAAAGCTGTAAGCTGTGGCCCATGAAGGACCCCACTTCAGGCCCATAAAGGAACCCATTTTTTGCCCCAGCACCAAATATGATGCAAGCTAAACCATTGTGGGTCAATTAGCCACCAACAACGCTCGCTTTGCCTAACCCTGACAATAAAAGATGTAAGCTTCTGAGCCATAAAGGACCCCGCGTCTGGCCCATAAAGGAGCTCTTTTCTGGCCCATAAAGGACCCCCCTTCCGGCCCATGAACGATGCTCCTTGTGGCCCATAAAGGAACCAGGTTTTCACCCCAGGACCAAGTGTGATGTAAGCTAAACCATTCTGGGATAGTTAGCCACCAACAATGTCCTTTTTCCCTCAACCTGACAATAAAACATGCAAGCTGTGGCCCATGAAGGACCCCGCTCCTGGCCCATAAAGGACCCCGCTCCTGGCCCATAAAGGACCCCGCTCCTGGCCCATAAAGGACCCCGCTCCTGGCCCATAAAGGACCCCGCTCCTGGCCCATAAAGGACCCCGCTCCTGGCCCATAAAGGACCCCGCTCCTGGCCCATAAAGGACCCCGCTCCTGGCCCATAAAGGACCCCGCTCCTGGCCCATAAAGGACCCCGCTCCTGGCCCATAAAGGACCCCGCTCCTGGCCCATAAAGGACCCCGCTCCTGGCCCATAAAGGACCCCGCTCCTGGCCCATAAAGGACCCCGCTCCTGGCCCATAAAGGACCCCGCTCCTGGCCCATAAAGGACCCCGCTCCTGGCCCATAAAGGACCCCGCTCCTGGCCCATAAAGGACCCCGCTCCTGGCCCATAAAGGACCCCGCTCCTGGCCCATAAAGGACCTCGCTCCTGGCCCATAAAGGACCTCGCTCCTGGCCCATAAAGGACCTCGCTCCTGGCCCATAAAGGACCTCGCTCCTGGCCCATAAAGGACCTCGCTCCTGGCCCATAAAGGACCTCGCTCCTGGCCCATAAAGGACCTCGCTCCTGGCCCATAAAGGACCCTCCTTCCGGCCTATGAAAGACCCCTCCTCTGGCCCATAAAGGAACCAGGTTTTCACCCCAGCACCAAGTGTGATGCAAGCTAAACCATTCTAAGATAGTTAGCCACCAACAAAGTCCTGTATCCCTCAACCTGACAATAAAACATGCAAGCTGTGGCCCATGAAGGACCCCGCTTCTGGCTCATAAAGGACCTCGCTTCTGGCCCGCAAAGGACCCCACTACTGGCCCATGAAAGTACCAGGTTTTCACTCCAGCACCACGTATGATGCAAGATAAACCATTGTGGGGCAGTTAGCCACCAACAATGTCCTGTTCTCCTTACCTTGACAATAAAAGCTGTAAGCTGTGGACCATGAAGGACCCCACTTCAGGCCCATAAAGGAACCCGGTTTTTGGCCGAACACCAATTATGATGCAAGCTAAACCATTGTGGGGCAGTTAGCCACCAACCACGCTCGCTTTGCCTAACCCTGACAATAAAAGATGTAAGCTATGGCCCATGAAAACCCCGCTTCTGGCTCATAAACGACCCCATTCTGACCCACAAAGCACCCTACTACTGGCCCATAATGGGCCCCGCTTCTAGCCCATGAAAGAACCAGGTTTTCACTAAAGCACCAAGTATGATGCAAGCTAAACAATTTTGGGGCAGTTAACCATCAACAATGTCCTGTTCTCGTCACCCTGACAATAAAAGATGTAATTTGTGGCCCATGAAGGAACCCGCTTCTGGCCCATGAAGGACCTCGCTTCTGGCCCATGAAGGACCCCGCTCCTGGCCCATGGAAGAACCAGGTTTTCACTCCAGCACTAGGTATGATGCAAGATAAACCATTGTGGGGCAGTTAGCCACCAGCAATATCCTGTTATGCTCACCCTGACAATAAAAGATGTAAATTGTGCCCCATAAAGGACCCTGCTCCTGGCCCATAAAGGACCCCACTCCTGGCCCATAAAGGACCCCGCTCCTGGCCCATAAAAGAACCTCCTTCTGGCCTATGAAGGACCCTTCTTCTGGCCCATAAAGGAACCAGGTTTTCACTCCAGCACCAAGTGTGATGCAAGCTAAACCATTCTGGGATAGTTAGCCACCGACAAAGTCCTGTTTCCCTCACCCTGACAATAAAACATGTAAGCTGCGGCCCATAAAGGAACCCGGTTTTTGCCCCAGCACCAACTATGATGCAAACTAAACCATTGTGGGGCTGTTAGCCACCAACAATATCCTGTTCTTCTCACCTTGACAATAAAAGCTGTAAGCTGTGGCCCATCTAGTCTGGGATAATTAGCCACCGACTATGTCCTCTTTCCCTCACCCTGACAATAAATGATGTAAGCTATGGCCCATGAACGACCCCGCTCCTGGCCCATAAAGGACCCCGCTCCTGGCCCATAAAGGACCCCGCTCCTGGCCCATAAAGGACCCCGCTCCTGGCCCATAAAGGACCCCGCTCCTGGCCCATAAAGGACCCCGCTCCTGGCCCATAAAGGACCCCGCTCCTGGCCCATAAAGGACCCCGCTCCTGGCCCATAAAGGACCCCGCTCCTGGCCCATAAAGGACCCCGCTCCTGGCCCATAAAGGACCCCGCTCCTGGCCCATAAAGGACCCCGCTCCTGGCCCATACAGGTACAGGGTTTTTGCACCAGCACCAAGTATGATGGAAGCTAAACCATTCTAGGGTAGTTAGCCACCCACAATGTCCTTTTTACCTCACCCTGACAATAAAAGATGTAAGCTGTGGCCCATGAAGGACCCCGCTTCTGGACCATGAAGGACCCTGCTTCTAGCTCCTAAATGACCCCGCTTCTGGACCATGAAGGACCCTGCTTCTAGCTCCTAAATGACCCCGCCTCTGGCCCACACAGGACCCCGCCTCTGGCCCACACAGGACCCCGCCTCTGGCCCACACAGGACCCCGCCTCTGGCCCACACAGGACCCCGCCTCTGGCCCACACAGGACCCCGCCTCTGGCCCACACAGGACCCCGCCTCTGGCCCACACAGGACCCCGCCTCTGGCCCACACAGGACCCCGCCTCTGGCCCACACAGGACAGCCATTGTGGCCCATGAAGGAACCAGGTTTTCACCCCAGAACCAAGTATGATGCAAGCTAGACCATTCTGGGATAGTTAGCCACCAACAATGTCCTGCTCTCCTCACCCTGACAATAAAAAATGTAAGCTGTGGCCCATGAAGGACCCCACTTTTGGCCCATAAAGGAACCAGGTTTTCACCCCAGCACCAAGTATGATGCAAGCTGAACCATTCTGGGATAGTTAGCCACCAACAATGTCCTGTTCTCCTCACCCTTACAATAAAAGATGTAAGCTGTGGCCCATGAAGGACCCCACTTCTGGCCCCTAAAGGAACCAGGTTTTTGCCCGAGCACCAAGTATGTTGCAAGCTAAACCATTGTGGGGCAGTTAGCCACCAACAACGTCCCCTTTGCCTCACCCTGACATTAAAAGATTTAAGCTGTGGCCCATGAAGGACCTCGCTTCTGGCCCATGAAGGAACCTGGTTTTCACCCCAAAACAGGTATGATGCAAGCTGAACCATCATCAACTACAACAAAAACAAGAACACGTTATTGTCATATAAATCAACTATAAAAATAACCGTTATAATAACATCAACACCTTCATCAACAACATAATCGTTAACATCATCAACATGAACATGAAAGCGGGGTACAGATAAACTATATAATAACAATAATAATAATAACAACAACAGCAACTCAACTCACCAGCTTCAGCATCCTAGCCACCGTGGCGGGTGCAGCTTCTCCGAGAAGGTCTACGTGACTGCAGCAGCCGCAGCAACATCATTAACATGAGGATCACATCATCATCATAGTCATCAACATTGTCATCATCATCATCAACACGTCATTTTCATTGTCATTATCAACAAAAATAACAACATCCTCAACATCCTCATCATCATCAACACCACATCGTCATGATCATCGTCATCGACATCATCATCATCATCATCATCAACATCAAGGCGGGGTATAAACAAGCTATAACATCGACAACAACCACATCGACAACAACCACATCGACAACAACCACATCGACAACAACCACATCGACAACAACCACATCGACAACAACCACATCGACAACAACCACATCGACAACAACCACATCGACAACAACCACATCAAAGCGGGGCATAAATAAACTGTAATAATAATAATAGCATTATCAACATCATTATCATCAACAACAACAACATTAGCATCAATATCATCAAGATAAATAAACTATAACAATAGTAACATCATCAACTCACCTTTGCAGGCTCGCCCTCATCCAGAAGGGCGGCGGGTGCAGCTTCTCCGAGAAGATCGTCATCGCCATCATCAATGACAGCATCAACATGAGCAACAACATCAACATCAACAACATGTCATCATGATAATCATTATCATTGTCATTGTCATAGTCGTCAATATTGCCATCATCAACATCAACATCTGAAATAACATCCTCAACAAAATCATCATCATCATCAACAACAACAACACATCACCATCATCGACATCAACAACATGAAGGCGGGGCAACAACACGTCATCGTCAGCATCATCATCAGAGATATCCAGATAATCTGTATCATCCAGGAATCTCTGGAGCTGGGAGGCTACCACACGCTGTATTACCTTGCCCAAAAATGGAATGTTGGACACTGGCTGATAATTATCCATTATAGAGGGATCCAGGGAGGGGATTTTCAGCAACGTCCTTACAACAGCCTCCTTTAGGCACATTGGAACTCTGCTTTGTTGTTGGGAGGCATTAACCACTCCCCTCACACACTCATCTAGTCCCCCTGTGGCACTTTTAATGAGCCAGGAGGGGCAAGGGTCTAGCAGACATGTGGTGGCTCTCACCTCTCCAAGGATCTTCTCCACATCCTCGGGCTATACAAATTGAAAAGAATCCATTATTATTGGGCAAGCAGACGCCAGAGCTACGTCCCCTGAGACTGTATCAACAATAGTGTCCAAGTCGGAACTAATCTGAGCAATTTTATCTGCAAACTGCCGTGCAAATTCTTGACAGCGGGCTGTTGAGTAGTCTGTATTACCCTCTCGAGGGCCAGAATGTAAAAGACCCCTGACCACTCGAAACAGCTCCGCTGGACAGCTCCCTGCAGACGCAATGGTGGCAGAAAAAAATAATTTCTCTGCTGCCCACACTGCCATGGAGTAGGCCTTCAGATAGGCTGTAGCCCGTGTTCGGTCAGACTCGCTCCAAGTCTTCTTCCAATGTCGCTCTAGTCCCCATCTTATATGTTTCATCACCGCCAGCCCACCACCAGGGTGCTGGTTTGGCTCCACTCCGTAAGAGGGGACACTCAGGAGCAATAGTGTCCACTGCCCTGGCCAACATCATCAACATCATCATCAACATCATCATCAACATCATCATCAACATCATCATCAACATCATCATCAACATCATCAAGATCAACATCAACCCAGCTTCAGCATCCTAGCCACCATCACCATTGCAGGTACGCCGTGGATCACACTCATCTAGCAGGGTGGCAGGTGCAGTTTCTCCAAGAAGATCTACATGGCTGCATCAACAACAAGAACAACAACAACATCATCATCATCATGCATCAGGCCCAAAAAGAACCAGAGCAACCTAGAGGTAGCTGCATCACATGGTTTTATGGTAACACACACCTGCCTTGTAGGGTTGTAATGTTTTGTTTATTTATTTATTATTTAATTTATATCCTGCCCTTCCAGCAGCAGCCCAGGATGGCAAATACTCTATGGTTCGGATGGTTAGACTTCATGGATAGACTAGATCAGGATCTAATACTCTAGATCAGGATGGTTAGACTTCAGGTTTTTGGTATTGATTTTGTATTATGATTATTATGATTATTATGATTATTATTACAAAAACCCAAGATCCACCAACCAGAGCAAGCCACAAAATATATGCACTGAAGAGGTAAATAATTCTTAGACCAGGAATTTGTTTGGAGTTCCAAAATTGAACTGAGCTCACAGTATTTCCACACAAAAATCCACTCAGATTACCCCCCACTTTCTTCATTTCAGCAGTATAATGGTGGGGTGGTCATTTTCTTGTTTTCATTGTGAAACAGGAGTCTGAAATCCTCACTGATCTTCTGTGAGTCATCCTGAGATACACCAATACATTTTGATCTACTTTCTGCCCACCCTGCATATAAAGTAATATCCAAAAGCTAAATATTATGACATAGATCAGTGGTTCCCAACCTGGGGTGCATGAAGTAATTCGGAAGGGGCTGCGAACAGTAAAGAAATTAATTATTATTTTTTTAAAAAAGTCTTCACTCCCTGGACACTGTCTGCTCCCCACTGCTGCTGCAGATGACACCTCCTCCTTGATCCAAATGAGGAGGAGTTTTGCTCAATTGCTAGAGCATATTTCAGGCGCGCCAAAGGCAGGCATCTGCCTCTAAAATACATGGCAGACACCAAAGGAGACTGAGGGTGGAGCTACCAGAAAGAAGAGGGAATTACTACCACTGACTGCCGTCTCCTCACACTACCACTACTGATGACATCCTTACTCAGAACGAGAGGGCTTTTTGTGAAGCAAAAAGAAGCAAGGCTGCTTTCCTCCTTCCTTCCTGGCAGCCAAGCTGCCTTCCTGGAGGGAGGAGGTTACAAAAAATTTTGAGCTTAGAAAGGGGGTCCTATACTCAATAAAGGTTGGGAACCACTGACATAGATCATTAAAAAGAGACACTGATGATCACTTTGATACTGAGCTACAAACATTTCTACTGAAAAACCACAGCCCAGAGCTTTCCTGTTTCCCAAATACGAGGAAAGCTTTCCAGGGGACAGAGTATGTTGCAGTGGGAGCAGTAGGCTGGAAAGCCCAACTGATAAATAATTTTCCCCACATTTATGTTTTGAGTGTAGTTTTGTGTATTAAAACGCAAGATATCCTCAAGAAAGAATCAGGTGTACCATGTTGGAAGAATAGTTTCAGTTCATAAACTTTTAAGCAGCTTCTTTTTGTTCCAGCCCCCTCAAAATATTTTCATATATAAATATTCAATATATTTAGGTCTGCATTTTCACACATTTATCTATGAGTAAGTCCTATTGATCTCTATAGGACTGTATAGACATGTATAGGATTGTTCCATGAAAGCCTACATCAAAACCCATACATACTCTAATAACAGGCAATGAAAAATGCAATATTTTAATAACTATAATTATGATAGTTACAGGTTAATATTTTCTTTTTGAAAGTTGGTGTTTTGATTTTAAAAACTTAAGAATCTGCAGGAAAAATGAAAAGAGTAAAAATATATTCCTGTTTCTGCCAACACTCTTTCTATTGAAAGCACCCCTTGACAGGAAACAGTTTCAGGAAGTATAACAAACCCAGCATGCCTTGCCTTGTTCCCAATAAAAGGGAATTGCTTCAATGGCACATTTAATAAGTGTCATTGAAGCCATTTTCTTTCCCTGGCAGCAAATGTGTATATAATAGACTGTACACTCGTTGAATGTTGCATGTGAATAACTGTACAAGTGTACAGCCCAGTGTGATGTTCCTATATTAATGTACATATGGTAAGTGTTGGTTGTTTAGAAGATACATGGTAAGTGGAGTGAAAGAGGAGGGGGAGTGAATGGGCAGTAGAATGCTGGATGATTGGCGGAATGTTTAAAATGGCTGACAGTATAAATGGCTGGATGTGAGGTGAATGGGGGGTAGAAGAGAAAGAGTGGGTTGTTTGGTGGGTTTGAGAGAGTGGTTTGCCAGGAGAGAGTGGAGAAGGAGGGGGGTGGAGTTCGGATTAGTATTGAGTAAAACCATATGCTTATGTGCCTTAAGAAGAAATCTTGTTAATCTTGTTAGCTTTGATATCTTTAATAAATACTTAATTTGGTTTACCAAAGGCCTGATCCTTGGCTGGGGTTTCACAGACCAGAAGGGAGGGTAAGGTAATGACCAAGGCTGAAGGGAAACTGTAACAAATGGTGGCAGCAGTGGAGAGAATAACAATACCAGTATTCAGAGTCTCTGGGAATACTAGTATTGGGACGTTACTGGTGGTTGCCTAGCAGGGGGATCTGTTGAGATCTGTGCTAGAGCGGGGAGAGAAACAATAAAAAAGGACAGTCCGGACTGGTGGAGTCCCTGGTGGTGCCTAGTGACAGGCAGTAGCCACGCGCAGGTAGGAACCTGACAGGGAGAGCCAGGGAAGGGCGTCACATGTGGTGGCAGTAGCGGTGGGATACGAACAACAGAGAATCTGGATATGAACCAAAGAGAGTCCCAAAGACACGTGGTGACAAAGGAGACTATGTCACAAGTGTTGGCTGTAGCAGTGAGATACGAATACTAGAGAATCCCTAACACTGGTGTGGCAAACAGAAATAACAAAACAAGATTACTTGTGAGAGTGACTGGCAAAGAGTGTGTGGCAAAGAGTGAGTGACCATGGCTGAATATATAAAAATGAAAAGAGAGGAGCTGGTGGAGAAGTGCATAACATTCAATTTACCTCACGAGGGTAAAGGGGTAGATGAATTGAGGGTAGCACTTATAGGATTTGCAACTGCCCAGCAAAAACAACCTGTCAGGGAAGAGACCCCAGAAGGATATTTAAGCAATCCCACTTATATAGAGTACTTGAGAGAGAAGTTAAGATGGGAGGCTGAGGAAAAAGACAAGCAGAGGGAGTTGGAAGCTGAGAGATTGAGGAGGGAGGCTGATGAGAAAGAAAAACAGCGGGTCTTTGAGGCTGGGAAAAAAGATAAACAGCGAGAGTTGGAAACTGAGAGATTGCGGATGGAAACTGAGAGAATGAGACTGGATGCGGAATTACAGGCAGAAAAGTTAAAATTTGAAAGAGAGAAGTTTCATTCTGATGAAACAAGAAAGGACAGAGATGGAGCAAAAATAAAAATTACTCCAAAGGACTTTGCTGTCTATGAGCCTGGTCAAGATCCTCAAATTTACCTCAGCACCTTTGAAAAAGCAGCTCAGTTGTGGGGGCTACCTGAAGATAAATACATGCAGTATTTATCAAACCTGATTAAAGGGGAATTGGCTGAGGTATACCAATATTTCCCCTCAGACAGGCCCGTCACCTATGCTGAGTTTAAAGAGGCAGTCTACAAAAGATTCAGACTGGGGCCTAATTATTTTAGAAAGCTTTTCAGAAATTGCCAGATACAGACAGGGAAGTCTTTCGTGGAGCTGGGGGCAAAACTGATGGACATATTTGGGAAATGGCTGACAAGTGCAAAAGCTCAGTCTGTGGAGGAGGTGAAAAACCTCATGATATTGGATCAATTATACCATCAGTTACCATCAGAAATAAGGCTCCTGGTCAAAGACCGTTCCCCTACATCGGTGCAGGAGGCCGCAGAGATGGCGGATCACTTCGCCTCCAACAGAACTGGCTGGGGGGGGAAACATCAAGAGATTTTAAACCCAGACCATATAACGCTGGCAGAAAGGATGTGGTACCACAGCGAGTGAGTCCTCCAGTAAAATCTGAAGGGCACAGGACACCTCAGAGTGGATCTGTGTACCCTAAAAGTGAGGAGAAATTATGCTACAAATGTGGTAGACCGGGGCACCTATGTTTTCAATGTGAGGTTGCCAACCCCATTAGTAATCCTGCTCAGACAAGGGCAGTGAAAACAGAGCCCAAGGCTTTAGAAACAGCGAAAAAGGTTCAGTTCTGCCAGATAAACTGGACAGAAGTAACAGACCTTGATTCAAGTCTGAGAGAGGAAGTGAGTGTACAAGGGGCAACTTATTGGGCATTGCTTGACACTGGTGCCGCTCAGACGTTACTGAGGCCAGATTTAATAAAATCTGAGGTAATATTACCTCAGGAAACAGTGACTATCCAAGGAGTGAGGGGTCAACCAGAAAGTTTGCCTGTGGCCCTGGTGGAAATGACTTGGAGAGGCCGAGAGGGCCGATATAAAGTAGGCATTAATGCCCAGCAACAAGAACCAGTAATACTGGGAAGAGATGTAATGGGCGCCCAAGGAAAGATCTATGTAGTGACCAGACAGCAAATTGGCAGAGAAAAAGAAGCCATATTAAGGGGGGGCTGAAACAAACAGGGTGGAATCTGTTAACCAGCCTCAGGTCACCATAGCAACCACTAGCAGGCCTGCTGAAGGAGACAAACTGTATCAAGTGGTCTCTGATAAGAAAGAAGCAGAGCAATTCAGGGAAGAGCTGCATAAAGATATAAGTTTGAAGCAGATTAAGGAACAAGCTCTGACCCAACAGATTCCTTTCACTGACAAACTGAGGAATCAAGTTGTGTGTGAGAATGGGATTTTATATAGACTGTGGATGCCCGCTGAGAGAAAGGATGAATGTGAACCAGTGAAGCAATTGATAGTACCTAGCAAATACAGAACCAGATTGCTAGAGGTAGCCCACGATGTCCCATGTGCAGGACATCTGGGAATAAAAAAGACCAAGAGGAGATTAGCGGCACACTATTATTGGCCAAACATCTCCAAAGATGTAAAACAACATTGTCAATCTTGTGGAATATGCCAACAGGTGGGAAAAAGTGGAGTAAAGACTAAGGCACCCTTAAAGCCCCTTCCTATAATTGGACAACCCTTTTATAGAGTGGGAATAGATTTGGTGGGCCCTTTTTCCAAACCCACAAGGCATGGTAAGAAATATCTAGTGGTGGTGGTGGATTTTGCCACCAGGTACCCAGACGCAGAAGCACTAAGATCTGTAGAAGCCCCTGTAGTGGCAGAGGCTTTATTAAAAATCTTTATGAGACTGGGTTTCCCTCATGAAGTGCTGACGGATCAAGGCAGTGTATTCATGGGAGAAGTGATGCAATGTATGTGGAAATGTTGTGGTCTAAAACATCTAAAGACCACTACTTACCATCCCGCCACTAATGGGTTAACAGAGAGATTCAATGGTGTTTTGAAGAGCATGATCAGAAGCTATGTTCAAGATCACCCACAAGACTGGGATGAACGTTTGGGATGCTTCTTATTTGCATATAGAGAAGTCCCTCAGGAGTCAACAGGCTTCTCACCCTTTGAACTCATGTTCACTAGAAAAGTGAGGGGACCTTTGGAACTATTAAAAAATTCATGGGAAGGAACCCTGGGAGAGTACAAAACATCTGTAGTAGATTTTGTATTGGAATTCCACAATAAATTAACATCAATGATGGAGGTGGTGAAAAAGAATTTGACTCAAGCACAGGAGAAGCAACGTTAGTGGTATGACAGAACAGGCAGGGAACGTGTGTATGATGTGGGAGATATGGTTATGGCGTTCATACCCAGGAAACATGACAAATTACAGGCTAACTGGGAAGGACCATATACCATCAGAGAAAGGCTTGACACAGTGACGTATGTAATCACCACAGACCAATTAAACAAAAGCAAAGTGGTTCATGTAAATATGTTGAAGCCTTACCATACCAGGGATGCACAGGTGTTGCAAGTTACCTTATTCCCTGAGGGAAGTGGACCTGAACTTCCAGATTTGGTACAGGAAAGCAAAGACAAAGGAGGGGTAGATCAAGTGGAATGGTCAGAGGAGGTGAAGGAGGAAGTAAAAGAAGAGATTCTGAGAGTTTTGAAAACCTATAGGAATCTGTTTAGCAACAAACCTGGCCGAACCCGTATAGTTATACATTCCATTGATACTGGAGATCATGCCCCAATCAGATCTGTTCCGTACCGTGTGAATGGGAAAGTTTTGAATGAGATCAAAAAGGAGGTGGAAGATATGCTGGAATTAGGAGTGATCAGGGAATCCATCAGTCCCTGGGCCTCAAGTATTGTCCTGGTTCCGAAAAAAGATGGAACGACAAGGTTTTGCATTGATTATCGGCTAATCAATAAAATTACTGTCCCAGATGCGTATCCTATGCCTAGGGTAGACGCAATGTTAGAGTTATTGGGGGCAGCAACCATTATCTCTACACTAGATCTCCGTAAAGGATTTTGGCAAATGGAACTAGACGAGCAATCCAGAGCCAAAACTGCCTTCAGTACACCAGATGGGTTATATGAGTTTGTGACCTTACCCATGGGACTAAGGAACTCACCCAGTTCATTTCAGAGGCTAATCAATACTGTGTTGCGAGGCATGTCAGATTTTGCAGTGGCCTATATCGATGACGTGGCCATTTTTAGCAAGTCGGTGCCTGAGCATGTCCAACACCTGACAACATTATTGGAGGCCTTAAGAAAAGCAGGCCTCACAATAAAAGCTAAGAAATGCCAGTTTGGACTAAAGGAAGTAATCTATTTAGGACATAAGGTGGGGAGTGGGAAAATCATCCCCTTATGGAGCAAGGTGGAGGCAATACAAGCGTGGCCCATCCCCTTAACAAAAAAACAAGTAAGGGCATTTCTGGGTGTGGCTGGATTTTATAGGAAGTTTGTGAGAAATTTTGGGGAAATAGCAACCCCCTTGCATGAATTGACCAAGAAGAAGTGTTCTGAGCGTGTGGTATGGACGGATGAATGTCAGAAGGCTTTTGATCTACTGAAGCAAGCCTTGTGCCAAGGACCCATATTAATAGCACCAGACTATGAGAAACCATTCATCGTGGCTACAGATGCGTCGGACCTGGCGCTGGGAGTCGTCTTGCTACAGGAGAGAGAAGGCACCAGACATCCAGCGGCGTACCTGAGTCGCAAGCTGATGCCGAGGGAGAAAAACTATTCGTCGGTCCAGAAGGAGTGCCTAGCGGTCGTGTGGGGACTGAACAAGTTGCGCCCATACGTGTGGGGACAAAGATTCACAGTGACTACGGATCATCGGGCCTTGTTATGGTTGCAGACTATGAAAAACCATAACACTATGCTGCAGAGGTGGTCCTGGGCCCTACAGGACTATCAAGTGGACTTCCAGTTCATCAAAGGCAAGGACAATGTACTGGCCGATGGACTTTCCAGGCAAGTGGCCGGAACTGCAGTGACGTGACCAGACGGAGGAACGAAGAAAGACATTTTCCCCATAGAGACTTTTATTTGTTAACGCGACGTATAAATCCTGGAACAGGAATAATACTCTGCCGTTGTTTTAAGGGGGGGGAATGTGATGTTCCTATATTAATGTATATATGGTAAGTGTTGGTTGTTTAGAAGATACATGGTAAGTGGAGTGAAAGAGGAGGGGGAGTGAATGGGCAGTAGAATGCTGGATGATTGGCGGAATGTTTAAAATGGCTGACAGTATAAATGGCTGGATGTGAGGTGAATGGGGGGGAGAAGAGAAAGAGTGGGTTGTTTGGTGGGGTTTAGAGAGTTGTTTGCCAGGAGAGCGTGGAGAAGGAGGGGGGTGGAGTTCGGATTAGAATTGAGTAAAACCATATGCTTATGTGCCTTAAGAAGAAATCTTGTTAATCTTGTTAGCTTTGTTATCTTTAATAAATACTTAATTTGGTTTACCAAAGGCCTGATCCTTGGCTGGGGTTTCACAGACCAGAAGGGAGGGTAAGGTAATGACCAAGGCTGAAGGGAAACTGTAACAAATGGTGGCAGTGGTGAAGAGAATAACAATACCAGTATTCAGAGTCTCTGGGAATACTAGTATTAGGACGTGACTGGTGGTTGCCTAGCAGGGGGATCTGTTGAGATCTGTGCTAGAGCGGGGAGAGAAACAATAAAAAAGGACAATCCGGACTGGTGGAGTCCCTGGTGGTGCCTAGTGACAGGCAGTAGCCACGCGCAGGTAGGAACCTGACAGGGAGAGCCAGGGAACGGCGTCACACCCAGCTACTTGTGTACCCAGGTACACAGACTGTACACTCATTGACTATTACATGTGAATAACTGTACGAGTGTATAGCCCAACTACTTCTGTTCCCAGGTACACAGACTGTACACTCATTGACTGTAATGTGTGAATAGGGCCACAGAGACACAGCAGTTCAGAGAGGAGCTGAAAAATGATAGCAGTTTGAAAATAATAAAGGAAGAAGCCCTCCAAAACAGAATCCCCTTTACAGAGACTCTGAGGGATCAAACTGTATGGGAGAAAGGTGTGCTGTACAGGCTGTGGTTGCCTAATGAACGGGAGAATCACTGTGAACCAGTGAAACAATTGGTGGTACCTAGCAAATTTAGAGCCAGATTGCTAGAGGTAGCCCATGATGTCTCATGTTCAGGGCATCTTGGAATAAAGAAGACCAAGAAAAGATTGGCTGCACAGTATTATTGGCCCAATATTTCTAAAGACGTCAAACAATATTGTTTATCTTGCAACATATGCCAAAAGGTGGGGAAAAGTGGAGTAAAGACAAAAGCACCATTGAAGCCCCTTCCTATAATAGGACAACCCTTCTATAGGGTGGGAATAGATTTGGTGGGCCCTTTTTCCAAACCCACAAGGCATGGCAAGAAATACCTATTGGTGGTGGTGGATTTTGCCACCAGATACCCAGATGCTGAAGCACTAAGATCCGTGGAAGCCCCTGTAGTGGCAGAGGCTTTATTAAAAATCTTTATGAGACTGGGTTTCCCTCATGAAGTGTTGACAGATCAAGGCAGTGTATTCATGGGAGAAGTGATGCAATGTATGTGGAGGTGTTGTGGACTAAAACATTTCAAGACAACTACTTACCATCCAGCAACTAATGGGTTAACAGAGATTTAATGGGGTTCTGAAGGGCATGATACAAAGTTATGTTCAAGATCACCCACAAGACTGGGATGAACATTTGGGGTGTTTCTTATTTGCATACAGAGAAGTCCCTCAGGAGTCAACAGACTTCTCACCCTTTGAATTGATGTTTGCTAGAAAAGTGAGGGGACCTCTGGAACTGTTAAGAAATTCATGGGAAGGGACCCTGGGAGAATACAAAACATCTGTGGTCAATTTTGTATTAGACTTCCGCAACAAATTAGCATCAATGATTGAAGTTGTGCAAAAGAATTTAAGTCAAGCTCAGCAGAAGCAAAGTTACTGGTATGATAGAACAGCCAGAGAGCGTGTATGATGTGGGAGATATGGTTATGGCATTCATACCCAGGAAACACGATAAATTACAGGCCAACTGGGAGGGACCATATACCATAAGGGAAAAGCTTGATACAGTGACTTATGTGATAACCACAGACCAATTAAAAAAGCATAAAGTGGTTCATGTAAATATGTTGAAACCTTATCACACCAGAGATGCAAAGGTGTTGCAAGTTACCTTATTCCCTGAAGGAAGTGTGCCTGATTTACCAGATTTGGTTCAGGAAAGTAAGGCAGAAGATGGGTTGGATCAGTTGGAATGGTCAGGGGAAGTCGATGGAAAAGTCCAAGAAGAAATAATGAGTGTGTTGAATGAATACAGGGAACTTTTCAGTAACAGACCTGGAAGAACCAGTTTGTCAAGGCATAGTATTGACACTGGAAATCATCCCTCTATTAGATCTGCCCCTTACAGAGTGAATGAGAAAGTGTTGGATGAGATACGAAAGGAAGTACGAAACAAGTGAGAGCATTTTTAGGTATGGCTGGTTTTTGCAGAAAGTTTATAAAGGGGTTTGGAGAGATAGCAACCCCACTGCATGAGTTAACGCAGAAAAAGTGTGCTGAGTGTGTGAGATGGGATGAACGGTGCCAAAAGGCTTTCGATCAACTGAAGCAAGCGCTGTGTCAGGGTCTGATATTGATAGCTCCGGACTTTGAACAACCGTTTATAGTGGCAACAGATGCATCTGATTTGGCTCTTGGAGTTGTGCTGATGCAAGAACGAGAGGGCATCAAGCACCCCATTGCCTACTTAAGTCACAAACTGTCGTCGAAGGAAAGAAACTACTCTTCAGTCCAGAAGGAGTGCCTGGCAGTCGTGTGGGGCCTGGGAAAGCTGAGACCCTACATCTGGGGAAGGAAGTGCACGGTCATCACAGAACACCGCGCCTTGCTGTGGCTGGACACTATGAAAAATAGCAACACCATGCTGCAAAGGTGGTCCTGGGCACTGCAGGAGTACCAGATAGACATTGTTTCCATCAAGGGAAAGGACAACGTGTTGGCAGATGGACTTTCGAGGCAAATGGCGGATACTACAATCAAGTGAGCAAGATGTAACATATAAAGGACACTTTACCCCAAAGTGATGGACACTGGTACATAAACGCGATGTATTAGTCCTGGGTACAGGAGAAATACTCTGCTATTGTTTAAGGGGGGGGAAATGGGATGTTCTGTAGGTCAACAACAACATCAAGATCAACATCATGAACAACATCAATCCACTCACCAGCTTCAGCATCCTGGCCGCCATGACCATTGCGGGTACGCCGTGGATCGTACTCATCTAGCAGGGTGGCAGGTGCAGTTTCTCCAAGAAGATCTACGTGGCTGCATCAACATCAAGAACAACAACAACATCAACATCATCGTCAACAACATCATCAACATCATAGTATAGTGGCAAATCCAGAAGTACAGGGTTCCCTCATGGTAGTCATGCCACGGCCCCTTGCTCGCTTGCTCTCGGTCGTCATCTCCACACTCCTCAGTCCTTCCCATGTGCGCCTTCTCCCACAACAACAAAAGTTCCTAGAAGCCATCAGCATGAAAAGGGAGTGTGTTAGTTACTGAGAAGAGTCTTCTCAGTGGCTCTCTTACCTCCTTTCACTCCGATTGGCTTCAATCAGCAGGAAAGAACAAGGAAGCATGTTAGAAGATTCTTCTCAATGGCTAACACACTTCCCTTTCATGCTGAATGGCTTGTGGGATGCTGAAGACATAGGGACCCTGCTCCCAAAAAAGTATGGGGTCTAAGACCCCCTGAGGCCCCCTATGAATACATCCCTGGTCTTCAGTATATGACAAAAGCTGTACAGTTAAGGTGCCAGATGCATCTCTATAGGGAGAGAATTGCACAACTTAGGGCCTGCCACAAAGAATGCCCTTTCCTGGGTCACCACCAGTCAAACATCTGAGGGTGATGGAACTACCAAGAGGGCCACTTCTGCCAATCTCAACACCCTAGAGGGTCTGTAGGGAAGGAGATGGGCCCCAAATATCTGAAAGACCATGTCATTTAAACACAAGCATAAGCACCTTGCATCAGGCCCAAAAAGAACCATAGTTGTCATCCTTCCAACAATGCATCACCCTTGACCACTGATGTCATACCATCTAGGGCTGTTGGGAGTTGGAGTCTGTGATGTTCCTGTAGGTTAAGCATCTGTAAATATGGTAAGTGCGGGTCTATTAGGTGATGTATGGTAATTGACTGAGAGAGAAAGGGGGAGTACATGGGTGAGAAGCTGAAGTATGCTGGATGATGACTGGCTGAGTGGCTGGCTGGCTGAAGGTATAAATGGAGGTTTGTGAGTGATGGGGAGAAGTTGTTGAGTTTGTTGGAGTGAGGTCGTTTGGTGAAGGTCGGTTGGCAGAGTTCTGAGGGAAGTTTGGATTGTATTTGACTGATATTTAAAGAGTATATTCACTAATAGGCAACAAACCTTGTGGTTTAAGAACATACCTATAGCCCACAGCTATTCTATCAAACTTTAAAAAGCAGGGAAATTGGGCAGCTATAGTGAATGCACCAGGGGAGCAGGAGACCTGAACTACTCTCTGAGATATTGGACTGCCCTACAAATTGGTCAAAATGCAAACACCATTTGGGTTGGTCTTCCACAGTCCAATCCACTTCCTGTGTAGCTTGGAAGAATTTGGTAACATGTGCCTCTGAGCATATGGTGAGTGGTGGCAACACTTGCCATCTCCAAAGATAGAGAATTATATTTTTGTATGTTTGCTGGTGTTCTTCTTACTTTGCTTCTTTCCTGTGTTATTAATGTTTCTACAGAGAATCTACACTAATTTTATTTCCTTCATTATTCATCCCAGAAATCTGTGTCAAATTTATTTTTATTAATTTCAAAGCCTTTTTTTTTTTTGGTCAGTGTTATATGATGGTGAGGACAGCCTTTTGCATTTCAAATTGGAGGTTGTGTTCTAGTTCTATTTTGGGTGCATTAACAGTGGAATTTGGACCTGCAGTTTGATGAAAAATCAGACTGATTCCAATATGTTGCTACTTCAGCAATGACTCTAGCTGTTGGAAAAAAGAGGATGCATATTTTCAGCCTGCTATGGTTAAACCACTTCATTTAAGGCAAGGTGGACACAGTCAATTAAAAACATAGAGCACACCTAGCATTTTGCTAGAATATATTTCACCTCCCACTGTTTTATCTTGTGCAAATTGAGACACTCCTGAGGTCCACTGGAGACTATTCTGCAGAAGTCAGTGCCATTATTCCACAATTATGTTTGGAGTTTTTTTAGTATAAATTTTGCAAAGAGTTGCTGTACTTCACATATTCACAGAAATAGAAACAAAGGAAAATGATTTCCTATAGGAAACTTCACTAAAATTGCAAAGGAAATCAGACATATTCAAAGTAACCATCTGAACTATATCAACTGTCTTAATAATGTTGCTTCCTCCCTGATAAAACAAGATCAGCACAGCACATGTCTTCTTTCTATTATTTGGCACATTTTACCACATTCTTCCAAGCTACACAGCAAGTGGATTGGGCTGTGAAAGACCAACCCAAATGGTGTTTGCATTTTGACCAATCTGTAGGGCAGTACAATATCTCAGAGAGGAGTTCAGGTCTCCTGCTCCCCTGGTGCATTCACTATAGCTGCCCAATTTCCTTGCTTTTTAAAGTTTGATAGAATAGCTGTGGGCTATAGGTATGTTCTTAAACCGCAAGGTTTTTTGCCTATTAGTGAATTTCCCTGCTTTTTAATCCAGGAGGTAAGAAATGGGATCCTGTCCAAGTTTGCTGAGAATGGATGGATCATTTGCATGCTTATTGAGTTCAATGGGATTTACTCCCCTGCAAACATGCTTAGGCTAGGTGAAGCTGACCACAGAGGATGGGGAGGGGAGGAGGAGGAGGAGGGAGGGGAGGAGGAGGGAGGGGAGGAAATGGAGAGGGGAGGACTGGGATGGGAGCAGGCAGGATGGGGAGGGGAGGAGAAGGACAGGTTTGAGCATTTGCATGTTTATTGAATTCAGTGTAATTTACTCCCGTGCAATGCTTAGGATAGGTAAAACTAACCAGGGGGGAGGGAGGGAGGGCTGGAGTGGGCAGGGGAGGAGGAAGAAGGAAGAGGGGGGAGGAGGAAGGGAGAGGAGAGGGTAAAAGCTTATTTTCAATGGGATTTACTCCTACGCAATCATGGTTAGGATAGGAAACACTGACCATGGGGGAGGAGGAGGGGAAGTGGGAAGGAGCATATTGGAGGGGGGCAAAGGAAGGTGGAGGGGAGGGCAGGTTTGATCATTTGCATGCTTATAGAGTTCAATGGTATTTACTTCCGTGCAATCATGTTTAAGATAGGTAAAACTGACCATGGGGAGGAGGAAGGGGAGGAGGAAGAAGGGGAAAGAGGGGATTGAAAGGGGATGGGGAGTGAGGGGCAAAGGAAGGGGGAGGGAAGGGGCAGGGAAGGGGCAAGAGGAGTGGATAGGAGGAAGGAGAAGGGAGGGTGGGTTTGATCATTTGCATATTTTTTGAGTTCAGTGGGATTTATTTCTATGCAATCATGTTTGAAATTGAAAATGGACTGCCTTCAAGTCAGTCCCCACCTATTGCGACCCTTTGAATAGGGTTTTCATGGTAAACGGTATTCAGAGGTGATTTCATCATTGCCTTCCTCTGAGGCTAAGAGGCAGTGACTGGCCCAAGGTCACCCAGTCAGCTTCATGGCTGTGTGGGGATTCGAACCCTGGTCTCCCAGGGCGTAGTCCAACAGTGACCCAGGGAAGGGGCAGGGAGAGTGAGGGGAGGAGATTGGGTGGGCGGGAACTGGGCAGAAGGGAAGCCCCTTTCCTTTCCAAAAGGAAAACATTGTAAACAGAATCATTCTTTTTCATGCTTTCCCTCACCTTTTTATTCTACAGCAGACACATGTAGCCTCCCACCCAAATTTAAACCAAAGCTTTCCCTGGCCACATCCACACCAGGCCTTTATTTCACTTTGGACAGTCATGGCTTCTCTCAAAGAATCCTGGGAAGTGTAGTTAGTGAAGGGTGCTGAGAGTTCCTAGGAAACGCCCTGTTCCCCTCACAGAGTGGCTGACTGTTAAACCATTCTCTCAGGGGAATAGGAGTCTCTTAGCACCCTTCACAAACTACACTTCCCAGGATTCTCTGAGGGAAGCCATGACTGTCTCACTGTTCAACCACTCTGGCCACTGGAGCTCTCTCAGGGGAATAGGAGTCTCCTCTCAGCACCCTTCACAAACTACACTTCCCAGGATTCTTTGGGGGAAGCCTTGACTATCTCATGTGAAATCAAAGTCTGGTGTGGGTGTGCCCCCCTGATTAGGCAAGCCCAGCAGCTGTGAGGCTTTTAGAACTCTGACAGTTGGTTCTTACTGAGCATGCTCTGCGTTATCATTGGGTCCCAGCCAAAATTTATTAAATTAATTAAAAATCAGCCAGGCATTTTTTAAACTTTTAAACTGCAGCAGATGAAGGTCAGAGTATGGGGCAACGTCAGTATTAGGATTACAGGTACTCTTGTGAACATCGCTGATTTTTGATGAATTTCAACAGATTATGAGAACTCAGAGAAAAAAGTCCAAAAGGGCTCTGAGATTTTTCTCTTTTTACACTTTGAACTGTCTATTCTCTCTGACTGTTTTGTGTATCGCCATGAAAATTGACAGGGTTGTTAAGCAAGCATTTCTGAGTTCAGGACTATAAGTTATGTAAGGTTTTGTTCTGAAATGAGCTTATGGGAAGCATCAGAATGGCATGGGGTGTATTTTCAATTTAACATTGCGGAATGTGAAAAATCCCCGCTGGCTATAGTATACAGCCACTCTTGTGGCTGTCTAATATATGAACAGAAACAGAGAGTGACCATATATGAAACCATACGCTTGTGAAACATTCCTAAAGTAATCTTATTTCCTGTTGTTAGTAAATAAATACTTATTTGGTTTACCAAAGGCCTGATCCTTGGCTGGGGGAATGTACAGACCAGAAGGGAGGGCAAGGTAATTACCAAGGCTGAACAGAAACTGTATCTAATGGTGGCAGTGGTGAAGGGAGATATTGTAACAAGTCAAGTATCCAGAGCAACCCAGAGTTGTATGCTTTATATATAAAGATACAAGGGGGTTGGGAACAGCATAGGCACACAGTCACAAAGTAACAAGCTATACAGAGACTTAGGCAAAGTATCTCGGAGTATTGGTTACAGGAAGTGACTGGTGGTGTTGCCTAGCAGTGGGATCTAGTGAGATCTGTGCTAGAGCAGAGTGAGAAACTATATAAAGGACGGTCCTGACTGGTGGTGTCCCTGGTGGTGCCTAGTGAAAGGCAGTAGCCACAAGCAGGTGGGAACCTGACAGGGAGAACCAGGGAAGGACGTCACATGTGGTGGCTGTAGCAGTGGGATACGAACAAAAAGAGAGGTGGGATATGAACAAAAGCAGAGTCCAGATACAAACAAAAGAGAGTCCCTAAACAGTGGTGTGACTGTAAAGGAATAACAAATTAAGGTTGCTTCTGTGTGGCAAAGAGTGAGTGGCAAAGAGTGAGTGGGCTCCGAGAAACATGGCTGAGTTCATAAAGATGAAAAAAGAGGAGCTGGTGGAAAAATGTACCATTTACCTCATGAGGGTAAAGGAGTGGATGAATTGAGAGTGGCATTAATAACACATATGACAATCCAAACCAAAGAACCTGCAAGAGAAGAAACCCCAGAAGGGTGCTTAAGTAATCCTGCTTATGTGGAGTATTTAAGAGCGAAGTTAAAATTGGAGGCTGAGAAATTGAGAATGAGAGCAGAAAGATTTAAAATGGAGGTAGAGGAAAAGGAAAAGCAGTGAATGATGGAGATGGAAAGGTTGAGAATGGATACTGAGATACAAGTGGAAAGATTAAAATTGGATAGAGAGAAATTTCACTCTGAGGAGACAAGGAAAGAGAGAAATGGAGCAAAAATAAAAATTACTCCAAAGGACTTTGCTGTCTATGAGCCTGGTCAAGATCCTCAAATTTACCTCACAATGTTTGAAAAGGCAGCTCAGTTGTGGGGGCTACCTGAAGATAAATACATGCAGTATTTATCAAATCTGATTAAAGGGGAATTGGCTGAAGTGTATCAGTATTTCCCCTCAGACAGGCCAGTAACATACGCTGAATTCAAAGAAGCAGTGTTTAAAAGATTCAGACTGGGGCCTGATTATTTTAGAAAGCTTTTCAGAAACTGCCAGATACAGACAGGGAGGTCTTTCGTGGAGCTGGGGGCAAAACTGATGGATATATTTGGGAAATGGCTGACAAGTGAAAAACCTCATGATATTGGATCAGTTGTACCATCAATTGCCACGGAGCTGGCAGATCATTTTGCCTCAAACCGAACTGGGTGGATGGCAAAACCACAAAGAGATTTTAAACTGAGACCAAATAACAATGGCAGAAAAGATGTGGCACCACAGACAGTAAACCCTCAAATAAAATCAGAAGGGCACAAACACCTCAGTTTGGGTCTGTGTTCCCTAAAACAGAGGAGAAAATCAGTTACCGATGTGGGAAGCCAGGCCATCTGCGTTTTCAATGTGAGAGTGTAAAATCAAAAATCACCACGTGTACAGGTATCCTGAAAAAAGACGCCTTCTGTTCACGTGGTGATTCTCCCTGCATGCTGTCCACGTGGAGCTGATCGTGAGCAATTAGTTTTTCTCCCCGGGGACAGCCTGAGCCTTCATTCTAGCAGCAGCAGCAGCAACACCCAATCAGAAATGGGCTGAAGCCACGGAGCCACGGAGCGGGAAAGAGGAATGAAGTTACAATGGAGGCAAGGGAAAGAAAGAGGGAAGGGAAACCAGCCTGAAGCAAAGAATGAGCTTGAGGGAAGGAAAGAGGCAAAAAAAAACGGGGGGGGGGAGAGAGCTTTGAAGGACTCACTGCAAAATTTTAAAAGTCTACTCAGAAGTAAGTCCCATTGAGTTCAGTGCTTCTGTGTGCTGGCAGTGATTGAGTTTGAGGGAAGGAAGGAGAAAAAATGGGGGAGAGGAGAAAGCTTTGGAGAATTCACATTTGAATTTTTAAAATGTCTGAACCAGAAGTAAATCCTACTGAGTTCAGTGGGGCTTCTCTCAGGTAAGAAACATTGGAACTCCAGCCTCTTAAAATAAACAGTTTGGGGGGGCAGAGAAAGGGAGGGGAGTTTGCCTCTGTGTCTGCTCACAGTCCAGTGCAGTCCTAGCCATGTTTACTCAGAAGTAAGTTCCACTGAGTTTAATGGGGCTTACTCCTGAAGTGAATGTGAATATAGAATTACAGCCTTTAACTTCGAAATTCAATCCTTTCCTTTAAATACTAGGTGATTTATCAATAAATATTATAATTTATAATGTCTGTTAAATGTTTAGTGTGTCATCACGTGACTCTTATTGTTGCTTGTTACGAGTAGTACACCTACTTTTCAGGATAGTGCTACAAATAGATTCCAAAACTTGCTCCAACCCCCCTGTGCAGGTAATGAATAATAGCTGCTATCACAACTGCAATAATGAAATAATGGCTAGGTAACACAGTACTCTTATCACTACACCACACTGGCTTTTGCAGAACTTGTACACTATAGTACCTCTACAAATCCAATATAAATTACCCACTATACTTCTCTTCCTTGGTCTTTTAAAACCTATTGAAATCAATGGTAAGGTAAATTCTGTTGTGTGCTTTCTATTTCCTCCTAAAGGTCGAGAAAAAGAAATGTAGCCAAGACTCTTCCAATAATTTGATGACATAGGTCAGCAGTGATACATGGGGGGAGGGAGAATGGCAGTGGCACAGAGATGGCAAGGTTGGGGGTACTTTGGTGGAATGCAGCACAAGCTTGCAGGTGTGTGCCCACATGCTGCAGGATGGTGGTGCCACCAGCCCTGAACTTGCAGGCACCTTGTCTCATTCAGCGAGTGGCAATGCTGCCATTACTGAGAGAGCACTGCTATTGCAAAGTCAGGGATCCACCCTGCGTTTTACTAGAACCTCAAGAACCACCAACTGCAGCCAGCTGCAACAGACATACGTCTAGTATGAAAGAACATGGTGTCTGAGAAGCTGCTGAGCACAGGGTTATCAGAACTGAGATGAGCTCACAGTCTTTCCACACAAAAATCCACTCAGATTACCCCCCACTTTCTTCATTTCAGCAGTATAATGGTGGGGTGGTCATTTTCTTGTTTTCATTGTGAAACAGGAGTCTGAAATCCTCACTGATCTTCTGTGAGTCATCCTGAGATACACCAATACATTTTGATCTATGTTCTGCCCACCCTGCATTTAAAGTGCTATCCAAAAGCTAAATATTATGACATAGATCAGTGGTTCCCAACCTGGGTGTGTGTGAAGTAATCCAGAAGGGGCTGCAAACAGTAAAGAAATTAATTATTATTTTTAAAAAGTCTTCACTCCTTGGACGCTGTCTGCTCCCCATTGCCGCTGCAGATGACACCTCCTTGCTCCAAATGAAAAGGGAGGTCTTTTGCTGAAGTGCTAGAGCATCTTTCAGGCACGCCAAAGGCAGGCATCTGCCTCTAAAATACATGGCAGACACCAAAGGAGGCTGAGGTGGAGCTACCAGAAAGAAGAGGGAATTGCTACCACTGACTGCCGTCTCCTCACACTACCACTACTGAGGACGTCCTTACTCAGAACGAGAGGGCTTTTTGTGAAGCAAAAAGAAGCAAGGCTACAAGGAAAAGCCACTTTCCCCCTTCCTTCCTGGCAGCCAAGCTGCCTTCCTGGAGGGAGGAAGTCACAGGGGACAGAGTATGTTACAGTGGGAGCAGTAGGCTGGAAAGCCCAACTGATAAATAATTTTCCCCACATTTATATTTTGAGTGTAGTTTTGTGTATTAAAACGCATGATATCCTCAAGAAAGAATCAGGTGTACCATGTTGGAAGAATAGTTTCAGTTCATAATCTTTTAAGCAGCTTGTTTTTGTTGCAGCCCCCTCAAAATATTTTCATATATAAATATTCAATATATTTAGGTCTGCACTTTCACACATTTATCCATGAGTAAGTCCTATTGATCTCTATAGGACTGTATAGACATGTATAGGATTGTTCCATGAAAGCCTGCACCAAAACCCATACATACTCTAATAACAGGCAATGAAAAATGCAATATTTTAATAACTATAATTATGATAGTTACAGGTTAGTATTTTCTTTTTAAAAGTTGGTGTTTTGATTTTAAAAACTTAAGAATCTGCAGGAAAAATGAAAAGAGTAAAAATACATTCCTGTTTCTGCCAACACTCTTCCTGTTGAATGCAGCCCTTGACAAGAAACAGCTTCAGGAAGTATAACAGACCCAGCATGCCTTGCCTTGTTGCCAGTAAAAGGAAATTGCTTCAATGGCGCATTTAATAAGTGTCATTGAAGCCATTTTCTTTCCCTGGCAGCAAATGTGTATATAACAGACTGTACACTCGTTGACTATTACATGAGAATAACTGTACGAGTGTACAGCCTGACTACTTCTGTACCCAGGTACACAGACTGTACACTCATTGACTGTAACGTGTGAACAGGGCCAGAGACTCTGAGGGATCAAATTGTGTGGGAGAATGGTGTGCTGTACAGGTTGTGGTTGCCTAATGAACAGGACAATCACTGTGAACCAGTGAAACAATTGGTGGTACCTAGCAAATTTAGAGCCAGATTGCTAGAGGTAGCCCATGATGTCCCATGTTCAGGGCATCTTGGAATAAAGAAAACCAAGAAAAGATCGGCTGCACAGTATTATTGGCCCAATATTTCTAAAGACGTCAAACAATATTGTTTATCTTGCAACATATGCCAAAAGGTGGGGAAAAGTGGAGTAAAGACAAAAGCACCATTGAAGCCCCTTCCTATAGTAGGACAACCCTTCTATAGAGTGGGAATAGATTTGGTGGGCCCTTTTTCCAAATCCACAAGGCATGGCAAGAAATACCTATTGGTGGTGGTGGATTTTGCCACCAGATACCCAGACGCCCTACCTGCTGGCCATGTTAGCTGCTGGGGCTGAGGGACACTGGAATCAAACAACACCCAAAGGGTCCCCCACTACCTCTGGCATAGGCAAGATGAAACTAGATGGAGTAATGGCCTGGCTCTGTAGAAAACAGTTTTCTATGTTTATTATAATGAAGGAGCCCAGGGCAGCAAACATGAACAATACAATTCATCAGAAAAAAATAAAAGCACACTAAACACGTTCTAAAATGCCATACAGTTAAAAATATTCTAAAACACTGTTCCTAAAAAAACACCAAAAAACATTCTTTCAGCAGTGACCTTTGGGTTGCCAGTAAAACTCCAAGGGATGCCTTCAGGGGCTGGGGTCCCAGTTACAGAAGATATAAAGTTTCACCAAAGTACTCACCCAAGGAGAGCAGGGTTGCAGATGTAGCACAGGCCAAACAAACCAAGGTCAAGCACAGCCCAGAGAAACAGTTTAGGTCCAAATGTGATCCAGAGACAAAGCCAGGCAACACTGCAAGAGCAATAACGCAGGACATTCAGGCAAGACGCAATTCAACAAGGCAAAAAGACTAATCACAAGCTAGAGACCAGAAACCTGTGTTGCTTCCAAAAGCTGGAATGTTCAAAGGGGAGGCCTTATATCCTCCAGCATTCTAAACCACACCCTAACCACAGCTGCAGATAGTGGAGGAGTATCAATTATTACTTACTCACTCCTTACTCATGAGTAGACCAATCAGTCAGGTTTCATGGACACATACCTTGCCATCACTCTTCAGCCTGGACCCGAAGGTTCTTGCACCATCACTCTAGAGCAGCCTTTCCCAACCTTTGGGCCCCCAGATGTTGCTGGACAACAACTCCCATCAGCCCCATCCAGCATGGCCAATGGTCAGGAACAATGGGAACTGTAGTTCAGCAACATCTAGGGACCCAAAGGTTGGGAAAGGCTGCTCTAGAGGATGCGGGAGGCAATTCCATAAGAATGTAAGAAGAGCCTGCCGGATCAGGCCAAAAGGACCCATCCAGTCCAGCCTCATGTTCTCACAGTGGCCAACCAGATGCCCCAATGGGAAGCCCACAAGCAGGACCTGAGCACAAGAGCACTCTCCCCCTCCTGTAGTTTCCAGCAACTGGTATTTGGAAGCATACCACCTCTGGCCATGAAGGCAGAGCGTAGCCACCCACCCCCTCCTCTGACAGTTCCATGGATTCATCATCAGGTATCAACCCAAAGGGGCCCTCAAGGGGGCCATCAGCATTGGATTCAGGGTGGGGCTGCCTGCTCCCCAAGGTCCTCAATCTGTGGAGTGTCTGGTTCATCCTCTGAGGACTCCATGTCGGGTACCAGGTCAGGGCTACGCATGACAGATCCTGGGTGTGAGAAACATGATGCACAGCCACTGGACCACCACCCCTCCCATTTTCACTTTATCAACAACTGGCCTGGTATCCAAGAGGGAAACTGCCCTGCCTCCTGCTCCATCTTGCAGCTCACAAAGGCTGCAACCCAATACATGCTTACCCAGGAGTAAGTCCCATTCAACCTAGTGCAACTTACTTCTGAGTAGACATATTGGATTGCAACCTAAGCTGTTTGTCCCTGACACACACACACTGCATCTCTTTATGGCTGCAATCTCGTACACATCCCTATTTAAAAAATAATTTAATTAAGTGGAAGAAAATGTAATTAATTTTAATTGTTGATGATCATTCATTTTCCCTTTATATAATGTTGTATAATATTGTATAATGTTGTATAATAGGGTAATTAAATTCTCTTATAAGAACTAGTTAATCTTCAAATGCTTTGGACGTGGCAGAGCTCAGTGACCCTTGGGGGCTTTGTTTGAGATTGGGATTGACTCCAACAGCTGTCAGCAATCAGAGAAGAGTGTCTCTGAACATAGGCAAAGTTAGGCACAAGAGTGGATGGGGAGGAGTGAGCAAAATGCAGTGGTGATGGGGGGGAGGGGAGCCCACTTTCTTAAATCTTGGGAGCCAGGAATCAGGGCAAATCATTCCACTGCAGAAGCTACCATACCGACTCTCTCGCTTTTTCCAGCCCTGCTATTAATTTTAAACAACGCCCTGAATGATTTAAGACCAAGATGAGTGGTTCAGTTAGGTAGCTATAGCTAATGCCAGTCCAAGTCAGAGCAGACCCATTGAGGTTAATGTGCATGACTAACTTAGGTTCATTCATTTCAATGGGTCTACTCTGAGTAGGACTTGGTTGGCTACAACCCAATGATCTTATGGATTGGAAAGGACCTCTTTGGATGGCGTGAATTAGGGACCCCTATTCCCCCTTACAAAGGTACCATTCTTAGAGTAGTTTAACAATCCATCCCTCTTCCCAGGGAACCCTAAACAAACTTTGTAGCTCTGTGAGGGGAATAGGGGGGTCTCCTCGCAACTCTCAGCACCCTGAACAAACTATACTTCCCAGGAGACTTTGGGAGAAGCCGGGACTATTTAAAGGGGCATGATAATGCTTTAAATGTACAGTATAGCGCTGCTAAGGCCATTAAGGGAATTGATGAACGGCTTCCCTGGGGTGAACCGGAAACACACACACCCACAACCAGTTGATAAGATGGGGCACCTCTACTTTTTCTTATCTCTATGTTGTCCTGCAAGGATTTCCCTTCAGCACCCTGCCCAGGAGGAAGGACGGACTCTGCTGATTGGCTGAGCCTGTCCAGGAGGAACGGGGCGCCAGGTGGGATTTCCCCAGCTTGCTATTTTATATATCTTTGCAAGCAGCTGCCTGCTTATTTCTTCTTTTTGCATCTCCTTTCTTTGCAACTGGTGGCTCTTCGGAGCAGAGACTCCTTCACCTTTTCTCCGCTGCTTTCTCAGCACAGAGATAAGTCCCCAGAGGGTTGGGGGCTTTTGGTTCCTATACTGGTTCCTATAAACAGCGGTCAGTTTTATCCGTCAGGCAGCTGGGGGGAGAAAATTGTGTCAAAAAATAACTAGGAGATTCTGGGTATAATGGAATGTTGAAATCTCACAAGTGACTCGCAGGCGCAGCAGACAAACAGCCACCACCATCCGGCTGATTGTCCCCAGATTCTAGCACTTGGAGATAGACTGCCTCTGATTGTGGAGCCTCCAAAAATCCAACTGGCCCAGTATTCTGTTTCCAATGGCAGCTGGCCAGAAACATCTAAGGAAACCCATGAGAAGGCAAGGCCTTCCTCATTGTCCACCCCCCCTTTACTGCATACTGAAGTATACTGCCTTGACAAGTGGAGGTTCAGTTTGGCTATTCTTGCATAAGAAGAGCCAAGGGGGTTTGCCTCTAATTTCAACAATCTGCTTCCCACAATGGACCAACCAGAAGCCTCCAGCAAGCCTGTGATGAAGGCATGAAAGATGATGGCTTGCTTCCCTGTTGAAAGTCCCCAGCCTCAGATATACCACCTTGGGATATGGAGGTTTTGTTCAGGCATCGAGGCTAATATGAATCTGAACAAGCAAGGATGGGGAACCTGTTGCCCTCCAGATGTTGTTGGACTACAACTCCAAACTTCCCTCACCTGGGGGGGCAGCAACATCTGGAGGGCCACAGATTCCTTGTCGCTGCAATTAACCTGTTATCTCCCTGCAACTGATGCCTTTTCTCCATAGGCATGTGAGCCAGGCTCTCCTGGCCTTATGGAAGGCTCTGAAAGGGGCTCAGACCAGAGCTTGGAAGATTACTTTTAAAAAGTAATAAATTACAGTTACAGTTACATGGCCCCCAAAAAGTAGTAATTACCGTTACAATTGCAATTGCTCTGAAAGTAACTGATTACTTTACTTTTCCTCAAAAGTAATTGCTACAATTACATTTTCGTTACTTTTTTAAATAAAATTGCCTACAAGGTGCTGGCCTTGGCTGCTGCACATCTAAGTAGTCTAAAAAACATTAAAAATAAGCACACACACAGAGGGTAGTAGTATATATATTTTTTATCCATAAGATTAACAGAATGGCATAAAATCTCACATCCCCTCACCCCACCCCAGCAATGATACCCCAACACACATATTTTTTGTATATATATATATTGTCTCCAGCTCTTTTCTCCTTCCACTCCTGTCAATTTTTAAACAATTGCTTTCTCCACGCCGTCTCACTCTCCACCTCCTCCTTCGTCGCCTCCTAAGCACCCATAGAGCATGAAGGAAGAACAACGCTGCACAGAAGCCCAATTTGAAGCACATGATTTTTATTCACAAATCAGAGGAGCAGAAGACTTCCCCTGCTTCCCCCCAAGTAATGCGCAAAAGTAATGCTGGAAACATTACAATTACTCCTCAAAAGTAATGAAGTTACTACTCGTTCTATTACCAGCAAAATGTAATGAAGTTACCCACTCGTTACTCAAAAAAGTAATAAATTACAAGTAATTAGTTACTTGTAACTAGTTACTTCCAAGCTCTGACCTAAACAAGAACTTTATTGTGTTTCTGCAACAGGAACTGAACAGGTACAACATACAAGCCCAGTGCCACCTAGTGACTAAACTATATAATTTACTCTGCCTACCATTCCAGACCATGATGACACCTCAGCTTCTAGCTTTCTCCCTGGTAGCCCCCACTTGAATGGGGTACAGCAAAACCAGAGAGCTTGCTGCACCCCACTTCTTGTATTTTGGCTGGTACATTTCAGTTGGAGATGAATGGATTACATTCACACATATACAGTTCTTGTCCAAGTAAGAGTAGCTTAACCTCTGTTATATTTAATATGGTTTGCCTTTAATATGGTTTGATTTTTTTGAGGTGGTTGTTCTCAACATTGCCTGTCTTTCTTACCCATCTAAGGGTTTTCCAGAGACCATAAAGTTCTGTTGAACTGTGATTAAATCTGGGAACTACATTAATGTTCCATTCAGTGCGGGGATGAGTTGCTATTATGAGAAATATTTTCAAGTCTACTACAACCCCTACAATGTAACAGGAATGTACTTATTTCTGAGTCACATGAATGGTGTAGCTGATGCCAAGAGTCCCACAAATGCAAAGGGATCCCATTGCTGCCTTTAACAGTTAAGGCTCTCTATATAAACAGAGAGTATGCTTTCCCCTGCCATCAGCAATAGTGAAAGAAACACACTTGTAAGTGTGAGGCTCTGTTGCTGGATTATGGCCTCAGCTTTCAGCACAGAGCCCTCTGTGTGCTCTCCAGTGTGTATATTCACTAATAGGCAAAAAACCTTGCTGTTTAAGAATGTACCTATAGCCCACAGATATTTTAAACTTTAAACTTTAAAAAGCAGGGAAATTGGGCAGCTATAGTGAATGCACCAGGGGAGCAGGAGACCTGACCTACAAATCTGTCAAAATGCAAACACAATTTGGGTTGGTCTTTCACAGTCCAATCCACTTGCTGTGTAGCTTGGAAAAATTTGGTAGCATGTGCCTCTGAGCATATGGTGAGTGATGGCAATATCTGCCATCTCCAAAGATGGAGAATGACATTTTTGTATGTTTGTTGGTGTTCTTACTTTGCTTCATTCCTGTGTTACTAGTATTTCTACAGATAATCTAATCTAGAAAATTTTATTTCTCTCATTATTCATCCTAGAAACCTGTGTCAAATTTATTTTTATTAATTTAGCCTGCCCAAGATGCATGTTTTCAGCCTGCTATGTTTAAACCACTTCATTTAAGGCAAGGTGGGCACGGTAAATTAAAAACATAGAGCACATCTAGAATTTTGCTAGAATATATTTCACCTCCCACTGTTTTATTTTGTGCATACTGGGACACTCCTGCTGTCCTCTGGAGTCTATTCTGCAGATTAGTCAGTGCCATTATTCCACAATTTATTTTTGGAGTTTTTTAAGTGTAAATTTTGCAGAGTGATTCTGTACTTCACATATTCATAGAAATAGAAGCAAAAGAGAATGATTTCCTATAGGAAATTACACTAAAATTGCAAAGTAAATCAGACATATTTAAAGTGACTATCTGAACTATGTGTTACCACCACTCACCATATGCTCAGAGGCACATGTTACCAAATTCTTCCAAGCCACACAGGAAGTGGATTGGACTGTGAAAGACCAACCCAAATGGTGTTTGCATTTTCACCAATTTGTAGGGCAGTCCAATATCTCAGAGAGTAGTTCAGGTCTCCTGCTCCCCTGATGCATTCACTATAGCTGCCCAATTTCCCTGCTTTTTAAAGTTGGATTGAAATATCTGGGGGCTATAGGTATGTTCTTAAACAACAAGATTTTTTGCCTATTAATGAATTTCTCTGCTGTTTAATCCGGGAGGTAAGAAATGGGATCCTGTGCAACCTTGCTGAGAATGGATTGATTATTTGCATGCTTACTGAGTCCAGTGGGATTTACTCCCCTGCAATCATGCTTAGGATAGGTGAAACTGGCCCCAGGAGATGGGGAGGGGAGGCAGAGGAGGGAGGGGTGGAAGGGTGGAGGGGAGGAGGGGGAGGGGAGCAGGAAGGGGGAGGGGAGGATCAGGACAGGTTTGATCATTTTCATGTTTATTGAGTTCAGTGGGATTTATTCCCATGCAATCATACTTAGGATAGGTAAAACTAACCAGTGGGGGGGGAAGGAAGGGACAGCTGGAGGGGGCAGGGAAGGAGGAAGAAAGAAGTGGGAAGGGGAGGAAGAAGGGAGAGGAGAGGGGAAGGAAAGGAAAGCCAGGTCTGATCATTTGCATGCTTATTGAGTTCAATGGAATTTACTCCTATGTAGTTATGGTTAGAATAAGTAAAACTGACCATGTAGGAGGAACAGGGGTAGGGGAGAGGAGAGGGAAGGAGAAAGAGTGGCAAGAAGGGAGCGGAAGGAGGGGGAGGGGAAGGAGGGGATTGGACAGGGAGGGGCAAAGGAAGGGGCAGGGGAGGGCAGGTTTGATCATTTGCATGCTTATTGTGTTCAGTGATATTTACTCCTGTGCAATCATGCTTAAGATAGGTAAAACTGACCATGGGGAGGGAGAGGGGAAGGGGGAGGAGGGGATTGGAGGGGGGAGGAGGGAGGGTAGGTTTGATCAGTTGCATACTTTTTGACTTCAATGGGATTTATTTCTGTGCAATCATGTTTGAAAATCCTGACTTATGGTGACCCTATGAATAGGGTTTTCATGGTAAATGGTTTTCAGAGGTGGTTTTACCATTGCCTTCCTCTGAGGCTGAGAGGTAGTGACTGGCCCAAGGTCACCCAGTCAGCTTCATGGATGTGTGGGGATTTGAACCCTGGTCTCTGAGGTCATAGGCCAACACTGACCTGGGGGAGGCAAGGAGGTAGGAGGGGGAGGGGAGGAGATTGGGTGGGTGGGCACTGGGCAGAGGGGAAGCCTCTTTCCTTTCCAAAAGGAAAAACATTGTGAACAGTATCATTGCTTTTCAGGGTTTTCCTCACCTTTTTATTCTACAGCAGGCACATGTAGCCTCCCATCCAAACTTAAACCAAAGCTGTCCCTGGCCATACCCACACCAGGCCTTTATTTCACTTTGGACAGTCATGGCTTCTCTCAAAGAATCCTGGGAAGTGTAGTTAGTGAAGGGTGCCGAGAGTTGCTAGGAGACACCCTGTTTCCCTCCCAGAGCTTTAATCAGAGCAGCTGACTGTTCAACCACTCTGGCCACTGGAGCTCTCTCAGGGGAATAGGAGTCTCCTCTCAGCATCCTTCACAAACTACACTTCCCAGGATTCTTTGGGGGAAGCCTTGACTATCTCATGTGAAATCAAAGTCTGGTGTGGGTGTGGCCCCTGACTAGGCAAGCCCAGAAGCTGTGAGTCTGGCTTTTAGAACACTGACAGTTGATTCTTACTGAGCATGCCCGACATTATAATTCAGTTCAGGGCAAAATTTCTTAAATTAATTAAAAATCAGCCAGACATTTTTTTAACTTTTAAACTGCAGAAGATGAAGGTCAGAGTATGGGGCAAGGTCAGTAACAGGATTACAGGTACTCTGTGAACATGGCTGATTTTTAATTGATTTCAACAGATTATGAGAACTCTGAGAGAAAAGAGCCCAAAAGGCATCAGGTTTTTTCTTTCTTTCTTTGAACTCTCGATTCTTTCTGTTTTGTTTATCACCATGAAAATTGAGAGGGTTGTTAAGCAAGCGTTTCTGAGTTCAGAACTATAAATTGTTAAGCAAGCATTTCTGCGTTCAGGACTATACATTTTGTAAGGTTTTGTTTTGAAATGAGCTTATGGGAAGCATCAGAATGGCATGGGGGAGGCATTTTCAATTTAACATTGCTGAATGTGAAAAATCCATGCTGGCTATAGTATACAGCCACTGTCATGGCTGTATAATAGTCTCAGAGCTCCCTACACAAAATGGCTTCTCTATTTGCTGTAATAGAGAGAAGTTTCCCTGTACATCATGGGGAGTTACCAATTATTGAACTACGTAATCATTGAGTTACCAATTATTGAACTAGGATGTCTCAGTTCAACTGTATCTAAAACTCAGTTGTGAAAAGATAACAGTAGAAAGTACCCTTCAGTAGAGATATTTCTCCTGCAGTGATCTTTCTTTATCTGAAATCCTAGGAAAAGAACAAGCAGAAGTAGGTCAGAGACCACTTCTGCTTATTTCTTATTAGAGAGAAAAGTTGAACTCTTCTTGCCAAAAGTCAGGCTAAAGGGACATAAGGGGAATACATATTTAGCAAGATTAATCCCTATAGATTTAAACACAAAAACTACCAGTTAAATGACCTGTGCTTTGCTTTCCCCCTTTTAACGTCAAGAATGTGGCGTCTGAAGAGTAAGTTATTCAAAATATGATTAGGGAGAAGAAAAGAAGTTATTCCTTCAAACAAAGCATAGGATGTAGCTTCGTTTTGCCACTCAAGTATATCTTTGAGTTTGAGACTATAGAAGGAAGTATTTAATTACAAAGGCAAAGTTGAAGAATTAGTTTGAATTCATAAAAACAATGAGACAGTAAGCAAACAAACCCATATCTCTCTTAGTGGATCACAGAAACAAACAAAACAGTTTATTTTGCAAGATGTGTTTGCCCATGTGGTGTGTATCAGGGGTGGGAAACCTGTGGCTCTCCAGAAGTTGCATGACTACAACTTGCATAATCCCTGACCATTAGCCATAGTGGCTATGGCTGATGGAGGGCCACTGGTTTCCCATCTGTTATATATGGTACAAATCCATTAGCTAAGCCTTGGTTTTCCAAAATATATTCATTTCCACCCAACATGGGCAACCCCCATATTTGATTTGGTTCTGCATATGCAAAAAGAGACTGTGTGATGTAAAATGTAGTACCATAAAACTAGAAGATGGTTGTACTTCTAGGAGGTTTAGATTGGTGTGCCACACTTGCTCTTTTCATACCTAGAAATATTTTCTGGGTCAGAATGCATATAACTGGTTAATGTCTGCCTATAATACCTATTATTCTAGAATATTCTTTGACTAGTTGTATTACCACACATATTCTTTATTATTAATAATAATAATACTTAATAAATACCTAAAAATAACCACACATATGCAATGCTCCTTAGAACATGCCTAGTTTAATGGAGCTTGAACCCATGCTATTATATGAGGCTTATATTGTTAACTGGAGCTATCAAGTAAAAGGACTCTCTTAAGGAGCTAAATTAGCTTTCTTGCAGTTCTCATTATGCTAGGCTACAAGCTGCAAGTTCAGCTCTCAACATGAGAGACTGTGCTAACTAGTAGATGTCTTATCAGTACACTACTACAGCAGTGTGTGAGAGCATGGGACTGTGTGGTAAACAACTAGGAAACATCTCCCTTTGAGGTAGACCACTAGACTCTTTCCCATGAGATGAGCTCATTATCTTATGCACTTTGCACCTGTTGCTCAGTACTGGAAAACTCAAAAGTCAGCTACAAATTTTAATTACTTCCCATGAGTTATCTGTCCCTGCTGTCTACGCCTTGTGGAAACCATAAACCTTGTCACAATAGCCCCACAAACAGCTGGTGTGGCTCATAAGGATTTAAGAATATAAAAAGTCCTGCAAAACTATATCATGTTGGAACTCAGCATAGACCCAAGATGGTGTGCTGTGTACCAGAGCTCCTGTTTAATGTCATTCTGGAGGGCTCCTTGACAGCTGCAGGAATGTGAGATGACTTTGCTTTCTTTATTTATATGCATTGCTTATTAGTTAATAAATCTCTGATTTTTCACCCCATCTGTGTTCTTATTGTATCCAAATCTGCAGAGAACCTTGCCCTTGGGCATTATAACTTGGCCTGAGCAATAAAAATATCTACTTGTGATAGTAATTGGAGTAATCTCTGCCCAGAAACCCTTAACAGTCCCTCATCATATGGTTCTTTTGTCAAACATGACATAAAGATGCTGCTAACATATTACAGATGCTGGCTGACCACCTTATGTTTTGTTGCTGGCTAATTAATAGTCTAAGATGATCAGTTGATGTTTCATCAATGGGAGCTAATGATTAAGAGTTGTGTTGCTGATGTTTTCCCCCTAAAAGAGCTATCTACCTGCAAGGGGTGGGGTCCGAGACCAATTTTGAGGACAATTGAGCAGCACTCAATCATTGCTGTTCTGCTTTATGCTGGAAGTGGAGTAGCAACTCTATTTCCACACTTGTAGCACTCTGTAATAAAGTGTGTAGTCCCCCTTTCCTTAGCCTCAAATGCTGATTTTTTTTCCCATTGTGACTCTTGTGTGATAGAAAGGGTTATTTATTTGTTTTATTTATTTAAAATATTCCTATCCTGCTCTTCTACCTTACAATAGGGCACTCAGGGCAGCTCATAATAAAATCATACACAGTAAAAAAACAAACATTAAAATATATAAAAATACATAAAATACAGTTAAGAAATCTAGGGGAGTGATATTAAAAGGGGGCTAAAGAGGTAAAACTAAAGAGGGAGGGAAGAAAATCATTTTCAGGCTATATCTTCAGCCCCTCCCAAAGGCTCTCTGGAACAAGATGGTTTTCAGAAGTTCCCAGGATGCCATCAGTGAGGGAGCAGAGCAGGATTCTTAGGGTACGCTATTCCAGAGTTTGAGAGCCACAGCTTGAGAGGCTCTCTCCTGTGTGCCTGCCAGACTAACTTCTTTCATTCCAGGCCTGCAGAGGAGACCAGAGGCAGCTGATATTAAATCATGGGCAAGCACATATGAGTGTAAGCAGTCCCTCAGGTACATTGGTCCAAGGGCTTTAGGGCTTTAAAGGTCAAAGCCAGCACTTTGAATACTTCCTCCCTTCTCACTAATCTCCCAAGTGCAATGGTTCCCCTGTTGCCACTTAGCAGGGGAGAAAAGAAATGAATACTGAGGATATTGATGGATATTAAGGATATTAACGTAGTGCTATTTCAAAAGGAAAGAATTAAAGTCATAGAGGTGATTCCTAGAGAAAAGAGAGAGACCTTGGGAAGGAAATTGTTAGAGCAATCTATGAAATGACTAGAGGAATCTAGAAAGGTCATAATCAGCCAGAATAGTAGTGTGATAGGTTATCTACACTTGGGAAAACCAAGTAGCTATTCCATTAAGTTAAAGAGTTACATTCTGAGGTCTGGAAATAAAACAGAACAGAGAAAACATCAGAGATGGATGTTTTGTTTACAAAGTTATGCAGATGTCCGGTAAAACAGCAATGGCAAATCCACAGTCTGTAAGCCAGACCCAATCTGTGAAGCCATTTTTAAGGAGCCTACTACCCTCTTTCAAAATTAGCAAATACTACAAAAACATCATTAAGTCTCCAGCGCTTCTCATCCCAATGAATTAAGCCCAGTACTATTAATGTCTCACCAGTCAGGAAAGTGTATCACAATGCAGCAATACATGCTTTTCAAAGGGGAGTGTAGGAATGTATAGAGGAAATTAAAAAATTGCCTTTGCCCCTTCCATTTGTGGAAGCCTCCACTAGATTGAGGACACAACTGGATACAACCCCTAATCAGGAAATGCCCTTAGAAGCAGTCTATATCAATTGCATGGTCAATTACCATTCCTCTGCAACAGCTGCTAGTCATCTATCACACTAAACTGCTTCTGATATAGTATGCTTGAAACAGCTGTACCAACTGGGACCAATTTAGAAAATCATGTTTAGAGAAAAAGGAAATGACCTGCAACATTATTGCACAATGTATCGTATTTGATGATTTCCCACTAGTCTGTTTTTAATGTTTTTTAATCGGTTGAGTCCTATTTATTATCATACAGTGATGTTATTCTTGTTGCTTGGGACTGGTCAGGCTTCCCTTTAACCTTCTAAACCAGTGGTGCAGAACCTCTGGCCAACTGGGAACTGCCTAGTGTAGCTGCAGGCATCCGCTGATTGCACTTGCAAAGCCCTGTGCCTTCGCCTGCAACAATTTGAGTTCAAATTGTACAGGCAAAGGAAAATGGGTCACCTGACACCATTGTGACATCAGGTGACTGACAGGTGGACGTCCTGACCCACTGTCAAATCTGGCTCACAGTGAGTGGAGATTATAAAGATTTGGCCTGCCAACCAGATCTAATTCCCCACCCCTATTCTAAAGATTGCCCCCCCTTTTGTTCAAAGTCTAAAGGTAATAAATATTTTGTTATTTTTAATTCAATCCAATAACTATCACAACAGTCTTTCCCCATATTCCTTCAGCAGGCCAGACCACACAAAACAGAAATATTTCTTTCAGTTGTCCTGAAGAAAAGCAAATGAAAAATACCTACACCTAAAGAAGTGAGCCAGGAAAATTTTAGTCCTGGACAATAGTAAAAGAACAAATATTTATTGCACAGGAGAATCAGCCCCATGATTTGATGTTAGTCTAGTCAATTGGCACAATTAGGTTTTGGTTCTTAAGGGTAAGATTTCCCAACAGCATCCTGGAAAGTAGCTTGAAAGAAACAGGAAAATCTTATATAACCTCCAGAAGCACCTCAAGCTTGGACTTTGGTGAAAGTAAAAAAATAAAAAAGGAACAATTACCTATCATGGTAGGTGGGTGGTACACTTAAGAAGAAGCTCTCAGTACTACAGAAGAAAAGTACTGTAGTAGTAGGATAGTGGCACTAATGCAATGATTTAGCAACTAATCAATAGAAAATATTAAGAGAATATGGCTTGAGAGAATATTCTGGTTTACTGAAAGTTATTTCTATAAGCAGCCTCTTAAAGATATTGCCAGTCTTCCAAGTGAAAATAATGTTGGTATATACAGATGCATGCCAGGTAGTTTCTCTCCAGCTCTGGAACTTCCTCCTGATGTTCATCATTGAAAATACAGGATCCATCCTTAGGAAGGTACTCTGTAGCCCCATTTGTTTTGTTGGGTGTCCTTCTGGGAGGGAAGCCCTTATCATTGGGCAGGGACATCGTAGCTGGGATGAGGGAGCTATAGCCCTCCAGATGCTGGTGGACTACAACTTCCAGCATCCTTACTAGTGCTTTGCTGAATCTCACCACAGCATTTTTCTACCATTCAAGAGAGTTAGTTGTTGAAATGAAGATCCCTTTGAAAAGGGTGTGTGGTGGGTAAAAATTTCTAAATAATTAAATAAAATTTTACAGGGCCTGGGAGAGGGTTCCATTTTTATTTTGGAATGATCATGTGACCCTGTAATGTCATGTGGTCACTTGGTCATTCTTGACATTGCCCTTTCAGAACATTTGTGCCTCTGCAGTTTGGGTGTTTGCAAAAATTAAAATGCACACACACACACACACACACACACACACACTAAACCCAAAAGGCCCAATTGTAATGTGTGAATTGGCTCTTAGAACACAGATATAAATTGTCATAAGGGTGGTGGTGCTCACATCAGTTATGTATAATTAAATGTGTGAAGTTACATTTTCAAATGGATGAAATGGCTGCTCCTAATGCTGCCAGGGAGCTGTTCATGGTGCTTAAACTAGAATGGTTTAGACCTGCATAGCTGTTGAATCCTACGCCACTCCTGGTCATGTGACAATAACATGGTCTACACATAAAGTGGAGGGGTTGTTAAAAGCTGTCCCTGGACCAGACTGTTCCAAACTGCAGGCTGCTGGTGGTGGAAATTTCGTACTTGAACACTCTCCTCATAGTAGTAGTAGTAGTAGTAACATCATCATCAACAACAACAACAACTTTGCACATAGAAAACAAGGATGTCAAGGAGGAAGGTGGCCTCAGAGGAGACCTGTCACCCACCCACAAAACATTCAGGTCTCCAAAGGAACAATCCAAGACTCAAGTGTGCCACCCGCTGTGGCATCTATGACTGGGCTAGACCTTGTGTTCCTGTCTCACAACAATCCACACAATAAATAAATAATTGCAATATATATAAATAAAATAGTATACTAATGTAAGCAACAATAAATATGATAAACTGCCAGGATTTCTCAAGTTCATGCAAGTGATTGATGGCTTCTGATTTCTTGGGGAAAATTCTTTATCAGTTTCCAGCTTGAATCAATAACAAGCACTCCTTTTCCCCAAGATGGTTGTAGAATAAGTGCAAATGTTTATACTTGCTGTCTCATTTTTTACAGTAGGGCCTGGGAACCTCAGACGTGTGTGTGTGTGTGTGCGTGCATGCGTGCGTGCGTGCGTGCGTGCGTGCAGCCCTCTAGGCCTCTCCCTTGCCAGTCCCCTCAGACTCTGCCTCCTCTCCCCAGGTGACATTCCTGAGCTTCCTCAAATGTTTTCGCCTGGCTCGAATATGTCCTTGATCTGGGATAACCACACTTGTCTGCCAGGATGGAAAGTGGTGTATGTATAGAAACCAAAACAGATACAATATTTAAAGTACTTCAAATCTGTCCAGCCCAAGGTGTCTTTAAAGAGAAGAATTTGGGTTGCTGGCAAACAGAAGCCATGTTTTTTGGTTGCAGCTTATGGCATAGAAGCTAGAAGCCAGCTTGAAAGAGCCCAAAGCACTGTAAGCAAGCACAGGGTTTCCCCTGAATGTCTTTGAGATTATGGAAGACTTCCTGGCTACCTTGTTAAGAAAAAATAAGGTAACTGCAACACCCCTCCATTGGGCTCTGTGATTAGCCAAGTTCTCTTGCTGCCCATGAAGGAGGCAGAAAAAATAATGTGTCTCTCACAGGGAGCGAAGATCTTTTTTAAAAAAAAAAAAATCTAGGGCTCAGCAGAGCACCAATCCTTACTAACGGCTATGCTAGCAGAGGCTGATGGGAGTTGGAATCCAGTAACCTCTGAAGGGTCACAGGTTCCCCATCTCTGTCATACTGTGTTCAGCAACTAGGAGCCACCAGCAGCTGGAAAGTTGGTGGGATGAGACTTGTAGACTAAGACATTCCCCTCATCATCATCACCAACAACTGAGAGTGCGAGCTTCTCAGTGTTCCATCAGACCCATAACAGATTCTGAACAGCAAGCTGAGGCACATATTTGCCATCAGTGGTCTCAGTCCCTCTCATTCATGGGTGCAACAGAATACAATGTATGTAACTCTGGAAATTCTAGATGATTATTGGTGTTATTTGGTGTTCCCAAAGCAGAGCTCTGAATTTGTTTTCTTGCACTCTCTTACGGTGTCATCTGTTCTTTTTAGGATGACTCAAGTTCCAGCATAATTTATATGTGGATGAAAACAATACAGCTATAAGCAGGGCCAGCTTCAGATTTGAGGGGAACCTGGGAGAAGTGTGCTATGGTCAGGCCCCTCCACTGTTAAGGAGCCCTAATGGACTTGCCTGGCTATGGTGGCAGTCACTCTGAGCAGCACTGAAGCACTGGGACTGCCACCTGATTTAATTTCCGATAATGCCCAAACTAGTTTGACACACTCTGAGAAGCATTGAAGAACTCCCCACAATGCCCCATAGCATGATTAGATCCAGCTGCCTGGCATTGCTTGATGCGCTAGGCCAGAAAACAATTTAAGGGAAGCCCAGAGCAGTCCCCAGCAATAGACCTTGGCAGCTGTCTAAGGATGCCCCAGGTACTGATGCTGGCCCTGACTGCAAGGAAAAAAAGCAATTCTCCTTTCAGTATTCTGATGACAGTCCAGTTTTGCCACTGGCATATCAATGAATTGTTGCTTAACAAGTGTTTTATATTGGTTATTTGTATGACCAATCCACTAATGAGTTGTTCTTGGAACTATTGGATGAATACCTTTCACCCATTAAAGTAAGGGAAGTCTGCAATAGAAAATGGTGTAATTGGTGCCGCCCTGGGCTCCTGCTGGGAGGAAGAGTGTGATATAAATCAAATAATAAATAAATAAATAGATTAATATATTTATGAATAATATTTCTGATTAATTTTAATTTGATTAATTTATGAATTTGCATTGGGGGTAGATTTGAAGGTTATTTTAGTTGGACTTAGATGTTATCTAGGTTAGCCGGGCTTTTTCACATTTTAGGTATGATTACTCATACATTATATAGATTATCCACTAATAGGTAAAAAAAAAACCTTGCAGTTTAAGAATGTACCTATAGCCAACAGATATTTCTATCAAACTTTAAAAAGCAGGGAAATTGGGCAGCTATAGTGAATGCACAAGGGAAGCAGAAGACCTGACTTCCTCTCTGAGATATTGTACTGCCCTTCAATTGGGGTTGGTCTTTCACAGTCGAATCCACTCCCTGTGTAGCTTGGAAGAATTTGGTAACATGTTCTTAAGCCGCAAGATTTTTGCCTATTAGTGAATCCAGGAGGTAAAAAATGGGATCCTGTGCAAGTTTGCTGAGAATGGATTGATCATTTGCATGCTTATTGAGTTCAGTGGGATTTACTCCTGTGCAGTCATGCTTAGGATAGGTAAAACTGACCATGGAGAGGGAGGCCTGGAGCGGGCAGGGAAGGGGGAAGAAGGAAGAGGGGAGGAGAGGAGGAAGGGAGGAGGAAGGGAGAGGAGAGGGGAAGGAAGGGAAAGGCAGGTCTCATCATTTGCATGCTTATTGAGTTCAATGGTATTTACTCCCGTGCAATCATGGCTAGGATAGGTAAAATAGACCATGGAGGAGGGGGAGGGGGAGGGGGAGGGGAGAGTAGATGGGAGGAGGAGGGGAGAGGGGAACAGAAGGGGGAAAGACGATTGGAAGGGGAGGGGGAGGGGCAAAAGTGAGGTTATGGGAGGATGGAGGAGGGGAGGGCAGGTTTCATAATTATGGAAGGGTGCTGAGAGTTGCTAGGAGATGCCCTGTTCCCCTCACAGAGCTTCAATCAGAGTGGCTGGCTGTTCAGCCACTCTGACCACTGGAGCTCTGTCAGGGGAACAGGAGTCTCCTATTAGCACCCTTCACAAACTACACTTCCCAGGATTCTTTGGGGGAAGCCATGACTGTCTAAAGTGAAATAAAGGTCTGGCATAGGTGTGGCCTCCTGATTAGGCAAGCCAAGTAGCTGTGAGTCTGGCTTTTAGAACACTGACAGTTGATTCTTTCTGAGCATGCCTGGCTTTATCATTGTGTTAAATGCTAAATTTCTTAAATTAATTAAAATCAGCCATGCTTTTTTTTTACTTTTAAACTGCAAAAGATGGAGATCAGAGTATGTGGCACGGTCAGTAATAGGATTACAGGTACTCTGTGAATATGTCTGATTTTTAATTAATTTCAACAGATTATGAGGATTCTGACAGAAAAAAGTCCAAAAAGGGTCTGGTTTTTCTCTCTCTCTGTTTACACTCTGAACTATTGATTCTCTCTGACTGTTTTGTGTATTGCCATGAAAATTAACAACCCCAGAGGCTTGTTAAGCAAGCGTTTCTGAGTTCAGGAGTATAAGTTTTGTAAGGTTTTGTTTTGAAATGAGCTTATGGGAAGCATCAGAATGGCATGAGGGTATTTTCAATTTAACATTGTGGAATGCAAAAAATGCATGCTGACTATAGTATACAGCCACTCTCTTGGCTGTATAATAAAGGAAAATGTACAGCTCTTTAATGACCTCTCAGATCATGATGGAATTTAAATTTGTTTTGTATTTTATTTTTGTTCTAGCCTACAGCCATGCAAAATAAACAATATTTTATATCATATCAGATGCAAAGTTCTAGTTCTGTTCAGTACAGCAACTTGTGCTTATATCCAGGCGACATCTGATTCATTTCCTTCATTGGGAATAAACAATCCCGGCGGATAATTTATGGAATAAATCTTGGTTGATTATATATGCTCAGTGTTCCTGGTGGAATTTAGCCATGCAAGCCTTTATCAGTTCTTAATCAGCTCCTACCCATTTCAATGGAACTTCAAGTCTTGGACAAGGACATTTTCTTATGGATTGTGCCCATTGTCTTGACAACATTTTTTCACTTCATGAGGGGACACTTTAAAGGGGAAGCAAACTCCCTCACCAACAGCCCCTGAAATGAGCTGATCCAATGCTTGATCTAGCTGGAGAATCGCTTCCAACAAAAGGTCATCCACCACATGTTAAAATTATCTGGAGTTGAAGGTATCCCTCTCACTTTAAACCTTATCAAGCCGAAGGATCACAAACAACAGATAGAGAAGAAGGGAACCTTCATGATTTACATCATTCATGAAGGCCAATGCATGAAAAGAAAAACAGAGCTGTAAATTACTGTGGACCAGATGGAGACATTTCAACCATAGACAGAAAAAGCAATGTTCCATTTCTCTGCTGTGAGCTCAAGTGGGCTGCTGTGTGGGAACTGGGAAACCTTTAGAAATCTGATCCCATAGAACTGTGAGGAATGTGTTAGGAACAGAAGCCAGACCCCACCTCCTTTGCCAGACTAAAGCTGCAATCCTATACCCACTAACCTGCGAATAAGCCCCACTGAACTCAATGGCACTTACTTCTGAGTAGACATACACTGAAAGGAAAATTCACAGGACCAGCTGAAATGGTAGTTACCAGTGCTGTGCCAAACACCTCCCGTTGTTTAAAAAACCTACCATTCATCATCAATTAATCAGGAAAATAATCACACTCAAAAATTATCAAAGGGGTGAGAAGATTTGGGTGAATTTTCTACGAGTGGGATGCAGTTTTTGTTGCACTTATCTTACTTTTGAGGAGTCTGAGGGGTGTTTTTGAGTACTTTCTATCATTCAATATATCATCTCACTTATGGTCTCCATTCTGCACACACACACCCAGGTGATCACACTTCAACTAAAGCCCAGGAGAAGACTTCATGAGGTAGATCCTCCCATGGGGCATTTTCACATTAGGAAGCATAGGCATCCAGGGAGACTGGAAAGTGCTGGAGAAATCTTTACTGGAAAGAACATATACAGCACCCTTGACTACCTCACAACCATAAGGTAAGCTGAAAACCCTGCACCAACCAAAATTCCAAAGAAACCCCTCAAGTGATCTGAGAATGAGGCAGAAAAAAGAAATCCTCTTTTGCAGAGGAAAACATTTTTTGAGAACCTGGAGAACAGATTTTGGCACAGCACCAGTAATCACCAATTAATTTATTTATTTAACTTATCACTTTATATTTCAAAAAATCTCAAAGTGGTTTACATCGCAACAAAAATCAATATAAATTCTACATTCAAAAGAGTTGCTAATAATAAGAGCAACAATAGTCCACATTTTAAATAGCATAATTGAGCAATAAGTCTCTAAATAATGTACATAAAATGAAAACGTGTATCATATTCAAAACAAAAAAGAATGTAAAAATTATAAAATATATCTAAAAATTAACACGAATATTACAATAAAGGCATTCTCACATCTAATAATGCAGATCAGGAATATCCATCCATCCATCCATCCATCCATCCATCCATCCATCCATCCATCCATCCATCCATCCATCCATCCATCCATCCATCCATCTGTTCGTAGTCTTGCATTGTATTGTATTGATATAACTCAGTACGTTCCAGCTTGTTTCCAATAGATAAGCCTTGCATTCAGTTGGTATGAAGGCTTGGTCTTGCAGCAGAACTTGGATATCATAGCACCCAGCTGCCCAGTAAGCAGTGCATTTTTCTCACACTATATAAACAGGGGTGTCATCGTCCAGGGTCTCGGGGGGTCTTGGACCCTTTAGTTTTTTGGGACCAGGATCCCAGCAGGGTCCCTATATCTTCAGCATCCTATAAGACAATGAGCATAAAAGAGGAGCATATTAGCCACTGAGAAGAGTCTTTTAACATGCTTCCTTATATATTTATTTATTTATTGCATTTGTATACCACCCCATAGCCGAAGTTCTCTGGGCAGTTTACAACAGTTAAAAACATAAGAAACAAATATACAAATTTAAAAACACATTTCTTAAAAACTAATTTAAAAACACATGCCTGGGAGAAAATGCCTGGGAGAAGAGGAAAGTCTTGACCTGGCGCCGAAAAGAAAACAGTGTTGGCGCCAAGCACACCTCATCAGGGAGATCATTCCATAATTTGGGGGGCACCACTGAGAAGGCCCTCTTCCTTGTTGCCAGACTCCCAGCTTCCCTCAGAGGAGGCACCCGGAGGAGGGTCTTGGATGTTGAGCATACTGTACTGGTGGGTTCGTATCAGTAGAGGTGTTCCATCAGGTATTGCGGTCCTAAGCCGTGTAAGGCTTAATAGGTTAAAACCAGCACCTTGAATCGAGCTTGGAAACATACAGGCAGCCAATGCAAGCTGGCCAGTATCAGTTTTATATGTTCGAACCGTCTGGTCGCTGTTACCAATCTGGCTGCTGCATTTTGCACAAGCTGCAGCTTCTGAACCATCTTCAAAGGCAGCCCCATGTAGAGCACATTGCAGTAATCTAACTTGGAGGTTACCAGAGCATGGACAGCTGAAGCCCGGTTATCCCTGTCCAGATAGGGGCGTAGCTGGGCCACCAACCAAAGTTGGTAGAAGGCACTCCGTGACACCGAGGCTACCTGAGCCTCAAGTGTCATGGTCAGATCACTATCTGGTGAATATAGACCTCTCAATGCCACACACCCTTCGCAGGGGACAAGGACCTATTAGGATGGTCCGCCCCAGGCGCCTGATGGATCCGGAAGGATTCCTGAATGCACTGGGAGATTTGGAGCCTGCCGAAGGACGCCCGGTCGAAGCCCTGGTGATGGAGTGGAATAGGGAGCTCACTAGGGCAATAGACCGAGTGGCCCCGAAACGTCCTCTCCCCCTGAACAGAGCTCAGACAGCGCCCTGGTATACACCACGGTTGCGGAGCCTGAGACAGAAGGTGAGACGACTAGAGCGCCGGTGGCGGAAATCCTGCTCTGAAGATGATCGGACACTGGTTAGAGCAGCAATAGCTGCTTACCAGGTGGCAACAAAGGCAACAAAGAAATAATTCTTTGCTGCCTCTATTGCATCTGCAGAGTGTTGTCCCAGGAGGCTGTTCCAAGTGGTCCGTAGCCTGGTCGGTCCAGTTGCTCAGGAACCCATGGAGCATTCAAAAGCCTCCTGTGACAGATTTGCTAAACACTTTGCCGATAAAATCGAACGACTGAAGAGCATGATTCCGTGCGCCGTGGTCACAGGAAGTGAGCCAGAGGCGGTCAGTAGCATTCTGGTACGGTGGGATCGGTTTCAGCCTCTTCATTCTGAGGAAGTGGACAAGGTGCTCTCTACTGTGAAGCCAACCACTTGTTTGCTGGACCCTTGCCCATCATGGCTCATTATGAGCTGTAAAGAGAGGCTGAGCGAAGGGATCAGGGCAGTGGTAAATGCATCCTTGGAAGAGGGTGCAATGCCAACAGCCCTCAAGGAGGCAGTAATAAAACCCATTTTGAAAAAGTCCTCCTTGGATCCCCAAGAATTAAATAACTTTCGCCCAGTCTCTAATTTGCCATTCTTGGGCAAGGTGATTGAGCGTGTGGTGGCCAAACAGTTACAGACACACTTGGATGAAGCAGATTATCTAGACCCATTCCAATTGGGCTTCAGGACTGGACATGGAACTGAGACAGCCTTGGTCGCCCTGGTGGATGATATGAGGAGGGCGTTGGATAGAGGAGAATATACCTTCCTCATCCTCCTCGATCTCTCAGCTGCCTTCGATACCGTTGACCACGGTATCCTTTTAGATCGCCTGGGGGGATTGGGAATAGGGGGCACTGTTTTACAGTGGCTCTGTTCCTATCTCTCAGACAGACATCAACGGGTGGCATTGGGGGATGAGGTTTCAGACCCTTGGCCTCTCAATTGTGGAGTGCCACAGGGATCTATCCTCTCCCCATGCTATTCAACATCTATGTAAAGCCGCTGGGAGCTATCATCAGGAGATTTGGGCTGCAGTGTCACCAATATGCAGATGACACTCAGCTCTATCTCTCGTTTAAGTCCTCACCAGAGTTGGCTGTGGATACCATGTCCAAGTGCCTGGATTCCGTAAGTGAATGGATGGGAAGGAATAGGCTGAAACTGAACCCCGACAAGACCGAGGTGTTGCTCGTGGGGGACAAGAGAAGGTTGGGGGATATAGACCTGATGTTTAATGGGGTAAGATTACCCCTGAAAGACCAGGTCCACAGCCTTGGGGTCATTCTTGACTCCCAGCTGTCTATGGAGGCTCAGGTCTCAGCAGTGAGCCGGACGGCTTGGTATCAATTACATCTGATACGGAGGCTGCAACCCTGCCTTCCTGTCCATCTGCTCCCATGGGTGATACATGCCCTGGTCTCCTCTCGCTTAGACTACTGTAATGCGCTCTACATGGGGTTACCCTTGAAAACGGTCTGGAAATTACAGCTGGTACAGAATGCGGCGGCGCGCTTGATTAAGAACAGCCATCGCCGTGACCATATCACCCCGGTGTTAGTGGATCTACACTGGTTACCAGTTGTTTACCAGGCCCAATTCAAGGTGTTGGTATTGACCTTTAAAACCCTATACGGTTCTGGCCCAGTTTATCTGAAGGAGCGCCTCCAGCATCACCAATTATGTCGCATGACAAGATCAGCCACACAAGACCTTCTCTCGGTTCCATCAGTTAAAACAGCTAGGCTGGTGCGGACCAGAGAGAGGGCATTTTCGATTGTGTCCCCCACCCTCTGGAACTTCCTTCCTTACGATCTCCGCCACACCCCCTCCCTGACAGGTTTCCGTCGGGCCTTAAAGACCTGGCTATTCAGGCAGGCCTATGGGGTCTCCAGGGATAGGTCAGTTTTTAATGTTGTTTAGTGCTGTTTAATTTTAATTATTATATTTCTGGTTATATTGTGTTTTATCATGATATTGTACGTCGCCTAGAGTGGCCGTTTATTCGGCCAGATAGGCGACTCACAAATAAAACATTATTATTATTATTATTATTATTATTATTATAAGTGACAGAGATTGTTCTAGGAGAACTCCCAAGCTATGAACCTGCTCCTTCAGGGGGAGTGCAACCCCACCCAGGACAGGTTGGACATCCACCATCCGGTGAGAAGAACCACCCACTAGCAGCATCTCAGTTTTGTCTGGATTGAGCCTCTATTAGCCTTCATCCAGTCCATTGTCGCAGCCAGGCACTGGTTCAGCACATTGACAGCCTCACCTAAAGAAGATAAAAAGGAGAAATAGAGCTGCATGTCATCAGCATACTGATGGCAACGCACTCCAAAGCTCTGGATGACCGCACCCAATGGTTTCATGTAGATGTTGAACAGCATGGGGGACAGAACTGACCCCTGCGGAACCCCATACTGGAAAGTCCAAGCTGCTGAGCAATGTTCCCCAAGCACCACCTTCTGGAGCCGACCCGCCATGTAGGAGCGGAACCACTCCCATGCAGTCCCTCCCACTCCAAACTCAGCCAGTCTTCTCAGAAGGATACCATGGTCGATGGTATCGAAAGCCGCTGAGAGATCAAGGAGAATCAACAGAGTCCACTCCCTCTGTCTCTCTCCCAACAGAGGTCATCATACAGGGCAACCAAGGCTGTTTCTGTGCCAAAACCAGGCCTGAAACCCAACTGAAATGGATCCAGATCATTGGTCTCATCCAAGAGTGTCTGGAGCTCGCCTGCCACCACTCGTTCAAGGACCTTGCCCAGGAATGGAACATTTGCCACCGGCCTATAGTTATTGAGATTTTCTGGATCCAGGGAGGGTCTCTTCAGGAGTGGTCTCACACTGCCTCTTTCAGGCAGCCAGGGACCACCCCCTCCGACAGAGAGGCATTAATCACTTCCCTGGCCCAGCCGGCTGTTCCATCCCTGCTAGCTTTTATTAGCCAAGAAGGGCAAGGATCCAGCACAGAAGTGGTTGCACAAACCTGTCCAAGTACCTTGTCAATGTCCTCAAGTTGTACCAACTGAAACTCATCCAAGAAATTGGGACATGGCTATACCCCACTTGATTCACCTGCTATAACACTGGAGTCTAAGTCCTAGTGGATGCTAAAGATTTTATCCTGGAAGTGCCTAGCAAATTCATTACAGTGGACCTCAGATGGTTCTACCGTGTCCTTGGGGTCAGCGTGTAATAGTCCCTGGACAATTCTGGGCGGCAGATTGATGATTTGATAATGGCAGCAAAATATTGGTTTTCTGCTGCCCTCACTGCCTCTAAATACAGCTTACCATAGGCACTTACCAGTGTGTAATTGCATCCACCAGGAGTTCGTCTCCATCTGCACTCAAGCCGTCTCCTATATTGTTTCATCGCTCTCAGCTCTGGGGTATACCATGGAGCCATACAAGCTCTACACAGGAGAGGGCACTCAGGAGCAATCATGTTAACTGCCCGGGTTATTTCTGTATTCCACAGTTCAGCCAGGGTTTTGACAGGACCGCCAGCCTTGTCAGCCGGAAAACGCCCCAGAGCCCTTTGGAAACCATCTGAATCCATTAGTCTCTGGGGGCAGACCAACTTAATAGGTCCCCCACCCTTGCAGAGGGGAAAGGCCACTGTAAGTCTAAACTTCAGCAAGCAGTGATCTGAACATGACAGACGGACTGATGCAAGGCCCCCCACATTCAGATCACCATCTCCATGTCCAGTTGCAAAAGCCAAGTCTAGAGTATGCCCTGCTACATGTGTTGGGCCAATGGCATATTGGGACAGTCCCATGGTTGTCATGGAAACCATGAAATCCTGAGCCTCCCCAGATAAGGTGGCCTCGGCATGGATGTTGACATCCCCCAGAACTAGACCCTTGTCTTTTCCTGCTGATTGGACCCAATCAGAGTGAAAGAAGGTGTCAGCCATTGAGAAAACTCTTCTCAGCAGCCAACACTCTCCCCTTTCATGTTTTTTGGCTCCTAGGGATATCTGTTGTTGTGGGTGAAGGCATATTAACAAGGATCTCATTCTCAACCCAGCGGCAAACAAGGGTGTGTGTGGCTGTGACAAACATGAAGGAACCCTGCACTTCTGAATTTGCCACTATACTACTGTATATGAAGCATTGTGAATCAGTCCTCACCATCCTGCTACTGTGGAAGGTGTTATGAAGATCCTGTTGAGTGTTTTGATGAGTATAAATGAGTATGTATGTGCATGGATGTATGTGCACACACACACACATTGCTGAATGCATGTTTGTGTGCAGTTGTTAGAAGTTTGGAAACAACTGCACTGAATGTGTTTACACACAGGCATATGTGTATGCTACTTCGTGCATAGAATAACCAATACACATACAGTATTGTAGCAGTATTGTAGCAGGGGGAAGCTGCCCTCCCAGCGCCATCATGGCTGCAGCTTACCTGGATGAGAATGGGATGAGGCAGAGCAGGTCAGCAAGGACCAGCAGGAGTGCCAAATTGGCTCCACTGCTACACCTGCAAAGTCCCAACCTCACCGCTACCTTGCCCCAGCTCCATCCAGGTCAGATGTAGCGACACCAATGTTGGGAGGGTGGTGGTGCCTCACCACATGGGCTGCTACTGTGCCCATAAGAAAAGAACATCACTTATCAGTGATCAATAGTAGTTGATATTTGTGTCAGCCTCTGTGGAAAAAGCAGTACCCAGAGAGTTGCCACCTTTTTTTCTGACCCTGTTTCTGTGCCTTTAACAGGAGCCTGATAGACAGAAATGTGGGCAGGAAAAACTTTTCCTGGCATGGAAAAGTCTCCCTTGCTCCACTTCAATGTGTCAGGCTGCTCTTAAAGGCACAGGAGCAGAATCTGAAGAAGGGGGCAACCTGCACTACTCAATAGCCATTGCATTTCTTGGCTCTGACTTCTTCTACCTCACCAGTCAATTCAGAACATTTGTTGTTCATATTTATTGATTACATTAATAACTTGACCTTCCCCCGAGAAATTCAGAAGGTTGCCTTTAGCTTCACAATACAGTGACATAGATTACATGGGGAACATATTGACTTCCCAAAGGCCAACCACAAGCAACATAGGTTTGAACCTGGGTTACCCACACCAACCAACAGAGCTGTCTTGCTGCCTGGTCAAACAAAGGACCCTTTTGCCATAGTAAGAGGGAGTGGCTGGCCAAAGCTCCATGAGCCACTTTTTCAAAATGGCCTGCTGCCAATTCCCATTACCATGCATGCTGCTTGTTCACAGCCTTCCTGTAACAGTTTGGTGAACTGTGGCTAGAATGAATAGGCCATTAGAGTGCCAGATCATGGCACATTCAGGAGGCTGTGTTTGTGCCAAACTACTACAGCTTCTTCACCACACTGGCTCTCCTGAACTAGTCTCCTCAACAAGGGTCTAGGGTCATTTCCAAATGAACTGTTGACTGACCATTCACCCTGATTTGTTTGAACACAGTTTACAGGGAGGTTAGGCAACACTGACTATTTATTGAGCATTCATTTTAATTGTTTGAGGAGATGTTAGATGGCATTGCACCAAGCAAAAGTTATCCCACACTTTCCAGTACATATTCACTTCTCTTCCATAATCACAAAAAGCCCAGGGGGAGGGGGCTTTAATTGTGCAATCTGAATTTGCCAGTATGCGATTAAACCATGCTCAAAAATAGTGACAATCTAGAAGCGTCCTAAATATCAGTCTTGCAACTCTACAAAACAGCTATTCTAAAGATAAACAGACTGCTAGATGATCTTAAATTAAACAGACAAATTAAAAAGACAACAGTTAAGATTTAGGTAGGATTAGCAGGGTTGTAAATAGGTACGGCATATATAATTTATTTCTAATGGACAGACTTGAGGCAGTGAGTAGCAACATGGCAATGCATTGCACCAGATGCAAGGTATGTTTTAACAGCATGTTGCCATTTCTCATGCATGAAAAGCCTTCTTGTTTTTATTTGGAAGGAATTGCAGATCTTCCCGTATATCCAGGAAGAGACAGGAAGAAATACCTGACACCCCCGCCCCGCCACCCTTGTGATTTCTTAGAAATTGTTTCCTTTTTTTCACACACTATTTATCTAGGAGTTCCAGGGAGTCATGAGAGAGTCCAGATTCTTTCCCAGAAGCTGTAGAACTTCTATGCAGCCACAGCCAAAGTTAATTAATTACATTTTGCAAGTACAGAATATTACATTTTCACCTTTAACTATTCTCAGGCTCCCCAGTGCCAATTTAAAAAAAACCAGCAGAGACTACTATTTCTAATCAAGTTTCTTGCAATTTACCCTTAATTTGTTAACTCTTTCATCTCAGTTTGCAGCCTCTCAATGCTATATCCACAGAAGTAGGAAATAATGGTATTAAGAGGAACCACAAAGCAAGATAGTCATTTCATCACAAAGCTGTCACTCAGTGGTGGCTTGTGAGAGGAGGCAGAGGCAGTTTTGGTGACACTGTGCTTGTCAGGGTGGATGGGGCAAGGCGGCAGCCATCCATTAGAAGGATAGTAATGGCCATCAGTTGGGTGGCTTAAAAGGGGGATTAGAAAAAATAATGGAGGATAAAATTATCAATGGCTAGTGGCCATGAGCACAAGTGGAGAGAGTGCTATTGCTCTCATGTTCTGCTTCCTGGGCTTTCCATAGGCTGGTTGACTATTGTGAGAACAAGATGATGGATTAGATGTGCCTTTGGTCTGACCCAGCAGGTCTCTTATGTTCTTTTGTGATGTTCATTCTGGCTACCACAATTCACTTGCATGCTTTGGGAATGGAAATCATTCCACTCCAGCCTCACTTCACCAAATGTTCCATAGGAAGCTGCCTGAAACTGACCCAGGCCATTGGTCCATCAGCTCAGTACCATCTACACTGACTGGCAGAACCTCTCCAGATTTTCAGACCAGAGTCTTTCCCAACCCTATCTAGAAATTCTGGGGACTGAAGCATGCAAAGCATGTGCTGTACCACTACATTATAGCCCTTCCTCATAAAGGTGGTCTGGTTGATATCTATATTTGAGATAGGCAACTAGAAGCAAAAGAGCCAAATCTGAATTCCCCCTCCGCCCAAAAAACCCTCTCCCCTAAAAATTAGCTGCCAACCAGGTATAATGTTCAACCAACAGGTAATGGGACCCATTTCCTTAACACTGCATAAAAAGTAGATAAAGTTTCAGTGAGGACCACAAATGCTTGAACCAACCAGTAACACCATCTGACCATTTCCAGATGGCAAGAAGTAAAGACATAACTCTCCCCTGGAACAGCTGGCTCCATCTGTCTAACATACATTCTGTATCTATCCTGGGATGATTGAGGTACCTGTTCTAAAGGCAAGGTCAAACATTTCCTGAGTGGCCATCTGTGATGATCCTGAGTTTGCTTGACAAAGATATTCTTATTTGACTGTGCCCAGACTCCTTTTAGAACTATTAGTCTAAAAGGCTAGACTACTAGTCTAAAAGGAGTGGTAAAGATTAGTCACTCCTTTTTGTAATTTGTATTGTTTATTTGGTACCTAGACAGCATCACAGTTCTCCCCTAATTCCCATTGCATTTATGTGGTTAATGGTTGCTTATTCACCTTAAGTATCCTGAATGCACTTGAGGAATTTTGCAGTTCATCAGGCTGACCTTGGAGAGGTGAAAATCGAATGTTCTTCCTGCAACCATTTATCTAAATTAGTGTGGAAATGGGAATGTAATATTTGAATGGCTTTCCTGGACAATTCACAGTTCTGGGTTCCTCTTGCTAAGATGGGCATATAAAGTTCTTTTCCAAGAAAGCAGTTAACCAAGCAATTAGGCAGTCACTTTCAGATAATATGGGTGCAACCATGATACCTTTTAGACAAAACTGTTATTCAGTGAAATACTCTGAAATTAGACAAGAAGCAGAAAATGTAGGATAAAAATTAGAAAAATAGTAACATTAGCTGATGAATTTCTTCACTGCTTGTTTGGGTGGAATTACCAAGCCAGGAAGCACCAACCCACAGTACCTCCATCTTGTTAGGATTCAGACCCAGTTTGTTGGCCCTCACCCAGCCCACCACAGAGTCCAGGCACCGGTCCAGGGCTTGCCCAGCCTCTCTTGATTCAGATGTTACAGAGAAATAGAGCTGGGTATCATCAGCATACTGCTGACACCTCACCCCAAATCTCCTGATGACCACTCCCAAGGGCTTCATATAGATGTTAAACAGCATGGGGGGCAAGATGGTACCCTGCGGCACCCCACAGCGCAACTGCCAGGGGGCTGAAAGATAATCACCCAATGCTATTCTCTGAAAACAACCTTGGAGATAGGATCGGAACCACTCTAAAACAGTGCCTCCAACACCCATCTCATCAAGTCAGCCCAGAAGGATACCATGGTCAATGGTATCGAAAGCTACTGAGAGATCAAGAGTAACAGGGTCGCACTCCCCCTGTCCTTCTCCTGATAAAGGTCATCCATCAGGGCAACCAAGGCTGTTTCAGTCCCATAACCAGGCCTGAACCCAGACTGGGATGGGTCAAGATAATCTGTTTCATCCAAGAGTACTTGCAATTGCTGCGCCACAGCCCTCTCAATCACCTTCCCTAAGAAGGTGGGTATTTGTGACCAGTCAATAATTGTCACAAACAAATGGGTCCAGGGTGGCCTTTTTCAGGAGCGGTCAGATCACCGCCTCTTTCAGGACAGCTACTCCCTCCCACTATGATGTTTTGACCACACCCTGGATCCACTCAGTCAAACCCCTTCAGCAAGCTTTAATAAGCCAAGAAGGGCAAGGGTCAAGAGGACACATTGCTGGCTGCATTATCGCAAGCACCTTGTCCACGTCATCAGGCTGCATCAACTGAAATCATTACAGGGGATATATACCAAACAATACATATCACATTACAGGTCCTGTCAGTACAATATATAATGGAGTCCCCTCGCCCTTGTTGTGTGTAGATCTTCAGCAGCCTTCTGTTCTTCTGACCAGGCATGACCAGCACCTGTCCTAATGTCCTGGGCTGACTGCCTTATATAGCCCCTCTTATCTAAACAATCTTATCTGTGATCCTGTCCTGACTATATTACTGTTGTACTTTCCTGACTGTGTTTGCTGGAGGCTTTACTATGCAAGCTTTGCTAAGCAATTACTAGGCAGGCCTGGACAACTCAAGGCCAACTAGCCCATGGTCATTAGAGCACCTGCTTAGTTCCTTTTGCATTCAGACCTGCCGGCTGGATCTGTATACTGTTAAGGAGGTGGCCTGGCCAGCAGGGAAAGCAAAGTAGCCAATGTTCCGTTCCTGGGCAAGATCCTGGAACGTGTGGTTGCTGACCAGCTCCAGGCGCTATTGGATGAAACTGATTATCTAGATCCATTTCAATCGGGGTTCAGGCCTGGTTTTGGCACTGAGACTGCCTTGGTCACCCTGTTTGATGACCTATGTCGGGAGAGAGACAGAGGGAGTGTAACTCTGTTGATTCTCCTTGACCTCTCAGCGGCTTTTGATACCATTGACCATGGTATCCTTCTGGAGAGGCTTGCGGAATTGGGAGTTGGAGGCACTGCTTGGCAGTGGTTCCGCTCCTACTTAGCGGGTCGTCTCCAGAAGATAGTGCTTGGGGAACATTGCTCGACACCGTGGGTTCTTCAATGTGGGGTCCCGCAGGGTTCGGTTCTGTCTCCCATGCTTTTTAACATTTATATGAAGCCGCTGGGGGCGGTCATCAGGAGTTTTGGAGTGCGTTGTCATCAGTATGCTGATGACACGCAGCTCTACTTCTCCTTTACATCTTCTTCAGGTGAGGCAGTCGACGTGCTGAACCGTTGCCTGGCTGCGACAATGGACTGGATGAGAACTAACAAACTGAGACTCAATCCTGACAAGACTGAGATGCTGTTGGTGGATGGTTTCTCTGATCGGATGGTGGATATATACCCTGTCCTGGATGGGGTTACACTCCCCCTAAAGGAACAGGTGCGTAGTCTGGGAGTCATCTTAGACTCTTCCCTCACACTTGAGGCTCATGTAGCCTCGGTGGCCCGGAATGCGTTCTACCAACTTCGGTTGGTAGCCCAGCTACGTCCCTATCTGAGTAAGGAGGACCTCTCATCAGTGGTACATGCTATGGTAACCTCGCGTCTGGACTACTGCAATGCGCTTTACATAGGGCTACCTTTGAAGACGATTCGGAAGCTACAGCTAGTGCAAAATGCGGCAGCCAGACTGCTAACAAGAACTAAGCGGTCTGAGCATATAACACCTGTGCTAGCCCATTTGCACTGGCTTCCAATATGCTTCCGGGCCAGATTCAAAGTGTTGGTACTTACCTATAAAGCCTTATACGGCGCGGGACCACGATATCTGTCGGAACGCCTCTCCCGATATGAACCGGCCCGTACACTATGGTCTACTACGAAGGCCCTCCTCCGGGTTCCGACTCATAGGGAAGCCCGGAGAGTGGTGACAAGATCTAGGGCCTTCTCAGTGGTGGCCCCCGAACTATGGAATGGTCTCCCCGAGGAGGTGCGCCTGGCGCCGACACTATCATCTTTTCGGCGCCAGGTTAAAACCTTTCTCTTCTCTGAGGCATTTTAATTCCTGTTAATTGTAAATTATTATATTTTGATTTTAGACTGTACAGTTTTGTGTACAGTTTTGTGTTATTTTTATTGTATTTTTAATGTTCACCGCCCAGAGAGCTGTTGCTAGTCGGGCGGTATATAAGCTTAATTAAATAAATAAAATAAATAAATAAAATGAGAGATGCATGCTCCCTGCTATCGGTATGTTTACTTTATAGGGAGAACTTTGGCCAGGTTCCCAGAAAGAAAAAAGAAAACAAAGGACCAGGAAGAGGAAACAGGAATAAAGGACCTGAATAAAACCTGACTGTGTCTTACTAGCAAGAAAGAATTCTACATGCCTTTGTATCACTCATTTTCATACATATATTCATGACAGTAGATAGCTCCAAAGACAGGAAAATATAAGGAATTATAGCTTCAGCCCATAACACCCGGGTTGTTGGCCATACGTGTCATGTATTCAATATATTTAACATTAATGTCAATTAATCATCAGACTCACAATCAGATACAACAACTTAAGTTCGTCTTGCAGCCAGTGATGTCACGGTGTCAAATGTCTCGGCTGCAGGTTCCTCATGAAATGTGCTTCTTCAGTGACCTTGGTTGACAACAGGTGTGCTTTCTTTTGCTGACTTTGAAGAGCTTTTCTTTTGCTGACCTTGAAGAGCTTGTTTGTTGACCTTCACAGGACCCTGACAGGACTTGGGTGTTTTCTTATCCTTGAAAGGTGAGCTCTTCATCCAGTTCACCTCCAAAGATAAGTACTTAGTTCAAGTATATATTATAATTATGCATTAACATGCAATACAGACTCCTGCTGTATGGTAAGTATATCTGTATGACTCCTACTTCTGTGGGTGGCTGATTAGGTTCAACAACTGCTTGTTGGCGACTCCTTCCTCGACCTTCCTCTCTCTGCCTAACATTGTTAGCTCTGCCTCTGGCCTCCCAAACTCCGTGAGCTCAGGATTTTCATTTCTTCTATATCGTGGTAGAGTTTTTATCCTTTGTCGTAGGTGATAAAGTTCCTGTGGTTGCTCTTAACTCCTTCTATTAGTCCCCCTCTGTGTTGGTTCTTGCTGCCTTGGTTGGGTGTCTATGTTGTTCTGGGCTGGTTGCCTCTGTGATGGAGGTGTAGGTCATCTTCTTCTATATCTTTGATCATGTCTGTCCATGTCAACTTCTTCAATTACCTCTTTGTCTCTAGCCCTCTGTGATCTTCCGAGAGGATCTAAGCCCAAAGTAGTATGTGCTGGAGGTAGCACAGCCTCAAACCATTCTCCTTAAGTGTGGGTATCTGGCAGAGCCTCCAAAGCTGTATTTACTCCCAGTACCAATGCTTATCCCCTTAACAGGCTGTTGGTTATGCCATACGCCATTGCATAAGCATCAGGAGCTAGACACATTCTTAACCAGAAAGCAGCTACTGAACCCCCTGTCTTACTATATTGGCCAACCCAGGTTGCAAATTGGCAGCTGCTACATGTCCATGGGCTTTCACATTGCAAGGTAGCCATGGCAGCATTCCAACTGCCACTCTCCACTTCTGTCCATGCCAGTGGGGCAGATACAAATGCATTGATTAGTCTCTTCCATATGCTGGCAGATGGTATTGGAACCACTCCTTTGATTGCAGCCATGTTTTTAGATATCCATTTTGCCACATCTTCCATACCGGGGGTTGATCGTACAACTCTAACAACTTGTATGAGCAGCATTTGTGGCACTTCTCGGTACTCACCAAGCAAAGGTGTGGGTGCTCCTGCATACAATTCTAATGTCTAATGAGCATATATTGTCACCATAAAATTTCATATTCTCGTGTCAGATCATCCTGGTTGGCCATTCCTGGCATTTTCTCAGGAGTAAGAGGATATACTCCCCCCATCAACCCAGGGATCTGTTGCTCTCACTGCCACAGGCCCATACTTTGTCACTACAGGTGCATATTCTGGCATGTCTCCCAACCATGCAGCCACCCTTGCCTCACAGGCTCTGATGCATACATCTGCATATGCATAATCATGTGCATATGCCCAGCCTGGAAGGTCTTCATCTGCATCTCCTACATAGATTCCTGTAGTATAACGATGTCCCATCAGCAAATCTCCACGTGTCATTTCAAAGATGACAAACTCTCCATCTACAGGTACCCTCTCACTGACTCTACAAAATGCAGCCAAAAAACCTACTCTATCAGCAAATGGCTGGGCCATGGTTAAAGTTGTGTCTTCTCAAGACTTCACTCACCTTGAGGTTCAGGAGTATATCTACTCTCCCTGTTTCTCAACAATTTCTGGTTGAGGGGGCTTGAGACTTTCTATTGAGACATTCTAATGGTTTCTTGACTCTTGATTCCGTGGTTATCATGTTTCTTCTTCAGGGCTGCTAATTCCACTGCTGGTGTCCCTTCATGGTTGCCACCTGAAATGGGCTGAATGGTCTCTTTCTGTGAATGCACAAGACTGAGGGTTCCCCATACTCCCCTTTGTCAGTGAGCTATACAGAGTACCTATATGGCAAATGTTGTGGTCACCTGAGCTTTCACAGTTTCTGCCTGCACTTAATCTGAGATAGACAGACTACTGGTTGGAGACCACACCAAAGAATATGCCTAGGTATAGGGGTATCTCAGGAAAATCAGTTAGAAGCCCAACAGCAGAAGATCTTATAATGTTCTATTTATTAACTTATAAAACATATATATAATGCTATGCGCAGCTGTAGCCAAGGAATCAGAGTTCTAGATCAACACAATACATTATGGGGATATATACCAAACAATACACTGTTGTTCTTTCCCAACTACATTTGCTGGAGGCTTTACTATGCAACCTTTGCTGAGTGGTTATTAGGCAGGCCTGGATGATTCAGAGCCAACTAGCCCATTGTCATTAGTGCACCTGCTTGGTTCCTTTTGCAGTCAAACCTGGCAACTGAACCTGTGTGCTATTAAGGAGGTGGCCTAGCATGCTTCCTGCTATCACTTTGTAGGGAGAACAGTGGCTACGTTTCCATAAAGAAAAAGAAAACAACAGACCAGAAATAGGAAACAAGAATAAAGGACCAGAATAAAACCTGACTGTGGCTTACTAGCAAGAAAGAGTTCTACATACCACTACATCATCACTCATTTTCATTCATGTATACATGACAGTTGATAGTTTGTAATGGCCAAAAGACAGGAAAATATAGAGAATTATCGTGTTAGCCCATAACAGGAACCTCCAGCTTCTGAGCCGATTAGGTCCCACCAGAGAGGCCAATCTGGCCTGCGAGACCATTTTCTCCAAACCCAACCCACCTGCCCATCAGCTGATGTCACTGGTGAAATCAATGATGGATAAGAGCACAGGGTTTAACCCTGCCTTGGGATCAAGATGACGCAGCCAAGCAGCAGGATTTAATCTCCGCTCATCAGCTGAGCGGAGATTAAAGCCCTGTGCAAAAGTGCCCTTTGAAGCAACTCACACCTGCAAGCTACGTCAAAGGTCCTTCTGCAAAGGCTTTAAGATAGTTCCTGCACTCCTGTTTGCTCAAAGAAGAATGTAAGGACTGTCTTAAAGCCTTTTGCAAGTCTCCCTCTTTAGGTTCCAGATCTCAGAAATTAAAAGGAAAATGTGGGAAGACTTGGAAAAGGCTTTTGCAAGTTTCCCCCTTTTCCCTTTAAGGCCCTAATCTCAGAGATGTAAAAGGGAAGCAAGTAGGCAGTCCTGGCCACCTGTCAATCATATGATGTCATATTGATGTCATGTGATTGACATGTGGGCAGCACCACTCACCTGTCAACTTTGGCCTGCAAGGCAGATTTTGATAAGCCCATACAGCCAAATAAGTTCCCTGCCCCTGCTTTAAATCGTTTAACGAAGATCCATTGGAGGACAAGTCTGGTTTATCGAGATAGAGGTGGTGACTGGTCAACTAAAGGATCTAGTAGATGTTATTGATAAAATTTACACAAGGTTAAGGATGGAGGAGAAATTCAGCTCAATTTGCATTTAAATTTGTACTTTCCAAAAAAGTCCAGCTGAAACTGAACTGAATTGAGCCACAGCCATCTTTTGAAATTTGCACTTATCTGAATTTTGTGATGCAGTTCTCCAACCAATGGTTATAAAAATGCATATATTAGGGGAAAATGTACATAAAAATGAATATATTTGTGAAAATAACAAAATGTTATATTAGGAGAAAATGTTTGCAAAAATCTGTACATTTGTCAAAACTTCATACAAAATGTATTTCTTGGGGGAAATTCACACTAAAATGCTGAAGAATTTTTATGAGGATTATTTTTTAAAACACACACACATATACATTCCTGCAGAAATTGATTTTAGGCTGGAAAACTGAGAAACTGAAAGAACCAAAATTGACAGATTCTTCCATTCTTGCACAAGGCTCAGCTTTTCAAGCAATTAATTGAAGATAGTTGCCTTTCAAAAATTTCAATATTTATGTCTTAGAATCAGTAATTTCAATATTGATGCATTAAAATCATAGTTAGTAGAACTTAGCACTGATTTGCATCAAAAGAATGAGCATCAGACAGCTGGGGAAAAAGCAGAAAAAGCAGTTTGTGTTGTAGCAAAAGACACTTCCCAGCTGCCCCAGCCATCTCTTTGCTATGGCCAACTTCCATTGAGCTTAGTGTTTTTAAGCAATTAGCAAAGGCATCCGGCACAAAGACAAAGGTGCTGCACACACAGTTTCTCATTGTCCACTTGTTCTCCACTGCAAACAGCGCCTGCTGGGTTTCTTACCTTGGAGGGGGGGGACAGAGACAGGCACCACTATGCAGCTGATTTGGAGAATTAGTGAGGAAGCTTGGAGCCTCCAGCCAAGCTGTTGCTCCCTACCCCAACCCTAAATGCCTGCTGCCTGAGGGACAAGCAGGCTCAAGGCTAGACTGAGATATCTTGCTCCCTGAGGCAAAGGACAATATACCCCCCTTTCTACTTACTATATAAGCGGTATACAAGTCAAAACATCTTAAAACAGCAGATACAAAAAGCCACAATCGATAAAATACAATGAACTGAACAAAACATCATCTTTAATATTTATTTATTTGTTTATTTATTTGCAGATTTATATCCCGCTCTAGTTCAGAGATTCCAAATTCAGAGCGGTAAACAAGTAAATAAGTCACTAGTACATAATCATATAAAATATAACAATTACTGCTAAAAAGTCAGAAACGTTTCCCTTTAAAAATTAAAAGCTTGATAAAATAAAAAAGCTTTGGTCCGACGACGGAAGTCCATGAGAGAGGGAGAGAGCCGTATCTCACGTGGTAGATTGTTCCAAAAGGTAGGTGCTGCGACAGAAAAAGCTTCTTTTCTGGTGACCATTTAGCGGATGGTGAAAGTTGAAGGGACCCTAAGGGTGTGTTCAGCAATTGATCTCATGGGCCGATGGGATTTAAATTTAAAGAGACGATTCGCCAAATATGTTGGTGCTAATCCATGTAGAGCTTTGAAAGTTAAAACCAGTAACTTAAACTGGTGTCGAAATTCTATGGGGAGCCAATGTAGCTGATATAGAAGAGGCGTGGTATGGGTCCGAGGGCCAGTTCTTGTGATCATCCTTGCCGCTGCTCTTTGTACCAACTTGAGCGGTCGAAGCGATCTAGCCGGGAGTCCAACATACAAGGAGTTACAATAATCTAGTCGCGAAGTTACCAGGGCTTGGGTTACTTTTCTTAGATCAGCCATTCCTAAAAACAGTTGAAGTTGACGGACCAGCTTTAGTTTGGCAAATGCAGCTCTGGAGACAGCCGCAACTTGAGGTTCTAAGGTCAAGTTTGAATCCAGAATTATGCCCAAGCTACGGACTTGAGTCTTCAGAGGGAGTAATATTCCATCTAGTGATGGTAAAAATTCGGCTTCTTGGGGAGAACTTTTTCCAATAAGGATGACCTCTGTCTTTTCTGGATTTAATTCAGTTTGTTTCTGGTCATCCAATCTCTGCCGTGAGACATTGGTTAAGGGGAACAATGGCCTCTTTGTCATTTGATGGAAAAGAACAATAAAGTTGCGTATCGTCCGCATACTGATGGTAATGGATTCCAAATTTTTGAATGATCTTGCCTAGAGGCCTCATATAAATGTTAAATAACATCGGGGATAGGACAGAGCCCTGCGGAACGCCATATCTTAAAGGCCAGGGCTCTGAACAATAATCCCCGAGGGCAACTTTCTGAAGCCTGCCTTTTAAGAAGGAGCGGAGCCACTGTAGGACCATGCATTTAAGTCCTATTTCCGAGAGACGATCTAACAAGATGTCATGATCGATAGTGTCGAAAGCAGCTGATAAATCTAATAGAACTAGTAGTGACAAATTACCCTTATCTAATTCTAGCCGAAGGTCGTCAATCAATGCGACTAAGGCTGTTTCTGTCCCATGATTTGGCCTGAAACCTGATTGTAGGGAGTCGTAGCAGTTGATGGTGTCAATGAACATTTGTAACTGTGTAGCTACGACTCTTTCGATGACTTTACTCAGGAAAGATAGGTTGGACACTGGGCGAAAGTTATTAAGCACTGTGGGATCAAGAGAGGGTTTTTTTAATAATGGTATAACAATAGCTTCTTTCAGGCATTCAGGTAAGCGGCCTTGTTGCAAAGAAGAATTAACAATTATACTAAGCCAATTTGCCAATTCAGCTTTCGATGTTTTTATAAGCCAGGAGGGGCATGGATCGGGTAAACAGGTAGTTGGATTCATTCTACTGAGAAACTGAGGGATGTCATCTGGAAGAACAGGTTGAAAGGTGGAATAGATGGAAGGGCAGACCGTTTCTGATGGAATAATATTTACGTCTGTCACCTCAGTATGATCTAAGGTAGATCGGATCTGGTCGACCTTTGCCTCAAAGAATGTGGCAAATGCTTGGCAGCGGACCTGGGAATAAACTGAGTGGGAAACAGATTGGGGCGGATGCAGAAGGCCATTTACTATGCGAAAAAGTTCTTTTGGTTGGTTTCCCGCTGAGGCAATTGCTGTCGTATAAAAGCATCTTTGGGCTGTCAATCTAGCCGAGGCGTAGAATTTGGCGAATTTCTTTGCATGTATTCGATCAGATGGACTTTTTGTCTTTTGCCAGCACCTTTCTAGACATCGATAGGAATGTTTTATTTTCAAAAGATCTTTCAAAAACCAAGGGGCGGATTTAGATCTGCTTGTTTTCAGTGGACGGAGAGGAGCCATTGCATCCACTGTCTCAGTCATCATATTGTTCCACGGGTTGGTCAACGTATCAATTTGCACTCCTGTAGAGGGGCTTGCATAGTTCTTAAGCCTGGCTATAAATGTATCTGGGTCTAATAATCTTTTGGGGCGGTATAGTTTAGTAAAGGGCGTGGTCCTGGGAGAAGGAAATGATGCTGATAAATTAAATCGAATCAGATGATGATCAGACCATAGCAGTGGAGAGATCGTAATGTTATCTATTCGAAAGTCGTTTATGTCTAGGTGTGATTGGAAAATGAGATCAAGGGTATGGCCTGCAATGTGAGTTGAGGTCTGTACTAGTTGTTGTAACCCCAGAGTGGACATCAAAGTCAAGAAATCTTGTGCTGATCGAAGAGAAGGAGAGTCCACATGAATGTTGAAATCTCCCAATATTAATAGTTTGGGGGACTCCAGCATCAGTCCTGAGATTAAATCAAATAGTTCCGACATTGAATCAGTTGGGGAGTGAGGAGGATGATAAATTAATAAAATTATAATAGGATCCTGATGACCAAGCTTTAGCCCAAGGAGTTCAAAACCTGGATAATTTTTGTAAGGTAATCTGGATAACAAGATGGATTCACAATAAATAAAGGCTACACCCCCTCCTCGATTGTCAAGTCTCGGCTGGTGAAGAGCAGAATATCCCGGGGGGCAAAGGTTGTTTAGATTAGCTCCACCTGAGTCTTCAAGCCAAGTTTCGGTTATACATGCGAAATCAGTGCATTCATCTTTAATCAAATCATAGACGAATATCCAATATCCAATATCAACATATAGTATAAGCATTGAATATAAAATTAAGTAAAAGAAAAAATCATAACAGTAGACTAAACAAAATATTCCCTAGGCTCCAAAAAATAATAATATCAAGTTAAAAAAACAAGCTTATTTTTAAACATAGTAGATTAAACAAAATCAGCTTATTTCTTAATCACATAAAAAAGCTGACTAGACTGGCAGTTGACTCTCACTCCATAATAATAAGCTCAATTGCTCTTGAGGGCAGCAGGCCACATGGAGACACCTCCAGCAGAGGAGAATGGGGGGAGCTCAGGAGGAACAGTTCTGGAACTGCCACCACTGCTGTTCCCCAACTGCCTCCATGGTCAGAGGCACTTTACTTCTGAAAACCAGTTGCCAGAAGCCCAGGAGGTGAGAGTGCTGTTGCCCTCAGGTTCTGCTTGCAGGCTTCCCAGGGGCATCAGGTTGGCCACTGTGAGAACAGGCTGCTGGACTACATGGGTTACAGGTCTGAACCAGCAGGCTCTTCGTGTGTTCTTTTGTTGTTATGTTGCCACCTGAGGAGGTTACCTCACTCTGTCCGATGGTAGGGCCGGCCTTGGGCAGGCTTGTTAAGTAAAGACAAAAGACAGACAAGAAAAGAGTGTTACCCACTGGTCAACTTGCAGTCCTGGACAAATAGCACCAGAACAGACAGAGCTGGAAATCCTGGGCTTTTATTTATTTATTTATTTGTTTATTTATTGCACTTGTATACCACCCCATAGCCAAAGCTCTCTGGGCGGTTTACAGCAATCAAAAACATTAAAGCAAATATACAATTTAAAACACATATTTTAAAAACAATTTAAAACACAATTTTAAGATTTAAAACAATATAAAAACAATTTATCAGGCTATCAGGTATGAAGGAGTATACCTGGCTGCTGCAGACACTGGCCACTGTAGATGTCCCACCTGACCTCCTGCTAGCCACTATAGACCTCATGAACTGGCCCTTGGTATGAGAACTGGAGCCTTACAAGCAGTAGCAGATGGCATGGTGAGGCTGCACTGCTCACCTGACCTCCCTCCAGCTGGGTCACTGCAGGATACTTGGAAAGAGGGAGGTGGTGCGGTGACACTGAGGTTGGTGCAGTGTAAATGTGACAGTGAAGCCAATCCAGAAGTACAGGACCACCACCCTGTCCACTACTGTTCAGAAGTAGAGCTGAGCTACCATTTCTCAGAAGGTATTTTTTTTCTGAGAAACTTTTTGAGGGTTTTCTTTTTCTCACTCCTGTAGAAAAGGAAGGCAGAATTTTCTCTCGCTGTTCTCTGCCATCTTTTTGTGGCATCTCTCCTTTCCCCCCTGCCCCCACAATGCCTCAGAATGACATTAAGTCCAAGACATTGAGAAAGAGGCAAATGGTAACACAGGTGGGGAGAGAAAGAAGAAGCTGTGTTGCTGTCACTGCTAATGGTGATCCCCACTGCCCAAAAACTCCTAATTTCTTTTTCCACCTACAAATTCAGTTAAATGGTCCTCACAATTTCTCTGTCCACAAATAAGGTAGAGATTTTTTCAGATACCATTTATGCACAGCTCTACAAAGGTGGCCCTCTGTTCATCTGTGAAGTGTTGGAGGGTATGAAATACCTTCCCATCTCCCTGCCAGGCTAGTGGTTGCAGTGGAGGATATTTCAAATATACACTCTTTTCCCACCTACACTCTGAAGTGGTCCAGTCAGAGAAAGACATTCGGCCTAACTTACCCATGCAACTGAGTTAAGGGGTAGATTCTTTAGGTCAGGGGCAGTAGTCATGTTGCCTTCCGGATGTTTCTGGGCTACAATTCCCACCATCCTTGACCTTCAGCCATGCTGGCTGGGGCTGATGGGACTCCTGCTTTAGATGGTAGATTAGACTGTGCCACTTCAGATTACAGGTGGGGGGGGGCTGCCTTTTTTAAAAAAAGGAATCCTCTATTTAAAAATTTAAAAAAAGAAAAACCAGCACATCATGAAGTAAGGGTTTCAACTTGCCCTGCCCTGCTCTCCTAGTTTTTCACCTACCTACACAGAGTTTTTATATGGGAGGGCATTCACAATTGTGGTTCCTCACCTATAATCTGAGGTAATGCAGTCTACCTCAGGCTTCTACTACCTCAGATCCTACCTCATACTACTGTACATACACATCACCCTTAAAAAGGTTTTGCTTGTCTTTTTGGTGGTACACCGAACTGAGGGGAGGATCATATATGGAAAAGGCCTGAAACTGAAGAGCCAGTAGTCACCAGATGCCTCACTTAATCCTCACCCATTTTCTGAGCCATTAGCAGATACTTCTCATTCTTTTCCCCACTTTAATTTTCTTTTCTGCATGTTGAAGACCATTTGGGTACAAATAGGGTTGCCAAGTGTCTGGTTTTCACCCAGAGACTCCAGATTTTGGGGCTCCTCTCCAGGTCTCCAGGTGAGTCAGCTTGATCTCTGGACTCTCAGCTTTCATTGTTTTAAAAAAATTAAGGTTCTCAAGATATACACCAAAATGTCAGCCGCCGCCCCCCTGCAACTTCTGTGAAATGATCTCTTAGCTGGCTGCTCTAACCCCACCCTTTCAGGTTTGTAGCCAATAAGTGAAGTCAGGGTTGTGATCGACAAGGGATATCTGGGCCTCCAGGCAGTACCTAGACCCTGTTGCAAAGGTAGAAAACTGTTGTTTTTTCCTGTTTATCTGAAAATCTCATAAATTGTGTAAGGATATAGCTTTCAGCAGTACCAAAAGTCTTTTTTTCTCTTGTGTGCAGGAGTCAAACAAGTTTAAATTTTCCTGGGCTGTTGAAGAGGGGAATGTTTTGAAAACATGAAGCTTTAAGCCAATACTTGCTTTTCTTTGAGTAAAGCTACAATGCTAATCCCACATACCCAGAGTAAACTCCATTGGATTCAATAGGACTTACTTTTAAATAGACATGGTTAGGATTGTGCTGCAAATTATAATAATAATAATAAATTTAATTTCTTTGTCACCTATCTGGCCAATGGCCACTCTAGGCGACTTACAACATTGTTAAAATACAATTAATAAAATACAATAATACAATATAAAAACAATACATCTGCAACAACAATATTAAAACTGGGCAGGAGGCATTACAGTTATAACAATTAACCCTCCCCGGATACCCCGAAGGCCTGCTGAAAGAGCCAGTTCTTTAAGGCTTTCCGAAATACATTTAGGGAATAGGCGTGCCGGAGATCTTGTGGGAGGGAGTTCCAAAGAGTGGGGGCCGCCACTGAGAATGCCTTCTCTCTTGTACCCACCAATCTGGCTGTTTTTGTTGGCGGGATTGAGAGAAGGCCTTGAGTGGCCGATCTTGTCGGGCGGCATAATTGGTGGCGTTGAAGGCGCTCCGTGAGATAAACTGGGCCGAAACCGTGTAGGGATTTAAAGGTCAATACCAACACCTTGAATTGGGCTCGGAAAACAACTGGAAGCCAGTGTAGGTCGAACAACACTGGTGTGATGTGATCTTGGCGGCAACTATTCGTAAGTAGTCGAGCCGCCACATTTTGTATCAGTTGTAATTTCCAGACCGTTTTCAAGGGTAACCCCACGTAGAGCGCATTACAGTAGTCCAAACGAGAGGTGACCAGGGCGTGTACCACTAGTGGGAGCTGATGAACAGGAAGGTAGGGTTGCAGCCTTCGTATGAGGTGTAGTTGGTACCAGGCTGCCCGGAACATGGAACATTTGAGTGAACATAGCAAAGGATTGTGTTTGTGTTGTAAATCTTTTGCTTCCTCTCCAATCCTATTTTTAAAGCAATTAGGCAGCTCTTACATAGATATCATTGCTTTTATTATGTAGGAAACTAATACTGATTTTATTTTATTTTTTAAAGTTCTGCAATGACCAACTTATTTTTACAATAAACTATTATATGGGGTCTATGTATTTTTACATCTCCAGTGTGTGGGTGTATATGGGGTCTTCCCAACAACCTTGTGAGGTAGGATTGCTGATTGGAAACCAAGGCAGCTCACAACAACAAATAAATCCCTTTAAAATCCAATAACCCTAAAAAGTATAAAGAGTTGCAAAACAGCTTAAAGCGGCATGATTCTGAATTTTGGGTTGGGTGAGTGTTCCTTATCACTTGGGGTGCAGTTCTGTGCACGATTCCCTGTTTGAGTAACCCCATTTCATACATTGAGACTTTCTTCTGAGTAAACAATCATAGGATTGCGCTACAAATATCTATACAGGTTGTGTAAATAATAAACATCCTTGACAGTCATGCTTATATAAATATTTCTTCATATCAAGTCCCAATAAGTATATAATTTCACACTATGGTTGCACATTATTACTTCCTGTACATTTTAAGTGTGCCCTCCTTCCTTGGGGTTGTCATGGTTCCCCTCTGTTGTTTTTATCCTGAGAGGCAGATTAAGCTGAGAGATGGTGAGTATCCCATGGTCACCCAGTAAACTTTATAGCTCATTTCCATTTTAAAAAATTAATTAAAATTATTTACATGCAGGCAAAGTTTATTAAGTAGATCCACACAATACATTTAAAGCACATACAACTCGCATTTAAAGTGCATGATTTCCCCTAAAGAATCCTGGGAAGTGTAGTTTCCCCCTCACCATCTTATCAGGAGGTCCGTTCGGCACAACATAGGAAACGCACCTACCCTGTGGAACTTCTTACCCTTAAATATTAGACAGGTGCCATCTCTGTTATCTTTTCGGCGCCTATTGAAGACCTTCCTCTTTAAACAAACCTTTTAAGTTGAGACCTTATCCCAGTCTGCTTCTGTGTTGGAATTACTTTTTAATATGTTTTTAACCCTTTTATTAAAAAATATATGGTTTTTAACCTTTTCTTTTTAAGATATCTGCAAAGCTGGTTTAAAACATGTTTTTAAAGTTGTTTTTATTATTATTATTATTATTATTATTTCATTTCATTTCATTTTATTAAATTTATATACTGCCCATAGCCGAAGCTCCCTGGGCGGTTCACAACAATCAATATCAAAATACAATGAAACATTTAAATTCAATTTAAAACATAAACATTTTACACATACTAAAATGCCTGGGAAAAGAGGAAAGTTTTAACCTGGCGCCGAAAAGATAGTAATGTCGGCGCCAGGCATACCTCGTCAGGAAGACTATTCCATAGTTTGGGGGCCACTACTGAGAAGGCCCTCTTTCTTGTCTCCACCCTCCGAGCCTCCCTCTGAGTAGGCACCCGGAGGAGGGTCTTCGATGCTGAGCGTAGCGTACGGGTAGGTTCATATCGGGAGAGGCGTTCCATCAGATATCGTGGTCCCGCGCCGTGTAAGGCTTTATAGGTCAAAACCAGCACCTTGAACCGGGCCCGGAAACATATAGGCAGCCAATGCAAGCGGGCCAGAATCAGTGTTATATGTTCGGACCGCCTGGTCCCCGTTATCAATCTGGCCGCTGTATTTTGCATGAGCTGCAGTTTCTGAACCGTCTTCAAAGGCAGCCCCACATAGAGCACATTGCAGTAATCTAATTTAGAGGTTACCAGAGCATGGACAACTGAAGCGAGGTCGTCCCTATCCAGATAGGGGCGAAGTTGGGCCACAAAACGAAGTTGGTAAAAGGCACTCCGTGCCACCGAGGCTACTTGATCCTCAAGTGACAGTGAAGGTTCTAAAAGAACTCCCAAACTACGAACCTGCTCCTTCAGGGGGAGTGGAACCCCGTCCAGAACAGGTTGAACATCCACCATCCGGTCGGGAGAACCTCCCACTAACAGCATCTCGGTCTTGTCTGGATTAAGCCTCAGTTTATTAGCTCTCATCCAGTCCATTGTCACAGCCAGGCAACGGTTCAGTACAATGACAGCCTCACCTGAGAAAGATGAAAAGGAGAAGTAGAGCTGCGTGTCATCAGCATACTGATGGCAACGCACTCCAAAACTCCTGATGACCGCACCCAGGGGCTTCATATAGATGTTAAAAAGCATGGGGGACAAAACTGACCCCTGCGGAACCCCATACTGGAGTACCCAGGGTGTCGAGCAGTGCTCCCCAAGCACTACCTTCTGGAGACGACCCGCCAAGTAGGAGCGGAACCACTGCCAAGCAGTGCCATCAACTCCCAAATCAGCGAGTCTCCCCAGAAGGATACCATGGTCGATGGTATCAAAAGCCGCTGAGAGATCAAGGAGAATCAACAGAGTCACACTCCCCCTGTCCCTCTCCCGACAAAGGTCATCATGCAGGGCGACCAAGGCTGTCTCCGTACCAAAACCCGGCCTGAAACCCAATTGAAATGGATCTAGATAATCGGTTTCATCCAAGAGTGTCTGGAGCTGGCTGGCAACCACTCGTTCGAGGACCTTGCCCAGGAATGGGACATTTGCCACCGGCCTGTAGTTGTTAAGATTTTCTGGGTCCAGGGACGGTTTCTTCAGAAGTGGTCTTATCACTGCCTCTTTCAGGCAGCTAGGGACCACTCCCTCTCGCAATGAGGCATTTATCACTTCCCTGGCCCAGCTGGCTGTTCCTTGCCTGCTAGCTTTTATAAGCCAAGAGGGGCAAGGATCCAACTTAGAAGTGGTTGCACGCACCAATCCAAGCACCTTGTCAACGTCCTCAAGCTGTACCAACTGAAGCTCATCCAAAGAATCAGGACAAGGCCGTGCTCTGGATACCGCATTCAATTCAACTGCTATAACAATAATTATTATTAAATTTTATTTATACCTCGCCTTTCGGCCAAAGGCCCTCAAGGCGGCTTACAAAGAAAAATAAACACAAGTATAAAAATACAATATAAAAATACAATAAAAGCAATACAATGTACAAGAATTAAATTAAATAACAAATAAAATTATAATAACAAATAAAATTAAATAACAAATAACATTATCATTATCGGGACCGTCAAGAAAGAGGAGGTGATGTTAGCAGGGGTGGCAGCTCCTGAGAGGCAGAAGAGCGACAGAGATTTGTTACAGCGAAGCTGTTTGCTGTTTCAACGTTGTCTTCCTCTCCATGTCCTCGGGCTCGCTCAGCTGCTGCTCCCCGGGCTTCTGCTGCTGCTGGTGGTGATGGTTTATGATGGGGGGTGGCTGCGGCAGCTTGGGCTCGGGGACCTGGGCCTTGCCTGGAGCAGGAGGAGAAGAAGGACATGATGGCGGCGTCGGCTGTTGTTGAGCAGGAGGCCCCACGCTGGGAGGCCCCGCGCAAGAGGTCCCGCGCTAGGCTGTTGTTGGGCAGGAGGCACTGGGCACTTCCCCCTGTAGATGTTGCAGTGGAGTGTTATGTGAAGCAATGGTTTGTTCTGCTTCACGCACCTGAGCTATGCTCCTGTTGGCAGAGTTGTGCCATTGCATATCCAAACAGTTGTGCGAGCCTATCTTCTGTGGTGGCAACACATCTCCTGTTCTGCTTCTGACACATATCCTATATCCTGAGGAGTAAGGCCTATCCTTTGGAGCTGACTTTGAAGTAAACATTCAGAGGGTTGGGCTGCCTTGCTTCAGGAGTTATTTCTTGCTAATCTCTGAGTTAATGTATTTTAACATCTGTTTTTATTATGTTTTGAAGTGTTTTTAGTGCTTTTGTTTGCTGCCCTGGGATCCTGCTGGGAGGAAGGGCGAGAAATAAATAAATAAATAAATAGGCTAGATTAAATGTTCCCTACCCATGCTCTATCTTTTAGCTAACATTTCTCTCTTAATTTCCAATCAGAGAAATGTTTTTGTTTGAATTGTATGCTCCAAGCAACTGTGGTTGATGCTGAATGTATCATGGTTAATTACATCACTAATGCCTGCTCCTGTGACATCACTAAGGCCCACCCTGTGACATCACTAGGGCCTGCCCCTGTGACATCACTACTTCCTATCCCCATGACATCACTACGACCTGCTCCCGTAACAACATTGGGGCCCGCCTCTGAAATCACAGGGTTTGGGATGCTTCTGACCTGGCAACCCTATATCAGATCCTTAACCATAACATCATAGCCCCTGAATTGGTGAGCCTCTAGGTTCTAGAAGAAAAAAATGTAGATCCCACAAAGCTGAATTCTGTTCATCCACAGTTTAGTGCTACTTTATCCATGCTAGCGATAATTAGGAAAGGTATTGAAAATAAAACAGCCGATATCATAATGCCATTGTGTAAATCTATGGTGCGGCCACATTTGGAATACTGTGTACAGTTCTGGTCGCCTCATCTCAAAAAGGATATTGTAGAGTTGGAAAAGGTTCAGAAGAGGGCAACCAGAATGATCAAGGGGATGGAGCGACTCCCTTGTGAGGAAAGGTTGCAGCATTTGGGGCTTTTTAGTTTAGAGAAAAGGCAGGTCAGAGGAGACATGATAGAAGTGTATAAAATTATGCATGGCATTGAGAAAGTGGATAGAGAAAAGTTCTTCTCCCTCTCTCATAATACAAGAACTCATGGACATTCAAAGAAGCTGAATGTTGGAAGATTCAGGACAGACAAAAGTAAGTACTTCTTTACTCAGCGCATAGTTAAACTATGGAATTTGCTCCCACAAGATGCAGTGATGGCCACCAGCTTGAATGGCTTTAAAAGAAGATTAGACAAATTCATGGAGGACAGGGCTATCAATGGCTACTAGCCGTGATGGCTGTGCTCTGCCACCCTAGTGAGAGGCAGCATGCTTCTGAAAACCAGTTGCCGGAAGCCTCAGGAGGGGAGAGTGTTCTTGCACTTGGGTCCTGCTTGCAGGCTTCCCCCAGGCACCTGGTTGGCAACTGTGAGAACAGGATGCTGGACTAGATGGGCCACTGGCCTGATCCAGCAGGCTCTTCTTATGTTCTTATGTAATTTGACAAATAGCTGTTAGGCCTTGGATCCAAAATGAACCACTTCAGTGGGAATCCATGTCACCAAGTATTTCTTTGATGGAAAGGTGGGTGTTATGAAACAATTATAACATTCCATATGCCATGCTAGTTCAGTAGTTACCAGTGGCTGATGACTGCTTTTCAAAAATGGTCTCCAACTGCTTGAAAAAGCTGAGTCCCTTAAAACTGCATTCAAATGCAGGAAAATCTGACAGACTTCTGTTTCTGAGTATCTTCGTGCTGCTCAAAAGGAAATGATGGCATCTACAATTTGTTTGATTACTCCTTTTGATCATTTATTTATTAATCTGAGCTTGATTACTCTGCATAATTGTCTGCCATGTTTGTGAGCTCGGTACAATTGTACTGGAATTTTGTGGATTTCACCATATCCAAACTAAAAATTATTAAGCCTCTGCGCTGCTATTTTGGTAGCTTGTGATCTCCTAAAGTCATCAGACTTAGCAAACCTTACTCCAAGCAAGAGACAGCTGGGAAAATGTGTGTAGCGCTACAAAATTAAATCAAAGTAATTGTAAAAGATAACTTCCAAATGATAGGGACTTTGCCATTTAACAAGCTACTTGCTGAATTTAACTGTTGGTAATGGGGCAAGAGTAACTCCTGTTTTGTTCTTTTGTTTATGTTCCAGAAGGGAAATATAGTTAGGGTCCTCCAGATGGATAGGCTTGATTACCTTTACCTGTGATGCTCTGATTGATTTTCTTCCATCGTTAGACTGATATGTCTTAAGGAAGCTTATGTGTCCCTCCTCCTTCCGCCCTTTCTTCTCTTCTTCGACTGTCTGAGAGAGAGGAGACACTTTATCTCTGCTCTCTCTCTCCTGAGCCATGAGGGTGACTCCCAATCCTGGGTGTTGCCCCTCCAACTGAGTTAGAACTAGGTATGCCTTTCTATCTACTATGTATTCCTATAAATAAAGTAGCTTTTCTTATTTTACTAAGTCTTAAGTCTCAGTGATCTCAATGCAGGGTAAAAGTCTGCTTTCTTAGGGAAATGCACACACTGGCACACAGCATCTCAGACCACTGACGTTCTCTGCTAACATTTATACAAATTTACACAACATTAACAAGCTACTTGCTGCATTTTTATCAGATTTTAGGATACAGGTGGCCGGTGAACACAGTTCACACTACTGGTCAGTCATCTGTCTACATGACTGCAGGAGTGAGTTTATTGAACAGATCTCCTAGAGTGCTTACATATTAGGTATGGAAGGAATTATGGGATGTTAGGGCTATATCCATCACTGCAGCTCCACTGGTGCAGCAGAGTTCTGTGCACACAACAGAATGTTCATTTCTTCTCTTGTCCACCCCCAGCTGCCTGTGAACCCTCAGAATTAGTTCTGGAGGATTGGGGGGGACTTCAGAGCAGATTTTAGTGGTATATGGGGAGGGAGGAGAGGAAACAGGAGTCCTGTTGTGCATGAGAGCATTGGATGCAAGACTTAAAGTTATTGTTAATTATTCGTTTTCTCTATAGTAGCCATGTAAGCAGGATTGAGCGGTAATATGTGGGTGTGTGCTGTGCTATACTAATGTACTCCCAACAGCTGTGTCACTGCCTATTACCAGTACAAGGTAGCAACAAGGTCAGGGTTGTGTGGCTGCACCAGCAGGAGGTGCTACAATGGCTCCGGTGGTGTGTCTGTGCAGCCCCAAACTCACTGATGTCCTGCCCCACCCCACTGCATCCCAGTAAGGAGTGGCAATGCTGCTGTTGGGAGGGTGGCAGGGCAGCACTGCCCCATTGTGCTGGCAGCTTCTATATGTATGTTCATGATATTCACTGTGTTCCCCCGGATCCTATATGCTGTTTTGTCAAGAATGTGGCATGTAGAAGGATGGAGTGCTGTTGCATGAAGTGCTTCTTTGCCTTTTTCAGGGGCATCTTTCAAGGGTATCCCATCATCTAGATAGTTTGATAGATAGTGCTATGGAGAAGTCAGTGGTTATGGTACACATTGACCCCAATGACATGGAGAAATGCAGTTGTGAGGTCCAGTAACCAAAATGTTGGTTGCTAGGTAGGATGCTGAAAGCCAGGACCTCCATGGTAGCTTTCTCTGAAATGCTACTGGTTCCACATGTAGGGCCAGCCAGAGAGATGCAGCTTGTAGTCTCAATGCATGGATGAGGCGATGGCATTGGGAGGGTGTGTGTGGTTTTGTTAGGCACTAGGGAACATTTTGGGACAAGCTGGGTTTGTACAGAAGGGATGGGCTCCACTTGAACTGGGATGGAATCAGACTGCTGGCACAAAATCAAAAAGGTGGCAGAGCAGCTTTTAAACTGATTGAGGGGGAAAACTGACAGGAGCTGAGGAGAGTCCTGTCTGGAACAAATCTTCCCCCTGGGTTAAAGACATAAAAATGATGACGATTTCAATGGGGTAGGCCTAGAACTAGGAATTATGAGTGCAGGGGCACAAGACAGCAATTCAGAGGCTAAAGTACCACAGAACAAACCAAAAGTGCCAAAAACCCTCTGAAGAGAGACACTCTATACAAGTGTTTATACACTAATGCTAGAAGTTTCCGAGCCAAGGTGGGGGAACTGGAGTGCTTGGTCTTAGAAGACACCATTGATACAGTAAGCATAACTGAAACATGGTGGAATGGAGAAAACCAGTGGGACACGGTTATCCCTGGATGGAAACTATATCACAAGGACAGGGAAGGATGTATTGGAGGTGGTGTCACTCTATATGTGAAAGAGGGCATTGAACCCAACAAGCTAGAAACACCAAAAGAGGCAGACTCCTCCACAGAATCATTGTGGGTGATGGTACACACACAAGGGTAATTTAATACTGGGAAAGTTCTATCATTCCCTTGATCAAAATACTAAGGGATATCTTGAGATAAAAATGAAATCATGGAAATATCCAAACTAAGAAATGTAATAATGGATGACTTCAACTACCCTGATAAAGACTGACTACATATGAGTTCCAGTCATGACAAAGAGATAAAATATCTAGATAAACAAAATGACTGTGCCCTTGAACAGTTGGTAATGGAAACGATGAGAGGGGTGGCAACACTGGACAATCTTAAACCGGGCTCAGGACCTGGTGTGAGATGTTAGCATTGTTGAACCGATTGGGAGCAGTGAACATAGTACTATTAAATTAAATATACATGTAAAAGGCCAACTGGCAAGAAAATCCAACATGGTCACTTTTGACTTCAGAAAAGGAAACTTCCTAAAATGACAGGATTTGAAAAAGAATGTGGAAAGGCAAATTCCAGAAAGTCAAATCACTTCAAAATGCTTGGGAGCTGTTTAAAAATACAATATTATAAGCTCAACTGGAGTGTATACCACAGATCAGGAAAGATGCCACCGGGGCCAAGAGGATGCCAGAGTGGTCAATAAGCAGAGGCAAAAAAGCTATTAGAGTCAAGAAAGCTTTCTTCAAAAAATGTAAGCCTTTTCCAAATGAAGAGAATGAAAAGGAACACAAACTCTGGCAAAAGAAATGCAAGAAGACAATAAGACTTTGAGGAGCTCATTGTTAAAAACATAACAACCAACAACAAGAAGAATCTTTTAATACATTCAAAGCAAGAAACCATCTAGGGATGGGAGTTGGATCCTTGGGTGGCAAGGGAGTCAAAGGGATGTGAACTCAGGGTAAGAAGAAACTAAATTAATTATTTACATCTTTCACAGTGGAGGATATAGGGCAGATCCCTGTTCCTGAACTAACTTTTGCAGGAAGAGAGTCCGAGGAACTGAGACAAATAGTGATGACGATAGATGAAGGTCTAGGCTTAATAGACAAAATAAAAACTGACAAATCACCAGGTCCAGATGGCATCCACCTGACAGTTCTCAAGTGTGAGACTGCTGATCTTCTAACAAAAATATGTAACTTGTCCCTCAGATCCACCTCCATACTGAGGTCTGGAAAGTAGCCTACGTAACACCAATCTATAAAAAGGGATCCAGGGGGATCCTGGAAATTACAGGCCTGTTAGCGTAATGTCTGCCCCAGGAAAACTGATAGAAAGTATTGTTAAAGATAAAATAACCAAGCATATGGAAGAGTGAGCCTTGCTGAAGCTTCTGCTGGCTTCTGCAAGGATAAATCTTGTCCGGCTAACTGATTAGATTTCTTTGAGTGTCAACAAGCATACTGATAGAAGTGATCCAGTGGACATAGTGTACTTGGGCTTTCAAAAAGCTTTCAGAAAGGAACCTCACAAAAGATTCCTGAGTAAGCTTAGTAGTCATGGAATAAGAGAAGTTCTCTTGTGGATCAGGAACTGGTTAGGAAACAGAAAGAGGAGAGTAGGAATAAATGGACAGTTCTCCCAACTGAGCTATGTAGAAAGTGGGGTCCTCCAAGGATCAGAGTTGGTACCTGTGCTTTTTAACTTGTTCATAAATGATCTGAAGTTAGCGGTCAGCAGTAAGGCGGCCAAGTTTGCTGATGATACTAAATTGTTCAGGGTTTTTAAAACAAATTGGGATTGTGAAGACCTCCAAAATGACCTCTGCAAACTGAGTGAGTGGGCAGTAAAATGGCAAATGCCATTTCAATGTAAACAAGTGTAAAGTTATGCATATTGGAGCATGAACTGGCAGTGACTGACAAGGAATGAGATCTTGGGATTGTAGGGGATAGCTCAATGAAGATGTTGAGCCAGTGTATGGCAGCTGGGAAAAAGGCAAATTCCATGCTAGGGATCACTAGGAAAGTTATTGAAAATAAATCTGTCAATGTCATAATGCTGTGATACTAATCTATAGTGTGACTGCATTTTGAATACTGTGTACAGTTTTGGTTGCCTCACTTCAAAAAGGAAATTGTAGAACTAGCAACGGTTCAGAAAGGGGACAAATAATTATAAGGGGATGGAGCTACTCCCCTATGAGGAAAGGTTGTGGCATTTGGGGCTTTTTAGTTTAGAGAAAAGGCGAGTAAGAGGTGACATGATAGAGGTGTATTAAATTAATCATGGGATGCAGAAAGTAGATAAAGTTTCTCTCCCTCTCTCATAACACTAGAACTCATGGACAAACTGAATGCTGGGATTCTGGATAGACAAAAGAAAGTACTTCTTCACACAGTACATAGTTAAACTATGGAATTTGTTCCCACAAGAAGCAGTGATGGCCACCAACTTGGATGGACTTAAAACAGGATTAGATACATTCATGAAGGCAGTAGCTACTACCTTCTGAATACCAGTTGCTGGAAACCTGGGGGGGGAGTACTCTTTCACTCGGGTCCTGCTTGTGGACTTCCCACAGGTAACTGGTTGGCTACTGTGAGCACAGAATTCTGGACTAGATGGGCCAATGGCCCGATAGCAGGTTCTTCTTATGTTCTCATGGAATGTCAGAAACAAACTCCTAAGCAATAAATGATTAGAAGACTCAAATCACTTAATACCGATCGTTTCTTTCTCCCTAACACTATATTCACAAAGATGACAAAGACCAAACTATATGCTGTTGCATACTACTCACACATGAAACTGCATACTGCTCACACATGAAATTGTCTTTTCAGTTCATAAAATGTCCCACCCAGCAGCAACAATGACTCATTTGAGGCATAATACCAAACCATGATGTCTTAATTGGCAAACTGTGGTCAGCACTAAATTCCAAATTATAGTTTGCAAACACATCAATCCCTGTTTTTAAACTGTGGAATGGAGGCAAACTACTAACCACAGTTTGCCGGTTTCAATGTCCCAGTAAACTATGGTTAGCATAAGCTAGAAAAGGGAGAACAAAAAGCATATGTGAGATCAGTGGAACGAAACCTATAAGCCAGAAGAAGTACTGCCAATGGCCTAATTGTAGTTTGGCATTAAATCATATATGAGTCAATAATAGTGGGAAGAATATGAAAGAATACATGAGGAATGGAAATTTACCAACTCCAGTCTTGCAATCTATTAACAACCCATGAGATTTTCTTTTCTGTTTTCACAGGTGATCCATACTACACAGAAACAATAAATAGTCTGCAAACAAAGCGAGGCCAGGAGAGTGATCAATCAGAGAACAAGTAGGCTGGGTTTACAATTCGGTTTGTCAAAGATAAGGATTCAGCAGATTATTATAAAAGCACGTGAGAGACTAATCTGTTGCCTTGTTGTTTCAAATGGCAGCAAAGATGTGGGTCTTGCTGCTACTGGTGGCTGTGACATCGGCTTTTCCTGAAGCTTCAGTTCACAAATTTGAAGGGTAAGAATATGGAAAATTCTTGACTTGCAAATAAAATTACAAATGACTTTTCTGGTACAAATAACTTATTTCTGCCATTTTCTTTAGGGAGAAAGTTTTTCGTGTAATACCTCACAATGAACAACATGTAGAGGTCCTCAAATACTTGGCCAGCAATATGCAGGTAAACTCAGGTGGAGAATTATATAAATTAAATATTCTAATGATTAATTAATTCATAGCAATTTTCAATCTGTGTTATATCATACATTTTTGAGAGTCCATTGTTACTAGAAGACTTGTGGGACGGGAGGGAGAATTGGATGTGAGTCGAGCACAAGTTGCAGCAAAGCTGGTTTTCTGGGCAACAGAACCAGTCATTGCAATCCTATACTCACTTACCTGGGAGCAAGTCCTATGAAACACAATGGGACTTACTTCTGAATAAAAGTACATAGGATTGAACTGTTTGAGTCATCCTCAGGTGTATTTCCCTACAGAATCTTAAGAAGATACAATGGGGGATTCTGACATTACATAATACTAGACTAGGTTATTGTTAAGGCCTCCTTTACATTACTGTTCCCTCTGACAGCAAGCTCAGGTGGTGCATGCCAACAGAACTAGAGCCAAAACAGAGCCATTGAGAAACAACAGGGAAGTTCTGGGGAATCCCAAGCTTTGCATATGTACAACACATACACAGAAGTGCAACAAAGCTTCGTTATAAAATCAACCTGTATGTGTTCTGATTTGACTTTTTAAAACAGGCTGAATTAACAAATGACAAATACATTGCATCAGAAAAGGATTGTAGTGCTGAGAGACTCTGCAATGCTTACAAATGTTTGCTTTCTAGAGGTTTAGATTCCTTATCAACTTCATCTCCTTTTTTATTTCCTATTTGTCATCTCCTCTTCCCTGAATGTTCTGGAGACCTCTTGTCCATTCCAAGTTTGTGTTTTGTGACCTTGATGTAGATATATTGTGGCATGAGAAAAAAACAACCAAAGATAACAAATCTGTTTTCAATATTTGTGTAGAGCTTTGATGTTGAGAAATAGCTGCAAAAGAGAGGAGGGAAACACTATAATCTGCACCACAAGATGTGGCATTTACAATGATATACAGATGTAGAGGGGCTTTTCATTGACCATAGGCCATTGTCAGGCTCTCTCCCACGCTTAGCTCTGCTCTTCATTATGGGAGTTTTGCCATTCACTTCTTTGAAACCAGGGGTTCAGCCAGGTGTTATGGTGAATTCCAAGTATGTTTTATAAGAAAGCTATCAAGCTTTTTGTTAAATGCAGTGGTTTTGCTTTGCATTTTGAATCGTGGATCTGAAGAGGTTCAAAACATCCTCTAGTCTTCCTTTTGCTACAAAGCAAGAACAGCAGCTTTTCCACCCTGCTACACATGCAGAAACCAATAGCTCAGTGGCAGACCATGCATTTTGCATGCAGAAGGTCCTAGAGGATGCAATTCTCCAGATAAAGGATCAGGTGGCAGGTGAGGGAAAGTGACTGCTGCTTGCAATCTTGGCATGCCACTGTTGTTGAATTAAAGGGAGCCATGGACTGACTCAGTCTAAGAGAATTTCATATGTGCACAATCCAAAATACAACAAGATTATTCCCAAGGGCATATTTTGAAGCAGTTGTTTTATAGAGCAAGGTCTATACAAGTAATGGCCATATTAGGAAAATGTTCAATTATATATTTTTATTCTTAGTTATTTATGCTAAAGAATAAAAGCAGCTCAAATGTATTCTCAGCAACATTCAATATTAGCAGCATGAGTGCAATGATGTCACATTGTTAGCAGCAGTTGTCATGAAATAATGTGACATCAGTCACTTGGCAATATCACATATGAATAAGACAAAGTTACTGGCAGAAATCATAGTGGCCATGGTGTTGTGTAGCTGCCATGCTCTATAAGTCTGGCAAGTGTAAAGCTCCATCTGGGTGCTGAAAAAATCATGCTAGTGGACAGCTATCTCTGGTCTAAGAAACAATTGAAACTGACATATTGGATTAGGCTAGTGACTGATCTAGATGAACAGATTAGTGTTTTGGTCCCCTTGTATAGATTCTTCAGCCAGAACATCAGAGTAATTCAAGTGAGCCAACCAAGCAGTCATTGGGAAAAGGTGCTAGAATATAGGTTGTATACATTGATCACAATTCAATACAGAGTTAAGCATATTGAGGTCCTTGATTTCAATGGCCTTAAGCTGTCTAAGTTGGACTGCGGCCCTACAGTTCTTCCATGTGGAGTTTACTGTGGCTCCTCATGCACACAAGGTTTTTTTGCAGCATTCACATGACATCATCAGTTGCCAGCTGATGCTTTTAAACATTTAATCCAGATTTCCCCTTACCACAGAAAATCTGATAAGTAACAAAATAACCCATTATATATTTTCAGTCACTGCTCGTGTGGAAATTCATTAGGGCATTTTTGGAGGTAGGCAATTCGTAACTTTTTGTAGTGATGTTTCAGTAAGTATTCTCTACCACTACACTCCTACTTCTACTTGCTCCTGAGCACCACCCTAGTCATTTTGTTTCTGGTAGCCCTCAATACCAAACCCAAAACATGTATTTCCACTGATTATCACATGCTGAAGTCATGCTCTGTGTGGAGGATCTATTATTGCAAGATCACCAAGCAAGAAATGTGAGGGATTTCTTCAGAGACTGTAACCACAGATCAGGCTTTTCCTATATACATAACATTGTAAAGTTGTCACGTAGCTGCAGGTGGCACTGCAAAAAGCTGCATGATGAGGGAGTGGATGGGAAACTTTAGCAAGGGAAGGGAAATGCAGACAAAGAAGAAGGTAGACTGGAGTAAAGGAGAAAAGCTTTAGCAAGGAAGGGAAACAGAGACAGAGAAGGAAGCAGGCAGGGAGCAGGTGGGAAGCTTTAGCGTGGGAGGGAAATGGAGATGGAGAACGAGGCAGGCAGGAGTAAAGCGGGAAGGCTTTTGTGAGGGGAAAGGGAGGGGTAGGTGACAAGGGGATTGGTGGGGTTGTAGGCAGGATTGGCAAGTGAAGTGAGCAGGGACACAGCCCCTAGTTGAAAAAAAATGAAATATGGAGGTCTTATGCAAGAGTTATTTATCAGTTTTAAGCAAGCCTTATACAAGTCAAGTAAATAATATCACTCATGAGCAGGACTTTAATATTTTAAAAAATGGAAATGGATATTGCCCCCACATACACACATGCACACACAAAAAGACAACAAGCCTATATTTTTCCCCTATTGAGAAATATAACTAAGGCTTTTGCATGCTTCATTGTGTTTTTTTTAAAAGGTACACAGAGTGGAAAAGCTCATAGAGGACAGAGGTGGGAATGATTGAGAGGAGGACAAAAAGCACGTCCCAGATACATTCTATCAAATGCTGCCCACTAGTGTGGACAGCAAGTAGTGGAATAGCAGTGAATATTGATGGTCGAGAAAAAAGGAAATGTATGAAACAATGAGAAAAAATATATATATTTATGGCCTGTTCGCAGTATAAGGCCCTCATCTGGAACCACCCACTGTGTAGAATAATGAAATCAAACAGTTGGGAGGGTCCAAGTCTGTACAACATAGGTGTAGGATCTCAAGTTTGAATGTTCCCACACATCAGAAATTCCCTGTAGATAGAATCTTACTGGAGTTTTATCCTTTGTATTTTCTTTTTTAAAATAATAAAATTGCACAAATGTGTTCATTTATCTAGACATCTTGATTCCATCTCACTGTTTTTTTAGCAGAATCTAAACATGGCTATCTGCCCTATTTCCCTCTGTGACCATCTCTCAAGCTTCATAGTAAAGAAGCAAGAAACTTGCTAAGATTTCTGATGCCTCCAATTAAAATTCATGGAAGGGAACAGGAAAGAAAGAAGACAATCTGGGAATTTAAGCAGTAACAAATAGTAATCTATTCTCACATATGGTTCACAAAATTGTCTGAATGCACACAACAATGGCGTACACACAGATGCATTTTACTGCTGTGCATTTGGCCAGTAAATAAAGTAGAATTCTATGTCCGTCTGCTCAGCAATAATGCTGCAATCCTAACCCCGCTTACCTGGGAGCAAGTTCCACTGAATTCAGTAGGATCTACTTCTAAGGCAATATGATTAAGATTGTGCTGTAAATCCCACTGACTTCAATGGGGAAATGGATATACTCCAGTCTAATAGTTGTAGCCGACATGAAGGAGCCACAGGCTGCAATTCAGTGCACACTTACTTGGGCATGAGTACCATTCAAATGTGGAACTTACTTCTAAGTAAACATTTACAGACTTGGGCTCTTAGTCATTATCTATGCCAGAGCTTCTCAAACTGTAATCTGCAGTCCACAGGTTGCCCACAGTTTCCATGCTGGTGACCCATGGAAAAGTTGCAGAGCAATTGAAAATATCTGTATTTGATTTATTTTATTTTTCTGATTATGAAGATTGACTTTACAGGACTTTGCTCACAAAAGCAGGCAGGTCTATCACATTAGAAAGGCAAGACTGCAGTTATTAAAATATTAAAAATATGTGTTATGCATGTGCTTTGATTTGTAGAACATATATATACACATATATAAAGTGGTCCAACAAGACCTTCAGCAATTTCCAAATGATTCACGGAAAAAGAAAAGAAAATTACCCCTGGTTTATGCTATGATGCAGTTACTCACAATGAAACAGACCTGAGATTCAGTTGAATCTGAATTTCCCAACTTTGTTTTCCAAACCCACTTCTAGAAATCCTCAATAAAAAAACTGTGCCTTGTGCTATCTTTGCAGCTGAGACTTGCACTGAAAGGTTCATAATAAGCAGCACCCATTTAAGGAATGGTATGATACAAGTGTGGGTGAAGTGAAAAAGAAAAGATTAAGTAAATAAATCAAGGCCACAACAAAAACAAGGAAGGAGGTAACAGTTATTTTTTATTGCTAAGAAATATATGGCCTTAGGAGAGAATTCATATTTATCATAGTATGTTTAGATGATAGCTTTCCCTGTTGATAGGGTTATAATCTGTGTGGTAATAATATTTTGTTCACTGCTTAGATACCAAGGCAGTAGGCACCTTTTAGAAATGCTTTACTTACGAGAAGTCACTACAGATCCATTCAACCCATCCAAATGAAATGAGGCCACAAATTCCTAACTTACAAAGACAGGCAAATGTTACCGGTGAGGTCATAAATTCACAAGTTGTTTGTTTCTCATGAGCAATAGTGCTAGCATGCCTCTAAAGTTTGTTCCTCATTGTTCCTGAGGCACATATGAAGTCTGGCCAATCCCACCTGTTCGCCAGCTGTTGAGAGATTTAAGCAATCGGACATATGAGCAGCTGGGACTTTGCAAAGCCATTGAGATAAGTTTTGGAACAAATACAGAGATTGCCCCTGCAATGGTTATTCCACTATAATAGGAGGTTGCATGGACATGACAGGAGGGTATTTAAAGGACCATCTTCTCCTATATGGACTCCCCATTCAGTAATATCTTAATTATGTTTGCCTAGAAGAGGCTGTTCCCTGTAGCTGCACCCAGTCTACGGAAATTGCTACATCGGGAGACCTACTTTGCACCCTCTCTGTTGGCCTTCCATCAGCGGGCTAAGACCTTTCTCTCTTTCTGAAGTCACTTGGCCTGTTGGGGTTTTAAATCTTCCTGGCATTTTATCTGTGAATTACCTGGTATCTATTTTAGCTCTGATTTGTATGTTTGTGGTTTATTATACTCAGTAGTGGTTGCTGTGGTGGGACAGAGCCACCTTCCCAACACCTAGCTTAATATACTGACCTGGTATGAATGTAACACTGAACTGTGATTTAGTGTTACATGCAAGACCCTTGGATTCATTTGTTCCCTCCTTTGGTGCATCCACAAGAAACATATCAGAAACATTCACATCTACTAGTACAGTTACTCATTGCATCCAAGCCCAGACAAACTGGTGTTAACTATGGCCTGTCAAAAACAGCCAACTTCATAATACAGATCTCCCTTGCTGGATAAGAACAATTTGACTTATGGCCAGGGGTTAGCTTATTGCCTTATGGACAATTGACTTCAATAAATCTTCTCAGTTGTGAAAGATCCATGATATGCATGTAAGAGATTTTTGTGTTGACACATATTTGGCTATCAGCTTAGATCAGGTGTTGGAAACTTTGGGTCCTCCAGATGATGCTTGGCTTGATTCTTGAACTTGGCTATTCATATTAGACCATTAATGGTTGTTTGACAGTCTCCAAACCAACTGTGTGTTATTTGGTCCTTTGTAATTTTTTAAAAGTTTTATTTCACTTTTTTATATATATTCCATTTATATAATTTTTAAATGAGGTTGTAATAATATTATCTGTTTTTATCTGATGATTCAATGGTCTGTTGACTGTAATAAAATTTGATTTGATGCTGAATTTCAACTTCTATCAGCCATTGGCCATGCTTGCTAGGGCTGATGGGAGTTGTAGTTCAGCAATATCTGGAGGGCCAAAGATTCTCCACTTTAGATTAATAACAGCAGTGCTGTTATTGCCCGAAGTGAGGAAATAACACGATTTAGCCAAATAGTGTTACATGCAGATAGTTCCATGGATTTCTTTGTTTTGTTCTCTGTTCAGGTTGATTTCTGGCGCCCAGACTCTGTTGCACAAGTGAAAATGGAAACAACTGTTGACTTCCGAGTTGAAGCTGACATATGTTCTGAAGTCGAGAGCCTCCTTCAGCAGAGTGAAATGGACTATAAGTATGCTTTCTCTTATGGTGTTTGCTTCATTAATATAGATGGATTAAACAGTGGACAGATCTACATTTAGACTGTGGGTAATGTCTGATGTTAGTCATAGTCAGAACAGACCAATTAAAATCAATGGACTTGAAATACTTCTCTATTGTTTTCAATGGAACTCCTCTAAGTACGTTTAACACTGGATATCTCCTTGTGTCTTAAATTAAAGGAAGTCATGGTAAGATAGCCTTTAGATAGAGAAACTGAGGTGAAGATTGTTTGACATGAACCACCAGAGATGTGTATTCCATCCTTCCTGCATGCTGTGCCCGTACACTGGAGGGGTGCTATGCGGTATGGCAATGGAACCAATTACCTAAGGAGGTGGTGGGCTCTCCAACACTGGAGGCCTTCAAGAGGAAGCTGGACAGCCACCTGTTGGGTATGCTTTAATTTGGATTCCTGCATTGAGCAGGGGGTTGGACTCAATGGCCTTATAGGCCCCTTCCAACTCTATGATTCTATGAGTCTATGATTGTGGGGATAGGACTCTGCAATGAGGAAAGAAGGAGGGCCTGAATTTCTGCAGGGTTGAGCTTCTTTAAACAAGCAGGTGAAGATGAAGCATCTGTCAGACAAAATATAAGACTCTGAAAAGGAAGTGGAGTTAGTTCTCAGAGGCAAGCGAGGTAGGTAAGGCAGGTGTGGAGAGAAGTAGGTAATAGGATAGGTGGAGGGGGGGAATCCGGGAAAGGATTGCAAAATGAATCATGGAAGAGAGAGAGAGAGCATGGAACAGACTCCACAAGCTGCACACAGTAGTACTTTGTGCAACAAAGGGTCAATCTCTATTATTTGTTTTTTAACATAATTTGTATACCATCCAAGTTGCAATACTTTCTGGGCAGTTAACAATAAAAGTGATGCTAAACTTCCCTTAGCACTTGCAGTTGAGTGAATCTTTTTTAAAACTGCAAGTAGTAGCCATGTTGGGGAGGGGGTCAATCAGGATCAGGACAACATACTGCAAGGATGGAGAGTTAAACCTTTTCTCCCATATTTAATCACTGGCCAGATAGCATGATGGTGGTGGTGGTTAACATTTCTTACCCGCCCTTCACTCACAGATCCCAGGGTGGGTTACAACAGTTTTAAAATACAGCATTAAAAACAATCAAAAACAACCTAAAATCACAAAATAGGGTGGAACCTAAAAATATATGTCTCAGGTGTCAAAGGCCAAGGTAAAAAGGTGCATCTTCAGCATTCACTTAAAACTGTACAATGAAGATGCCAGACACACCTCAGTGGTGAGGGAGTCCCAAACTTTAGGGTCACCACAGAGAATACACTTACCCTGGCCCCCACCCCCTGAGCTTCTGAAGGTGGCGGAACTACAAAAAGAGCCCCCTCTGCTGATCTCAACACCTGAGGGGATCTGTAGGAAAGGAGGCAGTCTTTCAGACGTTTCCATTTGCTGGTCCCAAAAACCTAGCAGCAGCTTCCTGTTCTCATTGGTAAAGCAGGAGTGTCTTGATGGCAAAGGAAGAGTTACTCTGGCATGTGCTGAAATACTTCATCCACTAATAATGAATGTATCCAGTTTCCTGCACCAGTGAGATTGTCCCTGACAAACATCAGTGAAGTGTCCTTGCTACAGCTAGAGGAGATACAAGCCTTTGATGTGCAGCTGCAGTGTCCTGACATCATGTCAATGTGTTCATTATGAAGGCTGGGGATGCATTGTGAACTGGCCTCTCTTCACTCTTCTAATCCAGATCATAGTGATCAAGGGCATTGATTTTGCACATTTCCTTACCCTCCACCATTTTATGCAGGCTAGAGTGAGAGGGGGAGGAAAAGAAAAGGCTGCCTTTGCTCCCAGCCAACATGCATCTGTGAATCAAGGGCTGGAGACAATGTTTTTAAGAGAACTCAAATAGTTTGAGAGAGGGCTTTTTTGCTTCCCATTGTGAATGAACATTTCTTCTACCTGTTGTGAACTTTAGTCAAATAACTTTTTTCAGTTTTTGAAAACAAAACTCGTGCAAAGCCTGTTTTCAGGAGGCAAACCTAGGTTGAGTATTTGCATGACAGCAGCAGTGATATCTCTATCAACCTGCCTCTAATTCTCTCTTTAAAAAATGCTCATCTGTCCTCAGCCTAGAAAGCCTCATTTTATCTGTCCTCAGCCTAGGAAGCTGCATTTCTGCAGTGCATGAAGATAGCATTTGCAGGTGAAGGGGAAATGAGTGGTGACAAACATTATGATTCTCATTGGGGTGCTAAGAACGCCCAGGTACACAGCAGCATTAGAAAATGAAAAGCTCCATTTTGACTTTTCCTTATTATTTTATCACAGAATTTTGATTGACAACCTTCAGGCCGCACTTGATGGGCAGTTTGACAATCATGTTCGGTCCACTGGACACGAGTACGAAAAATATAACAAATGGGAAATGGTAAAGAAAATGTTTTGCTTTGAGATGTTGCATTGCTATGAACATAAGAAGAGCCCTGCCCCGTCAGACCAAAAGCCAAAATAGTCCAACATCCACTTTCCAACAGTGGCCAATGAGATGCCTGTGGAAAGCTCACATGCAAAACCTGAGGATAATTGCTCTCTCCTGCTGTTCCCCTGCTCAGCTGGAGATCTGCCATATCCTAACTCCCCTCCACCCAGCTGAGGATTTCGCCCTAAATGTGCTTGCTTGCTTGCTTATTTATTTATTTTATTAACTCAACAGATAGAGGCTTGGACAGAAGATATTGCAAAGCAGAACCCAGTTCTTGTCTCCCGATCACAGATAGGAACAACCTTTGAGGGACGCCCAATGTACCTCCTGAAGGTATTTGATTTTCATTTTTTCATCCAGTCTGTTGGCTCTTCTTTTGGCAGGTAGAAAATAATATCTATTAAGCCCCCGCATGCTCCAGATTTGTATTTTTCATAAATGCTTTAGGAAAGGAAAGCAGATTTTTTTGTGAATTTCTTTATGGTGACTTTTTATCCTTTTTGATTGATAGGAAAGGCTTTCTCAATAGAACAGACCATAAAAAATATTTTGACAGTTTGCACATGTAAATTTAACCATGTTCCTGTAAGCAAGAAAAATGGTAATCTATTTTTGTATAACTGTGTACTCCATCTGTTGTTTGTAAACCTATTTGCCACAAAGTCATCCATAAACTTCAGTCCCTTTTCTCTCTTTTTGTTCATTTTTTTCCTGGCAACAGGAAGCGAACAACTGATCAGCATTTCCCTTCCCGAGTAGTTTCCATCGTACAACTCAAACAAACAAAAGAAATCTGTTCAGATATGCTCTTATCATATCAGGCTATTGCCTCAGAGTTTCATACCTTTACAGGTATGATGCTTGAGGTCATGCCCCCCTCTCCCTCAGCCAATCCATGTGATAACAGGAGACAATGTGAGATCAGCCCAGGATGGTCAGTTTTTAAGAATAGTGAACACAAGCATATCTTAAGGGGAAATATTCTTGCCTTTCCTCAAAGCACTTCCCCCATTTCTATTATGTCTTACATGAAGATGGGGAAGAAATTCAGTTTGGTCCTAATTCATACTTCCTGAAACAATATATGAACCAAAACAGTGATCCGTTGAAATGCACACTTCTCTGAATTTTGCAATGCAGTTCTCCAGCCAAAAAATGTGGGGCATTTCATCAGGTTTTGGAGCTAGGGGAAAATGTTTTAAATTATTTCAGCTGGGGTGCTTGTGATAGTGAGCTGGACCAATTTCCTCCTTTAAAAAAAAAAACCACCCATTTTTTTAAAAAATGCATTTTTGCTGCTGCCTGTACCAACAACAGCAGAACTGTTCTTGGTATCTGCAACCCATCAGCTGCCATTCAACCCCCTCCCCCCAAAAAAACTACCCCCTGGAATTATACTGTGGCACTCCTGGGGGAGTGGCAAGTAGAATTCTGCTGTTTTCCACCACACTGCAGCCACCCTTTTCTTAAAAAAAGAAACAAAGAAGAAATGACTGATGGTCATCATCACAGTATGCAACCCCAAATCATTTTTTGAAATCTCTGTTGCCCTACACACATACATACCAACAACTTTGCTGAAATTAGTAATGTGCAAACTTGCGATCTGACCATAGTTGATCGATTGCGAGCCTTGACTGCAATGTGTGTGATAACGTCTGATTTGAATTTAGCTCTGTGCACCCATTACTTGCATGTAGGGCGTACCCAACTACAGGCCACATGCAGAGCTGCACTTTTAGCCCTGCCCCCAGCTTCAGGTCTTTCTCTTTTTAAAACAACCTTGTACTGCACATGGCTGTCTGTATAAAAAGACCACCATGTGAGCTCTTCCTAATGTGTAGGGGCTCTATGCAACTGTGATATTTGGTTGTGCAGGTGTCCTGGTTGTGTGGGATGGATTAATCTGCCAATTTGTGTTCCTCTAGGTTTCTCATTTTTCCAATCCTGAATTCAGTTCTCCACATTTCTGCAACAATTTACAATTTTTTAAAAAATCCTCAAAAAATTTGGCAACATTCTATGCTGATTTTTTTCCTAATGTGTACATTTTTATGCAGTTTGGACTAATATATACATTTTAAAGCAATTTCCCCTAATACAATGCATTTTGCATGTCATTTTCACAAATGTATGCATTTTTATGTAGACTTTCCCCTAACATGTGCCTATTTGTACACATGGGTTGGTTGGAGAACTGCGTCACAAAGTTTGGAGACATGAACATTTTGAAGGACAACTTTGGTTCATGTATTCGTCTGAAATATGCACATTAGATTAGATAGTTAGATAGTTAAAAGGCAAACAAAATCAAATTTCTCCCCCACCCCTATGTGGGGCCCCTATACATGAGAAGATGCTCGTGCACTTACCTTTTTAGACCAACAACCACATGCAACACATGGTTGTTTTTTAAAAAAAGACCAAACATCAGAGCAGGGCTAAAAGAATCAGTTTGTACTCAGGTATGCCCTACACACAAGTAATGCATGCACATGGTTTCTGTGAAGTGTGAAAGGACAGTTAAACAAACCAGACATGAAACAACTTACTAGGTGATTGTCTGAAATGGTCAGTGCACCTGGGTCTTTATTAGCTGTGAATTTCAGCAGATGGACCTGTCTCACTCTTGCATGGCGAACAATCCTTGTATGCACAGCTGCTGTACAGATAAGAGTGCCCTGTCCTTTTTTGGTCACCCTGAACAGTACTATTTATATAAAAGGCATAGATAGATATCTAAGCAATGTCACACGGTTAACTAGACTCTAAAAATATAGAATTATCAGCAAGGATAAAATATGAATTCAGCATGCCACTTCAAATGTGGTGATTTTCTAGAGGTTAAAAAATACACACAGAGTAAGGTTTCAGTTCCAGCAACATAACTGTCCCTTGCTAATCTCAGCTGAGGCCTGAGGCTGCAATCTGAAGAACAATCTGTATGCAGTACAGATTGCTACTTCCAGCAATCTGTTTTATTGTTTTATTTTTATGTTTACAGGTTGGCAAGCCTGGCATAAATAAAAAAGCCATCTTTATGGATTGTGGCTTCCATGCCAGAGAATGGATCTCACCTGCATTCTGCCAGTGGTTTGTGAGAGAGGTTGGTGAACAAAACACATTTTCATTCAATCAGTAACTGAGACCATTGACAGTTAAAAGCAAAATGGATTGTATTTGTGCTAAATCTGACTCAGAGTACACCCACTGAAATTAATATGCCTAAATTAGTCGTGTCTATTAACTTCAGTGTGTCTACTCTGAGTAGGACTAGCATGGAATGCCACCTAATTTATTTGTGTGTTTTTTTTAAAAAAACTATTAGCAGGTCCTCTTTCTAGGTTTCCAAATCCTTATTTTCCTATACTGTAATGTTCTATAAATATTATTCTTTGATATTATTATTATTTAACTGGCTTACAGTACTAGATTTTTGGGATCCCTCTCCTGCTGCTGTGTCATACTCTTCTTGATGTCAGTATTTGAATCATTACTCCCTTAGGTTGTCTTTAAAAAAAAAAATTGTACTTACGGTTCCCCCAAGCATGTTGCTACTACCCTTTTGTTTCTCTGTAGCCCCAGCTTTGGCTTCAGTTCCAGTGCCACTCGCTACCTGAGTTCATGATTAGGAGTGACATGCGTGACTATTTCAGAAACCAGCAGGAGGGAAAATCCCACATGGATTTGAACTGTGATCCATAGAGTGCCTGCCAGGATGACAAGGAGTTCTCTGTGTTGTATTAACCTCTTTTCTCCAGTTTGAAGCTAACATGATCCCTGGAGCCATTCCTGATAACACGCAATGCCTATCCTTCCCTCTCCTTAATGGACCCGAATCAGTGCCAATTCCAATTATTTCTTTGCTTTTGACAGAGGCCCCATCTATAGTATACACTTAAAGCATTATCATAAGAACATAAGAACATAAGAAGAGCCAGCTGGATCAGGCCAGTGGCCCATCTAGTCCAGCATCCTGTTCTCACAGTGGCCAACCAGGTGCCTGGGGGAAGCCTGCAAGCAGGACCCGAGTGCAAGAACACTCTCCCCTCCTGAGGCTTCCGGCAACTGGTTTTCAGAAGCATGCTGCCTCTGACTAGGGTGGCACAGCACAGCCATCACGGCTAGTAGCCATTGATCATCCCATTTAAAACAGTCATGACATCCCCTAAAGAATCCTGGGAAGTGTGGTTTGTTAAGGGTGTTGAGAGTCGTTAAGAAACCCCCATTCCTTCACAGAGCAACAGTTCTCAGAGGCAATCCCTCATCCCAAGGAACTCTAGGAATTGTAGCTCTGTGAGGGGAATAGGGGTCTCATGACAACTCTCAGCACCCTTAACAAACTAAAGTTGCCAGGATTATTTGGGGGAAGCCCTGATTATTGAAACTGGTATAATACTGATTTAAATGTAGATGGCAGGGGTGGAGAACCTGCAGCCCTTCAGATATTGTTGTATATGATGTTCCATACTGTTATGTTAATGTTTCATATCTGAATATTATACAGCCACAAGAGTGGCTGTATACTATAGCCAGCGTGGGTTTTTCACATTCCACAATGTTAAATTGAAAATACCCCACATGCCATTCTGAAATGAGCCCATAAGCTCATTTCAAAACAAAACCTTACAAAACTTACAGTTCTTAACTCAGAAACGCTTGCTTAACAACCCTTTCAATTTTCATGGCGATACACAAAACAGTCAGAGAGAATAGAGAGTTCAAAGTCTAAAAAGAGAGAGAAAAACCCCAAACTCCTTTTGGACTTTTTTATCTGAGAGTTCTCATAATCTGTTGAAATTCATTAAAAATCAGCCATATTCACAGAGTACCTGTAATCCTAATACTGACCTTGCCCCATACTCTGACCTTCATTTTCTGCAGTTTAAAAGTTAAAAAAAATGCCTGGCTGATTTTTTATTAATTTAATAAATTTTGGCTGGCAGCCTATGATAACGCAAGGCATGATCAGTAAGAACCAACTGTCAGAATTCTAAAAGCCAGACTCCCAGCTGCTGGGCCTGCCTAATCAGGGGGCCACACCCACACCAGACTTTGATTTCACTTGAGACAGTCATGGCTTCCCTCAGAGACTCCTGGGAAGTGTCATTTGTGAAGGGTGCTGAGAGGAGACTCCTGTTCCACTGAGAGAGCTCCAGCGGCCAGACTGGTTTAACAGTCAGCCACTCCGATTGAAGGTCTGTGAAGGAAACAGGGTGTCTCCTAGCAACTCTCAGCACCCTTCACTAACTACACTTCCCAGGATTCTTTGAGAGAAGCCATGACTGTCCAAAGTGAAATAAAGGCCTGGTTTGGATATGGCCAGGGAAAGCTTTGGTTTAAATTTGGATGGGAGGCTACATGTGCCTGCTGTAGAATAAAAAGGTGGGGAAAAGCCTGAAAAAGGATGATATTGTTAACAATGTTTTCCTTTTGGAAAGGAAAGGGGCTTCCCTTCAGCCCAGTGCTCACCCACCCAATCTCCTCCCCCTTCCCTCCCAGCCCCTTCCCTGGATCAGTGTTGGACTATGACCTGGGAGACCAGGGTTCGAATCTCTACACAGCCATGAAGCTCACTGGGTGACCTTGGGCCAGTCACTGCCTCTCAGCCTCAGAGGAAGGCAATGGTGAAACCACCTCTGAATACCGTTTACCATGAAAACCCTATTCAAAGGGTCACCATAGGTGGGGATCAACTTGAAGGCAGTCCATTTCCATTTTCAAACATGACTGCATAGAAATAAATCCTATTGAACTCAAAAAGTATGCACATGATCAAACCCTCCCTTCCTTCTCCTGCCTCCTATCCCCTCCCTCTTGCCCCTTCCCTCCCCCTTCCTTTGCCCCTCCCCCATACCCATCCCCTTCCAATCCCCTCCTTCCCCTTCCCCCTCCTCTTCCTCCTCCCCATGGTCAGTTTTACCTATCTTAAGCATAATTGCAAGGAAGTAAATACTATTGAACTCTATGAGCATGCAAATGATCAAACCTGCCCTCCCCTCCCCCTTCCTTTGCCCCCCTCCAATACGCTCCTTCCCCTTCCCACTCCCACTCCTCCTCCCCCATGATCAGTTTTTCCTATCCTAACCAAGATTGTATAGGAGTAAATCCCATTGAACTCAATAAGCATGCAAATGATCAGACCTGCTTTTCCCCTCCTTCCCCTCTCCTCTCCCTTCCTCCTCCCCCCTCTTCCTTCTTCCTCCTCCCCTGCCCACTCCAGCCCTCCCTCCCTCCCCCCTGGATAGTTTTACCTATCCTAAGCATGATTGCATGGGAGTAAATTGCATTGAATTCAATAAACATGCAAATGATCAAACCTGTCCTTCTCTACCCTCCCCTTCCTGCCTGCTCCCCTCCCAGTCCTCCCCTCTGCATTTTCTCCCCTCCCTCCTCCTCCTCTTCCTCCCCCCCCATCCTCTGTAGTCATTCACCTATCCTAAGCATGATTGCAGGGAAGTAGATCCCATTGAACTCAATAAGCATGCAAATGATCAATCCATTCTCAGCAAACTTGGACAGGATCCCATTTCTTACCTCCCAGATTAAAAAGCAGGGAAATTCACTAATAGGCAAAAAAACCTTGCAGTTTAAGAACGTACCTATAGCCCACAGATATTTCTTTCAAACTTTCAAAAGCAGTGAAATTGGGCAGCTATAGTGAATGCACCAGGGGAGCAGGAGACCTGAACTCCTTTTCTACATATTGTACTGCCCTACAAATTGGTCAAAATGCAAACACCATTTGGGTTGGTCTTTCACAGTCCAATCCACTTGCTGTGTAGCTTGGAAGAATTTGGTAACATGTGCCTCTGAGCATATGGTGAGTGGTGGCAACACCTGCAATCAGCCCAAATAATAGAAAGAAGACGTACTGTACTGATCTTGTTTTAGCAGGGAGGAAGCAACATTATTAAGACAGTTGATATAGTTCAGATGGTTACTTTGAATATGTCTGATTTCCTTTGCAATTTTAGTGAAGTTTCCTATAGGAAATCATTTAGTTTTTTTCTATTTCTATGAATATGTGAACTACAGCAACACTTTGTAAAATGTACACTAAAAGAACTCCAAACATAATTGTGGAATAATGGCACTGACTTCTGCAGAATAGTCTCCAGTAGACCTCAGGAGTGTCTCAATTTGCACAAGATAAAACAGTGGGGGGTGAAATATATTCTAGCAAAATGCTAGGTGTGCTCTATGTTTTTAACTGACCGTGCCCACCTTGCCTTAAATGAAGTGGTTTAAACATAGCAGGCTGAAAACATGCATCCTCTTTTTTCCAACAGCTAGAGTCATTGCTGAAGTAGCAACATATTGGAATCAGTCTGATTTTACATCAAACTGGCGTTTCAGATTCCACTGTTAATGCACCCAAAATAGAAATAGAACATAACCTCCAATTTGAAACACAAAAAATGCTGTCTTCACCATCATATGACACTGACCAAAAAAAAGGCTTTGAACTTAATAAAAATAATTTCTAGGATGAGTAATGAGGGAAATAAACTTTTCTAGTTTAGATTCTCTGCAGAAACATTAGTAACACAGGAAAGAAGCAAAGTAAGAAGAACACCAACAAACATACAAAAATATAATTTTCTGTCTTTGGAGATGGCAGGTGTTTCACCGTATGCTCAGAGGCACATGTTACTAAATTCTTCCAAGCTACACAAGAAGTGGATTGGACTGTGAAAGACCAACCCAAATGGTGTTTGCATTTTGACCAATTTATAGGGCAGTACAATATCTCAGAGAGGAGTTCAGGTCTCCTGCTCCCCTGGTGCATTCACTATAGCTGCCCAATTTCCCTGCTTTTTAAAGTTGGATTAAAATATCTGTGGGCTATTGGTATGTTCTTAAACAACAAGATTTTTTGCCTATTAGTGAATTCTAATATATATTGTAAGAAGTTTACATTAGACTGATTAAGGTAAGAGGTGAGTGTTGGGAGAGAGGAATTAGTAGAATTCTGGAGTGTGCTAGATGGTGATTGGCTGAGTGAGAGTGAGAGGATTATATCTGAGTGTTGAACAGTTTGGCAGTTGGATTTATTGTGGGATTGATTGTGATTGTTTGATGTGGGGAGAGTGGTAGATAGTGTAGGTTTCATGTTGATTTATTATTTTGAATTTAGATGGTGAAAGGGTGGAGTTAGTGTAGATATATTTTAGTGTGGGTAGGCCAGGTAGGATTTTAAGTGTAAAAAGAACAACCAATAACTTAAGTGAAAGACCTAGAGACAATTAATGAAAGCACATGCTTACGAACCCAAAGTGAACTTGTACTTGTTAAATACATCTCTTTTTAAATAAATATTATTTTGCTTTCAAACATATGTCTCATCATTGGCTATGCTAAGGTTAAATCAGACACATGGTATCTGTGGTGGCAGGAAGTAAACAGTATCAGGTTACAGAGGCTCATTTCATAGGTGTGAGCTTTATATTATTATTATTATTATTATTATTATTAATAATAATAATAATAATAATAATTAATAATAATAATAATAATAATAATAATAATAATAAATACCACCCTTCCTCCCAGAAGGAGAGACAAAGTGCTACAGGGGAGTTGAGGCTTGCCTGAATACCTAAGCCATTACAGCAACAGGGTTGGGGGAAGAATAGTAAGGAATCCCTAACACAACATTGCTATAGTCAGTGGTGTGTATAATAGAATGTTTGGTGCCTTTTTGTTTTTGGTGGTTGCTGTTACTTCTCATTGCCATATTTCTTCTTTGCGTTCACCATCCTCTGCCAAAAATGCAATGCACTATTGGGCGCTAGTGAAAATGAACACAAAATAAGATTACATAGTTTGGGTTTGCCCTAATCTATGATCTCTTTGGTCTATACTCAGGCTGTTCGAACCTATGGGAAAGAAACCACCATGAGTTTGCTTCTGGACCGCTTGGACTTCTATGTCTTGCCTGTCTTGAATATTGATGGCTATGTCTATACCTGGAGTAAGGTGAATAACACGCTTGTTTTCTGATTATAAAACTCATTTCAGAATCTGTAGTCCTGGAAACCTGTTATTCACAAATATGCTTCATTTCAGTCTCGCATGTGGAGGAAGACTCGTTCTACAAATCCTGGCAGTAGCTGCATCGGTACTGATCCAAACAGAAATTTTGATGCTGGGTGGTGCAGTAAGTACATTCTGAGAAGAACTATATTGCCCAATTCTAACTGGCTTATTCTCTGAGTATAGGAATACCAGTTCTAGTTAGGTTCAAAGTTTCTGACACACCTTCCCGAGATCCAAAGCTTCCATGGAAATAAAGAGTAATAGACAGACTAAACCTAATAGCATAAGATGGAAGGTTTCGAATAATGATTATGTTGTTGAGAGGGCCACATTCTCCTGTTGAGAGAGGCTGAAACACAGATCATACATTGCCAGTGTTAGATTAAGGCTACAGTCCTATGCCCACTTACCTGAGATTAAGTTTCAATGAACACAAATGGGATTTATTACCAAGAAAACATACACAGGATTGCACTTTATATACCCCAAAGAAATAACTTAGCCCATTAGTCTGTGGTTTTGAGTTCATGTAGCTTATTTTATGTAATTTATGCATAGTTTTCTCTCTGCTAGCAAAAAGCAGAAACTTACTTCCCTATCTCTTAGGAAACAATTTATGAGTCACAGAAAGAAGTGTATGTACAAATAATTGATTGTGTGTCTTAGAGCGCAATCCTGTAGACCAAGGAGGGTGTTGTAAGGGCCATAGGCTTCTATGGATCTCGCTCTTCATTTCAGAGCAGGAAGTTCACCCACAGGGACCTCTGCAATTTTCCTCCTCTGTCATCAGTGCTCTAATGGAAGCAGGAACGGGGAAAGAAGCAGGTTTTACCTCTGCAGAATCCCAAGCCCTCCTGTTCCTGACACACTTCCATAATAGGGGGTAATAACAACTGCCCTGGAGCTGGCATATTGATTTTCCCTCCCATTAAAAGCAACGGAAGGGAAATCAGGGTGGTAGGGAGAGCCCCCCCCCCAAAAAAAAGAAAATGCAGAGAACACCACCCTATGGCTTGCCTCATTCCAAACATTTGCATTTTCTCTTTCTGCTGCACACAGCTGTAGGTGCCTCCAAAAGACCCTGTGATGACACTTATTGTGGCAGTGCCCCTGAATCGGAGAAAGAGACCAAAGCCTTGGCTGATTTCATTCGTCATCACCTCTCAACTATCAGGGCTTATTTGACCATTCATTCTTATTCCCAAATGCTACTTTATCCATATTCCTATTCATATGATGTAACAAAGAACAATGTGGAATTGGTAAGTAGAAAGTATTCTACAGTTAAAAGGTTTGTGGTGAACATACAATTTAGGTTACTGCAATTTTTATAATACATTGGTTTCCCACGTACTTATTTATTACATTTATAGCCTGCTTTTCCTCCAATGAGCTCAAAGCAGCATGTATGATTTCTCCTTCTCCCCATTTTATTCTTGCAACAGCCCAGTAAGGTAACCTACATTAGAACATACCATACCATGATGTTTTAGAGTGTTTTTAGTGCTTTTGTTTGCCTCCCTGGGCTCCTACTGGAAGGGCAGGATATAAATAAATAAATAAATAAATAATACCACCACCAGCCAGTGGGAAGGGGGAGTGCTGGTCACCTGGCCTCCTGGCAGTGGCATTACAGGGCAGTGGTGAAGTCAACCAGTGCATGTGCACCAGCTGGAGCACTGGGTTGGCTCCATTCTGACCAGGACCTTAAATAAGTGCATCTGTGTCAACAGATTAGTGCACTATGCATATGCTTGCCATAAACTAAGATAGCAGGGGACGTTGATGCCCCATTACCATCTTGAGTGATGACAAGCATGTGCACACAGCATGCTGTTGCAGCACTGCAGTGCTGCAGGAACTTGTATGGCCAGCCTACACTGGTGGCAGGGGGTGTTGCCTGGGAGGTGGCTGCTGCTCTGCAATCTGTGCCAGCATCAGGTCATGGAGCGCACACTCTGTGACCTGATGCTAACATGGTTCATGGAACAGGAGCTATACCTGTCCAGCTCAACCAGCAGTGGACCCTCTCAGTGCCAGGGGCCCTCAGCCAGTGCCCAACCTGACTATCCTGTACATTAGTCAAAACTGGAAATAAAAATGTGTTTAGTAGGAGAAATTTGCACTGAAATGCTAAAGAATTTTCATGAGGACTTTTTCTTTAAAAAAATGTAAATTGCTGCAGAACCTAATTTAAGACTGGAAAAATGGAAAAATGAGAGAACTGAAACTGACAGATCTTTCCATCCCTGTTCACAATAGACCAATTGATAAATGTACATTTAAATTTGATAAGTGGAAATTTCTCTTTGTTGATAGCTTTTCTCTGGTTTTTTTCTTCTTCTTCAAAAGAGCATTAACATTCCCAGAAAAAAATTACTTCAGTACTGTGAAATAATAATGATTTGATGTTGCTGGCACTAAACACAATATAATAAACCAAGGGAGAGCTTTTTTAATTTTCTTGCTCAGCTGCCAGAAGTTGAAGGCCAAAACAAAAAGCTGGCCCTATGCAGCCTTAGAATTTTGACAGATTTATGAAGTCTCCCAAGTGGAAATATCAGAATTCTGAGAGAGAAACGTAGAGAATGGACAGATTAATGACTTTGTCCTGGACATCTGGCACCACAATCTTCTCTTTTTTCCATTAAAAAAGGGATTTTAAAAAAATGTGTGTGTTATGCTAGATTATGTTTTTCCTCAGCTCCGAAGTTTTAGTTGTTATTCCAGAGAACTGGAGTTATTTCTCCCTCATTTTATTTCCCTTTGATTCTGACAAAAATGTTTCTAACTTCACACTTTGTTGTTTGGTCTAAATCAAAAAAGAAATGTAGGCCAGGATTCAACAAGCTACTTTAGACAAATTCAAGAATTTGAGCATCTCACACATACACACTGAACAGCAAATTTCCATGCTATATTACAAACTGCATTTGAAAGCTCCCAGAGTTTCCAAAGCGTGCTATTCAATAAACACAAGCCAAAGTCTTTTTCATACATGGAACTAGTTGCACAGTTCTTAGAACTGTATCCCAGCCAAAAGAAGGCCACAAGCTACATTTATTTCAGGCTGAGGATTCCACAGTGTTCTTTTACGCAGTTTTCTGGATCATATCCAAATGTGACCCAATATATTGCTCCAGCGATATCTTGGTCTACGGCTGTTTATCCTTTATAGCTGCCACAAGGTAGCCATTTAAAATCACACCAAAGTGCAGCTTCTGTCTTTGCAAAAAATAAAAAAGGGGGAGAGGAAGAAGTATAGACATGAATTTTCTCTTTGGTCTGTATCCAAAACGAGTGAATAGTTTGAGACTATAATTTATTCAGCACTTAAGAGAATCTCTTTGTCTCCTATTCTTTCAAGAGGTTCAACAGGGAGGTTTTTCAAAATGGAGGTTTTGCAAGGTGTAAATATACTTGAATTTAAATGACTGATCAGTTATAAGCCAGATAGTTAACCAGATCTCTAAACAATCTGACAGCTGAATTCAATTATCTTAAACAGTGGTTGCTAACCTTTTTTACCCATGAACCATGTTTGTGTTTATTTTTTGTAAGCCGCCTTGAGGGCCTTTTAGCCAAAAGGCAGGATAGAAATAACAACGATGATGATGATGATGATGATGATGAACCACTTGAAAATTGCTGAGGGTCTTAGGAGACCCCCTTTTTTCTGCCTGTTGTAGCAATTGTAATGTGATGGGCTATACGCTGTATGATTTTAAATTGTATTTTATTGCTTCTTTTATTTCTTATATTGATTACAATTTGAATCCCATAGAATTCTACAGAATTCAAACTGTAAGTGTTCTTCACAGACACACCACAGACCACCTGAATGAAACTTGTAGACCACTGGTGGTCCATGGACCACAGTTTGGGAATCCCTGATCTAAAATAATAGTAGAAAATAGATATAATCCAAATTTATTCCAAAGGATTACTTGGTATCCTCTTGCCCCAGCAAGTATGGATTCTGTAGGGGGCATTTATCTTTGAGTGATTTGCTTTTCATCTGAGAACAATGATGTCTAGTGTAATATAGTGTAATATTGTAAATATGTCTTACAGGCAAGGCTCATGCATCTTTATTTTGAAGTAACTCCCTATTTGTTCAAAGTAGGCATAGCGGTTGCAGCTCTATAACCAGAGAGTCATTCCAACTGCACAAAGTGGAATTTATTTTCTGAGTAGATATGCACAGAAGGAGAGCTCTGATTTCTTCCTGGAAAGGGAATTATTAGGAGGGCCTGAGGATAGCATTTGCGGCTTTTATGTGATGTCCACAAAGTGTCCATAAATCATTCCAGAAGTGAAAAAGAAAGATTTATGAAGTGCTTTCTTATCTTGCATGCTTATTTTTATTTTGACATTTAATATGTTAAAGAAAAATGTACATTGCTGTTTCATTTTTTTCCATGTGTGCTAAGATGTGTGGTCAAACTGCAATCTTTGACATGCCTGTTTATCATAATTAACATCACTTTCCACACTCATCTGTTTTTGAAGCATCTTTCTACAACTGAAGGCACAAGACCTTCCAAACATTCACTGAATGCACAGGAGAGATTTAGGCTCACATTTATTGTCCCTGCTACCAATCTCCACATGCTCATCTGAAGCCAACATCGACACAGCTTGTACGCACATTGGCTCTGTGCACTTGACTGTTTTGTAGGAGGGATGGGGGATGGATGGCCTTCCATACATTGTTGGACTCCAGCTCCCATGAGCCCCAGCCCATAGACATGTAGTGGAGCCTACATCTGTAACAAATACACGGAGGTCAGGATTGGGGGGAAATAGATTTGATCCAATTCTCTCCCTGTTTCATGTGCTTGGTGAATGTCTGAAAAGGCAATGATGTTGAGAAGATGCCTTCCTGGAATTGTTTCCCTGTTATTTTTTTTTATTTTTTTAAGAGGAGCCTAGATGAGCATCCACTGGGTCATCCTTTTTGGAGTTGGTTGTGCCTAATAAACCCATAATATTCCATTCAACTCCTTGGATATTTTCATACAAACAAAGAGTCTTCTGGCACCTTAAATGTATTGTGGCGTCAGATGAGGCACTTCTTGCCCTGTCATCCTATTAAACTACTGTAAATGGGTTCTTGTTATCTTGGATAGTTGCAGTATCAGTCAAATGTGACATATCCAAGCTGTGACAAAGGTTGGCCAGACTCAGAGATAAGGATTTTTTCCAACTGAAGCACAAAAGTAATATAGGATTAAGCCCTAGGATTATTTCAGAATGCTTCTTCCAAGCTTTCTTGTCCAAGTTTATAATGTTTGGTGGCTCAAGTAGCAGCAGTCATGTAGCTTCTCACCAAACTATGCTTCCAGATGACAAGGAAGCCCAAAGGTGAAATTCTTCTTATCCTCATGGCTTCTCTGACATTTCTCCTAATGTTTAAGGGCAAAATGCAACTATAGGTTGTATCCAATCATACTGTAAATAGACCCATCGAAATTAATGGACATGACTAACTTAATTCCATTAACTTCAAGATGCCTCCTCTGTGTATGTCTTAGTTGGATGCAACCCTGTGCATGCAGAATTTATTTGGTCAGTCTCTGATGTCTTATGGAAAGCACATTACAGCAAAATTCAGATCCACACCATACATTTAAAGCATGTTCAACACACATTTAAAGCACATGACTTCCCTGAAAGAATCCTGGGAACTGTAGTTTGTTAAGGGTGCTGGGAATTATAGTTCTGTGAGGAGAAAAGTGCAGTTTCCAAGATCTTTAGGGAAAGCCATGCACTTTAGCATTCAACACACATGTTAAATGAATGGCGTGGATCTGACTGATAATGTTGAAGTAGGGGAAGGTAGAGCTAGCTGGTTCTTTTGGACTAGTCCTTGTTTACTGCAAGTTATGAGTAACTCTTAAGATAGTCTAAATTCCACTGAGGCCTGCCTAATTATCAGCTGCTTCCAGAATGGAAGTGGCAAGAAAGAAGCCACAGATATTTCCAATGTATCTTCCATGAGTCAACTCTCTATCCTTCCAGTAAACACACATACTTCTACAATTTTTTTAAAAGAAAAAAAGTTTCATAGATCCTTCCTCTGGAAAGAGACTAGAGTCCAGATGAAGTATCTGTGATTATGGGTTAAACAAAAAGATAATGGTACTCTCCCTAAGGCAAGAGGAACTAGCTTTATTCTAGAATTCTCCCAGAGGTTACACAATAGTATCACGGTAGTTTCTTGGAATAAATGTATCATTGACAGAAAGTACATTTTCTAGTTTCACAACTTCTTCCACGATTCATTTTATGGCACCCCTGACACTTTCATATGTACACATGCATGAATGCACACACACAGATGCGCACAATATATGATGCTCAAAAAAGCCTGTATTTCTTAGCTGAAAGGACCAAAGTACCCTCCTTTCCCAGAAAAAGCATTGAATTATGCTCTTCGGTTTTGTCTTGTAACCAGGCTTTCCTTCAGCTCTCTCAATATTTATACTGAGCTAGTAAAGTCTGTGTATATTTAATCTTTTTTTTTCAGAAACAAAATGTTTTGAATGTGGTCATATTTGGCCTAGGCTCTTGGCTAGATCATCGTTTGGTCCCATCCGTTCCAGCAGAAATGAATCCAACTTGTTCAATCCTTGTTTGTACTAACACTTGGAAACTTGTAGAGTGGTACCTGGTTGTAAATGTCAAGACTAAAAAATAAAATAATGTATTATTTCTTTGTAGAAACCCAGGCAGTCCTGACGAAGTCATTTCCATTCCTAAGAAAAATGTCCAACTCCTTTGTTCTAGCTACATAAATACCTTGCTTATTTTTGTCAATTAATAAATGTTATCTACTTTCTAACATGGAATGTTAGATGTTTTCCTTCTCAGGACTATGTCCATCTACTTATAGTAGACAGTCATAGTTATATTTATATGGATATCATCAAACTACAGTAAATCTACATTACACCCTCAGTTTTTGTTACTTTCATAATAGATATAGGTATGTTAGATGTGTCTATTTTATTTTTATTAGCTGCTTTCAGTATTATTTTAAAGGTAGGGTATAAATGTACTAAATAAATTAATGATGACTAACATGGATCTCTTATTTACACAGCCAGTGTATCTGACAGCACCTGTACTATGGAACTCCCTGCCTATTGACATTAGGCAGGTGCCATCATTGTATTTGTTTAGACACCTGCTGAAAATGTTTCTGTTTCAGCAGGCCTGTTCAGATACTTGATTGGTTAATTGTTTTATTGTGTTTCATTGTTTTAAGATGATTTTAAATGTTTTAAATATTTTGTTTTTAATTGAATTTGTATTACAGATGTGTTTGCAGCTGTGGGCTCCTTTGGGTGGAAGGGTGGGATATAAATTTAATTTAAAAAATAAGAATAAAAATAAAACTTTAATTGTGGGATGCTAAAGCAATTGCAGGTGCCTGAACTCCTTAAGAGATTCTGAACAGCATCTTGGTGGCACTTCAGCCTTTGCCAACCTTGGGCCCCAGATGTTGTTGGACTACAACATCCCAGACCATTGGCCTTGCTGGCTAGGGATGATGGGGGTTGTAGTCCAACAACATCTGAGGACCCAAGATTGGAGAAAGCTGGACTAGATGGAAAATGTAACTAGACTGGCAAGACAGTTCTTAAATTCCTGTTGTATTTTGAAATTCCATTCCCATGGTATGCTATGGAAGCAGCCCCAAGTTTATATTGACATTAAATTAGGAGAGAGGCATAAAAATCCATGTAGCAAGGCTTTACAGGAAGCAGAGCCAAATGAGATCCCATGGTCTAATTAGGCTCCAAGTCTAATTAATTTCCTCTTTTGTCAAAAAGAGTTGCCCACATTTACGCCACATAATCAGATTGCCAGATATTAATGTTGGACCTGGACAGTTGATTTATGTGTCATTTCCCCCCCATCATGATGATTAGTGTTCTAGATCTGAGTTCAAACCACAGTGGTGTTTACTAAGGAAAATTTGAATTGGTGATTTGGGGAACAGTGAAGAAGCTATTCCCTCTCATCTATCAGCTGTTGAACTGGTGGTCATTATCTGATAACCCCAAAAGGCATGAGGCCTGCAACCTTATCTTGTAAGTGCAAACGTCAAGATATAGTAAGGACAAGGGTCAATAGCAGCATGTAGTTTTCATAAAAGGCATCTGCTATCTGCAAATCTGAGTTTAAATGGTACGATTTGAAAGAGAAAAGCAAGAAATGTAAGGGCAGCATTACACTCAGAACTTCTTTTGAATTGTTAAGGACCATAGCAAGAAAACATAAAGATCTTCATATGTATGCACACGCTTAGAGATAAACAATACTTATAAATGTTGACATAGATCGGGCAACCTGGATTGCCACTGAATTTAGTGTTGGGATTTCTGGGTTCTGTTTACACAACCGTGCATATGCACATGCTTGTGACTGTGCACACCAGAACACAGACCAGGTTGCCATTTTTATCATCACAGTGGAGAGCAAGCAGCTTATTAATATGACTGCTATGCTACTTGAACAAAAGGTAAACATGGAGAGGCATTCATAGTAATGCAAGATATGTAGAGACACTTTTTACAGGATTTATCGTCTTCTACCATGTTGCTCCCATCGACAGTAGCAGAATTATTCTGGAGTTAAAGGACTGAGAAAAGGTGTTTAATATAGTCATACACAAAAAGGACACATGATATTTAGTTACTTAAAATAAAACAAAAAATCCTATAGAATAGCAACTTGGCTATTTGGATTTTGGAGTAATGCTCCTGTATAATTGACATTGCCTACTTTCTCCCTGTAGAATACCCTTGCTAAAGGTACCATTAAAGAACTAGCTACATTGCATGGCACAAAATACACATATGGACCAGGAGCTTCAACTATATGTAAGTATTGATTTTTATTTTATTTATTATTAGATTTATATCCCAACCTTCCTCCCAGCAGGAGCCCAGGATCCAACAATAATGTTACTCAGTAATTAATGTAATATGGTTCACCAATTACATATTACTATAAAGTTCATAAATCACTTCCTACCTTCCCAAGAGAATGCTTTAGCATGAAGCAGAAAGTGTGGGAAGGAGTTGCCAACAAACAAACAGTGATGATGTCACGCCAAACTTCCTAAACTGATATTACTGTTTTGCTAGGGCATGTTGGGTTCATCCACCAGCCCCAATATTAGATCAACATTAAATTAGGAGAGAGTAATAAAAATCCATGTAGCAATGCTTTATAGGAAGCAGAGCCAAATGAGATCCCATGGTCCAATTAGGCTCAGAGTCAGAGCATAATTTCTTCTTTTGTCAAAAAGAGTTGCCTACATTTACGCCACATAATCAGATTGCTTGGTATCAGTGTTGGACCTGGACAGTCGAGTTATGTGTCATTTTTCCGCCATCATGAAGATTAGTGTTTTAGATCTGAGAATGACTGTTTAGCTCAAACAGCATCTGACAGATTTAAATCAGCTCCCTAGACAAGATCAAACCCACAGTGATTTTTTACTAAGGAAAATTTGAACTGCTGATTTGCTTTGTATTTTGTAACCCACCCTGGGACCTATTGGTGAAGGGTGGGCGGCAACAGCAACAAACAACAACAACAACAACAACAACAACAACAATAATAATAATAATAATAATAAAAATTAGTGTGAACCAGGTCATAGCATGTTAAACCCATGAAGTTTTGCTGCATTTGCCTGTGCTCTAGTTTTTCAAATATTTTTTTCTCTTTCATCCTTGCAGACCCTGCTGCTGGTGGTTCTGATGACTGGGCTTATGATGAGGGCATCAAGTATTCCTTCACCTTTGAACTCCGTGACACAGGCCGATATGGTTTTGCTCTTCCTGAATCTCAGATAAAGCCAACCTGTGAAGAAACCCTGATTGCTGTTAAACACATTGCTCTCTATGTCCTTGAACATGAGTACTGAAAATAGCACTCCAGGACCATTAAAGAAAGCTTGATTCAAAATTCTTGTTCTGCTGTGGGTTATTCTGGGGCCTGCAAAGATTCTGAAAGACTTCCCCTTACTTTATGTTAATGGACCAGTGAAAGCCTCTTCTCCCATTTCAGTGCATCAGTATCTCATGATGGAATATATGTAACAGTGTTCTTCAACTTTGAGTCCCCAGATGTTGTTAGAAGTTCAACTTCCAAGCTCTCGGGTGGTCAATAGGAAAGCATTGTGTGTTAGCACTTTGTCTTCTCAATATACCTTCTTAGGTGTACCCCAATGAGTTGTTAGGATAAGGAAAACAAATGCCCTCAATAAGCCAGTCCTTGCCTCCCTGTGTGAATTATATCCACTCAGATGACACATAGTGTTTGACCTCACTGTCTCCCTGTTGCGTGACTGCAAGTGTCAGCAGAGACCTTGATCTCAGGCTGCCCCTGTTGAAAGCCCTGTTCTGTATTATTTTCCCAATTTTGTTATTTTGTCTGAAAACACATGTTGATTGGAATTGGATATTCCAACTTGAATTCCCTCTGTTGTTAGGAGCTGAAAATGGGTTCTGGCCAATCAGCAGTGCTGCCTCCCAAAGGGACTCCTGCTGAATACATGCACAATTATTATGGACCGGGTCATGTCAGTATGTAGACCGGTGGGAAGGCTACACTTCCACCAAGCCTGATTATAATTTTCCCTGGGGAGGCACTTTTGATGTAGATCACCTAAATTATTTACGTGGGCAACTGGAAAACAGACACTCACATCAAATGGATGCATGGTACCAATGGGATCAGGAAGCCCTCAAGAGACACAAAGAGTAGCTTGCATGCTCCCACCAAGAGTCCCAGAACAAATTAAAACAGCAATTGAAAGGAGCAAAAGAGACATTGGCTGCAAAGAAAAGGAGACAATTGGCTTGCCTCCTCCAAAATGTAATACTGAATTGGCCATGTGCTCAACTTACCCAAACAAAGAAGATTTGTTAGACTGGTGTGTTTCCTCTGCTCCTTTACTCAAACCTCCAGCGCCTGCCTCAGCCCCAATGCCTAGATCTTCCATCCCTGTGCCACCTCCAGACTCCACTACTGATCCTATTACATCTCCTGAACATTAAAAATGGACTGTTGCACAGGGAACCACTCCAACAGGAGTTAAATTCACATGACTAGAAAGGGGGGCATGGACTGATAATTTATTTAGCCCCTAAAGAACAAGAGCCAACACTAACTACAATATTAATTTTCAACTGATACTATACATCTACTTCAGAGTTTGGGTTCACATGGCCATAAGGTGTCTTGCACCAAATTGCAGTTTTGCCTACTCCAGGTTATTTAGGCCATTTGATTTCTCAAGGCCAACATTTCTCCTGAATGTTTTCAGAGTATCCTCAAGTTTTCATGGCCAACTATGAGAAAACAAGTGAGAGGGCTTCTTGGCACCACAGATTAATTTAGACAATGGATTCTGAATTATGCTAGCATTATATCTCCTTCGCAAGCTCTCATTAAAGACTCTGTTCCTGCTCCTTTACCTTGGACTGAGGAAGAAGATGCATGCTGTCCCAGCTCTAGGACTGCCTGATTATACTAAGCCCTTCTATATTGTCATGAGTGCTCCAACTTTGCCCAAGGTGTTCTTACACAGACTCATGGGAATAAGGCTCGCCCTGTGGCTTATTACAGTTTTCCCCTATGGCAGCTGACCTCCCTCCCTGCCTTTGGTCAGTCGCTGCAGCTGCTCTTCTAGTGGAAAAGACTGCACCTTTAGTACTGGGTCACTCATTGACTGTTGCTGTACCACATGGAGTTTTAACCCTTTTGTTGCGGGGAAAGACCCAGCACCTCTCTGCTTCTTGTTTGTCTAAATAGGAGACTGTTTTACTTGCCCCAGCAAATTTGTCTTTAACTCATTGCGGCCCTCTTAATCCTCCCTCTCTTTTACCCCTGCAGGAAGATGGTGAACCCCATGATTGTGAGCAAATAGTGGACACTCTCACCACCCCTAGACCTGATTTGTTTGGTCAACCCATTGCTAACTCTGATCTAGTTTTGTTCACAGATGGTTCTTGCCTCCAGGATGGTTCTGGTTCTTTAGTAGCAGGTTATGCTGTGTACACACTCCATACTGTTCTTGAAGTACATTCTCTCCCCACTGTTAAATTCACCCAGGATTATCTGCCCACAATTTATAGCACTCATGCAAGCGTGCATCTTGGGATCCAAACAAATGGTTACTGTTTATACTGATTCTAGGTATGCCATTGGAGCATGCCATGATTTTGGCCAAATCTGGAAAAACAGAGGCTTTTTGACCTCCTCAGGCTCACAGGTGAACCATGCCCCATTACTAGCCGCTCTTTTGGATGCTGTTCAGCTTCCTTTGTCTCCACATGAAATCTTGATGGCAAGGCTCATGTACATGTCATATTCACCACCCCCTCATCCTCACCCTTCCATTCTACAGTTAGGGGATGAGGCCTTGTTGAGATACTGCTGCACGTTGGTGAATGCTATCAGAACATTGCATTCACAGATTAAAGAGGCCTTCTCAGAGCCTCTTACAGAGCCTGGTCATTCAATCCAGCCCAGTGACTATGTGGTCAAGGTGTTCTGCAGAAAGCCTGGAACCGAGGTGGCAAGGTCCCTACCTGGTAACGTTGACAGCCCATTCTGCCAATAAAGTGAAAGCAGCAGTTAACTGGACACATGTGTCACAGTGTAAAAAGGTCAGAGCTGAGCTGAACCCAGAAGCCCTACTGTTCAAACCACTTCAGAAGCACAAGAAGACAGAGACTGCTTCCATATCCAGTGCAAGCAAGGCAAGGTCATCTTATGATCTGAGACCTAGAAAAGTGGCAACGACTCCTGAGTCCTAACAGTCCAATACCAGTACCTGGGGTACAGGTTAGCAGACTGATAGAAGGCAGTAGCCATGGGCCATAATAAAGCCCTTATAAAAACCTGTTGTAATCCTAGTGTTGACAGGTGAAGAGGATCATATACCTTGTTCTCTGTTCAGGTTACCTGTGTCAGCCTCAGTACCAGAGACTATGGAATTTGTCACTTTACCAAGTGAACTTTTGGGATCTGACCTCCCAGAGCCTAAAGACTACTTCCTGCACAACCGCAGTCTCACCAGAACCTAGCCCCATCTGGTAAACTACAGCAATGCCAACATCTGGAGGCAGCTCTGTGTCTTCACCCACCACACAGGCTGCTACTGTAATCACAGGTCTGTCCCCACCATCTTGTCTCACCACCACCACTACATGCCGCTATGATTTGGGAAGCGGAGGCTGAGCCATCTCCCCTGCAACTTCCTGTAGGCTTCCATTAACTTTTTTAAATGTATCATTACAGACAGCCTCATACCATTGGGAAGACTGGCCTCTCAGTGACATTTTCTTGTTCATTCCACATGTCAAAAAGATACTATTTAGCAAAGTGAGGTATTGGGGTTGGAAGATCTTCATATTTTCAAAATTAGTATTTATTGAAAACTAAGATAAATAGTTATGATAGCTGCACTGAGTGCAAAGATGTAGAGATAGCTACATGGAGTGCAGTTAGCAATGATACTATGAAACAATCTATATTATCAGATAAAGCATGTTAAACAGGGAAGGATCACATGAACAACATTTTCAGCATGTGGGAGCATTTCCAGCTTTTGAAACACCCATAGAATTCCCCAACAGAGTTCACAAAATCTACTTTTTATGCCTCTTTCTTCATTATTTGCTGCCTCTTTGAACTGCTTGATTCAGTACCATTTTCTTGTTTCCTCATAAGGCTCCATCCTCCACACAGTGTTATCCCAGCCAGTCAGAGAGTATTTAATCTTACTTACTTTGTTAACATTAATCTTGGTAATATTAAAGAAAAAAAATGTTCCAGCTGAGCTCTCTAATATGCCAGTTTTCCAGAGGTTCATACAGATGTTCATGTTCCAAAGTGCTACAGTGCTCATAGTGATGTACCAATGATGTGTCACATCTTTTCTGAAAAGTTTTCCATACAAATAAGGGCTACTGTATGACACTGTTTTGTGCGTTCTGAAGATTTCTAAAACACATATTAATACAGAAAAACAAATGTTCAGCAAGGCATTGTTTCAACTCCTTAAAATTTGTGCTTTACATGTTGAAATGGAAATGGACTGCCTTCAAGTCAATCCCGACTTATGGCGACTCTATGAATAGGGTTTTCATGGTAAGCGGTATTCAGAGGTGATTTACCATTGCATTCCTCTGAGGCTGACAGGCAGTGACTGGCCCAAGGTCACCCAGTGAGTTTCATGGCTGTGTGCAGAGCTTGGAAAAGTTACTTTTTTGAACTACAACTCCCATCAGCCCCAGCCAGCATAATGCTGGCTGGGGCTGATGGGAGTTGTAGTTCAAAAAAGTAACTTTTCCAAGCTCTGGCTGTGTGGGGATTAGAACCCCGGTCTCCCAGGTCATAGTCTGACACTCTAGCCACTACACCACACTGGCTCTCATTCAATAGCAATAAATAACTTATTCCACCAGATGCCAGTCAAACAACTCTTGACTACAATTCAATTTATTCTTTTGCATAGGATCTACAGACCATCCTGAACAATGACACTTCCCTCTCACAGGCCATAGGTCTGTACAGACAGTCCCCTAACCTAACATAGCTACTCACCAGCAAAACAGGGCCACATAATAGAGGCACAAATACAGGAACCAGGACCTGCAAGAGATTCAGATGCCAACTCTACTTCCATATCTTCTTAAGCAACACTATTATAAGATCTTATAATGTCAGCCACAACATCAAGCCACAACATTATAGGGTCTAATAATGTCATTCAATATTATATCTGCCAGCAATGTCCTTCTGAATTCTACATAAGGACAAACAGGCCGCTCTCTAAGCAAAATAATTATACAGCCATCAGAGTAGCTGTACGTGCACTATACCCAGCATGGATTTTTTTTATTCCACCATGTTAAATTGAAAATACCCCCATGCCATTCTGCTGCTTCCCATAAGCTCATTTCGAAACGAAATCTTACTAAATGTATAGACATGAACTCAGAAATGCTTGCTTAATAACCCTCTAAGTTTTCATGGCTATACATAAAACAGAGATAATCGTCAGTTTAAAGTCCAAAACAAGAGTAAAAAAATCCAGACCCCTATTAAACTTTTTTCTGTCAGTCTCATAATTTGTTGAAATTAATTAAAAATCAGCCATGTTCACAGAGTAGCTGCAATCCTATTACTGACCTTGCCCCATATTCTGACCTTCATCTTTGGCAGTTTAAAAGTGAAAAAATGCATGGCTGATTTTTAATTAATGTGAGAAAATTATCATTGGAGTCAATGATAACGTCAGGCATGCTCAGTAAGAACCAACTATCAGTGTTCTAAAAGCCAGACTAACAACTGTTTGGCTTGGCTAATCAGGAGACTCCTATTCCCTTCACAAAGAGGGGAATAATGGTCTCATAAACAACTCTCAACACTCTTCACAAACTTCACTTCCCAGGATTTTTGGGGGGAAGCCATGACAGTTTAAAGTGCAATAAATGTCTGGTTTAAATTAGGGTGAAAGACTACCTGTTTGATTTAAATTATGATTTAAATTAGTTTAAATGAGGGTGGTTTAAATTAGGTTTGGTTTGGTTTAAATTAGGGTGGGAGACTTCATGTGTCTGCTGTAGAATAAAAAGGTGGGGAAACCCCTGAAAAATAATGATACTGTTTACAATATTTTCCTTTTGAAAAGGACAGAAAAGGGGCTTTCCCTCTCTCAGTGCCCACCCAACAAACTCCTCCCCTCCCCCTCCCTTTACTCATAGTCTCCTTCTCTCCCCCATCCCCCTCCTCCCCTGTTCCTGCCCCTCCCCCAGGTCAGTTTCACCTCTCCTAAGCATGATTGCACAGGAATAAATCCCACTGAACTCACTAAGCATGCAAATGATCAAATCTGCCCTTCCCTTCCTCCTCCCCCCTCCTATCACCTCCCTCCTGCCCCTCCCCTCTCCCTTTCATTCCTCTTTTTCCCTCCCCGCCCCTCCCCCTCTCCTTCCTCCTTCCCTCCCCTTCAGCCCTCCCTCCCTTCCCCTTATCCTTCTCTCCTGTGGTCAGTTTCACCATTCCTCAGCATGCTTGCACAGGAGTCAATAAGCATTAAACTCAATAAGCAGGCAAATGATCAAACCTCCCCCTCCTCCTCCTATCACCTCCTTCCTGCCCCTCCCCTCTCCCCCTCATTCCCTCTTTCTCCCTCCTCCCCTCCCTTCCTCCCTTTCTCCTCCCCTCCCCTCCCCTCTCCAGCCTTCCCTCCCTTCCTCTCCCATATCCTTCTCTCCTGCAATCACCTTTCCTATGATTGCACTGAAATAAATCTCACTGAACTCAATAAACATGCAAATAATCAATCCATTCTCAGCAAACTTTCATAGGATCCCATTTCTTACCTAGAATCATAGAATCATAGAGTTGGAAGGGGCCTTGTAGGCCATCAAGTCCAACCCCCTGCTCACAGCAGGAAATCCACAGCTAGAGCATCTCCCGCAGATAGCTGTCCAGCCTCTGCTTGAAGACATCCAGCGAAGGGGATCCCACCACCTCCCTAGGCAGTCGGTTCCATTGCCGAACTGCCCTTACTGTCAAGAAGTTCCTTCTAATGTCCAATCTGAATCTACGCTCCTGCAACATAAAACCATTAGACCTAGTCCTACCCTCTGGAGCAGCAGAGAACAAATCTGTACCCTCCTCTATGTGACAGCCCTTCAGGTACTTAAAGAGTGCAATCATGTCAGCCCTCAGCCTTCTCTTCACCAGACTGAACATGACAAGTTCCTTCAACCTTTCCTCATAAGACTTGTTCTCCATACCGGCTATCATCCTCGTCGCCCTCTTCTGAACCCGCTCTAACTTGTCTATATCTTTCTTAAAATGAGGCGCCCAGAACTGAACGCAGTATTCCAGATGAGGCCTGACTAATGCAGAATATAGTGGGACTATTACTTCCCTCGACCTGGAAACTATAGCTCTGTTTATGCAGCCCAAAACCGCATTTGCCTTTTTTGCCGCAGCATCACACTGCTGGGTCATGTTCAACTTGCAATCCACTACAATTCCAAGGTCCTTCTCACACGCACTACTGCTAAGCCGGGTATTTCCCATCCTGTACCCGTGCATTTTGTTTTTGTGGCCTAAATGCAGAATCCTGCATTTGTCTTTATTGAATGTCATTTTATTAATTTCAGCCCAATTTTCTAGTCTATCCAGGTCCCTTTGGATTTTATTCCTGTCTCCCATTGTGTTAGCTATCCCTCCCAGTTTCATATCATCCGCAAACTTCATAAGGCTTCCCTCCACTCCATCATCTAAGTCATTGATAAAAATGTTGAAGAGTATCGGCCCCAGGACAGAACCCTGTGGCACTCCACCGAGACCTCCTTCCAGTCCGAAGCAGAGCCACCGACGACCACTCTTTGAGTACGGTTTTCCAACCAGTTGTGAATCCACCTGACAGTATTTCCATGTGGTCCGCATTTGACGAGTTTGCTAATCAAAAGATCATGGGGGACTTTGTCAAACGCCTGGCTGAAATCTAGATAGATGACATCTGCAGCATTTCCGCCATCTACTAAGCTAGTGAGCCGATCAAAAAAAGAGATGAGATTAGTTTGACAGGATTTTTTCTTGACAAACCCATGCTGACTCCTTCTAATCACAGCATTGTCATCTAGATAGTTGCCAATGGACTCTTTTATTATCCGTTCTAATATCTTTCCCGGTATTGAAGTCAGACTGACCGGCCTGTAATTCCCCGGATCTTCGTTTTTACCCTTTTTAAAGAGCGGGACGGATTAGAAAGCAGAAAAATTCACTAATACATCTTCCTCGTCCTCCTGGATCTCTCAGCGGCTTTCGATACCGTTGACCACGGTATCTTGTTAAATCGCCTAGAGGGATTGGGAATTGGGGGCACTGTTTTGCGGTTGTTCCACTCCTATCTCTCAGGTAGGTACCAATGGATGGCATTGGGGGATGAGGTTTCAGACCCTTGGCCTCTTACTTGTGGAGTACCACAGGGTTCTATCCTCTCCCCCATGCTATTTAACATCTATGTGAAGCCGCTGGGAGCCATCATCAGGAGTTTTGGGCTGCAGTGTCACCAATATGAGGATGACACTCAGCTCTATCTCTCATTCAAGTCCTCACCAGAGTTGGCTGTGAAGACCATGTCCAAGTGCCTGGAGTCCGTAAGTGGATGGATGGGCGAGAACAGGCTGAAACTAAACCCTGACAAGACCGAGGTGTTGCTCGTGGGTGACAGGAGAAGGTTGGGAGATATCGACTTGGTGCTTAATGGGGTGAGATTACCCCTGAAGGACCAGGTCCACAGCCTAGGGGTCATTCTCGACTCCCAGCTATCCATGGAGGCTCAGGTTTCGGCAGTGAGCCGGATGGCTTGGTATCAATTACATCTGATACAAAGGCTGTGACCCTACCTTCCTGTACATCTGCTCCCACGAGTGATACATGCCCTGGTCTCCTCTCACTTAGACTATTGTAATGCGCTCTATGTGGGGTTACCCTTGAAAACGGTCCGGAAACTGCAGCTGGTACAGAACGCAGCGGCACGCTTGATTAAGCATAGCCGTCGCTGGGATCATATCACCCCAGTGTTGATAGACCTACACTGGTTACCAGTGGTTTATCGGGCCCAATTCAAGGTGTTGGTGTTGACCTTTAAAACCCTATACGGTTTCAGCCCAGTGTATCTGAAGGACCGCCTCCAGTATCACTAATCAGGCCGTCTTACAAGATCAGCCACACAGGACCTCCTCTCGATCCCACCAGTCAAAACAGCTAGGCTGGTGCGGACCAGAGAGAGGGCGTTCTCGGTTGTGGCCTCCACCCTCTGGAATTCTCTCCCTTATGATATTCGGCATGCCTCCTCCCTGATGACTTTCCGCTGAGCGTTAAAGACCTGGCTATTCAGGCAGGCCTACAGAGACTTTGGGGTGGATTAGATTAGCTTTTTGATTAATTAATTGATGTTTTGATGTTATTAATTGATGAGTGTGTTTTGGATTGTATATTGTATTTTATTATGCTGTTGTAAGTTGCCTAGAGTGTCCGTTAATTCGGACAGATAGGCGACTAACAAATAAAATTTTATTATTATTATATTTATTACTAATAGGCAAAAAAAACTTTTGGGGATTAAGAATGTACCTATAGCCAACATGTATTTCTATCATAGTTTTAAAAGCAGGGAAATTGGGCAGGAGAGTGCACCTGGAAAGCAGGAGACCTGACCTCCTCTCTGAGATATTTGACTGCCCTACAAATTTGTAAAAATGCAAACTCAATTTGGGTTGGTCTTTCACAGTCCAATCCACTTCCTGTGTAGCTTGTAAGAATTTGGTAAAATGTGCCCCTGACAACAACACCTGCAATCAGAACTGCATCTCCAAAGATGGAGAATTATATTTTTTGTATGTTTGTTGGTGTTCTTCTTACTTTACTTCTTTCCTGTGTTACTACAGTGAACATAACTGACAGACCCTATGCTGCCAAACCCCAGCATAAAAGTTGCAAAACAGGACATATTCAATGGATTCTACCCCCTGATTATTACACAGGCATGTACATAAGAAGAGCCTACTAGATCAGGCCAATGGCCCATCTAGTCCAGCATCCTGTTTTCACAGTGGCCAACCAGGTGCCCCTATGAGAAATCCACACACATACACACACATTATCCTCACAACTAGTCTGTGAAGTAAATTAGGCTAAGAGGTCTAATGTCATCCAGTGAGATTCATAGCTGAGTGGGCTTTGAACCTTGGTCTCTCCATTCCTAACCAGCTCTCTAATCACTAGTTTTGAGTGGCCATATACAGAATTGTGCATGTTGAAGAACCCTAGGGAGCTATCAGTCTCACAGCACATGGCTTCATCTTGCAGATGCCTAACAATAGCATCCTCCAGCTATATGAGTCCTTTAAAAAATCTTATCTTCATTGCTCAGATATTGCAATCTGTTTCTGTTAAAAAAAAAGTTTTTTTTTAAAAATGAAGACATTATCCCATGAAAGCATCAAAGGAAGTCACCCAGTTGCTTGCACATATATATATATATGGGCTTACATCAGAGTTTATGGCCAAAGCAGAATCATGAGGTTTACTATTTTAGTTTTAGGGCTCCTTGTGGCACCTCCAGCTGTTGTTCTCATTCGTCGCTTTGACAGGTAGAAGTTTCTCATTGTGGGGAGTTTCTGAAATGAAAGTTTGCCACGAGTCAGTTTCTTTATTTAACAGACTTACTGGGTACAAATGTCGACATACAAGCAGCTATTGGAGAGCACCCATTCTAGCCAACCATTTGTAAGTCCCAATGAAATGAATGGGTGCTGTACAATTGTACAGCTTAGAGACCCTAGCCTCAAAGAGCCAAAGATGGAGGGGAAGGAAAAGGGCAGAATGTGGCTTCATTCAATAATATGATTCTTCCTGTTAAAATACATTTCATTTTTATTGAAGTGAGAAAGTGTTTCGGATAAAGCTTCAGAATGAAAACCAGGTGAACTTTCTGAAGGATCTGGCCTCTACAGTACAGGTGAGATTCTTCTTTACCATATTTTTTTGTTTTTACAGCACAGGTGAGATTCTTCTTTACCATATTTTTTTGTTTTTATATTTTTCTCCACAGGTTTTTGCTATAATTTCTTCATCTCAAATATACAAGTGTTTTCTCAGAGCATAAAATGGCATCATTCCAAGATCAGGGGAACAAATTAAAAGATGTCCCCACAGCTTAGCTTACCCACTGGGTCTAGGGTTGCATAACTTTCAAAGATACAGAAGACCTCTTGGTTGCCAGGCCCGGCATCTTTAAAAGTTGGGGAGGGGGGAGGGAGAATTCCACCTTGTGGTTTTTCCCATTAGAGTGTTGCAAGAACACCTGCACTTGGCTGACTTTCTCTTCTCCTAAAGATACATGATCAGTCTCAGACCATGGACCTGGCAACCCTAACTGGGTCAATGAGCAATGTAGCTATTGCAGCTGAAACAAATATCTGACATTCACCTGATCTTCAAATCTTGAGTCTGCATTCAAATGTTCAGTTTTGCAGCATGAAATTTTATGTCAGAATTTAAAAATAGGTGTGCATTAGGCTCGTTGGCAGCTCTTTGTTTTGAAATTGGCAGGTGACAAATAGGAAATCTCATAAGCATACAATTACAAAATACTCAGTAAATAGAATTGCACATCAGCTGTACAATACAGTCAAATACCATGGTACATCAACTATTTTAAACTGTCAAGTATTAAAAGCAAAAATAATTGGATGTTAAGTATAGATATCCATTTTTCACTGTTTGGCAAGTACTCTGGTATTCGATGAGTATTTGACAATAACAGTTACAGGGAAGAATGTTGAGAAGAACTTATGAGAAATCCTCAGAAGCATAATCTAATGTATAAAATCCAATAAATATTTTTGTGCAGATTTTGTGCAGATGTACAAAAAGGTACACACAACATGCACTAAAATTTAGAATGTACAAAAAATGTACATGGAGGAATCCCCAACCTACCTATCTGAGGCTTTCTTTTTGGTAGTCACTTAAGAACCACCTCATGGCCGTAAAGGTTTCATTGGCATTAATGTTCTGCCCAAAGCACCATGTTTCTTAATAAATGTATTCATTTCCTGTTCTTTCACAGCTAGGCAGGCATAGAGAGGATTCACACATTTGTGATTAAGGGGAAGGAAGATTCTCTCTGTAGTGTCTGGAAAAGTCTTTAACAATGCGTTACCTTAAAATGTACTTTCTTAATGAGAAACTCTCCACATTTTTTTCTGCACAGCTTGACTTTTGGCACCCTAATTCAGTTCAACACATTGTCATCGGAACAGATGTGGATTTCTGTGTAGGTTCAGATCAAACAAGTTTTGTCCACACAATGCTGGAGCAGAATGGAATGCAATATGAGTATGTATGCTATATAAAGCTGATTCATGATGACTGTAGATTATGTGTATTATAATACTGCAATCAGCAAGTAAGAGGCAATCATCAGTCAGAGTTTAACTGGGCCAGAACTTTATTCAATATTTACAGGCATTGTGCAATTACCCTTAAATCTGCAAACATTGGAGGGGGGGGTAAAAAGGTCTCTTTCCAAATTCATTTTAGAGTGTTTTCACCCAAGGAACTGACCTCACTGGCTGGCTAAGGCCAGACCATGTGGGATGAGGCCTTATATATAGGCCTGTCCTAAGTGTCAAATTCAAATCTTATCAGAAATCTCATGTCCCATCTTCCTTTACTTTTGCAATATCTGAGCTCCTATTCATTATGAGAACAATTCTAAATAAACAAAAATGATCAGCTGTATAATTAGACCAAAGTATTTATATATAGGACTGCACATACTATATTAAATTACAGTTTCCCCAAGTTGTCTGATACATACTTGGCAATGTGCTGGTTGATAGCTATATTATATGAAAGGGTGGCTTTTTGCTTGCTTGTTTGTTGTCCCATGACTAAGCTCAGATTTGGAGTTTTATCTTCTTAGCTCATCATAAATGTACAGATACTATATGTAACCTTCTTGGTTTGAATCCATGTTACCCTTCCACTAATACTTTTCAAAATGGTTTGCCAATATAGATTTATAGTACAGAGCATGGACTCAACTTATTAAATTGTCTGTTGAGATGCAATATTGCAAAAACTGCAAACCTTAATGCTGGGAAGAATCCAGAGACATAGAAATTTGCCACTGATTTCATCTAAACATACTTTATATTGAGAGCCACCCAGTGGATATTGGAATGGTAGAAGGCTAGTAATCAGTTAAACAGACTTTACTTCCTTACTTCATAATGTTGAGTTGAATAGAATATCTACAGCATAAATAACATACTGAAGTCATTCGTGCCACATGTGGCACAGCATCAGGGTACGTGGCACTCTTGGACAGGGGCAGGAAGGTGTGTGGGCCTGGCTATGTCAGATCAGTGGGCCTGCCCTATCATATGCTCCCTAGTAGACTAGAGACAAAGCACTGAAACCTGCATGTGTATTGTAGTGCACATTGGGATGGTATTTATTTTTATTTATTTAGAAAATTTCTTTATTGCTTTGTATTCAAAAACTCTTAAAGTGATGTACAGAAAATAAAGATCAAATACAATGAAACAGAATTTACTTTGGTGCTACATTATACTTGGGACGTCACTTGTGGCACCCTTGCTAAAATGGTTGCCCAGCATTGATCCACAGAAGCCAATATCCCCATCATTCCCAGTTCCAAAAGGCCTTTTTGTTAACACAAAAATTATCATGTTATTTGAAACCTAGCTAGCGGCTGTGTTCTTTAAAACTTCCTTTAACGTGAATATAGAAAACAATCCTATCTGCTTGGATGCATATGTGATCTATAAACTATCTATCATATATAAGAATGCATGGAGATAGATGGGTTCAGTGAGATCCTTCTCTCCCTGAAAATCATAAATAAGCTAAATTTATTTATGCAATTATGTATTTACAATGCAATCTATTCAAAAGTAAACGCAGCTAAATTCAATGGAGCTTATTCCCAAGTAAATGTCCATAGGACTGCTGCTTGTTAGCTAGTTCTGTTGCCTCATCACTATACATGGTACTTTACAGAGTCATATAAGCAAAAAAGACAGGACTTAAAGTTGTATTCAACATAGTGCTAAAGTGAACATTCCATCAGTGCAAGGATTTCTTCTTGTGCAATGGAACGTTCTCCGTTCTCCTCCCCCAGATGCCCCCTAAATCTGTTTTAGGGAGCCCAGAACCCTCCAGAGCAGATTTGAGGACAGCGCAGGACTGAGAAGGGGAGAGTCCCATTGCGCTAGCAATAATCCTTGCACTAGCACTATTATTTCGTTGAATATGCCCTTACCATCTAAATTTCTGCACTGGGGGACAATGGAGGGAGGAGAGAGGAAGGTAAGATGGGACAAATGTGAGCAAAGCCATATACACGCATGTCAGCTTTGTTTAATTTGAGGATGAGGACTAAGGGGTTGAATCAAAGGAGTCACAGAATAGGAGAGTCCTGGGGAGGGGAAGGCTATATGCATGATGTGAATGTGCCAGTGTTATTTTCCTGCCGCAGAATTTTATTCCATAATCTACAAGAAGAGATTGAAAAACAATTTGATGGAAGGAGACATTTCCACAAGAAGTACAGCTATACAAGATACAATGACTGGGAACAGGTACCATATACTGAGGGGCGGGGGGGAGTTCTCCTGAAGCTACATAGGTAATACCTAGATCAGTGTTTCCCAAACTTTATGCCCCACAGACCTCTTGCATATTGTTGAGGGTCTTGGTGAACCATTTAATCATTCTTCTACCTGTTGTAGCGATAGTCATGCACTGTGCTAGATGCTATATAATTTTAACTGTAATTTTAGACAGTCTATAGATGACCTGAATGAAGCTTGCAGACTACCAGTGGTACCTGGACCACAGTTTGTGAACCCCTGACCTAGAACATTTGTCACTTCTAACATTTTAATCACAGGTTCCTGCTGGGAGGAAGGGCGGGATATAAATTAAATAATAAATTAATTAATAAAATAATAAATAAATAATATGTCAGTGCTTTATAACACTGTCTTTTTAGATTGTTGCATGGACTGAAAGAATGGCTAAAAATAACCCCAAGCTAGTTTCGCGGATCCAGATTGGAAAGACTTATGAGGAGCGCCCTATGTATCTTCTTAAGGTATAAGTCTTCTCTGGCTCAAATGCTATAAACAAGTGTGCAACTTAGATATAATAAGACAGTAACTCAAGAAACATTCATGTTGTCAACTTGTGGGGGCTACAGTCAGGATACACTGATTTAAACACAATGCAGAAAATTACTAGAAGAGTTATTTACATTTGCTCTATTGGAGTAGTAGTGAAGCAGCAAATCAGAAGTGCAGGGTCCCTTCATAACAGTCATGTCAAATGCCCTCACAGCTACACCCCCTGTTCCACTTTCCCTCATCTCCTTTGCTCTCTGTCGTCTCTGAGTTCAGGGCCGGTACTAGCCTGCAGTGGGCCATTGGGCACCAGACTACAGGGGCCCGTGGCGGCGGCAGCAGCAGCAGCAGCAACGATGGCAGCAGTGGCGGCACTGCTGCCCTCACTGCATAGTCCTGGCTGCATCGTGGATTAGTGTGCTGTGTGCGCCCGCCTGCCGGGGGGGTGGCATGTTATTGATGTCCCTGCTACCATCTTGGGTGATGGCAAGCATGTGCTCACAGTGCACTAATGCAGTGACACCACACAGGAAGTTGTGTAGACAGCCTGTGCCATCTTTAGGGGAGTTGCCTGGGATGGTGACTGCCGCTCCATGATACGCATCAGCATCGGGTCACAGAAGTGCATGCTCTGTGACCCAATGCTAGTGTGGATCACGGAGCATCCAGTCCCAGCACCAGGGGTCCCCAACCAGTCCCTAACCTGACCACCCCTGGGCCTGGGCCTGTCGACTTCACACTCCACTACAGCAGACATCCATAGGAGCCAATCAGCTCAAAAGGAGAGACTGTGTGTTAACTACTAAGAAGAGTCTTCTCAGTGGCTGACTCATCTCCTTTCACTCTGACTGGCTCCAATCAACATGAAAGGACAAGGACTCTTCTTAGTGGCTAACACACTCCCCTTTCATGCTGATCGGCTCAGACATAGGGACCTGGCTGGGACCCTGCTCCCAAAAAAGTAAGGGGCCTACAATCTCCTGAGACCCTGGATGGCTACACCCCTGTGTTGGAGCATCAAATAGTTCTTTTATAATGACTGTGAGTAATCTAGATCTATTCCATGCAAGCCCAATATGGCTTCTCCAAGCCATATTTCCAGTGGGCTGCTCCCTTCACTTAAATTAATGTTAGTACTGCACATTTTGCCAATAATACATATGATAACAATGTGTCAAAGATTAATTTTTCCTGGTTACAGGTTGGGAAGGAGAGTGGAAAGAAGAAGATAATCTTTATGGACTGTGGTATTCATGCACGAGAGTGGATTTCACCTGCTTTCTGCCAATGGTTTGTGAAGCAGGTTGGTTAAACAGTACTTTATGCATATCCAATATTGCCAGTGAACACAGAAACTCACTCCCGCAATCATGGAAGTTGTTATATATTATCATTAGTGCTGCACCACAGATTCTCACATGAATATTTTCAATGTGAAAGTAGTGCTTTCAGGGGACATAACTCACTTGGCACCAACTTCACTGTCATTTAAGCACTAGGTAAAAACATTTTTATTTTTCCAGGGCTGTCAGCCACATGTATTTGCAATTACATATTATCAGCCTCAGGCTGAACAATTCTAACTACTGCCATACCAAACATTCTGCCAGCTGCTGCCAGTCAGAGCAGAAGATAGAGGTGTCCTTTTTTCAATCCATTTTTACCGCACCGTACTTGGACTCCTTGAGGGATCCATGGGGTTTTTGGTCCTATGGATACAAAGCCTCCAGAACCCCAAAACAAAATGCCCTGGGCAGAGGGCAAGTCTCCACTGCAGCAGAATTCTGCATCCCATTGATGGCACTTGTCTCTGCCAGCAAAGGCCAGTGGAAAGGGGCTGCACTGAAGCCTACCCCCCATCAGCCATCAACCCCAGGGAACTAGAACTGCAGCCTGGTAGTGCAATCCTATATGTGTCTACTCCAAGGCTACTGAATTTAGGGCTGCAACCTTAGTGTGTGGGGGGGATATTGTAAATTAGTTTTTAAGTGCTATTGTTGTTTAATTTATTTTATATTTAATTATTGTAAACCATTCTAAGATCTTCAAGAGGAAAGCAGTTCTAAAATCTTCTTTAAAAATAAATGTTGGAAGGCTTCTAAACTTCTCATCTTCTTGAGAACTGAATAGTATATAATGTATTTGTATAATAACTGTATATAATGTATTTGTTTCTTACAGGCTGTCACAACATATGGAAAGGATAAGGTTATGACCAAGCTATTGAACAATCTGAACTTCTACATTCTTCCTGTGTTCAACATTGATGGCTACATCTGGACATGGACTGAAGTACAGTACACATTTCTTTCCTTTGTAGTAAACATAGTTTACTAAATTAACTAAATTGATTGTATTAATTATTAATAAATTAATAAAATTATAATTAGGGTGACACCAAAAAGTCTCAGAATAGGGGTTGGCAGGTGCAACAGAACATAATCTTGAATGGAAGACTGAATATAGCTGCAATCCCACATCAGCATACGTGGAAGCAAGTCCCATTGAGCTCAATGGGACATGATTGACACAATCATGTGTAATTGCAATCATGTAGACACAATGTAGAGGATTGTGTTGTATGTTGTTCACAGGGAGTACAAATATGAGTGTTCATGTCTCCATTTATTATGTTGTCAAAGGACCTTTGAGATCATATCATGAAACTGTTGGTTAACAAGTTTCAATATTTGTCCTGACATCAGTAAAGCCTTGATGCTCTTAATCAAGGGCACCTGAATTGTATGAATGTGTTCCTATTTCCTCAGTGCCTGTACCATGTACCTTCCCTTCACCTACAGGCTGTGTTTCCTTTACTTTTGGGAACTAGCCATGCTACAACAAGTATGAGAAAGGAGAGGGATGAAAACGGCATAGAGATTGCTAAGAAAGTGGCCTGTCTTTCAATGGACTGATTATCAAGACAGCTGCCATGGTTGAAATCAATGTCAAATTCTCATTTGAGTTGGATACTTTCATGAATTAGCTTATTGTGGCCTGATCTTTTGCAGGCTAGAGTTTTCTTCATCATCTTGAGTCTGATGAAATGGTTAGGGTGACAGTATGTCCTTCTTTACAGAGGACAGCCCTCTCTTTTAACGGCTGTGAGAAGGCATTCCTCTGTTAGAAGAAGTTCTTGATTTGAAGGGTTTTTGGGTCCAAGTCTGATTTAAATATAAAGAACCATAAGAAGGGAGAGCAAACATTGCCTTGACATTGCCTATAAACTGTAAGCACATGAACAGCAGACTGAAGAAATACACTGATCACCTGGTTACAGACTTTGCCACCATGGTGTGATGTATTGTATTTCTCTTTAAATTATAATTATTATTTCTAGAGTGTATGGGTGTGTATACACACACACACTAGCATATGCAAATATTATGCAAATGTGTGTCCTGTTTTGTCCTCTTTTTGGATGATGCATTTTCTCTTTTTTGATGATGCATAAGTGGTCATCCTAGACATTGTGTTATCAAGAAAGTTCATTTCACCATAAACCAGTTTGTCCATAAAGAGCTATGGCGTTCATTAGCCCTATTCATATGTTTACTGTTCTGTTCCATTTGGAACAGTTTCACCTGTTTTATAATTGTCACAGTTTTTGAAATAGTGTATTATATTGCTCTAACACGTCTTGGGATCTTATGATGAAGGGTGGGTAAGAAATCTCATTAATAAATAAACGTTGAAATCTGGACATGCAGTAGAATTATGCCTGCCCTGGTTTCAGGCCAGCCTCACCTCCATATTTTGGGTATAATGTGTTAGCAGGTTATACACACGTTTTACCAATGTGCATACACCCAGTAACCCAAAAATCATTACTATGCAAAATCAAGGGATGATTAAAGGTCATCAGTTCAATGTGCATACAGATCACATTGGTATGCCCAACAGGCCAAGGCAAAGTAAGTCCAGGGGCAGGGCATGTGAAAGCAAACAAAGCCCAAAGGCAGGTTATGTGAGCACAACCCTTCTCTCAACTATACATTAGCTGTGCACAGGTTGCAAACATGTCAATAAGACTTCTATCTTTTAAACTTTTCAGAATTAATACAACATAAAAATAAAATTTAGAAGTCCCTCCCCTCAAGATGATAATAGACTTCAATCATTTTGCCCCACAGGACCGCATGTGGAGAAAGAATCGTGCCAATAATTCCAACAGCAGTTGTATTGGTACTGATTTAAACAGGAATTTTGACGCCAGCTGGGGCAGTAAGTATAATTTGCCTGGGAGTCACAGAGTGACAGAGACATGGCCTATGAGGTGTAACCACTTGGGGTGGGGAGTGAGGGGGGACTAGGATTGACAGGGATTCCAACAAAAACTGAAACAGGAGTAGAAATTGCTGATGTTCATTTGTTTGTCTCATGTCCAGAACAGAAATCAATCCAGTGAATACAATTGGTATTTACTGTGGCTGTTGATTTCAGCCCTCAATGATGTGTAATTGATTATGGTTTTCTCCCCCATTAGTATTGCATTTCCTTTGCACTGAAATGAATGAAGTGGATTAACATAATGATAACATAATTTACATCATTAATTATGTAACTACATAAATAGTGTAGTTTTGCCCAAGCAGACAGCAAGACAAATAACATAGGCTTTGGCAAAAACAAACTGCAGCAGAATGGAAACAGTGCTGTATGTGGCAAATACAGGGTGGAAAGGAATACAATGCATTTTTACATCGCTGGGTGGGATTCACATTGCCCTAGTGCACCTTCTTTCAGTTCCAGAAATAAAGATGTAGTCCCCAAATATTTATTCCAGAATAATAGTTTTCTCCAGAATAAAGTAGAAGTGGCTCAGCTGGTGGGACTGAGCTGCAACATTATCTTCCAGCAGGTGTCACTGCCATTTACTGGGAGGGAGAGGGACAAGGCAGCAGAGAGGTTGGTGCGGTGCGGGTGCACCAATGGAGCCGAAATGATGCTCCAGTTGGTGCACTTGTAACATGCTGATGCTCCACCAGGTAAACAATTTCTGGAATGTAATATTTTTGAATGAAGATTGCTGCAAAAGGGTAATCCTTAAAAGAGAGGTTTGAAATTGGGGTTATTCAAATTTGTAATGCATGCCTACGCTCCAGTGCAAACCAACGATGATTTTCCCACCTGAAGTAGATCACCAAATGGAGTCCATCCAAACATGAAAGTTTTTCCTCAGTGACTTACTCATGAGTAGACCACTGACCTCCCATGCCTTGGTCCCTTCACAAAACTTTACCACACATGCTCAACTCCAAACTGAGGATCTGTAGCAGTAGAAGTGGCAGTAGCAGAGTGGAAGATGTGGGTGCCCATCCAGCCTCAGCTTGGGCAAAGGCATGCCTCTGCTTATGGGTCATCCATGCTCCGCACTCTTTTCTTTCTCCTCATTCTCATCCATGTGGCTCCCTATATAAAATGTAATTAAGCGCTTTCCCATAATGTGGCCACCACTATACAACAAGTAAAATCCAACAGAGCTATATGCTATCTATCAGGTGTGGGAAACAATTGTGAGATCCCTTCCGGAGCTGATAAGACATACAAGCTTAACAACATAAGAAGAGCCCACTGGATCAGGCTAGTGGCCCGTCTAGTCCAGCATCCTGTTCTCACAGTGGCCAGTCAGATACCTATGGGAGGACCCGAGTGCAATAGCATTCTCCCCTCCTGTGGTTTCCAGCAACTGGAATTCATAAACATACTGGCACTCAGGGGCGGTAGAACATAGCCATCAGAGTTAGTAACCATCAGTATAAACATCTGATCTGAAAACTTTTCCTTGCAGCCGAAGATATCTTCTCCCACGACCCTTGTGAAGAAGAGTACTGTGGTCCCTCTGAAGAGTCTGAGCCAGAAACAAAAGCAGTTGCAAGCTTCATTCGTGACCACCTTCCTGCCATCAGAGGATATATAAGCTTCCATTCCTACTCTCAGATGTTGATGTTTCCTTATGGCTATGCTTCGAAAACAGTCCCCAATCATGATGAACTGGTATGTAGAAAGGGGGATTGGTTTTCATGGGTCTACACTGAGTTGGATCCAATGAGCCCCTTTCATTAGAGAAAGGCCTTTGATCCAGTAGAGGTTCCCACCAACAAAAAGGGAAGGGTAGTTTTTTCCTTTCCCCTCTATCTCCAGATCTCTACTCCAGAAATTGAGGGAGCCTCTGGAACAGAATGGGAGGCAGTGTAGGGGGCTGCAAAGAGCAAGAGAATTGGCTAAATTCACCTCCCATTTGTGGGAAGCCCTTTTGGATGCAAGGCCCTTTCATAAATGAAAGAACCTGTGTCACAGACAGAAGGTCATTTTCGGATCTAACCCACCTTGTCTACAAAATGCACCCAATTTCAACAATTGATGCATTTACTGGGGAAAAAAGTGTTATGCCTCAGTATTTCTTTTTTGATTTATAAAAAGAGAACAACACTTGCAGATTTCTCTGTTGCAGAATATTGGAAGATATTTTTTCTTTTTTAAAATGAGGCCATATGTCTTATATGTATTATATCAGAGCTAGCCAACGTGGTGTCCTCCAGCTGTTCTTAGACTGCAGTGCTCATCACCCGTCACCATTGGCCCTGATGGATGGGGCTGATGGAGTTCAACAACTTCTAGAGGGCACCACATTGTATTATATGAATGGGGTTGATAAACTAAATGTAATTCTGCAGTAAACAAAAGGTGAGTAAATTTTTGATATGCCCATGGGAAATGTTCGGATTGAGATCAAAATATTGTCACTAGCATGACCAGTGTTTTTTTTTTACAATTTATCATTACCTCCCCCTTCATTTCCCATCTTTGGCATTCTATTTGATTGAAAGCGCTCTGAAAATTCTTCTCTGATTCCCACCCCCACCTTCTGCAATCAACTGAAATTTTTTTCTGTATTTTGGATATTGTACTTTAAAAAATTAAGAAGCTTCAGTCATATTGAAAACTAGGAATGCTATCTTCGGAAGAGTTGTCAAGGCTACACGTTATTGCTATCTTGTTTGCAACATTCTCAAAGCCATTGCATGAAGATAAATATGGTGATGCACTGCTAAGGTGCAGCAGGAAGGTATTCAAAAGTAGATGACATCAGCTTGGGGAGGCTGAATGCAAATATCTGAGTCTTTTAGCATAAATCCAGCGCAAGTTTAGATCCAAGAAACAGACTGTCTCAACTACCTGGATCTTTGCTACAGTCCCCATCATGTTCAGTTACAGCACACAGGTCAGCTTGACCTAGGCTGCTGCTGTTGTTTTTCAAGGGTGCAAATGAAAGTATCTTGATGTGAACATAGGATGAGATTTCCCCCCACCCCTTCCAAATAATAGCAATTCTTAGTAGTTGATACACCCAGCATCATACAGGAAAGCACTCTATGTAGGAAAACCAGCACTCCTAATTTTGTAGGTGCTTGTAATAGAAATGTAGATACCCCAATGCTGCCCTCTTGTGTCTTGTAACACAGGAACCTAAATCATGCTCATCTCCTCACTATTAATGACTTTCATACTGTACTTGAAACAACAAAACCTGACATTTGAAATATCACAATATCTTATAGGTCCATCCTCTGATCTATGTCTCTGTGACCAACACCAAAATAAAATATAGGACGGTCTACAACTAACTCATTCCGTTAGCACAAGGATTTACACCTCCACAATGGAAATTCCCCTTTCCCACGTGTCTCATAAGACCAGGTTGGGGGAAGCAGGGAGAGAAGAGGGGGAAAGTTCTGTGTTGCAGGCGCCGATAGAATAATCACTCAGTGCTCCAACCTATGGAATTTGGTTTAGAAGAAACTGGTATCAGTTCCAGGTTTATTTATTTTTATTTAATTTTGTCTGTAAGATGCTCTCAGTAGACACCTCTCTTCCCCAGTCTTCTTCTTTGCCACTATTGCTAACACTGCCCATTTACTTGTCACTCCCTCTGGGCCCAATCCACACACCTCCTAGAACACTGTTCTTCAACCTTAGGTCTCCAGATGTACTTGGACTACAACTTCCATTTTTCCCAGCCAGCTTAGCCACTGGTCAAGGGACCATGGGAGCTGTAATCCAACAACATCTGGGGACCCAAAGTTGAAGAACACCGGTCTACATGACTAGTAGCAACTAGAGCACTGTCTTAGAAGGAGAGGTTGCTCTCTGGTCCTGCTTGGAGGCTTCCCATGGGCATCTGGTTGGCCACGGTGAGAACAGGATGCTGAACTACATGGGTCTTTAGCCTGATCCAGCAGGCTTTTCTGTTTATATGTTAACTTAATGTGAAGATTTCTGCTCCATTTCCTCACTTAGAGAGGACTAGAAGAAACAGCAAGGAAGAGAAAATGAAGCAGACCAAGAGGCTCATGGACTGTCAGTGGGGCCCCTACTGGGGCATGAGCCTCATCAGGTGCCCAGCAATGCCAAGCCCTGGTGCCAGCCCTCGAAGAAACAGTATTGCAAAATCAATCTCTTCAGCTTCCCTGCAAAGTTCATACTGACAAAGTGTATACTAGCTTTGGAAGTAGTCTGTACTTTGGCAATTATCTCGCATCTCAAATTTAAAATAAGATTTTATACACTGAAATTTTCAAGAACAGAGACCTATCATATTACAGGGACAGGGGACCTCCAGCCCTCCAGATGTTGTCAGACTACAACCATCAGCTCCAGCCAACATGGCCAATGGTCGGAGTGATGAGTGTTATACTCCAACAACTTCCTGTGTTCCTATAAACACATTTGAAAGTGGCCAGAACCATGTTCAGGCATTTGCACAACCAACCAACAATCCGGAAAATGATGGGTGTATTAATGCAGTTCTACTTGGCAAGCCTTGCCCCCAACTTCTCTGTGTGTGTCCACCTCTGTGCATGCCAGCCTCAACCTTTCCATGTTAAGCAGAAAAGGTTAGCAGGAGCCTTTTACTCATGTTCGCTTGAACATGAGTAAAGCACCTCATGCAATCAGGGATCCTGCTTTATCAGGGTCCCCGATCATAAAAAAGGACTCTGTTTGTGGTGAAGAAAACACAAGGAAAAGCGTCCTGCAGACACCCCCCCAACAGAGGGAATACTAGAGCCTGAGTGAGGGAGAATGGAGATACACACTGGAACATTGGGGGTGGGGCTTGCATGTGTGCTCCGCCCACTCCACCACCACTCCTCTCCATGGAGACACAGGGGTACCTTGTGGTGTTACTGAATTCTTATGGAGCCCTTTGGGGGGAAATTGGGTGCCAGTTTGTTTCCAGGCCCAATTCAAGGTGCTCACACTAGTGTTTAAAGCCCTAAATGACTTGTCCCAAATATCTGAAAGACCACCTCCTCCCTGCAGACCCTCTCGGGTGTTGAGATCAGCAGAGGGGGCCCTTTTGGCAGTTCCACCACCCTTGGAAGCTCAGGGGAGGTGCCTGGGAGAGGGCATTCTTTGTGGCAGCCCATAAATTGTGGAACCCCCCTCCACACTGAGATGCATCTGGCTTACCGTTTTAGGTGAATGCTGAAGACGCATCTCTTCCTGGCCTTTGACTCCTGAGACATGTATTTTAAGGACCTATTCTGGGATTTTAGGTTTTTTTTAATTGTTTTTAATGTTGTATGTTAAAATTGTTGTAACTTGACCTGAGACCTTTGGGTGAAAGGCAGATAATAAATGATGATGATGATATGAAGAAGTGGATATATTCATCTTTTTTTCTTCTTTGAAATATAGAATGAAGTGGCTAAGGAAGCAGTGGAGGCTTTATCTAGTCTTTATGGCACAAAATACACATATGGGCCCATTGCCTCTACAATTTGTAAGTATTCATTTCTAGTTTCTGTGGACATGTACATGCATACACACACCATGAGAATTTCTGCTGGTGTTAAACAAACTTATTTTGGCTTTCCTCAAAATTCCTTAGATGCTTCATCCATGTAGAAGTCTGTAAATCTGCTCTGAAATTTCACTTCAGGACATTACATTTTGTAATAAATAACTTATTAAATGAAGTCTCACTTTAGGCAAAATGACACTCCTACTCAGAGTAGACCCATTGAAGTTAATGAACATGGCTAACTTAGGTTCATTCATTTCAGTTATTTTATTCTGAGGTAGGACATAGCTGAATATAACCCCCACTGCCAACTTGAGAATGAGTGGAGACCCCCGCAAAAAATTAAACTCCCCTTAATTAAAGCCTTTTTGCTCATTTGGGAATCCTTCAGATGCATCTATATTTCTGACGAGGAACCTCCAAAGTCTTCTCAGCTCTTGATTTGAGGTGAAAAATATTGGCCACTCTCCTGTTTTCTTTTAGGTGACTGTTTTTGAAAATTGGCTGCCAGAAGCAGCTTGCCCGGAGGGGCAGAGCCAGAATGCCAGCTTCTCGGCAGAAGCGTTGCTGTTGCTTACCGAGAGGGGAAAGGGCAAGACAGCATGGAGGTTGGCATAATGCAAATGGACTGGCAGGAGGGCGAGACTGGGCCCATTGTGCACTTGCACCATGCTTATCTCCCTGCTGTGCTTACCACCTCTTGGGAAGCTAAGGCAGCAACACTGCCCCACCCGATGAGTCACTTCTGATGGCTGCGCCTCACCTTCCAAAAAATCAGATTGTGTCTTATCACCTCCTTTTCGGCCAGTTTAGATGTTACTTTTTGTCCATCCCAGCTTCTCCCATGTGATAAGCATTCGTCTGTCTAATGTAATGTGTGCAAAGAAATACCACATGGTTCATTTTATTTTATGTATTGCATCTATTACATTTATTTACTTATTTATTAAACCAATGTTATAAAGAACACCTTTTATTAAAAAAAATCTCAAGGCAGTTTACAACCATCTAAGGAGAGCCTGGCTGGGAGTCCAGAGTCTGCGAGTTCAAATCCCTGCTTGTGTCTCCTGGGTGTCAAGGGCCAGCTAAAGATCACCCCCAGTGAGTGCCTCAGGGGTGACGTGCCCTGCCACCTGTGCAGCCGTGGGCAAGCTGCATAGTCCCAAGGAGCTCAGTCGCTCCCCAGATGGCAGTTGCAGACAAAGAAGGGGCTGGCTTGTGCAGCTGTGGCAAGCTGAGCAGGCCCCAGCCAGCTGGAGAGGACTAGCCTTAGAGGAAGGCAATGGTAAACCCCCTCTGACTACCACTTACCATCAAAACCCTATTCATAGGGTCGCCATAAGTCGGGATCGACTTGAAGGCAGTCCATTTCCAATTTTCAAAATTCAAATTAATTAAAATCAATACTTTCAAGCAACAATAAATACAGTAAGTACATCTATATCCTGCCTTTCCACCAAGGAGCTTAAGCCAGCATATATAATTCTCCCCTCATACCATTTTGTCCTCATAATGATCCTGTCAGGTAGGTGCTGCTTAGAGATCATGACTACTCCAAGATTACCCAGTGAACTTAATGACCAAGTGAAGGATTACATTCTGGAATGGGGCCCCACAGCTGCTTTTTCTTCAGTGACCTGTTTAAGCACGCTTTTTTAAAAGCATGTATAATGTAACATGTAGTTTGGTTCTTTAAAGAGGAAAGCTCTCTGTAGTCTTTCAGTGTCAGTCATCTTCACAAAGGGTTATCTGAACTGATGGGGGAGGCATAATGGTCAGGGCTCAAATATCAGTTCAATCATTCGTTATGTGATCTTGGGCCAATTGCCATGTCTCAACCTAACCTACCTCACAGGGTTGTTGTGAGGATAAAATGGGGAGGAGGAGAGCCATGTATGTCACTTTGAGCTCCTTGGAAAAAAGGTGGGAGATAAATGCAGTAATTAAATTATCTTTCTTCTAGCCCAGCTGATGAGACATTAGTGGTTTTTGTGACAGGGCAGAATCACAGAGCTACCCTCATGACACTGGCTGCACTGAAGTATATCTGGATGGGATGGGGCAGGGCAGCAGCAGTGTGGGGTCACCAACACCTTGCCCTACCTCAGACCTATCATAATAATCTGCAGTAATTCCAGTATCAAAAGGGCAGCTCTGCAGCTCTACCCCACCTCCCAGACTGCTACTGCTATGGGTAATATTCCTGTTTTATCAAGTCCTCCATGCTAGGGCTGTCCGTAATGCTGCTTCTGGTCTCCCTGTTTTTCAGATCCTTGTTCCGGTTCCTCTGTAGACTGGGCTTATGATGAAGGCATTAAGCATGCATTTGTCTTTGAGCTTCGCGACCTCGGCCGATATGGCTTTTTCCTCCCTGAATCAAAGATAAGATCAACCTGTAAGGAGACTATGCTGGCAGTCAAACACATCGCCAATTATATCCTCACCTCTGCTACATGAAGACACTTCACAGTTACTTACAAATGGAATTAGCTCCTCTTTGTCTATCCTTCCCCCCCTTTTTTTCCTTGAAATAGTGTCCTATTTTTCCCCATCACTTTTTTTATTATTTTGTCAATGGCTGTCTTTCTGTAAAGAGCAGACTTGTTAGCTCTCGTCTTTACTACAGGGTATCAATGGGATGCATCCAGACTTAGTCATGGTTAGAATAGGTGGGGTGTGGGGAACCTTTGACCCTCCAGATGTTGCTGAGCTACAACTCCCATTAGCCCCAGCAAACATGGTCAACAGCCAGGGATGATGGGAGTTGTGGTTCAGCAACATCTGGAGGGCCAAAGGTCCCACACACCTGTAGAAGGCTCACTAAACAAATGAGGCTTAAATTAGTCCCCATTCATTTCACTGAGTCAATTCTGAATCCAAACCAATCATTTCACTTTGGTCCTAAATGTGCTAGGGATGGGTTTTTCTACTAAACAAATTTTTATACAAGCACAAATTAGATATCTGCTGAGTAGCTCTTGGATGCAGACTGATTCACACTATCCTTTTAGTATTTGTGCTGTTAACATTTGTGCTGGCTTCATTCAAATCTATCAAGACTCACTCCCCATTCCCACTTGTTTTTGTCTCATCTTGCATTTTCACATAGCGTTAATGCATCCTAAGCCAATATATGTTTATTCAGAAGTGAGTCCTAGTGAGCTGAGCGGGTCTTATTCACAAATAAGTGAGCATAAACTTGCTGCCCAAGGCCAGCTAAGCATTGTTAGGATCTCTTGTGCATTATTTGTATGCATGTGTAATGTTGTTAATGTAAAACAGAAAAAGCAGGGAGCCATTTAAAAAACAAAATTTGCTTTCTAGCCTCATAGAGTTTATAATCCAGTTACCAATGCACAAGATAAAAAGAAAGAAAGAAACTTTCTATCTGTGCTTTATGAAAACTTCCTGAGACACTTCTCTCACAATTGATACTACAGTTGGGTTAGGCGTTTGCAAAATTCAAAAACAAAACCTATATTATTGGCTACAATGTATATATGGCTTAAGATTCATTTCCTTCTCTTTTTTGCCCTTTTTCACATTTCAGAGTTTGGTTATACAGTAGAGTCACATCTTATGCTTAGGTTCTAAAGACAGTGAGTAAGATGAAAATCGTGTATAGTGAAAATTACTCTTGAAAGTCCCTTAAATTTGCCCATAAAGTACATTTGAAAAATACATATCTTTAAATACTAGAATCACACTCAGTGGGGCAAGATGCTCACACTATGAGAGGCACACGGAAACTGAGACCGACTGATTGAACAGCAGATTCACGTCTCCTCTCACACTTACTCCAGGGCATATGTTCATTGAGTGGAATGGCAGGTGGAATTGCCCGCACCATTTAATCGCCCCCCGAGTACTTATAGTTGAATTCGTGTAAGTTAAATGTGTGTATGATGTGACTCCACTATAATTTGATTAGTCTGGCCTTACCAGTCATATTCTCCTAGCTGTCCCTGCAAAAATGAGACAACAAAAGCTTTGACTCTGAGAGCTCCAGTTCTCCTTCCCATGCCCCGTGTAAGCCTTTCCTGGAATTGCTCCCTGTTCTGAATTTAGTTTTCCAGCCTTCCCTGATGTTCCTGGACATAGTCTTCTCTGTCCCTTCTTTACTTCAGTTTTAGACCTGATTGGCTTACAACTGTAGGCCACCTACAGGGAGGGAACCATACTGGAGCTATTTCTCTGTGATGCCATCTCATGTGGCTGTAATGGATATGGGCAAATAGCTCAGCTATGCAAACAGCACCTTCCTTCCCACCGTAGTGGGGAAGAGTAACATGATTGGCCCCACTGATTGGCAATGATATGCAGTTGAATGGGATAGCACCATATGGAAATGGCTCCCACACAGCTCAATGCACAAGTATTAGAGTGTGGGCTTGTGATCCTGCCCCAAAGTCTCTGAGATCAGCTTTGATGATTCTGCCCCATATTACCCTTGATGGTCCCATTCTTGATAACATCACAGTTTAGTGAAGCCATGGTGATTGGTTCACTGCCTTCCCAGATGCCACTCACTGCATGCTTGATGCTCTGCCACCAATCTACTTTTGGAACCATTGCAAGAAAGTAAACTTGGACACATAAGGCTACTGCAATATCAGCTGAACTATAACATGGTTTAAGCCAATACACATTTGATCAGTCAAGTAAAACCATTTGGTTAATTAGATGCAAACTGGTGGAAGTGGAAGGGGAGAGGATGCTCTCTACTGTACTGAACAAACTTCTGGTCCCTTTTTAATCCACTTCAAATAGTGAAAAAAATTCATTGAACTCATGTTGTGTTTTTCTTGTTCTTGGTTAAGGCTATGCCTTTACATCTATCTCTCAGCAGCATATTTTAAAGAACATAATATAAAAAAGCAACTCTTGTCATTTTATATTGCTTAATAAACAACATTTCCCTTCTTCTGAAATATTCTGAACAGAATAATCTTAAACAGAATGCTTTGCTCTGCTGCATTTTCAGTTCAATCATGGTTGAAATATAAACTTATCATCCTTGTATAAATTAGCAGCTATAACTGCTTCAAAAAGAGGTCTGAATATTATTGTATGGATTGGGTCAAAATTAACACTATAAACAAGCCTCCCCATATTTGCAGAGGGATCCCATGCCATGCCATGCCTAGTTTACTATGACAAAGCAGCATAGCTGGTGTAACACAGTGGGTAAAAGCATGAGCTTGGTTCAAATCTTAGCTCAGCCATGAACTTACTATATGACCTTAGGCAAATCACAATCTCTTCTACTCAATCCTCTCCCCATCTGTAAAATGAAGATAATAACACTGGCCTACTATTAGGGACAGGAGAGAAATTCAGTTCAGTTTGCATTTCAAGCTGAATCTATTGAATTTGCACTTTCTGAAACAATATGAGAACCAAAACACAGCCATCCTTCGATATTCACACATGAAGTTCGCCAACCGATTTTTACAAAAATGCACATATTAGGGGAAAGTGCAGAGCTTGGAAAAGTTACTTTTTTGAACTACAACTCCCATCAGCCCCAGCCAGCACGGCCACTGCATTGGGCTGATGGGAGTTGTAGTTCAAAAAAGTAACTTTTCCAAGCTCTGGGAAAGTGTGCATAAAAATGAATATATGAATGAAAGAAACATACAAAATTCATTATATGATGAAAACTTGCTTGCAAACATCTGTCCATTATTCAAAAGTGCATACAAAAATGTATTTATTAGGAGAAATTCACACTAAAATGCTGGAAATTTTTCATGAAGATTTAATGACAAATCACAAACTGCTGCAGAAATGTGGAGAACTGAATTTAAGATTAGAAAAAGGAGACTGAGAGAACTGAAATTGACAGAACTTTCCATCCCTACCTACCATACAGCATTATTGTGAAGAGATTACAGTGGAGCCTATCAAGTGCATACAAAACACCAACTAAATAGCAGATATCACTGAGAGAGATTATTGGCAAGTTCTGCCTGTCATGTCACAGTGGCATACTGATGATAAAATCTGCTGCTTCCTAAATACCCCCTCAACAGAATCATTATAGTAGTATGTTTTAGTGCATCTGATTACCCCACTTAGGGAAGGGCTGTAGCTTAGCAGGTGAACACATGCTTTGCATGGGAAAAGTCCTAGATTTGATCCCTGGCATCTCCAGGTAAGGCTAGGAAAGACTTGTGTCTGAAATCCTGGAGATGCCACTACCATTCACCATCAGTGTAACCATCTAAATAGACCACGTCAGCCCCCCAGTATTAGCCAGCTGGGACAGGCCACAGCTAGAGGAAAGTTGGTTTCTGTCACAAGGAGCAAAGGTGGGAGAACCAGAGGGAGGCATGGCCAAAGGCTGCGCAGACACTAACCTGTTCGTAGTTTTTTCTCAATCTGGAAAAGTTCATGCTCGTCCTCAATATGTTGCTTTTATTCTAGATTGATTCTAGGTCCTCCTGTCTACATGGCTGGGTACGGTTATTTGACACACATTGAAAACCCTCCTCTTGGTTAAATTATACACACCTTTTTCTCCTTTCACATGCCCCAAGTGAATGAAGAAGGAAGTGGTATATGCCCAGCCACAATGTCACTGGGCAGGTGTGTATACACCCCCCATTGCCAGGACTACCTACATCTGTTTGCAGAATCAATCTGCAGTGAGCTTATATTTTTGGAATGAACCAGTTGTTCCCTGAAGCTCTTTTCTGGGGTAAAAAATATGAATCATAGAATAGTAGAGTTGGAAGGGGCCTATAAGGCCATCAAGTCCAACCCCCTGCTCAATACAGGAATCCAAATTAAAACATATCTGATAGGTGACTGTCCAGCTGCCTCTTGAATGTCTCCAGTGTCGGATAGCTCACCACCTCCCTAGGTAATTGGTTCCATTGTTGTACTGCTCTAACAGTTAGGTTTTCTTGATGTTCAGTTCAAATCTGGCTTCCTTTAACTTGAGCCCATTATTCCGTTTCCAGCCCAATGCTCCAGCCTATCAAGATCACTTTAAATGTTCTGTCTTCCAGGATATTATTTATTTATTTATTTATACCTCTTCCTTCCTTCCAGCAGGAGCCCAGGGCAGCAAACAGAAACATTAAAAACACTTTAAAACATCATAAAAAGACCTTAAAATACAATTAAAACAAAACGTTAAAAACATTAAAGAAAAACTTTAGCTATCCCTCCCAATTTATATCATGTGCAAATTTGATAAACATTCCCTGCACCTTCTAAACAAGTCATTAATAAAAATGTTGAAGAGCACTGGGCCTAGGACTGAGCCCTGCAGTACCCCATTCATTACTTTCCCCCAGTTTGAGAAAGAAACATTGAGCCAACTATGGATCCACCTGACAGTATTTCCATACAGCCCACATTTAGCTAGTTGCTAATCAGAATATCATGGGGCATTTTGTCAGAAGCTTTGCTGAAGTTGAGATATATTGTGTCAACAGCTTTCCCACAGTCTACCAGGGAGGTTATCTGATCAAAAAATGAGATAAGATTAAGATTTTTAACTGCTGTAAACAGCCCAGAGAGCTTTGGCTATGGGATGGTACATAAATGTAATAAATAAATAAATAAATAAGATTAGTCTTGCAGGATATTTTCTTGATAAATCCATGTTGGCTTCTAGTAATCACTGCATTGTTTTCAAGGTGCTAACAGACTGACAACATTAGCCCTCCTCCAGTTATCCAGCACTTCACCCATCCTCCACGATTTTGCAAAGATAGTAGACAATGGTTCCAAGAGTTCTTCAGCCAGTCCCTTCAATGCTCTGGATGCAGATTTGAACTCATTCAACATTATTAGGTATTCCTTGACTATTTGTCTATCAGTCTCAAACGTCAATCTTGCCCCTTCAGTTTCACGTTTGCCAGGATGATCATGGACCCTCTTTTGGGAGAAGAATGAGCCAAAGTAAGAGTTGAGAACTTCTGCCTTTTCTTTGTCATCTGTTATCATTTTGCCATCCTCACTGAGTGGTCACTTTCCCCCAGAGTTCCCATAACTGCTACTTCATCCACCTAGTCATCCCTATTGGTTTGAATCAAGTCAAGGATAGCTGACCTTCTAGTTGCTTCCTCCACTTTCTGTAGCAGAAAGTTATCTCCAACACAAGTCAGGAATTCCTTGGAGGGGCTGTGTTTGGCAGAGTTTGTCTCCCAATAGATATCAGGGTAATTGAAGTCCCCCATTACTATTACATCATGCCGCCTCAAAACACTGGCAGTTTGTTTGATTGGGTGGTTGGTAGTAGACTCCAACCACCATGTTCCTTTTATTTCTTTCCTCATTTATTTTAATCCAGACACTCTCAGTGGAGCTACCAAGCTCATCCTCCTGTATTTCTGTGCAGGGATATTTATTTTTAACATATAGGACGAATCTGCCACCTTTTCTATTCCTATATGCCATAGAACTAGATTGTGTGTAGACTATGTGGGGGGGGGGAAGTATTCAGTCTCCATTGATTCTAGAATAAAATGTCATGTGTAAGCAGCCTCTGTCAAGTGGATTCAGAAGAGATAGATGAGAATCAGACAGGTTAGGTACAAAAACATAGTCAAAACTGGGGTGGTAATGGGGGCAGAACAAGGCACCTCTTAGCAACAAATCACTCAGACTAATAAGCTGGTGTGTCCTCAAAGGTTTTATAGGGCTTGGTGTGTGCCGATTGGCTTGCAGAGTCAGTTGACAGTATAGGAGCAGAGTAAGGTCAAACCACTTCCAGGCTGAAACTGCAACCCGCAGTCTCTGAAACCTAGGCTGTACCTTCTGAAGTACCTGGACGCTGATGGTGCAGGAGGTAATGCTCTGTAGACTTGCTGCTAGAAGCCACCCTGGCAATGAAGGAAGCTTTTGTCTGGATGTGTCCCAAACCAAGATATAAATGCATTGTGTGCCCAGTTAATTCAAGCATATGATTTAATTCCCACCACACTGCTATCACCTTCAAAATTTTAAAAGTCTTCAAAATGTCTGTGTTCTTGATCATTGTGAGGCGTCCTTCCCTGGCTCTCCCTGTCAGGTTAATAATAATAATAATAATAATAATAATAATAATAATAATAATAATAATAATAATAATAATAATAATAATAATTGGTTTTACTCAATACTAATCCGAACTCCACCTCCCTCCTGGCAAACAACTCTCTAAACCCCACCAAGCAACCCACTCAGTTCTCTTCTCCCCCCCGATTCCACTCTCACTCTTCCTTTTATACATTCAGCCATTTTAAACACTCAGCCAATCATCTCGCATTCTACTGCCCATTCACTCCCCCTCCTCTTTCACTCCACTTACCATGTATCTTCTAAAACAACAACACTTACCATATATACATTAATATAGGAACATCACATTCCCCCCCCCTTAAACAACAGCAGAGTATTATTTCTGTTCCAGGATTTATACGTCGCGTTAACAAATAAAAGTCTCTATGGGGAAAATGTCTTTCTTTGTTCCTCTGTCTGGTCACGTCACTGCAGTCCCAGCCACTTGCCTAGAAAGTCCATCGGCCAGTACATTGTCCTTGCCTTTGATGAACTGGAAGTCCACTTGATAGTCCTGTAGGGCCCAGGACCACCTCTGCAGCATAGTGTTATGGTTTTTCATAGTCTGCAACCATAACAAGGCCCGATGATCCGTAGTCACTGTGAATCTTCGTCCCCACACGTATGGGCGCAACTTGTTCAGTCCCCACACGACCGCTAGGCACTTCTTCTGGACCGACAAATAGTTTTTCTCCCTCGGCGTCAGCTTGCGACTCAGGTACGCCACTGGATGTCTGGTGCCTTCTCTCTCCTGTAGCAAGACGACTCCCAGCGCCAGGTCCGACGCATCTGTAGCCACGATGAATGGTTTCTCATAGTCTGGTGCTATTAATATGGGTCCTTGGCACAAGGCTTGCTTCAGTAGATCAAAAGCCTTCTGACATTCATCCGTCCATACCACACGCTCAGAACACTTCTTCTTGGTTAATTCATGCAAGGGGGTTGCTATTTCCCCAAAATTTCTCACAAACTTCCTATAAAATCCAGCCACACCCAGAAATGCCCTTACTTGTTTTTTGGTTAAGGGGATCGGCCACGCTTGTATTGCCTCCACCTTGCTCCATAAGGGGGTGATTTTCCCACTCCCCACCTTATGTCCTAAATAGATTACTTCCTTTAGTCCAAACTGGCATTTCTTAGCTTTTATTGTGAGGCCTGCTTTCCTTAAGGCCTCCAATACTGTTGTCAGGTGTTGGACATGCTCAGGCACCGACTTGCTAAAAATGGCCACGTCATCGATATAGGCCACTGCAAAATCTGACATGCCTCGCAACACAGTATTGATTAGCCTCTGAAATGAACTGGGTGAGTTCCTTAGTCCCATGGGTAAGGTCACAAACTCATATAACCCATCTGGTGTACTGAAGGCAGTTTTGGCTCTGGATTGCTCGTCTAGTTCCATTTGCCAAAATCCTTTACAGAGATCTAGTGTAGAGATAATGGTTGCTGCCCCCAATAACTCTAACATTGCGTCTACCCTAGGCATAGGATACGCATCTGGGACAGTAATTTTATTGATTAGCCGATAATCAATGCAAAACCTGGTCGTTCCATCTTTTTTCGGAACCAGGACAATACTTGAGGCCCAGGGACTGATGGATTCCCTGATCACTCCTAATTCCAGCATATCTTCCACCTCCTTTTTGATCTCATTCAAAACTTTCCCATTCACACGGTACGGAACAGATCTGATTGGGGCATGATCTCCAGTATCAATGGAATGTATAACTATACTGGTTCGGCCAGGTTTGTTGCTAAACAGATTCCTATAGGTTTTCAAAACTCTCAGAATCTCCTCTTTTACTTCCTCCTTCACCTCCTCTGACCATTCCACTTGATCTACCCCTCCTTTGTCTTTGCTTTCCTGTACCAAATCTGGAAGTTCAGGTCCACTTCCCTCAGGGAATAAGGTAACTTGCAACACCTGTGCATCCCTGGTATGGTAAGGCTTCGACATATTTACATGAACCACTTTGCTTTTGTTTAATTGGTCTGTGGTGATTACATACGTCACTGTGTCAAGCCTTTCTCTGATGGTATATGGTCCTTCCCAGTTAGCCTGTAATTTGTCATGTTTCCTGGGTATGAACGCCATAACCATATCTCCCACATCATACACACGTTCCCTGGCTGTTCTGTCATACCAGTAACGTTGCTTCTCCTGTGCTTGACTCAAATTCTTTTCCACCACCTCCATCATTGATGTTAATTTATTGTGGAATTCCAATACAAAATCTACTACAGATGTTTTGTACTCTCCCAGGGTTCCTTCCCATGAATTTTTTAATAGTTCCAAAGGTCCCCTCACTTTTCTAGTGAACATGAGTTCAAAGGGTGAGAAGCCTGTTGACTCTTGAGGGACATCTCTGTATGCAAACAAGAAGCATCCCATCATGCCCTTCAAAACTCCATTAAATCTGGTTCTGTATTTGCTAGGTACTATCAATTGCTTCACTGGTTCACATTCATCCTTTCTCTCAGCAGGCTTCCACAGTCTATATAAAATCCTATTCTCACACACAACTTGATTCCTCAGTTTGTCAGTGAAAGGAATCTGTTGGGTCAGAGCTTGTTCCTTTATCTGCTTCAAACTTATATCTTTTTGCAGCTCTTCCCTGAATTGATCTGCCTCATCATTATCAGAGACCACTTGATACAGTTTGTCTCCTTCAGCAGGCCTGCTAGTGGTTGCTATGGTGACCTGAGGCTGGTTAACAGATTCCACCCTGTTTGTTTCACTCTGGGGTGAAGAGATCCACTCTGGGGTGTCCTGTGCCCTTCAGATTTTACTGGAGGACTCACTCGCTGTGGTACCACATCCCTTCTGCCAGCATTATATGGTCTGGGTTTAAAATCTCTTGATGTTTTCCCCACCCAGCCAGTTCTGTTGGAGGCAAAGTGATCCGCCATCTCTGCGGCCTCCTGCACCAATGTAGGGGAACGGTCTTTGACCAGGAGCCTTATTTCTGGTGGTAACTGATGGTATAATTGATCCAATATCATGAGGTTTTTCACCTCCTCCACAGACTGAGCTTTTGCACTTGTCAGCCATTTCCCAAATATGTCCATCAGTTTTGCCCCTAGCTCCACGAAAGACCTCCCTGTCTGTATCTGGCAGTTTCTGAAAAGCTTTCTAAAATAATCAGGCCCCAGTCTGAATCTTTTAAACACTGCTTCTTTGAATTCAGCATAGGTGACGGGCCTGTCTGAGGGGAAATATTGGTATACCTCAGCCAATTCCCCTTTAATCAGGTTTGATAAATACTGCATGTATTTATCTTCAGGTAGCCCCCACAACTGAGCTGCTTTTTCAAAGGTGCTGAGGTAAATTTGAGGATCTTGACCAGGCTCATAGACAGCAAAGTCCTTTGGAGTAATTTTTATTTTTGCTCCATCTCTGTCCTTTCTTTTTTCATCAGAATGAAACTTCTCTCTTTCAAATTTTAACTTTTCTACTTGTAATTCGGCATCCACTGCTCGTTGCTTCTCCCTCTCCTCAAACCCCATTCTCATTCTCTCAGTTTCCATCTTCAACTTCTCAGCTTCCATCCTCAATCTCTCAGCTTCCAACTCCCTCTGCTTGTCTTTTTCTTCCGTTTCAAAGACCCTCTGCTTGTCTTTTTCCTCAGCCTCCCTCCTCAACTTCTCTCTCAAGTACTCTATATAAGCGGGATTGCTTAAATATCCTTCTGGGGTCTCTTCCCTGACAGGTTGTTTTTGCTGGGCAGTTGCAAATCCTATAAGTGCTACCCTCAATTCATCTACCCCTTTACCCTCGTGAGGTAAATTGAATGTTATGCACTTCTCCACCAGCTCCTCTCTTTTCATTTTTATGTATTCAGCCATGGTGTTTGAGTTCACTCACTCTTTGCCACACACTCTTTGCCAGTCACTCTCACAAGTAAACTTGTTTTGTTATTTCTGTTTGCCACACAACTATTAGGGATTGTCTAGTATTCGTATCTCACTGCTACAGCCAACACCTGTGACATAGTCTCCTTTGTCACCACGTGTCTTTGGGACTCTCTTTGGTTCGTATCTGGATTCTCTGTTGTTCGTATCCCACCGCTACTGCCACCACATGTGAGGCGTCCTTCCCTGGCTCTCCCTGTCAGGTTCCTACCTGCTCGTGGTTACTGCCTGTCTCTAGGCACCACCAGGGACTCCACCAGTCCGGACCGCACTCTCTTATGGTTTACCTATCCGCTCTAGCACAGATCTCAACAGATCCCCCTGCTAGGCAACCACCAGTAACGTCCCAATACTAGTATTCCCAGAGACTCTGAATACTGGTATTGTCATTCTCTTCACCGCTGCCACCATTTGTTACAGTTCCCCTTCAGCCTTGGTCATTACCTTACCCTCCCTTCTGGTCTGTGAAACCCCAGCCAAGGATCAGGCCTTTGGTAAACCAAATTAAGTATTTATTACAGATAACAAAGCTAACAAGATTAACAAGATTTCTTCTTAAGGCACATAAGCATATGGTTTTACTCAATACTAATCCAAACTCCACCTCCCTCCTGGCAAACAACTCTCTAAACCCCACCAAGCAACCCACTCAGTTCTCTTCTCCCCCCCGATTCCACTCTCACTCTTCCTTTTATACATTCAGCCATTTTAAACACTCAGCCAATCATCTCGCATTCTACTGCCCATTCACTCCCCCTCCTCTTTCACTCCACTTACCATGTATCTTCTAAAACAACAACACTTACCATATATACATTAATATAGGAACATCACAATCATCCCTTGCAGATACTGTGCAATTAGTGCAAAGAATGTCAGCCAAGGAGAAAGCTGGGTGCATATAGGTGACTATTTACCAAATGATATTGGTAACTACTATAGTCTTCATGTAGCCATTTGATAAGCTGGTCATTTTGTAACTTGCTGGCAAGTGCTTCCCCAGGTTTCTGATCCTCTGTGGAACTGTCGTAGAATTTTACCATTTAGCAGGATGATGCAAAGTTGTATTTAGTGCTAGTCCTACTCAGAGTAGACACATTGAAGTTAATAGACATGACTAATTTAGGTTCATTAACTTTAATGGGTCTACTCTGGGTAGGACTTAGATTAATACAACCAACAGACCACAAGCTTACCAAATGGTTATGTGCCCTTGATAAATTACCCATTGGCAACTGGACATCAGCTAGTTTGCTTGGAGTGCCTGAGGACCAGGGCTGGCCCCAGGTATGCCGGGGCCCTTGGGCATCAGCTTGTCCCGGGCCCTAGCATGTGCATATGTGTGTGCATGCATGGAGCCCCCATTCCCCCACCTACCTGTCTCTGCTTCCCTTCCCACCACACACCCCCACCTACCTGTCTCCACTTCCCCTTGAGCTACAGGGGCCCCTCTGCTCCCCTTCCGTGATCCACAGCAACAGCTGTGGATTGCAGGACAGGAGCTTCTGCCTGCCCACAATTTCCCTCACCCCACCTACCTTTCTCCTGTCTTTTAGCATTGCCATTAACCAAGATGGCGGACACAGTTTCCCTAAGGGGATGAAGCCTCCGCCACCATCTTGGTTGATGGCATGAGTGTGTGCTATGCGCAAGCATCCCTGCCATCAACCAAGATGGTGGCAGGAGCTTCAGCACCTTAGGGAAACCTCAGCCGCCATCTTCATTAAAGGCAATGCTAAAAGGCAGGAGACAGGTAGGTGGGGCGAGGGAATGGAGGGCAGTGTTGAGCCTCGGCTCTCCCTGAAGGAGCAGGGAGGGGAGAGCCATGAGTTTCAGGGGCCTCAGCTGCCAGAAGACACGGAAGATCAAGGAGTTATTGAGTCTGCTCGGGGCCTTGGGGGGAGCAGTGAACTTGAACTCCAGCCAATTCCCACGGGTAGCACGAGCTCTGTAGAGGAGAGTGCGCCGCCCCCAGTTGTTCCCGAGGGCCCATCAGGGGACGCCCCAGAGGTTGTACCAGCTCCTCCCTTGCCATGCAGTTCCCAGGACGCTTCCAGCGTGAAGCCACCTCCTGACCTCGAGCCTGCAGCCCAAGAGCAGGTGTCTTCCAACGAGCTGTTGGAAACACGCCCCCCTCGCCTCGCACCCGCCGCTGTGAGAAACGGACAGGGGAGAGACAGGACTTACGAAGGAGTCAGAGATTACAATTGAAAACGTTCCCTACATAAGCTGGCCTCTCAAAGAGGGGAATCGCTGAGTCAACTTCCTTCATGCGCCGCAGAGCATGTCTAGAGTGTAGTTAGGGGTTTCTAGTGAGTAAGGCAGGTTTCTATATGAAGCGCAATGTCCTAGATGTATCCATTACTCTAATAAAGCAAGATTTAATTGCACCCGCGTCTCCATCTCATAGTTCCAGCTCTGGACAGGACAGGCAGGTGGAAGCTCCTGTCCTGCAATCCATGGCTGTTGCCACGGATCGTGGAAGGGGAGCGGAGGGGCCCCTTAGGGGCTCCTGTAGCTCCAGGGCCTCTCAGGCCAGTACCCCACCTGGCCGCCCTTTAGAACCAGCCCTGCTGAGGACGAGTAATGGATGCACTCACAGAATGTCGCTAAGACATTCCTTGGTTGCTATGACACCCAGGTATATGTGTATCAATTTGAAGGAAATGGCTCTTTGACATTCTTCCTGTACAAAACTGAAACTTACAAAAATACTTAAAAAGTCCTAACAGCATTAGTTTCCTGATGGGATTTCATGCATTTCAGACTGAAATGGGAACAACTGAGAATAGACTATGAGGGTTCTAAGGCAGCACAGTTCCTCTCATTCTCATCTTGTCTTCTTGAGAGATTGTTTCAACTGCATTTCCTGCCAAGACACCTAAAGAGGAGACAAGTGAGATAAAAAAGGTGCAGGGCATCTGCTCATATCCAATAAAAAGGGCCCATTTCACAGGATGTTTAACTGACAGGGCTGAGCCCATGCCTAATGACTGAAGGAAACGAACAGAAGCAGGGAAGAGAAAAGACGAAGAGAGAGAAAAATATATATGCAAGGGATTTTGATGCTGTCATCACTATCCTCATTCTCATAGGATGCATTCAGACTTCATCTTTATGTCATAGCACAACTATGGTAAATTTCCATGATCACGCCTATTTTAGGGGGATGCTGGCTGTCAAGAGTATGGGTACAAATGCTTAGTTGTTTGATTTGTTAGATTAATTAGATTTTTTAAAAACAAAACTCCTTTTGATCAACTAAAAAAGAGCAGCAGGTGTGCCAATGGTCCTAGTGCCCCATAAAATTGTACCAGTTGGCAACCAATGTTTGGATTACCCCCTAAGGCTGCAATCCTATACATACTTAGCTGTGAAGAAGTCATTGACTTCAATAAGGCTTCTTTTTGTGTAGGCATGCATGGGATTATTCTGTAAACTTTCTTCAAAGAGGTCATAGTTCTACTTGGGAGATGTTTGGGGCAAATGAAAGATAATGCTGATGAGCTTCTATATTCCAGTTCCCAATATGTTCAACCTGACTTGGTCCCTTACTCATCTACAAAATCCCCAATTAGGAAACCAGTATCCTTAGACTGCAGAGGGAGCATCTCCTTTACCTTTTAGTGGAAGAACTTGAGGGGGGGATGTTTTACTTATCTGTATGCCAGAAATTATCATTTGTCCCCCAAAGCTTAAAAGACAAATACCAAGAACTTCTGAAAAGGCACTTCTTAAACATTCCTGTGTAATGGAACACCACATACATAGTGGCAGAACTCAAATGCAGAATCAATTTTTATCTTAATTCCCACCATATTCATCAACATCATAGCCATGGGAAGGACTGGGTGATCTTCCAGGCCACCTCCTTGAAGGTTCAGTTTTCATTAGAGAGAGAGAAAAAAGAAGAGTAGCCCTTTTAATTACTGAACACAAAGAAAAAGTGTGCAAGCAATAGTCTTAGAGTTCCGGTTAAAGAGTGAGTACAAAAGCACTTGGATTGTTAATACTGGGGCCTTCTTTTTAATATTATTAAATTCTTGTCTTTTTAAAAATCATTCAATGTTTTTACTTCATTAAAATATTATTTTATTTTAAAAGTAGTAAGTTACACAGCAATATTTTAACTTTGCTACTAACACATGCTACTAACTATATTTAGGGTGGTGTTTTTTTGTATGTCCTGTCACCTGCAAATTGTACAAATGAGATGGTGAATCTTTTTGTTAAATGTTAATGTTATCTCCTTGCAAAGATGGGGAAGGGCCATAACTCAGTGGCAGAGCATCTGCATTGCTTGCAGAAGGTCCCAGATTCAATCCCCAGCATCTCCAGGTAGGGGGAGGAGCGGCTCCTGTCTCAAATCCTGGAGAACTGCTGCCAGTCAGTGTGGGCAGTACTGAACTAGATTGACCCAACAGCCTGCCTCAGTATAAGGCAGCTTCCTATGTTCCTGTGATTACACACCCTGTGAATTAGACTTCTCTGGAACATTGCAAAAGCATCTCTTAACTGTTCCTGAGGGTGATTCTTCCAAGTTATGCTATGCATTTCTTTCTATTGTCGATTTCTGTTTTATTTGGTGATATATGTAAGGCCAAACCAGATGTGACATTAAGGGTGCAATCCAACCCCAGCCCCCTTTGCACCAGGCAGGAGAGCAAGTTGGGTTGGGTAGAGCTAGCAGAAAGTCCCAAAACAAGGTGTTCCAGGGGGGAGAGCTGAGACAGCCCAGGATCCCAAGCCAGCCCCACTGCCATCACGTAACAGCATCTGACCCAATCCAGTGCAGATTGCCAGGTCCAGGCTAGCAGAGTGACTTCCCTGCATCCCTGGCATCTCCAGGTAGGGCTGGGAGAGAGTCCCTGCCTGAAACTCTGGATAGCTGCTGCCAGTTAGTGTAGACAATAAGGAGCTAGGTGGACCGATGGTCCGACTCAATATAAGGCAGCTTCCTATGTTCCTTTGTGTGCCTGCTCAGCCTGTCATCTAGTGCTAACTGACTATTGGTGGGCCCCTAAGGTCTCCCTTCTTACAGTTCTTTATCTTTAAACCTGGCTTGGACCAGGTAGACCTTCACGCAGAGGTCTCCTCCAAATAGAGGACCGACCTCTGTAAAGGAGGGCACATGGCCAAAGGTGGAGTCCTTTGAAGGGGAAAGTCCTAATAAATGGGAGAAGGATCATTTTTGTGGCAACCACAAACAGTTCAGTGAACATGTCAGTTAAGCAAATACGCTGATAAGCAGTTGAGAGCAACTGGTACAAATGAAGAACCAGATAGGGAGACATTTGACTCTGTGTGCACATATATGATAAAGGAAAAGTGAATAAAGATAAAACTGATCCCAAACAGATCTAAAATAAAAATAGGGTCATGGTGTCAACATGCCTGGAAGCTCCCCACCCACCCCCATCCTCACCCACCCCCAGCAGAGGAAAGGGCAAACAGCAAAGGTGAATTGCTTGCCCTGAAAAATTGGAAACCTGAGGCAACCATCTAATCCAAGACAAATTACAGGGGAACAACCAAGGGCCTGAGGGGCATCACAGGGAGCAGGAAAGAGGCAATGCATTAGGAACATTAGGATCCATGAGTACTGACTTCTCTTGGTACCATGTAGTCTGGGCAAGCAAAAGAAGTTAGACTTTCTTCAGTTTGCACTAGGGATGGGGGAGAATTTTGTTTCAGTTCACATTTCAAGCAGAATTTATCAAATTTGCATTTTCCGAAACAATATGACAACTGAAACACAGCCATCCTTCAAAATTCACACTTATTTGAATTTTGCAGTGCAGTTCTCCAGTCAAACTATGTTTACAGAAATGTATGTATTAGGGGAAAATATGCATAAAAATAAAAATTAGTGTAAATAATATACAAAAATGCTTTATACTAGGAGAAATTGCTTGCAACAATGTGCACCTTAGTTAAACCTGCATACACATGAATTCATACTAAAATGCTGAAGAATTTCCATGAGGATTTTTTTTTTTTAAAAAGTCACCAGTTGCTGCAGAAATGTGGAGAACTGCATTTAAAACTGGAAACGTAAGAATCTGAGAGAACCAAACTTGACAGACCTTTCCATCCCTACTTTGTGCAGAGGGGAAAAAAGGCAGCAAGTGGACCTGCCTACATGGCTGCTTCTCACATTCGTTTTGCAATGCTCTAGCATAAAACTAGGCATGGGAAATATCCCCAGAAAACACAAGTGTACTTTTTCTTCCCAGATTTTCCATGCTCAGAGTTGGAAGCCAACCATACCTTGTACAGTCTATTGCTGATCCCACAATGGCCACTCTCACTGGAGTTGACCAGTGGTACTGCATACCTGTGCATTTGGAACATGTGTATTATGGGAGTTGGATACACTGAAACAATTGACTGTTTCCATCTGTTGGGTGCTACACGCAGCTGCTACACAGCAGGGATGGGGAACCTGTCTCCCTCCAAATGTTATAGGACTCCAATTGCCATCAGCCCCAATCAGCATAGCCAAAAACATCTGGAGGTTCACTGGTTTCCCATACTGCATACAGTATGCAATCAGCTTCCCAATGTGGACCGTATTGTGTGGTAAGCCTCCATTCCAGCGCAGGCCCCTCTTGGCAGCTGTTGTAATGTGGCACAGCTGTGGGAGGCATGTGGTGGAAACATTTTTCAGTAACAACCATATCACTGCCATAATATATGCAGCCAGCCTCAGATCTATATGGCTGTGCCCCATATTTCTCCTTCCACTTGCCTTCTGTCTGACTGAGGAGGCTTCCACTCATTGTTTTCTCACAGTAAGCTGCATCACTCTCCATACTTTGGCAGGAGCATCCAACGTTCACTGACATTTTACAGGGCAAAGAGTGGCAATTCTACCTTCAAACATCTAGTGTGGAAGTATCCTGGGAGATGTGTATGCAGAAGAATCTCTCTTGCCCATATATATTCCCATATATGGGAGAAGGTCCACAACGATATGGGGAAAAAAACACAGGAAAACCAATGAAAATTATATAAAAAAGATTACTAAATTAACAAAACAAGAACACATGTAAAATTAACATATATGCAAACAATATGCACAATCACAATTTCTCCAGACACTTCAAATTATTGTTGGTTTTGCTCATATATGTGCCTAGTTGTCTCCATACACATATATACTATATATGGTGTATATATACATTCACTATATATCCCAGAGCAGTTTATGATACAAATTAAAAGCAATAAAATTCAACAAAGCAAAACCAAATGTGAATATAAAACACTGATAAAACACTTTAAAATACTAGAGTGAGATACACAATATAACTACCTAGGTTTGAAAAGTATATGAGGTAGCTAAAAAGCCTAGGATAATAGAAAGGTTTTTGCTTGGCCTGTGAAAGATTGTACAGTAGGCATCAGGCATGCTTCTTTGGAGCTGACATTCCATAACCAGAGAACCAAACAATAACTCTGGAGGCTGGTTCATTAGGGTGAATGGGGCACCTCTCCACCAACCTCACTTTGCCCTCATCCTGTCCCCACTTGCCTGCCTTCTTAGTTACAACTAGTCCAGGAGGTGGCACTGTCTATCAGCTTCCTCCTCTTATTCTCAATGTTGCCCTTGTAGAACTCAGCAGAGGGGAGGAGAAGGGGAAGGAGGACAAAACTAGAATAAGAAGTTGGCTCTGCCTGTTGTTGGCTCCAGCTTCCCCTACTGTTGGTGTCCACCAGCTACCACTGGGGGGGAAAGACTCCTCTTCCTGGTTACCCATCCATCTTATTTCTGATGATGGGGGTACCAGGAGAAAGGCATCGGAACAACCAGTGAGAAAACTATTTATTTATTTTATTTATATCCCACCTTTCCCCCAAAGAGCTCGAGGTGGTGTACAAGCATGCTTCTCCCCCTCCTGATTTTGTCCTCACAACAACCCTGTGAGGTAAGTAGGTTAAAAGTCTTTAGGGCTTATTCTGAATGTAATAGCATAAACCCAGATCTAAGCCAATGGAATTAAGGCTGCATATACACTATACATTTAAAGCACATGTCCCCTCCCCTCCCAAAAAAATGGAATCCTGGAAACTGTAGTTTACCCCTCACGGAGCTACAATTCTCAGCAGCCTTAACAAAGCACAGTTCCCTGGATTCTTGGAGGGGTATTTTAAATGTATTGTGTACGTAGCCTAAATGATAGCCCATGAATTCCACAAATTTTTTTGAAATCATATATGAAAACATCACAGTCCAGTTGGATGTATCATCTGCTGTTGATCACATAGATTTCTGTGAGGGTCATTTCCCCAGTGAACGTGAAGGCCCTAACAGGAGTTGTACTTGCATTAAATACAACCATAGGCATAACAGCAGAAACCTCATGTCATCCAATGAATGCCCCTGTGGAAGTCAGCTGACCACCAAGCAGAGGAATAAAGATGACAGGCACTGATTGCTGCAGAGGAAAAGAAACATGAAGTCCCTGTTGGCAGTGGGCTTGATCGCCACTGCTTTTGCTCTCACTTCTTCTGCTCGGCGTTTTGACAGGTAGGACTTCTTTCACTTAAACTACTCCAAGGGAGGAAGGTGTGTGTCATGGCCTGGCTTGCTACTCATTCCTTCACTTTATGTTCTCCAGTGCAAAGGTGTTTCGTGTGAAGCCTCAGAATGAAAAACAAGTGAGCTTCATGAAATACTTGGCAAGCAAAATACCGGTAAGATGTTGTTACAACTTGGATTCTTCCCACCACCATCACTCTTTGTCTTTAGGGATAGATTACTGAATATCTTGTAAGAATTATCAGGGCTATTTAAAAAAAAACACGTTGGCTCAAGGTGTTAGCATCTTGTGGCCTTGCCAATGTCTTAAGGAGCATATATAAAAATATAATAAAAACAACTTGCTAAAAAACAGCTTCCAGTCATATTCAGAAGTGGGGTGGGGTGGGCAGGAAAATTTTCCACCACTATATTATCCCACAGAAAATTTCCCACTTAGATTTATTGCACAAGGTGCTTTGGTACATGCTGTGTTCAGAATTGTAGTCCTGGTTTTAAATTTAAATATTTTAAAATAAATTTCTAAAGTCAGAAATGCTGGGGTGGGGTGGGGAGTTAAACCTATACTCATTCAGCACAGCAGTTCTTACTCTAAACCCCGAATGTTGGGGCTACCTCTGGGTATTCAGTGATAAGGAAAAGGCAGCCTACCCCTGCTGTTTAAAGCTACTCTTTATCGTTATGGGCATCAACTCACACGTTTTGTCATCTGAACTGGAATTATTTAAGAATACAAGAAAAGTCCTGCTGGATCTGATCAAAAGTCCATCTAGTCCAGCATCCTGTTCTCACAGTAGCAAACCAAATGCCTATGGGAAGCCCACAAACAGGACATGAGGGCAACAGCACCCTCCCCACCCATGTTCTCCAGCATTCAGAGAAGCATGCCACCTTCGCTACTGGAGGTAGTATACAGATATCATGACTAATAGCCATTGATAATCCTATCCAACATGAATTTCTCTAATCCCTTTTTAAAGCCATCTAAATTGGTGGCCATATTGAAGAAACAAATTGCATGCTTTAATTATGCACTGCATGAAGAACATTTATTTATTAATATTTATATACTGCTTAATCATTAGCATTTCTAAATGGTTTACATAAAAATAAACCAGAAAATAAATAAAACAATCAATCACAATTTATCTTAAAACCAAACACTACCTTAAAATGCCTGCTGGAACATGAAAGTCTTAGTCACATTCTGAAGTTCAGCAAGGAGGGTGCTTGTCTAATCTCAGTTGGAAGGGAGTTCCACAGACTTGAGCCCACAAATCTGAATGCATGGCTTCTAATAGTTAGAGCTTCTAGTAGTTACAAGTATTTCCTTCTGTCTGTCCTGAATCTCCCACTGTCCAGCTTCACTGGATGACCCTGGGTTCTAGTATTATGAGAGAGGGCAGAAAACCTATTCCTACCCACTTTTTCCACACTATGCTTATTGTTATACACCCCTATCATCATGACCCTTCCTTACTCACCTTTTTTTGTAAGCTAAAAAGCCCCAAATATTCAAGTCTTTCCTCATCATTTTGGTTGCCCTTGTTTTGCACCTTGATCTACACAGTATCCCTTTTGAGGTGTGGTGACGTTTAGGGTTTCACCAGGGTTGTGACTGTATAAAGACAGAGATGCAATGATCTCAAAGAAACTATCAGCAAAGGTTCCTACAATACCCAGATAAATTAACCCTCACACGTTCTGTGAAAAATGGGGATGGGGGATTTAATTGTATCTGGCATTGATCAGATCCATCAGAAGGCACGAGTCCTTGTTGGCCAGTCATTTCATGTTAAAAGAATGCATGGAGGAGCAGTCTCCTTCTTCAAACTGCATGTGTTCATTAGAATAACTGTAGGGAGTTCCTTTACAGAGGGCAGGGATCCCTACAGACATTCTAACAGAAGCATGCAAGCCAGGAAGTGCAGCCTGTCCTTGTGAGGCTGATGGATTCATTTATCTCTACTGTACATAGAGTCCTATGCATGTACACCTATGTGATCCTAGACCCAGTCGTGGCTGGTGGCTCCATGTCAGTGGGGCAGCAGAATCCACTCTGAGTTTTAGTCTGAACTTTCATGGAGGTGTCCAAGGTGCCAGAGTGGATTCCACTGCCCCATTGATGTGGAGCCACCAGCCACCACTGCTAGACCCTAATCACTATCAGGAATGGTGCAGAAGTCACAGTGTTCAATCATGTGAACAAAGTTTACAGTTCTGCATGTGTATGGGCTCTATGCATACCTTTAGCCAAACAGGTAGAAGCCAGTGGTGGAGCATCACACCGTGATCCTGCTCCATACACACACATATATTTAGTGCACACACAGAAAACAAGGAACTAGTTCTCCAATCCTTGTCCCTCATAAAAGGGTTAAGACTAGGGATGGAGGAGAAATTCAATTCAGTTTGTATTTAAAGCCAAATCTACAAATTTGCACTTTATGAAACAGTATGGGAACCAAAACACAGCCATCCTTGAAATTCGCACTTATCTAAATTTTGCAAAACTGCTTAGAACAAATGTGTAATTAATCAAAACTGCATACATAAATGTGTTTATCATGTGGCAATGCCCACAAAAACCTGATGCATTTTCATGAGGATTTTTTTTTAAAAAAAAATGGCAAGTAGATACACAATTGTGAAGAACCTAATTTAAGATTGGAAAAGTGAGAAACTGAGAAAACCTAAATTGACAAATCCTTCCATCCTTAGTTTTAACTAAGAAGGAAAGCTGTCAATCTCTCAAGGTAGCATCAAAAACTACTATACAGGTCCCACATTAGGGTCCATTTTGAAAGCATTATGTTTTCATATATACATACAAACATTTCTCAGAATAGATTCTGAGGCCAGGTTACTGTAGTGAGCCACAGGGCAAAATGGCCAACACTGATGAAGCAGGTTGACACATACAGCAGTAAAATAGCTGTATGTCAGTGAACTCATCTTCCCTCTGGCCAAAGTGCTTTGCAAGACAAATGTAAACATGTTTTAAAAGCCTTGACATTTTAATAGGACCTTCTTGGGGAAAAAGTTGCATGTTTACAATGTTTTTCCCCCATTGCAACTTAAGGTCTTTAAACATGCTTTGCCAGTTGTCAACCGAATAAGAACAAAAAATCTCCAAAACATAACACTGGTCAACACTAATTTTATTGCCAATGATGTTTGATCGATTTTAGGATAACTTTGTGTCGCTGATTCCGAATATGGCATCGGTTTTGCTAGATTGGCTCTAATTTTTGAGATAATGGATGCCCCCATTGAAAAACATAACAAATTCAAAAAATTTAATGGTCAGGCATAGCCTACCCACAAATGACATGGAAACTGTCTCAAATCATACAAAAGTAAACACATGAAATACCTAATGGCGTTGTATTCAGTACAATAACATTAAAACAAAGTAAGCTGATTCAGATAATAACGATTAATGCATAGAAAAATGCTGTGTGTATGATTTTCTTTTATGTGGGGCATCAGGACAATCACGTTGGAGGCTCCAGCAGTAGTCTGCCATCATGTGTCTGTCCCATCTGCCTTGATACCTTTCCTGCATCACCTTTATATCCTGATGGAACCTCTCCCCTTGTTCCTCACTAAAATCACCAAGATTATCCAGAAATCTGTCTAAGTGGCTATGGAGATAGTGTACCTTTATGCTCATATTAGTACCCAAATGTTTAAAGTTAGCGAGCATGTTTTGCACCAATTCTTCATAATTGTCTGTTTTGTGGTTACCCAAGAAGTTCTTGACAACTGAGACATAACTGCACCAGGCAGAAGCTTCAACATCATTCATAAATTTAGTGAAATTCAAATCATGGATGAGTTTTAGGACCATCAAAGATTCCTGCTTTTACTTTTTCCATAGTCAGTCCAAGGAACGATCTACAAATGTATTTGAAGCAATCATCTTTGTCCAAGGCCTTAACAAATTGCTTCATCAGTCCAAGCTTGATATGGAGTGGTGGGAGAATGATTTTTTCTCTGACAACTAATGGCTTGTTAATGATGTTCACTGCACCTACAGTCATGTGTTCGCTTGAAGGCCATGTCACTTTTTTCCAATGATCTCGCTTTGCCCTACTATCCCACAATCAGATGAAACAAGGGTACTTCGTGTATCCACTTTGCTGCCCAAGCAAGAAGTTCACCATCTTTAGATCAACACAAATAGACCACTGGTGCTCATGATAGCAGAGCTTCTGCAAGACTATTTTGATATTTTCATATTCTTATTTAAGTTTTGTTGAGTGAGCAATTGGAAGAGCTGCATAGCGGTTACCATTGTGCAATAAAACACATTTCAAGCTTCTGGTGGAGCTGTCCATAAAAAGCCGCCAATCTTCTGGTCAATATTCCGGTAGTCCCATTTGGAGAAGAAGTCCAGGAATGTTATTGCAGTATACAAGTTCTTCATCTTGGCTGAAGTATGGAAGAAGTCCCTCCTCTCTTGTCCGATAAGCTGTTATGTTAGCTTCCGGCTGTAGACAGTTCTTTTCCATTAGCCTGGATGCTAAAAGTTCAGACGCTTGCTTTGACAAACTGAGGTCTCGTATCAGATCATTGAGTTCTTTTTGGGAGAACTGTTCAGGTGTTGAAAAGCTTTCTTCATATCCACTTCCAGGGCTACCACCTGTGCTACACTCCATGTCCAGCATTTCTTCAACATCTGACAATGGAAGGTCAGGCAGTGAGGTAAACACTGGTATGGGAACGTCTTCGCTGTGTGGCACAGGTCGCCTTGCTGAGTCCAAATCAGGATACTCCCACTTATGTTTCTTGTAGCGATTGAAGCCTTTCACATTCACAACACAAAAATAACAATCATCGTGATGGTTTTGTGGCTCTCTCCACACCATAGGCACACCAAAGTTTAAACGTTTCCTTTCTCCATTTTCCCACTGTCGTAGGCACTCTACAAAGGTTTTGCAAACCTTATGGGGAGCCCAAGACTTATCTTGATCTCCAAGCTTCACTCCAAAATAAGCAAGATATGCTTGTTTTACAAAGTCAGTGATGTTTTTTCTTTGTTTTTGCAGAGTGTATTCGCCACCAGGGCCGGCTCCAGGAATGCAGGAGCCCTTGGGCATTAGCCTGCCCCGGGCCCCTCTGCTTCCCTTCTGAGATCCCGCGGATCGCAAGACAAGCTTCCGAACCATCCGCCATCCCCAGCGCTTCACCTACCTTTCTCTGCTGTTCGTGCAGGGTTGCCATCAATAAAGATGGCAGCCGAGGTTTCTGTAAGGGACTGAAGCCTTTGCCATCATCTTGGTTGATGGCATGCAGCGCGCGCATTGCTGCCATCAACCAAGATGGCAGCAGAGGCTTAAGTCCCTTACAGAACCCTTGGCCGCCATCTTTATTGAAGGCAACCCTGCGCGAACAGCAGAGAAAGGTAGGTGAAGCGCTGGGGATGGTGGGGATGGCGGGCGGTTCAGAAGCTTGACTTGTGATCCGCGGGATTGTGGAAGGGGAGCGGAGGGCCCCCCAGGGGCTCCTAGAGCTGCGGGGCCCTCGGGCCAGTGCCCAACCTGGCCGCCCTTTGGAACCGGCCCTGTTTGCCACAAATGTAGCAGAATGCATTAGGATTGTTTAAGCAGCCTCTTCGTGATGAACTCATATTCCTCTTCAAAAAAAAAAAAAGTATCAGTATGATATTATATGCAATGGATAAACTTGCAAAACAATGTTCAAGAGTAAAAAAGACAGACCAAACCCTCCTGCACATGTCAGTTGCTACAGGTCGTATTGGGGTACAATCATCATTTGAGGGGTATCCATTATCTCAAAAACTAGAGCCAATTCGGCAAAACTAATGTCATTTTTGGATTTAGCACCCACAAAATACCCTAAAGTCATTCAAACATCCTTGGCAACTAAAAAAAATTTTCTTTTGTTGGGCTGTGATCACACTAGTCTAACATCAGTGAGTAACATTTCCCTCCATCCCTTCCCTACCAAGGGCTTAGTTTAAGGCAGGGCTCAGCCTTAGAATAATAGATTTTCAATACTAGGTTTTCAGTCCAAGAAAAACACAAACTGGCACAAAAATCTTTTTATGGGTCTGCCTTAAAAATGCAAAATGAATCTTTCCGTTCCGACTGATGTGTTTTTCAGATATTATTATTCTGCAGTGACATGCATCTAAGAAAGGATCATCCTGTTCTTCAGATCAGTACTTTCCTGTGGGGACATAATGACCTACCTTAGATGTAATGCAAAACAATAGTTTTCTGCTACATGAACTAGCTCAACTCCCCCTCTCCTCTCCTCCAGTATGCACCAGAGGGGGAAATTAGAAGCATCCCCCCCCTTGTTTAAATTAACTGCAGTTTTGTGTTATGCCCAAACTGGGAGCAGCACTTGGCTTATAAAACTATGTTTTATTGGAGCAAGTCAAGATCAGAAAGTTTGATCTTGGGTTTTTTCAATAAACCATAGTTTAAACTAACTAAAGTTTGTCCTTGTTGGGCATAATTTCAAACTGTGGTTAGTTTAAATCCAGAGGTGGATTTACACAGCTATACTATGTCTGCACAGCTGCACCAGAGGTGGAAAGGGAAGGGGAGAGGGAAGCATGTGACCCAAGGCTCATCCAGGTTCATCCACATAGTGCTAAACTGAGTTTTACTGCTATGTCTGAACTGGGTCAACATGTCTGCATTTTTAATCCCTTCATATCAGACAAGAATTTTGCTTTTTCCCTGCTTGCTCACAGGGAAGGTATTCTTCTAAATTCGGTCCCAAACTTATACCAGTTGTAATTCAGCAGGAGGACCTAGTGTCAGATGAACCAATAATTAACACTTCAGAGCAGAAACAGACAACTGGAATCTTTTGATGAAGTATGACTAACAACTGTTCTTCTCTTAACAGCTGCCAGAATGATGACTGGTCATTTGTTCACTATGCCTCTTTCAACTGTAGTTTATGATATTCTGTGATTCTATTATTATTGGTGGTTATTACATGGAAACTGCTTTGAGGTCATTATTACTAAAAGCAATATATAAATACTTTTAATAAATAAATAAGCAAACTAAAACTGATGTTAGTTCTATCTCATAAACATATCAGAAGAGAGGTAAGCATCCAAATGAAGAAGTCCAACAACTGCACTTCTTTTTGACCCACAATGTCCACATCCAGGCTATGGTCTGAAGGCACATAAGGCCAACTCCCTGCTGAAGCTTAGCAGGGCCAGGTCTGGTCAGTGCCTGGATGGGAGACCACCTGGGAGCCATATGTAAACCGCCTTGGGGCTACCCTTGAAAATGGTCCGGAAATTACAGCTGATACAGAATGCGGCGGCACGTTTGATTAAGAACAGCCGTCGCCGTGACCATATTACTCCGGTGTTAGTAGATCTACACTGGCTACCAGTTGCTTACCGAGCCCAATTCAAGGTGTTGGTGTTGACCTTTAATGCCCTATACGGTTTCGGCCCAGTTTATCTGAAGGAGCGCCTCCAGCATCATCAGTTATGCCGCCTGACGAGATCAGCCACACAAGACCTCCTCTCGGTCCCACCAGTTAAAACTGCTAGACTGGTGCGGACCAGAGAGAGAGCATTTTCAATTGTGGCTCCCACCCTCTGGAATTCCCTGCCTTCTGACCTTCGCCATGCCCTCTCCCTGATGGGGTTCTGCCGGGCCTTGAAGACCTGGCTATTCAGGCAGGCCTACAGGATCTCTGGAGTGGATTAATTTTTATGCTGTTATTAACTGGAAGGGGGTTTTTAGACTATTCATTGATTGTGGTTCTTTTATATTGTATTTTATTGTGCAATGTACGTCGCCTAGAGTGGTCGTTAACTTGGCCAGATAGGCGACTCATAAATAAAATTGTATTATTATTATTATTATAATAAATAATAAAAAATGTTGATTTCAATCATACGTTCTTGACATTTCTTCCTGTATAGATTGACTTTTGGCATCCAGACTCGGCATTGCATATAGTCAGCCAGATGGAAGTGGATTTCCTTGTCGGCGCTGATCAGTCCAATATTGCCAAGACTCTCATGGAGCAGAATGGCCTACATTATGAGTAAGTGATACAATTTGTCAGGTCTGCAATAGCCACTTTGAAAACTGTGTAGAGACTGCAAGTGAAACTTGTGAGTAGAAGGTGAAGACCATTGCAGCACTTCTGGAAATGTGAAAGAGGGACAGATTACATGCTTGGCATGCAGAAGGTCCCGGGTTCAGTCCCTGGCATCTTCTAATAGAGCTGGGAGAGATGCCTACCTGAAACTCTGGAGAGCTGTTGTCAGTCAGCGTAGACAATACTGAACTAGGTGGACCAGGGATCTGACTTCTGTGTTCCTGTATTCCTCTCAGAACTTGGAAAAGTTACTTTTTTGAACTACAAGTCCCATCAGCCCAATCCAGTGGCCATGCTGGCTGGGGCTGATGGGAGTTGTAGTTCAAAAAAGTAACTTTTCCAAGCTCTGATTCCTCTTTATACGTATCAAGAGTGTTGCAGTTTATCCATTCTTCATCACAGGAATATGCATTGGCATTCCTGGTTGAAGACTACTGAAACAGGTCTCCCAGTCATAGTCAGGCCATTGCTAGCAAGAGCAAGTGACTTGGGCTATGAGATTACCCATTCCCAGGTATGTCAGAGCAAGACTGCAAGGGCAAAGAAGGTCAGCACAGCTACACACTGAAGTTGTGCATAACTCCCCCCCCCGATATTAATGCAAGCATCCCACTAAAGCCATTTTACCCATGCACAGATAATTACAGGATTATCTATGGAAGTCAATGGTATTTTTTATCCATGCAAAGATAACGGGAAGATTATCTATGGCCATATCACCACTGCACACTTAAATTGGTTTAATGATCTTTCTCAGGGGAGACTGGACAATCCTGGTCCTGTTGTTCAGGAAAGAGGAAGAGAATTCTCAGAGAATCCCTGCTGCCACACCAAGCCACAATTCCCAGGTTTGTTTGGTAGCAGCTATGGCAGTTAGAATGCCATCTAAGTTATATAAGTATGAAGCTGTCTTAACATGCTCTTAGAGTTCCCATTTCTGAGAAGAGTGGATTTTGACCTATAGGTGGTACAGCACATTTTCTCTTCTTACATAATGAATCATGATCTCCAAATGAATAACCTTATACATTAAATAAACACAATATATGCAGCTTATACTGTGCATGTCAACATACCGTACAGTTATGATTTACTTTTAATGTTTTGTATCATGCAGAATTTTATTTCAAAACCTGCAAGAAGACATTGAAAAGCAGCTTGACAATGAAAGGAATTCTACCAACAGATACAGTTATACAAAATATAATGAATGGCACAAGGTACAGGATAAATGTGATGCCCTGCTCTCAGTAGCTGGAAGTACCACTGGCTGAATTCAGAGGGGACCCCGGGCCGGTACTCACTTATTTTTTGTTGTAGTTGGGTGATATTATTTATTTATTTATTTATTCCATTTCTATCCTGTCATTCATCAAGTGATCCAAAGGCAGGTTACATAAAAACAGCAATAAAAATTCTATACAATAAATCAAATACAAAAATATAAAACAACTAAATATCAACAGAGCACTGATAAACAAGCAACAGGTGATAAAGTCAATAGCAACTGGCATATTGGCATAGTCACTCAACCCCTTACCAAAGGCCTGGGCAAAGAGGTGTGTCATCAATATTGGCACCAGATGTTCCTCAAAGGCAGGCCATTCTAGAGACATTGAGTGCCACAACTGAGAAGGTGCTATCCCATGCCACCATGCCACATACTTCCTCTGGTGAAGGGACCATGCAAAGAGCCTCCTCTGTTGATCTGAAAACACAGACAGGCAAATATAGGTTTAACTGGTATGCATATCTGAGTGGAAGATATATGTCTATCTTGTAACATTTGATGGGTGCATATGGTGGCTATGAACAGGTCTGGATCAGACCACCACACATCTATATTTTGAAAGGGATTGCACCAAAACACCAACATGCAAGCACCTTTCATAATTGGATGGAACATATATGTATTTTGTATTTGTCAAATTTCAGAGTAGCAGCCATTTTGGTCTCTTGTGCCAAAAAGAAAATGGAGTTCTGTGAAACCTTTAAAATCTAACCAATTCATTGTCTAATAAACTAATATGAGCCAGAGCCCACTTCATCAGAAACAATGTTACACGTTACTGGTGTACTGGTGTACATCATACTCAGAGTAGACCCATTGAAATCTGCTATGAGTATGACTTAATTGGATATCATCCAGTCAATCTGAAAAGCTGCCTCATAAATAATGGAGCAAATTTGTTTTATTTATTGTTGTTATTATTTAATTTATGAATCACCTTCCACATATATGCAGAGCTTGGAAAAGTTACTTTTTTGAACTACAACTCCCATCAGCCCCAGCCAGCATAGCCACTGGATTGGGCTGATGGAAGTTGTAGTTCAAAAAAGTAACTTTTCCAAGCTCTGCGATATGTCCCAAGACGATTTACAGACATATCCTTAAAAACAGTTAACCATAGTTTATAAAACAATACAAGAACAACTGTGTATATGTTTAAAAACAACACAGAGTGAACAAACCTTGACAGAAACCTTTTCATCTAACTAGAAAAGGTTTTCTGTTGCTCCAGAAAGTAGGACCCAGACTAAATTAGGACCCAGACTAAAAGGGGATTTTGACTAAGCAGTCCTGGTAGTACACATTGTCTGAACGTGGGTCAAGCTGCCTTGGCAATTAGTGCACCTCCATAAGAGGTTTTTTAAGGAGAAACTGAATGGCCAACTGTCAGGGATATTCTAGAAGTGAATTTCCTGAGCTGGGTTAGATGACTGAGGGAACTGGGGTTAGTCACCCCTGTGCTAGAATGTACAGGGACACCTGCTACTGTCAGCACATATTTTAATGGTCTGGTGTTTTAAACTTTGATTGTAATCAAAACATCATCAGTGCATAACTTTACTTAATCCTTGCTCAATGAACAACTTATATTATTCTTTAATTCAGATTTCTTCATGGACTGCCAGAATTGTGAAAAAGAATCCAAAGTTGGTTTCCCGCATCCATATTGGAAACACCTTTGAAAATCGTCCCATGTACCTCCTTCAGGTATGTTCTTTTCAGAACAATATTCAAAGAATGAACAAATTACTCTAGGATATCCTATTACTTAAATGGGGGGGACAGAATTGCAGCCCAATCCTATGCAAGTTAACCATCATAAGCAAATTTCACAGGGCTCAATTGGCCTTACTTTTGAGTAATAAGGATTACAGCCCTAGAAACTATAAACATCTGCTGCAATTGCAGCAGCATATAAAAATGAAAACCCATTTCTGTAAAGATTTCAGAATGGGACTGACACATCTGCAAGAAGAAGGGAGGGACCTGTACCTCCCTACAGATTGTTCCTAACCATTGAAAATATTTCAAACCCAGGTTGGGAAACAAGGTGGTAGGGAAAAGGCCATCTTCATGGACTGTGGAATTCATGCACGAGAGTGGATTTCCCCTGCATTTTGCCAGTGGTTTCTGAAAGAGGTTAGTGACCAAGCAGTCCTTTCCCCCTGCAATTTCTTAGTGGATGAACTTTACAATGTTTCCTTTCCTGTGCAACACCTATCTATGGGGTCATCAACCTCAACCATATCAATTTGCTACATATGTCACAATGGGAGACCTAGGTGGAGAAAAAAATCAAAGCTCCTTTTTTCTAGCAAACAAATTGTGAATTTCAGTGCTGTTTAGAATAGTGAGGTGTAGGCCTCTTCCAGATTGTCACTACGTTGATGGTGGGATCAAATTGCATTCCAGCAAATTTAGGTTGTGCAATTAAAATGGATTTGGCACTCATCCGCAACAAGCACCCTCTGAAAAATATAGACTTTTTGTGGAAAATATAGAATAACAATTGCCTGTCAAACAAATCAGAATGAATGCTCAATAAATAGCATATGTCACATCACCTTCCCACAAACTTTGTGCAAGCAAATCAGGATGAATGCTCAATAAGCACATTGTCTGGAAGCAACCACAGATATCAAATTGATACTTTGGCTATGGGGTTGTTCCAGAAAAGTGATCCATGATTATTAGGATGTAGATTAGATTGTACAAAGGATCTTGTATGATGAAGTACAATGAGCTGTAGCAACAATCCTATGCATTCTTACCTGGGAGTAAGGCCCACTGAGTACAGTGGGATTTACTCCTGAGTAAATATGCATAGAATTTAGGGTTGCCAGGTACATGGCCTGAGACTGATCCTGTATCTTTGGGAGAAGAGAAAGTCAGCCAAGTGCAGGTGTGCTTGCAACTCTGAAATGGGAAAAACCACAAGGTGGAATTCTCCCTCCCCTCTGCACAACTTTTAAAGATACAAAAGACCTCTTGGAGGCCGGGCCTGGAAACCAAGAGGTCTTCTGTATCTGTAAAAGTTGTGCAGGTGGAAGGGAGAATCCCACCTTGTGGTTTTTCCCATTACAGTGTTGCAAGAACACCTGCACTTGGCTGACTTTCTCTTCTCCTAAAGATACAGGATCAGTCTCAGGCCATGAACCCGGCAACCCTAATAGAATTGCATTGTAATTTACTTTAATCCTTGAGTAAAACTGACTTCCTCCTGTTGTATCATCAGGCCACCAGGAAGTATGGAAAGGATAAGGATATGACAAATATATTGAATAATATGAACTTCTACATCCTTCCTTTGTTCAACATTGATGGCTATGTCTGGAGTTGGACTCAGGTATTGTACACAGCTTTCTGCTACAACAATAGGGTTGCCAGGTTCAATCCCTGAGAATGATCCTGTATCTTTAGGAGAAGAGAAAGTCAGCCAAGTGCAGGTGTTCTGGCAACCCTGTAATGAGAAAAACCACAAGATAGAATTCTCCCTTCCCCCTGCACAACTTTTAAAGATACAGAAGACGTCTTGGAGGCTGGGCCTGGCAACCACAAGGTCTTTTGTATCTTTAAAAGTTGTGCAGGGGGGAGGGAAAATTCCACCTTGTGGTTTTCCCCATTATAGGGTTGCAAGAACACCTGCACTTGGCTGACTTTCTTTTCTCCTAAAGATACAGGATTCGTCTCAGGGATTGAACCTGGCAACCCTATACAACAGCTACTTTTAGCAAATTTCCATCTGTGATTTGAAAGGGCAGCACACTACACAACTGCATGCCTTTACATGTTTTATGCAAAGATGTGCAAGTAAATTTAGAGAGACGTTTAGAGAACAAAACCGCTGGATTTATACACAATGAAACTAGGATACTTATGTGCCCTAGTGAGTTGGTAATGAAAAGCTAGTTCAAGGAGAGAAAACATGTGATACTTAGCTCCATACCTGCCCAATAACAACTGTCCCAACTATAAGGGTGTAAAGAGCAGTAATTCATTCCCAAGGCCCATTTGCCACATATGAACTCCAGATCCCTCCTAGTTAGTAGATCCAGAGCAAATCAAGTAGTCAAACAGACAGAACAAATGGATACTAAGGGTTCAACAGGACCTTGGCCTGTGCCCATCCTTCACTCTGCTTCAGATATTATGAATTCCCTACACAGCATGCAAACCACTTGTAGATCAATCACTCATGGGTCTGTTTCAATGCATATACCTCAGGTGACTCCAGTTACCTGTCTGACTCTGATGGGTTGATTGTCCTAGCTAGCACATACTGTATATCCCATTTGGATGTATACACCATGAAACAGATTCATGTGTGATTGTCAAATGAAATGATGCACAGCTGGTATGCATGCTATTGCTTACCAATAGTAAAATGCTTTCTGTGTAGGAAATTCATAACAACTGAAGTAGTACATACTCACATGAGGTGCCTGAGAGAAGAAGAAAAAAGTTGCGGCAGCAGCATAACCTTGAGTGCCTGAAGACTAGGGAATCCTAGGAACAGAGACGGATCTGAGATGGGGAAAAGAAAAGTAGGCTGGTGTGTGTCTTATAGGACTTGGCCATGTTTCATTTGTGATTTCTAATTTCATGGAGATTCTATGAGCTTAAAAACATTAGTTACATGATACAATGAGATTTAAAACATAATATGTGCATACATGTGAAAAACCACATGTTGTTTTAAATCATTGTGAGTATCAGTTGCAAACACAGAGCACAATTCAGCCAAAATTAAGTTCTTTTAGTTCAGTAGGAATATTGGCTGAATAATATCTTTTTCCAGATATATTTATTATTTACAACTCCATTACAACTTCTCATTAGTCTAATCAGCCTGGGCCTGAAACCCAAGCTACTGGGAAGAAAAATGTCTTTATTAATTAAATTAATTAAATTCTCCATCTCTGCACTATGTAGACAGGACTTCGTTTTATTTATTTATTATTTAATTTGTATCCTGCCCTTCCTCCCAGCGGGAGCCCAGGGGGGCAAACAAAGCGCTAAAAACACGTTAAAACATCATAAAAACAGATCTTAAAATACATTAGAACAAAACAGCGTTAAAAACATTTTTTTTAAAAAAAAGCAACTTTAAAAAAGGGTTAAAACATTATTAATACAGTTAGCGGATCACACTCTCAAAGGCAAAGTCATTTACTGCTTTCTTCTTTTATTACACTGTATTACTAGTTTTAAAGATGAAACTCTCCATTTTACCCATGTAGGATTTGTGTTCCAAATCTATTTATTCCATTAGCCATTTGTTAAGGGGGGGGGATAAGTGTCCATATGTCAATGTGAAGTCCCTCAATTATTTCATCAAGCAGGATCGCTTTTGGAGAAAGAGTCGCTCGAATACATCCAGTAGTGACTGTGTTGGTGTTGACCTCAACAGAAACTTTGATGTTGCATGGGACAGTAAGCAAGCTTTCTTTTTATAAACACACAGGCACACACACAATAATTTCCAAGCAAAGCTTTAAAATTGCTTGAATATAACACTTCAGCCACACTTTGTGGACATTATTCCCACTCCTCAAATATTTTTGTTCCAACTGCATTTGGCTGTTGGGAAAACGTTTAAGATATTTGTACAGCACATAAAAATTAACATGGCATCGTTTTTTAGTTTTGTTTAGTAAGTATAAATAAACATGCTACTTAGGTCCTTCATCCATTTTAGACAGAAAATTTTCCAATTCAAAACATTTTCTGGAAAACCTATACTTGCTAAGCAGATTGATTAAAAGTATAGTTAACTGAATGCAAGTGTTCTTTTCACCAGCAGCTGTGGACGCGTCCCAAAATCCATGTACTGAAATATATTGTGGAACTTCAGCAGAGTCTGAACCAGAAACGAAAGCAGTTGCAACATTCATCCGCAGCCATCTTTCTTCAATCAAAGCCTATCTGTCAATCCATTCCTACTCTCAGATGATATTGTTCCCTTACGGCTATACCTATGACAAAGCACCCAACCATGATGAACTGGTATATGAAAATGAAGCTGTAGTTCCTTTTCTAATACATTTCTATCAGCTCTGTCATTTTTAAAAAGCAGATTTTAGATCAGACTTTGCTAGCCTGGTGTCCTCCAGCTATTTTGGACTATAACTCCCATCAGCCCCAGCCAGCACTGATGGGTGGGGCTGACGGAAGTTGTATCCAAAACAGCTGGGGGTTGGCAAAGGCTGCCCTACAGAACAAAGTCACAATTTTTAGGTATGGTCTGTTTCTACACAATGTTCCCAGGTAAAAGATGCCTCTACATGTGTTCAAATATTTGTGTGAAAGAATATACACTTGTTCATTTGGACAGCTCAGCATTTGTGTACACAGGTACACTGACTGTACACTCATTGAATATTACATGTGAATTACTGTGCAAGTGTGAAGCTCAACTATTTATTTACACAGGTATGCAAATTGTACAAACGTGAACACCCCTGTAGTGTGCAAGCTTTTGAGTTTTCCAGAACTCTTCCTCAGACTGGATGGTAAATAAAGCAAGATGCAGGGGGAGGAAAAAAGGCTGATATCACAGTCTGACGATGGAATGTAGGAGGAGGGAGGAGTCATTCAAATGAAACTCTGTTAGATGTTCTGCTTGTTTCAGGTTCTGCCTAAGCCAGCTGGAGGAAAAGGTACAGTGGTTGACCTCCCACACTCCATCATGAGACTGTGATTTGATGCAGACTCTATGGTTCAGCATCAGCCAGCAGCAGCTGGTGGCTCCAAGGCATAGGATCAGTGCCTTGTACGGCTTCTTGAAAACTTGGACTAAACCCTGAAGCAAATTCTACTGCCCCAGTGACGTGGAGCCAACAGTCACCACTCCCCCCCCCAGTTGCTTTGTTTACCATTTAGGATGATGGAAAGTTTTGGAAAACTGAATGCCTGCACACTGTTATGTGAGATTTTTGTTAGCTTATTAGAAGTACTATTTTTTAAAAAAAAAAAAAACCTGTTCTCATTAATAGTACATGATTCTGAAGCTAAAAAATTCAGAGACACTAAAATGCACACAGAAACAAATACAGTACCTGGCAAGAGAGTTATAGAAGTATCTGTTGGTATTGAGAAAGTCAGTGGTGTTCCATTCATTTCTTTGAAGCCACACCTGGCAGACTAATTTAGTAAGGAAGGTTGGCAATACCCTGAGCATGAGGCTGGCATACATCATTTAAGGTGGAGTATATTGGCCAAATAAAGACAAATGCAGAAAGCTTTCTCATGATTATATCCAGCTAAGGCCCCATCCACACTATACTTTTAAAGCAGTATCATACTACTTTAAATAGCCATGGCTTCCACCCCCCGAAAGAATCTTGGGAACTGTAGTTTGTTAAGAGCTCTGAGAGTAGGGTTGCCAGGTTCAGGGCCTGAGTCTGATCCTGTATCTTTAGGAGAAGAGAAAGTCAGCCAAGTGCAGGTGTTCTGGCAACCCTGTAATGGGAAAAACCACAAGGTGGAATTCTCCCTTCCCCCTGCACAACTTTTAAAGATACAGAAGACCTCTTGGGTTCCAGGCCCGGCCTCCAAGTATGGTATGATGATGCTTTAAATGTATAGAGCCTAAGCATGCTCAGAGCAGACCCACTAAAATCAATGGACTTAACTTGGTCATGATTAAATAAGTTTATTGATTTCAGTGGGTCTACTACTGAGAAGAACTTGGTTAGAGACAGTGTATCTTCTGCTTCCATTTATGTTGATCTCTTTAAAAACAACCACCAAGGGTTTTTGTTTTTTGTCTAAAACCAGACTGAAATTGCAAAGGGAGCTGCCAAAGCAATAGCCAGCCTTTATGGTAAAAAATATAAGTATGGAGCATCAGCAGCAACAATCTGTAAGTATTTTCAAATCTGTTCACAAAGATGTCACTGCATCTCTTTATAAATACAACCCATTCAGAATAAATGTGTTTAATAGTGCCAGCGCTTCCTGACTACCCATGTAAAAGGGGTGGAAACTATGTCATGCAGATATAGTGCTAGAAAAACCTTCACCTGCATAATTTCTTCCTGTCATTGAGTTGTTAGACATAGGAGTCCCACTACCATACAAAAGAACATCAGTTTGGAATAGGGTTGCCAGGTTGCCAAGCCCAGCCTCCAAGAGGTCTTCTGTATCTTTCAAAGTTGTGGGGGGGGGGGGAAGGAGAATTCCACTTTGTGGGTTTTTTCCCATTACAATGTTGCAAGAACACCTGCACTTGGCTGACTTTCTCTTCTCCTAAAGATACAGGATCAGTCTCACGTCCTGAACCTGGCAATCTTAGTTTGTAATGGCTATCACTTGCTCCACTATCAGCTCAGTTCTGGGCTTCTCAGTTCCTTATAAGAGCCTGGCTGAACCAGCTGGGACGATGATGAAATCTTGCTCCTCACAACTACTCACAGATCAGTTGCCACTCTTGCCTGATCCAGGGCAGCCAAGGAGAGAAGCCTCGAGACCTTTAAAACACCCTCCTGCCCATGAGTTTTGTGCACATGAGAACATGCCCTACATTTGTTCTGATATACATAGGAAACTGCCATACGCTGAGTCCAACCATTGGTCCATCTCGCCCAGTATTGCCTACACTGACTGGCACCAGCTCTCCAGGATTTCAAAAAGTGTTCTTTCCCAGCCCTCTTCCATGCAAGGGGGGGGGATTCTTGGCCAATAAGGATCCCCTCTTGCATGGAGAAGTTCTACATGTGTAGGATCCCTTCTCACATGTGCTGAACACAGAGATGGCAACCTTCTTATACCATCTTTGAACATATGATGGGCAGAGCTTAGAAAAGTTACTTTTTTTGAATGACAACTCCCATCAGCCCCAGCCAGCATGGCCACTGGATGGGGCTGATGGGAGTTGTAGTTCAAAAAAGTAACTTTTCCAAGCTCTGGTGATGGGGTTCCTCTAAACTTCTCAAGAAAAAACATACATGTGTGAATCAACCAACATAGATCTACAGAATGCAACACTATGTCTAACACAAGGCTTTTCAGTGGAGTCAGTTCACACATTCAGATCCTGGACATCAAGTATACAGCTTTCTAATGTAGAGAAATCAAGTGATGCCTGGGCAGGTGTGAGGCTGTGAGCTAGATACAGATCACTGGCAGCAGGATATGTGAGCTAAGGCCACTGAAGTGCTGCTTAATTGGATTTTGTGCTCAACAGAGGTCATCACCTAAATCTATTTTGGATACCATTAATAAGTCCTAAGATACATAATGAAATAATAAAAAAGAAATAAAGTTTTTCTCTAACTTTTTCCTGCCATGTTCTCTGTAGCAGCGACTAATTTTGTTGTTATGTTTTACAGATCCTTCCTCTGGTTGTTCTGATGACTGGACTTACAGTCAGGGTATCAAGTATTCCTTCACCTTTGAGCTTCGTGATAAGGGCAAATATGGGTTTCTCCTTCCTGAATCCGAGATCAAGTCAACTTGCCAGGAGGTTATGCTGGCAGTCAAGTACATTGCCAATTATATCCTCAGCCAGACATTATAATTTGTACTACTGCCTTCTGATGTATGGAAGAGGTTTGGAAAGTAATAGATCACCATGTTTATAGTGAAAGGATTTTGTTATTAACCTTGAATATGAGACCTCTTTTGGGATCCATGGTCTGGGGACCGCAAAGTATTTAAACCTTTTCCAGTTTCAAGCTTAGCAGCAGCCTTTTACAAGGTCCATTTGTTAATCCCACCATTAGCCTTCTGCACTTACAAGTTTAGGGAACAATTGGGGCAGGGGAGCAGGGGAAAGGGGAATGTCTTCCTGTTTATCAAGCCTTGGGGATAGTAAAAATGTGCAGTTTCAACTACCTTCAGAGACACATCAGAAATATTCAAGTATTACTTCATAAATACAAATGTTTACTTCCTTGTTTTAATCTAAAATATTTATGTATTGCCTTTCATAAAAAACTGATTTCTTGGCAATTCACAATAGTACATATTTTTTTAAAAAAAAATGCAGGCCCACTAAAACCATAAACTGAGGCTGTGAGCACACTAGTTGCCTACAGCAAAGCGTTTCCATTGGCCACACCTGGAGGGGTAACAGGTTGATCTGCTGCCAATCAGTTGTGAAATCTCTTAATTAAGAGAATTAAAAAAAACACTAAAGCTGTTCCCATCAGGTTTTACAGCACAAAGGGGCAGGGTTTGACTACCATCATATGCTCCCATTTTCAGAAAAGAGGGGTGGATGGGCACTGGAACTGGCAGAACAGTGAGTGTGTCTCCACCCAGAAAGTCCTAACCTTCATACATATGCAACAGAAAATGGAATCCTTGACATATTTGTTGCCTGGAACAGAATTTTTTAACAAGTTTAGAATGTGTATTTGTTACACTAGCTCTACCACATAATTCTACCTTTTGCTTAGTGCAAAATGGAGGGTTATTTTTAATATGGAAATATGGGAATTAGAAGACATAGCAGTTTTCTACTTATTGATAAAGATATAGTTGCCTAAAGACCAGGGAAGAAGGCTGTATCCTTCCTTCCATGTTAAGAGTGAGCAGAGCTTGGAAAAGTTACTTTTTTGAACTACAACTCCCATCAGCCCAATCCAGTGGCTGTGCTGGCTGGGGCTGATGGGAGTTGTAGTTTTAAAAAGTAACTTTCCCAAGCTCTGAGAGTGAGCCAGGGCCAGGTTCAGTGTTAAGGGATATTCTTCTCATATTAAGTTCTGGCTCCAGTCCCCACCCAGGAAACTTGGGACGCTAATTTGGATTTCTGAGTGGCAGTCTTCTGTCAACACACACACTCCTGAGATGTGTACAAGCAATTATATTACTCAGCTAACAAACAATAGTCTATCAACAAGAGATTAACAACATAGGGAAAAATACAAAGCTATATTTTAGACCAGCACACCTTACATTTTCCCAAGATCTGGTTATGTCAATGGAAGTCTGTGTCCTTTAGCTTTATTCAGTCAGTTCAGTGATGCAGCCAATGAGTGGGGCTCTTCTAGACACAGAATTTGAGAGGGTTGCAATATCTTGTGCCAACAGGGGGGGCTACAGCAACAACTGGTGTGATGCAATAAGGAGTTCCAACCAGAAGGTGGCAGCCGAAAGGCTTCCATGCTCTGCAACTCCAAGCCAATAAAATGAATTTATTTATTTATATATATCCCACCCTTCCTCCCAGAAGAGCATAGAGTGGCAAACAATAGACTAAACACTGAAAATATCTTAAAAATAAAACACCTTAAAAAATCTTAAAAATAAAATATATTTAAAAATCTTTTAAAAACTATTTAAGATCAACTTAAAAACCAGTTCCAACACAGATGCAGACAGGGATAAGGTCTTTACTTAAAAGGCTTATTGAAAGAGGAAGATAGGTGCCAAAAAGATAACAGAGATGGTGCCTGTCTCATATTTAAGGGGAGGGAATTCCAAAGGGTAGGTGCCACAGCACTAAAAGTCCGCTTCCTATGTTGTGCAGAACAGACCTACTGATGGGATGGTATCTGTAGAAGGCCCTCACCTCATCTTTCAAGTATCCTGCTCCCAAACTGTATAGGGCTTTGTACACCAAAACCAGAACCTTGAACTTAACCCAGTAGCTAATAGGCAGCCAGTGCAATTCTTTTAGCAGTGGATTAACATGGTGGCGATATCCTGCCCCTGTGAACAGTCATACTGCCACATTTTGCACCAGCTGCAGCTTCTAGATCAACCTCAAGGGCAGCCTCACATACAGCTCATTATAGTTATCCAGACTGGAGGTTACCAGTGCACGGACATCTCACCAAGTCAGCTCAGAAGGTTATCATGGTTAATGGTATCAAAAGCCACTGAGAGATCAAGTAAGGACAACAGGGTTACACTCCCCCTGTCCTTTTCCCGATAAAGATCATCCATCAGGGTGAGCAAGGCTGATTCAGTCCCATAACCAGGCCTGAACCCAGATTGAAACGGGCCAAGAGAATCTGTTTCATCTAATTGTACTTGCAACTGCTGTGCCACAACCCTCTTGATCACCTTCCCTAAAAGGGGGGTATTTGCAACCAGGCGGTAGTTGTCACACAAACCAATGGGTCCAGGGTGGGCTTTTTCAAGAGCGTTGGATCACTGGCTCTTTCAGAGTGGCTGGAACCATTCCCTCCCACAAAGTTGCATTGACCACACCTTGGATCTACTTGGTCATACCCATCAGCAAACTCTAATAAACCAAGAAGGGCAAGGGTCGAGAAGACACATTGCAGGCCGCATAGTTGCAAGCATGTTGTCTATGTCATCAGGCTGCATCAACTGAAACTGATTCGAAGACATTGCAGCAGGTGTTGCACTCGACACCTCACTGAGGACTACAGGATATGTAGATGGGGCATCAAGATTGCTATGGTGGCAATCAACTCTACCCTCGAAGTGCCTTGTGAGGAATTCACAGTAGGTTTCTGAAGGGTTTAAAACTCCATTTCCTGGAGTTGATGTTCAGACCCCGGACAATGCAAGAAAGCTCCACTGGAAGGCTACTTGAGGATGAGATGGAGGCAGAGAAGTGGGCCTTCTTCACTGCCCTCACCGTCACACAGTAGCAGAGTTATGTTGTCTTACTTGTGCCCAGTCAGCCTCACAGCTCTAGCTGTCATCTGGCCTATTTCATTGCCCTTAGTTTACTGGTGTAGCAAAGTGTAAACTGGGCTCCACAATGCTGAAGACAGCATTCAGGGGCAACCATGTCAAGAGCCCAATTCATCTCATTAACTAACAACATGACAAGGAATTCAACAGGTTCACCTGCTCTATCTACTGGAAACTCCCCCAAGGCATTCAGGAATCCAGTGGATTCCCTTAGTCTCTGGAGGCAGACCACTTTAATCTGTCCACCACCCCTTCAGGGGAGGGTAGGAGGTCTACATTCAGGAAGTGTTCTGACCATGACAACGAGGTGGCATCTGCCCCCCCCATCTTCAGGCCACTCCTTCCTCCATCTGGAGCAAAACCCAAATTGAGGGTGTGCCCTGTCCTATGTGTCGGACTGGTGACAATTTGAGACAACCCCATGGTGTCATTGAGGCCATGATGTCCCGAGCCAGAATATGGATATTGAAATCACCCAGCCTCAGCATGGATATTGAAATCACCCAGGACTATCATTCTGGGCTCCCACAACACCCCAGCCAAGGTGGCCTCTGCCAGCTTTGTCAGAGAAACTGCTGGGCAGCAGGCTGGACAGTATACCAGCAGTAACCCTAGTTTTCTGTCTCCTTGGTCTGACACCAAGTGCAGGCTCTCACAGCCAGCTTAAGAAATAGTGGTTTCCTGGTGACAGAGATGGAAGTTCTGTGGACCACCACAGCCCCTCCCCCCATCCCTGCAGCCTGTGCTGATGTTGCACTGAATATCCAAGTGGGCAAAGCTAGGTCAGATCAGCCTCTCCCAGCTCACCCACTGAGGTCTTGGTAATACACACCAGATCAGCACCCTCATCCACGATCAAATCATGGATGAGTGTGATCTCATAGTGTACTGATCAGGCATTAAACAACAGCACACACAGGCCAGTCAGCACAGCAGATGAGCACCTAGGAACCCATTCAGGGGAGGAGTGGGAGCGAGAGACAAGGCATAAATAGCCTTGCCCTCATCTTCCATGACAGCTTATCACCTCCCCATGGCTATAACTCCCTCTACCCATAATCACTGAAATTCAGGTGGCACCACCCATGACTCTTCTTCCAAAGATTCCTCCTAAACACATAATATAAACAACAACAGTCCACCAACAAAGCGTACACAAACCAGTTATCCCAGTATACCTCTGAGAGAATTGGGAACAGTATTATCAGGACTGCACCAGACCCATCAAATACCTTTCACACACGGCACATCTACTCTCCACACACACACCCAATCTCACACCCAGGAAGGGCCAGCCTTTTGCCAGTTACACCCTCTCACTCTGAAGGCAACTGGCAACTTTCTTCTAGCATACAGTCCTCTGCACATTGGTAAGCGAGGTCAAAGATATTAGAGTAGCTGTAAGCTTCCCTTTCTAGGTGCAGTTTTTGCCAGTGGTGATTCACCATAGAATCTTTATAGCAAGCCTTAGCAATTCCCTGTTTCAAGCATTCTGCAGGAGAACAATTCAGTTCTTCAATCTTCTCTTCCCTTCACAAAAGGAACAAGCAGTTTCCATTCTCACTGAGTCTTTCTCTGGCCAGATCAGTGACCCCTGCTCTCAGAAGCACCCTTCTGTTCTTTAACTTGTTTCAAAGGTTATAGTAAAACAAAATGCAACTCTATACAACATGCAAATGAGCGCTGCACGCTAGGTTCAGATGCTAATTTTTGTCTGCACTTTCTGCTTCCACCACCTGGTGGAGTGTGTTCTGTTTTTTACAGCTTTACATATGATCCAAGCAAAAATTGCTCCCCAAAGTTGCTATTTGCATTTATTGTTGTTTGTTTGTTTGTTTGTTTATACCCCGCCTTTCGGCCAAAGGCCCTCAAGGCAGCTTACAAAGAAAAATAAACACAGGTATAAAAATACAATAAAAATACAATAAAGGCAATACAATTTACAAAAATGAAGTAACAAATAACATTATCATTATCTGCACTGCCAAGAAAGAGGAGGTGGTGTTAGTGGGGGCGGCAGCTCCCGAGAGGCAGAAGGGTGACAGGCATTTGCAGCAAAGCTGTTTGCTGTTTCAATGTTGTCTTCCTCTCCATTTATTTATTTATTTTATTATACTTGTATACCGCCCCATAGCCGAAGCTCTCTGAGCGGTTTACAGTAACTAAAAACATTAAAACAAATACAATTGAAAACAGATCTTATAAAAACAATTTAAAACACAATTTAAAAATTTAAACAGTATAAAACACATGCTATTTATTTCTCCATGTCCTCGGGCTCACTCAGCTGCTGCTCCCCAGGCTCCTGCTGGTGGTGGTGGTGATGGTTTATGTTGGGGGGGCTGCGGGAGCTCGGGCTCGGGGACCTGGGCCTTGCCTGGAGCAAGAAGAGGAGGAGGATGCGGCAATGGCGGCGGCTGTTGAGCAGGAGGCCCCATGCTGGGAGGCCCCACGCAAAAGGCCCCACATCAGGCTGTTGTTGGGCAGAAGGCACTGGGCTGTTGTTTGAAGTGAACTTTCCAATGAGGCCAATAGGAGCCTTCCTCCCAGTGCATAGTCCCTTGGAGGACAAGTTTCATTAGGACCATGCTGTTAAAGGATTAACTTCCCCATTTCCTGACCCCTGTGGATCCTGATGCCTCCCATTGCTGCTCTTTGCAGTTTTAGAAATACTCACACAACTTAATATAGTCCATCCTAAAATTCAAGATGTTAATGGTGACGTATAAAACCCTGAATAAGTTGGATGGGGGCATATATTTGAAGGAGCATCTTTCTCTCTCTCACCCCCTCTTGCTAAATATGCATCTCTTTACCCTGGCCTTGGATACTTGAGATATATAATTTTAGGCCCCACATTAGTCTTGTAATTTGCTTTAAACCTTTTTAATGTTATGTTTTAAATTGTTGTGACCTGCCCCGGGACCTTAGGGTGAAGGATAGGTAAATAAAAATAACAACAACAACAATACCAACCCAGTCTTTAAGATCTGCAGGAGAGGCACTTCTTGTGGTCCCACCAACAGGCATTGCCCAGGATGCAGTGACCCAGGAGGCCTTCCCTTCTCCTGGAAGGGCATCAGTCATCTTCAATGTGGAGTTTTCATCAACAACTCAGGACACACATATTCACCCAGACTTTGGGAATATCTTGAAAGAGCCACTGTTGCTACTATTGTTGTCAGAAGTTGATAATTGTTGGTTTTAATGTAGATATTGATATTAATGGTATGCTGTTATTTTTATGGTGTATTGTAAAATGCCCTGCAATGTTATCGATGAAGAGCAGTCTATAAATGGAATACATAAAATAAAAATAAATAAATATAGTGTGTAGTTTGACCCTCAGGGTTAAACACAAACAGACATCAACATTTTACAAGAATTTGTGGCAGTCCAACACGTATGGTACTTTGACTACTGAAAATATATCTATTATGGAACTGCCCTAACATATATGGTATAGTTTTGCTCTTCTATGGAAAGCTTCAATCACAAAAAAATGGTCCTAAATCAACAGTGACACCTTGTGGACAGGATATGGCACAATTTGATGATGCTACATAAATGTTGTTTTCCCTAACAAAAATAAAGCCCATATTCATAATCTATCAGTTATATCCAACTAAGGCCTACTCAGAGTCGACCCATTGAAATTAATGAACCTAAGTTAGTCAAGGGGATGGAGCGACTCCCTTACGAGGAAAGGTTGCAGCGAAAGTGTATAGAGAAAAGTTTTTCTCCCTCTCTCATAATACTAGAACTCGTGGACATTCAAAGAAGCTGAATGTTGGAAGATTCAGGACAGACAAAAGGAAGTACTTCTTTACTCAGCGCATAGTTAAACTATGGAATTTGCTCCCACAAGACGCAGTAATGGCCACCAGCTTGGATGGCTTTAAAAGAAGATTAGACAAATTCATTGAGGACAGGGCTATCAATGGCTACTAGCCATGATGGCTGTGCTCTGCCACCCTAGTCCAGAGCTTGGAAAAGTTACTTTTTTGAACTACAACTCCCATCAGCCCTAGGCAACATGGCCACTGGATTAGGCTGATGGGAGCTGTAGTTCAAAAAAGTAACTTTTCCAAGCTCTGCCCTAGTCAGAGGCAGTATGTTTCTGAAAACCATTTGCCAGAAGCCTGAGGAGGGGAGACTGTTCTTGCACTCAGGTCCTGCTTGGGGGCTTCCCCCAGGCACCTGGTTGGCCACTGAGAACAGGATGCTGGACTAGATGGGCCACTGGCCTGATCCAGCAGGCTCTTCTTATGTTCTTAAGTTTATTAACTTCAGTAGGTTTACTCTGAGTAGGACTAGCATTGAATATCACCCTTTGTACATCTTTTTATGAAAACAAGTGTCAAACATGCCACACAAAAGCATAGATATTATTAAGAAACCACTGAGCTCATCTTCAGAGGGCTGTCTCAGAGTCAATCTCTCCACTGTCAGAGGTGAGGGCACCAGGGGGGCTCACCTGACATGTTTGTTTGGAATATTTATACCCCACCTACTAACCAAAGTTCTTGAGGCAGCAGATATTAAACTTAAAAATACAACAAAATTTACAAGAGTTACTAGGGATCCTTTAGTTTACCAGAAGGAGTTCCTCCTCCCATATATACATACATATATATATATATATATATATATATATACAGGATTTTTTCCAGGGGGTGCAAAGTAAAACACTGAAAGTGGGAAGCAGGCTAATTTCTCACAAAAAAATAGTGTCTGTACATTATTATAGAATCTCAGGTTCTTCAAACGTTAGAAACGCACTTTTTTAAAAAAATGAAACATGGGAATCTGGGGATTATGGTTCATTTTGGGGGACGAGGACTTCCCCTTTGTACCTCCCCCAGGACACTCACACACATATATGTATATACCTACCCAGACTTTAAATTTAAAATTATTTATTGAGGCCCTTCTCAGCAGGCCAGCCCTACCATTAATCTTCCTGAAGTGGCAGGTGCTGAGAGGGTGAGGTGCAGTGGTAAAGTGCTGGCAGAGAGTGCTGTGTGTGCCTCATGATCTGTTGCTCTAAACTTCCTAAGACTGCCTACTGCCCTCAGATTCAGTGGAGCAGGATGCCTTGTCTCCAGTGTAATGAAGTAAGATTCAACTGCTGGTCTAGTCAGCTTTTGTACTTGGAATAGGACATTTTCTCCTATTTCCTCAGGAAGCAAAATGTCTTCAGCCAGCCCTACTTTTATTACTGATTATTATTTATTTATTAAATTTATATCCCACCCTTCCTCAAACAAACAAAAACACTAAAAGCACTCCAAAACATCTTAAAAACAAAATACTTTAAAACACATTAAAACATCTTTAAAAACATTAAAACATTAAAATAAAACATCTTTTAAAAACATCTTCAAAAGCAATTCCAGCACAGACTGGGATAAAGCTTCTACTTAAAAAGCTTGTTGAAGAGGAAGGTCTTCGATAGGCACTGAAAACATAACAGAGATGGCGCCTGTCTAATATTTAAGGGGAGGGAATTCCAAAGTATCGGTGCCACAACACTTAAGGTCTGCTTCCAATGTTGTGTTGAGTGGACCTCCTGATAAGAGGGTATCTGCATGAGTGCCCCCACCAAATGAGGAGCACCCAGTGGCTACCAGAGAGAGGTCTCTTTTTTTCCAGGTAGAGCCCCTGTTATAGAAAGCCCTCCCCCAAGAGGCTAACCTGTGTTCTGCTCTTTTCAATGGCAGACAAATAACTTTCAAAATTTTCCAGTGTTAATATCTTTTACTGCTTTATAAATTCTGTGCTTTAATGTTACCTTCTATTATTGGTTTTATTCTGTTTTAGACTTCATTTTATTTATTTCTCATGTTTTAATTCCACTACCACCTGGAAACCATATAGAGAACCTTGGGTTTGGTGTAATATATAGACATTGTGAAAATAAATAAACAAACAGGAAGGGCCAAATGTGAATACCAGTTTTCCCCAGATCTCAAATGTTCCAGCTGTGACTCTGCTTCTGAAACTCTGCAAATTTCAGAGAAAATAACCTTGGACTTGAAATGGCTGCCTGAGCCATCAGATGTTAGTACCTCACAAGGCGTGCAGGGTCTGTGGTGCCCAAGGGGTCTTGATAGTCAAGGAATATCAAACTCCTATTTTTCAAACATTAGAACAAATGATCTCACACTGATTATGTTGCAAGGCAGGATTCCCAAAATTGTAATATAGAATAGTTTGGTGAGATCAAGTGCAGAAACTTGTTAAGAAAATGAAAGGTTTGGGATTTACCAATTCTCTTTAAAGGAGATCATATTAGAGGCTTGCTACAACAATCCTGCTTTTTATTGTTTTATTTTTATTCACATTTTTTAAAATTTTGTAATAGGACAATAAAAGAACTTGTATTTCAAAACATTCAGTCCATAATTAATCAAACTCTTCCCTTCTCCAACCCATTCAACCCTTCCTCAAAGAACTAGAGCCCCCTCTTAAATATCCTTCCACCTTCCCAGTATCTAAATCCCAGGATGCCCACACCAAATCCTGATATATCGATGGGCTCAGTCAGAATTCTAGTATTTTACATTTTTATGTTAAACCAGCAGAGGGCATTATCACCTCAAATTGATGCTCTGACTATGAATAAACACCCTGTGGGGAAGCATCTCCTTCCAGCTACTTTTGGCTATGTATGAGGACACCCAGATATAGTAACTAGATTTAGATGTCCTGAATCAGCAACCCCAGCACCCACAATCCATATGGAGAGTATGCTGAGACTAGACTCAACTCTGCTAGCCTAAACAATGAGGGCCATAGCTCAGTGGTAGACCTTGCATGCTAAAGGTCCCATGTTCAATCCCTGGCATCTCCAGGTAGGACTGGAAAAGACTCCTGCCTGAAATCATGGAGAGCTACCACTAGGTTAGATGGACCAATGGTCTCACTTGATATAAGGCAGCTTCCTATGTTCCTAAACAGTCCAGCAAGATCAGTGTAAAAAGTGTTTGTGCCATCATCAGCTACAATACAATGCAGCCTTACATGAATGCAAGGCCTAGGTGAGAACCTTCCAAGCAACCTTTTTGTGGTCCTATTCTTCACAAAGAGAGCCAGTGTGGTGTAGTGGTTAAGGTGCTGAACTACGACCTGGGAGACCAGGGTTCGAATCCCCACAGAGCCATGAAACTCACTGGGTGACCATGGGCCAGTCACTGCCTCTCAGCCACAGAGGGAGGCAACAGTAAACCCCCTCTGAATACTGCTTACCATGAAAACCCTATTCACAGGGTCGCCATAAGTTGGGATCGACTTGAAGGCAGTCCATTTCCATTTTCCCATTCCTCACAAAGAATAGCATTCATAGAGTGATGCAGAACTTGTGATTCATGTGTTTATTACACATCTTTTACAATTTCACAGTGGGTTTTTTTTTTGTCCCAACCCAACTCCAGATTAACAAAGGCTTTGCACCATACAGCAACACCTCTGCAATAATACATCACTACCTCCCTTGTGCAGCATCTTGATAGCTATGTTAGTACAAGGTATCAACAAACTAATACAAGGACACTCACAACCCATTCAGAATTCTTTCTATTAAAGAGAAACAAGGTGTGGGGTGTGAGGGTGGGAGTTTGCTTATCAACAGTCAGGATCCATCCTAGCCAAGACAGCTGCATGTCAAAGCAGGGGGTGCCCAAAGAGAATCCAGATCTAGCCAATGAAAAAAATTATATGACTCTTTGCTGCTCTACCAAATTGCAACTGAGGTTTGGCAATAGGTTAGCTTACAATTGCCATTATAACGATAAGAGGAAAATGTTTTCAAATAGGAACCAAAAAAGAATAAGACATTTCACACTTTGGGGACCAAACCAGAAGAAATTAGACAGTTGTGTAAATTCCATCCATGTGTCTGTCCTTGAAATGGACTGCCTTCAAGTCGATTCCGACTTATGGCTACCCTATGAATAGGGTTTTCATGATAAGTGGTATTCAGAGGTGGTTTACCATTGCCTTCCTCTGAAGCTGAGAGGCAGTGACTGGCCCAAGATCACCCAGTGAGCTTCATGGCTGTGGGATGAGAGTAGCCCTTCACCTCACCTGGTTAAGGAAGGTGGTAGATTTTGTGTGAGAGCCTGATCTGGAGCTGGGAGCTAGAAGAACACAGAGGGGCTTGCTCTGTGTGCTGAACCCAAAGTTATGGCTTTGGGGAGTCCCCTAGAAACTGAATGGAGAAGCTGTTAACCCTGTAAGCCCCTCCATCTTATGCTCAGGCAGTATATACATGTAAATAACACCATATGTCCTAAAGACACCACAATCTCAACTGACTTTCATTCCAAGGAAACTGAACCCTGGCTAAGTGCAGGAAACCCCTGGAACTCTCTTACTGCTCAAAGAATGGGGTGTGTGCAACACTGGTGTTGGAAGTGGGATTGAGTTTCTCGGAGGAAGAATTGAGAGCAAGGTGTGCCTCAATCAAAATGGAGGGAGGAATAGCAACTCTCCTACAGCAGATTATATTGACCAGCAGCAAGGGCAACAGGAACACCAGAAGGACCAACAGCAAAGACAATGGGAGTGCCAGGAGAACCAACAGCAATGGCAATGGGAGCACCAGAAGGCCTACCATAAATGGAGCAATCTAACAACAATCTAGAAGAGAAAATGAAAGCACAGTTATGGGGCTTCCAGAAGACAGAGGAGATGGATGGGAAGCTGGCTAGCTTGGACTCTAAGGTGTTTGAGTTAGTAGCTGAAACCAAAAAAGCTTTAGCCAGGTTGGAACCGGTCAACAGAGATGAAAATGAAAAGCTTCAGAAGGGGTTGCAGGAACTGGAAAGGCAATTGCAGGAGGTGAAACAAGATTGCCAGACCACCCTGGACATGAGTGGCTGGGCGGGGGAAATCATCTGCCAGCAACTGTGGGAAAAGGTGTTGTTCTGTTGTTTGTGTGTTGGTCTGGAACATACATTTTTCATGAGAAGGGGTAGGATTATAGGATTGGGGAATTGGTCTGGATAATGTCTTTGGGTTCCCTTCCAACCTGTGATTTTGAATCTGTATATATGGAATTGTAGCACAGAAACCTGCTCTACTGGTCAAGTCCATTTTTTGTAAGGTTAATGGGTCTGTCAAGTACCTGATCTACATGATTAAAGACCTGGACAAGAGAAGATGTGTAGCCCTCCCCTTCACCTGGATGGGGCAGGAGGTAAATTCTGTGTGAGAGTCTGATGTGGGAGCTGAGAAAGGTTTGCTCTGTGTGCTGAACTGAACCTGAAGCCATAGCTTTGGGAAATCCCCTAGAAATCTAACAAAGAAGCAAGATCTGTTGGACTGTTAATGCTGTGAGCCCCTCCACCTTACACTCAGGTCGTATATATGTGTAAATAAAACCATAAGTCCCAAAGACAGCACAGTCTCTGTTGACCTTCATTCCAAGGAAACCAAACCCTGGGTAAGTGCAAGAACCCCTGCAAGTTTCTCACTGCTCTGAGATTGGGGTACTGCCCTCTCATGGGCCTTGGGTGATAGAGCTGTCTTTGCTTACAGACAGATACTCATCAGCAACAATACATCACCTATCAGAGGCACAAAGAGACTGTGAAACAAACCCAGATACCAACTTTGTTTGTCCGCATATTTACTAGACAACATTTTCACAGGATCTGATAATGTCAGCCACAACACCAAGGAATCCTTCACAAACTCATCTTCCACTGTATATATATATTATCCACTGCCAGCAGTGCCCTTCTTCTTTCCACATAGGACAAACAGATCAGTTTCCACACAAAAGAATAAATGACGCATATCTTACCTCAGAAAAGGCAAAATTCAGCAACCAGTACAACATTTTAGCCTCTGAGGACACTCTGTTGCTGACCTTAAGGTGGCTATTCTTGAACAAATGAATTTCAAAGAGAGATTCTAGTGTGAAAGTGCTTAATAACAATGCATCAAGAAGTTTAGTTCTATCATCTGTGGCCTCAATCAAGATAACAAGTATTTATCCCGCTCTATGTAGACTCCCAATGTCAGGACACTTGACTGCTTTTGGAATGAAAATTGACACTATAATTATTTTTGGATACATTTAAGTGTTAACATAATCATCAAAGTCTGGATTATTTATTTGTTTGCATTTCATTTCCCTCTGACCTCATTGCTTATAATTCCCCCACAACTCTGTGTGTGTATGTGTATGTGAGTGTGCATGTGCAATAGAGAGATGAACATAGGATGACCATGCATCTGATGAAGTGAACTCTCATCCACAAAAGCTTATATCATAATACATTTATTAGTCTGTAAAGTGCCACAAGACTCTAATTTTAGCTGCAACAAACTAACAAGACTACCACACACACACTTTCTTTTGATTTGTTATATAATGCTCTAACCCAAGGCTAGGGAATCTTTGGCCCTCGAGGTGTTGCTGGATTCCAGCTCCCATAATCCCTGATCCTTTACCCCACTAGCTAGAGCTAACCAGAGCTGAAGTCAAACAGCATCTAGGGACACAGGTTCCACACCCCTGCTTTAACTATTCCAGAGAATATGGGCACTTCCAGACTGTCGCTATTTATGGGTGAAATTCAATCACATACTGGCAAATTCAGATCTTGCCATTATAGTGGATTGTGCAACAAACCCCCAAAAGATAGGACTTTTTCTGATAAGGAAAGTGATGGGGAAATGCACTGGAAATGGTGGGATAACACTTGCTTTGGCTCAATATTTAGCTTCCCCAAACAGAATGAATGCTCAATAAACAGGTCATCTGGAAGCATCCTGTTTGTTCTATAACTGGGAAGCCATTACTGCTATGTGACACCAACTTGTGAAGGGTCACCTTGTGTGAAAAAACACACTTCCAACTCCCACAAACCTCTGTCTAGAGATTGCTGAGTGGCCTCTGAGAATGCAGTGGCTGGCAATTCCTGCTCTAAAGAATAGCTACTCCAAGTCCATTTCAGTCTTCCAACAAAACTATTTGTTCCAAGCTATATTGTATAAACAACTGGACTGAGTCCAGTTCCCATCACTGGATGCAGAGAAAGGATGCCATTTAGCATATAGCCTGATTAGTATGGTCTGTCTCCAGAATGACTGAACTGCTTCCTCAGACAACTACATGACTTCGGAACTTGGCTATTAGGAGATTGAGAGTCCTAAAAGCACACATACACTTAACAGCAAAATAACTGCATAGGATTGCCATGAATTTCAAAAACTTGATGGAGATTGATTAAAGTGTCTTCTATAATGATGAATTGATATTAATTTGGGGTTTACCAAATGTGTGTATGATACTGCTCAAGGTGTGGCTAGGGATGAGGGAGAAATTTGATTCAGTTCACATTTAAAGGCAAGCCTACCAAATTTGCACAGTATGATACACAAATGTGCACAATACACAAATTGAAACACATCCATCCTTTGAAAATCAAAATTCCCTGAATTTTGCAATGCAGTTCTCCAGCCAAGTAATGTGTACAAAACTGCATATACTAGGGTAAAGTGTACATAAAAACACATCTGTTGGTGAAACTAACATGCCAAAATGCATTATAGTGGGGGAAATTGCTTTGCAAAAATGTGTATATTAAGCATAGTTACATAAAAAATTATATATTAGGAGAAATTCTCACTAAAATGCTGATGAATTTTCATGATAACTTTTTTTAAAAAATCACAAACTGATATGGAAATGGGAAGAAGTGAACTCGAGATTAGAAAAATGGGAAACTTAGACAACCTGAAATGGAGAGATTTTGCCCATCCCTAGACATGGCCACAACAATCTGTGAAAGGATACACACATTCTTATACTTCATCTTCTTCCATGTACCCCTGATCCTGCAACCTATATTTAAATTTTGATCCATGGCTCTTTTCCAGAGGCTGCTGCCAATGTCAAGAGAACATATCCTTTTGCTTGTTTTATTCAGGCGGATCACTTAAAAAGGTGGAAAAATAGTTTCAGTATCCAAGATGTTGCTGAGGGTGAGCCTTGGAATCAATTTCTGGGGCTGGAGCTGGCCATGGAAACTGGGCCCTTCTTTTCTATGATTTTTCCCCCCTCTCTCCTTGTGTTCAGGTTGGCTAGATGAGAATACCATTTAAAGTTGCCAGCTCCCTACACACACGCATGCACACAGACACACACACACCTGTGCTTGTCATTCATTCATTTGATTCATTGGCGATCACTCATGGCAGAGTAAGATTGTCTTCCAAGATAAGGAAGCCAATTCTGGATCCATACAGCCTCCCACAGTGAGGACATAGGTTTCCAGATGGAAGATGGTCGCAATGAGGATTTGTTTGACGTGCCTTCCACTTACCTTGTTTGTCCCGTTCGCCCTGTATTCATGCTTCTTCGAAGTCCATAGCACCTTTGATAATAGCCAACCCCCATTTGGGACGTTCATGGGCCAAGACTTCCCAGTTATTGATGCTCATGTTACATTTTTTTAGATTCGCTTTAAGAACATCTTTAAACCTCTTTTGCTGTCCACTGATATTTCATTTTCCATCCTTAAGTTGGGAGTAAAGTAGATGCTCTGGAAGACGGTGATCAGGCATTCGAACAACATGGCCAGTCCAGCGAAGTTGATGTTGAAGGATCGTTTCAACACTCTTTACTTCTTCCAAAACACTAACATTTCTCCATCTGTCTTCCCAAGTAATTTGCAGAATTTTCTGGAGGCAGCGTTGGTGGAATCTTTCAAGACGTTGGGAGTGGCGTTTATTAATGGTCCATGTTTCACAGGCGTACAGTAAGGTCGGTAGTACAATGGCTTTGTAAATAAGCATTTTGGTCTCCCTGCAAATATCCCGATCCTTGAACACTCTATGCTTCATTCAGCAGAATGCAGCACTACTGCAGGACAGGCAGAAGTGTGAAGCTTTTCCCACAATAAGAGACAAAGAACTTTCATCTGCTAAATTTTGACCTGTCATGCAGCCACATAGCGCACAATAACTCTGCCATAGGGGAAAAAAACTGACAACCTTAGAATCATTGCCTGTGAACATGGGCAGTGACACACTTCTTTGGCCTCTACTAAATATGTAGTGAAAAAAGGAGATAAGGCAATCGAATTCAAGGTTTTGACATTACCCTGCTTCTTTACCAAAAGGTTTGCACATGATCAGACTAGATTGTCTCTTCACTCTTCTCTTGCACTTTTATTTATTTATTTATTGCATTTGTATACCGCCCCATAGCTGAAGCTCTCTGGGCAGTTTACAACAATTGTCAACCAACAGAGCTTCCGCTTCAACCAAAAGAGTCAAAACAGTGAAATATATTTCCATGAAATACAGGATAACGAATATTGCAAAATGCTGGACAGAGCTGCATGCACTCTGCATCTTGCTTTAAAAGAAAATAACACATTAGCCATTTACCTAAACAATTTGGACCCAGCTTACCTCAGAGACCACCTTCCCTAAGTTCCTTCATAGTTGTCCAAATTTGCCATCTCTCCACCAAATTACAAACTTAATGCTGCATGCAAAGTGGCTGCTCCTCAGCTGCAGAATTCTCTTTGGAGCCTTTTCAAGTAAAAGTGTCTGACTTCTCATAGCCAGGGATGAGCTGGTATTGCAAAAGAGTTTAATAATTGTTAAGTCTTAGGTTGCACTCTAATGCCACTCATCTGGGAGTAAACCATATCGAATACAACCAGGTTTTTTTTTTTTTAATAGGATTGCACTGCATGTCTATTAAATTTTAACTGGTTATTTTGATGTGTGGTTTAATAAGTTGTTACCTGCCCTGAGTCTTCAAAGTGGGAATTATTTTGATAGACTTTTATGCAAAACTATTTGGCACCTCAGTACTGAAAGCTTCTATGTGGAAATAAATTCCATTTCTCTCCACGGAAATGAAGCAGCCTCAACTTGCATTGGATGGCACTCAAATCAGTGTGGAAATCTAAAAAGAGATGTGGTCCTTTAATTATAAGCTTCCAGAAACCCAATACCAAAGTCCATTTGTCAACAGGATTTATTGATCCTCACAATGCTACTATGCATGAGCCTGGCAAAACCTAGCTGCTCAGGATTCGAGCCTTAGTATATGCAGTGAAGATTCATGAGCTGCCAGCATTGTTGTTTCTCTCACTCGTGGCTGATCTGCACGGATGGCTTTCAAAAAAACACAAACACCCATGATCAGCTTTCACTGGAATAAGAGTGCTTCTGTCCCAAACAGTCCTGAAGCAAACCTCAGTTATGCTTGAGAATGGCCTCTATTCATCCACTATGAATTGCTGGGTGAAGTGAATGAAAACTAATCTGAGCTTGTAGTCAGGAAGTGGTTGGAAGAAGAGGCTCATTAAAATGTTTTGCTAAACCAACCTGTACTGTAGCTCAGCAAGAAATGTGGTGAATGGGAATAAGACAGCAATTCAGTGCCCAACTAGATCTCGGTGGCCCTCCAGATGTTGTTGGACTACAAACTCCCATCATTCTTGACCATTGGCTACAATGGTTAGGGTTGATGGGAGTTGGAGTCTGACAACACCTGGAGGGTCATGGCTTCCCCATTCCTGATCTAGATCCATCAATGAAACTACACTGGTTTGAGGGGACATAGTAGTGTGCACCTAACTATGCCCCCCATATTTCACCTTTGCTGAAAGGACTACACTGACTGCCTATTAAGGGTCTTGCCATTGATATATACAGACTACTTTCCTCTTTGTACACCCAGTGGATCACTGTGATCTTCAGAGGAGTTCCTGCTCACTGGACTGCAGTCAGCAGACTGTCATCTTTTGACATCACAAAAGCAAACCTTTGTAACATCTTCTACCCTCTGGAACACCATCCTCTGAGAAATTCAGGAGGTGTCAACTATGATGAGAGGTAGCTGAAAATCTTTGTTTAGAAAAAAAAATCCCTGACTCTTGAGGATTATTTTCAGACCACACTGTTCAGTTTTTGCTCTAAATTTTATTGCTAATTTATTTGAAATTTTAATTATTTTTTATAACCTAAATGAATCACTAAACAAATTGTTATGTGCACTGCAATCCTCTGAGTGGTGAAAAGTCCCAGGGCTGTAGCACATTACCAGGTTTGGTTTCCTTTCAAAATTGGTCACTGGAGGCTTATTAACATTTTACAATATTTGCAATTATTGCAAATATACAGGTTGAGCATAGACGGAAACATAGCTTAAACTCTCCAACAGACAGCCATTGCTCCCACATTAGTTCTCTAAGAAAACAAGAAGCATCCTAAGATGCTTCCATAGCCCAAACCTCACCTCTTGTTTTTCTCCATTAAAATGGCAGCCTGCACTTTGCTCCCTGATAGGGGGAGGAGTGAGGGTAGAGAGGAATCCAGATGAGTCATCTCCTCTTATCATCATGTAGGAAATAACGCTATAAGAAATAATGCTTATTTGGCTTTTGTAAAATTTGCTTGGCTGCAGGGAATAAGGACAATGCTGGTGATTCAGTGGACGTTGCTGTTTATGTAAACTGGCCTGGCTATCTCACTGTTTGTGTAAACTATCTTGGCCTGAAAAACCGGTTGTGCAAGTGCCTTCAATGGCGCTGAGTGAAGAGACAACGCCTGGCTAAGGAATGTGGCGAAGGGCCAAACAAGCCTTATATGGAGAGGCATGAAAATAAGGAAGTAGGCTGAGCAAGCAGTTAATGTATGCATGATGTATGTAGTGCCAAGGGTATAAGACCTGGCTGCGTCCAGGGAGGGGCAGACTCGGCTTTGTTCGTTTCTCCACTTGCAAGTGATTCAATAAAACTCTGGCTTTACTTTTAAGATTGTTTCGTCGTTCCTTGAGTAATATTAAAACCTTGTACTTGGGAGCGGATCCTCGCCTAACAATAAAACAAATATTGTGGGCGTTTGTTACAATCACTTAGCCTTTTTATTTATTTATTTATTTATTTATTGGATCTCTTAGTCGCCCATCTGGCTGGCTAACCAGTCACTCTGGGCGACGTACAAAATAAGCAAAATAGCATAAAATGACACATCAATACAATAATATTAAAATCTAAAAGCAATGATGTTAAAATCTAGCCCACCCCAAAGGCATCTTAGCTCCCACGGAAACACTTCCAGGCTATTAACATTCTTTTGTCAAGTCCAGGTATTGCCTGGGTACATTGCCACACCATGTATCACCCTGCTCACAGAAATCTAACCAGAAACCCATAACAGTATGTATGCATTTATTTCAATATGTATCCTGTTCTATTCTGAAGGTTCAGATGATTTAAAAGTAACTTGGAGAAAAAAGATGATGAATGGATGATTGTGCTGAAGGCTTATGTTGCAAAAATCGTGAAGGAGGACATGGGGGAAAGCAAAATGATATGGACAAAGAAGCTTAAATTTCACCTATTCAAATGTTGCAGACAGGGCTCCTCCAAATGACCTAATTATTCAGCATTCATCCTGATTTGTTTGGACAAAGCTGATGGGGAGGTTAGACTATGGCTGCACACTAGTCACCTACAGCAAAGAGTTTCCACTGGCCACACCTGGAGGAGAAACAGGTTGATCTACCGATCAGTTGTGAAATCTCTTTGAAGTGACTTTAAAAAAAAAACGAACTCAAGCTGATCCCACTAGGTTTTAAAATACAAAGGGGCGGGGTTTGACTAGCACTGTGTGCCCCCATTTTCAGAAAAGAGAGGTGGAGACGCATGGAACTTGCAGAACAGTAAGTGTGTCTCTATCCTAAGTCTGGTCTTTATTTAACATTTCTTCTGATTTTTTGCAGGGTGATTATGTGAAAACAAATATTCATCCTGATTTGCTTGTTGGGTGTTTATACGTCTTCCTCTAAACTGTTTGTTCATTCCACACACTTTTCAGTGCATTGCCCCATCACTTTCCTAATTGCAAAACATCTTTTTTTAAAAAGTGGATTTGTTGTATTACGGGACAGAGCAATTTAATCCACTTTAATTGTGCAAACCTAATTTTCCCATGTATTCTTGAATCCCTCCTGCAAAATAGCAACAGTCTGGAGGCACGCACAGTTATAGTAAGAAACGGGGGCAATTAAAGGAGCATTCCGCTGCTGTCATAAGCTAGAAGAGAGGCCTCCCAGAGAGAAGCCTATAATACCATTGTTGCAGAGCTGACTGGTAGATGTGAGTGGAGGTAATTAACCAGTGAAGAGTGGAAGAGTGAACTGAAGTTGGATATGCTGCTGTAGATTCTACTACCCCTCCAAGGAGCAAGCCCTCATTTGCCAGCTGCTTCAAACCACACATAAACCTACAGAAGGCACATTGTCAAAGGAGCTGGGCCCATGATTCAGGATCTGCAAACAAATTCTTGAAAACCACTATGGCTGCGGCTGTTTTTTTCTGTCCAGTTAAGAGTACTTGCAGGCCTGTCACACCCCATAGGCACATCAGGCAGTTTGCAGAAACAAAGTGTGCATTACTAGTTAGAGGGAGATGGCCAAATAAGACAGGGGATTATGTTCCTTTAGGAATGTCTCACAACCCCATCCAGAGCCTTCAGTATCCAAAAGTGCCCAAGGTGCAAATAGACTAGTTCGTTTGCATTGCTACCATTACTTATCATTTGGACAGAACTTTAAAGTATAACTGTGCTTTACTATGTTTATGGAGTTTGTCCTCAAAGTGCCCTCATTAGATAGATTGGGGCTGATTCCATATTTGAAGAAGCCCTGGGCAAAGTGTTATTTGGTGGGCCCCCTCCTCTGTCTACATGCTCTGGTGGGCTTACTTGGTTGCAGTGGCAATATTCCAAGCAGTGCCGGGTCACTGAGGCTGCCACTCTTCATTTCCCACAACTCTCCATAGCAATAGCTATGTTGGGAAGGGAGGGTCTGTGAAAGTAAAAGTATGATCCAGCAAGACTGAGGCAGCATTGTGTTTTGTAGGGAAATTGCATTTTTGCAGAATTCAAAGTGCAAATATGTTTTCACATTCTAATACCTGCATGGACATCCTTGTGTTGTTGCTGTTGCGTATAATTTTTATTAATTTTTGAAATAAATGAAGTTGCAGCATAGGTTATCCATACAGAATTTCATCTTAAACAGATAAATCAATCAAAAACAAAAGAGAAATACAGAGATTTTTGGACCAATTCTAATTTTTCTGATGTTAAGATGGCAAAAAGGCAACTGCTTTGTAGGTCATTTGTTTTTCCTGCACCAAAGCTCTCTATTGCATGAGGATAGATAGATTTATTATTTTACTTATTTATTTCTTACATATATATCCCACTTTTCCTCCAAGGAGCTCAAGGTGGCGTACATGGTTCTCCTCTCTCTCCATTTTATCATCACAACAACCCTGAGAGGTACGTTAGGCTGAGAGATTGTGACTGGCTCAAGGTCATCCAGCAAGCTACATGGCTGAATGGGGATTAGAACCCTAGTCTCTCAAGGCTTCGTGCAACCACTACACCACACTGGCTCTCAAATCCCCCAACATAAATATAACAATGTAATTATAATTACCTTCCCTTTGGAGGAATCATTAAGATGTTGTATCCTCCAAACTTCTTTTTCTGATTGATTATTGTAATGTAAGTTTTTGTATTTTGTGTAATGTGAGAAATAAAAAAATAAAATATTTTTAAAAAATCTCCCTCAACATGTTCTGTACATCGAGAACTGGTCTTTCTTGTTTCCTTTCTTCTACGGGCTTATCCACATGGGAGCATAACTTTGTGCAAAAGACACTTTTTTTACCTCATTTTTCTGTTTCCACCATCCACATTAAGGGCTCAATGCCAGCTGGAAACACAGTGTTTTCTAGTCACACTTGAGAGGAAGCATCAATCACACAGTTTCCTATAAAACCCTCTAATTTGACATTTCCACTTCCTCTGGTTACCTGGCAACCGAGCATGCTCATTTTGTTCTACCAGTAAGTTTCATTTTAAAAAAAACAACAACCCAGAACTGTGACTATTTGTATTTTCACTGGTACAATACAGATGAAATACAAATCTTTGTTTGAGCAGTGTTATGCTTTTGTGCACAAGCTGTTGTTGTTATGTGCATTCAGGTCGATTACAACTGGAAGCATTCAATATATATCCCAATTCCAAAGAAAGGGGATCCCAGAGAATGCAGTAATTATTATCGAACTATTGCCTTAATATCCCATGCAAGTAAAGTAATGCTCAAGATTCTACAACAAAGGCTCTTATAGGTTGCGCATCAGGACAATCAGATGCTGTGGCACCTCTATTTCTTTTAAAGCATTCCATAATTTTTCATGATCCACACAATCAAACGCTTTGCTGTAATCTATAAAGCACAGGATGATTTTCTTCTGAAATTCCTTGGTCCGTTCCATTATCCAACATATGTTTGTGATATGATCTCTGGTGCCTCTTCCCTTTCTAAATCCAGTTTGGACGTCTGGCATTTCTCGTTCCATATATGGTAAGAGCCTTTGCTATAGAATCTTGAGTATTATTTTACTTGCATGGGATATTAAAGCAACAGTTCAATAATTACTGCATTCCCTGTGATCCCCTTTCTTTGGAATTGGGATGTATATTGAATTTTTCCCATCCCATTGTTTAGTTTTCCATATTTGTTGACAAAATTTTGTCAAAATTTGGACAGATTCAGTCTCAGTAGGTTGTAGCAACTCTGTTGGTATGCCATCTGTTCCTAGTGATTTGTTTCTTCCAAGTATTTTAAGAGCAGCTTCTACCTCACATTCTAAAATTTCTGGTTCTTCATCATACGGTTCCTCCATGAATGAATCTGTCATCCTTGCATCTCTTTTATAGAATTCTTCAGTGCATTGCTTCCCTGTTCCTTTTATTTTATCTTGGTCAGTCAGTGTGTTGCCCTGTTGATTATTCAACATCCCTACTCTTGGTTTAAATTTCCCTTTAATTTCTCTAATCATTTGGGATAGTACTCTTGTTCTATCCTTTTTGTTGTCCTCTTCTATTTCTATACAATAACTATTGTAATAGTTCTCTTTGTCCCTATGTACTAGTTGCTGTATTGTTGCATGTAGGGTTCTAACCATGTTTCTATCTCCTTTTGCTTTCCTTCTCACTTCAACCGTTTTAAGAGTTTTTCAGTCATCCATTGAGATCTTTCTCTCTTTTTAACTAGAGGTATTGTCTTTTTGCATTATTCCCTGATAATGTCTCTGATTTCAATCCATAGTTCTTCTGGTTCTCTGTCAACTAAGTTTAAAGCCTCAAATCTGTTCCTTATTTGATCTTTATATTCTCCTGGGATATTATTTAAATTGTATTTTGGCATTAAGATTGCTTTGTTGTTCTTCTTTAGCTTTACTCTGATTTTTGATATTACCAGTTCATGATCTGTACCACAGTCTGCTCCTGGTCTTGTTTTCACAGAAAGTATGGAACTTCTCCATCTTCTGCTACCAATTATATAATCAATTTGATTCCTGTATTGACCATCTGGTGATGTCCATGTGTACAGTCGTCTTTTAGGTTGCTCAAAAAATTTTGGTTTTCTCAAAAAAAAGAAACAAACTGTTGGCTTCACAGAATTCCTTAAGTCTTTCTCCTGCTTCATTTCTGTCTCATAAGTCCCATTTCCCCACAATTCCTAGTTCTTCTCTGTTCCCTGCTTTTGCATTCCAGTCCCCCATGATTATATTATCAGCACATCTTGTTTCAGTGTGTGATCAATTTCTTCCTGTACTTCTGTGTAAGATATCTCCAATTCCTCTTCTTCTGCATTTGCCGTTGGAGGTAGATTTGGATGATGGTTATGTTAATAGGTTTCCTGTTTAATCTCATTGATATAACTTGCTGAGACCTTGCATTATAGCTCTAAATTGCTTTTGCTACATCACTTCTCACTATTAAAGCAACCTCATTTCTTCTTAATTTCTCATTTCCTGCATAATGCACACAAGTTGGGGGGGAATAAGGCACCATTTGCAGAAACATAAAAAAGGCTTGCAGAATGGGAGAGAGTAGTGGAAGTTTCTCTTCAGCCCACAGGAAATGAAATGAAAGAAGGAAGGAGGAGGGAGTGGGCATGGTGGGGGAATAATTGAAACACCTACCTAAAATCATTGGAACAAAGCATCTGCAAGCCCTAGAGATAATGAGTGAAGATTGTCAGCCTCACACCTGCTTTTACCACTTTGTCAGGCCCCTATCCATCAGGATCCCACCTCAGGCCACCACCTGCTAGGTTCCCACCTCAGGGTCCTGCTCTCAAAATGGTTCTCTCACCAGCTCTAGCAACGATCTCTCAAGATCCCACTGCTAGGCAGCACTACCAGACCTTACTGTAAAACAATACAGTAGGGCCCCGCTTCCCGGCACTCCGCTTTCTGGCATTCTGCTAATGCGGCGGCTTTCCTTCCCTCTTTAAAAGCCGCTTTTGCCGCTTTTGTGGCATTTTGCGGCATTTTCGTGCAACGCGCTCCATTAAAGTCAATGGGGTTCCGCCTTATGGCGATTTCCGCTTTACGGTGGGGGTCTGGAACGGAATCCGCCGTATAAGCGGGGCCCTACTGTATTGCCTTGAGACTGTGCCTTAGTCTTCTCTTGGGTTATTCCTACTTTGTGTCTGGATGCACTTGCAGGCCACAACACCCCTTATCTTTGTGCCTATAAAGAATACAGCCCTGGGTTGCTCTGGATACTTGATGATGTTTCACTATCTCTTCCATTGATACTGTTTCCCCACCTTGGTATATGCCCTGCCCACCCTTCTGGTCTGTGTAACCCAGCCAAGGATCAGACATTCTGATAAACCAAGAAATATTTATTTATATATACAGGAATAACAAGATTACTTAAAGGTATAGTTTAACAAGTGTATGGTTTCATCAGATGCGTTACTCTTTATGTTTCTAGCCGTCAATAACCTCCCTCACTACCCGTCTAAATCCAATCCAACCCACAAAACCAACTCCAACCTCCCTCATCAACCAACAGAACTCTTCTCCAACTAAAATCAACCAACAGAATTCTCTCTCAACTGTCATCTTCTCATTTATACCTTCAGACACTCAAATGCTCAGCCAATCATAATACAACATTCTCCAGCATTCCAGCCCATGTACTCCCCCCTCTCACTCAGTCTACTTACCATATATACTCTAATAAACCTGCACTTACCATATTTACAGTATTATAAATACAGGGGCATCACAAAGACTTTTTTCCTTCCCTTTTTGGATTATCAGATAATTGGGTTAGTAATGATTTACAAAGGGGATACTGTGTGATAGCTTCTGTTTGCCACTAACATCATGTGACCATGTGAATTAAAAGGGGATGTAAGTACCACCAAACACACAGTAAATCTCTGTGTAGATGACCCCTACATTTGCATGTAGCTTTTCTATCCTAACCAGTGCTCACATGCTCACAGGGCAAAACAATGGTGACAGATGCCTAATGCATCATTCGTGGGATATGAACCCACCCGTTCACTACGTTCAACATCAAAGGCCCTCCTCTGAGTTCCGACTCACAGAGAGGCTCGGAGGGTTGTAACGAGATCTAGGGCCTTTTCAGTGGTGGCCCCCGAACTATGGAATAGTCTCCCCGACGAGGTTCGCCTGGCGCCTACACTTCTATCTTTTCGGCACCAGGTTAAAACCTTTTTATTTTCCCAGGCTTTTTAAATATTTTAAATTTTTGTTGTTACATAGACCAGGCTGTTAATTGTTTAACATATATGCTTAGTGTTACTATTGTCATTTCAATGTATTTTTATTGTATCGTATTTATGCTATGCTGTGCACCGCCCAGAGAGCCTCTGGCTTCGGGCGGTATAAAAATTGAATAAAATAAAATAAAAAAATAAAAAAAATAAAACATCCTTCTGTGAAGTTTGAACTATACACTACTTTGGCTGACCATATGTGAGAAGAGGATAATGAATTGGATAGATTAGCATTCTGAAGAGAAAAGGGAAACTAGTTATATGAGCAACCAAAAATTATTTTCACAATCTCTGGAATATCCACAACCAGTGTAAATTCAGCAAGGCCCACATGTCTGCTTTCTCTGAGTAATGATTCAGGCTCCACACAGGTGTGTTAGTATTGTAAATGCATTTGTAAGCGCAGCTCCCTGGCAGGCTCTTAATGCAGGACTACAACTGGGTTTCTCCTGAACAAATGTAGAAAGGCAAGAGGGTGTCTGGGTTGTATTTAAGGAAATGGTACATAGTTCATTTACTGCAGCTGAAAACAACACACTACCCACCTTTAAAGTGTACATTCCCCTATCCCAAATGTATACAGTTATTCCAGCACATGATCTGTTCATTCTTCCTAGCATATAAGATGTATTTGTATACGAAAACGTATTTGTGAAGATCAGTGAAATTATAAATACATTTTCAGCCACAAAACCAAGATTCATTCCAGGTACAATTCCCTGTTTGGTTGTGAATGGCAAGTCACTAAGGAAATATAAATATTTTCATAAAAATAAAAAATTGGCACTACCAAACTGTCACAACCCAAGAATTACTTTCTATTAACTCTACAAGTATATGCAGTGACTGCAGCATTTGTGACATCCTTAATCCTTCCAAGTAAAACATTCTTCAGGTAAAAATATCTATTTATTCTTATATTTTTCTAAAAAGACAGAGAGGCACTCAGTTAACCTCTTGGGAAGAATACGCCTCATCACTCCACCCTTCAATCAACTGTGGATGCCTTCTCCCTTATGCTACATGAAGAATTTGTGTCCCACACAAATGATTTATGTGCATCATTTTGAGATTTTCTACACGTGAATCCTCCTTGTGTATCAGGGTTGCTGGCTTTTTTCAGCTGATAAAAATTCTATGCATAGTATTGGGAGGAATATTATGAACATCAGCATGTCTGGATACTTCTGAGCACACACAGAAAGTGACAACTTGATTTCCATCTGATTTCAGGATTTGATGATAAGGCAATGCTGCAACTGCTGTCAGGAAAATTGTGAATTGCCTTCAGTTACTTTCAGTTATAGTGTTCTTCACACAGTTTTATGTACACTGTGTGCAGATGTCCAGCTGACTGCATAGAGGACAGGAGTGGGTCCGGCATGTGAGATCCTCTTGCCCAGCATTTCCGGGTAGGGTTGGGAAAGACTCCCTGCCTAAAATCCTGGAGCCACACTGCCAGTCAGTGTGCACCATATTGAACTAGGAGGATCAATGGTCTGACTCAGTATAAGGCAACTTCCTATGTTCCTTAACTGGAGAAAGGGGTATCACCGCTGGTATCTCTCCCATTTAAAACACTCTAGATATCTCCTAACAATTACTTCCCTGTAAGAGACTAAATGAACCATTCTGGTTCTATTAAGAAACATTAATATTATTTTGTCAAACCCCAAACTCCATTCAGGAATCACTTTTAAGACAAAATCATAGTGGTAGACTGTGACGCCCTTCCCTGGCTCTCCCTGTCAGGTTCCTACCTGCGCGTGGCTACTGCCTGTCACTAGGCACCACCAGGGACTCCACCAGTCCGGACTGTCCTTTATTTTATTTTTTCTCTCCCCGCTCTAGCACAGATCTCAACAGATCCCCCTGCTAGGCAACCACCAGTCACGTCCTAATACTAGTATTCCCAGAGACTCTGAATACTGGTATTGTTATTCTCTTCACCGCTGCCACCATTTGTTACAGTTTCCCTTCAGCCTTGGTCATTACCTTACCCTCCCTTCCGGTCTGTGAAACCCCAGCCAAGGGTTAGGCCTTTGGTAAACCAAATTAAGTATTTATTAAAGATAACAAAGCTAACAAGATTAACAAGATTTCTTCTTAAGGCACATAAGCATATGGTTTTACTCAATACTAATCCAAACTCCACCCCCCTCCTTCTCCATGCTCTCCTGACAAACCACTCTCTCAAACCCACCAAACAACCTACTCTTTCTCTTCTCCCCCCAGATTCCACTCTCACTCTTCCTTTTATACGTTCAGCCATTTTAAACACTCAGCCAATCATCTAGCATTCTACAGCTAACAGACTGAAGCTTAATCCAGACAAGACCGAGACGCTGTTAGTGAGTGCCTTCTCTGCCCAGATGGTGGATGTTCACCCTGTTCTGGACGGGGTTACACTCACCTTGAAAGAACAGGTTCGTAGCTTGGGAGTTCTTATCGACTCTTCCTTGTCTCTTGAGGCTCAGGTAGCCTCAGTGGCAGGGAATGCTTTCTACCATCTCCGATTGGTAGCCCAGCTACGTCCCTATCTGGACAGTGACGACCTCGCCTCAGTCGTTCATGCTCTGGTAACTTCTAGATTGGACTACTGCAATGCGCTCTACGTTGGGCTGCCCTTGAAGACAGATCGGAAACTACAGTTAGTCCAGAATGCAGCGGCCAGATTGTTGACGCGGACAAGAAGGTCTGCTCATATTACAACCGTTCTGGCTCGTCTGCACTGGCTTCCTATTTGTTTCCGGGATAAATTCAAAGTGCTGGTTTTGACCTATAAAGCCTTACACGGCATGGGACCGCAATACCTGGTGGAGCGCCTCTCCCAATATGAAACTACCCGTACACTGCGCTCAACATCTAAGGCCCTCCTCCGAGTACCATCCCATCGAGAAGCTCGGAGGGTGGTGACTAGAAATAGGGCCTTTTCGGTTGTGGCTCCCGAATTATGGAATGGTCTCCCCGATGAGGTGCGCCTGGCGCCAACGCTGCTATCTTTTCGGTGCCAGGTGAAAACCTTTTTATATTCCCAGGCATTTTAATGCGTATTATTATATGTATTGTTGTATTTTGCTACTGTTTGATTATTTTTGTTTACCTTTGTTGGTTTGATTCTATTGTTTTATTGTATTTATATATTCCTGATTGCTTTATTTTATGTACACCGCCCAGAGAGCCCTTGGGCTTAGGGCGGTATATAAATTAAATTAAATAAATAAAAATAAAATAAATACTGCCCATTCACTTCCCCTCCTCTTTCACTCCACTTACCATGTATCTTCTAAACAACAACACTTACCATATATACATTAATATAGGAACATCACATTTCCCCCCCCCTTAAAACAACGGCAGAGTATTATTCCTGTTCTAGGATTTATACGTCGCGTTAACAATAGAACAAGTCTCTATGGGGAAAATGTCTTTTTTGTTCCTTCATCTGGTCACGTCACTGCAGTCCCAGGCACTTGCCTGGAAAGTCCATCGGCCAGTACATTGTCCTTGCCTTTGATGAACTGGAAGTCCACTTGATAGTCCTGTAGGGCCCAGGACCACCTCTGCAGCATAGTGTTATGGTTTTTCATAGTCTGCAACCATAACAAGGCCCGATGATCCGTAGTTACTGTGAATCTTTGTCCCCACACGTATGGGCGCAACTTGTTCAGTCCCCACACGACCGCTAGGCACTCCTTCTGGACCGATGAATAGTTTTTCTCCCTCGGCGTCAGCTTGCGACTCAAGTACGCCACTGGATGTCTGGTGCCTTCTCTCTCCTGTAGCAAGACGACTCCCAGCGCCAGGTCCGACGCATCTGTAGCCACGATGAATGGTTGCTCATAGTCTGGTGCTATTAATATGGGTCCTTGGCACAAGGCTTGCTTCAGTAGATCAAAAGCCTTCTGACATTCATCCGTCCATACCACACGCTCAGAACACTTCTTCTTGGTTAATTCATGCAAGGGGGTTGCTATTTCCCCAAAATTTCTCACAAACTTCCTATAAAATCCAGCCACACCCAGAAATGCCCTTACTTGTTTTTTGGTTAAGGGGATCGGCCACGCTTGTATTGCCTCCACCTTGCTCCATAAGGGGGTGATTTTCCCACTCCCCACCTTATGTCCTAAATAGATTACTTCCTTTAGTCCAAACTGGCATTTCTTAGCTTTTATTGTGAGGCCTGCTTTTCTTAAGGCCTCCAATACTGTTGTCAGGTGTTGGACATGCTCAGGCACCGACTTGCTAAAAATGGCCACGTCATCGATATAGGCCACTGCAAAATCTGACATGCCTCGCAACACAGTATTGATTAGCCTCTGAAATGAACTGGGTGAGTTCCTTAGTCCCATGGGTAAGGTCACAAACTCATATAACCCATCTGGTGTACTGAAGGCAGTTTTGGCTCTGGATTGCTCGTCTAGTTCCATTTGCCAAAATCCTTTACAGAGATCTAGTGTAGAGATAATGGTTGCTGCCCCCAATAACTCTAACATTGCGTCTACCCTAGGCATAGGATACGCATCTGGGACAGTAATTTTATTGATTAGCCGATAATCAATGCAAAACCTGGTCGTTCCATCTTTTTTCGGAACCAGGACAATACTTGAGGCCCAGGGACTGATGGATTCCCTGATCACTCCTAATTCCAGCATATCTTCCACCTCCTTTTTGATCTCATTCAAAACTTTCCCATTCACACGGTACGGAACAGATCTGATTGGGGCATGATCTCCAGTATCAATGGAATGTATAACTATACTGGTTCGGCCAGGTTTGTTGCTAAACAGATTCCTATAGGTTTTCAAAACTCTCAGAATCTCTTCTTTTACTTCCTCGTTCACCTCCTCTGACCATTCCACTTGATCTACCCCTCCTTTGTCTTTGCTTTCCTGTACCAAATCTGGAAGTTCAGGCCCACTTCCCTCAGGGAATAAGGTAACTTGCAACACCTGTGCATCCCTGGTATGGTAAGGCTTCAACATATTTACATGAACCACTTTGCTTTTGTTTAATTGGTCTGTGATTACATACGTCACTGTGTCAAGCCTTTCTCTTTTTTTTTTTTTTTCAATAATTTTTATTCAGATTTTCATAAAACATACAAGACAAAATCATAAAACATTCAAAGACAAAAAACAAAATCAAAAATAGTTAAACAAAAAGAAAAAAAGAAGAAAAAAAAAAACAAAAATAAAAAATAAAGAGTAAAATATTGACTTCCCATTTGTCAAAGATCAAATCAGTTATAAGTCTATAATATATAACAATCCTGTCTCTTAAGTCATATTATAAAATCACTTTCCTCCAGTAGTTATCTTACTTAATCATCAAATCTCATAAACATTACTTTATTCTTTCCACAAAAAGTCAAAGAGAGGTTTCAATTCTTTAAGAAATATATCTATCAATTTTTTTTCCAGATAAGCATATCGATTAATCCATCTCATTACTAATTATGATAATCTTATTGTCATAACCATAGTCAAAATAAACATTTCAATTAATCCATCACATCAGAATCTGTTAGGTTCAATAATTTCAGTAGCCATTGTTCTATTATCTCTATTAGTTCCATTTTCCATCTTCCATCTTCAGTAGTCTTGTTAAGTCCAGTAATTTCAATATCCAATCTTCCATTATCAGTATTCCATAATAATCTTGCTGTCAAAGCCATAGTCATATAGTAAGAGTCTGATAGGGATTACCTCTATCCCAAATATTTTCTTGCCATCCATTCTGAATAGGTTGCTGAAATACTGCTGTAAAATCATATCTCTGTTCTTTTTTTCAAAATACACTGGGTCATCTCTTAAAAGTTTTTCCATTGTCACATGGCTGCAGTTAATTCCATAGATTTTCTCTATATTGGGCTCCATCACATCATTCCAGTCCAGAAGATTATCCATGCCATTGATAACTTTATCTCTAGAATCTTCATTCATTTCTTCAGAGATAACATTGAGTTCCAAACAATAGATTTTATTTCTAAAGTCCATAGACTCCAAATCTTGTTCCTGTTCCACGTTGGTTCCAATCTCCGGGATCTCCTCTCTCACAGGGACCCCTATTCCAGTCTCCAGGGTCACCTCTCTCACAGGGACCCCTGTTCCAATCTCCGGGGTCTCCTCTCTCACAGGGACCCCTTCCAGGGTCACCTCTCTCACAGGGACCCTTATATCTTTAATCTCCTGCTTCATTTTACTCAATTCAATTTTCATTATCTCAATCTCATCCATTATTTTCTGAAACATAGTTATTTCCAGATTTTCAGCCACTTTCTTAATTGCCATTTTAAAAGAAAAATATAGGAAAACCACTTCTTATTTCAGCAACAATTGGGTTAATACTCCAAACTTGGTGACATCACAGTATAAACAGAGCAGACAGCCTTATCTCTCCAATAGTTAAGTAAACAAAATGCAGTTCCCAGGATCGAAACAATTAATGGCAATCGTCAAGAAACAGATTCGTCAAAATAAAATAGACCAAAAAGAGAGTAGTCTCAAAACAGTATAATATTTTTCAAAATAAAAATCTGGAATAGAAATCCCTCTTCTGTGTATATCTTTAGAATGCAAATCCAGGACAGCTTTTTGCAACAAAAACAGAGATAAGCTATTAATTAGTGCGTAGCAGAGAGAAGTTACGGCTCCCCAGTGAGATGTCAAAAACTGATCAATCTGGCAAATCTCTTTTAAACAGCAACAATTTAAGTCAAGTAAAAGAAAAATATAGAAAGAAGGGTGCTTGCCTGTTAGTGCGTTCTCTCTTAGAAGATAAGGTGAACGTTCGCTTTATCAGATAGAGCTTGCTGTTAAAAATCCGTCCCACCTTCGTCGGCTGGACCTCGTCCCATAAATTAATGAGATCTGGTCGTCCCAACAAAAATAGGCTTTGAGGTTAATCTCTTCGTTTCTCCCTACCCGGGAGAAGTTTAATCAGTCAAAAAAAAAGAAAAAACTGACTGATATATCTGAATAAGCTTCTTTTGAGGCAGGAGCCCGTCTCAAAAGCAGGCACAGGCTAAGTCACCCTTCCCGGAAGTCTGTGTCAAGCCTTTCTCTGATGGTATATGGTCCTTCCCAGTTAGGCTGTAATTTGTCATGTTTCCTGGGTATGAACGCCATAACCATATCTCCCACATCATACACACGTTCCCTGGCTGTTCTGTCATACCAGTAACGTTGCTTCTCCTGTGCTTGACTCAAATTCTTTTCCACCACCTCCATCATTGATGTTAATTTATTGCGGAATTCCAATACAAAATCTACTACAGATGTTTTGTACTCTCCCAGGGTTCCTTCCCATGAATTTTTTAATAGTTCCAAAGGTCCCCTCACTTTTCTAGTGAACATGAGTTCAAAGGGTGAGAAGCCTGTTGACTCCTGAGGGACTTCTCTGTATGCAAATAAGAAGCATCCCAAACGTTCATCCCAGTCTTGTGGGTGATCTTGAACATAGCTTCTGATCATGCCCTTCAAAACTCCATTGAATCTCTCTGTTAACCCATTAGTGGCGGGATGGTAAGTAGTGGTCTTTAGATGTTTTAGACCACAACATTTCCACATACATTGCATCACTTCTCCCATGAATACACTGCCTTGATCCGTCAGCACTTCATGAGGGAAACCCAGCCTCATAAAGATTTTTAATAAAGCCTCTGCCACTACAGGGGCTTCTACAGATCTTAGTGCTTCTGCGTCTGGGTACCTGGTGGCAAAATCCACCACCACTACTAGATATTTCTTGCCATGCCTTGTGGGTTTGGAAAAAGGGCCCACCAAATCTATTCCCACTCTATAAAAGGGTTGTCCAATTATAGGAAGGGGCTTTAAGGGTGCCATAGTCTTTACTCCACTTTTTCCCACCTTTTGGCATATTCCACAAGATAGACAATGTTGTTTTACATCTTTGGAGATGTTTGGCCAATAATAGTGTGCCGCCAATCTCCTCTTGGTCTTTTTTATTCCCAGATGTCCTGCACATGGGACATCGTGGGCTACCTCTAGCAATCTGGTTCTGTATTTGCTAGGTACTATCAATTGCTTCACTGGTTCACATTCATCCTTTCTCTCAGCGGGCATCCACAGTCTATATAAAATCCCATTCTCACACACAACTTGATTCCTCAGTTTGTCAGTGAAAGGAATCTGTTGGGTCAGAGCTTGTTCCTTTATCTGCTTCAAACTTATATCTTTATGCAGCTCTTCCCTGAATTGCTCTGCTTCTTTCTTATCAGAGACCACTTGATACAGTTTGTCTCCTTCAGCAGGCCTGCTAGTGGTTGCTATGGTGACCTGAGGCTGGTTAACAGATTCCACCCTGTTTGTTTCAGCCCCCCTTAATATGGCTTCTTTTTCTCTGCCAATTTGCTGTCTGGTCACTACATAGATCTTTCCTTGGGCTCCCATTACATCTCTTCCCAGTATTACTGGTTCTTGTTGCTGGGCATTAATGCCTACTTTATATCGGCCCTCTCGGCCTCTCCAAGTCATTTCCACCAGGGCCACAGGCAAACTTTCTGGTTGACCCCTCACTCCTTGGATAGTCACAGTTTCCTGAGGTAATATTACCTCAGATTTTATTAAATCTGGCCTCAGTAATGTCTGAGCGGCACCAGTATCAAGCAATGCCCAATAATTTGCCCCTTGTACACTCACTTCCTCTCTCAGACTTGAATCAAGGTCTGTTACTTCTGTCCAGTTTATCTGGCAGAACTGAACCTTTTTCGCTGTTTCTAAAGCCTTGGGCTCTGTTTTCACTGCCCTTGTCTGAGCAGGATTACTAATGGGGTTGGCAACCTCACATTGAAAACGTAGGTGCCCCGGTCTACCACATTTGTAGCATAATTTCTCCTCACTTTTAGGGTACACAGATCCACTCTGGGGTGTCCTGTGCCCTTCAGATTTTACTGGAGGACTCACTCGCTGTGGTACCACATCCCTTCTGCCAGCGTTATATGGTCTGGGTTTAAAATCTCTTGATGTTTTCCCCACCCAGCCAGTTCTGTTGGAGGCAAAGTGATCCGCCATCTCTGCGGCCTCCTGCACCAATGTAGGGGAACGGTCTTTGACCAGGAGCCTTATTTCTGGTGGTAACTGATGGTATAATTGATCCAATATCATGAGGTTTTTCACCTCCTCCACAGACTGAGCTTTTGCACTTGTCAGCCATTTCCCAAATATGTCCATCAGTTTTGCCCCCAGCTCCACGAAAGACCTCCCTGTCTGTATCTGTCAGTTTCTGAAAAGCTTTCTAAAGTAGTCAGGTCCCAGTCTGAACCTTTTGTAGACTGCCTCTTTAAACTCAGCATAGGTGACGGGCCTGTCTGAGGGGAAATATTGGTATACCTCAGCCAATTCCCCTTTAATCAGGTTTGATAAATACTGCATGTATTTATCTTCAGGTAGCCCCCACAACTGAGCTGCCTTTTCAAAGGTTGTGAGATAAATTTGAGGATCTTGACCAGGCTCATAGACAGCAAAGTCCTTTGGAGTAATTTTTATTTTTGCTCCATCTCTGTCTTTCCTTGTCTCATCAGAATGAAACTTCTCTCTTTCAAATTTTAACTTTTCTGCCTGTAATTCCGCATCCACTCTCATTCTCTCAGTTTCCATCCGCAATCTTTCAGTTTCCAACTCTCGCTGTTTATCTTTCCCATCAGCTTCCATCCTCAATCTCTCAGCTTCCAACTCCCTCTGCTTGTCTTTCCCATCAGCTTCCATCCTCAATCTCTCAGCTTCCAACTCCCTCTGCTTGTCTTTCCCATCAGCTTCCATCCTCAATCTCTCAGCTTCCAACTCCCTCTGCTTGTCTTTTTCCTCAGCCTCCCATCTTAACTTCTCTCTCAAGTACTCTATATAAGCGGGATTGCTTAAATATCCTTCTGCGGTCTCTTCCCTGACAGGTTGTTTTTGCTGGGCAGTTGCAAATCCTATAAGTGCTACCCTCAATTCATCTACCCCTTTACCCTCGTGAGGTAAATTGAATGTTATGCACTTCTCCACCAGCTCCTCTCTTTTCATTTTTATGTATTCAGCCATGGTGTTTGAGTTCACTCACTCTTTGCCACACACTCTTTGCCAGTCACTCTCACAAGTAATCTTGTTTTGTTATTTCTGTCTGCCACACCACTGTTAAGGATTCTCTAGTATTCGTACCACTGCTACAGCCAACACCTGTGACGTAGTCTCCTTTGTTCGTATCTGGATTCTCTGTTGTTCGTATCCCACCGCTACTGCCACCATGTGTGACGCCCTTCCCTGGCTCTCCCTGTCAGGTTCCTACCTGCACGTGGCTACTGCCTGTCACTAGGCACCACCAGGGACTCCACCAGTCCGGACTGTCCTTTATTTTATTTTCTCTCCCCGCTCTAGCACAGATCTCAACAGATCCCCCTGCTAGGCAACCACCAGTCACGTCCTAATACTAGTATTCCCAGAGACTCTGAATACTGGTATTGTTATTCTCTTCACCGCTGCCACCATTTGTTACAGTTTCCCTTCAGCCTTGGTCATTACCTTACCCTCCCTTCTGGTCTGTGAAACCCCAGCCAAGGATCAGGCCTTTGGTAAACCAAATTAAGTATTTATTAAAGATAACAAAGCTAACAAGATTAACAAGATTTCTTCTTAAGGCACATAAGCATATGGTTTTACTCAATACTAATCCGAACTCCACCCCCTTCCTTCTCCAAGCTCTCTTGACAAACCACTCTCTCAAACCCACCAAACAACCCACTCTTTCTCTTCTCCCCTCAGATTCCACTCTCACTCTTCCTTTTATACGTTCAGCCATTTTAAACACTCAGCCAATCATCTAGCATTCTACTGCCCATTCACTTCCCCTCCTCTTTCACTCCACTTACCATGTATCTTCTAAACAACAACACTTACCATATATACATTAATATAGGAACATCACATAGACCTATTCATCAGCTAGCAAACTCCACAACAGCATACATATGATGAGGTACTGTGATTGTCCATTATGATACATAGTGCTCAGATTCTGAGTATTTGGCAGGATGAGTTACTGATATGCCCAGAGCTTGGAAGTAACTTGTTAGAAATAACAAGTTACTTCTAATTCATTACTTTTTAAAGTAACGAGTGGGTAACTTCATTGCACTTTTCTAGTAACAGAACGACTAGTATTTTCCCTACTTTTAAGCAGCAACGGTAACGTTTCCGACGTTACGTTTGGACGTTACTGGGGAGGGAGCAGGGGAAGTCTTCTGCTCCTGATTGGTAGACGGAAGACATGTGCCTCAAACGTGGCTTCTGTGCCGCGTCACTCTTCCTTCCCTCGTGCTCTGTGTTAGGAGGCGTGAGGGAAGAAGTCAAGAGCCAGACCAGGCCGGAGGGCAAGGATAAAGGAATGGAAGGCAGCAGTAGCAGAATGGAGGTGAGTGACAATGTGTGTGTGTTACCCTTTCCAGCTCCCTCGCCCTGCCATCCCCCACTCATCCTACCAACCCTTCTGCTCATCCTGTTGCCCCCCACTTCTCCCACCACCCTGCCGCCCCCTCTGCTTGTCCCATTACCTCCCCTGCTCATCCCGTTGGCCCCTCCGCTAGTCCTCCCACCCCCTCCGCTAGTCCTCCCACCCCCTCCGCTAGTCCTCCCACCCCCTCCGCTCATCCTGTTGCCCCCTCCGCTCATCCCGTTGCCTCTCCACTCGTCCCACTGCCCCACTCATCCCACCACTCCTTCCGCTCATCCCACTGCCCCCTCCCCTCATCCCACTGCCCCCTCCGCTCATCCCATTGCCCCCTCCGCTCATCCCACCACCCCTCCGCTCGTCCCACCGCCCCCTGCTCGTCCCACTGCCCCCTCTGCTCATCCTGTTGCCCCCCACTTGTCCAGTTGCCTCCCCCACTTGTCCAGTTGCCTCCCCCACTTGTCCCGCTGCCCCTGGTAGTCCTGTTGCCTCCCCCGCTCTTCCTGTTGCCTCCCCTGCTTGTCCCACCACCCCATCTGCTTGTATTGTATTGCGTTCCTAGCATGTCCAGACAGGGCTGGGAAATATTCCCTTTCTGAAACCCTGGAGAACCACTGCCAGTGTAGAGCAAGCTAAGATAGATGGCTCATTGATCAGACTCTGTATAAGATCGCTTCCTATGAAAGATCAGGTATGAGAAAAAAATATCCATCAATATCTTGCTTAAGTTGGGTGTTAATTACTTTCAGTTAAAAGACATATTGAGACTACATTATCCTGATGAAGCCAACCCCTATTATTCTAATGTGCTAAATATGCCTACTTTTGTATTTCATTTGTTCTATCTCTGCAACTTTGGTACATTTATTTATTTGGTAACTTTGGTATGGATCAGTGACCTCCAATAGCATCTGTCATAAATCACCCTGTTCAGATCTTATAAGTTCAGGTCTGTGGCTTCCTTTATGGACTCAATCCATCGCTTGCTTGGCCTTCCTCTTTTTCTACTCCTTGCTGTTTTTTCCAGCATTATTGTCTTTTCTAGGGAATCAGGTCTTCTCATGATGTGTCCAAAGTATGATAACCTCAGTTTCATCATTTTAGCTTCTAGGCACAGTTCTGGTGTAATTTGTTCTAACACCCAATCATTTGTCTTTTTCACAGTCCATGGTATGCACAAAGCTCTCCTCCAACACCACATTTCAGATGAGTTGATTTTTCTCTTATCCACTTTTTTCCACTGTCCAACTTTCACATCCATACATAGAGATTGGGAATACCATGGTCTGAATGATCCTGACTTTAGTGTTCCGTGATACATCTTTGCATTTGAGGACCTTTTCTAGTTCTCTCATAGCTACCCTCCCCACTCCTAGCCGCCTTTTGATTTCTTGACTATTGTCTCCATGACTGTGCGGAGGTACTGATAATCCTTGACAAGTTCAATGTCCTCATTGTCAACTTTAAAGTTACATAAATCTTCTGTTGTCATTATTTTAGTCTTCTTGACATTCATCTGTAGTCCTGCTTTTGTGCTTTCCTCTTTAACTTTCATTATCATCACGGCCTGTGGCTGGGTAGGAGGTGACAAGGGAGGAGGTGGAGAGTGAGACAGGGTGGAGTGGAGAAAACAATTGTTTAAAATAAAGTTCAACCAGCTAAGCAACATTTTACTGTGTAACCCAGAGAAAAATGTGTTCATGTGTCCCCAGAATCATTTCATATATAGATGGTCTTCAATGCACACATAAAAGACAATACATTATCAAGAGACTACTTATCTTCAGGTCTGTTGCTTTTCCGTGCATTCTATATAAATAAATGGCTCCAAACTATAGTTTCATTTTCAAAAACACGTCTGCCAATAAGCAGTACTAACACAAACATTAGGAGCAGATCCTTGCCAAGTATCAATTGGGACAGTTCCATTAGCATCAATAAAATTATGCACACATACTCAGAGCCCTCTGAATATAGTTATGTGTGGATGCAGAGCTCAGTGGACTTCAGCTGGGGAGTACAGGACTGCTGCCCCAGTGCATGAAAATACAACGAAATTACTATACTATTGATTTTAAAAGGAACACACCCTTAACAACATTACGAAAGAAAAAATACACTTAACACCGGAACTATTTTTATTATCTTTATTCAAAGATGAAAACAAAACATTAAAATCAAAACATCTGCTATGTAAACTACTCATAGCAGCGAGACTAACAATATTACAATACTGGAAAAATCAAGATGGACTTAACTTGCAGATTTGGTTCAACAAAATATGGACGATAGCTATATTGGACAAAATCACGCTGCATCTTCGATTTCTAAGAGGTGCTGCAAAACCGGAATTGTTCACGTCAGTATGGTGGAACTACATGGAATACACCTCACAACGAGACCTACATACCCAGCTTTCTTCATCTGCAAAAACTATCTGGTTTTCCTAAACGAATAATAATACTCCTACAATTTTAAACCATCTCATGTTAATATTGTATTTAATTTTCATTCACTACAATAATCACCTGTATACCAATACTTACCAATATACTTTCCATAACATAGCACATAAACCGAATCAAAACAGGAATTGGCTCTAAAGTGGGGGGAGGGGGGAGGGTATTAAAGTTAAATTGATGTCTTTTTGTATCATTATATTATTCATGTTAAATTACTATGAAATCAATAAAAACAATTAAAAAAAAAAGGAACACACCCTTCTCAGAGTGTGCATTGGGTTTAACGTAAATGATAAATGAAGAAAAACCTAACTTTATACCAGATTTCAAAGTTTCTTCACTGGGATCTGCGCGAAGGAAAATACTGGCAGATCCATTAATTCATTACCACTGCCACAGTAACATTTATTTATATGGGCAGCACCTAAAGGTAGAGGTAATAAACAAACAGTATACGTTTCATATCTAGGCCTCCTTGTCCTTTCCTCCCAATTAGTACAGTCGATCACATTCACCAAATGGCCTTTTGCTGACAGGCAAGCTGGACAGCCAAAACATGTGGTGGTGGTGGTGGTACATCATACATCTTTTCAAAATGATGCACGAGCATGAGAAGACAACACACCGTTGGAAGTAAAGGTAGGACCTGCTATTTCATTTTATTAAACCATACTCTGCATTATTATCAACTCTTTATTAAGTTCCTTATTCTAAATCCTCTTTTTGTTGCTATGGATGTATAAACTGGGCAATAGAACAGTGTTTCCCAAACTTTTTTTCCCCCATGCACCACTTCACAATTGCTGAGGGTCTTGGTGGATCACTTAATGATTGTTCTGCCTGTTGTAGCAATTGTTATTCCACAGAATTCAAACTGTAATACAATAAAATACAATATAAGGAATAAAAGTAGCAATAAAAATACAATTAAAAGTCAACATGAATTTTCAGTGAAATGGATGTGCCACCTCCCATCTTCAACCACAAATCCACCGACATGCCACAGGCCACAGTTTGGGAACCCCTGCAATATAAATTAGCAACTTTATGTATAACTAAAGGATGGACAAGTTTACAGACAAGATCTACTCTCCACTCAAAATCTCCTCTTGAAATAATGCAGAGAAAATAGGGGAGGGGGCTCTAGCTCTGGGGCACAGCTCATGCATTTCCTGCAGAAGGTCCCAAGTTTAATCCCTCCCTGCCATCTCCGGTTAAAAGGACTGAGTAGTAGGTGATGGCACAGACCTCCACCGGGCACATCTGACAGCCACAACAAGTCTGAGTAAACAATACTGGGTTAGGTAGACAAATAATCTAACCTGGCAAATGCATGTTCCTATAAATCAGTTACATTGGTAGTGTCAGTGATAGAGAAGTAGACTCCATTTTTATTGTGTGGAACATGAATTTAATTTTTATAAATATAGGATTGTATCAACTAAGTTCTACTCAGAGTAGACCCACTGAACTTAATGAATTAGTCATGTCCATTCACTTCACTGGGTCTGTTCTGACTAGGACTAGTGTGGAATACCACCCATAGAAAGGAATGAGTTTCTGTAATTTCTAAAAACAAAAAGATTAAGACGTTTATATACTGCTTCATCATTAGCGTTTCTAAGTGGTGTTCATAAAAAATAAACCATACAGAAAATAAAACAATAAAAAATTAGCATAAAACCAAACACTACAATAAAATGCTTGCTGGATCAAGACGTTCTTAGCCATGTGCCTGAAGCTCAGCAAGGAGTTCTAATGGGAAAAAAACATAAGGAGGAAATGCAGGTGCAGATTGCTCATTCAGTGTAACAGAATTCTGTGTGGTGTATGTTGCCACTAGTGTGTTAGGCTTGGACACGAGGGAGGCAGTTCGGCTTTAAAGTTCACTGGTGGCCTTGGATAAATCATTATCTTTTCACTTAGCCTACCTCACAGGATTATTGTGAGGCTTAAACACTGCTCTGCTTAGAGGAATAGTGGGATATAAATATGAACGTATAATAAAGTTTTAAAAAGTTTGAAAAGTTATTTGTGATGTAATTGTACAGAAAGCATTCCTTTTTCATTGCAGCTATCTTAGGCTACGTGCATACTAGTTGTTTCAAAAGCAGAGAGACCATTTTGTCCGCCTGTGATTTGAAACATATTTGCTGACGGCTGGACACATTTCCCTTCCCCACCACCCACAGCAAAGTGTTGGGCCAATCACTGGCTCTTCCTGAGCCTACAGCCAAGCGTTTCCATCGGACATACCTGGTGTGGCAACGGGGTTGATGACCAATACGTTTTGAGGTCTATGTGAAGCTAACTTCAAGGTAAAACACACTCGATCTCCAATTTCCCAGGTTTTGGAGTAAAAAGGGGTGGAGTTTGACTTATGTCATGTGTCCCCACTTTCTGAAATCAGAGGTGGAGATGAACTGAAATCAGTACAACTGTAAGCGTCTCCAGCCTTAGAAAACCATTGCTTATCCTTAGTATCTTGATCAAAAAGCAAAGAAGCTTACATTTTTTAAGAAATCCATGATCACAAAATGGCAAATTTGACCCAGAATGGTTTTGGCCTTAGTCCAGATCTTTGGTGTTTCCAACATAGGGCAAACACAATGGAAAACTGTGAAGAAGTCATAATTTTATAGGCCTAGCATTGTATTCAGTATTAGTTCTACTCAGACTAGACCAATTGAAATTAATGGGCATGGCTACATAGGTCCATTAATTCCAATGGATCTACTCTGAGTAGAACTTAGTTGAATACCACCTCTGGTTGTGCCATAACTAGCTGAAGCTAACTAAGAGGCAACAAGGGAAAAGGCCTTCTCCATGGTAGCATCCCAGGCATGGAACTTTCTCCTTTCTGGGATATGCCTGGGGCTGTTTTCAGCACTACCTGAAGACGCTGTTATTTACCCAGGACGTTGCTGCATATTAGTGCCTGAATCTGGCTTTCTTGCTATTGTATCTGTACTAGTTCCTTATGGTAAGTTTTAATTCTTCTGCCTGATATTTTTTATTATGTTGTTCTTATTGGTTTTTTTATTGTACCCCACTCTGGGATCACTTCAGTAACGAAGGGTGAGCTAAAAATATTTTAAATAAAGAAATAAAAATAAATAACTTTGCCACAAGGTAATATCCCCAAAATATAACCTTTTTCATTATCTTCTACCAACCACCAATGTGTTTATTTGAAACTACAATAGAAATTTGCAATTTGTCACTTGAAATAGTTTAAACATTTGAAATGAAGGATAAAACATTTGAAATGGAGGGTATCACAGAGGATAAGGCTAGCAATGGCTACTAGCTATGATGGCTATGCTCTGCTTCCACTGTCAGAGACAGTATACTAGACTAGATGGGCCACTGGCCTGATCCAGCAAGCTCTTCTGGTGTTTTTTAATAGTTCTTGGGGTTAAAAAAAAGTGTTGATGGCCTCCTTATCTAGGTTTCATAGTCCAGCTTTATATTTATATTTCTTCCACTCCTACTATCTCAAACTTCACCACTCCAATGCTCTCAAAGTTTAATCACAGCTATATTTACATTTCAGATGACTTTATGATAATTTTTTCTAAGACACTGAATAAACTCAGAACATGCCTTGAACTACCTCTCAGCCTAACCTACTTCAGAGGGTTGATGCAAGGATAAAATTGGGATAATCTTGTGTGCACCTCCCATAGCTAGTTGGAGAAGATGTGGGATAATAGCAAGATCAATAAATATTAATAAATTTTAGGGAAACCTGTGCAATAGTTTGCACACACAAAAAAAGCCCTCCTCTTCAAAACAAATTATTTGTGTTAGTAAATGAATCTCTCCTCCCTACTTCCCCTTCATGAAAGCGTAAAAAGCTCCCCTGCCTAATGGTCACGTAAGCAATGCTCTTGGGTAGGTCTAACTATCCAAATGGCCTTCCTGAATATAAGCCACATTGGCATTAAGTGCTTAATACAATATAGGCCGCAGTCTATGTTCTTTTAACAGTCTATTACATTCATTAACATTTCATGAAGCAACTTCTAACATTATCCTTAAGTGTTGGTTATTTTGCTTTTCAAACTGCAACAGTGATATACATTATGCAGTCATTAGAAGCTATTGAAACAAATTTCATTTCAAAAGAATTTTCATTAGATCTCACTACATTTATTTTTATTTTTTTAGTACAGCACACACACACAAAAACCACCAACACTTGCATCCAAGTCCAGGATTTCCTAAGAAGGCCATATGACTTCAAGATATATCATCCTATTGACTCTGCCTATCTTGGAAACAAGGCTGGTCCTGGTCCAAGGTTCTATGGAACCCTTTGCAAATATCATCAATACAGGGGATTAGCACACTTAGGAGGATTGTATGTATTTAAGCCTGGAGACGGACAATCATTTTTAAAGGAATTAAAGCTAACATGACAGAGATATCATTTTTGTAGTGTACATGCTAAGGTTTTGTGAGAGGGGGTTGTCTCACAGTCATCCTTGGCCAAACTCTGTCATCTCTGACTTTTGAAGCAATAGAAAAACTTGCAAAACCTGTGAATAGCAGCAATAAATGATGTGCATGCAAATGATGTCTCTACCACATCACCTTCAATTCTCTGATAGGATGGCGATATAAAAGGTAACTGGGCTCCTGCAACTTTACTAGTTGTGTAGAAGAGGGAATTCCAACATGAATGACTTGTCACACAAGAAGCTGCAACTGCTGAAATTCCCTTTTCTAAACAAAGGTGTGGGAGCCCAGCCCTCTTTTGCATCTTGACCCTCTACTCTCTGAAAATAATATTTTATAGGTCCTCTTGTGGATAAGGAATTGGTTAAGAAGCAGAAAGCAGAGAGTAGGAATAAACGGACAGTTCTCCCAATGGAGGGCTGTAGAAAGTGGAGTCCCTCAAGGATCGGTATTGGGACCTGTACTTTTCAACTTGTTCATTAATGACCTAGAATTAGGAGTGAGCAGTGAAGTGGCCAAGTTTGCTGACGACACTAAATTGTTCAGGGTTGTTAAAACAAAAAGGGATTGCGAAGAGCTCCAAAAAGACCTCTCCAAACTGAGTGAATGGGTGGAAAAATGGCAAATGCAATTCAATATAAACAAGTGTAAAATTATGCATATTGGAGCAAAAAATCTTAATTTCACATATACGCTCATGGGGTCTGAACTGGCGGTGACCGACCAGGAGAGAGACCTCGGGGTTGTAGTGGACAGCACGATGAAAATGTCGACCCAGTGTGCGGCAGCTGTGAAAAAGGCAAATTCCATGCTAGCAATAATTAGGAAAGGTATTGAAAATAAAACAGCCGATATTATAATGCCGTTGTATAAATCTATGGTGCGGCCGCATTTGGAATACTGTGTACAGTTCTGGTCGCCTCATCTCAAAAAGGATATTATAGAGTTGGAAAAGGTTCAGAAGAGGGCAACCAGAATGATCAAGGGGATGGAGCGACTCCCTTACGAGGAAAGGTTGCAGCATTTGGGGCTTTTTAGTTTAGAGAAAAGGCGGGTCAGAGGAGACATGATAGAAGTGTATAAAATTATGCATGGCATTGAGAAAGTGGATAGAGAAAAGTTATTCTCCCTCTCTCATAATACTAGAACTTGTGGACATTCAAAGAAGCTGAATGTTGGAAGATTCAGGACAGACAAAAGGAAGTACTTCTTTACTCAGCGCATAGTTAAACTATGGAATTTGCTCCCACAAGATGCAGTAATGGCCACCAGCTTGGATGGCTTTAAAAGAAGATTAGACAAATTCATGGAGGACAGGGCTATCAATGGCTACTAGCCATGATGGCTGTGCTGTGCCACCCTAGTCAGAGGCAGCATGCTTCTGAAAACCAGTTGCCGGAAGCCTCAGGAGGGGAGAGTGTTCTTGCACTCGGGTCCTGCTTGCGGGCTTCCCCCAGGCACCTGGTTGGCCACTGTGAGAACAGGATGCTGGACTAGATGGGCCACTGGCCTGATCCAGCAGGCTCTTATGTTCTTATTTTCTTATGTTCTTAATATTGGTTTGTTTCTACTAAGATGGAGGTTCCTATCTTTCACAATCTAAACTTGCAGCAGAGGGGAATTTGCTGCTATGATTGCTGGCAAAAGCTGTTTGCCACATTGTATTTGTGTAAACAGAGAGACCCAGAATGTCATTTCCATATTGAAAAATCTCAACAGAGCTGAGAGCTATGAAACAATATAGGAGATGGCTTGAGTGCAGATGGAGAATAACTCCTGGTGGATGCAATTACACACTGTTAAGTGCCTATGGTAAGCTGTATTTAGAGGCAGTGAGGGCAGCAAAAAAACAATATTTTGCTGCCACTATCAAATCAACAATCTGCCGCCCAGCGGAGCTCTTCAGAATTGTCCGGAGGCTATTACATGCTGGCCCCAAGGACATGGTAGAACCATCTGAGGCCCGCTGTAATGAATTTGCTAGGCACTTCCAGGATAAAACCTTTAGCATCCACCAGGACTTAGAATCCAGTGTTATAGCAGGTGAATCAAGCGGGGTATCCAGAGCACAGTGTTGTCCCAATTTCTTGGATGAGTTTCAGTTGATACAGCTTGAGGACATTGACAAGGTGCTTGGACAGGTTCGTGCAACCACTTCTGTGCTGGATCCTTACCCTTCTTGGCTAATAAAAGCTAGCAGGGACGGAATGGCCGGCTGGGCCAGGGAAGAGATTAATGCCTCTCTGCGAGAGGGGGTGGTCTCTGGCTGCCTGAAAGAGGCAGTAGTGAGACCACTCCTGAAGAGACCCTCCCTGGACCCAGAAAATCTATAGGCTGGTAGCAAATGTTCAAGGACCTTGCCCAGGAATGGAATGAGTGGTGGCAGGCCAGCTCCAGACACTCTTGGATGAGACCAATTGTCAGATCTTGAACCAAAACCTAATATTAGAGAAAAGGGAAGCTGAGTGAACAAACACAAAATTTTGATATTTATTTCATTTATTTATTAAAGAAAGGTAGGCAATACCCAATGCCCCTGTGCTAAAAAGTAATTGCCACCCTATTAACTCAACCCAATGAAAGGGATTATTTGGGCCAGAAGTTTGAATATCTTGGTAAACAATCAGGCCTGCTTTGGGCCAGCCCTGCCCAATATAAATCTGACTAACTTTGGCCCTTGCCATCAGATGGAAATTGCCAGCACACAAGTTCCAAAGCCACATCATGCCACAATCAAAAGAAATTCCTGACCAACTCTGGAAAACAGTTGTTGATGCGTATCAGTCTGGAAAGGGTTACAAAGCCATTTCTAAGGCTCTGGGGCTCCACCGAACCACAGTCAGAGCCATACTGACCAAATGGAGAAGGTATGGGTATTAAATCTTCCCAGGAGTGGCCATCCTGCCAAAATCACTCCAAGAGCAAGGCGTAAAATCATCCCCAGGAAGTCACGAAGGACCCCAGAACAACATCCAGGGATCTGCAGGCCTCTCTCGCCTCAGCCAAGGTCAGTGTTTATGACTCCACCATCAGAAAGATACAGTGCAAGCATGGGATTCATGGCAGAGTAGCAAATGGGAAACCACTGCTAACTAAGAACATGAATACTCATCTAGAGTTTGCCAAAAAGCACCTAGATGATCCTCAAGAGTTGTGGAACAATGTTCTATGGACAGATGAGTCAAAGATGGAACTTTTTGGGCGACATGGGCCCTGTTATATCTGGCAAAAACCAAACACTGCATTCCACATGAAGAACCTCATACCAACAGTCAAGCATGGTGGTGGCAGAGTCATGGTTTGGGAATGCTTTGCTACATCAGGACCTGGATGACTTGCCATCATTGAAGGAACCATGAATTCTGCTTTGTCTCAGAGAATTCTACAGGAGAATGTCAGGCCATCTGTCCGTCAGCTGAAGCACTGCTGGGTCATGCAGCAAGACAATGAAACACACAAGCAAGTCTAAGTCTACATCAGAATGATTGAGGAACAAGAAATTTAAAGTTTTGGAATGGCCTAGTCAAAGTCCAGACTTAAACCCCATTGAGATGTTGTGGCAGACCCTGAAAGGAGCAGTTCATGCTCGAAAACCCACAAATGTCACTGACTTAAAGCAATTCTGCATGGAGGAGTGGGCCAAAAGTCCACCACAGCACTGTGAGATACTGATCAGGAACTGCAGGAAGTGTTCAGTTGCAGTCTTTGCTGCTAAAGGTGGCATAACCAGGTTTTGAGTCTAAGGGGGCAATTACTTTTTCACATGGGGCATTGGGTGTTGCTTAATTTTCTTTAATAAATAAATGAAATAAGTATCAAAATTTTGTGTTGTTTGTTCACTCAGGTTCCCTTTTCTCTAATATTAGGTTTTGGTTCAAGATCTGACAACATTCAGTGCCAAAAATATGCAACAACACAGAAAATCAGACAGGGGGCAAATGCTTTTTCATGGCACTGTACCTGCTCAGGAGAATTAACATTGGAGAGCATGCCTGCAGTGCTGTAGTTACAGTGTCATACATTGTCATGTTTAGTGATTTAGCCACTACAACAATCTGTATACTTCATTCTATTCAACAGGATGTTGTAATGGTACAATAGGGCCTATTGATTAATGTAGGAAAAGAATGCTATACATGTTTTGTATATGCATATTATTGCATACACTTATGCTTTCTTGAACAAGGCAAATAGCAACTAGGGTAACCATTTTTACTGGCCAAATGTCATTAGGACTGGGGGAGAGAAGGGGTTAAAAACCTGCCCACCATTTATTATTATTATTATTGTTATTATTGTTGTTGTTATTATTATTGTTGTTATTATTGTTGTTGTTATTGTTATTGTTGTTATTGTTATTGTTGTTATTGTTATTATTACTACTAAGTCCATTTATATACCGCTTATATTTAAATAAATTCTAAGCAGTGTACAACACAAGTCAAAACATCTTAAAACAGCAGATACAGAAATCCACAATCAATACAATACAATTAACTGAACAAAACATCCTCTTTAGTATCAACATATAATATAAACATTGCATATAAAATTAAGTACAAGAAAAAAATCATACCAAACATAGTATACTAAACAGAATATTCCCAGAGCTTCAAGAAAAAAACAAGTTAAAACAAGCTTTTAAAAGCATAATAGATTAAACACATCATTTCTTAATCACAGTATAATAAAAAGCAAAACAATTAAAACAGCCAGCCCCATTTATAACAGAATTTCATCTTACAGTTGAAAAAAGATATCATTTAGTTTACTCAAACACACCCTTACAAGATCAGTATATTCTTGTTTAAACATATCAACATTCTAAACCAACGCACTCAAGCTATTTTAGCACACCTCAAATCACACTCTATAAGCACTCACATAATTCAACCTCACATCCTAAAAACAGCACACTCAAATATTTATACCATGAGAACCACTCAAATCTACATACAGCCAAATAATGCACAAATACATTCTAAATACAACATTCATACCAAACACTCCCCCTTGTCTCTCACTCAAGGGGGCAGAAGCTGTGCCCACCAGGCTCTCATCCTGGGGATATAGAAACCACTTTTTCCAACATAGTAGGCAATGACACTTCTCTCATCACTCAAGTGAGGAACAAAACCCATTCAAGTATCAAATATTCACCCTAAAAGAAGGACAGGCTTTCAATCACAACTTGTTGGTTTGCCTGACTCTCTCCAGCACTTGCAGCAATTATTTTTCTTGGTGGGTGATGGATTCCAGACGCCAAGTGTGACGCTAAGTGTGCACGTAGCGTTGCACTTTGCGTGATGCAGCACTGCAGCTCCTCCCTTTTATATACCTAGAGCAGAATAAAATATGGCAAAGTTGTGGCCATTGCAGCCCTGATACAACTATCTCAGTCATTTTGTCTAGTTTGTCTATGGAACAAGAAGCAAAAAATTTGAAAGGCTACATAGTGCTAATTTATTTTTATTCCTTACATCAATAACCTGCCTTTTCCACATCATGGAACCAAAGGCTGAATACATTTGATTCCCAGATGCCACCAATCTAAGTGCCGACCTGCTTCAGCAAGGCGATAGCCCCGTATACTATCAGCCCATACCTTGGAACTGGCAAACCCAAGTTCTAACTTAATGTACATCTCACCTGCAACATGTGTACCTAGAACAAAGAGAAATCGGCATAGCCATTGAGGTATTGTGGTTAAAATTTTCCTGCACGAGAGAAGAGAGCCAAATGTTATTGCTTCAGTTGTAAATGTAGCAAAGCATGCAATACCAAAAGTTGTTTAAAAACCCTTTCTCTCCCCCCCATGTCACTTTGCCAGTAAAAATTGCTACCCTACTTGCTATTTGTGAAAAAGTAAAAAAGAGACTATTTGCAAATCTTTGGCACTCTACCTAGACCATAATAATGACTGCCTGGGAAAGGGCATTTCAGAAACAATTGTGTGGTTCTTACCATGGGGGAGCAATTCAATTCAGTTCGCTTTTAAAGCCAAATTTATCAAATTTACACTTTCTGAAATGATATGAGAACTGCAACAAAGCCATCCTTCAAATTTCACACTCATCTGAATTTTGCGATGGAGTTCTCCAATCAAAGAATGTTTGCAAAAATGCATATATTAGGGGAAAGTGTGCATAAAAATAAACATTGGTGAAAATAACATACATACATGCATTACATTAGAGAAAATATCTTGCAAAAATGTGTGTATTAGTCAAAAGTGCATACAAAATGTGTGCGTTAAAAGAAATTTGCACTAAAATGCTGAAGAATTTCATGAGGATTTTTTTTAAAAAAATTGCAAATTGCTGCAGAAATGTGAATAACTGAATTTAAGACTGGAAAAATAAGAAGCTTGAGAGAACCAAAACTGACAGGTCCTTCCATCCCTAAACTTAATCCACAATTTTTAAAAGTATTTGCACAATTCCTATAGGACCCTAGATACAGATCATGACATTTTGTATGCTGAAAGGACTTCTGTTGGGTACAGAAAAAAAATTCAGGCCTTTTTTAAATAGAAAATAAAAATAATATGAACAGTAATGGAAAAGGTATTTACAGTGATGAAGATGAGATACTGAAGCTATTTAGCTTTGCTGTCTGAAAACTGTACAAATCAGTATGCTAGAAAGTGGCTTCCAATACAATCCAAATCAAAATAGAAACTGAACATAAAAATCCAGTTTAAGTCTTCACTCTGATTTAGGAAATAAACCTTTGCTTCCCTTCCTTCCCCTGCCACCTCTACCCCCATCTCCTATATGTTTTTCTGCCCTGCATTTACTTTTAGATCATAAAGTCAGAACACTGGGAAGGTTTCTGTCAGCCAGAATATAAATGCAGGTTGTATAACAGGCTCTAATTTACACTTCTACACCAGGCCAACGATGGTGACAACAAGGATTCCTCTGCTTTCCAGTCATCGACTATGATTAACAGTGTCAGTACGTCACACAGGCAGTTCTGTGTAGCACTCCCTTCTGAAAAGAGATCATTGAAAATATGCACAGAAGCAGTAAAAAGAGTAAGGGTCAACCCACAAGTCTGTGAGGAATCAAATTAGGGCAATTGGCTGAGCTACATTTACTGTGCAACCTAAAAAAAAGGTGCCCACTGTCTCTAGAATCACTTCATATATACTTCTGGTTGTCTGACACGGCCTTTTATACGAACCTATAGAAGCTGTAGTATCTGGTTGGTTTCCCTCCATTTTTCAGAACGACTCCATTTCAGTTCCTCTGCTACAAAGCCTCCTAAGAACAAGGGAATTTCAAAGGGAGGCTCCAATTTGAAACTGCTGAATTACAATTAATCAAGAAGTCCAATTCTCTTCATGTGGGTCTGAAGAGAGACAATAGTTTCCTGCCCCTCTACAGATGTTAATTAACTCAGTATTGCTATGCTGATTCTGTTATCAGCTATCATTGCTTTTCTGAAGGGTCACCATGCAAATTCTGCATGCTGAATTGTCGCCAACTGTACTTTTTGCACTTCGTTTCGGTCTGACCTCATCATTTACATTTCCTTCCTCCACATGTACATACACAGGAAGCTGACTTATACTGAAGCAGACCATTGGTCTGTTGAGATCAGTATTGTCTGACAGCAGCTCTCCAGGATTTCAGACAGGGATCTCTCCCAGCCCTATGTGAAGTTGCCACGGATTGAACCTGGGACTTTACGCATCCAAACCAGATGCTCTACCACTGAACTCTGACCCCTACAACTGAGGATAAAATCCCATGCATCTGAGTTTTATCCACAGAAGATTATGCTATAACCAATTTGTTGGTGTTCAAAGTGCCACAAGACCTTTTGTTGGTTTTGCTGCAACACAAACTAACACAGCTACTCCTGTGGAAACTCCATTAATACAGCCTATGAACAAGATACTGAGCTTTTCCAGCACAGTAGCAAGAAGAACACACATTCCATTAAGCTCATCTATAATGAGTACAGCCCTTGGAAATAGGTATTCTTGAATTCCAATTCTGGGTGTGTCACTGTCAGGCACTTTACATCAGATAGGATCAATGTTACATTAGCCTATGGTAGGTACAACACTCTTGGAGTCAATTACCATTGGCCAGGATTCAAAGACACATGCAACTAGTTCTAGGCCTCCAAGGGAGTTATATTTCTCATGCAGGAGACCACCACCTCTGGTTATGCCACATGACAAACTAAGAGGAGTTTCAGAAACAGTTTGTGAAAATGGTATTGGGATCTACTCTGAATATTTTTGTAAAAAGTTTTTTTAAAAAATTAAATGGATCTGATTGAAGTACCTCTTTGGATCCCAGCCATTAACTTAAAAAAACAACTGCACTGGATCCATACACTGGAATCAATGACAAGAATGTTGGCACCTTATTGTCTTAATTGATAAAATAGTGTGAGTATGAGTTTGACACCTACCACAGAATGATGAGTACCTATTAAGCTTTACCAAATGGCAAATGCTAAATATGACACTTCCCGCTTCCCTTTTTTCTTGCCTGCATTCTCCTTATAAACACTGAAAGTTAAACAGGTGTGCTTATGAAATATGTAAAACACCTGTTAATCACACCAGATGACTGGAAAGCAGAGGATATTATGAAAGGAAACACACAAAGGAGTGTAAAACATCAAAACATCATGCACAACTAAAACAACATAACTGTGCCCACTGTGTGGCAATGAGGGCAGCAAAGAAGGCCCACTTCTCTGCCTCCACTGCATCCTCAAATAGCTGACCAGTGGAGCTATTTCGTATTGTTAGGAGTCTATTGACATCAATTCTAGGAAAGAGTTTTAGACCCTTCGGAGGCCACTGTGAATTGTTTGCAAGGCACTTTGAGGGAAAAGTTGCTTGCCTCTGTAGCAATCTTGATGCTACTGTAGTCCCCAGTGCAGTGTCCAGCTCAACGTCTGCTGCAACTTTTTGGGATCAGTTTTAGTTGATGCGGCCTGATGAAATGGACAAGGTGCTTGTGACAATGCCACCAGCAATGTGTCCTCCCAACCTTTGCCCTTCTTGGCTTATTAAAGTTTGCGGAGGGGGTATGACCAAGTAGATCCAGGGTGTGGTCAATGCATCTTTGTGGGAGGTAGTGGTCCCAGCTACCGCAGTGATCCGACCGCTCCTGAAAAAGTGGACCCATTGGTTTCTGACAACTATCGCCCAGTCACAGATACCCCTTGTTTAGGGAAGGTGATTGAGAGGGTTGTGGTGTAGCAATCACAAGTACTCTTGGATGAAACAGATTATCTTGGCCCATTCCAATCTGGGTTCAGGCCTGGTTATGGGACTGAATCAGCCTTAGTCGCCTTGATGGATAATCTTTATTGGGAGAAGGACAGGGGGAACGTGACCCTGTTATTCTTATTTGATCTCTCAGCGACTTTTGATATCATTAACCATGGTATCCTTCTCAGCCGACTTGGTGAGATGGGATTGGAGACATTGTTTTACAGTGGTTCCAATCCTATCTCAAGAGTAATCTTCAGAGAACAGCACTGAGTGATTGTCTTTCAGCCCCCTGGCAGTTGTGCTGTGGGTTGCTGCAGGGTACCAACCCCAATGCTGTTTAACATCTATATGAAGCCATTGGAAGCGGTCATCAGGAGCAGTGGCGTACCTAGCATATTTGACATCTGGAGCGGATCATTTTTTAACACCCCCCCTATTCTATACAACCTTGTGTGGGGCCCTAGTGAGGTGGGACCAACTGCTTCCTATAGACATCTTTTGCCTCCATGTCTTCTCGCATGGCAGTTGCTGTGTCAATGGGGGGAAATGGGGACTTGTCTCTGTCTCTCTGGCAAGCGGGCGGGAAAGCCAAAAAAGCAAAAACAAAAGCCTGCGCTTTGTATAATTCCCTCACAGTCGCAACAGTGCGATCTACCACCACCGCCACCTCAACTAAGGAAGTGGATGGCGGAGAGAAAGAGCCTCGGTGGATGAGTAGGATCCACCACTCAACCATCTTTGTTGACGCGAATGTGGGAAGCAGCGAGGGGAAGGAGGGGGAAAGGGGCTGCTGAGGGAGCTTGGCCACTCCCCCCACGGGCTCTACACTGCACACTCTCAGGCTGAGAGGAAACCAGGCAGAGCCGCCTTACGCCAACGGCGCAGCCTGCCAAGTCAGTGGGGCTTGAAGAGTTTTTTTAATTAAGGTGGGGGAGGGAACATAGAGGTAAAATGGAATTGAGCAAATAGGTGTGGAGAGAAAAGAGGCTGAGGGAGAGAAGTGAGGGGAGATGCAAATGGGGGGAGATGAGCCGAGGCTGAGATAAAAAGTGGAGGCGGCGATCAAGGGTGTATAAATGGGTGAAGACTGAGGTAAAAAAGTGGAGGAGAGAGTGGCTTAATGGAGGGAGAGGCTGAGGTAAAAAAAGTGGAGGAGAGTGGTTTAATGGGGGACAGGATAAGGTAAAAAGTGGAGGAGAAAGTGGCTTAATGGAGGGAGATGCTGAGGTAAAAAAGTGGAGGAGAGAGTGGCTTAATGGGGAACAGGCTAAAGTAAAAAGTGGAGGAGAAAGTAGCTTAATGGAGGGAGAGGCTGAACTAATACAAACAATAAGAATCCCATTAAGACTCCAGGCACTACTGACAGAACTTACCTTTTGAGTAAACCTCCTTGGGATTGGATTGCTAAAATGTAATCCTAATCATGTTGATTTGGAAATACGTAGGATTCACTTCCACTGGCCTTGGTTGGGATCCGGCTGTAGAACATTTTTTGCTTTTGCAAGGGAGTTGCAGTTCTAAAACAGCCATTTCGGGAACATTCAGAAACACACTCCCTGTTCTGCCGGTTCCAGTGTGTCTCCACCTCTTTTCTGAAAATGGGGGCACACAATGCAAGTCAAATGCTGCCCCTTTTTACTGTTAAACCTCCTGGGAGCAGCTTGAGTGCGTTTTTTTAAAATTAGCTTCAAAGAGGTTTTGCTGCTGATTGGCAGATCAATCTGTTCCCCCTTCAGGTGTGGTGAATGGAAACGTTTTGATCTGGTGACTAGTGTGTTTACAGCAGTCAGTTGTAAATCTGGCTGAGTGGCCTTGGGCCTCGCTATCTCTCAACTTAATTTACCTCCGCCGGTAGGCTAAAATGCTACTTTGAATTCCATAGAAAAAGGATGGCATTAAAAGGTGATGAATAAATTTAAAACTCTGTGGTTAGCAGTTTACACTTAGCAGATTGCCAGGAGAGGGGTAAATCACTCTGCCAGAGGTCTGAACCGATCACTTGCATAGAGCTTTTTTCCTCCCTCCTCCTTCCGTCACTCCATCGGACTCAGCATTACCCCCTACACCCCTTACTCTCTCTCCCTCTCCAAGCTTTCCCCACCTGCAATAAATAACAAGTCCCACAGGCTGCCCAATCCTGCTCTAACAGCTATATGGCAGGCAAGAATGAAGCTCTTTTTCCAACATCAGTGATGGGGAAAGCATCGCCTGTGTTTAAAAAGAAGGGAGCAGCACTATAAAGCAGGAATGGCTAACCTGTGGCCCTCCAGGTGCTGCTGGACTACAGCTCCCATCATTCCTGACCATTGGCTATGTTGACTGAGAATAATGGGAGCTGGCATCCAACAGTGTCTAGAGGATGACGTGGCCCCTATCCCTGCTATAGCGAATTCTTGTTGCAGAGTCCACTGCTGGAGGTTCTCTTCCCTTCCTCAAAGGCGGGGTGGGGAATCTTTTTCAGCCCAAAGGACTCATTCTGCCTGGGGACCACTTTATTTATTTATTATATTCTACCTCACCTTTTCTCCAACGAGCTCAAGGAGACATACAAACATAGTTCTCCCCCCTAATTTTATCCTTGCAACACCCCTGTGAGGTAGGTTAGGAAGAGAAACAGCAGATGGCCCACGATCAAGTGAGCTTTATGTCCAAGTGGAGATTCAACCCTGGTCTCTTAGGTCCAAGTCCAACACTCTAATCACTACACTTTATTATTATTATTATTATTATTATTATTATTATTATTATTATTATTATTATTATTATTATTATTATTATTATTATTATTATTTTCAAACAGTAGTGTAGTGGCAAATTTAGAAATGCAGGATCCCTTCATGAGTCATGCCATGCCCCCTTACAGCTTCTCTCTCTCTCTCTCTGTCACACACACACACCTTGAGCAACCCCCCTTCAGTAAGTAAGCACACCTACATAAGCATACCTCTACCCCCCTCTACTTGGGCACACATACCCTTCAGCAAAGATCTTCCCTGGGGTGAGGAAGCACCTGCCACCAGCTCCACCTTGCTGAGCATGCAGGGACCCACCCATTGCTCCATCCTTCCCTCCATAACTTTTTTTAAAAGCAAGCCCCCATCTCACCAAAGGTTTGCTGCTGGCTGGTAGCCTGAGCTTGCAGTGAAGTCCCTTCCCACCCTCCCAGCTAGCCCCAGCCCCAGCCCCCAGCACAGTTTTTTAAAGTAATTCCAAGCCACAGGGCAAAGGAGGCGAAGACCACAGTTTGAGAACCTCTGCCTAAATAATTACAGTAAATACCTGGGCTTGACTGTCTGCCCTCCTTGCCTCTCTTTAAACCTCTTACTCTCAACTGCTCGTGACTCTCTCCTTCCCACCACAGATGGTGGGAGCCAATCAGCATGCAAGGGGATTGTAGGGATGAGATCCGCAGCTGCTATGGATTTGCTGCCAATCTGCCATCACAGAGAAGAAGGAGGCAGGAGAGGAGCTCCCCCCCCCCACCAAACAATAAAGCGGAAGCCTCGGCAATAGCTTCCCCAACAGGGCCATACTGTGGAGAAGGAAGAGGAGGTGCCACACAGTGGGGCAAGATGCAGGCTACCTGCTTGGTTGGGCAAATACCCACTTAATTCCACCCCTCCCCAGTTTTTCGCACATCCCTCAAATGTGCCCTTCTCTTCCTCTTCCATGATCTGGCCCTGCTTGGGGAGGCTGTTGCTGAGGCCTCTGCTCCAGTCATTCAGCCCAGGGGACCCTCCTCTCCAGCATTCTGGCAGCTACCGCAGGCAGGAGGCGGCAACATGGCGGAGTGACCGGCGGCTGTAGCGGCACCCCCTTATTGCCTGCACTCGGGACAGCCTACTCCCTCTGTTCCGCCCTTGGTACACCACTGATCAGGAGATTTGGGGCGAGGTGTCAAGCCCTAGACCAGTGCCTGGACTTGGTGGTGGGCTGGATGAGGGCCAGCCTGGATTGCTATAATGCACTCTATATGGGGCTGCCCTTGAGGTTGGTCTGGAAGCTGCCACTGATGCAAAAGCAGCACAACTGCTCACTAGGGCAGGGTATCACCAACATGTCACCCCGCTGCTTGAAGAACTGCACTGGCTGCCCATTAGCTACCAGGCCAAGTTCAAGATTCTAGTTTTGGTGTGCAAAGCCCTATGCAGCTTGGGACCACAATACCTGAAAGATCAGCTTACCCTTACATACCCAGTTGATCACTGTGTTCTGCAGGTGAGGGTCTCCTACAGATACCATCTCATCAGGAGGTCCATTCCGAACAACATAGGAAGTGGACCTTTAGTGTTGTGGCACCTAACCTTTGGAATTCCCTCCCCTTAAATATTAGACAGGCACCATCTCTGTTATTTTCTTGGCACTTACAGAAGACCTTCCTCTTTCAACAAGCCTTTTAAGTAGAGACCTTATCCCAGTCTGCATCTGCAATTGGAATTGCTTTTTAAGATGTTTTATAGCTCCCCCCCCCAGCTATTTTTTTAATATGTTTTAAAGATGTTTTGTTTTAATATGTTTTGAGTATTCTTAGTGTTTTTGTTTGCTGCCCTGGGCTCCTTCTGAGAAGAAGGGTGGGATATAAATTTAATAAATAATAAATACTGTAAAAAGGAGAGGAAATTATTCTAGATAAGGTTCAAGTAAGTCAGCATAGCACAACCCTAAACTTCTAAAAACTGTATAATACAAAACACTTACAAAACCACATCCTTATATACTACAACACAAAAGCACTCTTCTGCTCCTTTAAAAATACATGTAAGCCAGCACCTGAGCAAACGAAAAACCTCTATGTATCCAATTTCTATCCCATCCTTCCATGCGGAGCTCAGGATGGCATGCATGATTCTGCTATTTTATCATCACAACAACCCTTTGAGGTAGGTTAAGCTGAAACATAGGTTACTCAGTGAGCTTCATGGTTGAGCAGAGATTTGAACCTGAGATTCTTCATGCTTATTCAAGACCCTAACTACTACACCACACTGGGGGGGATGGGTACATTTCACATAGGCCAGGATAGCCAGCAAGGCCCAGCAGGGGTGTAGTTGCCCAGGGTCTAGGGGGGGCACTCCTAGACCCCTTACTTTTGTGGGAGCAGGGTCCCAGATGGGTTCCTATGTCTCCAGCATCCTACAAGCCAATCAGCATGAAAGGGGAGGGTGTGAGCTACTGAGAAGAATCTCCTAACATGCTTCCTTGTCTTTTTCCAACTGATTGGAGCCAGTAAGAGTGAAAGGAGGTGAGTCAACCACTGAGAAGACTCTTCTCAGTAGCTAACACACTCCCTTTTATGCTGATTGGTCGTAGGGACATCTGTTGTGGGAGAATGCACATGTGGGAAGGAGCATGGAGATGATGACAGAGCAAACATGTGGGTTGTGCGGCTTTGAGGGGGCATAATGTGTTTATCATGAAGAGACCCTGAACTTCTGAATTTGCCACTACACTACCGGGGCCCAGCCTAGGCTACAAGCCCATAATTATGAGGAAAATTTTGAGGCAAAATGCCTGTATCTATATGAGGCTAGTTTCTCATACCCATATGAGGTGTCCCCATCTTGCGAGGTTTTCTGGAGCTAATCAACAATGTTAGAACAGAACAAGCAAATGTTCTGAATAGGAAGTAGCTGGCCAAGCACTCCTCTACAGCTGAGAAAGAGGAAACTTGTACAGGAAACTCTAGAACATGCAGTTGAAGAGGCAGAGAGAAGTGATCCACCTACGTAACTGATTTTCTCAAGAACTACGAGTTCAAGAAATCTTGCTGGTATGTCCTATGTACAAGTGGAAAGAGCCAACAGGGGCCCTATTTAGGCTTTCCCACATTGAGAGGGCTACCAGCAGGCTTGTCTGGGCCCCATACATTGTATGTAAATTGGACCTTCTAACCCACTCACAAAAGAGGGCACAGAATTGCACAAAATCTCCATATGCTTGGTATCATATGCACATTTGTGTCCTCTTTTGCAGTTGGAGTAGAGGTCCCAAAAATAAAGCAGCAGCCACACACATAAAATGTCTGACAGATAGAATCTGAATACAGTAGGGCCCCGCTTTACAGCGCTTCATTTTACAGTGCTTCGCTAATGCGTCAGTCTCAATTAGATGCAATTAGACTAAAGCCCCACTCATATGATGCTTGTTCCGCTTTTACAGCGGTTTTCACGCATTGTGCGCCATTCTATTCAATGAGTTCCACTTTTCGGCAGTTTTCACTTTTCGCCAGGGGTCCAGAACATAACCCGCTGTATGAGTGGGGCCCTACTGTATATACTTATTTATTATTTGATTTATATCCCGCCCTTCCTACCAGCAGGAGCCCAGGGCGGCAAACAAAAGCACTAAAAACACTTTAAAACATCATTAAAAACAGACTTTAAAATACATTAAAACAAAACGTTAAAAACATTTTTTAAAAAGCTTTCAAGACATCTTTTTTTAAAAGGTTTAAAAACATATTAAAAAGCAATTCCAACACAGACACAGACTAGGATAAGGTCTCAGCTTAAAAAGCTTTTCCCATAATTATATTTCCATGCTAGGAAAGGCTTAACCACTTGAATTTCTGCATGCCACACACCTGTTAAAGCGGAGGAACCCTCCTTTCCCCCACTGCCAGCCCTATACCAAAGCCTAGTCTACAGTCCTCTGTCCACTTATCCAAGAGTGAACCCCATTAAACACAAAGAGATATACATCTAAATAGACATGTATACAGTGAATACTATACAGTGAATTCTTAATGAATGCCTGGACATCAGCTCCTGCACAGCACAAGACATGCCTTAGCCTCTTTGCAGAGCTGTCATATTTTGCATTTGCCATGGGGCTTAGGGAAGATGCTTTAAGATTTATTCACACTTATTGTGTAGTAGTAGTTGCAGAAAATATTTTTTAGGGAATACCTGATGTCAGATAAAACCACTACAGGAAAGAAACATCCTGGTTGCTAGGAAAAAAGGAAGGGCAAACTACAGCAATTCTAAGGACTAGATAGAAGGAGGAAAGAAAAGTGCACTAAAAGGGAGTGGAAAACAGCAGCTCTTTGGAACCCCAGATATTCCTATCACCTGGTATCCAAAAAAACTGAAAAGCAGGAACAATCAGGCTGGCTCATCTTACAGAAATTCTGTAAGGTTGAGAATAGGGCTGCACTCACTAGCCCTGACCCCTCTGTCGCATCCTCATTGCCACCTTTTATGAATTGGAGGAAAAGGATCTGAAGCAGGAAGCCTACTCTATAGGTTTAAGTTCCCTGTGTGATTTAGGCAAGCAGCCTGGGTCTGTGGTCTCCAGAGTGCACAGAACAGAACAATTTATACTAGATCCCAGTGACAGGGTACTGTGTTTACACAGGGTATTTGTCACATGTATGCCATATATGGGATTAGAGGTTTAATGGGTAGCAACAAAGGAAAGGGCCCTTTTGGTTGTGGCTCCCTGTCACCTGTCACCAACTTTACCATCCTTTTGGCTTCAGCTTAAGACTCTCCTCTACTCCCAGGCTTTTGATGGTAATTGATGGATTGGTTCCTATTTCTTTTGATCCATACTGGTTAATTTATAATTGGGTCAGTGATGCTTTTAGCAGTTTTATGGGTCATTGTCCACCTGCAACACCCCCCCCCATTAACTGTAGACCCCATACAGTTGTCATTCCCCTTACAGAGCTATCCTGCAAAATTTAAAACAGGCTTGCATTCATTAGGGTATTTACTGTTGTTGCATTTCATTGAACTATAAAAGCTTTATTCAGGTGGTCCACAGCATGGCTGTGGATTTGTGGAGGAGGAGGCCAGGCAGCAGCACATTCATTATGTTTAATATTTTTAATTGTATTTTTATTGCTTTTTTGTTTCTTATATTTATTTTATCATATTAGAATTCTCTGGCATTGCAATTGTTACAAACTGGCAGGAAAATCATTAAGAGGTCTGCAAAGAACCTCAGAAATTTTCAAGTGGTCCATGGGGAGGGGCGACTTTGAGACCCACTGCCCTAGCTCCATGTTAGAAGCAGTATGGCTCTGAATACCAGTTGCTGGGACTCACAAATGGGTTACTGCGCTCGGGTCCTGCTTCCCACATGCATCAGGGTGGCCCTTGTGAGAACAGGATGCTGCGCCATGATGGCCCTTTGACCTGATTCAGCAAGACTCTTCTGATTCCCATTCAACTTAAAACAAGGCTGCCCTCTTTATTTAATGGCTATTCCTACCGGTCTAAGGGAACCTTCTTCTAAAAGGGTCAGGTTTTCCGTTGGTGTTAGCCAGGGCGTTCATCCGGAGAGCAGTTCTGCCTGGGGCGAGGAAAGGCTTCACCTGACAAGCGCCTGCCCGGTTCCCTCTGCGAGAGACAGGACCTGTTTTATTCACGGTTGCAATATTTTTGAAGCCTGCGCGCTTCCGAGAAGCAGTTCACACATCTCCCTCCGTTTCTCTATGGCCATTCCCCCTTTTGGTCATCCCTTGTAGCCCCGCCCCTGTTGCTGGACTCCGCCTGCTCCTATATAAGGGGTGGGGCTCAGGACCCAGAGCGCGAGTAGTTGTAAGGGCAGCGTCTGCAAAGCGGGTCTGGACACTGGGTCAGCGGCACGATGGCAGGTAAGCGCAGACAGCGCTTTCCCTGGAAGGGGACTAGCGAAGCGTCCTTCCTGCCGCTTCCTCGTCGTCAGCTCCTGAGGGAGGCTCTTGGGGACGCCTGAGCTTCCTTTCGGGGCGGGAGTATTTCCCCGCCCAGTTGCCTCGGGCCAGGCGTTACCTTCCAGCTGAGGGTGATTGACTGACTAGCAGCAGCTGCTGCTCCTGCTTCAGCTTCTTCCGCGTTGTGGGCGCTGCTGTAACCGGGAGGGTTCCTTGAGCAGGAAGCTAAAGCTGCGCTCGGCGGCCCAGTCGGCGCGCGCGGGCTCTCATTCTGTCTGGGGAGACCCCATCTGGTCATGGCGGCTCCTGTTTTTAGGCTGGCGCGTGAGCAGGGAGGGCTCGCATGCCAGCGCGCGATTTGTCCTTTCCTTCCCCCCCCCCCGCAATTCTCGTTGCGCTGTGGGGGGCTTTGACTGGTGTAGGTCATCCTGTGAAGAAGGCTTTTCTTAATCATTTCTCTTCTCTCTCCCTCCCCCCCCCCGCTCAAATTAGTAGGTGATACTAGCTTATTTCGTCGGAGTCTTGCTCACTCCAGAGAGAAGCTTGTTTTCTGCATATCCCCCATCCCACACTTCCATATCACAGAGAGGGCCTGCCTAACATTACTTCGTGTGTCCTGCAGAGATGTTGGAGGTGTTTACGGTTAAACCTATTAGCATCTGTTGGTGGGTCTCAGATTGCAGCTGATGCTGTTAACTAGTAGGAAGGAGCCCCAGATGGGGCAGATGGCTGTCTACATCAGACCGTAGCAGGTTGAAAGCTTGTTCGCTTGTCAAGGCTTCTGTGTAACCTGAAAGCTTGCTGCACTTCTAAAACAGCTGGTCCAATAATACTTGTAAATGTGGTGGGAAAGGCTTTTGTAACCCTCTGTCCTTAGAACCAGTACTGCAACTGTTCTTAATGATGCATCTTTCAATCTGTGCCCTGCTCATTTCTTTTAAAAGAGCTCCCAGGTGGATAATGACACAGAGCACTCAAAGCAGCTTAACATTCATCTAAAAGTTAGCAGAGTTGGCCCCTTGCATGTGGCTGTGGAGCCTAAACATGAGTGTTGCAAGTAAATACCAGGTCAGAGTAATCTCTTCCCAAATTCTATAAACACCTCCATCTCTTGGTGGTGCATATGTACTTCTGGGGAATATCCCAGGCAACAATAGGCAGGTGCTACTTCATACTTCTGTTATAGACCCTTGCAAAAAAAAATATTGCCTGCCCCATCCATAGTTTACTTTGATTATACACCATTACCTTCTTGTTGGATAGAAAACATTAGAGGGGGGAAGAATAAATAAATATAAAGTATATATCTTCAGAATGTATATTGATTATAAATTCCTCTTCATACACAATACTAATTTCTGAGTTTGGTGGGCTCCCTAGTGCCTATGGGCCCTCTTGCACTACACACATTTTATATGCCTGCCACTGACGCTAATCCTTCCCAGGCATGGTTTGGGTTATTGTGTTGCCTGGACTCTTCTCAGCCAACACTCCATGGCAAATCCTTCCTTATCTGCTTCCTGCGGTTGCCCCAGAGAGCTACTTTTTTCCTCCTCTCTACAGGATCTCTAGAGGAGCAATACAACTGAAGACTTTCTTGTGTAGATATAACTGTGACTCTTGTGCTAAAGGATTACATGTAGGTTTATTCTGCAGTGAACAATGTGTCTTGATACTTCACAGCCATGTTATTATAAAATTAATGATGCTGCCACCTCGGTCCCAATTGATGCTGAGACAGGAGAGAAAAAGTGATAATAATGGACGTGGAGGAAGATGTAGCTTTATTCTGTACTGAGTACACTGAGGTTCACACCAGTTCTGGGGCAGTGAGATTAAAATGATGAAAAGGAATAGATTTTGATAAATGTTCATATATTACAGGGATTGCCAGAATGGCACCCATGGATGAAGTGGTGCTCTTAATGCCTTCCCCTGCCACCCACAAATCCTCTGAGCTCCCACACACATTCACTGCCTTGGTCATGAGGTGGTAAGGGAGGTTATCTTTTTCTTTCTTGAAAAGTACATAGAGCTGAAGAAGGAAGTTAGAAGAATGACTGTCTTTCTCGCTTCCTGTTTGAGCTCTATGTGCTTTTCAAGTCTCAGACTAATTCCACTAAATCTGACTTTTACCCAGATCCATTGGAAAGGTGAAATGTGTGCACACACAATTTGTTTCTCTTTGTCTAGCCTGAGAATGATCTGGGGAGAGGGGGGAAATTGACCAGAGGGAACGGTACTGTCAAAAATGCAAATATGCCCACGGATCTAAAATGGGCGACAACCTGATCTGAGAGGGGAGATCAACCAATGGCTGTTGTAAAGATGCTGGGAAGATGTGTGTTTGTATTCTAGCTGTTTATTGCCATAAGCACTGAGCAAATGAAGAGGTAAACTATCCATAATGCTTGTGTTTTTCATGGTTAAGTCACACTGAGTCCATGCCTTCCATCATTTGTTTGTGTTCTATAAATTCTCATCCGGCAGTACCTTTTATTAGGACTAACCAAAATGGCACAAGTTGTGTCATCTGTTTGAGTACTCCAGAATTCTTCATCAGACAAGATGCTGTGCAAAAAAAGGGGGAGAATGAGGAAAAAGTACAAAATTTGGCCTGGGTGGATGTTATAGCCATAAGGTCAGTTTGTAATCTTAAGTTCCAAGATGGCCTGCAGTTACCTTGAAAGTGAGCCTACAGGCTGACCTCATGGCTGCAATACCCAGCTATCCTAAGTCTTGCACTTTTTTGTTCTTGCTTGTCTCTCCACCCCCTTGTGGAACAAACATCTTATGTGATGATGAGATCTGGAGAACTCAAAGGCACACCACAATGCTGTGACATTTTGGTTAGCACTAATGAAAGTATTGACCACCTGTGGAATCTGGGGTTCGTTCTTATGGACCGGCACAGCTACCTTTTCTGTTCTAAGTAAAATGTGTTGCTAATCTTATCTTTCTTTTTCACTGCCTTCCTCAAACCTGTTGCCATAAATGGAAATTGGCTTTCTTTTTAAGCTTGCTACTCTGATAGAGTTCTAATCATGAGTAGTTTAAATAGGATGTCATGAATATGGAATCTTACAGAGCAATATGCTGTTTCATGTCATCTTATACATGTACAGTAGGGTCCCTCTTCTCGGTGCCCTGCTTTTCAGCGTTCTGCTAATACAGTGCCAGCAGGATGATCAGCTGGAGGGGGGCTGGAGCTCCCTGCGCTCCTGCTGATCTTGCCGGAGGAGGGGAAGATCAGCTGTAGAGCACTACAGCTGATCTCCTCCTCTGGCGTGATCAGACTCCCGCACTCGAGCTACAGCTGAACTTCTCCTCCTCTGGCGTGATCAGCCGCTTAGGTTCCAGGCCCCTGTGCTATAGCTGATCCACTTTTCGGCAGTTTTTGCTTTTCGGCGGGGCTCTGGAACCTAACCTGCCTTATGAGTGGGGCCCTACTGTAGTGACAAGCTTCTCACATTCAACTGAAGCCATATCTCCAGAAACAAAAGATTGTTCTTATCTTCTTAGACAACTGTGTAGAGTGGGAAAGTACAGAACTGGCAACAAAGCTGCAGTTTAGACATGTGAAATCTAAAGAAGCTATTGAATAATGTTTTCTTCAATGATAGTAAAGAAGCAGGCAAGGTTAGGTATGGACTGCTAATTCAGAAATGTAAGATGTGTCTGTTGGATCGGATCAACCATCCAGTTTCCTGCTTCATCTGGTAGTGAGCATGATGCATTTGGGAAGCCCACAAACAGGGCATGAAGGCAATGGCATTGTTGTGGCATTGTCTCTAGCATTTGGACTTCAGCAGCATATTACTACTGAACATGGTGGTCCTTTTAGTCATCATAGCTAGTAGCCATTGATAAAGCCATCATCCCTCTGTTAATTTATCCTTTGGCTGAGCTATTGGTCATCGCTATATTTTCTGGGACCAAATCCATAAATCATAGATGGAGAACTTTATTGTTGGACCATGTCTCCCTTCATTATTGACTTTTGCCCATGCTGGCTTGGGCTGATGAGGATGGAGACTTCATCTGGAGGTCTACATGTTCCTCATCCCTAAATTATATCTGTACTTTCTTATGTCTGCCAATCACATTGGCTAAGTGATCTTGAGTGCTAGTGTTATGAGAGCTACTTTTCCCACACCACACAATTATATAAACCTCAATTAAGTTTTCCTTTATCATCTTTTTTTTAAAAGCTCAAAAGTTTTTAAGCGTTTGTATTTTCTCATTAGAGTATTTTCTGATGCTCGGCTCATCGAGGTGGCTTTTCTTGAACCTCTTACAGTTCTAAGGTACCCTTTTTAAGATGGGGCAATTGGAACTGTACAAAATATTCCAAATGTGACCACAGGTGCATATGCAAGCATTATGACAGTGGTGTGTCCTATTAGGGAAGCAACAGGAAATAATCCCTAGGATAGAATTTCTTTTTCCATGCTGCTGAACAGAAAATTGATTTGAATTGAACTATCCATCATGACCTCAAGACATTTGCGGTTAGTCACTGCCAATTCAGACTGCAACTTACTCTCATTCAGCAACTGTGGTCTCAAACTGCCTTGCTGCTTAATCAACTACTAGCAAGCTCTAAACTCTCAATCTAATGTAAAGACTACAGTAGTAATTGTTTCTGTGCTGTAAATATAACTCGGAGTGCTACTTGAATCCACGGTGTGAACCTGAGGTCTGAGACTTACCTTTCCATATCAGTCCGATACTGAATTAATGAGGACTTGATTTTTATGCATGTATTATACAGCCACGAGAGTAGCTGTACACTATAGCCAGCGTGGATTTCTCACATTCCGCAATGTTAAATTGAAAATACCCCCATGCCATCCTGATGCTTCCCATTATCTCATTTCAAAACAAAACCTTACAAAACTTATAGTCCTGAACTCAGAAACGCTTGCTTAACAACCTTCTAAATTTTCATGGCGATACACAAAACAGTCAGAGAATCGAGAGTTCAAAGTCTAAAAAGAGAGAGAGACCCCAGAACCCTTTTGGACTTTTGTTCTCATAATCTGTTGAAATTAATTAAAAATCAGCCATGTTTACAGAGTACCTGTAATCCTAATACTGACCTTGCCCCATACTCTGACCTTCATCTTCTGCAGTTTAAAAGTGAAAAAAATGCCTAGATGACTTTTAATTTAGGAAATTTTGGCTTGAACCCAATAACGTCGGGCATGCTCAGTAAGAACCAACTGTCAGTGTTCTAACAGCCAGACTCCCAGCTGTTTGGCTTGCCTAATCGGGGCCACACCCATACCAGACTTTGATTTCACTTGAGACAGTCATGGCTTCCCTCAAAGAATCCTGGGAAGTGTAGTTTGTGAAGGGTGCTGAGAGGAGACTCCTATTCCACTGACAGAGCTCCAGTGACCAGACTGGTTTAACAGTCAGCCACTCTGATTGAAGGTCTGTGAGGGGAACAGGGCGTCTCCTAGCAACTCTCAGCACCCTTCACTAACTACACTTCCCAGGATTCTTTGAGAGAAGCCATGACTCTGCAAAGTGAAATAAAGGCCTGGTGTGGATGTGGCCAAGGACAGCTCTGGTTTAAATTTGGGTGGGAGGCTACATGTGCCTGCTGTAGAATAAAAAGGTGAGGAAATGCTGAAAAGCAATGATGTTGTTCACAATGTTTACCTTTTGGAAAGTAAAGGGGCTTCCCCTCTGCCCAATGCCCATCCACCCAATCTCCTCCCCCTCCCCCCTCCCTGTCCCTTTTCCGGGTCAGTGTTGGACTATGACCTGGGATACCAGGGTTCAAATCCCCACACAGCCATGAAACTCACTGGGTGAGCTTGGGCCAGTCACTGCCTCTCAGCCTCAGAGGAAGGCAGTGGTAAAACCTATTCAAAGGGTCGCCATAAGTCCGGTCAACTTGAAGGCAGTCCATTTCCGTTTTCAAACATGATTGCACAGAAATAAATCCCATTGAACTCAAAGTATGCAAATGATCAACCCACCCTCCCTTCTCCTCCCTCTTATCCCCTCCCTCTTGCCCCTTCCCTCCCCCTTCCTTTGCTCCTCCATCCCATTCCAATCCCTTCCTTCCCCTTCTCCCTCCTCCCCCTCTTCCTCCTCCCCATGATGTTTTACCTATCTTAAGCATGATTGCACAGGAGTAAATACAATTGAACTCTATAAGCATGCAAATGATCAAACCTGCCCTCTCCTCCCCCTTCCTTTGCCCCCTCCATTACTCTCCCTCCCCTACCCCTCCTCCTCCCCCATGGTCAGTTTTTCCTATCCTAGTCATGATTGCATAGGAGTAAATCCCATTGAACTCAATAAGCATGCAAATGATCAGACCTGCTTTTCCCCTCCTTCCCCCCTCTCCCTTCTTCCTCCCCTCCCCTCTCCCTTCTTCCTCCCCTCCCCTCTCCCTTCTTCCTCCCCTCCCCTCTCCCTTCTTCCTCCCCTCCCCTCTCCCTTCTTCCTCCCCTCCCCTCTCCCTTCTTCCTCCCCTCCCCTCTCCCTTCTTCCTCCTCCCCTGCCCACTCCAGCCCTCCCTTTCTCCCTCCCCCCCCGGTCAGTTTTACTTATCCTAAGCATGATTGCACAGGAGTAAATCGCACTGAACTCAATAAACATGCAAATGATCAAACCTGTCCATCTCCTCCCCCTCCTGCCTGCTCCCATCCCAGTCCTCCCCTCTGCCTTTCCTCCCCTCCTCCTCCCCTCTCCATTCCCTGTGGCCAGTTTCACCTATCCTAAGCATGATTGCAGGGGAGTAAATCCCACTGAACTCAATAAGCATGCAAATGATCAATCCATTCTCAGCATACTTGGACAGGATCCCATTTCTTACCTCCTGGATTAAAAAGCAGGGAAATTCACTAATAGGCAAAAAAAACCCTTGTGGTTTAAGAACGTACCTATAGCCCACAGATATTCCAATCCAACTTTAAAAAGCAGGGAAATTGGGCAGCTATAGTGAATGCACCAGGGGAGCAGGAGACCTGAACTCCTCTCTGAGATATTGTACAAATTGGTCAAAATGCAAATACCATTTGGGTTGGTCTTTCACAGTCCAATCCACTTGCTGTGTAGCTTGGAAGAATTTGGTAATGTGCCTCTGAGCATATGTTGAGTGGTGGCAACACCTGCAATCAGCCCAAATAGAAAGAAGACATGTGCTGATCTTGTTTTAGCAGGGAGGAAGCAACATTATTAAGACAGTTGATATAGTTCAGATTGTCACTTTAAATATGTCTGATTTACTTTTCAATTATAGTGAAGTTTCCTATAGGAAATCATTTTCTTTTGTTTCTCTTTCTGTGAATATGTGAAGTACAGCAACAAGGTGTTTTGCCTATTAGTGAATAATCATTTGAATGCTTGATGGCCTAGGCTACTGAGGCATAAACCTTACCAGACAGTATTTCTTGTCTTGCCATAATGCAGACATGGTTTTAATTGACAGATGCAACTACCTTGTAGGTGTGCAAAAAGGGTTAGAACTTAGGAACATACCAAGTCAGACCAACAGTCCATCTAGCTCAGTAACTTTACATTGACTCGCAATGGCTCTCCAGGGTTTCAGGTAGGGAGTCTCTCCCAGCCCTACCTGGAGATACTGAGGATTGAACCAATATGTCCTTAAGCATATTGATCTAAGACTGATAGACACACCTCTCAGGGTCCTGTCTTTCTGTTACCCATTACACATTTGTATTTTTAGGAAGCATAGCCGCAGCAGAAACACTTCAATTTATTTAGTTACTCAAAGGAATATAGACATGGCTGAACATGGAATTAACACTAACAAATCTCTCGTTCATAATCTTTTTGTCCTGTACCCAGTCAAATGCACTCAAGAGTGAAGAGCAGCTATGATTCAGAATGATCTGTGGTGTAACAAAGTTTTATTCTACATGACACCCAGCAGCCTCACTGTATTTTCTGTAGTGAAGAGAGTTTCAGAATTGCTCCATAGTGAGGCTGGTAAGCCTGAGGCTTGCCTAACTTGTATTAGTGGCAAAGGATATTCACACACGTGACAATTCATGTTGTAGATCAAAGTTTTATAATTTGCCTGAAAAGTAACTAATCAAATATACATACCAGTAGGGTGTGGGTACTGGGAGGAAGTACATATGCAAGGCTGAGCATCCTGTGTGGCCAGCTGAGTGTGTCAAGTAGCCACACCATAGGAGTGCTTTTTGCACAGCAGCTTGGCTTTAGAAGAGTATACATTCTGCATCTGTTGCGTGCTTTCCAAGAAAGTCCATGCACAAAATGAGATGGGTCATCTTATGTCTGTTGGTGCCTCTTGCCTCTCCATTGCATCATTTATCCTTCTATAGCACCCTCTGACCTTATTTCTACATAGATGTGACAGAGCAGTGCCCCCCCATAAGATATCTGAGTGTATTGAGACCAATATTTCCCAATTGTCCTTGATTAGATAATTTCTGAAGGTAGTTGCCTATAGCTACAAGATGAAAGATGCCCATCTTGCAACCCAGGGCAAGTGAGCATTTTTAACATACCTCTGCTGATAAATATAAAATGCCTGTAAGAAGAAGTGCAGGCATCACTTGATCTAAAGCATTCCTGTGCAAAGAATTGGAGGGAAAGCAATTCTATGAGGCTGCCTTGAATTTCCATGACTGCTGAGATGCTGCAGTCCCTATGTAAGGAAACTGCTGCCTAATTCATATACTAAAATCTGCCCTTGAGCACTTATACTTGGTTGTGCTAAATATCATTTAGAGGGCTGTGATTTGAGAACCTTTGATCTTAACAAAACTCATCACAGCTTATAATTGCACTTAATATTATCCCAATGTAGCATTCCTAATTTAAATAAGCATGAAGGACAAAACAGGAGCATAGCCTCTCTGTTCCTGTTGAGTTTCTGCTCTTCTGCTTCTCTCCCCACCACCACCATTCAACTCTCTTGCTTTAGTTGCAGTCTTGCCACTCCTAAATTTAGTGACGGGTGACCCTGCCCATTGATGCAACTTAGAATTCCAAGCACAGTAATTAATCCAGAAGTACTCTTGAAAACCTGGTGATGAAGGGATACTGAAATGAATCAATTGTGATGCCCTAATGTTGTCTCTTCTAGTCACAGGGCTGGCCTCAACTTTGGTTGGCATTGGTTCAACCAGGCCCTCATTGTGACCAAAGACAGAATCATAGGATGGTTGAGTTGGAAGGGGCCTATAAGGCCATTGAGTCCAATTCTCTGCTCAATGCAGGAATCCTAATTAAAGCATACCTGACAGGTGATTGTCCAGCTGCCTCTTGAATGCCTCCATTGTTGGAGAGCCCACCATCTTCCTAAGTAATTGGTTCCATTGTCATTCTGCTCTAATAGTTAAGATTTTTTTTCCTGATGTTCAGTCGAAATCTGTCTTCCTGTAACTTGAGCCCATTATTCCGTGTCTTACACTCTGGGATGATTGAGAAGAAATCCTGGCCCTCCTTTGTGTGACAACCTTTCAAGTGCTTGAAGAGTACTATCATATCTTCCCTCAGTCTTCTCTTCTCAAAGATAAACATGTCCAGTTTTTTCAGTCTCTCCTCATAGGGCTTTGTTTCCAGTCGCTTGGTCATCCTTGTTGCTCTCCACTAAGTTGCATCAGTTTGTTCCAGTTTGCCTACATCCTTCTTGAAGTGTGGTGTCCAGAACTGGATGCAGTACTCAAGATGAGGCCAAACCAGTGCCGAATAGAGGGGAACCAATGCTTCACATAATTTGGAAACTGTACTTCTGTTAATACAGCCTAAAATAGCATTTGCCTTTTTTGCAGCCACGTCACACTGTTTGCTCATATTCAGCTTGTGATCAACAACAATCCCAAGTTCCTTCTCGCATGTAGTTTTACTGAGCCAAGTATCCCAAGTTAAATTTCATTCTGTTGTTTTCAGCCCAATGCTTCAGCCTATCAATATCCTTTTGAACTTTGTTTCTGTCTTCCGTGGCATTAGCTATCCCTCCCAATTTTGTATAATGTGCAAATTTGATAAGCATTCCCTGCACCTCCTCATCCAAGTCATTAATAAAAATGTTGAAGAGCACTGGGCAGTTTTTCACTTCATAAGCCAAACTATGAATTGCCATAAATGGATAAGTGTGCTGGTGCCCAGAAAGAAAATTGTGTCTGCTTTGCTCCTCTCACAGTCCTGTTACTGCTGCACTTCTTGGACTTCCTAAGCCATGATTTGTCATAGCATTACATACAAGCCAGGCCACAGAGTAAGGACAAGATTGCAGGAGTTGTACCTTTTTATTATCCAACCCATCAGCAATATGTATGGTCTTGCTTAGAAGCCCTTCTTGAATATGCAACTCAAAGTCAGATAGAGATCCTATTGTAATACTATTGGCTGAATAGCAAAATTAGACACTTGTAAGTGTCTTATTGCTTATCCACTAGATCTTACTGAAATCTAACATTTCTAGTTCATGCAACAGCAACTGGAGTGGGGGAAGCTCCAGGTAGGGCAGAATAGTACTTTATAGTTTGGGCCTAACTACTCTTATGCATTGTTTCTGTCTCCTGAAAGGACAATCATTTAATTTCTGCCTACAGAAATGTATTTACATCATTAAGGTCTGTTTTGGTGATTGAGATTCCAGAACTTGTCGCATTTTTTTAAATAACTTGTGCCACTATCTGGAGGTTCATTAATTTAATGGCCTAGGAATACCTGAAGAAACAGAAGTATGTGTTTAACAAGCCCTGAAACATGAACACTGTAGATGTTTGTCATACCTCTAAAGGGAGAGCATTCTGTAAGGTGGGTGACATTGCAGAGGTACTCCTCTTAGGCACTATACTGCAAAACTTGGCTCAGTAGCAAATAGCCAGGGCAATTCTTTTAGCACAGGTGTCAATATGTTCACAGTAGAACTTCACTGAACAATCTACTATTTGTACCAGCTGTGGTTTCTGAACCAACCTCAAGACCAGCCCCCCATAGAACACGTTGCAATAGTCTGACCTAGAAGTTATCAATATTCTGGCCTGCTTGCATTGGCTGCCTGTATGTTTCCAAGCTCAATTCAAGGTGCTGGTTTTGACCTATAAAACCTTACACGGCTTGGGACCACAATACCTGATGGAACGCCTCTCCCGATATGAACCCACCCATACACTACAGTCAGGATCAAAGGCCCTCCTCCAGGTGCCTACTCCAAGGGAAGCTCGGAGGGTGGCAACAAGAGAGGGCCTTCTCAGTGGTGGCCCCCAAATTATGGAATGATCTTCCTGACGAGGTGCACCTGGCGCCAACACCGTTATATTTTCGGCGCCAGGTCAAGACTTTCCCCTTCTCCCAGGCATTTTAGCATGTGTTTTAAATTGTTTTTATATTATTTTAAATTTTAAAATTGTGTTTTAAATTGTTTTTAAAATATGTGTTTTAAATTGTATATTTGTTTTAATGTTTTTGATTGCTGTAAGCTGCCCAGAGAGCTTCGGCTATGGGGTGGTATACAAGTGCAATAAGTAAATAAATAAATAAATTAGTCTCTGTAGCTAAGCTAGTATACCAGCCCAAGCTGGTAAAAGGTGCTTCTAGTCACCAAGGTCACCTCGTTCTTCAGTGACAATGATGGGTGAAGAAATATCCCTCATACTGCATATCTGTTCCTTCAGCCTCAGTTTCCTGGCCCTCATCCAGCCCACTGCTGCATCCATATACTGGTCTAGGTCTTGCATGGCACACCTGATTCAGATCTAATAGAGGTCAGTGTCATCAGATTATCTAATGACTGCTCCCAATGGCTTCTTATAGATGTTGAAAAGCATTGGGAACAGAATGGTGCCCCACAGCATGCCTGCCAGTGAGCAGAGTAATGGCCATCCAGTGCTATTCTCTAGAACTGACCTCCCAGGTTGCAACAGAACTGCTGTAGTACCTTGCCTCCAACCTATGGAGATTATTCAGGAGGGTACCATGGTTGATAGAATTGAAAGCAGATGAGAGATCAAGTAATGGTAACAAGGTTGAACTCCTTCTGTCCCCTTCTCAATAAAGGTCATCCTTTAGGATGTCCAAGCCAATTCAGTTCCAAAACTGGTCCTGAACCCAGACTGGAATGGGTCTAGTCAGGGGTTGCCAACCTTTTGGGCTCATGGGCATTTGCAATCCAGAGAAATTACTGTGGCAAGAGCTTCTAAAGTTTTAAGTTCTTAATTCACATCTGTAGGTCCTTAGGCTCTGAAATACCTCAAGACTGCATTAGTCCATCTACATTCAACTAAATGGAATATTATACAAGGCTATAAAAGCAGCTGCTGTGCTCTCCTTGACTTAAGCAAGAAGTACCATATTTTCAAGAAAATTAATAAAAAGTGGAGTTAGTGGTGTAACTTGCACAATCTGAATTGCTGCACAGACTTCCTAGTAATCACACGGAAGTAAGGGTTCCCCGTTTCCAGACAAAAGTAAGCTAGATTACCTCAAGCTGCAAAGGTTCAACATCAAGACATGGACATACAAAGGTGGAATCCAATGCTGTGCAAGCAGATTTCAGCTTAAGTACTGGGACTTCATCTCACCACCACCACCACCATCATGTGGCCCCAAACATGCTACAGATGGTTGGGGGACCTTCAAGCATGTTGTGGGGAATGCATTGGGGGCTGCAGGAGGAAGAGAAGAAAGATGAAATCCATTCTGCATGTACAAGGACAGTATTAGATACATATGTGCTCTTTAAGCTACCGGGTTGTAACTATTAACATTCTGGTGTCCACACTCTTTTGCTCCTCTGTTCGAGGCTCTATTTTGTGGCTTGGCCCAAAACGGTACAGTAACAATGGTGGGGAGGGGTTGTTAAGTTTGTATAGCTGGAGCTCTGTACAGTATCACTAGTAGCCATAGTCTAAAAATTGAAGTTTAGACCCCTCAATAGGCAAAGAATTCCAACTTCTACAGTCCAAACCTTTAAAAACATTCTGTGGGTAACTTGTAAATGTCTAAAACCTTGGCACCACACTGTACAGATTTTAGTAGCAGTTAAACATTGAGTGAGGATGAATAACTAAAGCTGCAAAAATTGCAGAATGTCAGTTACTGCCCAAGTGGGATTGTAGGGAGCAATCATGTATTATTGGGATAAAGCTACTAAAATGGTATGTGCTAGTATAATAAAACTTCTTAAAAGTAGAGGTGCTGCTTTAGATATGCTAGCTTACATGATCAAATGGTGTAAGTAAAAACATCAGATACATTTGACAAATAACTTGAATTTAATAAGTTACCAGCCTGCAAACTGAATCTGTCGCTAGAGGTTTGTGGAGAATCATGCTAATACATGCATCTTTGTTGCAAAAAATCCAAATAAGGTACACCAAAGTTATAAGAAGATACAATTGTATCTTCTCTATGGCAAACTGGAGTTACTTCTGTTCACTCTGTAGAGCCTAAATGTCCAAGCTGAACATTAGCATAAACTGATGGAATAAAAGTGTCTTGCATTATGTATGTGGAACAAAGGTAACATAAAAGCCTTGCTGGAGCAGGCAAGGATCCATTCCATAGCCTCTTCCCACATGGCCAGCCTGATGCTTCCAGGAAACCCACAAGCGGGGACGAGGGCAACAGCCCTCCCTGTTGTCTTCCAGAAACTAGTATCTAGATACATGTTGCTGCTGACATTTGGATATTCTAGTTCATCTGAGAACTAGATCCTTTGTAGTGAAATTACCAAGTATGTAAGAAGAACCCTACGGAATGAAGTGAAAGGCCCATCTAATGCAGCCTTCTTTTCCCGCAGTAGCCAAGCAGATGCTTGTGGGATGCCCACAAGCAACATGAGTGCAATAGCCCTCTCCTGTTGATGTCCCTCAGCAACTGGTATTCAGAGGCTTACTACCTCTGATTCTTGAAATAGCATGTAGCCAGCTATTGGAGTAAGACAAAAGGATGGGGCTTTAGCACACATTGAGTTACTGAGTACTTTATTCTTAACTTCCCTAGTACTTGCTACTAATGTGACTTAATGTGTCTCTTCTCCTTAAGATCAATCTTTTGTGACTCTAGCCACAAATGATTCCTATGTGAAAGGAGCACTTGTACTGGGATCGTCGCTACAAAACCACAGAACAACAAAGAGGTTAACAGTACTGATCACTCCCCATGTCTCAGATCCCATGAGGTAAGGTGTATAACATACGTTACTTCGTCTAGCCACTAAATACAGAGGCATGATTTAGTCTCTGCCTAGTAGAAGGGAACAGAACCAGGTGAATTTTACTTAAGAGTACTATTGGGCAAACACTATTTTAGACAAATGGAAATACCTGTTAAAATAGCAGGGTTCTTCATAATTTCTTTACTAAAACCAAACATCACTGATGTCACTTATTCTTCCTTCCCCAATAAAATTTCCAGTCAAGTAAAAAAAGTGAAGTTTTGCTAAGATCATTAACTATTCAACCCTAGTAACAAATCTTCATGCTTATCTATCCTGGCCATTTATTTCTAAATGGGTTAAAAACCACCAATAAAAGTACTTCCTGTTTTTTCATTGTAGAATAAGAAAGGAGCTGTATAGTACAGAGAACTGCCTAGAAATTCTCAAGCAGATTTGTGTTGGCACTACAGTTTCCCCCCACATCTGTAGTGCATATAGTTGCACAGCCACTATGATTGTGAAACACAAACACTGTGCATCTGATCATACATTCAACAAAATTTGTGGATGTGTAGATCTCTGTTTCACAAGACGTAGAAATAGTTAGAGTGACCATGGATGCTGAAAATACTACAGTACAAAGGCCAAAGCAATTATTTTGCCTTTAGGTACAGGATGGAATGGAAGATAGATAATTAAATGCTATTTGATATCTTAATAAAAACCTCAGGTCTGTATAAGGAAGATCTAGTTAAAAGGAAATTGATAGATGAAGAAAATGAACTATCTTTTCTTCCTATCAAAACTAGTAGTCTGACTTTTTAGTGGTGTGCTATGCATAAAAGAAATCATACAGCCACAAGAGTGGCTGTATTAACTGCATAGAGGTCAGCACAACTGGATAGCTTTACTGTCCTGTGAACTACTTGCTGAGTGGTGATTTGTGACCTAGACTGTTACAAAATTGCATGCCATAACAGCTGTGGTTGTCTAGTTTTAAATGAGATGCCAAGAACTTTTCTTGTTCTACAGAGTTTAATAATGGTTTGGCGTACCATTCAGAAGTAGGACTAAAACATACACACACATTAGCTGTTAATAGTGCCACGTTCCAAGTGGAGACCACAAAGCCAAAAAACTATGCTAATTTCAGGAATATTATAAATGCTCAGTTCCTCAGAAAGCTTTCTGTTAGTGGACAGATGCTTGGAGGAAAATAGTGTCATGATGCCTTTAGAGCATGGCTTATTTCCACACCACAAAGGCAACAGCAGAAGTCCCTTACTGTGATGAAATAAGACTTTCAGCAATTTGGTGCTTGGATTTTGGTAGTATAACTTGGTTGGGTTTTTTTAAAGGCACTCCTGCATGGAAGGGTCAAAAGTTCAAAGAGAGGTTAAAATTTTAAGGAGAACCTGGCAGTTATGGGGGGATTGAAACTTAACTAGAAGTCTTCTCTTCCTCTGGTAAAAAGGTTTGGAGTGGGACTGAAAATATTATACATAAGCTGGAATATAGGTTAGCTATAGATATTACAGCTGAAGTTGTTTTTTCTCACAAGAGCTGTGAAAAAACTGAAAGTGTTGCAGTTGGACACTGCAGTAAAAGGAACCAAGACAGGACCATGAAGGGAGCCTAAAGCTGAACTGAGGAATGCAATCTGATAACTATTGGCTTGTTTAAGAAAAGGGTCTTGAATAGATATAGCTGAATGTGTATATCTGTTTTTATTTTCAGTTCAAAGTATACAATTAATATTTTTCTTCTAAAATAATTTCTTCAAGCTGTTTGAAGTTTTTGCTTTCCTAAAACTTTGTTTGGAAAAATTGGGCTGAGGCTGTGCGATTGGCCCCATGCCTAAGTGCCATATCATTCTGCCTAGTATTGGGAGTAGGTTGGGCCAGTTAAAGTCCAGAAGGTTAAAGGGCTGTTTAGTGGATGCAGCCAGAGAAAAATAAAGATATTCACTTAGTGTCAGTGGTGAAATTAACAAGGAGGGGTCAGCTCGGCTTGCTTGCTTGCTTCCCTTATCTCTCACAGTGCAGGTTACAACCTGTGCCATCACACATTAGCTATGTGATAACAGCCCACACTGCAGCTCCTCCACACACCAGTACTACTTGTGTAACTTGGGGTGATGCTGATGTGGGAAAGAATTACCACAACCATCATCTATTCTGTTGCCCGGGGCTTCTGAAACTACTTCTGTAGTGAAAGAACAGTGCTGCAGGGACTCCCATGACATGGAAGGTAACATGGGAAGCATCCCTAACATGCTACTACTGCAATATTATATATTTTGGAAGCTCTAAATTTAAAGTGGTGCTTTAACAGTGAGAACTGGATATATCTGATTTTAAAGCACTACAGAAACAGGACGTGTTGTTTGGTCATCAAAGACAGTTTTTGGAAAATGGCCCCCTTTCTCATCCAAAGTAGACTCTACAGGGTAGAAATACAAATGACCAGTTTTTTGTTTTGATACACTTCAGATGTAACATATGAAGGTCTTAGATTTGTTTCCCATTTTTTAAACACGTAGTTCCTTCTGTATCTAACCCTTTTGGGTGTCTAGTTGTTTATCATCTAAATACATTTTTGTTGTGTTTTAGTAGCTACTTAATACATGCAAATGTCCTAACCTCATCTTGTTATAAACACATATATGGGTAGTATTCAGTGCTAGTCCTACTCAGAGTAGACCCAATGAATAGACATGATTAACTTTGGGTCATTAATTTCATTGGGTCGACTCTGAATAGAACTTAACTGAATACAACCCATATATATATATATATATAAACGTAATGATACTCTTATTATGGGATGCTATATTATGTGTATTATGCTATATTATGATATTATGTATCATTGTTGCATAAATATTTCTCTAAAAGTCATGTAGAAATCCTTGACTAAAGTGACATAAAGGGAATTGAAGGGAGGGAATGTAAAAATTCCAGGTGCATTCTAGCAAAGTCAGTGCCCACGCTAAACAACCTTTGCTAGAACATAATGGAGGAGGAACAAAATGTTGCATGAGCTTCATTTTTAAACCTAACTGGTGTTCTGACAGTGCTGGTATAAAGCGTCCTCTGTAACCAACTTGGGCATCCTAGGAATACCTCAGCTGCGATCCAGAAGTCATTGCCCAGCTTCTAAAAGCTCCTTCCTCAGCTCTTGCAGCTTAAAATAGTCAACTGACTTATCAAGAGCGTTCCTAAGTGTTTCTGGCCCATATATCTGTGTGGGCGCATGCAGTTCCTATACATGCTGACAGCCCTTCCATGTTACTATAATCCTCCACCTCTCAAGAGCATTATCTGAAGGCTATGTTCCTGTGCTCTTTACATAGGAAAGTTGCTACATGGTTGGCAACTGTTGTAATATACCTTTCAGGCAAACTCCTAACGGTACCTTTTTGCAGAAATGAGTGTTATGAGTCTGCTTTCTCAAAGGGTTTGAGGAGATGTATGGGTTGATATGGCTGAGAGCAAGCTGGTGGCACAGAGTATTTATGTAAATTATGGCCATTTATTTCAATAGGAAAGTACTGGAAAAAGTTTTTGATGAAGTAAAGCTCGTGAATGTCTTGGATAGTGGAGATTCAGCCCATCTTGCACTGTTGAAAAGGCCTGAGCTTGGTGTTACATTGACAAAACTCCATTGCTGGGAACTAACACAGTACTCAAAGTGTGTGTTCATGGATGCAGACACAATGGTACGTCCTACTTGTTTAAGAAAAAATTTTTTTCTGGATCTGTCAAAGTTTTAGGTACATGTTTAAGCAGCAACTTGGGTGATGTGCATATAAAAATTCGAATGAATTGTTTTGGTGTGCATGACTTAAGACTTGTGTGGCAGGGCTCACCAGTATGCTCCAGAGAGGAGCTAAACTTAAAGCCACAGTATTGGTTGGACCTAACTGCCCAATGCCAGCAACATCAGCTCCCTTTGCCAATATACAGGCACTGATGTCATAAGGAAGGAAGCAGAGTTGCACCAAAATTTCCTAATGTCAGCTGTGGGGCAGCCTGCACAGGAATCCCAGAAGTGTCTCCATTGTCTAGAAAGCAGTCTTCTCTCTCCACCCTAGAGGGGTGGGCAAGATGCTGCAAGGCAGTATTAACTGGGCTATTCTGCAGTTGCAAGGAAGATGTCCTGGGAGCTGATTGCATATAGTGAAATCTTCAGTCCAGGAAAATGCTTTGCCCAGATAGCAAATCTTAAACTGTGCAATACTCTGTGTCATTGCATTCATAGCTGGAATACTAAACTTGTACCTCCAAATCATTGTCTACTAGGTTTTATCAAATATTGATGAGCTTTTTGAAAGAGAAGAACTTTCGGCAGCACCAGATCCGGGTTGGCCAGACTGTTTCAATTCAGGAGTTTTTGTCTATCGGCCTTCCATTGAAACATTCAATCTACTATTACAACTTGCCACAGAGAAGGGCAGCTTTGATGGTATGTGTCTTAACTGGTTCTGAAGAGCAGTGGGAAGAGCTCTTGTAAGAAATGCTGGATGGATGTTGGATTGTATAACTCTAAAAAAAAAAAAACTGCTATGCAGGAAACATTTAATGCCTCTGTGACTCTCCTTTTTGGAAACTTTATATAGATTAAGGTTTTATTTCAATGAACCTGGATATATGAAACATTAATAAGATTTCCTTAAATTGGTTGAGTAAGAGAAAGTAGGAGGGATTTATCACAGATATTTCTGTCAATAAATCAGCTGCCTGTATTTGACTGAAATAACTACAAGGAGAGTCTGTTATAGCCTCACAGAGCTTTCTTTTAACTCTCAAGAGCTTTCTTTCACTATAGCTGATAGTGGCTCTTGTGGTTCTGTTCCTTGTAAACCTAATGCTACTTTATTTTCTAGCTCTGTCAGCTTCATTACTAGATATATTAGCCCACCCCTTACCTAGGTTTCCAAGTAAAAAATTAAAACTGGCAAGCAAATTGTAATTTTAAAGCATAGCAACTACTGGATGGCTTTTAACTTATGACAGTCACTCGCTAAATAGTATAATAGGAAGTGTGCAGTGCCATTCTTCCAGAAGATGCTCTGGCTTTGTTAAGTGAAAGGAGAATCTCACTGGCTGCTCCTTTCCTATGGAAGTGCCATTAAATATCTGCTGAAAGAATGGTATAATCGAGAGAACCCTCTTAGCCCTTCTTAGATCAAGAACCCAAGAGCTTTGTAGACCAAAACTACCATATAGAGAGTTGAAGGCTCCATAGTATCTTCTGCATAATCCATCCATAGCAGGAAGTGCTATGCCACATGTTCAGGCACTCTGTAGTCATCCAGAGTACCTGTTCGTGGAGTTCTTGCAATGGTTTGGAGTCAAGGGAGGCATAAATGCCCCCTAGCCTTAATCTGACAAAGATACAGCTGCCTCGCCAACTGGAGTTGAGCATTGCTGGCTATGGCTACAACCCCAAGATATAAAGCTATGCTATATATAGCCATAGACAGCCTATTTGAGCAGTGGTAGCTTGCATTTCAAGTTCACCCCTCCCTCCTGTATACTTAGTTTCTTCCAACCCTGGTTAATGCATCTAACAAATGTGTTTTGTTGAATCCCACTGGGGGAATAATACTTCACACTGTTATAAATACTTCAGTCAAGCTTTTAAACAAATGTGAAAATAGATTATCTGTTATATTTATATATCCTCATAATGTAGTAATCCTACCTTTCTTCCAAGGGGTTCAAGGTGGCAAACATGGTTTTCTCCCCACATTTTATCTTCACAACAATCTTGCGAGATAGATTAGGCTGAGGGAAGGGGATGGGCCCATGGTAATGTAAAGAACTTCATGGCTTTGTGCAGACTTGAACCAGGGTCCCCCCAAACCTAGTCTGCATTAAAACCACTAAACCCTAATAGCTGTATATAACACGGAAGTTAAAATAATATTCTATGTTCTAGAAATGCCTCTAAAAGTCTCAATGGAATTTTCAGAACCAATTTAGACCCCAGAAGAGTAGGCAGAAAAACTACCTGTGGTAGAGATGAAAAGCTTCCTATTCAGACAGCTCTCAAAAAAACGGCTGCAAACATGCTACTTCCACAATCTTACAGTATTGGAAGGGACCAAAGGGTCATAACTTGGGCAGAGTGTGCTGGCAAGGTTGTAGCCAAAATGGGGTAAATGAGAAACAAGAGAAAAGCTACCATTTTTGGCTGGCTTTGCCAAGTCTAACATTGGTAGACTCCACTCTGTCTTAGAGGGGAGTGTTCCAGAGTTTTTTGAACAAGCCCTAACTGCCTATGAGCCCCCACTGTAACTTCCTGAAGAGCATGATGGTATGAGCAAAGGATCCTGGGGCCCCTTCAAGCAGCAGGGCCCAAGCAAACAGGAAAGGCTGGTGAGGGGATAGTTTTTGACCCTTGGGTGCCTTGGCTATGCAGGGCCAAACAACTCCAACCTTCCTCCCATCTTTGGATTTGTGGTGTCCAGAATCACCTAAGCAATTGCTAGAACAATCCTTGCTCATTTCTACATCTTCAAGGTTGGGTGGGGAAGTTTGCTGTTCATCATGCTTGTTAGACGTTTGTTCCACAGTTGCTGTAGTGAACATAATTATTGAAGCCTGAGAAAATTGAGAACAACCCCACCACCACCAAAAGGCCCACTGAGGACTGAAGTATGCTCACTAGGCGTGGGTTGTTGAGTATTGGTTGGGGGGAGGGAAGAACCTAGGCCGGGAAGGGGGAATGGAATAATCTGCTTGGAGCTTAATAGCAGTCTTCTCTATTGGCCATGCTGGTTGGAGTTGACAGGACTTGTAGTCCAAAGAACCCGAAGGGTACCTGGTTGGGAAAGGCTGGCTTATATCATGCCTAGTTGGAACCTTCAACAGAGACATTCCTGCTAGGATGTGAGGTTACATTTTTTTACAAGCCCTACTTCTTCAGACTAACAACTTGCTAAACTTCTGTTATCCTACCCAACTGAGCCATAATGTATTGCAAGCAAGAGAGCACTGTAGGAAAAGACCTGCAAGATATTGGTCCAAGAAGCTGTGCGAGTTAGCCATTCCAAATCGGGTGACACTCCTGAGCTTTTTTCTTTGTGTATAGCATTCTTTCATTAACACTACTTATAAGCAAATCTTTGCTTCTGTTCGTAGCTGCACAGTTGAATTGGCTCCAAATTATTATTAAATATACATGCAGAGTAGATAATGACACTGCAATGAATGGACTACCATAGGAATGTCAATTCTAACAGGGAAAAAAAACTAAGGCTGCATTCACATAGATGAAACTTGCTACTAAAGTTACTTTCCTACTTTAGGGACTGCTTGCATTGCTCAGTGGAAGTTAAGTGAAAGTCCTAAGAGGCAGTTGTTGCCTTGAATTCAGTTGGTTTCCACTAGATGTGTTTTTGTTACTATGGTGGCTTGGAATGAAAAAATAAGAGGGACTATAAAATGAAGTACCTATGTCAAACAGCAAGAGTTATTTAGGACTATACTTTTGAACCACTTTGCTGTCTCTGCTGTAACTTAGGCATTGGCACCAGAAGGCTTGTAGTAAGAAGAATAGAGATTTCATGGTGTATTGTCTGGAACAAAACACAAGCAGAAGTTTTGTGTTCTTTCTGGCTACATCTCACTTAGTTGGCTTTGGCATAATAAGATAGTATTGAATTGATTAAAAAAAAAAAAAGCCAGTGTGTTGAATTTTATTTGAAGTGGAAACTGTATAATGGGAATACTCTTTTGTGCATGTAAATTTGAAAGCAATTTTTGAGAAACATCTTTCTGCTCTGGGAACTGGAAATAGAACTGGAGCCATAATTTTCTTAGGAATGTGGCCAGTGTCGAGGGGCTTTTCTTCCCTAGATTCGTGGAGTCCTTTCCAGTAAGTTGCCCTGAATCTAGATTACAAACATGGTACAGAAAAGACTGGATTTGAACTTAAATAAACATTTGATAATCTTGTATAAGTAGTAAACTTGGGTGCATAGGAAGCAATCCTAATATACTTCCAACTGCCTCTTTAAGGAAGCACATGGAAGAAATGCTGTTCCACAAATCTTACTCCTGCTTATGAGAAAAGAACATGTAATACACCTGCCTGAAATCAATTACCAACCAAAATCAGACAGGTGCCTGGCATATTGTTTAGGTGCCTACAGAAGATATTTTTGTTTAGAAAGACTTTCCTTAGGTGTAACCCAGTCATTTATGGAATATCAATTTTATATTTGATACAAACTACTTGTTTTGTTTTTGGAAATTGTATGAATAGTTTTACTATTTTTTGAGTTAGTTGAATTGATTTTATTGTTTTTAGAGCTTGTGTGTTATTTTGTGTCCCTCTTGTACCACTTCATAGTGGTCTATAAATTTGTATGATAATAAAACTCTGCTTATTGATGTGAGACAGATATCTGCAGGTGCCCTTGCTATATTGTTTTAGATGCCTGCTGAAAACCTTTTTTTCCAACGAGTCTACCCAGACCTATAATTCAGTTTTGTGTATTTGCTTTTTAAAAGTTTCCTGATTTTTATCTGTTTTACTGATTTGTGTTATTTCAATATGTGCACTGCTTAAAAATGTTTTATTAAGCAATCTGTAAATTTTTCTAAGAATTAAATGTTGGTAGCTCTAACACCCAAGAACCTCTCACATACAGAATATATGTTACTTTGGCAATATTGTTTCTGTCTTCCTGTTCTCCAATATTGGCTAGGCTGAGCTGGACAACAGAAAAGGCCAAGACAGAGACATCTATTGCTTTCCAAAATGCAAAATAGTCTGAAGGCATACTGTATGACACACACAACCCTTTCTCAGGTCACTGGAGCAACTGCCTTAGGTAAAGTGCCAGCACTTTGGAGGCAGAAATTCTAACTTGTGAATCACTGGTGCTTGCAGTCTTGCATCTAGATAAGAAAAGAGGACAGCTAGCACTTGGAGTTGTGGTTGGGTCACTGAATTATGCATTTTCATCGCTCCTGCTAAACTCTGTCTTGTCTCTCTTTCAGGTGGGGACCAGGGCTTATTAAACACTTTCTTCAGCAATTGGGCAACTACAGATATCAGCAAGCATCTGCCATTTATTTATAATTTAAGCAGTATTTCGATCTATTCATATCTCCCAGCATTTAAAGCGTAAGTTGGCAAACTATGTAAACAAACAAGCTGTACAAAATCAACTTGTATATGTGGCTTTTCTATTCATACTATATGAAAGCTGTTTTCAGAATGGAGACAAGTGCAGCATTAAGCATAGTCTACTTGCTCTTGCAAGGCTCCATCAAGCAAGACTAGATGTAGCCTAAATGAAAATCAAAAAGATTATGACTTGTTGATATGAGAGTATTCATGTCTCTTTCAGAACAGGAAGTTCTTTGTAAGTCTAACTTTGCTAGCAGACGTCAACTTGTTCTAAATTAAATATCTAAGCCATGTTGATTAGAGCTGGGGAGGGGTTGGCAGACTGTAGAAAATGCCTCATACAAACTTCTTTGTCCTGTGACAGTCATCTAGGCCAACAAAATTGAAAACAAATATAACTAGTTGACTTCTAAGGTAGATCTGGGGAACCATATCCAATGGTCAGCATGGCCAGTGGTCAGGTACAATGAGAAATGTAGCCCAACAATATCTTATTTCCCGACTCCTCTGAGGGCTTGTCCTGATGTTGCTTCATAGCATGGAGGTCCTGAAGTATGGCATGGAATATTCACACCCCCAGGTCATGCGGGAGGTGCCAGTGGCCCTGCTTCTTCCAAAGTTGCTGTTGCCCCTCCTAAAACTGCATCCCATGTAGTCCAGGAGTGCTGACCAAGGGTGGCCTTGGTAAGGGAGACTTTCCACCATCACAGTGGAAAAGAAGCTGTAATGTTAGACAAAATCTCTTTTGAATACTTCCCAATTGTCCTAAGCATAAATTCCATTTTGGCTTGAGAGTCTGAGTGACTGGGTACTGTTGGAGAGGCATGCTCCTCCACTGCCGGGAGAGAAATGGGCTACAACAACAAAAGGTTCTGTTCAGTTACCACCTCTGAACATGCAGGTGAGAGGATTGAGTCAGCGTCCATACAGAAGTCCAACATGGGCACTTTATAAAAATGCATGGTTGGGGGGAAAGGACAGAGAATGGTTTCAACTTACGCATTCTAAACAACATAATATTAAGGGTACCTAGGATTTTAGGATATATTATAAGCTGTTGGTCACTGAGGAACAGGGTGTTTATAATTTTAAAGTTGCCTTCCAGATTTTTCTTTGACTAGACGCAGGACATAATACAGTTGCATCCTCACAGCTGCAAACCACCATTGAGACTTGCAGTGCTAGCCTATAGAGGTCTATTCAGAAGTAAGCCCTGTTAGTTCAATTGGACTTACTTCCAGGTAAATGAGTATAGGATCGTAGCCTTAAGTCATCTATGATGAAAGCTGTAGACCCTATGATCTTTATCAATCATCTGCAGGATAGGCATCATTCACGGCCTCTTTTCCTATCCTGATGGAGCCTAAATGATTCCTCTATGATGCCAGCCATTAGAGGGCAGGTTCAGATTCTCCCTGGAGATTTTAAGGTTTCAGTAAATCTTTTAAACCATGTCACTCGCATATCCAAAAGTAAATGAGTGAATGTATGAACAAGTCTCTAGGCAACATCAAGTAACTGGAGTTAAGTGGAGTAGCTAACGTAAGCAGTTTGTTCAGCGGCTCAGGTTCAAATTGTCTTGTGATCTAAGCATCGTATGAAGTACTGTCAAGTTAAAATTAGACTTTATTTTTGGAAGTTCATGCAGGCTGGAATGAATACATAGTATTGAGTGGATGGTAGAGAGAATATCTGGCTCTGTGTATGGTATTGTGATGTTATGACTTTAGCAGTTGACTGACTTGAATCATGTGATACGGGGTTCCTATAATTCATCTCCTTGCTGTTTTGAGGTCAGGTTTGCTATCTCTGGCTTTGATTGACCAAGACTGTTCCTATATCCACTCGAGTGACAGCTGAAAGTCTGAGTCACTAGGAAACTTGTGGCTTCAAGATAATGAAGCGGAATACAAGCTGCCTGCAGCCAAGGCATTCAAGCTGTGCCAAACAGTTACAACTCATGGAATGAATGGATATTTTAAACCCTGTTTTGATCACATCTATTGGCTATTTAGAATGGAAAAGGGGATTCATCAAAAACAGGTGTGAACCTTGGCTTTTTAAGTAAAATCCTTTTTATAGTGACGTCAAGGTCCCAAAAGCTAACTTAGCTGTTTCTCTCAGGGGAAAAGGCCGTGAATGAATTAGATCAAATTATTATATAGCAATGACTCTCCGTGGCGCAGAGAGGTAAGCGGTGGTAACGCAGCCGAAGCTCTGCTCATGGCCGGAGTTCGACTCCAACGGAAGGAGGAAGTTGAATCTCCGGTAAAAGGGGAGATGGCCATATTCCTGTATTTTTCCTGTTATCCCCTTTTAAGATGTGTTTTTATGGTGATTTTTAGTTACCATTGCAGCATCAGCACAAACCTTTTCAGGTTTGAACTGACATGATATCTCACCAGATTTGGAGATGTAGGATAGCTTTTTAGTTTATTTTTTTAATACCAAAATTTAAATGAAAACACACAATATACTCAAATCATCATAAGAATTCTTCTGGAACAAGTAATAAAAGCATATTAAAATGATAGATTTTCAGCCAAAAGACTGTTCTATACTGTGTGCTTAATATTTTTATGGTCAAATTCTAGCTAAATAAATTCATATATGTTGTATTTTAATTTAATTGTGTACGCCGCCTAGAGTGGCCGTTTATTCAGCCAGATAGGCGGCCTAAAAATAAAATTTTATTATTTTTATTATTATTATAAGGGGTCGAGGTCCACTCAGCCTTCCATCCATCCGTGGTCGGTAAAATGAGTACCTGGCATATGCTGGGGGGTAAAGAAAGGCCAGGGAAGGAACTGGCAATCCCGCCCCATATATACGGTCTGCCTAGTAAACATCATAAGACGTCACCCTAAGAGTTGGAAACGACTCGCACTTTAAGTGCGGGGACACCTTTACCTTTATTATATAGCAGGCCTAGAATTCATGTTACTTGGCAAGTGAGTTGTTCATTAGAATCCTGTTAGGTATACATCAGATCAACTTGATAGCTTCCCACATAACACTGACAGGCTTTATAGAGATGGTTTCCTATCTAGTTTAACCTCTGCTCCTCCATTGCTCTGAGTTTGACTTCAGCTATTTGGTTAACACATACAATTGGGGTAGTGTCTTTACAGCTATATAGTCCACTATTCTAGGACTTGATACCACACCAGTACAGTGCCTTGCAAAAGGAATCAGACCCCTGACCAATGCTCTCATATTACTGAGTTACAAATGGTACATAGTAATTTTGTTCTGTATGATATTTTATTTTGAAACACAGAAGTTCAAAATCAATTATTGTGACATTGGTTTTATGTTGGGAAATGTTTGTAAGAAACATAAAAAACTGGAACATGTTGCTTGCATAAGTATTTGACCTCCAACACATCTGGTAGAGCACCTTTCACTGCAATAGGTCTTTTGGGGTAGGTATGTACCAGCTTTGCACACAGTGTCAGAGGGGTTTTGGCCCATTCTTGGCAGATTCACTCCAGGCTGTTCAGGTTGGTTGGATGTCACTTGTGGACCACAATTTTCAAAGAGACCCACAGATTCTCAGTGGGATCGAGAATCAGGACTTTGTCTTGGCCACTGTAGGACATTCACCTTTTTGTACTTGATCCACTCCAGTGTTGCTTTGGCCTTGTGCTTGGCATCACTGTCCTGCTGAAAAGTGAATTTCCTGTCCAGCTTCAGTTTTTTGGTGCACTGAAGCTGGTTCCCTTTCTTCCTTCAATTTTATCAAGATACCCAGTCCCTGCTGATGAGAAGCATCCCCACAGCATGATGCTGCCACCACTGTACTTCACTGTAGGGATGCTGTGTCTAGAGGCATGGGTAGTGTTAGGTTTGCGCCAACATAGTGCTTTCAGTTTTGCCCAAAAAACTCTATCTTGGTCTCATCTGACCACAAAACCTTGTTTTGTGCTGGGGCACTCTCATACTTTCTGGCAAACTCCAGAAGTGCTTTTTGAGTAACAACTTCTTTCTTGTCACCCTCCCATACAGACAAGTGTTATGCAGAGCTCTTGATATGGTTGACTGGTGCATCATTACTCCACTCCCATCCACTGAACTCTGCAGCTCCTTCAAAGTGATTGTTGGCTTCTCTGTGGCTTCTTTCACAAGTCTCTTCCTTGTTTGAGAGCTGAGTTTTGAGGGACAGCCTTTTCTTGGCAGTGCCTGGGTGGTGTGATGCAGCTTCCACTTCCTGATTATTGATCCAACTGTGCTCACTGGGATATCCAAACACTTGGATTTTATTTTGTACCCTTTTCCTAATCTGTGCATTTGTATTACATTATCTCTCACTTCTGTAGAATGCTGTTTGGTCTTCATTTTCCTTCAGGTCCACAGCCTGACCAATGATCCTTCAACAGTGGGGGTTTTATCCTGACAATTTGACAGCAACTTCAGTGGTTCACAGGTGGAGGCCAATGGTAAGGTAATTGTGTCCTCGATAGGGCAATTTCTTTAATCTGTGTAAATTGACAGCTTCCACAGCACAGAGGCTGAATACTTATGCAAGCAACATGTTTCAGTTTTTTGTTTCTTACAAACATTTCCCAACATAAAACCAATGTTTCCTTACAATAATTGATTTTGAGTTTCAGTGTTTCAAAATAAAATATCATACAGAACAAAGAAGTACCATTTGTAATTCAGTAATATAAGAGCATTGGTCAGGGGTCTGATTACTTTTGCAAGGCACAGTATATTCACAGCTTGACAAAACTGTAAGTGCCCTAGAAGTTAAGGAGTGAGAGGAACATTAGATGAGAAATCTACAACCAGCTGCAGACCCAACTCCCTATAATAAATAAAATTCTGAAACCTAAATAATGCTTCTATACAAGAGCTCAGAGGTTGTGGTCAAGTACGTAAGTATCTCCTAGCCACTGAAATCTGAAAACTATAGCAGATGCAAAATATTGTACGAAATAAGGAAAGCAACTTATAGAGATGAGAAGTTAAAACTGAAAAACCAGTTTTAAGAACACTTGCAATTGTTTTTGTTTTGTTTTTACCTTTGTGGATATAAACTAGCCTGGAACAGGTGTCCCGTTTGGGGCTTACAGAATGTACCTTTTCTTTTCCAGCCTACTGAAACATTTCTCCAGTGTGCTTTAGTGCTGAAACTCTCAAGAACAAAGCTGACAACTACATTGTTGTCACATAGCTGAGGGAAGGAGTGTTAACCTTGGGACATGAATTCTTCTCCACATTTTTCTCCCTATATGATACTATAAGTGGCCATGGGCTCAAGCAGGCAAATTCCTTTCATTCTCTCTCTCTCTTTTTCCCTTTCAACTGAAAGCTTCAACTTTCAATGGTTCAATCGCTCTTGACTGACCATAGGCATAATTTCCGGACTTGGTCTGCCTGACTTCAGGTTCCTTGAACACTTTTTCTTCCCAAAGGGCGTCAGTGAGCCTAGAATCCTGCATTGTTCATTAGCATAACTTGGATTGGGAAGCAGCAAGTTCCCCCTACCCACCCCCCGCATAAAAGGCAATACCACAGGCAGGAGTCCTTTTGTCAATTAGTGTGAACTTGAAAATTCCCTCTCCAGACATCAAGATATGTTTACTTATACAAATAGTATTTCTCACCTCTATAGCATTCTGTATATCTTGGACACTTGCCAAGCCATCTTTTTAATTTAATTTTAATTTTTAAGTTCTCTGAGTTATGTGGAAATCATCACCTTTTCTTTCCAGTGGCCACATTTTGCTTCCAGAGAGGCACTTGATACCCAGGAAAAAGTGGGGACCTGCATCAAATTGCTGCAGTATATCACCAGTCTGTAATGGCTGTTGGCTGTTTTACTCTTCTGAAACCTTCTAGGTAGATCTTGTTCTATGCAGCTCTAGAAGGGTTAGGTTTGGGGCTGGCAGCCCATCCCAAACAAATACACTTGGTGTGCTATATTGAAATGAGGTTTAAGGAGGGGGAAATTGTTCTGTTTTCCTTCCACCTGAAACTTCTCCAGAAGGGGAAAGGGTGGGGTTTTTTTAGCCCAATGGAACGCATCTGTTGCTCACCATCTCCCAAGATACTTTCCATAAAATGTTAGGAGCTTAAGCAAGTGGGTTCTCGCTTTCCTGTTTTCTCAACCGACACCTTCAACACTGTCGAATTTTTAAATGCTTAAAGTGACCTATAAATGCCAATACAGTTGCTTCTCTACATATTGCAAGTTAGAGGTAGGACTGAAGGTTTGGATTTTTACCCCAAACACTTTCTATTTGCACCGGTTCTAAATGTTTTTAAAACTAAAACACTTTCCACAGAAAATAAAACCTGAGCTAGCAGCAAAGAAGCTTCTCAGTGGATAATCAATGCTGCTGTCTTATCAGTGCTGTGCTAAAATTCTAGATTTCTCCATCGTTTTTGATGAGCACCTCTTTTCCACCCTGAAAGAGGAAAAAAATAAGGGTTATAGAAACCAGGAACTACCTCCACACAGTGGGTTGAATTATTCCAGAATTCTCTATAGAAACAACTGAACCAACATTGTATTAAGTTCTGAAAGCTCAGAGGTCGTTGTTGGTCCCTTTGCACTTTTAAAATAATTTCTCTGATTTACAAACTTATATGTACTGTACCTCGGCAGCCCCAAATGTGGAGGAAAATGCAACTTGTTTCAGAGTACTCCACTTCTGCTTCTGAACCGATAATCACCATATATTAGTGTATATATGATAAAGATGGAGTTATATGGCATAATGCACATATATAAAATCCAGCATTCTAAGGATTTAAAGCTTTAGTTTTCAAAAAAGTTCCAGTTTTAAGGCTGCAAATAGATATTGCCATGCTGGAATGCCAAGACTTCTGAAACATTAGAAACCAGAATGGGTGAATAAAGACTTAGTCGTCAGGGGCGGGGGGGAGCTTTAATGACCTACATATTTCCTTGCTATTCACATGACAAACTGAAGCAGAATTAATTATGCAAACTTTGTGCAACTTAATACAAGTCACAGAACTCGGCTTCTCTTGGCGCTAACTTGGGTTGCCTAGGTGCAAACTCTCACCTATTTCAAATGGTGAAATACAGCCTTTTGCTTCATATGGAGTTTCCAGCTGGGTAATTGTCCTAATAGCTGTATTAAATCCCTATAGTGGTGGCAGTTTCCTGACAATCTTATGCTAGCTTCTTATTATTGTGTTTAACACATCCCAGATGAACCTCTGGTTTTAGTATACTTCAAAAAAAAATTAGAGCAACTTGCCTAAGTTAGTTGCTTTCTGTATATAGATTAGATACATGTCCTCTCAACCTTTGCCCTTCTTGGCTTATTTAAAGCTTGCCAAGGGGGTATAACTGAGTTTATCCAGGGTGTGGTCTATGCGTCTTTGCAAGGAGGAGAGGGACTGGTCCCAGCTGCCCTGAAAGAGGTGGTGATCCAACCACTCCTGAAAAACCATTGGTTTGTGGCAACCATTGCCCAGTTGCAAATACTCTTTTTAGGGAAAGTAATTGAGAGGGTTATGGCATAGCAATTGCCAGTACTCTTGGATGAAACAGATTATCTTGGCCCATTTCAATCTGGGCTCAGGCCTGTTTATGGGACTGAAACGGGCTTGGTTGTCCTGATGGATGACCTTTATTGGGAGAAGGACACGGGAAGTGTGACCCTGTTATTCTTACTTGATGTCTTGGTGGCTTTTGATTCCATTGACCATGGAATTCTTCTGAGCTGACTTGGTGAGAAGGGTATTGGAGGTGCTGTTTTAAAGCTGTTCTGATCCTATCTCCAGTGGCAGTTTCAGAGAACAGCATTGGGTAACTATTTTGGTCCCTGGCAATTATGTTCGGGGGGGGCATCTTGCCCTCAATGCTATTTAGCATCTATATGAAGCCCTGGAGAGCGGTCATCAAGAGATTTGGGGCAAGATATCAACAGTACACTGATACCCAGCTCTTTTTCTCTGTAACATCTGAATTGGGAGTGGCCGTGCAAGCCCTGGACCAGTGCCTGGACTTGGTGGTGGGCTGGATCAGGGCCAATAAACTCTGATTCCTAGCAAGATGGGGTTTCCAAGTTTGGGTAATTAGTCAATTGTCTGCTTTCAATGGGGTCATGCTCCCTCTGAAAGAGCAGGTTCATCGTATTTATTTATTTATTAAATTTATACCCCGCCTTATGGCCAAAAGGCCCTCAAGGCGGCTTACAAAAACACAAATATAACACATAATAATACATCAATACAGTAATGCAATTCTCAAAATTAAATAACAAATAACATTATTAAAAGAAAAGAAAAAACATTTAAATGTGTCTCAATAAGAGAACCGTATTCAGCCAGGTTTTTTATACTAGATATGCTCTGCTTCGGAGGTAAGACAGTCTCAATTTGAAAGGACACAAATTGGCTCTTCAGCTTTTTCAAGACCTGATCTTCGTGACTCCCAAAAACGCCGTCCTCCATTTTGTAACTTAGAGACAAGAGACCTTTTGTTTTCCTCTTCACGCAGTATGAAGTACCTGCTTTGCCAGCCTTGGATGAGGTTGGTGTATTTGTGCAGAGAGCCCTCGAGCACCATCTCCATCTTCCTGCCTGCTGCCAGCCCCCCTCCAGTGCTGCCAGTGCTCCCTCCCGGACTGGCCGCGGCTGAACTGGGGCTGCTGCTGCTCCCGCCACCTCCATCAGGCCTCCCAGTTGGTGCAGCCGCCGCTCCTTGCCGACCCACGAGCCCCCTACTGGCAGAGGAGCAAGGAGAAGAGCCTGCTGAGGTGGGACGGATGCTACTCCAGCTGCTGCTGTTACTGCCACCGCCACCGCTGCCGCTGTTTGCTCTTCATATTTAGCTTCATATCCATCCAGGTTCATCAGTTGCACTTTATATACTCGTGAACTGCATTTTTGCTTTCACAAAAAATGCAGCTCCCCAGAATTCTGCCTTTCACTCAGAAGCCAGGTTGACTTGCATTTGCCTCTCCACAACTACTTCAGTCTCTCCCCTGCTACCCACAGCCACCTCCCTTCAGCTCCTCCTCAGCCACCAAGCAGAGCTGCCTCCTACTTCCCTACTCGGAAGAAAAGACCATTTCATTATTAATATTTGCCATACTTGTGTTCTTGTGCCTTCTCCTGCCTGGCTCCTTCTTGTCTTTGTTCAGCCTCCCTCCAAAAAAGAGGCATTGTATGAGGTGCTTCTGGATACAGAAGGTCAAGGTGATCTCAGTGGCTAGGAGTGCCTTTTACCAGCTTCAGCTGGGAAGGCAGCTGCAGCCATTTGTGGACCAAGATAGCCTGACCACTGTTGTCCATGCACTGGTAACCTCCAGGCTGGATTATTGTAATGTGCCCTGTGTTTGGCTGCCCTTGAGGTTGGTCTGGAAGCTGCAGCTAGTGCAAAATGTGGGAGTGCGACTGCTCACTGGGGTGGTGTATCGCCAACATGTCACCCCATTGATGAAAGAATTGCACTGGCTTCCCATTACCTTCTGGCCCAAGCTCAAGGTTCTAGTTTTGGTGTACAAAGCCCTACACATCTTGGGACCAGGATACTTGAAATATCGTTTTACCCCTTATATACCCAGTAGATCATTGTGCTCTGCAGGTGAGGGCCTCCTGCAGATACCATCTTATCAGGAGATTTGCTCTGCATAACATAGAAAGCAAACCTTTAATGTTGTGACACCAACCCTTTGAAATCCCCTCCCCTTAAATATTAGACAGGCGCAATCTCTGTTATCTTTTTGGCACCTATTGAAGACCTTCCTCTTTCAATAAGCCTTTTAAATAAAGGCCTTATCCCAGTCTGCCTCTGTGCTAGAATTGTTTTTTAAGATATTTCTTTAAGGTTTTTTTAGAATGTTTTGTTTTTAATATGTTTTAGAGTACTTTCAGTGTTTTTGTTTGCCATCCTGGGCTCTTTCTGGGAAGAAGGATAGAATATGAATTTAATAAATAAATAAAACTTCTTCTAACAGGTTTGGGACAAATGCTAAAGTGGTACATTTCCTGGGGAGAATGAAACCATGGAACTACACATATGACTCCAAAGCAAAAAGTGTCAAAGAAGATGCTCAAGATCCCACAGTGGTTCACCCAGAGTTTCTCAATATGTGGTGGGATATCTTCGTCACAAACATTTTGCCATTACTACATCAGCATGGTGCCATTAAAGATACAGCTACTGGTGTAAAGGCGGTATGTTACTCAAATGAATTTAACCTCTACCTTAACTGGGTGTTGGTGTTGGGAAACGAAGGATCATTTCCCTTGTGCTTGCAAGAAAACCACTACTTGACTGTCCATATAATGGAGTTGACTTTCTCTGAAGCTAGCATGATTGCTACAAAACCAGCTTGCAATCCTGCACTAGCAAAGCTACTAAATGAGCTGGTGATAATGACTGCAGCCAATATGGGTTAGCTTTTTCCTTCCCTCATGCAGCAGACTGGCTCAGGTCTGCATCTGTCAAGTTATTGTGGTATCCAAGACTAATTAACACTTTTGAATTGTACTAAGTGGCAGACTAAATGCTAATTGGGCCAGTCCTACCTATATGAGTAGATTCTTTAAACATTTCTCACACATACAATTTTATGTGCACCATGGAGTATTTAATCCTATAGTCAAACTAGTAGAGGTGGGGGACTCCTAATGAAATCCACAAGCCCCATTCTCTGAACCAATTCTAACCAAATCATGCCCCCAGCATTCCTAAATTCAGTTACTGATGGACACAAACCAGCTGTTGAATCCTGCCACTGCCCAAATTACCCTGCATTTCTCCCAGTGGGATTTACCAGAAGTAAATCCCATTCGGAGAGAAACAAGGATTGGGAGATCGGGGAAGGGAAGAGTGCAGGAAGGAAAATGTTCACCATATCCACCTCTCCTGTTAGCCTGTGCTATATTTAAAATCTCCTTCCCATTTTTATGAACTTGGCAAGATACATGTTGGGTCATGCTGCCAGGATGTCTTGAGTTTAATACCCTAAAATTTATTACCACTAGATACTAAAATTCAATGCAAAATTGGAGTCTCCACTAATCAGACACTACTAATAAACCCTGAATCTTTAAGAGTCAGTTTGTATTATGCATCCCTTTCTGGATTGTGCATAGTTTTGTAGGTAGGATAGTTGCAACTGCTATCTTCGCTCTCCGTAATTGAAGAAATCCTACTCACTGACTGGCCTCAGGTATATGAAACTCACTAGACTGAATTGTTGAGCATGAATCATTGCAAATGCGTGTAGCTAACAAAAAACGCTCATTTAATCATACATGTCCTATAAAATATTAGGTGATTATAATTTCTGACAATTTACATTTTGTTAGTAAATTAGGCGCAGTCCTGAGCACTGTGGGTTGTATCTAAGTGGGCTGTACTCAAGAGTATACTTATTGAAACCAAAGTCATGTTCATTCATTTTAACAGGTATACCCCGAGTGTAAATAACATTAGATACAACCCTGTATCTCCAGCAGTCATCAATTGATTCTGTATACCAAGGGATCTTTTTTTCATTAACTTCAGATCTAGTAGGCTATCTGGCTCATAACTTCCTTTGTTCATATGATTTGAAAGTAAAATTTACCTGAACACTGTGAAATTAATATATTGCCATCAAATATCCATATTCAGCAAGATTCAAACTTGGACTGTAGGTGGCTTTAGGATGCATGCTTTAACCTCCAAACACGTCATGCTCTGTTTTCAGTGCTTGGCACCACATATACAAATGTCTGTTTAAAAGATTACTATTATTATGCAGAAGAGTTTGCAGGTGCATATCCGTTCCCTATGTGAACAGAAATGGCAATTGATCTGCTTATCTATAATAGTAGTGTTGTACCTGCCATCTTAAATTTTGTGTTGTAAAACTAGAAAGATGTACCTGCAGATTCTCAATAAAGATAAGCTAGAACTGTCATGACTCTAATATTTCCTTGTGTAGCTAGCCATAACCACTTGGCTTTAGCTTCTCATGCTTGCAGTGCAGTTCTGACCGCTTAATCTTGGTATACAGAAAACTCAGTAGTTAAGTTCTTAGACCTTTCTGAGACCAAAAGGTACTGATCTGTTCTTCAGCTATGCTTTCTCTTGTTCCTATTTCACCTTTCTAATGAACTGTTGCAGCTATCGGGCTTGGTCTATACACTGGCTTTCTCTTGTGGCTTCTGCAGAGAGGTATGAAGAACTTAAACCTGTTGCTAACTACCTGTCTCATTGATTTGGATATGCTTTTTATTATTTTACAGCTCCTTCATTGTGTAAATGGTGCTTGCTGCTTTGCATGGGAGTTTCTCATTGGTTTTCCTACCCTCTCCTCTGTTGCTTAATGCCTACCCCTTCTTGGAATGATGCAGCGGTGCCTCTCCCACTCACTTGTGCTTTCTTTTTAGGAAGAGGTAGCAGAGGCAGTGTCCCACCTGTCACTTTCATCTGCAGCAGTGCCACACTCACCGCCGTCGCCACCAACTGTATCCTCAGAAGAGCGCAAAGAAAGATGGGAGCAGGGCCAGGCTGATTACATGGGAGCAGACAGTTTTGACAACATCAAGAAAAAACTTGACAACTACCTCCAGTAGAGAAGCACTTGTATATGCTCTACAGACATCAGCAATGCAAAGACTTGTTTCAAAGCTATAGCAACTAGGAAAGTCAGATAGGGTCAATTATACTTGTTAGCAGCTTTGCCACTGCTCATCTGAGAAGGCTGTTGGCAGTACTGCAGGTAAGAACTGAGCAAAAGCTGTTTAAGTATGAATCCTTGTCCTTGTGCCAGTCATGTGTCCGACAGCCAGATCTTTTCCTCTTGCACAAAACCTAATGAACATGCCTGTAAAATAACTTGTTGGTAACAGGGCACTTGACTGGCTTGAAACATACTCCAGGCTTACACCTATAGGACTGCTGTGCTTTACCTCTTCTTACCTCCCATCACCCCCAAACCAAGTTTTGCTTGCTATGTTAACTAGAGGTTAAGGCAGCTACAGTGAAGGGGCCTGACAGTAAGGACATAAAAACATAACTGTACAGCATTGCTTTTCTGTCAGTTCCAGCCATATGGAAGACTTCTGACCAGACTTCTATGCACAGTACCTATAGCATGGCAGATACTTTTGTTCAGTTCTGTGTACTTCTGGGACTAGCAAACCTTTGAACTGTTAACCTGTAATATGGCACTCAACATGCAAAATAAAAAAATCATAGTAAACTCTGTAGCACTACTCAGATCTGTTCCTCTCAGCCCTACTATTCAACATTTTAAGGCTGTGACATCAGGGTAAGCTTTCAAAGCCCATGAAGGGGATGTACTTATACATTAAATACAGTGCTATTCCGGTATTATACTTGTGTTCTGCTAAAATGTGTGCCGTGTTCTGCTTATGATAAATACCATATGCAGTATGGTAGCTGCATAAATACCATATGCAGTATGGTAGATACATGGTATCAAGGAGAGAATGGTACTAACTTTCCGACTCCAGAAGTCACATCTATAAAATAAAAATCAACCTTGATATGTTCTAGTACTCTGAACTACATTCATCCACCTATTGCATATTCTTGCACATTATTGTAAAAGTAGATTTATAGTGTTTCTACAAAGTCACTTTAACACAGATTAGTTGCTGAAAATAGAAAGTACAAGTTTATATAATACTACCCACTAACAGGCAGTTTGTTCATGTTGAAAGTGTACAGGCTTAGGAATACATCCTGGAGTAGGTAGAAGCTCCATCCCCCAAACGTTAATACAGAAATCTAATTGATTATATAATTGGTAGCAGAAGATGAAGTTCTATACTTCCTGCAAAAAGAAGACCAGGAGCAGACTGTGGTACAGATCATGATCTGGTAATATCGAAAATCAGAGTAAAGCTAAAGAACAACAACAATGCAATCATAATGCCAAAATACAATTTAAATGACATCCCAGAAGAATATAAAGATTGAATAAGGAGCAGATTTGAGGCTTTAAACTTAGTTGACAGAGAACCAGAAGAACTATGGAGTGAAGGCAGAGACTTTATCAGGGAAGAATGCAAAAAGACATATCTCTAGTTAAAAAGAAAGACCTCAATAGATGATGGATGAAACTCTTAAAAAGAGATGGAAAGCAAAAGCAAGAGACAGAAACACGGTTAGAACCCTAAATGCAATAATGCAGCAGCTAGTATGTAGGGACAAAGAACTATTACAATAGTTATTGTATAGTAATAGAAGAGGACAACAACAACAAAAGGCAAAACAAGAGCCCTATTCCAAAAGACAGAGAAATTAAAGGGAAATTTAAACCAAGAGTAGGGATGTTGAGTAATCAACGGGAACTCACTAACTGATGACATAAAATAAAGGAAGATGGAAGCAATACACTGAAGAACTATATAAATGAGATGAAAGGATGACAGATTCATTCACAGAGGAACCGTATGATGAAGAACCAGAAATCTTAGATTGTGAGGTGAAAGCTGCTCTTAAAATACATGGAAGAAACAAATCGGCAGGAACAGATGGCATACCAACAGAGCAGCTACAAGCTACTGAGACTGAATCTGTCCAAATTTTGACAAACTTTTGTCAACAAATATGGAAGACAATGGCCCACAGACTGGAAGCATTCAATATATATCCCAATTCCAAAGAAAGGGATCCCAGGGAATTCAGTAATTATTGAACTATTGCCTTAATATCCCATGCAAGTAAAGTAATGCTCAAGATTCTACAACAAAGGCTCTTACATATGGAGTGAGAAATGCTAGACATCCAAGCTGGATTTCAAAAGGGAAGATGTACCAGGGATCATACTGCTAACATATGTTGGATAATGGAACGGACTAAAGAATTTCAGAAGAAAATCATGCTGTGCTTTATAAATTACAGCAAAGCCTTTGATTGGGTAGATTGAATGCTTTAAAAGAAATGGGGGTGCCACAGCATCTGATTGTCCTGATGTGCAACCTATACTCTGGACCAGAGGGTACTGTAAGGACAGAATATAGAGAAACTGATTGGTTCCCAATTGGAAAGGATATGACTAAAGTAATGACAACAGAAGATTTATGTAACTTTAAAGTTGACAATGAGGACATTGAACTTGTCAAGGATTATCAATACCCCGGCACAGTCATTAATCAAAATGGAGACAATAGTAAAGAAATCAGAAGAATGCTAGGACTGGCGAGGGCAGCTATGAGAGTACTAGAAAATGTCCTCAAATGCAAAGATGCATCACTGAGCACTAAAGTCAAGATCATTCAGACCATGGTATTCCCGATCTCCATGTATAGATGTGAAAATTAGACAGTGAAAAAAGTGGATAAGAGAAAAATCAACTCATTTGAAATGTGGTGTTGGAGGAGAGCTTTGCGGTTACCATGGATTGCAAAAAAGACAAATAATTGGGTGTTAGAACAAATTAAACCAGAACTGTCACTAGAAGCTAAAATGATGAAACTGAGGTTATCATACTTTGGAGACATAAGGAGAAGACATGATTCACTAGAAAAGAATAATGCTGGGGAAGAACAGAAGGGAGTAGAAAAAGAGGAAGGCCAAACAAGAGATGGATTGATTCCATGAAGGAAGTCACAGACCTGAACTTACAAGATCTGAACAGGGTTGTTTATAACAGATGCTATTGGAGGTCGCTGATTCATAGGGTTGCCGTAAGTCAAAATCGACTTGAAGGCACATAACCACAACAAAACTTCCATGCTAATAATTTAGTGTTGCACAAAACCACACTTCCAACAAACTAGTTCAGGGCTAATCTGTTTCAGTTGCAACCAGTCCAATTGTGTTGTATGCCAAAAGAGCCATGTACTTGTTGCCTCGCTCTGCTTCTCAGTGAAGTGATAGGTGTAAGGGTCCTATACTCAAACTGCAGAGCCAAAGGTAGAACTCAAGTATATGTTCTCTCTCCAGAGCCCCACGCAGAATGTCATGGCTCTAGAACTACTATCTACATATAGTAAGTCTAGTCCACAGCTCATACCCATTGATGTAGGCTGGAGAAGTGGGCCAGGGTTTTCCTTGTCATGGGGGGGATGGGCTGACAAGATAGAAAATAACAATTCCTAGTGCCCACTTCTCTCCTTTGGAAGTATTCTTTAAGCTTTGTGCAGCTAACAAGAGCCAAATTTTTACTGAATTTGTCTAGAAGTCAAATGTCTTCAGCTTCATGTGTGTCACTGCCATGGTTAAGTTCACTTTCGTAATGATATTCCGAGGCATGTGAAGTAAGTCTGTCAACTAGGACTGAATTTATCCTCTGTTGGAGATAACAGATGCACCTTTGCAGGTAGTTTAGGGTCATATAGTGATGGTCAAGAATGGTGGTTGTCCACTCTGAATTGGTAACTTTTTCGATACAGCAGCCAAAATCCACGATTGAGTCCTCGAAATGTAGAATTCAGCAATATTCTTGTTCTAAAGCCTAGGAAAGCATGCTTGGTCACTGTATAGGTTTTGTTGGATGGGGAATTTTAATTTCAAGCTCTCCGTAACTCCTGAATCATTTGAGAAGACTTCCATAATCCAAAGTGACCACCACCATAATGATTTATAAAGCTATGGGAACCATACCTGCTACCCCTCCATAATGCTGGGAATGTTATGCAATTACATAAAAAATACAAAAAGTACACATTTTCAAGAAATTTTATTTGGAACAGAAATAATTTTTTAAAAATCCATGGGCTTTTGATTGCTTTCTGGAGTAGACATAACCACTTTTGTTTATTGAATGGTATTGCCAGAGTAAAATCACTGTAAAGTCTGTGTCATCAGTGTGCAAGATGTACCATTTGAGTGTTGAATGTGCGACATGTACCATCCTGTTATCAGCATCTTCATGTACACAAGTAAGTTCTGGAATATGAGTGGCATCTTGTTTACAAATTCATCAACACAGGTCGCCAACTGTTACATAAAATTCTTGCAATTCTCAAATGAACTATCACCATCCCTTGATTTTGTATGACTCCATAATGCTGCTGTTAATTACCCTTGTTGGTGCAGCATTCTCTGATCTGCAGTTTCTCTGTGTCTTTAATGGAAAACATGTATGCATCAAATACCACATCCACTTTGCTGTTTGTCATCCATGTAACCTTTTGGAATACCTTCTGTGCCAATGAACTAAATGTCTCACCCTTGGCAGGCAATGTTTTCTGTAGAATAACAATTCGTATCCAGAATACACAAATATCTTACATCAAGGAGTCCCTACATTTGGATATTCTTGCTGAAATGTCTGTTTCACCTGTATTTCCTGTAAACAGAATCCCCATAAAATCCTGCAGTTGAGGTGGAACATACAATGAAACTGTCACAGGTTGCAAGTCTCTCTCAGTCAGTGGCTATGGAAGATGTGTTATGTTTAAAATATCATCCCATAATGTGTCATGAGCTATGGTTGGAGTTCTGATGTTTCTGAGAATGAACTAGGAGAGGGGGGCAGCTGGGCTGAGGCGTCTGGAGGGGAGGGAGAAGCTTCCCAGATAGAGGGGGGAAATCTTGAACAGACAACAGACTGGGTTCTCACGCACTCCCCCCCTAGGAATGTGCTGCCGTTACAGACAGAGAGGGAGGAGGAGGACCAAGGTCGTTCGGCTGCAGAGAAGGGTAGAGAGAAATCGCCTGACGCGTTGGGCCAACCCCCCCCACTTCCTACCATCCTTTCCGAATCAGAAGGGGAGGAGGCAGCCGCCCCCCCATCGCCCCGCACCCGAAGACAGTTAAAACGGCGCCAAAGAAAAGAGGAGGGAAGGGGCGTAGATGTGGGCAGTTTGAGGCGGAGTGAGAGGATCAGGGCCCGAAAGCCCCCTTGATAAGGGACGGGGAATGCTGGAAACTGTTCTATCAACTCTCTTCCATGCCGCGGGTTTTGGTTCGTGTTAAGAGTTCATGAGGCGGAGAAGCCTATGTCTGGAAATTACTCTAATAAAAACTGATTTGCTTTCATCAAGTGATTCTATTCTTGACTCCCAACCCGGGCATGACATAATGTGTGTGCTGTAGCAGCAATTGTTTTGTCCACAGTGTTTTGTCTGAACTTGCTCTATTTGTTGCTTTATTCTATAATTTTCCAATACAACAGCTTCAATTCCGAGTTTGCTTGGGAATGCCAAAGTCTTTTTGTTACCAGTTTGGACAAATTTCAGTTCTAGAAAGCAATTTGAAATGGTTTTGATCATATTACTCTTCAGTGTCTCAAATGGAACATTATTATTCGATAGGGTTCTTTATTTTCACAGTTATTACTCAGACATTATTATAATTTTATAACAATATTCAACATAACTTACCAATGTTTTATGGGTGTGTCGGGGGGGCAGGTAGGACCTCTTGAATTACCGCATCCATAATAACCATGCATCATTACCACATGCCTTCTCATTTCCCAACTTACAATAAAAAAATTATTCTGCAATTTTTGTAGATCACTATAGTAGCCATTTTTTTTATTATGGAAGCCATCTTAGATGATTCAGTAATTATGGAGAGCTTAAAATTTAAATTCTCCATCCAAAAAAACCTATATATAGTCACCAAGCACATGTTCCCAGGCTTTAAAAGAAGAATATTGCCAAATTCTACATTCAGATGATAGTCTTTGATTTTGGCTGCTAAATAAAAAAGCTACCAGTTCAGAGTTGGCACCAACCATTTTTGACCATCACTATATGCCTCTAAACTACTTGCAACATTGTGTCTGTCATCTCCAAAAGAGGGTAAATTCATTAAACTGTCATAGGAGCTGACTAAGTAGAGTTGACTGCTATTTCAAGAACTTTTGCTCTTTTTATCTTAACTCGTTTAGAACAAAACATGCATATTACAGACATGCAAGTTCATCCTTTAGAAGGAAGAGAGAAAACTTACTTTATTTCCATATTACAAGAAGACACAAGAAAGAAATTACTCCTAACTTGACCCTATTGTTTAGAACGTTCATCATCATTTCTGATAGTAATAGTGCTGTTTTGGACTACATCTCCTATCAGCTTCAGGCAGCACAGCCATGGAGGATGGGGGTCATCAGCTGTGGGAAGACTGCCTTACACACAACCTTATATTATTGTGTATGTAGATACCTAACTATGGGCCTCATAACAGCTTCCTCTCTGCAAGGTGTATCTTCAGTATGTCTAATTTGTATAAAGGAATTCCCATGCTTGTTCTTCACCAGCGGCATTTTTTTATTGCAGGAGCAAGTGTAAGGTACCCTGATTGTTTTCTAGTACAAAGTCCAGAATAGCTGTTGCTCTATATTCCGTAAACCTAGGTAGAAAAGTTTCTACTGAGATTAGATTAGTACTAGTCTTGTTCTAGGCCACAGGTCCTCAACCTTCTTTGGACCACATTTGGAACTCAACTGTTGTAAAAGGTAAAGGTGTCCCCGCACTTATAGTGTGAGTCATTTCCGACTCTTAGGGTGACATCTTGCAACGTTTACTAGGCAGACCGTATATATAGGGTGTGTTTGCCAGTTCCTTCCCCGGTCTTTCTTTACCCCCCCAGCGTATGCCAGGTACTCACTTTACCGACCACAGATGGATGGAAGGCTGTTGTAGGCATCACAAAATACCCATTTCACAGGAGAACTGGCTATACATAGACACCCCCTCCCCCCAAAAGAAATAAACCCTACATATACCCCAAGACAAAGAAGGCTACTTCCAGAAACACAAGCACCCTTCCCAAAAATTAGTGGTGAGTGCCTTGGCATGAGTGTCATGTTGGGGAGCCCAGTTTTAGGTTCACCCCTTCCTTACTTGTGAAATAGCTTTCTGCCTCTCCTAGTCATTCATTTTTTCATTGGCGATCACTCGTGGCCGAGTAAGATTGTCTTCCAAGATAAAGACTTTAACGGTGGGTTGGTAAGTGACTGTGGAGGCCAATTCTGGATCGACACAGCCTCCCACAGTGAGGACGTAGGTTTCCAGATGGAAGATGGTCATGATGAGGATTTGCTTGATGTGCCTTCCACTTAGCTCGTTTGTCCTTTTGCCCCTGTACTCGTGCTTGTTCAAAGTCCATAGGACCCTTGATAATGGCCTACCTCCAATTGGTACGCTCATGGGCCAAAGTTTCCCAGTTCTCGATGCTTATGTTACATTTTTTTAGATTAGCTTTGAGAACATCTTTAAACCTCTTTTGCTGTCCACCGATATTCCATTTACTTATAGTCCTGAACTCAGAAATGTTTGCTTATCAGTCCTCTAAATTTTCATGGCAATACACAAAACACTCAGAGAGAGTCCAGACTTTAAAAATCTAAAACAAGAGTAAAAAAAAATCCAGACTCCTGTTGGACTTTTTTTGCCAGTGGTCTCATAATTTGTTAAAATTAATTCAGCCATGTTCACAAAGTACCTGTAGTCCTATTTCTGACCTTGTCCCATACTCTAACCATCTTCTAGTTTAAAAGTTCCAAAAAATGCATGGCTGATTTTTAATTAAGAAAATTAACATTGGAGTCTATTGGATAGCACAAGCATGCTCAGTAAGAACCAACTGTCAGTGTTCCAAAAGCCAGACTTACAGCTCTTTGGCTTGGCAAATCAAGGGGCCACACCCACACTAGACATTTATTCTACTTTAAACAGTCATGGTTTCCCTCAAAGGATCCATGGAAGTGTAGCTTGTGAAGGGTGCTGAGAGTTGTTAGGAGACTCATTCCCCTGACAGTAGTTTAAGAGTTGCCCCTCTTCTAGTGACTGTAGCTCTGTGAGGGGAATAGGGCGTCTCCCAACAGCTCTCAGCACCCTCCTCACACTACAGTTCCCAGGATTCTTTGGGGGAAGCCATGACTGTTTAAAGTAGAATAAATGTCTGGTGGGGATATGGCCAGGGACAACTTTGGGTGGGAGACGACATGTGTCTGCTGTAAAACAAAAAGTTGGGGGAACCCCCCCCCTATAATGATACTGTTAACAATGTTTTCCTTTGGAAAGCAAAGGAAAGGGGCTTTCCCTCTCCCCAGTGCCAGCCCACCCAATCTCCTTCCCCCTACTCCTCCCTCTTCTTCCTGACCCCTACCCCCTCTCTCATCCACTTTCCACCCTACCCCTACCCTTCGTCCCTACCCCTCCTCCCTCGGTTGGTTTCACATGATTGCACAGGAGTAAATCCCACTGAGCTCAATAAGCATAAAAACTATCAAACCTGTCCTCTCCCCCTCTAGTTTGAAACACAAAAGGCTGTCTTCACCATCATATGACATATGAACAATAAAAAGGCTTTGAAATTAATAAAAAATAAATTTGACACATTTCTAGGATGAATAACGTGAAATATAATTTTCTAGGTTAAATTCTCTGTAGAAACAGTAGTAACACAGGAAAGAAGCAAAGTAAGAACTCCAAGAAACACAAAAAATATAATTCTCCACCTTCGGCGATACAATCTCGATTACAGGTGTTGCCACCACTCACTACATGCTCAGAGGCACATTATCAAATTCTTCCAAGCTACGCAGGAAGTGGATTGGACTGTGAAAGACCAACCCATAGAATAGTAGAGTTGGAAGGGACCTATAAGGCCATCAAGTCCAACCCCCTGCTCAGTGCAGGAATCCAAATCAAAGCATTCCCATAGAATCATAGAATAGTAGAGTTGAACCCAAATTGTGTTTGCATTTTTACAAATTTGTAGGACAGTGCAATATCTCAGAAAGGAGGTCAGGTCTCCTGCTCGCCTGGTGCATTCACTGTAGCTGCCCAATTTCCCTGCTTTTCAAAGTTGGCTATAGGTACACCCTTAAACCACAAGGTTTTTTTGCCTATTCGTGAATTTTGTTTAGGGGTGGGGAAGGAATCTGTTGAACTCCAGGCCAAAATGCCAAAAATGTTCTTGCCTATTGTGCATGTGAAACAACCCCCCCCCAAAAAAAACTGGTTCCCCTGCATTATGATCCATGTGGCTGCAGCGGTACCCTCACAGCTATAATATAACAGTGTGGCTACTCTAATGCTGTCCTCAGTTGGAACCGTTAACAAGACTCCTCTGTAGACACGTTTCACATTCACACATTCTAGGTGGTTTGTGAATTAAGATCTTTCAACATTGGCAATAGTGTGTCTTGGCAGAGTTACCCAGTAACTTACACAGATACGGGGATTTTTGTTGAGCACATACACAGAATCAAAACATACACATTGAAGAGTTCAGTGGGGAATAGCTCAGTACCAATACATATCTATTGACATCAGTGGAGACAGCTCAGTAACAATATGCTTGAGGGAATTAGCTAAATAAACCTAATCATAACGAAACTCACATACACACTGAACAAACACACACGTTCAATGGAGCATGCACAAAAGGCATAAGAGGAGATGGGGAGGGTTGAGTTCAGTACAACTGATGAAGGTACACCAGGTTGCCCTTTCTCTCGCTCTGGGCTCACTGGGCAGAGAGGACCAGAATATGTCTTCTGAAACACAGTCACACACACAGTCAAAGATAGACAAAGGGAGCCGATGTAGAGGCTACCATTTGTAGGGAAAGGATCTCCAAAAGACAAGATAGAGGACAATATGTAAGTTACTCAGCCCTGGTGCTCAGTCTGGAAATAGAACTGGAGCATGTTGAAACTCCTGGGTCAAACAGGGAAACAGCAAATTCATCAGGCAGGCCCTGAAATGGCTTCTTGGATCTCTGCTTTGGCTAGCAACGTTCCAGGGGAAAGCAGGAAAAGTAGTTGGGCTTTTGAAGCAGCTTCAGCAAGCAGGACTTCTGTTTCAGCAGACGGGTCCAGAGATAGTGAAGGAAAAACAGGGAAGTAAGACCCCTGGATTCTGGCTGGCTTTCAGCAGGTGATTCCAGGTAGAGTGATATTCAGCAGCAGAGGGGAAATGGGTGACCAAGATCCAGAGCCCAGAACCAGTGATTCAACAGGTGATTTCACAGTGGTCTGAACAAGCAGGACCCAAAACTGCAAATCGCTCTAAAAGTCCAGTTTTATACCTATCTAAACATAAAGGAGAGTACAGGATTGATTGGATCAGGCAGGTGTCCTTCCTTAATTTCCATACCTATAGTCATGTAGTCAGGGTAATGGGCTTTTCTTTTGTGAAGACAGGTGGTGTGGCATTCACTTTTTAGCTAGCTTGATAAGATTTTAACAATGGGCTCCTCTCCTGAGGGCCAAACTTTTACAATTACTTTTGGGATTACATTGACTGGATTGCCAAAGACTGTGCATATGACTGACAACATCCTCTCAGTTGAGATGACAATCTTAATTCTTTCAGCTGCTTTTTCCATCAGGTCTCAAGCAGCCTCTTTGCATAGTGAGCCAAACTGAAGCCATTTTAAAAATCATATAGGACATATTGGGGTGGAGTGTCTCTCAGGTATATAGGCCCATAGCCAGCCTGCCAACAGGAACAGCACAGTGATTGCTGTAGATAGCTCCTGGAAAGGTCTTGTCTGTTCAAGCAGAGACTGCTGCATATAACTGAACTAGCAGAGGAACACACAGAGCACTTTTAGTAAAAGAAACAGTGATCCAGTAAATATGAACCAAAATACCCAAGTCTATGAAGCTTCTGTATTGAAGTTCTTTGAGAGTCTATTCAGCGCTGGTTAGGCCTCATCTTGAATACTGCGTCCAGTTCTGGTCTCTGCACTTCAAGAAGGATGCAGACAAACTGGAACAGGTTCAGAGGAGGGCAACAAGGATGATCAGGGGACTGGAAACAAAGCCCTATGAGGAGAGACTGAAAGAACTGGGCATGTTTAGCCTGGAGAAGTCTGAGGGGAGATATGATAGCACTCTTCAAGTACATGAAAGGTTGTCACATAGAGGAGGGCCAGGATCTCTTCTCGGTCATCCCAGAGTGCAGGACACGAAATAATGAGCTCAAGTTGCAGGAAGCCAGATTTTGACTTCCTAACTGTTAGAGCCATACGACAATGAAATCAATTACCTAGAGAGGTAGTGGGCTCTCCAACACTGGAGGCATTCAAGAGGCAGCTGGACAGTCATCTGTCAAGAACGCTTTGATTTGGATTCCTGCATTGCGCAGGGGGTTGGACTTGATGGCCTTATAGGCCCCTTCCAACTCTACTATTCTATGATGTAAAGTTCAAGCTGCGCAAACAGAAGTCAACAATATTGTAAAAGAAACTACTCATCCTATAGATTAAGGCTGCAGTCCAATTCATGTCTACTCAGAAATAAGCTCCATTGGGTTCAATGGGATTTGGTCTCAGGTAAGTGCATACTGGATTGCAACCTAAAGCAGCAGGAAGGAGACCGGTTTAAAAGTTTTAGCACACTTAGCAACATCTGGATAGTGAAAGTATGACTGTAAACTAGAAAATACAACACTTTTGAGCTCATACTATTTTTACATTAAATCTGTTTAGAATAAGCCTGCCCCTCTGTCACAGCTATGAGAGCTGACAATGAAATAAAGCAAGAGACCACTGGTACCAGTATGGTATTACAAGGAGTAGATGAGTTTTTAACCATGCAGCTAAATATCTGCTCACACCTTTTACTTAAATGGGCTGTCAAAGTTCAGTTTTACCACTCATCAGCTTTACATAGCATACTTGTTTCTGCCAAGTATCTCTGGTATATACTAAGCTCTATTGACAGGCTATGTTTCTTCTCTCAGGCATCTTTGATCTGTTATCAAGTCTGCATTCGTTCAAGAATTTGGTATTTATTTCAGCCCAACACTACACCGTTCTGCTTCTTACTTCTCTACAATAGGCTTTAGAGTGCTACCTGACAGCTGAGATCAGCTTCAAGCCTACAAAATCTACTTTTGTGCCACACTAGCATTCAGTCTTTGATTGTCACGTTTTAGCTTACAGTGCTGCTTCCTTTTTTTAATGAAAAATTGGATGGAACAAACTGAGTAAGAACATCTACAGATTTCATAACATCTAGTCACTATAGCCAGGTCTTATGTTCCTCCAGGCAGATAAGTGGTATGGTCTGTGTGGTGGGAGGAGGGAAGAAAGTTTGTGAAAGTGAATAGCTACCTATGTTCAGCAATAACATAACTGAAAGGGACGTGGCCTGGGACAAAACAGTATTCTGCTACAATAATATAACTTTGACTTAAGTATGACACTATACCACTTGAAGATAACAATTCACAGAATAGAAAGTGGGCTTTTGTCTATGATAGGTCATGCCACAAAAATCTGTTCACCCTTTAACCAGCCAGAGGACTTCGTTGTTATTGCTGCAACACACTAATAGGGCTGTGCTTTTTGAATTCTTTAGCAAACACATAGCATTTACGAATTGCTTTAGAATACTCTTATCACAGTCATCCTTACTTACATGAACCCTAGAAGACAGCAACATTATCCTCACATTGCAGGTGCAGGTTGAGTGTACACCAAGGGTGAGGAATCTCTGACCCACAGGCCAAATTTGGCCCACCAGGTCACTTCAATCAAGCCATGCACAGCTGCCATAGCCTGGCATGTGTGGGGCAGGTAAGGGTGGGGCTTTGCAGGTACTGTCAAATTCCTTACACAGTGCCTCCAAAGCACTCAACCACAAACTGATTGCCAGGTGTTTCACAAGTGGTATACAATGTGCTTTGCAAAGCCCTTGTGCAGCATTTCACAAGACTGACAAGTTCCTTTGAAAAGAAAACTAACAGGTGCCCGATTCCACCCGTCAGTTGGTGCACAGTAGGAGGGCAAAATAAAGATCTGGCCCTCTGGGCCAAAAGGATCCCCCCCCTTGGTGTACAACTTACCTGAAACCACAAAGGGGAGGTGAGCCACTATAGCATACTTTGCTATCATGACAATGCTAAACTACTCTGCTCTTTCGTAAACATTTCAGCTACCTGCTGCCTGTATGTACATCCCACTAGCATGGTTGAAGTATTTTTTCCCCATTTATGTGGTGTCCATAAAAGGCTGTCACTATAGTAATAGCTACTACCATAAATTAATAGGTAAGGTTTGAGTTGAATGTAGCTACTCCACTCTGCAAGGGTGGGGGTCCCACTGAAATGGTCCTCCCTCTGAGACTTATGGAATCTGCTGGATTCCTGGACACTCTGGCAAATCTTCCAGTTGGTATGGCCAGTGCTCCTGTCAAGGCTCTTGTCTCACTGTGGAATGATGAGATGCACAGAGCCATCGCCATGATTGCTTGAGTGCCCCCCCCCCGTCACTGTAGAGCATGTAGGTCACATTGGTATTCCAGTGATCTGTGTGCAATGAAACAGGAGCCGTCTGGGGCTGGAGCCCAACTGGCACCAAACTTGGTCTGAACCTGACCAAACACAGGTAAGGCTGCACTATTGTGCCTACCACGTGGCAATGATGGTGGCAAAGAAAGCTACTTCTCTGCCACCGTTACATTTGCAAATAGCAGGCTGGCAGAGCTTTTCTGAGTGAATGGGCTTTTGTTATCTGGTCAAGAGAGCATTGCTCTGACATCCTCAGAGGCCTGCTGTAACAACTCTGCAAGGCGCTTTAGGGGCAAAATCGATGAGATTCAGACACAACTGGCTGCCAGTTAGGGCAAGTCCAATGGAGGTATCCAGAGCACTGTCTGTTCCACTTGTATTGAATCAGTTTAAATTATTGCAGCCTGAGGATGCGGACAAGCAGCTTAAAGAAGTGCGACCCACCACCTGCCCTCTTGACCCTTGCCCATCCCGGCTGCTGACAACTAGCCATAGGGACTGACTAGGACATAGTGTCCAGGGAGTGATTAATGCTTTGCTGGAGGAGGAGGAGCCATCTGTCTTGAAGGAGGCGGTGATGCGTCCCCTCCTTAAGAGGGTGACCCTGGACCCTGAAGTGTTAAACAACTATCGCCCAGTGGCAAATATCCTCTTTTTGGGCAAGGTGTTCAAGAAGGTGGTGGTGATCCAGCTTCAGGCATGCTTGGAGGAAACCGATCACTTGGATCCATTCCAGTCTAGCTTCAGGCCTGCCCATGGCACTGAAACAATCCTAAATTGATGGCATTTGTCAGGAGATAGAGGGAATGTGATCCTGCTCATTCTGCTTGATGTCTCAGTGACTTTTGATACTGTTGATCACGGTATCCTTCTGGAATATCTCAAGGTGGGGGTTGGGAGCACCGTGCTTCAGTGGTTCTGCTCATACCTCCAGGACTGCTTCCAAAAAGTAGTTACGGGAGGCTACTGTTCAGCACCCTGGGAATTATCCTGGTGTTCCACAGGGTTCCATCTTGTCCCCCACACTATTTAACATCTATATGAAGCCACTGGGAGCTGTCATCAGATTTGGAGTGAGGTGCCTTCGATATGCAGATGACACCCAGGTCTACCTCTCTATTCCATCTGAATCAGGAGAAACAGTTGAGATGTTGAGCCAGTGCTTGGAGGCAATGATGTGGGCCAATAAATTGAAGCTAAATCCTGAAAAGACAGAGGAGTTGTGTGTCCAGAGTTCTCATGTCTAGTAAGTGTGAAAACAGCTTGTTCTGGATGGGGTTGCTCTTTCCTTGAAAGAGCAAGTTTGCAGCGTGGCGTTACTCCTTGATCCAACACTGTCACTGGAGGTTCAGGTGGCCTCAGTGGCTAGGAGTGCCTTCTGCCAACTTTGTCTGGTTCACCAGCTTTGGCCCCTTCTGGACAGAGACTTGGCCACAGTGCTCCATGCTCTGGTAATTTCCAGAATAGATTATTGCAATGCACTCTGTGTGGGGCTGCCCTTGAAGACAACTCGAGAATGTCAACTGGTCTAAATGCAGCAGCCAGATTGCTAGCTGGGGTTCCCTTTAGAACTCATATAACCCGTTTTAAAACAACTGTATAGATTGCAAGTTTGTTTCTGGGCCCAGTTCAAGGGGCTCATGTTAATGTTTAAAGTCCTAAATGACTTAGGTCCTAAATATCTGAAAGACTGTCTCCTTTCCTACAGACCTTCTAAGATGCTGAGATCAGCACAGGGAGCTCTTTTGGTAGTTCCACCACCTTCAGAGGTTCGGGTGGTGGTGGCCTGTGAGAGGACATTTTTGGTGGCAGCCCCTAAGCTATGGAACTCCCTCCCCACTGAGGTGTATCTGGCAATTTCATTGTACAACTTTCAGCAACTACTGAAGACATACCTCTTTAGCCTGGCCTTCTACACCTAAGATGTATATTTTTTAGGACCCATCCTATTTTCTGTGATGTTGTTTAGGTTGTTTTTAACTGTTTTAACTGCGTGTTTAAAATGGTTGTAACCTGCCCTGCGATCTTTGGGTGAAGGGCAGGTAATAAATTTTAACAACAAAGAGAGCAGGGAACCTATAGAGATGCTGAACTCAAGCTCCCATCATCCCCACCTAGCCCAGCCAATGGTCAGGGATGATGGGAGCTGTAGTCCAGCAACATCTGGACCAGGAGGGCCAGGGTTCTCCTGACTTATTACATAGAGGTATTTCCCCCCTCCCACCAACAAGGCACATGCACTAAAACAGTACAAGACTGATGTCCTTTGGATAGCAGGAACAAATCTGGAGGGGGAAAAGGGGGAGAAGGTTTACTCACACTCTAATTATAACTTGTTTGTTTTACCCTTGGTGCACTTAAAGCACTTATATCAAAGTATATCCTATATGCTAATAGGGATTTCAATTCTCCACATGCTAATCCTTATTCAAGCCAAACAAAAAAAGCTTTAGAAAAGATCCCAAGGAGTAGAAAAGTCCCCAGAGCAGCACAATAAGGGCAGGAGTTGGCTCACTGGCCACAGAATGGTGACTGACAGAGGGAGAACAGAGTGGTTGGAATGCTATACAGGAGCACTCCATACTACAACATTTTGTGGCAGGTGCCACTTGTTTAACTATTTGCTAAAAAGAGTGAACAGGTTAGTATTACTGCTGTCCCCATTCTGTCAGCACCAGAGATTTTGGTTTGCTAATTATGAGAAGCCAGCTTTTAACAACGGCCCACAGTTATATACTGTTTGTTAGATTATTCTAGTGCATTTTTACAAGATCTAATGAGTTTATGCCCCAAAACCTTTCAATACTGTGCACATAAACCAAAAGTAGTCAAGAAAATGTTAAAGATGGTAGGCATGAGTCTAGATAAACCAGTTTTATTTACCTAGAAATAAAGCTGGCACCAAACTACTGAGGTTTTACTATTTTGAGCAATTTTATTTCTTGAATGACTGCTAACAAGCAAGAGAACAGAGGCAGAGTATAAACTCAGACAAAAGTTTACTTGTTTTCAGTAAACATGGTTTCTTAAGTTCAGAATCTAGCTCCAGAAGATGGTAGAAAACTCAGTATGTAGTAGACATTATTCTTCAATATACAGACTATTGTATGTCATAACACTATAAAATTAGGAGTTTGTAATGAACTAAAAACAGTGTAGCTATAACTCAAATAAAATATTGTATTTTTATGAGTTAAAATTGTTTTGATAAAGCCTAGGAAAAAAATCAAGAACTTAATTTTGGTTCTTCTCTATATACACTTTCCTTTACTGATGTAGATAATTACAGGAACACAGAAACTATGTTATATAACTGATGTTCAGTGCAGAGGACAAAAGCATGTTGGTGTTTGCTATTGTTGTTGCCAATCTGCCCAGAACACAAATTAAATATGACACATAATACTTGTTCTTCTGTGCTCTAAAGCATAGTATTTCTTATTTGGAAGAATACCCACTTGGTCTTCATACATGAAACACAATTTAAGAAAATCTAATGAAGGTTACCAGTGCATTTAAAGAACATCTTCCCAGCCATGTTTTGAAATCTATAATGTAGAGGCTTCAGGATATTCACTGCCACAGACCCTACAACTGCAATCCCAGGGGACATTGGATACATTGGATCTCCCTTTCCAAAGGGTGAAGTAGGAAAGGGAGCTGATGTTGGATCCCCCCCTCCCCACTGCTGCAAAAATTTCTCTAGCCCTGGCCCTACTGTTGTCAGAGCTCTGATGCCAATAGTACAAGGGGAATGTATCGGGGTGGTTTGGGGGCATATCAGGAAAACAAGGAAAGGCTTGGATCCAAATGATCCAGCTTCTACCCAGCCCCCTCACACAGTCCCAACCTCATGAGAAATTTACTCCATCTCAAGAGCTGGCATAAATCTCTTTTATTTCCATTATTCCCAATGGAAGGAAAATAGTTAAAAAACAACAACCTAAAAAACACTGCTCTAAAAGCAAGAGCCCTTCCTCTGGCTTAGCCTAAGAGTAATAAAAAAAAGTTAAGGGTGGAATTGCATCAGTCTTCTTGATACCTGACATCTTATGATTTAACAGATTAATTTTAAACACTATGTACATGCCGACCGAATAGGTAACATCAGCTCATACTCAACCCCATATTTAAATTAGAGCTGTCCCCAACATCTCAAACTACAAATCCATCAACGTTTTAATGTCATTAATTTTTGTTTCACTAGAAGAAGGTTTTTTTGTTCCAAAGGCCCCAGCTGCAAGTTCTTTCTTCTTGTTCTGGATTTTCAACATGTTTTCTTCCACGGAGTTCTTCACAATAAACTAAAGGCAATTAGAAAAAAGTGTCAAGCAAAAGAAAAAAGGTAATCTACAGCTATCTATGCTTCCAAATGTACTGAAAACATGTTACCCTAAAGTGTGAATCTGTTACTGTGTTGTGAAGCAGTAAGAATAAGCATAAAGACAAATCCTAAAGCAGAGATTGGTCCCTTGGACCCACCTGAAGGGTGATTTTCACAGGTACGCCTGCCATCAGATTGGGTAGTACTGCCATCTAGCATCCGAAGGCAAGAATGCACTAGAGTTAAAACCTGGGGCTCGAGCCCCTCCCACTCCAGTCTTCATGATGACGAGTCCGAAGTGGTAATCTGAAAGTAACCAAAGGGCAAAAGCCCCAGCAGCAAAGAAAATATACATAGCAAATATCATAGAACTTGCAACGTAAGAACAGGTTTTAACTAAAGAAAATCAGACAGAGCACGAAGCACATAGATTGAACTATATACGAAATACTGAACCAATTTCCCCAGAAATCCCCCACAAGGGAGGGACGTGATGGCAGGCGTACCTGTGAAAATCACCCTTCAGGTGGGTCCAAGGGACCATTTTCCACAGGTAGCCTGCCATCAGATTGGGATGTACCAACGTAGCCCCCTAATAGGGAGGGATTCCTAGGAAGTTACAAATCAGAAATAACGTGTTGCAGGACACGTCTCCCGAAAGAGGCGTCAGCTGAAGCATAGCGATCAATCTTATAATGCTTCACAAAGGAGTTAGGGGTAGCCCATACTGCCGCTCTGCATATGTCTGTAAGAGGAGCATTAGTTAGGAAAGCCGCCGTAGTGGCAGCAGACCTGGTCGAATGGGCAGTGATGTTAGACGGCACTGGCAAATTAAGTGACTGATATGCAATAGAAATACAGGCTCGAAGCCAACAGGACAAAGTGGATTTGGACACCTTTTTTCCCAAAGATCTCGGATGAAAGGATACAAATAATGCGTCTGTCTGTCTAATATCCAGAGTGCGAGAGAGGTAAACTTTGAGCGCTCTCCTAACATCCAGCGAATGCCAGGCCTTTTCGAGGGGATGGACCGGCTTTGGACAAAAGGATGGAAGTACAATGTCCTGGCTACTGTGGAAGATTGAGTTGGCCTTAGGACAGAACGATGGATCCAGCCTCAGGACTACAGAGTCCTTATGGAATACGCAGAGATGACGGGCTGATGACAGGGCCTGTAACTCCGAAATCCGCCTCGCGGAAGTGATAGCCACGAGGAAAAGGACTTTAAAAGACAACAGTCTTAGAGGCACTGAGGCAAGAGGCTCAAATGGAGGTCGCTGTAATGCCTGCAAAACTTTGGAGAGGTTCCAGGATGGAAAGTGGTGACGTACCGCTGGAGAGAGGTGGGTAGCTCCTCTTAAGAAGCGTTTGATGAGCGGGTGAGTGCCTAGGGGTGCTGCCGATGAAGAAACAGACAGAATTGAGGAGATGGTGGAGGCCTGTCTACGCAGGGTGTTCGGTCTGAGTCCCAATGTCATGCCTCTGTGTAGGAACTGTAGAACGTGCTGTACAGTGGCTTGGGGTGCTGAAAAACCTTTAGAAGTGCACCAGCTGGAAAAAGTACGCCAAGTACTCTGATAGATTCGAGTAGTTGACGGACGCCGAGATGCTAAAATAGTGTTTATGACCCCTTGAGACAGACCAGCAGAGATCAACTGTGTCCGCTCAAAAGCCAGGCTGTCAGTCTCAGCCAGTTCGGGTCCGGATGCCAAACTGGTTCTTGGGAGAGAAGATCCGGCCTGATTGGAAGAGTCCAGGGAGCCGCCATTGACATCGAGAGGAGGTCCGAAAACCAGGGTCTGTGAGGCCAGTAGGGTGCTATGAGTAAAATCCGTGTCCGTTCAAGTCGGAGTTTTGTCAATGTCCTGCCTAGGAGTGATATAGGCGGGAAGGCATAAAGGAGCCCGTGTGGCCATGGTGTCGTCAGCGCATCCACTGCTTCCGCCGTTGTCTCTAGGTACCTTGAGAAGTAACGAGGCAGTTGGCAGTTTTGGCTGGAGGCGAAGAGATCCAGTGAGAGGGGGCCGAACCGCCGCTGAAGGAGGGTGAACACAGCTGGATGAAGTTTCCATTCTCCCGGATGGATCGTTTGCCTGCTGAGCCAGTCGGCCGTAACGTTTAGCGTGCCGCTGAGGTGTTCTGCTCGTAATGACAGGAGGTGGGACTCGGCCCAGTCGAAGAGTCGTGTCGCTTCCTCCTGTAGAGCCCTGGACCTTGTGCCTCCTTGTCTGTTGATGTGAGATTTCACGCAAACATTGTCCGTGCGAATTAGGACGTGTTGTAGAGCGAATAGTGGCTGGAAGTGTCTTAGAGCGAGATGAGCAGCCCTGAGCTCCAGCCAGTTGATGTTGTAACTTAGTTCCTGGGTTGACCACACGCCTTGGACAAAGGTGGAGTTGCAATGGGCTCCCCAGCCGGACAGACTGGCATCCGTGGTGATTAGGACTCTGGTTGGGTCCCGGAACGGTGTCCCCTTGGTAAGGGAAGTTGTGGATACCCACCAGCGGAATGATTGCTTCAGAGATTGGCCCAGAGGAATTACGCGATGGTTGGACTTGGAGATGTCCGCTTGAAAGGGTAGGAGAGCCCATTGTAAAGGTCTGGAATGATGTCGGGCCCACGGAACGATGTGGATGGTGGAGATCATTGCCCCGAGAAACTGGGCCAGAAACATGACATCTGCTGTGGGGCGATGTAGAAGTTTGCCATGGCTGTGATGGAAGCAATACGGTCTGGGGACAGAAAGGACATGGCTAGGGATGTGTCCAGTATTGCCCCTAAGTGCTGGAGGCGCTGAGCTGGTTGTAGATGACTCTTTTCCGCATTGATCAGCCAGCCGTGAGAGTGTAGTGCCTCTAGGGTGAACTGGATCTGCCTGTTGGCCAAGTCCCGGGAGCCTGCTCGGAGGAGGAGGTCGTCGAGATAAGCATAAATATGGACCCCCTGGAGGCGGAGATACGCCAGCATGGTGGCCATCACTTTGGTGAAGACTCGGGGGGCTGAGGAGAGGCCAAATGGAAGGGCCCGGTATTGAAAATGGAGGTGGCCTAGTGCAAATCTCAGGAACCGTCTGTGACTCGGGCAAATTGGGATGTGTAAGTAAGCGTCCTTCAGGTCGATGGATGTGATAAAGTCCCCTTGTTGTAGAGCCTCTACAATAGACGCCAGAGATTCCATCTTGAAGTGGCGGTATTTGACGAAGCGGTTGAGGCCCTTGAGGTCTAAGACCGCCCTCCATGAGGAGTCTCGCTTGGGAACCGTAAAGAGGACGGAGTACACGCCTTGTAGTCGTTCGGATGGGGGAACAGGCTCTATAACGGCTATCTCTAGTAGATGTCGTAGTGCGTCCTGCATGATCTTTTTGCATGCCCTGGAGATGGGGGAGATGCAAAATTTGTCCGGTGGTGTCCGCCAAAATTCTATATTGTAGCCCTGGGTGAAGAGAAGTCTGACCCAGGAGATGTTTGTCAAGTTTAGCCAGATGCTGGAGAAGAAGGAGAGTCTGCCTCCAATGGGGATGGAGTCAGAACTGCCTGCGTTGACGGTTTCCTCTGCCATATGCCTGCCTGCTCTGGTATTGGCCCCTGTATTGTGATCGTTGTCTGGACCAGGGTGCCTTGAAGGGACGGAAATTTGTAGGCCTGGTGTCCCGTCCTCGTCCACCGGGTCGTCCTCTCCGAAAGGGTTGGAAGGAACGGTAAGGGGTAAACCGTCGTCCGGGTCTGCGGTCGTCTCTTTTGGCCGTAGCTAGTGCAGGTTTACGATTGTCCTTGGGGTCGACAAGGACTGCTTTGAGAGCGTCCTCGCCAAAGAGCATATTTCCCGAGTATGGAGCTAAGGATAAGTTGGTTCTGGCAGTCGAGTCGGCGTCCCAATGTTGGAGCCATAGAGTACGACGAGCTACAATTTCGGCTGCAAGGGCGCGTGCACCGTGATGGGAAGCGTCTAACGTGGCGTCGGCCACAAAGGCAGCAGCCTTGTGTATCTTGAGGATACCTTTCCTTAGTTTGGCAGGATCCAGGTTGGGTTCGTCAAGGATATCCTCTAACCACATCATGGAAGCCTGTGAGAAGATAGAGGCAGTAGAAGAGGCCCGGATGGAATGAGCGGAGACCTCATGGATCTTACGGAAGACAAAGTCAAGCCTCCTCTCATAGGGGTCCTTGAACAGTGATTCGCCTTCCTTTGGAAGGAGAGAACGGGATACAAGATTGGAAATAGGTTGGTCCACCCCCGGGACGTTCAGAAAGGACATGGATTCCGGGTCCAGGGTATAGAGCTTGTTGGCTAAGGAGGAGGAACGACGTGGACGAAGGGGACGGGGCCATTCTTCTCTGGTCAGTTTTTTAATGGGGTCTGGCACGGGAATGAAGTGCTGCACTGATCTGGGGGACTTGAGAACTCTGGCACCCTTGACAGGAGGGACAACCGGTTGAATAAGTTCTGGTTGAATGCCAAGAGTGTCCAAGACTCTACGTGACAGACGAGAGAAATCCGCCGGGTCAAACAGGCGATAGGAGATCTCTTCCTCCTGGTCAGATTCCCCACTCCATTCATCCAGGTCATTCTGAAAAACGTTCATGTAGTCATCAGACTGAGATTGTTCTACGTCCAATCTACCCCTGACCACCTCATATGGGTTAGGAGAGGGTAGTGGAGCATCAGTATTGTCACCGGGTTGTCTCACAGAGCTGGGCTGTCATGAGGTTCCGGGCTGAGAAGACAAATGTAGAGTAGGCTGGGGATGGGATAGGCACCCCAGCAGCTCTCGTAGTTGTTGCAGGAAGTCAGGGGTCAACTGTATCCCTGGGGGAGTGGAAGAAGGTAGTGCCTGTTCCTGAAGAGGAATTTGAGGCTGCCCATGCGGAGTTTGAGGAGCTTGACAGGGGAATCCTTCAAACTCTTCCTCTGAAGACTCAGAAGGAGACTGGAAAAGTGCAGGAACGGCTGCATGGCGAGGTTTCTCTGGGAGTGATGATACATAGCGTGCTCTCTTGGGCGCTCCGTGACCAGACAGGTGTTTAGTCTTTGCTTTTGCCTTGGCGTGTTTATGTTTAGCTGAATGGCGTGGGGATGGACGGCCTGCTTCAGGGGATATTGTCACCTCAGGGTTCAAATCCGCCATGACAATCTCTGAATGACGCCCACAATGGGGAAGGAGCGGTAACAGAGCCAAGGTAAAAATAGTATAGGACAGACTAGAAACAGTATGACAGGAGTGAGTATGCCCAGTACGAGAAAGGTAACAACTCAGGTAAGGTTGGCGCCAAGCTAAGTACACGCACACAATGGGGAAGGTGCGAGACCGCTAGTGACACTGCCAGAGAGGTAAGCTTTATTTAAAAATCGCAGTGTGGCCAAGGTTAGATACACGCACTCAATGGGGAAGGTGCGGTACCACCAAGGTGCACAGACTAGTCAATTGGATGTGCACCTACAAATATACACACACACAATGGGGAAGGTGTGGTATAACAGGGCTACTGGATGTGCACCTACAAATATACACACACACAATGGGGAAGGTGTGGTATAACAGGGCTACTGGATGTGCACCTACAAATATACACACACACACTGGGGAAGGTGTGGTATAACAGGGCTACTGGAGATGTACCTACGAATATACGCACACACAATGGGGCAAGTGTGGTATAACAGGGCTACTGGAGGTGCACCTACAAATATACACACACACGAAGAGGAAGGTGTGGTATAACAGGGCTACCTGATGTATCTGAAGGGAATACTGATTAAGTGAATATAAATTTGATAACCGGAGACTACACAAGTCCCACAACAGGGCTACTTGCTGTGTCTGAGGGGAATACTGAATAGGTGAGTATATGTTTGTTAACAGGAGAGCACACTGCTAAAAAACAGGCGAGAGGGGCGATATCAGTAAGCGTAATTGAGCCCAAGCCGGGTTGAATGAACAGCAGGGCTGAGGGGCTTCTGTAAAAAAATAGAAGAAATTGCAATGGCGGCCGCCGAGGGAGCCGCAGCCGCAAGCTTCCCTAAGGACAGAAATAAATAACAATGGCGGCCGCGATATCGGGGTTGGCGGGAAAAACGGGAGCGCTACAAGAGGCTTCAGAACGGGCGGGGTGTCTACGAGGGAGCCGCAGCCGCAAGCTTCCCTATGTAGAGGCTAAAATATAGACTGAAATAAGGAGGGGGGAGACTGCAGCCGCGGAGCCCCCGCTAAACGAAAAAACAGCAACCGCTGCTGTTGGAGCCTAACAGCCGCGGAGCCCCCGCAAACACGAGAGAGCAGCAGCCGCTGCTGGAGGAGGCTGAGAAGGCTGAGTAATAAACGGCAAAAAGGGGGAGGGGGGACCGCAGCCGCGGAGCCCCCGCTAAATGGGAAAGAGCAGCAGCCGCTGCTGGAGGAAGTTCTGAAAGCTGAGTAACAAACGGCAAAGAAAAAAGGGGGGGGAGGATCGCAGCCACGGAGTCCCCGCTAAATGTAAAAGCAGCAGCCACTGCTGGTGAAGCCTCAGGGAAGAGCCCCGAAGAAATCAAGAGGTAAAAAGATAAGAAGAGTAACAGAATGGAAATAAGACTTAGCTACGCTCTGTCTAAATTCAGATCTGCCTCAGACGGAGGCAAGAATGAAGACTGGAGTGGGAGGGGCTCGAGCCCAAGGTTTTAACTCTAGTGCATTCTTGCCTTCGGATGCTAGATGGCAGTACTACCCAATCTGATGGCAGGCTACCTGTGGAAAAAGGGAACCTGTGGCCCTCCAGATGTGGACTCTCATATCATCCCTGACCATTAACCATGCTGGCTGGGGCTGATGAGACTTGGAATCCAACAACAGCCATAGGTCCAGAGGTTCCCCAGCCTAGAGGAAAGGTTTTCAAACTGTGATCTATTAACCACACAGTCAAGAATATCTGCACTTGGCCCCATAACTTGATTAATTTTTTCAGGTATATATCAAAGCTGTTCTAATTAGGGCCAGAATATTAAAACAGGAATTGTTATAATATAACACTGGTGTAGTCTTATTTTTTCCCTAAACAATTGCCAGGGGCCCTTCTCAGTGGCCTGGCCAAGGGACTGAGATTTTCATAATACGGAGCTGGTTTTGATAATTATGCCAGTGCTAAAGACAAAAATATTTTTCTTGTGCCTGTGCAAGACTAGATTTTAAGCAGTCCAAATACAGAAGTAGGATGAATGCTGAACCTGACCTGAAGCAACAGCTGGATAACAGTACACCCAGCCCCACATAACTTTGCTCACAAAACACATGCACAACCACTGAATTATAAAGGCTACCATTATTTAAACAGCAGTTATGTGTGCGCTTTAATTTGTAGAACAAAACAGTTTTGTTAAGTGGTCCTTCATGAACCTTAGTAAACAGTCAGTGCAGGGGGAAGAAGCACTGTCCTAGAATTTTCAGGAAGAAATAGTGACAAGCAGCAATTTCTTCTTGTAAGTAAGTAAAGTAAAGTAAAATTTAATTTTTGTGTCGCCTATCTGGCCGAAGCCACTCTAGGTACACATTGAAATTGATAAAATACAATATAAATACAGAATAAAATACAATGCAGTCAACCATAACCATTTTAAATAGCAGCAGTATAGAACAATGTAGGGCAATCAATAAACAATTTAAAACAATCATAGAAAAATTAGCCCACCCCGGAGATCCCGAAGGCCTGTCCAAAGAGCCAGGTTTTTAAGGCTCGGCGAAATGTATCCAGGGAAGGGGCATGGCGGAGATCGAACGGGAGTTCCAGAGAGTGCAACTGCTCATACAGCAAGGGACGTTATATGGATCAAAATAGTCTTATGGATCCATATTTCTAGTTCGACTGAAAACTGTGTATGTGGATCTCCTTCCTGCTCCAACAGCTGAGTCCATTTTACAAAACTGAAATCATGCCAATAAACTGTTCAGGAAGGGAAGCAAGATTCAGTCTGTTTCCCATTGTTGCACCAAACAGTTTATTGGCAGAATTTCATCTTTTTAGAGAGCTCTTCATACACAACCTTAGCTGCTATAGTACAGTCTGTTGGATCGAACACCAGATGTTTGCAATTGGGAATGAAGAAATGGAGTAGACAGATGGTACTTAATTTCTTGTGAGGCTCTCTTATATTATATTGCGTCCCTAAGTGCGGCTGCATTTAAAACAATTCCCCTTTTCTTATAATCCCAGTCTGCATCTGTGTTGGAATTGCTTTTCAAGTTGTTTTAAAGCTGTGTTTTTAAAGATTTTTTGTTTAATATGTTTTTAAAGATGTTTTGTTTTAACATGTTTTAAAGACTTTTGTTTTTATGCTGTTTTAGTGTGCTTTTAGTGTTTTTGTTTGCCACCCAGGGCTCCTTCTGGGAGGAAGGGTGGGATATAAATTTAATAAAGAAATAAGCACCTGTGATTATTTAAAATAACTGCCAGCTCACCTTGGTGATGACAACATCTTGCTTCTGCCCAAGTCTGTGACATCTGTCAAAGCACTGGTCCTCTGCAGCGGGATTCCAAGCCTATCGGGGATATTCAAAGTCATGCTAAGCCTTGCCAAAAGAAATGTGTATTCAAGTTACAGATTTCTAAGTTATAATCACTATAGCACTGTGGAAGAGGACTTTACTGTTTTACTAACATAGTGTTGGAAGACTTGAGATTTGAAAAAAATCCTATTAGCTTTATGTATTACATTTGCTATTTATCTCATGATATTCACAACACTAACAAAACCTAACTCTTGGTGACAATTATCTCTCCCATCAAGTTTATGAGCCACCAGAAGTAAACAGTACTTTGTTGATGACAAAAGCTTTTCTGATTATAGTTGAGCTACGGTACAGAGGTCCTCCAAAGGAGTGCATTCACTTCTATTAAAAGGCTTTAAGATGACCGAAAAAATGGACTGATACAATTTCACATATCCCTGTATGATAAGCAGGCACACCAACCCAAACCCCAGATCTCCCATCGGGGGGGGGGGGAGGCTGGATGGAACAGAGTTCTGCTTAGCCCTTTCAGTCTCTGCTGGTGAGGAGCATCTCAATATATCTGCCCAAATGGCAGGCAGATGATATTTCTAACAGCAGGAACCATGATACTCCCCTCAAAAGGCATTTCAGGGGAGGCTGGGAGGGCGCAGGAGCCTCTGGATTCTGTCCAGACCTTGTTGCCATCATGTGACAACAGGCCCAATTTGGACCTCTTTGCTGCTGTGCCAGGTCCCAGGCTGGCATGAAGGGACATTTCCTCCCATCCTCCTGACTTAACAAATGCAAACACATCAAACCTCATCACTGCCAGCTAGGGGTTAGGATTGCACCCTTAGGTTTTCAAGGTAATTTATGCACATTCTCAATCAGCAGCTTTATTACAGGTTTTCTATTACAGCTAACATAGTGAAATAATACTGTTTTTGCTGCTATGAACAGCACCATCAGAACTTGTTCTCTTGCTAGTATCTAGCTGATCAAAAGGAACTTTTCTCATTCCTCCTTGTATTTCTAGGATGTGCTGCATGAGTCACACTTATTGACTAGTTTATACTTACTGGATCCATTAAAAACACTCGTGAAGCTGCTGTAAGATTCAAACCAACACCACCAGCTTTTAGGGATAACAGCATTACAGTTGGGGACCCTTCTTCATTACTTTGGAACTGGTGAATTGCCTCAACTCTCTTTTTCTGTGTCATAGACCCATCCAAACGAGCAAAAGCAAACCCAGATTCCCTGAGACAGAAAAAGTGAAAAGTAGAACAGTCAGTTAATCTGAGTGATCTGATCTTTGGTATGAAGTTTTGGTTTTCATTTTTTTAAAAAAAATGAAAGTTATTTTTGTGCAGGAATCATAACATAGCACAGCAGGTAAGATAGCAAGTATTTACATTTGTCAGTTGAAGAATTTTTAGCAAGCACGTATTTTAGTAACCATGTATTTCTACTTACTTTAGTGGAATCTCTATTAGAGACAAGAATTTTGTGAACTGAGAAACTATTAAACTCTTAATAGCTGGATTTTGCTTCCTTAGTTCTGTCAAGGCATGCATTAATGCATTGATCTGCAACACAAAATAGTTATTTTCAGTTTTACAAACCACAAAGTCTCTTTAATTGGTTTCCTTGGGTTAATTTCATTGTTGCAAAGGAAACAATGCATGTTTCAGGCTGACCAATTGTTTCCCCCATTTTCTACCACAATATGCCAAAACGTCTTGCCCTCAAACAATGAAAGAAAATCAGTCAACCAGGAACTAATACCACAGCGCATAAAGATTGGGAAGAAAACTGATTTTATATAAGAATTCAGTTTACTTCCCAGTCTTTGTGCACTGTGATGTTAGCTCTGGGTTGACTGATTATATAAGTTATTACTTAATAGAGTCTCAAATTTGGAAAGCAGTAGAGACTTCATATACAATTTGACTGTAATAAATGTGACTTTTAGGAAGTAGTCACAAAAAGCTGGTAGTTGTCACAAAAAGCTGGTATAGCAGTGGGGAGGACAGCCTGGCTGGGAGTCCAGAGTCTGCGAGTTCAAATCCACGCTCGTGTCTCCTGGGTGTAAAGGGCCAGCTAAAGATCACCCCCACAGTGAGTGGATCAGGGGTTACGTGTCCTGCCACCTGTGCAGCCGTGGGCAAGCTGCATAGTCCCAAGGAGCCCAGTTGCCCCCCAGCTGGCTGCTGCAGACAAGGAAGGGGCCGGCTTGTGCAGCTGTGGCAAGGTGAGCAGGCCCTAGCCAGCTGGGGAGGACTAGCCTCAGAGGGAGGCAATGGTAAACCCCCTCTGAATACCGCTTACCATGAAATCCCTATTCATAGGGTCGCCATAAGTCGGGATCGACTTGAAGGCAGTCCACTTCCATTTTTTTCAACGTTGTCACATTAATAAATGGAATTAAATCCAATCTCAATGTAAGAAGATTTCAGGAATCCACAAATTTGCAAGTCAGGTATTTTTAACAGGTAACAATTCCAGTTGTAGTCTCACCTCCCTTTGATTTCAGGAAGATTTCTGAACTAATACTGATCCATCTAGATTAACGTAAGAACATAAGAAGAGCTTGCAGGATCAGGCCAGTGGCCCATCTAGTCCAGCATCCTGTTCTCAAAGTGGCCAACCAGGTGCCTGGGGGAAGCCTGCAAGCAGGACCCAAGTGCAAGAACACTCTCCCCTCCTGAGGCTTCCGGCAACTGGTTTTCAGAAGCATGCTGCCTCTGACTAGGGTGGCACAGCACAGCCATCACGGCTAGTAGCCATTGATAGCCCTGTCCTCCATGAATTTGTCTAATCTTCTTTTAAAGCTGTCCAAGCTGGTGGCCATTACTGCATCTTGTGGGAGCAAATTCCATAGTTTAACTATGCGCTGAGTAAAGAAGTACTTCCTTTTGTCTGTCCTGAATCTTCCAACATTCAGCTTCTTTGAATGTCCACGAGTTCTAGTATTATGAGAGAGGGAGAAGAACTTTTCTCTATCCACTTTCTCAGTGCCGTGCATAATTTTATACACTTCTATCATGTCTCCTCTGACCCGCCTTTTCTCTAAACTAAAAAGCCCCAAATGCTGCTACCTTTCCTCGTAAGGAAGTCGCTCCATCCCCTTGATCATTCTGGTTGCCCTCTTCTGAACCTTTTCCAACTCTATAATATCCTTTTTGAGATGAGGCAACCAGAACTGTACACAGTATTCCAAATGCGGCCGCACCATAGATTTATACAACGGCATTATGGTATCGGCTGTTTTATTTTCAATACCTTTCCTAATTATCGCTAGCATGGAATTTGCCTTTTTCACAGCTGCCGCACACTGGGTCGACATTTTCATTGTGCTGTCCACTACAACCCCGAGGTTTCTCTCCTGGTCGGTCACCGCCAGTTCAGACCCCATGAGCGTATATGTGAAATTCAGATTTTTTGCTCCAATATGTATAATTTTACACTTGTTTATATTGAATTGCATTTGCCATTTTTCCGCCCATTCACTCAGTTTGGAGAGGTCTTTTTGGAGCTCTTCGCAATCCATTTTTGTTTTAACAACCCTGAACAATTTAGTGTCATCAGCAAATTTGGCCACTTCACTGCTCACTCCTAATTCTAGGTCATTAATGAACAAGTTGAAAAGTACAGGTCCCAATACCGATCCTTGAGGGACTCCACTTTCTACAGCCCTCCATTGGGAGAACTGTCCGTTGATTCCTACTCTCTGCTTTCTGCTTCTTAACCAATTCCTTATCCACAAGAGGACCTCTCCTCTTATTCCATGACTGCTAAGCTTCCTCAGAAGTCTTTGGTGAGGTACCTTGTCAAACACTTTGTGAAAGTCTAAGTACACTATGTCCACTGGATCACCTCTATCTATATGCTTGTTGACACTCTCAAAGAATTCTAATAGGTTACTGAGACAGGACTTTCCCTTGCAGAAGCCATGCTGGCTCTGCTTCAGCAAGGCTTGTTCTTCTATGTGCTTAGTTAATCTAGCTTTAATAATACTTTCTACCAGTTTTCCAGGGACAGAAGTTAAGCTAACTGGCCTGTAATTTCCGGGATCCCCTCTGGATCCCTTTTTGAAGATTGGCATTACATTTGCCACTTTCCAGTCCTCAGGCACGGAGCAGGACCCGAGGGACAAGTTACATATTTTAGTTAGCAGATCAGCAATTTCACATTTGAGTTCTTTGAGAACTCTCGGGTGGATGCCATCCGGGCCCGGTGATTTGTCAGTTTTTATATTGTCCATTAAGCCTAGAACTTCCTCTCTCGTTACCACTATTTGTCTCAGTTCCTCAGAATCCCTTCCTGCAAATGTTAGTTCAGGTTCAGGGATCTGCCCTATATCTTCCACTGTGAAGACAGATGCAAAGAATTCATTTAGCTTCTCTGCAATCTCCTTATCGTTCTTTAGTACACCTTTGACTCCCTTATCATCCAAGGGTCCAATCGCCTCCCTAGATGGTCTCCTGCTTTGAATGTATTTATAGAATTTTTTGTTGTTGGTTTTTATGTTCTTAGCAATGTGCTCCTCAAATTCTTTTTTAGCATCCCTTATTGTCTTCTAGATTACCCCTCCTTCCCCTCAGGAGCATAACTACTAATAGACTATGGTAATACAATAGCTGGGTTGAGAGGACAAATGAAAACCCTATCCAAGTGCAGAAAAAATAATGCCAAACAGGACCAAGAGGACTGCAGATGACTACACATAAAAAGATGGTGCACTCATACCCTTTCAATTATTTTCCTTTTTCTAAGCATAATTCATGTATCAAAACTAGAAATTCGTACTGGCTGCAGCTGAAACAGAAGTTTGCAGCAGCACAAAGCAGCAGATCAAGCGACAGAGAAAACGACAATAAATGCTTAAACTACAAAAGCCAGAGAGAAGCTGCAAGACAAGCTGAATGGCTGCCAGCACACACTGTGCTGCCTTGAATAGCGGCTTGCTTATATAGCAGACTTCTACTACATATATTTGGAAAATGGTATGCCTATTAATGTGTCTAGAGTGTTTGCTTAGCAGTTTTCCCCTGAATTATCTTTACATAACCAGTAACTAGTATTTGTTCAAATTACACTTTTTTTTTCTTAGTATGCTTCCTCATCCCAAAAGAATGACTTGAGAATGGATTTAGGGAACTAGATTAAAAATATGCAGAGTTCCTAGACTCATTCCTACGATTTAGCCAGGTGCTGTACTTTCAATGTGGTATTTTAATGCATTTTTTTACCCAAAACAAGAGCCTATTTTTGTATACCATATTAAACAAAGACAATTCAGTGTTCAAATCTGACATTTACCTTTGAACTAGATACCCATTCTTTGTCAGCCTTTTTTCCATTATCCAGCTCCTCTAAGGGACATTCTACTAAATTTTCTAAACCAACTTCTTTCCTGCAAAGAGGACATTTGGCATTTGGCTGAAAAACAGAAGATTAATGTTATTCTTCTGAGAAACACACAGCTTGTGATTTGTATGCCATGTTTAAAGGCTGGCTCTTGTATTATACTTCAACAAGTAGTTCAGTATTTTTTTTAGAAGTGTAAGGTTTCTCATACAACGATATACCAAGTGAATACTAAAGAGAACAAATCAGGTTCCTTTGGAGTAAACATTCCTACTATGAACAAGCCTAACAGTATTGCCATGTAATCATCTACAACAGATCAAGTAATGCACATTCCTTCTGTTAAATCCACATAACAAAAATCAGCAAGGACCAAATGATACTTGCTTTCTTCTGCAGAAACACTGCATAATTACCCTTACTTTACATCTTTTGTTCCCAAGTCACTCACTAGGCAGCTTGTACACATTTTTAGACTGTCACTGCTGCTGCAATTGTACATGTCATTCCCAAATCATACTTACAAATGGCATCAGTGGATAGATTTTTGTCATATGCTGAGTTAGTAATGTTTTTCTCCAAACTGACTTGTAATGTCAAGAAGCTTTATGGTCTGTTCTATTTCTTTAGCACCTTTCTGCAATGCAAGACTGTGGCAGACTATATTCTGCAATTTGGTCTGTGGGAGGAATATATAGTCCTGCTCTATACAGGGTGTGGAAGAAATGGGGTGTATTAACATCTCAGATCTGTTGGAATTCATAAGCCTCACAGTCTAGTTTGTCCTAGCCAGCAAAACTCCACTATGTACTAGCTTTTCTTGTTGCTGCGAAAGTATTATAATGCTATGTAGCAATGCACAACTGTCTATGCAAGATTTGAAGTCGCTGCTGCCACACCAATGACTACTTCTGTAGCAGTTTTAGAATGGTATTCAGCAGCCATCTGAACAAGTCCATGTGAACTTGCACCTGTAGGAAAGCCCTCACAGGACCAAACTCCATTACACAATTCAGTTTCAAAAAGTGTGACTAAACTCGCCACTTTCATTTTTAAGAAAATGCAGTAAAAGGGCCCCAGTTCTGTAAGTGATTTTAAATACAGACTAGGGCTTTCCAACCAAAAATCACCTCCTCCTACTGTGGCTACTATTTATCCTCAAAAGGTATTATTTTATTTATTATTTGATTTATATCCCGCCCTTCCTCCCAGCAGGAACCCAGGGCAGCAAACAAAAGCGCTAAAAACACATCAAAACATCATAAAAAAATACATTAAAACAACTTTAAAAACATTTTTAAAAAAAGCTTTAAAATCTTTAAAAAGGGGTTAAAAACATATTGTTAAAAAAAAATGTTAAAAGCAATTCCAACACAGACACAGACTGGGATAGGTCTCAACTTAAAAGGCTTGTTGAAAAGAGGAAAGTCTTTAAAAGGCGCTGAAAGGATAACAGAGATGGCGGAATTCCACAGGGTAGGTGCTGCCACACTAAAGGCCCGTTTCCTATATTGTACAGAACAAACCTCCTGATAAGATGGCATCTGCAGGAGGCCCTCACCTGCAGAGCACAGTGATTGGCTGGGTATATAAGGGGTAAGACGGTCTTTCAGGTACCCTGGTCCCAAGCTGTATAGGGCTTTGTACACCAAAACTAGAACCTTGAACTTGGCCCGGTAGCAAATGGGCAGCCAGTGCAATTCTTTCAGCAGTGGGGTGACATGTTGGCAATACCCTGCCCCAGTGAGCAGTCTCGCCACTCCATTTTGCACCAGCTGCAGCTTCCAGACCAACCTCAAGGGCAGTCCCACATAGAGCACATTACAGCTGGAGGTTACCAGTGCATGGACAACAGTGGTCAGGCTATCCCGGCCCAGAAACGGCCGAGGCTGGTAAAAGGCACTCCTAGCCACTGAGGTCACCTGGGCCTCTAGCGACAAAGATGGATCGAGGAGCACCCCCAGACTACGGACCTGCTCTTTCAGAGGCAATATGACCCCATCCAAAGCAGGCAACTGACCAATTAATCAAATTCGGGAACCACCAACCCACAGTGCCTCCGTCTTGCTAGGATTCAGACTCAGTTTATTGGCCCTCATCCAGCCCACCACCGAATCCAGGCAGCGGTCAAGGACTTGCACAGCCTCTCCCAATTTAGATGTTATGGAGAAATAGAGCTGGGTATCATCAGCATACTGCTGACACCTCACCCCAAAGCTCCTGATGACTGCTCCCAATGGCTTCATATAGATGTTAAACAGCATGGGGGACAAGATGGTACCCTGCAGCACCCCACAGCACAACTGCCAGGGGACCGAAAGACAGTCACCCAATGCTATTCTGTGAGAGCGACCCTGGAGATAGGATCAGAACCACTGTAAGACAGTGCCTCCAATACCCATCTCACCAAGTCGGCCCAGAAGGATACCATGGTAAATGGTTTAAAAAGGCACCAAGAGATCAAGTAAGAATAACAAGGCGCACTCCCCCTGTCCTTCTTCCGATAAAGGTCACCCATCAGGGTGACCAAGGCCGATTTAGTCCCATAACCAGTCCTGAACCCAGACTGGGTTATTATTTGCTGTGAACAGCAGCTTTGTGGGGCAAATAGATGGGTTAGTTTTGGCAAGAGACTGCATGTTCTAGATCAGAGTGCTGTGGCTGCTTTTTTGTCAAAGAAAAGTGGCCAGTGTGAAAGACAGCATGTGTTTATCTCAGCTGCAACTTACTCACAGTACAATTTAATTTATATATGTATTATTTCATGGCAAGTGCTATGCAATACCTAATGAAAAGTGAGATAAAACTTGAAAAAAGAAAGTAGCCAGCTTGAGCATGATTTTTAAAAACCATGAATGTAATGTAATCCGTAGTTTGGCCTACAACATGCACAAAAAATTGGAAAGAGTATACTTTAACTGGAATCTAATTTTCTCCCACTGAAATTGAAGCTTTAGAACCATGCAAAGTAGCCTATTCACAAAACATCCTGCAATTATTTTCAAGCATTCCAGCTCTTCATTCTACCCAGGAACAAGTAATTTCACTAACTTAGAGATGTCAACTTTAATGTGAGATTATGCACTGATTAGCACTGAAAGGATGGAAGAAATGTACTTAGTATTGTGTGTGCAACCTTAGGCATCACTCTGAAGAGATCATAGGAAGTTGTAACCCTCACAGCATAAGGGTCCCCTTCCTTTTTTTCAAGAGACATTTTGGCTTGCTGGCACAATTAATTGTATTGCTCTGGGCTGGATTAATATGTAGATGTATGCTTTATATCACAAACGGGTCATTCAGATCAGATTTTCTGTGTGCACAATTGGCATGTAAGCTTCCATACATTCTATTCCTTCAGTCACGGATATTTGTGGCTATTCCACTGCTTGCCATCCACCCCAGTGGATGGAATATATCCGAGGGTTTTTTAATCCCTCCCCTCAAACACTTGTCCCCTTTTCTGTTTTGGGCAGGTTCTGCACCTGTGCACATGCATCTTTTTTAAAAAAATCAAACAAAACAAAACTATGTACCAGAAGTGCAAAACAGCAAACATTACCAGCCCTTAGTTATGTTTCATAACATACAAAATGGAGGTTTGTGCTTTTGGAGATGGGGAGCAATATCCATTTTGGTTTTTTAACAAAGCATTTACTATAGAGGTCTTGCGCAACAGTGATATTTGGCAATATTAATCTGCATTTGATTTTATATGGTTATGGTGCCTGGGTGGCAATACACGCCAAAAATAAATTAGGAATGACCTGTAAGTCCCCATAATCATTAAGGGTGCAACCACGCATCTCCCTTCCACCCACCCAAAATGCAGCAGCAATGAAATACTGAAATTATGAGAAAGAGATCTTGTGCAAGACCTTCAAATTAAACATTTTTAAAGAAGTCTGAGGTATGTACTGCTATTCAGTCTAACTTGAGGTCATAGCGTTTAACAACAAACACATGCACATGGTATTGTGCAGGTCAATATAATTAAAAGGTCAGTATCAAGAGGAGTTGTTATATGCCTTCAAGTCGATTAGGAGTTCATGCAGTTGAATATGCACTTGGGGAAAAAAGTCAATAGATGAGTCTCCTAAAGTACATGGCAGCAATAAATTAAAAGGAAATATTAACAAGTATTAATTTGTTTTATCAACACAGTAGCCAAGTTACCTACTGGTCACTGAGACCTACTGCTTCCAAATAATTCACTATAGTTTAGTAAAGGTAATAACTGACCTTCTCCCTTTGGATGACTTCACAAATACATGGCTTACAGAACACATGAGCACAGTGTGTTATCATAGGAAGGTTCAGGGACTCTAAACAAATTGCACATTCTTCATCTGATCCAGAGCTTAGAATTAATTTCATTTTCTCTATTAATTTCTTACGCAGTTCTTCAGGGGTACCATTACCTGTCCAGACACAGATACAAATTGTTAAAAAAGAGAACTGTTACAAGGTTGAACCATTCAACAGATATAAAGATTAGTTAAAGTACCACAGTGCAACACAACCCACAAAGTAGAACATTTGTTTAAGTGGGACCTACAACAAAAAGTTGCAGTGTATTTCATCTTCTAGTAGAGTTCTATTGAAGGTTCCAGCCTGCCATGCCACCCTCTAGCAGGTTATTTCATCTCCCGACCCCCAATTTTCCATTTTTTCTTTTCCAGCTGGCTCTCATGTGGCTACTAAACATAATTCATCCTCAATGGGCTGTTTTTTGAGGGGTGGAGGAGTACCCTTAGGGTTTTAGAATTTTTTAGAATTTTTAACTTCCTCAAGCATGCCATGCCCCCTCTTGTTTCTCAGTAACCTTGGTTTGGCTCCATTTCTGTCAGAACCTGAGCTTGCTGCTAGGGAGAGTAATGGATGACATATATGATTTGTATAAATTTATGAATTAGAAGAATATACTCGTCTACTGTACTCAAATGCTTATTAGACATCACAATTTAAAGTGGCAATGCAGTGATATTTAATAGCATTAAGAGAGACCATCGTCTTTTTTTCACACAGCTTTAATACTGAACATCATTTTTCAAATATTTGTATTGAGACTATGTAGTTGAGCATTTCAAACCCTAAGGTTGTCTCAGATAATGGCTACCATTATAATTTTTCAGAAATATTTTTAACATACAAAAGATTCTTCTTACTCAGTACAGAGTAAAAATTCTAGCACAGCTCAGTCAGTGGATTTACTAGCCTCAAGCCCAAGTCCTGTATGACCCCCACTAGTCATCTAGTGACTACTTCTAACAAAGGTTTAGCTGCTATTTTCCTTTTCAGAACAAGCCGTTCTTTGCCTGGGTTGTCATATTGAAATATAAATGCAGCCCCCACCACTCTTCCCCTCTCACCTCAACAACTTTCAAAGTAACAGAGGCTAGGAGACATGAAGAACAGATTGCAACTCAGAAAGAAATAAGAGCCATTATGTATGTGCAGTAAGAACTTTTAGGCCATACAGTGAAGTTACCTGTTAAACCAAAATTTACCATGCACAGTGTATCTTGGGAAAAATCAGCAATTTGCAACAGCAACGCTATAGCCTACTTCATCAGGCTTCCCTAGTTCTTTGTATTCATAACACATCTACAGCCATAGTATTGCTCCACAATTGTACATACTTCTTATTCTGTAACCCGGCCTTCCCAAACCTGCTATCCTCCTGGTATTTTGGACTACAACCTCCATCTTCCCCTGACCATGCTGACAGAAGCTGATGAGATCTATACTCCAATACATCTGGAGGGCACCAGGTTGGGGGAAGCCACTGTAACCATACTGGTATCCTGAGCATACAATTAAACAGATCGAAATATGAATTATTACTAGCAGTCTCTGGACTGTGGAGTATTAAGTACAAAACCATCTAAGCACCTGAGATTAAAAGTCTACTATGTTTTTAACAGAACATGGGAAAATTTACCTTCTGCGCTGCTGGATGAAGATACACTTGTACAGAGCCATGGATGACAACACAGCTGTCTCAATCTGAGCAAAGCACCAAGAACATCTGCATAGTGGGTCAAGACAGTTCCTTCATTAAAATACCTAAGGAATAATTAAGCAAAAGTATTACAGCTTAAATACTTGAGCTGTGATTCACAAATCTCAAACTCTGGCCCAGTTCTGAGACAATAACCTTGGCCTCCAAAACTTGTGGTTTGTTAGAGAAACAAGCACAGTATCCACACGTCTCTTACTGCATTCCCCACCTTTCTTTCACAGATCATAATATGAGAACTTGCAGAATTTGTGAAATCAATTTTACCATTACATTCAAATTAGAAAAGTTACTTAATAAACATTACTATGCACCTCAGTGAACACATTTTGTTCCCCATGTCATTAACCCTGCATAATGGACTGGCAAACTGCATTTCAATTTTTGCTGCTGCATCAGCAAACAAAGATGTGCAAGGGTGCAGACAGTGGAGAAGCACATAAGCTGAGGTAACCAACTGCAGCCTACAATATTTTCTGGCAGACATAACTGAAGCACAGGGCAGTAAGTCCACTCAGTGCATTCTGCTTTACACATCATCATTAATAATAATTAAATTTATATCCTGCCTTTCCTCCCAAAAGAATACTTCAAAACATGAAGCTCCAAAAAACTGAGGAGAAAGGTAAAAAGAAAGTTGAAAGGCAAAGTCCAGAAGGTCAAATCACTCCAAAATGCTTGAGAGTTGTTTAAAAATGCACTATTAGAAGCTCAACTGGCATGTATACTACTGATCAGGACAGGTATCACCAGGCCCAAGAGGATGCCAGCATGGTTAAGCAGAGTCAAAGAAGCTATCAGAAGCAAGGAGGGCTTCCTTCAAAAAATGGAAGTCTTCTCCAAATGAGGAGAATAAAAAGGGACATAAACTCTGGCAAAAGAAATGCAAGACAGTAAGCGAAGCTAAAAAAAGAATGTAAGGAGCACATTGCTGAAACATAAAAACCAACAAAAATATTTAAATACATTCCAAGCAGGAGACCATCTAGGGAGGCGGTTGGACCCTTGGATTATAAGGGTGTGAAGGTGTCCTAAAGCAGGATAAGACTGCAGAGAAGCTAAATGAATTCTTTGATCTGTCTTCACAGCGGAAGATACAGGGAAGATCCCAGTACCTGAAGAAATTTTTGCAGGAAGTCTAAGGAACTGTGGCCGAGAGAGGTGACGAGAGATGAAGTTCTAGGCTTAATAGACAAAATAAAAACTGACAAATTGCCGGGTCCAGATGGAATCCCACTGAGAATTCTCAAAGAACTCAAATGTAAAATTGCTGAACTTCTTACAAAAATATGTAACTTGTAATTCAGATCTGCCTCCATACCTGAGGAAAGGAAAGTGGCCAACGTAACACTAATCTTTAAAAAGGGATCAGGGGGATCCTGAAAATTACAGGCCGGTTAGCTTAACGTCTGTCTCAGGAAAACTGGTAGAAGTATTGTTAAAGATAACCAAGCATATAGAAGAGCAAGCCTTGCTAAAGCAGGACCAGCATGGCTTCCACATGGAAAAGTCCTGTCTTACTAACCTACACAAGTTCTTTGAGAGTGTCAACAAGTATATAGATAGAGGTGATCCAGTGGACATACTGTATTTACACTTTCAAAAAGCTTTCAACAAGGTACCTCACCAAACTCTCCTGATTATGTTTAGCAGTCATGGAATAAGAGAAGAGGTCCTCATCTGGATTGGGAATTGGTTAAGTAGCAGGAAGCAGAGAGTATGAATAAACAGACAGTTCTCCCAAGGGAGTGCTGTAGAAAATGGAGTCCCCCAAGGATTGGTACTGGAATCTGTGCTTTTTAACTTGTTTATTAATGACCTAGAATTAGGGGCGAGTAGTGAGGTGGCCAGGTTTGCTGGTGATACCACATTGTTCATGGTTGTTAAAACAAAAAAGGATTGCGAAGAGCTCCAAAAGGATCTCTCCCAACTAAGTGAATGGGCAGTAAGGTGGCAAATGCAATTCACTGTAGACAAGTGTAAAGTTATGCATATTGGAGCAAAAACCCTATTTCACATATATGCTGATTGGCTCTGAACTGGTAGTGACTGACCAGGAATGAGATCTTGGGGTCGCAGTGGATAGCTCAGTGAAGATGTTGATCCAATGTGTGGCAGCTGTGAAAAAGGCAAATTCCATGCTAGGAATCATTAGGAAAGATATTGAAAATAAAACTGCCAATATCATAATGCTGTTATACAAATCTATAGTGCAACCACATTTGGAATACTGTGTACAGTTCTGGTTGCCTCACCTCAAAAAGGATATTGTAGAGCTAGATAGGGTTCAGAAAAGGGCAACCAAAATGTTCAAGTGGATGGAATGAATCCCCTACGAGGAAAGGTTGCAGCATTTGGGGTTTTGCTTACAGAAAAGGTAAGAGGCGGAATGATAGAAGTGTATAGAATTATACATGACATGCAGAAAGTGGACAGAGAAAAGTTTTTCTCCCTTTCTCATAAACTAGAACTTGTGGACATCCAATGAAGCAGCATATTGGAAGTTTCAGGCCAGACAAAAGAAAATAATTATTCACACACTCCCACAAGAGGCAGTAATGGCCACCAACTTGGATGGATTTAAAAGATTAGACAAATTCATGGAGGATAAGGCCATCAATGGCTACTAGCCATGATGGCTATGCTCTGCCTCCACAGTCGGAGGCAGTATGCTTCTGAACACCCCTTGCTAGAAACTGCAGGAGGGGAGAATGCTCTTGTGCTCAGATTCTCCTTGCAGGCTTCCCACAGGCAGCTGGTTGACCACTGTGAGAACAGGATGCCAGACTAGATGGGCCACTGGCCTGATCCAGCAGGCTCTTCTTAGTTCTTAAGAAGCCCAAGGCAGCAAACACTGAACAGTAATAACATTCTCAGTATATTCTAAACATGAATTAGACTTAAAATTAAAAAATACAGACAGAACTAATCATGCTAATGAAAGGCTCAATCCTGAATGTTTGACGTAATTGGAAGTCTTACTATGAATTCTCAGGCACCACTTGATTCTGGAAGCAGGAGTTCAAAGTACAGTATACATGTTTTGTACATTACATAAAAAATCCAGAATGCTTTGAATTCAAGCACAAAATGCAAGTTATTTTCACATGTGACTGTAGTCTTTTAACATTCAACTACATTGGCATGAGCAATTACATTATCAGGAATCATTTTGTTAAAACCTCATGCCATGTTTCAAGAACAAAATGCTAAGGGAGACCTTGAGATGAGATATGAAATTGAGGAAGCATCCAAAACTAGGAAATGTGGTAGTAATGGGTGACTTCAACTACCCAGACATAGACTGGCCGCATATGTGTTCCAGTCATGACAAAGAAGCAAAATTTCTAGATATTCTAAATGACTATTCCCTAGACCAGTTGGTCATGGAACCGACCAGAGGGACGGCAACCCTGGACTTAATCCTCAGTGGGGACCGGGACATGGTGCGAGATGTAAGTGTTGTTGAACCGATTGGCAGCAGTGACCACAGTGCTATTAAATTAAACACACATGTAAATGGCCAATTGCCAAGAAAATCCAACACGGTCACATTTGACTTCAAAAGAGGAAACTTCACAAAAATGAGGGGATTGGTAAAAAGAAAGCTGAAAAACAAAGTCCAGAGGGTCACATCACTCGAAAATGCTTGGAAGTTGTTTAAAAACACTATATTAGAAGCTCAACTGGAGTGCATACCGCAGATCAGAAAAGGTACCGCCAGGGCTAAGAAGATGCCAGCATGGTTAACGAGCAAAGTCAAGGAAACTCTTAGAGGCAAAAAGTCTTCCTTCAGAAAATGGAAGTCTTGTCCGAATGAAGAAAATAAAAAAGAACACAAACTCTGGCAAAAGAAATGCAAGAAGACAACAAGGGATGCTAAAAAAGAATTTGAGGATCACATTGCTAAGAACATAATTTATTTATTTATTTATTTTATTATACTTGTATACCGCCCCATAAATACATTCAAAGCAGGAGACCATCTAGGGAGGCGATTGGACCCTTGGATGATAAGGGAGTCAAAGGTGTACTAAAGAACGATAAGGAGATTGCAGAGAAGCTAAATGAATTCTTTGCATCTGTCTTCACAGTGGAAGATATAGGGCAGATCCCTGAACCTGAACTAACATTTGCAGGAAGGGATTCTGAGGAACTAAGACAAATAGTGGTAACGAGAGAGGAAGTTCTAAGCTTAATGGACAATATAAAAACTGACAAATCACCGGGCCCGGATGGCATCCACCCGAGAGTTCTCAAAGAACTCAGATGTGAAATTGCTGATCTGCTAACTAAAATATGTAACTTGTCCCTCGGGTCCTCCTCCGTGCCTGAGGACTGGAAAGTGGCAAATGTAACACCAATCTTCAAAAAGGGATCCAGGGGGGATCCCAGAAATTACAGGCCAGTTAGCTTAACTTCTGTCCCTGGAAAACTGGTAGAAAGTATTATTAAAGCTAGATTAACTAAGCACATAGAAGAACAAGCCTTGCTGAAGCAGAGCCAGCATGGCTTCTGCAAGGGAAAGTCCTGTCTCAGTAACCTATTAGAATTCTTTGAGAGTGTCAACAAGCATATAGATAGAGGTGATCCAGTGGACATAGTGTACTTTCAAAAAGCGTTTGACAAGGTACCTCACCAAAGACTTCTGAGGAAGCTTAGCAGTCATGGAATAAGAGAAGAGGTCCTCTTGTGGATAAGAAATTGGTTGAGAAGCAGAAAGCAGAGAGTAGGAATAAACGGACAGTTCTCCCAATGGAGGGCTGTAGAAAGTGGAGTCCCTCAAGGATCGGTACTGGGACCTGTACTTTTCAACTTATTCATTAATGACCTAGAATTAGGAGTGAGCAGTGAAGTGGCCAAGTTTGCTGATGACACTAAATTGTTCAGGGTTGTGAAAACAAAAAGGGATTGCGAAGAGCTCCAAAAAGACCTCTCCAAACTGAGTGAATGGGCGGAAAAATGGCAAATGCAATTCAATATAAACAAGTGTAAAATTATGCATATTGGAGCAAAAAATCTGAATTTCACATATACGCTCATGGGGTCTGAACTGGCGGTGACTGACCAGGAGAGAGACCTCGGGGTTGTAGTGGACAGCACGATGAAAATGTCGACCCAGTGCGCGGCAGCTGTGAAAAAGGCAAATTCCATGCTAGGGATAATTAGGACAGGTATTGAAAATAAAACAGCCGGTATCATAATGCCATTGTATAAATCTATGGTGAGGCTGCATTTGGAATACTGTATACAGTTCTGGTCGCCTCATCTCAAAAAAGATATTATAGAGTTGGAAAAGGTTCAGAGGGCAACCAGAATGATCAGGGGGATGGAGTGACTCCCTTACGAGGAAAGGTTGCAGCATTTGGGGCTTTTTAGTTTAGAGAAAAGGCGGGTCAGAGGAGACATGATAGAAGTGTATAAAATTATGCACGGCACTGAGAAAGTGGATAGAGAAAAGTTCTTCTCCCTCTCTCATAATACTAGAACTCGTGGACATTCAAAGAAGCTGAATGTTGGAAGATTCAGGACAGACAAAAGGAAGTACTTCCTTACTCAGCGCATAGTTAAACTGTGGAATTTGCTCCCACAAGATGCAGTAATAGCCACCAGCTTGAATGGCTTTAAAAGAGGATTGGACAAATTCATGGAGAATGGGGCTATCAATGACTACTAGCCATGATGGCTGTGCTGTGCCACCCTAGTCAGAGGCAGCATGCTTCTGAAAACCAGTTGCCGGAAGCCTCAGGAGGGGAGAGTGTTCTTGCACTCGGGTCCTGCTTGCGGGCTTCCCCCAGGCACCTGGTTGGCCACTGTGAGAACAGGATGCTGGACTAGATGGGCCACTGGCCTGATCCAGCAGGCTCTTCTTATGTAACAGCATTCTGCTTAACAATGGAGTTCTATTTGTATACAATTACAAACTAAGCAGTAATTGAACAGTTGCAGATGTTCCTGTATTCTGTACCATCCTGCTTGCCTCTTGACAATTCATGTTGCTTTGAGTACTAATCTGACTCTTAGATAAAATACCATGAAAGTTTGTTAGTACTATTCAGATTGCAATCAGGCACAGAGAATATGCTGGCTGCTGAACGCAGGAATTGCTCAAGTTCTACATAATCTAAAAACATGATACCTTAACATAGCATTCCATCAAGTTTTATTGCAATGGAATCTACTAAGGCCACAATCCTATATATACCTGGAAAATGGAAATGGACTGCCTTCAAGTCAATCCTGACTTATGGCGACCCTATGAATAGGGTTTTCATGGTAAGCGGTATTCAGAGGGGGTTTACCATTACCTCCCTCTGAAGCTAGTCCTCCCCAGCTGGCTAGGGCCTGCTCAGCTTGCCACAGCTGTACAAGCCAGCCCCTTCCTTGTCCGCAACTGCCAGCTGGGGGGCAACTGGGCTCCTTGGGACTATTCAGCTTGCCCACGGCTGCACAGGTGGCAGGGCACATAACATCTGAGCCACTCACTGTGGGGGTGATCATTAGCTGGCCCTTGACACCCAGGAGACACGAGAGTGGATTTGAACTCGCAGACTCTGGACTTCCAGCCAGGCTCTCCTCCCCACTGTGCTATACCAGCTAGTATATATGCTTAGCTGCGAGTTGTCCTATTGAATGTATCGGAGCCTATTTCTGAGCAGACATATATAGGATTGCACTGTAAGACACCTAAATAAAGTCAGGCTGAAACAACTAAATGCAACCTAATGGAATTTTGTTTTTCCACTTAACAGCTGGCACTGTTTACCTGATAATAGCAGCAATGCTCTCATTTCTCACAGAATGATACATTAGGCTCTCTTCATCTGTAAGTGTAATATGCTGAAGGAACACTTTGCGTCCCGGGAGCTTCAAAACTGGCTTCCCTTTAACTTTGCTTGTTTTAGTTCTTCGAAGTGTAATGCTCTTAATCAATAATTGTAAACGCCTCGAGAGACAAAAGAAGCACCCATGAGATTTTAATACCAGACATATTTCATATATCACTCTGTTACTCAGTCTTGTACACCCAGTGAAGTTATACATTTTCTATATTTTTCTTTATTCTTCAAAAAAGGATTAAAAAGGAATCTATATTCTCCACATATTATTGTTTATGTATAAACCTTGTATTGATCTTTACAAAATTTACTTTAAAAAAGAAACATTTCATACTTAAGCCCGCCTTGATCTCCCATAGTGACAGGCCGCTGGATTGTTCTATGCCACCACTCTCTATCTATAAAAGGCTTCAACTTTAAAAAGGAAAGAAGAGACCACAAATCTTTTAAGGAATTCTGAATAGGTGTGCCTAAAAGGAAGACAGAAGACAAAACAAAAGCATGCCACACATTATGATGACATCATGTACAATTTGCTCAAAAATATCAGAAGACACACCTGGATCAACAAAAAGTATCCTTTGTACAAGGATCAAGAACTTGCCAAAATAATTACTTTGGAATCTGTAACAAAATGACAGCTTTAATTATTGTGTAAAACTGGCAAACATATCACTAAGCATCCATCAAAAGTTAGTTGTACACTAGCATTCAGTTTCCCAGACAAGTTTTATTTGATGCCACTTTCACATATTTAAGCATTTATTAATTTCCTATAAAGTTACATTTAGACATGAAAATATCTAAGGACGATTGACTGGCTGGCAGACAGATGGAAACAGTTGCAAGGCTAAATTATCAATATTATTTGGATCAATACATTCTGGTAGTGGATCCTGAGGATTTTATTTCATCAATTAAAAATGATTTTTTAAAAGCAGTGCCTGCTTGTAAATAATGAAGTCCCTCACTACCCCGAATTGTAATAGCTCTGGCATCTACTTTGCTTAGTTTTTGAAGCATCTTTAGTCAGGTACAGACATACCTCAAAAGCTCTAGAGCCCGGTCAAAGTAGCATTTGAACTGAAAATAAATCTTAAGATTAAAGTGGCTTAAAATGCATTAGTGCCTTTGCTCACATATATGTATTGCCTCTAAAATTAATGGCAACTTCAAAATGCAACTATAATCAATAAATCAAGAGTGCGTTGGATCCAGACATCAACTGGCAGAAGCTGACTAAAGCCTGTACTTTTCCCCACCAGTCTCAGAGTCCCCAGGAAATACTTCCCTGAGAATCCAAGTCCCCATGGTACAGGAGAAGGGGATGATGGCGGACAAGTCTCAGCCTAAGTGCCCTTGCTCATACAACTATTCAGTTCAACAAATAATTAATTAAATATTTAAACCCCACTGACTTCATGACCAAAGGCCATGGACAACTGCTGTCCTAGGAGAGATGCTTCCCTTAACATGAGCATATGGGTCTGGTCCCAGAAGCCCATAAAAATTAATCAGTGATAAGAGTTTGAGCCTACTCCAATTGTGGCTTTAAATCCTGTCCTTAACAGTAACACCATCAGTTCAAGCAGCAAAATCTTGACCATTTGATTAGTGGTTGCACTGCCCAGGGAAATGACCATTTCTGTATCAACTGTGATGTTAACATTTTTGCAGTTGAAATTTAAGATTGGAAAACTAAGAACAATGCGAGAGAGAGGCAACAAAAGACAGGAGTAGCAAAGGTGCTTGTTCCCACAGAAATTGCATTTGTAACCAAGTGAATGCAACAAATGCATTTTCCAGAAAGGACAGTCACAGTGAGCAACATCAGACACTCATAGAAGCAGAAACAACACTTCCACAATGCACTAGTTTTGGCTGCTTCTCTGGGTGCTGACAGCTACTATGATCAGGAAGCAGGTAAAAACAGAAGCTGCAGCCCTAGCAGAGCTGCTCTTGTATCCCTTACACACTGCAAACAGTTGCTTCATTCCATGGCCTCAGGAGCAACTGGTGTGGTGGGACAGTGCCATACTGCTGCCCTCGCAAAAGCAGGGTCACAGCTGCTTGACAGGACAGGGCAGCGGTATCAGGGCTGGATAGGTGCACCAGTTGGAACACAAGATTGGCTCTGCTGATGTATCCATGCAGCCCTGACCTGCACTATCCTGCTAACTAAGCAGCAATGACACTGCTGCTGGAAGAGCAGCACAGCACTGTCCCACCACACTAGCTGCTCCTGTCTGGACTGAAATTTGAATGCTCACTGGAGGAGTGGATGGCAAAAGATTCTTTGCAAGTGATACTTGCCCCAAGCAGGTAGCAAGTTACATTCCTAATGAAAGCAATTTTACAGAGTGTAAACCAAATGAAGAGGCATAATGCATTACAAGCCTAAAAATCCAACAGAAATCAATAACCCATTATCAAGCGTAACTGGTTACAGCCAGTGCTTCAGTGTTCTTCCTTTGGCATAATTACCTGTCAAAATCCATCTTCTTTGCGCATCGAGATCCAGCACAGCTTTTGTCTGTTGAGCATTTGGATTTCGTATTGTGTGTCCTTCATCCAACACCACTCTCAGCCATTTTAATTTGTGTAAAGGACTATTACCTCTGGCCTAGAACAAAAGTTTATTCTTGAAGTACCACAATAGTTGTCAAAACTAAACTGTGAAAAGCAAGTGCTCTTTCTGGAGAGTGTCTTTTTAAAAATTAGAAGAAATTGCTTTGTCTGTGACTTTTATAAATAGGAATAGAGGAAGTCAGCTATATCAAGCATGCCTCAAGGCCTGTAAGCAGGGTATTTTTGTTCCTAACCTGCAAATTAACCTACAGAGCACAACAGTAAGCAAGCTACAAGCAGACATGCAATAAGCCACAGATATGAAACCTTTTTCAGCCCAAGAGCCACATTCTCTACTGGGAAATTTTCTAGGAGCTACATGCCAGTGGCGGACAGGACCAGAGGCAGAAGGCAGAGCAATGAACAAGTTTTACTTATAAGACATTTGTTTTTAAGATGTTTTAGAGTGTTTTTGTTTGCCGCCCTGGGCTCCTTTTCTGGGAGGAAGGGCAGGATATAAATTTAATTAATAAATAAGTAAGTAGGACTGTACAGTAGGCTAGTATCTACACACACATCCCCCTCTCTGCTCCAAGCAAGATCCATAATCCGAGTTCAGGGGAAAAACTCAAGGACTGTGAGACTGGAGGGGGTGTGGCCTGAGAAGAGTTCCAAGGGCCAGAAAGAGGGGCCTGGAGGGTCACATTTGCCTTCAGGTCTCAGGTACCCCACCACTGCAATAAGCAATCAACTTCCATTTAAGATGTCTTCTGTACATAATGACATAAGAACATCCAGTGAAGCTGAACGGTGAAAGATTCAGGTCAAACAAAAGAAAGTACCTCTTCACACAGTGCATAGTAAAACTATTCACTCCCACAAGGCAATGGTGGTCACCAACCTGGATGACTTTAAAAGTTTAGGCAAATTCATGGATGATAAAGCTATCAATGGTTACTAGTCATGATGGCTATGCTCTGCCTCCATGGTTGGAGGCATGCTTCTGAATACTAGTTGCTGGAAACTGCAGGATGGGAGAGTGCTCTTCCACTCAGGTCCTGCTTGCGGGCTTCTCATAAGCATCTGGTTAGGCATTGTGGCAACAGGATGCTGGACTAGATGGACCACTGGCCTGATCCAGCAAGCTCTTTTGTTTCGAGAAAGCTATTGCGATGGCTTAAATACAGCATACTCCATTTATAGTTCATATCTAAAGCAGACATAACATATATATGTTAAACTTATCCCCATGACAGTCATCGATTTAATACAAATCACTGGAACTACCACTTTCAAATAAATAAATTAGCAGCTAAGCAACAGTTGGGGGGGGGGTTGTAGGGGGGAGAGAAAATGGAAATATAGCTTCCGTTTCACTCCAGGGAAAGCTCATATTTATTTAACAGGATTTATATTACCACTTAATCATCAAAACTTATAAGCAGTTTACATAAAATATACATCAAAATTACCAACAAAAACAGATGTAAAGAACAAGTTGACCTAAAAATCCAAATTATTAAAATCAGCCATTTTAAAGATATACATATATACATTATAAAATAAAATTACATATTAAAATACATGCCAAATTTACATTTCTGGATAGGCTTCCCTAAACAAAAAGTTTTTTGCAGGTGCTGAGAACAGTACGGCATTTTAGAGTGTTCCAACTGGAGTAATAGGAAAATAGCCCAAGCCCTTGATTTTCAACAGCAAGCACCCACACCAACATGCAATTTACATCCCACTCAGAGACACATAAGAGATATGCCAAGGAAGGCAAGACTGTGGCAGCCCCTTAAAAAGGTCACAGCCACCAGACATGCAGCCTAAACTGTATGTTTACAATCCGTAATCCCACACTTCTGCAATCACTCCCACATTCCAACATCAGATGTAACTTAAAACTGCTGAAGACTTGAGAGCATGCTTTTAATGTTGCTACACTGCTACTTACATAAGACATGTATGCCCATTGCACAGTACATCTGTTTTAAACTGCATGCAACTATATTTATCAACATCAACTTCCACGACATCCTAAAAAGGTGTTTGTATAAGAGGGGATGCAATTCTCAGAACTGACATAATTTTCAGGATCCATGTGCAAGAACCAAGTTATATCTTCTTGTTGCCCAGCTGGAAATCTAATATTAAAGTCATGAGAACTTCAAGGTAAGAAATTTCATTTATATCCCTTCTGTAACAACTGATATGGAATAATATCCAGGTTATTTCCAAACTATCCATTACAGAAATTTAAGCACTTAATGCCAGGTAGAACAAGACTCCAACTGTACCCAATTAAATCATATTCACAGCCAACCCACTGAAATCAATGTACTTCAATTATTATTATGAATAATAATAATTAAAGTTATATCCAGCCTTTCCTCCCAGTAGGAGCCCATCAGTTTCAATGGGTCTGCTCTAAATATGTCTTAGATGGATACAACCCCAAAGCTACAATATAATAAAATATCCTCCCTATTTTAATGAAAATGCATCATAGTGCAGCTACAGTCTAATGAGCAACTCAAGTATAAAACATTAAACTGTCTCAGGATAAAAACATAGTAACAATTAGAAGTTAGAAGCCATTAGAAGCTGGAACACCTGGTTGGGGAGAAGACATTTGCCTTCTCATTCCCCCAGCCCTTTCTGCCACTTGAAGCCACCACAGAGACAAAATCCATCTTCTCTGTGCATCTGCTTAGATCTGTAGGTTGATGGATGAGTCCTGCCCCTGTAGCTGCCAAATGCTGCCAGTTTAACCTGGTAGCCATTCTGAGGAACGAGATCACAGGTGATGATACCAGATGAGTGCTGGCAATCTATGTTTGGAGAAGCTTTCTGTGAGAGGAAAACCTCATTCATATTACTTCTTTTGAATTGCCTAGGAAACCTGTATAATTGGAAAGTCAGATAATGCATTTTAAACAAACTAAAAAGGCGCAATAGAGCTCTTGGAACTGATTTTTTAAAAAAGAGGTAAATACTACAATATTCTAATTTTTGAACAAGATGTCAATAAACTTTTTTTCTTTATCTTACTGTGATTTTTCACTACACTTACTCTGTAGTCACTAGCTAAAACGTTGTATGTTGTTAATACAACATCCTGGCTTGAAAGTACTGCTGGATCTTTGCTGCGCTCCAAGCCATAGTAAACGTAAGTATTCAAGTGAACACATGGATCAACATGTTGTTCAAACTGATCCTGAAATGAAAATTAACAAGGAGGTTATGATTAATTGATAATGTATGGCTCAATAACGTCATTCTTATGAATGGACATCTTTGCATATGCTAGAAAAGATAGCATCTCTTATATTTAAATCACCTGAAAATTATGTTCAAATAATTAAGATGCGAGACAAAAGCATGCTATATTAGCTATAATATAAACCGGCCTTTCCCAACCCAGCACCCACAGATGTTTTCGACTCACAACTCCCATAAGCCCCAGCCAGTATGGCCAATAGTCCAACATCTGGAAGACATCTGGCTGGAGAAAGTTACTATAAAGTAAGTTTGTTCTATAATAAGGTTTGTTTTCTCTGAACTAATGCTGAAGTGATATTTGCTGATATTTGTTAAAATCAATTAGGACATAATCTTATAGTTCCTGGGAAGGTGGCACAAAGGCCATAGGATAGAGTGACTCTCTCACTCTACCTACAGATGGAGGGGGTCTGCACTCCCTGTTACAAGGACAGAATTCTTCTCTTTCCTTGCCCAGGACTAGAGAGAGGGCTTCTTCAATCATGGCCCCCACCCTGTGGAACTCCCTCCCAAATGATCTCCACCATGCCCCTTCTATGATGAGTTTCTGCCGGGCCTTGAAGACGTGCATCTTCAGGCAGGCTTTTTGGGTGGGTTAGATTTTATCTTCATTGTTTTTAGATTTTTAATGCCTGTGTATTGTATGTCTATGTTGTACGTCGCCCAGAGTGGCTGGACAGCCAGCCAGATGGGCGACTAATAAATTCAATAATAAATAAATAAATAAATAAATAAATAAATGTTCCAAAGAGGCTTTGGATCTCGCAGATCCAAAGTCCTCCCATTCTCTTGACATGTCCTCAAAACAGACTGGTGGTAGTGAAACGGCTGTACACCAGCCCTGAAGCTGGCATGCTCATTTTCCTTACCATTGCTCTCAATGGGCAGAGAAAGGAAAAGCCATGGTCAACTGTGTGAAAGTAGGAAAATCATACACACACACACACACACACACACGGAGTGTCTGTTCCTATTATGTAAACATGATAGGCTTCGGATCTAGCAGTTCCTCCACTCTGGATACTCCATACACACAACACTGACAAATCCTTCCTCCAAGTAACCTTTATATAAAGTCTACTGGAAAACATGCTTATTGATCTTTATTTCCAGCCCTAGCTTTCTATAGCTGCAAGTTGCTTTCTCGAGCAGAGATTCCACACAAAATGCAAGCATGCTAGGATTGGTCTTCAGCCACTTGGGATTTGAGTTCATACCCATCTTTATGACTCTTAAAAGGGAAGCTTGCCTGGGCCCTTCTTTCAGCTCCAGAAGTTAGAACACTCCATAGAAGCTACACGAACTGGAAGAACCACATGTTCCTGAATACTTGTCAAAGTAAACACTGTGCCCTGATTAATTAATTTGGCTTTGGAGACGGAATCTTAACATTTGCAAACCGTAACCAAGAAAAACCTGCACCTTCTGCCTAGTATAATAGTGACAAGTTTTTAAAAATTGCTGACTCCAATGCTATTACCCAACCTCATTTATTGTTCCATGCTCCTTTAAAGAAACTTTAATAGATGAATTTCTATTTTGCCCTGGATTATTCCAAGTTAAGCTCATCATCCCCATGTTGATTTTATGTTACAAGTGTGTTAGACGAGAGATTGCAACATCCTGATTGATAAGGGCTTAAACTCCATAGATTACTTCTCATTTGTGTACTCCAGATTCCTACTCGCCTGGATGTAAAATAGTTGCCGTAAATACTTAGAGCTTTGCTGCTACTTCAGAGGTCAAGCTGTTTCCTCCCTTTTAGACATATGATGAAGCCAAGCCTGAGTTATGTCAATGGAGTAAATGCTTCAATAGGACACCAGTCTTTATGTATTGAGTTCAAAAGCTGCCTTGCGCAAGCAGAAACTATTTCCACTCACGCAGGGCAGGGGCCCCTGTTTTCACAGATTTCCCTTATCCACTGCAAGCCCTACCACCACCACCACAAATCATCTTCCAAAGGTTGATGAATCTCACACAACAGCAGGGAAGGTAGTATATGGGATTGCAGTGGGCAGTAGGAAACCAGCAAAAAAAAAATCAGGTGGTTCACCTTGTACAAGCAGAAGTCCTTTCTGCCTGCACAAGACATGGCATATGACAAGTGACTATCATTTAATCCTTTTTCCTGCAAGCAAGGTGAAAATCTAGTTCAGTATTCAACCCTTTTAAAGTAGAAGAGTCTCTAACATGGGATATCCTGAATAACCTCAACTGCTTGCCCTAAATTAAGAAAAGGGGGGGAAAACAAAGGACAAAAGGAAAATCTAGTAATAAGTGGAAGTGACTAGCTGGTGCAAACATGTGGGTAGATGGTTGCAGAATTTTACAAAAGCCCTGCTCACAAAGCCCTTGTTGAAAAATACCGGTCTACTTAATTTTGAGTACAGAAACCAGAGTCAGCTGTAAGGAAAGTATACAGTGATAAAACATGAGAAAGGAAATTGTTTAAATTTAAAACTTACAATCCAGTTACTTAGGACAGAGAGTGGACAAATAATCAGTGTTGTTTTAAGTCTCTCTTCAACTTCATTTTTCTTTTGCTGTACAGTAGCAACACCTTGGAAGGGAAAAAAAACAACAATTAGCAACGTAACTGAACTATGATACTTCCAAGAAGTCCTTTTTAGAGATATTCAGCCAAGGAGGAACTATCTCCAATCCTAAGCATGTGCTATTCAATTTTTGTTTTTACTACTGCATAGGAATTTAATACTTCCACAGTTACATCAGTCCAGAAGTTTCAGACGATTCCCTTTCCTTCCCATTTGTAGGAATGTTTAAAAGTATACTATGAAGCATTTCATGCTAAGCAGTATTGTAAAAGGAATAGCTTAAAGGTTTTGATACGGTTACCTTTTTTCTTTGCCTTTTTTGAAGAAATGGCTGGTTCCCCAAGCACAGAGGCAAATGATTTATCCTCTTGAATATCACAAGAAGCTGTCAAAAGAACAAATTTTAGCACCAATTATTCACATACATTTGTGAAAACGTTTTAAACAGGTAGTTAGAATACAATTATTTTTCCTGCATTGAGCAAAAGGGTTGGACTCAATGGCTTTATAGGTCCCTTTCAACCCTACTATTCTATGATAAGATAGCTTACTCAATCATGTGAATGCTTGTGCACATACCATCTGTAAATTGTTTTTTTTGTATAAATAAAAACCAATAGAAAGACAGGGTTAGACATTGCAATTCACACACAGATACAGTTTATAGATCAAAAATTATTCTTCGTAGCTTAGGGACACTCCCAATTCAACTAAACAGGCCAATTCATTCACATACCTAAGCAACTTCTCCATAAGCACGGTGGGAATGTGCAAACAGTCATGCACTTTCATCATGCCAACTACTAGGTGTTATGCAACAGTGAATGTTGAACCTTTGCATACAAAATTTGTATTTTATTAAGAGAAATTCACACTAAAATGCTGAAAATTTTCATGTGATTTTTAAAGAAAGAATTGCAAATTTTTACAGAAATATGGAGAAGCAAATTTAAAATTGGAAAAATGAGAAACTGAGATAACCAAAATTGACAGATGCTTCCATCCCTCTTCTGTACACTAACTGGTAGCAGCTTTCCAGAGTTTTAGTCTTTGCCACCCCCACCTGGAAATGCCAGGTATTGAACCTGGGACCTTCTGCAGGAGGTGCTCTACCACTGACCTACATATCTGGTCCATGTCAGTTTTGCATCTTTTCATTCATAAGCCTGTTCCACCCCACTCTCACCTCAATTTGCAAATTATTTATTTTTTAAATGTACAAAAAATCATATTTAGACACGTATTCACAGGTTAGCTCAACATATTCATTTCTAAATGGATTAATTCTAAAATACATATTTTTATGTATTTTGGTATATTTTAAAGCCTTCCAAAAGCAAGGGTTCTATATACAAATCACCCCAAGATCTACCAGAGGACCCCAATCCACCGTCCTGCCCACACCACAGAAGAAAGTGATGGTGAGGTTGTTAGTAAAGATATCCTCCCGGAGACATGGGATTCTGGAAATTTTAGGGCAGTGTTGAATTTGACTATATGTTTTTTTTTTTCAATAATTTTTATTCAGATTTTCATAAAACATACAAGACGAAATCATAAAACATTCAAAGACAAAAAACAAAATCAAAAATAGTTAAACAAAAAGAAAAAAAGAAAAAAAAAACAAAAATAAAAAATAAAGAGTAAAATATTGACTTCCCATTTGTCAAAGATCAAATCAGTTATAAGTCTATAATATATAACAATCCTGTCTCTTAAGTCATAATATAAAATCACTTTCCTCCAGTAGTTATCTTACTTAATCATCAAATCTCATAAACATTACTTTATTCTTTCCACAAAAAGTCAAAGAGAGGTTTCAATTCTTTAAGAAATATATCTATCAATTTTTTTTTCCAGATAAGCATATCGATTAATCCATCTCATTACTAATTATGATAATCTTATTGTCATAACCATAGTCAAAATAAACATTTCAATTAATCCATCACATCAGAATCTGTTAGGTTCAGTAATTTCAGTAGCCATTGTTCTATTATCCCTATTAGTTCCATTTTCCATCTTCCATCTTCAGTAGTCTTGTTAAGTCCAGTAATTTCAGTATCCAATCTTCCATTATCAGTATTCCATAATAATCTTGCTGTCAAAGCCATAGGTCCAATCTTCCATTATCAGTATTCCATAATAATCTTGCTGTCATAACCATAGTCATACAATAAGAGTCTGATGGGAATTACCTCTATCCCAGATATTATCTTGCCAACCATTCTGAATAGGTTGCTGAAATACTGCTGTAAGATCATATCTCTGTTCTTTTTTTCAAAATGCACTGGCTCATCTCTTGAAAGTTTTTCCATTGTCACATGGCTGCAGTTAATTCCATCCATCACATCATTCCAGTCCAGAAGATTATCCATGCCATTGATAACTTTCTCTCTAGAATCTTCCTTAGTTTCTTCAGAGATAACATTAAATTCCAAACAATAGATTTTATTTCTAAAATCCATAAGCTTCAAATCTTTTTCCTGTTCCACGTTTGTTCCAGTCTCCAGGGTCTCCTCTCTCACAGGGACCCCTATTTCTTTAAGCTCCTGTGACATTTTGCTCAATTCAATTATTCCAGTCTCCAGGGTCTCCTCTCTCACAGGGACCCCTATTTCTTTAAGCTCCTGTGACATTTTGCTCAATTCAATTATTCCAGTCTCCAGGGTCTCCTCTCTCACAGGGACCCCTATTTCTTTAAGCTCCTGTGTCATTTTACTCAATTCAATTTTCGGCTCCTTACAACCCTGTCGCAGGTCTTTTTCCTGTTCCACGTTTGTTCCAGTCTCCAGAGTCTCCTCTCTCACAGGGACCCCTATCATTTTGCTCATTTCAATTTTCAGCTCCTTACAACCCTGTCGCAGGGTTCGTTTCGTTATCTCAATTTCATCCATTATTTTCTGAAACATAGATACTTCCAGGTTCTCAGCCACTTTCTTAATTGCCATTTTAAAAGAAAAATATAAAAGAACCACTTCTTATTTCAGCAACAATTGGGTTAATACTCCAAACTTGGTGACATCACAGCGTAAACAGAACAGACAGCCTTATCTCTCCATGCTTAAGTAAACAAAATGCAGTTCCCAGGATCGAAACAATTAATGGCGTTGTGAGAAAACAGATTCGTCAAAATAAAATGAACTAGGAAAAAAGTAATCTCAGACAATATAATATTCTTCAGAATAAAAATCAGGAATAGAAATCCCTCTTCCGTGTATATCTTTAGGGTGCAAATCCAGGACAGCTTTTTGCAACAAAAACAGAGATAAGCTATTAATTAGTGAATAGCAGAGAGAAGTTATGGCTCCCCGGTGAGATGTCAAAAACTGATCAATCTGGCAAATCTCTTTTAAACAGCAACAATTTAAGTCAAGTAAAAGAAAAATATAGAAAGAAGGGTGCTTGCCTGTTAGTGCGTTCTCTCTTTGAAGAAAAGATGAACGTTCGCTTTATCAGATAGAGCTTGATTGTTGAAAATCCGTCCCACCTTCGTCGGCTGGACCTCGTCCCACAAATTAATGAGATCTGGTCGTCCCAACAAAAATAGGCTTTGAGGTTAATCTCTTCGTTTCTCCCTACCCGGGAGAAGTTTAATCAGTCAAAAAAAAAAAAAATCTGACTGATATATCTGAATAAGCTTCTTTTGAGGCAGGAGCCCGTCTCAAAAGCAGGCACAGGCTAAGTCACCCTTCCCGGAAGTCCAGTGAATGTTGAACCTTTGGAAGAATATTTTGAATACATTCAAAGCAGGAGACCATCTAAGGAGACAATTGGACCCTTGGATGATAAGGGAGTCAAAGGTGTACTAAAGAACGATAAGGAGATTGCAGAGAAGCTAAATGAATTCTTTCCATCTGTCTTCACAGTGGAAGATATAGGGCAGATCCCTGAACCTGAACTAACATTTGCAGGAAGGGATTCTGAGGAACTAAGACAAATAGTGGTAACGAGAGAGGAAGTTCTAAGCTTAATGGACAATATAAAAACTGACAAATCACCGGGCCCGGATGGTATCCACCCGAGAGTTCTCAAAGAACTCAAAGATGAAATTGCTGATCTGCTAACTAAAATATGTAACTTGTCCCTCGGGTCCTCCTCCGTGCCGGAGGACTGGAAAGTGGCAAATGTAACGCCAATCTTCAAAAAGGGATCCAGAGGGGATCCCGGAAATTACAGGCCAGTTAGCTTAACTTCTGTCCCTGGAAAACTGGTAGAAAGTATTATTAAAGCTAGATTAACTAAGCACATAGAAGAACAAGCCTTGCTGAAGCAGAGCCAGCATGGCTTCTGCAAGGGAAAGTCCTGTCTCAGTAACCTATTAGAATTCTTTGAGAGTGTCAACAAGCATATAGATAGAGGTGATCCAGTGGACATAGTGTACTTAGACTTTCAAAAAGCTTTTGACAAGGTACCTCACCAAAGATGTCTGAGGAAGCTTAGCAGTCATGGAATAAGAGGAGAGGTCCTCTTGTGGATAAGGAATTGGTTGAGAAGCAGAAAGCAGAGAGTAGGAATAAACAGACAGTTCTCCCAATGGAGGGCTGTAGAAAGTGGAGTCCCTCAAGGATCGGTATTGGGACCTGTACTTTTCAACTTGTTCATTAATGACCTAGAATTAGGAGTGAGCAGTGAAGTGGCCAAGTTTCCTGATGACACTAAATTGTTCAGGGTTGTTAAAACAAAAATGGATTGCGAAGAGCTCCAAAAAGACCTCTCCAAACTGAGTGAATGGGCGGAAAAATGGCAAAAGCAATTCAATATAAACAAGTGTAAAATTATGCATATTGGAGCAAAAAATCTGAATTTCACATATACGCTCATGGGGTCTGAACTGGCGGTGATTGACCAGGAGAGAGACCTCAGGGTTGTAGTGGACAGCACGATGAAAATGTCGACCCAGTGTGCGGCAGCTGTGAAAAAGGCGAATTCCATGCTAGCGATGATTAGGAAAGGTATTGAAAATAAAACAGCCGATATCATAATGCCGTTGTATAAATCTATGGTGCGGCCTGTGAGGCGTCCTTCCCTGGCTCTCCCTGTCAGGTTCCTACCTGCGCGTGGCTACTGCCTGTCTCTAGGCACCACCAGGGACTCCACCAGTCCGGACCGCTCTCTCTTATGATTTCTCTCCCCGCTCTAGCACAGATCTCAACAGATCCCCCTGCTAGGCAACCACCAGTAACGTCCCAATACTAGTATTCCCAGAGACTCTGAATACTGGTATTGTTACTCTCTTCACCGCTGCCACCATTTGTTACAGTTCCCCTTCAGCCTTGGTCATTACCTTACCCTCCCTTCTGGTCTGTGAAACCCCAGCCAAGGATCAGGCCTTTGGTAAACCAAATTAAGTATTTATTACAGATAACAAAGCTAACAAGATTAACAAGATTTCTTCTTAAGGCACATAAGCATATGGTTTTACTCAATACTTATCCGAACTCCACCCCCCTCCTTCTTCACTCTCTCCTGGCAAACAACTCTCTCAAACCCCACCAAGCAATCCACTCTTTCTCTTCTCCCCCCCCCCGTTTCCACAATTCACCACCTCACATTCCCCCAGATTTACCTGTCATCCTTTCATTTATACTGTCAGCCATTTTAAACATTCAGCCAATCATCAAGCATTCTATTGCCCATTCACTCCCCCTCCTCTTTCACTACTTACCATGTATACTCTAAACAACCAGCACTTACCATATATACACTAATATATAGGAACATCACATTTCCCCCCCCTTAAACAACGGCAGAGTATTATTCCTGTTCCAGGATTTATACGTCGCGTTAACAAATAAAAGTCTCTATGGGGAAAATGTCTTTCTTTGTTCCTCTGTCTGGTCACGTCACTGCAGTCCCAGCCACTTGCCTGGAAAGTCCATCGGCCAGTACATTGTCCTTGCCTTTGATGAACTGGAAGTCCACTTGATAGTCCTGTAGGGCCCAGGACCACCTCTGCAGCATAGTGTTATGGTTTTTCATAATCTGCAACCATAACAAGGCCCGATGATCCGTAGTCACTGTGAATCTTCGTCCCCACACGTATGGGCGCAACTTGTTCAGTCCCCACACGACCGCTAGGCACTCCTTCTGGACCGACAAATAGTTTTTCTCCCTCGGCGTCAGCTTGCGACTCAGATACGCCACTGGATGTCTGGTGCCTTCTCTCTCCTGTAGCAAGACGACTCCCAGCGCCAGGTCCGACGCATCTGTAGCCACGATGAATGGTTGCTCATAGTCTGGTGCTATTAATATGGGTCCTTGGCACAAGGCTTGCTTCAGTAGATCAAAAGCCTTCTGACATTCATCCGTCCATACCACACGCTCAGAACACTTCTTCTTGGTCAATTCATGCAAGGGGGTTGCTATTTCCCCAAAATTTCTCACAAACTTCCTATAAAATCCAGCCACACCCAGAAATGCCCTTACTTTTTTTTGGTTAAGGGGATCGGTCACGCTTGTATTGCCTCCACCTTGCTCCATAAGGGGGTGATTTTCCCACTCCCCACCTTATGTCCTAAATAGATTACTTCCTTTAGTCCAAACTGGCATTTCTTAACTTTTATTGTGAGGCCTGCTTTTCTTAAGGCCTCCAATACTGTTGTCAGGTGTTGGACATGCTCAGGCACCGACTTGCTAAAAATGGCCACGTCATCGATATAGGCCACTGCAAAATCTGACATGCCTCGCAACACAGTATTGATTAGCCTCTGAAATGAACTGGGTGAGTTCCTTAGTCCCATGGGTAAGGTCACAAACTCATATAACCCATCTGGTGTACTGAAGGCAGTTTTGGCTCTGGAGTGCTCGTCCAGTTCCATTTGCCAAAATCCTTTACAGAGATCTAGTGTAGAGATAATGGTTGCTGCCCCCAATAACTCTAACATAGCATCTACCCTAGGCATAGGATACGCATCTGGGACAGTAATTTTATTGATTAGCCGATAATCAATGCAAAACCGGGTCGTTCCATCTTTCTTCGGAACCAGGACAATACTTGAGGCCCAGGGACTGATGGATTCCCTGATCACTCCTAATTCCAGCATATCTTCCACCTCCTTTTTGATCTCATTCAAAACTTTCCCATTCACACGGTACGGAACAGATCTGATTGGGGCATGATCTCCAGTATCAATGGAATGTATAACTATACTGGTTCGGCCAGGTTTGTTGCTAAAGAGATTCCTATAGGTTTTCAAAACTCTCAGAATCTCCTCTTTTACTTCCTCCTTCACCTCCTCTGACCATTCCACTTGATCTACCCCTCCTTTGTCTTTGCTTTCCTGTACCAAATCTGGAAGTTCAGGCCCACTTCCCTCAGGGAATAAGGTAACTTGCAACACCTGTGCATCCCTGGTATGGTAAGGCTTCAACATATTTACATGAACCACTTTGCTTTTGTTTAATTGGTCTGTGGTGATTACATATGTCACTGTGTCAAGCCTTTCTCTGATGGTATATCGTCCTTCCCAGTTAGCCTGTAATTTGTCATGTTTCCTGGGTATGAACGCCATAACCATATCTCCCACATCATACACACGTTCCCTGGCTGTTCTGTCATACCAGTAACTTTGCTTCTGCTGTGCTTGACTGAGATTCTTTTTCACCACCTCCATCATTTGTTTCACTGGTTCACATTCATCCTTTCTCTCAGCAGGCATCCACAGTCTATATAAAATCCCATTCTCACACACAACTTGATTCCTCAGTTTGTCAGTGAAAGGAATCTGTTGGGCCAGAGCCTGTTCCTTTATTTGATTCAAACTGGTATCGTTATGCAGCTCTTCCCTGAATTGATCTGCTTCTTCCCCAGAGACCACTTGATACAGTTTGTCTTCTTCAGCAGGCCTGCTAGTGGTTGCTATGGTGACCTGAGGCTGGTTAACAGATTCCACCCTGTTTGTTTCAGCCCCCCTTAATATGGCTTCTTTTTCTCTGCCAATTTGCTGTCTGGTCACTACATAGATCTTTCCTTGGGCGCCCATTACATCCCTTCCCAGTATTACTGGTTCTTGTTGCTGGGCATTAATACCAACTTTATATTGGCCCTTTCGGCCTCTCCATTCCATTTTCACTAGGCCCACAGGCAAACTCTCTGGTTGACCCCTCACTCCTTGGATATTCACCATTTCCTGAGGTAATATTTCTTCAGATTTTATTAAATCTGGCCTCAGTAATGTCTGAGCGGCACCAGTATCAAGCAATGCCCAATAATTTGCCCCTTGTACACTCACTTCCTCTCTCAGACTTGAATCAAGGTCTGTTACTTCTGTCCAGTTTATCTGGCAAAACTGAACCTTTTTCGCTGTTTCTAAAGCCTTGGGCTGTTTTCACTGCCCTTGTCTGAGCAGGATTACTAATGGGGTTGGCAACCTCACATTGAAAACGTAGGTGCCCTGGTCTACCACATTTGTAGCATAATTTCTCCTCACTTTTAGGGTACACAGATCCACTCTGGGGTGTCCTGTGCCCTTCAGATTTTAATGGAGGACTCACTCGCTGTGGTACCACATCCCTTCTGCCAGCACTATATGGTCTGGGTTTAAACTCTCTTGATGTTTTCCCCACCCAGCCAGTTCTATTGGAGGCGAAGTGATCCGCCATCTCTGCGGCCTCCTGCACAGATGTAGGGGAACGGTCTTTGACCAGGAGCCTTATTTCTGGTGGTAACTGATGGTATAATTGATCCAGTATCATGAGGCTTTTCACCTCTTCCACTGACTGAGCTTTGGCACTACTCATCCACTTTCCAAATATATCCATCAACTTTGCTCCCAGTTCCACAAAAGACCTCCCTGTCTGTATCTGGCAATTTCTGAAAAGCTTTCTGAAATAATCAGGCCCCAGTCTGAATCTTTTAAACACTGCTTCTTTGAATTCAGCACAGGTGACGGGCCTGTCTGAGGGGAAATATTGGTATACCTCAGCCAATTCCCCTTTAATCAGGTTTGATAAATACTGCATGTATTTATCTTCAGGTAGCCCCCACAACTGAGCTGCTTTTTCAAAGGTGCTGAGGTAAATTTGAGGATCTTGACCAGGCTCATAGACAGCAAAGTCCTTTGGAGTAATTTTTATTTTTGCTCCATCTCTCTCTTTCCTTGTCTCCTCAGAGTGAAATTTCTCTCTATCAAATTTTAACTTTTCTACTTGTAATTCAGCATCCAATGCTCGTTGCTTCTCCCTCTCCTCAAACCCCAATCTCATTCTCTCAATTTCCAACTCCCTCTGTTTTTCCTTCTCTGCACCTTCCATCCTCAATCTCTCAGCTTCCAACTCCCGCTGTTTATCTTTTTCCTCAGCCTCCATCCTCAATCTCTCAGCTTCCAACTCTCTCTGCTTGTCTTTTTCCTCAGCCTCCATCCTCAATCTCTCAGCTTCCAACTCTCTCTGTTTTTCCTTCTCTGCACCTTCCATCCTCAACTTCTCTCTCAAGTACTCTATATAAGCGGGATTGCTTAAATATCCTTCTGGGGTCTCTTCCCTGACAGGTTGTTTTTGCTGGGCAGTTGCAAATCCTGTAAGTGCTACCCTCAATTCATCTACCCCTTTACCCTCATGAGGTAAATTGAATGTTATGCACTTCTCCACCAGCTCCTCTCTTTTCATTTTTATGTATTCAGCCATGGTGTTTGAGTTCACTCACTCTTTGCCACACACTCTTTGCCAGTCACTCTCACAAGAAATCTTGTTTTGTTATTTCTGTTTGCCACACATCTATTAGGGATTGTCTAGTATTCGTATCTCACTGCTACAGCCAACACCTGTGACGTAGTCTCCTTTGTCACCACGTGTCTTTGGGACTCTCTTTGGTTCGTATCTGGATTCTCTGTTGTTCGTATCCCACCGCTACTGACACCACATGTGATGCGTCCTTCCCTGGCTCTCCCTGTCAGGTTCCTACCTGCGCGTGGCTACTGCCTGTCTCTAGGCACCACCAGGGACTCCACCAGTCCGGACCGCTCTCTCTTATGATTTCTCTACCTGCTCTAGCACAGATCTCAACAGATCCCCCTGCTAGGCAACCACCAGTAACGTCCCAATACTAGTATTCCCAGAGACTCTGAATACTGGTATTGTTACTCTCTTCACCGCTGCCACCATTTGTTACAGTTCCCCTTCAGCCTTGGTCATTACCTTACCCTCCCTTCTGGTCTGTGAAACCCCAGCCAAGGATCAGGCCTTTGGTAAACCAAATTAAGTATTTATTAAAGATAACAAAGATAACAAGATTAACAAGATTTCTTCTTAAGGCACATAAGCATATGGTTTTACTCAATACTAATCCGAACTCCACCCCCCTCCTTCTTCACTCTCTCCTGGCAAACAACTCTCTCAAACCCCACCAAGCAATCCACTCTTTCTCTTCTCCCCCCCAAATTCCACAATTCACCACCTCACATTCCCCCAGATTTACCTGTCATCCTTTCATTTATACTGTCAGCCATTTTAAACATTCAGCCAATCATCAAGCATTCTATTGCCCATTCACTCCCCCTCCTCTTTCACTACTTACCATGTATACTCTAAACAACCAGCACTTACCATATATACACTAATATATAGGAACATCACACGGCCGCATTTGGAATACTGTGTACAGTTCTGGTCGCCTCATCACAAAAAGGATATTATAGAGTTGGAAAAGGTTCAGAAGAGGGCAACCAGAATGATCAAGGGGATGGAGCGACTCCCTTACGAGGAAAGGTTGCAGCATTTGGGGCTTTTTAGTTTAGAGAAAAGGCGGGTCAGAGGAGACATGATAGAAGTGTATAAAATTATGCATGGCATTGAGAAAGTGGATAGAGAAAAGTTCTTCTCCCTCTCTCATAATACTAGAACTCGTGGACATTCAAAGAAGCTGAATGTTGGAAGATTCAGGACAGACAAAAGGAAGTACTTCTTTACTCAGCGCATAGTTAAACTATGGAATTTGCTCCCACAAGATGCAGTAATGGCCACCAGCTTGGATGGCTTTAAAAGAAGATTAGACAAATTCATGGAGGACAGGGCTATCAATGGCTACTAGCCATGATGGCTGTGCTCTGCCACCCTAGTCAGAGGCAGCATGCTTCTGAAAACCAGTTGCTGGAAGCCTCAGGAGGGGAGAGTGTTCTTGCACTCGGGTCCTGCTTGTGGGCTTCCCCCAGGCACCTGGTTGGCCACTGTGAGAACAGGATGCTGGACTAGATGGGCCACTGGCCTGATCCAGCAGGCTCTTCTTATGTTCTTATGTAAGCCACACACACTGTTGGAAGGGTCACGTAAGTAATTTACACATATGGCCACATCACATATTGCAATGGAGATGTGATAAGAGTAGAATTAGAGAACTCTGCACAGAGACCTCTTTTATCAGTAAGTATTAACAAGGCTTTCAAGACAGATGTGCAAGACATTTAATGTAACATTGCAAAGCTGCTTATGCTTGCTTAAATTGAGGTTCTTCACCTACAATGTAGACCTATGCATAGTTTTCAAAAGCCTTGTTTGGATACTATTGCCAGGTTTCATTGAGGAGGGGGAACAAGAACTTTGTAGCGTTTTATAGCGTTCGTGTCCTACCTTTTCCTCTCTTTCTTGCTGCTGGATTTGTTTTTTGCACTGTGGCTGGGAAAACAAGAAAAGTGTTAACACATCACACAAACCAAAAGATGTTTAATAATAGCAAAAAATAAGCAAAGCTCAATGATTTCCTTTCCTTCCCATTTGTAGGAATGTTTAAAAGTATACTATGAAGCATTTCATGCTAAGCAGTATTGTAAAAGGAATAGCTTAAAGGTTTTGATACAGTTACCTTTTTTCTTTGCCTTTTTTGAAGAAATGGCTGGTTCCCCAAGCACAGAGGCAAATGATTTATCCTCTTGAATATCGCAAGAAGCTGTCAAAAGAACATATTTTAGCACCAATTATTCACATACATTTGTGAAAACGTTTTAAACAGGTAGTTAGAATACAATTATTTTTCCTGCATTGAGCAAAAGGGTTGGACTCAATGGCTTTATAGGTCCCTTTCAACCCTATATTCTATGATAAGATAGCTTACTCAATCATGTGAATGCTTGTGCACATACCATCTGTAAAAAATTTTTTGTATAAATAAAAACCAATAGAATGACAGGGTTAGACATTGCAATTCACACACAGATACAGTTTATAGATCAAAAATTATTCTTCGTAGCTTAGGGACACTCCCAATTCAACTAAACAGGCCAATTCATTCACATACCTAAGCAACTTCTCCATAAGAGCGGTGGGAGTGTGCAAACAGTCATGCACTTTCATCATGCCAACTACTAGATGTTATGCAACAGTGAATGTTGAAGCTTTGGAAGAAGCCACACACACTGTTGGAAGGGTCACATAAGTAACTTACACATATGGCCACATCATATGTGATAAGAGTAGAATTAGAGAACTCTGCACAGAGACCTCATTTATCAGTAAGTATTAACAAGGCTTTCAAGACAGATGTGCAAGACATTTAATGTAACATTGCAAAGTTGCTTATGCTTGCTTAAATTGAGGTTCTTCACCTACAATGTAGACCTATGCATAGTTTTCAAAAGCCTTGTTTGGATACTATTGCCAGGTTTCATTGAGGAGGGGGAACAAGAACTTTGTAGCGTTTTATAGCGCCTTTTCCTCTCTTTCTTGCTGCTGGATTTGTTTTTTGCACTGTGGCTGGGAAAACAAGAAAAGTGTTAACACATCACACAAACCAAAAGATGTTTAATAATAGCAAAAAATAAGCAAAGCTCACTTGTTATTTTTTGTGTGTTCTGCTCTTCAGGCTCTGAGTCACTTCTTCCTGTATACTTCTGCTTTTTGCTTGTAGCTCTTAAGCATTTAGAAAGCAAAATTATTAAGACAAATAGAAGATACCACACACTCGTATCTGATAACTTAAGACTGTTAATTTTATATCTATAGCTTATCAAGCAATAGCTTTTAACGGGAACGTTTACAAAAACATTGCCAGTCGCCAACTGGGCCAGAATAAAGATACCTCTGCAATTTGTTCTGCACTTACTGAATATTCATCCTCATTTTATTCCAAAAAGCAACTGCTTTCCCTGCCCCACACTGCTATGTGGCAAACCCTTTCTTGATATGACAGGGGACGGGGCAGAGGAGAGTTCATAAGTATTTTGCAGTAGAGGAATGCTGCTATTCAAAGAAAGCACTCAAGTCCTGAGAAACACATACAGGCTCTAGGGAGGTGCTTAAAAGAGTGATTTTATATACCGCTTAATGCCAAAATAGGCTTCTACTGTAAGTGATTTACAAAGTATACATCAGTAACACAAACATTAAAATATAAACATCCATAATTAAAATATACAATATTCCCATTAAAATACAACAATTAAAACAGGAGGTTAAGGTCGAGATATCAAGGGACTACTTTAGATCATGTAGGGTAATTTTGCAAGCAAAACAGTTCTATCTCATAAAATCCACTATCATATCTTTTGACCACATCTGTTTTATTTAAAGACACATATGTAGCACATTATAGATGTCTACCTCTTTATATGGGATCTGGATAACTGAGACAGAAGAGCATCACTCTCCTTTGTATCAGAAGGGTTCGACTGCAAGCTACATGTGGGTGCTTCACAAGTATGGAACAAAAAGAAAAATGTTTTCTCTCAGACATCAAGTTACTTGAGAACAATTAGAATATTTAATACAAAAAAAATTCACTAATTTTTACTGAAATTTGTCATCTGACTGAATGTGAATCAAATTGCATGTTTCTAGATAGATACATACTTCAATAAAATTACCTTTTAAGTCATTTTTCACAGCAGAAACACATTTCTAAAAGGAAAAAAAATTAAATTACATCTGAAATTGATTCTTTTTAAAAAACAAACATTACAAAATCTTACAGAAAATTAGTTGAAACATATTTGAAAGAACAAGTGGCTAGCACAAATCTTCAAAGTACAGCTAGTAACTTTTTCACTACTTCAGAAACTTCCAGTAATTCAGATAATATACTAACCTCAACTAATCTAGTAGGTTTCTTGCAGGTGATATCAAATTAAAGTTTATAAAAACATCCCACATTTTAGATCCACCCCATATAAGATGCACAAAATTGTTGCCTTTAAATTTGTTACTTGATCTGTAATTGTCTACTATTGTTGCCCCATCTCATCCAGTAACTTGAAAAATTCACATCATTTTTTTCTCCTCAGATTTTAAATAGCTTTCTCATACGCCCAGTGGTCTCCACCTAGACACACACCCACTGTGGATTTATGCAACCATACTGAATGCATCCAAGATATTGCCTAGAAACAGATCATTTTTAGGGCTTTTCCATCCACCACAGTACAAAACTAGTATTCACAGGATTCCAATATGCCCAAACCTTGCAGTAATCTAAGGGCACAATCCAACTCACATTTCCATCAGACTGAGGGGAGTTGGATGCAGCAGATTTCCAGCTGAGCTGGTTGGGGCTTGGCTCAGCCAGGTTATGCTGACACAAGTCCCTCAACTCAGCTCAGCCAATACCAGCTTCAGTGAAGCCAGGATTTGTTGTTATGTGCCTCCAAGTCGACTACGACTTATGACGACCCTATGAATCAGCTATCTCCAAGAGCATCTGTCATGAATCACCCTGTTCAGATCTTGTAAATTCAGGTCTGTGGCTTCCTTTATGGAATCAATCCATCTGTTGTTTGGCCTTCCCCTTTTTCTACTCCCTTCTGTTTTTCCCAGCATTATGGTCTTTTCTAATGAATCATGTCTTCTCATTATGTGTCCAAAGTATGATAACCTCAGTTTCATCATTTTAGCTTCTAGTGACAGTTGTGGTTTAATTTGTTCTAACACCCAATTATTTGTCTTTTTCGCAGTCCATAGTATCCGCAAAGCTCTCCTCCAACACCACATTTCAAATGAGTTGATTTTTCTCTTACTCGCTTTTTTCACTGTCCAACTTTCACATCCATACATAGAGATCGGGAATACCGTGGTCTGAATGATCCTGACTTTAGTGTTCAGTGATACATCTTTGCATTTGAGGATCTTTTCTAGTTCTCTCACAGCTGCCCTCCCCAGTCCTAGCCTTCTTCTGATTTCTTGACTATTGTCTCCATTTTGGTTAATAACTGTGCCAAGGTATTGATAATCCTTGACAAGTTAAATCCTTGACATATAAAGTCAGAGCACCCTAGCGAGGGAGCCTGCTCCACGAGCTAGAGGGAGCCCCAGCTGATGAAGCGTCAAGGCCCCAGCTACCCTCAACTAAACCGCAGTCTCCAACCCATTGACGTAATAAACCTTAAACAAAACTACGCAGGTAAGAAGCCAGCAGGGGTGTGGGGGCTTTCCAGTGTTTTGCACCGCCTGCAGCATGTACGACTATCTGCCTGTTGGACAGAAGTCGTGGGTGTGCTCTCGGTGCAATGAGCTCCTGGCTCTCTGGGAACGACTTCATTTCCTTGAGGCCAAGGTAGCGGACCTGGAAAAGCAGAGAGAGGCAGAGAGGTGTGTGGAGGAGGCCTTCAGGGACGTTATAGCTGTGTCCCACTCCAATGATGATAGCTCTCCTGCTATCATGGAGAACGATGGTCTCGGGGAAGGAGAGCATCCAGCTGAGGAAGAGGGAAACGATCCCTTAGAAGGGATCTATTCCTTGGGGGATGAGCAGCTATCCTCTCGTGCCGAGGATATATCTCCAGGGGGTGGAGAAATCCTTGTAGTGGGTGATTCAATCATTAGGAACATAGACAGTGGGGTGTGTGATGGGTGTGTGATGGGCGTGTAGACCGCAAGGTGTTTTGCCTGCCTGGTGTGAAGGTTGCGGATATCGCCCGTCGTTTAGATAGTTTGGTAGACAGTGCTGGGGAGGAGTCAGTGGTCGTGGTGCACGTTGGAACCAACGACATGGGGAAATGCAGCCATGAGGTCCTGGAAGCAAAATTTAGGTTGCTAGGTACAATGCTGAAAGCCAGGACCTCCAAGGTGGCTTTCTCTGAAATGCTACCGGTTCCACGCGCAGGACCAGCCAAACAGGCACAGCTTTGCAGTCTCAATGCGTGGATGAGACGATGGTGTCGGGTGGAAGGGTTTGGATTTGTTAGGCACTGGGGAACATTTTGGGACAAGCCGGGCCTGTACAAAAGGGATGGGCTCCACTTGAACCAGAATGGAACCAGACTGCTGGCACTTAAAATTAAAAAGGTGGCAGAGCAGCTTTTAAACTGACTGAGGGGGGAAACCCGACAGGAGCTGAGGAAGGTCTGGTTCGGAATAAACCTCCCCCCTGGGATAAAGACCAAAGAAATGATGAAATTTTAAAAGGGGTAGGCCTAGAAGTAGGCATTGTGAGAGCAGGGGCACAGGATATAAATTCAGAACAGCAAAATTACCACAGGCCAAACCACAAGTGCCAAAGACACTTGAAGAGAGACACTGCTTACAAGTGCCTGTACGCTAATGCTAGGAGCCTCTGAACCAAGATGGGAGAACTGGAGTGCTTGGTCTTAGAGGAGAGCATTGATATAGTGAGCATAACGGAGACCTGGTGGAATGGAGAAAACCAGTGGGATACGGTTATCCCTGGATATAAACTATATCGGAAGGACAGGGAAGGACGTATTGGTGGCGGAGTCGCTCTATACGTGAAAGAAGGCATTGAATCCAGCAAGCTCGAAACCCCCAAAGAGGCGGACTCCTCCACAGAATCATTGTGGGTGGCGATACCATGCCCCAGGAGGGACTTAATACTGGGAACGATCTATCGTCCCCCTGATCAAAATGCTCAGGGAGACCTTGAGATGAGATATTGAGGAAGCATCCAAACTAGGAAATGTGGTAGTAATGGGTGACTTCAACTACCCAGACATAGACTGGCCGCATATGTGTTCCAGTCATGACAAAGAAGCAAAGTTTCTAGATATTCTAAATGACTATTCCCTAGACCAGTTGGTCATGGAACCGACCAGAGGGACGGCAACCCTGGACTTAATCCTCAGTGGGGACCGAGACCTGGTGCGAGATGTAAGTGTTGTTGAACCGATCGGCAGCAGTGACCACAGTGCTATTAAATTAAACATACATGTAAATGGCCAATTGCCAAGAAAATCCAACACGGTCACATTTGACTTCAAAAGAGGAAACTTCACAAAAATGAGGGGATTGGTAAAAAGAAAGCTGAAAAACAAAGTCCAGAGGGTCACATCACTCAAAAATGCTTTGAAGTTGTTTAAAGACACTATATTAGAAGCTCAACTGGAGTGCATACCGCAGATCAGAAAAGGTACCGCCAGGGCTAAGAAGATGCCAGCATGGTTAACGAGCAAAGTCAAGGAAGCTCTTAGAGGCAAAAAGTCTTCCTTCAGAAAATGGAAGTCTTATCCAAATGAAGAAAATAAAAAGGAACACAAACTCTGGCAAAAGAAATGCAAGAAGACAATAAGGGATGCTAAAAAAGAATTTGAGGAGCACATTGCTAAGAACATAAAAACCAACAACAAAAAATTCTATAAATACATTCAAAGCAGGAGACCATCTAGGGAGGCGATTGGACCCTTGGATGATAAGGGAGTCAAAGGTGTACTAAAGAACGATAAGGAGATTGCAGAGAAGCTAAATGAATTCTTTCCATCTGTCTTCACAGTGGAAGATATAGGGCAGATCCCTGAACCTGAACTAACATTTGCAGGAAGGGATTCTGAGGAACTGAGACAAATAGTGGTAATGAGAGAGGAAGTTCTAGGCTTAATGGACAATATAAAAACTGACAAATCACCGGGCCCGGATGGCATCCACCCGAGAGTTCTCAAAGAACTCAGATGTGAAATTGCTGATCTGCTAACTAAAATATGTAACTTGTCCCTCGGGTCCTCCTCCGTGCCGGAGGACTGGAAAGTGGCAAATGTAACGCCAATCTTCAAAAAGGGATCCAGAGGGGATCCTGGAAATTACAGGCCAGTTAGCTTAACTTCTGTCCCTGGAAAACTGGTAGAAAGTATTATTAAAGCTAGATTAACTAAGCACATAGAAGAACAAGCCTTGCTGAAGCAGAGCCAGCATGGCTTCTGCAAGGGAAAGTCCTGTCTCAGTAACCTATTAGAATTCTTTGAGAGTGTCAACAAGCATATAGATAGAGGTGATCCAGTGGACATAGTGTACTTAGACTTTCAAAAAGCTTTTGACAAGGTACCTCACCAAAGATGTCTGAGGAAGCTTAGCAGTCATGGAATAAGAGGAGAGGTCCTCTTGTGGATAAGGAATTGGTTGAGAAGCAGAAAGCAGAGAGTAGGAATAAACAGACAGTTCTCCCAATGGAGGGCTGTAGAAAGTGGAGTCCCTCAAGGATCGGTATTGGGACCTGTACTTTTCAACTTGTTCATTAATGACCTAGAATTAGGAGTGAGCAGTGAAGTGGCCAAGTTTGCTGATGACACTAAATTGTTCAGGGTTGTGAAAACAAAAAGGGATTGCGAAGAGCTCCAAAAAGACCTCTCCAAACTGAGTGAATGGGCGGAAAAATGGCAAATGCAATTCAATATAAACAAGTTTAAAATTATGCATATTGGAGCAAAAAATCTTAATTTCACATATACGCTCATGGGGTCTGAACTGGCGGTGACTGACCAGGAGAGAGACCTCGGGGTTGTAGTGGACAGCACGATGAAAATGTCGACCCAGTGTGCGGCAGCTGTGAAAAAGGCAAATTCCATGCTAGCGATGATTAGGAAAGGTATTGAAAATAAAACAGCCGATATCATAATGCCGTTGTATAAATCTATGGTACGGCTGCATTTGGAATACTGTGTACAGTTCTGGTCGCCTCATCTCAAAAAGGATATTATAGAGTTGGAAAAGGTTCAGAAGAGGGCAACCAGAATGATCAAGGGGATGGAGCGACTCCCTTACGAGGAAAGGTTGCAGCATTTGGGGCTTTTTAGTTTAGAGAAAAGGCGGGTCAGAGGAGACATGATAGAAGTGTATAAAATTATGCATGGCATTGAGAAAGTGGATAGAGAAAAGTTCTTCTCCCTCTCTCATAATACTAGAACTCGTGGACATTCAAAGAAGCTGAATGTTGGAAGATTCAGGACAGACAAAAGGAAGTACTTTACTCAGCGCATAGTTAAACTATGGAATTTGCTCCCACAAGATGCAGTAATGGCCACCAGCTTGGATGGCTTTAAAAGGAGATTAGACAAATTCATGGAGGACAGGGCTATCAATGGCTACTAGCCGTGATGGCTGTGCTGTGCCACCCTAGTGAGAGGCAGCATGCTTCTGAAAACCAGTTGCCGGAAGCCTCAGGAGGGGAGAGTGTTCTTGCACTCGGGTCCTCCTTGCGGGCTTCCCCCAGGCACCTGGTTGGCCACTGTGAGAACAGGATGCTGGACTAGATGGGCCCCTGGCCTGATCCAGCAGGCTCTTCTTATGTTCTTATGTTCTTAATTTCAATGTCCTCATTGTCAACTTTAAAGTTACCTAAATCTTCTGTCGTCATTACTATAGTCTTTTTGACATTCAGCTGTAGTCCTGCTTTTGTGCTTTCCCCTTTAACTTTCATCAGTATTCGTTTCAAATCGTTACTGGTTTCTGCTAGTAGTATTGTATCATCTGCATATCTTAAATTATTGATATTTCTCCCTCCAATTTTTACACCACCTTCATCTTGGTCCAATCCAGCTTTCCACATGGTATGTTCTGCATATAGATTAAATAAATAGGGTGATAAAATACACCCGTCTCACACCCTTTCCGATGGGGAACCAATCAGTTTCTCCATATTTTGTCCTTACAGTAGCCTCTTGTCCAGAGTATAGGTTGCGCATCAGGACAATCAGATGCTGTGGCACCCCCCCATTTCTTTTAAAGCACTCCATAGTTTTTCATGATCTACACAGTCAAAGGTTTTGCTGTATTCTATAAAGCACAGAATGATTTTCTTCTGAAATTCCTTGCTCTGTTCCATTATCCAATGTATGTTTGCAATATGATCTCTGGTGCCTCTTCCCTTTCTAAATCCAGCTTGGACGTCTGGCATTTCTCGCTCCATATATGGTAAGAGCCTTTGTTGTAGAATCTTGAGCATTACTTTACTTCCATGGGATATTAAGGCAATAGTTCGATAATCATTGCATTCCCTGGGATCCCCTTTCTTTGGAATTGGGATGTATATGGAACGCTTCCAGTCTGTGGGCCATTGTTTAGTTTTCCATATTTCTTGACAAATTTTTGTCAAAGTTTGGACAGATTCAGTCTCAGTAGCTTGTAGTAACTCCATTGGTATGCCATCTGTTCCTGGTATTTTGTTTCTTCCAAGTATTTTAAGAGCTGCTTTCACCTCGCATTCTAAAATTTCTGGTTCTTCATCATACGGTTCCTCTGTGAATGAATTTGTCATCCTTGCATCTCTTTTATAGAGTTCTTCAGTGTATTGCTTCCATCTTCCTTTTATTTCATGTCGGTCAATCAGTGTGTTCCCCTGTTGATTATTCAACATCCCTACTCTTGGTTTAAATTTACCTTTCATTTCTCTTATCTTTTGGAACAGGGCTCTTGTTCTTCCCTTTCTATTGTCCTATTTCTATATAGTAACTATTGTAATAGTTCTCTTTGTCCCTACGTATTAGTCGCTGTATTGCTGCATTTAGGGTTCTGACTGTGTTTCTATCTCCTTTTGCTTTTGCTTTCCTTCTCCCTTTAACCAGGATAAGTACCCAAAAAAGGGGCATTCCAGAGGCGTGTCAGGGCAGGGGTCAAGGTGAGGGGACTTAGGCCACATCCAACTCGTGTTCAGAGCACTCCTACAGGTTCCAATTTAGGCAAAAGTTATGCTGGGAGAAAGGTCAGTCTAAGAAAATAAATACAACAGAAGTCAATGAAGAGGGCTTACTCCCTGGTACGGGTATTTGGGAGAGCAGGCTTTTACTTTCTTGTCCCTACAAACAGCTCACAGCTGAGCCAGCATTCAGCCAGAGGTTCCTGAATGCCAACAGGATGTGGTGGAATTTTATGCCGGCTTCTCTTGCTCCAGCACCACTTATGCCAGCTTCCCCTGGGTTGGATTGCTCTGTAAATCACGTAGCAACTAGATACATTTATGTATTTATAAACTGCAGAGGCAACCTATATGAATAATTATCACTGAAGAGGGCACTCACTGCTACAGACAAAGTACAATACACTTAGCTTCTAGCATCCATGTTGGTTATAAGTTCCAGACAAAATGTGGTGCTCTTCTGCTATTGAAGAATGAAGGTTGCAATCCTAGACTTGGGAGTAACTCTCACAGAAACCAGAACACATAAAATTGTGAGGCATAGCTATTTATATCCATACAGAAGTGACCCATACCTATGAAAATGCCTCCTCCATCTTCTGGAAAAATGTCAAATCTTGAGTCTTCTGCTTTTGGTAGCCTGAGTAAAGCTTAGTGCACATTTAACGCACATTTTATTTACTTCATTTTTTTATTTCTGTATTTTGAATATTTTAAAAACTGAAACACAGGGATAGATATAAGGCTAAGTAACATACAGTATTCAAAAAAATTAATTTGTTTTTGTTGTTGTTTTAAAGAACAAACCTGAATACTGTCACAAGTAGATGAGCATCAGGTTTCTCCATCTTTCTCACTTTACATATCTGGATTATTTTTGTCTTATGAATATGAGAACTTGGAATTGATGCAATTCAAGCTAGAGTTCTGGTATTAATAGTAAATCACCTCAATAGCCTGAAAGAAAATTTTATCTCACCTCCTTCAATTGATCTCTTTTCTTCTCAACAGGAAATGGTTTGCCATCATGGAAGTTGGTGAGAATCACAGCTATAGCAGTAAGTGTTTTACCCTAAAATACATTGAACAATTGGTTATTTTTATTTCATGAATTAAGTATTATTTTATTCATTTCATTATTATCCCACCTTCCTCCAAAGAGCTCAAGGTGGCATACATGCTCCCCCCCATGTTTATTCTCACAATAACCTTGTGAAGTAGGTCAAGTGAGAGGCAGTGACTAGCCCAAGGTCACTCAGTGAGTTTTGTGGCTGAGTAAGGATTTGAACCTCATTTAATCTGTAGTCCTAGTGGGATACTCTAGGAATCTTTTTGCCCCGGTAGGCCAGAGTTATCTTCTCCTAATACCCACGGGCCAACTTTGACAGGTGGATGGTACTATCCTCTTGTTAATAATGATATCAAATGGACTGGAGTGACATCAGCTGATTCACAGGTAGGCATGGCTTTGGAAAAACTGAACCCCCTGGCGGGCCAAGACTGGCTCACAAGACAAAAGTTTCCCACCTCTTCTCTAACCACTATACCATACTGACTCTCAGAAGCCACATCCAAATACAGTAGTTACCAAGCCCATGTCATCTGCCAGTATCCCTCCAAGAACATTTTCTGGCCGCTTTTTTTCAGCAAAGTTTGTAAGTGTATTGTAGTAGTAGTTCTCTCTCTCTTCCCAAAAAGGAGGCAATTCCTTATTATTCTCACGTGAAATCATCCAAGCCAAAGCTTGCTTCTGATGTGGAAGTAATGGAGTTACAACAGCCTGGAAAATTAAGATACCATATTATACCACTCTTCATAGCAGAAATCACAACCTGTGATTCAGAACTTTCTAGCATTTCACCAGTGTTTAATTTGTACAGTGGCACACTTTCAATGTGTTGTACTGAATAAAACATATACCTCTGCTGCTTCCACTTCACGAGTTTTATCATCTTCCTTCAGATCTTCAAAGAGTTTGTCAAATTCAGTCTTGAGCTAGAATGCAAGATGATATGCAATACAGTTAGCACCCTACATTCTTTAAAAGAATCTGCAACATTTGTTACCACATACACCGGTTAGGACTTCTCAGCACTTTCATGTAGATTAATCTGTTGTGGCTTATTTGGCAAGCACTTTGAGGATAAAATCACTTGCATCTGCAATAACCTGGACTCCACATTATCTGCAGGTCCTGAGGTGAGCTCTTCCAGAACAGCACCCAGTCCACCATAACTTTCAGTTGCTGAATTCCAATGACATACACAAAGGTGCTTGAAGAAATGTGGTCAACCACCTGTTTGCCCAACAATTGTATGGAGGGACTGTAACTGGCCAATCTTAGAACAACTGCACTAGTACTCATTTCATTTCCAATTCAAGGTGTTGTCATGACCTTTAAAGCCTTAAATATCTTAGGGTAAGGATATCTCAAGGAGTATCTCCTTCTGCACAGAGCTACCTGGGGATTTAACATTTTTGACAGAGGCCTGTGACGTCCTTCCCTGGTTCTCCCTGTCAGGTTCCCACCTGCTTGTGGCTACTGCCTTTCACTAGGCACCACCAGGGATACCACCAGTCCTGACCGTCCTTTATATAGTTTCTCACTCCGCTCTAGCACAGATCTCACTAGATCCCCCTGCTAGGCAGCACCACCAGTCACGTCCTATAACCAATACTCCCAGAGACTTTGCCTGAGTCTCTCTCTAGCTAGTTACTTTTGTGACTGCGTGCTTATGCTGTTCCCAACCCCCTTGTATCTTTATAGATAACGCATACAACTCTGGGTTGCTCTGGTTACTTGAATTGTTATTATTCCTCCCTTCACCGCTGCCACCATTAGATACTGTTTCTGTTCAGCCTTGGTAATTACCTTGCCCTCCTTTCTGGTATGTATATCCCCCAGCCAAGGATCAGGCCTTTGGTAAACCAAGTAAGTATTTATTAAATATCAGAAATACCAAGATTAGTTTTAGAATGTTTCACAAGCGTATGGTTTCATCTATTCCTGTTTTGTACTTGACTTATTATTAATCAGAACTCCAACTCCCTCTTTCTCCACACTCCTGACCTCCACCCTCAAACACCTCTTTCTCCACACTCCCAACATCCACCCAGATTCAACTGTCATTCTTCCATTTATACTCCCAGCCATTCAAACGCTCAGCCAATCATCCAGCATTCTACTGCCCATCTACTCCCCCCTCCTCTTTCACTCCACTTACCATATGTCTTCTATATAAACAGCACTTACCATATTTACACTATAAGCAGGAACATCACAAGGCATCTGAAGAAGGGCCCTGTGATGTTCCTGCTTATAGGGTAAATATGGTAAGTGCTGTTTATATAGAAGACACATGGTAAGTGGAATGAAAGAGGAGGGGGAAGTACATGAGCAGTAGAATGCTGGATGATTGGCTGAGCGTTTGAATGGCTGGGAGTATAAATGGAAGAATGACAGTTGAATCTGGGTGGATGTTAGTAGGGTGGAGAAGAAGGTGTTTGGTGGTGGATGTTGGGAGTGTGGAGAAAGAGGTGTTTGAGGGGGGAGGTCAGAAGTGTGGAGAAAGAGGGAGTTGGAGTTCTGATTAATAATAAGTCAAGTACAAAACAGGAATAGATGAAACCATACGCTTGTGAAACATTCTAAAACTAATCTTGGTATTTCTGATATTTAATAAATACTTACTTGGTTTACCAAAGGCCTGATCCTTGGCTGGGGGATATACATACCAGAAGGGAGGGCAAGGTAATTACCAAGGCTGAACAGAAACAGTATCTAATGGTGGCAGCGGTGAAGGGAGGAATAATAACAATTCAAGTATCCAGAGCAACCCAGAGTTGTATGCGTTATCTATAAAGATACAAGGGGGTTGGGAACAGTATAAGCACGCAGTCACAAAAGTAACCAGCTAGAGAGAGACTCAGGCAAAGTCTCTGGGAGTATTGGTTATAGGACGTGACTGGTGGTGCTGCCTAGCAGGGGGATCTAGTGAGATCTGTGCTAGAGCGGAGTGAGAAACCATATAAAGGACGGTCCGGACTGGTGGTATCCCTGGTGGTGCCTAGTGAAAGGCAGTAGCCACAAGCAGGTGGGAACCTGACAGGGAGAACCAGGGAAGGACGTCACATGCCTCCCCGACCGAAGTGAGGCAAGTGGTGACCTGTGATAGGGCCTTCTCTGTTAACTATGTGTTTCGTCAAGGGCTGCAAGGACACAAGCTAAAAGCCACAGCTACGCACTTTGTAGCTCAATGCCCCTATCTTCCTTCCTGTTAACAAAGAAAATACTGTTTGTCCTACAGGGTGGTACAGACCAACAAAGAAGGCTTGATATGTGGGAAACCACTGGCCTAGAAGCTATACTCCTATTGAAAAGAGTTTATAGTTCTAAAAAACATTCAGGAATTCACATTCTAACAAAAATTGGAATGCATTATACCTGTTCAGTTGTCATTTGTACAGCAGCATGGACTGGAGCACCATAACTTGTTCCAGCTTTGCCAGATGTCCAGCTAATTCCAAAACCAAATTCTGAAGCTTAATATTTTAAAAGAGGAAGAAAAAAACCCTAATCAATGCCTGCAAATTCTGTCCCACCATCAAAAACTTTTATTTACAGAGTTCTATTCTATACAATGCAAAATAAGCAAAGTTCAATCAGCTAAGAAGTCAAGCCCTTCATGTTTTAAGGAATTTCTGCTGAGTTAATGTGTAACTTACATTTTCCTGGAGGAGCTAACTTAAATCCATGCATTTTTAGTCGCTCTAGAACCACTTGCTTATTTTCTGCTCTTCCCCAAAAACTCAACTGTACCGGCATAGTGAAAGCATTATTTGCTCCATAAGGAACAACCCTAGACAAAGAAAAAATATTGTGTAACATTATTACATTTATACCCTGCCTTTCCTACAAGGAACTTGGGGCAGCATACCTTGCCCACACCCCTTTTTTTAATCTTTACCACAAACCTGCAGAGTAAATTAGGCTGAGACATAGTGGCTGGGTCAAGGTTTAGATTGGAGATTAGAATCCCAGTCTCTTTAGACCTAGCCCTACATACCATCAATACTATCTAAAAATACGTTTTAGTCTATACATTAGAAAGGACCTTAGTGGATAATGAAAAGAGAATTAAGTGGTAAGGAAGAAAACTGGCGATATTTTAAGAGTGGAGAGAATTAAGCAAACCACCAGTTTCTACTAACAGTTCCACCCAGAATACTACTGCAAATGAGCAGATACAAAGCAGCAAAACTCTATTAAATTTAAAAGGTAAGGAATAACATTACAACAATACAAACAATAAAAACAAAGAAAACCTTGCTCTTCAACACTTAACCTTAATTCTGCAATGGTTCAAGAGGTAGTAGAATAACTATTATTTGAATCTCTGGTCTCAATTCCAAGCCTCACTGATCTGACCAATTTGCAGCTAATTCAGTAAACCCCCTCAAGTTTGCATGCTTCTGTTTTGCACTTTACCAGGCTACAGCTCTTCTCCATAAGACACCAGCACAAATCTTCAAGCAGCTACTGAAACGCCTTAGTTTATATCATTTGCTTTGTGCTAATGATGATACTACTTCCAAATATCCCACTTTGCTTATTTGATTGGAAATCACTTGTAGTGGCATCATCAGAATGATTCCCATTACACAAACAACAGCAAACTTCAGTTTTTACTAAATGCTACCAATGGATTGTTGTTCAAGAAAACAATAGTTTCATCATGGGAAAAATAGCATTACATTTACATACTTACCCCTCCACCACTGCCAATTTGTTGTCCATGATGTATGCCAACGATGCTGCCAGCTCTTTTTTGATGTGGCCTACCTGTTCTCCATTCACATTATTTACTTTTACAGCATTGCTGTCGTATGGGTTGTTAGGCTCCCTCTGGAGTGCAACCATTTCATTATTATTGACCTGCAAAATTAGTCTATTTGTATTTCAAAAGGTACAAGATACACAATAAAATACAGAAGGTTCACTAGCCAAATTATCCTGAAATCACTGTTAAGAAAAGCAGTTTTATCTTTAAACTTTTTTCACTTTTTATACTCATATTAAACACAATGACATAACTAAATAATAAAAGTAATCCACATTCCATTGTTCACAGAGATGACATTTCTATTAACATTGCAAAAGAATTATGACAACCTGACTTAAAAGAAAAATGTTTTGCGAATTTAACAGTGAAAGAGCACAAAAGAAAACAGAGAAAAAATATTGGAAAAAATAAAAATACTGAAGGTAATGCATACTAATAACAATAAACCATCATCAATTTACATTACGGATACAGTACCCATCAGTACATGCACCTTCAGTTAAGCATATAAATTAAGATAAGCCCTCCAGATGTTCAAATAGGTATCCACTTAAACCTGACATCTATACGAAGTATGTTCAAATGTAGCCTGACTTGGAAGTGTATATGGAAACTGTTTAATTCATTTTGGAGAGAAATGCAAAACCCCTTGTTTTCACAGGCACATTTTACAGTACTAGACACATATTGCATATAAGCTAAAGTGCCAGAACATGAGGCTTTCCCCTGCAGCATTTAAGATATATTAAACATCAGCGCAGTCTTTCGCCTCAGCACTCAACTGTGTAATCAAAATGTGAACATAACAATATTCTACTTGCTTCAACTTAAAAAAATACACTATACATTGCAGTGTATGGCTTGTTTTATCCTAGCCTGCTCTGCATGAGAATAATCCCAGAGCAGGTTACAAGATATACTACATAGTAACTCCAAATTTATATAAACCCAGTATCACCATAAAATAATAGTAACAAATGGGTCCAGCAAGGGCAGGCATGCCCATCTCCACCAATAAACTGTTAACCAAACTTTGGAGGAAATAAATGTTTTCAACTGAAACCCCATCAGGATAAATACCAGCAAACCTAGGAGGAGGGCATTCCATAATAATAAATAAATAATCATGGCACCATTGTCATCATTCATCATTTATTTAAATTGCAGGGCCGTAGGCCAACACAAGATTAGTAAATATATCATATACAACAGACTTACCAAGTTAAAGTTTATAATTGAATTAAAAGGATTCTATAAAGCGATTTAAAACGTCATAAAATGACGAATATCTGTACAAGTTATACAGCATCTAAGATTTAGATTCTAAAGCAGGCTTGAGCATCAACTATTATTAAGATTCAGAATGAAATTAGCACGTAGTTTCAAAGCTGCTAACACAAACAGGGATACCTTATGTGTCACCTCCAAATTTGAATCGGACATTAAGGAAATTACTTTCTCCGCTTCTGAAAGATATTCAGAATCGTCTAAAAGCTTCTTAAGGAACTTAGTTCTGGGGTCCTGATAGATTGTGCAATGAAGCAATATATGTGAGATATCCTCCTTCTTGTTGTATCCGCAAGGACATCGTCTTTGATCTTTTGGAATACCGAGGATTCGTCCCTCTCTGTCTGCATTAGGGAGGGAGAAGAAGCGTAGTGCGGTAAACGCGTGTCTGAGGTTTTTAGGTAGAGGGTGCGTGAGGTATGGGGAAAGATAATGACCGGTCTTAAACTTCCCGTACCATGGAGCCACTCTAGAGTTATTTAGTGTTAAATTATCCAGATACTCAGAGTGGCGAAAAACAATCTCACGTAATTTTTGGTTAGATGATAATGATATAAAAACCTGAGGAGTTATATGATAACTAGATAATAATTCTTCTAGTTTAGGGCCCCAAAGATTGAAGGAAAAGGGGTGATTTAGGCACAAATTTAGTAATTCCTTGCCCGGGGACCTTCCGGCTAATTTCATGAACTTCAAAAGGGCAAGGTGAATATGCGCTCCCAGAGGGGGAAGGCCGGTCTCGGCACGTAAAATAGCTGCTGATGTTCCTGGAGGGAGGGATAATAGGCGCCTAAGGAAATTAGTTTGAATAGTCTCTAAGGACAAAACTATTTCCTTGTCCCAACCCCATACTGATGCACTGTATTGAACCTGGGGAATTACTTTAGATTGGAAGATTTTTAGAGCCGGGAGTATTGAGTTACCTCCAACAGAGCGATAGAACTTCAGAATTGCTCCTGCAGTTTTGGCGGCTGTTTGTTTTATATATTGCAGGTGTCTTTTCCAGGAAAGAGTGTCCGCAAAATATATTCCCAGATATTTATACATCCAACATTGCTCCAACTGATGGTCTGCCATTGACCAACGGTGTCCTACGAATCTCTTGCCAGAAACTAAAACTTTCATTTTTTTATAGTTAATTTCTAGGCTTTCCTTTGAACAGAGGGCCTGTAAATTTCTCATTAATTTTCTTAAGTCAATTGGGACTAAAGACAGGAGGACCATATCGTCCGCATAGAACAACACGGACACCTTCCTGTGGCCGATAGATGGTGGAAAGTATTGTGGACCGGAGAGGTCAGGTATGATGTTATTAATAAATAGATTGAAGAGAAGGGGGGCTAAGAGACAGCCTTGTTTAACGCCCCTTTCTATTACTATTGGGCTCGTCATGTCACCAATTTGGCTTACTCTGACCACAGCATTAGTATTGGTGTATAAGGCCCTGATAAGATAGAGTAGACGGCGATCTATATTCAGGTTATAAAGTTTTAACCAAAGGGCATTCCTATCAACGGAGTCGAAGGCTGCGGCCAAATCAACGAATGCAGTATATAGGTGTCGTGTGGGTCCTATTATACTCTTTTTTGCCAGGAAGAACAGGGTTTGACAATGGTCAATCGGAGAAGAACCTTTTCTAAAGCCCACCTGTTCGGGGTATATGAGCTGGTTAGTCTCCACCCATTCTTCCAACTTTTGGAGTAAGAATTTACTATAAAGCTTGGAAGCCACATTTAATAGGCTGATTGGGCGATAGTTGGAAGGTTTAGAGGGATCATTGTTTTTATAAATTGGTACTATAATATTGCGCCTCCACCCGTCAGGAATAATGCCAGAGTCATTAATCTTAGAGAAAAGGCTTGCCAAGAATGGGGTCCACCAGTCCGGGAATTGTTTAAATAGTTTGGGGGGGAGAAAATCTTCTCCTGGGGATTTACCATTCTTCAAGGAGTCTATGAGGATACTGATTTCTTCTGGCATGACTGGGGGCCATGGAGGCGCTTTCAGTATATTGACATCCAATAAATGATCGTAAAAGGCAGTCGTTGGACAATAAAGCCTTTGAAAATGGGCGTGCCAGGCTGAAGTCGGGATTCGTTCTACATTTTGGGGGTTTAACGTGCCCATCCCAGATTTAACTAGATTCCAAAACAGGCGCTCTTGCCTGTCGGAGGCCGCACGGGCTAGCCGCTGCCAGCGGGCTTCGGCAAAGTCAGCTTTTTTGGGGGGTTAGGAGGGCTCTGTAAGAGGTCTTCATTGCTTTAAATAGGGCTTGGGACTGATCACTTGGGTATATAAGAGTCAGTCTTAATTGGGCCTTCAGCTTTCTTTTAGTTGCTCTACACTCACAGTCGAACCATGAATGTGGGCCATGTGTCCTAGTGATGCCATTGCTCTTTTGAGCCAGGCATGGTCTCAGTAGGGTTAAGATAGTTTGGAAGGCCTGAATGGGATCAAGGGTTTCATTCAGTACTCCCTGGCATATTGTTTGATATAAATTACTCCCTAACTGGGCTGCTACGCGGTCTCCAGTCTTCTCGGACCAATGAATTGTTTTTTCAATCAGTGCTAGTCCCAACCGTGATGTAGAAGGAGTGGTACCCTTATTAATCCTAAGGCTTAGTTGGAGGGGGAGGTGGTCACTCTCTATCCTGCATTCGACCTTAAAGTCGGTGATATCCGGGAACAAAGATTGTGATACTAAGATGATTATGCTAGCACCGTGGGAGGACCGGTAGGTAAAAGAGCCTCGGGAAGAGTCCACTGTAAACCCGTTTATGATTTTGAGTAAGTGCAGTGAAGCTAATTCCAACAAATAGGGGCCCTGTTTGACTTTTGATCTTTTAGTATCCTATATTGATTATCACCCTGATATAAGGGATCCCAGTTGGAGGAGTCCGAGTTAGGTGGCCAGAGGTCGCCTATTCTAGCGTTGAAATCTCCGCAAAGTAAAAAACTGTCATTTGGATACTGCGTTTCATATAGTGTAAGAGTCTCTTCGAGCTTATCCCATACGTTAATGGGAGTTGTGATAATGCCGCATAAGGGAGGACAATATACATTAATACAAATTAATGGTTCGGACAAAAGGCCCCTTATCCTGAGCGCAAGAATAAATTGAGGAAGTGTTGATGGGAGGTGATCAACTGAAAGAGAATAGAAATCTGAAATAAAAATAGAGAGGCCTCCACTAGGGTGGCCCATCCTTGAATGTTTTATCGCAGGAGAGGAAAAGGAATGGTAGCCTGGAAGGGACAGACTACCTTGAGAAGTGACCCAGGTTTCCTGTATGCATACTATTTTAAAATTACTTAGGTACTCTAAAAAATCGGGATCATCCCTCTTATTCCCCCAACCATTGACATTCCAAGATAAAATGGGTAAGTGTCATATAACATTAATCTCATTGAAGATAGCTGGCGAAGCGATGCATCCGTTCAACACTGAGGGGGGCTGTTCTCTCTGTGAAGAATTGACCACTGGATTCAGTAATTTAATTGTCGGAAGGAGAGTTTCCTGGGTGGAGGGTAAGCAATTAAATTGTTTAACATCGGAGGGATGGGGTGGGGACCCCCTCTCCTCTTCCTCTAGATAATGCATTTGGTCCCAATACCCAGGAGGGTCAATATTCGCACGCTTTGCAAGCTAATAGCAAGGAGATTTTTGTGACTGATTTCCATCTTGGGCAAGTAGGATAGAGTCCTTTGACAAGGTTTTCTGAACTATCTTCTGATTGCTACCACTATGGGGTACAGTACTCGTTTCAGGGCCTAGTTGAGGTCTTAATGGTCCACATATCATAGGAACTTGTAGCGTATTTAAGGTCTTTGCAGTTGATTCTAAAACAGGAGTAGGTTTTGTCATCTCTTCAGGTTGATGCTTAGAGCTCTGGTTCATGAGGGCACTAAGATAAGACTTTAAATGATGTAATCGATCCAAAATCTCATTTTGATTCGTTTTTGGTAGTGAACTAAAAGTTTCTATAAGTAGTAGTTCTTCAGGAGTAAAAATACCGATGTTATCTTGAGTCAACGAAAGTGCCTCATGAGGCGGAATAACTTTGGGGAGGGATTCTTGTCCGGCCGGTCCGAAAAATAGATCGATAAGTGGTTCAGAAGATTGTATACAGCAGGGCTGCAGCCAAGGAGGCGTTATGGAACAAGAGAATTTAGGTAGCAAAGTTTCAGGTATTGCTCGGTTTTCAAAGTATCTGTGTATAGTTAGACCTAGGTTAGTTATACGAGATTTGACAGAGAGAGCTTTTTGAACAATATATTGGGAAGAGAAACGGACCAGGGCTCGAGCTCTAAGGCCATCATAATATAGGTATTGTATCTGGAAAATATCTGCGGTGTTCAACTCCATTTCTGATTTTAGAAAATTACAAAAATGGAAGATACGATCACTTTGAGATAAAATTCCTGGCGGTTTCGGAAAATTTCCAAATACAAGTTGATATGGGTCCAAAACTAAGCTCCATTGATTCAACTTGGATATAAATTTTGCCGGGAGCCTTAAAAGCACATCAGTCCAGGGATCTTGTAGTTGGTCAAGGTTTGTTTGGGCGTCATTCTGGATAATGTGGGAGATCCTAGAGAGTTTTGGAAATTGCTGCTCCTTATCCGGTAGGCTAGGTGAAGAGTCATGTAAAGTGTGGTTACCACTAGACATCATTGAGGATGAATTTTCCTCCTTACTGTTGATGCAAGAGGATGAAGTGTCGCTTTTTAATTGCTTTGAACCTTTGCTTTTGCTTGAAGGTTGTTCCAGATGTTGAAATAACTTCTTAAAGTTCATTTTATCCCGATGTTGGAGTTTATGGTTTTTCATATTAGCAGGTTTCTTTTGATTATGTTTCTGTACTAGTTTCTGCTTCTGTTTGTAAACTTTCCTCCTTTTATTTTTTTCCCCAAATACATTTGATGGTCCAGATTTATTGTGTGTCGTGGTCACCACCACGTGTGGAAAAGTAGGAGTTTGGTCTAGGGTAGAATTAGATAGAGGCTTAGACTCCCTTTTTTTAATATATCGAGAATTGATGATAATAAAGTGTTGTTTTCAGTTAAAGAAGATTTCATGGCGTCGAAATCAAAGGCAAGCATCAGAAGCCATCCTGTTATTGTGGGACTGATTTCGTCCACAACAGGGGTTGAATTTGTCTGTTTTTTGGAATGTTCTACTGCCTCGGTTGGAGTGGGCTCCCCCTCAGTCAAGTCAAGGTGAGGGGTCTCCTCAGGAGGATGACCGGTCACTAGCGATGGTTGAGATGTGTGTTCTTTGGTTATGTTTTCCAAGCATCCAGGCTGTAGTTGAGACTTGTTTTGCATAGAGTTGTCATCTAAAGCAAAATTTGTCTTGTGTAAATGTTGTAGTTGGGCTGGGGCTGTTGGATTTAAGACATCTCCATAGGAGGAGCACTCACCCATCACTGCATCAGCTAAAGCTATTTCTTCAGCCAAGTTTGGTGCCTGGTTGTCCTTGATTAAACTAAGGTCCTTAAAAGAGGAGTGTGATAAGGACCAGTCATGGATCTTACGGGATTCATAGTGGGATTTCTTCTGAAGGTTTTCTTTATTTGGTGAAGCAAAAAACTGAAGAATTTGACTCTGGCCCTTTATGACCCTGGGCTGTTGAGCAGCCTGCTGTGATGTTGATACCGCTTGGCCGAGTCGTTTCAAATTCCTGTGGTTAAGCTTCTTTGCCTTATGTTTGTTCTTTAACGGCCAGGGCTGGGAAGAGACTCCCAGGGCCTTCGTTAGGCTTCTCATCAGAACCATTTAGATAGAGAATTTAGCTTGAGTATCCTATTTGGTTTCCCTTGACTTTAAATAACATAAACACTTTAGTTTGAAGATTGATTAATTTACTCGAGAGTGTATTTACGCCGAACTGGCTCAGGTAAATATTTTCCTTTCTTTCTTTCTTTAACCTATTTCCTGTTTGTGTATTTGTGTAATTTATAGATCCACTTAAAAGTTTCAGTCTTAGGTAGATCGTATGTAAGCTTAAAGAAGATGCAGCCTTGAATAATGGATAGTTGGAGCTAACCTTCCTTGTAACCCTTGTATAAGGAGATAAAGTGACTATTCTTTCTACAGCCACTATCCTTGAGCGGAACTGAAGTTCGCAAACTATTATTAATTGTCTCGAGAGGCTCAATAGAAAATTTATAGTCCGTAATTAGCTCTCATAGCCTTGAAAGCTTCTCAGCCGGTCACAGAGAAACAAAGAGATTAATGGCAGTAGAAATGTCAGCAGTAGCCAGGAAATAATCAAGGTTTGTAAGAAGCGTGAGTAGAAGGAATTGGCAGGTTAGAACAAACTTACTGCTTACTGCATTCTTGGTCAGACATCTACAGAGTTTTAAATGAATTCTGTGGAGCTGCGTTTGTCAAAGCCTCACAGCACCGCGGCCATCTTATCAGCCCCTGTTTCGTTCTGCCGGCACCATTGTCAAGAACGCCTTTTTACATCTTATTACATCTTATCACATCTTATCTCTCATTGGCTGTGGAGAAATGCTATGTATGTGTTTGAGGAAGTGTTGTATGACTTCTGTGACTGCCATGAGGCCTGGTTTTGGTAAATTGTTGCAAGCCTGCTTGGCAGTGGTAGCTTGGTGACAGGTTCTGAGAGGTAAGAGACACAGTCGCTTTAAGATTCTATTAGATGGGGCCTGGAAAAGGTAAATTCTTTCAAGATTGGCTAGGGGTTCCAGGCAGTAGGGAGTTAACTGTCAGAGGTGCGCAGTTAGGGTTGGAGTTGGTGATACTTGGAGTGAAGAGTTGGTTGGTGAGAACAACTAAGGGAAGGACTGAGGCCTAAATATTATACTCAGAGTGTCACTAGTAACAATCTGAGGTGGTCTGAGAGGCTGCCCTGAAGAGAGGCCTTGCCAGAGAGAAGTGATGCAAGTGGGGTGTTAATGCTGGCTAAACTGTCCGACAGCCAGGAGCACGACTAGAGGAGCTTTGGGGCACAGAGGCAGATTGGACCCAGTAGCTGGGCTGGGTTGTGAAAGTGATTAGCTGGGGTGGGGGTTTAGGGAGATTGGCCTGCAGGGAGAACCACTAACGGCTTGTGGAGCTTTTAGAACCCATCAGAAAGCACTTTTAAAGTCCTAAAATAAGTAACAGGCTTCCCTTTTGTAAATAATATCCCTTTAATAAACCTACAAACATAGTTCAACATTTATATCGCCTCTCAGTAGTGGTGTCATTTCACGCCTAAAGCTTTCCATACATGCTACTAGGAGGGTTTAAAGAGATATTCTGTGGGAATTGGTGGCAGAAATAGGGTTAAAGAAGCCCGTTTTATAAGTGAGGCCGAGCGACCAGCAGACCTGCATTTTTAAATAAGGGTTTGCCAAATTCACATGTATAGCGGGATGGGGCTATTTAAAAGATGGAGGTATTGAAATTTGTCCCCCATAGCCTTTCCCCTTCCACTGTGGAATCCTACACATAATACTATTCAGAAGTAAACCCCATTAACCTGAATAGGACTTACTCCCAGTTATAGAATTGTGTCCTTAGCCAAAGGTGCTTTCTTCCAGCATTATATCACTGAGGAACAGACTGTTGTCTTGGGGAACAGACTGTGCGATTAACAGAAAATCAAAGGATGGTTCAGCACTCTCTTCCTCTATGTCCTTTAAATCACACCTCGCCTCCTACTTTATAAGTAATTGGGACAGTTCCACATTGTAAAACACAGATCTGTATTGGAGCATGCAGGCTGGTCAAATTTTCAATAAAACTTGTGCTAGAATGATCTGATGTTTCATTCTAAAAGTTATAACCCACCTTATAAATATTTTACATTAGGACACATCTGGATGAAACCTGTGGTCCCTCCAGATGTTTCTGGACTTCCACTCTAATCATCCCTGATTATTGGCCATACTGACTGGGGTGGATAGGAGCCACAAGTCCAACATCTGGAAGGACTACAGGTTAGCCACACCTGCATTAAATTTCCGGTTATTACAATTAACATGCTAATTACTTAATGCTTATGTCACCCCTACTCATTAGTAGAAGTAGACATACTCTAGATATCTAGAATTTTTATAACATAACTAGTTTTTCTATTTGAATTAGCCTAGTTGTCAGCGTTAGCAGTTTTTACTTCTCCTGTACTTACCATCCCTGTATAGTACCGTAAGCCAACCACATTGCCTCTCAAAGTTCCAAATAAGATAGCTGAATCTATATCTTCATCAGTCACTGTAGCAGCATCCGATCCCACAATATCCTCTAGGCTGGGATAAAATTCTCGAGTAAAAGGATTGTAATGTCGATCTCCATATATTTCAGGATCCAATTCCCACGCAAAATCTCTACCCAAAAAAAAAAAGGAAGACATGTTTTAAAAGAAACTTCATTTGGAATGGTGTTTATTGTTGTTGATGGGGGGGGTAGAACTTGAGCAAGGACTTCCATAGCTTTACTCAGAATCCTCTTCACCAGGCACTATTTTCAAATTATCTAGTAAGCAAAAAAGTATCCAGATATTAACACAAATTTATTTTGTGTCAGTCCTGCATATTCATTACTATTTTTTAACAAATCTAGAAGAATCAGTGATGTGGGGTTTTCAAGAAAAATTGAAATTGAGCATTTTCCAACACCCTACATCTAATTTAGCATGCTTTTTTACTTTGTAAAGAAAAAAATTACAAGCTGTATAATCCCAAAAGTTTTTCCAATAGCTAAATTTATTTGAACTGAAATAATTGATTAGAAAAAAATCAGTAGACCACACCTGCAGTACAATTCTGCTATTGGACTCCAACTCTCATGAGCCCCAAACCATGTGATCAGTGATTATGAGAGCTGTAGTCCACCAACATCTGAACCACAAGTTCCCTATTCCTGAAATAGATACTGCTGAGAAATGCCTTTGGCCTCATCTCAGCTATCACCTTGTGGCAGCCATTCCACTGCGCTACCTGAACTGTTTCCATCCCAGCTGATCATTATAAGAACTGTAAAGAACTGGTGCCTAAACTTGCTTTTCTTGCTCCCTATACATTTTTCTTTGTGCATTTTGACTTTTAGATTGCAAGCATGAGGACAGAGGCAGTCATACTACTGATCCTTGTAAGCCACTTGGGGAGCCTTTCCAACTAAAAAGGTAAAAATGCTTTAATGTTTGCTCAAAACTAAGCTCAATTTAGTTCAATGGAACTAAGTCCCAGGTAAGCACACACTGGATTTCAGTTGTAATATGGCTTTTTGTTATAGTCAAATGAATTTATAGCTTTACTTAGAAATTAATTTATCAAAATATTTGTTAATATGTTGACATGACAATCCCTTAACATGAACTCCCCTTACTTTAGATCTGGTGAGTACAGTACAAGACTGTAGGTTCTTGGATTCTTATGCCTTCTCCCCCACCCCCCACCTATTGAAGGCAGACTGGTAAAGGAAATCACAAGACTTCTACCAAAATTGCACTGTGAAGCCCCGTTTCAAGCACGAACTCTTTATACCTACTCTGAAAGTGTTATGTGAAGCTACCTGGGCCCAGATCACTTACATCAGTATTTACAACCTGTCAGGTACAGTCAGAAGTGCACCACTGTGGCTTAGGTTCTGGGGGATACCAGAGTTCAGAATTTGCAGTTAACAGAATTTCTGTCCATGAACTTGGTGTGTTCAGCGAAAATTAGACGGTGTATCTGCATTGCAACTGGGAAGTTTGGTGAGACCAGGGTTCTTGACTGTGCATGTGGATGAATATACAGACAACCCAAATACAGCAGGGCCCCTCTTTACGGCGCTTCACTAATGCGGCAGTCTCAATTAGACGCAATTAGACTAAAGCCCCACTCATACGGTGCTTGTTCCACTTTTATGGCACTTTTCTATTCAATGAGTTCCTTTTTGGCTGTTTTCACTTTTTGGCGGGGGTCCGAAACATAACCCGCCGTATGAGTGGGGCCCTACTGTAAACATTTTTCTGTGAGAAAATATAGCAGCAGATTTTCATGAAAAAAATTCATTTGAAGAATTACTGCCCCACTTCATTGGGAATTCATGTGACCAACACTTGATAACAAGAGATCAAGAATCTGCTACGACATGTGTCCTTCGGAACCTGAGAGTGTGAACCTGCCACCCATGTGTCCCAAGAAACACACCTCCTTGAGACGAGGAGGACACGTGTCGTAACAGATTAGTGGAGTAGCACAGGCAGCAAGGGTTGCTGGAAATAAAGTAACGTGTTAACAGTCCAGCAATCCAGGGAAACAGATAGCTGAGTTCTGAATGTGTCTGGAATGTGTGTGATTTCCTTTTCCTTTGTTACTATGTCTCTTGGTTTAAAATAAGTGGGGAAATGTCTTTTAAATGCTGTGGTAAAATTTCATGAAAAAATCCATTATGAAGAATTACTGCCCCACTTCATTGGGAATTCATGTGACCAACACTTGATAACAAATCTTAGAGGTCAAGAATCCTAAGAATCAAATATTTGTAGTAAGTCTACATAACTGATTCTGGAATGGTTTTAATTTAAAATATGCCTGCACTCAGATAACTAATACAGGGAAACCAAGTGACAAAGTTGGTTTTCCAGACTTCATTGGCGATTGCTTTCTATTCTGTACAGAACATGGTATAACGAAGATAGCAGACTCTGGATAACCCCAAGGAGGGGGGGGGAGAGAGAGAGAGAGAGTCAGAAGCCAGGGTAAAGAGATAAGAACAGAAGAAGAGCCTGCTGAATCAGCCAGTGGCCCACCTAGTCCAGCATCCTGTTCTCACAATGGCCAACCAGATGCCTGTGGGAAACCCGAAAGTAGGCCCTGAGCGCAAAGAGCACTCTTCCCTCCTGCAGATTCCAGCAACTGGTATTTGGAAGCATACTGCCTCTGCCTATGGAGGTAGAGCATAGCCATCAATGTCACTGATAGCATTTTCCTCCCATGAATTTGTCTAATCCTCTTTTAGATCCATCCATGTTGGTGGCCATCATCGCCTCTTGTGGGAGCGAATTCCATAGCTTAACTATGCGCTGAGTGGAGTAGTCTTTTTTTTGCCTGTCCTGCATTAAATGGAAAATGTGAGAGCCAGGAATGAAAACAAAGCCACCTCAGAATGTTGTTGTTGTGCATATATATAGTTATGTTCATCACATTTCTAAGCTGTGCTAATTTGTAGTGACGCAGCTGTTAACCAAATTGACTTCCTTTTTTAAAAAGCCCCCTGAAGTATCATTTTTTGTTATATGCCTTCAAGTCGATTAAGCCTTCCAATCTTTTTTGGATACATATTCAGAATACTAACCAGGCCTGACCCTGCTTAGGTTCCGATATCAGACGAGATCAGGCGTGTTCAGGGTAGTATGGCCGTAGGGAAATATCATTAGCGGTTTTGTAATATGTGGGCTTATTTACAGAAATGCAGGTTGAGCATAGCACAAGTCACCACTTAAACATCCCGACGACTCCACGTCCCACCAGCCCCAACCAGGATGGCCAGCGGCCAAGGATGATGGGAACTGAAGTCCAACAACCCCTGGAACAGGCGAAAGTACGGCCCGACCCCATCTCTCCCAAACCGGCCCGATTTCCACAATGCGCCCCCTCCTAAGGCTTAAGAGAAGAGAGACACCTCGAGGTAAAAATGTCTGCCACTGCCAGCCCCTTCATTCAGGCCTCCTCGAGGCTGCCTCCTAAAACCCTCAAGAGCACCAACCCAGTAGGTGACGAAAAAAGCTCCCTTCGTTACATTATAATTCATACTTAAAATCAAAAGCAGCCTGGGAAGGGCCTCAGAGCCCGCCCAGTATTCCCCCCAAACCCACCTCATGAACCTCCAAGACATCACGCCGACGACGACTCCCCTGCCGCAAGCAGCGAAAATGCCCGCCCGGAAAACGTCTCCGGATGGATTCCACGAGCCGCCTCAACGCTCCCAATTAGCCTGGAGGCTAGCCGATCTGAGCGGCTGGGCCTAGAACGCTTGTTGAATGGTGGTTTCACCCATCACTAAAGTCGTTGGCCAATGAATCAGGACGATGGCAACCAGTCCGCAGCAAGACAGACAATGGGGGCGGGACAGTTTGCGTTTCGGAACCAAATTACGACGCGAACGAGCACGTGTCCAAAGTAATAACAAGATATGCATATAATTAAGTATTTGCCAAACGATGATGCGCCCGGTTTCCGAGCCTTCCGAGCCCTTTTTGTTGTTGTTAAAGTCCTTTAGTTGCTATGCATGCTCTGTTATATTTGGTATGGAAATGGAACTCTTGACAAGTATTTTTTTATTTGCTTTTATTTTTTTTTAAATTTAATACAATGATAAACGAGGTGTATTTAAAAATGGGATCAGGGGCTCGGCTAGGATCAGGGGCTCGGCTGACGACACCTGCCAGCTGACCAGGGTGGGGCGGTACTCCTGGCGGAAGTTCTCGCAGCAGCGGCTGGAGCCCGGTAAGCGGCTGGATCGAGCAGGCACTATGGTGCAGCTGTACAACTTGCACCCGTTCGGCTCGCAGCAAGTGGTGCCTAGCAGGCAGGAACCGGCACTCTTCTGCTGCGGGCGAGATGCGCTTCTGGTGGCTTGTGCCCCGGGCGCCTGCAAGGTGGAAGTTTTCGCCGTGGGCCGCCCGGAACTCTGCGAGCCGCTGGGCTCTTTTAATACTCTGGGACGGGTGGTGCGTATGGCGTATAGCGAAGTGGGTAAGTGCAAGCTAGCCAAGGTCCCAGAAGAGAGGTTTTTATTTGTTTCATTTTTATTCCCCACACTTCTTTTTCCTACACAGCTCAAGGCTGCATGCAGGTGTCCCCCCGTGCACGTCAGTTTGTCCTCACGATGATCCTATGAGGTAGGATTGCCCAGTGAGCTTTCATGGCTGAGCAGGGACTTGAACAAAGAGCTTTCATGGATCACCGATTTCGTTCTCTAAGCGAGCTTGAATATGAACCCACCCACCCAACCACCAGGAAGAAATCTGTCTCGTGTACTGAAATCCTGAACATACTTGCTAAAAAGTTAACCCTTTAGTGTAGGAATGGAGAATTTGTAGCCCTCTAGATGTTGCTGGACTGCCACTCCCATCATGCCTGTCCATTGGCCACACTCGTTGGGGCTGATGGGAGTAGGAGTCGAACCTCCGGAGTGCCCTGCTCTTAGTTTAAATCCTGATACAGTACATCATTTTAGAAGTTAAGCCTTGGTTGTGGTGGGAGACAGTTTGATCTTGTGCCGTGGTCTAGCCAGATACTTTTTCAACAGCAAACAGACTTATGGGAAGTCACTGTTTCAGGATAAGAAGAATGATGACAGTTGTGTAAATATGAGTAAAAAAACAAAGTTAATTGGGCTAACTTTTGTTGTTGTCAGCTGTCTGGAAGTCATACTTTTACCTCAACAAAAGTAAGTTGATCCCAATACAAATTAATCTGTCTCTGGTATTCCTGTCATGGGCAGTAATTTCACAATTACTGATAAAATGTGGTTCCCCTTGAACAGCACGGCAAGGCATTTTGGTATCCTTTTTATTTACATGCAACAATAGTGGGTGGAACATACAGTGAACGCAGTTAATTAGGACTCTTGAGTGGCTAAAGACTAGATTATGCAGTAAACTTTTAATAATTTAGATTTTGATTATCCCTCTACAATGAATGAAGAATCTCTTTGAATTGTGACTGATGTTTGCTTGAAATATCTAATAGTGCAGTCCTGACCATGTCTTTTCAGAAGTAAGCCCCGTTGAGTTCAATGGGGCTTACTTCCAATAAGTGTGTTTAGATTGCAGTCTATATTAGTTTAACTTTTAGCAGTGTCAGCTTAAGACTGTGCTTTTGACCCCACTTACCTGAGAGAAAGCCCACTGGATACAGTGGACTTTTGAGTAAATATGGTTGGGATTGCAGCCTAAGTTTGTGTAAGCCTAGATTTCAGTATGGGAAATAGAAGCCTTTAAGAAAAATTCTGATGCTATTATAAATACAAGAATGCAAACCGCTCTTGCACTGTTGATTGTTTGACATAAGCTTCCAGTGGCATTTTCAACTAATTCAAGATACATGTTCTATAACTAAGCTATAATTGAATTTGGAAATTTCCAAGCATGTAACCATGTTAGACTCTTGCAAAGAGCAACTCTTTTCTAAGCAGCAAAGTCTTGTAGCACCTGAAAGACTAATAAATTCATTACGCTGTAAGCTTTTGTGGACGTTTGTCCTCTGTGTATCTGCTGCTCAGGTTAGCACTTAATGATGAAGTAGACTGTGAACTGTTGGTCTTTAAGGTATCACCATATAGTTTTTTTATTATTTGGTAACTCCTCTGCTCATGTATGGGCTATGTCTTGTCCAATTTTTGATCCCGTGTTTCAAAATACTCTTATTTTTCAGGAGACTACATGGTCACTATTGAGGAGAAAAATCAGAGCCTCTTCTTGCGAGCTTATGTAAACTGGAGGTGCATGTCAACTGGAAACACACGAGTGTGTGTGCGGATGATAGGCCATAACCTGGAGGCATCCTATACTGATGCTACTAAGGACCAAATGACAATTATAGAATTTCCCCTTTCAGACCTTCCGTTGTGCTTTTCATGTTGTCCTTTAACAGGAGACCTACTTGTTGGCTGCAAGAATAAGCTGATCCTGTTTTGCCTGAAGCATCTGGTCAGGAGACAGGATTTGACTGTATTGGACTTTGAACGCTTATTAATTTTGCACATAGATAATGTCACCCTGGCAGAAGTTGCGTTTTGTGCTGGATATGTAGCCATAACAGCAGAACTAGAGGTCCTAATCCTCAAGCTGGAAACGGGTGAGAAAGTGGTTGACAATAGTAGGCAGCATATATATGACTCTGTGGTATCTGAAAGGCTTGTCCATGAAGGTTAGTATTGCACTTAAAATCTCCAGATCAGGGCTATATAATCCTTGGCCTAAACATAAAATGTTTGCTTCAGTAAAGTTTTTACCCATTGTGATAGCTAAGAAATTATTTATTCTCTAAGGGGCTGCAGGCTGTGACTGGTTAGAAAGCACGAGGAAAAGTTGAATTATTATTATAAGATTGGAGCCAAAGCATGGAAACTGCAATTGTATTTATCCATAATAGCACTTAACAAATTCTTTTGATCAAGTCTTGTGGAACAGCACAAACAAACTGTAGTTCTTTCAATCCAACTCAAAACTTTTATTTAAATGTGTGTGTGTTTTAAAAGAACAACAACCTTTTGGGTCATATAGAAGGGAAAATAAAGTTACACTTACTGAAATACTTCCCTTAAGGCATATGTTTATTTTGCATACATCCAAATGCTTTTCTTTTTTCAGGCAAGCTGAATCTTTTGGGAAGGGGGGGGCTTCTCTTGATTTGAGTTTGATCACAAAAAGCTGAATTTCTATTCTTCTGTCTCAGTAGGTTTTTTTTTCTCATTCAGTTAGGAATGCTATTAGAACTAAGAATTTCAGAAAACACAAGGTGTAAATATATTGAATTTGCAGTTCCAGATTCTTAAAGGTGTTGTGCAGCACTACTTCTGAACGCTTTCATAGATAGGAAGATTTTTCTCTAAACTATTAGTTGGTCTTGTGACTCTTTTCTAACACGTTGCTAAATACAGTTCTGTTGGGGCTTCAGAGTTAAGCGCAGTGATCGGGCGGCAGCGTTCACCTGATCTCTGGTCAGTCACATTGCTGGTAAAGGGGGAGGGGCAGAGCTTGGACTATGCAAATGCACCAGCGGAGCAATCTGGTGCTTTCACTGGTGCATTTGCCCCATGCCAACCTTGCCCCCACCTTCTGGTAAGCAGCAACAATGCAGCCAACCAGAGGTCAGGGGTGCATTGCCACCCCACCATGCCACCCACTACTGGTTAAGGGTGAGTGTCAAATTTAAATGGCTTGTTAAGGGCAAGGCCTGCAGATCACTGAAGACTAGTAATCTTTTGAACAGGACTGCTTTTACACTCAGAACAGTGGACTTATTTTAACTCTTCTTTTATTTTAACTCTTCTTTTTTCCTGGTTTGTAAACCTGATACTCTGTTCCATTTACTAAAGGTGTAAAAGAAGAACCCGATTCAATTCAATCTGAGTCAGATGACTTTGTTGTCTGTCAACAGCCTGTGGAGCTGCTTGGGGAAGAAAGCAGGCAGTGTGGAGTATCCATTACTCTGGAGTCAACAGGTTTAGTCGGTGAATATTCAAATTTCCAAATGCAATATGTTCTATACAGGTAATAAACCACATTTTATTGGAACTATAAATTAAAATATCCAATATATTGCACATATACAATTAACAGAATATTAACAATGATTCCACTCTGGTTTGGAACAAAGACCAATGAGCCGGTTTGGACAATTGTATTTTGGCTTAATGTTATATGAACAACCCTTTTCCTTATATATGCAGCCCTTTCTCTACTCCTTTTTCATGAGGCACAATTAAACCTGGAAACTTTGAACCATACACTTCCTGTTTGCCTGAACCATGTAATCACAAACCAGAATATGAATCCCAACTTTAAACCATACTCCAAATATCCTAGTTCGTTCAGAAGATGGTAACCATAGTTTCCTGTTTAATCCATACCAGGAAATCTTGGTTAATTAGAAGCTTCCTGTTTTAATCGTGACTTGTGCAAAAGGAGGACCAAAGGGCATGGGGAAATGGGTATTCTGTGTCCGAGATATGGATGTGGACGTTACTTAAAACTTGTTCCCAAACTGTGGTTCATGGACCACCAGTGTTCCATGAGCTTCATTCAGGTGGCCCATACCCTATCTGTAAAAATACAATTAAAAATGATACAGCACCTAGCACAGTGCATTATAATTACTACAACTGGAAGAAAAATTAAGTGGTCCGCCAAAATCCTCATCAATTTTCAAGTGGTCCATGGGGGGAAAAAGGTTTGGGGATCACTGATGTGAAAGATTTACCTTTAGTATATCCTACTTTCTCATACGTAATGTAGCTGGTTTAACCATGTCTATCACAAATTCTTCTTTAGCTAGAGCTACAGATATTTTCCATGCTGTTTCGGGTGGGGGATTATTTTATGATGTTTATTCAATCATCATTGAATAAGGAGTTCAGGGTGGCAAATGCATCATTAATTAAAAAAAACCTGTTTAAAACATTCTAAAACAGTTAATGGCATTCTCTCAGCCGGTGATTTCAGGGTTGGAAACAAAAATGGTCAGCATCAAAAGAACCACAAAGAGAAAGAAAATCCCAAATTGCTGATTTCAGGGTTGCTAGGAACACTATCTTTTGGTCATCAAATGCCTGGCTAAGCAGGAATGTGTTTAAATTCCTCCTAAAAGTCAATAATGAGGGAGTCACGCATACTCTACAGTACTACAATTTGCTGTTATATCAGTGCAGACAGCATTTGTAAGTTTGTTATGAATTCTTCTATTGAGTTATTAAAGGAGGTTGTCAAAAAAAGGGGGGGTAATTGTGCCTATTGCTATCTTCCCTGTTCTCTAGGAAGCAATTGGAGAAATAAAGGAGAGGTCTTAGTTCTACATTTACAAGTCCATCTTGTAGGTAGTAAAGTGTTCTATTATGAAGAAATTGTATGATAACTGGAGGAAGGAGCCAGTTACATAGTACTGTGTGGTGGACCACAGCTAAGTGATAAGAGTATGCATGGATGAAATTCTTGGCAGCTCTAGTTACAGGTACAATGTTTTTTTTAATTTGGTCACAGACCCAGAGAGTTAGTTAAAAAGATCTCTGGAGGCAAGGGTAAGCAAAAAAAATTCTCCCTAAGACCTTGGAGAACCATTGCCAGCCACAGTAGACCATACTGAGCTATGTGGGCCACTGGTGCGATTCTATGCATGCATAACAACTTCATGTGACTTCTTGGCTCAGTGGTATGCCCCTGGCCTTTCAGTCCTATTAGCTGGGCTTGTGGCTTGCCAGTGCTGGGGTTATTCAAACTTCAGCCTAATTAATGGCCTTATCCTGCAGTTCAGTACTTTGATTAAGCTTTAGGATCCTGCTGCTGGTACAATTTTTATGGAGTTAAGCCACCCTGAGCATTGGGGCTGCAGTTGCTGTTTTGCCAAATCCAGCTATGACAGCAACTGCGGAGATATTATATTATAACTATAGCCAACCAAATTTATAGTCATGAAGACCTTGCCTTTCCTCCACCACCCTCCCAAAGCAGATGTAGTTTTGTGAAGCATCTTCAAAGTGCAAAGCTTTATTGGGGACAATTCCCCTTCTTGGCTCCCAGCTTAGGAAGAGGGGCAGGGCCATGGCAAGCAAATTTCCCTTGCATGAACTGGGCCCTGCATAATGGAGCAGCAGGTGTCAATGAGATCACATAGTGCAGCACCTGATGGTGGCCCTTTGACTCCATAGGTGTTTTGTCTGCCATGCACACTTGGGTAATGGGACAAAAGCCTACTATGTCCTTCATTGTTGTTGTAGTTGTAGTTGTTGTTGTAGGTGGTCATTTTAGCTGCAGCAGTGAAAACCATTTAAAGTCCCTGTTGGATATTCATATAGGCATCAGCGCAACTTACTGCCATAATCCAGTGAGTCTCTATGTACTTGCTCATGCACAGTGGTATGAGTTCTCTTCCCCATCTCCTGGCAGTCCTCAGAATGTTCTCCTGACATTTCACAAGTAGTTTTTAATGCAATACAATGCGATCCTCCATGGCGCAGAGTGGTAAGCGGCGGTAATTCAGCTGAAAGCTCTGTTCACGGCCGGAGTTCGATTCCAACGGAAGGAGGAAGTCGAATCTCCGGTAAAAGGGGTCGAGGTCCACTCAGCCTTCCATCCATCCGTGGTCGGTAAAATGAGTACCCGGCATATGCTGGGGGGTAAAGAAAGGCCGGAGAAGGAACTGGCAATCCCACCCCATATATACGGTCTGCCTAGTAAACGTCGCAAGATGTCACCCTAAGGGTGGGAAACGACTCGCACTATAAGTGCGGGGACACCTTTACCTTTATCTTTACAAAGTGGAAAATGTTAACACCCCCTTTCTAACATGGATCTTATTTGCACACTGCTCCTAAATTAGGCCTGTATCTTTTCACCCATTGCATTTCTTTCTAGACGTTTTGCTCTAGATATGTCCTCATTTGTCTTCTCTGCTGAAGATGCCAAGCTGCACTCTCTTCAACTGCTGCCTATGTATGAAACAGGTATGTTTATGAGTGTATGAATGCACCGTTTTGTTTTTGAAAATGTAGGAAAAGACATCTACATTTCTAACAGTAGCTATCGGGGGCAATTGTAGGATTTTTTCCCGGGGGTGGGAGTGGAGCAAAGCACTGAATGAGGAAGCAGATTAATTTCTCAAAAAAGTATGAGACGAATAGCATCCATACATTTTGTCTCATATCTCTGGTTCTACAAATTGTAGAAACATTTTTTTAAATGAAAGCTGGCAAGTATGATTCTTTGGGAGTGAGGACTGTCCCACCCTCTATGGACACTACTGTTAGCTACGCAAAATCAAGAGAAGCTAGAGATTATACATTTGTCAAAAAGATATATAAAAACATCCAATTTTATTGTTAAATTGTTTCATCACATTTCATGTTTGTTAATGAAATTTAATTTTGAAAGGGAGGTTCCTTTGAATCATGAATCTCTAGAGTATTTTACAGAACTTCTGTGGCATTAGAACTCTTTTCTTAGAAGTCGTGTTGCTTTTAAATGACATGAAGAGTAATTTAATCATAAGAATACTAAGCTGTCTCTGATTGGATATTATGATTTTAAATAAACAGAATGCTTGCTGTTGAATTCTTGGCTTTAAATATGTAAGCAATGGTGGTAAAACAGAACGTTGTCATCATTATTGAATTATGGGTTGCATTGCCTTGATAAAAGATTGATTTTGTCCTCAAAGTTTCATCTGTTGGTGGTTTCTAACATTAGACACACCTGGAGTAGACACACTGAAATTGATGAACTTTAGTGCATTGAGTTCACTGTGTCCACTTGGAGTATGTCTAATGTTAGATATATCATTCAGATGTTTGTTTTGAGGCATTACTATATTAATTGTTGTAAACCGTCCAGAGAGCTTCAGCTATGGGGCGGTATACAAATGTAATTAATAATAATAATAATTACTATATGATAAGGCATTGCAACATTCTATTTTGTTATATAAAGCCATGTCAGGAGAAAAACGGGAAAAAATGAGAGGAACTTCTTGGATCTCATTGATAGTAGAATGGGAAGTGGGCAGGGAAGAGTATGCGTAAAATCTAGGCTGCTAGTTTGTAAAAGGCTTGCATTTTAATAAATACATATAATTTTCCTGTCATTGCTAGCAATTCAACAGAGAATTGCCTTGCAGCCAGCGTGGCATATAAAATCTCTGTCTTGCTATCTTTGTTCATCTGTAGTGCTTTTGACAATTTATCAATGAGCTGAAGAGCTAGTTGGTCCAATCAAGAGGTAGTAAGCTTTGCCAGTAGTGTTTTTCCCTTCTTACAGAATAGAGCTTGTTAGCTTATAGAATAAAATAACTTTATCACAGAGTTCCTAATTTGAACACAGAAAGCCGAGTATATTTTGCACGGGCTGCTCTCTTCAACCATGGCTAAAGACATTGCTAAGACATTTGAGAACTAATGCCTCCCCAAAGAAGCAATCTGGAGAATAATTGTTTTCTTCCTTCCATCTAGGGAATTCTGCTCCAACTGACAGAGGAGATCCCCCTAAGCGAGAACTGCTAAGTCTGTTCTGCTTTTTTTCCCTGCCTCACATTGGGTACCTATACACAGTTGGTAACTTAGTGGAGCTGATTTCTACCTACCAGTATTCAGAAAGATCTCAGCAGGCAGTACTCACACCCCAGTTCCTACATGTGATCACAAGGTATTGTAGCCGTAGTTGATATAAACACTGCATTTTCCACAAATATGTTTGTGCTCAAAGCAGTCTAAGTAGAATAATAATACAACCACCATTGTACTCAGAACAGACCCAGTGAAGGCAACCAACTTACGATACAACTTAGTTGAATGTTGGCCAATAAAAATTATAATATCACTACAACAGAACATCAGCAATCCAAGAATATTTTATTTAAAACAGGGATGGGGACCTCAGGCCAGAGAACCAAATACGGCCTTCCAGGCCTTTTTATCTGGCCCTCAGGATTATCTCCAGGACACACCACTTGCCAGTCTTGCTTCACATCCTGCTTTAGTGTTTTTGTCTGGCTGAAACGCATCCTTGAACTGTGGTGCTTCTTGGTTGCCTGGATGGAGGATAGAGAGGGATGTGTGAGTGTAAAGAAACTAGCCTACTGTATCTAAGGTGAAATTCACAATCATTGTTCTGCTCACTTTTGTCTCTGGCTCTGCCTGCCACTGACACTCTGTCTCTGGAAGATTGCCCAGAAGGGCTGCAAAAGGTTCCCCACCCCCGGTTTAAAATACATCAAAAATTGAAGTTGGCATAAAGCTTATGAATAGGTCAGTTAACAACATTCAGTACCTTTGTAGCAGCTGTTCCCTGATGGCAAACATGAGTGATCCTACATTCTCCTTTGTCCCTCCTTAAGTACTGGAAGATCCCTCCAGCAGAGCAAGCCCCATCCATAGCATCTCTCACTGGGGGCTTGTACTGATCTATATTAACAGCATGCAGGTGACTGTTTGTTCAAAGGAAATGTTTGAATATTTGTACAGAATGTTATGTGGCAACAAGGCATTATTGACCACTGTTCAGATACCCACACACACACACACACACCCTCAGGTGCTCTTTTATCAGCATCCTCCTGGGAATTTGAGCCCTGAGGTTTACAGCTCTAATCTAGGGGTTGTTTAAGCCACTGTTCTTCAACCTTGGGTCCCCAGATGTACTTGGACTACAGCTCCTATAATCCTTGGCTGTTGGCAAAGTTGGCTGGGGTTGATGGGAGTTGTAGTCCAACAATATCTGAGGACCCAAGGTTGAACAACAGTAGTTTAAGCTGCACCTCCTGGCCATATAGATAGTGTATTTACCAGAAGGAGCACAGCTGGGCAGATTCTGCACACCAGGTGTGGCTGGGTTTCTTGTAGCGGGGGAGGTGCTGATGGGTTCAAGAAGCATCTACATGTTGCAGCGTTGGTATATTTATCTGATCTTTCTTTTTTCTTAGCAACAACCTGCAGTGCTTTACTGTAAGATGTAGTGCAGCAGCAGCTCGTAATGAAGATCCATACATTGATACAACACAAAAGGTGCATGGATTCAACCCAGAAATTGGCTCCTAAGACAGTTTTCTTTCCTCCCCCCCCCCCAAGAGTTCACCATTGCATCAGTGCAAAGCAATGGCAGATGGCTCCTAGTAATCCTAAATTGTCTTCTGTTTAGTACTTGTTCTGGTATTGCTTCTGTCTGGGTGGATAGTTTGGCATAGTTGATGGGGAGCCCAAAGTGAAACTAAAAGAGCTTGGGAAATGAATGTAAACCAATAAAAGCCCACTCTTGCCCGTAAAATATAGGTATTTATTTAATAATTAAGATAATCAACTAACAATTTCTTCACAGGCTTGCCCACCTGTGTCACTGGATGTCTGTGCCTTGAGAATGCAACTTTTTATAGGACTGAAAGCTATTTCTCATTTCAAGAACCATGTCATAGTTTTGACAAAAGCAGACACTGAAGACATTACAGAGCCAAAAAAGCCGTCAAGGAGACTTCTGTAAGTACAGTGGTTCCTGTGCTTGCCTAGAGGCTGGTTTGTGAGGGGTCTAGTGAATGGTACATCAATAGACATGACAGGGTTACATGCTCCCAGCCGTTCCCCTATTACAAGCCCTCTTCAGGCATTACAATAAGGTTCAAATAAACATGAAAGGGGGACTCCAGGAAAGAGCATGCTAGCACTGCCCTTTTCCCAATTCATGGAAGGGGAAGTCTGAAGTGAGAAGCCTTTGGCATCCATGGCATTTCTCAGGGTTTTAAAATGCATGGAGACCCTTTATGGATACAAAAATGTTGCCCACCTCAGGCTTTGTTACCTTCCAGATTGAGGAGAGGAGAGCTAGCATGCTTGGCCCTTGCTGCCTCCTTCCAAATGTTTGCTTTAGTCCCTCAAAGGGGCTGCTGTGAAAGCATTCAAAAAGCTGAAATGCCTGCAAAATGGAATTATGGATTAAATACATATCTATGACATTCTTATACATATCTTATACATATCTATGACATACATCCCTTTCTTTCAGCTCCCGAAAGGCTGATAACATCAAACCCAAAGTTTCTCCAGAATCTGAGCCTGGTTGGAATTTATACATTGTGAACACAACTTCACCTCTCCTACTTTACAGGGAAATGGTACTGTGCTTACTCTGTTTTTCTCTTTGATATAGTAACAGTAAATAAAGTAGCTTCTTATGACAAAATGCATTTATTAACTTCACATAATATCTGCAATAATGTTGCTTTTTTCTGATGGTATGCCCTATTTCTGCTCTAGGTAGAGTACAGCAAGACCTATGAAAATGTAAGAACAGAGAGCTGTATCCACCTGCTAAGTGAGGCTCACCTATTGGTCAGAACAGCACTAATGGACCCTGATCTGAAGGAATCGGAAGAGAAGGAAGACCTCCTTGCAGCATTTCGGGAAAGTTGTGCTCTCCTAGGAGACTGTTACAGCAGGTTTGGATTTCCTGTATTCTGTGTACGTGCATGCTAACACTTGGGCTGCTCCCAATATTTAAATACCTTTAAATTATGAGCATGCGCCCCCCCCAAAAAAAATCACAAGTCCTTTGTAAGATTAATTGCTTTGCATGCCACATTAAGGTTAATGCCCAAAATGTCCCAAAGAATGTAAGCACAGAAAAGTACTTCCCTTGATCCCTAGCATTATCACTCCGTACAACAAGTAGAGAGACATGCAGCCTCTATCAGCCATAATTAACATAGGATCTAGATTAAGGTGTCTCCACTGTCAGCTGCCTGCACTTCTGTTAATAAAAAATGTCAGAATACAGATAAAATCAACAGTTTGAAACAACTGTCTTTATGATATTTTCTTGAGTGCATTTGACAAAGAATAAATCAATTTGAGAACAAATTGCAAATAAAATAACATATCTAGATAGACATGTATACAGGGTCTACAGGAAGGAGGAGAGGAAGGCGAAGTCCCGTCATAAGTGGAAGTCAGCTTGTGGAAATTTGGATTCTGCCCTTTTAAACAAAAAAGTTCTTTAAAGGATTTCCATCATGGTAATTCACTGAGGCTGTTTCTTGAACACTTCATGAGGTATTCCTATCCATTGGGCTGTGAAGTAGTCTTGGTTTGGTTGCTAGTCAGTGGAAAAGATGAGCTTCAGTGTTTCATATCAACCTGTCTGTCTTGCAACATAAAGCTGATGTGTTGCAGGCATGACTTTAATTCTGGCATAATCATGAGAACAGGTCTAATGTTAAAAGCCATTTACAGATAATGTTTTTATCTTGTTAAAGCAAAGATGAGGAATCTTCGCCCGCTCCGCCCCCCGATGTTGCTGGATGACAGCTCCCATAATCCCAGCCAGAATAGGGCCACTGGTTCCCCATCCCTGTGCTAAAGCATTTCTGTGAAGAGAAATGGTTGTTCATATAGTCTTCTTGAGTAGCTTCTGTACTTTCAGATTTAACACCAAAGACTTTCACCTTGCACTGCCTTACTACAAGATGTCTGGTCTTTCCATGACTGATGTTCTGAAGAGAGTAGATTCAACATTTGAAGATAAAATGCACAAGTATGAAAAGGGGATTATATTTTACTTATATCATTCCCTTTGTGAAGACGTAAACGAAGACCTAAGTGAAGTAAGACTATGAGCTTCTTTTGTTTCTCTCCTTCTCTGTAGCAGATGGCTTGTTTTGTTTTAAGCAGATCTACCCCTACTACCCTCACAGAGTGACAATTTTCAGAGTGGTTTAACAGTCAATCCCTCTTCCCAGAGAACTCTGGCAATTGTAGCTATGTGAGGGAGTAGGGGTCTCCTAACAACTGTCAGCACCTCTCAAACTACACTTCTCAGGATTCTTTGGGGAAAGCCATGACTGTTGAAAGTGGCATAATAGTGATTTCAATGCATGGTGCAGATGTGGCCTATGACTCCCAGGTAAGTAAACTACCTCATGGTATATAGCTCTATAGCAAGGATGGGGAAACTTTGGCTTACCAGATCTTGTTGGACTGCAACTCCTATCATCCCTGCCCATTAGCCATGCTGACTGGGGCTGATAGTCCAACAACATCTGGAGGGCCACAGGTTGTGTATGATGGAGGCACACTTGAAACAGATGTCCCAAATCAAGAGCATCTTAAGTTTTTGGTTTGTGACTGTAGGATTATTTCCAACCCTCTAATGAACCAAAGAATGGCTCTACCTGTTTAATATTTCAAAAACAAACACGTAAAACAGATACATTAGTACTTGTTCCACTAGCACTCCTAAAGAGTTTTGGTTAAATTGCACATAACATTCATGGGTGAAAACAAAGCATGGCTGATTTTTAAATATATATGTATATCTTATTTTACCAGGAATTGGCAGCAAAAGTGCTCCAAATATTCCACCCTGCTGAGTCAAACCAAATACCCCAAGTGCTCTGCAGTCCTTGCATGAAAAATGTGTGTCCTAAAATGGCAATCAAATATCTACAGAAAGTAGAAAAGATGGTGCCGTCTGTTGTGGTGACACTAACCAAGGCTTCCATGGCTCTGAAAATGGGAGATCGGAATGGGTGTGAAAATGAGCTGGACAGTTACGCGGAGGTACACATTGCTGATTATGCATCAAAGCTTGTCACGTTTTTTGTCCTCTATATTAGAGTGGATGTGGATGGAGAACCAAGATTCTAGCAAGAATCCTGTTTCCCCTTTAGACACACCAGGTGCTTCCAGGTGGATAGGAGCTGGGGGATTGGTACTTTTCATGTATTCAAGACCTTTGCAACATCCAGATGCTAGTTTTGTATTTCTCCACCCTTACCCCCCCCCCCTTTAAATTTGGATTTTCCCTTCCTGGGGAAAATCCAGTGAGTTTATTTTAATGAAATGAAAAATGTTTATTGATCCATCAACCATTACAACCAGATTTTTTTAATTTTCAAAGAACACCTGATACCAATGACCTGTTCACAATATCTCAGCAACCCGTTTGCAATATTAACCCACTCTCTGGAAGCACCTACCATTTGATGGAGTTCTCTGAAGCTTTTCTCCCTCCAGGAGCTTCACCTTGTTCCATGCTTTGAGGAGAGGTCAGTGGCAGAGCAGGTTTTATATACAGGAGGTCCTAGTTTCAATTCCCAGCATCTCCAGTTAAAGAAAAATAAGCTAGCAAGTGATAGGGAGGGGAAAACTCTTATTGGGAGACGCTGCTAGTCAGAGCAAAAAGCAGTGTGGTGGATGGGCCAGAGTATAAACTATAAAGTCGGACTCCGGTATAAAGTATTTTCCTGTGTTCCTGCTTGTGTTATTTTGGGGTTGTATCCAATGTTAGGCCTACTCAGGGTAGGCCCATTGAGATCAATGAACTTTATTAACTTAGGTCCATTAATTTCAGTGAGTCTGCTCTGAGTAAAACTTAGCTGGATACAACTCTTTGTTTCCGTTCTGTTTGATTGGATGGTCCTGCCTTTTTAGGTAGGGGTTTGGCATTGATGGCTATCCTGGATCTTTCAATGTATGTATCTGTTTGATTCATAGGCAGAGAGAAGGGAGTGTGGCAGAGAAGGTAGGCAAGTGTTGATAGAGAAGTCGCTGGAAGACGGGCTTATAGTGGATAAACAGCATCTTTCTGTTGCACAGATACATGCGTACGCATCCGTCCCCTTTTCAATTGCCCTAAATATTAAGTTGATACATCAGAAGACAAGTACTGATACATGGAATAACTCTTACTTTGTTGTTGCTTACTACAAAAAATATTGCCGTGACAGCTCTTATTTCCTTACATGTTTTTTGGCTTCACATAATTTCTGTACATAGTTCTTCTGTGCAATACACTTGGCATGATTCCAGTCTGTAGAACTCAAAGCTCTCTTCTGTCTCATGACCACTCTTTAGTATTCAGGAGGACAGTGCATCTATTTCCAGAGTTATTTAGAAGAGCTATATAGCTCCGTGAGAGCCAGTGTGGTATAGTGGTTAAGGTGTTGGACTATGACCTGGGAGACCAGGGTTCGAATCCCCACACAGCCATGAAGCTCACTGGGTGACCTTGGGCCAGTCACTGCCTCTCAGACTCATGCAAACCCTATATAGGGTCGCCATAAGTCGGAATCGACTTGAAGGCAGTACATTTGTATCTGGAGCTATATAAAAATAACATTCCTGGTAAACTGTGAGGAACTAGCACTGGGATATTGCACACTTCCCCCCCCCCTTTTCCAGAATATGAACGGTTTCCTACTGGGGATTATCATAGTTAACTGTTCTAATTACACCAACTTATAATTATGATTGGAGAAACCAGTTTTTATATCCTGGCTTGAGTGTGAACTTGATTAGCTCCAACTGTTCTTAATGTTGATGCCACTGAAACAGCTAACTGCAGTTCGACAACTCGCTCTCCAAAGAAGGAATGGAGGGGCACGGGAACGTGCAGCCCTATTGCCTGTTCCCATGATAAACAATCATGAACGTTATCTCTGCACTGGCCTGTAGAGATGGATATGATCCAGATATGCATTTTTGCCTTGCACTGTGTCTGTACTAGAGTTCAAAAAGTGAAACCGATTCGACTCTTGTTTCGAAGTAGAGCAGGGATGAAGCCCACATCTACATCTTCTCTCACTTTTTTTTGTCTGCAGATGATGCTGGTGTGTGGCTTTATTGTGGAGCCAAGACTCCTGAGACAGCAAATTAAAGGGCAAATTGTCCCGACTGAACTTGCGGTTTATCTCAGGGAGATGAGGCCTGGATTCCTTGTGGCTTCAGTATTGGCTTTGCATGAGAATAGTAAAATTGAGCTGGAAGAAGCAGACTCGTACATCAAGGTTTGTCACTTAGCTTTTATGTATGGTTTGTTTATTTAGAACTTCCAAAACAGTGCTGTTCTCATCCCTAGCAAACTACCTAAAAGTGTGGTTCCCTTCCATAGAAAGAAAAAGAAACTACCTAAAAGTTGGAATTGGACTTCTCATACAATTACAGAAGAGTATGGTAAATTCAACACCTTTCTTCCTCTTAATTGGTTAAGGTGTATAAATAACCAAAGAGGCTGATTATCTATGGGAAGTTTAGCTGTCAAACCACGTTAGTATTTGCTTTCAGTACCTAACCTTCCCTGGGTGTGCATCCACAGATGAACTTACAGGCTATCCATAATAATGGCCAGCAGCGAGTTCTTGTGATCACAGGCTGGAAGAACTACTATAGCCCTGGGAGTTGCTTCTGGCCATATCATTGACTACCTAGTTCATATATTAAGGTCATTCATGCAAATACATAATTGGGGTCAGTTGAAACATCTCGCCTGGAAAAATGCATTTTGTGCACCAACTCGGGCATTTTTTTTGTATTGCACCTGCTTAATGTATACTGATGCATCTGAAGATGTCTCTCCTACTTAAAATAATAATAAATGTTACTCATTTATATCCCGCCTTTTCCCCAAAACTGGGACTCAAGGCAGCTTACAAAAATTAAAACAAATACAGATAAAAACAGATTAAAATGTGCAAAAAGTTACTGTTAAAATGTAATTAAACTATCTAGAGAATTAAAATCATTTAAAACAGATCCGTTCAAAAAGCCAAAGATAAGTAGAATAGCACATTATTAAAAGCCCTTGCAGTCAGTTTCCAAAAGCCTGTTGGAACAGAAAGGTTTTCACCTGCCAGCTGAAGGATAATATTATCCCTCCTTGCTTTGCCTATTATATGGGATGCTTGTTTTATTGAGATCTGCAACAAGTCAAAGGACTAGTAGCTTGTGAACAACCTTTAACAGCTAAATGGTTTTTTTGAGTAGTTCTTTCCCTTAATATTTTGCAAAGCAGACATTGAGTGCCGAGGAAGAAGACGCTGTCCCTCAGCTCTTAGTGGACTTCTGGGAAGCCCTTCTTGTAGCATGCAGTCAGAAAGAAGTTGTACAGGAGCTGTATTTTAAACTTGCTGCGCAGTATATTTGGAGGCTGTCCAGGAAGCAGATGCCTAATACTAAGCCACTGAAAACCACTGAAGATCTGGTAAAGCAGAGTTTGTATCCAACTTTCTTCTGTGTGTGTATGGGTAGATACATACTAAAAACAGTAATGTATATAAGCAGCCCTTCATAAACAATCGCAATTTGATGCTTATTGAGCCCTAAACCACATTGCCATCTAAAATAAATTTGACTGTGAACTGATGGCATCATTGTAAACAGCCATTTTAAAAAAAACTATTTAAAGAGGTGTCCTGGATATACTGTGTGCAAACACAAAAAAATGTTGAAGCACCTCGGACAGCTCCTTGAAAGTTTAGACTAAAACCCAGAGTGGATTCCACTGCCCCACTGATACAGAGCCACCAGCCACCGCTGCTCTGCATACTTTGGGGGGGGGGAATTGGAAAATATACCAGATTTTTTATCCACTTTTTTTCCTAAGTCTCTATTTGCACAGGGAAGGTTGGGCTCATTGTTATCTACCACTGTCCCTTGCATTATCTTAAAATGCAATTGACTCCCCAGTACCATTGGCTTTAGGATATGCTAAAGCAGTTATAAAGCACCATATTCAGGACATTGAACTCCAAGAACATTTAGGATTGGCCACACTTTACCCAGACTTTAGGAATCATATGGTGGCATTTGCACCTACAAATTATTTAATAATACGGATTGTCCCTAAATATAGGAAAGCTTTCACGCTAGCCAAGTTCAATGTTTTATCTTCCGCTTTCCTGGAAGGCAGATTCAAGAGAATGCCTTACCAAGAGCATCTGCACCCTTGTGGTTCAGGAAAGGTTGAGACGGTTGTCCATGTGTTATTCTCTTGCTGTTTTCATCATGATTTTAGAGCTATTTTTTTTACTCTCATACTGAACAAAAACTCCTAGCAGAGCTGACATTTTATCTAGAGTACTTTGTGTCTGACCAGAACCCCAGGTCACAATGAAAATGGCCAGCTTCCTTGCAGCTGCTATTGATTGTCAGAGAGTAATGATTAAATCATATTTTTGTAATTTTGTCTTTAATATTTTCATGCTTTACAAGGAAATCTCCTGTTGTGGTTTGCTTGGTTTTATTATGTACAAGCGTTATGTTATTTTACTTTTTTCTACTTCGCACTTATTTATTTATTTATTTATTAGACTTTTATACCGCCCGACTAGCAGTAGCTCTCTGGGCGGTGAACACAAGAAATACAATAAAATCACATAGTATAATACAACAAAAACATATAAAAATAAAATAATCTAAAATCAATCACAGCAGATTTTAAAATTAAGTTAACTTAAATTAGTATGCCTCGGAAAAGAGGAAGGTTTTAACTTGGCGCCGAAAGGATAACAATGTTGGCGCCAAGCACACCTCCTCGGAGAGACTGTTCCATAGTTCGGGGGCCACCACTGAGAAGGCCCTAGATCTTGTCACCACCCTCCAGGCTTCCCTATGAGTCGGAACCCGGAGGAGGGCCTTCGTAGTAGAACGTAGAGTACGGGCCGGTTCGTATTGGGAGAGGCGTTCCGACAAGTATCGTGGTCCCGCACCGCATAAGGCTTTATAGGTTAATACCAACACTTTGAATCTGGCCCGGAAGCATATTGGTAGCCAGTGCAGGCGAGCCAGAACAGGTGTTATATGCTCGGACCGCTTGGTCCTTGTTAACAATCTGGCTGCCGCATTTTACACTAGCTATAGCTTCCGAACTGTCTTCAAAGGCAGCCCTACGTAGAGCGCGTTGCAGTAGTCCAAACGCGAGGTTACCAGAGCATGAACAACTGATGTAAGGTCCTCCTTACTCAAATAGGGACGTAGCTGGGCTACCAACCGCAGTTGGTAGAACGCATTCCGTGCCACCGAGGCTACTTGAGCCTCAAGTGAAAGGGAGGAGTCTAAAAAGACTCCCAGACTACGAACCTGCTCCTTTAGGGGGAATGTAACCCCATCCAGGATAGGGTATGTATCCACCATCCGATCAGAGAAACCATCCACCAACAGCATCTCAGTCTTGTCAGGATTAAGCCTGTTTGTTAGCTCTCATCCAGTCCATTGTCGCGGCCAGGCAATGGTTCAGCACATCGACTTGTACATTGTGTATGGACTGGTCTTTGACCATAATAAATAATCAATCAAGATTCTTCATCCACTTTTTTTTCTGTCCCTAAGCACAGGGAAGGTTGGGCTCATTGTTATCTACTACTGTCGCTTGCGTTATCTTAAACGCAATAGAGTCCCCAGTACCATTTGATTGGTGTGGGCATCTATGAGGACAAATGCTAAATGGGACTTGAAAATTAGACATAAATGTACTTAGAATGCTGATGTTTTTTTTTCTGGGTTTTTTTTATCTCTTCTATTTTGCATTTCCTCAGGTGAATTCTTGTGGTCATTATGGACTCATTTTTCCTTGGGTTACGTTCATGATGCCATTAGCACCTCATTCTGATCAGAATTCTTCTGAAGACCTTTCAAAATTACAGGTAGAACTTGCTTTTTTCATCATTCTCTCTATAGGTTAGCCCAGGGAAAATCAACATGGTGCCCTCCAGATGTTGTGGACTCCCATAATTCCTGACCTTTGGCTGTGCCATCTGGGGTGATGGGAAGTGTAGCCCCAAACATTTGGAAGGTACCACGTTGGTTACCCCTGGCTAAGCCTTTTGATTCAGAGGCCAAACTATAGATCAAAAATTGTCCTCATTTAATGTGTGTGCAAGTACATGGTTTTTTAAAAAAACATATGCAGAGCATAAGGCTTTAGCTAGCTCAGAGATAGGGAAGTTGCAGCTCTCCAGATGATATTGGACTCCAACTCCCATCAACCTCAGCCAATCTGACCATTGGCCAGGGAATTACAGTCCAACAGCAGCTGAAGGGCCACAGCTTCCCCACTCCTGTTCTAGGCTTTTCTGGCTCATTGGAGATTAAGGCTGCAGTCTTGAAGACACTTGGCCGAAAGTAAGGCCCACTGCCTTCAGTTATAATTCCATGTATGCAATACATACAATATGAAATGCCTTAAAAGAAATGGGGGTGCCATAGCATCTAATTATCCTGATGCACAACCTATACTCTGGACAACAGGCTACTGTAAGGACAGAATATGGAGAAACCAATTGGTTCCCAATCAGAAAGTGTGTGAGACAGGTGTATTTTATCACCCTAGTTGTTTAATCTATATGCAGAGTATATCATTTGGAAAGCGGGATTGGACCAAGATGGAGGTGTGAAACACCATAAAACAGTGCCTCCCAATCCCATCCCCGTTAGACGGTCCAGAAGGATGCCATGGTTGATAGTATCGAAGGCCGCCGAGAGGTCCAGCAGCACCAACAGGGATTCACTCTTCCTGTCTGATGCCTGGTGTAGGTCATCAAGCAGGGCAACCAAGGCAGTCTCTGTCCCATGGCCAGGCCTGAAGCCTGATTGAAAAGGGTCTAGATGGTCCGATTCATCCAGGAAAACTTGGAGCTGAGCAGCCACTACCCTCTCAGTCGCCTTGCGCAGAAAGGTGAACATTAAATGCAAACTTACATTTGCTTCCATTCTTTCTGGCTTACCTGGTCTGCAAAGCAGTTCTTAAAGCTGAAAACATTGCTTTGGTGAAATGTATGGGGTGCTTAACTTTTTTGTTTTAATGATGGTATCTTCAGGCAGTCTGTATGAAGACTGGTATGGTTTCTTTTTTCATTTTATCGTATATTCCAGATACATTATATCTATATCTATTTCTCCTCCCCCCCAACTGTTTCAGTCTCTCTTATGTGGTCCATACTTCAATATACCTTCTATTCTGCCGTTGTTGGAGACCATTCCAGAAGATACAATTTCTGGTCTGAGCATCCATATTCTTTGCAGTACTCGGTTAGGAGAGTATGAGAGAGCCATTGACAAACTTCTAGAGAGATGCCCTGAAGCCATCATACCCTATGCCCAGCATGAGTTGAAGGATGAAAATCGGGTGAGCTTTAATCATCTTTATTTAGTCTTTGCTTTGTTCTTTCTTCTTTAAACCCATGAATTAAGCAGTGCAGAGACATCCTACAGGTATTTGTTCCGTTACATTTCTTTTCTTAACTTACTCAGCTTTCCATGCATGTGTTAAAAGTGATTAATGATGCACATTTATTCAATAACTTGCTCAGATTTTTTTTAAGTGCTCAAGGTTGAAACATAAATATTGCACATTTGTGTGGAATGTTCCTAAGGCTTGTTTTATTCTGTTGGGAATGTGAAATTGGTGTAGTTTTCAGAGCACATGCTGTCATGTGTGGAAGGCTTTTTATTGCTTTGCAGCCACAATTACCCCAGTCAGGGTTCCTAACCATATGTGTAATAAAGCTTCTGCTGTCCTGGAATGTCTCTTACTTCTTGATTGTTATTGATGGGCATTGCCCCATTTACAATATAGTGGCTCAGTTAGTGCACAATTCTAAACCATGGTTTAATGCTACATTGACAACTCTTAATGACTCTGAGCAAAGCTTTGCGCTTGTGCGCTCAACTCCTCTTTCTGCATGGCCCCCATGAGGACTTCTGTAAAGCTTAGTTTCTCTCAAAGAATCTTGGATTAGAGTTGTGTTCATACGACGGATCTTGATTATAAAACTTGTGTCAGTTTTATAATAAGCCAGCTTCAAACCGTGGCTTATGAAGCTGGCTTATATACTGTAAATCGTGTTTCCCAGTTTGTACATTATGCTAAGCACAGATTCTTAAGAAGCAATGGCAGAAGTCCTTCTGGCCACACAAGGAGAGTTGAGGGGGAACTTGTGCAAGTCCATCACTTTGCTCACCCTTGTCCGGATCACACTAAACCATGGTAATCTTGTGGAATTTGAGGTTGTGTTGGGATGCTAAATCCCATGTAAGTGCTAAATCCCACGTAAGAGAAAATAAAATTTCTAGCTCTCAAAGGTGATAGGCTTGGAGATATAAGCAATGCCTGGTGACATCTCAGAAGTAGAAGTGGGGCAGCATTTTCAGTATCCTACACAGTTCGTTCTCCTCCCTGTAACAGCAGACGGAAAATAAATCACACACGTTTATAGATGTGCATGATTTATGCAGGTCACAGAATTCACCTTTCCTTGGCACAGTATACACTGCTGTACATTTTGCCATTTTTTCTTTACTTTTCTCTGAACTCTTAATAGCACTAGACGGAGCCATCACTTTTGTTGGTTGCTGGGTTTAAAACAATCATGACAAGTTTTCGCAAATATGGGAGCATTCTGCTGTATCCAAAGGCTCTCCATTAAGACAGAAAATTACTGCTTTTCACAACCTTAACAATTGTGTTAAGAACCAAAGAGGTTGGATTCCTTCAGCACCAGCACTCTTGATTTCTCTTTGGATCTTGTTTTTGTGGCTGGCTTAGGCTCTGTGGTGGACCAAACTCCTTCCTGAGCTCTGTAAACGAACCAGACATCCTGGAGACAACTATCCTGTACTCCTGTCATCCTTAACGGGTAAAGAAACATGCTTCTTATGGCTTTGTGGATGTGCAGAGTTGACAGTGCATTTTTAAAAGTCTTTAGATGTACAGACGTCTGCTACAGAGGGTTGGTGCTTTTAATAAATACATAGAAGAAATGGATTCAGTGTAGATGCTAAGTGTATCCATTTCTGTATGAATTGCAACATTTTCAGGGCTAAATTTAATTAGGCAAAGTAAGAATTGGTGATGAATGTGAATGTGGATTTAAACATGGTATCTGTATCTTCCTTATCCAGAAACATTATCTGTCATTGCCATGGAACTGGATCTGAGGGACTTCCTTAATGTTTTACCAGAGGATGGGAATGCAGCATATTTCCTGCCACATCTGCTTCAGTGCAGCCAAAGGAGTCTAGTGACATAAGCACAAGAAGGATTGCATGACCTTTGAGGGGAAAATACTGTAATGGACAAAAGATCACAATGCAGCTATAAATTTAATACTGTAGATAAGGTGTTCTTTTAGCATATCCCCATGTATACAGGAAAAGTGGGATTATATGTTTTAAAAGACTGCCTAATTCAGCTGTGGCCTGCAATCCTATTTTAAGGATTTACTCCCTTTGTTTGTGATAATCTTACAGCTCTTAAACACTGTGGTTGCAAGGGAGCTAGATGTAGGCTATACAGAAAAAACATTCCAAGCCTAACGTCACTATAGATATAGTTCAGATTTTTTTTTCTTCGTATAAGCATCCATGTCAGGCGGAGTGTCCAACAAATCAAACAACTGAATATCTCAAGGGAATCGAAAGGAATGTTTGTCTGCACCAAGAGCACAATGAACACAAGTGGGAGCAGCTTGGATTTACTTTTGCAGAGCCAGTTAGGAGTTTACAGTGGATTGGATCTATAGTGGCCTATTCATGAATTCCTTCTAAGTAGTCTCTGTAACTGGACTTTACTGAGATAAGGCTGTGGGCCTGTTATTCATAAGCTTGCTTACTACTTAGTATCATAGGCTTTCTGCACAAACAATAGCACGTGATATTACTTTAGTGCCATGAGTTTCTCGCTTCTCTTCATTTACAGTATGTTCAAACTACAAAGCATGTTGACATTTGGTTTATTTTTAGAGAAGGCATTAACATTCATTTGTTTAGTGGAACAGCTATGAAACTAGTAGTCCTTTTGTTTGAAAGTTCTATTGTTTTCAGTGGGGATTTAAGTAAATGTGGCAATTCATGTTGAGTCAGGTCAACTTCTCAAAAATCAGTTTATTTTCAAGACCTTTCAATTATGAGACAAGTGTGGCTCACAGGCTGCTACCAATCTTCACTTGCCCTCTGTCGGTCCTGTAAAAGGATAAAAAGTAAGCTCCAAACAGGATTACAACTTGATTTGAATAAATGCATATTTTTAATATCTATTGTCTGTTTTGGAAAGTTGTTTGCCTGTTCGCTATGCATTTGAACACGTCTTAAGATACTGTAACCAAATTTGGCATAATGGTTCCTGAGATCCAGGTTTTGGGCTATGTTTAGACACAGTTGGACACCATTTTAAATCAAGATGGCAGACGGAATCACTTATTTTTTGTGGGGAGGAGGGAAGGTCTTACAATTCCTGAGCAACACTGGGTACTTAGTACACAAGTTGTTATGAGCTGCTCATAGATATATTATTTTCTGAGCTTTTTTTTCCTTCATTGTATGATCGCTGAAAATCCAGCTGTAGCAGTTAAAACCCACAACCCCACTACCTTGAATTAACTTCTTGCAAAAGATTGTAAATGGCAGGTGATATACGAGTGCAGGATGCACTGGAACTTAGGTTGGTGAAAATTACTCAGTGTGCCCCTTGGCCCTCCACGAAAAATTTGGTTTTTCAGGAAACTACTCTCCTGTTTTGCTTTTTTTTTTTTGTATTAGACTGGGAAAAAATAGGTGCTGCGTGGGTGATTTCAGCAAAGGCTGCTCATAGAAATAGATGGGGGATACCCCCACTCCTCTAGAGCCTGAGCCTGCCCACAATCTATCTCCTGTCCCCACCTGCAAGACTCTTGCCACTCTGTCCTGGCAGTTTTAGCTGTGCATTCAATGCAATCGGCATGATATCTCCTCCTTTTTCTGTCTCCCTATGGCTCTCTTCCTGCCCTGCAGCCACGCATCATTAAAGGGCGGGGGGGGGACCTGTAACATTGCTTCTGTGAGGATGTGAATGTTTAGCCATTTAGTCCTGTTCTGCTGTGATTGGTATCCGTGGGCCAATGGCAGCAGCACTGGCTAGCTTAGGGACACAGACCATCCACACCAGACATTTATTCCACATTAAACAGTCATGGCTTCCCCCAAAGAATCCTGGGAAGGGTGCTAAGTGTTATTAGGAGGCTCCCATTCCTCTCAGAGAGCTCCAAGAGCCAGAGTGGTTTAACAGTCAGCCCCTCTTCCCAGAGAATTCTGGGAATTGCAGCTCTGTGAGGGGAATAGCAGTCTCCTAATAACTCTCAGCACCCTTCACAAACTACACTTTGCAGGACTCTTTGGGGGAAGCCATGACTGTTTAATGTAGAATAAATGTCTGGTGTGGATGTGACCTTAGAGGAGCAGCCCTGACTGATACTCCACCCACCCAACTACTCCATCCTTCTTGTTGCTTGTGGAAGCCAAACATCTATAACTGAGGCTATACAATGCAGCCCAACTTGTGTTCTTGGCCACTTTTTTTTTATCATTAATTTTTATTCAAAGTTTCAAAAAACAAAACAGAACAAAACAAAAAAAAACAAATTAATAACTAATACAATAAAATAAAATGTTGACTTCCAATTTGTCGCAGATCAGTTATAAATCTATAATATATAACAAACCTGTCTCTTAATATATTACAAAATCACTTTCCTCCAGTAGTTATCTTAATTAATCATCAAATCTCATTGACATTACTTTATTCTTTCCGCAAAAAGTCAGAGAGGCTTCCACTCCTTGAGAAATATATCCATTGATTTTTCTCCAAATAAACATGTCAATTAATCCATCTCATCAAGTCTGCTAGGTCCAGTAGTTTCAATAGCCATTCTCAGTGTTAATTCCATCTTCCATCTCCATCCTTGCACCCATAATAATCTTGCTGTCATAGTCATAGTAGTCATATAATAAAATATGTAAAATAGTAGTCATATAATTCTGATAGGAATTTCTTTCATCACAAATATTTCCTTGCCATCAATTCCGAATATACCACTGAAATGTTGTTGTAAAGCTGCATCTCTGCTCCTCCTTTCCACAGAATGCACCATCACATCTCCCGAGAGTTTTTCCATTGTCACACATCTGGAATTAATTCTGTAAACTTTCTCCATTTCAAGTTCCATCAAATCCTTCCAATCCAGGAATTTTTTTGAACCGTTGATATCTTTATCTCTAATCTCTTCACCAATTCCTTCAAGGACAGCGCTGAATTCCAAACAGTGATATTTGTCTCCAGGATCCATCACAGCCATAAAATCCAAATCTTTTTCCAAGTCCATATTTGATATATCTATTCCAATCTCCAGGGCTTGAACCTTTCCTTTAATTTTTCTTTCATCTTCTTTTATTTGTCCAGCCGTATCTTTGGTCTCATCCACCTCCCCTCTCACAGAATCCTGAATTTCCATCAGCTCCTGTCTCATTTTGCCAAATTCACTTTTCATCTCTTGTCTGCTCTGTCTCAGCTCCTGTCTCACCAGCTTAATCTCATTCATTATTTTCTGAAACATATCTAAATAGAGAACCCCTTCCTGTACATCCAGGGTCTCAGCCACCTTCTTGATTGTCATTCTTAACTATTCCCAAGCAAAGAACAGTTTATTTCTTTTTCCAGTCACAAAGGAGTTATGTGTCCAAAAGTGCAAAACAAATTTAGTTCACAGCATCCAAAAAATTAATGGCATAAAAAGCAGATTTGTCAAAAAAAAAAAGTAGACCAGAAAAAATAGTCTCAAATGTCATAAAATCAGATTTCCTCTTTAGATTAGTTGCCCCTCATCCGTTTATATCTTTAAAATGCTCAATTCCATGCCAGCTTTTTGCAATAAAAAACAAAGATAGGCTATTTCGATTTTCTTCCTCCTTAATTCTGTGTATATGAGAGAAAGTTATAACTCACCCAGGGATTCTTTGTTGCCGATCCTTTAACAAATCTCTTTTACTGTAACGATAACAAAATGATAAGAGTAGATAGAAGAATGCTTGCCTGTTAGAGTACGTTTTCTTTAAAGAAAAAAAAAACGTCTTGCTTAATCAGTTTGAGCTTGCTTGAAATTCCTGGCTCCGTCCGACGTTGCTGGCAGGTCCTTCGTTCCTAATGAATTCAAGTCCCCCAACAAACACAACAAAGCTTGTGGATAATCTCTTTGTTTCTCCCTTGCCTGGGAGAAAGTTTTTACCAGTCAAAAAAAACCTTTTGGCTGGTTTTGAAACTGAAAAAGCTTCCTCTGAGACAAGAGCTCGTCTCAGAGGCAGGCACAAGCTAAGCAATCCTTCCCGGAAGTCTGTTCTTGGCCACTTTTTGATGAGGAACTGGAGTGCAGCAGGGGAGAAAGAGAGATTCTGCTGCCATTAGCTGTTACTACTGGTGTGGTTGGGTGTGGCGTCCCTTTCTTAGTACATTGATCTGGATCCAGGAGAGGGAAGATAGCTTGGGAGATGACTCTTCTTTGGAAAAGTCTGAAATCCTCGTACAAGTTTTAAAAGAACCATGGGAGGGAAAAGAAGCCCATTCATTTTTTTAAAAGATTCTCCTATTTGCCTTTGTGTCTGTCTGGAATTGTTTCCTTCTCCAACTCCATTTTATGGAGCAATGGGGGGGAAATCCATATTATTGGCACCTTCTGCTGCAAATATTTCTCTGTATTATACAGCCAGGAGAGTGGCTATATACTATAACCAGCATGGATTTTTCACATTCTGCAATGTTAAATTGCAAATACCCCCCATGATGATGCTTCCCATAAGCTCATTTAAAAACAAAACCTTACAAAACATATAGTCCTGAACTCAGAAACGCGTGCTTAACAACCCTTTTAAGTTTTCATGGCAATACACAAAGCAGTCAGAATTAAGAGTTCAACATGTAAAACAAGAGGAAAAAAATCCTGTTGGACTTCTTTCTGTCTGTGGTCTCATGATTTGTTGAAATTAATTAAAAATCAGCTATTTTCACAGAGTAGCTGTAATCCTGTAAATGACCTTGCCCCATACTCTCCCCTTCATCTTCTGCAGTTTAAAAATTTAAAAAATGCGTGGCTGATTTTTAATTTAAGAAATTTAACATTGAAATCTATTATAGAGTTCGGCATACTCATTAAGAACCGTCAGTGCTAAAAATCAGACTTGTCAAGCGGCTACAGTGGTTAACAGTCAGCGCCTCTTCTGAGGAATGTAGCTCTATCAAGGGAATAGGGACTCTCCTTGCAACTCTCAGCACCCTTCACAAATTACACTTCCCAGGATTCTTTGAGGGAAGCCATGACTGTCTAAAGTGAAATAAAAGTCTGGTGTGGATGTGACCAAGGACAGCTTTGGCTTAAATATGGGTGGGAAACTACTTGTGTCTGCTCTAGAATAAAAAGATGGGGGAAACCCTGAAAAATGATACTGTTCACAATGTTTTCCTTTTGGAAAGGAAAGGGGCTTCCCCTCTGCCCAGTGCCCACCCACCCAATCCCTTCCCCCACCCTGTCCCTTCCTCTCCCTCCACCAGGTCAGTTTCACCTTTCCTAAGCATGATTGTACAGGAGTAAATCCTACAGAACTCAAAAAGCATGCAAATGATCAAACCTGCCCTCCCCTCCTCTTCCCTCCTGTCCCCTCCATTTTGCCCCTTCCCCCCTTCCTTTGCCCCTCCCCCTCCCAATCCGCCCCTTCCCCCCTTCCTTTGCCCCTCCCAATCCCCTCCCCATGCTTCCCCTCCCTTCCTCCTTCCCCATGGTCAGTTTTACCTATTCTAAACATGATTGCATGGTAGTAAATCCCATTGAATTCAATGAGCATGCAAATAATCAGACCTGTCTTTCCCCTCCCCTACTCTCCTCTCCTTCCCCCTCTCTCCTTACCCTCTCTTCCTTCTCCCTTCCCTGCCCACTTCAGCCCTCCCTCCCTCTTCTCCTCCTGCCCTGTGGTCAGTTTCACCTATCCTAAGCATGAATGCATGGGAGTAAATCCCACTGAACTCAATAAGCATGCAAATGATCAAACCTGCCCTTCTCCCCTCCTGCCTGCCCCCTCCCCCCTCCCCTCTGTCATTTCTCCTCCCCTGCCCTTCCTCCCCATCCACTCTCTATCCCCCCATGGTCAGTTTCACCCATCCTAAGCATAATTGCAGGGGAGTAAATCCCACTGAACTCAAGCATGCAAAATGATCAAACCTGCTCTCCTCTCCTTTCTCCTATCCCCTTCTTCCTATCCCATCCCTTTTGCCCCTTCCAATCCCCTCCTTGCTACTACTCCTGCTCCCCTCTCCCCCTTCTTCCTTCCCTCTACTCTCCCCTCCCCCATGGTCAGTTTTACCTATCCTAGCCATAATTGCAGGGGAGTAAATCCCATTGAACTCAAGCATGCAAATGGTCAGACCTGCCTTTCTCCTCCTTCCCCTTTCCTCTCCCTTCCTCCTCCCTTCTTCCTCTCCTCCACTCTTCCTTCTTCCGCTTCCCCTGCCCACTCCAGGCTTTCCTCCCCATGGTCAGTTTTACCTATCCTAAGCATGATTGTATGGGAGTAAATCCCACTGAATAATTGAATCCCTCAATAAACATGCAAATAATCAAACCTACCCTCCTCCTCCCCCTCCTGCCTGATCCCATCCCACTCCTCCCATCCCCTGTGGTCAGTTTCACCTATCCTAAGCATGATTGCAGAGGAGTAAATCCCACTCAGTAAGCATGCAAACGATCAATCCATTCTCAGCAAAATTGCACAGGATCCCATTTATCATGTCCCAGATTAAAAAGCAGAGATATTCATTAATAGGCAAAAAAAACCCATGAGGTTTAAGAACATACCTATAGCCAACAGTGAATATGTGAAGTAAATCTGTGAATATGTGAAGTACAGCAACACTTTGCAAAATTTACACTAAAAAAACTCAAAAAACAATTGTGGAATAATAGCACTGACTATTCTGCAGAATAGTCTCCAATGGACATGAGTGTCTGTTTGCACAAAATAAAACAGTGAAATATATTCCAGCAAATTTTGTTGTACACCGCCCTGAGAGCTTTCTGCTATAGGGCGGTCTAGAAATGTAATTAAATAAAATAAATTAAATAAAATAATAAATAAATTTCTAGGTGTGCTCTATATTTTTAATTGACCATGCCCACCTTTCCTTAAGTGGCGTGGTTTAAGCATAGCAGGCTGAAAGCATGCGTCTTGGGCAGGCCAAGTTTGTTTTTTCCAACAGCTAAATTCATTGCTTAAGTAGCAACATATTGTAATCGGTCTGATTTTACATCAAACTGCAGTTTCAGATTCAACTGTTAATGCACCCGAAATAGAAACAGAACATAACCTCCAGTTTGAAACACAAAAGGCTGTCTTCACCATCGTATGACATTGACCAATAAAAACGCTTTGAAATTAATAAAAATAAATTTGAGAGATCTAGGATGAATAATGAGAGAAATAATTTTCTAGGTTAGATTCTCTGTAGAAACAGTAGTTACACAGTAAAAGAAGCAAAGAAAGAACACCAACAAGCATACAAAAATGTAATTCTCCATCTTTGGAGATGGTAGGTGTTGCCACCACTCACCATATGCTCAGAGACACGTTACCAAATTCTTCCAAGCTACACAGTGGATTGGACTATGAAACCCAAATCGTGCTTGCATTTTTACAAATTTGTAGGGCAGTACAATACCTCAGAGAGGTCAGGCCTCCTGCTCCCCTGGTGCATTCACTATAGCTGCCCTATTTCCCTGCTTTTTAAAGTTTGATAGAAATATCTGTTGGCTACAGGTACATTCTTAAACCACAGTTTGTTTGTTTTTGCCTATTAGTGAATTAGCCAATTTACTTATTGAGACATTTGGGAAGTGATATTATTGCTCTGATGGCAAAGTAGGTGAGAATCTTAAGGGGAAAAGCCTGCTCTCCACAAGTACCAGATGTATAAAAGCAAAATAACGAAACTGCTGAGAAAGAACTTTCATATTGATTCTTTAAGCTAGATAGAAATTAAAATTGGATGGTTTATCCAACTGATTTTACATAAAGTTAGGGATTTTAACAAACAAATGTTGGGTGGGGTGGGGTGGGATGGGATAGAGAGAGCGAGAGAGAGCAAGTCCAGATTCAAATTACAGCCATGCGGCTGTATTGGGATCACTAGAGCAGGAAGGTTAAACTCCATGCCACCCTCCATCCCAATGTAGCCATGAGGGAATGGAGTTTTGTTTTATTTAAAAAATATTTCTATACCATCATTCATTGCTAATACCAGGGGTGGTTCACAAAAGTACAAATTATTATCATTATGATTTTATTTGATTTCTGAGCTGCAGCAGCATAACAACCCAAGGTGAGTTACACAATTTAAAAATCAATATTAAAATAATTTTAAAACAAATTACACACAGAAAAATTACAAGAAGGACAGCAATAACAGAAAAACCAGCCAATTCTACTAAAGCTTGGCATTAATAATTAGCAAATGCATAAGTGAATAAAAAGTTCTTTAGCATGTATCAAATTTTAAAAGTTTATGCTTGTTTTATTTTGAAGTGGGGATGATTACACAAATGGTTCCACAACACAAAATACCTTCCCCCTGGTTGTCGCAAGATAAATCTCAGCAAGTTGTGGCACACCCAGGTGGGCCTCATTCAAAGAACAACATACAGGCAGCCCTGCATTGTAAAATGCATTCCTTAAGGTATCCAGATCCCAAATTGTTTACAACTTTAGGTCAAAATAAGAACCTTAAATTTGGTTCAGTATTATATTGGTAGTCAATGCAGTTCTTTTGAACATAGCTTTAATGTGCGTGCCGTAGGCAGCCACTGGATTCTCCACTAGCTTCAGCTTCTGACCCAACCTTAAGGGCAGCCCCACAGAGGGTATATTGCAGTAGTCCAAGCTTGAGGTTACCACCATTGGGTCACTGGGGCAAGACTATTCCTATGCAGGAATAGCTATAGATAGCACACAAGCTGAAGCTGGCAAAGTAGGAGAGGGAGTGTGGATGTGTAAAAGAAATTGTGCCACCCTTAGCTTAGACAAATCTCATGACTTTACCATTTGGGAAGGTCAATTGCATACATATCCACAAGTGTTCCTCAACTGCTATAAAACAGCCTTCCTCCAATATCTGATAACTATATAGTTCTTTCTAACTAACCCACTTGTTCTTTCTTAGGTGTGTAGAGCAAAAATGTTATAGGTCAGCTATACGGAACCTTTGGCCCTTCATATGTTGTTGAATTACAACTCTCATCATCCCTGGCCATTGGCCATGCTTGCCGAGGCTAATGAAGGCTGTAATTCAGCAACATATGGAGGGTTCAAAGGTTCCATACATCTGCTATAGTTGTATAGGAAAAACCTCTTCTGCCCACCTTGCTTCAGTATTCAACAGCCCTAGAAATGCACACTTTAACCCTAATGTAAAACAGAGCTCCCTCAGATTCAATGCTACCCGCAGTGTGCTGTGAGAGCCATTATAATAATTATTATTTATTTGATTTGTATGCTGCTTTTTCATACAAATGCACCCAAAGCACCTCATAACACAACAGAAAAAAATGTGTATCAATATAACATTACAATAATGGGGCTGTTAAACTAGGCCATACTTTTGCACAGATGCAAACCACTTTAAACCAGCTGCAATTATAACTGCACTTTTCTTGGAAAAAATGCACACTGTCTAATAGGAGTGGGATGTACATATCAATAGAAACGGAACTTTAAAAGACAGAGGAAATGTAGTTTGGCTTTTATGCTTTTCCCTAAAGCTGACACCATAATCTATTCATAGCAGGAAGAACAGAAATAATCTGAGTGGATTGGCTGTGTTTTATCTAGGGTTTTGGTTAAATGTTGCTTGACCCCTACCATTTTTTTATTCATTTATTAATAGTGTCTGTATATAAAGACTAGCACCCTAGAAGATCAGCAGGTGAATCTTTTCCTGGTGTGGAGAAAAGCAGTGGAAAAATTTTCCGCGGCATACCAGGAAAGGTTTTACCAGCTCACTTTTTTTCTCCTCAGATGATGTTAAAAGTGCCAGGCTAGAAAAATAAAAGGTAGCAACTCTAACAAGAACTGGAGGTGGAAGCAGTAATAGCACTTGGTGGAGTCATAGAAACACTACAGAAAACAACAGAAGCATGGAGTAGAGGTGGAGTGTGGGATCCTTCTTGTTGGATTTATTTCTGAAAAGAGAGGAAGTAATGCCGCTTGAGGAATGCAACAGCTGGGTATATGGGGTTCATTTTAAGGGCGAGGAGGAGGAGTATGCATTATTTGTTTGGCTTAGATTGATAGAGTTCATTTGCCTATTGTGATCCTTGGCTCCATCTGCCTTCGGCCCTACTACGGGCGAGTTCCAGTTCTTCAGGTGTTATTGTATGACACCAGTCAGCTATTCTTATGTGGGGCGTAGTACTAGATTGTCATAGCTGAGGGGTGGGGAACCTTTTCATCCCAACATGCCAGACTGTTATCTTCCCCCACCACTTGCAAGCCAAGTTTGACAAGTCACAATAATGGCAGGTGACCTGTTTTTTTGGCCTGCAGGGCTCTTCAGAAGCCCCATTTAAAGCACTATTATCACAGCAGTTTGAAAGGGGCTTTGCAGGCACCATCAATCAGCTTCAACAGCTGACTGAGCCAGGTTTTCACCAGCCCTGATTGGGTATGTGTGGCTTGGCCAAAATGGCCTCGCAACCCAAACACAGAGGCCTGGCAGGCCTAATTGGGCCTATGAGCTGGAGGTTTCCCATCCCTGCCATAGTTCATTGTCACAATTGCATATTCTCAAATAGGCCTGTGTATTTATGGGCATGTATATCCTTGCTAATCTGCACTCCCTTGGATTGGGTCCAGTATACTCAGAGAACAGACAATGTATGTTCAAGTGGACCCAATTTCATGTTGAGGTTAATCAAAATTACTTCAGGAAGAGCTAAGTAAAGCATAAAAACAAAAAGTCATTAAGGAGATCCAACTGTAAACTAAGGGCTCCTATAGTGAGATTAGAAATAGCACTCAGTACAACATATATGAACATAAGCCTTCATTACATCTTCCAGCAGGTAGCATTGCTTGTTGTTTTTGGTGCAACAGACTAAAACCTGATGCTCCATTAGAAAATGAACAAATTTCATGACGGCATTAACTTTCATGGACTCAAGTCCACTTCATCAGATGCATGAAGTGTAATCTTCAGTATGTCCTCCTTACACTTATTCCACTTGCCAAGTTCTTATAGGTTATGCCTCTTTCCCATTTCTTAACATCACTACTTAGTGGTAGCCTTTAAACATATTTTCTTGAGCCATTAGTTACTGCTTACCTTTGTTCTGGGAACACTGTGTAGATGGTCTCCATGCCAGCATGGATATGGTCAGTCACATGACAGTGCAATAACCAAGTGCCAGGATACTTTGGCAACATTTCAACAGTTTGAAATGTCCCAGGAAACAGATCAAAGACATCTGCCCGGTAGGTTCTGGTATTCTTTTAGGACAAACACAAAAAACAATCCCCCTACATCAGTGATAGTAAACATTTCTATAGTGTTTTTGAAGTAATTAATCGGAAGAAAGCAAAATATGAGGCAAAACTATTATTGAATGGCTTTCCATTAAAAAAGTCACCTGTGCCTACTTCCCCTCTATTTCATTTTATTGATGAGGGAGAAATTTGATTCAGTTTGCTTTTAAAAGCAAACCTACCAAATTTGCATTTTCTGAAACAACAGATGAACCAAAACACAGCTATCCTTGGAAATTTGCACTTCTCTGAATTTTGCAATGCCAAGTAATGTGTACCAAAAAACCCATATTAGAGTAAAATTTGCATAAAATGCATTTTATTTTAGGGAAAATTGTTTTGCAAAAATGTGTATGTTAGGTAAAATTGCATACAAAAACATGCATATTAGGAGACATTCAAGTTTTGATTTTTTTTTTCATGAGGACTTTAAAGTGCAAACTAATGTGAAAATGTAGAGAACTGAACTTAAGACTGAGAAGACACCAAAATTGACAGTTTTGCCCATTCCTACAATCTATATATTAGAGATTAGCAACTTGACCAAATCTAGTCCTGCTACCAAAATGTAAAAACTACTACTACCAGCTACTAAAACAGCTACTACCAGCAACCAAAATGTAAAACCTGTGGGTTGTGGCAAGGGGGTTGCTGTTAGCACATGAAAAGTTGTGTTGGGGAATGTAGCCCTTTACCCCTTCATCGCTTTCTCAAAAGTTGGCTTGTAGTTGAATTAGATGTGGGCCTGGGATTTCTGTTCTATTTTCAGACCTGCCATCTTGGAGGCAGAGTGGATATTAAGACTACTTATTGCAGCCTTTCCCAGCCAGTGTGACTCCAGATGTTGTTGGACCACAACTCCCATCAGCCTCAGCCAGCATTGCCAATGGTCAGAAAAGATGGGAATTGTGGTCCAACAACATTTGGAGGCACACTGGTTGGGAAAGGCTGACTTATTGGAATCACAAAGCCACTCTCTCCAAAGCCATAACAATGTAGCAAGAACTTACCCTGTGTTTCCCAAATAAACCACCAGTTCACTGTAAAAAGGGCAAATCTTGGCTTGAAATTGTATTGGAATTCACATGCTTAAGGAGATGAGCCACTTGAATGGAAGGGGCTATACGCCACTGATAAGGTTACATTGGTGAGCAATATCATGGGCTAAGACCTTGGAAAGCTGTGCTAATCAACATAGCATTGGGATAGAGGAGTGTAAAGCATTGTCATGTATTCAGTTGAGCTGGGCATAAGAGCATTCTCAAAAAGTGTTATTTTTCCTCCATCACTAGGCTTAAAATTAAAGACAGGAACAAAAGTCATGGCTTTTACCTTATAATCAAAGCTGTGGCCGTGGAAATGTGCCGTGTGCATATCTACTTCGTTCCCCATTCCCATCAAGTACCAGCTGACTTTATCTCCAACGTGCATTGTAAGACCATGCAAGTTTCCAAACAACCTTCCATTAATGGCTAAGGAAAGAGATGTTTATCATGAAGGCAAAACTGCTACCTGTTCTTCAATGGAATGAACATCACAGATGACTAATATATTCAGTTCAAGTTACAAACCTTGTCAAAAGTACCATGCCCAACTGCTAGCCAGGAACACATTCCCAACTGTCCTTCAGTGTGAATTAAACAGTTTGTCTAACTCTGAACTGAACTCGGTTCAGACATCTTCAAAACAGCCTGATATACTCACAATGCTTTTTATTCTTTCTGGACAGTTCTCGTGCCATAAATTTATAGCTCAGTGAACAGAGCACATGCTTTACATGCAGAAGAACCGAATTCAGTCTCCAGCATCTCCAGGTAGGGCTGTGAAAGATCCTTGTCTGAGACTGTGGAGCACCATGGCCAGTCAGGGCAGACAATACTGAGCGAGATGGACCAAGAGTATAAGGCAGCTCCCTACATTCCTATCCTTCACTATTCAGCCAATACAGAAAAAGACAGGATGAGAAATGTGTAATAGCCATTTATGGGCCTTTATTTATTTATGTATTTATTTATTTAGCTAGCTAGCTGAGATCAAGCCATTGATACTTGGAACATTATCTGGAATTTTAGAATTGCTGGGATGCAATTTCCAAATATTCTATACAGACAGACATGTACATTAACATGTGTGAGAGAGCACTATGTATCCACATACAAAAATAGCATGTATTTTCCTGCCTAGGTGAAGGACAAGTTAGTGCTCCCCCTCATGGGCAGCATTAGCAATTGCATATTACTACCAACGCTGGTGATTGGACAGCATCCTCCATCATGCTGGAATACAGTAGGCTAGCTTACGGGCACAGGTCAGGCCACAAAGTACACACACAGCTCTGTCCTCCCAACATCTCGCTGCCACCGCTTCCTGTGTCTGCTGCCTGAGGTGGCAACTTCACTCTGCCTAATGGTAGAGCTGGCCCCCAAAGCATGTGCTCTGCCTACTGAGCTGTAGCAGGCCAAAACTGGCACAATGTTTGCAACCCAGCTTCTGAAAGGGAAAGGACTAGAGACCTATAGCACAATCCTATACCACAGTTTGGTATAGGATATGGCAAATAAATGAACAGGAGCATTTCTGCTCATTTACTGGGTATGGGATACATATGTGATGGTTGAATGATGTTCCAGGGACTGATTTATCCGAGTCTGCATCTGTACTAGAATTGTTTTAAAGATGTTTTTAACATGTCATTTTTAAGGGGTTTTTTGTGTTTTATCACTTGATATTTGCCACCTTGGGCTCTCTTTGGGAGGAAGGGTGGGATATACATTTAATAATAAATAAAAAATATGATTGGTAATTTTGGATGTTGGAAATATTCAACATACCATGCATTTTATTGCTTTCAATAAACTCCTCATCTTCTTTGTTCACGCCTTCTGGATTGGCAGAGTAAGTCTTGATATTTTCATCCAAGTAATAGGACTCATTTTCATCAAACACCATAAAAAGAAGAGCAAATTCCACATTTTTTGGAAGTAGTTGCCTGCGACAGACTAGCAATGTCCCTATTAATCCACTGTAGATATCCTGAAAGCCCCAAAGAATACAAATACCTATTAACATTAATTGAAGTAAAGGGAGTGCAGAGATGGGAAATCACATCTGATGAAATATTGGCCCATTATCAAGTGCTTGGGGTAATCTGAATGTCCTGGAAGAGTGTTGTTGTATCCTGCAGATACTTTTCATAGGTGAAGAGGGAGGTGTGCTGCCAGAGGTCTCCTACTTGCAGCAGTGGAAAGTTCTGCTGCTGTTGTTCCTCCATCATCACTGCTTGGATGGCAGAGATGAAAAGGGACAAGGCAAGTATAGGTTGAGGCTGGCCTTGGAGCCAAACCTGTCCCATTCCTTTGATTAAGGAGAAAACCAATGAGAGAGGAAAAATAAAAACTGAAAACCAAGTACATAAAAAGGCTCCGCAACCTTCTGCTTTAGCAGTGGCCATGGACTCCCCGTGGCCCCAAATTGCACTGCCTAATTCCTGTGTACTATACAGTATGAGTCAGACCCAGTTTTAAGTTAATTGTACTTAGGGTGCATTGAAACAAATGAGGGTAAAGCCATGACTAAATTTTCAGGTGGATTTCAATGGGATCTGAGTATTAGTCTGGATTGAGTCCCTTCTATTCACAGCCATTATAAACATAGATGAAAGTTGGCTGGAGCCAACCAGAGCTTGGAAAAGTTACTTTTTTTGAACTACAACTCCCATCAGCCCCAGCCAGCATGCCCACTGGATTGGGCTGATGGGAGTTGTAGTTCAAAAAAGTAACTTTTCCAAGCTCTGGAGCCAACATAGTCCTCTACCATTTCCAAACAAAGTACTTCAAAAACAGGCTCAGGCTCCATATTTACCATTTTTTCTTAAAAGCTCTATTTCCAGAAATACTGAGATACATGAAGCCAACTCTGTTGTCTCTGTCAGGATTTCAGCATCCATACTCAGCCTATAGCGGGTCTGTGTTTAGTAAAGGATGAAGCCAATGTAATAAAGTCTGGTTTAGAAGTGTCCAGTGCCTAGGAAAGGGAATGAATTTCATAACAGCCCATTAATGAATAACGAGCTTACCTTAACTGTATCCACAGTTGAGTAATATGCCCAAGGAATACAGCTGGAATCCCCTTCCTGAGGACCAGACCGCTTTGGTATTTTCCAGACATACTCTGTTACTGCACCTGCATGAAATATACATTTATGATCCTTTAACAGATGTGTAGATATGGATTTACCTTGCAGCTTTTAATCAATTTCACACCCATTATCATTGTTATCATATACTGGATTTCATACCCATCCTTCAGCATCAGATCCCACGGTGAATTACAATCAAGGATGGATCTGTCGATTTCAGTTCTCTCTGTTTCTTATTTTTCCAATCTTAAAATCAATTCTCCATATTTCTGAGAATGTTTGTGATTTTTTTAAAAAAGCTCTTCAGCATTTAAGTGCTAATTTCTCAAACTAAACAAATTTTTGTATAGTTTTGATCAATGTATACATTTTTGCAAGCAATTTCTCCTCCTTTAATGCATTTTGTATGTTATTTTCATGAATTTATTCATTTCATGCAAATATTCCCCAATATATGCACTTTTTAAAAACATTCATTGGTTGGAGAACTGCACCGCAAAATTCATAGAAGTGTGAATTTTGAAAGATGACTGTGTTTCAGTTCTCTGTTTCAGAAAGTGCAAATTTGATAGGTTCCGCTTTTCAGATACTACAGTGAGAACCTAATCAAATTTCTCCCCCATCCCTAGTTACAACAATATAAAAATGCAATATTAAAATCAGTGAAAATATTTTACAATCAAAGATAAGGTGGGTCCTAAAAATATGTATCTCAGGTGGCAAAAGGCAGGGAAAGAAAGGGATCTTCTGAATATGATGAAAGCTATAAAATGAAGGTGCCAGATTATCTGTGTGGGGAGGGAATTCCACAGGGTAGAGGCTGCCACACAGAATGTCCTCTCCTGGGCTGTCACTAAGGAATTGAAATCTGTCAATTTCCATTTCTCTCAGTTGCTCATTTTTCCAATCTTAGGTGCAGTTCTCCATAGTTCCACATTAGTTTGGGGATTATTTTTTTAAAGTCCTCATGAAAATTCATCAGAATAATATATACCCTATTTCCCCCAGTATAATGCATTTTTGTGTGTTATTTTCACCAATATATGCATTTTTATGCACACTTTATCCTAGTAAATGCATTTTTGTACACATTACTTGGCTGAAAAAGTGTCTTACAAAATTCAGAGAAGTGCAAATTTTGAAGGATGGCTGTGTTTCAATTTGCGTATTGTTTTGGAAAGTGAGAATTAGATAGATTTGCCTGAAATGCAAACTGAATTAAATTTCTCCCTTAGCTGTAATCAACCTGAACTTCCAATTAACTCCAAACTTTCAACTACTTAAGAAAAAAACAGGACGTTCTCAACGCAATGGGCCTTTTTTGCTGATCCTCTGTTCCCTTCATAATTGAAGCATGCTAATGAGAACAACACAGAGTGGAGGACAAACAAATAGGAGAGGAACAGATGGCATTTTGCTTTATACTTAGCATTTTTCTTGAGCTTCCTCTCTTACACAACAAAGGATGGCCTAATTATTGTTACTTTTCCTCTCTGTACTGCCCCTATCTTAAGCCACACATTTCAAACTACCAAAGATGAAAGGGGATCCTCATTTCTAGGACTGTTGCAGCTTCCACAGTACAATCCAAGGGAAAGGAGTGCAAAGGTGCTCCTGCAGCCGTATTCAGTGCCTTGCTGGGCTCAAGCTGAGAGGGCAGAAGTAAAGGTGGACAAACTGTCTGCATTCTTACACGTCCTTGTTTCGGCTTTAAATATTGTTGTAATATTTCCCCTTCCATTGGGGAAAAGAATGGAAGGGAAAGGGTTGGGAGAATTCAAAAATGTTTCTCTGGCTTGGAGGCATGTTGGGAGACTGGGAGGGCTTTGGATCCAAGCCGCTTCCCAGAACATCCCCTTTTTGGCCTTAAACGCATTGGTGCTCCCACGTCAGTTGGGCAAGGCATCTGTCATGTTCTCTAACCTCAATCCCTCCTCTGGCTCAAAGGAAGACTCAAAAGGGCAGGAGGCATTGCCTAGGGAGCCATCATCCTGATCCAGAACCATCCCACCAGAGGACGTGGTTTTACCTGACTCCTCAGACTTGGAGGGCACTTCCCCGATGCAGTCTTCACCACTCCCACGACATGGAAGCCAGTGGCTACAGAACTGGGCAATGGCTCTTTAAGAAACAGACAGCTCTTCGGAGGGGTGGGGTTAATAACGGCTTTTATAAGACCTCAGCATGTCATCGAGACAGCAGCTCTCCTTGGGTGAGTTCCAGCTGTCACCTCTCACAGTGGCCTGTCCTTATGGACTGTGCTTTGCTGGTTGTCATCTACTTCTTAACTGACTGGTTAGATTGTGCTCTTCTGAATGTGACCCTGCTCTTCCAGTAAGTGCCATTGCTTCAGCCCGCTGTCCTGTCTTGGACATGGCAGGACAGGACAGCTTCAGACGAACTGGTGGCTGCAGGGAGAGGGGTTCCAACATCATATCTCCCCCCTTTGATACCAGAGCTCTATCTTCAGTGTCAGAGGGCTAGATCCATTCTGTCTTATGGCTTTTGGTATGCCTTTGTGGGGAACATAGGGTTGCACGCTAGGAGTGCAATCCGCCTGTATTTTGTACAGTATGCAAATCTGCAAACATGGGGGGGGGGAGCCAAGGCAGAGCAATCCAGATTCCTGATCCACAGTGAAGGAGGGGCTTTGGATGGAGCTGAGGCGTCCCTCTGCCCATCCTTGCCCACATTGGTGGTGCAGCCCTGCCAGCAAGCAGAACCCCAATGCACTCATCCAAATGGTAAATGGCCAGAAGCTACTGCTGATGGCATCCCTGTTGGCAGTAGTAGACAGAAAGCTCTGAAAAGGAGCATTTCATGAGTGGGGCTGGATCCTGTGCTGATCCTGCTGCCATCAAGTGATGGCAATGGGCCCAGTTCAGGCCTCTTTGTTGTACCAGCCTGAGAACTGGCATAGCAAAAGGGCCTTTTTCCTGCCCCCCCCATCTTCTGTCCTGACCAGCATGAGCCATGGGTATGGATGCAGTGCTAGCTGTGCCACTCAGAGCCCCCCCCCAACTGCTGGCCTTGGCTTAGGATTGTGCCCTAAATCAGTATGATAAGAGGCATAAGAGAGGCATTCTTGGTGATTGCATAGCTACAAAACTCCCTTTCCCTGACGACTTACTAAAGCTTAAAACTGAGCATCTTCCAAACTTTGCTGTTTTGGCAAAACTTAAATGGGCAGTTTTAAATCATTATGAGTGCTTTTTAGCCTTGTATTTTCTGCTTCTTTTGCCCTTATTCTTTTAATATCCCCAATCCTCACACCTTGAGGCAAGGCAGGATTAAAAAAGAGAGAGAGAAATAATAAATGAGACAATTACCTGGGCTGGTTTCTATGGCAGTTGCAGAGTCAGTTTTCACTCCTTGTGCATGGATAGAATAAGGTCTGGAGGCCATGTTTTTAAACACAATTCTGATTTTATCCCCAACTTTTGCAACAAGTAGTGAACCTTGAAGAGACAAAAACAAAGACACCAGCATCAAAGGAAATACCAAAGTGCTTTGGAGTATAAAACTGCAAATAACAGTGTAGGGGAAACCTACAGACACTTAAGACTCAAATTAAATGGTTAGGGCTCTTAAGCACTTAGCTGTGTTCTTAAATTCAACTGACGTTAATTAAATGTAGGCAAGCTGATATTTTTTGTACGGAATCCAGCATTTAGCCTTAAACTTCATCTGCAAGTCATAGGCCTAAATGCTAAAACATAGTTTAGTGTAGGAATGGGGAAACTCTGGTCCTCCAGATGTCATTGACTCCAACTGCTGTCAGCCGCAGCCTACATGACTAATGGTCAGGGGTGATGGGCATTATTGTCCAGCAACATCTGGAGGGTTCCAGGTTCACTATTCCTAATTTAGCACTACATGAACAAGACAGGGCAAGCCTTGGGCTCATGTACTCCTCTCCTCCTCCTTGACCCTGAGAAGGTACATGGAAGCATCCGCTTCTTTGTTTAAACTAACCTCAGTTTGTTATTACATCCCAACCGGGAACTGCAATTAGTTTTAAATGATGGCTTATTGAAACAAGACAGGATCAGGAACCACAATTTGATCTTCGCTTGCTTTGGTAAGCTGCAGTTTAGACTAACTAATTTGGTCTGGTTCAGGCTTAACAACAAAGTGTGGTTAGTTTAATCCAGAGAGCAAATGTTTCCAATCTCCTTTCAGTCATGCCAGTGCAGCATGCCACACCCAAGGCTTGCTCACACTCATTTATGTAATGCTAAAATATGGCTTAGCACTACACCCAAACTGGGCCAAGTTTAACGGTCTCTGCGGCACTTGTTCAGATAAGTAGGACAGCTTTTGTTCACATAAATTTTGTTCACATAAATCTCTACTGTTAAACAAAGTCCCTGTATGCAAACTGAAGCTGCTGGATCAGGTTGCGTGTCTGGTATGCACTCAAGCTAATAAGGAGATTCTAATTTATAGTCATGTCTGAGGCAGTTCTAATAAGTAAATGCAAACCTTTGTTGTTGCAACAAATGAGGAAATCTCTGCACTTGTCTGAGTTCTAGTTTCTATGCATGTGAAAGAACTCTGGTTTGGCACTCCGACTCAAATCACTGCATAAACAGGAGCCCTCTTCTGTCTGAGGTGCTCCCATCTGCAGTTGCTTTGAAGCTCACACTGTAAAATTCATTTCATGCCAATGTAAGGTTCAGTATCTATTATTGCAACTTATGGAGACAGTACCTAGGATTCCCAGGTGCTCTTCTTCTTGCTTCCTTTCTTTGGAGGTCCTGAACGTTTTGTCAGTATATTCTCGATAAACAACTTTCTTGTATTTTGACCCAATGAACTTGTCATCTTTATTTAAGAATGGATTCCCTGGGCTGAAGAAAAAAAAGTGAGGTACACATTTGAGGGGGGGTTTCCTCCCGTCTATGGCTTTTTGGGTATCAATAAAATTAACAAACACTGATCAAAAGTCCAAGCTCTAGAGGGTTTTTTATTTTAATTTGAAACTCAGCTGGCCCTTCAAAAGATGAAACTATATTTTCTGCTACCATTCTTAATAGTCTGCAACACCCAGGGTGGTGTGCTAGTCCTTGACATTTTTGCATCTGGCATCAAATACAAGCCCTGTCCCTTGCTCACTCATGGAATAACACACACAGGGAGGCTGGAGGCAGCAAAATTATGCTCTCTCTGGAATCTGCTACATAAAGTGCCTGCTTCCTCATACTTCCCAGTAATGTCACCCCTGGTGCTGCAGACAGTGCAGACTTGTAGCTCCGATGCCAGTGGGGCAGTGAATCTGTTCCTGGTTTTAGCCCGAACTCTCGAGGAGTTATTCAAGGTCCTGAAACCCATTTCTAAAATAGGTTCAGTACCCTGGACAGGTCCTTGGAGGTTCAGTCGAAAACCCAGAGCAGATTCACTGCCCCACTGACATCGGAGCCACTAGTCTCCACTGACTACAGGACATAGACAATATTGACTGATTAGGCTGCCATGCATTTCATTCTGCATTTAACATGGCAGAGACTTATTGACTCCATTTCCTCTAAGAACAAAGGGCAGCTATGTGGGTTTTTCCCTTTGTCCCTTTAATTTTCACAATAGCCTTGTGAGGTCGATTAGGCCAGGAGATGGTGACTAGGCCCAATATCTGCCCAATGATCTTCACAGCTAAGTACGGATTTCAACTCGGGTCTCACGAGGCCTAGTCAAACCACTACACCACAATGGATCCATGTACCCATGTCTTCCCCACAAAAACTGGGATACAGCAATATATATGCATCCCAAGAAAAGTAAAAGTAAATGATCTTAAATATGCTCTTCTGAGATGTTGTTTATTTGCACTGCCTTACCTTTCATCATGGAAGTGATGCCTCTCCTGCTCCCAAGTCCTGTTGGGGGAATAGTCCCATTCTATTTCTACTGCTGCAATGTAATAGGTCTTTTCATGGGTATACAGCTCACTGTCCTCTGGAGATGAATCACACTTCCTCACTTCATAGTACTGTTTCATACCCCCTGTGTAGTGATCTGTAGTCAGGCAGGCCACTTCAAAGATCCCTAGAGAAACAAGTGAGGAAGCAAGCAAATAAAAATAAACCAAGCACACCTAGGAAACGTGAAGTCCCACTCACGTTACAGACACAGCTCCAAAATAACAGCTCCCAGAGTAGCTGCCTTATTAGTCACTTGCAGCAAAAACAACAAAGAGTACTGTAGCACCTGAAAAAGCTTATGGCATAAGCTTTTGGGGACCGCCTTCCAATGAATGAAATGTTATGCGGAGTTTCAGAAGTGTGTGTACATGGATAATACATGTATAACATACATATTGCGTATGATATATGGATAATATATACACTGGGCAAGATGAAGAAACAAGAAGATTGGGTCGAGTGGAACGTTTTCCAGTGTAACATGTTCAGGATTCAGAGGCAAGTGTAAATAAATAAAAATTAATTCAGCTCTCTCTTTGTCCCAGGCAAGGGGTCACACTCAACAGAAAAGAGAGGGACCAGAATGCTTATTTACATATTGTATGACTGGAGGTTCTCAAGAGACACTTATGAGAGATACAGACCAGCCCCAGACCTATTCCATTGGCCCTTGTTCAACAGGAATGTGAACTAGACCCTCTCCTACACCTGAGCTGGAGTAAGGATTTCCAAACTTTCTACCCCTGCAGCCCATTTGAGAAGGCTGAAAAATATTGAGACACACACACACACCCGTCACACAATGGTAGCGCAGGGATGGATGGAGGTGGAGTTTGGCATAATCAGCTAGCAATTACTGGCATGATTTTCTATTGATATCTGATCCCTCTTTGGGAATTTCCAAGTTCTTTGCCACAGCAATTTCCTTGTAGCAAAACTTCCATAGTACAGCTTTCTTCAAGCTAAGTACACGCCTCTGGAGGTATTGTGACACATCCTCTCCCTTTTAGACAGAATTTGCTCATTCAGAGGCTCTTAAGTGGAGAAGGCAACTTATTTTATATTTTCTCCTTCCCTTCTTATTCCTGTCAAAGTATGTTTGCTCAGCTCCTGTAATTTCTTTTTCCTTTCTCCTTTCACATTTAACATGTACCATATTCCCCCAAACTACCAGTTTCTTCCATCCTTCTCCTTTACATTCACTTCTTCACCCTATAACAGCTTTCTTCTCTTATCCCCTTACTTTCTAATCCCAGTTGTTGTTGTTAAATAGAAGCTTGTTATCTTTCTAATTTTCTTCAACACATCCTCTAGTCTCCCCCCCTTTTCTGTCTCAACCTGCAGGGACTTGCTGGTGCTGGCTACGGCACAGCCAAAGGATAGGGTGTTTAAGTGAGGAAGCAGTGGATGGAATGTACACTGGAAGCCCACCTGAAAGATTGAAGCCTACTGGTGGTCCCTGGTTCACATTTGAGAAATTCTAGGCTACAGTTTTATCAAGATGAAAGCTTGGGATATGTTCCCCCACCCCAAAATCAAGTGAGATGTGGCATGAGAATAACCCACACCAGCTTTACACTTCAGTAGTCCCCAGGACCCACAATGGCTTCTTTTGTTCATATAAACAGTGGGGTCCATTGGGGTACTTGTGGCTTGTGGAAATCCAATGTGCTGACTTAACATGGGGCAAAAAAAAACCCACAGGGGGCTGAAAAAACCTTCATTGGAAGGCACAACATTATTAGCAAGTAACAGATATTATGAGTGGAAGGCAGCAGAGTCATATAGATGGTTGGGATGTCTAGGCAAGTGTTTAAAATCAGCAAGTACAACTTTCATTATTGACCTTCTGAGTCAGGCTTCATAACAGCTGTGACAGAGATATGTGGAAAGAGATTAACTGTATCCTTCCTTGATCCTTTAGTCAAAAAAGTATTTCCTGAAAAATGTATTCCATGAATGTCAACCTCTGATCCCAAGCCAATCAAATGCCAAGAAACGGTGTCTCCACTACACATCTCAAGACCTTTCTGGTTTCCATACATGTATCCATTTATGGCTGCAAAATAAGAATGCAGATTAATGTTTGAACACATTCCATGCCAAAATCCCACAGCTAACAGAATATATTTCAATAACAAAATGGAAATATCCATATGATGCTCGTCATTTTAGCAAATTAGAGAATCCATCTGAAAAAACAAGCCAACTTCTTAAATCTATTTGTCTGAAGTATTTAACATCACATGGAGCCCAATCTTACGCATAAGTTGCACTCTGCTAATGGGGGTTACATCTCATTGAAAATGCATCTGTATGCATCTGTGCTGTCTTATCTGGAGTCTATTCCAACAAAAGTCATATGGAAATGAATCATATAATTATAAGGGTTAAAAGGGACCTTGGTGGTCATCAAGTCCAACCCCTGCTCAATGCAGGATTGCAATATAGCATCTCTGACAGATGCCCATCCAGTCTCTGCTTAAATACCTGCAGTGAAGAAGAATCTGCCACCTCTAGAGGTAGTCAAATAGCTCTTACCATTAGGAAATTTGTCATACTGTTTAATCAAAACTAGCTTCTCTAGAATTTCCACCCAGCGGTTCTAGTCCTACCCTCTGGAGCAACAGAGAACAAATTTGCTGCATCTTCTGTGTGACAGCATGTTCCCCTTAATCTTCTCTTCTCCAGGCTAAACAGACCTGGATCTTTCAATTGCTCTTCACAGGACTTGGTTTCCGAACCCCACTATCCTGATTATACGCCAGTTTGTTAATGTCCTTCTTAAAGCATGGTGCCCAGAACTGGATACAATACTCCAGATGCAGGCACACAAGCAGAGAACAGAGTGGAACTATTATTACATCTTGTGATCTGGACACAATGCTTCTGTTAATGCAGCCTAAAATTGCTGTAGCTCAGTGGCAGTCCACATGCTTTACATGCAAGAAGTTCGTGGTTCAGTCCCTGGCATCTCTATGTAGAGCAAGGAAGGACTCTGTCTGAATGAAACCATAGAGAAATGCCACCTGTCAGAGTAGTCATTACTGAGCTAAGTCAGCCTAGGTGGTCTGACTTAATATAGGACAGTTTCCTATGTTAGCCTTTTTGGGCAGCTACATCACACTGTCGAATCATATTCACCTTCTAATTAACCAAAGCATCTAGAGCATTTCCAGCAAGGTGTCCCCTATCCTATACTTGTCTCTTTGATTTTTGTGTACCTAAAATGCTAAGGGAGGAGAGCTCAGAGCCATGCCCACCTGAAGATAATAAATCATACCTCATTTGCGAATTACAAGAACTCTCTGCCTTTTCTGTACAGATCACACTCTTTATGCTGGATTGGTGTCACTTAGAGAACACTAGCAAGGGTGGCACTCAGGGCCGGTTCTAAGGGGCAGCCAGATGGGGCACTGGCCTGAGACCCCCTGGAGCTACAGGGGACCCTCCGCTCTCCTTTCACAATCAGCGGAAGCATCCATGGACCGCCATCCCCCCGCAATACCTACTTTTCCGTTGTTTTTTGTGGCGCGCAGATTTGCCATCAATCAAGTTGGCGGCCGAGGTTTCCTTAAGGGGCTGAAGCCTCTGCCGCCATCTTGGATGATGGCACGCATGCATGCTACATGTGCGCGTTGCTGCCATCAACAAAGATGGTGGCAGAGGCTTCAGCCCCTTAGGGAAACCTCAGCCACCATCTTGATTGATGGCAAACCTGTGCGTGCCGCAAAAAACAACAGAAAGGTAGGTGAAGCGTGGGGATAGCAGGGGGATGGTGGGCAGCGCAGAAGCTCCTGTCTTGCGGTCCGCAGATGCTTAAGTTCCGCAGACCGCGGAGAGGGAGCGGAGGGGCCCAGGGCAGGCTGGTACCCAAGGGCCCCGGCATGCCTGTGGCCAGCCCTGGTGGCACTTCTACATGACAGTTTATTGTGGACTCACTTCTAGTCATCATTCATTCATTCATTAAGTAATATCCCACCCTTCCTCCCAAAGGAGCCCAGGGCAGCAAACAAGTGATAAAACAAAATATTTTAAACAAAACATCTTAAAAACAATTCCAACACCGATGCAGACTGGGATAACAGTCTCTACTTAAAAGGCTTGTTGAAAGAGGAATGTCTTCATATGCACTGAAAAGACCACAGAGACAGTACCTGTCTCAGATATAATGAGAGGGAATTCCAAAGTGTTGGTATCACAACACTAAAGGTCTGGTTCCTATGTTGTGCAGAACAGACCTCCTGTAAGATATGATCTGCAGGAGGCCCTCACTTGCAGACCCACAACATCATTAAGCAAGTGCAGATACGTTGTCAGGACCGCCTACATCTGTTTTCAAATGGACACACTGCAGGGTATGCAGAATCAATCTGCAATGAGCTTCCATTTTCAAAATGAAACCAGCTTGTCAAGAAGCACTTTCCAGGGGCAAAAAATATGCAATAGATTAGTCAGCCTTTCCCAACCAGTGTGCCTCCAGATGTTGTTGGACCACAATTCCCATCTTTCCTGACCATTGGCAATGCTGGCTGAGGCTGATGGGAGTTGTGGTCCAACAACTGGTTGGGAAAGGCTGGATTAGATTGTGTGTGGACTACATAGAAAAAAACAAGTATCCTGTCTCCATTGATTCTAGAATAAAATGTTATGTGAAGGCAGCCTAAGTCTCACTGAACTCAATGGAAGTTGCTTCTCAGTAGATATGTAAAGGATTGCAAAGTGTTTGTTTAGGGGAGTGATTGGGGGAAGAGACTAAAGAATTTCCCTGATTCACTGTGATAAACAAGACAAAAGGTAAACTTACAATGCATCTTGTTGGATTCCTGGAAATCTTCATTCTCCTTATCAACTTTTTCAGGGTTTCCTACAAATAGCTCAATGTTATCATCCAAATAACAGCTCAGATTCTCATCAAATACTGTGGCAAGGAGGAAGAATTCCTTGTCTACATTTTTCTGTGTCAAAGAACAAGTGGAAAAGTTGGGTGGGGGAACAGATGGAAAGATGATATTAAACCATACTCATCTTGCATATAAATGCTTTTCAGGTTTTGGGATAATTAAAAAAAGAACACTCAATTATACCCTTTAGTCTAGGGATAGGAAACCAGATGTTGGACTACAACTCCCATCATTCTTGCCTACTGGCCATGATGACTGAGACTGATGGGAGTCCAACAATATTTGAAGGATCAGAAATACACAAAATGTGAAAACAGAGAATTCCCTTATACTGCTTCTGATCTTCTTGGGTGCTCCATACCTAGTGGAAAAAAGGTGGTGCTCTTGAACAATAAGCTCTTTGCCAGTTTGGCCTCCCAGCAACTGCTCAGGTTTTTCCTTCTCTAGAGATGTCCTTCAGGTCAAATGCCCTATTCCGACACACCCTTAGGCTTAATGGACATTATTGGACTGTGCATGCCTCCTGACCTAGTCCAGACCTCCAAAGCACACCTCTGCAGCCAGCAGGATTATATCACCAGCTGGTGAGTGGAGGGTTCAATCCTGCTCAGTTGGACTGTGTTCATGTGTCCCCCTGCAGGGGCTGTTTAAAAGATCTCTTGCAAATGCTCTATGCAGAGACAGCATGACTTTTCTTCTTCCCAGCCAACACCCTTCCCCCTGACAGCCGGATGACCAGGGGCAATCCAGGGCTGTTTTGACCTGACTCAGTCATAGCCCAGATCCTCCTGAATCAGCCCACTTTGGTTTGGGAGTTGGCCAAATCCGGTGCACAGCTCTGCTTATCATGGCATTTGTGAAATGACTTCTTATGCTGCTGGAGATTAGAGAGTTAGGGTAGATCTATTCCATGCATATAAAACACATCTGACCTGCATTTAAATCACATGACTTTTCCCAAGGAATCCTGGGAACTGTGGTTTCCCCCTCACAGAGCTACAAATTCCTAGCAACTTTAACAAACTACAGTTCCCATAATTCTTTGTACCCATATGCATTGGGTATGGTTTAAATTTTATTTATTTGTTTGTTTAATTTAACAAAATTTACATACCACTTGAATGTAAAGACTTCTAAGTAGTTTACAAAAAACATTAAAATTATCAACAGTTAAAAGCAAGTAATTAAAAACATATTTAAAACAATTAAAACAACAACTAACTAAAAAGATTAAAGCAGATCAACAACTATGTGTTTGGAAAGGCTTGCCCAAACAGAAAGGTTTTAAGCAGGTGCTGAAAGGAATACAGTGAAGGTGCCTACCTGATGTCAATAGGCATGGAGTTCCAAAGAGTAGGTGCTGCCACACTAAAAGAACAATTTCTTACAAGTGTGGAACTAGTATTATGTGGCACCTGTAACAGTGCCTGTTCCACAGAGTGAAGTGCTTGAGTGGACAGATATGCGGCAAGGCGGTCTCACAAGTAAACTGGTTCCAAGCTTTATATACTAGCAGTAACACCTTGAACTTGGCCCAGTAACAAACTGGAAACCAGTGCAGATCTCTGTGCAGAAGTGTTATATGCTGACATGGCCTCATCCCTGTCAGCAATCTGGCTACAGCATTCTGCACTAATTGCAGTTTCTGGGTCAAGTGCAAGGGAATCCCCACACAGAGTGCACTGCAGTAATCCAGTCTTGAAGTCACCTATCCTGACAACTGTGGCCAAGCTCTTCTGGTCCAGGAATGGTCATAGTTGTCTCACCAGGTGCAGCTGATAAAAGACACTTCTAGCCACTGAGACTACCTGGGCCTCCAGTGACAGAGCTGGATCCAGAAACAGCCCCAGACTGTGTACCTGCTGCTTCAGTGGAAGTGCAACCATGTCCAGGGCAAGCCATCAACCAATTTCTTGGACACATGAACCATTCGCCCACAGTGCTTCCATTTTGCCAGGATTCAAGCTCAACTTATTTGCTTTCATCCATCCCACCACTGCATCCAGGCAATGGTCCAAAGCCCGCACAACCTCTCCTGATTTGGATGTTATGGAGACGTAGAGCTCACTGTCATCAGCGTACTGATGGCACCTTGCCCCCAAACTCCTAATGACCACTCCAAACAGCTTCATACAAATGTATGATATGGATCTGCTGTTAGTTAAATAGCTATGCTGCAGCTGTCAATCAATGTACCAGTACATAATTTTGTTTCGGACCTACTGTCCTAAAACTCAGTAAAACTTTTCAAATGGCCAGCAAAGGGCTGTCACATTGAAATAACATTGCTTTGTTCTAGGACTAGGGTTTCCTTCTGGCACAATGTTTGACACACACTGGATGACTTTTTTGAAGCTTTCCTATGAGGGTATAAAAAGTATTTGGATTACCAGATGTGTTATTGATTATTCACATAACTTCTGGGTACATATCCATGAATAGTACTCAGCAAGAATCTTGGGTCTGCCCCTTTTAAACTCATATAGTTTAACATCCACCCCCCATCTATCATGGGATAACTTCAAAATGTTTGTAACCTGCAGTGTTCTTTATAGACCTCATGTGAAATAAACCCAAGAGGTTTAATCAAACTCCTTTTGGGCCACCATACTTAGCTAAGGAGCTGCCATTGGCCTTGTTGGTCACATATAGTGTGTGCCACCTCTATACCCAAGTCACCATCAGATTATATTACTTCAGCCAGATAAAGTGTGAGAGAAGATTGCCTTCAGTTACCTAGAGAGGTAGTAGGCTCTCCGACACTGGAGGCATTCAAGAGGCAGCTGGACAGCCATCTGTCGGGAATGCTTTGATTTGGATTCCTGCATTGAGCAGGGGTTGGACTCGATGGCCTTATAGGCCCCTTCCAACTCTACTATTCTATGATTCTATGATCTATGATTCTAAGATGAATGCGACACTGAAGAAGATGTGTCACAATATTATACATTTTACCCCCCTAAAATACGTTCTTTGATTAGGACCCCTCCTTGAGGCATTGTTTAGGAAGGGAAGCAGAACAGTTAGGAAAGGGTTCAGTGTTGACAACATGGTGCCTATGGACACCAGTTTGCCTCCTAGTACCTCCTATGGTGCTGGAGAAAGATCTTGGTAAATATTCCCTCAAAAATCCGCAATACACAAGAGACTGTTTGCTTTTCCTTCTTAGTTTTTGTTTGTCCTGGCTAAGTGTCTCCTACACTGAACATGTTCCCTTGTTGTTGTTATGTGCCTTCAGGTTGATTATGACTTACGGCAACCCTATGAATCAGTGACCTCCAATAGTATCTGTTATAAACCACCCTGTTCAGATCTTGTAAGTTCAAGTCTGTGGCTTCCTTTATGGAATCAATCCATCTCTTGTTTGGCCTTTCTCTTTTTCTACTCCCTTCTGTTTTTCCCAGCATTATTGTCTTTCCTAGTGAATCATGTCTTTTCATGATGAGTCCAAAGTAAGATAACCACCGTTTCATCATTTTAGCTTCTAGTGACAGTTCTGGTTTAATTTGTTCTAATACTCAAATATTTGTATTTTTCATGGTCAATGGTATCTGCAAAGCTCTTCTCCAACATGTTTCAAATTAGTTGATTTTTCTCTTATCCGCTTTTTTCACATCCATACATAGAGATCGGGAATACCATGGTCTGAATGATCCCGACTTTGATGTTCAGTGATACATCTTTACATTTGAGGACCTTTTCTAGTTCTCTCATAGCTGCCCTCCCCAGTCCGAGCCTTCTTCTAATTTCTTCTAATTTCTTGACTATTGTCTCCATTTTGGTTAATGAGTATGCCAAGGTATTGATAATTCTTGACAAGTTCAATGTCCTCATTGTCAACTTTAAAGTTATATAAATCTTCTGTTGTCATTATTTTAGTCTTCTTGATTAAACATGCCCATACCTCATTGGATGCCAAGATTTGACAACTTCTCCCTTCTGTTCTGAACAGAGGAAAGGTGCAAAACACTTATCTCTGTGAGTGAGCGCAGTGGTGGCTGATGTAGGTGAGGTTTCCCTCATTGATGGGGCTGATTTGAGTGAGGGAGAGGCATGCCAACACCATTTTGTGGTCCTATCCTTCTTCCCCCTCTTTCAGATGTAAAAGCCATTATGCCATTTCTCTAAGGCAGACATTTTGTAACTGGTGCCCATGACCCTTTCTCAAAATTCCAAATGTGCATACTGGCCGAAAAAGGTTAGCAACCCCTGGAGATTATTTTAATTCTTCTTGCACTACCTGTTTCCCTGATGGAAGCAATGATCCTTCCCTGCACACCAAGAGTGGGCCCACCAGGCCAGCGCTGGTGTCCTTAATTGGATCTGATGCTGAATAATAAATCCAAGTTAGGCAATCTGGATCTTCTGGAGTAGGACCCACACTTTCTGGCACCTCCCACTCATAAGTGAATCTTTCTCCAGGATTCACATGCGAGGATGGGCCGGTAGTTCCTGTATTACATTCATAATTGAGAAAAAATGCCTGTAAGTAGTCAGAAGTCACCAATTCATCACTGGAAACAATTCAAGAAATCTGTTTTACTTCCTCCAATTAATGTAACACAAGATTTACAGCAATCTCTCAACATTAAAAAAAAAATCACCTCCAGAGATGGTGTTGTATAAGGAACCCTCGTTGCCCTTGCTATAGCTCAACCCATGTGGTTGAATGCTGAACGGGTGCTTTGCCCTGTTTAGGAATGTCACCTGGATGGTCTCACCAACTTCTGCTCTGATGACAGGTCCTAGTTAAACAAACCCAACAACAAAGATTTAAACTGTTATATACAACAATTGCTATATAAGCTGGAAATTGTATAGATCAAAAATGCCAAGGATTATTATGTTATTATAGTCTTAGAGGACATTCAGAATTAACAGCCCTCTCTCCCACTCCCACCTCTATTACTCCCCCACCCCCAAAATATATTTTTCTGTAAACAGAGAATTAATACAATGTGAATAACATATCATACATCCATACAAGGATGGAGTAGAAATTCAATTTTATTTGCATTTTAATAAGAAACTACCTAATTCACACTTCTTGAACCAATAGTTTGTTAAAAAAAAATTAAATATCCAAAATGAAACACAGATATCCCTTGAAATTCACACTTCTCCGAATTTTGCAATGCAGTTCTCCAAGCAAACAGTAGTACAAAAATGCATATATTAGGAGGAGATGTGCATAAAAACAGTCTGCCAATTTCTGTCTCTCAACCACAATCTGCTGTACATTCATCTTAGCTACCACCCCTGTAAGCCTTGTCCATTCTGGGGACTACGCATAGCTGGTTAACCCATTTTCAGCCCAAGGGCCATATTCCCTTGTGGAGAACCTTTTGGTGGCTGCATGCCATCAGTGAGTGGGGACAGAGACAAAAGTGGGTAGAGCAATGGATGTGACCCTTACACCTCAAATTTTGTATTTAAAGCGAATCTATCAAATTTGCGCTTTCTGAAACTACAAGAACCGAAACACAGCCATCCTTCAAAATTTGCACTTATCCAAATTTTACAATGCAGTTCTCCGATGAAGCAATGTTTACAAAAATGCATACGTTAGGAAGAAATGTGCACCAAAATGAATATATTAGTGAAATTAATGTACAAAAATGCACTGTATTAGAAGAAATTGCTTGCAACAATGTGTTTAGGCAAAACTGCATACAAAAATGTTGAATAGGAGAAATTTGCACTAAAATGCCGAAAGGTTTTCATGAGGATTTTTTTAAAAAGTTGCACATTGCTGCAGAAATGTGGGGAACAGAATTTAAACTTGGAAAAATGAGAAGCTGAGAGAACCGTAATTGACAGATCTTTCCATGCCTACCTCCAGTATACTTCTCTGCATCTAGACAAGCAAAAGGCCTTTTCACAGCTCAAGGGCACATTCATCTCAGGCAAAAGCACTTGAGTAGGGCCTGGTGCAGGGCTGGCATGCAGATATGGTTTGGGGAGAGTCCCAAGGGCTGGACAGAGAGGCTTGGAGAGCTGCATTTGGCTTCCATGCGTGAGGTTCCCCACCCTTGCATTAAAGGAACATTTTGGTTCTTTTGTGTCAAGTCTCGGACTCCTATCCATAGTCACTTTGGGAAAAATCATTGAGCCAAACTGATAACACCTTTACATCTCAAAAGTACTGAATTTCTTATATGACTCAGCCTAGGAAGTGTAAAATCCCCTCTACTTTTGATTACCAGAGGCTTAAAATTGTCTCACCTAAAAGCCCAAGATGTTCTTCACCAGAGAGCCTTTTCATGCGCTGTAAAAACTCGTCACTGGAATATTCATAAAAAAGAGCTTTTCTGTAGGATCCACCAATCCTTTGTTCACCTTTTTCAAAAAATGTCTTGGAGTCCCTATGCAGCAAAACAAACTATTTTTAAGAGCTGAATTCAGATAACAGCAAGAGAAAGATATTCCACATCTTGCTAAAATCCTATCCTCTCCATCTCATTCCACTCTCTTCTTCTTCTTGGTCTGAATGGTAAAACTTTGAATCAGAAAGTGTTTTGAAAGGTAGATTTCCACTAGGAGGACCCAGATGGTCATACTAGCTGCACAGAATTTATTTATTTATTTTATTATACTTGTATACCGCCCCATAGCCGAAGCTCTCTGGGCGGTTTACAGTAACAGAGCTACACTGAGGGGATTTAAATGTGCCAAAGGCTGCAGCTGTTTCCAAATTGGGAATTTGCTATTGAACAGCCACACTTTGTTCACTCACTTTCTACAGGGTATCTGCATGAAATTCTGAACAAAATATCTCCCTCTTCAGATTCCTTTTTCTTGCTTGTTTACCTCAGAAAATCCAACTTTTTTTAACTCAGTGGAATAGCTGCACAATTTCTCCAAGTGTAGATGGTCTATTGTGCCACTATTCTGGTCAGTTATTTCCTGTATAGGTTGCTCTATTTCCCAGACTGCTTGAGACATTTCATATGGTCTGTCTCTCCTTTCTAGGAATCCATTCTATCACAAACTTTTCCCTTTCGAAATAACATTACCTTGGCAATCATTCCCCCTACAAATTGCAGCAGGGGGAAATAACAATTGGGAGTGCAGTATTATTATTATTATTAGCATTAGTGTTAGCATTTATTGCCTGTCTTTCACCCACAGGTCCTAGGGCAGGTTACTACAACCTTAAAATCAGAGCTTGGAAAAGTTACTTTTTTGAACTACAACTCCCATCAGCCCCAGCCAGCATGGCCACTGGATTGGGCTGATGGGAGCTGTAATTCAAAAAAGTAACTTTTCCCAGCTCTGCTTAAAATACAGCGCTAAAACCAATTAAAAACAACCAGAATGACAAAATAAGGTGGGTCCTAAAAATATATGTCTCAGGTGTCAAAGGCCAGAGTAAAGAGGTGCATCTTCAGCCTTCGGCTAAAGCTGTATAGTGAGGTTGCCAGGCACATCTTGGTAGAGAGGGAGTTCCAAAATGTAGAATGCCCTCTCCCAAGCGCCGCCACCACCCCAAGCTTCTGAGGCGGTTGGAACCAGAACTTGGAAAAGTTACTTTTTTAAACTACAGCTCCCATCATCCCCAGCCAGCATGGCCACTGGGTTGGGCTGATGGGAATTGTAGTTTAAAAAAGTAACTTTTCCAAGCTCTGGTTGGAACTACCAAAAGGGCCCCCTCTGCTGATCTCAACACCCGGGAAGGTCTGTAGGAAAGGAGGAGGTCTTTCAGATATTTGGGACCTAACTCATTTAGAGCTTTAAACACTAGTATGTGCACCTTGAACTGGTCCCAAAAACAAACTGGCAACCCAGGCAGCTGTTTTAAAACAAGAGTTATATGAAATCTAAAAGCAACCCCAGCCAGTAATCTGGCTGCTACATTTGGACCAGTTGAAGTTTCCAAGTTGTCTTCAAGGGTAGACCCATGGAGAGTGAATTGGAAGGGTCTTCTCTTACATTGATGAGCTTCCTCAGGCTTGCTTAGCAGTAGCTAAGCCCAGCTGCATAATGTAGAGGGCCCAGAGCAGGCATAAGCACTGGTGGGCCTTCTGGGGCAGTGGATACCCAGCAGCTGCCCTAGTATGCCAGTTGCTGGCGTCAAACCTGGGCCAGATCTTCTTTTGCAGATCTGACACTGTCCCCACAAACCTTCTGAGCCTATGAACATAGGAAAAGCCCTGCTTGGACTGGACTGCTCCACACCCACTGCTAGACTTACATTCTCTAAGACGGAAAAGCTCTACTGCTGACTGCATCAAAAGCACACATTTTGCATGTAATCATTTGGCCTCTGCTTGATACTAAAGGCAGCACTTACTCATCATGAATTAATGTTTCTCCTGTGAAGTTATTTATTCCAGATGGGGCATAGTTCCACACATGTTCCTCTGCTGCAATGTAATAGTGCCTTACATTTGCACTCTCCTTGGGAGAGGGAATATGACTTTTACAGTTTTTCACCTCAAAAATGGCCTGCATGCCACCTGAAGAAAAGGAAGACAGACAGAATAGTGGGTGAACTTAGGACACTTCAAGTTATGGGCATATATCTGCAAACAGATTGACTTCAAGGAGCCCAGATTCATCTCTCAGCATGAAAAACTATTTTAACCATAAAGAAATGTGAAGCATTTCAAAAGTTATACACATCCACTTGTTTCTGTTGTATGGCATCCTTCCCCAACCTGGTCTCCTCCAAATGTTTTGACTACAACTCCCACCAGCCCCAGTGAGCAGCTGTACTGGCTGGGGCTGATGGGAGCTGTAGTCACCAGGTTGTGGAAGGCTGACATATGATTTCTCAGAACCATATAAAAATATGCAATGTCTTTGACCAGTCCATTTAAACAAATCAGAGAGAGAGGAGGCTCCCTGGAGCAGACTTATAAACATGTAAAAACTAGGAGCAGCTATGTTTTTCCCCATATCTCCCCCTGAAAGTGATGGAGCATCATCAAGTCCCATCACTCTCAGCATGCCACAGCAAGGAGCCATACTCATAAAGCCTTACCTGCTAGCCATTCCAGGCTGTGGGGGCTGGATAACCTGTTTTCAAAAAGTTTAAATGCAAGAAATATCTGTTACAGGAACAGAGACAGCCCTCAGACCACCCTGTAAAAGGTTCAGCAAAACTGGATTCTGAAGTAGACCCATGATCCGTTTGGGGTCACGATCTGCCTGGATCTAATCAGGTGAGTCTGAGCTTGGAATCTGAGTTTGGAATTCCTCCTGTGTCCCTAGACACATCCACACTGGCATGTGAGCGCCAGAGGGTTTGCCTAGAATGAATGTGACTCTTGGGCCAAGAAAAGCTTAGCCACTCCTGATTTAGAAAAACATCTAAAGCTTTCGTCCTTTTGCTTGTCTGCATTGTTAATTCTCTTCCTTAGAGAACCCTATGCTATGAGTGTTAAACATGAAGAGAACATGTCTTTCTGAGTCTAAAAAACATTTGATTCTTTGAGATGTAAAAAATGTTTTTTGTAAACCACTCAGAGGTTTTCTACAATCAAGTGGTATATAAATTTTGTTAAATAATAAATAAATAATAAAAAGAAACCCAGAGAGACCCAGATTTGGTTATACCTTCTATGTGATCATTGACTTGACAGCTAAGTAGCCATTGTCCATCCTTCTTTGGCACCATGACAGCATCCACAAAGGTAGCCGGGAAGAGACTGATTGTGTCAACTCGATGCTTCCTTTCGATCAAGACTTGCCCATGAAAATAAGCTGAATGGATGTCAGCTTCATTACCAATACCAAAAAGATGCCATTTCACATTCTCCTCCGCACACATTGTAGGATTGGGAAGATATCCATACATATATCCATTGATTGCTTTTTTAAAAAGAAAGGTTATTTAAAACAACCATAATGCCCTTTTAATCAGTTAGCCGTATCATTTTACAAATTCTGCAAAAGTAACACAGAATGGAGCCGGCAAAAATTAATTAACCAAAAGCATTTTTAAGAAATCCAGGTCTTCAATAACTGCTTGAAATATTGTGATGGTACCTGATGGACCTCACTTAGCAAGGCATTCCATAGGGTATGTGCCACAACAGTAAAGGCCCTACACCTTGAGGGCACCATCCTCACCTCCTCACATCCACCTGATGGATTTGGAGAACAGCCCCAAGTAGGGAAGAATATATGGGAAAAGGTAGTTCCTAAAGTATCCAAGTCCTAAGCCATTAATGGCTTTAAAGGTTAACACTAGCACCTTGAATTAAGCCCAGAAATTATTGCCATCAATCACAATAAGGTGGAAACAGCAAAAACTCTACATATGAAGTGTTAACATTTCAATGGGCTTTTTTTTTTGCAGAATACACTTTAGATCTGTAACACTGATTCTCTAGATTTTACTTGATTGATGATTATACCCAATATATTGCACCAGACCCTGTTTCAGGGTTGGCATTGTTGTGCACCTGTCAAGGGTCCAGAGGCTCCTAAGGGCCCATTGCCAACCTGACCCTGCTGGTGGGGGCCCATCAGTGGTACTATGCTAAGAGAAGTTTAGTGCCAACCCTGTCTTGCCCTTGTTTTTAGAAACCTCAAACTGGACATTTCAGCAGTTTCCCATCAGCCACTGATTAGGTTCATACCTGCCTAGCTTTAACAGGCATCATTAAAAAAAACCCAATAAAGTCCAAAGTAGTGCATATGCTGAGTAGGGACACATATCTCAGACATTGTGTAGAAATTCGTAGAGCAATATTTAAAAAAAGGTTCACTATGGCAGAAATAAAACTTCCATGTTTAGAGACAGAATATCTCTTGACTGCCAGCTTCTGTGGAGAACTTTCAACATCTTGCCTAAGCTGTGGATTTCTGTGAAACTTACACATGCATATTGCAAAGAAGGTTCTTAAAAGGATGAAACAATTTGTTCTGAAAGGGGATCTTACCATGCATTTTATTGCTCTCTTGAAACTCCTCATTCTCTTTGTCAACTTTGTCAGGTTCAGAGCAGTATTTCTTGATATTCTCATCTAAGTACCAGCTGAAGTTTTCATCCATCACAGAGAACATTAGGATGAATTCTCGGTCAACATTTTTATCTTTTCCATCCTGCAGTGTACCTAAGGGAAAAAAGGTCACATTTTGTAGAATGTACCTGCTGAAATTCTTGTCTCCTAGTTGTTCATTAGTAGAAAAATGTCCATCTTTGGGATGGGTGAGGTGTGTGTGTGATAGGGAGGGCAACCCATTTTCTGCCAGTGTCTGAAAATACAGCTCTTATTTTTTCTCCATATGAATGAACAGCAGTCATTAACTCAGATGGTAGATATTTGAGGTTATTTATTTATTGCAAATATTTTATATTACACCCTTTAATGTGAAATAAAAAACTTCCAAAGTGGTTTTCTATAGCTAAAACAATTAAAATACAACAATGTTAAAAGATCATGGCTAAAACAGCAGCATTTCCTAAATGGAGCGACGGTATTAAACCATAATATTAGAACCCAAGAACATCCAATGAACCTGAGCAGTGGGAGATTCAAGACGTACAAAAGGATGTACTTCTTCACATAGCACATGGTTCAGCTATGGAATTTGCTACACTTACTGATAGCTGGTTTAAGGAGGATTAGGTAAATGCATAGAAGATAAGGTTATTGATGGTTATATATTACCTCCAGTATCAGAGACAGTATGCCTCTGCATACAAATTGCTAAGGAACATGACTGAAAAATGCTATTGTGCTCATGTCCTGCTTGTGATGTCATGAACGTAACCTGGGATCAGAAGGCAGAAACACAGAGGCCAATGCATTGGTATCAGTTTTCAAAAGTGATTGATTAATTCCATTTATTCAAGAGTTCTCAATCATACAACCCATTCACACATGCTCTGCAGGGATATAGCAACCAATAGCGTAGCAGGATAGAGTAGGGTGAGATGGAAGCTCCCAATGGACCTTAGGGGCTCAGATGCTGCAGAGATCTATGCCCCAAAGTAGTCTGTCCCCAATGTTTTATATATATATGTGGTCTGTCACTTGTGCCACATTATCACAGTCTTGATTACAAACATTCTCTGGATTACAAGATTGATGGGTTGGCTGAACACTTTCCTGGGATTGCAAGACCTTTTGCATCGTGTTTCAGACCCTCCAATAAGGGTGCCTCTAGGCAAATGGACACAGCTATCCTGAAATCTGACATTCTTCTTCCAAGAGATGTTGTTTCTCTTTATTTACAGTAGTCCTGTTTATTCAAGATAGCCATCACTAGCAACCATTCCTCTTTGATAAGAGCTCTTTGGGCTCCTGCTGGAAGGAAGGGCGGGATATAAATCAAATAATAAATAAATAAATAAACCATTCCTCTTTGGTAATTTTGCATAGAACAAATTCATTTTTAAAAATGTCTTTCATTTATCTTCATTCATTCAAAATAACAATATTACATGAGTAAGTTCACAAATATTCCAATTCATTTTGCAAAATAATATCTGACTCTCCTTCTTCTGTGCTTCTCTTGAACACTGGCAGGCTCGCTGCCGCCACTGGCAGTCCTTCCCCAGGCTCGCTTCTGGGCTTCTCCTCCTCCCCGCCACTGCCATGTCACCCATTCTGCCCTTCACGCCGCCCATCGTCAAACGGCTGCTGGGCTGGAAGAAAGGCAAGCTGGACAGGCAGGAGGAGAAGTGGTTCGAGAAGGCGGTCAAGAGCCTGGTGAAGGAGCTCAAGAAGACCAGGCAGCTGGACGAGCTGGAGAAGGCCATCACCACCCAGAGCGTCAACACCAAGTGCATCCCCATCCCCATCCCCAGGTAGCTGCCTCCTTTCAGCTTGCATCCGATGACTGAGTTTGGCTTAGAAACGGAAGTCTCAAAAATGGGGTCCAATCCCAACAGTCTGCTGGGACTGGAACAGAGCAAAGTGTGTCTGAGAGAGACTCTAAGCATGGAATATTGTGTGCTGGCAAAGACAGAGAGTGATCCATTTTAAATTCACTTGTTCAAAAATTTTCTTGGACATTTTTTTTCTTAATAATAATAATAATAATAATAATAATAATAAATAAAATTTTATTTATGAGTCGCCTATCTGGCCGAATGAACGGCCACTCTAGGCGACGTACATAACACAGTAAAATACAATATAAAAACCAATGAGGACCACAATCAATAATTAATCTAAATACCATCCTTCCAGTTAATAACAGCATTAAAAAGTAATCTACCCCAGAGATCCTGTAGGCCTGCCTGAACAGCCAGGTCTTCAAGGCCCGGCGGAAACCTATCAGGGAGGGGGCATGGCGAAGATAGAAAGGAAGGGAATTCCAGAGGGTGGGGGCCACAATTGAAAATGCCCTCTCTCTGGTCCGCACCGGCCTAGCTATTTTAACTGGTGGGACCGAGAGAAGGTCTTGTGTCAATTCTCCGCTACAAGTCACTCCTCTCCAGCTGGTAGGTCGGAGCAGTAGATGGAAATTCCTGTATAGCGGTTTTTTTGACTAGCAGCCGATGAAAGGGTTTCGCCTGCTGGGGATGTCACCTTCTTCCTGGCCACCACCAGATTCAATTCATGGTGTGGCAGCTGTCTTTAGGGGCCTGCGCTGCTCTAAATATGATAATACAATCCTCATAGTAGCCTGGCCAGTCGTGGAGATGCCAAAAACAGGGCAATTTCGTGGTTCCAGTTAGATGATTAATATCCACTAGCTGTATCTCTCATATATAGATGTTATTTGATGGGTATCTCTCCTTACAGATGTTCTCAAATATCTGTAGATGGTTATATCTCTTAAAGCCTGAATTTGTAATGGTGAGCCAGTATCAGCTGAAGCAGAGGAAGAGCAGGTTTTCCACAGAATCTCACTAATATAACCCAGCCAAACAATGGCCGCTGTAAAGCAACACAGCTGTCCTGTGTCAGTTCTCTTGTTGGGTAATATTAAATTGGCTTCTTCTTCAACTCAGAGTTGCTGAGTCATAGATGATAAAATACAGGCTTACTGAAAAGTTTCTCACAGATATTTTCTCACAGATATTCACCGGCAGTGTTTACTTCAGAGGACAGAAATGTTTACTTCAGAGGACAGGAATAGTTCAACAGTCAAAAGGTGAATAGCAACCTTATATTGTCTTATTTCTCAAATGCTATACCTGTAGTTGTCATTATGACTAATAATCTTGTCCTATCACTTGAGATACTCCTTGTAATGCTCCTTTTAAGTTGCTTCCAGTTACAATTGCTTTTCAGTTGCAAACACAGCTCTAAGCTGCTTTGGCTTGCGAGCAAGTTGAAACTCAAATCCCCAGCTGCAGTATGATCTTCAAGGCCGCTCGGTAGCGTTCTCACAATTATGTCCAAAACAGAGTGCAATTAAGATAAAATTCCCAACTTACACTCTCCTCAGGTGATGCTCACAAGGTTGATAATTTATAGCAGGAGGGCAGCAAAATAACACACAGCAAAAAACCTCAGAAGCATCAAAAAGTGGTAGATTGTGGAGCCTCCAAACAACACGTCCTCTTCCTTTTCCAAGCTCTGCCACAACCATGTTATTTGTTATTTAGTTTAATTTTTGTAAACTGTATTGCTTTTATTGATGTATTTTTATACTTGTGTTTATTCTTCTTTGTAAGCTGCCTTGAGGGCCTTTGGCCAAAAGGCGGGGTATAAATAATAATAAAAATAATAATATGTTATATGACAGTGGAATTCCCACTGGCATTTGGCTGGTCTCTGTGGGAGCAGAATATTGGACTAGATAAGCCTTTCTGATTCAGCAGGGCTATTCTTAAATTCTTATGTTCTTAGACGTGATGCCATTACTGAAAATGCATTTCCCCAGTTGTCACCCACTCTATATATCTAAAGTTCTCTGAAGGTAATCTCAAGGTTTGGGCAAGTTCATGTAGGACTGATGATCCTATAGATTCTCAGATCCTAAGCTGTACAGAGCTTGAAAGGATTAAACAAAAACTTTTGAACTGCAATCTGAAACAGTTCAGCAGACAATATAAAGCAGACCAGTAGTCAGTTGTTTGAGAACTGGAGGGATGTGTTCCATTTTACTAAGAGAAGTCAACTACTCAGGAGCTGTATTTTTGACCAATTAAATTTTCTGAATAATCTTCAAAGGCAGTCCCACATACAGTGCATTGCAGTGTGCATAACGGTGAGTCAGGCAGTTGCTGTCCAGAAGAGTAATATCTGGCACACCAGCTGGTGAAAAGAAGTTCATGCTATAGATGCCACTTTGGGCATGAGCATCCAAGGCTGGATCCAGAAGGATGCAAGCAGCACACCGGAACATTAGGGGGAATGCAATTCAGGATGCTATTTGGGTGAGAGTTAAACCTACCCCTTGCCCATAATGACCTGAGAGTCTGGGGCAAAGAACAGGCTTAAACGCTTCTCCTGTGTGTCCTAGATTTTAGCCCTTTGATTTGTCTCATAGACATGAATAGGAGCAGCTTTGATTCCAAATGGCTGCTATTTTCACATCTTGAGTTTCATTGTATTGATCATGTCAAAATAGGATACAAAAATGTGACACAGCCCAGAGAACTGCCTTTAATTCTTCATAATCTGTATAGAATGGATAGTGACATTCCCTGTCCAATATTTAAGCATATTTACTCAGAAGCAACTCTCTTTAAGTTCGATGGGATTTGCTTTCTAACAATAGCAGGCAGTGTGGTGAGCTCCCTCCTGACATCAGCCTGAATGGTGCTGGGGTGGGGCAGGGCAGCAGCAAGGTCAGGGGTGCCTAGACACACCAGCAGAACCAATTCAGCACTCTTTGCACATACACAGCACCAACCTCATTACCCCCCAGACCCAGCCCAGCCTTGTCAGCGATGTCAGTATCAGCAGAGCAATTCTGTGGCTTCTCCCCACCTCATTGGCTGCTACTCCTTTCTAATAAGTATGTTTAGCCTAAGTACATTTCATCAGCTGTCTTTAAAAAGGCCGGTTGGCCTTACTATGTGTTACAACTGGACTACCTTCTTTTGGGGGGAATATTGCTTGTTAGGGATCCATATTGGTTGGTAAATGTTTCCTTAATGGAGGCTAATGGGTTGGAAATAGCTGGAGATTTCTATTGATTGTTTTTAATATGGTAACATGGCTTGGAAGATGGCAGATATCCACCCTGCAACTAAAACAAGGGGCTGGTGTAAGTTGTGTGTTTGAAGGACCAAAAAAATCCCCTACAATTCGGGATGGGCAGAGAGAGAGAGAGAGGCAGGAAGAGAGCTGACGGTTGATGGCTAGAAGTATCTAGGGATGCAGGGTGATTCTGTCTGGAGATCTGATGTGAGGTAGTGGATTCTGCTTGGCAGAAGCACACATACCCTTAAGCTCTGCTTATATATTCATATATAAAGCAGATATTATCAAAATGACACAACCTTCGAGTGCTGTCTCCTTCAAAGGAAACCAAAACCTGTGCAGTATTGTCCCTTGGAACTTCTCACCTCTCCAGGAAATGGGGAGCACATAACACATGTGATTCACATGGAAAACGTGATCTGAAGTTTATCTAACAGAATGCATTACGTACAAACAGAGAAAATTTTATGTCTCTCATTTGTTGAGATCAAAATGGCGAGAGCCTTCCATTGCCATATCTTTTACCTTTCTTGCAAGTGATCAAAGGTCCGACAAGCCCAGAAGCAACATCCTTTGGGGCATCTATATGTGAGTGATAAATCCTTGTCACACAATTATTATCACCCTCTGCTGGACCGTGATCTTCAGTTACTTCCCACCTATAAACATACTGGTCTCCTGGGTTCACAGCATCATCTTTCTTTTGCAAACCTGAGGTTCTGTCAGGATAAAGTGCACCTAGGAAATACAACAAATAGTGAAAGCAATATTATATCACCAGTGTATAGATAAATGGGCCTTTAGAATCAAGAAAGGATCCCTCTTCTCTGCAAACATCAGAGGTAATCATTGAGGGGATTGGGAATGGGAAAACAGAATCAATCTGCAAACAACTAAACCTTATTCAGGCCTTCAGAGTATGCAAGCTGTAAGGACATTTGGGTTGGGGGTGGGGGACAGAATCACAGCAGCAGTCTTCCCTCCTGACCAAGATGCAGACATTTGAAGTAGGAAGGATTAATCTGACAATTCAGATTTCTCTCAGTTTCTCATTTTTCCAATCTTAAGTTGTTTGCCCCATTTCTACATCAGTTTGCAATTAAAAAAAACCTCTGCATAAAACTCCATATACACTTTCACATGAATTTCTCCTAATGTATAATTTTGAATGCAACTTTGCCTAACATATGCATTTTTGCAAATAAATATGCATTTTTGTACACTTCCCTAATATAGTGCATTTTGGTACAGTTCAATAATATATGCGTATAGCACTTTCCCCTAATGTATGCATTTTTGTACACATTTCTTGGTTGGTGAACACATTGCAAAATGCAGAGAAGTGTGAATGTTTAAGGATGCATGCGTCTCAGTTCACATACTGGCTTGAGTGGTGCAAGCTGGTTCATTTTGTATTAAAATATGAACAAAATGAATTTCTCCCCAATCCCTAATTCAAGGTGTGAACCCTGAAAAAAGCAAGGTTCCTGATTTCAGGGAAAGGACCCTACACACATATAGCTGTATGTGGGGGGAGGTCTATTAAGATCTTAAAATCAACACAAAAGATCTGGGCTCCAGCTTGTCCTACTCAGGTCCTATTCTCAGTCCTACTCTCCCTCCTACATTCAGTTGAACATCTGAAAAGACAACTGTACTTGAACTTGATAGATTAGTCCAGTTGATTTAAGCCATCTGCTGACTACCCTGACTGTTGCCATGTCTGTACCATACATTTAGAGCACTGTTACACCACTTTAATAGTTGTTGCTTCTCCCAAAGAGCTGTAGTTTAAGGGGGCTAAAACCTCTATACCCATCTACAATTATCAGAGTGATTTAATAATCAAACACTCTTCCCAGGAAATTCTGAAAATTGTAGCTCTGTGAGGGGAATAAGGGTCCCCTAACAGCTCTCAACACTCTTAACAAACTATAGGTCCCAAGATTCTTTGGGGAAAGCCATGACTGTTACAGTTGTATAATAATGCTTTAAATATATAGTGTGGATGTAGCTTGTATCTAAGGGATTCCTCACAGGACTGAGATGATGTCTACACATCACTGATGCAATTCAGTTGCAAAACAGAAATTTATGAAATCAGAATTCCTGAAGTCTTGTTTGTACACAAGGCCAATCCTACCTTCATTTTCTTTTGAATATTTGACACCATGGGGATGGAGTGTGTACGGTCTTGTAGCAAAATTTTTTAAGTGGATAGTGATGGAGTCTCCAACTTCTGCTTTGAGAATGGGGCCTAGGAAGCCCAACCAAGAAGGTTTTTCAACAACAGTGCTGTATGAGTTATCCGTGAACTGTGTGTACACAGCTTTTTTATATGTGCTTCCTATCCGGTTTGGGCCTTGTTGGAGAAAGACAGCAGCTTGCCTAAAGGAGCAACACACAAGCAATCATGTCAGCATAATTCCTTTTTTAAAATACATTTGTTTACAATCATTACCCCCATGCATATCCACCACACAAGCAAACATTATAGGTCTCGAATTAACAATTGTTATCATTCCTTCCATTTCCAGGGGTCAGTGTCATTTCTTATGTAGCCAAGAGAGCATAATCCATGCACAACAGGAAGGTATCAGCCAGCTTGGGTTAAACCCCAAGGTTTACAGAAGTCCAAGATGATGAATAGATAAATAAATAAATAATATCAATAAATAATGGAATGGTACTAAATTAAGAAGAAAAATACATATTAGGGTTGCCAGGCTCAGGGCCTGAGAATGCTTCTGTATCTTTAAGAGAAGAGAAAAATCAGCCAAGTGCAGGTTTTCTTGCAACCCTGTAATGGGAAAAACCACAAGGTAAAATTCTCCCTTCCCCCTGCACAACTTTTAAAGATACAGAAGACCTCTTGGTTGCCAGCCTCCAAGAGGTCTTCTGTATCTTTAAAAGTTGTGCAGGGGGAAGGGAGAATTTCACCTTGTGGTTTTTCCCATTACAGGGTTGCAAGAAAACCTGCACTTGGCTGATTTTTCTCTTCTTTTAAAGATACAGAAACATTCTCAGGCCCTGAGCCTGGCAACCCTAATACATATAAAATGCAGCATAATTAAAATCAAAATCAAACACATCCAAAAACGCAGCTACAAAAGAATCAATAAATAATCTCTTGATGTGTTCAGAGGCCTAAGAAAACATAAATGCAAAAGAATGATCGAAATGAAGACACACTTGCAAGAAGCTGTAGCACACAACCAGTGGTAGCATATAACCAAAACTCACAACTAGGAAAATGTCTGTTAAAGATACAGTGACCCTTTTCTTATAATGACCTACAGGATTCAAAACTCTCTCCGTACAGGGCAGCCAGAATTTTTAGTCACTCCTCAGATTGTCATGCTATTGCTAGGATTGCCAGGTTGCAACCCCAAGATCCCCCTATAGTTTTAAAATCACCATTGATCCAGGAAATGAGGCAGCAGCCCCTTTTCCAGCTTGTTTCTTGCCCTACCCCAGGTTGCCAAGTCTCAGAGTTTTAGCCTTGTTCTTTGGGTCTCAGTGCAGAGGACTAGCATTTTAAGATGAGGGACAGGATGTTTTCCTAGGCCCAGCTCTATGGTTTTTCCTATGGGTGTGTCCAGATGGGTGTTATCTCACAAATGGGTTATTCAGATCCGATGCATCTCCGGGCACAACTGGCACATGATGGCACATGCACTCCCATTTTTACCCAGTCACAATATTCACTGCTCTTCTTTTGCTTGCCATCACACACCAGTGAATGGGTGGAGTTTGACAGAAACTGTCTGAACTATCAGAGAAGTTTTTTGGGGAGGAAACAGCAAAAGGCAGCAAACGAACATGGAGATGTTTGCTTCTTCTGGTTGCCCCCCCCCCGCAAAAAAAACCTGCTGCAGTAGTTCAGTGCAGCAGGGCATCATCCTACTGAAAGAGACTCTTGGGGAACTTAGAAAAAACTGTGAGAAAAGGCTATTAAGACCGATTTATTTATTTATTTATTTATTTATTTGATTTATATTCCGCCCTTCCTCCCAGCAGGAGCCAGGGCGGCGAACAAAAGCTAAAAACGTTTTAAAACATCATAAAAACAGACTTTAAAATACATTAAAACAAAACAACTTTAAAAACATTATTTTAAAAAAAGCTTTAAAAACATCTTAAATAAAAAGGGTTAAAAACATATTGTTTGGGGGGGAAAGGTTTTTTTAAAAAACCTCGCTATTTGCCTCACTATCTGCTATGACTGAAACTTATGTAATTAATTACATAATTAATTTCAATGCATTTTAATGGATGAAAATGTCATTATTTATGTAATGTATGTGGGCTGAAACAACAATAGCAAATGCCACTCATATTTGCCTGTGTGATTTCTGTTCCCAACCTCGGACAGACATTCACATGCCGGGAATTTCCATTCCCATTTCTGATGGAAATCTCTGGTATCCCTATTCCCCTCCCCAGTGTCTGCAACACGGCTGGATCCCTGGTTGCTTCAAGCTGAACTTGAATGTCAGTTGGAAAAGACTGGAAGCAAAGAATTATTTTAATTTTCAAAAAGATTATCACTCACATTACTACACACACATACACCCAGACACAGACACACATATCACTAAGCAACCCCAAATATTTATTTTTTATTATTACAGATCTTGCACAATTCTTCTCTGGAAGTAGGGGTGTGGCAACAGAAACTTCACCACACCTGTGACAAACCATCACCACTGAAACATCACTACGCATGTGACAAACCATCACCACTGAAACATCACTGCACATGTGACAAACTGCCCAGCAAAGCTTCCACACCAGCAATGACTGCCAATGTATAACAGGTTATTTTTGCGTATTGGATTTTCCTCAGTAAGGGAAAACAACATTAAACAAAGAAAAAGTATGAGCTGGAATTCTGATGATGATGACATCCTGTGGACCCTGTCAAAATACCTCTATGCATGAGCAGCACTGAGTCCATAATAAACTGATGTATGGAAGCACCCTATGTCAAAAGATAATGAATAAGCTAAGCATGGAGCTGGGGTCAGGGGTTGCATTATCGCCAAGCACCTATTGAGGCCCATGCCCTAGCAGGGAGACAACTGCTCACTCCTGGGGCCTCCTGCCCCTGTTGCTGCTTGTACTTGCTGTTGCTGCCTTTTCACCTGTCCTCTCAGAGCTTGCAAGCAGGTGAAAAGATGATCCTATAATTCACTTGCCTTGTGCTCTCTTTCTCATTGGTTGTGCAGATTGGGCCCGTAGGGGGAGGGAATGTACATGGGCAGGACTGAAAGCAACAAGGACGAGGTAGGCCTACCCTACTTTTGGGAGGGAGGGGTAAAAATTAGGTGCTGATACCCGTATCTTGATAAAAGTACTGTGGGAGCCAACACAAAATGGCTGCCATAGACATCAAAAAAGAGATGATGGTACTTCATACAGGTGAGTGCTGTCACACACACAAAAAGCACTGGGTCCATTCAGTTGGGTGTGCGTGTGCACTGACATTTTTGCAGTTGACCCCACCCTCTTCTTCACCAGGCTCCATCCTCTGAGCCACCATACACTGCCATATTCTTACCCTGTGGCCTGCTAAATGAAACTCCCCCCCTAGGATGGAAGAATCCGTCAATTTCAGTTCTCTCTGTTTCTCATTTTTCCAATCTTAAATTCAGTTTTCCAGGTTTCTGCAGCAACTTGCAATTTTTAAAAAAATCCTCATGAAATTTCTTCAGCATTTTAGTGTGAATTTCTCATATCTTTATCTAGAGTTTTGTCTAATGTATACATTTTTGCAAGCAATTTCTCCTAATATGCATTTTATGTTATTTTCATTAACACATTGTTATATACATTTCCCAATAATATATGCATTTTTGTTTTGTAACACTGGTTAGAGAGAGGCACCACAAAATCCAAATAAGTGCAGATTTGGAAAGATGGCTGTGTTTTGGTTCTTTAAATTTGGTTTAAATCTTTGGTTGCTTTAAATGCAAACTGAATCAAATTTCTCTCCCATCCCTACTCCTACCCCTACCAGAACCAATAACTTGGGCCTCTGCTGTATCAGGCTCTAGCCCATTATCTTCCAGGTCTCATCCCAGCTCCATTCTCGTTGCAGGGTCTGGCAATGCTACATGGAAAGTCCCAGTCAGATCACTGAACTGCTCTCAAGCTCTGATTGATTTGGAGGAGACCAATGTTTTTGCAAAGGGTCAGTAATATAAGCCTGTTTTCAGGAAGCTCTGTGAGCCACAAATTAAATCGAAGGTGCATGTTATGACTCTTTTTGGACTCTCCCAACAATTCATATTTAATTGTAACATTTCCTTCTCCTCCTCTGCAAAGATAATAGCTTTCACAAAAACACTGCCTCATAGCTAAGATTCTTGAGGGCTCAAGGGTTTAAGTAGAGGTTAAACGTGAAACAAGCAAAGAAAACAAGACTGATGTGTTTAAGATGCCTAGGTTGACTAAAGGGAGGGCCCGATGGCAGGATCCTCTTTGTTCGCTTTGAATGTAAAATAGCCATTGTCACTGTGTTAACACCACGTGGTTTTGTGCTGTTATCCTTTCTGCATTCCACCTGAGGGGAGCCTTGAGGTAGGATTAACAGATTTTTCTCTTTGTCAGTCTTCTGCTGCCTATTACAACACTTCTCCGACAGCGACCGTTGCCTCTCCATTTCAACATCTTTCCAAAACTCAGAACCTGTGACCTCGACCTCACTTCTGGTAAAACTGCTGCTAATTCCTCAGGATAGCTGCTGTATGTTGGTTCAGTGATTGCTCACACAACCAGACTGGGGGAGGGGGAGGGGAGAGGAATCCAGGCAATATGCAGACAGGCATGATTTATGAGGTCTGCACTTATCCCATCATTGTTGATACAAAACCCTCCTCCATCCTTCCATGTGGAAAGAAGAGAGATTGGGGTGGGGGCAACTTAAGTAATGACATAAAAAAAGAAGAAATGCATCATCAAAAAGATGGCAAAAGATGTAATTTGCATAAATTTTGCATTTGTTAATTTATCTGCATATGTGCAAATGTAGGAAAAATTATCTGTAATTAAAAGAGAAGCACATCTCACCCTAGTTGGGAAGACTGTGACCAGGTGACCTGGCTGCCTATCCAATTTGCTATCCAGGTCAAGGTCCCTGTCCTCTCTTCTTAGAATTCTTCATCTGTAAACCAGACTTTGGCCAGGCATCCCTTCTGAAGACTGCCCTCTGTAAAGCAGGACACATGGCCACCCTAAGAAAGATGTATCTTAAGGGCTAGCACTCTTTTCCTTTAGAGAAGGAGAGATTAAACCCATGGCTGTTCCTGTATTTTTCTATTATAGCTCCGGCTTTCTGATAAGGAAAGGAGAAACCAGTGGCTGTCCCTGCATGTGATGATGATGGTGATTTCTTACCTGACTTTCATTATGAGGTTCTCTCCTGGTCTGCAACTACCACCCCTGATATTCTGAAGGCCTTCTCTGCTGATCTTAACACCAGATAGAGAGTCTGTATGAAACAGCTGAGGGCTGTATCTAGGGTTGCCAGGTCTCTGGTTTTTGCCTGGTGAGTCCCGATTTTTTGGGTCCTCTCCAAGTCTCCGGTTGAGTCACCCCAATTTCCGGACTCTCAGCTTTCATTTTTTTTAAAAAGTTCCTAGGTGGTCTGGTTCAAGAGATATACATCAAAACGTCAGCCACCCAACCCCCACAACTTCTGTTAAATGAGGTGGTAGCTGGCTGCTCTAACGCTGCCCTTTCAGGTTTGTAGCCAATATGTGAAATCAGGATTATGAATGACAAAGGATTTGTTAACCTTCAGGCAATAGCTAGAACCTATTGCAAGACCAGAAAACTGTTGTTTTTTCCTGCTTGTCTGAAAATCTCATAAACTAATTGTATAGCTTTCATCAATAGCAAAAGTCTCTTTTTCTCTTGTGTGCAGGAGAACTAAATGCCATTACAATGTGTTATGCTTTTCTAATTATGAGGAATCAAGCAAGTTTAAATGTTCCTGGGTTGTTGATTTGTCTAATTCATAGCCGGTTTTGAAAACCTTGCTTTTCTAGGAGCAAAGCTGCAATGCTAATACCACATACTGGGAGTAAACCCTTTTGAATTCAATAGGACTTACTTTTGAGTAGACATGGTTAGGATTCTGCTGTAAATTAATGGGACTTTTGAGTGAACATAGCAAAGGATTGTGTTTGTGTTCCTCCAATCCTATTTTTAAAGCAATTAGGCAGGCCTTTCTTAGGTGCCACTGCTTTTATTATGTAGGAAATTAACACTGATTTTTTAAAAATGTTCTGCAATGACCAACTGGTTTTGACAACAAACTATTATATGGGGTATATGCATTTTACATCTCCAGTGTGTGTATAGAGTCTTTCCAACCTCCCTGTGAGGTAGGGTTGCCTACTGGAAACCAAGGCAGCTCACAACAAGAAATAAATCCCTTTAAAATTAAATAACCATAAAAACATATATTAAAAAGTTGCAAAACAGTTTAAAGTGGCATGATTCTGAATTTTGGGTTGGATGAGTGAAGTTTCTTATCACTTGAGGTTGCAGTTCTGTGCACTCTTCCCTGTTTGAGTAAGCCCCATTGAATAAATTGGGACTTACTTCTGAGTAAACATGCATAGGATTACACTATAAATATATTTACAGGTTGTGTAAATAATAAACATTTTTGACATTCATGCTTATATAAATATTTCTTCGTACTATGTCTCAATAAGTATCTGATTTCACACTATGGTTGTACATTATTATTTCCTCTATATTTTAAGTGTGTTCTTCTTCCTTGGGGTGGTGATGTTTCCCCTCTGTTGTTTTCATCTTGAGTGGCAGATTAGGCTGAGAGATGGTGAGTAGCCCATGGTCACCCAGTAAACCTTGTAGCTATTTCCAGTTTAAAAAAATAATTAAAACAATTTACATGCGGGCAAAGTTTATGAAATAGATCCACACAATACATTTAAAGCACATCAATTTGCATTTAAAGTGCATGACTTCCCCCAAAGAATCCTGGGAAGTGTAGGTTCCCCCTCACAGTTATAGTTCCCACCACCCTTAACAAATTACAGTTTCCATGATTCTATGATGGGATGCATATGCTTCAAATGTGTGTTGAATGTGCTTTAAATGAATGGTGTGGATCTGCCATAAGTATGATGTGCATTCATTAGTGAATTGAAAAGAACAATTTTAAAATATACTTTTTTAAACAGGGGAAAGACTGTAACTCAGTGGTAGGGCACATGCTTTGCATGCAAAGGTCCAAAATTCAATCTCTGGAAGAGACTATTGCCTGGAATCTGGAGAGCCAATGCTAGTCCATGTAATCAGTATTGAGCTAGATGGTTCTAAATGGCCTGAGTCACCATAAGGTAGATTCCTTTGTTCCTAAAAGTGGGAAGAGGCCTAAGACCCACAGTGACTCCAAAATGTATTTATGTATTTTATTTACAACATTTATATACCATGTTATTGTAAAAAAACTCAAAGTGGTTTACAGAAGGAAATAAAACAAAATTATTGGCAAAAACAGTTAGACAGGTATTTAAAAGATTCAAAATAATAAAACCAAAAATGAGTTAAAAACATATTTAAAACATCATGGCTTCTTCATGCCTGGGTAGGCTTGCCTAAAAAAAATGTTTTTAGCAAGTGTGAAAAGAGTACGATGAAGGTATCTGCCCAATGTCAGTAGGCATGGAGTTCCAAAGCATAGGTGCTGCCACACTAAAGGACTGTTTTCTTATAAGAGCAGAACAAGTACAGTAGGGCCCCACTTCTTGGTGCCCCACTTTTTGGCATTCCGTTAATACGGCACCAGCAGGGCGATCAGCTAGAGGGGGGGCTGGAGGTCTCCATGCTACAGCTGATCTCGCCAGAGGAGGGGAAGATCAGCTGTAGAGCGCTACAGCTGATCTCCTCCTCTTCTGGCGCGATCAGACTCCCATGCTGGAGCTGATTGCGCCGGAGGAGGGGAAGATCAGCTGTAGCACACTACAGCTGATCTTCTCCTCCTCAGGGTGATCAGACTCCTGCACACCAGTTGATCGTGCCGGAGGAGGGGAAGATCAGTTGTAGCACGCTACAGCTGATCTCCTCTTCTGGCGCAATCAGACTCCCGCACTGGAGCTGATCGCTCTGGAGGAGGAGAAGATCAGCTGTAGCACGATCAGCGGGTTAGGTTCCAGACCCCTGTGCTACAGCTGATCCGCTTTTCGGTGGTTTTTGCTTTTCAGCAGGGGTCTGCAACCTAACCTGCCATATGTATGGGGCCCTATTATACTATGTGGCACCTGTAACATAGAAAGCACACCTTAAACTTGGCCTGGTAGGAAATTGGCAACCAGTGCAGATTTCAGAGCAGAGGTATTATTTTATTTATTTATTTATTTATTTGATTTATATCCTGTCTTCCTCCCAGCAGGAGCCAGGGCGGCAAACAAAAGCACTAAAAACACTTTAAAACATCATAAAAACAGACTTTAAGATACATTAAAACAAAACACATTTAAAAACATTTTATAAAAAAGATTTGAAGACATCTTAGAAAAGAAAAAAAGGTTAAGAACATACTGTTTTTTTTAAAAAAAGTTTAAAACATTAAAAAGCAATTCCAACGTAGACACAGTCTAGAATAAGGTCTCAACTTAAAAGGCTTGTTGAAAGAGGAAGGTCTTCAATAGGCGCTGAAAAGATAACAGCGATGGCACCTGTCTAATATTTAAGGGTAGGTGCTGATAGGGTTTCACTTATGTCAGCAATTGTGCCACAGCATTCTACACTAACTGCAACCCTGGGTCAGGTGTGCTGCATGGGGATTTCTGTGACCTTGGCTGACTGGCTGCCAAGATTTTTTTAGATTTGGGTTTTGGTTAGGAATCCTGACTAGTTGTACGATGCTGAGTTTTCTGCCTTACTCATAGGAATCTTGTTGTGGTTGGTATGGTATTGCATTTAGGAAAACATCATTGTCTTTTCTTTTTCTTTCTTATTTTTATTTATATTTCATTTGCCTTTAACCTCACTCCCTTACATCCACAGAAGTAACAGTCGTGGTTCCATGTGCTTAACCCGCTTAAACACACTGATGATGCACCTTGTTGGTTGCATGACAGTTTGTTTCTTGCCCAATAGTAGTACAACAGAATTCACATAATGGGAAGTGTGGCTGTTGTTCCCAAAATGCTGTTGTTCCCGAACTACTGCCTGTGAAGATAGACCAAACCATATGTGTTTTCTCTCTGTCAGTTATTACTCACTGGAATTGGGTTGGCTGTCAAAGTGAGTTCATAGCAGCCCACAGCGTAGGCAGAAAAGGATACAGAATGTTCTTAACTCATACTCATTTCTCAAACCTCTTTCTGAAGTGAAGCATCAAGTCTGTAAAGAAGTTTGGAGCAGCCATGTTAAAAGGTAGGGGCAGGGCATTCCAGACAGAGGGTTGCCAACTCTACTTGGATATGGTTATTTTTGCAGAGGATCCCTAGTCAAGCTTTACCAACAGCACAATCCGAACCATATCTACACAGAAGTAAGTCCTATTGAGTTCTATTGGGGCTTAGTTCCTTAGTAAGTGTGTTCAGAATTGCAGCTTTCAGGGGCATCCATCATTACTCTTGAGTGTTCCCATCTAACATCTCCACAACACTAGGCTCCTTTCTTCTTACAATGGCCTTCTGGTGATTGGCCTGGCCTGAGGGCACTTAAACCCTTCTTGCCAGAAGCAAGTAGGCTAAATTAAATGTTCCCTACCCAGGCTCCTTAGGCAGGTGAGAAGGAATGATTCCATCACTTCAGCTGTACCTGGGAACACCATCTTTTTAGCTAAGATTTCCAATCCAATGTTTGTTTGAATTTTATGCTTCAAGCAACTGTGGTTGATGCTTAATATATCATGCTTAATGACATCACTAGGGCCCACCACATGACATCACTAGGGCCCACCCCTGAAATCTCAGGGTTTGGGATCCTTTTGACCTGGCAAACCTAGCTGTAACTAAGGCTGGGCAAGAAATTCAATTCACTTCAAGCCAAATCTATCACATTCATACTGTTGCGCGGCTCCCCAATCCCCAAGCGGTGAGATTTCAGGGGTCCCTGCGCTCATCCAGGGTTTGGTTTCCTTTGGGAAGAAGGTCAGCGGAGACTATGGTGTCTTTATGAAATATGGTTTATTTATTTACACACATTCCAACCTGAGCTTAAGATGGAGTGGGGTTCAAGGCATCAGCAGTCCAATATCCAGCTTTTCCATCAGTTTTACAGGAGGCACCCCAAATGCCATGGTGCAGAGAGCCAGTTTCTCTGCCTGCCTCCAGTTACCAACCTTTCTCTAGACACACCTAAAAAACACAAAACCTCTCCTATGCTCCAGGAGGGGGGGAGGCTCTCCTGAAGAGTTTCAATGATGAAAGGATCTTCCTGGCCCATTCAGCAGTTGCTGGGCAACTGATAGACCCATTATCCTACCTGGCCATTCTATTTGTTTAACAAAAGACTCATCAGACCGGCAGAGCCCCCTCATTCCAAGGCAAAGAATTCCAAATAAGAGGCTGGAAGGGGACCCACAGGAATCATCCATTCCAACCCCCATACTCATAACAATACTTTTTAAAACAATATGAGAACCGAAACACAGCCACCCTTTGAAATTCACATTTGTTCGAATTTTGCAATGCAGTTTGTCAACCAAACAATATTTACAAAAATGCATATATTAGGGGAAAGTGTGCATGAAATGTATATATGAGCAAAAACAACATACAAAAATGCATTATACTACTAGAAATTGCTTGCAAAAATGTGTACATTAGTCAAAATTGCCTATGAAAATGTGTTTATTAGGACAACATCACACTAAAATGCTGGAGAATTTTCATGAGGATTTTTTAAAAATCACAAATTGCTACAGAAATGTGAACTGAAGACTGGAAAAATGAGAAATTGAGAGAACCAAAACTGACAGATCTTTCCATCCCAGCTGTAAGTAACTACAGGAGGAAGGTGGAGATGTGCCCTATATTCAGGACATTTCAGGCCCTGTATTGAATGTTCAACTTTCATTTAAAAAAAAGGTCTCAAGCTTTTTGTGGAGATAATCTCACTCACCAATGAGATCACTAAGAAGCATTATATATAGTACAAGCTGCTAGCCTATACTAACTCACTTGTGAGTAAGACCCACTGAACTCAATTGAGCTTACTTTTGACATGCATAGGATAGCATTGTAAATATAATGCTAAACAAATTAGGCTAACTGTATTTATGTTCTTGATGTTCTTCAATAATTCCTTAGACCAGCTCACTGTAACATTTTTGACCTGAACTGGCTTCAGGTGTTAATCAAGAGTGCCTGCAGACTGTCAGTATTTTGTGGGGGAGATTCAGATACATACAGGAACTTTAGGTTTGCATAGTTAAATTGTTCATTGTTGTATAGCCACCCTGCAAATAAATCAGAACAAATGCTCAGTAAAGACCAGACATGGTCTGACCTCCAAGTAAATCCGGATGAATGCTCAATAAAAAGGTTTTCTGGAGGAGCCTGTAGGCAGCATGAACCAATAATCAACTTTTTCTTATATAAAATTAGTCTAAGTAGCCAACATACTACTTCAATGAAAGCAAATATGTACAATAATGTGACAAGAAAAGAACAGAAGCCAAGTTACAGTCAAGTATGTCTTGAACACCTAAAATTTACATAAGATGGAGCCAACAGAAGCAAAGGTGGACGGTTTCCTGTATCTTTATGAGCGGTATACAATATACAGTTTTGTTATTTTAGTCTTATTCTCCTTTGCACTGGGACATACTAGAATGTGTATTTATTGAATACACACTGAAATCAATAGAGAAAAATATTCTATCCTAAAAGGTGCGAACTTATTTTCAATACAGTTAGTACAAAGTAAGTATGACTTACTCATCTTCTGAAAAGGGCTTCCCAGATATGATGTTCTTTGTCCCAGGGGCATAATTCCAATCAGTTTCTGTAATCCCAATGTAGTATGCTCTGTCTACTGCCCAGACTCGTAAGAAGTAACAAGACAGCAAGTGACTTATTACAAACAGCTCCATTTTCTACTCCTTACTTGTGCTGGTGTAATACAAGAACTTGTTCCCTTTATAAGATCAGGGTTTTTCCACCCTCCCTTGAGTGCCATTGCTTAGTTCAATAGACTGAAAGGTTGCACAATGCTTGTTAGAATACACACAGCCAGATTTGATGCCAGTAACTCAAGCAACTCATGGATTTTAAAAAAAACTTTTCCTTTTGATTTCAGCCAGTCGCCTTCAAATGCAAATCAGGTTCTATTTTTAAAAAGTTTCTCAGTCAAAAGTGTTTAAAGGATTAAAGGTTTCCGGCTCTGCTGAAATTTTTTGGAGTTTCCTAATGTGAAAGCAATGCCCATATTGCTTGGTCCAACTTAAATTTCCTGCATTTCACAACACAAGGTTTCAAGCAGCAGGACAATGATTTCGATCCCATGCGGTCAGTAATACTGAAGGTGTCAAAAGAGATTTTCTGTCCTTTTTCTTTATCCAAACTAGTAAAAATTGAGGGATTTTGCAAAAGGTTTGTTCTAAATTCTTTCTTGTTTGGTCTTCCTCATCTCTTATCCAGTTGGTAAAATCCAGGCAAATTTAGCAGCATGAGAGCAGAGCTTCAAAGTCTAGTTTCCACATCCTTCATTTTTTGAAGAGTCATGTGCAGTTTTTTTTTTTTACAATAATTTTTATTCAAATTTTCATAAAACATACAAAACAAAATCATAAAACATTCAAAGACAAAAAACAAAACAAAACAAAAATGATTAAACAAAAAAATAAAATGTTGACTTCCCATTTGTCGCAGATCAAATCAGTTATAGGTCTACAATACATAACAATCCTGTCTCTTAAATTATATTACAAGATCACTTTCCTCCAGTAGTTATCTTAATTAATCATCAAATCTCATAAACATTACTTTATTCTTTCCACAAAAAGTCAAAGAGAGGTTTCAATTCTTTAAGAAATATATCTATCAATTTTTCTCCAAATAAACATGTCGATTAATCCATCTTGTTAATAATAATAATAATCTTATTGTCATAACCATAGTCCAAATAAACATATCGATTAATCCATCTCATCAAAATCTGTTAGGTCCAATAATTTCAATAGCCATTATTCCATTATCCATATTAATTCCATCTTCCATCTTCAATAGTCCTGTTAAGTCCAGTAATTTCAGTGTCCAATCTTCCATTATCAGTATTCCATAATAATCTTGCTGTCATAGCCATAGTCATATAATAAGAGTCTGATGGGAATTTCCTCTATCCCAAATATTTTCTTGCCATCAATTCTGAATAAGTTGCTGAAATATTGTTGTAAAGTCATATCTGTGTTCTTCTTTTTTACAAAATGCACTGGCTCATCTCTTGAGAGTTTTTCCATTGTCACATGGCTGCAGTTAATTCCATAGATTTTCTCTATATCAAGCTCCATCACGTCATTCCAGTCCAGAAGATTATCCAAGACATTGATAACTTTATCTCTAATATCTTCATTAATTTCTTCAGAGATAACGTTAAATTCCAAACAGTAGATTTTATTTCTAATATCCATAAACTCCAGATCTTTTTCCAATTCCACATTTGTTCCAATCTCCAGGGCTTGTATCTTCCCTTTATTTTTTCTTTTCTCATCTCTGATCTCATTCTCCTCTCTCACAGGATCCCCTATTTCTTTAAGCTCCTGCGTCATTTTGCTCAGTTCAATTTTCAGCTCCTTACTGCCCTGTCGCAGGGTTTGTTTCGTTATCTCAATCTCATCCATTATTTTCTGAAACATAATTACTTCCAGATTCTCAGCCACTTTCTTGATTGCCATTTTTAAAACCACGAAAACAAAACAAAAATAAAGAAGAACCACTTCTTATTTCAGCAACAATTGGGTTAATATTCCAGGCTTGATGACATCACAGTATAAACAGAGCAGCCTGCCTTATCTCTCTATGTTCAAGAATACAAAACAAATTTAGTTCCCAGCATCAAAACAGTTAGTGGCGTCGTGAAGAAGCAGATTCGTCAAAATAAAATAGACCAAAAAGAGAATAGTCCCAGACAATATAATGTTCCAAAGTTCATATTTTTTATTTTTTTCTCCTCGGAATAGAAATCCCTCTTCTGTTTATATCTTTAGAATGCACTTCCAGGACAGCTTTTTGCAATAGAAACAGAGATAAGCTGTTAATTTCGTGAATAACAGAGAAGAGTTATAGCTCACCCAGAAGTTCTTTAAAGCTGATTCATTTGACAAATCTCTTTTTGCTGCAACAATTTAAACCAAGTAAAAAAAATAATAGAAAGAAGGGTGCTTGCCTGTTAGTCCGTTTTCTCTTTGAAGAAAAGATAAACGTATCGCATTAATCAGATAGAGCTTGTTCGGAAGTCCGTCCGGCATTGCTGGCTGGACCTTTTCTCATAAATTAATGAAATCCAGTCCTCCCAACAAAAACAGGCTTTTGAGGTTGATCTCTACGTTTCTCCCTGCCCGGGAGAAATTTCATCAGTCAAAAAAAAAATGTTCTGACTGATTTATATCTGAATAAGCTTCTTTTGAGACGGGAGCCCATCTCAAAAGCAGGCACAAGCGAAGTCACCCTTCCCGGAAGTCGAAGAGTCATGTGCAGTTTTAAGACTGAAACTAGTTTTTTAATGAACCAGACGAATATATCTGACTCTGAACAATTGATTCTGTTACTCTCTCAAAATTTGTTGTTGTTGTTATGTGCCTGCAAGTCGACTACGACTTATGGCAACCCTATGAATCAGCGACTTCCAAGAGCATCTGTCATGGACCACCCTGTTCAGATCTTGTAAGTTCAGATCTGTGGCTTCCTTTATGGAATCAATCCATCTGTTGTTTGGCCTTCCTCTTTTTCTACTCCCTTCTGTTTTCCCCAGCATTATTATCTTTTCTAATGAATCATGTCTTCTCATTATGTGTCCAAAGTATGATAACCTCAGTTTCATCATTTTAGCTTCTAGTGATAGTTCTGGTTTAATTTGTTCTAACACCCAATTATTTGTCTTTTTTGCAGTCCATGGTATACACAAAGCTCTCCACCAACACCACATTTCAAATGAGTTGATTTTTCTCTTATCCGCTTTTTTCACTGTCCAACTTTCACATCAATACATAGAGATCGGGAATACCATGGTCTGAATGATCCTGACTTTAGTGTTCAGTGATACATCTCAGCATTTGAGGACCTTTTCTAGTTCTCTCATAGCTGCCCTCCCCAGTCCTAGCCTTCTTCTGATTTCTTGACTATTGTCTCCATTTTGGTTAATGACTGTGCCAAGGTATTGATAATCCTCGACAAGTTCAATGTCCTCATTGTCAACTGTAAAGTTACATAAATCTTCTGTTGTAATTACTTTAAGACTTCTTGGCATTCAGCTATAGTCCTGCTTTTGTGCTGTCTTCTTTAACTTTCATCAACATTCGTTTCAAATCATTACTGGTTTCTGCTAGTAGTATGATATCGTCATGCCCTTTCCACCGGGCTCAAGATACATTTTATTTATTTATTACATTTATACCCCATCTTTCTTTTCATGATTGAAACCCAAGATGCCTTACATATGGTTCCCAGGTGGTCTCCCATCCAGGCACTGACCAGACCTGACTCTGATTAGCTTCAGCAAGGAGCTGGCCTTATGTGCCTTCAGACCGTAGCCTGGGATTTTAAAAGAACATTTAAAAAGATGACCCAGGGCTGCAATTGACATTGGCCCTGCCAGGGCACAGGAGCCCTAGAAGTTCTCTTCAAATGTCACATGGTGCTGCTGGACCTGTCTATATGCTGTCTCAATTAGAATAGTGTCATTGCAATTACATCTGATTAGCTCTGTAAATAAAAGCTACTATTTTCATCTTTAACCTTTGCTGTAAGGCTTCTTATTTCCAAGTAATATCTCCTATTTTATTATCTAATTCCTCATTTTATACTTGAGATCAAAAATTATATCTTCCACCTTAACTATAGTTGCTTCCTTTATACATACATTAGTCACTAGGTTTTCTCATTTAGCTTCCATTGCCTCTTGTCCTTGATTTATTTCAGTAGTAAGATCTTTACTTCCTTCAGCAGTTGCATTCCTTTAGCAATCTCATCTGTCTTTGTTGTCTGCCCAGTTAATTTTGTATAGTAATACTCTTTCTATGGAGTTGAAAATATATAATGAAAACATATATAAAACATAGATAAGACAGGTAAGAGTTGGGTAAAATAAATACCCTCACCCCATTGTTTTATTTTATAACCTGAATCTTAAATGACAACAGTTTTGTTATGAAAGACAAGAAAATGACCCTTTTAAGGTCATGGTTGCATTCAAATAATTTGTTTTAATGTGGTTGTTGTCTCTTCTGTGTTTATTATACTAGCTGGTGCCTGAACAGAAAATGATGTTATTTCCTTTCATTACCCTTCCTTCCTCAACCTGACCCTGACACAAAGGAGTCATTCACCAAAAAGAGTTTGTGCAGTGCTGGAAGGTTTTTGTTTGTTTTTGGTCTGAACACAAATTGAAAATATGATGTTGCATTTTCCACAAGTTATTGCTAATGTACAGTCTCAGAGCTAGGAGTCCTAAAAATACGGCAACTGGTCAATTAAGTAGACCCTACACTTCATTTGGCCACATGCACACCAACTCATGGTGTAGTGATGTTTCGATATCGCTACAGGATGCAAGAATGAAAAGAGATATAGATCAGTGTAGAGAGCTGTGTGAGTAACTTGAGAAATGAGCATTGAGGCTGCAGTGAAATGTGAGCAAATGTCTCTGTTTACTATGAGGCATCTATGGGAGCAGTGGGAGGCATCTTTTCTCTCCCCCCCCCACTGCTTTTTGTTAAAACTTTGGCAGCTGGAGTGTTAAGAAAGAAAGAAAGAAAGAAAGAAAGAAAGAAAGAAAGAAAGAAAGAAAGAAAGAAAGAAAGAAAGAAAGAAAGAAAGAAAAGCCTTCCACCAACATTAGCAAACCAGTTTGCTTACCCAGGAAAAATAGAACCCTATGCCACTTGCCACCTGCAGATTGCTGAGCTAGATGCAGCCAATTTAATACAGTCCTAAAGCAAACATAACCCATTGGAAACCCTCACTAGGACAAGGATATGATTTCTCAGAAAGCTTCATTTAGCATCATTTTGAAGCTTCGTCTCTCTTTTATCGCTGACCTGGATTGATATAGGGCCAGTCTGCATCGGAGAAAATCTCATTAAAATATTCAGTTGCAGTTCTTCTTCTGTTATGTCTGCAAATGTCCCCCAAATGAGATTGCATTTCCCATCAGCAGCAAAGCTCACTTGCACTTCCTAATATCATATCTGACTGAAAGTCCAAGGACACTTAGTGCATTGCAGTTATCTGTGTATGGTACTGATAATGGTACAGTGGTTGGGCAACCCGGTCTCTTTACATTTTGAGAGCAGCTTTGCAAAACCCTACCAGAAATTATGGGTTTTATCGGAACATAGGAAGCTGCCTTATACTGAAAAAGACTATTGGTCCATCTAGCTAAGTATTGTCTACACTGACTGGCAGTGGCTGTCCAGGATTTCAGGCAGGAATCTCTCCCAGCCCTCCCTGGAAATGCTGGGGATTGAACCTGGAACCTTCTGCATGCAAGGCAGATGTTCTGCCACTGAGCTATGGCCCTTTCCCCAACCAAGGGCTACTCAGAGTAGACCCACTGAAATTAGTGGCCCTAAGTTAGTCATATCCATTCAATCCGGTGTATCTACTCTTAGTATAAATAACACTGGATGCTGTAACAACTATAAAAAACAAATTTGCTCCGTCATCTATGGGATGACAAAGGATGGAAGAATCTGTTGATCTCGGTTCCCCCTTTTTTCACTTTTTCAGTCTTAAGGTTTCTGCAGCAATGTGCTTAAAAAAAACCTCATGAAAATTCTTCAGCATTACAATGCAAATTTATCCTAACACATTTTTGTCTGCAGTTTTGACTAATGTGCATCTTTTTGCAAGCAATTCCTCCTAATGCATTTTTGTATGTTATTTTCATAAATATATTCATTTTTATGCATATTTTCCACAACTACATGCATTTGTAAACACCGTTTGATTGGAGAACTGCATCGCAAAATTCAGAAAAGTAGCAATTTTGGAGGATGGTTATGTCTTAGTTTTCATATTATTTCAGAAAATGTGGATCTGATAAATTCAGCTTTAAATGTGAACTGAACTGAATTTCTTCCCCATCCCTAAGGGCAACCCTTCAAATATCTGAAGATGGCTATCATGTAGCATCTTAATAAATTGGCTCTTCTCCAGGTGAAACATACATCCAGCTCTATCAACCTTTCCTCAAAGGACTTGGCCTCCAGGTCCTTCACCGTCTTTGCTGCCCTCCTCTGGCCACATTCCAGTTTGTAAGCGTAGATGTTCTTCATTTAAGAAAATTAGGGAGACACTCAGAGGTACTTCTCCCTGAGGTAATAAACCTGTTTCTGGGCTGTCCCACTTCAAACAATTCACGCGACGGAATGCTTTCACATATAAAATAAATTCCCTGCACAAAGAAAGCTAGATGCCAGGCTCTAGAACTCTTCCCCCTTACATCTATTTATCAGTGGTGTTTTTATTGGGGGGGGGATTTGATCATGTGAACCCACACTCCAGAATCTCTCCATCACCTCAATAAGAATTAGGCCTCTGTTGCAGCTGTTCACAACAATATGACCACATTATTATTATGAACCAAATATTTATTCATGTTGCATCTAACATATGTTAGGTAGGTGCTTTACCATCTGCAAATACAAAAGGTCCCTGCCCAAGGGGGCTCACAGTTTAAATAGCCAGGAGAAGAAGGGATGGAAGCAGTGTGTGTGTATGATCAGAGACATGTCAGCATGTCGGCATCTGTGCGTCTTTTCCCATGATTGTCAGATCTGTGCAGGCTACAGAAAAGAACAGAAAGAGGTCAACTTTTAACTTACAAGTACTGTGATCCACGGATCAGAATTTGGATGTGTCAGTTATATACTATGCACTGAAAGTCCCAGGCCAGAAATACATAAAACTAAAGCCAAAGTAAATAATAATATTAAAACAGGCCAACATAAATTCCATACAAATAAAATAGCAGCAGCTATAAAAAACCCAATTCAGAAAGCCTGAGCAAAGAGTTGCACCTTCATTTAACAATGAAACCCCTATGCACCATTTCATTGGTTTTACTCTAGCTTGAATTCTTTGCTTGGTTAGGGTTGGCATTGGGAAAAGCAGGGCTCTTATGCCTTTAACCGCTGTGTGGCAGGCAGAAATTAAACTGTGCAAGCCTTTTTTTAGTATGGAAATCAATGGTAGGGAAAGCTTCCCCTGTTCATATTCTATCTGTCAAATATCTTATTACTTGTGTCTGGCCCCTGATTTATTTTTGGTCCATCCACCCCCACCTGCAAAAGAGGGTATAGATTTGCATATGGCATAAAGTACATGCAAATTTTAAACAAATTTGTGTCTTTTGCAAGTGCAGTAGAGGGCCCAATCCATGTACAGTGTACTGAGCCCAGAAAATTCCATTGGCACCCCTGACGAATCAGCAGCTAAGGTGTGGTGATACACATTTCAGAGGGGAGGTCATTCCAGGGGCATGGGGCTACCACCGAAAAACCCCACCCAATGGATCTCATTGGATGTGGGGACCATTAATAGGGCTTCCCTCACAGATCTTAACAGACAGGCAGGGCAATATGGGAGAAGACATGCTTTCAGGTACTTGGGACCTAGGTCGGTTAGGGCTTTAACTGTCAGCATAAAGCACCTTAAAATCAATGTAAACATGCTTCATTCCCATGCATAGAGAAGAAGGTAAAGCTATAAGTTACCCCTTTCTTTATGAAATGGCTAGCGTTTCTGTGGGTTGGCCCCTATATTTCCTATATGTCAAACTAAAATGGCCTCAAGCCATCTCTTTCATGTACAAACACAGGATTGAGGGTTCTTGTTGCGCTGTGTGTAATTTGTGTGCTTAATTTCGTTTAAAGGAGCACCACAACAGCAGAGTAACAGCAGATGTTGAAATGTGAGTGTGCTAGCATGTGCCTGCGTTTGCCTAAGAAAGCAGGCTTTTACCCTGCATCAGCATCACTGAGACTGGAGACTTAGTAAAATAAGAAAAGCTACTTTATTTATAGAAATACATTGTAGATAGAAAAGCAAACCTAGTTCTAACTAACTAAGTCAGAGGCGTAACGCCCAGGTGCAGGAGTTAGCCCCATGCTTGGAGAGAGCAGAGACAAAGGGATGTCTCCTTTCTCCTGGACAGCCGGAGGACAAAGGAATGGAAAGGGCAGAAGGAGGAGGGGCGGGTAAGCTTCCCTAAAGACGTCACAGTCTAGCAACAGAAGGAATTCAGTGAGAGCATCACAGGTAAAGGTAAACAAGCCTATCCATCTGAAGATTCCTAGCTCTATCTTCCCTCTGGAGCACAAACAAAAGAACAAAACAGGAGTTGCTCTTGCCCCACTTCCAACAGTTCTTGCGTACTCTCCTAGTCCGTATCTATACAGACAACTTATATGACAAACGTTATGGTTTTTGCCAGCAGTTTGGTCTGTCTAGGCAAACTACAGTTGAGGTCCCACCAAAGACCAAAGACCATACTAAGGTTTAGGGACATCTCAGGAAAAATAATGGGACGTCAACAGCAGAACATCTTTATAAATCATGTAATATTTATTCTTTATATATTCATTTCATACATACAAGTATATGTGTATCTGGCTTCAGCCCATAAATCAGAATCACATAGGTCAGAGTCAAAGTCCTGACTAGTTGTAGCTCACAGTGGCATTCATAATGCTTACAGTAGCCTTAGCCAGTAGCTCTTTTATTTATTACAGCTCAGGCATATATAATATTAGGCTTCTACATTTAGTATACATTTGGTGCAGGGAAGGAAGGGAAGGGACCCTGTTCCTCTCACCATCTTAGAGTCAGAGGATGGTTCTTGAGCTATACAGTTGTGCCATGCAAGGGATGGCAAGCAAGCACCAATACAGAGACATCCTGGGCTCCTCCCGGGAGGAAGGGCGGGATATAAATCAAATAATAAATAAATAAATAATCCTTGTTGATCAGTAGTAGCATTGTTTATAAAACTCCTATTGCAGTACTGGCAAAAACAGAATTGAGGGCAGCTGGCAAACTTACATCCTCTAATGTGTGCTCTTCAAATGCTGTATAGAAGAGCATTTGGCCATAGAACTACGAGAATGGTATAGACCAGTTGTTACTTTAAAAAATGCAGCTTCCAAAATTATTCTTTTACCTGAACAAAGACAGGATAGGTCCCACACAGTATCTGCTTTAACTCTGCAAACACTTTTAGAAAGCAGATCAACATTTGGAGGCCGCTAAGAGCTATCAGAATAGAAAACAAAATGATGTTCCATTCCACAACGTAAGCGGGTTCAGAGCATTCAGACCAGGAAGTGTGATCCATGAGGTACCTATCAGAGAAACAGCAGCATAAAGAAATTAGAACCTATTATTGTAGACTTACCTAAAGGCCTGTCAAGTTTGGCAGGAGGGGGAAGGATGGACAGTTTCAGTCCCCATTCAGAATGCTAGCCACATTACTCCCCATCTTCCCATCCATCTGTGAGGCCATTTCCACAAGGGAAAGAAACTGAGCCAGGCCTGCTATTCGAAACCTAACCTTGTTTCTAGCTCCTTGAACCAGCCAGAATGTCCATATCCCTCCTCCCTTCCTCTTTCAACCATGGCTCCTGGGGAGGGGGCTCCCATCCCTTATAATCGTAGAGCCTCTTTCTCCAGGAGTGAGTAATGTTACTCCCCTATATAGTATCTCCATTGGTGGTGGATGGACAGGGCCAGCTTTGCTATCAGGTAGAATGGGGCAATTGTCTAAGGTAGCAGATGCTGGGAAGCAGCAATGACATCCCCCCAGGTTGGGAGCCGATGCTGCCACGGATTGCAGAAAGGAGTGCTACCCACCCACCCTAAGGAAGGGCCCTTCAGGGGCCCCCAGGCAGGGCCCAACCTGGCCACCCTCTGGCACCGGCCCTGGCAGGGGAAGTAGTCATTCACTTACATGGAAAGACATACATGCGCTCAGAGACACCCTTAATGTGTAGGCTAAGCCCCCACATGCAATGAATGAGAAGTAGGTTTTGTTTTCTCAAATTGCAGCATGTTTAACTTTGTCCCATATCACTCCATGGGATGTTGAAAACTAAGCTGGATCTGAACTACATAGCCCTGCTGTAGATACTATTTCTTAGGTCTAGCTCTCTTCCCACAAACAGTAAGTAAGAGAGGTAAAGAACCCATTTAGGTTGTGACCCTGTAGACTGCAGATAGGAATTCACATGACTGAATGCTCTTCCATGCAAAAATATATCCTATATATAGAAAAATATAAGTGACCGAGAAAGGTTCCAGACAGGCCTTCTCTCTGACATGCCAGTTTTTTATGTGCAAGGAAAAATTGTGTAAGGAAGAGCAGTCAATCACTGAGTCCCCATGTGCATTATAGAGTGCTATAGAAACACTGGTTTAGTACCTCATTTGCTGTTTTTGAGAACTAGACCTCTGTAACCAAGCCTTCAGGCATTCCAAATAGGGGTAATTAAACTTATAAGGGGGCACCAGAATGACTGCACTAGCTTCCCCCACCAGCCCACCCCCATTGCCTTCCAATACATGGAAGGCAGCTGTCTGCAGGCAAAGGCCCTTTTGTATCAATGAAGGCTCCCCGCACATTGTGCAACAGAGGTGGATAACTTTTTCAGCCCTAGGGCCACATTCCTTTGTGGGGAAACTTCAAGGGAGAGCATGCAAGTTTAGGGCAGGGACAAAGCCCAAAGTGGACAGAACAACAGATAGGATTCCAACCTTTGAACAATATCTATTTATTTATTTATTTATTACATTTATATACCGCCCCACAGCCGAAGCTCTCTGGGCGGTTTACAGCAATAGGCTCCATTTTGCCCCCACATAAATCTGAGGTTTCTCCACACACACACAAACCTTTTTTTTCTTCAACCAGGAAACAAGAGGCATTGTTCAAAGACTCATTCTGTGTGGTTTGGGGTGGGAGATGGGGCCACATAGAGAGGCCTCGAGGGCCACATTCAGCCCCCAGGCCTGAGGTTCCCCAGCCCTGTTTTAGAACCTTGGAAAAGCAGGATTTAAAATGCACAGAGGGCCTCCACAGATACATAATTCTCCCCACAGCAGACAGTCACTTTCCATGACTTGGACAATGATGGAAATGGCAACTGAGAGGGATGGAGCTAGTGTGTTCATCCCCACTGGCCTCTTTGCACCTGAAAAGGGCTACAGTCATGCTAAAATATGACAGACTGTGGGGGCTGGTTCATATATTTCATATAACTGGTTGAATGCTTGGGCTAGTTAACTAACTGATGAGCTCACAAACTCACTCACACACTGGGATATCACAATTGTAAGGACCAAACTACATTTTACATGCAGCTGAGTGTACTGTATATCTCAGATATTTACTTTTGTTTAACAGAAATCAATTTCTGGGGCTATGGGTTTCAGTGGAGAAATATTAGGGGCAGGGTTTTTTTCCTGCTCAAAATTCCCCCCAGCTGCTTTTCATCCTCTCTTTTTCCTCATAGGGAGAAAAAAATAGCTGGTGGCTATGCTTTTAGCTAAAAAAAATATTGGAGAAATTTTGTATATCTCCCAGTCAAAGTACATTTCAAAATGCACTGGTCAGGCTGCATCTGGAGTATTGTCCTAAGCACATGGCTTCTTCCAAAGAATCCTGGGAACTATAGTTTGCCCCACACAGAGCTACAATTCCCAGCACCCTTAACCAATTTAAGTTCCCAGCAGTCTTTGGTTGGGGAGGAATGTGCTTTAAATATATGGTGTGCACGCAGCCAGTCCTTTCAGTTATGATTGAAAGACCTGGTCTGTTTAGGCTGAAGAAAATAAGTTTAAAGGGCGACAGGATCTTCAAATATCCAAAGAGCTGCTAGGTAAAAGATGGAGTAGCTCCAGGATGGAACCATAAGAACAAAAGAAGAGTCCTGCTGGATCATGCCAAGTGCCCATCTAGTCCAGCACTCTGTTCTCACAGTGGCCAACCAGAGAGAGCCTCAACGCAACAATGCTTTCCCCACCTGCAACTCCCAGTAACTGGTATTTGGAGGCATGCTGTCTCCAACAGTGGAGGTAGAAGAACCCAGGAAAGCAGATTTTGGCTAAACAAGAAGGAATATCAGCAGCAGCTGGTGGGGAGGCACTTACCTGGCCTCCCAGCACTGGTATTGCTGTGTTCTACAGGGAGGGGTGAGGCACTGGAGCGGTCAGTGCAGTAGAGGTAATCTGGTGGTCCTGTCGGGGCATCTGCACCATACCAACTTTCCCACCACCCTCCGTCCCAGTAAGCTGTAGCTACACCAGTGCCAGGAGCCCAGGTCCTCCCCTCCCTACCGGCCACTTCTCAGATAAACATCTTAATGGTAAGAGCTATTTGAAAGTAGAACAGACTGCCTCAGGATATGGTAGTCTCCTTTGTTGGAGCTATTTAAGCAGAGGCTGAATGGCCATCTGTCAGGAATGCTATAGTTGCAAGATTCCTGTACTGAGCAGAGGGATGGACTAGATGTCCTCCAAGATCCCTTCCAACTCTTAAATTCCATGATTCTAGGAATGGGACAGCTATAAAAATGTAAAGGAGCAGAAGCTGTTATGAAACCTACAAATCACAGAGCCAAATGGAAATCCAGAGGCACATGGAAAGATGCCATTTCAATATTTGGCCAAGGATATAAATATACCTACAGTTGCCCCAAGAGATAGTGATCTTTCTTACCAGCCCACAGTGTCTTTGAAGGCATACTCCCAGCCAGCTGAAGTTCTGCAGTACGGGCCTTGTACTAAGCCCAAAATAGATATGATCAGACTATATCCAGAGAACGCAATGCCTAGCAGGGCAAGCACAACTGAAATGAAACGCTGCATTAAAGAGAGCACAATGTTATCTTTATAAGGGTGAAGGAAGTCCATCATTTCAATCTCATGAGAAAAGTGTTTCACCTGATCCTTCATACTAACTGAGCACAGAAAGTGTCCAGTAACTGAGGAGCCAGGGGAAAAATGAAAATAATAGTACTGATTAGAGTGAACGTTGACAGGCAATACTATTTCTCTCTCGAAACAGTATTCTCTGTTCTAACAATACACTTCTGCTTTGTTGGAAGTGGGGGGGATGTTATAACTACAACATAAGCAAACTGCAAGAAAGGAGACATTGTCCATATAATTTTCTTAACTCAGCTTTGCTGGCAAAAAGGTGCACTAGCCGCTTGGCTTGATTTGTTGTTGTCAACATTCTCAATTATGGGAGAATTTAGAGAGAGAAAAACAAGATGCAAAATTATAGAACCCAGCAGCTGAATGTTAAGGTAACCATTATCAACAAGATTTATGGTCTAGTTGTTTTTAATTAGATCTCTAAGGTTGCAATCCTATACCCACTTAACAAGGGAGGAAGCCTCGTTGAACTTGATGATATTTACTATATTATATTACTATACTTATACTTACTAAGCGTATATAAGATTGTGCTGTGAGTCACATTTCAAAAGCAAAGCTAAAAGATTTTTGTGGCTCAACACTTCAAATGGTCTTAATTTTGCCAAATTTGCAGGGTTCTTCCAGTCTTCAGAATGATAATAATACTTAGCATTTATATAGCATTTTACAGCATTTCAAATACTTTATCTCAATAATCCTAACCATAATCCTGTAAGGTAGATCCATATTATTATCATCTCCATATGTCACATAGCAGACTGAAAATCAGAGACAGTGACTTGCCATGCAAGTTAGTTCATGGCAGATACAAGGACTGACACAGACCTTCAGTTCGGACTCTTCAGTCACTGAACTAGCTCTCTTGTTAAAACTGATGGTTCTTTAGGAACATAGGATGCTGCGTTAAACCAAGTCAGGCCATTGGTCCATCTAGCTCAGTACTGTCTACACTGACTGGCAGTGACTCTTCAGGATTTTAGGCAAGGGACATTCTACCTGGCATAGGCATGGGGGAGAAATTTGATTCAGCTGATCAAATAAGTATTGCACAGATTCAAGTGTAGCCTGATAATTAATATCTCTTTCCCACTTTTCTGGTTTAATTCTGAAGTGCCAAATGGAAAGTCTCATTTGGATAGGAATGGGGAGAAATTCAGTCAGTTAACATTTAAAGCCAAATCGATCAAATCCACACTTTCCGAAGCAATATGAGAACCAAAACACAGCCATCCTTCAAAATTCACATATACAAATTTTGTAATGCAGTTCTCCAAGCAGACTATGTTTACAAAAATGCATATATTGGGGGGAAAGTGCATTAAAATGAATATAATGGTGAAAATAACATTCAAAAATGCATTATATTAGGATAAATTGCTTTGGAAAATGTGTATATTAGTCAAAACTACATACAAAAATATGTTTAGTAGAATTAATTCCCAGTAAAATGCTGAAGAATTTTCATGAGGATTTTTTTTTAAAAAAAATGCAGAATTACAGAAATGTTAACTAAATTTAAGATTGGAAAAATAAGAAACTGAGATAACTGAAGTTGACACATCATTTCATCTGGAGATGCCAAGAATTGAACCTGGGACCATCTGATGCTCTACTACGGAGTTACAGCACTTTTCTCATTCTATCTACCAACTTTCAGACATTGTATTCCCAATGTTTCCCTCATTTACCTTGCATAGGATTAAGCAAGTTTTGACAGCTGTTTTTAATCTTACAGTACACACATAGTCAAGAGTAGTGATTTGGCATGTTAATTTAATACTAACCAAGCTGTTTATGTGTATGAATACATAAGCGTTATTTTGTATATTTTTAATGGAAAAGCTTGCCTCTCACAATCAACCCAAATCCCCTCACAGAGCTGCAGTTCCCAGAGTGTTTTAAAACAAGCTATCCCTCTTCTTAGGGACCTCTGGAAATTGTAACTCTGTCAGCAGAATAGGGGTTTCCTAACAACTTTGAGCAGCCTTATCTATCTATAATTCCCAGGATTCCTTGGAGGAAACCATGACTGTTAAAGTGGCATAATAGTGCTTTAAATGTTTTGTGCAAATGGGGCCAACATCACATAACCTCCCCCCAAACAAATCAGAATGAATATTCGATAAATAATAACTGGTATCATCTAACCTCCCCGAAAACTTTGTGCAAACAAGTTAGGAAGAATGCTAAATTATTAAATTTCTATCCCGCCCTTCCTCACAGAAGGAGCCCAGGGCTGCAAGGTTGTCTGCAAGCACCCTGTGATTCACCCTCTAGGAATGAGAGTTTAGGCAGGAAGAAGTTGACAGGGATCCCAGTCTCTGATACTATTGGCATGGGGGGGTGAGAGGTTTCCGTCAATTTGAGAGTGACGGTAGCAATTCTTCCTGTTGTTGTTTTTTCTCCCCGAGAAGCTGTGGAGATCAGAAGTAAAGGTTCTGTTTCCTCTCCAATACAGAGTAAGGAAGGAAGCAAGAGCAGAAGAGGTCAGAAGTTAGAGTCAAAGGAGGGAGGAAGTTTCCAGCATAAATGCCACATGTGGAAGCAAGATACTCACCCTGTATGTCTTGGTACAGCTTTCACTTGGGCAGCATTTTCGGAAGGTGTCTCGATCCAAAATTATCAAAAGGGCTGCCAACAGAAGCATCTGGAAGAGCAGGAGTGGAAGTCACAGAGCAGATATTGAATCAAATCATGCTACATTCTTATAGACTCTATACAGCTGTACGTCTCTGAAAAGTGCTACAGTTTATTGTGTTTCTATCATATTGATATTGTGAGCTGCCTTGAGTAAGCTACACCCAAAAAGCACCATAGAAATTATTTCATAAATTAATAAATTCTGAACGGATAGTGCTGAACATCTGCTTTGCACAGGGTTAAAACACTGGACAAAGGCAAGATCTGAACTATTCATGAATATTTGGAAGGAAAAAATGCACATGATTAATTGCATAATTTCTCCCCACTTGTCAATATGCAGCTTATGATTGTCTCAAGTTTACAGTTACTTATGTTTATACATGCAGAAATCAAGCATGAGTTTTCTCATTCCAAAGATTACTAATAGTGTCAGTTTCTTCATATTTTCACTAATATATGCACTTGCAGCCTATTGTATTGATTTGCACAGGTTTTCCAGCTAAGATATGTGAACAGGATATCAGACTCCTTTCAACAGAAAAGTGCCCTTTTAAAACTCTTTTCCCCTTGTTTATTACTTAATTTTAATAGTGAACAACTTTCTTGCCATGCCTCTGGCTTTTTGTTTACATTTGTCCTTCAAAACTTTCAGCAAGATTTTTGTTATTTTTCAAAGAATGACTTGGAATGTTTTATGTGCTGGAAAAGTTCCAGTTTTTGTAGAAGGGCTTTGATTATATTCCACAGGATCATATAGATCCTGAAGCAAGTTCTGTTATAATGCATTTTCAGACAGGAAAATGGCCAAATCCAATAGTTGTCTATTCTGTTCGTTATGAGATTGAGTTGACTAGCTCCCATTGTCTCATCTTGAGGTCTGAGGTAAGATTGGGTAACCTGTGGATGATGCACGTAGTCCAGCAGCCCTGGAAGGAAAATTGATGGGATTCGGTATGGATTGGGATGGGGAAGTCAGGGTTCAGAATTTTGGTGGTGGATTTTATATGAAAGGTTATTTAATCCAAAGTGATTTCAGTTATAATAAAACTTCTTTGTTATCTCCAGCATATTTAGAGGCTCCTCATAATGTGAGGCCCTAAGCCATGGCTTACTTGGCTTGTTCCTAAATCTGGCACTGGTTAGCAGAATGTCTTAGAACTCAAGCAGGGAAAGGAAATGGGATGCACATTTTTAAAAAGCACATGGCGCCTCTCAATTTTGTTATTATTATTTTATAAATTTATATCTCACCTTTTCCCCAGAACTGGGATTCAAGGCAGCTTACAAAAATTAAAACAAATGCAGCTAAAAACATATAAATAAAACATACACAAGTTATAAATAAAATATAATTAAACTAACTATAAATTAAAACCATTTAAAACATAGCAATTTTTTAAAAAAATACAAATCAGTAAAAGCAGCACCCTATTTAATATGAAGCAATAGTGAAGAAACGCAGGCAGAGTGCCTTTCACAAATAAATGAGTAACCATAACCAGTACACATGCAGTTGAGAATTTCAGAAGTGGGAATTTATCTCCTTTTAGAAAGCAAGCACTGACATCCAGTTGTGTCTAGCACAGGTGAGGGGAACATTTGGCCCTCCAGATGTTGCAGAACTATAAGTCTCATCAGCCCCAGCAAGCATGGCCAATGGTTTGGGATGATGGGAGCTATAATTCAGCAACATTTGGAGGGCCAAAAGTTTCTCACAGTTGATCTAGAAGGTCTAACCAGCAATATATGAGATATTAAAAGTATATAGCAGATTCTGCTACAATATTAACCTAGGAACCTAGGAAGATGTCTTATACTGAGTCAGACCATTGGTCCTTTTTGCTCAGTATTGTCTACACTGACTAGTAGCACCTCTCCAGGATGTCAGACAGGGTTCTCTCCCAGCCCCACCTGCATATGCCAAGGACTTAAACTTGGACTTTCTGCATGCAAAGCAGATGCTGTGCCACTAAACTATGGGCCTCCCCCTACCTTGAGAAAATACCAAGGATAGTCACAATAAAGTCCCATCGAAATCCATTTAACTTTAGTTACACCCCAGTCCTGAGCTTATTTACATGAAAGTCCTGTTAAGTGCAATGGGGCATATTTTCTGATAAGCATTGTTGCCTTACGTAACAATGCACTTCAGTCCCACTGATCTGAACTGCTTTGATTATATGTTCAGAACAGAAAAGGATACAAAATGCTTTGAAATATGTAAGTGAACAAATAAATAATTTCATTTGTTTTTTGTTCCAACAAAACTTTGTTTACACATATTGGCTATGCTTGGTCATGTATCAATTTGTGTGCAAATAAGTGCATATGCTCATTAGTTCAAGTCTATGTCATACATTTAATAAATCATGCATATTTGGATCACAACCTAGGTTACTCTAGAGTAGGGATGGAAGGATATATCAATTTCAGTTCTCCCAGTTTCTCATTTTTCCACTCACACATTCATTTCTCCATATTTCTGCAGTAATTTGTGGATTTAAAAAAATCCTCATGAAAATTCATCAACATTTTAGTGATTTTTCCCAATAAACACATTTTTATATGGAGGCTTGACTAATGTACATATTTTTGCAAGTAATTTCTCCTAATATAGTGCATTTTTGCATGTCATTTAATATATTCATTTTTATGCACATTTTCCTTAAAATGTGGATTTTTGTGAACATTAGCTGAAAAAATCAGATAAGTGCAAATGGCTGTGTTTTGGTTCTCATATTGTCTTGGAAAGTGTGAATTTGATAGATTCACCTTTAGATATGAACTTAATCCAATTTGTCCACCATATCTACTCTAGAGTAAATGCCTTTCTTTGTTGTGGTCTTACCGTTAGTAAACAAACGTATATTAAAAACACTTCATATGAGGCACTCTTGATTTTGGGATACTCAGCACATGTTCTGCCTCTAAAATAAAGTCACTCTTCTTTGCATCTTTCTGCCTCCTCCTCCATACATTGCAAGATCAAACATGTTAACACCTTGCTGCAGGGATCACTAGAGAAGCAATTAGTTTAAAAAAATGCACACACAGAGAGAAGCCACACTTACCATAATACCAGAGAAACAGATTCCTTCAAAATACCACACATAGTTGGTGAGATTGTTGCTAGAGGCATACAACGTTTTCCCGTCAGGAAAATATAGCAGGATATTTATAACAATGCTCCAAAGTGCTAGGGGGATTAACAGGCAACTCAAGCAACCTCCACATTTTTGTAAGCCCATCTCAGAAGGCAGAAAAGGCAGTGGCCAAGTCCTCCCCCCCCCCAAGTTATCAAATGTTTCGGTTTCCTTTTTTCAGTTAAGTCATTTTGCATTGACAAGAACTGGTTGCTGGGATATGGTTCTTGCCAAACAAGCTCGGTGCTCAGCAAATGAAGGCTTTGCTGTTTGTAGAACAATAGACAAATGTCACTGGCCGGAGTACTTGTCTCATCCTTGAAAGGGGGGGTGTTCCTCTAAGGAACTTTGCCTCTAAATGGAATTCCCAGCTGGCCCCTCTCAGACCTCAATCAATCTTAGGAAGACAGGGTTTCTCCTAAATGAAAAAAAGACAGGACTGGATTATGTAAGGAGGACCTTGTGACTGGCTGCCTTTTGTCTTTCTTAGCAGCATGTGATTTGGTTGGTGTTTAATTGAGAGATGACCACCCAAGCTTAGGTTCCAAAGCTTAAGCTCACCTGGAAATCATGCTCTCCAGCCGGATGTGCCTAGTATGAGGTATGGTTGATTAGGAAGCCAAACTCATTAACTTATTTATTTATTTATTTATTAGTTTGTTTGCAGCCTATTGCCGAAATAAAACACAGACACCATTGCTTGGGTAAATAATGGGCCACTTTATTTAAACAGAATCAATTGAATAATGAACCTGCAGAAGGGAGATTAAGGGCGGGGCATTCTGGTGATCCAGGCAAAGCCTGTTAGCAGCTATCGGGCGACCATGCCCTGCCTGAGCCTGGGGCTGCCCTGTGCCAGCCCCCCAGCTCCAGCCACACCCTGAAGATGTGTAGGGGGTCCAACCCGCATCACCGCCCCTCGGAGCCCTGAAACTCTGAGCGGATGAGGCACGTTGGCCCCAAAGGCGGCCCGTACCCTGTCCCTGGGCCGTGTAGCCCTGAGCTGCAGGCCTCCGGACCGCCTGTCACCCCCAAAGGTGCCTAAAGGTGTCACCTAGCTGCCCTTTCCCTTTAACCTTTCCCCGCACTTCTTAGCCACAGAAGGGGGACAAGCCTCTGCTTAGTCCCCCTTTACCCCACACCCGATAAGAATCTGGTGTAAACCCTTCTGCAGGTCCCTTAGAAAGATGTCGTTGCCCGTGTCCGTCAAATGGACGCCGTCAGGCCGAAACAGCTCAAGCTTGTTGTGGCCCACCTCTGGGTGGTGGATGACAGAACCTCCCAAGTCCCTAAGGGCCCTCTGAATTTGCCTGTTCACCTTTTTCCGTGCCCTGTCCATCCCTCGTGGGTCACCGGCACAATTCCACCTCCTGCGCGGCAGGATGTCTGACCACACTAAGTGCACCCCCGGCCAGCGACGTGCAATGGCCCGGAGGTCACCGCATGCCTGTTCAATTAGGGCCTTGCCCTTTAACAGGCCCAAGTCGTTGCCCCCGAGGTGGATCACCAGCACCTGGGGCACTGCCACTTCCACAGCCGGTTGAAACAAGGCTGGCAGGAGCCCGTCCCAACGCATCCCCCGACGTCCCAGCCACCGCACTGCGGCCCATTGACTGAGCCCCAGCTGCGTGCCAAAGCGAGACTTCGCCGCCCTGCGGCCCGCCCAGAACATCATACTGTGGCCACATAGGAGGATGCGTGGCTGCTCCGATCTTGTCCAGCGATCTGTTGAAACAACAACGACATTGGATAACAATGGGGGGGGCCCTGGGGGGGCCAACATCTAGCCGCTGGCGTCGTGTGTGTCAGCGAGTGGTCTAACGTAGGCCTTGTACGCGTCCGAGGACCACCCGCCCACAGCCTGAAGCCTGTCTTTAGAGAAGCCCAATAGGGCCGCCGTGGAGGCCGCGCCTATCCGGAAGGAGTGTGTCCCGAACTTACTGGGGTCCACGCCTAAATTCCCCAGTGCGGCCTTCGCCACGGACCAGAACTGGTATCTGGTAAGGGGCTGGGAGTTCCTATGTATGAATAGGTACCCTGACTGCGACCCCCTCGCTACCACAAAACCGCGCAGGGCTGTTACTGGGCAGAGTTCTTGCTGCCGGCATGGGGCTAATACCACCAGGCGCCCCTTACCATGCTGGTCCGTTTTAGACCGCCTGAGCCGCAGGAGGGCCCGCTCTGCCCTCCAGCTGAGGTCGGAGACTAGCAGAGCTCGGAGGGAGTTATCCATCTTAGAAGCCGCCACCACCTCCCCAATTCGGAAGGCCCCAAAAAACAGAGTGAGGGCCGCAGCATGATATAGCAGGGCCTCGAAAGGGGAAGAACACAAGTGCTTCCACTGTCCCTGCAGGCCAAACAATAGCTCCGGGGAAAAGGGGAGGCGTGCATCCGGGGGGCAAGGGCGCTCGCGGGACCAACCCTCCAGCATCCGGCGCACCCTAAAGTCACCCGTGTAGTCCTGAAAGCCCCGTGCCTTCGCTAGGAAAGCGAGGCCTGAGAGCTTACCTTTGATGGTCCTGACTGAAAGGCCTCTCCGTTTCCCCTCCACGCAGAACTCCATAAGCTGCTCGACCGGGATGGGCCACTCCTGGGCGTAACCCCTGGACTCTCTGAAGTTTGATAGATCCCTACCTGCCCCCTGGTAGCCGGCCAAAGTGCTGGGCGCCACAGAAAGGCTTATGGCCCTTTCTGATTCAATCCTCCAATCTCCCATAGCACTGGGGGGAACACCTCCGGCAGAGCCCTTGCCCACGGTGCCAGCTGGCGAAACTTCTCCATCTGGTTCCGTGATAGAGCATCAGCAATACTATTGTCAATACCCGGAACGTGGCGCGCCAGGAACTGAATATTATAGCGAAGACATTGGAGCACGAATGCTCGCACCAGAAGCATAACGTTGGGGTTTCTAGAGGACAGGGTGTTAATAACGTGCACTGTGGGGAGGTTGTCGCACCAAAAGTGGACTGAGGAATTACCCAACTTGTCGGGCCAGAGGTGTACGGCCACGACAATGGGGAAGAACTCCAAGAACGTCAGGTCTCTGGTCAGGCCAGCCAGTGTCCAGCCCTGCGGCCAGCTGCCGTGGCACCATGAGTCATGAAGAATGACCCCAAAACCGAAGGCACCCAAGGCATCGGAGTGCACCTGTAGCTCTGCCTCCAACAGGCGATCCCTTCTCCATAGGGAGACCCCATTAAATTCCCGCAAGAAGGTGGACCACACTGTCAGGTCAGCCCTAAGAGCGGCTGTCACCCGTGTGCGGTGGTAGGATCGTGATAGGCCAGCCATGGCGTCATATACGCGCCGCAGGAAGGCACGGCCGGGCGCTACAACCCTGCAGGCAAAGTTCAGATGGCCTGCCAGCTGTTGGAGAGTGGCTAATGTCACCTTATTAGAACTGACCACCTCTGAGATCTTCTCCCTGAGGGCCCCCAACTTGTCATGAGGGAGCCTGCAGCATTGGGCCACCGTGTCTATCTCGATGCCCAGAAACGTGATAGTGGTGGATGGGCCCTCAGTTTTCTCGGCCGCGAGGGGGACGCCCAGCTCCCCAGCCAGCCCCGCGAAATGTGCCATGAACGCCCTACAGGTGCCTGAGTCCGCAGGGCCCGCAAACAGGTAGTCATCCAAATAGTGTACCACTGATTGCAAGCCTGCGCGCCTCTTGACTGCCCACTCCAAGAAGGAGCTAAAGCGCTCGAAAACAGAGCATGATATAGAGCAGCCCATAGGCAATGCCCTGTCCACGTAATATTCACCCTCAAAAGCCAAGCCCAACAGCTCGAAGTCCTGTGGGTGGACCGGGAGGAGGCGGAAAGCAGACTTGATGTCACACTTTCCCATAAGGGCCCCAACCCCGCAGTCCCTGACCATTCGCACAGCACAGTCGATTGACTGACTCACCCTGTGGAAAGGACAGGTGGTGTATCAGGCGAAATTCACCTGGTGCCCTCTTGGGGACGAGGCCCAACGGGGAAACTCTGAGTGAGGGGATGGGTGGTGCAGCAAAGGGGCCCAAAACCCGGCCGGCTACTACTTCCTTCCTAATTTTATCTCTCAGAACTGATTCCATGCCTTCCACTGACTTAAGGTTGCGGGACATGAAAGGTCGCCTGGGACCCAAATAGGGGATCCGAAAACCCACTGTGAAGCCTTCGAGTAAAAACTGGGCATCTTGGACTAGGGGGTAAAGGTGGAGTAAGTGTTGGAGCTCGGCAATTTTAATTGGGCTGGGGCCCCTTTCCCTGAGCTGCGCCTGCAGCCCCTGTCTTCCTTGCGCCAGCCGAATCCCTGTTTCCACCCCTGAAGGGGCGGCCCCTGGGGCAGCTAGTGCAGGCGTGAGGGCCCCCACATATGGCACATTCATGTCTGAACCTGCACGGGCTCCGACCGCAAAGGCCACGCGAGCTGAACTCCCAGCAAAGCAGGCGGGGTTGAACCCCCTGCCCCGCAGGCCCGCGGGAAGCAGTTGCTGATGCCTGGTGTGCCAAGAGATGGCCGCTGTCCGCCCTATCACCTGCCATGGGTCTAGAATGTGCCATAAATTGCAGCCACAGGTCAGCCTCCTTTTTGTCCCAGGGGAGGGATGTATCAAAAGCCGCCCTCATACGGAACGCCTGGTCGTAGTCCAGCCATGCCGTCCCTTGAAACTCAGAGTAGCCCCGGTATATGATATCGAGGTATTTGATCAGTACCGAGGCCCTATGAGGCTGCCTCTGTATTACCACCCCCATGTACGTAAGGAATGCAGGCAGCCAGTTAGACCAAGAGCGCTCTACCCGTCGGCGCTTGGGCCTATCGGGCTCTGCATGTTCCCCTTTATCCTTATCCTTCCCAACCGGCTCCCTGTACAAGAGCGAGAATAGGTCCACATACTCTCCCCTCCATATTCTGTCCTTCGTAGCAGGCAGAAGATGAAAACCCAGTGGGGCAGACGTTTCCCCAAAAGGTATGGCCCCTTCTCTGACTGATCCCAGGGGGTCGGATATCTCTGCAGAGGGGTTGGCAGACAGGGCGGGCTGATGCCCTCCTTCCATCGCCGTCCCAGCAGCGAGGTGCCAGACCTGCTCGCAGGCCTCCCTTAGGGGATGCTGCTGCTGTGGCGTAACCTCCCCCCCGCCGGCAGGGGTCCCTGCCTGCCCATATCCCTCGGTTACCGCTGGTGGGGAAAAGGGCCAGTAGGGGTACCCCCAGGGGGCCCAGCTCCACTGCCGCTGTCCTTGTTGTTGTGGCATGATAGAGGACTCACCCTGTGTGCTTTCCGCCGAAGGTCCTTGTGCGGGCTGCATTGTTGGGGCTGCTTGCAAGGTGGGAGTTGCGCCTGGCTCTATGCTGGGCGTCCTCGCCTCAGCCCTGAGCCCGGCCTCCAGCACATCCAGTCGCGCTAAGATGGAAGCAACAGCCCCTGCATCAGCACTGTTCACTGGCCGCTGCGTTTTCCCCCGAGACCGTTTGGGTGGTGGGTCCTTCTTCTTCCCTGTCACAGGTTGGTCCCGAGGTGCACTAGGATGGCCTGAGCCATGCTCTAGGGCTTCCAACCTGGCTAATATGGCCGCCCATGGTGGCCCCTCCCCACTCCTTGCCCCCTCCGCCGCTGGGGGTGGGCATCTCCCCCCTGCTCTGGGGGCCTTTCCTTTACCTTTTGGCCCCCCTTGTCCTTTCTTAGGTGGCATACTAGAGGGACATAGGGGCCCCGCTTACAAAACGACGTGATTTCAAAACGTTGTGAAGGGGCCCGCCTGCTTATTCAATACCCCCTCCCGGCACCCAATTATCCTGGAGGGGAGCCTAATTGCCCTGCACGTGGCAAGGATTGATGGTTGGGGTCGTGCCCCACCTACCCCCGCGTTAATTAAAACTAATAATTAAATTTAAAAGTTGCCAGCCAAAGGCCGCCTAGCCTGTGGTCCTCGCCGCTGCTGGATCCGATCTTGCGCTGCCGCCTCGTAGTGACTGCCCCAGGATCCTCGCCGCATAGGCCTTGGTGCCAGCCGCCGCTGCCTCCCTGTCTCTCAATGAGGCTGGGGGGGGGCTCACTGCCGCCCAGCCACCCTGGCCTCAGGAAGGCTCCGGAGGCCCACGTGCGCCGGCAAAGAAGCCGCACTGCGCCGAAGCTGCTGCTGCCGAAATTGCCGCTGAAAGAAGCCGCGCCTCGCCGAAGCTGCTGCTGCCGCGATTGCCGCCAAGGAGCCCCGCCGAAGCTGCCGCCGAAAGAAGCCCCGCCGAGGCTGCTGCCGAAAGGAGCCGCGCCGAGCCGAAGCTGCTGCTGCTGCTGCGGCTGCCGAGATTGCCGCCGAAATTTGAACTGGATGGCGGGAAGCAGGCGGGGCGGCCTTAAATAGCCTTCAGCCGCCCCGCCTCCCTGCCGCGTCACACGACGGTGCGCCAGCGCGCCAAGTGTGCACGCATCCCATCCAAGATGGCGGCCGGGACATCGACAGCGGCCGCAAGCTCGTCCCTCTGCCCGGTAGGTCCCGGGCACGGAACGGGATTGTTTGTTTGTTTGTTTGTTTGATTATTTGTTTGATTGATTTATATCCCTCCCCTTCCTCCCAGGAGGAGCCCAGGGCGGCAAACAAAAGCACTAAAAACATTTTAAACATCATAAAAACAGACTTTAAAATACATTAAAACAAAACATCTTTAAAAACATTTTTTTAAAAAGCTTTCAAGACTTTTTTTTTAAAAAAAGGTTAAAAACATGGGTTGTTTTTTTTTAAGTTTTAAAAATATATTAAAAAGCAATTCCAACACAGACGCAGACTGGGATAAGGTCTCAACTTAAAAGGCTTGTTGAAAGAGGAAGGTCTTCAATAGGTGCCAAAAGGATAACAGAGATGGCACCTGTCTAATATTTAAGGGGAGGGAATTCCACAGGGTAGGTGCCGCCACACGAAAGGTCTGTTTCCTATGTTGTGCAGAACAGACCTCCTGATAAGATGGTATCTTCAGGAGGACCTCACCTGCAGACCACAATGATTGACTGGGTATATAAGGGATAAGATGGTCTTTCAGGTATCCTGGTCCCAAGCTGTATAGGACTTTGTATACCAAAATGAGAACCTTGAACTTAGCCCTGTAGCAAATGGGCAGCCAGTGCAATTCTTTCAGCAGCAGGGTGACATGTTGGTGATACCCTGCCCCAGTGAGCAGTCTTGCCACTGCATTTTGCACCAGCTGCAACTTCCGGACCAACCTCAAGGGCAGCCCCACATAGAGTGCATTACAGTAATCCAGCCTGGAAGTGACTAGGTCATGGACAACAGTGGTCAGGCTATCCCAGTCCAGAAACAGCTGCAGCTGTCTTACCAGCTGAAGCTGGTAAAAGGCACTCTTAGCCACTGAGGTCACCTGGGCCTCTAGCAACAAAGATGGATTCAGGAGCACCCCCAGACTACGAACCTGCTCTTTCAGAGGGAGTACAACCCCATCCAAAGCAGACAACTGACCAATTATCCCAACTCGGGAACCACCAACCCACAGTGCCTCCATCTTGCTAGGATTGAGACTCAGTTTATTGGCCCTCATCCAGCCCACCACCGAGTCCAGGCAGCAGTCAAGGACTTGCACGGCCTCTCCCGATTCAAGTGTTATGGAGAAATAGAGCTGAGTATCATCAACATACTGCTGGCACCTCACCCCAAATCTCCTGATCACCACTCCCAAGGGCTTCAAATGTTAAAGCATGGGGGACAAGATAGTACCCTGCGGCACCCCACAGCACAACTGCCAGGGGGCCGAAAGACAGTCACCCAATGCTATTCTCTGAGAACGACCTTGGAGATAGGATCAGAACCACTGTAAAACAGAGCCTCCAATACCCATCTCACCAAGTCAGCCCAGAAGGTTACCATGGTCAACGATATCAAAAGCTGCTGAGAGATCAAGTAAGAATAACAGGGTTGCACTCCCCCTGTCTTTCTCCCGATAAAGGTAATCCATCAGGGTGACCAAGGCCAATTCAGTTCCACACCAGGCCTGAACCCAGACTGGGATGGGTCAAGATAATCTGTTTCATCCAAGAGTACTTGCAATTGCTGTGCCACATCTTGATGCTGTTATGTGATGATGAGGATGAAGTTGGTTTCAAATTTGCAGAGAGCTGGATAAGCTGACACTTTATTTATTTAATTAATTTGTTGGTCACTTTTTCTCACAAAAGTGACTTACAATCAATAAACTAGCTGGATAAATTCCTATAAGAATTAATTTCTACTTGGAAGGAGGTGGAAAAGCTGCCACAACAGGAAATTCAGGACAGTATTATTTTTTAAGCCAGTGCTAGTCAGACACAAAACTATGAGAAATGTACGTTGATAGTTTTGGTGTTGCAGAAATTGTCTGGTAAGGAGAAGAACACAGAACATGAATATATGTCTGGTACAATTACAGAGCTGAAGTGATGCTAAACAAATGTACTGCCTTTTTTGTTTTGTTTTTTAATAGGGATTTAAACATTTTTTATAAAGCACACTTTGTTTACAATCTTTATAACAGTTATAAAAAAAGTTTTAACAACCCAACTTGCCTTTGCATTCCAAAATAAGCTTTGGGCCATTCCAAATCATTAGCCTCCTACTTCTCTGCCCCCTAATGATCAATAGATGGACCCATTTGACATGCTGTTTCTTTTGTCTATCTAGCATTTGTCTAGGATGCACACCTTAATGTGGTAAGGGGGTTTGAGAGTGTTGAAGAAGCTGAGAGCAATACCGTCAGGAGTCTAGATCAAGAAGCTAGACTCCTAGCAGAGGCACCCAAGGCAGAATGGTCAAAGCTGAGACACCAGACTAAGATGCATCCAAACTCAGAGGAAGGCAATGGTAAACCACCTCTGAATAACTCTTACCGTGAAAATCCTATGAACAGTGTATTGAAAATGCAACACGAGATAGTGCTGGAAGATGAGACCCCCAGGTCAGAAGGTACTCACCGAGCTACTGGGGAAGAACAAAGGACAAGTACGAGTAGCGCTGTGACTAATGACGCAGCTGGGTCAAAGGCAAAAGGAAGCTCAGGGGCTGATGCGCACAGATGTGAAAGGAGAGTCTGGAGTTGTATGACGCACACAATAGGAACATGGGATGTGAGAAGCATGAACCAGGGAAAGTTAGAAATCGTCAAGCAAGAAATGGAATGTATCAACATTACAATGCTTGGCATGTGTGAATTAAAATGGACGGGAATGGGACATTTTCACTCAGGCATATACAAAATATTTTATGCAGGAAGTGAGAAATTAAGAAGAAATGGGGTTGCTTTAATAGTAAGAAGTGATGTAGCAAAAACAATTAGGAGCTACAACGCAAGGTCTGAGCGAGTGATATCAATGAGATTTAACGGAAAACCTATTGGCATAACTATCATCCAAGTCTACACTCCAATGGCAAATGCAGAAGAAGAGGAATTGGAGAAATTTTATGCAGAAGTACAGGAGGAAATTGATCACACACCAAAACAAGATGTTCTGATAATCATGGGGGACTGGAATGCAAAAGTAGGGAACAGAGAAGAACTAGGAATTGTGGGGAAATGGGACTTAGGAGACAGAAATGAAGCAGGAGAAAGACTTATTGAATTCTGTGAAGCCAATAATTTGTTGCTTGCAAACACATTTTTTGAGCAACCGAAAACACGACTGTACACGTGGCCATCACCAAATGGTCAATATAGGAATCAAAATGATTTACATAACTTTAAAGTTGACAATGAGGACATTGAACTTGTCAAGGATTATCAATACCTCGGCACAGTCATTAACCAAAATGGAGACAATCGTCAAGAAATCAGAAGAAGGCTACGACTGGGGAGGGCAGCTGTGAGAGATCTAGAAAAGGTCCTCAAATGCAAAGATGTATCACTGAACACTAAATTCAGGATCATTCAGACCATGGTATTCCCAATCTCTATGTATGGGTGTGAAAGTTGGACAGTGGAAAAAGTGGATAAGAGAAAAATCAATGCATTTGAAATGTGGTGTTGGAGAAGAGCTTTGCGGATACCATGGACTGCAAAAAGGACAAATAATTGGGTGTTAGAACAAATTAAACCAGAACTCTCACTAGAAGCTAAAATGATGAAACTGAGGTTATCATACTTTGGACACATCATGAGAAGACATAATTCACTAGAAAAGACAATAATGCTGGGAAAAACAGAAAGGAGTAGAAAAAGAGGAAGGCCAAACAAGAGATGGATTGATTCCATAAAGGAAGCCACAGATCTGAACTTACAAGATCTGAACAGGGTGGTTAATAACAGATGCTATTGGAGGTCACTGATTCATAGGGTCACCATAAGTTGTGATCGACTTGAAGGCACATAACAACAGCAGCATTTGTCTCCATATCAAAGCGTTTTATTTGTGCGCAATGCACTATAATATGTGATACCTCCAGACCCACATAAAAACAAATAAGCTTAACTGACATCTGCTGTTAAAAGGATTAGGTGGCAGATGGGAAATACCTCTGCCTGAAAGGGAGGGTTTCTGCTAGTCCAAATAAAAAGTTGGAGTAGGGAGTCTGGGTTGTATCTAAGAGGACAGTGCACAGCGCTTGAAGATCATAGAAACTGTGTGCTGCTTTTCCACAGCTCAAAGTGTCTTTCAGAAGGTAAAAATGATCATAGATTGTGCATGCCAAAAGGTAGAAATGTCTTTCCTTGCTTGTGCTGGACTACTATTTAACCGACTTCAAACAGTTTCTCAACTATGTTCCTGAGTGTTGCAACAGTTACAGCTATATTCCCGTAAATGATCAATTTTCCAGCTGTCTTTGCTTACCAAGAGGGGTGACTAACCTACCAGCTAACTGAAATCAAATTTAATCAAAAGCATTTTTTGTTCCAGCAGGTTTTAGAAAGCATCAGTATGTCATTATGTCACTATCTCCATGGCATGTTGGTCTTTGTTCAGAAAAGGAAGCCAAAAACTATAAAGACCACTTCCAATTTTGCACCAGGTACCAATCAAGAGTACACAAGGTTATCTTCTTACAGTGAGGAGAAAGATAAGGGGCATATATACACTGCAAATATATGCTGCTTTTATACCTATTTAACTACAAATCTTGGGAATTGTAGTTTGTTAGATATTTCTACCCCTCTGTAACAAAACTAAAAATCTGGAAAGGGATGAGAGAACTAAAGTAGAATACAGCAAAATGCAATGTCTCTGCCTGGCACAATGTAATGTGCCTAAATGTGTCAAAGCAGTTTATGACATAAAAAGGGCAGAATCATAAAAACAGTAGAAAGAAGTCATTTAATTGATTCTTAAATAAATAATTTTAAATTAACACTAATCGTATTGACAAAGACCCGCTGATTTCAGTTCAGCTTTTTTCCATGTTGTTACAGAGTTAATGAGCACAGATTACCTTGTTTGGATCACACCATGTTAAGCACTTTCTCTGCTACAGTTGCTAATATTCCCCCAGGAAACTCTGAACCAAGCAGGACATATTCTAGAGTGCCATCTGCTGTTGTTTCTTCCTAGCATCTAGTATTTATTTTATTTATTTTATTTTATTAGAATTCTTCACCTAACATTCCGGTAATCAAAGGTATATTGTAAGATGAGAAGGTATTCTCATCTGTAATAAAATAACAGTAATATTCCACCTTTTCTCCAAAGAGCTCAAGGTGTTGTATATGGTTCTCCATTTTATCTTCACAACAACCTGTGAGGTAGGTAGTTTAGGCTGAGAGAAACAATGGACATATCCGCACTATTGAAAGCACTATGATACCACATCAACAGTCATGGCCTTCCCTAAACAATCCCGGGAACTAGCGTTTGTTATGGGTGTTGAGAGTTTTTAGGAGATCCCTATTCCCCTCACAGAGCTACAATTCCAAGAGTTCCCTGAGAAGGATTGCTTGTTTTAAACCACTCTGGGAATTGCAATTCTGTGAGAGGAATGAGGGTCTCTTAACAACTCTCAGCACCATTAACAAACTACAGTTCCCAGGGTTCTTTGGGGAAATCCATGACTGCTTAAAGTGGTATCATAGTGCTTTCAATGTATAGTGTGGTTGTGGCCAATGACTGAGTAGGGATGAACCTTGGTCTCCCAAGTCCTAGTCCAACACTCTGTCCATGACATCACACTGGGTTTAGACAGATGGGATTAATGGAGCAAAAATGACTGCAAATGTTCCCTTAGAGCAGGTGCCAAAGTTGCTAGGCACATCTCCTGCTAAAGAAATTACAGGGAAGTGGCCCAAGAAGGCTAGAAGAAGACTCATCCTTATCTTCTGTCCCTCCAGCCAGATAGAGGGGACCAAGCTAAGTGTAAGTGGGAAAACAATACAAGCATTTTGGGACTTTGAAGACATGAACTAGGCAGCTTTAATTTGTACTAAATTATACAGCCACAAGAGTGGCTGTATACTATAATCAGCATGGATTTTTTGCTTTCCACAATGTGAAATCGAAAACACCCCCATGCCATTCTGATGCTTCCCATAAGTTCATTTCAAAACAAAACCTTACAAAACTTATACAGTAGTCCTGAACTCATAAACACTTGCTTAACAACCCTCGAAATTTTCATGGCGATACACAAAACAGAGAAAATCGAGAGTTCAAAGTGCGAAAGAGAGAGAGAAAAATACCAGACCCCTTTTGGACTTTTTTCTGTCAGAGTTCTCATAATCTGTTGAAATTAATTAAAAATCAGCCATGTTCACAGAGTACCTGTAATCCTATTACTGACCTTGCCCCATACACTGACCTTCATCTTCTGCAGTTTAAAAGTATAGTCCCAGGCTATGGTCTGAAGGCACATGAGGCTAGCACCCTGCTGACGCTAAGCAGTATGGAGCAAAAGTGGTTGACATCCAAAATAGCAGGAAAAAGGGGGAGAAAAACCAGGATGTCAAGAGGCAAATGTGGGTGAATCAAAGTCTGGAGATTTATTGTAAAAATATTTTTAAAAAGTTATGCCCAACACGTTTCGGCTGGAAAAACTCCTGCCTTCATCAGGGGCAAATAATGTGGAAAGTCAGATCACGTACAACGATTTGCACAAGTTGCTAATTAGAACAATGCATAAACATGTTACCAAATTCTTCCAAGCTACACAGGAAGTGGATTGGACTGTGAAAGACCAACCCAAATTGTGTTTGCATTTTTACAAATGTGTAGGGCAGTACAGTATCTCAGAGAGGAGGTCAGGTCTCCTGGTCCCCTGGTGCATTCACTATAGCTGCCCAATTTCCCTGCTTTTTAAAGTTTAATAGAAATATCTGTGGGCTATAGGTACATTCTTAAACTGCAAGGTTTTTAGCTTATTAGTGAATAAATTTATTGCTTTAATTAAAAGGGAAAGGCAAGGCCGGTTCTAAAAGGTAGCCAGGTGGGGCACTGGCCCGAGGGCCCCTGGAGCTACAGAAGGCCCCTCAGTGGCCCCTCCACTCCCCTTCCACTATCCGCGGTGATCCGCAGCCCCTCCCACCGCCCTACTTGCTTGTCTCCTGCCTTTTAGTATTGCCCTTAATGAAGATGGCTGTCGTGGTTTCCCTAAAGTACTGAAGCCCCTGCCGCCATCTTAGTTGATGGCAGAGATGTGCATGCATAGCACACATGTGTGCCATCAACAAAGATGGCGGCGGAGGCTTCATCCCCCTAGGGCAGTGTTTCCCAAAGTGTGGTATGCGTACCCCTGGTGGTATGCAAAAGGGTTTCAAGGGGTATGTGGCTGAATGTTTTTTTTTTTGTACTTTATCATTGGGTTTTAGCGGCAAAAACCGTGTGCGTGTGTTCTTTTAACAGAAAATACAGTTCTTGTGATTTCTCCAGTTTCTCACACAATCATGTGAGGGAAGATCAATATAATAACAGTGGTTTATCCCGATGTTATTCAACGCATAGTCTCTTTCGCTCTCAATGCATTCCTTGTCTTTTCATGCACCTCCAGTTTCTCATAAGACTCGGACTCCCTCACAATGATTTTGGCCACCAAAAAACGCTTCTACAAACAGACAGATAGCGCCACAAAGATATTTATGTGTATGCTCGACTACAAAAATGTTCACACTGGGAAGTGGGGAAGTGGATTTTTTTCTCTATCTTCAGCCCTGCAGCGGCCATCTCGCCAGCCACTTCCCTCTTGGGGAATCTCCCGCTCTTCGACTGCAGAGCGGGTTTTTTCCCCATCCTGCCTGGCCTGCCCGCTCATCAGCTGTGAATTTTAGGCAGGAGGTTTGAATCCCTTGCCTGCTCTTGGGCTGCGTGCCTGAGTGGCTTCCCAGGCAGGATGGGGGGGAAACCGCTCTGCAGCCAAAGAGTGGGAGATTCAAACCTCCAGCCCCGGCAAGCGCTGCCTCTGTAAACCCACTGCATGCTGCATGATTTTTGGCTGGAATTTCCAGTTTTGGGGGAGTCCCCTCCAGGTCTCCAGCTAATTTACCTTAATCTCCGGACTCTCAGCTTCAATTAAAAAACAACAACTAAATTTGTAGGTTGTCTTGTTCCCGAGATATACACTATTTATCTCCAGAATGTTTTTTTTGTTTGAATAATAGTTATTTTAATTATTAGTATAGAATTATTTCTATATTTTTGAATATATATTTTTGTTATATAAATATTATTTCTATTCTTAAAATGTTTATTACTTTGTATTTATTTTTTTACAAACATTTCATATAAAATTATAGGAATTACAAATGTGTTATAATACCTTACCCCTCTCCCAATTATTTTTGTGAAAGTTGGGTATGCTGATAAAATCAATGTCTCTAAAGGGGTACGCGCATGTTGAAAGTTTGGGAAACACTGCCCTAGGGAAACCGCAGCCGCCATCTTGATTAATGGCAATAGTAAAAGACAGGAGACAGGTAGGTGTGGGTTGGGGGTTGCCGCGCTTGCGTGGACGCTAACACACACACATGCTGGGGCCCAGGGCAAGCTGATGCCCAAGGGCCCCAGCATGCCTGGAGCCAGTCCTGGGGAAAGGGCTCTAGTAATGGAGCCTATTCTCACAGTGGCCATCCAGATGCCTATGAGAAGCCCGCAATCAGAACAGGAATGCAACAGCATTCTTCTCACTTGTGATTCCCTTCAACTGGTATACAGAGGCATTCTGTGGAGGCAGTGCATAGCCATGATGGCTAGTAGCCATTGATAGCCGTATCCTCCATGATTTTGTCTAATCATCTTTTAAAGTCACCCAGCTTGGTAGCTATCACTGCCTTTTGTGAGAGCAAATTCCACAGTTTAACTATGTGCTGTGTGAAGAACTTTGTCTGTCATGAATCTGCCAGCATTCATTTAAACTGAATGACATCGTAATATTATGAGGGGGGGAACTCTCTCTTCACTTTCTCTACATCATGCATCATTGTATACAGCTCTTTCATGTTCCCCCTTACTTGCCTTTTTTTCCACACTAAAAAGCCCCAGATATTGTGACTTTTCCTCATAGGGCAGTTGCTCTATCCCCTTGGCCATTTTGATTGCCCTTTTTCTGGATTTTTTCCAGCTCTACAGTATTCTTTTTGAGGTGAGGCAAGCAGGACAGTACAGAAAGAGTTACGGACCCAGAAGGACAGCATAAGAATTCCGTCCAAACCAATCACACCATTTAAAGTAAAAGAGTGATGGGGAACTTGTGGCCCTCCAGACTTTCTTGAACTAGACTACATCATCCTGAGTTGCCAGCATCATCCCTGACCATTGACCTCAATGTCTGGGGCTGATGGGAGCTAGAGTCCAACAACATCTGGAGGGCCACAGGTTCCCCCTCCCTGAAGTAAAAAAAATCCCCAAAAGAAATATTGACAACAATCCCATTGGTGGCAGGGGGAGGTTCAGTGATGGAGCAACTGCCACATCCAGAGCCCTGCCAGCTAGCTGCAGCCAGGGTGGGGCTGTGGAATGCCTTGGCTTCTTTAAAAAAATATCTTTCTTTCTGTTTCATTTTATTTTTTTCCATTTTCATGGATTATAGCATAAAAATAAACTACGCCAGCTCCAGGACTGGCATAGTTTCATGGCCTGATTAGGGACATGTTGTGGATACAAGGAGGGTGTAGATCTGTGGCCTCTTTTGACATGCCTTGGAACACCCTGTTTTGAACTCTGCCATCCATAGAATACTGCTGGGAGTTCACCAGTGAAGATGGAACCTGCTACCCTCCCAGGTACCTTAGAATTGCTCCTTAAGTGAAGCATCAGCAGTGACAAATCCCAGAACGTTACACAGATTGCATACCCTCCTTGCATGAATAACAGGAACAGAGTACATGAAAAATTGCTGCACAGGTTGCTCTCCTTAGCTAGCATGATAGAAGCCATTAGTTGATTCAAGACTTTTTCCCAGGATCCATTAAATATAATTTTAAGATCGTTTAAGATAGTTTAGCAGGGGTTGCTAACCCAGCACCTATGGGTACCAGTGCACCTGCAAAACCTCCTGTGGCACCCATGAAAGTAAAAATCTGCAATGCACAAGATGAAGGTTCATGCCCACACCATTTTGTATCCTTATTCTTCTTTCTGCTTTTTTTGTGTGGATATGGCAGCCATTTTGTGTTCCTGCACACACTCTACAGCCACCATTTTCTGACTGGCATCCACAGCACATCCTCCAAATTCCAAATGTGCCCACTGGCCCCTTTTGCCTCTTGGTCAGCACAATCCCTTCAACCCTAGAGGTCAATATCAACTACTTTGGGACACCCTGATATAGAAGATTCCAGATAAAATCCTTGACACTCCAGTTCTTTCAAAGTCTCTAATACTAGAGTTGGGGGTGGAGAGAGGGGGGGGGACACTGTCTGGAAAAGACTTTGAAAACTTGCAGCCAGACAGGTAATACGGGGCTAGATGGATCAATGGTCTGAGTCATTATGATGTGGCTTTGTGTAAATATATATGTCCTCACACAATTATGTTTCAGCTGTCTTGCATTATATAAACCTGATTTACTGAACTGTAGCCTGATCTTACATTTACTCAAATGCAAATCCCACTCTGTTTGAAGGGTCTACCTCTCAAAATGTGCACAGAATTGCAGCCTTCATTTGAAAGGGATTTCTTTTCTTTGAAATAGAAGGTGCAAGACTTGGTCTTTTACCAAACACATCAATGACACTTTTAGAGGGTCCTCCCAAGTCATGTAGCTGTTGTTGACCTTGGTGATTTCCTCCAGAACATGTCAATATCTTCCCAGTGTTATCAGATTAAGCAGGATTTAAGTGACAGTGTTTTGGCTTTGATGAATTTAAGTCAAATGTAAACATAACCCTCAGGTTTCCTCCACAGAGGGGGAAGTTTACGTCCTATCCAGCTGAATATCCAACTGGTGAGAACTTCCTTCATTATACTCTGTGTGTGTGTGCGTGCGTGCGTGCGTGCGTGCATGCGTGCGTGTGTGTGTGTGTGTGTGTGTGTGTGTGTGTGTGTGTGAGAGAGAGAGAGAGAGAGAGAGAGAGAGAGAGGTATCTCTAGAAGCTGTCTGTTCAGGTCTGTTCAGAAATACCTTCCTTCAGTACAAATTTTCAGTGATGTCTAACATCAGAACAAGTTTTATTTGGCGAGGCCATCAGTCATAACAAGATAAGATTTTAGTTACATTAAGCAAAGTGCCATTAAAAACAATGAAATAATTATTGTAAAAACAATCATCCAGATAAGCAGCAGTGATTTTTGGTGAATACCTCTTCTTGACACTACAAAGGCAAAAGCAAGTTTTTAAGAATTATCCTTATCAATGATAATAAACATTCATATTTCCCCCTAATAATCCTTTCACATGTCTCAGATCTTACATCTTTTGTCTTTGTAAATGGAAAAATACGCAATGCCCTGAAATGCCCTCCTAGCTGGCCTGTAACCTGCACTGCCCTCCCTAGAGCTATGCTTCCCACCCCATCCCCTGGATTTTTTGAGGGGGAACGTCGTCTTTTTAATTTGTGACATGACAGACAATAACAACCTACCTTTAAAGAATGATAGCTTGTTTTAAGAATAGGAGCAATTTAAGACTAGGACCCTCTGAAAAATTCAGTGAATAAGGCAGGGCAGGTGCACAATAAAAGCCTCATTTGGAAGAGCCCCCAACAGTCTTTTCCTGACTGAGGGTGGATTTTTCATGATCACAGTCACCCTATAATTACTGTAGGGCCCCGCTAATATGGCGGGTTAGGGACCAGGCCCCCCGTAAAGCGGAAATCGCCGTAAAGTGGAACCCATTGACTATAATGGGCCGCTGTGAAAATGTCGCAAAACATCGTAAAAGCGCAAAATCGGCTTTAAAATGGGGAATTTCCCCAAATTGAAAGCCACTGCGTGAGCGGAACACCGCAAAACGGAACGCCAGTAAGCGGGGCCCTACTGTACTTAAGTGATCCTGAAAAGAACAGCCTGTATAGGAGCATGACCCCTGAAGAGTTAAATATTAGAACTTTCTATTATGCGCCAGAGTTAGACTCCACTCCTTGGACTTTCCTTTGCTTTGCTTTTCAGTTTCAGTTTCAGTTGTGCTGTCTATCCAGCCAGCAGTAAAGAAGCTGCTGCTTACCGCCCTGGGCTTCTGCTGGGAAGAAGGGTGGGATATAAATCAAATAATAAATAAAATAAATAATGTTTGTTTATTGCTATACAGTAGGGTCCCGCTTTTCGGCATCCCACTTTTCGGCGTCCCACTAATATGGTGGCACCAGCAGGCAGATCAGCTGGAGCATGGGGAACATGAGAGCGATCAGCTGTAGCGCAAGAGCTCCCCATGCTCCGGCTGATCACACGCTACAGCTGATCACTGTCAGCTGGAGCGCGGCAGCTGGAATACAGTAAGACCCCACTTTCCAGCAGTTTTCGCTTTTCGGCGGGGGCCTGGAATGTAACCCACCTTATGAGTGGGGCCCTACTGTATAAAAAGATGACTTAAAGTGTTTATTGCTATATAAAGAAATGACTTAAAGTGATCTGAAAAAAATGGCTACCATTTACTCTTTTAAAGCACTCTATATTCATAGTCATACTGGCTATTTTTTATTTTTCTTGATTACGTGATGGCAAAGGATGAAAATAGGCTTAGAGGAATAGAAATATTGATGTGTACACTACAATTAGCTATCTGGATGGCTGGATCACTAGGCTGTAACTCAGGCCTAATGTCTGATTTTCCCAATATGTGCAGCTCAACATGAGGCCTTTCCGGAGTTTCTAAACAGAAAAATAAACCTAGCAACCAGTAAAAAAAAAAATCCAACTGCTTTCCACAATTAGTTTCTAATTGCTTAGTTCGTCCTTTATATAGCAGCCAGTTAAAAGGCTTTCACTTGCTTGTCCAACAGGAAGGAAAAACAAAAGGCCAGGAGCAAGACTAGAAGAAGGGACTCTCAAGAAGGAGATAACAAAACCCCTTATACTATGTATTTTCTCTCTGCCCTTTCCTCAATTTGTAAAATTGACAAGTTTGCTTTTCAGGTGGAATCTAAAACTGAGATACCAAATGCAGCATCAAAGCCAAGCTGAGGAGCTCACTGTCTTCACCAAAATAGTTCAGTTCATAAAGAATCAGAACACAGGAACAGACTACAGGTGAAAGGGGACTATAACTATAGGCAATGTCAAGCTTTTGAGACTGACATTCCTGGGAATTTCTCAAAAAAGGGTGAGACAATTCAACAGATTAAAGTTCATTCATGTAAGTTAACTTACTCTCTGGATGGAGAAGGAGTGACGAGGAAGAACACTGCCTTTCCCTTACCCTAGCATGGCCCTCGCATCCTCTCCACCAGTGAGGGAAGGGAATTGGCTGGCGCTATGTGCCTCTCCCCCACAATGCCCCTCCTAGAAATGTGGCTGCCCCACTTAACAAGGAAGGCTGGCTACAGGACTGTCCCCCAGTAGGTTTTCTACCATTTCTTTCTGAGGATATAATAATAATAATAATAATAATAATAATAATAATAATAATAATAATAATAAATTTTATTTGTGAGTCGCCTATCTGGCCGAATTAACGGCCACTCTAGGCGACGTACATCAACATAATAAAATAAAAATACAATATAAAACCAATACAACCACACTCAATAATTAAACTAATCACCCCTCATACATTTAAGCAACAACGTTAAAAACTAACCCACCCCAGCGATCCCGTAGGCCTGCCTGAACAGCCAGGTCTTCAAGGCTCGGCGGAAACCTATCAAGGAGGGGGCATGGCGAAGGTCAAAAGGAAGGGAATTCCAGAGGGTGGGGGCCATAATCGAAAATGCCCTCTCTCTGGTCCACACCAACCTAGCTGTTTTAGCTGGTGGGACTGAGAGAAGGTCTTCTGTGGCTGATCTTGTCAGGCGGCATAATTGGTGATGCTGGAGGCGCTCCTTCAGATATACACCATCTTAAATGAAATGAAGCTCTTAATTACCATAAGATCTGACATTAAGATTTATTAGTATTTTTAAAAGACAATACTTCAAAATAAAAAGAATACCGAGTTGGAAGGGGCTTGTAAGGCCATTAAATACAATCCCCTGCTCAATGCAGGAATCCAAATTAAAGCATACCCAACAGGTGGCTATCCAGCTGCCTCTTGAATGCCTCCAGTGTTGGAGAGCCCACCACCTCCCTAGGTAATTGGCTGCATTTTTGTACTGCTCTAACAGGAGGTTTTCCCTGATGTTCAACTGAAATCTGGCTTCCTGTAACTTGAGCCCATTATTCCATGTGCTGCACTCTGGGATGATTGAGAAGAGATCCTGGCCCTCCTCTGTGTGGCAACCTTTCAAGTACTTGAAGAGTGCGATCATATCTCCCCTCAGGCTATTCTCAAGGCTAAACATGCTCAGTTATTTCAGTGTCTCCTCATAGGGCTTTGTTTCTAGTCCCCTGATCATCCTTGTTGCCCTCTTCTGAACTTGTTCCAGTTTGTCTGAACTGGACACAGTACTCAAGATGAGGCCTAACCAGTGCCGAATAGAGGGGAACTATTACTTCTTTAGATGCTTGTTGATGTAATACAGTTTGATTACTATATTTAAATTAATTATCCATCTAAAGTGACATAATGAAGCAGCCCCATAGGATGAGACACAAACATATTCTGTGGCTGCAAAACTTTAACAACTTTTAAGGGAGTACCTACTTCTAATAAGGGATAGTTGATGTGTAAGTCTCTTTGTTCAAGGCCTGTGGCGTATTCACTATGGATGAGTTAGAAATTTGATTTAAAGTTGAATCTATCAAATTCACACTTTACAAAACAATATGAGAAACTTAGCCATCCTTTGAAATATGCAGTTATCCACATTTTATGATGCAGTTCTCCAACCGGTGTTTATAAATATGCATATATTAGGGAAAGTGTGCTTAAAAATTAATATATTAACGAAAATAACATACAAAATGCATTATTTGGGGGGCAATTGTTGCAAAAGTGTGTACATTAGTCAAACACCATGCAACAAAGTGTTTTTAGGAGAAATTCGCATGAAGCATTTTCATGAGGATTTTTTTGAGAAACTGAGAGAACAGAAATTTACAATAAAAAAATGGAGGAAAAGGTTAGAATTAAAACACATACAACAAAAACCCAACCTAAGTACTTTCCTAAGTTTTGCCTGAGGAGGCATTTAGGAATGTTGCATCCAAAGTAGAAATTAATCTTCCTGTACATTGTCACAATATTATACCACCCTAAGGCAGAAGCAAGTGTAAAATGAGATTTATAAGCCACTTGCTTGTAACTGATTAACTGGCAGAAGTTTAAAGCGTCTTCTTCTACAAAAGCAAAGAGCTGATACTCTTCATATCCACTGATACTTTCTTCTCCTTCCACCATCATTCTGAGTAAACAAAAGTGAGGCATGGTTTCAGCAGTTCCATCCCCGCTTAGCATACTAAAGGAAGAAGTGACTAGTCTCTAGAGAACCAAAGCACACGTTATGTGCAAATAACACGCATAAGAATAATTCAGTAGTCCTTTCCTTTAAAAACTGGAAAAGTCTTTTCAGGATATGGGTGGTTGGGATCAGCAATGCAATGAGGGGAAAGGGTACTTAACTCCTTCGCCTCTGGTTCTACCCACCACTGGCATGTGGTTGACCAAGGATGAGTGGCGTCCTTGGGCCCAAAATATATTAGCCACCCCTGGCTTAAAGGGATATGTCAAGGCTGTATGTATCCTTCCATTCTGATGCTATAGTGAACAAGTATCAGAATGAGTACTGCATTATGTAGAATTCATCCTAGATTTTATTTTTAAAAGGCAAGTTTCTAGTTTTTACGGATTACAACAATAGGGTGTATATGACAGTGTATGGGCAATGCCCGGTGAAATCTCAGAACCTTGTTTGGGGTGGGAAGTCTGTGCAGGATTTCTAATGGGCAGGGCTTCCAAGCTCCTTGTAAGTGGCAGAAACAATAAATTATGCTAAATGAGAAAAAATACAGAAATTTTAATTAGCTGGCATAATTTATACAGGCTGCCAGCTCCAGCATTTCTTGGTGAACAGTTTAAAATATATTGTGCTGTGGTATTTTTTTTTTCAGTGGGGCTTACTTCCAGGAGTATAGGAGTTCAGCCTAAATGTATAATATTGTTGGACACCTGGCAGTAGTGCTTTGTTTTGTAAATCTTACTTTTACTTTGCTTTTGTGACAGCAGGGGGCGCTCGCCCTGTGGGGAAAAAAAAGTACTGAAGACTGAAATCTCAACTGCACAAAATAAAATGAAAGCAGAAGCCAAGAAAAAGGATCCATTAGAAAATGGGAGTAATAAGAATACTTTTCTTGGCTGATAGAACATTTAGCAACTTTGCAAGCTCAGTGGATCTATTTATTTACTGAATGGTATTTTGAAGCCACTTTTTCTGGGCAAGCCCATCCAAAGAAGCTTACAACATTTAATACCTCCTACAATGGGTGAACAATAAATAGACTATCAAGAAAAAAGCCCGTAAAAAAAAAAACCAGCATAATCTAGCCAGTAATACAAGAAAAAGAGTTTTATTCACAATCATTCAAAATATTGTTGTGCACATATTCCGATCTCTGAGCGGTAAGAAATCCCAGAGGCCTTGATACATAACTTGGTCCCTTTAGAAGGGTGATCCCTGGAGGCTTGCACTGCCTTTGTGATATATGGTTTTATCTACACACATATATAGGCTGTGCATAAGACGGAATTGTATTATTCAGTCTTGGGTCCCAAATGGTGATGGACTACAACTCCCACCATCCTTAACCATTGGCTAAGCTGGTTGTGGCTGGTTGTGAGAAATATAGTCTAACAAGAGATGGGGCCCAAAGGTTTAAGGGCACTGAGATAGAAGGCTCACAGCATCAACACTCTTACAGACCTTCCTCTCCCATTAGGGTTTGGGGGGGCACCAAAGCCACAGTTTTGGGTTCAGCACAGAGAGCAAAAATAGCCCCCTTCTCTTTCTCTCTCTCTTTCCAGCTCCAGTCCATAACTACCCCAGTTTTTGTTTACATCCACAGACACACAGACCTTGATGACACCACCTCCAGCCAGGGGAGGAGGGAAGGCATGCCCCCTCTCTGCCCATCTCCAGATAGTAGTTTCTGTGGCAACCAGTCACCCTATACTTTTTAGTTGTCTTAGCAGACGGGGCAGAGCAATTTACTTTTTTAAAAAAAAAACTGGATTGACCTCTTTTTAGCAGTCTCCCATTATGCAAAATCCAATCTCATAACTACAAGATCGCAGGATTGGAGGGTACATTGAGAGGACATCTAGACTGACCACCCCAATCCTACAACAATATAGATAAGGTGGTATCTTTTACTGGGTCAATTCCTATGGGTAAAGGAACACACAAACCCTTGAACTTGAAAAGGAATTATTTATGTGGTAGTAGGCAGCATATGCTAACAGAAGTTGACCGTATTTTAATTAATTTTATTTTAAAGTATTTATAAACTAGTTAATATTTTAAAATTTCTAAGTGGTGTACAACTTGAAAACAATATTATTTTAAAAAACCAAACCAGTATAGAAGCATATAAAAACAAGAATTCAGGGGAGACCAATAAAAACAGGGTTCAGTCTTATGGGTCAGGGAAAGCTTGAGCAAAAACATAGGAATGTACAAGATACCTGAAGCAACTGATGGTTGCCGCTTTACATCTGGTAGAGGGAAGGGCATTTGGTAGTACTGGGGCAATAGCAGAAAAATTGCCATTTTTAGATCTCTGCCCTATGATAATCTGTAGCGTGCAGTACCATGAGAAGAATTTTCCAGATGATCTAAGTGATAATATAAAATTATATAATCCTCCTTTTTATTTTTCTCAGTTCAACAACTGCCTCCCCCAAGTCAGGGTGGTGTGTTGAATAGTATTTTGCCCAGACAATAGAAACCTGGGTTTGAATCCCTGCTTAGTGCCTACCCCATTTTTGCACCTGCTGGCAAATCTCCTTACAAACCCTCGATCCTGCACATCCCAGTTTTAAGGAAACAATGTGTTATCAAGCCACACATAATAGATGGGGCAATAGCAGTGCTATAGCAGAGAGAGGATCTTAGCTGCTGCTCACGCATTTCTTTTCCTTTTTAACAAAAAAGCTGGACAGTTGTTCTTCAGCGTACAAAAGAATAGAGTGTTTATTTGCCAAATGAGATTTGCACAGGAGATGAAGTTAATTAGTGCCAAGGCAGTCTGGAGCAGTTCCTTGCCAGTTTCTTCTTGGCAACAAACCCTGCTAAACTAAAGTGTGGAGTCTTTTCAATCTGGTACTGTGTCAAAAATGCACCTGATAACCAAATGATAGCTGAAACAATCAGGGTCCCTTCAGAAACTTCAGCCCTGCATCAGTCAGCAATACTCAAATACATGAGCAGGGCTATCTCGCTCACTTTGCTAGATAATATAGAGAAATGTATGTGGGAACCCTGTGTTATTGGCATTGGTATTAGGGGTCCATTTTTATCTATATCCCATATTTTATTATATAGGAATGAATACTTGAACAGTTATCAAACAGGCACTGCAAGGTATACTAATACAATGCTAAACAGCAATGTTTTCAATAAATGAACGTGGATAAGAATGCTGGCCTTTAGATATCAATGGATGATGGAAGAGGTGACTGCAAAAAAAAAAGGCAATTTAAATTTTGTTCTACAGCACCTCAAGTTTGATGTGGTAGTTGGCGCAGAAATCTTTTAATAAATAAATGAATACACGCTTGTTCCATAACACATCTTAAATGGGGTTGATAGAGTTGTTTGTATTCTTCAGTTCTGCTTTCATATTGTACAAAGCAGTGATATTAGTACTAGAGGCAGAATTCGGCATCCTGAGAAAATTGTTTATTTATTTCCAAATAAAGGCAAATTTCTAGTTCTTAAGACAGGAGTGGGCAATCTTTTCTCTCTCAAGTACCACAGACCCTTGTGTTGGGGGCTTCATGTCAGAGAGAATAGGACCAGGGTTATACTAACCATAATTTATAACAGCAGTAGTAATAGTTATAGTATATGTCATGTACTCTTTCTTTCCATTCTCCCCACTTCTCTCTCTCCCTCTGGTCACTTCTAGGTAACTTGTTTATTGAGCATTCATCTTGTTTTATTTGGACAAAATTTGCAGGAAGGTTAGATGATTTTTTTAAATTAAACATTCATTCTGGTTGTTGTTGTTTTTGCAGGGAGGTCACACAGTGTTGCTTCCAGCAGTTATTGACCCACACTTTCCAGTGCATGTTCCTGTCACTTTCCTAATTGCAAAAAGTCCAGTTTTGGGAGGGAAACAGGTTCATTGCACAAGAACCCTAAATCAACTGCACAACCTGAATTTGTCAATATGTAATTGAATCCCACCCCAAAATAGTGAGAGCCTCTCTCTCTCTCCCTCTCCCTCTCTCTCCACATTGCTTTTTCAAAGGGGAAACATGAATGGGGAAGGAAAGGAACATGCGAGTCAGGTAGTTCTGGGGACTGCATAAAATCAGATGAAGGGCCATATGTGACCTTCAGGCACCAGGTTTCCTCCCCTGCCTACCTTAAAACATATGACAGTCGAGCTGAAAGCATATTGGCAATGCCTGCTTTCCACTGCTGCTTTGACTTTATATGGATTTATTAGTTGTATTGTGATGTTAATTACCACTTGTGATCCACCTTCAGAAAGATGAAGAAATATTTTAAATAAGTAAATGGAGCACTCTGCAAATGGTGTGTGAAGGAGAGAGTGCTCGATACCAAGTGATGGTCTTTAGTGACTGCTGCAATCTTCTCAGCGGAACCATGTAGATGAGGATGCTGCATGTGCCTCATCTGGGCAGAGCACACAGGTGAAAGGTTAGGCTAGTTACTAGCAGATCCAGAGCATAGTCCATTAATAGAGATCACTCCTCCGCCCTAAATCCTTGGAACTCATTGCTACAACTAAAATCTAAGCAAGAAGTAATTCTAATAATAGGCCAAATGAATAAGCAGCTCACTTTAGTTCACAGAGAGACCCCATACCAACTATATAAAAGGGTAGGAAGCTAAATATGATTGATTCAGTAGTTAATTAATTATTGCATTATTGTCCATCGTCCCTGCCTTTTAAGCATCTTAAGTATTTACTAGCACATATAAAGCAAAATAGGATAATGACGGGACTGAGTGACTGGATGAGTTTTGATCTAAAAAAAGTAACTGCTGTAGTCTAGGTATAAATAGAAACAGAAAACAGAAACGGATACATCATGTGTAGGGATGCTAATAAACCTGTCTGTAAACTCGATACACTCTCCTCTATTATTGATTGTGTTTCCCCAGTCACATTAGTAGATCAGGGCCCTATGGGCTATATAGTGGGGTTTAAGGCTGCATATCTAGACACGCTTACTTGGGAGTACACACAAATATACAGTGAAACTTACTTCCATGTCAACAAGCATAGGATCAGTGTGCACATATGTTTAGGAGCTTTTCCCCCACATCTCACAAAAAGTTCCTAAATGGCAATCTTACAATGACTTGCTTTTATGGTTCTGTAAAGAGATCCCACTGCAGTAGCAGGCTTGGAAATGTCATGACAATCAGTACGAAAGGTTCTAAAGCTTGGTTGTCTGAATATATGGGAAAGGCATTCTCCTTTATGGAATGGCCATGTTGGCTGTCCATTAGGGATGGGATCACAATTTTGGTGCTGCTTTGTAAGGGATCAGCGTTTGCTATTTGCGATTAATACCCTCTGTATCTGAGCCTGAATCTAACAGTTTTTCATTGTTCCCCTATTGCTTCTGCAATTACTAGGAACACTACTTTAATTCTTCCTTCTTCCTACACTATACATAGGAGCATGGGCTGCCAATTAGCTTCGAAGCCTTGCTATTGATGCATAACGTTTTGCTATTTATGTATAAATCTTTGAACAACTTGGAACCAGGTTATCTGAGAACATAAGAAGAGCCTGCTGGATCCGGCTAATGGCCCATCTAGTCCAGCTTCCTGTTCTCATAGTGGCCAATCAGCTGCCTGTAGGAAGCCAGCGATCAGGACCTGCGGTTTCCAGCAACTGCAGGATTGTTTCCCCTGGTTTAGTCCTGTTAGATCACTAAGAGCATTGCAGGAGGTCTTGTTAGATGTGCTGCATCCTGCGAATTATCACCTAGTAGACAACATGGTACCATGCCACTTCTATAGTGGCACTCAGCCTCTGGAATACTGCCCCCCCATTATTTGGGAGGCACAAATCAGGGTGTGCTTCCAACAGCTGTTAAAAACATACCTCTGTGCTCAGGCATTTCACAACTGGATTGTACTGCCCTGGATTTGTGATATGTGTTTTATTTTTCAGATATTCTTGATCTTGTGATGTGTTGCTGATCCTATTAATGGGTTTGCAGTATTGTATTTTTACTGTAAACTGCTTTGAGATTTTTAAAATAGGTTCTCTCAGTTTCTAATTTTTCCAGTCAAACTCAGTTCTCCACATTTCTGCAGCAATTTGCATTTTTTAAAAAAAATCCTCACGAAAATTCTGCAGCATTTTAGTGTGAATTTTTCCTACTGGACACATTTTTGTATGCAACTTTGACTAACGTATGCATTTTTGCAAGTAATTTCTCCTAATATAATAATAATAATAATAAAATTTTATTTAGCAGACGCCCATCTGTCCGACTGAACGGACACTCTGGGCGACATAAAATATAAAATACAATATAAAATACAATCTGCATATAATGCATTTGTATGTTATTTTCACTAATATATTCATTTTTATGCACATTTTCCCTAAATACAAAAAAAATTTTTTTTTTGTAAACATTGGTTGGTGAACTGCAGTGCAATTCAGAAAAGTGCAATTTTTGAAAGATGTATTCATATTCATATTGTTTCAGGAAGTGCAAATTTGATACATTCAGTTTTAAATGAGAACCGAATCAAATTTCTCCACCATCCCTAATGGGGGACACATGTACTAGGCTGACTCACTCCATACCTGTTAAGGTAAGAATTGGAGTCTCAGGCCCAAGTTCGGTTCATCAGATGACTTTATTGCTAGCAGAGACACAGGGGAATTTGTCCTCCAAACTGTGTCTCCTGACAGTTGAGGCACAGCTCTTTTATTGGGTTACAGACAACAGAAAAGATACATTGGTGAGTGTGTTGCACAAAACATAACTGTATAGCTGGTAATTTTCCATTCCTAGAACAATCCTCTGCGCTTGCGCCTCCTTCTGGTCTACGTGCTGAATCCTTCTTTGCTAATGGCGTCCATTAACCCTTACAATCCCCCCTTTGATACTTCACTGACCTCGCTAAGAGGTTTGGGGAGTATCATTCTTACAGGTAGGTATGGACCTATATTCATACAACGCCATTAGCTGCACTGCTGTTCTCCTGTCCGCTATGCTCTCCATCATGTTCCTTAACCCTCGCATTATCAGAGGTAGAATACCGGGTAACAAGACACACATCAGAATTCCTACAATTAATGTTCAAATAACACCTCGTATCCCTCCTATCCATTGGAACCACGGACCCAGCCCTTCTGCCCACTCAAATCCTTTCCATGTTTGTACAGGCACATGTGCAAGCTTAATTATTTTATCTGTTATATCTTCTATTACTTTTCCATTGTCATCAATATGTAAGCAACAATTAGTCAAATTGAACTTCCCACAAACCCCTCCTTCCGTTGCCAACAGGTAGTCAAGGGCGAGTCTATTTTGGTACACAGCATTTCTAAGTTGGGTTTGTGTTTTAGACAGAGCAGTTAAAGCCCTCGCAGTTTCATTTGTTATAAGTTCAAGCACTGCTTGTAACCGAATTATTCTATTTAACATGTAGATTGGGGTTCTATATCCATATAACCCATCCTGGGCCCAGGTTGCAGGTCCATAGTACTGAACTATCATTTCAGGGGGCCACTCCTCATCCTTCCAGTCACCAATCTTAACTGTCATCCTCTTTTTCCTACCATACAAAGGATGTCCTAACCGAATTCCTGCACTGAGGGGAATGAGAAAGAAGGATGGTCTGACCTCTCCTAAAGTACAAGTTCCCTCCCAGGGTTCGGGTAACTCTGAATAAGCATATCTCCCACAAACCCAGTAAAAACCTGGTAACGCTTTCGAAGACTTATTATTAATAACTGACAGATTTAACCTTAACTTTAACTCTGCTGTCCACAACAGATTAACTGGAATCACAGAGGCATTGGGCCAATAACTAATTGCAGACTGATTCAAAATGGTCATGGACTCATAAGGCATCTGACCTATCTGTGGGGCACCGGGGGAGATCCTTTGTACACACCAACGACCAACAAGAGTAGCCTTCAACATCCATTGACTATGGGGGGTTGTGATATTGGTGGTATTATAAAGCTGAATAACATTCAATTCGGCAGCTTCCCAGGGCCAGTGATCTCCAATCTGAGTTCCCCCACAAACATAACAATTACTGACGTTTAAAGCAATGGCCACAGTTTCTGCAAAAGTAATAAACAAATTTCTGGCCACTTCAGGTACCTGGAAAGAAGTATTCATTTCCTCCCAGAAATTAGAGAAGAAGGTTTGCTGCAAGGTATGGCCTGTCTCTGTTAGTTGAACAAGTTTCAGATAGAACAATCCCAACGGATCTCTGCCTGTTCCATGAATGCGTAACCCAAAGTGTTGCCCAAATTTACTCAAAAAGGCCTGTGGATTATTAATAGTAAAATTTACGTAATTACACTTCCGAGGCCCGCAGTCACTTTGTACTGTGACTTTGGAAAGGTGAGCACTTATCCCAGTAGTTTGCCAAGTGGCCCAGCCTACACAGTTCCAATAAGGACACTGATTTGTACATTCAGTACTGATACCCTTTTCAGGACAAATGTATTTATCGTCCCACGTATAAGACTTTTCCCAATCGTGACTTCCACATTGGTCAGGCCATTTTGAAATCTCACAAGGTTCGATTTTAACCCATGCTGTAGTATCAGGGGTTGCTAATCTGGTCTGGAACAGTACTTGTCCACTCTGCGTGCCTTCCCTCACCTGAAGCCACCATTGGTCAGGACTTTCTTTGGGGTCATAACAAGTTGTCTGGTTTCCCTGAATACAGGCTGAGTAACAAACATTACGAAACTGGCAAGCGACAGTTGTTCCTTTACAACTGAATTTACTCTGATAAACTAGAGTGTCCTGGATATTGTTATGGTTCCTAACAGTCTTAATACAAATCTTGCAGGATGGAAGGGTAGCCGTTACACAGTGGGGAGGAAACAACAGCAGTATTAGAATAACCTCAAACTGGAACAGTATAATCAAATAAGACAATTTACAACAGGGCATTCTAGCCGAAGTTGGGCAAATCTGAATCTTCGGGCGGTGTCCCACTACTCTATCCAGGACGGTAGGGGATGCAGCGCCCCCCGCTATTTCGCTCTCTCAGTTGCCGGTCCCGAGGAGGCTTCTCCCGTCGCGTCCCGCGTGGTGGCATCCCTTCTCAGGGTCATCTTCAGGCCTCTCTGGTTGGCAACTGTCCATCCTTCTGAAGAGGCTGGCTTGGCCCGACTCTAGTGGATCCAGGTAGGGTTCCCTTCAACCTTTAAGGCAGTAGGGGTAGTTAATAAGACAATAAAAGGCCCTTCCCAAACTTTTCCCAATGCATCTTCCTTGTAACTTTTGACCCATACTGTGTCTCCAGGGCGGAATCCGTGAACAGGGGTGGTGAGTCCCAAGGGGCTCTGTTCTGTGTATTGACCTATCTCTAGAACGGTTCGGTTTAATTCTCTTAAAATGCACTTCAGGTTTATTTCTCCCCTTAATGCCAGTGTGTCCACTACCACAGGCAAAGGCAGCGGCCTCCCATAGACCAGTTCATATGGGGTGAGTCCATTAGCTCCAGGTGTACATCTCATGTGTAACAAGGCCACCGGCAGCATCTGGATCCATTTAGTCCTTGTTTCAGCACACATCTTTCTAAGGTGTAATTTGAGCGTCTGAGGTGTCATGACAGATCCAGCAAAGCTTATTCTTAAGCTCTGTTACCTTACAGGGATAACTGACAAAAGCGAGGTGATTTCACTGTGATGAAGGACTTATTCCTTCGTACAAGATCTGTCTCAAAACAGAGAATGCGTGAAATTGGGGGGGGGGCTCCTAATTACAGTAACAAAGACGATAATGTCCAGAAAGAACTTTCATTGGGGAAGTAAAATGCTTTACTACCATCCACAATTTACAGATTAATTTAGAGAAACCAGAGGAGCATCTCTGATTGACTGTGATGCTGTTTATACACTAGTTCAACTGGGGGGGGTTGAAGAATTCGTCCTCCCGCCCCTATGACAGGTATATAAGTTTTCTTCTTAATGGACAACTCAGCAGGCAACACGTTGAGGACCGAACGCTGAGCTCCGGAATCCAAAAGGCCCTTGATTTTCCTGCCTCCCACAGTGATTTCCAGTATGGGGTCGGGAGGCAGAATGCCCCGTAGGCATCCTCAGTCTTCTGCATAATTGTCCTCTGTAGTCATGGTCCGAGCAGGCTGCTGCGTCTGGGAAGACGATAGTGCCTGAGGGTTGAGCCCTCCTCGTCCCCTTTCCTGACCTCGGCCCCTGCCGGGTCTAATGCCTCGGCCATAACTTCTCCACTGTTCCTGGGGTCTTTCTGAACATTCATTTTTCCAATAGCCTTCCTTTTTACAATATGCACATTGATTACGTCCTAAAGATGGACGAGGGTGTGGGAATTGTTCTCGTGACTCCTGGGGCCTCAGGACAGCTGCAAGAAGATTAGCCTTTTCCTTCATCCGTTTTACTTGTTCCCGTTTCTCTTCCACATCTCGATTGAGAAATACTTTATCTGCTAAGACCTTCAACTGGCTGAGGGGCATTCCTTCGAAGCCCTCGGCCTTCTGTAACTTCTTTCTGATGTCTGGTGCTGATTGGGACACGAAGGCCAGCGCCACTGTCTGTCGGTTCCTTTCATCCTCAGGGTCGATAGGGGTGTATCTCCGGTATGCCTTAAAGAGTCGTTCAAGAAAAGCCCCAGGGCTCTCATCCTTTTCCTGAACTACATTGTGGATCTTTTGCATGTTCATCATTCGCTTTCGCCCTTTCTTCACTGCCTCCACAAAGGCTTGTTGATACTGACGCATAGCAGTGCGGTCCGCTCCACTAGAAAGGTCCCATCGAGGGTTCACAGTCGGAGCATATCTGGCTATATACATTGTTCGATCTTCATCTCTCACTCCTTCCTGCCTGGCAATCTTGCCGGCAGCCTCTTCTAAGTTGACCTGAATTTGCATTCTTTGCTCAGTAGTCATCAAATATCCCTGTAACTGTTGTATATCAGACCAGGTGGGGTTCTGGGCTGACACTATGCCTTCAACCATGTCCACAAATTTCTCCGGTTCCTCCTCATATGATGGTCCATGATTTTTCCAGTTAAGCAAATCGGAGGAACTAAATGGCACATACGTGAAAGTATTGACTGATTTATAGGCTACTTTGCCGGGATCAATTGGGTCTGGGGCGGGGATCATAGCTGGGACCGTACGAACAGGCAGGATTCTAGAGCTTTCGGAATTTCTGTCATGGATATTCTCGGGATTGGGTTTCCCTAGTTCCTTTTCTATTAGCCGAACGGACCTTCGGAGATTCTCAATGCCCTCCTCTAAGGGGCTTCCTTGGCTTTCTTCTCTGGGTAAGGGCTGGTACAAGGATTTTTCTGGCGTCTCAGTTATAAGGGGTAACGGAGTTAACAGTGCTGAAGGTGGGCAAGGACACACATATGGTGGGGGTGATTCTTCAGGTTGATTTTCTAGAACAGGTTTTTCTGGTTTCTCGGCCTGGCCTTCTGAGGCAGCCTTCTGTTTCCAGGAGACAGTATAATCAAGATCAGGCTGCATCTTGGCCTTCTGGCTTATTTCGCGGCCTGTCTTAGAAGTCTTCTTGACCTGAGTTAACATAATCGTGGCGGCATTCTCCACCCACTTCTTTGCCCAAGGTGGCAGATTACTTGCCACTTTCCTCCACCCTTTCACATAAGGAATATCCTCAGGGCATCCGGGATTGCCTTCCACTGTAACTACATTCCAGAGGCGGGAAATGATGGGGCCATAGAAAGTGCCCTCTGCTGGCCAGTCCACTAAGGGCCCAAGTCTAGGCCAGTCCCAGGAACATTTAGTCTTCATGGTCTGCACATTACAGATACTGGTATCAAAGACTTCAGGAAAGTGTTTGACCATGAGAGCCAAAGGGGTTGAAGAGCCTCCCCCCATCCTGACCTAACTCTTTCCTAACCTAATCAATTCAGGATAGTGGATAACACACAGAGAAGGGAGGGGGCACAGGACACAAGTCGCCTATAGGAATTGGGGGAAGCGACTTGCTGAGGTAAAGGTTACAGGCACGCTCCGCTGCCCACGTCCCCCGGACTTTCAAGACACCCAAAGGCGTCCCAGGACTAGTGCGTCCAACGGCCAGAAGTGGAAATCGAGCGGTCAGTCACACACTCACCAAGCACTTGACAAGAAACCCCCCTTCCCAAACCTCCCGACAGAGAAACAGAAATGGAGGTTGATCAGACCCCCCTTCGATCCACTGGGATCGGCTGGCAGGCAGAAACAGGACAGAACAGAAAGGGATCCCTTAATACTCGCCTGACGGTGAACACCTCCGGTACTGATTTAAAGTGATCTGGACCGAACTTCTGGAAGGCCTCCGTTGGTTCCGCGTTGCTCCCCGGCCTCTCCCTAGCCCAGCCGGGCATCAGCAAATGCTGAAGGCGCGCTCCCTGCAGAGTAGTGAAGCGATCCGGGGAACCGCACGGCCCAAGGAAGGTGCAGGAGAAATATCCCTGACCGAGAACTCCGCTGTAGGACAAGGGGAAATACCCTTGACCTCGAGCTCCACGTTGGGCGCCAAAATGTTAAGGTAAGAATTGGAGTCTCAGGCCCAAGTTCGGTTCATCAGATGACTTTATTGCTAGCAGAGACACAGGGGAATTTGTCCTCCAAACTGTGTCTGTTGACAGTTGAGGCACAGCTCTTTTATTGGGTTACAGACAACAGAAAAGATACATTGGTGAGTGTGTTGCACAAAACATAACTGTATAGCTGGTAATTTTCCATTCCTAGAACAATCCTCTGCGCTTGCGCCTCCTTCTGGCCTACGTGCTGAATCCTTCTTTGCTAATGGCGTCCATTAACCCTTACATACCCACCTTACCACATTGAGTGGGAAGCTCTCAATTGGGCTTCTAAGTGTGTTTGGTTGAACAGACTTAGAAGCCTCCTCACAACTGGCAATCCACAGAGTTCCTGATCGTAGGGAGGCATTTAGGGCCACATTCACACTATACATTTATTCCACTATTATTCCACTTTAAATAGGGCCCACCCCATGATGTCACTAGGGCCCACCCCATGACATCACTAGGGCCCGCCCCATGACATCTCAGGCTTTGGGATGCTTCCGACCTGGCAACCCTAGCTTGCACAGATCATGGAGTGGGAGCCACCCTCCCAGGCAACTCTGCTGCTGGCTGCACCACTACCCGCACCACACTACTGCTACCACTGGCAACTTAACTAGGCCCAGCTATGTCAGCACATTGTGGGTGCATGCTTGCTATCACCCAAGATGGTAGAGGGGGTGTATTGAACACCTGCCACCACCTTTGAGGGCCTGCTGCAGTCTGGTGCCAGTCCTGGCTGGGATTGAACTTGGGACCTTCTGCCTACAAAGCAGATGCTCTATCACTGAGGTACATATAGCCTTTCCCAGTTTTTGGCTTTTGACAAACATCTGAAGTTCTCCCTTTACTTCTTGTTCAATACGCTTCAATACTTAATGCAATACAATTCTGCATAATAATAGTCATGTTTTCCTACATTTTGAAATGTATGTAGAGGAGCAAAGAAAGTATTACTGTGGGTGTAATATGGGAATAACAACTTTTAGGATCTTCTCCAACGGTTCACCATCTCACACTCACATTTGGCCATTTCCACACAGGACACATAATGTTGGTAGATGGCCAGAGAGACAGAGGGTTGTGGCTTCATACATTGGGTTATGTATTCTTGTATTTCTTGTCCTTAAAGCAATTAGAGGATACCCCTACCATAATTTGTAGCTGATGCTGGTCTCTTTTCTGTGGTGTCGGAAGATGATCTAGTCAGTTACAGGAGGCACCAGGAAATTCATGTGTAGATAAAAAACATTATTTGTTGCAAACTGCCACCATGTTTCTTGTTTAGAGGGTTGAAGAATAATTTTTGCCACATAGAAATGAATGCCACATCAGGATGTGCTTTGTTCCAGGCATCAAATTTATATTTGTACTCTTTAGGATTTCAGATATATAGTTGCTGCAGTTATTTTGGAGTAACATGGTATTAAAGTAACAACAGCATCCTAGCAATGATTTAATAATTGGGTTGTCACACAAACTTGAACACTGTGACACAGGTTAGATCATGAGCAGAAGTCATCAGACTATCACATAGCTACCAGTTTACCATATTAATTTCCACAAATAACTACATTTTATACCCATATCTGAGTTTCTTTAAAAATGAAAACAACCCCAGAAGACTATGGTTTTGAGTATAGGAGGGAGGAATGCTTTACCCTTTCCCTATTTTCCTCTCAAAAGTTGCTTCCAGATGACCTGTTTATTGACCAATCATCCTATTTTTTGTGGGGAGATTATACAATGCCCACTGTTTGCTGATCATTCATTCTGATATGGGAGGTTACACAACATTGCATTAAACAATTGTTACCCCACACTTTCCAGTGCATTTTTCCATTACTTTCCTGACAGGAAAAAAAATCCTATTTGTGGAGGGAAGCAGGTTTATTGTACAAGAGTACCAAATCAACTGTGATTGCACAACCTGAACTTGCCAGTCTGTGACTGAATTCCTCCCGAAAATACCAACAGTTGGAAGGGCCCTCTAATATTATGTAGCTCAGGCAGTGGATATGTATGTTGTTGCTTTTGGCTAACACAGCTTCACATTTCTTCCATTCTCATACTGATTTAAATCAATCTGTTCTTTTAATTAGAAGTTTTTGCCTAGTCACGAGATCTAATCTTGCCCACTGTGCATAGCTTTTCAACCATGTTCCCTGCTGAAGATGAACTTACAGCTTGGACTCTGGCCACCTATAAACAGGTGGGAGTTTACTAAGACTCGTCCTTCTTGAATCATTACAAACACAAGTATTTTCAAAAATCAATTAAAAGCAAGGTGCTTTTAAAAAGGAATATGGTAGTAGCACTACCTAAAACAGCACACAAGGTCCCTCCCAGCCTGCCCGTCCTTGAAAGAAGAGGGAGCACAGCAGCTGATTTCAAACAAACACACATTTTAACTCTGCTGGCGATGCTCACCAAAGGCAGATAACCTCTGTGTCCATTATTTAATTATATCTCACCTTTTAGGGAATTTAAGGGAGCATACATAAGGTTCCCAGGGAGTCTCCCACCTAGACACTAACCAGACCGACTCCTACTTAGTTTCAACAAAATTATTGCACCATGTGCCTTCAGACCATCCCTCGGGACCACACAGAATGCAGATACCCAGGACCCATAATTTCATCAAGCAGGCCAGCTTTCAGTACAGAACATTGTTCTGGAATTGCTGTCTGTGCGTCTGGCCTTAATTTTTCAACATACTCTTCATCTGAAAATGCATTGAAATACTTTATCTTATTACATTGGTTTGCGGAAGGCTACTGTTTGGGATGTTGCTGTTTGAGAACTGCAAACCCACACTTCTGTGCACACATAACACTTGCACTATTCTTGAACTGTGCTCAAAATATGGTAATTAAGTTCTGTTGCTGTCAGTAACACCAGGACAACAAGCTGCTTATTACAATGATATCTAGATACATGCAGTGCCACTAATAGAAGACTTTTTATTAAGTAATAAATGATACCAGAACATGCTATAAAATTTATTTCAGAAATTTGACAGTAAGAATCATGGGCAATACTGAAAGGGGTTTTCCATGGATTTGTCTACCTAGAAACTCAATTAAAATTAAAATAATTAAATTGAACTGAATTAAAACAAAACATGAAATACCAAGTTGTCTCAAAATGTACCACGAGTGGTTTATCACACATGTATATGAAATGCACATATGCTGTAAAATTATTTATTTATTATTTGATTTATATCCTGTCCCCCCCGCCACCAGCGGGAGCCCAGGGTGGCAAAATGGCTTCCAGAAAAAGGTTTAAGAGGCAGGGGAAGAAATCACCAGTCAATATTAATAATTTTAGTACTGATTGCCCTGCCTCCTGTTTTTGTTAAGGTGGTTATATATTTGTCATGAACACAAATTCTGGAGTGTTGTAAAAAAAAACAGTAAATTTAAATTTTCAGCCCTAATTCTAGACATAATCAGATGCAGGCACTTTCACAGCCACGCTGCCCAGAGTGCTTTGTTCTGAGAGAAGAACCCCCTTGGCCCTAGAATTGGGGAGGATGTGGAAACAGACAGCCTCACCAGACAAATGGGTAGTGGCAGGAGCAGGCAGTGGCAGGTGGGACAGCAATTCCATATGTGTCTAATTGCCTCAGTTTGCCTAATGGTAGGGCTAGCCCCTGGATGGACAGCTGTCTGAATGTGAGTAGAAAACTCTTGACTTTTGCATAGCTGGAATATAGACTATTTTAAATCCAATGCACTTTTCCCTCTGTCCCTAGCCACCCATGACTGGCATGTGGCTTCTCCAGAAGGTTGCCTATGAGGAAATTAAGCTTTTGGGCTGAAAAAAGTTCTGCACTCCTTGATTGATAGCTGGACTCTTCCCCATGGTCGCAGACAGAGATACCTATGACTGAACCTGAGAGATCTACATGCAAAACATGTGCTCTATTATCAAATTATGGCAATGGAACAAGATGCTTTTGTTCCATTCCCCCCCCACACACACACAATGTCATTTTGATACATGTTGAAATTTGAGTTTTGATTTTGAAATTGATTGATCTCCACTTAACACACAGCCAGTTCTTTCTTCAGTGCTAGTATCCCAATGCACAACCATCAGCTCGAGGATCAGACCCAGCCCACAATACGTTGTTTGAAGACATTTTTCTCCAGTGCCTCCACCAGTCTCCTTTGGTGACAATTTGACCTCGTCCAAACATGCTCCTGCTGTGCCCAGTTACGTGTGCCATAACAGTATGATCCTTGGCTCTCAATGCTTCGGTAATATGCCGAGGGATGCCATCTTCCAAGAACACAAACCATGCATCTGCTGTATGAAAGAACAGCATTCAAGGATTTAACTGGATAAGCAATACTGTATGAACGGAAAACTATTTTGTAAATATCATTTGCCCCCAAAGACTAAGAACTGAACTAAAGTACCGATTTTGGGGACTAAACCATGGTCTCACTAGAAGTAAATAGAATATTCTAACCAATTTCACCTGAACTAGGGATGAAAACAAATGACTAGGAGCAGCAGCTTTAAAGTTATTTCATGACAGTTAACACTGCATGGAGAAGCAAACAGTTGTAGGGGCCAGCTAAGTGCCAATCACAGTGTACCCTCTTGGGAACTGAGGGAAGGAGAGGATGCACCATTGCTGGGTATGATGATGATTTCTTACCCACCCTTCACCATCCTTCATCATAAGATGATGGGTTACAACAGTGTAAAAATACAATATTAAAATCAGTTAAAACGATTTACAATCAGAAGAATAGGTTAGGTCCTGATATAGATGTCAGGTGTCAAAGGCAAGGGTAAAGAGGTGCATTTTCAACATGTGACAAAAGCTATACAATGAAGGTGCCAGATGCACCTTCAGAGGAAGTGAATTCCACAGCTTAGGGGCTGCCACAAAGAATGCCCTCTCCCGGGCTACCACCCTCGAACACTGCATGCATGTACATGAGAAGCTAAAGAATACCACCCCTCTCTGGGTGGTGACAGCTGTCGCTCATACATTTAGGGCAGGGATGGGGAACCTGTGGCCCTCAACATTTTGTTGGACTATACCTCCCATCATCCCTTGACCATACCTAGAAGAAGTTTAATGCTAACATAATTCAAAAGGCTCTTTGGAGGGACACTTTGTTTTACTCTGTCCAGTAGGAAATTATGGATTTGAGCCAGATGAAGAAGGGTCAGCATGAAATTTAATAACTTCATAATAAGGAGGCACAGTGGCTTATTTATTTACAGAAGAATTTATATACCACCCTCTCACAAGACATCAGGGCAACAAAAAAACACTTTTTTTAACAGAACAATAATTAAAATGGCGGGCTATAATTTTTTTAAAAAACAACTGCATAGGCCTCTCAGCCTAAAAAAGTCTTCAAGAGGTGCTTGAAAGTCAGCACTGAGGATGTCTGCTGAATCTCTGCTGGAAGAGTGTTCCATGGCATGGAACTGGCAAGCCCAAATGCCCAATTTCTGGTTGAGGCCAGTCGGGTCTCTGTAACACAGGGGACAACTAGGTGGGAAATTTCAAGGGATGCTTTAAGACTACAATTCTACATATATCTACCTAAGATTAAGCCCTGTTGACCACAGTAGCTTATTTCTGAGGAAATACATATAGGATTTCACTATATCACATCCTATCTTAAGGCAACAGGCTGTAGTACATGAATCAACAGGATACTTTCCAATTCAATGTTTGTATAAAAAGAGGTAAATGCAGCAAAGGATCCTGTGGCACAGTAAATATTTTAATATATATTCAGCCTTCTCCAACCTGGTGCCCTCCAGATGTTTTGGACTATAACTCCCATCAGCCACAGTCATTATCCTACATCAGGTGTGCTGACTGGGACTGAGGAGAGTTGTAGTCCAATGTGGAGGATGCCTTGTTGGAAAACACTGATATATAGTGGCATGAGCTTCTGTAGTATCTTTAATTACATCATAATAAGGCATGGTAGTCTCTTACAGCAAAACCAATAGAGCACTCCTCTGGCAGCTTAAAGACAAACCATTTGTATGAGGTGTAAACCCACAGATGTTCATGTTGGTTTTGCTTCAGCAGACTATCATGGCTACTCCTGTGTAACTAAAGATATACTAAGTCTCTGACTGTTTTTCATAAGCTTTCTTTGATATCACAAGGAAGACTGCAGGCATCAACTTGCCTATTGTGGAGAAATACCTCAGCCTGCTGTTTGAAATAGCAGGCTGGAATACATAACCCAAAGTGCATCTGCTTGTGAGGAAGAAAGAAAAGGACGGAAGATTAAACATTAGCTTGACATTTATTACTTGTTGCTTCTCTATACCGTGTATGTGAGTGCGCACATGTGTACGTGCGTGCATGCATATAGCAAACCCCTCAATAGCAGCTGCAAAGCAGAAGAGGCAAATGACAGACAATGAGAGATATAAATGAAGAGATTAAATTCAATAAGAGACAAAGGTGAAGTTAGAGTCATAATATATATGACTATATAACCAGTCGGTCACTGCTCTCTGCAGGTGAGGGCCTCCTGCAGATACAATCTTATCAGGAGGTCAGTTCCACACAACATAGGAAGCGTACCTTTAGTGTTATGGCACCAACACTCTGTAATTCCCTCCCCTTAAATATTAGACAGGCACCATCTCTGTTTCTGTCGATGCCTACTGAAGACATTCCTTGTTCAACAAGCCTTTTATGCAGAGACCTTTATCCCAGTCTGAGTCTCTGTTGGAATCGCTTTTTAAGATGTTTTTAAAGCTGCTTCTTTTTCAAAAGATGTTTTTAAAGATGCTTTGTTTTAATCTGTTTGTAAAGCTTTTAATGTTTTACATGGAGAGCCAGTGTGGTATAGTGGTTAAGGTGTTGGACTACGACCTGGGAGACCAGGGTTCAAATCCCCACACAGCCATGAAGCTCACTGGGTGACCATGGGCCAGTCACTGCCTCTCAGCCTCAGAGGAAGGCAATGGTAAAACCACCTCTGAATACTGCTTACCATGAAAACCCTATTCACAGGGTCACCATAAGTCAGAATTAACTTGAAGGCAGTCCATGTCATTTTCAATATATATAGTATTTGTTTTAATATATTTCAAAGTATTTTGTTTTAAGAGTGTTTTTGTTTGCCGCCCTGGGTTCCTTCTGGGAGGGTGAGACATAAATTTAATAAATAAAATTTAATAATAAATAAATATAACATGCTGCATTGATCTGAACAGTACAAGAGTGCAAGAGTTTATGTATCTAATTTAAGAGCGCTGTGGGTGTAACTGGAGGAGAACAAATGGAATCCAACTTTGAAATAACTTAAAGTAGAATCCTTATTACCCAGAGCTGGACTACTAAATCCTTACAACTAGAAAAATTCTCTCCAAATATGTAGCACTTTGCCAGCATAACCAGCACTCTGGTTGTGTGGAAGGGCTGCAGCATGCAAAAAGTCCCAGGTTCAAATGCTGACATCTTCAGGTAGGGCTGGGAAAGCCTGCTGCTTAAAACACTGGAGAGTTGCTGCCAGTCAGTGCAGACAATCTAAGCTAAGTGGACCAATTGACTGACCTTGCCATAAGACAGCATTCTGTGTTCTTGTCTGACAAACTACATATTTTAAATATTTCTCAGCTATTAAAGTAAAATGAGGATGTACTGAGTCTGTGTGCTCATTAGGTGCATTTTATATCAAAAAGTCTTACTCTTTTTGTTATATTCAACACAAAAACGAGGAGCATCCAAAGCCTCTTGTGGATTCATCCCAAATTCCAGCATGTTCAATAGTACCTACAAGAATATGGGAGCGGGAGGGGATGGAACGGGATAAAATGAATGAGGAAAGACAAACTTGTTACATAAACCTAATATATCTTTAGGAAGTTATTAGTTCACAAAGCAGCATCAACCTGGACAAAATTGTTTCTCAAATGTCTTCACACAAATTACAGGAATAATTACAAAATGACTGACAAAGCAACTGAAGATGAATAATATTTTAGCTTCGTTATGAAGGAAGCAAAGGAAGTTTCATTTTATTGAAACAATGCAGAAAGGATAAGACAATACACTCACCTAGTTATATGAGGGGCGATGAAAACAGAACACTTTCCCTCTTCATCCACTTAGTGTTCCTGTCCTTCCTTCAGCAATTCAGATGTCCATTCATTGGCATAACATTTCAAAAGGGATTTCTTACGTAAAATCCAATATGAGTATTCCCAGGTCTTGTGGCCAATTCCCAGATTTTAGCTGGGATATCGATAGTGCAGTTTAAGCCTACATTCATTGGATTTTATGCAGATATGCTGTATTCTGCTGTTATGCCCTCATAGGGACACCTGGGGTGTCAGAGGTGGGACACGTGCTCTGGATGGGCAGAGGGAAGGCATGCTCTCATTTCTCTATAATGTAGTCGAGCAAGATAAAGTAGAAATACAAAAAAAAAACCAAACCCATGTGTTCTTTGCACATGAATTCTAAATGTAAGCAAACATGTGGCTTCGATATTGATTAAGCAGCTGGACTGCAAAGGATCTTCTGTAGGGTTTTCAAGTAACATGCTTAGGAAGAAGTGGTGAACTCTTCTGCTAAAGATCAGAGACTCACCTGTACCTGCCCTTGTGGCTGCATGAATCCACCCATTACCCCAAAGGAACACAGAAGCTCCCCCGAATCTGCAGCAGTAGCCAGAGCAGGTATAATTGTATGATATGGTCGCTTCCCAGGTGCCAGGCAGTTTGGGTGATCAGGCTGTAGTGAAAAATTGGTTCCTCTGTTCTGAAAATAAGTAAATAAAAGTAAAAGGCAGAGATTGGCAAAACAGCCTCATGGTCTTAAATAGGAAAAAAAATGTACTAAATTACATAGTTACCCAAGGCTAAGAACAAACAACAACAAACCCACATAAAATGCTAAAATAGCAGCAATCATCCTATCATCATCCACAAACATACCACTGCAAGATATACTGAATGTACAGTTTTAAAATGAAGGTGAAAAATCCTGAATTATTTTAAGTCACCTAAATAGTGTAACCTCCTAGGTAAGTGTCTCTCCAAACTACGCTACACAGTGCATAAATAAACAAGCCAACACCAACAGCCCGAAAGTGGGGAAAATGCTTCCTATAGTCACCTTTTTGTAATGTGATCTGATTTTATGTGAACATCATTTTAGATCAACTAGGGTGTGAACTAGCAATGTTATACACTGGACAGCACTATATGTCAACTAATATGAAAGCAATCCCCCCCCCACATGTGTACAATCATTCACACATTCTTGGAAAATATTTTCTCACTTGTAATGTAAATCCACAGCCATCTGGTACCAGACCTGTGCCAAATCCCATATAGCTGCTGCTAATGAAAGAGCAGGCATTGCCCTGGGTATCCACCACTGTGAAGTAAACAGTGTCACTTCCAGCCGGGAAAGGATTTCCATGATTGTATTTGGCAGTCGCTCTGAAGGGAAACAACAACAATGCAACACCTTTTGTAAAAAGTCATAAAGTAAATTCTCCGATGTCACAGTTTGCAAACATTGCCCATAGTCCTTGCAAAGTGATGGCTAAAATCTAGTAAAATCTCATTGCCATAGTGTCAACTTGGTTGTATTGGTTTTGTTAGAGTTTATATTCATTTTTATTTTCCTCATTAATGCAAGACATCCATTTAGGTGAAGGCTTCAATCTAGTAAGGCTGCTTTCACACATGGGGCTGATTGCGTTAGTTTAACAGATTAAAAAGGTAGCACTTCTGTCCCAATTTCTAAAATTCCTTTCACACTGCAGTACCTCTTGCATTAAGGAACAGCAGCTTTTTCAGCCGATAAACTGGCATTTCAGGTAACTGTCTTTCACACAGCTTGTTTTCTTCCCTCACCCATGCACACTGTTCCCCACTGTGTAGGTCTAAGATCTCGTCCCATCGCCATGCAAGCCCTCTCCCTTTAGGACCTGACTTTTTAAATTGTTTTAGTTGTATCAAGACGTGTGTGTGTGTGGGAAATGCTGCTGCTATCTGTGCCAATGCCGGAATACTAGTACAACGTTCATCAGGAGAAAAAAAAAACCTGCGTGACTAGAGGGCGGGAACACACTGCATGGTGGAATGCCTGTCACATGATCAGCTGCACCTAGCAAAAAACTCCTGTGATCTTCCGGGTTCCCAGCCTTGCTAACAGATTGTTTCTGGTATTATTTATCATGGAAAATTTGCGCTAAACTTCCAGTACATTCCATTAGAATTCTGGAGCTAGCTTGCGCATCGTGTGAAAGATCAACTATAATGCACAAATTACCAGGTAAGAAATCGTCAGAATAATGGAATAAAGTGCAGTGTGAAAGCAGGCATAATCTGACTCAGGCTCATGCTTAAAGTGGCCGCTTTTATTTTGACGAACTGTTACAGGGCCCTGATCTGGAACATGGAACATGATCCAGACTGGGGGTCTATTCGACTGTCCTGCAGCAGTTTCCCACACCCAAGCTGATGATTGGCTTCAATGGTGCAAGTAGCTTCTTTGGAGGCAAGTAGCAGCTACATTTCTGGCAGGAAATCTACACTGAAAACACACTATTCTTCAAAGTAAAAATGGCCAGGTTAAGCATACTTTTAAAAAGGTTTGGCCCACAGACTACAAGTTACATGCTATTGTGCTCATTTCATAAGAAGTGCCTGCTGGATCAGGCCAGTGGCCCATCTAGCATCCTGTTCTCACAGTGGCCAACCAGATGCCCATGAAAAGTCCACAAGCAGGACCTGAGTGCAAGCACATTTAAAGCCATCCAAATTAGTGGCCATCACTGCCTCTTGTTGGAGCGAATTCCATAGTTTAACTATGCGCTGCATGAAGGACTTCCTTTTGTCTGTCCTGACACTTCATTCAATGTCCACAAGTTATAATGTTATGAGGGAGAAAAATGTTTCTCTATCCACTTTCTATATGCCATGCATAATTTTATATGCTTCTGTCATGTCACTTCTGACTCACCTTTGCTCTAACCTAAAAAGCCCCAAATGCTGCAACCTTTCCTCATAGCAAAGTCACCCCATCCCCTTGATCATTCTGATTGCCCTTTTCTGAACCTTTTTCAACTCTTTAATATCCTTTTTGAGGTGAAACAACCAGAACTGTGCACAGTATTCCAAATGTGGATGCACCATAGATTTATACAATGGCATTATGATATCGGCAGTTTTATTTTCAATACCTTTCCTAGTGATCCCTAGCATGAAATTCACCTTTTTCACAGCTGCCAAACACTGATCTGCTTGCAGGCTTCCCTTTGGGGCATCTGGTTAGCCTCTGTGAGAAGAGAATGCTGGACTAGATAGGCTTCTTCTTACTTTCTTAATGAGCCTGAACACAGTTAACACTCATGACTGTACCACTTTTATGTTAGCAAAACAGATATCACAGTTTATCCCAAAGCAGCCTTGAATCAAGTGCCTAGTACAGTTTTCTCCTCCCTCTGGTACATTCCACTAAATCAGCAGATAGTGTGTCATGAAAAGATAAGGCAAAATGATACGGGGGGGGGGGAGAAGCCGGTAAGTCTTTTTATGATCAGTAATGACCAGATCAAATAAGTGGTTTCCACAGTGTATCTTGTGAGGTTAAACCCAAACATAGGGCTGCCAACAATTTTAAGCAAACATTTTTATCTAAAGTACATAATAGGAGGTGAACACACGTTGGTACTTTAAAAATGCCACACACACACACTATCAGGAATACCCTATTTGTAGGCATTGGTCCCTTGGGTTTTCAAGCATGTGTTATCTTGAAGCGTGTGATTGAAAGCATGGTGGTCAACTTGACTAAATTTCTTGATGTTGTGAGTATGAAGGACTCATCCCATCTTCAGCTGTGAGCAGTTAAAAAAATCCAATACACATAAAAAATGTTTCTTTGGAACAAGAGATTTCTAGGTAGCATACTAGGGTTCCTGCTAACAGATTTCCCTACAGAAGCTGTAGTGACTCCCCTCCTCCCTCACTCTAGTAACATATTTTACATGTATTTGACTATAGACATTCCTCCCCCACAACAGCAAACTCACGCAGGGAGTGCCAATGGTTATGTAGCCAAAATGGGGTCATCAGAGGCAGATATCAGCATGTTCGAGGGAACATGTTGAAGAAGTAAACAAAGCAAAAGCAAAACACTGTAACCTTAGAGGGCAAACCCCCCAAAATACCAAAACCCAAAAACCCAATGCAGACTGAGCATGCTCAGTAGCTACCAAATTTTGAGTGTCAGCTGGAAAAGAAAAATGTCGAGGAAGCGGGGGAATGGAATGCTCTGCTTGGAGGAAATACTTAAAGAGCTTGAGCCTGAAACAGAAGCAATTATGTTCCATGCCATCTGTATGGTATGTATATGTATTGTTTCATACATATACCAGTTGATATCTGTACTGGATGTGAATCGATTTTATGTATGTGTTGCTTTTGTATATGGAGAGGTCCTTTTCAGTTGTGGCTCCCTGTCTGTAGAATATTACCCCTAGTGAGGCCTGCCTGGTGCCTTCGTTGATAACTTTTCAGATTTATCTTTTTTCCCAGGCATTTGATACTGAGATTATGTTGTTTGTTATTAGTGTGCTGCCAATCTTCTTGTGGCTGTTATGGGGGCTGTTTTTAGAGTGTTATATATTTATATTTTTAATGGGTTATAAGTGGCTTGGAGACCTATGGGTAACAAGTAACTAACAAGTCAAATAAAGTTGCTATTACATTGTAAATTGCTTCAGGATGCAATTTTTCATCAGGCTTTCCTATAAAAAAATAACTTTAATATAACATGTAAAACCCCTGAATTCCTCATTCTGAACTAGGTAATATATTACAACACAGCAATGACTTCACAGAATGGGATCCAAAGACCTGTGCAACTGTTTCTGCCTGCCTACAAGGGTTTAGGTTTGTGTTACTCAATCAGCAGGCTCTTTCCATTCTTCAAAAGCACTTTCAAAACTGAAATGACTTTCAGTGATAGTCATTATGGTTGGTAGTCATTGTCATATTGTGCAGTAGCCTGCAGCATAAAAAAAAACATCAAATATCCCACTGGGAATGCGCAAGCACTTGAACTAGCTCTTTGGATCCTGGCCATAGCAAATAAAATAGGGCTATAATATGTGTAAACATCAAGACTACAGCAGCTACTTTGAAAGAAAGCCAATACCATATGTCAGGATCAGAATGCTGTAGTGTTACAGTGGTTAGGGATTTGGACTAGGACCTGGGAGATCAGGGTTCAAATCCCTACTCATCCATGGAACTCATTTGGTGGCCTTGGGCCAGTCCCCAACTTTCAGCCTAACCTACCTCACAAGGTTATTGTGAGTATAGTATGGACAGGGGGAAATCCATGTAGACCACCTTGAAGGAAAGTGGGATATAAATGTGACAATAGATGAAAGCAAACATAAAAAGAGACCTTACCTCTGTAAATCAATCAGCTCTGAATGGTCTCTGGCATAGGATTTTGAAAGGAGCTTTGTTGTAGGTACAGCTACCTTTTCTGGATCTGCACAGAACCAGAAAGTATCGCCAAAGCTAATTTTGACAGCTTCAATCAGAACGTGTAAATAATGAGCAGTATTATGACCCATTTCTAGAAAAGCAAACCAGTATAAGGATTATGTCAGATTCAAAAGAACCATTCATCCATCAAAATACAGCTGCCTACACAAATTGCATTGAACTCATTCACAAATTATGTTCTATACGCAGAACGTATAAGATTTGCAGTAGGTGGTAGAGGCAAAGATACCTCCTCCTACCTCCATTCCCTTCTACCTCCACCCACCTTGCTTTTCCTTCCTCCCCCCACCCCACTCTCTACCCTAGCGAATCTCCTCTTCTCACCCTGCACCTGATTGATCTCTTCATGTGCTTCAGAACAGTGCCATCTGCAATGCTACTGGGACTCTTTCAAGAGCCAACTCTTCAAGCCAGTGGCCATGCATAGAACAGGGCAATTGGGTGGGGGTATTGTCTGGTACATTTGTGGGGAGGAGAGGTTTCTACTAATAGTAAGAGATGCCAAGGTTCCACCCAACCCAACAAACAGCATCCTCAACCATCAAGGTTGTTTTAAAATTCTAATTGTGCCACCATTTGAATCATAGGAGTTGGTTGCAATGATCCTGGTTGCTCAAATAAGATTGGTAGAGAGGCTATGGTGTGTGTTTGTACAGCACAGATAACAACAATCTTGTTTTTTGCAGCTTCTTCAAGTTTATAGATACAATGGCACAAGCTGGATAGCATGGATCCTGAAACAGTAGAGTGATTAGCATGTAAGTGGGAGAGGGTCCTTGCAACAATGAGGATAGCCTTGAGGTGTGTGTAAAGCATTTGTTCCTTTTTGAACAGCAGGAGGAGAGATGTATCCTTGGCCCTGGAGAAGGGAAATACACATCCTTCAAAGTAACAGTATTAGGGGAACAAATCTTCAAATGACAGGGCATTGCTGGAAGGGAAGGAACAGCTTTCCATTTGTTTGTTTTAAATCCCTATTTGATTCCAAATTTGCAAAGGCATTTGGAGGGTGGGGAGAGGAGAGAGCATTTTGTAGTCAGTGATGACAATGGCATTTGTCCATCACAGTTATCAAAATGCACACAGCTTGATAATCTCATTGGCTGATCTTTAGGACTAGTTGCTGGGTGAGTGTTTTTAAAATACATCTTGCAGAATCACAGAATCCCTGAAAAACTGAAAAAAATAGCATGAGCCATGATCTACAAAAGGAAGACAGGACACCATCAACTTTTCTGTTCAAAAAGGTGACAAATACTAAAGTACCCGTAAGGATCTTTGGATTTGGATGTAGCAGCACAATCATTTTATAGCATTCTCTCCTGCTAACAAGGAATGAAACCATTCAACTGAGCCATCTCTGCCAGGGGTTGCCAATGCAGTGCCTACAGGCACCAATGTGCTCACCAGTATCTCCTATGATGCCCCAAAAAAGTCTCAGTAAATATCCCCTACAAATGCATAAGAGACTGTTTGCTCTTCCTGCTGAGCTCCCGTTTGCTCTGGTGCTGCCTCTCTTACATTGAACACATCCCCTTAAATATGCCCACATTTCATTGGACACCCACCCTCCCACCTGTTCTGAACAGATGAGAGGTGCAAAAAGCTTCTGTCCGAGAGCAAGCACAGCAATGGCTAATATAGATGCCTCTTTTTCCACTGATAGGGGGCGTGCCTGCACCATGTTGTGGTCCTGTTTGTGCTTCTGCTTTTCTGGATATGCAGCCATTTTGTGACTGCTACCCAGGGCACTTTCTCAAAATTCCAAATGTGCCCATAGGCCCACTTGGCAACCCCAAATTTACATGCTTTCCAAATTAGCACAAGCTTTTAAAAAGTTGAAGTTGGTGGTAGTCATTTCTTATTTTTTTTATCTATAGGACTAAAAAGAACAGAACTACGAATTTCATATTGCAGGGGTTTTTTTACTATCCACTTTAAATGCACTAAGGATGCTATCCAAACTTTGTTCTGCCACCGCCAGGGCTCTGCAGAGTGGCAGAGGCACCGCCGCATCTGCAGCTCTGCCACACTCGTCAGTCACAGCAGTGTGGGTAGAATAATTTGACCTGAACCTGCAGCAGTTCCAGAAAGGCTCAGCAATTGGGTTCTGATCAGGCCCAATGCTGGTCACTGATGGCTGTGATACTGGCTCAGGATCCAACAAATCCAGAGCAGGCTCAATCCTGTCCCTTTGCTGCCCTCCAAGCACCCCATTTCTGGGCTTTCCGCTGGGCTCCACTTGGGGGAGAATTCCCCAGTGTACCACCCACCCACACATTTGGCAGCTGGTGAGAGACCAGGTCAGATATGTGTGTTGCTCTGTTAAAGTGTCTTCAGACAAAAAGCACCATTGCAGAGTGAACAGAAAATGTGGGCAATTCACACATCCTGTTCTCCACCACAGTACCATGTCTGAAGTTGCCCTGAGATTTATTTTGATATTTAAAAACAGATTATAACACAGAAAACTAGTGCACTGACTAACAGTAGCTTTGGTTTTGACTGAAAGGCTTTTTTCCCTACTAAAGCAGAAACAATTGGCGTGTTCCTTCTCTGTCTATTTTAATTCTTTGCAAGAAGTGATCAACACATAGAACTCATGGCTTTTTAGAAGCTGGTCATACCTTTCACATTGAAATTTTCTAAAATGTTCAGGGCTAACAGAGCTGTGATGCCTTGCCCATTTGGAGGGATTTCCCATATATCCAGACCCTGAAAAAGCAATAGCTGTCACTTCGCACAGAACACCAACAAAGATATAATAAATAAAATGGAAACTTTCCCCCAAGACACTGATAATTTTCTATATGAAAGTACTTCCTGTATCACTGGATTAAGACCCTGTAGCACATGGCATAGATGACACAAGTGATTGGCAAGCAAACTCACCTAAATATGCAATGGTTCAATGCAGTCTCTCTCTACACTATTATAAATGAGTATAATTCGTTTCTGTGCCCTTGTCAAACAAATACTTTCTTATAACAACTACCTCATCCACATCTGATTCTCAAATCTAAAAAATAATTTCGGGCCACTCCATATGCAGAATATATTTGCAAGAGAGGAGCAGTAAGGGGAACAACAAGGAAAGGGCTAGAGCTCAACAGCAGAGCATCTGCTTTGCATGAAAAAGGTCCCAGGTTCAGTTGCCCATTGGGCAAGACTACTGCCTGCAATCTTGAAAGGCTGCTGCCAGCCAGTGTAGACAACATGATAGAATAATGGTCTGACTCAAAATAAGGCAGCTTCCTATGTTTCTAATATGTCTTGGGGGGGAATCAGAAATACTTTACTGGAGTGAAAGCAATTGACAGCAAAGAATATAAAAGAACACAGGACTTTAAAGGGACTAAGGGTCTGGCTGAAGATACATGAATAACACATGTATATTTAACTTACCAGCCTTTGCTTCTTTGTTTAAACACATTACTCATTGTCCTGTGTGCGTGTCTGCGCATGCACCCAACATGACTAATGGGTTTATTACTAGGTCTGGGTTTAGAAAGGTGCTATTCTTGGAAGCACTGGAAACATACCACTGCAAAACTTGGCACACCTTTGCTAATGATAGGGTGTCTAAGCATTTCCTTTTCTTATGTGGGAACTCTGGCATCACGGTTCCTCACACTACACTAGGCAACCCACATAGTCACTCTCAGAACTGCTCTGAGATTATTTGCTACTCATGAAAGACCGGCAGGTGCCAAAACCTGCTGTCATTTAACTTACATATTGTGAAGAACTTTGAGCAGCATACATATAAACGCTGGATTTAAGCTCCAGATCTCTTTTTTCTACCCTTTATTTATGTGCATACCTCCCTTATTTGATTCCGATAACTTTCCAAATTATCACTCCTTTGTGTTAATGAAGACAGTCACTTCTTAACAAGCAGTTGGAGGCTCCTGAATTTTACAGGCGTTTTAGGCTGCAATCCTCTACTACAAGATTATCAGGGAATAAAGGCCCATTGAACTCAATGGGTCTTACCTCTGAGTAGACACACACATGGGATTATATTGTTAATCAGGCAATGGGCATTCAGAGCAAACAAGAGGAGCAACAAGCAAGAGAGTTTGTTCAGGTGTGTTCAAGAGTTTCCAAAACAGTGAATCCATTACAGCAGAGGTGGGGAATCTTTTTCAGCCTAAACACCACATTCTCTTGTGGGCAGTTTTCTGTGGCCACAGGCCAGTGATTGGTAGGACCAAAGGCAAAAGTGGGTGGAGTAACAGATGTGATCCTTACCTTAGTACAGTAGGCTACATTCTACCAATACAAATGACAAAGGTTTCTACATCCACAAACATCTCCCCAACCAGGAGAGGAAGAGGTATTATCACAGTCCAGGCAGACCAGGCACATTGCAGGCAGGCAAAAGCATTCAAAGAGGAAGTGGAACAGGGGCGGTGAGGGGTATGACCCTGGGAGAGTCTCAAGAGCCAGATAGAGAGGCTTGGAGAGCCACATTTGGCTTGTGGTCCCAAATTACAGCCACAGAAAAGTTGCCAAATACGAAGACAGATTCACATGCTGGTATGATTCCCAATGCATTTCAATGGCAATAAAATCATATGGCTTAATAAAAATGAATTGGACCAAATTTTGTACCACAGCATACCAGAGCCTGTTTTTTGTGTTCAACAGCTTCCAAGCACAATGGATTTTTACTCCATTTCCTTTTGTACAGCAGTTATTCTTGCTATATTCATTGCATTGCACACTGCTTCTGAAAATCTCAAGTTCCAAAAACAGTTTCCCATGCATTACAGGGACAGGAGCGTGAAAGAACTAAAGCATCACTTGCATACACAGCTAGACATTTTTCTTTCTCTGGATTGTAGCCTATATAGCTGTGACTGGACTGACGTATCTGCTCTCATACCAATGGAGTGGATAGTATAATTAAATTACACACTGCTAAGCTTTCCTGGAGATACTAGCTCCCACAACTCCTCAGAAATAAAGACAGTAAAAAAAGTTTTAACAGTGCAGGCCCACACAAACAAAAATCAAATCAGTAATATAAATAAGCTAAATTGAAAAATAAATATCTTTATGCATCCATTACTGTTGGGGACAGAAAAAGATTACAGCAGCTACATAAAACAGATCAAAATAATGTCTTTTAGCTTCAAGAGTCATTGCTTTCATAAGAGCAGATTTTATGAATAAAGATTATGGTTTTCTATATTCTCTTTTCAGCAGCTCAAACTGTTGGACATAACAAAACTCTTCACACCATTAAACATACATATTAGCAAATGAAGCTTGCAATCTACAAGTGTGGGTGCACATTCCTGGCACACACCCCTTTTCAAGGTCGATTCAAGTGTGTAAAGAGGATACAAATTCCCAACACTCCATCCCACATGTGGATTTGCTTGTTCTGTGCTGAAGCACTGCCCTATATTATGAGATGATCCTGAGATTTAAACTACTGGTGTCATTAACTGTCCCATTTTCAGATTGTAACTGGGCTTAAATTGAATTTGTTTAAGGTGCATATCATGATGGTAATAATGCCAGTGGGTATTTTAGTTACGAGCCCAATATTTTAGAGGTACAAATAAGCATTAAAGTATACCGGTCATGAATATTTCTATTTACCTCGTGTGTGTGTGTGCGTGCACGCACACATGTGCATTCCTTCAAAAACTATGCATCCCACCACCTCATATTTCCCTTTATCTTCAGGGAAACCAAAGTCAACTTCAGTTTTCAGAGTCTGTAATTCATACTAGCATGGGTGGGTCTGGGAGGAAGGTAAGAGTCTGCCAGACAATTTTATGACTATATAAAATAAAATTACAGGAAAAAGAACAGAGGTTGCAGAACAAAGGGGAGGGGGGAATCCCAAGAATGACCTGGCAAGGAAACCCCATTTTCTTTCCAATCTTGGCTATGTCACTGGAAAGTACTGCTTTGAAGTATAAAGAGAAGCACATTGAGTAAAAAGGCATTCCCGTTTATAGAAAATTCTGTGGGAGGGACAGAGAGCACAAAAGGAGAACCACAATGTAGTATACACTCCCAATTCTTCCTTTACTGGTTTCTTTGGTCCCTGATCAGCCCAGTAACTGAAGACATGCCCAATATTACATATATGTATTAAGGATCAAAGGTTTAAAGCTTGTTAAAAGGTACTTTCAAGTGCTCTGGGGAATGGAAGGCTTTTCAGTTGTGGCTCTCCAGCTATGGGATGCTTTCTTATGAAGGCTACCAGGCTTTTATAGACAGACAGACAGATTCTGACTTGTGGCGACCCTATGAATAGGGGATTTACCATTGTCTTCCTCTGAGGCTGAGAGGCAGTGACTAGCCCAAGATCACCCAGTGAGCTTCATGGCTGTGTGGGGATTCGAACCCTGGTCTTGACCTTGGGCCAGTCTCTCACACACTCACACACACTCACACACACTCACACACACACAATTATTATTAAATTTATATCCTGCTTTTCCTCCCAGAAGGAGCCCAGGGCAGCACCATAAATTAGTACTGTAACATTAGGCTCCAATAGCCCTTGTAAGATGTGGGCACGGGTGTGTTTTAAGGTGGTAATTTTGTTTATGTTTCTGAAGATAAATTCCATTGCAATTGTTATATTTCAAAGTGATTTTATATATTTACATAAACTTTTATTGAGTCACCTTAATGGCTAGGTTGATGAAATGCATGAAAACAAATAAATACATGGCATCCTTTCCTGCTGTGTTCCTTGAAAAGGGGGCTTTCACTGGATGAAAAAGACAGTTATTTGTTAGCATGCCAACAGTTTGTAGTTAGCATATGAGGCCACATGTCTGACTTGAACATATCACAAGCCTGAGATGGGACTGATCAAAATGGCTAGGGATGGGCAGCATGCCCTCATTTGGAAATAAATAAGGAAATAGCTCATCTTATTTCCAAAGCAATTCATTTTCAGAAATAATTGAGATTTATGTGGGCCCTGAAGCCACCTGTACCTCCAAGCTCCCAGCCAGGACTGGTACTACCAGTGAGACAGCTGACTCAGGCAATGGATGCTATGGAACTAGGGCAACGGTGAGGTGTTGGAGGACAGGGTCATGTGTACTTACTGGTCTGCACTCCCTAAGTGAACTTGCTTTCCTCAACTGTGTTGGTGACTATGCCATCACTGGTGTTGAAGTCAAAGTCATCTCCCTCTCTCTCTCTCTCTCTCTCGTGTGTGTGTGTGTGTGTGTGTGCGCGCGCGTGTGCGTGCGTTCGTGCGTGCGTGCGTCACTTTGGCCTTTGCCACAGGTGACAAAATGTCTTGGGCTGACCCTGCTCCCTGCCCTTTTCCCCTTAAACTACCCCCCTTTACTCTGCTGCAAATGGCAGCAGTGATGGCACACCAACTAAGGGGAGAGAGGAGGATGGTTCTGTTCCTTCTCTCTCTGGCACCAGGGTGATGCTTAAGAAACGTATTTCTTTCCCAAGGGCTACTGCTATTGCATTTCCTAAGGGCCACCAAAGTCTTTTATTCTAGTTAATTATTCTGAAGAGAGGCAGTAAGGAAGTGAGTGACTGAGGTTTAAAGGGAAGGTGCGTTGGGGACCAGGAGACTCAGTGAGAGGGTGGGCAGCAAGACAGGAATTCCTCTATGGTTCAGACTGAAATTCAGAGAAGAATTCAGAGTTCCTAATGCTTGTACTGAGGAGAGCATTACAAACCCCTGAAACTTTGAGTCCCCTGTATCTGAGTTTCATCTGTATCTCTATTAGGGACTTGCTATATCATGATCTAGCTGGGCACAATTAATTTACAAGAAATGCCATAATCGCCACTCATTTTGGAACATTTTGGGCTCCTGCCAGGAGGAAGGGCGGGATATAAATCAAATAATTAATACATAAATAAATAAACAAACAAACATTGCACTCTCTGCCATACCTTGTAATTTGCAGCAATAGGTTTGACTTCTTCAGTGACATGGCTTTTCATGTCTTCTAAATCCATTACTCCACCATTGCTCTGAATAATATCCACAATAGCTTTGGCTACGTGGGCTTTGTAGAAGCCTTGTTTGCCAAATTTTGCCAACTTCTGCAGGAAGAAAAGAATCTGGATTGGAAACTACAAAAAACAAAAGAACAGTACTATGGTGCCTTTAAGCAGGGGTGGGGAACTTAAGCCCTGGGGGCCAAATGAAGCCTTTCAAGGATCTCTATGTGGCCCTTAGGACTTTCCACAGGCCATCACCACCCTCCCCAGCCATGCTTCACAGCCTCTGCATGCCTTTTCCTGACTGGAACATGTCCTTAACTCTGATAATGTTTGTTGCTTGCCTGGATGGAGGACAGAGGAAGGTGTGTGAGTGAATGTAGAAACTAGCCTACTGAATACATATAACATTTACATTAAATGTTCTATCTACTTTTGCCTCTCCCCCTTCCCCCAGCACTGGCATATGGCCCCTGGCAGTTTGTCTCGAAGGGAATGTGGCCCTTGGGTTGAAAAAGTTTCCCCACCCCTGCTTAACAGCATGCCCATATGTAGGGATGGATGGATCTGTCAGTTTGGTTCTTTCCATTTCTCATTTTCCCCAATCTTAAATTCAGTTCTCCACATTTCTGCAGCAATTTGCAATTTTTTTAAAAAAAAATCCTCATAAAAATCTTCAGTAGTGTGCCGTTCTCCTAATAAAATTTTATACATGATGCAGTTTTGAATACACAGCCTTTTTGCAAGCAATTTCTCCTAATATATTGCATTTTTGTACGTTATTTCCACTATTACATTCACTTGTATGCCCACTTCAAAGGATGGCTGTGTTTTGGTTCTCATATTGCTTTGGAAAGTTTGAATTTTTTAGATTCGGCTTTAAATACAAACTGATGGAATTTCTCCCCCATCCCTATCCATATGGGACTTCCCATTAGATACTTCAAAACTAAACCAGAGAGTGAAAAGCAGGTATTAATTATCAGGTTGCACTTGAATCTGTACAATATTTCTTAGATCTACACTGTGCCATTTGCTGGTTACTAGGTGAGTAAACTAACATTTAGGTGTCTAGTTTTTTGAAGGAATGCACTATAGATCTCACCATCATCTTGGGTCACAGTCCAGTACTCAAGTTGATTGAAATAGGCTAGACTGAGATCAACAAGTAATTTGAGCCATTATTTAACTAACCAGACGGAAAGCTTTGAAAGTGCATTTAAATCAACGGAGAAATAAGCAAAGGAATATACAAGACTTGAAAAATGTTTGTAGACTCCTTTGTAGATGGTAAAAATGGTATTTGTGTCATTATTCCAGGAGTGTTTTCTGAAAATTAATGATGTTCAATAAAAGATGGTGATGAATAACTGAGAACCTATGTAAAGAGAAACTAGCATTAGTTATTAGAAAATAACCACGCACACTGTGTGTGTGCTCACGACGTGCACATGCATTCACATTTGTTTCAATTAGCATTCAAAATAACTACAGGTACCAAAATAATGAGCTCTTCAAAAATGGTGTCATGACTCTCTTGGAAAATCCTTGGTCATTTATATCAGCTACACATTGACCTCACATTCTGCAAGAAGATAGGCCACTACATACAATGGAATCACTATACTGAAGTTGTTTCAACGCTCCAGATATTAGTCACAACTGCACAGGCCAAGCAATTTTCCCACTACAAAATCCCTCTTCTCCAACGTGAACCGTTTGGAATGACATGGAGAAAAATCACCTAATCTTTATGGCAAGATACCACACATGATAGCTGCCAAATAAGGCAATTTAAACTACCTGTACAGTATGGTCTGAATCAAACTTGCCAAATATCTCTGAAAAAGAAATAAATGCAAAAACATATATTCTGACATCACCACTGCTTAATTGCCTGATGTCACAGTATTTTCAGTTGACCCTTTTCCCCCCACACTTAGTTGATTATTGGAACTTGTGAAGTGAAAAGCACTTTGTAGGTGCTGCCAATAAGCTGATTGGGAGGGCCTATAAACTTCCTTTCAGTTGAGCTAGGTCTTTACCTGCCCCACACCTGATGTCATATATGAAGTCAGGCATTAGGCAGGTGGGTGTAGCTTGGCCAAAATGGCCTGGCAGGCCAAATGAAAAGGCCTGGTGAGCCCAATTGGGCCAGAGACTCCATACCCTGATCTCAAAAGGCACAACACAAAAGGAAAATGGATTTGGAAGGAAAAGGAAATATACAAGCTCAAGTATAAGTCTTAGTTACAAGTACTTCTAATGTCCAATTGGGGTGGAAAAGTTCAAGGACAGACGACTCAAAAGTTGCTGATTTCTCAGCTGCAGTGATACAGTGGCCTTGCATTCCTTTCCTTCCCTTCTCTGCTGCTGCCAAGTGACAGTTGATGAAGGGATGAAGTGCCGAATATAACCTGGTATTCCCTGCTGGAACAAATACACCTGAAACAGGTTGCCAAACAACTCAGAAAGAATTATACCCTGAAACAATGGCTTGGTTCATATATAACAGAAAACCACGATTTGGTATTACATGAGTGAGTCTTAGGCTCAGGGGTTCTCTCTCCTCTCCATGACTCCCCCCATTCCATGCTAGTTTCCTCTCTAACTTCCTGTTTTATGGATGACCATCATCCAAACCTGCAAACTATGGTTAACATAAGGGTTGGGGATGATCATCGGGACTTCAGAGCTCCACGCAATGGTTGCAAAGAGCCCTATGTAATGCTTTCAAGCGCCATCAATTGGCTGATAGTCGGCACTTCCATGTTGTAAGCAGGGCTCTTTGCAAGCCCCTGCAAGGATCAGTGAGCCAATCCCAGGGAGCTTGAATTTAGCAACTATCAGCTGACTAGTGATGAGAGCAAGCCTCCCTTGCCAATGCATAATTGGGAGTGCCCTTTAATTGGGAGTGATAGTGTATTGACAGCTGTGTCTCCACCTGCTCCTTCACCTGCCATCAGATATGATGGCGGATGTGGGGCAGATGAGTGTGGTTTAAAGAAAACAGCTTTGTGGGCCAATTTGGGACCAATTATGGGCCCAATTAAACCCACAAGCCAGAGATTCCCCACCCCTTAGTTTACACTCATCCTCCATACTAGAATTTGAAGCCATGCTTAAACTATGGCAGAGGAGCTAATATTCCTGGTTATGAAACCAAGCCTTAAGTAGGATCAACTATTCCAGAAACATCTTCCATGTGATAGTAAAATGTAATAATTTATATGCACTGGTTATTATTTCTATATTTGTGTGAGAAACACATTTAGAAAGCAAAGGTGAGCTGTCACTTTAAAATTATAGTGTAAACCGTAAATGAGTAGCTTCAGAAGTCAAAGAGCACAGTTAGGTACTTATGTACACAAAAGAAAATTTCCTGTAACTCCTGACCTGATTTGAAAAAAAAGCTACTTCAATATCAGTAATTCAAAAGGGACAGCAAGTTGCTGGATCCTGGTACCAACAAGACAAAGAGATATGTGTTATTCCCCATGTTTAAGCAAACAGTGTGCCATCCTCTGCGTACAAAGGTTACAACATGGAACCAAATCGTTAAAAATTAACAAGATGCAATCAGCAACTCACGAAAGGTTTCTTGCTTAAGCAAAATAAACCATACAGGAAATCTCTCTCATTTAACATATTGTCTCTTGAAAGTCATATACCATTCAGTGCAAATGTGATATTTGTGTACTTTTATTATGTTAAATATTTGTCTGTTGTTGCACTCAAAACCATGATTTCCAAAATTTGGAATTTAATATTATTATTATTATTATTTGCTCCCATTATTAGTTGAGACAGAAAGTACGGTAGATTCCTAAGATATTGTTGCTTACCCACACAGCACCCCCTAGTGAAAACAAAGTATCTAAAGTTATTGGGTGGAAACAAAGAGTTCTCTAGGGACTGCTTTGTAAAATTTTCTGTTTCATCATGTTTGGACAGTATGTTTGACACCATCACAATGCACGGTTTGTGTACATGCAGCTTTCCTATGCTTCAAATGGGAGGAAATTACCTCATGTGACATGGCTCTACAGAGGCTCTTTTCATTATTTCTATACAGTTTCCTGTAAGATGCAAAATCCACCACTAAGATACTGAAGAACAGGGACAGAAGCCTGGACTTCCTTAGGTAACAGCCAATTTTTTCAGATGCAAACAGGATTTTATACCAACTTGCATACTGTTCAGAGCTTTCATCTTTCTGTGAGAAATTCTGAGTCCAAGCAACTTGAAACACTGACACAAAATCCAAAAACTTCACAAATCATTTAATATCATAACAACTTTGAAGTTCTGTTTCACATTTAGCAAGATTGAGAAACCTGAGGCCCTCCAGATGTTGTTGGACCCTAATTCCCATCAACCCCACTCAGCATGGCTAATGGTCAGGAATGATGGGAGTTGTAGTCTGTGGAGGGAAGAGGGGAGGTGTTTCCTTACTTATTCTATTAACAAAACCCAACTTCCCCTCCAATGGTTTTCTTAACCTGTACCATTGCCACCATTTAATATAACTTATACCCTTTTAACCTTTAATTTACCAATAACGCTGGTAACTGTGGGATACAGGCTAGTCAGATATAGGTACTATTTTTAACACCCATGTTAATGTTTAACAAGATTAAGTAGTGCATAAGCTTATGTGGTTACTATTACTAAACCAAGGCAGCTGTGAGGCAACTCTTTTGCCAGATTGTATTTCTATTTACACCACCCTCACCAGCACTATAACTGAGGACTTTTGTTGAAGCCTGTTTCAAGCCCTATTAAAACACACATCTGTTTTTACTGTCCTGAAATCTTCCTCTCCTACCAGACACCAGAACCTAGCATTCCAAACTGCCTCTCGCTCTTTCCCTCAGTACTGTAGACAGGTTATCCCTTCAAATCTTCAGCCTGAGCCAAGTGACTTGGCTACCCCAGCTAATATTTAGTCATCAAATCACTCTGCCTTCCTTTCAGGTCTTCTTTCTTTTGCTTCTGTCCTCTGCTGTTGTCTTCTTCTGGCTGTCCACCATGAACACCAAGTGCCAACCGACACAGACTCCCTAACTCCCTACTACTGACCACAGCCTGGTCGTACTTTTTCTGGCTCCTCAAGACTAGCCCCAGCCAATCACACAGTCTTATTAAGAATTCTAAACCTGTAACCACCAATCAGAGTATGCACATCTTCTATCCTTTTGCATACTGAGGGTTCTTTTTCCAACTCCTCCTCAGCTGTCAGTTAAGGTCCCTCTGTGACAGTGAAACAAACCTTGACCTGACCAGCCAGAAGGCTTCCCACATCAAATACATTATAATGTATATTACAATATAAATTGACAGGATACACTACACAATATTCATTAAAACACAGTTTAAAACAAACAGGATTTCTTCACACAGTCCAACAAGGTTCCCCACTGCTGATATATAGCAATGGCAAACCACTTCTGAAACCAAGAGAAATTTCAAAAGGGAGCTTGTATTATTTTATTATAAACACATTTGCCATACTGGGCTCCTTCGAGAGAAGGGTGGGATATAAATTTAATAAATAAGCAATATGGAATGGATGTCTGATGTTCAAAGGGAAAATTCAAAACAATCTCACTAAGCATGCTCTTTGGATCTATGTTAGCTCTCTTTGTATTTATGTTTATTTTAGAGACACATCTGTGGAATTTGAGTGTTTATTAAATGCAACATTTCATCTATCTTGCTGTGGCTGAGAATGATCGTACAAGGCTCTGGAACTATTTGGATTATTGGCACCAAGAAGATATAATTCAAATCCTGTAAGTAATTAGATTTGTTGAACAAAGGATTAAAATTCTAAGATCTGTCCATGTCCCCTTAGCATTTAGCTACCTGGCTCAAGTCTTCCAAGTTCTCCATACCATTACAAGCAGCCAAGTCAATAGCAACCTGTGGGGCCATCATGCCATTACCAATGCAAATACAAGGTAACATCAGAGCAGCTTAGCCATTGGCATCAAGAGAGACAGGAAGACAGAGGGATCAAGAAGGATATGGAAAGAGTGAACAACTTTGAGGAGGGGACCAAAAAATACCTGCAGTCCATGGTTTGTGAACATTTTAATCATTCATAAAATATTTACATCTCTTAAAACTGCTGATAAATTTCATCCACTACTCTGAATGTAGAGACAACTCCTCTGAAAAAGGAAGTACATGCAGGAGAGAAAAACACTCCAAACTGGTTGAAAGTATCAGTTAATGAAATTACATTAATGCAAGTTAAACCGGGGAGGGAGGGAGGGAATAAGCAAAATAAGTGATGAATTCGACTCCATCTTCTCACTGTTCCATTTACTGATTTCTATATTTGTCTCTGAACAACGTTTCAGCATTACATCAATTCCACAATAAGGTTAAGAGGCATAATTTGTTAAGCTAGGATACTGACATTTATAATTAGCAGAAAAATGAAAAAAGGGAGAAGCTGCTGAAGAATATCCAAGTATGGCCTCCAAATCTCTTATGTTTGTTAAAACCAAGTTAACCAGGAAGCAAATTCAATTGCTGTGGAAACAAAATTAAATTTGATGTACATTACTGCCATTTCCCACTAATTACCCTACATAGCATGAAGCTTTTCTCATTCCAGCCTTTATCATCCTCATAGACAACAGGCCTCGCTTCCTTGCTAGAAGTTCAGACAGAGCCAGGGGGAAAGAATGTGTGAGGCCTTATTTCACATTGAGCACTGCCCTGATTTGATCCTTCCTCTGTTCAACAGACCACTTCCTAAATGGCATGCTTCCAACATCCCTTTCAGATCAAAGCAGGAAAAGGATGATTTCATTACCTACACAAAGGCAGAAACTAAGGGTCAAACTAGATGTGTCTTCAAATGCATTGTTAGAAAGCACATTAGGGTTGTATTATTATTATTATTATTATTATTATTATTATTATTGGCACAGCGGGAGGCTGATTTCTCTTGGGCTAGCAGTGCATAGGGAGGGAAGCATTAAATCTCAATTTCATTAGGACCATAGCATGCAGCGGGGGGGGACTTCCCCAGCTGTGATCCAAGCAAAAATTGTCCCCATACTGCCATTAGCTTTTGGAGGAGAATGCTCCACTAGTGTCAACTGGAGCTTTTTTCCTATGGTTAATAGCAGCACAGAGCGGGCAGCAATTTTTGTTTTGTTTTATTATTTATTTATTTTATTAAATTTATATCCCACCCTTCCTTCCAGAACGAGCCTAATTGTTGAGATCATGGCTGGGAGGGAAAGGATTAAACTTCCCCTCCTTGTGTGTTACAGTCCCAATAAAAGTAGACCCCTGTGCACCTATTTTATTAATGTATTGTTTTTTATGACACACAGCATCATATCTAGTTTGACCCTTAATTTCCCCCTCCTTATTGATTAAATTGTGTACCTGAAATACTGAGATCTGAGCCAGCATACTTTACAGGCTTGTGTATGTTGAGCTCCATGATACCACACAGTTATTATATAGCCACGAGAGTATACTATAGCCAGAGTGAATTTTTTGCATTCTGCAATGTTAAATTGAAAATACCCCCCACACCATTCTGATGCTTCCCATAAGCTCATTTCAAAACAAAACCTTACAAACCTTATAGTCCTGAACTCAGAAACTCTTGCTTAACAACCCTCTAAATTTTCATGGCAATACACAAAACAGAGAGAATCGAGAGTTCAAAGTGTAAAAAGAGAGGGGGAAAACCCAGATCCCTTTTGGACTTTTTTCTGTCAGTGCTCTCATAATTTGTTGAAATTAATTAAAAATCAGCCATGTTCACAGAGTACTTGTAATCCTATTACTGACCTTGCCCTATACACTGACCTTCATCTTCTGCAGTTTAAAAGTTAAAAAAATGCATGGATGATTTTTAATTAATTTAAGAAATTTAACACTGAAGTCTATTATAGCATTGGGCATGCTCAGTAAGAGCCAACTGTCACTGTTCTAAAAGCCGGACTCACAGCTGTTTGACTTGGCTAATCAGGGCCACACCCATGCCAGACATTTATTATACTTTAAACAGTCATGGCTTCCCCCAAAGAATCCTGGGAAGTGTAATTTGTGAAGGATACTGAGAGTTGTTAGGAGACTCCTATTTCCCTGACAGAGCTCAGATGGCCAGAGTGGTTTCACAGTCAGCCCCTATTGTGGGGATTGCAACATATTATAATCAGTCTGATTCTAAACTGCAGTTTCAGTTTCAGATTCAACTGTTAAGGCAGCCAAAACAGAAACATAACATAACCTCCCATTTGAAACACAAAAGGCTGTCTTCACAATCATATGACATTGACTAATAAAAAGGCTTTGAAATTAATAAAAATAAATTTGATACAGATTTCTAGGATGAGAGAAATATAATTTTCTAGGTTAGATTATCTGTAGAAACAGTAGTAACACAAGAAAGAAGCAAAGTAAGAAGAGCACCAACAAACACACAAAAATGTAATTCTCTACCTTTGAAGGTCTTGCCTCCGCTCACCATATACTCAGAGGCACATGTTACCAAATTCTTCTAAGCTACACAGGAAGTGGATTAGTATGTGAAAGGCCAGCCCAAATTGTGTTTTCATTTTTACAAATTTGTAGGGCAGTACAATATCTCAGAGAGGAGGTCAGGTCTCCTGCTCCCCTGGTGTATTCACTAGAGCTGCCCAATTTCCTTGTTTGATAGAAATATCTGTTGGCTGTAGGTACATTCTTAAACTGCAAGGTTTTTTGCCTATTAGTGAATATTCCTTCCACATTGCATTGCATTCCATATATCCCCAAGGAAAACTCATCTAAGAACATCACTGTATCTGGAAGGATTCACTACGTGTTACCAACAAGACATTTTTGAGTCACTGGAGGACTGTTAAAACTTTAACTAGGATTCAAAGTAACAATATATTTTCATTAGCCAGTTTCTTTATTAAGCACCAAGCAGCTCTGGATTAATTGTGTAACATTCTAGAAGCACTTGAAAGGAAAGCTTTTTAGTCAGCCCTGAAAAATGTCAAGCAATTGCCCAAGCTTTTTGAAGCAGCAGCTAAGTATTGATCAAGAAAAAATACACAAGACATCAAAAATTCATCCATGAGCACTTCCATACTTCCAAAGGGTTGCCAATATGTTATTGTAACATCAGTCAGCCAAAGCAGACACTGAAAATATGTTTTCACAGAACATGCACTGACAGTTCCTGAAGACACATTTGCAGGAAATACACTAATGTCCGACTCATCTCATCCATGGATACAACCAAAGATACCTGCAAATGATTCCTGAAATTGCAACAGCTGAAAAAATGTGCTGCTGCAAGCACGCAAATTGCTGCTAGAACTTCTGTGATCGTGACATTTAGTTCTGAGCTGTCCAGAGAGAGTGGATTAAGACAGACCAGCTTACCTTAAAAGTGTTTGCTAAAAATGGATTGCGGAAGACTTGTCCATGATTAGGTGCTTCACCGTCAATCAATAGGTCCTTTCCGTGTTGGTTTCCAGGTGTATGAAGGGCGTGAATATTATTCTTCCAGTGGTAGGAAGTAATCTCTGACACTGGAAAGCCCTTCTCAGCCATGTCTATAGCTGGCTGCAGAATCTGCCCCATGGAAAGCTGAATCAGGAAAGATTACAAAATTATCTTCCATAGAGATGAATATTTGAAATGCATGTGCGACTGATTAAAAACATTTCCAAAGCCCACTTTTAAAAAAACTTAAATCCCATTAACAAAAATGTTCAATGAACCAGTAAAAGCCTCTAGAAGTCTTGTCTTTTCCTGAATCCCAAACCAACAAGAAATATCATGACAGTGAGCTGTATCAAGATGCTCCACTTTAAAAGGTACATCTTCCTGATCAAAGCTGCTTCTTTAGCAATAACATGATTTTTAAAAGAGGAGGAAAGAAAATGGAGCACTGCCAACTGAATAGTGGATCTAGTTATCTCAGAGGGTGCTTTTGCTCATATAAAGCTCCTTAATAATATCAGCCAATTGCATCCTGCATGAAGTTTAAACTTTTATAGAGACCACGTATAAAGCAGACCTTTTCAATTAAAGTCCAAGAACACTGAATTATCTTTCAAAGGATGTCAAGTCCACTTATCTCCTTCTCTGCCGCTCTTCTGCAAGCAAGCAAACACAGCCTTGTTCCATCATGCTTATCAAAATTAACCCTGTTTTCCTTCTGTACTGCCTTTCTGGTTTTGCCACATTGTTTTAAAACAGCCAAAACAATACAAAAACTTGTATCTTGGTTACTTTATTATTTCCTGTTTGAACTGCTCTATGAATGAAAGCTGAAAGGCAATATACAAGTTTAACAAATACACAAATGTATAGGTCACATACTTATTTGCATAGTGCCCAATGTTATTGCAAGATGTAGCATATTCAGGACATTCCTCAATTCTATGCAAGGGTAGCACATGACATGTATGAAATCTTGTAATGGACACAGAATACAGCATTATGATATAAACTTGAAAATAAGTAAGCAACCTGGCAAAAACTCAGCAGCCAATGGGAAAGCTGAATAAGATTTCTAGTGCTGGGGGAGGGAAGGGGGTGCAGTGACCTACACTTGATCTTCTCTATGTCTAGAAGAAGCAAAAGAAATTGTGCACAATAAGCAAATCTGCAAATTCAGCTTTTTTAAAAATGCAAAATTCAGTTGCATTTTTTTAAAAAAACTGCAAAAATAGCTCTGGTTGCACTATATTTTTGAATCCACATGTTCATTTGGGGTTCACCTTTTTTCCTTCCATACAGTGCAACAGCATCGCACCAGCCAGCTGCTGCACCAGGTACTGTGACATTATATGCATGTAGTGGAGGTGGTGGATTTGCCTCACTGAAGCCATGATCTTTTAGCAGCTCGAGGGTCAGGGCCTGTGGAGACCGGCCGCTGCAAAGCAAAGAGACATCCACATGTAAACAGAATTAGAAGCATATTTTAAAAGAAAAGAAATCATCCATTTGACCTTAAGAAAAAGATTGATGGTACTGCAGTCAGCTTGGCATGACACCATAACAGCTCTAAGAAGCCTGGCAACAACCTAAATAATGTGACCAATTTCCAGGACATTTTCACCAACTGATTCATCATTGGCCAAAATTCAGCAACTCTCATTTCCAGAAACTCTTATTAGATACATCAACCAATCTCTCTTCTTAAAATTGTTCATTTCATCCCACTGCTCTCAACATATTACATTCATTGAGTATCGCATTAGCACACAACCAGATGTTCTTAACCCTTTGAACTAGAATTGTTAGCTCCAGACTAGGGATGGTGAGAATTCAGTTCGCATTTCAAGCAGAATTTATCACATTCGCACTTTCCAAAACAACATGAGAACCAAAACACAGCCATCCTTCGAAATTCACATTTATTAGAATTTTGGGATGCAGTTTGCCAACTAAACAATATTTATAAAAATGCATATATTAAGGGAACGTGTGCATCAAAATGAATATATGAGTGAAAATAACATGCAAAAAGGCATGATGGGATGAGAAATTGCTTGCAAAAATGTGTACATTTGTCAAAACTCCCTACAAAAATGTCTTTATTTGGAAAAGTTCACACTAAAATGGTGAATTTTCATGAGGATTTAAAAAAAATTGCAGATTGCTGCAGAAATGTAGAGGACTATAACATTAGAAAAGTGAGAAACTGAGAGAACCGAAATTGACAGATCTTTCCATCCCTACTCCAGACCCTGAAAGGGCTCCTATACATGTAACACAGGGGTCAGGAACTGCCAGCCTATGGGCCAGATGCAGCCCTGGAATACACACACCATGCCTGACCCTCAGTGTCCCCTCCTCACCTTGTCCCTTCACCCAGTGCAATTAGGCTTGAAAAAAGCCTTCTGTTTGAGCCAAGAGACTTTTTCAAGTCTAACAGCTGAAGCTTGAAAACAAATCGTCTATTGATTCCAATAGAAGTCTTTTCCCCCCAAGTCTAATTGTTGTGGGTAACGGATGGTTAACTATTCCCTCCCCAGCTATACTCTCCAGGAAGATCAATGCTGCCCCGGCAATTAGGTTTGAAAAAAGCTAAAAGCTAAACTCAGAAGGGTGTGCGGTTTGTGTGTTGGGCAGCTAGGCCTACTTTTATCTCGTCTGTGCCCATCACCTGCATGAGGTCCCCAGAGAGTTCGCCAAGAGAGAATACAGCCCTTGAGCTCAAAAACCATTTCCCATCCCTGCTTTAAAATGTTGCTCAGAAGGGAATGCTCTGCCAAGTGTAGCTTGTTCTGTCACTGCAGCACTTTGATCTGGCAATCATGACTGTTGCCTGACTATTACTGTTAGGCAAATAGCCCAGAATGGTTGACTGATACTGAGTCTCAGCTAAGGATGGAAGGATCTGTAAATTTCAGTTCTCTCAATTTTGCATTTTTTCAATCTTAAATTTGGTTCTGAACATTTCTGCAGCAATTTGTTTTTTCAAAGATCCTCATGAAAGCTCTTCAGTATTTTAGTGTGAATTTCTCTTATTAAACACATTTATGTATGCAGTTTTGACTAATGTACACATTTTCACAAGTACTTTGTGCAAGCCAGTGTGGTATAGTGGTTAGAGAGTGTCAAACTGGGACCGGAGAGACCAGGGTTCAAATCCCTGCTCAGCCATGAAGCTCATTGGGTGATCTTGGGCTAGTCACTGTCTCTCAGCCTAACCTACCTCACAGGGTTGTTGTGACAATAAAACTGGGAGAAGGAGAAGCATACACCACCTTGAGCTCCTTGGAGGAAAGGTGGGATATAAATGTCATGACAAATAAATAAATAAATAATGCTTTCTTTTTTTACTAATATATTTCACTAATTTCATGCATACTTTCCCCTAATATATGCATTTTTGTAAACACTGCTTGGCTGGAAAACTGCATCACAAAATTTGGATAAATGCAAATTTCGAAGCATGGCTATGCTTCAGTTCTCATCTTGTTTCAGAAAGTGTGGATTTGATCCATTCAGTATTAAATGTGAACTGAATTTCTCACCTGCTCCTATTTTCAGCCTAACTTACTACATAAAAGATTGTTGTGAAGATAAAGGGAGGAATTATATATGTCTCCCTCAGCTTTTTAGACGAAGGATGGAATAAAGAGCAGTTTTAAAAAATAAATCAGTTATGAGAAAATTTACATATCATTTAGATTTTACGTAAACATTTAAAATTCTCACTAAGGCGCCAGCAATGTTAGATGCCAAAAATATTTGCACCACTAGGGAAAAAAATGACAGTGCAAGACAGTATAGGATAAATGCAAACTAGATTGCTCTAACAGGGCCCAAATAGAGGAAATAGGGATTGTTAAATTGCAATGCAGAATGTGTTAAGATAACTCCTGGAAACAAGCTAAAAATGCATCTGAAATGGTTTCTTGTTTCTTTGTGAAAGGTTCCTGGGAAGGGGGGGAATCAGATAGAGGAGTTACAGCATGTCCTGCCCTTTGCCCCGATAGTCAAACTCAGCAGGAACTGAACAGCATCTGGAGCCGATTCCATCCTTTTATAGCATCTTCCTATTAATATTCAGTTTAGACCTACTGTGGAAGGACAGCTATTCCTCTGCATTAGTGAAAAGTTCCAACAGAATGCATATTTAGGAAAATCATAACAAAAAATAACAGGAAATGAGGTGCAAAGCTGGACTCTGACCTCTTGGTTAAAATAAAGGCCCTCCCTAAACGAAACCAGAACTGCAGACTCTCTGTCCACCAGGATGTTTGCACAAAATCATTATCAAGGTCATCTTAAAAATAAAGCAACATTATACACACAAGCCTGAAGGCACACACACAAAAACTGAACAAATACCGTTTGTATATAATGAAACAGGCTTGTGATAAGTGTGACAAGCCTGAACAAAAACACTAAATTGAGTCTCGTTACATATGTGAGATTCCACTGAGAAACTCAGTTCAAGTGATTTCTTCCCCTTCCCAGAAAAATTGCATCTGCTTATTTTCTAGTAGCAGTTAGTGGCAACAACCTGAATTCTTGCTAATGTCCTGCCCTCCGCTTATAAATGTCCTGCCCTCCGCTTTGCTTGAGGGCAGATATAATGGAATTCCCCACTGTGAACGGGTCTGTCCATCTGAGAATGGGGAGGTAGAGACAATAGCGCATGTCTTCTGTATTGTTCTTTTTATCGAGATCTCCGCCATGTTTTTATTACTCCTATCATACAAGCACTTCCAGAGGATTCTGAAGCTGGTTATCTTTCTTTCCTGTTAGCCGACTGTAATCCAATGGTAGCCGAATTTTGTGCAGCTGCCATTATTTGCAGGAAAAAGATACTAGACATGGAGCAAGTATTTTAATTGTTAATTACTCTTTTTATTCCCATGTTATCATCTTGTGGTTTCTTTTTGTAAAATGCAATTTCTGTATGGTATTTATATAAACTTGGCTGGTCTATGACTGAAATAAATGTTATTCATTCTTGCTTGTTCACTCACTTTAATGACTCTCCATTTGCAATCTTTGCCTGCCAAAGCCCTTTCTTGTGCTTCAGGCTAGGGCTAGCTATCCTATCCCATAGTTGTCAGCATGGTCCAGTGGATAGAAAGCTGGACTTCAATCTGGAAGACCTGGATTCAAGTCCTTACTTGTGCTCTCAATTCACTGTGTGGCATTGAGCAATTCATCTAGTCTTGGGTGGCCATGCATCCTACTTTACAGATGAGAGTCCTCTATTTGAAGACCTGGCACAGGTCAGTCCTCAGCCTATTTGAAGGATGTCTGAAGGGTTGTCTTGTTAGAGTCCGGCTTAAAGACAAAGAACCCTAAGAATTGAACTCTAGAGAAGACTTTAAGCAGCTCATCCACCACCTGGACAGCAGACTGACAGAGGTCACCTGGTCACAGTGTGGCCATAATCGAGATGTATCCATTTCTATTTAAATTATTTCTAGATTTGCATCCATATATATAAATACGCATATTTTATGTAAATTGTGTTCTTTTGTCCTCTTTTTGGGCCAGGTGTAAATGGCCATCCTAACCTACTCTGAGTCTCAATTCCCCATGTACAAAGTAGAAATAATAGTGACCTACCTCACAGGACTGTTGTGAGGGCAAAAATAATAAATCTGTACAATACTTTCCAGTACAACTGAGAATGTGAAATAATAAGTTAAGCTTCTGAATGTCTACATACAGTTTTTGTTTCTCCGGGGCAACACGTGATCTTCACATCTTGTCCTTATTTCTTATCATTCCATCTTACATTTAGACACATCTCTCACACACATACATACAGAAAGAGTATGGCACTAGTTCCCATGCTACAGAGGCATGCATTTGAACAGTGTGTGTCAATTTTCCTGGGAAACATGAAGTAGAAGGGGCAGGATTGGAGCATGAGATTGACAGAGAAACTGTCAAGGAATACCTAATCACTTTGAACAAGTTCAAATCGGCAGGGCCCGATAAACTGCATCCTAGAGTATTGAAGGAAACTGGCTGAAGAACTCTCAGAACCGCTGTCTATTATCTTTGCGAAATCATGGAGGACTGGTGAAGTGCCGGATGACTGGAGGAGAGCTAATGTTGTCCCTATCTTCAAAAAAGGCAAAAGGGAGGAACTGGGGAACTACAGACCAGTCAGCCTAACATCAATCCCTGGAAAAACTCTGGAGCAGATTATAAAGCAGTCAATCTGTAAGCATCTTGAAAACAATGCAGCGATTACTAGGAGCCAACATGGATTTATGAAGAACAAATCTTGCCAAACTAATCTTATCTCATTTTTTAATTGGGTAACCTCCCTTGTAGACTGTGGGAATGCTGTGGACTGAAGCCTTTAGGGCAAAGAGGACGGCCGGCCAGTCGGAATAAGGTAGCCCACGGGAGGTTCCCTGCCGCTTCAAGTTCCCTGCGACAGAGGCCGAGACCCCAAGGATCTGTCCAGGGAGGCAACTGAGGGAAAGGCACAACAGCCCTGCCTCAGCGAAAGGCAAGCTGCCGTCCCACCCAACGCTGCGTCCGTCAAGTACATCTCCCCAAGCACCGGCCATATCAAAATCGAAAGCAACGAAGGCTGCAAGGGAGGCAGCGGCATCCCCATCACCTGGAGTCCTTCGGCAAGCTCCAGGCCCAGCCAGAAGAAGTGCGTGGAGCAAGCAGAAGGCATCGTCATCTCCAGCACCAAGAAGGAGAAGTGGACGCAGGAAGGCCGTGGTGAGGAAATGCCTGCAGCAGCTTCTCACTCTTCCTCCCTCCCCCATCGGACTCCACCTTTGGGACCCTCACAAGGCGAACCGGCGGCTCCAGGGCCAGAACCACCGTCCCACCGCCATCATAAGCGGGAGCCCCGGCTTCTGCGGGCTGAGAGGGCCATGCCATTCCCAGAACTATGGGGATAGGACTATTACTGAAACAGTGTGGCTAGCCTTGCAAAGTAGCCCAATGCCTATAATACCTATTTTGCCAAAGTGAGGGGGGAGGTAGTTTGTGTTAACTTTGAAATGTATTACAAATTGTATTGTTTTTATTGTTTATTGTTTTATTGATGTTTTATTGATATTGTTTTATTGGTGTATTCTTATACTGGTGCTCTTTTATAAGCCGCCTTGAGAGCCTTTTGGCTGGAAGGCGGGGTAGAAATATTAAAATAAAAAAAATAAAATATATATATATCGACTTCAGCAAAGCTTTTGACAAAGTGCCCCATGATATTCTGATTAGCAAACTAGCTAAATGTGGGCTGGATAGAACAACTATCAGGTGGATCCACAGTTGGCTCCAGAATCATACTCAAAGAGCGCTTATCAATGGTTCCTTCTCAAACTGGGCGGAAGTAACGAGTGGGGTACCACAGGGCTCAGTCCTAGGCCCAGTGCTCTTCAACATTTTTATTAACAACGTGGATGAGGAGGTACAGAGCATGCTTATCAAATTTGCAGATGATACAAAATTGGGGGGCACAGCTAATACCGTGGAAGACAGAAACAAAATTCAGAGGGAATTGATAGGCTGGAGCATTGGGCTGTAAACAACAGAATGGATGTTATGGATGGGTTCTTTGTTGCTCAACTGTTGTGTGCACAGGCCTGTGTGTGTTGTTGTTTAACGCCAGTTCAGTACACAATATGACCACTCTCATCCATGATTTGATTGTGGATGAAGGTGCCGATTTGGTGTGCATTACCAAGACCTGGGTGGGCGACCTTGGAGGAGTTGATCTGACCCAATTTTGCCCACCTGGATACTCGGTGCAACACCAGCACAGACTGCAGGGACGGGGCAGGAGGAATTGCTGTGGTCTACAGAACTTCCATCTCTGTCATCAGGAAACCACTCTGTATTGGAGCTGGCTGTGAGGGCCTGCACCTGGTGACAGAAGCTCTTTCATAGGGTTGCCATAAGTCATAGTCGACTTGGAGGCACATAAAAACAACAAACAGAATGAAATTCAACAGGGATAAATGCAAAGTTCTACACTTAAGAAAAAGAAACCAAATGCACAGTTATAAGATGGAGGATACTTGGTTCAGCAATACAACATGTGAGAAGGATCTTGGAATTGTTGTTGATCACAAGCTGAATGTGAGCCAACAGTGCGATGTGGCTGGAAAAAAAGGCAAATGCTATACTAAGCTGCATTAACAGAAGTATATTTTCCAAATCGCGTGGAGTATTAGTTCCCCTCTATTCAGCACTGGTTAGGCCTCATCTTTACTGCATCCAGTTCTGGTCTCCGCACTTCAAGAAGGATGCAGACTAACTGGAACAGGTTCAGAGGAGGGCAACAAGGAAGATCAGGGGACTGGAAACAAAGCCCTATGAGGACTGAAAGAACTGGGCATGTTTAGCCTGGAGAAGAGAAGACTGAGGGGAGATATGATAGCACTCTTCAAGTACATGAAAGGTTGTCACACACAGGAGGGCCAGGATCTCTTCTCGATCGTCCCAGATTGCAGGACACGGAATAATGGGCTCAAGTTGCAGGAAGCCAGATTTCGACTGAACATCAGGGAAAACTTCCTAACTGTTAGAGCCATACGACAATGGAACCAATTACCTAGAGAGGTAGTGGGCTCTCCAACACTGGAGGCATTCAAGAGGCAGCTGGACAGCCATCTGTCGGGAATGCTTTGATTTGGATTCCTGCCTTGAGCAGGGGGTTGGATTTGATGGCCTTATAGGCCCCTTCCAACTCTACTACTCTATGATTCTACGAATTACATGGGAAAGGCCTACCCAAAGCAAGTCCCACACTGCAGGACATATATACGAAGAGGGGCTTAGTGTGACCAAGAAGTAGAAGAACTCAGGGATGCAATTATGCAAATAGAGAAAGACTTGGTTCTTAATTGTTCAGTTCACCACAGCAGGGTTAGCTTCTCCCAGCTAAAGGGAAGGATCATAGTTCAGTAGTAGAGCATCTACTTTTCATGCAGAAAGTCCCAGGTTTAAACCTCAGTATCTCCAGGTAGAACTATCTGGGAGCGACCCGTCTGAAACACTGGAGAGCTGCTGCCAGTCAGTGCCTATTGACTGTATTGAGCCAGATGAACCAAGTATAAGGCAGCTTCACTCTTTTACTTTATCTCCCTCCCCCAAGTGAGGGTTGTATTCAACAGAGTCATCCCATTAGTGCACTGATTTCCGCTTTTGCAATAGAACTTCCCCTCCCTTTCCTCTCCCTGCAGCCCCCTTCCCAAAATCTGCTTGGAGGATGGAAGGAAAACCCATAACAGATTGGGGGGGCACAGGGGGAGGAGAGGGAGGGTAAGTTCTGTTACACAAGTGGAAGTCTTTGCTCTAATAGGACAACTTTGTTGGATACAACCCTGAGTGATTGCCCTACATTCATCGAGGGAAAAGTATATTTCCGCTTGAGTACACTCTTATGATGGGGGCAAAACCTGCCTTCCACTCTTGTCAGTGGATGGTCCCATCTTCAATGACAGGGAGTCCACACTGGAGAGCAATGCGTATGAAGCATGCTCCAGGGTCTTTGCAATGTATGTGCCGCTCTGGGCTCCTGCTGGGAGGAAGGGTGGGATATAAATCAAATAATAAATAAATAAATGTGTGTCTCTACAATTACCCCATTCATCATAATTATGGCAGTTTTGCTACTTCTATTGTAAAGCAAAGTCAAAGCATTAAATTCTATGAACCCCACAGAATGAGAATCTTGAAACATTATTCAAGAATAAAGAGATGAAGTATAGTTCCAAACATGCAGTCATCTGTAACTGAATACACAGTTTTTATGGATCAAAAAGTCTAAAAGAGTTGGTCAGTTTTCAACAGATACATCCAATATTTTAAATTGCTTTATAATTATGCCACAAACTAGACATTAATATATGTCAGTCTGCCTCCTAGTTCTAAGAAAATCTATGTAGCTGTCCACAATTTTTATTTATTTAAGATATATCTAGGTCACTTTGAAAGGCAAAAGCCTCTCAAAACAGCTTACAAAAAATACAAAAAGAACCACAATTAATTAATAAAAGTTGTTGTCATGTCAAGTTCAAGGTTTTCCTATTAGTATATAAACCCCTCAACAGTTTGGGACCAGGATTGCCTTGCCCCATATGTGCCTATTTCACTGCTTTGATCTGCAGAACTTGCACTTTTATAACTGCCATATAATGTTCATTCTGCATTCCTGAGAAGTCATTATTTTAGTATGGAAGCACCAATGCTTTGGAACGCTCTGCATCCTCACTATATGGAACTTATGCACCCTTGCTTTATTGTTTTAGATGCCTGCTAAAAACTTTATTTCAGTATGCCTACCCAGACATATAAGTTAATTATGTATATTAGTTTTTAAATATTTTACTGATTTTATCTATATTTTATTGATAATTATTTTAGAGACCTTAAAGAGTTTTCTATACATTTTTCAGATACACACACTCACACACACAAAACAGCCAGCCCACAAATATTAAAATCCAACACAAAATAAAGCTACAGCCATCCAACCAAGTGATAATGAAACAGAAAGCCAAGTGAAGCAAATGGATCTTTGGGGCTTTCCTAAAGGCCTATAATGATGGCACCTGATGGAACCCAGATGGCAGTACATTCCAAAGCCATGGGCTATTTGTAGGAAATGGTCTCTCCTTACTGCCTGCCATTCTAACTGCTAACCTTAAAAATGCAGGCAGACTGGTATTTATTTATTTATTAAATTTATATCCTGCCCTTCCTCCCAGAAGGAGCCCAGGGCAGCAAAACAAAACAAAACAGTAAAAGCACTATAAAACATCTTAAAAACAAAAGGCTTTAAAACATAAGAAAACAAAACATATTTAAAAACATATTAAAACAAAACTTCTTGAAAAGCAGCTCCAGCTCAGGCAGACTGGGATAAGGTTTCTACTTAAAAGGTTTGTTGAAAGAGGAAGGTCTTCAGTAGGAGCTGAAAAGATGGTGCCTGCCTTAACATTTAAGGAGAGAGAATTCCAACACTAAAGGTCCTCTTTCTACGTTGTGGGGAACAGACCTCCTGATAATAAGATGGTATTTGCAGGAGGCCCTCACCTACAGAGCACAGTGATCGACTGGGTATATAAAGGGTAAGACAATATTTCAGATATTCTGGTCCCAAGCTGCATAGAGCTTTGTACACCAAAACCAGAACCTTGAACTTGGCCTGGTAAGTAATGGACAGCCGGTGCAATTCTTTCAGCAGCGAGATAACATGTTGGTAATATCCCACCCCAGTGAGCAGTCACATCACTGTATTTTACACTAGTTGCAGCTTCTGAACCAACCTGAAAGGCAGCCCTGCATAGAGTACATTACAGTAATCCAGCCTGGAGGTTACCAGTGCACGGACAACAGTCACCAGGCTATCCCGGTCCATAAACATCCACAGCTGTCTTACCAGCTGGTAAAAGGCACTCTAGCCAGTGATGTCACCTGGGCCTCTAGTGACAAATATGGATCCAGGAGTAGGGGTGAAGGTGGTTCCTGAAGCAGCATGGGCCAAAATCATTTAAGGCATGCGTGGGGAACCTGTGGCCCTCCAACTGTTTCTATACTGCAGCTCCCATCATCCTTGGCCATTGGCTAGGCTAGCTGAGGCTGATGGAAGCCAGAGTCTAACATCATCTCGCAAGCCACAGGTTCCGTAGTCATGATTAAAGGTTTTAAAAGCTGAAAACCATGACTTTACAGAGGGCTCAGAAATGCACTGGCAGTCAGTACAGAGCAGGCTTGTCCATATAAAAACAGATTTAAAATATTTTAAAACCGCATTATCCTGTCAAGGGAAATGTGACCCTATTATACACAGACTTGGTTCTCTGATAAGAACACAGTAAGGGATATTCTTAATGGATCGGCCCAAAGGTCCATCTGCACAGTACAATTCTATGTACGTTTACTGAGAAATAAGTCCCACTGGTTTAGTGGGGCTTAACCCCAGGAAAGAGTGTAACAGTCTAGCATCCTGTTTCCCATAGTGATATCACCTGCAATAATATATATAATGTCAGAAGAGGAAGTGACATCTCTTCATCTAACAACCTAGGTTCCATTCACAGAAGAGTTATCTTACTCTTCCTATTTCCTGGCTCCTATTCTCAAATCAGCAGCAAAAAGAATAAAAAGTGGTTAGGGGAGAGTAGACATTACAAAGAGGGAAACCCCAGGTGCAAAAGTTACCACAGGACATAAATGAATACCCCCCCGTCTCTCTCTCTCGTACTTACCTTCCATTGAGACCATGTACCTGCTTAGTGTTTGCATCATAATAGAGGCAGAAGCAATCTCCACCTACGCCAGTACTGCACGGTTCAGTAACATTTAAAGCAGCTGCTACAGCCACAGCTGCATCTACAGCATTGCCACCATTCTTTAAAATATCTGCAACAGAGAAGCTTATTCAGAACCTGATAGAAGACTCTTTCAAGTTAAAAAAAATGACGTGCAAACGAAAATAGTAAGTGCCACCTTAGCAACTGTTGGAATCACAGAATCCTAAGAATTTAATACATGGGGATCCTACTTTTCAAAGTTAATTGAAGAGATCAGAGAATGGCTTTGTATGCAAACTGGATCCTGGAAGAGAGGGAATGTGAGTTACGCTTCCTATTTTTGTGCAGCAGGTATAACATTTGAAAATGCACTTGCACAGGAGAGATATGCAAGATTCAAACTGGAGATGCATTCAAATGCATCACTCACCTGCAAGTTAATTTTCAAATTATACAGCCAAATACAACTTGGGTAAAAACTCACTTGCGTTTCCTACAGAGATGTCCAGTGTATAAGCAAAGGAAAGAGGACAAAGTCCTCTGACTCTCATAGCATACACTTTTATTGCCTTTTCAGAGCTGTAACTTCTAGCTTGTATCTAGATGTACAGCTTACATATGAGATTTTTTTTAAAAAAAATTAAATTACTTGTTATGGAGCAGTTTCTTTCCTCCCTGCAAGAGGGAGATTTCATTTTTCACAGGATAAAAGATGCTATGCCCAAATTCTGAGGATATTCCTGTTTCCACTGATTTCCATTGAGACATCATGAGACAGCCCTCAAAAGCTTTTGATTTTCAAACTTTGTGAGTTCTCAAATTTTGCTCAAAACCTGCTATAAATAGTTGGTTTGACTTTAACAGACACACAAAATGCACTACTAGATTTAGTGCTGGCTTTGCCAACATAGTTCACCCCCTCAGATATTTTCAACTACAACTCCCATCAGCCTTTGTACCAACAGGGGCTGATGGAAGTTATAGCCTAAAGCATGTGAAGGCCATCATGTTGGGGAACGCTGAAGTAGAATGTACAGCTTAAAGTAGATAGTTGTAGGATAGTTTCTATGTGTCTGTTGTTGTTATGTGCCTCCAAGTTGACTACGACTTATGGAGACCCTATGAATCAGCGACCTCCAAGAGCATCTGTCATGAACCACCCTGTTCAAGTCTTGTAAGTTCAGGTCTATGGCTTCCTTTATGGAATCAATCCATCTGTTGTTTGGCCTTCCCCTTTTTCTAGTCTCTTCTGTTTTTTCCAGCATTATTATCTTTTCTAATGAATCATGTCTTCTCATTATGTGTCCAAAGTATGATAACCTCAGTTTCATCATTTTAGCTTCTAGTGATAGTTCTGGTTTAATTTGTTCTAACACCCAATTATTTGTCTTTTTCACAGTCCATGGTATACTCAAAGCTCTCCTCCAACACCACATTTCAAACAAGTTGATTTTTCTCTTATCCGCTTTTTTCACTGTCCAACTTTCACATCCATACATAGAGATCGGAAATACCATGGTCTGAATGATCCTGACTTTAGTGTTCAGTGCTACATCTTTGCATTTGAGGATCTTTTCTAGTTCTCTCACAGCTGCCCTACCCAGTCCTAGCCTTCTTCTGATTTCTTGACTATTGTCTCCATTTTGGTTAATGACTGTGCCAAGGTATTGATAATCCTTGGCAAATTCAGTGTCCTCATTGTCAACTGTAAAGTTACATAAATCTTCTCTTGTCATTACTTTAGTCTTTTTGACGTTCAGCTGTGGTTCTGCTTTTCTCTTTAACTTTCATCAGCATTCGTTTCAAATCATTACTGGTTTTTGCTAGTAGTATGGTATCGTCTGCGTATCTTAAATTATTGATATTTCTCCCTCCAATTTTCACACCTCCTTCATCTTGGTCCAATCCCGCTTTCCATATGATATGTTCTGCGTATAGTTTAATTAAATAGGTTGATAAAATACACCTCTGTCTCACACCCTTTCCGATGGGGAACCAATCGGTTTCTCCATATTCTGTCCTTACAGTAGCCTCTTGTCCAGAGTATAGGTTGTGCATCAGGACAATCAGATGCTGTGGCACCCCCATTTCTTTTAAAGCATACCATACAGTGTGTGTGTAGAGGCATAGTGTGTGTGTCTAGGGGCAGGGAATTTTCTGTCATCTGAGTTATGGTCTTCTTGTTTATATACTGGTGGCAGAGTGCTGCAAACTGGTGTACATCGGCTTTCCCCAACATGCTGTGTTGTAGAAATGTGGGTGGGTGGTTATCAATCTGAGTGTGGCTGTTTTTTATTTTCCCCCGTCCTACTGAAGTCAATGTCATCCACATCCCACCATGACTCTGCTCCATTTCAGTAGTTCTGCGGGTGTTATCTTTGCTAGCTGAACAGCCCCTCTGGCAATACGTTACACCAGCGTATCCAAGGTGTTATCTGGCATGGCCCTGGGAAGGCTGCAACTGGCTGTGCTGGCATAGTGAGGCTTCCACCAAATGGTACAGCCTCTCAGCCAGCAGATCTAAAGTACAGGACTACACCCCAAATTAGACACATGGGTCTAAAGAGCCACTAAAGTAGTCTGGACCCAGCCCACTGAACCGCAGACACCACTTCCAAAAGAAAATCAAGACTTTACCCATTAAAGGAGAAATAAAACTAATTACCAAGGCCAATATTTGTTGCAAGAGGCTGGCTTGATGCAACACAAGCACTACTGCAAACCAGTGGAGATCTCCGAGAACAGAACTTAAGATGCGACATCCTTTGTGGAACAATATTTAACACAAAAAAGAAAGTGCATTAAAGAAGAAGCTAATGTACAAAAACAAATGTGAATCCCAAAATCATAAGATGCAAATAGACCACATAAAAATTCACAAAGTTTTGCAAAACTCAAGTTGCAGATTTTACACATCAATATTTCTTTTACTCTATTTTTATTGAAACAGTTGTATTTATATAGCTTACACAGAAGTGTACTGATGTTACATCATGTTGTGACATTTTTATGTAAATCCCTTGTTTTTGTTTGGTAAGTGAAATTGAACTCCCTAATCAAAATCATTCTTACCCCCAGCCTCCCTTGAATTCAACAATAGTGATACAATTGTTAATTAAATTAGCAATTTTGTCTTCCTGGTTCAGAATTCAAGTGCCTGAACAAACTTAGTTTGCAGTTTCACAAAACAAAAATCTAAGTTTCACCACCAAAAGTTCAGCTGTGTAAAATGCAAAGCCATCCTGATACCATCTTATTCAAATCCGAGTATTTTGAGTATGAAAAGGCTTTTGACTTTTGAATCTGCCAAATTTGGGCTTTAGACTGTTTCTATGTCCTGGTCCAAAGACTCATATTCAGATTCTCTCGATGTAATGGAGCACATCAGCACATACAAAAACAAAAACCTCACACTGCAACAGGACTCACTTGCATATATGAAAGTGCCTTTCCTTCAGGTAACCACAGTGATCCAGCAAATAGGGGCAGCTACTCATTGGGGAAGCAGTCCCCTCCCCAAGAAAGGAGTCCTTATTTATTTATTATTTGATTTATATCCCGCCCTTCCTCCCAGCAGGAGACCAGGGTAGCCTTCCTTTCAGAAGGAGGAAGGTGTGGTACTCTCAGAGCGGTCTTTGGGGCAGACTTCCAGGACTCCACTCAAGAGAATGAGCAGAAGGGCCCCAAATGCAGCATGACTGGCCCACATTTTGAAGTAAGTGAAGTAATACACCTTACCCCTGAGGTGGAGGGAGCATAAGACTATTAAATCTGTGCACCACTGCTAGAAATTAGTGGCCATCACCACTGTCATTAATTTCTAGAGGCTCCAGACACACCATACATTTTAAAGCACATTGTCCCCCAAAGAATCCTGGGAGCTGTAGTTTGTTGAGGGTGCTAGAAATTGTAGCTCTGTGTATGTGTGGGTAATCTACAATTCCCAAGATTATTTGGGGGGTGCTTTACAAGTATGGTGCGCACACCTTCTCTCAATAGCATTTAGGTTGGTTTTTGTGGCGACCCTTGCTATGGGAAGTTGTAAGAAGGGTTCTCGGGTTTCATTTGAAACGTTCCGCTTCGGCCGCTTCATTCACTCATCTCCTTCCAGAACGACAAGCTGCTCCCGGGGCGAACACAGCAGACTAAAACCACACCAAGTCAAAGGGCACCCCTCTGAAACTGTGCCATCCTCCCCATCGCTAGGCTAAAGTCAGGCTCATTGGACTCCTCAGAGAGCTGGATACCCCATCCGTCGAAGAAGCGCTTTGGGATTCGGTGCCCTGATCTGCAGCTAAACACAAAACCATCTAACGTCGGGACTGCAAGGCAACCAGCAACGCTCGGGTTTCTAAGGCGTGGCTCAGCCTGGCCAAGCCAACGTACGCCGCTTCGAGCGTCCCAAGTACGAAGGCCGGTCCTTCTCTTTCAACCTGCACATTCAGCAAGTCTCCAGTCTCCTCTCACGGAACTGCCTCTCCAGGAGCAGACCAAAAACTGCGCTCCGCACCGCGCAGGACCCCTATTTTAGACAATGGCACAGAAAGCAAGCGCCCGCACGCCCTCCTCTCCCTCCAAGTCGCCCCTTCTACCTCTGGCGCGGCGACGCCTCCTTTGCAACAGCGGCGCTTCGCAAAAAGCAGTCGCTCTCTCACGTCGGGGTAGCCGGAGCGGGCGATGCTTCGGCTCTTCACACGTGACTCCGGAGCACATGAGTCAGTACCTGCAAGATCATATATGAGAGTACATTAGCACTAAATTTCTTTTATCCGTTTGTTAGAAATTATTTGGTTACAATAAAGGATACTGCTTTACAACATTTGGGCCTATATAGTTTTTTTTCGAGGAGAGCGAAAGATTAGGCGTTAAGAGGGGGGACATGGCCCTGGGCCCCTGCTGGGAGGAAGGGCGGGATATAAATTTAATAAATGATGATGTGTAACATTATGCATGACTTGGAGAAAGTGGATGGGGAGAAGTTTTTCTCTTCCTCATACTAGCACCCGTGGTCATCCAACGAACCTTAAAGTTGGATGATTTAGGACAGACTAAAGGAAGTCCTTCCCTACATAGGGAATTTGCTATCACAGGATGTAGCAATGGGATCAGCCGCCAATCTAGATAGGGGATGACAAATTCATGGAGGATAAAGCTATCAATACAGGCGGGCCCCGCTTATACAGCAGGTTCCGAACACCTGCCATAAAGCGGAACCCCATTGAGTATAATGCGGCACGTTGCGTGAAAATGCCACAAAAGTGCAAAATCAGCTTTAAAACGGGGAATGAAAGCCGCCACATTAGCGGAACGCCGGGAAGCGAAGCGCCGGGAAGCGGGGCCCTACTGTAGCTACCAGTCATGATGGCTATCTGCTGCCTCCAGGACCAGAAGCAGCATGCCTCCGAATACCAGTTGCAGGGGCTCATCTGTCTGATGTGCAAAAGGTCGCAGGTTCAATCCCTGGCATCTCCAGGGAGGGCTGGGAATGTCCTGCCTGAAATCCTGTAGAGCCATTGCCAATCAGAAGAAACAATAGTGAGCTAGCTGGACCAGTGGTCTGACTCCATTTAAGGCGGCTTCCTATGTGCCTGAGTGGGAGAGGCCTATTCCACTCATGCCCATCTTGTGGACTTCCTGTAGGCCTCTGGTTGGCCACTGATGCTGGACTAAATAAGGCTTTAGTCTGATCCCGCAGGGCTGTTCTTATGTATACCCTTCAGCTTTGCATAGAAGTGTCACAGAGTGTACCTGTTGCATTTTATGCCCTCTTGGCCCCATTGTTTGCCTTCTCCCTCCATGTTTTTGTTCGTAATCTGCTGAGGATACACTTTATGCATCTGACAAAGTGAGCTCTAGTCCATGAAAGTGTGTGGCACAATAAATCTGCTAGTCTTAAATGTGCCACGAGGCATGGCTGTGTGCATGTGCCTGTAACAGAATAACATAGCTGATCCAGGCATTGGCACTTGCCTGAGAGGTGGGGGGCTTAGGAAGTCCCTGCCATGGGGGCATGTTTTTACTCAGCTATCCATAGAACATAAGAAATTGCCTTATCCCATGAGACAGGCTGTTGATCTATCTAGCTCAGTACTGTTTATACTGACAGTGGCTTTCCAGGGTTTTAGACCAGAGTCTTTTCCAGTCCCACCCGGAGAGAGCAGGATTGAACCTGTGACCCTCCACATGCAAAGCATGTGTTCTACAATTGAGATGAAACTAAGTTGCCTGATGAAACAAAAAATAGTACAGTTTATCTTCAGTTGCAATGTGGGCCACACACCTCTATGGCTAACATTAACATTTAAGACAAGTATGGGGAACCTTTGACCTTCCAGATATTGCTGAACTACAAGTCCCATCCGCCCCAGCAAGCATGACCAATGGCTTGAGATGATGGGAGCTGAGGTTCAGTAACATCTCGAGGGCCCATGGTTTCCCACACCTGGTTTAAGGGAGGGGCCTTCAATTGGTGCTAAGCACGCAAAAGGTTCAAGTCTAACCACTGGCATATCCACACAGGGCAGGGAAAGATCTCTCCTCTGAAACCCTTGAAAACCGCTGCCAGTCAGTGTAGACAAAACTTAGCTAGATGGAACAATTGTCTATTTATACTGAATTATGCTTCTGTGTTCTTAATGTTTGGGCTCTACCCACCTGTCAAATTTTGCCTTGCGAGGCTAGATCCCATGGAGCCAAAAAGGTTCTCCAGCCCCTGGGTTGGAGCATGAGGTCACACTTGTGTGTTTGATTATGGTCATAAAGCATATGACAGTAGTTTCAGTGGAGCTATTTATTTATTTATTAAAAATATTTATAGCCTGCCCTGTATGAAAATGATCATTGGACGGGGTACACAATACATTAAAGCAGGGGTGGGGAACTTCAGGCCCGAGGGCCAAACATGGCTCTCCAGGCATCTGTATTTGGCCCTTGGGACTTTCCCTAGCTCATGCTCCTCCCCAGGCCATACCCCTTCTCATTGTCTTCCTTGAGTTCTTTTGTCTGGCTAGAATGTGTCCTTGAACTGTGGTGACGCCTCAGTGTTAAAACACAAGCAACAGTCCCTCCAATATTAAACTGTAGATTAGCAATTCAATAAATGCCTGAGAAAAGAATTCACTAATAGGCAAAAAAACCTTGTGGTTTAATAACATACCTATAGCCAAGAGATATTTCTATCAAACTTTTAAAAGCAAGGAAATTGGGCAACTATAGTGAATGCACCAGGAGAGCAGGAGACCTGACCTCCTCTCTGAGATATTGTACTGTCCTGCAAATATGTAAAAATGGAAACACAATTTGGGATGGCCTTTCACAGTCCAATCCACTTCCTGTGGAAGAATTTGATAACATGTGCCTCTGAGTATGTGGTGAGAAGGTCTTAAAAAGCCTGTTTTTTTGCCAATTAGTGAATTTCTCAGCTTTTTAATCCAGGAGGTAAGAAATGGGATCCTGTGCAAATTTGCTAAGAATGGATTGAACATTTGTGTGCTTATTGAGTTCAGTGGGAGTTGCTCCTATGCAAATATGCTTAGGATAGGTGAAACTGACCAAGGGGAGGGACGGCAGATTGGGGAGGGGAGACGAGGGAAAAGGAAGATTTGATCATTTGCATGCTTATTGAGTTCAATGGGATTTACTCCTGTGCAATCATGCTTAGGATAGGTGAAACTGACCATGGTGGGAGGAGAAGGGGGAGGGAGGGAGAGCTGGAGTGGGGAGGAGAGGAGGGGGAGGAGGGGAAGTGGTAGAAGGATAAGGGAGGAGAAGGAGAGGGAAGGGAAGGAACAAGGGGGAGGGAATAGGTGGGGGAAAGAGAGGGGGGCAGGTTTGATCCTTTGCATGCATATTGAGCTCAGTGGGATTTATTCCTGTGCAGTCATGCTTAGGATAGGTGAAACTTACCTGGGGAGGGGCAGGGGGGGGAGGAGGGAAAGGAGAAGATTGGGTGGTATGGTTGCCAGATTGGGAACATTTAATCTAGCCTACTTGCTTCTGGCAAGAAGGGTTCAAATGACCTCAGGCCAGGCCAGTCACCAGAAGGCCATTGTAGGAAAAAGGGAGACTAGTGTTGTGGAGAATTTAGACAGGAGCATGGATGCCCCTGAAGGCTGCAATTCTAAACACACTTACTAAGCCCCATAGAACTCAATAGGACTTACATCTGAGTAGATATGGTTAGGATTGTGCTGTTGGTAAGGTTTGATTAGGGTTCCTCTGCAACGATATTGATATCAAAGCAGGGTTGGCAACCCCCTGCCTGAAATGCCCTGACGACTTTTAATATGGCTGCTCCAAACTTCTTTACAGACTTGACCCTTCACTGCAGAGAGGTTTGAGAAATGAGTAAGAGTTAAGAAGATTCTGTACCTTTTCCTGCCTACTCTGTGGGCTGCTATAAACTCACTTTGATAGCCAACCCAATTCCAGTGAGTAATAATTGACAGAGAGAAAACATACATGGTTTGGTCTACTTTCACAGGTAGTAGCTTGAGAACAACAGCAGTGAAGCCACACTTACCAGTATGTGAATGTTCTTTTACCACTATTGGGCAAGAAACAAACTATCATGCAAACAACAAGATGCATCATCAGTGAGTTTAGGGGGGTTGAGCTGAGTGCATGGAAACACTGTTGTTGCTTCTATGGATGTGAGTAAGGTCAAAAGTAAATGAAATGCAAATAGAAAAAGAGAAACAAAAGACAGTGATGATTTCCTAAATGCAATACCATACCAACCACAACAAGATTCCTATGAGTAAGACAGAATATTCAGCATCCCACAACCAGTCAGGGTTCCTAACCAAAACTAAAAAAAATCTTGGCAGCCAGGCAGCCAAGGTCACAGAAATCCCCATGCAGCATAACCTGACCTGGGGGCTGCAGTTAGTGCAGAATGCTGTGGCATGATTGCTGACATGAGACCCTATTAGCACATAATATGTCTGCTCTGAAATCTGTACTAGTTGCCGATTTGCTACCAGGCCAAGTTCAAGGTGTGCTTTCCATGTTACGGGTGCCACATAGTACTTGTTCTGCTCTTGTAAGAAACCAGTCCTATAATGTGGCAGTACCTACGCTTTGGAACTCCTTGCCTATTGATATTACACAGGAGCCTTCATTGTACTCTTTTTGGCACCTGCTAAAAATATTTTTATTAAGGCAAGCCTACCCAGGCATGTAGAAGCTACTATGTTTTTTATCTGTTTTTAACGCATTGTTGGTTTTATTATTTTGAATGTTTTAAACACCTGTCTTTAACTGTTTTTGCCAATATTGTAATTTCGTTGTTGTACTTCCTTCTGTAAACCACTTAGAGGTTTTTTACAATGTGAAATGGAAATGGACTGCCTTCAAGTCAATTCTGACTTATAGCAAACCTATGAATAGGGTTTTCATGGTAAGTGGTATTCAGAGGGGGTTTGGTACCACTGCCTTCCTCTGAGGCTGAGAGGCAGTGACTGGCCCAAGGTCACCCAGTGAGCTTCATGGCTGTGTGGGGTTTGAATAGCGGTATATAAATGTTGTAAATAAAATACATAAGTAAATTTTAGAGTTACTGTGGCCCTTGGGTCCCTTTCATCTTTTAGGAACAAAGGAATCTGCCTTATGCAGACACAGGCCATTTGGTACCATCTAGCTCAGTACTGATGACATGGACTAGCATTGGCTCTCCAGGATTCCAGGCAATAGTCTTTTTGAGTGATTGGATTTTGGACCTTTGCATGCAAAGTATGTACCCTACCAATGAGCTACAGCCTGTCCTCTGTTTACAAAAGTATCTTTTAAAATTGTTCTTTTCAATTCACAAATGAACGCACAGCGTACTAGGACAGATCCACATCATGCATATAAAGCATATTCAACATGCATTTGAAGCACATGAATCCTAAGCAGAGCTTGGAAAAGTTACTTTTTTTGAACTACAACTCCCATCAGCCTAATCCAGTGGCCATGCTGGCTGGGACTGATGGGAGTTGTAGTTCAAAAAAGTAACTTTTCCAAGCTCTTCCACAGAGTCATAGAAGGTGTCATTTGTTATGGGTGGTGGGAACTATAACTGTGAGAGGGAAACTACACTTCCCAGGATTCTTTGGGGGAAGTCATGTCCTTTAAATGCAAGTTAGATGTGCTTTAAATGTATTATGTGGATCTGTATTACTTCATAAACTTTGCCTGCATATAAATCATTTTAATTAATTTTTAAAATTGAAAACAGCTACAAAGTTTACTAGGTGAACATGGGCTACTCCCCATCTCTCAGCCTAATCTGTCCCTCAGAGTGAAAATAACAGAGGAGACCATGACCACCGGAAGGAGGGCACACTTAAAATGTAGAAGAAATAATGTACAACCATAGCGTGAAATCAGATACTTATCGGGACACAGTATGAAGAAATGTTTATATAAGCGTGACTGTCAAAGATGTTCATTATTTACACAATCTGTAAAGATTATAGTGTAATCCTATATATGTTTACTCAGAAGCAAGTCCCAATGTATATAATGGGGCTCACGCAAACATGGAAGTGTGCATAGCACTGCAACCTCAAATGATAAGGAACTTCACTCACCCAACCCAAAATTCAAAATCACACACTTTTAAGCTATTTTGCAACTGTTTTATATCTGCTTTATGGTTATTGGATTTTAAATGGATTTATTTCTTGTTGTGAGCTGCCTAGGTTTCCAACCCTACCTCACAGGGTTGTTGGAAAGATTCCATATACACACACATTGGAGATGTAAAAATACATACACCCCTATTTTTGCAAGTAATTTTAAAAACCCTGCATGTACACTTTTATTATAATCATAAGTGAAATTGTTTACAGTACAGTAGGGCCCTGCTTTTTGGCATTCCTCTTGTTGGCGTTCCGCTAATACGGCGGTTTTCAGTTAGAGTAAGGCCCAACTCATAAGGCACTTGTTCCGTTTTTCAGGTGTAGGGCGCCATTTTATTGATGGAGTTCTGCCTTTCGGCGGGTTTCGCTTTTAGGCAGGGGTCTGGAATATAACTCGCCGTATGAGTGGGGCCCTACTGTAAACAATTGCCTACTAAGATCCTGCTGTGATTTTTTCCCTACATCTCCTGACCTACACACAATTTATGAGATTTTCAGTCAAGCAGGAAAAGACAACCATTTGCAATGGGTTCTAGATATTGCCTGGAGTTCAACTAATCCCTTGTCAATCACAACCCTGACTTCAGTTATTGGCTACAAACATGAAAGGGTGGTTATTGGTTACAAACATGAAATGAGCCAGCTATAAGCTCATTTAACAGAAGTTGCAGGGGTGGGGCTGATGTTTTGGTGTTTATCTCTTCAACCAGACCATGTAGAAACTTAACTTAATAATAATAAAAAAAGAAAGCTCAGAGTCTGGAGATTGGGGTAACTCACCCGGACACCTGGAGAGGACCCCAAAAATCTGGACTCTCTGGGCATAAGCTAGAGACTTGGCAACCGTACTGCTAAGTGATTTGTGGATAAGTTTGACTGTAGAATAGTCTGATTTTTGTTATAATCTTTAGCAACATTTTTTGATTCTTCAGCTGTAGATGCATTTGTATGAAACCAAGTACCATTGATTTTCATGGAAACTACTTTCATGTCAATGAACATTATATACCTAAAGACAGCAGCCGCTAAGACTGCCATCCTATCCACCGGAGTGGGATTTTTCTTTCAGTCCAAGGACCATATTCCCCCATGAGCAGCCTTCTGGGGGTGCATTTTAGAGTTGGGTGGGACCAGATGCAAAGGTGGGAGGAGCAGAGCAAAGGATGTAATCTGTATATTTGTGCCATAGGCTACAAGAGTCAAAAAGTTTCTACACACACCTCTCCATCTTCCATCCAGCCAAGCAAGCAGTACTGTCACAATTCAAGGGCATATCCCAGCCAGGCAAAAGCACTGGAGGGGTGTGTGAGCAGGATGGGGAGAGTCCTGAGGGTCAGACAGAGCAACCTAGAAGGCAGCATTTGGCCTCTGGGCCTCGGGTTCTTCATCTCTGCTATCCACACTTACCTGGAAGTAAGTTCGATTTTAACTCAGTGGTCCTTATTTCCTAGTAGACATGCATAGTCTAAGTCTTGTGCTTTAAGTCCCACTGAATGCAGTGGAATGGGACTTGGTCACAACTATCTATGGTTCCATTTATTTCAACAGAAGTCAGCCATGACTAATGTTGTCTCAATTTTACCCAATGTCTTCAGAATTAGAGAATTATTTTTTCTGCCAGCTGCTCTTTCATACTCTAGGAAATGTACTTTTCCCCACTGACAGGACTTGTTATATAGCATGCCAAAATGCAGCAAAACCAACGTGGAAAATGTCCTTTCCTGACAATTTCATTATATATGGACAAATGCACAAATATAACAACAGGAGTCGGATATAATAGCTCTCAGATTTCCAGATTGATTTTGCTAAGGTGGGAAAGTCAAACAGTAATGTTTTATTTGAAAATTGAAGTTAGGCTTCCTCTTACGTCACCCTGAGTAATGAAGGTTGTCCAGACTGCTGGCAATGATTAATTTGGTCTTTCACTCATTTTGACCTTTTTCATATGAATTACAACTGAATGTCCATGCTAGCAAGGCAATGCCTGCTGTTTGTGTCATAAGATGTGCCAGCCAACAGGGTATAGCTGGTATAAGTTTGAAGTCTGGCACCAACAGCCTGGTTACTGTTTTTAACATTTTAAATGTATCTAACATTTATCTAGTGCCAATGATGTTGCCTTCTGCCACTACAGGAGTAGCCTGTGCCTTCTAGGTGCTGTTGAACTCCCATTATCCCTGCCAATTAGCCATGCTGGTTGGAGCTGATGGGAGCTGGAATCCAACAACATTGGAAGAGCACCTTGTTGGCTCCTATGCCCCTGTAATCCTTATTATAGGGGAACATATTATTCCTTGGCTCAGATCTCATGTAGTGGTTGCTTTTGAGTGAACTCCTACCAGTTCAGTCCCTATGTGTGGCATAGAGCCAGCTTCTGTTGCCAGCACAGCTATACCGTTGGTGTTGTAACGAGTGCCTAAACCAGAGGTGGGGAACCTCAGGCCTGGGGATCTCCGGCAGCCTCTCTATCCAGCCCTCAAGACTTCCCCAGGCCATGCCTCCTCACCAGGCCACACCCCTCACTAGCCCTGCTTAGAGCTCTCCTCAAGGGCACTTGTGTGGTTGGAATGTGTCCCTGAACTGTGATAATGCCTCTTGTTTGCCTGGATAGAGGATGGGGAGAGATGTACATGGGTAAGAGTGTAGAAGTCTCTGCATTTTGTGTGGCTTTAATGTGGGTTACATCCACACCATACATTTAAAGCACATAGTTTCCCCCAAAGAATCCTGGGAACTGTAGCTGGTTAAGGATGCTAAGAATTGTAGCTCTGTGAGGGGTATATGTTACTAAGGTCTATATAGTGACTTCTGGGGAGCTGTATCATACTGGCAATGGCAATGTGTTGCTAGCATGGTTTGTAAGCATGCAGTCTTATTGTTGGAAGTTGAAGCAGGGCTGGCGCCAAAAGGCAGACAAGTTGGGTGGGAGAGTAGCACTCCCCTTCTGCGAACCCTGGCAGCGTCCCTGCCATGGATTGCAGGGAGGGAGCTTCCAGGCCTCCCGGCTGTTCGCTCACTCCACCTACCTCTCTCTCCTGTCTTCTGCTGCTGCGGGCGCAGGGTAGCCATAACTAAGATGGCGCCGGAGGCTTCTTTAAGGGGCTGATGCCCCTATTGCCATCTCGGTTGATGGCAGGCATGAGTGTGCACGTAGCATACCATGCATGCATGCAATCAACCAAGATGGCAGTGGGGACATCAGCCCCTTAGAGAAGCCTCCGCTACCATCTTGGTTGATGGCAGCAGGAGACAAGAGAGAGGTAGGTGGAACAGGCAGGAGCCATGCGCCCAGGGCAGGCTGGTGCCCAAGGGTCTAGTTATGCCTGGCGCCGGCCCTGGTTACAAGCATTACCAAGAGTGGCTGTGGAATCATCACAGGACATGAGTAACCATTCCACTTCCAACCAGTCATGAAAAGGGTCAAAGCTAGAGGTCCCTTGGGAGGTTTTCTGCATTGATTTCAGTAACAACCAAAATGTGGGCTGCACATATGAGAAGACCACAGCAGCAGATCAAATATCTGGAAGTATCACCTTGGGAACAGGGGCTCCCCATAAGATTATTTATGAATCGCTGCTTTGTAAATGCAGGCTGCTTGTAGTGAACTTTTCATGGCAACTCACAAATGACTCACACTGCCACTATAAACATATCTGCTACACTGAGGTCAATGACCTTAAAAAACAGTTGCGTTCTTGGGATTTCAAACACAATAAAATGGGAAGCAACAGATGATAAGAACAAGATAAATTCCCTTTGCCGTGCTAAGGTATTCTCTGCAAAAAAAAATAGTTTCAGAGTTGATTCCAAAGATATGCTGGGGAAGGCAATGTTAAAAATAAAAATAAAGAATGCAGGTGTGTTGCAATTGCTATTTTTCTTTTTACAAAAGGGGAATCACAATCATGCACATTGTGGGGTCTTTTTTACACATTACACTGTTCACACAAGTAGACCAATCACTAATCACTGCAGCACTTTCCTCCCTCAAATTAGATTAGATGCCTCCTTGGAACAGACTGTTAGACAAGCATTTTGTGTTCAGCTGGTCACAAATAATGTTAAGGGAACAAGCTTTTTTTAAGGGAACCAGCTTTTTTACGCAATAAATCCATACTTTAAATACTGTGTTTGTAGATGTAAGGAAATTCTGTTTAGTTATTATTGTTTTTGGCTTAACCCATAGTAGTTCCTGTAATCTTCTCCTATACATTTCTCACTTCGCTTTTAATAAGATACCATCGCAATCTTCAAACCAATCCGTAATTAACGATAATTTGACTGCTTGGTAGTACCTAATAATGTTGGGTACTCCGAGTCCTCCATTACTAATTTTTTGATACAGTTGTTCATTTGCTATTCTACTTGGCTTGTTTGACCAGATAAATTTCAATATTTTTTCTGTATTTGAATCAGTTCATAGTTTTCTATTTCTAATGGTAAGGTCATAAAAATAAATAAAATCTTAGGTAGGATCATCATGAATATAGCTGCTATTTTTCCTAGCCATGACAGTTGTAATTTTCCCCATTTATTTAAATCTTCCTCAATCTGTTTAAGCAATCTTTTATAACTATAATCTTTGATTATTTGAAGATTAGTGTCGTAAAAACTTATAGGGTTCTCTCGGGTAGAGAAAAGACCACAAGTAGCAGCAAATTCAAGGCGTTTATTCAAAACTACTGCAGTAGGGCAAACACACGTTACATAGCAATGGGTGAAGCATGAGCCGCTGCCCCTTTCCTGCTTCCCCTTTTTATATGTTTTTGCAGATCAGAAAGGCTTACAGAGAGCTTACAGAGAGGCTTATCTTAACCAGGCAGGAAGGAATGTATACAATCAGCAGAACAGGGCATACACAGTTGCATATGTGGGTGTAACATGTGGGGTGTAGTGCTAACTCAAGCGTTTGCAAGGCTCCTGTTGTTCTGAGATATGGCCTTGGTCTGTTTTATCTATTTTACTACGTTTGATTTACCTATTTTACATGTCCCCTCTTTTTAACATCTTTTTCATGATGTTAAACTTCTTGTTGAATAATTAATTTCCTTCTTTCATGAAAGCTCATTGGATTTATCACAGGGTTTTTTATCCAACTTCCACATATGTGAATAAGATTTGGTAAACATTGTAAGCAACAGCAAAGCATTATTAATACTATTATACTACACATAGCATATATACCAAATTGCTGTACCCAATGGAGGTTTGGCAGCCAAGATGTAAGCCAGGACCAGGGATCTCCCCCTGCCCAGACTTGATTACCAACATGAGCAACATTTTTTATGTCTGTGGTTAAATCCATTATCAATTTCCCTTTGTCATCGATTTGAACACAACAATCGGATGAGTTTATTAATCCGCAGAGGCCTCCTCTGGCAGCTAATAGATAATCAAGTCACAGTCGCTGTTGCAAGATAGCTTTCCTAATTTGCCCATTTCTTGAGCCATAAGGGCGAGGGCTTCTGATGTATCATTTGCTAGTATCTCAACTACTGCCTGTAGTCTTATAATGGCATTTGTTGTTGATCTAACTCCCCTTACTCCTAGTTTGGACCAAATAAGGGGCTCATAATATTCTACCAAGTCCCTGGGTGCCCATATTGTTTGGCCCCAAGTTTGTTGACTTTGGTAGTAGGTATTAGCCCTTTTTACTCTTGCGTACAGGAGGCGGTATATGGTAGAATTAAGAGGGTGATACCTTATAGGGGGTCTTAGGGCTCCAACATAGCAAGTACCCCACCAAGCAGCAGGGAGTACTTTCCATGCCCTATTTCCACAGATGAAGTAATGACCTGTCTTTGCTCTTTTTCTTTTTCCTCCAAAAGGTCCTTGGTCAAAAGAGAGATTTCCTGTTGGGTCTGTTATCGAAGGATTTCTATAGGGATCATACCATCCACCATGAAAAGGACTAGGGAATATGCAATGTGTGAAGGTGCTGGTATTATAGTCACATAACATGGCCTCAGTGAAATTATCTATGGTGCACAGGCTGGATTATTCAATGAATACCATGACCCATTTTCCACCCAGCTTTGCATGAACCCACTTATGGCTGTATTATTTTGAAACTTCCATCTTAATTTTCTTCTCTGATCTTTGTATATATTGGAAGACATATTCTATTCTCTACAGGCGAAGAACACATAGTACCTCCAATAGTTAGTCATAGTTAAATTTTCACATTTGCAATTGGTGTATTGTGAGGCTGCTATTTTCATTAACTCATCTTCTTGGGAACAGTTACAAAAGTTCTCGTTTAGATGGGTGCTATTCCATTCCCCATAGTGAGAACAACTGAGACCTTTATCTCCCCATATAGGGTCAGATACCCAATCTAGGGTGAACAGACATCTGGAAGTCCCTACATATAGACCTTGTCCTTGAGGTGATTGTCTCCTAGTGAAACCAATTTCCAAGCCGTGATTTTATTTCCCACCAGTCCCCATATGACTTGAACCCAACAGTTTTCCAGGTTTGGTTTGCATCGTGAGGATCATCACTTAGCACCAAGCTGGAAACCATCTCTTCTGCAGTGAGAGGTAACACAAAGAAGGGGAGTGCTACTGAAGTGGAGTCTCCTCCTTCCACGCATAACCCGCAGTTTGTAATATTGGTGTGGTTTGTAAGGCTTTCAATCATTTGGAACATGGTGTTTGAATGTAGCATAGGCATGCACATTTGAAACCATAACGTGATACTAAGCAATCTAAGCCACCTCATGATGGTTGTAAGGAGTTGATATGCTCCACAGGCCTGATTTCAGCCCCAGGAGCTCTCCTCAAGTGAAAAAAGTTCCTTTAATCTTCCCCCTCCAGAAACTTTCCTGGAGAGGTCATGAACAAATAAGGTAGAGAAAAGTAAAAACAATCAAGATAATAAACAATACTATAGGAATAGCCCACTGGGGTTCTTCCAGGAGGAAGGTAAGGAAGTTCATTTTCAGCATCACAGTCGAGTCTTCAGGCCAAAACCCGGTAAGGTTTCCGCTAGCCACTTTTCTTCTGGGCTCTTCTCCTGCCTCCCCCCCTGTTGCCAAAGCTTTGGCTGCCTCGCTGTCGTCTGCTTCAAATCCAGATCTGCAGCCGTCTGCTTCTCGTCCTGGTCCATGCTTGCACCGGGAGTAATGAATCCAGCTGGCTTTCTCTGCCACTTTAAGTGCTGTCAGCGTTGTTAATAGAGTGACAAAAGGGTCTTCCCATCTGGGTTCCAAAGTTTTCTGCTCGTAGGTTTTGATGTAGACGCGATCTCCAGGCTGGATAGAATGCGCTTGAATGTCTAGACGCAGCAGCTGGGCTTCTCTGACATATCTGTGGAGAGATTTTAACTGCTTCTGATAGCAATGTATGAATTCAACAAACAGTGAATCAGTTATCACAAATGGGGGGATGAAAGCAGGTAAGGGGTTCCACAGATTAGGGGGTCGCGCAAACAAAAGCTCAAAAGGTAAAACCTTTAGTTTTCCTCTTGGTGAAATTCTGATATTATGTAAAGTTAATGGTAATGCATCTACCCATTTGAGATGGGTCTCCATAGTCAGTTTCAAGAGAGAACTTTTACTTGTAGAATTCATTTTTCCATTTGTCCAGAGCTTTGGGGATGCCAAGGGGTATGTAAACACCAATCTATCCCCAGTGCTTTTGTCACAGCTTGTACTATTTCTGCAGTAAAGTGAGTCCCTTGATCTGAGTCTATAGCCCGTGGCACACCATATCTGGGAATTAGTTCTTTTAACAAAATCTTTGCAACCACTAAAGCGGTTGCATGTTGGGTGGGGAAGGCTTCCACCCAGCCGGTCAACTGGTCCACTATTACCAATAAATGCTTATATCCCCTGTAAGGGGGAAGTCTGCAAAGTCAATCTGTAAACTTTCAAATGGGACAAAAGCCCATGGTCTGCCACCCGGCGGGCCCTTTTGCCCCCCCTTAGGACTTGATTTTAAACATATCTGGCATTTGGATGCTTCTTCTTGTGCTTTAACATGGACAGTAGGGGCAAACTATTGTCTCTTAATGTAATCTGCCATTTTTTAAGCACCCCAGTGTGTCTTTTTATGAATTTATTTATTTGATAAATAAATTAATTGAAGGATCAGCCCTAAGGCTACTGGAGGCAACCCAGGCAGTCCCTCTGTGGTCCGAAATATTCCTTCATTATCCTTCTTTAATCCGCTTTTCTCCCATAGTTCCTCTACTGCTGTAGGTAGTGAACTATGCCACTTCTGTAACTCTTCTAAACTATAATTCTGATTAGATTGTATTTCCATAGCCAAGACAGGATTTATCTGCAAAGTTCTTGTTGCTGCCTTTTGTGCTGCTTGATCTGCGAAATTATTTCCCTTGGCTACATCAGTAATCTCCTGAGAATGCCCTTTGTAGTGCATTATGGAAATAGCTGATGGCAAATGAATAATATCAAGAAGTTTCTCTACCAACTGTGCATTTGCAATTTTTGTTCCTGCTGAAGTTAAAAATCCCCTCTGTTTCCACAGTTGGCCTGTTGTTTGGGTTATTCCAAAGGCATATTTACTGTCAATGTAAATGTTCACTGATTTATCTTTGGCTATTTCACAGGCACGCATCAAGGCATACAATTCTGCTCCTTGTGCAGTATAATTATTCGGGAGAGGCTCAGCCTCTATTATTTCAAAAGGAAAGACTACTGCATATCCATGTCTCCTATTTCCATTTATGATGCGTGAACTGCCATCACAGAAAAGAATCAGCTCTGGGTTTTGTACTGGCACATCTGAAAAGTCTTCTCGTGGTTTTTCTTGCATTTTAACTACTTCTAAACAAGAATGTGGTGTTCCTTCCTCTGGGATTGGAATTAAGGTAGCTGGATTTAGAGTTGTGCATCGACGTAAAACTACATTCTCTGGAGTCAGCAACTGGACTTCGTATTTATTCAACCTCTGATTGGTGAAATGTTGGGTGTTTTTCTGTTTTAAATGCAAATGGACTGCGTGTGGCGGCGAAGTAGGAGGATGTGGATTGGAGTTCCTCCGTCGCCTTAACATCTAACATCAATTAATATCTTTAAAAACATCTCTGAAAGGCTCTTGGACCATTCTGGATTGTGTGAAGGGGTGAGCAAATGCTTGTCTCCCCCTTTTTTAATACCATCCCGTGGAGATCTCCCCGTGCCTTACCTGTGGCCGGCGTTTTTGCTCTGGGGCCGGCTGTGCTTTTTGCCTCTCGTTTGGACTGACGCCGGCTCTTCCGGCGCTGTGGTTGCTGTGGCCCGGGGCTTCGTTGCGGCCTGCCGCCTCCTGTTCCGGCTGCGGCTCTTCGGGGCGCTCGGTCGCCGTTGGTGTTGCGGTGGCTGGTTGTCTGCGGGTGGCCCTGTTAAGGTAAGAATTGGAGTCTCAGGCCCAAGTTCGGTTCATCAGATGACTTTATTGCTAGCAGAGACACAGGGGAATTTGTCCTCCAAACTGTGTCTCCTGACAGTTGAGGCACAGCTCTTTTATTGGGTTACAGACAACAGAAAAGATACATTGGTGAGTGTGTTGCACAAAACATAACTGTATAGCTGGTAATTTTCCATTCTCAGAGCAATCCTCTGCGCTTGCGCCTCCTTCTGGTCTACGTGCTGAATCCTTCTTTGCTAATGGCGTCCATTAACCCTTACAATCCCCTCTTTGATACTTCACTGACCTCGCTAAGAGGTTTGGGGAGTATCATTCTTACAGGTAGGTATGGACCTATATTCATACAACGCCATTAGCTGCACTGCTGTTCTTCTGTCCGCTATGCTCTCCATCATGTTCCTTAACCCTCGCATTATCAGAGGTAGAATACAGGGTAACAAAACACACATCAGAATTCCTACAATTAATGTTCCAATAACACCTCGTATCCCTCCTATCCATTGGAACCACGGACCCAGCCCTTCTGCCCACTCAAATCCTTTCCATGTTTGTACTGGCACATGTGCAAGCTTAATTATTTTATCTGTTATATCTTCTATTACTTTTCCATTGTCATCAATATGTAAGCAACAATTAGTCAAATTGAACTTCCCACAAACCCCTCCTTCCGTTGCGAACAGGTAGTCAAGGGCGAGTCTATTTTGGTACACAGCATTTCTAAGTTGGGTTTGTGTTTTAGACAGAGCAGTCAAAGCCCACGCAGTTTCATTTGTTATAAGTTCAAGCACTGCCTGTAACCGAATTATTCTATTTAACATGTAGATTGGGGTTCTATATCCATATAACCCATCCTGGGCCCAGGTTGCAGGTCCATAATACTGAACTATCCTCTCAGGGGGCCACTCCTCATCCTTCCAGTCACCAATCTTAACTGTCATCCTCTTTTTCCTACCATACAATGGATGTCCTAACTGAATTCCTGCACTGAGGGGAATGAGAAAGAAGGATGGTCTGACCTCTGCTAGAGTACAAGTCCCCTCCCAAGGTTCGGGTAACTCTGAATAAGCATATTTCCCACAAACCCAGTAAAATCCTGGTAACGCTTTCCAAGACTTATTATTAATAACTGACAAATTTAACCTTAACTTTAACTCTGCTGTCCACAACAGATTAACTGGAATCACAGAGGCATTGGGCCAATAACTAATTGCAGACTGATTCAAAATGGTCATGGTCTCACAAGGCATCTGACCTATCTGTGGGGCTCCGGGGGGGAAACTTTGTACACACCAACGACCAACAAGAGTAGCCTTCAACATCCATTGACTATGGGGGTTTGTGATATTGGTGGTATTATAAAGCTGAATAACATTCAATTCAGCAGCTTCCCAGGGCCAGTGATCTCCAATCTGAGTTCCCCCACAAACATAACAATTACTGACGTTTAAAGTGGTGGCCACAGTTTCTGCAAAAGTAATAAACAAATTTCTGGCCACTTCAGGTACCTGGAAAGGAGTATTCATCTCCTCCCAGAAATCGGAGAAGAAGGTTTGCTGCAAGGTATGGCCTGTCTCTGTTAGCTGAACAAGTTTCAGATAGAACAATCCCAACGGATCTCTGCCTGTTCCATGAATGCGTAACCCAAAGTGTCGCCCAAATTTACTCAAAAAGGCCTGTGGATTATTAATAGTAAAATTTACATAATTACACTTCCGAGGCCCGCAGTCACTTTGTACCGTGACCTTGGAAAGGTGAGCACTTATCCCGGTAGTTTGCCAAGTGGCCCAGCCTACACAGTTCCAATAAGGACACTGATTTGTACATTCAGTACTGATTCCTTTTTCTGGGCAGATGTATTTATCATTGCACGTATAAGACTTTTCCCAATCATGATTTCCACATTGGTCAGGCCATTTTGAAATCTCACAAGGTTCGATTTTAACCCATGCTGTAGTATTAGGGGTTGCTAATCTGGTCTGGAACAGTACTCGTCCACTCTGCGTGCCTTCCCTCACCTGAAGCCACCATTGGTCAGGACTTTCTTTGGGGTCATAACAAGTTGTCTGGTTTCCCTGAATACAGGCTGAGTAACTAACATTACGAAACTGGCATGTGACAGCTGTCCCTTTACAACTGAATTTACTCTGATAAACTAGAGTGTCCTGGATATTGTTATGATTCCCTCAGTCTTAATATAAATCCTGCAGGATGGAAGGGTAGCCGTTTCACAGTGGGGGGGAAACAACAGCAGCATTAGAATAACCCCAAACTGGAACAGTATAATCAAATAAGATAATTTACAACAGGGCATTCTAGTTGAAGTTGGGCAAATCTGAATCTTCGGGCGGTGTCCCACTACTCTATCCAGGACGGTAGGGGATGCAGCGCCCCCAGCTATTTCGCTCTCTCGGTTGCCGGTCCCGAGGAGGCTTCTCCCGTCGTGTCCCGCGTGGTGGCATCCCTTCTCAGGGTCATCTTCAGGCCTCTCTGGTTGGCAACTGTCCATCCTTCTGAAGAGGCTGGCTTGGCCCGACTCCAGTGGATCCAGGTAGGGTTCCCCTCAACCTTTAAGGCAGTAGGGGTAGTTAATAAGACAATAAAAGGCCCTTCCCAAACTTTTCCCAAGGCATCTTCCTTGTAACTTTTGACCCATACTGTATCTCCAGGACGAAACCCATGAACAGGGGTGGTGAGTCCCAAAGGACTCTGCTCTGTGTACTGACTTATTTCTAGAACAGTTCGGTTTAATTCTCTTAAAATGCACTTCAGGTTTATTTCCCCCCTTAGTGCCAGGGTATCCACTGCCACAGGCAAAGGCGGTGGCCTCCCATAAACCAGTTCATATGGGGTGAGACCATTAGCTCCAGGTGTACATCTCATGTGTAACAAAGCCACCGGCAGCATCTGAATCCATTTAGTCTTTGTTTCCGTGCACATTTTCCTGAGGTGCAATTTGAGGGTCTGATTGTGTCATGACAGGTCCAGCAAAGCTTATTCTTAAGCTCTGTTACCTTACAGGGATGACTGATAAAAGCGAAGTGATTTCACTGTGATGGACTTATTCATTCGTACAAGATCTGTCCCACAACAGAGAATGCGTGAAATTAAGGGGGGGCTCCTAATTACAGTAACAAAGACGATAATGTCCAGAAAGAACTTTCATTGGGGAAGTAAAATGCTTTACTACCTTCCACAATTTACAGATTATAGAGAAACCAGAGGAGCATCTCTGATTGACTGTGATGCTGTTAATACACTAGTTCAACTGGGGGGTTGAAGAATTCGTCCTCCCGCCCCTATAACAGGTATACAGGTTTTCTTTTTTAAGGGTAATTCAACAGGCAGCACGTTGAGGACCGAACGCTGAGCTCCGGAGTCCAGAAGGCCCTTGATTTTCCTGCCTCCCACAGTGATTTCCAGTACGGGGTCGGGAAGCAGAATGCCCCATAGGCATCCTCAGTCTTCTGCATAATAGTCCTCTGTAGTCATGGTCCGAGCAGGCTGCTGCGTCTGGGAAGATGATAGTGCCTGAGGGTTGAGCCCTCCTCGTCCCCTTTCCTGACCTCGGCCCCTGCCAGATCTAATGCCTCGGGCATAACTTCTCCACTGCTCCCGGGGTCTTTCTGAACATTCATTTTTCCAATGGCCTTTCTTTTTACAATATGCACATTGATTACGTCCTAAAGATGGACGAGGGTGTGGGAATTGTTCCCGTGACTCCTGGGGCCTCAGGACAGCTGCAAGAAGATTAGCCTTTTCCTTCATCCGTTTCACTTGTTCCCGTTTCTCTTCCACATCTCGACTGAGAAATACTTTATCTGCTAGGACCTTCAACTGGCTGAGGGGCATTCCTTCGAAGCCCTCGGCCTTCTGTAACTTCTTTCTGATGTCTGGTGCTGATTGGGACACGAAGGCCAGCGCCACTGTCTGTCGGTTCCTTTCATCCTCAGGGTCAATGGGGGTGTATCTCCGGTATGCCTTAAAAAGTCGTTCAAGAAAAACCCCAGGGCTCTCATCCTTTTCCTGGACTACATCGTGGATCTTTTGCATGTTCATCATTCGCTTTCGTCCTTTCTTCACTGCTTCCACAAAGGCTTGTTGATACTGACGCATAGCGGTGCGGTCCGCTCCACTAGAAAGGTCCCATCGAGGGTTCACAGTCGGAGCATATCTGGCTATATACATTGTTCGATCTTCATCTCTCACTCCTTCCTGCCTGGCAATCTTGCCTGCAGCCTCTTCTAAGTTGACCTGAATTTGCATTCTTTGCTCAGTAGTCATCAAATATCCCTGTAGCTGTTGTATGTCGGACCAGGTGGGGTTCTGGGCTGACACTATGCCTTCAACCATGTCCACAAATTTCTCCGGTTCCTCCTCATATGATGGTCCATGATTTTTCCAGTTAAGCAAATCGGAGGAACTAAATGGCACATACGTATAAGTATTGACTGATTTATAGGCTACTTTGCCGGGATCAATTGGGTCTGGGGCGGGAATCATAGCTGGGACCGTACGAACAGGCAGGATTCTAGAGCCTTCAGGATTCTCCTCATGGATATTCTCGGGGTTGGGCTTCCCTAGTTCCTTCTCTATTAATCGAACGGACGTTCGGAGGCTCTCGATGCCCTCTTCTAAAGGGCTTCCTTGGCTTTCTGCTCTGGGCAAGGGAGGGTACAAGGATTTTTCTGGCATCTCAGTTATAAGGGGTAACGGAGTTAACGGTGCCGAGGGTGGGCAAGGACACACATATGGTGGGGGTGATTCTTCAGGTTGATTTTCTAGAACAGGTTTTTCTGGTTTCTCGGCCTGGCCTTCTGAGGCAGCCTTCTGTTTCCAGGTGACAGTATAATCAAGATCAGGCTGCATCTTGGCCTTCTGGCTTATTTCGCGGCCTGTCTTAGAAGTCTTCTTGACCTGAGTTAACATAATCGTGGCGGCATTCTCCACCCACTTCTTTGCCCAAGGTGGCGGATTACTTGCCACTCTCCTCCACCCTTTCACATAAGGAATATCTTCAGGGCATCCGGGATTGCCTTCCACTGTAACTACATTCCAGAGGCGGGAAATGATGGGGCTATAGAAAGTGCCCTCTGCTGGCCAGTTCACTAAGGGCCCAAGTCTAGGCCAGTCCCAGGAACATTTAGTCTTCATGGTCTGCACATTGCAAATACTGGTATCAAAGACTTCAGGAAAGTGTTTGACCATGAGAGCCAAAGGGGTTGAAGAACCTCCCCCCATCCTGACCTAACTCTTTCCTAACCTAATCAATTCAGGATAGTGGATAACACACAGAGAAGGGAGGGGGCACAGGACACAAGTCGCCTATAGGAATTGGGGGAAGCGACTTGCTGAGGTAAAGGTTACAGGCACGCTCCGCTGCCCACGTCCCCCGGACTTTCAAGACACCCGAAGGCGTCCCAGGACTAGTGCGTCCAACGGCCAGACGTGGAAATCGAGCGGTCAGTCACACACTCACCAAGCACTTGACAAGAAACCCCCCTTCCCAAACCTCCCGACAGAGAAACAGAAATGGAGGTTGATCAGATCCCCCTTTGATCCACTGGGATCGGCTGGCAGGCAGAAACAGGACAGAACAGAAAGGGATCCCTCAATACTCGCCTGACGGTGAACACCTCCGGTACTGGTTTAAAGTGATCTGGACCGAACTTCTGGAAGGCCTCCGTTGGTTCCGCATTGCTCCCCGACCCCTTCCTAGCCCAGCCGGGCATCAGCAAATGCTGAAGGCGCGCTCCCTGCAGAGTAGTGAAGCGATCCGGGGAACCGCACGTTCCAAGGAAGGTGCAGGAGAAATATCCCTGACCGAGAACTCCGCTATAGGGCAAGGGGAAATACCCTTGACCTCGAGTCCCACGTTGGGCGCCAAAATGTTAAGGTATGAATTGGAGTCTCAGGCCCAAGTTCGGTTCATCAGATGACTTTATTGCTAGCAGAGACACAGGGGAATTTGTCCTCCAAACTGTGTCTGTTGACAGTTGAGGCACAGCTCTTTTATTGGGTTACAGACAACAGAAAAGATACATTGGTGAGTGTGTTGCACAAAACATAACTGTATAGCTGGTAATTTTCCATTCTCAGAGCAATCCTCTGTGCTTGCGCCTCCTTCTGGTCTACGTGCTGAATCCTTCTTTGCTAATGGCGTCCATTAACTCTTACAGCCCCGTCTGCCGTTGTGGATGTGGCTGTGTCTGCTGGTGCGGCGGATGTGCTGCTTGCTGCCTTTTTGCTGCGTGCCGCTGTTGCTGTGCCTGGTCCGGATGTTTCTGGCGGCTGGTGTTTTGCGCCTTCGGGGCCGGTGTTTGGGGCCGCGGCTTGGATTGTTCTGCTGCCACCGCCGCGGCTGCTCGTCGGTGTGGAGGTTTCCTCGTGGTTGCGGCCTATGCCCATTGCCACGGCCTGGTAGGGTGTCTGTGTTATCGTTGCTGCTGATGCGGCTTGCGCCCGTTGCTGTGGCCATGCTGCCGCCGCCCTTACTTGTCGGCTGAGGACATCTTGCTTGGACATGAGAGAGTGACTGGCAGCAGGAGTTAAAAAGAAGAAGCGCCAGCGAATGGAAGCGAGTTCATCCAACGTCATCTGGATCAAGGAAGACGGAGGCTTTTTATTTTATTTTATTTTATTTATTTATTATTTATTTTATTTATTTTTTATTTTTTAGTTTGTTATTTTTTAGTTTTAGTTTGTAATTTTTATTTTTTATTTTATTTTATTTTATTTTATTCTATTTTATTTTATTTTATTTTATTTTATATTTTTTATTTTACTTTACTATATTTTTATTTTTATTTTCATTTTTTATTTTTAATTTTAAGCTAATTTTAGGGGTGGGGGGCCTGCCTGATCGGCAGACGGGGAAGGGGACATGTGTAAGCCGGTGGGGAATAATGTGGGGAGCCACGGTATCATGAGGCTTGGCGGCAGATCCTGGAAGGACGGAGGTGGCAGGCCACGCCAGGTTAGGGGAACAAGGGATAGATGTATTGTACCCATCCCTTGTTCCGGGCCTGCCCTAAACCAGAAGATAACTGGGGGATGTAAGACTCCATCCAACCTTCAACTGCTGTTATGTAACGCCAGGTCTGTAGTTCAGAAAACATCACTCATCCATGATCTTATTCTGGATGAGCATGCAGACCTGGCGTGCATTACGGAGACCTGGCTGGACAAGGCCTTGGCTCCTATACTTGAGGCCATGTGTCCAGCGGGTTTCCGATATGCACAGCAGCCGAGGATTGGTAGGTGGGGAGGGGGAGTGGCAGTTATTTATCGAGAGTCCTTGGTTTTCGCCAGACCTCCTCTCCACGAGACCAAGTTTGTTGATTGTATGTACTGGAGGTTGGGACCAAAGGGCAGTTTAGGAATTCTGCTGGTGTACCGCCCACCCCGCTGCACGGGAGACTCCCTGGCCGAGGTGCTCGAGGTGGTCGCGGCTGTACGGTTGTTTACCCTGAACTTATTGGTTTTGGGGGATTTCAACGTGCATGCCGAGGCCATTCTCACTGGAGCCCCTCGGGATTTCATTGAAACCATTACTTCATGGGAACTGCACCTAAGTAATATGGGTCCCACCCATGTAGCCGGCCATACCATTGACCTTGTATTTGTCGCGGGAGAGAAGGAAAGTGTTCTGAAGATGGGGACTGTCTCTTCTAGCCCTGTGTCATGGTCAGATCACTACCTGGTGAAATTGGATCTCTCTGTGCCGCACACCCTCCGCAGGGGACAAGGACCTATTAGGATGGTCCGCCCCAGATGCATGATGGAGCCTATTGGATTCCTGAATGCGCTGGGTGATCTGGCGCTAACTGAAGGCCACTCGGTTGAAGCCCTGGTGATGGAGTGGAATAGGGAGATCACTAGGGCAATAGACCGGGTGGCACCGAAACGTCCTCTTCTCCTGAATAGAACTCAGACTGCACCCTGGTATACACCACGGTTACGCAGTCTGAGACAGGAAGTAAGACGACTAGAGCGCCGATGGCGGAAAACGTGCACTGAAGGTGATTGGACACTGGTTAGAGCGGCAATAGCGGCCTACCAGTGGGCAACAAAGGCAGCAAAGAGGCAATTCTTTGCTGCCTCTATTGCGTCGGCAGAGTGCTGTCCCAGGAGGTTGTTCCAAGTGGTCCGAAGCCTGGTCGGTCCAGTAGCGCAGGAACCTATGGAACAATCAAAAGCCTCCTGTGACACATTTGTTAAACACTTTGCCGATAAAATCGAGCACCTAAAGGACAAGATTCCGTACGTCGTGGGTACAAGTAGTGGTCCAGAGGCAGCCAGTTGCAATTCGGTCTGCTGGGATCGGTTTCAGCCTCTTCTCTCTGATGAAGTGGACAAGGTGCTCTCTACTGTAAAACCAACCACTTGCTTACTTGATCCTTGCCCTTCATGGCTCGTTATGAGCTGTAAAGAGAGACTGGGCAATGGGATCAAGGCAATGGTAAATGCATCCTTGGAGGAGGGTGTAATGCCATTAGCCCTCAAGGAGGCAGTGATAAGACCTATTCTGAAAAAGCCCTCCTTGGATCCACAAGATTTAAACAACTTTCGCCCAGTCTCCAATTTACTGTTCTTGGGCAAGGTGATTGAGCGTGTGGTGGCAAAGCAGCTACAGACACACTTGGAGGAAGCAGATTATTTAGATCCTTTCCAGTCGGGCTTCAGGACTGGACACGGAACTGAAACAGCCTTGGTCGCTCTGGTGGATGATAGGAGGAGGGTGTTGGATAGGGGAGAACATACCTTCCTCGTCCTCCTGGACCTCTCAGCGGCTTTCAATACCGTCGACCACGGTATCCTGTTGAATCGCCTGGAGGGACTGGGAATAGGAGGCACTGTTTTACATTGGTTCCTTTCCTATCTCTCCGGTAGATATCAATGGGTAGTGTTGGGGGATGAGGTTTCAGACCCTTGGCCCCTCAACTGTGGTGTGCCACAGGGTTCTATCCTCTCTCCCATGCTATTTAACATTTATATGAAACTGCTGGGAGCCATCATCAGGAGTTTTGGGCTGCAGTGTCACCAATATGCGGATGACACGCAGCTCTATCTCTCATTTAAATCTTCACCAGAGTTGGCTGTGGATACCTTGTCCAAGTGCCTGGAGTCCGTAAGTGGATGGATGGGAGAGAACAGGCTGAAGCTGAACCCCGATAAGACCGAGGTATTACTAGTGGGGGACAAGGGAAAGTTGGGTGATTTTGACCTGATACTTAATGGGGTGAGTTTGCCCCTGAAGGACCAGGTCCGCAGTCTCGGGGTCATCTTGGACTCCCAGCTGTCTATGGAGGCTCAGGTTTCTGCAGTGAGCCGGGCAGCTTGGTACCAACTTCATCTAGTACAGAGGCTGTGACCCTATCTTCCCATACATCTGCTCCCACAAGTGATACATGCCCTGATCTCCTCTCGATTAGACTACTGTAATGCGCTCTACGTGGGGTTACCCTTGAAGACGGTCCGGAAACTCCAGCTGGTACAAAATGCGGCGGCACGCTTAATAAAGCAGACCCGCCGCGGCGATCATATCACCCCAGTGTTGATTGAATTACACTGGTTGCCAGTTGTATACCGGGCCCAATTCAAGGTGTTGGTTTTAACCTTTAAAACCCTATACGGTTCCGGCCCAGTTTATCTAAAGGACCACCTCCAGTATCACCAAATATGCTGCCAAACAAGATCAGCCTCACAGGACCTTCTCTCGGTCCCACCTACTAAGACAACTAGGTTGGTGCGGACCAGGGAGAGGGCTTTTTCTTTTTTTTTTTTTTCAATAATTTTTATTCAGATTTTCATAAAACATACAAGACAAAATCATAAAACATTCAAAGACAAAAAACAAAATCAAAAATAGTTAAACAAAAAGAAAAAAAGAAAAGAAGAAAAAAAAAAAACAAAAATAAAAAATAAAGAGTAAAATATTGACTTCCCATTTGTCAAAGATCAAATCAGTTATAAGTCTATAATATATAGCAATCCTGTCTCTTAAGTCATATTATAAAATCACTTTCCTCCAGTAGTTATCTTACTTAATCATCAAATCTCATAAACATTACTTTATTCTTTCCACAAAAAGTCAAAGAGAGGTTTCAATTCTTTAAGAAATATATCTATCAATTTTTTTTTCCAGATAAGCATATCGATTAATCCATCTCATTACTAATTATGATAATCTTATTGTCATAACCATAGTCAAAATAAACATTTCAATTAATCCATCACATCAGAATCTGTTAGGTTCAGTAATTTCAGTAGCCATTGTTCTATTATCTCTATTAGTTCCATTTTCCATCTTCCATCTTCAGTAGTCTTGTTAAGTCCAGTAATTTCAATATCCAATCTTCCATTATCAGTATTCCATAATAATCTTGCTGTCAAAGCCATAGTCATATAATAAGAGTCTGATGGGAATTACCTCTATCCCAAATATTTTCTTGCCATCCATTCTGAATAAGTTGCTGAAATACTGCTGTAAAATCATATCTCTGTTCTTTTTTTCAAAATACACTGGGTCATCTCTTAAAAGTTTTTCCATTGTCACATGGCTGCAGTTAATTCCATAGATTTTCTCTATATTGGGCTCCATCACATCATTCCAGTCCAGAAGATAATCCATGCCATTGATAACTTTATCTCTAGAATCTTCATTAATTTCTTCAGAGATAACATTAAGTTCCAAACAATAGATTTTATTTCTAAAGTCCATAGACTCCAAATCTTGTTCCTGTTCCACGTTTGTTCCAATCTCCGGGATCTCCTCTCTCACAGGGACCCCTATTCCAGTCTCCAGGGTCTCCTCTCTCACAGGGACCCCTATTCCAATCTCCGGGGTCTCCTCTCTCACAGGGACCCCTTCCAGGGTCACCTCTCTCACAGGGACCCTTATATCTTTAATCTCCTGCTTCATTTTACTCAATTCAATTTTCGTTATCTCAATCTCATTCATTATTCTCTGAAACATAGTTATTTCCAGATTCTCAGCCACTTTCTTAATTGCCATTTTAAAAGAAAAATATAGGAAAACCACTTCTTATTTCAGCAACAATTGGGTTAATACTCCAAACTTGGTGACATCACAGTATAAACAGAGCAGACAGCCTTATCTCTCCAATAGTTAAGTAAACAAAATGCAGTTCCCAGGATCGAAGCAATTAATGGCAATCGTCAAGAAACAGATTCGTCAAAATAAAATAGACCAAAAAGAGAGTAGTCTCAAAACAGTATAATATTTTTCAAAATAAAAATCTGGAATAGAAATCCCTCTTCTGTGTGTATCTTTAGAATGCAAATCCAGGACAGCTTTTTGCAACAAAAACAGAGATAAGCTATTAATTAGTGCGTAGCAGAGAGAAGTTACGGCTCCCCAGTGAGATGTCAAAAACCGATCAATCTGGCAAATCTCTTTTAAACAGCAACAATTTAAGTCAAGTAAAAGAAAAATATAGAAAGAAGGGTGCTTGCCTGTTAGTGCGTTCTCTCTTAGAAGATAAGATGAACTTTCGCTTTAACAGATAGAGCTTGCTGTTGAAAATCCGTCCCACCTTCGTCGGCTGGACCTCGTCCCATAAATTAATGAGATCTGGTCGTCCCAACAAAAATAGGCTTTGAGGTTAATCTCTTCGTTTCTCCCTACCCGGGAGAAGTTTAATCAGTCAAAAAAAAAAGAAAAAACTGACTGATATATCTGAATAAGCTTCTTTTGAGGCAGGAGCCCGTCTCAAAAGCAGGCACAGGCTAAGTCACCCTTCCCGGAAGTGGGGAGAGGGCTTTTTCGATCGTGGCCCCCACCCTCTGGAACTTACTTCCCTTTGACCTTCGGCATGCCCCCTCCCTGTTGACTTTTCGCCGAGCCTTGAAGACCTGGCTCTTCAGGCAGGCCTATGGGATCTCTGGGGTGGGTTAGGTTTGCACGGTATTAGCATAAGATGGTCTTTAGATGAGATGTTATGATATTAATAATATGATGACTATGTATATGAGGAGATTGTATTTTATATTGTATTTTATATTGTACATCGCCCAGAGTGTCCGTTCAGTCGGACAGATGGGCGTCTGCTAAATAAAATTTTATTATTATTATTATTATTATTATTATTATTATTATTATTATTATTATATACCATTGTTTCATGACCCAAAGTAAATTCCTGCGCTCTTCCAAGTATTAGAGCAGCAGCGGCCACAGCCATTAAACAGCTGACGACACTAAATTGTTGCTTAGTGTTGCTGACGACACTAAATTGTACAGGGTTGTTAAAAATTGTTCAGGGTTGTTAAAACAAAAAGGGATTGCGAAGAGCTCCAAAAAGACCTCTCCAAACTGAGTGAATGGGCGGAAAAATGGCAAATGCAATTCAATATAAGCAAGTGTAAAATTATGCATATTGGAGCAAAAAATCTTAATTTCACATATACGCTCATGGGGTCTGAACTGGCGGTGACCGACCAGGAGAGAGACCTCGGGGTTGTAGTGGACAGCACGATGAAAATGTCGACCCAGTGTGTGGCAGCTGTGAAAAAGGCAAATTCCATGCTAGCGATAATTAGGAAAGGTATTGAAAATAAAACAGCCGATATCATAATGCCATTGTATAAATCTATGGTGCGGCCGCATTTGGAATACTGTGTACAGTTCTGGTCGCCTCATCTCAAAAAGGATATTATAGAGTTGGAAAAGGTTCAGAAGAGGGCAACCAGAATGATCAAGGGGATGGAGCGACTCCCTTACGAGGAAAGGTTGCAGCATTTGGGGCTTTTTAGTTTAGAGAAAAGGCGGGTCAGAGGAGACATGATAGAAGTGTATAAAATTATGCATGGCATTGAGAACGTGGATAGAGAAAAGTTCTTCTCCCTCTCTCATAATACAAGAACTCGGGGACATTCAAAGAGGCTGAATGTTGGAAGATTCAGGACAGACAAAAGGAAGTACTTCTTTACTCAGCACATAGTTAAACTATGGAATTTGTTCCCACAAGATGCAGTAATGGCCACCAGCTTGGATGGCTTTAAAAGAAGATTAGACAAATTCATGGAGGATGGGGCTATCAATGGCTACTAGCCGTGATGGCTGTTCTCTGCCACCCTAGTGAGAGGCAGCATGCTTCTGAAAACCAGTTGCCGGAAGCCTCAGGAGGGGAGAGTGTTCTTGCACTCGGGTCCTGCTTGCGGGCTTCCCCCAGGCACCTGGTTGGCCACTGTGAGAACAGGATGCTGGACTAGATGGGCCACTGGCCTGATCCAGCAGGCTCTTCTTATGTTCTTATGACAGCTCTCTTTGCTACTGGGTCTAACTGGATGGAGAAATATGCTACTGGCCTATTATATGTACCAAATGTTTGGGTCAGAATGCCTGAAGCCCCCCTCCTTTGTTCATGTACATACAAGGAGAATGGCTTTCGGTAATCTGGTAGCCCAAGAGCAGGAGCTGAGGAAAGTGCAGTCTTAATTTTTCTGAAATTTATCTCTAGTTCAGAAGTCCAACTAATTTCTTCCGGTTCGGTCTTTGTTGTAGTTTGAATTAGAGATTTAGTCAGTTCTCCATATCCTGGGATCCAGGCTTGGCAAAATCCTGCCATTCCCAGGAATCCCCTCATCTGTCTGTTTGTCCTGGGTTGAGGATAGTTGACAATAACCTGAATCGTTTCATCTGACAACAGCCTTTCGCCCTTCTTTAAAATATGCCCCAGATATTTAACCTCTTCCTGTGCTTACTGAATTTTTGAGGGGGAAACTTTATGTCCTTTATAGGCTAAGGAAAGGAGCAACGTATAGGTGTCTTTCTTACATGCTTCTAAGGTTGGGGCACAGACCAGGACATCATCCACGTAAATCAAAAATTGAGAACCATTTTCTAACTTAATGTCCTTTAGGTCAGCATGAAGATATTTACTAAAAATTCCGGGAGCCTCAACATATCCCATTGGCAATTTTGTCCAGGTTAGCTGACCCTGGAGTTTCCAGGTAAAAGCGAACAGGTGTTGACTATCCTAGTGCACTGGGATGGAAAAGAATGCAGAGCACAGGTCTATGACCGTGTAAGTAGTGGTATCAGGCGGGATGGCTGTTAAGATGGTATGAGGATTTGGCACTACAGGATGTCGTGGGATGACAAACTCATTAACCCTTCAAAGGTCTTGCACCATCCTATAAACTACGTTTCCCTCCTTATCTAACTTTGGTTTCTTTACTGGCAATATAGGAGTGTTGCATGGAGATTCACAAGGCACTAAAATCCCTTGTAAATATGAATGAATTAATTCATTTAGGCTTTTACGAGCCTCCCACGAAATGGGATACTGTTTTACACGTGGATAAGGATGATTTTGTTTTATCCGTATTTGAACAGGTTTTGCTTATTTTAATTTACCTACTTCATCAGTCTTTCGTCCCCATAGCCAGGGGGGTAAAGAATCCATTAAAGACTGCAATTTAGAATCCATGGCTGATGTTGGAATTGATGTTCTTTCTGCTAGTTCGCTCATGCACTGAAACACTCTCCTGGCAGATGTAAATATATCCCTTCTGGGGAACACTTGATAGTAGCTTGAAGCTTACAAAGTAAGTCTCGTCCTAACAAATTCATAGGGCCGTCAGCTAATAGAAAACTATGTTCAACCGTCAAAGGTCCTATTTGTGCTTTTACTTGTTTGGAAACAGGACAGGCTAGGGGCTCTCCAGTAACACTGATTATAGTCTTTTTTTCTTTACTGCTGGGGGTGGCTAAGGATGGTAGTGAGGAGAGGGTTGCTCCTGTATCTATTAGGCATTCGTAGGTATGATTTCCAATTCTCAATTCGATGGTGGGGCTCTGTGGTGTTAATTCCCATGTGGCAGCTAAAAGGCAGGGGCAAGGGTCCTCTCCATTTAACCGTCATTCTTCTGAATAGTCATCAGAAGTAGAATCAACTAGTGCAGGAGCCTGCGCTATTGCTCCTGAGTCCGAAGAGGGCTGTTGTTGGGAATTACATCCTTTTCCTCTACCCCTTCCTCTTCCTCTCGCTCCCCTTCTGCCTCTTCCTATCTCCTTTAAACAATCTCTTCGATAATGTCCTTCTTGCCCACATCCATAGCACACGTATTTATTTATTTCTGGCCCTGGTTGTCCCTGCCATGGGGTTCCTTTACCTTGCATTTGTCCTTGCCATGCGGCTCCTCTGCCTTGCACTTGTCCTAGGGCTGTCGCAAACATGTGGATGGTTTTTTCCTCCTTCTTTTCCTGCTTACTTTGCCTTTCTCTATTAGTAAAAGCCGTGGTGGCCCAGGTGAGGAACTGGGACATCTCAACATGATCATAAGTATCCTTACTATTCAACATTCTTTTGACATATGGGTCAGTCAGCCTTGCCTTGAACAATTCCCGGAGCAAAGCCATGTTATTTGAGTCATCGGGGTTCATTGCCCCCCAGACTCATATCGCTTCTTTAAGCCTCTGGCAATAATCTCCTGGATGTTCTTCTGGCTTCTGCTTTACTTCTCCTACTTTTTGCCAACTCACTTGTTGTTTTCCTGCCTCTTCCATTCCTTGTAAAAAAGCCTGTTTATATTTTTCCAGTGCCAAGTGGTGATGTGCGTTATTAATGTCCCAGCCGGGATTTTGTGTAAACAAGAGATGGGTCAATTCTAGGACTTGTGCAGTGGTTGGGTCACCTTGTCCTCGTACTTGTATAAGGGTTAAAATTGGTCCTGCTTTTCCATTTATTTCTGCTACCTCTGTATCTATTAAAAGGGCTTTTATCAGAGCTTGAATATCAGTCCATGAGGGCGTGTGTGTCATGAATATAGTTTCAAAGGTACGTTTTACTCCATCAGGGTCATCATGAAACCTAGGAGTCTGAGATTTCCAGTTTAATAAATCTGAAGTGGAGAAAGGGACATGGACCCACTGACTCTCGATCTGATCTGCCCCTTGAACTGGGATTTCCCGCAGAGGGAACATTCCTGCTTTTTCAACATCAGTAAGAGCTGTTGGGAAGATTGACACTTGTCTCTGTCGTGGGTCTTCCACAGGAGACCATTTTTGGGGTCTCATAGGGGGTTTTTCCCTTAAGGAAAACCACTCTAAAACCACGTTTCTTACACAATGAACAACCTTCACCAACTTAGTGCCCTCCAGATGTTTTGGACTACAGCTCCCATCAGTCTCACCCAGCACAAGTCTCAACCAGCGAAGGCTAAAAGTTCTCTCAATAATTATTTAAATGTCACCTAAAGAACAGTGATCTTTGGCTTCTAGCTCTATCTTATGAAGATAAATTTCTGGCTTATAAACACTTATCTTTATTAGAGTATATATGCTCCACACATAAATCGTGAGTGTTTTCCACTTTGTACTTATCTAATGTTTATATTGGGTCACTATCCAATATCATGCAACAAGGGGTTGGTTGTTCATATTGCACACATTTCATGCAGCCAGAGGAATTAACTCTCTAGTATGTGCAAAATATAAAAATTAGCAAAGGTTTAAATAATGCATTGTTACCTCCTAGTAATCACAACAGACCATTCCCTACACTGTTCTGAAACAGCAGAACTAAAACTATAGGGCCTGTTGCTGAGCAATATTGCTGGTAAAAAAACAAAATGGGAGACTTCTAGCCATCTTTGGTGATGTTTTGTTCTTTTCACATATCAAGTAGGTGAGAGTAAATTTGAGGGGAGGGAGAGAGATTGAGAATTTGAAAATTACAGAAGCTGGAGACAAATTACAGTTGTTTTATCCCCCAGAGAACAGAAGATTGTATGAAACAGGCATTGTTATTCATGGTGCGTGCATTTATCCAACCCTCATATCTGGTAAACAGGTTTGGCAGAGCTCTCTGCAGTGCTTCAAAGACCTGTGGAAACTTTGACAAGAGGTGGCAATGGGACAACAGAACTTAGCAATGTATGCTGCACTGATAATAATGTCTTTGCATTAACCCATAAGTTCATCTAAAAACTATCCGTCAACCTGAATCTCATAGGAAAGATTCACTAGTGACTAGTACACAGAACACAGGTGGGCAACCCATTACCGGATGTAAAAGAGGACAGGACCACTACACCTTTCATTTCAGCAGGTGTACCTTGTGAAGTTGCCGCATTGTTTCCTCGCATCAGAATTGCTTCTTCCCATCTTATTCCTTCTTATTGTTCTCTACATACACACAACGTTTCAAACCAAATGGAAGGGGCAGTATTTTATTTGATAAAAATAAATGAGTTGTTCATTTTTTAAAAGCACAACTTTTTCACTGGGTCCATGGGTAGAGGAAAAGAAGGCTTCTCCACAGCTATCTGAGAACAAATTGGCAGGCTTCTGCTCTGTTTGTGTGTGTGTGTGAGAGAGAGAGAGAGTCACACTGAAGTCAGAAAAGAATTACTTTCTCTTGCTTTTCAGAACAGTAGCTGTATTGTTCCATTGACCATTAAAAAAATCCTCTGCATATTTTTTTGAGGGTGACTCCCTCCAACCCAGTGGTGCTTAGAGTACACGATTAAGATTTCTAATCGTTAGGGTCGCTATGGTGGAAATCAGTAGCGGCTGGTGTGGTTGTACAAGCTGCAAAACTGCCCTCCTGACACAGTGCCATTACAGCTTGTGTGGATGGGATGGGGCAGGATGGCAGCATGATCAGGACTGTGCTTCTACTGGTGCGTCTGCGCAGCCCTGACCTTGCTGCCGTCCTGCCCCACCCCAACCTCATTCAGATACACTGTAGTGATGCTGCTGTCAGAAACGCAGATCTTCCCCATCCCATCTGCCACCACAGGTGAAAATTTAAGCAGAGCAATTTTTATTCTGCTTTAGTAAATCCAGAATACTTTTGTCTCTAGGTCCATCCATTGCCAGCATGCTGCCCCCCCCCCGAAAAGTTACCCCTGAGGGAATGTTTTCCAATATAAAACAGCAATTGTTCACTGCAGAGATAATGATCAACAAACCTTTGCTCTGCTTACACAATTTCCATGGCTCATCTAAAAGTAATTCATTATTTGATTTACAGCTTTTATCTTGTTCTTACTCTCGAGATTAATTATCAGTGGGCTCGCCCATGCATACTGATTGGGGACTCTCTATGAAATTATTGGGGCTGGGTGATGGGAGGTGGGGGTTCAAACCACTGTGTGTCTTGCCCTTGCTAGTAAAATATTAACAGATATCTCTGGTTGTCATGGCAAAATTAGAGGACATAATCTCATTTGGGGGGTGGAGTGTGGGGGGGAGAATGAGATCATGACAATGTTGCCTTATAAATAATCAGAGCACTAGTTTGCTGGCAGACTGCAACTTCTGTGAAGGAGACCATTCAAAGGTGGAATCCAAAACGCAAGTGGATTGGGATAAACTATACCAAGAAGCTCCTTTACAATACTAGAGGGATCCAGGGAAAGTTTTTTCTTCATTCTTCCCTAGTGGAGTTTGCAATATTGTTTTGGAAACATGTGTTGTGGAGGGTGTGCAAAGTGCATTGGAGTTACCCTCATTCCTCTGGCTGTGCTATGCACCCTTGCTAATATTTTGTTGTTTTTCCCCGGAGGCACACCTGTATCCTGGGAAAATATTACAGATGAAGTCCGGTTGTTTGGAGGGATCCTAGGTTCTGGTGTATTGGTGAGTTATGTCTCATGTTCTTCTCAATACTTTTATTATCTTGAGTTTACAGGGTTTGCAGAAGTCCAGAAGCTGAGGTGCAACCTGTGTTGGTAATTAGGTTTGCCAATTTGTTCAGTACGTAGACTGGCAATTCAAACAGAATATAACTTGAAGACTGATTGAAGCTTCTACTAAGAAAATAAACCACTAATGCAATATGTTAAAAACAGCATATATGTGTACTATGGGATTGTCTTTGACTGACAGAAAGATAGACGTTGCTTTGCTAGATTAGACAAATGTTTGTTTAAAATCATTTACAAACTGCTTGATATGTTTAAAATCTCTAAGCGGTATACAACATAAAAAGATAATCTATATAATTGAAACAGAAATACACCATAAAACCAGTAAAACAGTAATATAAAAGCACATAAAAACAAATGAAAACAGGAATTCGGGGAAATCAAAAACATAATACAGGGTCTGATCTTAAGGTCCACGGAAAGCCTGGGCAAAAAGATATGTCTTTACAAGGTGTTTAAGGCAACTGATGGTTGTTGCTTCACATATGGCAGAGGGACGGGTTTCCATAGTACAGGGACATTAGCGGAAAGTGCCCATTTTGGGATCACTGGCATCCTAAGAAATTCTTGAGTGTGGTACCAGACGTAGAATTCCCTCAAATGATCTAAGTAATCTTACAGGTCAATATGGGGCAGGCAGTCTTTCAGGTAGCCTGATCCCAAGCTCCTACTAGTCCAGCATTATTCTGTTTATAGCAGTAGCCAGTGCTGGTTATGTATAGTCCATGGACATAAAGTTCCTTGATTAAGAAAGTGCTAAGTCACATTTTACCTTGGAAGTGAGTCCCATTGCATTCAGTCGGACTTTTATCCAAGTGGAATGCATCTAGGATTGCATTGCTGAGCTACAGCAATCCTGCTGCTTACTCTAAGAGTAGACCTGCCAACTGCAACAATGGTGTTCTGGAAAAAGACAGTAGATATTTCATTCCAAATACCGCTAGGAGTGATCAAGCTTGAAAGTGCATTTTCTGTTGCCATCAGATGGTGTTTCCTGTCTTGGTCTTTCTGGGTCTTAAGAATAATGATTGCTGTGGATGCTGTGGTAATGAAAGCTGTGGAAAGAGGTTTGCGGTGAGTACAAAAGTAACGTCTAAGATGGAAATATGTGCTCAGCTCATCACCACACAAACATTTTACCAGGTCCAGGAAAGCCTTGTTACACAAGCTGCATTTGATCCCAGTCCACACAGAGACACATTAATCCATGAAAGAAAATGTTAGATTTTATTTCTGAAAAATGAATTAATAGGCTGTATCTTTTTTCTAGCTTTTAAAAAATCATTAATGATTTATGTGGCTCCCTATTGGTTTAACTCCTTGAACTGCTGGCCCCTTAGTTCAGTTGTACCTATTTTCTTCGCGGCATCTGTGTAACTGTTATGAGCAAATGGTGCAAGGGCTATTTACTTCCATGATTTAAATCACGGGTGGGGAACCCTGTGGCCCTCAGATGTTGTCAGACTGCAACTCCCATGATCCCGTCAACGCTCCCTGCTGGGAGTGGGAGTTGATTTAAAATATCCTGTCATCGAACTACAGAAATCTTAACTCCTAGAAAATAAATATCACAAAAGAGGTCTGTTTTTCAGTGTATAATATGCAAGGATCAGCCCCCAAATGCTATTATTTTAAGGATAGCAAAAGTCATTGGATAACAGCAAAACAGCAATAAAACAAAACATGTATTTTGCCAGCTGGATTTATAGATTATAATGAAGTTCTTAACAAGTGGTTTGAATGAGGGTGTGGCAGGTTGTGATCTGGGTTCATGTTGCACCATTGATCAAACTCATATGGCAAGCCAGAATCTAGAGCAAAGTTAACTTCGTTTTGTCATGATGCCTGCCACACAGCCTGATCCTATGCGTACAACACACAATGTGGGGCTTTTAAATAAGTTGCATTTTCAAGAAACGTATGTTTTCAGCAAACCCAGTCTACTTCACAAATCCAGTCTACCTCCCTTTAGCAAAACAGCCCTTGAAGCTGAAATCTTACGAACATTCAATAGGTCTCACTTCCAAGTAAACATATTTAGGATTGCACTGCATATATCTCACTTCCACATATGAATTCTATTAAAGATATAACTTAGGGATAGAAAGAAAGAAAGAAAGAAAGAAAGAAAGAAAGAAAGAAAGAAAGAAAGAAAGAAAGAAAGAAAGAAAGAAAGAAAGATTCAGTACTTGAATTCTTCTTAGGATTAGAATATTTTATTTATTTGTAACATGCTATAATGTTGAAAATATTAAGATTAAAATATTAAATATTAAAATACCACAAGTGATATGCAATTGATAAAATATAATAACCATAGCAGAAGAAAGGCTAATAAAACCAGAAACTCAAACCTGCCAGTAATATATTTTAAAATATTTTTAAAATAATTTTATATTAACGGAGCTTTAATAAACAATTTTGACTTTTTGCTGTGTCCCTCTTAACGAAGAGTTTCACGGGGTGGCTGAGGGGGCAGGTGCAAAAGAGGCCAAGCATCCTGCACCATTAGTAATTGTGTAGAAGAGGGGATTTAGTACCATCAGTGGATTGATGTGGTACAATTATTCCCATACCATAACAATTCAGGTTAAAAGTGGGGATCGGGAACCTGTGGCCTTCCAGCTCCCAACAGTCCTGACCATTGGCCATGCTGGCTGTGACTGACAGGAGCTGGGGTCCTACAACATCTGGAGGACTACAGGGTTAAAGGGAGGAGTTGCATATTTAATTGCACCCTCAAGGAAAATCCAGTACACAGAACCAAAGTAGACTTGACAACATTCACACAATTAGCAGTTTCATATTTTATGTATTTTTTAAGTAAATGGCAGGCGGGAAGTATGGATCACAACCAGGAGTACGTTGGTGGGGAGAAGGTTTTTTGCCCCTCCAGTAGTTTAGGGTGGTTTACTGAGGAAGGTCCTATACTTTGAAGTCCAAGGACAGTCCTATACTTGAAGGTGTCCTCTGTTTTATGGCTTTCCAGCCCAAGTCTGGTTTAAAGATATGGAACCATTAAAAGGGAGAGCAGAATCCTTGAAGTTGCCTGTCAACACTTAGCAATACCTCGTCAGCAGACTGAGGTGTCACATCCCCACCATGGCATAGAAGTCACCTGGTCTCTTCCCCAGTATGGTGAGATGTATTGTACTCCTATTTCAGTAACAGCAATTATTTCTAAATTTGTGTCTATACATATAAATTACCACATGCCAATTTCATGCAGATTTATCCTGTTTTTAACAATGCAGATCCCTTTATTTGTTTATTTAGCCTTTGTTTTGAAATGTATAACTGGCCGCCTTACTGTAATTTAGGGACTGGTGCCTACTCTTTCCGTTGGAAGGAAAACTCCCACTTGCACATATAGAAGGATTCCTTCCTATGCATATAGCAGCTTTTGGGCTGGGGGAGCAGTCAAACTGGATCTCCACAGGGGGGAAACAGTTAAAGCTGCCCCTCCATAAGAACATAAGAAGAGCCTGCTGGATCAGGCCAGTGGCCCATCTAGTCCAGCATCCTGTTCTCACAGTGGCCAACCAGGTGCCTGGGGGAAGCCCGCAAGCAGGACCCGAGTGCAAGAACACTCTCCCCTCCTGAGGCTTCCGGCAACTGGTTTTCAGAAGCATGCTGCCTCTGACTAGGGTGGCAGAGCACAGCCATCATGGCTAGCCATTGATAGCCCTGTCCTCCATGAATTTGTCTAATCTTCTTTTAAAGCCATCCAAGCTGGTGGCCATTACCGCATCTTGTGGGAGCAAATTCCATAGTTTAACTATGCGCTGAGTAAAGAAGTACTTCCTTTTGTCTGTCCTGAATCTTCCAACATTCAGCTTCTTTGAATGTCCACGAGTTCTAGTATTATGAGAGAGGGAGAAGAACTTTTCTCTATCCACTTTCTCAATGCCATGCATAATTTTATACACTTCTATCATGTCTCCTCTGACCCGCCTTTTCTCTAAACTAAAAAGCCCCAAATGCTGCAACCTTTCCTCGTAAGGGAGTCGCTCCATCCCCTTGATCATTCTGGTTGCCCTCTTCTGAACCCTTTCCAACTCTATAATATCCTTTTTGAGATGAGGCGACCAGAACTGTACACAGTATTCCAAATGCGGCCGCACCATAGATTTATACAACGGCATTATGATATCGGCTGTTTTATTTTCAATACCTTTCCTAATTATCGCTAGCATGGAATTTGCCTTTTTCACAGCTGCCGCACACTGAGTCGACATTTTCATTGTGTTGTCCACTACAACCCCGAGGTCTCTCTCCTGGTCGGTCACCGCCAGTTCAGACCCCATGAGCGTATATGTGAAATTCAGATTTTTTGCTCCAATATGCATAATTTTACACTTGCTTATATTGAATTGCATTTGCCATTTTTCCGCCCATTCACAGTTTGGAGAGGTCTTTTTGGAGCTCTTCGCAATCCCTTTTTGTTTTAACAACCCTGAACAATTTAGTGTCGTCAGCAAACTTGGCCACTTCACTGCTCACTCCTAATTCTAGGTCATTAATGAACAAGTTGAAAAGTACAGGTCCCAATACCAGTCCTTGAGGGACTCCACTTTCTACAGCCCTCCATTGGGAGAACTGTCCGTTGATTCCTACTCTCTGCTTTCTGCTTCTTAACCAATTCCTTATCCACAAGAGGACCTCTCCTCTTATTCCATGACTGCTAAGCTTCCTCAGAAGCCTTTGGTGAGGTACCTTGTCAAACGCTTTTTGAAAGTCTAAGTACACTATGTCCACTGGATCACCTCTATCTATATGCTTGTTGACACTCTCAAAGAATTCTAATAGGTTACTGAGACAGGACTTTCCCTTGCAGAAGCCATGCTGGCTCTGCTTCAGCAAGGCTTGTTCTACTATGTGCTTAGTTAATCTAGCTTTAATTATACTTTCTACCAGTTTTCCAGGGACAGAAGTTAAGCTAACTGGCCTGTAATTTCCAGGATCCCCTCTGGATCCCTTTTTGAATATTGGCGTTACATTTGCCACTTTCCAGTCCTCCGGCACGGAGGAGGACCCAAGGGACAAGTTACATATTTTAGTTAGCAGATCAGCAATTTCACGTTTGAGTTCTTTGAGAACTCTCGGGTGGATGCCATCCGGGCCCGGTGATTTGTCAGTTTTTATATTGTCCATTAAGCTTAGAACTTCCTCTCTCGTTACCACTATTTGTCTCAGTTCCTCCGAATCCCTTCCTGCAAATGTTAGTTCAGGTTCAGGGATCTGCCCTATATCTTCCACTGTGAAGACAGATGCAAAGAATTCATTTAGCTTCTCTGCAATCTCCTTATCGTTCTTTAGTACACCTTTGACTCCCTTATCATCCAAGGGTCCAATTGTCTCCCTAGATGGTCTCCTGCTTTGAATGTATTTATAGAATTTTTTGTTGTTGGTTTTTATGTTCTTAGCAATGTGCTCCTCAAAATCTTTTTTAGCATCCCTTATTGTCTTCTTGCATTTCTTTTGCCAGAGTTTATGTTCTTTTTTATTTTCTTCATTCGGACAAGACTTCCATTTTCTGAAGGAAGACTTTTTGCCTCTAAGAGCTTCCTTGACTTTGCTCGTTAACCATGCTGGCATCTTCTTGGCCCTGGCGGTACCTTTTCTGATCTGCGGTATGCACTCCAGTTGAGCTTCTAATATAGTGTTTTTAAACAACTTCCAAGCATTTTCGAGTGATGTGACCCTCTGGACTTTGTTTTTCAGCTTTCTTTTTACCAATCCCCTCATTTTTGTGAAGTTTCCTCTTTTGAAGTCAAATGTGACCGTGTTGGATTTTCTTGGCAATTGGCCAGTTACATGTATGTTTAATTTAATAGCACTGTGGTCACTGCTCCCAATCGGTTCAACAACACTTACATCTCGCACCAGGTCCCGGTCCCCACTGAGGATTAAGTCCAGGGTTGCTGCCCCTCTGGTCGGTTCCATGACCAACTGATCTAGGGAATAGTCATTTAGAATATCTAGAAACTTTGCTTCTTTGTCATGACTGGAACACATATGCAGCCAGTCTATGTCCGGGTAGTTGAAGTCACCCATTACTACCACATTTCCTAGTTTGGATGCTTCCTCAATTTCATATCTCATCTCAAGGTCTCCCTGAGCATTTTAATCAGGGGGACGATAGATCGTTCCCAGTATTAAGTCCCTCCTGGGGCACGGTATCACCACCCACAACGATTCTGTGGAGGAGTCTGCCTCTTTTGGGGTTTCGAGCTTGCTGGATTCAATGCCTTCTTTCACGTATAGAGCGACTCCGCCACCAATACGTCCTTCCCTGTCCTTCCGATATAGTTTATATCCAGGGATAACCGTATCCCACTGGTTTTCTCCATTCCACCAGGTCTCGGTTATGCTCACTATATCAATGCTCTTCTCTAAGACCAAGCACTCCAGTTCTCCCATCTTGGTTCGGAGGCTCCTAGCATTAGCGTACAACACCCAGCAAAGTTCCAATCCAGACTGAGGTCTCTAAACTTGCTGTTTACATTTTAAACAATTGCTAATTGCTTGGATGATGTCACATTTAGTTTGACCTTTTTTAAAAAATCTGATATTGGTGAAAAGGCTTGACTATCACTTTTCTCTGAATTTTTTTAAAATATAATCCTGGCAGAGGGCTGCAGCTGCAGCACTAAAAGCCCGGTTTCTAGTACAAATGAAGCACGCCTCTGAAGCCTGTGGTACTCTCAGCAGTGCCTCATATAAGGAGTGTAGATGTCAGGCAGGGATACATGGGGCGAGAGAGTCCCGTAGGTAACCTGGTCCCAAGTTCTTGTCCTGCCTCCTTTTGCATCTGGCTTCTGTAAGTAAAATCCCAATGAGAGCAGGGACTTTGATGCCAGCATTTGTTTTTTTCAACCCACTCAGGTAGCACATGCATGCCAGGGATATGCAGCACAACATTTTGTCATGTCTAGCAACCACTGATAGACCACTGTCCTCCATGAATTTGTCTGCTTCTCTTTTAAAGCCATCTAAGCTAGTGGCTGTCCTGATACTTTGTGGCAGTAAAATCCATAAGGTAATGATATATTTCCTTTTATCTGTCCAGAATCTCCAGAGAAAAAGGCTCAGTGGATGATCCTGAGTTCTAGTGTTATGAGAAAGGGAGAAAAAACTCCATCCTCTGTCTCCACACCATACATAGTTTTGTTTACTTCTGTCATGCACACATACCTTTTCCCAGTAAAGGTTACAACAATTTTAAAACACATAATTAAAATAATTAACAACAACCTAAACATCACAGAAAATGGAATCACGACAATAGCCTCTTGGCATCAGCATCATTGCCACTTACCAGGAGGGAGGCAGTGACAAGGTTGGGGCTGTGCATGGGCACTGGTAGAGCCTATTTGGCACTCCCTTTGGTGAGCCTCTTATGCCCGCATAGCCCTGACCTTGTCTCCACCTTGTCTCCTCCTCCCGGTAAGGAGAAGAAACGTTGGTGCCAGGCTATTGCTATAGCTATAGCTCTAGCCCACAAAGCGAGCAACTCCTGTCCACAGAGTTAGGAAAGTTCTGTGGATTAGTATTTGGTGATTGCCTCACTTCCTCATATGCCACTTGTGAATCATAGAAACTAGTCAGCTTTAAACATACCAGATGGATGTTTTAGGATGGACTTTGGTTTGACTTCTCTTTTGCTCATTTCTGGCAGATGTTTACTTCTATAATATTTGCAGCTGTGGGAATTGTGGGTGCTGGATACAGCTTTATTGTGTCAGCTGTTGCTCTGAAGAGAGGCCCGAAATGTGAGTTTGTGAACAATACCATCACAGAATGGAAGTATCCATTTGATAACGGGTAAGATATTTTTGAACTCTTATCACAATGTAGCAAAAGTAGGGAATGAATGACATCACTGTAAGGCAGCAACGGGGAACATGTGGTCCTCCAGATGTTGTCTGGTTCCAGTTCCCATCAACCCCAGCCAACGTGGCCAATGGTCAGGAAGGTTGGAAGCTGTAGTTCAACAATACCTGGAGGGCCATAGATTCTCCATCCCTGCAGTAAAATTTGTTGCTGTTTCATCTGGATATATAAATTCCGAAGCAGGACGCTTACCAAACATTGTAGACCATTGGATTACTTCCAATCATCAACATGTTTCAAAGATCAGCTTGTAAGACTACACATTCATATTTCTGACTAGTGGTAGCAGCAACTCCTTCTCATTGTCTGGGCGAACAAAGGCAGCAGGGCCTTTTCTGTGGTGGTACCCTGATTATGAAACACCTTGCCCTGTGAAGTCCTTCACTGCTTTTTATTTGTTTTTTTGTCACCCACCCCATATATATGGTCTGCCTAGTATACATCGCAAGACGTCACCCTAAGAGTTGGAAACGACTCGCACTACAAGTGCAGGGACACCTTTCCCTTTACCAAAGACCATTTTATTCCACCAAGCTTGTATTTTAAGAGGCAGACAATATTTTTATTATTTTTTAAACTGCTGAACATGTTTCTTTTTCATAATTGGAACAGCATCCCTTTTGAGATATAACCCAGAAACAACTGTCTTTGTTTTGACAACCTTTTCTAACTGGATGAAAAGGTCTCTCTTAAGTTTAAAAATAATACAAAATTAACAGCTTTTTCTTGAGCTCTCAGGAGCCGGGTTGGTTTATCTGGGCACAGTTGTTCCCTCAAGATAACCAGGTCCAAAATTGTTCAGAGCTTTATAAATGAAGGACAGAACCTGAAACTTGGCCCAGAAGCAAACTGGCAGCCAGTGGTATTACAGAATCTCAGTAGGATGCACTCATTAACAACCTGACTGCTGCTCCAGACAGAGCACATTACAGTATTGAGATTACCATTGCATAGATTACTGTGGCCAAGTTATGCCATATCTGGTGCACCAGCTGAAGCACTCTGAGCAATTGCAGCCCCCAAGGATAATGATGGTTCAATGAGCATCCCCCAGACTATGTACCTGCTCTTTAATGGGGAGTGCAACACTGTCCAGAAAAGCCAAACTGCCTTATTCCCAGGCCCAGGAGTCCCCTACCCATAGAGCCTGTCTTGTCAGGATTCAGCTTCAATTTATTGGCCCTCATTCAGCCCATCATTGCACCCAGTGGTGTGGAGCACACTAATGTGTGTGATGGCAGTTTCTCAGTCACACACACTAGAGTGTGTGAGATAGAATGTTGGTAAGTGGCTTGTATATTGTTTTATCCACCCCAGTCCTCTGAGTAGTGGGTTTGGTTTCCTGTAGGAGCAAAGCACTGGAGTCTTTTTAAAAATAGTTGCGTTCATTTACAAATATACAGCCTGAGTATAGGGTGAGGCACAGCTTAAATACTGCAACAGACAGCCAAAGTCCACTGCTCCCACATCAGATATCTAGAGAGAGACAGCCTGCCCCCAAAATGCTTACAGAACCCAACACTAAGCTCTTTGTGTGTGTGTTGGTCTTCATCATCACTGCAGCCTGTCTGTTATTTCCTTTGACCTCTTCTTATCTGCCTTGTTGTTGTTATGTGCCTTCAAGTCGATTATGACTTATGGCGACCCTATGAATCAGCGATCTCCAGTAGCATCTGTTATAAACCATCCTGTTCAGATCTTGTAAGTTCGGTCTGTGGCTTCCTTTATGGAATCAATCCATCTCATTTGGTCTTCCTCTTTTTCTACTCCCTTCTGTTTTTCCCAGCATTATGGTCTTTTCTAACGAATCATGTCTTCTCGTGATGTGTCCAAAGTATGATAACCTCAGTTTCATCATTTTAGCTTCTAGTGATAGTTCTGGTTTAATTTGTTCTAACACCCAATTATTTGTCTTTTTCGCAGTCCATGGTATCCACAAAGCTCTCCTCCAACACCACATTTCAAACAAGTTGATTTTTCTCTTATCCGCTTTTCTCACTGTCCAACTTTCACATCCATACATAGAGATCAGGAATACTATGGTCTGAATGATCCTGACTTTAGTGTTCAGTGATACATTTTTGCATTTGAGGACCTTTTCTAGTTCTCTCATAACTGCCCTCCCCAGTCCTAGCCTTCTTCTGATTTCTTGACTATTGTCTCCATTTTGGTTAATGATTGTGCCAAGGTATTGATAATCCTTGACAAGTTCATTGTCCTCATTGTCAACTTTAAAGTTACCTAAATCTTCTGTTGTCATTACTTTAGTCTTTTTGACGTTCAGCTGTGGTTCTGCTTTTGTGCTTTCCTCTTTAACTTTCATCAGCATTCGTTTCAAATCACTACTGGTTTCTGCTAAGGGTATGGTATCGTCTGCATATCTTAAATTATTGATATTTCTCCCTCCAATTTTCACACCTCCTTCATCTTGGTCCAATCCCACTTTCCATATGATATGTTCTGCATATAGATTAAATAAATAGGGTGATAAAATACACCCCTTTCTCACACCCTTTCCGATGGGGAACCAATCAGTTTCTCCATATTCTGTCCTTACAGTAGCCTCTTGTCCAGAGTATAGGTTGCGCATCAGGACAATCAGATGCTGTGGCATGCCCATTTCTTTTAAAGCATTCCATAGTTTTTTATGATACACAGTCAAAGGCTTTGCTGTAATCTATAAAGCGCAGGGTGATTTCCTTCTGAAATTCTTTGGTCTGTTCCATTATTCACCGTATGCTTGTGAAATGATCTCTGTTACCTCCTCCTTTTCTAAATCCAGCTTGAACATCTGGCATTTCTCGCTCCATATATGGTAAGAGCCTTTGCTGTAGAATCTTGAGTATTACTTTACTTGCATGGGATATTAAGGCAATAGTTCGATAATTACTGCATTCCCTGGGATCCCCTTTCTTTGGAATTGGGATGTATATTGAACACTTCCAGTCTGTGGGCCATTGTTTTGTTTTCCATATCTGCCTAGAGGGGTGAATAAAGACAACATCTCACCCAACCATCACTAAGCCCTTGCAAGCCATTTTAGCTCCCATGAGACACATGACACATCAGTGAATATTACAGGATAACAATGGTCTATTGTCATGTCATAAGGTGGAGCACCTCATTCTATTTTCATTTTAATGAGAAACTACCTAATTTGCACTTCTTGAACCGAAACACAGCTTATCCTTTGAAATTTGCACTTTGGATGTTGTGATGCAGTGCTCCAACCAGCCAGTGTGTCCAAATGTGCAAATATCCCAGTCTGCATCTGTGTCAGAATTGTTTAGTATGTTTTTTCATAATGTTTTTAACCCTTTTTAAGGTTGTTTTTTTAAATGTTTTTAATGCTGTTTTGTTTTAATGATCTGTTTTATGATGTTTTAAAGTGTTTTAGTGCTTTGTTTGCCGCCCTGGGCTCCTGCTGGGAGGAAGGGCGGGATACAAATTAAATAAATAAATCAAATAATAAATAAATATTAGGGGAAAGTGTGCATAAAAATGAATATACTACTGAAAATGACAAACATAAATGCATTATATTAGGGAAAATATCTTGCAAACATTTGTACTGTATATTAGGCAAAACTGCATACAAAAATGTGTTTATTAAGAGAAATTTGCAATAAAATGTTGACGAATTTTTATGGGATTTTTTTAAAATGTGGAGAACTGAATTGGAGAAATTGAGAGAAATGTAAATTGATAGGTTGCCCATCCCTGAAGGTGCTGGCCAGGTATTGCCTCCCACTGATAGCCCTACTCACAGAAATATAATAGGGAATCCATAGCAATATAAACTTTTTTTTTCTTGGTACAGGAACCATGACATGCGGAATGATTGCCCGTCGCCAAACCACATCGTGCCCTGGAATTTTACTCTCTTCTCTCTGCTGCTGATAATGAGTGGAAGTCAAATGGTGCTCTGTGCCATTCAAGCTATCAATGGACTCTTTGGAACACTCTGTGGGGACTGTAAAAGTTGTGGATGCTGTGGGGTAAGGCTGCTTCTATGAATCACAACATGTATAAGTATTCCTGCTGCCCTTTTACTAGGTTGATTGGCTTAACCATCTTCTTGCTGTCAGGGCCGTCCCAAGACATTTTGCTTCTTGGGGCAAAGTACATCGTGGCAAAATACCTCCCTTTCCACCTACTGAATCCAACCAAATAGAGAGCTGAGTATTACTTCAACACTGGTGATGGGGTAGTATCTCATTCCACTACAACGGAAGGGAGAGGCCTAGCTAAGGAGGTGCAGGCCAAATGACACAGGCTCCCGTCTTCCAAAACCTTACCTCCATTCTCCTGCCCCCAGGCATATTCTGCCTAAGGCAGCAGCCTCACTCTACCTGATGGTAGAGCTGGGCCTGCTTATGGTGTTCATCATTATTAACTGTTTATTGATTATTTGATTGTATTTTTCAATACAAATACAAAACATTCCTTATAATATATCACATTTGCTGTTGTGGTTTTTTAAAAAAAAAAACACTGTTACTAATGTCAACCAACATATAAGATTTCATTTCCTCTTTTCTTTTAGGGCGATGGAGCAGTTTAAAGCATATGGAGACTGGAGAAATCACCTCTTACAAGGCAAAGAATGTCCTTCCAGACATACCTCTTTAGATGATGGGCCAAGTCAAGGGCCTTTACACACTAAGCATGTCTAGAATGAAGGGTATTTATAAGGAACCCTGACTGCATTTTTCCTTTTCACATCTTCCAATGAGTTTAGCAACTCTTCAAGCTAGATAGCTGAGGTGAGAAACATTTTTCATCCCAAGGACCACATTCATTCCCTCTTCATCCCGTCTCCCACCACCACCACCACCATTGATGCAGACACATATTCACTCCCCACAACAATTTGGCTTGAAAAAATTGTTTTAGCTTTTTTGAAGCCTAATTGCCAGACTGGGTGGCCTTTCTGGAGATTGCAGTTGGGGACAGAAGCAAACCTGTCCCAATTGCAACCCCTCCTCCTAATTCCGCCCACACTGCTGTAAGGCTTGTTTAAGCCTAATTGCAGTATGGGAGAGGCAGTGAAAGGAGGAATGCTGCATGCCAGATTGGGAGGTCCCAAGAGCTAGGGTTTTAGAGAGTTAGGGGAGAACACAGGCAGAATTTAATAATAAGAAAAAGACCATTGATTTTTGTCTACTTTGATACTACTGAAGGAGTAGAACTTCTGACCTTAAAATGGCAGCAAGACAACCCATACATACCTGTCTGCTCTTCTTTCCCTCAGGCTGCAGAAATTACTTTTATGTGAATACCAACCCCCCACAAGCACATATAAATCAGGAGTGGGGACTTTTTTCAGCCTGAGGCCATATTCCATTCTGGACAACCTTCCAAGGGCCAAATACCAGTGGATTACTCGGCCAGAGGCATAAGCAAGTGGAGCAATGGATGTCAATGTCATCTTTGTACAGTAGGCTAGTTTCTACACATAACCCTCTGTCCTCCACCCAGACAAGCAAGAGTTCAGGGACCCATTCCAGCCAGGCAACAACAGACTAAGAGGGTCTTAGAGCATTCCAAGGCCTGGAGAGAATTCCAGGGGCCAGAGAAAGAGGCATGAAGGGCTACATTTGGCCCCCAGTTTGAAGGTTCCCACTCCTGCTATAAAACTGACCTATGCTGAGTCTTGGTTGCCAAGTGGGAAGATGGCAACCCTCATGCTTCTAGACTTGTAGCATCATTGTAGGCTTCCTGACTGGATTGGGCATGGCCAGTCTGATTAACCCAGCTCATATTCAGAGGAGAAGGCCAGGATTTATAGACTCTGAACCCAAAGGAGGCTTTTGTGCTCTTTGATTGTTACACATCCAGAGGAGTTTAGCAGAGGCAGCATTTCCTGTCCACAGCATTGCTGGGAGAAAAGAAGCCACAGGTGCTGCTGTTGCACCTTCCTTGCCACATGTGTGTTAAAGGCACAGAGTCTTTTTTTTTAATGGCTTTGAGCTCGTAAGGGTTGTCAGCTTATTTCTGACTTTGCTTCTGTGCCTTTTAAAACAATGATGCAAAGAACTTCTGTGAGGAGAGCCTCCCTCCCCCTCAACATGAGGAAAAAGTGATTGGTGCAGGGCAAGAAGACTTCAGCTTTCTGTGGCTTTCAAGACAGGAGCAAAACCAGAGGGAAAAGTCTGTCAGCTCTCGCCAAACATATTTATCAACATATGCTAACTATTAGCCGACTATCTGCTAATTATTAGCAGCTAATACAACTTCAGCTATTATATCATTACTGCCCTTGATTTACTTTATGCTCATGGAATTACAGTTCCACAAGCCTGTGTCTTTTAGTATTTCTTTGTATATATTAATATTAATACATTTTTTGCTGGAGGAAAAATCTGCAAATCATTAAAAAGTTTACTTTTTTCATTTTTTGTATAAAAGTCTTGTGTGTTATAAATATTATGATCAGGGGCTCTCTTTTACTGACAGGGAAGGGGGAGAAATTAAACTCAGTTTGCATTTAAAGGCGAATCTGTCAAATTCACACTTTCCAAAACATTGTGAGAACTGCAACGCAGCCTTCCTTCAAAATTCACACATATCCAGTTTTGTGATACAGTTGTCCAATCTAACAATGTTTACAAAAATACATATATTAGGGGAAAGTGTGCATAAAAATTCATGTATTAGTGAAAATAACATACAAAAATGCATTATAAGGGGGGAAATTGCTTGCAAAAATGTGTACGTTAGTCAAAACTGCATACAAGATATGTTTAAGTAGAAGAAAGTCACACTAAAATGCTGGAGAATTTTCATGAGGATTTTGCTACAGAAATGTGGAGAACTGAATTTAAGATTGGAAGAATGAAAAAGTGAGAGAACGTAAACTGATAGATCCTTCCATCCCTACTGATAGAGACTACCATTTGGTTTTAATCTTTCTGAAAACACCCTATACCAAAGCATATTTACTTGGAAGTCCTACTGACTTCATGTGATTAGAACTTTAAGCCTTCAGATCCATCACAAAAATATCAGCCCTGATTTTCCATTCACTTTAGGATATCTTCATTTTTATTAGATTTCCAGTCAGATTGTATACAACCAACATCCATCACATGTGTGAGTATTTGAAAAGGAAACATAAATCCAGATTAATTGTTTGATGTTGTGGTTCCACAGCTTGAACAAATTCCATGTGTGTTCAGATCACAAGGCCTTTCTGTTTGATCCATACTACAAGCAACTCCAGTGGCTGGAGGCCACATGAGGTTTCATGTGGCTGGAGGCCACATGAGGTTTCATGTGGCAGATCCGTGATCAAGTCTCCTGACATCCTTTTAACAGATGGAAGCGAAGGGGGCTTTGGATCAGGGCCTGGGGATAGGACTGGGTTAGGTAGGAACATCAGACTCTGCCTTATCCCGTGCCAGACCCTGGGTCCATCTAGCTTGGTATCACCTGCGCTGCCTGGCAGCAGCAGCTCTCCAGAGGCTCAAACAGGGCTCTCTCCTGATCCTTCCTGGACATGCTGAAGATTGAACTGGGACCTTCTGCATACAAGGTGGATGCTCTACTACTGATTAACCCTAAAAGGTTAATCCTTCCATAGTGCAATTTCTCCACTGGAAACCTCCCCACCCCACCTGCAGTTAGTTGCAATGGGGAGGTGAAGGGAACAGGTACCCATATTGCCCTTGCTATTTCCCCCCTACTCCATAGTTAAAAGTTTTGGTGGTGATTTCCATTTGGGAAATGCTCCAACTTTTAACCAAGGGAAGAGGCGGAGACTTTGTTCATATGTATATATATATATACACACCAAGGATACCATCCCCAAGTTCAGCCTGACACTTCCTTTTGCAGGCCCCAGGTAGATGTGCTAGACAGTACAGTTTCAAGGCCTGGAGAATATTACCTAACTCCTAACAACCTTAATGCAAATGTCTTTATATGAACAGAATGGCAAACATTCCAAAGCATTTGGATAACCAGAATTTCAATGGCATCAGTAGACAGGGCAGTCATTTTAAGACCTTCAGAAAATTCTTCTGTGATTAAGGGCATATCACACCTCACAGTAGAAACCCATATTGGTTATATACCTGGTTTAATCATCATCATTTCCTCCAGAGAATATGTGGAATTGTAGTTTGATTAGAGTTTAATTAGGAATTGTAGTTTGATTAGAGACCTCCAGCCCCCTTCATAGGACCCTTGCTTCCTTACTGCCTTTCATACTAGGAACTGCATCTGCATCCCAGAACACTCCCCCCGATGCCCTGCCTCACTTCCTTCAAATCCCTCCTCCATATCCACCTTTCCTGTGAAGCCTTTGACACAAGCTTATAGTTGCTGTTCCCTATTGTAACTATCCACGCCATAACATTTAAAGCACATTTAGCATGCATTTAAAGCACATGGCTTCCTTCTAAGAACCCTGGGAACTGTAAAGGGTGCAGGGAATTGTAGCTTGGTGAGGGGTAAACGACAGTTCCCAGGATTCTTTGCGGGAAGCTATGAGCTTTAAATGTGCTTTAAATGAATGGTGTGGCTGACTTTACAAGTATATTTTTATATTCAATCAGCCCACTTCTCCAAGTGGTTAGAAGTTCCAGGGGTGCAGTGCTTTCCCAGTTTAGGAACAAAGGAAGCTGTCTTATACAAAGTCACACCATTTGTCCATGTAGCGCAGTGCTGTCTACACTGACTGGCAGCAGCTCTCCAGAGTTCTCTCCCAGCCCTGCCTGGAGATGCCAGGGATTGAACCTGGGACCTTCTGCCAGATGCAATACCACTGACCTACACCTCTTCCCCACATCTTCCAGTCTGGCTTCCTTTGGAAAACCATCACTGGTGGCTCATTAGTATCTTGTAATATTTTGTTTCTTTACAAATATTCAGGTTTGCATGGAGGAACAGCTTAAACACTCCCAACAGACAACCATCTGCTCCCACTGCTGCATCAGCTGTCCAGGGAGCAATAGCCCATATCCTAAGGTGCTTATGGGCTCACTCTTCCTCTGTAGTCCTGTTCAGGTGTTCAGCCTGAGAGCATGAGGGCACAGAGTGTGTAGGGGGCTGGAGTGCATGCAGGGGGCTGGTCACACCTTCAGGAAAGGGCCATAGCTCAGTGGTGGAGCATCTACCTTGCATGCAAAAGGTCCCACGTTCAACCCCCGGCATCTCCAGGGAGGGCTGAGAGAGACTCCTGCCTGAAATCTTGGAGAGCCACTGCCAGTCAGTGTAGACAATACTGAGCTGGATGGACCAATATTCTGACTCAGTATAAGGCAGTTCCCTATGTTCTACTTACGTTCATATGTTCTCTCAGTGTCCTCATGTGCACTGAACACACCTGCTCAACCCTTGACCTTCCCAATCAATGTGGGAAAGTCTGAAGGAGTATTCTAAGCACATTAAGTCAGACCTGGTTACAAGCTCCCTTCAGATCTTCCTACTCAACACGTGGAAGTTGGGGGTGCAGCGGGTGCCCCTGGCCCCTGCACACTTTGTGTGTGACTGAAAACTACAGTCTTGCCTCACATTCAGGCACCTAGATTACATCATCCTTAGCTGGGAAGGGTGACGATCTGCCCCCTTCTCCAGTTGGCTTTTCCTGTTCAAACTATTCATGGTTCTGCATCAAGTATTTTGTTCCCATGGCACCAGTTTGCTTAACAAAGTGATGTGCTTGGCCAAATCTGGCCAGCAGGTTAAAGAATATAAGAGCCCAGCAGCAGCTGGCCAAAGTCCCATCTAGTCCAGCGCTCTGTTCTCACAGTGTCCAACCAGATGCCCTTGGGAAACCCAAAAGCAGAATCTCAGCGTAACAGCCCTCTCTTCACCTCTGATTCCCAGCAACTGGTATTCACAGGCATACCACCTCTGACAGCAGAGGTAGAACATAGCCATCATGGCTAGCAGCTATTGATAGCCTTATCCTCCATACATTTGTTTAATTGGCTTTTAAAGCTGTGCAAGGTGGTGGCCACCACTGCCTCTTGTGGGAACAAATTCCATAGTTTAGCTTTGCATTGTGTGAAGAAGTCCATCCTTTTGTCTGTCCTGAATCTTCCACCTTTCATCTTCATTGGATTGCCACAAGTTCTAGTGTTACGAGAGAGAAAAACTTTTCTCTTGTCTACGTTCTCCATGCTATGCATAATTTTATACAACGTTAAGCAATCCTTCTGACCTATTAACTCTCTCCTGTCCAACCCCCAATCTTACAATAATATTATAGATTGTAAACTTCTCAGGGCAATAATCTGACTCCTTGTGATCTGCGTAAAGCATGTTGAGGGTGAGATATAAACAGCAATAAGTAATGCAATTCGTTCCCAAGATTTCCTTGGGAGAGATAATTACTACTGGACTAGCTGCAATGGTCTGTGATGTAGATATGTCCTAGGAGTTGCACAGAAGTCAGAAGGGGACATTCTCCTCTGGGGCAGCCTCTCTCATCCCTGAAACAACGTAATAGGATAGGTCACCCCCTGATGAAGTCCTTCTGAGCACTTTTAAAGTTACTGGAGCCCTCTTAGGGCAGGTTAGGGAGAAGGCACAATATCACAATCTTTCATTCTTTCCCTCCTTACACTAGCAAGGAGAGGATTGTAGTGGGCTCTGTCAGCTGACAGGTTACACTGGAGAATAAGCCATAAATGCCCCCCTGAATCACATGCTGAGCAGCACTCCAATCCAAACAGGAATACTGACACCTATAAAGTATGAGCACCATTTTTTGAATATGAACACTTGGCGGAATGATTAAGGCTGATTTGAAATAATGGCACCTTTCTCTTTTGATATTTTATCCAAGCAGATAAAGAACAATAAAACTGAAAGGTATCCCCAAAGGGAGTTTCATCGACTTCTCCAGTCCAGTTTCAGTGATAAACAAAAGGCCAAAGGGTACTGTGGGATGAATCATGAACAAATTGGACTACACACAGGAGGCTGTGAGACAACTCTCATAATACCATATATTACAGGCCTTTGTCCTAAGATCCCACTGAGAAATATCTGAGGTCCCACTGAGTAGGGGGCAGCAGCGGCAGGGGGTGAGGAGCCGCAGCACTGCTGGGGCCATGGGCTGCTGAGTGGGGGCTGCTGCCACCAGCTTGGGGGAAAAGATGGTGGAGAGGCTGGAATGGAGTTTCCTGCAGACGTGCAGGACCAAATCAGTACACATGGACCTCTGGAGCCTGGGATCTTCTATCTGCCACCCAAGATACACCAAGCAACCTTTGGCAACCCATAGTTTGGGGGCATTGGTACTGTCACAGTCTGGCATATAGTCCATTCTCACAGACTATATGCCACCAGCATTCCAAGTTACATATGGAATACCACTGACTTTCTGCAAAGACTACAATCCACTGTCCCAGAAAACATCATTCTAGGTACCACGGATGTGGAGGCCCTTTACAGCAACATCCCCCGCAAAGACAGACCACAAGCCATCAGGAACACCATCCTTGATGGGGTTACAGATATCTAGCCACCAAACACACCCATTTTGTAGTTATCAACAATTACTTCTGCTTTGGGAAGAACTTCTATCCATGGGCATCTGCAGGAATTTTTCTGGCAAAGGACAGAGGGAGTAAATACTCCAAATAAATGAATGAGCATACATGCATATCTGAAAGGTGGGCAAATTTCTTGGAAAACAAATGAGAATAGTGCCTGCACATTTTGTCTCATAACTCAGGTTCTACATAAGCCAGAAGCTTACTATTTTTTTAAAAAAATGAAAGCTGGTAATCTAAGGTTATGGTTCATGGGGGGGGAACTCCCTCCCACACACACACACACACACGAATGCTCATCAATGGGACAGCTGTGGGTAATATCTGGAACCATGAATGTCGACAGTTGGACATTCCTGTCAAGCGCTCAAATTACAAAGCCAGCTCGGAAAACTGATTACATAAGAATGCCACAAGGCAAATAACCTGGAGGCATTGAAACATTCTCAGAAATATAGCCTGAACAATAATGATCTCATATACACTATCATATTTCAAACCTTTGATTGAAATACAGCTGGAAAGGAGGAAATTTACTGCCCTGTTGTGCCTTGGCTCCAGATATAAAAATGAAGTCAGTTTTAGTTTAGCTGCATCTTCCTGTGCTTATCAGTTTTCTGAGATTATTTATTTATTTATTTATTTATTTATTTATTTATTTATTTATTTATTTATTTATTTATTTATTACATTTATATCCTGTCCTTCCTCCCAGAAGCAGCCTAGGGCAGCAAACAAAACACTAAAAACACTCTAAAACATCTTAAAAACAGACTTTAATCTTTAAAAACATATTCAAAGAAAAGATCTTTTCTTAAAAAAAGCTTTGAAAACATATTAAAAAGCAATTCCAACACAGACACAGACCGGGGTAAGGCCTCTATTTAAAAAGCTTGTTGAAAGAGGAAGGTCTTCAGCAGGCACTGAAAAGATAACAGAGATGGCACCAGTCTAATATTTAAGGGGAGGGAATTCTACCGGGTAGGTGCCGCCACCCTACAGGCCCATTTCCTATGTTGTGCGGAATGGACTGCCTGATAAGGACTGCAGAATGCAGTGATCAACTGGTTACATAAGGGGTATGATGATCTTTCAGGTATCCTGGTCCCAAGCTGTATAGGCTTTGTACACCAACCTTGAACTTAAGCCCAGTAGTTCATGTAGCGCTACAGGGAACACACCTTGTTGAGAGTACACAGGAGTCATTCCAAAATGAACAAACTCTTCTTTGGGCAGAAGCAAATATTGTGTCTTGTCTGAACTGTGTTGCTCCCACACTCTTCCACCCCACCCCCACAATAATGGGGAGCAGCATCTCCCACACACAGGGGAATCACTTGTCCCCACATGCAGGTAAGCAAAGGCCAGATGCTCCACTCCAACCACTGCTACTGCTGCCCAGACACTGCCTTGCAAGTTCACAAGCTGGATTGCATGGAGCAGAACAAGCAGTCCTTGCACACACAGTGGGAGAAGTATACTCACAGTGCGCTTCCAGACTGCCAGTATTTTGCTGGAAGGGTTCAAGCACATACCAGAAAATTTAGATTTGCACAATAAAAGGAGATTAAAGTGCACTGTTGCCCTGGTGTAATAATAGTAACTTTAAGCAAGAAACAAGACCTTCTTTTGTTTAGGAAAGTGATGGGGAAATGCATTGAAAAGTGTGGGATGAATTAATGATTACTGGGAAGACACATAAACACCTCAGAAGCAAACCAGGACAAAGGTTCATTGCTGCTTAACCTCTCCGCAACCAAATCAGAATGAATGCTGAATAGACCAGAGCTAGTCTAATCCCTGCATAAACTTTGTGCAGCAAATTAGGACGAATGCTCAATAAATAGATTGTCTGGAGGACCACACAGTCACTTGTTATCTGGGGATGCAATTAAAGCATCCCCCCCTCTCCTGGGGAGGTGGAGTCATGAACACTCAGGTGTGCTCATTCCCTCTTTCTCACAAACACTGACCATGCATCCAGGTACAGGGACAATGCATTCTAACTGCTGACTCTTGCTTGTTTCTCTCTAGGTGTTTCCCCTTGTGCTCCATAGGCCGTTCTCCCATCAGTACATGCTCCATCCTATTTGGTGTAGACCAGGAGGGAGGCACACATCATGACTAGCAGCAGTAATCAGGATGCTCCTGACTGTTCCTCCATGGAGTTGCCTACTTGCTTTAGGCAGGCTCTTATATGCTTGCAAGTCTGTGGTACAACAGGTAAAGGCATTCCTACAATGGAGGAATCCTTCACCTGCTACCATGCTCTCTATTGAGCTACTGTCCAAGGCACAGGAGCCCTGCATATGGGTGCAATCCTCTACCCACTTTTGTGGGAGTAAGCCCCCACTGAGCTCAACATCTGAGAAGACATGGATTTCACTGTACTAGTAGCTCCACATTAATAGCCAGTAGTAATGCTACATTTGTAAAGACATTAGCAATGTTTTGAGTTGATTTTCAGCATCATATAATTATGTTGTAATAAAGTTAGGTAATTAACTTCTTTGATAGTTCATTTTATCAGCTGGCTGCAATAACATTTGTGGTTATGTCATCAAGGCCAACGGTGAGCAGAGAACTTCAAACTTCCCTTATGCTATGCTGGGAGGGGGGTGTTGATTAGATAGAGGTGTCCCTTGGTCCATTTCTCCTGGCAAAGCCAACTTCCTGCCATCCTCTGCCACCGGAGTGATATATCATTCAGTTGGTGTGGCACCCTCCCTTGAAAAAAAGAACCATCATTTTCTCTGATGCCAATTCTTCACTTTCAATAAAAGGGAAGGATTGTAGCTCAGTGGCTTTGCATGCAGGAGGTCCCAGGTAACCATTTCCAGGTAGGGTTAGGTTAGGTATCAATCTGCAACTCAAGAGAGGCACTGCTGTCAGTGGAAGGCAATACCAAGCTGAATGGACCAATAGTCTGACCTGATAGAAGAAAATGTCTTATAGAGTTCTATCCCCCATCCCAAAGAATGAATGGATACTGTTACATGAACAAATGCACAGACAGGAAGTTTTAATCCATTTCTAATTATTTTATTTTTTTCTTGTACAATATTAAAAGAATATTTTTTTAAAAAACAGAACCAAACTCTGGATATAACCGTTTGATCTGATTGATTTTGAAGCATACACTACGTATGCAAATTATTCTACATTGAAAACAAATGCTCACACAAGATGGCATATAGCATAACAAACTGATGTAAATAAAAAAGTATTAAAGTATTAGCACATAACATGGATGTAGTGTATTAAGAAAACAGAAACACATTTCATCACCCATTTCCCTTAATGAAAATAGATATTAAATCCCCCCCCAACCCTTAAAAAAAATTGTTTTCATGAAGCCTTCGTTTCCAATAATAACTTCTAATACATAGCTTTTCAAACATCTGCCTTCAGGAAACCCTTTCCACACTGGCTGAGGGACCCTTGCAAATATGTTAAGGAACCACTAACTGCCACAGAGGATTTGTGGGAACATTCTAGAGTGTACTCTCAGTTAACACAGGGCATTGACTAGGCCTGCTGGACCTCATTGCTACCTAACATGATCTGAGAATGAACCCTAGAACACATCCAATACTCCTTTGCTACAGGGAGGGAAATGATTTATTAATTTTTTTACTACAGTTCTGTCCCACCTTTCTTCCAAGGAGCTTTCCTCACAACAACCCTGAGAGGTAGGTTAGGCTGAGAGTGTGTGACTCCACACTGGCTCTCCATATAAAGTGGCAGACATTCTTTCTCTCACAAAAACTTATCCGCCAGTATTTATGTTCTCATTGGGGAGCTACTGATAGACTTCCAAAGAATCCCAGGCTTCCCTTGAACTCCGTTTGAAAACCACTGCTTTAATAGCATTCCCAGATTACAAGTAAGCAGTGCCTCACAGCTTGCATAAAAATCAGCATTTACATCATCTTTGATTGACAGCCTCTCTGTGCCACTAGCATATTTTTTCACTGTTGATACAAGTAGTGTAGCGTAAAAAAAACACAAAAACCAGTTTCACGAAACAAAAATCATAGGTCAACATTTTGGCAAATAATTAACATTAAATTAGAAATAACTCTGCTTGTGTTTCCATATCCAAGACTTTTTTAAAGATAAAAAAATTGAAAAGAGGGCTTCATTAAATAATGAAAGCCCTTGTTCTCTCTCCTCCCCTACAACACACACACTTTTCTGTGAATATTACAACAAAAATCCCTAATCTTCACTATCATTTGGTTCATTACTTATTTTTTAAAAAAAGCTTCTGGCAGTTGTTTTACAATAGTAGTTAAGGATTTATTTGCAGCTTTCTTTAGAACATAACACACTCTGCCTTTTTAATTACAGTCATAGGAAACCAGAGCTTGTAAAAGCCCCCTTCTTTAGGCCTGATTCTCTATCACAGTATAGCTCTAAAGCAGACTTCAACCTTTGGTGCCCTCCAGCTGTTGTTGGACTCCAACCCCCATCAGCCCCAGGCAGCTTGACCAATGGTCAGGGATGATCAGAGCAAACATCTGACAGCCGCAAGGTTGGAAAAGGCCGCTCTAAACTCTCCAGTGGAGATACTCCTTATTTTACATTGCTATCCGATGCATGCCTAACCAGAGGTAAGTCCCACTGAGTTCCACAGGACTTCCTTCCAAGTAAGCGGGCTTAGAAGTGCAAACTTAAACCCAGCATGCCTTCCTAATCAAAATGTACCCCTGTTCACTTTAAGCTACTTCCACCAAGATGCATGGTACTATGAGCAAAGAATGACCACCATTACTTTCTCCCACTTTTTCCACTTTTATTGTCCTCTGTTCAGAGGTGCTCCAATAAAAGTTAACATCCCCATTGACATCTATGGAGGTAGGTCTGCTAGGTCAAAGGGATGCATACATGGTGCGCACCTTCTAGTTCACATGTATGATATACTGGTTCTAAATGAACTTGTAGAACTCTAGAAGTGGCACAGCTTACCTGAAAGGTGTCTCCCAGCTAATTTTGGGGATGGTGTCATTGACCCAAAGCGATACTCTTCCCTTGCTGTAGCAACCCCTGGCCCAGGATTTCCTCTCCTGCCAGCGAGTTCCTTTCCTAAGCTGACTCCCACCTTACATGGATGCAATTCTGATTTATGCTGAACATGAGGACCGCTTTCTGGGAAAGAGCAGAGGGGGGATTTCCATAGCTTGTTCCATTTGAAAAGAATTGTTGGTGAGTGTCTTGGATGTACAAGTCAGCACATAAAATCCTTTCCCCTTCTCCTACAGGCAATGAAATATTCAAACTGGCCCTTCAAATGTGAAAGCATTGGGTCAGATCCTCCCTTGCAGTATGTCAGTCCTGTTCATTAAAGCCAGTTGTTGATTTAATGAGCCCAGTATGCGTGTGGGTGCACAAGGCTCATTCATATCCCAGCTTATTAAACTGATCATCCAAATGTGACCCGATCTTGAAGCAGAGAATCATACAATTGTTTTTGCATCTTGTAAAGAAGCACAAAACCCCTAATTGGAGAACAATGACAAACAGATTTGGATCTGGCCCTAAAATTTTGTCTGTTTTCCAAGCAGAGGGAAAAGGCCGTTGACATAAGTAAAAGTGTAAATCTCTTAGGATTGCCTGCTTTTCATTTTATGGTCGATATCTGTAAGTAATGGGGAAATGCAAGAGCACTGCTTGAAGACAAGCTTTCTGCTTTCTTAATGATTAATTCTATATGTTAAAGTGAGCCAAGACCATTAAAACAAGAGGGAGGAAAATGCCCATGGACTGAAAATATACTAGGTGGGTGCAATAATCTGTTAAGAGGAACTAAACCCACAGCTACCTACATTTCTACTGTCTTCCCACCAATGCCTGGCCTATATAAAACAAAAGAACAGTCTTTTCTGAGTAAAATATTGAACTTCATTGCTATTGATCTTTCATCACCCACATTTTAAAAAGTTTTTTTAAAAAACAACAACTAACTAACCTGGTATGGTCAGATCAGCTACCATTAAGCAACAATTCTCCCATAAGGTAGTGTATTCACAGGTATTTATTTGATCAGTGGTGGTTCTCCATATAGTCAGTTCCCCTGATCTGTCCTTCTAACCCTCCAACATTACTATCTATATTTTCCCTCATGACCCCTCTCCTCCCAAGCCCCATATTCCAATGACTTCAACCTCCCACCCGTTTCACTTGCCTTTTTCTCAACTAGTCTGAAAAGAGGGAGGGGGAACCCATCTACCGTCCAGCATTCTGCCACAGCAGCCCTCGCCAACCCAGGGCCCTCCAGGTGTTTTGGACTACAAGTCCCATCAGCCCCAGCCAACACATGGGGATTGAAGTCAACAAATGGGAGTTGTAGTCCTAAACATCTGGAGGGCATCAGGTTGGCAAAGACGGTGCTATAGTAATGATTTCTTTCTATTCATACTAATGCACAGCAAAGTGCTATGCCTCTTGCTTGCCCTGCATATTGTGTATTAAGAGGCTTGTACTAATTATAATGCCTTCTATAAAAAATGACTTTTTTTAATATAAAAAAGCTTAAAATTCATAATTATAAATAATTTCAGTTAAAAATACTTAAGAATCTCAGGACGTCATTTGCATTTCAGGGGAAGTAGGGATTGAAGTCCTTGATGCATTCTCAGTCCCACATTTCAGCTATTTAAAAAACCCTTTATATGAGATAGGTATGGAGTACAACAAATATAGTGCCTTGTGTCCCATATGTCAAAAGTAAAAAGCAGTTGGATAAGAATCCTCAGCGTCTTTGCCAGACTGACAAAGAGATGTTGGCTTATCACCTATCTAATGAAGTGAAACTTCTGTTTCTAGCTTGTAAAGTTTCATTCACAAAATAAGTAATTACTAAAAATAAAAAGGTGATAATGAGGCTTTACAAAATTAATTTTTACTGCATTCAAAAGTGTCAGACTTGTGCCATATTATCATCCTGAATTTCGGAAACATCTTTTGTTGAGCATGTATTTTGTTTCTATTTGATAAACTAAAAGTTCCAAGAAAAGTTACAATGTTCTATTGTAAAACTGTAGTGTATATTAAACAGCTACATATAAAGTGTACTTCTTTAAAAAAAACCCTGATAGGTTTGTAATCACATTTGTTGTTTTATATATAAACGGCAGCAATTAGTACCAACCTGGTCTATTTTACAATATTGTAGTAGTGTAAAAAAGTGTAATCAAAACATTTCACCTACAAACCATATAATAATATACTGGGGGGAAATGCAAATAGTATTCTTTGTGTCTTTGCAATGTTTTAAAAAGGATCCTGAGCCCTGCGGCTGATTTGGGATATTTTCTTTAAAAAAGATTCTGTATTCCATATAGCACAAGCTTACTTTAAAAATTCAATAATTTTTAAAGCTCAGGTTATATAGATAACAAGTGTTGGATGCAATTGTCATAAATACAGCTGTAGAACTGCACTCAATGTGATTATGTGTAGGGATTTTTGGAAGTAAGCTGCCTTCTGCAGTCTAAAGCTTCTTCTGTTCAGCTTTCTTTCAGTTCATTAAACTTGCTGCATGTAACCAATGCAAGTTCAGACATGGGGCACAAAAAGAGAGAGAGCCTCTCATGTCCTCAAAACATTTCTATGTAACTAAAAAGGAAAGGTTATAGATGCATATAAGTAGTTCTACTTTTAATATATATATATATTTATATTTGTATATATTTCATACTTAAGTTATTGCCAGTGAAATCTAAACCAAGATTCATTGACATAAAATGGGTTTGGCAGAAGTCAGTAAGGCATCAGGTTGGCTAGCTGAGGGACTTGAGGATGCACTGCCTTTTGTTTCTAGAAGGAAAGGAAAAGTTGTGTTATCAGTTACAGCCAAGTGAGAAAGGGCTCATTTTTGTTGAGGACTGATTCCACATCATTGAGGATGGGGATCAGGTCTTCAGACTCCAATGTCCCAAGGTCAACATTTGTTCCTGGAAGACAGTCAAGGAAGTCGGGGAAACGCGACTGTTGTGGGTTGATATTCAGGGGAGTCTGTGCTACATTATCTCCTGCAAAAGAAGAGAAGAAATTACTGAGGTGCTGGCTTCTTAACGAAGAAATTATTTGGCCTGCAATGCCAAAGTGGCAACTGTTAGCCACTAGTAGGCTTTTATGCTCTCCCAGACTCCATCTCCCAATCCAGACTCCCTGGACAATTTAGTGTGGTGTAGTGGTTGGAATGTTGGACTAGCACTCAGGAGACCGGGGTTCAAATCTCCACTCAGCCATGAAGCTCACTGGGTAACCCTGAGCTAGTCAGTGTCTCTCAGCCTAACCTACCTTGCAGGGTTGCTGTGAGGATAAAATGGAGAATGGGAGAACCATGTATGCCATCTTGAGCTCTTTGGAGGAAAGGTGGGATAAGAATGTAATAATATTAAAATATCTGATTGGGCTCAAGTATTAAAACTGTGTAGGTGTCACTCAAACCAGTGCTTGGATGGTGAAACTGCCTGGGAGCATCATGTAAACCACACTTCATCTCACAATCCCCCCCACACAAACATACATGTAGCTGCAGGACACAGGCTTCCCTGTGTGGGTATCTCTGAAGGCCTATTGGAGATTACATTTCTGAAAGACCATCACACTGTCAATTTGTAGTGGAATGCAATTCCGTACATGAAGCCTACCCTAAGCAGTGTTGGGCACCTTCCCTGGAGAAGTTCTAGAGGCAAGCCCTCAAATCTGTTTCAGAAGTTCTTGTCGAACATGGAATCTGATTCTCTCATGTACTGACCAGCTGGAGAAGAGAGCACCTCTGATCATATGTAGAGTATCTGTCCCTCACCACTGAGTCACCAATGCCAGTCCCACCATTGCCAAGAGTTTAATGGAAGGGTTTATACATAAAAATTACAGGTGCAGTCAGAGTGGGGCTGGCTTCCTTACCTGCTGTGATGACCTCCTTTGCTATAGTTTTTAGAAGGCTGCAGAAGGGCATGGTTTGCTTGAAACTGGAGGGAGTCAAGGAGTGATGCTTCTGGATGTTATTTAGAGCCTCCCCCCACTTTCCCCATAATCTGACCCCACACTTCCCCCCCATAATCTGAGCACTGATTTATAGGAAATTTGAACCTCAGAGCCATAGTCTTCTTGCTTTCATATGAAAGTATGAGCAGTGAAACGTGTCCATCCAAGTGTAAAAGTAACATTGGCTGTCAAGTGGATTTCTTATGATGTTGCTAAAAATAAAATTAAACAATGCTTCTTGTTCCTACCTGTGTCCATCTCATCTACATTGCTGAGGAAGTCTTCAGGTGTAGTTGGTATGCTGTAACATCCTAAGCCTAGGCCACTGTCTGTGCTCTGCTCCCTGGAATGGTATGGCCCACTATGAATTGAGACATGAAGAAACCTTGGTCAATGGCTTTTGAGAAAAAGGACAGGAGTCCATGCAGTTAGACCTAAACGGCCTAAATAGGTCTAGATGTACTCCAGTTCTTTGTGGGTCCCCCTGTGCCAGCCTGAAATCGGCTATCTAGCACAGAATTTGACAAACGAAAACAACCATTCTAACCTTTCTTTCTTTAATATCTCACCTTTCTTCTCAAAGGAGCCCTGGAGCCTTATGGTTAAAACAGGTGGGCAGAGCACGGTGAAACCAAATGGAGCTAAACCATGAGTAATAGAGCTTGGCAAGCAAAAGGTTACAGGTTCAATACCTGCAATCTCCAGTTTAATTAATAAAGTAATAAATAAATAAATTATAAAATTAAATAAATAAATAAAGTAGCAGGTGATAGGAAAGACTCCTCTCTGCCCAAGAACCTGGAGACCCGCTGAGCAAATCAGACATGGGCAATCCGTGGCCTTCCAAACCTGTGGGCTCCTTCGGGAGGAAGGGTGGAATATAAATTAAATAACTAACAATAATGTTGTTGGACTCCCAAGTTCCATCAGCCTTTGACAGCATGGCCAATGGCCAAAGGTAATGGGAGCTGTAGTCCAAAAATGTCTGGAGTGCTATAGGTTCCCCATCCCTGGAGCAGACAATTATGGGCTAGATGCACAAACAGTCTGATCTGTTATAAGGATGCTTCATATGTTCCAGTAGTCAGAGTGAAGTTTCAGTGCACTGCACAGCTCATTCTCCCTAACTGTAGTGGTCCACTTATCTGCAGTATCCAGGCTCCCTCCCTCCATCTGCCCCCCCGCTCTTTGTCAAGAACTCCAAATTCATCAGTAGCCTGACTCTTGGAAGAAAACGTACACACGGATTAAGTAGGTTATAGTAAGCAGAAGTGCATGTTAATATGCAGGCTGTAACCAAATCTGTTCCCACTCACCCTCCTCTTGGCAGCAACTAAGGCATTTGTGTGGGGCACACCACAGCCACAGTCACAACTTTTAACTGGGAGACAATGGCAATGATCTCCATGCTACTGCATCACACTTCTGCGAATGCCAAATGATGCCAGTTGCTCAAAAACAGCCATGTTGGTCTATTAGAACAAAATTCCCAGGAACAGTCAAGCAGCCCCCTAATGAGGACCAACAAAGGCTCGTAATGGGGTGTGCAAGTTTTTGAGTTACACAGAAGTTTCCTCAGACTATGTGCCCTACCCTCACATTGGACAGTTCCCACATTAAAAAGATCTTTGGCCAGTTTATGTCCAATTCCCCATACACATCTATAAGATGCAAGTCAGGAATAGTAAGATCACAATTGGTTGTAGAGGCCTGGTTTGCATGTCATGTTAAATCATAGTTAAAAATGAACGATGGTTTAATGTGGATGCTCAGCATGCTGGTATATGCTGTAGCTGTGCTCCTCCCCTGCTCCTGCTGCTGGGAAACGAGCCAATCTAGCATGTTATGATGTATCTCTCTGAACAAACCACAAGTACAAAGCTAAGAACAAAACCCTGTGTGTTTGGAGAGAAACAAACCATGAGCCCAGGTTGGGATGTCATGACAAACCAGTCTCTGGCTTGTGCCTCAGTGGCATGGCGGCAGCAGCAGTGGGAAAGGAGTGAACTATGCAGCACTGTACACCAGCACACTCACATACACATTAAATCACAGTTTGTTTTTAACTATGATTTAATGTGCTGGGCCGGAAAGATCAAATCCTGTTTTATGAAAGCTTTTGCATCTTACAAGCAAAGTTGATGCCTTCTATCTCAATTTCCAAACTGAAAAGCTAAATGCCTTTTGCTTAGAAATCACAGGCTCTAGCAGATATGAGAATTTCAAATGTGACCTATACTGCAGAATATGAAATTGCTCAGGAGCAAACAGTGTACTTGCCTGTTCAGGAAGGGATCCGACCCATTATTTGTAATAGATCTCATGTCTTGTGTCATGTTAGGTGTGCTCACAGCAGTCTGAACTGGAGCCATGTTCTCAGACTCCATGGGAAGTTGTCTGTACAAATCAGCTTCCTAAAGTAAAAAACGAATACACACTGTCAGTGCAGGGGCATGGGCAGCCTGGAACACAAGGTGCTGGACGTACGAGTCCCACTTATGTTCCAGCTGTCTCTATTTACAAAGGGCAGTATCTATTTCCTGCAACTTGTCCAAAGTAAATCACTGATCTATTTTGCTTTGGGGGGACATTTTGTGCATGCCTTTCACAGAAAAAATAGGGGTGGACATGTGTACCAGAATTCTGCAGAATTCAGCCTCCCCTACCCCTTTAATCTCTAGGCTATTAAAATATCTGAGTGGGCAACCACTGCATCTAGTGAACAAGCATGTAAATGCATACACATACATAGACACAAAATGCCACTGCCTTGCTTCCAGTTGACCCCAATATCAAATTTGTTGCTGGATTTCTTCTGAGCGGCAGCTGTTCTGCAATATGTACAACCAAATCTATTGTGAATTTTTTTTTTTTAAATTAGACATTCATTTTTTTAAAAAAGGAAATGGTTTTGGTTTAACATACCATGCTTTGTAAACCAATGCTCAGGGCGAGCCCTACAATTAGGCAGAGTGAGGCGGCTGCTTCAGGCAGCAGATATTGAGGAACAGGGAGCAATGTCAAGATGTTGCAGGAGAGGGCTATGTGTGCTATGTGGCCTCCTCTGTGCCCCCTAAGCTAGCCTGCTGCCTTCTGGTGTGTGGTGGATGCTGTCCCGTTGCCAGGGTTGGAATGGGTTTCAACTACCAGTCTGGTCAGCTTTTGTACATGCAATGGGAGAGAGGTGCCATTTTGTCCTTTGCCTCAGGCAGCAAAATATATTGGGCCAGCTCTGGATAGGCAATTGCAGAAAATAAATAAATTCATTATACAGAACATATAAGCCTTACGTGTGTAATGGTGAAGAGGGGAGTGGTAGTGGAGGGAAGTGACTCGTGGTGTCAGAATGTGTTGCAAATACACGTGTCCCTATTTTAATCTGGGAAATATCAGAGGGTATGTCTTCCCAGCAGAATGGGACCAGTGTTTGGAGAAACAAAATTGGGCAGATCCCACAGGGGGTCTATATGGAAAAAGGCGGCAGAGATTTGGGAAAGAGGTAAAAAAGCTGAGGAGAGCAGGTATGTGCAAAACACATGGGGAGCCCTTGGAGGAGCCACTAGAGTATCTTAGCCCCTGGGGAGGATGGCAGAGAGGGTTCAGCCTTGAGAGATTCATCACATGCAGTAGAGGGACAGAAATTAAAGGGAACCAAGATTCCTGTTGCTCTGTCCTGACCCACATATCCAAAATAAGGAAGCAGAGAACTTTGCAAGCAGATTAATGGTACCTTCACTTCTGAAACAACCTATTTATTGTGAGATTAGCATGCATAACACGGATTGGCTCCTAATCAGAATATCAACTCAGAAGAAAATTACAAAAGTTGAAAGTCTGGAAAATTCCAGTTGTGGGTTAGGTCATTTGTAGTGTTCCACTTGTGCAACAATGGTCTGCTAGCAGATTGTTTGCAGTGTTCCACATGCATTTTTGAGGCCCACATTCACACCACAGCCTCTTGTGTCCGCCTCCCCGTCCTTCACTGCTAAGGAAGGTGCTCTGCTCTGTTGTGAAAGGGTGCAGCCAAAAGGGGAAACTGGCAACCACTCCATGAGCATGCAAAAGTGTATTAGGCGCATAGAAGTCATTCTTTGGATCCCTCCCACTGAATTCATTAATTAAGAATTTCACTAACACAGACAAAGGCTTGTTAAAGGTCAGTCTCAAAGAAGCAATTCAAAATGTCCACAGTATAGGCCTGATCTTAAACATGAATTAGTAGGTGCATGCATGTCTCCTGGAGCTACTTCTGATTTGCAGTGATGTATGACAAAGCAGGAATCCAATGATAGGAAAGCATGCATTATTTGATTCAGTGTATGGATCCATTTAGAACTCTAGGAAGTTTAAAGTAGTTAACCGTTCATACCCAGAAACTAGCAAGTGGACACAATTGATGTCAGGATGACCTATAGTTAAAGTGCAGCTGCATGTTTCATGTGCTTTACTTTATTTGGAATACTATTAGTAACTAAAGATGAAGGAGGAATGCAAAACTTCTCAACAGGAAGTCAATGCAGAGAATGCTAGAGATGGCTGGGTTTTTTGTAGTATGATAGTGACACCTAGTGGGGCAAAGGAGTGGTGACAAAGGGTGTATTCCCATTTTTATTCCTAAATGGAAATGGACCGCCTTCAAGTCGATTCCAACTTATGGTGACCCTAGGAATAGGGTTTTCATAGTAAGCAGTATTCAGAGTGGGTTTACCATTGCCTTCCTCTGAGGCTAAGAGGTAGTGACTGGCCCACGGTCACCCAGTGAGCTTCATGGCTGTGTGGGGATTCAAACCCTGGTCTCCCAGATCATAGTCCAACACCTTAACCACTCATTTATTCCTAAGGAAAATCCAAAAGAGATTTCCATTACTGTAATAGAAGGTGCAGGGAACTCTTTTCTCTCTGTCAGCCATCTCCCAGTTGACTGCAAACTACAGGTTGTAGCAAAAAAAAAAGGTACAAAACATAGCTCAGTGCTGTTCTAAGGATACAGCCATTTGTTTTCTCTTTACACACAATCCACTGGGAGCTTCTCCTGCATAAATTCCATGGGAAATGAATAGGAGCAGCTCCCATTTACTTCATTTATTTCCCATTAATTTTAATAGAGCTTAACAAGGGGGGAAATCCTGTACATAAAGGTGGAAGGTCTGCACATTTATAGTAGCTCAAAATGATAAGACAAACTTTGCTAATAATGGCTTTGTCAGAATTGGACTGTCTAAAACAAACATATGTTTACAAAAAGCCTTGGTGACAAAGAGGTTGGCACTTCAATGCTGGACATTTTGTTACTGTAGTTTTATTGAGCTGTGGGCAGAAGGACTGTTAGAGGTCAGTGGAGGTCCCTGGAGGAACATAGCTCAGAGCATCTGCTCTGAATGCAGGAGGTCCAATGTCCAATCCTTAGCATCTCCAAGTAAGGGTAGAAACACACTCAGTGTTCTGCCTGTTCCAGTGTGTCTCCACCTGTCTCTTCTGAAAACAGGGGCACATGATCATAATCAAACCCTGCCCTTTTTTTACTGTAAAACATGGTGGGAGCCCTTTGAGTGCATTATTTTTTTTAAAAAAACCATCTTCAAAAAGATTTTGCAACTGACTGGCAGATCAACCTGTTCCCCCTCCAGGTGTGGCCAATGGAAACTTTGCTCCGGCATGTAGCGTGTTTACAGCCTAAAACTGGGAGAGGCCCCTGTCTGAAACCTGGAGAGCTGCTGCTGCTGCCAGTCAACATGAACATTACTGAACGAGATGGACCAACAGTCTGACTCAGGGCTCATCCAAACGGAGTGGGATAATCCACGTTTTTCATATCCGGTTCGTCATCTGACAGTCCTCACTTTGCCTGTTTGTTCACTCTTTCCCAATAAAAAAACCGCTTTTTTTGCGCCCACACACACAGCGAGAGGACCCATACTTCTTCTCGCTTTTTCCCAGCTCCGCCCATAACACTTCCCCCTATCAGCCAATTGGTCTACAAAAATATGACATATGCTCCTCTCCCCCTTTGCAACAAAGCACAACAAGGTGCATGCGCTTGAACATACGAGCGCGAAAGATGGTTTGGTAGTAGTGGCTGTAATGGAGTTCCTTGTTGCTCACCACTCTGGAGCAGCGCTGGCCGGGGGTGTGTCTCCAGGTGCCCCTGACCATCCAGGGGGATTGTGGGCAGTGCAAGGGATCAGCGCTTGTAATCGCCGGGCGAATCCCCCCATAGCCCTTGGGCTCATTCACTGCAGGGTTCAGCCCCAGACCGCTATGCGGCTTGGCAGCAGGAATGCTGCCCCTGAGGGAAGCAAACAGCCCCCCCCATGGGTGGACGCTCTTGGCTCGGGCAGGGAATGCGGGCAAACAGCCCCGTGTGCTGCTGTGTCAATCTGCGCTGAAGCAACCAGCACAGGCTTTGCGGTGTTCCCTCTGATAAAAGAAACATGCAAACCACTTATATGCCTATAATTCCTGTATTTTTGTTTGTTTGTATTTGTGATATTTCGCAAAACCGACTGTATTCTTTTCTACCTTTAACGTTTCTGGAGATACACATGATTGCAATTCCACTTATTTCTCCAGAACAGCAAGTAACGATGTGTCATGTCTAGGAAGGTAGACCACTAGTCTCTATGGTTGCGGGTGGCTGAGACGCTCTAGCAAGCCACTTATATGCCAATAATTCCTGTGGGTTTTTTGCTTGTATTTGTATGCTTTTCAGCTCAGCTGGGCTGCAGAGAACATGCAGGCTGTGGTTGAAATTGACAAGACTGAAAGAGAGTAGCCTTGCAGGCAGGAAAGCAAAATTGACTAAGGGTGCCTGAGTGTCTGTAATCCAAGAGGAAAGCCTCTATTTCTCTTCTCCCCCCCTCTCCCTCCACTCTGGATGCCTGGAAGCAAAGACCAATACATTCAAGAAGGGCATTTGATGTGGGGGGTGAGGGGTGGGAGGTGGAGGTTAGGCAAAGATAAATATTTTCTCCCTTGAAAAAGTTTACAAACAACCACAATTGCAGATCTCATCCTGAGAGGCTGCCCAGTTTGCAGGCTGGCTAAAAATTAACTGCTGTTGCTGCTTCTGCGCAAATGCTCTTTTTTGCATCTGCGCAATAGAAGTTGCAGGGGGGGCCCCCAACACCACACCATTGCTCTGATAGGTTCCTTTTTCCCAGGCTTTCCCTGGACATTCGCGCACATGCGCAACAGTGGAAATACGTGATTGGCTGAGAATGAGGGAAGGAATATGGGGAACCGCCCAAGAACCACCCATCAAACACCCACAGCTGTAAAGTCTGTGGTATTGCATCCGAGCGCCTAAAGGTACAGCGGATGATTCCCGGTTTAAAAAAGCAAATCGCATGATTTGCGGTATTGCAGGAGCGGATTTAACCGCGCGGCATCATATGGACAACCGAAAAATAATGAAAACACAAGGCAATCATGTCACACATTTTACAGTCATCTGGATGAGCCCTCAGTATAAGGCAGCTTCCTTTGCTCCTATGTAACCCAGCCCTATTCCCAGGCTGTTAAAGAAACATTGGGGACCTGACCACAGCTCTCCCGCATCACACCTCATTGTGCCCCCAATCACTGGATTCCCTAGTAGTATAGATTAAACAGAGGGAACTTGTGGTCAGGTGGAAGGGAGCATGTTCAGGCAGTAGAACTGCAACATCAATCAATTAATTGGGATTTATGTTTCATTTCCATTCATGCACCATGTGATCATTGTCAGTTGTGTACAACCCAACTGGAAAATCTCAAACATTTATTGTCATAAAAATGAAGGTTCATATGTCCCTAAATTTTGCTTTTATTTTCCAGAAGTTTCTTGATTTGTTTCAGTACTGAATCTTGTATACTTCCAATTAGCTCTGGATTGTCCTACACCTCAGCCTTTCCTCCCTCTCTCTCTGTCTTTTCTTTTGCTCTCCCACCCCAAACTTTCATTTTCTTTATTTCTTTCCCTTTCTTTGCTGTTCTCATGAGTTCTTGGGGAGAGATGTGGATTTATGGGATGGGTTATTCCTTCTGTTGTGTAGATTTGTTAACTTTAAAAACACACTAGTCGTTTGCAACTTAACAAATGGAATGCGGCATGGGGCTGGGTTACTCGGTTGCATTGCTGGGTAGGTCAACCGCACCCTCTAATCTGCTCGCCTGAGGCTGCTTCGCACAATGATGCTTGAAGCTACCACCCCAAGTATCAGCAGATGCATTTCTTTATCATGCACCTGCTACCCATTTCAAGTAATGGGCGAGGAACCTTTTTTTTTCTGCCAGTGACCACATTATCTCCAGTTGTGATCTCTCAGGGGGCACGCACATCCTGGAGCCTGTGGTGGGCGGGAACAGAGGAAAAAGTAGGTGGGGCATTGTCTTTTCTCCCTTTCTTTCTGCCACTCCCTTCTCTCTCTCTCCCCCAACCTTCCTCTTCCCTTTCCCCCCTCTTCACCACCCATATGAAATTAGGCCAAGGGTCACAAGCTGCCCCACCACTGGTTTAAAAGCAGGAGTGGCCAGCAGGCAGCTCAGGTGCTTCAAGTGCCAAACCCCACCAAGTCTATTGTTCACCAACAGAAGGCAGGGAGCAATAATTTGCACATTTTAACAACAGGTCCATAAGGGCATTTCCACGTGGAATACAGGAAACTGCCTCACACCAAGTCAGGCCCTTGGTCCGTCTAGCACATTATTGCCTACAGTGATTGGCAGGTGCTCTCCGGGGTTTCAGGCAGGAGTCTCTCCCAGCCCTACCTGGAGATGCTGGAGATTGAACTGGGAATTGAATCTGGGACCTTCTACATGCATGGTTGAGTGTTTTGGCCTAGACCTTCCAAGCTCCTGACTTGCCTAGATGGAGGACAAAGAGGTCTGCGGTTAAGTGCAAAGAAAACTCACTGATTTGTACAAAAGAGAAAATTAACATTTGTTGCTCTGCCTACGTTGGCATCTGGCCCTGCCCACCATGGATATGTGGCGCGCACCCTGGAAGGTTGGCCAGATGGGAACGTGGCCGTCAGGCTAAAAAAGGTTCCCTGCTCCTGCTTTACAGCAATGAAAGAAGACTTCAAGGAGAAGTATTTTGGGTCTGCTAACTGCAATGCCAAGCAGACATCAGTTCAGTGAACACATGGTGCAAGACATGACACTTCTTAGAGTGCAGCAGGTCATCTGGCTAAATGAGTGCCTTTTTTTTTTTTGGAAACAAAACAAAATCGCACAACAACAACAACTCTTGACAGTCCTTCTAGTCTGTTCTCTTTTGGTGTCGCTGCTGTGAGCACAACAGCCTTCCGAAAAGCAAAGAGGAGAGGAGCCAGTGAAAACAAAAGGGAAGATCAAGGCAGCTGTGGGACGTCGCCACCACATTAAAATGCCTGCCGTTGTGGCAGCACTAGAATGCCTGCTCCTTCAGCGGTTTCTGTGAAAGCTGCCAAAAACTGTAAATGCTTCAAAGGGGCTGCAGCATGTTTAATTATTCATCGTCTCTGTACACACACAGACCCTTGACAGAACCCTTTCTTTAAAACAATAACTAAAAAAAAAAGCCCTCCATGCCAAATGATTCCAGAAATCTCCTGTCACATTTCTTGGAACTTTTCCTGGCAGGAATAGCTCACTGCACTTGAACCAGCTGTTAAATTACCCCTTTAGGATGTGGGAAGGGTCTAGTTTCATGTTGCTCCTCACTATATTTCCGTCCCACTAGTGCTCTGATGCAGGGCAACAACTAAACATTCCGATTCTGCTCTGGCATTCGTATGCCTCAAATTGCTCTGTTCCGTGTGCAGCACGGCACGGCAGTACCCTGATGTTTCCTCCTGAAATCCTGAGACTTTCACCTTTTCCCTTAAGCAGGGGTGGGGAACTTCAGGCCCGAGGCCAAAACTGGCCCTCCAAACCTCTCTATATGGCCCTTGCGACTGCCACCAAACCACATCCTTTATTTATTTATTTATTTATTAAATTTCTTGGCCGCCCATCTGGCTGGTTCTCCAGCCACTCTGGGCGATGTACAAATTAGCATATCAGTGCAATAAACAACAACACCTATCCCAAGACCATGCCCCTTCCCAGCCCTGCTTTGCACCTTCCTCGAGTGTTTTTGCCTGTCCATCAACCCTGACAGTGCCTTTCGGTTGCCTGGACAGAAGACACAGAGGTGTGTCTGAATGTGTGTAAAAACTAGCCTGATATATAAGGCTAAAAATGTGCATTTGTTGCTCCATCTGCTTTTGCCTCTGGCCCAGCCCAGAAGGGAATGAGGCTCTCAGACTGAAAAAGGTTCCCCACCCATGACCTGAAGCAACTACCAAAAAAGCTTTTTTATTGTCGTGGCAGCCATAGGTGCCACACTGGGGAAGGTGGCATTAGCCTAACCCTTTTGTTTTGCCTGTGTGTTCCTCTCCCCAGAGAGTATAGCTGCTTGTACTGTAGGCAGTCAAATTTTCATTTCTTTAAAATATTTTTATGTCCCTTTCAGGGGAAAAGCCTTTCCAATAAAATAAATAAAAAGACCAAGGTTTTATTCAATGCAGCACTAAGGCAAACATTCTCCAAGAGAATGTTTCCCCATTCTCTTCCCCTCGTGCAGCCCCTAAATCTATTCCAGAGGTTCCCACAATCCTCCAGAGCAGGTATGGGGACAGCACGGGGCACGTATGGGAAGAGAAGAAGGGAAAGTCCCATTGCGCTAGTGGTAATTCTTGCAAGCACAAACCTATTGAGTTGAATATTGCCCCTACAATACAAAGTTTAACAGCTTAAAACTACCACTCAACAATACTTAACATAAATATTAACTAAACCAAAAAGAACATAATTTAGTCAGACCATCACCCAGCTAATAAACGTCACACCTAGATCACACCAATTGCAAAAACTAGGACTTTGGTGCCTTCCAAAAAGCCTGCAATGTAGATAATTTGGTGCAGGTCCAATGGAAGAGAATTCCAGAACAGTGGAGTCACCACTGAGATGAACCTGCCCCTCATGGTCACTCATCTGACTGACCCAGGGGATGGACACACCAGAAGAGCCTCCAAAGTGACTGTTAAAGTACAGGCAGGGTGGTATGGGCACAGGCAGTCCAATAAATAGATTGGGCACCGAAAAAGAATAATTCTGAGATATTTCCACCTGACTGCATCAACATGACCCATATTTGTGAAGGTGGAGGATGTTGAATACTCCCATTCTTAAAACGTGTGAACAGTACAGAAAGAACACTCTTTTTTTCTAAAGCACAATTCTTATGCTGCAGTCTTATGGTCCTTGGGAGGGTGTCAGAGAGGAAGAAATTATAGGATCCCCCTTCTCCTCTACCATGGAAACCTTTGATGCCCTGGTCTAGAGATCCAGTGGTCTAGAGATCCAGTGCCTGCAAGGGAAGAGGACCATCACCGCCCAGGGAGGGAGAGCCATCTGCCTGCTTTGCTGCTGCTGCTGCTTGGCCAACATCTCTGCTCTCTCCTTCTTGGGCTCCTGCTCTGCACTTGGGCACCTTGCAGGACCAGGCTCCAGGTACTCAGCCAGCTGTGCCTGATACTGTTCCACCTCTCCCTTCTCTGGAGGGGATACATAAGCTGGCTGGCTGAGGGGGCTTGGGAGATCCAGTGCCTGCAAGGGAAGAGGACCATCACCGCCCAGGGAGGGAGAGCCATCTGCCTGCTTTGCTGCTGCTGCTTGGCTGGCGTCTCTGCTCTCTTCTTCTTGGGCTCCTGCTCTGCACATGGGCACCTTGCAGGACCAGTCCCTGGGTGGCGTTATACGTGGGAAGAAGAACGGTCTTAGAGCTGGCGTTTGGGTGCACAGAATACGGGACTGTGTCTTCTGTGTGGGTTTGAAGTGGATGAATGGGTGTTATATGAGTGTATGTTGTGAGTGAATGTGTATTTTTATGTATATGAGTTTTTTGTATTTATAGTTTATCATGTGCCTCGGGAAGAGATTTTATCATCAAGAGGGGAGACCAGAGGGGGCCCCAATTGCCGTAGTGACGGGTAAAGGGAGGTATGGTGATATGAGAGGGACGTGCCAGGTAAGGAGAACGCAGCCCAGACATGTAGTGGCTGTGCCGCGTTCTGGTCCTTCTCATACCCGCAGGGTTGTTGGTTGTCCTATCAGCCAACTCTCAGATCTCCAGTTGCTGCTTTTTAATGCCAGATCGGTACATAATAAAACCTCCCTCGTCCATGATTTGATTGTGGACGAGGTGGCCGATCTGGCATGTATAACCGAGACCTGGGTGGGCGAACAGGGAGGAGTTAGTCTGTCCCAGATCTGCCCACCGGGGTATCTGGTTCAGCATCATGGTAGATCTGAGGGCCGGGGAGGGGGGGTCGCTGTGGTCTATAAGAGTTCCATCTCACTCACCAAGCACCATGTCCATGCAATCACTGGTCTGGAGTGTTTGCACCTTGTGCTGGGCCAGAGGGACAGACTGGGAATCCTTTTGGTGTACCGCCCACCTTGCTGCCCAATGGCTTCCCTAACTGAGCTGACGGAAGTGGTCTCGGAGATACTGTTGAGATCCCCCAGACTATTAGTACTGGGAGATCTCAACATTCATGCTGAGGCTACTTTGTCTGGGGCAGCTCAGGACTTCATGGCCGCCATGACAACCATGGGGCTGTCTCAATATGTTAGTGGCCCAACACATACATCGGGGCATACTCTTGACCTGGTCTTTGCTACTGGACATGGGGATAGTGATCTGGATGTGGGGAGTTTTACATCTCTCCCGTTGTCATGGACAGATCATTGCTTGCTGAAGTTTAGACTTTCAGTAGCCTTTTCCCTCTGCAAGGGTGGGGGACCTATTAAATTGGTCCGCCCCCGGAGACTAATGAATTCTGAAGGTTTTCAAAAGGCTCTGGGGGTTTTTCCGGCTGATAAGACTGGCGCTCCTGTCGAAGCCCTGGTCGATCTGTGGAATACAGAGATGACCTGGGCTGTTGACACGATCGCTCCTGCGCGCCCTCTCCTATGTAGAGCTCATACAGCTCCTTGGTATACTCCGGAGCTGAGAGCAATGAAACAAGACAGGAGGCGGCTTGAGCGGAGATGGAGACGAACTCCCGACGAATGCAATTATGAGCTGGTTCGTGCTTCTACTAAGCTCTATGTAGGAGCGGTGAGGGCGGCAAAAAAACAACATTTCGCCGCCACTATTCAGTCATCTCTCTCACGCCCACGGGAGCTTTTTAAAGTGGTTCGTGGCCTACTTCATCCAAGCCTACAAGATACGGCAGATACATCGGTAGCTCGATGTAATAAATTTGCTGAACACTTCCAGCATAAGATCTCATGCATTCGCCGGGACTTAGACTCCTATTTAATAGCAGTTAATCCTACTGAGGTGTCCAGAGCACAGTCTTGTCATGTTTTGTTGGATGAGTTTCAGTTGGTTCAGCTCGAGGACGTGGACAAGGTGCTTGGACAGGTTCGTGCGACCACTTCGGTACTGGATCCTTGCCCCTCTTGGCTAATTAAAACTAGCAAGGAAGGAACAGTTGGCTGGGCCAAGGAAGTGATTAATGCCTCTTTACGAGAGGGAGTGGTCCCTGGCTGTCTGAAAGAGGCGGCACTGAGACCACTCCTGAAAAAACCTTCCTTGGACCCAGAGGATGTCAGCAGCTACAGACCAGTAGCCAATGTTCCGTTCCTGGGCAAGATCCTGGAACGTGTGGTTGCTGACCAGCTCCAGGCGCTATTGGATGAAACCGATTATCTAGATCCATTTCAATCGGGGTTCAGGCCTGGTTTTGGCACTGAGACTGCCTTGGTCGCCCTGTTTGATGACCTATGTCGGGAGAGTGTAACTCTGTTGATTCTCCTTGACCTCTCAGCAGCTTTTGATACCATTGACCATGGTATCCTTCTGGAGAGGCTCGCGGAATTGGGAGTTGGAGGCACTGCTTGGCAGTGGTTCCGCTCCTACTTAGCGGGTCGTCTCCAGAAGATAGTGCTTGGGGAACATTGCTCGACACCGTGTGTTCTCCAATGTGGGGTCCCGCAGGGTTCGGTTCTGTCTCCCATGCTTTTTAACATTTATATGAAGCCGCTGGGGGCGGTCATCAGGAGTTTTGGAGTGCGTTGTCATCAGTATGCTGATGACACGCAGTTCTACTTCTCCTTTACATCTTCTTCAGGTGAGGCAGTCGACGTGCTGAACCGTTGCCTGGCTGCGACAATGGACTGGATGAGAACTAACAAACTGAGACTCAATCCTGACAAGACTGAGATGCTGTTGGTGGATGGTTTCTCTGATCGGATGGTGGATATATACCCTGTCCTGGATGGGGTTACACTCCCCCTAAAGGAACAGGTGCGTAGTCTGGGAGTCATCTTAGACTCTTCCCTCACACTTGAGGCTCATGTAGCCTCGGTGGCCCGGAATGCGTTCTACCAACTTCGGTTGGTAGCCCAGCTACGTCCCTATCTGAGTAAGGAGGACCTCTCATCAGTGGTACATGCTATGGTAACCTCGCGTCTGGACTACTGCAATGCGCTTTACGTAGGGCTACCTTTGAAGACGATTCGGAAGCTACAGATAGTGCAAAATGCGGCAGCCAGACTGCTAACAAGAACTAAGCGGTCTGAGCATATAACACCTGTGCTAGCCCGTTTGCACTGGCTTCCAATATGCTTCCGGGCCAGATTCAAAGTGTTGGTACTTACCTATAAAGCCTTATACGGCACGGGACCACGATATCTGTCGGAACGCCTCTCCCGATATGAACCGGCCCGTACACTACGGTCTACTACGAAGGCCCTCCTCCGGGTTCCGACTCATAGGGAAGCCTGGAGAGTGGTGACAAGATCTAGGGCCTTCTCAGTGGTGGCCCCCGAACTATGGAATGGTCTCCCCGAGGAGGTGCACCTGGCGCCGACACTATCATCTTTTCGGTGCCAGGTTAAAACCTTTCTCTTCTCTGAGGCATTTTAATTCCTGTTAATTGTAAATTATTATATTTTGATTTTAGACTGTACAGTTTTGTGTACAGTTTTGTGTTATTTTTATTGTATTTTTAATGTTCACCGCCCAGAGAGCTGTTGCTAGTCGGGCGGTATATAAGCTTAATTAAATAAATAAAATAACCAACATTGGAGCTGGTATCAGTAAGGCCAAAGGGTGTAGGGAGGTGTAGGGGAGGACTGGAAAATGCCTTTATTCCAAAGGATACAAAATCTTTCTGGGTGTCCAACACACACACACACACACACTCAAAACTGGGGAGAAATGTAGACCAGCTAAGGAATTAATCTAAATCTCTTCCTCTGATTTCTCTCCCATTGGTCCTAATGGAAGGGGTAAAGTCGTTTAACATAAGAAACCCTGCGGGGCTTTGGATGGGTGATTAAACCACCATTCTGATTTACTTTGGCCTTAGGACAGCATGGTTAGATAAGTATCTAGGAAGCTGCCTTGTATGGAGTCAGATCATGGATCCATCTAGCTCAGTAATGTCTGCACTGACTGGAAGAAACTCTACCGGGTTTCAGACAGGGGACATTCTTAGCCCTATCTAGAGATGCCGGGGATTGAGCCTGAGATCTTTTGCATGCAAAGCATGTGCTCTACCACTGCAAGCCTAAGCAAGGAAACTGTTCAAAGCCAGTTACCATAGATCATATTGGCTGCAATCCTAGACATACTTACTAGGAAGTAAATCCCACAGAATAAAGAGGGATTTAAAATTCGAGGTAAACATCCATAGGATGACACTGTTCATTTCCAAAAGAATAAGGGGGGAAAGTGAAGAAATTAAATTAAAATTCAAGTAAGTGCATGAAATATGACTCACATGTTAATTGACAAAATTAAGGCATCTCTCTCGGTTCAGAGAACCTCTTTGCTGAAGCATAAGAAAGTAAGAAGAGCCCTGCCGGATCAGGCCAAGGAGTCATCTGGCCCAGCATACTGTTCTCACAATGGCCAACTGGATGCCTTTGGGACCTCCAAAAGCAGGTCTTGAGCACAACAGCACTCTCCCCACTTGCAATTCCCAACAACTGGTATACAGTGGAGGCACAATACAGCCATGGTGGCTGGTAGCCACTGATAGCTTTATCCTCCATGAATTTGTCTAATCCGCTTTTAAAGCCATCCAAGTTGGTGGCCGTCACTCCTTTTTGCGGGGGCAAATTCCATAGTTTAACTATGTGTTGTGTGAAGTAGTAACACAGATTTGGAGCGGGGGGAGAGTTTCTCTTCAAACACTCTCTCAGTTTTCTAAACATGAAGTGGGGTGTGTCTGGTGGGGAGGAAGAGAGGGAGAAATCCCATCAGTTAGCCAGACAGCTCCTGAGAGCTGCGTATTCCTTGGCTGCCAGGCGTATCACTCTAGGCAGGACAGCTGCAGAGTCAGAAATTTCTGCAGAGGGAGCCTGCTGTCAACCAGCCAGGCAGCAGCTGCTGTCAGGTTGGGGACCCATACTGGAGGAGAGGCCTGCTGAAAGAATTCCACTCCCTTTCACCCAAACCCTTTTCACCTCCTTTCAGTCGCCTAGCAGCCAACACACACACACACACACACACAGAGTATTTTCCCTGCCTTTAAACGGGTTGTTTTAATAAAAGAAAAGGCAACAGTAAAGGATAAGGACAGCTAGAAAAATCTCTGGACAATGACACCCCCCTTCAGGGGTCTGCTACGTCGACTTGACCATCCTGCCCAGGGCTCAGTACTGCCCAGATTGCAGACAGGAAGTTCATAAAAGTTCCTGCTGATTAAAGGCTACATGCCAAGGATTGCACCACAATTTCTTTTTTTAAACTACTTGTGGGGGAGGGGGCAAAAATCTGCTCTTTGTTAAAATTAGCACGCACAACTGCAACGCGGTGGAGCTCATAAGGTTCAAACCTCTCCGTTCTTCTAAGACTAACCAACTTGCATTGCACTGTTTTGACTAGAATTTTTCAGACTGGAAAACTGGAACCTTAATTCAACAGACAGCACAGGTACAGAGCATTGAACAGACCAGGAAGTGCCAAGGAAACTTGATGATGGGTTACTGGAAGCAGTCTTGCAGAACCAATAATTTGATCCTGCTTAGTATCAAAATTGCATCCACACCATACATTTAAAGAACATGGCTTCCTCCAAAGAATCCTGGGGACTGGAATTTGTTCAGGGTGCTAGGAATTACAGCTTTGTGAGGGGTAAACTACAGCTCCCAGAATTGTTTGCAGGAAGCCACGTGTTCAAAATGTGCTTTAAATGTATGGTGTGGATGTGGCCTAAGTCACAGCTAAGTGCCTCTTAATTAAACATGACAAGAATTAGCGACTCCCTTCAACAAATCCATTCTCCACCCACATATAAGCCCTAGTCATGTCACACTTTCATTGTATGCATACGGCTATAGTAGGCTTGCAAGGTTCTTTTTTTTTTTAAGTACACAACTATTGAGTTATATATAAAGGTCCATCTATTATAGTAAGAATGGGGAACCTCAGGCTTGGGGGCCACATGTGGCCCTCCAGTCTTCTCTATCTAGCCCTTGGATTCTCCACAAACCACACACCCCTCCTCAGCCCTGCTTGGCACCTTCCTCGAGTGTTTTGCCTGGCTGGAATGGGTCCTCGAACACTGATAATGCTTCCTGCCTGTCTGGATGGAGGACAGAGAGGTGTGTGTGTGTGTGTAGAAACTAGCCTACTGTACAAAGGTAAAATTTACATTAATTGCTCCATCCATTTTGCCTCTGGTCCTTCCTACCGCTGGCGTGTGCACACACACACACACCCTGGAGGTTTTCCCAAAAGGAATGCAGTCCTCAAGCTGAAAAATGTTCTCAAACCCATACTATAGTATATCCCTTCTATATAAAACACTAGATAGCAGTGCTACATTGCTGGCCTCTCAGTTCTTAAGATATCAAGCCATGATGGCTGTGCTCTGCCACCCTAGTCAGAGGCAGCATGCTTCTGAAAACCAGTTGCCGGAAGCCTCAGGAGGGGAGAGTGTTCTTGCACTCGGGTCCTGCTTGCGGGCTTCCCCCAGGCACCTGGTTGGCCACTGTGAGAACAGGATGCTGGACTAGATGGGCCACTGGCCTGATCCAGCAGGCTCTTCTTATGTTCTTATGTTCTTATGAACTAGAACGTACATTGGAGTTCCATATTGGTACATCAGGAATCATTACCATCTGATGGTTGCATGTTCACCATTGTGAATATGGGTTAGAATCCTTACTTCATTCACACATTTTAAAAAAGGGGAAGGGAAAGAAGCTATCTTTAAAAAAATCCTTCAGAAATATATAATCATATCGCACAAAAACTGAAACAAAGAATAAAACCAGCCAAAGTTCACCAAGAATGGATGTTATTTATTACATTTATATCTCAACCAGATGGCTTCCCATCCAGGCACTGACCAGAGCTAGACTGTCTTAACTTCAACAAAATTATAGAATAATGTACCTTTAGACAACCTTTTCCCAATCTGGAACCCTCTACAATTCCCATCACCTCTGACTACTAGCCATGTGGCGCTGATAGGAGTTGTAGTCCAAATATCTAGAATGTACCAGACTGGGGAAAGCTGCCTCAGACTATGCCCTGCAATCCTTTTGCCACCTTATTATTACAACAAACAAGGTTTTTATATCAAAACTTAAGTTCAGAGGTACTTAACTTCTTAAAAAAAAAGACTGAATAAGGCACTCCCATCAAAGTAACCACCTACGGAAGGACCTAACACTGATGGCTTATCCTCATGTCAATGAAGATAAAATGGAATCCATTTCTATATTCACTTTTACTACTATCGGACCTTTGAATAGACACAGTCTTCAGATGAGGCTGATTATGCATGTATGCCTAGATACATCTTCAATTAGTGATTTAAAAAATGAAAAAAGATAGGGGTGAAGGAAAGAATTTCAAAGCGCAAGTTGTGATATGCCCTGCTAGGGTCAGTCACATCCTGGTGCATCTGACTGAGCATTAATACACTGCCAGAAACGGCATGCCAACTGGTGTCATTACACAAATAGAAACCATACTTCTCTTTGATGCCAAGAAATGTGAGAGTGTCTTACTAAATACAGTATAAACAAATGTTATCCTGGAATAGCCAAAGGGGGTTAGGCACAAATCCCAAAGGAAAAAGGAAGCTGTAGGCAGGAGAATTCCAATCCCCACCCCATGCTTCATTTTAGATTTCTCACATCCTGACCCTATGAAATAAATCCTGTTGCGTTTGTTAGGACTGGCTCTTAAGTAAACAGGCACAGAACAGCAGCCTAAGTCATTTTTTAAAAGATGTAGATACAGCACCATGGGGAAGTGGCATTGTCTGTAACTCCGCTTAACTGGTTATGCTGTTAGGGCAGGCAGTGACATGGGTTTTAGGTAATTTGTGGATTAGGGTAATTTGCATAGGATAATTTTCTGATGCCCTAGAGCAGCTGCAGAGAATCTTTGGCCCTCCGGATGTTGTTAAACTACAAATCCCTGGCCATTGGCCATTTGTTTGTTACATTTATACCCCGCCTTTCTTTCATCACATAACCCAAGGCGGCATACATGTGGTTCCCAGGCGGCCATGCTTGCTGGGGTGTTCTAATTTAGAGAGTGTTCTAATTTAGCATGTTTATTTTGCTTGTATTTAATAAGCAAGGCTAACAACTTTGAAACTGCCTAATATTGTATTTACAATTGGCATCCATTCGTTGTTATTAATGAACTTGTGAAATGGAATCGTTTTCCATGGAAAAAAACACTGGACAATTTTACACAGAAAATTTTCACTGAGTGGAGGACTAGCCTCCATAACAGTGGAATGTAGTTTGTTCCTACATTACTCCTTGGAATAACTGGCTAATTGTGTTCTCTGAGGAAGCTGGTAAATATTCTGAATAAAATTACAATATCTTCAGTAGGGAATACTCTCCAGAATATAAAATGCACCCTTTACAATTGTTCAGAATGTTTGCTTCCTTAAAGCCATGTAAAGGAAGCACCAGAACAATGCAAGTCATTATAAAAGCCAAACCTTAAATCGTAAGTGAAATCCAGAATGGTGCAACACAAACATGACATTAAGTCTAAGGTATTTGTAAATGCAAAATGATGTCAGTTATACAGCTGGCCCCAAACTGCTGAAACAGACTTAAGAACTAGCCCTTGGGAGTATTTGCAGCCCTCATCATTGAGAGGTTTTCCATGTGATGGTCATTTGGGAACTAGCCACCAATACGAGCAAAGCACATGGGGAGATTAGTGCCACATATACATTAACCCTTTCCCGCCCTGGAAGTCTGCTCATATGCTATTGTCCACCCTCTGACTCTCCCTGGGGAGTGATTAGGAACAAATGTTGCATCTGTATGCCCCCTCATTGTGAGGAGAGGTGAGGACCCAAATTAGGAAATCCCATGGCTATTTGAATGCAAGTCTTCACCCAACTCTTCACGATTTATCTCACAAACCCCAAGAGATTCAAACCTCTTTAAACAGGCTTTAACCTTCCAAAGTCAGATGAGTTCCCACAGTCAAATAGCCATGAGGTCTCCCTATTCAAGTGCTAGGCAACCAATAGCACTAATATGGTATGCCTAAAAATGTAGCAATACCTGACGCATGAGTTCCTCTTGGCGCATGCGAATCCTCTCTCTTTCCATCTGGATCCTCTGAAGCCTCAGCTTCTGTTGCTGCTGCTGCTGGGAAGTCAAAGCGTTTGGCATGTTCAGTAGGCCAGCTTGAGGATTTGGGGTAGGGTGGCTCTGCTGGGATATAGCTGTACTGGGTGTCATTGGTGGCTGGTGCTGGTGATTCATTACTACGAAACAAACACAATTTAGAAATGATTAGGATACACAGTTAGATCCCAACTTTGCTTTAAGGTGACACAGGCAAGACCATTACTTCCATTCTGTTATTACTCCTGACAACATACATCCTTTGAACACTTAACATTTTGGAAGTAGAGGCAGGCAAGCGCTACACAAATATAATGTCTTTGCACAATTAAGGCCACATCTACACCATACATTTAAAGCACTATCATACCGCTTTAACAGTCATGTTAATGGTGCTGAGACAACTACAGCTCCCACGGTTTTTGGGAGCAACCATGATAGTTAAAGTGGTATAACAGTGCTCTAAATGCGCGCACACATACATGAACTCTCTCTCTCAGAAAACATAGCTCCAGGCACAGTAAATACTTTCCCTACGGAGGCTGCAGAAACTTTTAAATGCAAGAATAAATGTTTGGTACATCCTGATAAAGTCCAAAGCTTATCTGGTGGCATAAAGCAAAGCAAAGTGTGCGCTGGTCACATTTTCATCTTTGCCACTTCACCCACTTATGAAAAGGGATTGTGAAACCCAATATATCACCATTCTGCAACAAAACTGTTTTTTTCCTAATTAGAAGCTGCCCCTCCCCTCACCACTCTGCAGAATGGAGGGTAGGTGTACGGTTATTATTTACTTAAGAATTCTTTCTCACCCTATTGTATATCTTTTCTCCTTTATCGCCAAAAGGTAGGTTAAGCTGAGAAAGGAGCCCCTTCATGTACACCGAACTGTGTATATGGTATTAAAACTGTTTACTGTAATTCCTGAATGGCAGTGTGAGCACACATACCATGCACATGGTTTTAGAAGCTGTTGTATTATGAAACCCAGAAATGTAAAGTGGAGAGGGAGAGAATTATATCTCATGTTGTTGTTGTTGTTGTTTCTTACCCGCCCCTTACCACAAGATCCCAGGGTGGGTTACAGCAATTTAAAAATACAAAATTAAGGTCAGTTTAAACCAAATACAGAAGAATAGAGCGGATCCTAAAATCTCTCTCTCTCTCTCAAGGGCAAAAGGTCATGGTACAGAGATGTCTCTTCAGAATGTGACGGAAACTGCATAATGAAGGTACCAGATGTACCTCTGTGGGGAGGGAATTCCATAACTTTAACACTGTTGTCCATGCACTGGTAACCTCCAGGCTGGATTACTGTAATGCACTCTATGTGGGACTGCCCTTGAGGTTGGTCCAGAAGCTGCAGCTGGTGCAAAATGCAGTAGCGTGACTGCTCACTGGGGCAGGATATTGCCAACATGTTATCTTGCTGCTGAAAGAATTGCACTGGCTGCCCATTAGCTACCGGGCCAAGTTCAAGGTTCTCGTTTTGGTATACAACGCCCTATGCAGCTTGGGACCAGAATACCTGAAAGATTGTCTTACCCTTTATATACCCAGTCGATTACTGTGCACTGTAGGTGAGGGCCTCCTGCAAATACCAACTTATCAGGAGGTCTATTCCGCACAAAATAGGAAGTGGACCTTTAGTGTTGTGGCACTGACACTGAAATTCCCTCCCCTTAAATATTAGACAGAAGCCATCTCTGATATTTTTTTTGGCACCTACTGAAGACCTTCAACAAGCTTTTTAATACAGACCTTACCCCAGTCTGTGTATGTATTGAAATTGCTTTTTAAGATGTTTTTAAAGCTGTTTACAAAAAAAAAGATGTTTTGTTTTAATATGTTTTAAAGTCTTCTATTTTTAGGATGTTTTAGAGTGCTTTTAGCGTTTTTGTTTGCTGCCCTGGGCTCCTTCTGGAAGGATCGGCAGGATATAAATTTAATAATTTAATGTGCTGAACCGTTGCCTGACCGCGATAATGGACTGGATGAGAGCTAATAAACTGAAACTCAATCCAGACAAGACTGAGACACTGTTGGTGAGCTCTTTCCCTGCCCAGATGGTGGATGTTTACCCTGTTCTAGATGGGGTTACACTCCCCTTGAAGGAACAGGTTCGTAGTTTGGGGGTCCTTTTTGACCCTTCCTTGTCGCTCGAGGCTCAAGTGGCCTCGGTGGCACGGAATGCGTTTTACCACCTTCGCTTAGTAGCCCAACTACGCCCCTATCTGGACAGTGATGATCTCGCCTCTGTTGTCCACGCTCTGGTAACTTCTAGATTGGATTACTGTAATGCGCTCTACGTAGGGCTGCCCTTGAAGACTGTTCGGAAATTTCAGCTAGTGCAAAATGCGGCAGCCAGGTTGTTGACGAGGACCAATCGGTCCGCGCATATAACACCTGTCCTGGCCCGCTTGCACTGGCTACCTATTTGTTTCCGAGCCAGATTCAAGGTGCTGGTGTTGACCTATAAAGCCTTACACGGTGTGGGACCGCAATACCTTGTGGAACGCCTCTCCCGCTATGAACCTACCCGTTCACTTCGTTCAGTATCTAAGGCCCTCCTCCGGGTACCAACTCACCAGGATGCCCGGAGGATTGTTACTAGATCTAGGGCCTTTTCTGTGGTGGCCCCCGAATTGTGGAACAGCTTACCGGAGGAGATACGCCTGGCGCCTACGGTTCTTTCTTTTAGGCGCCAGGTTAAGACCTGGCTATACTCCCAGGCATTTTAATGTTCAATGTTTTATGTTTAATGTTTTAGTTTAATGTGTTCCTTTTTGCTACTAATTTTATTCTATATTGTATTTTAATCTCGTTTTGTACACCGCCCAGAGAGCTATTAGCTATGGGCGGTCTAGAAATGAAAATAAATAATAAATAATAATAATAAATAAACAAACAAACAAATTTAGGGGCTGCCAGAAAGAATGCCCTCTCCTGTGTCACTGCCCCCCAAACTTCTGAGAGCGGCAGAACTACCAAGAGGGCCTTGTCTGCTACCTTTACACCCAAGAGAGTCTGTGGGGAAGGAAGCAGTCTTTCAGGTATTTGAGACCTAAGTCGTTTAGAGCTTTAAGCTCTAATGTGAGCACCTAGAATGGACCTGGAACAAACTGGCAACCAATGCTGTCTTTAAATCTGCAGCTTTGGAATGAAGCTAACAAAGTCATTTATGCGTGACTTTTCCTTGTGCACCTCTCTGGATCAGTGCCAATGGCTTGCCCGAGGCTATCCATTCATATTCATAGCTGAAAGGTGACTTCAAACCATGTTGGAAGCCTACACTTTGTGGAAGGCATATTGACAGTTTTCAGCAGGATATTATTTATTTATTTATTATTTGATTTATATCCTGCCCTTCCTCCCAGCAGGAGCCCAGGGCGGCAAACAAAAGCACTAAAAACACTTTAAAACATCATAAAAACAGACTTTAAAATACATTAAAACAATTATAATTGTTATCTATTATAATCATCACATACATAACTTTTAATTGAAAAGTCTCCAAAAGTGGTTAACTAAATCTGACAAACAATGTGCCAGTCAAAATTCATGATGTCCTAGAAGGCATAACACAGTTTAATTCTGTAGAAACTTAACATAGAATCATAGAGTTGGAAGGGGCCTTGTAGGCCATCGAGTCCAACCCCCTGCTCACAGCAGGAAATCCACAGCTAGAGCATCTCCCGCAGATAGCTGTCCAGCCTCTGCTTGAAGACATCCAGTGAAGGGGATCCCACCACCTCCCTAGGCAGTCGGTTCCATTGCCGAACCGCCCTTACTGTCAAGAAGTTCCTTCTAATGTCCAATCTGAATCTACGCTCCTGCAACTTAAAACCATTAGACCTAGTCCTACCCTCTGGGGCAGCAGAGAACAAATCTGTACCCTCCTCTATGTGACAGCCCTTCAGGTACTTAAAGAGTGCAATCATGTCACCCCTCAGCCTTCTCTTCACCAGACTGAACATGCCAAGTTCCTTCAACCTTTCCTCATAAGACTTGTTCTCCATACCGGCTATCATCCTCGTCGCCCTCTTCTGGACCCGCTCTAACTTGTCTATATCTTTCTTAAAATGAGGCGTCCAGAACTGAACACAGTATTCCAGATGAGGCCTGACCAATGCAGAATATAGTGGGACTATTACTTCCCTCGACCTGGAAACTATAGCTCTGTTTATGCAGCCCAAAACCGCGTTTGCCTTTTTTGCCGCAGCATCACACTGCTGGGTCATGTTCAACTTGTGATCCACTACAAGGACATGCACTACTGCTAAGCCGGGTATTTCCCATCCTGTACCCGTGCATTTTGTTTTTGTGGCCTAAATGCAGAATCCTGCATTTGTCTTTATTGAATGTCATTTTATTAATTTCAGCCCAATTCTCTAGTCTATCCAGGTCCCTTTGGCTTTTAGATTAACATATTTTGCTCACAAATCTTGGAAATCCCCATCTTTCTAAGGTCTCTCATGGTGTCCCTTAGTATTCAGCTGTCTGTCCATAGATCCAACTGAGAAACATTGTGGCATCAGAGCAAAGGTCTGCCTTCTGGTATAAGAACATAAGAACAGCCTGCTGGATCAGGCCAGTGGCCCATCTAGTCCAGCATCCTGTTCTCACAGTGGCCAACCAGATGCCCCTATGAGAAATCCACAAGCAGGATCTGAGTGCAAAGAGCATGAGGGGTCTTCAGTAAAATGCTCTCTGGTGGGCCCCTCTCCAATGGTGGTGGACTCCCAGCTCTTGGGCAGTAGTAATAAGCAAAGGAGGTGCACTCTAATGAGCCACAGCCAAGTAGGAGCCACCTTTTAAAATCTCCCACTACATTGGTGACATTTTGGGAAAGTTAATGATGGTGCCCAGACCACCATTAAAGGTGGAGAGGGATCAATGGGGGCCTGTCAAAGCAAAACCAGCCAACGTCATCAAGAGAGGCAGGACAGGCAGAGGAATCAGAATGCAAGGCCCATCTGCACTATATATTAAAAGCACTATTATACTACTTTAACACTTCATGGGAACTGCAGTGTGTTAAGGGTGCTGAGAGTTGTTAGGAGACCCCATTCCCTGCACAGAGCTACAATTCCCACTAGTTGTTTAACAATCAATCTCTCTTCCCAGGGAGCCATAACTGTTTAAAGTGATATGATACTGTTTTAAATATATAGTGCAGATGGGGCCCAAAAGTTAGGAGGTTTGAGGACAAAAAAAAAACAGAGAATGGAAACACAGCAATTCATATCAACAGGCCACAGGTGAGCTACTTATAACTGTGATGGAGAAAACCAGGCAGCTTTTCAGCCCTCTTATTTAATCTCTCTTACAGTCCAGTGTGGTGTAGTGGTTAAGGAGTTGGACTATGATCTGGGAGACCAGGGTTCGAATCCCCACATAGCCATGAAGCTCACTGGGTGACCTTGGGCCAGTCACTGCCTCTCAGCCTCATGAAAACCCTATTCATAGGGTCGCCATAAGTCGGAATCAACTTGAAGGCAGTACACACACACACACACACACACAGTTCACATATCAAAGCAGGTAAAATAAAAATAAATTCAGAGCAAGCAATCTGTAGTGCTTTCATAAATTGAAAAAAGAAAGAAAAGCAAAAGCAATAAAAATCCACACAAGCTCTTGCCAACTTTTTCCTGAGAAATTTGTATATAGCATTTGAACAGAGAACACCTCCCACCCCCACCCCAAATGGCCTCTACATGTTTGTCTTCGGGCTGCAGTCAGTGGAAATCTGGCCATCTGTGATTACAGTATGTGAATTGCATGAATAGCAGAATGGTATATTTTATAAACTGGTGCTATATTATGCCAATTCCTTTTCAGCAATGTCAGCAATTCATTAATTATTCTACAATTCCACCCGTGTGTCTCCCCCCCCCCCTTTGTTGAAAAGTAAACTTATGCTGGGCAATTTCCAAAGTCATCAGCGACAAACCATCTGCAGATTTCTCTCTCTGTGCATATCAAAGATTCAACATGGTTTTAAAACTTCACTTAAACTTTTAAAAATATGCATATATAAGCAAAGGTATGCAGTGTATTAAGCAAAGCACAGAATATTTGGTTTTTCCTGGCAATGCTAAAATTATTGGCTGAGAGAATGTAATTATTTTTAACTATTTTTAGAATGTTTTAAACATGGTTTAAGTATGTTTTTAATGATATTGGGCTCCTTTGGAAGGAAGGACAGGATATTATTATTATTATTATTATTATTATTATTATTATTAATAATAATAATAATAATAATAATAATAATAATAATAATAATAATAATAATAATAATACATAAGAACAGCCCTGCTGGATCAGGCCAAAGGTCCATCTAGTCCAGCATCCTGTTCTCACAGTGGCCAACCAGATGCCAATGGGAAACTGGTAAGCAGGACCTGACAATAACAGCACTCTCCCCACTCCCAGCACTGGTATCCAAAGGCATCCTGCCTCCAATAGAAAAGGCACGCAAATGAGGTCACAAGGCTATGACTAACCTTCATACAAGTCAGCCTTGACCACCAAGCCCCAGGATTAATGTGAGGTTTGTGAACATATGTGTTTTGTTTTGTTGTCCTTTTTCTTTTTCTTCAGCCCATTGTGAAACCCAGCTACACTCATTTCCAACAAGGCCTGATTTGGGCTCATCTATATTCTTCATACGTAACAATTCACAAAATTAACCACAGAGCATGGCATAGCAACAATATAATGAAATTCTTAGCAAAATGGTCCCTTGGAACTGAGAGCTGAAGGGAATGACTTTATTTATTTATTTATTTATTTATTTCGATTTCTATACCACCCACAGCCAAAAGGCTCTCAGGGCGGTGCACAACATAGAGCAAAATACAATAAAATTACAAAGGTCAGCAAAAAGCATACACACCAAACAGCAAAACAGCCTAGTATAAATTGAAAGCTAAAAAATAAATTAAGTTAAAATGCCTGGGAGAATAAAAAGGTTTTAACCTGGCGCCGAAAAGATAAAAGTGTAGGCGCCAGGCGTACCTCATCGGGGAGACTGTTCCATAATTCGGGGGCCACTACTGAAAAGGCCCTGGATCTTGTTACAACCCTCCGAGCCTCTCTGTGGGTCGGGACTCGGAGGAGGGCCTTTGATGTTGAACGTAGTGAGCGGGTAGGTTCATATCGGGAGAGGCATTCCGCTAGGTATTGTGGTCCCGCGCCATGTAAGGCTTTATAAGTCAAACTAATCAACACAGGTGTTGATGATGACACATATGTTAAAATGACTACAGTAGTTTGGATTGTTTTGACATCAACAGAGCCTAGGTACAGTTGTGGGATACTCCCCATAGAAAAAAAGGCCCAGCCCCAGTCGAGTTCATTACGAACTGGCCAAAATCAAGTGTCATGCAGAGCAGTCTGATGAAAAACACATGTCTGCAGAGGTAGGAAGAAAAAACCAGCCACATTACACTTTTGACTTAGTCACGACATTGTGAGGGGAGGGGAGAGTCTCTCTCTCTCTCTCTTTGCTCTTGCCAACAGCCTGTTTCATTTACTTCCCAGAAACAGCATTAGCCTTCCAACAAGGTCAGCAAAAATACTGCTTTCCAGTTCAGAGCGTTCCATGGTCCGAAAAATCTGCAAAGTATTAAAGAAAAGCCTTCCACTGTCCTAAGTACACAGTGAACCTTCTATTCAGGAGCTCTGGATTGAGAATAACCATGCAGAAAACTCCCAGCCATTAGGAACAGGTACTTAGAGAGGTGTATGATAACAAACACTTAGCATCACTTTCCTGTCCTTGTTGCTTAGATATAAAGACAAAACTATGCAGATGCAATGCCAATCATTTGAGTCAATCACGAAGCAGCTTTGAATGGGTGGGCTTTATACCTGAGATGGTCGGCAGGCCATATCAAAGACCGGATGGATCCAATAGGTGTAAGGCACTCACAGTGCAAGCATGTACCCTATAATGGCCATTCTGCAATGCACCTGCTTCCTGCTTATGGTAAATTGTGGTCTGACAGAACAATCCTAGACATCTGTATTTAGACGTAAGTGCCACTGTGTTGTTACAACCAAGCATATTTTTTTAGGACTGAAGCCTTTATTGCACAGGTGGAGCTGTGGAATGTGTGGGAAGAGTAGACTAAAACTCTGATCTATGATTTCCATTAAGGATATTCATGCACTCTTAAAAGGTTTCTCTGGATTGTACTTAGCATGTCCTATAAAAGGAGTCCACACTGTGAAACGAGGTGACCCAGATTTTGTGCCAAAGAAAGCTAAATTCTGGAACATGCATAGATTATGAAAATCTAGATAATCGGCTTATATTGCACAACTTTTGCTGAAAACAGGAGGGGAGAGTGCTGTTGCACTCAGGCTCTGCTTGTGGGTTTCCTATAGGCATCTGTTTGGCGAATGTGAGAACAGGATGCTGGACTAGATGATTGCTATCTTTTTCAGCCTTATGGGCCAAGAGCCTGCTTTTCATACATTTTTCTAGAACCAAGGTTTTCAGGATGCCTCCCCAAACAGCTTGTAAGGTCCACTTGCAGAATAACAGAATGCACACACTCCTCCCATGAGTAAACATATGATTCCCCACATCAAGGTGCATGCAAGATACATAGCTCCAAATGACTAAAGCAAACGAGCCAAGTCACAAGGGGAAGGCAAGAATTCCTTTTCAAACCTAAATGTGGTGCACAGTAGAAGTTACTACCCAAATTTACTTTAGACCTTACTATGCCGAATTAGTGCCACAAAAAAAAAATGTTCCCCACAGAAGTGGCATAATGTTCAATTCCTCCTTACAACAGGGGCTGGCAGTAGTTCAGGATCTAATAGTAGATCAGGGCCTGCTGGTAGATCTCTGGGTGATTTGTGGCATATCAGTCAAGAGTTTCTGATCCCAATTATTTAACACAAAAAAATGAAAGGGGGGGAATTATCTGCCATGGCTGGCCTTCTACCAGTCACTTATCTATCAGCCTCCTAGTAAAATATGAATATTCATAGTTGCTTTTGACCAGATCTAATGGCTTGCTTTGGAGTTCTGCATAGTAATTCAGATTTAGATTTGCAGGTTATCCAATGTATGGCTTACTGCAGTGTAGCTGATATCTGGGTCTGTCGCCTGAGACCATTTTGCACCTGGCTTCTATTGGTGGATCTCAGAGTTCTAATAAAGAACAAGGTAGGTCCCACAAGTCGGAAGTCTGTCCACCTCTGTCTTACTCCATCTAATTATATACACGTTTGCACAGCAGTGCTCACATTTTTCTGGCATGAATATGCTTCATGTAATTGGTTGATGCATTCAAATTTATCAAATTCTTTTAAGCTCAAGGCACCTCTACCTTGAAATAGGTTAGGCCAAGAGAGGAGATTGGCCCAAGGTAAATGAGTGGGAATTTGAAATTGTGTCTCTTTTCCTAAAGCTAAGTTCCTACCCACTATATCACACCAGTATATTATTGCTTCTACGTGGAGCATCATATTTGAGAAAGTATGTCTAAACCAGCTCTTTCACTATGAAGCAAAATCTTTTTTAAGCCCAGTCTTCCATCAAAGGGGTAGAAAGAAAAGCATATGTACAAAATGGGGTAGAAGTGGTTTTGGTTGTCTCATACTTTCTTCACCTGAAAACAGTTCCTAAAAGTATTATTCACCTCAATCCCATCTGGCACCTGTCAGTTCATTTCAGAACTTCAGTGATCAAACACAGCTTAAAACAGGAAGAGCTTTCACAGCACAGGTGAAGGCCAGATATAGCTGAAGCCAAGGCTAACATGTTCTCTCTCAAAATTTCAGTTAGGTTGCAGCAAACACCAGCTTTAACAAAGATAGCTTAGTTCTCCTTATCTCTGGAAGTTCCATATGACTAATGCACCCAAATCTGAACAATCACCACTTCTGAAGGTCATATCCCCTATATCACAGGAGGATATGGAAAGTATGCTTCACTCATTCATTGTTGTTAACACAGGTTTACACTATGCATTATTTGTAGGATTTCCTGGTAACTTCAAGAGAGAGAGAGAAAGAAATTAAAATGGGTGGAAAATATCCATGGAGCCAAGCCTGGGAAAGCTTGCCACAGCGTCTCTACTCAAGGTGGCCATTTCCAGGCAGCTCAGAAGGGCTATGGAAGTGGTTTCTGTTTTCACTGACTCTCCTTTTTCTCTACTACCTACAAAAATTGAACACAGGCATTGGTAGAATGTACACATATATCACAACTTGCACAAATATATTGCACATGCACACACACGTTTGCACATAACGCAGACAAAAGAAATTACTTTTTCAAGCTACACATAGTTTATTTATTTATTTATTTATTTTATTCAGCTTATATCCCGCCCGACTAGCAAACAGCTCTCTGGGCGGCAAACATAGAAACATATACAATAATAAAATACCAGATCAATATAACAAATATAAAAATACATCATCTAATATAAAAATTACAACATTTACATAAATAACTTAGATTAAAATGCCTCAGAGAAGAGAAAGGTTTTAACCTGGCGCCGAAAAGATAATAGTGTCAGCGCCAGGCGTTCCTCCTCGGGGAAACTATTCCACAATTCGGGGGCCACCACTGAGAAGGCCCTAGATCTTGTTACTACCCTCCGGGCCTCCCTATGGGTCAGAACCCGGAGGAGGGCCTTCGTAGTAGACCGTAGTATACGAGCCGGTTCATAACGGGAGAGGCGTTCCTGCAGGTATCGTGGTCCCGCGCCGTATAAGGCTTTATAGGTTAGTACCAACACTTTGAATCTGGCCCGGTAGCATATTGGAAGCCAGTGCAAGCGAGCCAGAACAGGTGTTATATGCTCAGACCGCTTAGTTCTTGTTAGCAGTCTGGCTGCTGTATTTTGCACTAGCTGAAGCTTCCGAACCGTCTTCAAAGGTAGCCCTACGTAGAGCGCGTTGCAGTAGTCCAAACGTGAGGTTACCAGAGCATGAACCACTGATGTATGGTCCTCCTTACTGAGATAGGGACGTAGCTGGGCTACCAACCAAAGTTGGTAGAACGCATTCCGTGCCACCAAGGCTACATGGGCCTCAACTGATAGGGAAGAGTCTAAAACGACTCCCAAACTACGAATCTGATCCTTTAGGGGGAGTGTAACCCCATCCAGGACAGGGTATGTATCCACCATCTGACCAGAGAAACCATCCACCAGAAGCATCTCAGTCTTATCAGGATTGAGTCTCAGTTTGTTAGTTCTCATCCAGTCCATTGTCGCGTCCAGACAACTGTTCAGCACTTCGACCGCCTCACCTGAAGAAGATGAAAAGGAGAAGTAGAGCTGCGTGTCATCAGCGTACTGATGACAACGCACTCCAAAACTCCGGATGACCGCACCCAACGGCTTCATATAGATATTAAAAGCATGGGAGACGAGACCGAACCCTGCGGAACCCCATATTGGAGAACCCACGGGGTCGAGCAATGTTCCCCAAGTATTATCTTCTGGAGACGGCCCGCCAAGTAGGAGCAGAACCACTGCCAAGCAGTGCCTCCAACAGCCAACTCCGCGAGTCTCTCCAGAAGGATACCATGGTCGATGGTATCAAAAGCTGCTGAGAGATCAAGGAGAATCAATAGAGTTACACTCCCTCTGTCTCTCTCCCGACATAGGTCATCACACAGGGCGACCAAGGCCGTCTCAGTGCCAAAACCAGGTCTGAAACCCGACTGAAATGGATCTAGATAATCGGTTTCATCCAATAGCGCCTGGAGCTGGTCAGCAACCACTCGTTCCAAGACCTTGCCCAAGAATGGAACATTTGCCACTGGTCTATAGTTGTTAAAGTCCTCTGGGTCCAAGGAAGGTTTTTTCAGGAGTGGTCTCACCGCTGCTTCTTTCAGACAGCCAGGGACCACTCCCTCTCGTAAAGAGGCTTTATCACTTCCTTGGCCCAGCCAGCTGTTCCATCCTTGCTAGTTTTTATAAGCCAGGAGGGGCAAGGATCAAGTACCGAAGTGGTTGCACGTACCTGTCCAAGTACCTTGTCCACGTCCTCGAACTGAACCGACTGAAACTCATCCAACAAAATATGACTAGACTGTGCTCCAGACACCTCATTAGGACTAACTGTCATAAAATGGGAATCTAGGTCCCGATGAATGCATAAGATCTTATGCTGGAAGTGCTCAGCAAACTCATTACAGCGGGCTACCGATGTATCTGCCATGTCCTGTGGGCCAGGATGGAATAGCCCTCGGACAACTCTAAAAAGCTCCGCTGGGCGGGAGAGAGATGACTTAATAGTGGCAGCGAAATGTTGTTTCTTCGCCGCCCTCACCGCTCCTACATACCGCTTGGTAAAAGCACAAACCAGCGCATAATTGCATTCGTCGGGAGTTCGTCTCCAACTCCGCTCAAGCCATCTCCTATCTTGCTTCATCGCTCTCAACTCTGGAGTATACCAAGGAGCTGAATGAGCTCTGCAAAGGAGAGGGCGCGCAGGAGCGATCGTGTCGACAGCCCGGGCCATCTCCGCATTCCACAGATTAGCCAGGGCTTCAACAGGAGCGCCGGTCCTATCAGCCGGAAAAACCCCCAGAGCCCTTTGAAAACCTTCAGGATTCATTAGTCTCCGGGGGCGGACCAATTTAATAGGTCCCTCATCCTTGCGGAGGGAAAAGGTCACTGAAAGTCTAAACTTCAGCAAGCAGTGATCTGTCCATGACAAAGGGAGAGATGTAAAACTCCCCACATCCAGATCACTATCCCCATGTCCAGTAACAAAAATAAGGTCGAGAGTATGCCCCTATATATGTGTTGGGCCACTAACATATTGGGACAGCCCCATGGTTGTCATGGAGTCCATGAAGTCCTGAGCTGCCCCAGACAAAGTAGCCTCGGCATGAATGTTGACATCTCCCAGTACTAATAGTCTGGGGGATCTCAACAATACCTCCGAGACCACTTCCGTCAACTCAGTTAGGGAAGCCATTGGGCAGCAAGGTGGGCGGTACACCAAAAGGATTCCCAGTCTGTCCCTCTGGCCCAACACAAGGTGCAAACACTCCAGACCAGTAGTTGTATGGACATGGTGCTTGGTGAGTGAGATGGAACTCTTATAGACCACAGCAACCCCACCTCCCCGACCCTCAGATGTAACATGATGCTGAACCGAATACCCTGGTGGGCAGATCTGGGAGAGACTAACTCCTCCCTGTTCGCCCACCCAGGTCTCGGTTATGCATGCCAGATCGGCTGCCTCGTCCATAATCAAATCATGGACGTGGGGGATTTTATTCTGTACCGATCTGGCATTAAAAAGCAGCAGCTGGAGATCTGAGAGTTGGCTGAGAGGACAACCAACAACCCTGCGGGTATGAGAAGGACCGGAACAAGGCACAGCCACAACATGTCTGGGCCGCGTTCCCCTTACCTGGCACATAATTAAACTATGGAATTCATTCCCACAAGTTGTAGTGATGGCTACCAACTGAGATGGCTTTAGATAAATTCACGGAAGATAAGTCTATCAACAGCTACTAGCCACAATGACTGCATTCTATCTGCACTGTCGAAGGCACTGTGCCTCCAAATTCCAGCTGATGGGAATCACAGGTGGGGAGGGTGCTGTTGCACTCAGCTCCTGTTTGCGGGTTTCCCTTGGGTATCTGGTTGGCCACTGTCTCAACAGAGATGCTGGACTAGATGGGTCATTGGACAGATCCAGCAGGGCTCTTAACACTGAGCTAAACCATGGCCTAATATGAGTGTGCAGCCTTTCAGAGAGGAGACTGCAGCTGCACTGCTCCTCCTCCAGTCCTTCTGTTGCTGCGCTGCTGTGAACAGAGAGATTAGCATTTATATGTGTTCATAGGAATGTTTTTGCAAATTCAGTATTTCTTCATCACCCACTAATCAAGCGCCTCTAATTATTATTCCGAGTGGAAAAAACATATACATGAATAGCAGTGTGAGTGGCCACTTGAAATGCAACTGCATGGAGGCAGTTCTATGTAGTGATGTGTTTATATGTGAAGCAGCTCCACACGTGGCATTTTTCACCAAATCAATGGAAACCGTTTTAAAAAAATAGGATAGTGAAATTGCTGAAACCTTGTGAGGACCTGTCACAGATTGTGCCTCTTGCAATTTATGGACTTTTGGCCCCACCTTCCCCCCTATACCTGTGTGTGTACGTACATATAAACACAGACAATTTGGGTTGCATTCAGTGAAGTCGTCCCGTTATCACAAGGACTTCTGCTTGCACAGCAAAGTTGGGGGAACCCCCAGATCAGACTAGAAGACATAGGGAGAGAAGAACGAGAGAAGTTCTGTTATGCAAGCAGAAGTCCTTGCGCAAACAGGACAATTTTGTTGGTTACAACTTCTTTTGCACGTGTGTAATTTGCCAACTGAGAGGAACATTTCATGAAGTGAGCTCTAGGCCATTAAAGCCTATACTACAATTTTTCTGTTAATCTTAAAGATGCTACAAAACTTTTTTCTTTTTTTCTTTTTGGAGCTCCCTTCAAGTCGGTGCATTTCAAATAGCCACCCTTTGCCATTTGCACATGAAAAGCAAGCCAAAAATCCTTCTTTTTCTATGCCAAAAAGGCTAACAAAGAAATGGTGGCCAACAGCACTAGCTCAACATTGCAGGCAGAAGCCAAAGGATAAAATACTTTTAACAAGGAAAACTATCCCAGAGAACTGGTGCAGCAAGCCTAGGACTCACAGGCAGGGTTCTCTACTCGACAGCTCATTTGGCTTTTTTTTCCCTTGGCACTTCTACTCTGGCATCTACCTCAAACATCAGACTAGCTTTTCCACTTGCTGTCCATCAACCACATCATAGCAATGAATGCACAGGCCTGCAGCTTGTCTGGCAGACCAGCAGTACAGTCTACCATGTAGGATCAGATAGGAATTCCTTTCAACTGGAAAGGATGGGTTGCGGGGGGAGCATTTTCTCCTTATGTTCTTGCTGAATTTCCAACTGGGAGGTAAGGCAAAATACCATTAGCGGGAACTTTTTGGTGTCAGCAAGACCTCTGGGAAAACTGCCCACAAGGTACAGGGGAAGTGCTATCGCTCAGTAGCAGAGCATTTGCTTTGCATTTGAAAGGTCTGAGGTTCAATCCCTGGCATCTCCAGGTAGGGCTGGGGAAGACCCCTGTCTGAAATCCTGGGCAGCTGCTGCCAGTCAGTGGACCAACAGTCTGACATAAAGCAGCTTCCTTTTGTTTCTCTAAGTGGAACCAAAGGCACAGTGGTCTTGCCCTCCTTTGTCTCTGAAGTCAAGATCCTTCAGGCTGTTTGGGGGGTTTTCAGGGCTGGACATGTAAAAGTTTCAAAGAATTCCACCAGGTACAACTTCCCCTGACTTCCTAGAACTGATGAAACACCCTCTTCTATTCAAGTCTTTAAAAGGTGGTGGTGGTAAGTCCTATCAAAGTCTGGAACCGATGGTCAGGCCCCATATGTGCTATAGATTTAAAGCAGCATCATACTGTTGATCAGTCCCCCCTTTGCTCAAAACCAAACTAGTTTGGTGCAAGAGCAACTCACTCACGGAAGACGTTGCATCCCTAAGGAATATTTTCTTTTACAACACTGTTTAAACAATCATGGCTTCCCCCAAAGAATCCTGGGAGCTGTTGCTTGTTAAGGATGCTGAGAGTTGTTAGGAAAACCCTATTCCCCATGCAGATCCAGGATGTCATATTGCCCTTTCTAGAGATTTTAGAGAATAATTTGTCAAACAAAAGGCCTACAGGCTGTGTTCATGTAAGTTTCCCCTCTGGTGTGGTGGGAGATGGACATTTTCATGGGGCAAGGGGCACTCGGGAAAAGGATTACCCCCCTTCCAACACCATGATCCTTATCCAAACTCCATTCCCCCTATGGCTATTGTTTCCTAAAATTTAAAGAGATTGGAGATGTCATCATGTGTCTCTGACATCTTGTCTGGCTTGTCCTCATTTTCAAAGGGACATATCACTGCTTCCCCTTTTCACTTTAAGAAGGAATACTTTCATCATACAGTTTTAAAAAACAGACCCAAACCTTCTTGTAGTCTAGGAATCTGTTCTGTGTGTGTAACCATATTAGGAAAAAGAATCAATCCCGACCCAGCATAAGACAGTGCCAGTATCAATATGGATTGTAAATTGCACGCATACAGTTGGGAAGTTATTCCAGCCATAAGCACTAGATGTAAATACATCATGAAGAAATACAAGAAATAAACACACACCAGTAGAGATCTCAAAAATATTAAGCTGGGAAAATTACAAGACCTACAGACGTTTAGCTCATAAATATATGGCACGAGTCACAGGCATGAAAATGATGAGAGAAGCAGAACAGGCCACTTTAAGAACAACTATACATTTCAGTTCATTTTCGCCTCCAGACTTATCTGCAATGTAGTACTATTTAGTCACACTGTTGTTGATAATACATTTACAAATGCTTTTTGTGTGTGCACGTCCCTGCAAACATAGATGAGGTGGACATATAATGCAGAAGAAACAAGCCATATAGGAAGAGCCAAATTTTCCATCTCATCATCAGAAACAACACAAGATAAACACACACACAGATACACACGTGTTTGTAATTGGAAGTGCAGGCCAGGACACAGACCTGGAAACATTTAGCCCCCACCTTGTTCATGGCACAACTTCAAAAGAAAATTTTAATTCCTCTGGTGCTGAAAAATGCTAAGGCAACAGACAGAGGTGTAGTCTGCTTTGCTAAAAGGTTTTGAACCGACTATTGCCAGAAGAGTGGTTTTCATTTCTTATCCAGTTTCCATTCCGCTTGGGTTGTCTGGTGGGATGCTGGCACAAGAGGTTTGGCTTCAGGGCTCAAACACTGTTCCAAAAATCTGCTTGCTTAAATGCCTGACATGCACCCAACAAAACAGATTGTAGAGCATAGGGATATGACCAAAAACAGTGGACATGCCCTTTCCCCTTTGGCTATAAAACAGAAGCTTACTGCCATGGAACCCCAAACACTGGCTTTCTGGGAAGCATAATTTGCAAATTAGGAGCAAGAACGTAATTCAGTGGCAGAGCACATGCTTTGTATACACAAGGTCCCAGATTCAATGCCACCAGTCTAATTCAGAGAGTATGTAATTCTAAAGAGAATTATTTTGCAAAGTGCTATACCAATATCTTGAATAATTACATGCACGAATCTGGTCAAGGATGCAAAGCGATGTATATGGGGCGGGGAGAGTGTTCTACCAGTGACAGCTCTCTCTTCCAATGAAGGTTAAGCAATCAGATAGTTAATTTCAGTTTTTAACAACTTGTTACTCTGACCCTTAGGGTATTGCAGGAAACAAATTCACTATTGCCATTTAGTATGACTCACTAAATTGTCCTCTAGCCTTTGTAGTTTACTTGGATATCTTCTTTATATTTAATTTTCATAATACATCTGCTACTGTCCAGTGATTCACAGAATAAACGTCCCACTTTTATGCTCCAACGATCCATAGCCGAGATAGTTGTCAGGAAAAAGCAAACAGTAGGAAAAAGAGTTTGCTTTTGTTGAATTTAAGAAAAAACAAACTGTATCATAGCCCAAGTTAACATTGATTCAGTCCTGGAAAAGGTTAACTGTTGCAAATCTCTGAATAGATCCACAAAGTACACTGCAAGAGCTTCAAGTGAGCTGCACGTGGTTGTATATTCCATTTATTCACAAATCAACATGGTTTCTCTTATCTGTGTGTCCATTTCATTGAAAAATAACAGGAACTTACTATGACAGGGATCCTGATACCAAGAAAGAGTTACACAAGAAGACATGGATAGCCATCAAAGGAGGCTCTGACAACATTCTGACCCTCTCCCAATGTAGGACTTAAGCCAAAAGGAATACACCAGTTCATGAATCACAAGAGGTTATGCATTATTCCCCACCTGTCATGCTGATTGTCCTTCAAAGGAGATAAAGGCGAAGCTCTTCATGATTTGGAATCCTTCTGCTTCCACAGAGTCCCTTGCCCCTTCTAAGTATTCTGTTACTCACCAAGGTTGGGTTGCGACATCGCCATTGACCGCTGTGATACTGGGGTAGAGGTGGCTGAAGGATGATGGCTCATGTGATTCAATGGCTGGGTCATGGTCTTTCGAGGATCTTGCCACGTTGTAATTTTCTCTATATGGCTGCAAAACAGAAGCATGGGAATTTTAGGCAGAGAGGAACTGAGGATATTTGAGTCCTAGATATGAGCAAGAATTCCAATTGCTCATTTGTACATGTTACCAATCCCCCTATCTTTTTTTAGGTCTTACAACAGTAATACTTACCAATATCCAAAATGGTATAGTGATTTCTCCCTTCTGCCATATATTAGTTATTTGTGGCATCACAGAGGCAACAAACATCTGTATAGAGAGGACTAAGCAAAGGTGCCAATACCAACATTATCTACTAGGTTCTCTAGAATATATATTTCTCTCATTGTGAGCATGTACAGCCCCAATTAAGGTAACACTATTTGTGTACATGATGCTAGGAATACTGGCCTCATACAGAATGGCAGCAGCCATGGTACACCCAACCACTGCTATCTTCAATACAGCTACACAGGGTCTGTGTGGCTACTGAGGTTTCTCAACTGCAGTAAATTTAGTGCTTGGATGCTTCCATGTTATAAGATTTCTTGCATACAAAGCAGGAGTCAGCAAGATTTTGGAAGAATATCAAAGGCCAAAGCTGTCAAAGCATGTGGGGACACTTGAATCCTGCAGAGGTTAGGTTGGTAGCGCAGATGGGGACAGTAATTAAACTTATTGTACAGAGTTTTTGAAATGCTTTATGAATAATCCTTTTGAATAATACATAGCAGTAGTGGCATAAAAAAAGAAATACACTGAAACAACTTTTACAAGTCATTTGAAGCTTAGTTTCACCTTTACCCTGTATCTTCAGACTCTGCAGCACAAGGTCACTTTCACTTACATGTCTCACTTGCCCTTCCTTCCAGCTGCTGAGTCACTTCCTTGCTTCAAGGTTCCTCTCAATTCTAATTCATTCCCCTTTTGCATGACACTATGCAGTGTTTGTCTTTCCTGTATCCTGTGGCATCCCCCACCATTTCATCTGATGTGGACTCCTTTCAGAATAAAGACTTGAATGCTATCTTAGTCACTCCCACAGGGGACTCTTTCAGTATTATTAAGACCTTAATGTGAATGCTTCTAGTAGAAATGAGAGTATGTGAATATCAATTTAGCTACTGGCTAAAATTTATGAATTTGGCAAAGGACAGGCACCCCAGGAAATGTTTGTTAGAAAAATTGCAATCAAATTCTCCTTGATTGCCTACTTGGTCTTAATAAATTAAATGAGCCATTCATGTTGTTTCCCCACAAACTATTTCTTAGCATCTGGATTTTAGCACATATGAAGATTTATACTGTTAGACGTTCATCTAGCTTAATATTGACCGACCAGCAGCAGCTCTCTTTGAATCTCCAGAAGAAGTGTTTTCCATAAGTACCTTCTGGCACAAAGGTAGAGATGCCAAGGATTGAACCTCAGACCTTCTACATGGTCTACCACGGAGCTCCTGCTGACCCAATTTGCAGGGATCCTCCCCCAACCCCTGTATCATAACCCACCAAATTGGCTGGAAAAAAATCTGAAATGAAAATAAATTAATGAATAAATTGGGAGTTTCAAAAGGTAAAGACAAGCTTATGCTTAAATCCCATTCATCACATACTGATTCCCCACACTGTCTATATTTCTGCTGTTTCACCAGCAATGGCATATTCATTTGTCATACTAGTTTTAGCCACTGGTTAAGTGGACATAAATACTCTCCTTTCTCCTGCGTGACAAGATAGAAGCTGAAGATACAGGGTGCGAGGTGTGTGGGATTTTAGGAGAATTTAGGAATGCTACTCTGACAAAACATGCACAACTTGGTTGTAATTCGTAAATCATCAAAATCACTTTTGGAAGCTGTTTCAAATCCAGTTTAACACCTCAGTTCAAAACTCAGCTTTTTTTCTGAAGTTCAAAATGTAGCCAAACCTTTTGCCACAGAGGTCACCAACATCATGTCCTTGAGGTCTTCCTGTTGTGTCTCCCCCCCCCCCACCTCAGGTCATGAGATGGTGAGAGAAATTACCTTTTTCTCCTTAGAAAAGCACATAGAGCTGAAGGAACCTGAAAGAGTGACACTTTCTACCTTCCTCTTTCAACTCTATATGCCTTTCAAAGCTCAGATTGATTCTACTGAATCTGCTTAGGGCTCATCTATATGGAAGCATTTCTTCGTAGCAAACACACTGCATTTACCTTCATTATTGATTTGCAGCGTCCGCAGTTCCTGATCATGGTTACTTGCCAATCAGTTTTTCCCATTCACATAAGTAGGTGTTCCTCTGGGAAGGATTAGTCTTGCTGTTTCCTTGTGGCCCCACCCTCTAATTATACATTTCCAATCCCTCTGGTTGTTAAGTGACTGAGCATGCTCTGTTCTACCAGCTGCAGTAGGTACCTTTAAAAAAACCCAGAATTGCAAATATCTGTGTTGTCCCTGCCTATGGTTGGTAGGATACGGCTGAAATACAAATATTTGTTTGAGCAGTGTTACCCTTTTGTGCACAAGTTAGGGGGGAAAGAAAATAAAGGCACCATTTGCAGCAACATAAAAAAAAGCTAGCAGAACAGAGGCTTGTCAGCTTACAGGAAACAAAATGAGAGAAGGGAGGAAGAGATAGTGGGTGTGGAGAGGGGAATGATTGACACAGCCATCTAAAAGCATTAGAGCAAAGCTACTGCAACCACTACAGCAACGGAGTGGAGAGATTTTTTTCTCCACCTTTCATATTATCAGTGGATTAGGTTAGTATGGATTTACAGAAGGAAAACTGTGTGCTAGCTTCTGTTTGCTACTAATGTCATGTGAACCATGCAAATTTAAAGGAGATGTGAGTAGCACCAAACACACAGTGAACTATCATGTAGATGAGCCCTTAGTTTTACCCAGATCCCTGGGGAAAATATGATGTATGCGGTGGGTCGATGATCCAGGGAACAGAATTGACCAGAGGTGTGCATATGACTGTAACACTTGCTGAAAACTTCAAATGTACTGATGGGCCTAAAAAAGTTGCTGAGCCCTGTTTTACCAGATAGGAGCTCACCTCCATATTTGGATAAAGTCCGATGTAAATTGATACTTCAAAGAAACAGTAGAAGAGACAAGTGTAGAGGCTTATTTTACAAACACTGCCACTTTAAAAGCAGCCATTGTTTTCCATTATGCCTCTGTTTTGCCTCCTGTTGCTGGCATGCTGTAAATGCCACAGTGCCAAGTGATATCTATTCTTTTGGGAAACACATTTGTCACAACACTCCCTGCTGTAGCATTTGCTTTCTTGCTCACCAAGTTAGAATGAAAGGAACTGCAAAGCCTGTTCTCCTCCCCCTTTGTTTTATCAGCCAGTTCTCCACCCCTTCATATAATTTGGAGCATACCCACTGGAGATGCCCTGCCCTACAGGGATTTTTAAAGGGTGAGCCCCAACAGCTTCTTCCTGTCCTTTCTTAGCTATTAGCAGGATAAGAGCTGTCCAGAAAAGGAAGCAAAACAGTACAAAGTCTTGGAGCTGAGCTCACACATAGAAGTGGTAAGGGAGGAAAGGATGGGGTGGAGCCATGAAACACAGAGATACATTTCTGGTTCTTGGAAGGAGAGATGATCTGGGAAACAGGGAAATAGGGACAAAACACCCCCTGCATTTACACAATGTTCAAAGTAAGTGAAATAGTTGGACATTTGACTAGTCCAAAAAAACCCCACCTGGACAACTGGTGAAATATTGGTGAAAATTGTCAAATATTTGTACAGCACTAACTTTATTAGAAAAAAAAGAGGAAAAGTTAATAACCAGCAAGTTTTATACTTATGCTAACTACAAAAACAAAAGTTTGCTGTTATGTGCCTTCAAGTCAAGCCCGGCCCCAAAATGCTTACAGAGCCCAACACTGAGCTCTTTGTGTGTGTGTCGGTCTTCATCATAACTGCAGCCTGTCTGTTATTTCCTTTGCCCCCTTCCCATGTGCCTTGTTGTTGTTATGTGCCTTCAAGTTGATCACGACCTATGGCGACCCTATGAATGAGCGACCTCCCAAAGCATCTGTTGTAAACCACCCTGTTCAGATCTTGTAAGTTCAGTCTGTGGTTTCCTTTATGGAATCAATCCATCTCTTGTTTGGTCTTCCTCTGTTTCTGCTCCCTTCTATTTTTCCCAGCATTTTTGTCTTTTCTAGTGAATCATGTCTTCTCATTATGTGTCCAGAGTATGATAACCTCAGTTCCATCATTTTAGCTTCTAGTGATAGTTCTGGTTTAATTTGTTCTAACACCCAATTATTTGTCTTTTTCGCAGACCATGGTATCCGCAAAGCTCTCTTCCAACACCACATTTCAAATGAGTTGATTTTTCTCTTATTTGCTTTTTTCACTGTCCAACTTTCACATCCATATATAAAGATCGGGAATACCATGGTCTGAATGATCCTGACTTTAGTGTTCATTGATACATCTTTGCATTGGAGGACCTTTTCTAGTTCTCTCATAGCTGTCCTCCCCAGTCCTAGCCTTTTTCTAATTTCTTGACTATTGCCTTCATTTTGGTTAATGACTGTGCCAAGGTATTAATAATCCTTGACAAGTTCAATGTCCTCATTGTCAGCTTTAAAGTTACATAAATCTTATGTTGTCATTAGTTAACTGATATTGTGAATCCATAAAATTGGCAGAGCAATCCTAAGAGGGGCTGAGGAAGGACTGTAGCTCAGTGTTAGAGCCTCTGCTTTGCATGCAAAGGTCCCAGGTTCAATCCTTGGTATCTCCAGGTAGGGCTGGAAGAGACTCCTGCTTGAAACTATGGAGAGCTGCTGTCAGTTGGTGTAGACAATCCTGACTTAGATGGACCAATTGGATTGACTTAGTGTGAGACAGCTTCCTGTGTTCCTGTGGAGACATGAAGGTGGTATTCTTTTTTATTATTATTATTGGACCAGACTTCTCTCTGGAATATGGATCTGCCTAGATCCAGCAGATCTATAGTTAGCCATGCTGCCTTTCCACTCCCATAATGTCCTGTTTCATAGTGCTACACTGGCTACTGCCAGTGAGTACAATGCCAGTGGTAGCTTTCCAACCATCTTTGCTTTTGACAGGTGTACCTGGGTCCTACTGCACATCAAGCATGTGCTCTACCACTGAGCTATAGCTCCTCTCTCAAAGTCATGCAGTCATGGCTGAGTGGGGATCTGAACACTCATCTTCCTAATCCAACACTCTCATCATTGCACCACGCTGGCCCTCTGCCAGTTATATCTGGCTCAGGTGTTGGACTTTTGAGAACTTCCGCTTTCAAATTAACCCCCCCCCCCACACACACACTTCAAACAAACAAATGCTGAGCTATCAGTGCCCTAGTGAAAAGCCTAAAACTGTGGAAGGAATGGTTCTTGAACTCTCACATGCACAGACATCACTTGATCTCTCTTCACTTGATTAGTCAATACAATGACTCATAGCTAAGCACATAAACTGTCTCCACTGAAAAGTCCTGCAAGGTGAATGAAACTTCTATGTGTAATGTAGCGTTTGATCTGTGTTGTCTCTTCCCAACATGCAAGTCATCGCTTGGCATTACAGCCAATCAATCAATGACCATACTTGCATCAACCAAGCACTCACTTCTAACAAATTTGCACAGCAGACAGAAACGTACCTGAGAGCTACTGTACTGAGATCTGCAGATTTGATGCAAAACTAAAATAGATGAAACAGTAACTAAAACAGGCCAAATGAAGCAAGAGAAGATATGCAACGCTGCTTGAAAAACTGATCAAATGATGTAGGGTGCTTAGATCTGAAACACTACAGCTGTATGAAAGAGAGGAATGTTCTGTACAAACATTAGACTTTCAAACTGCCTCAAGCCAGAAGCTTGGAGTGCCCTGGATTGCCCTTCTGGTGCCATCCTGGTGAAGGATAAGCATTTCAACTTAATTCAAGAGCGCAGAGGTGTAATCTTTTTGGAAGGATGGCCTCACTCTGGGACCCATATAAATGTGCTTGAGTTCAAGGAATTCAAGGAAAATCTGCAGTTAGCAAACACTGCTTATGGAGTGGATAGAGACTTATTTATTTTAAAATACTGGTTTAAAATCAGGTCTTGCAATTCAGCTCTCCCTGGAAAAAAATGTCTAAGGCTTTTTATATAGGTCAAGAAGGCTGAGGAATGAATGAAAACAGAGAGATTCATTTTTATACTTTGATTCAAAGCAATAATTTACTATACATGTAGTATATTTCAGATATTTAGAAAGATTGTTGCTAGCCTTTTATGGGTAAAGTGAGCGTTCTATATGCTGTTATTGTAAACTGAAATCAGTACATTGGGTAAAACTGCCTTCAGTGTACAAGTGGACAGACTTTGATCTGATACCTTACTATTATCAAGCCCAACAAGAGCATGGAAAGAGGCACCATGAAAATGGCAAATGTTTAAAGCAAGCACGAAGAACCTCAGGCCTGGGAGGCCCCGGACCTCTCTTTCTGGCCCTCAGTATTCATCCCAGACTACATCTCCTCCTCGGACACACACTTCACCAGCCTTGCTTTGTATCCTACTTGAGTGTTTTAACCTGGTTGGAAAATGCCTTTAAACTCTGAAAATGCTTCTTGTTTATCTGGATGAAGGACAGGGCAGGGATGTGTGAGTGTGAAGAAACTAGCTGACTGTACAAAAGTAAAATTCACATTTGTTGCTCTGCCCCTTTTTGCCTCTGTTCCTGCCAACCACCGGCACATGACCCCTGGAAGGTTGCTCAGAAGGGAATGTGGCCCTTGGGTGGAAAAAGGTTCCCTCCCTGGCTTAAAGTTTGCTGGGACATGTCACATTAGTGTCTCAACTATTTAAAAAGGGAGGTCACAGAAACAATACAAAACTCTGCCTGTGCACAATCAGAAGAGAGGGCAAACAACAGCCTACATCCTTTGGAAAAAGCATGAATCCAACATAATTCATGACAAACTTTAAAAGAAAAAATAAGCTTCACATAAATTTATGAAAAGCTTAAGACAGGTAAATCTTGAAGTCTGGTCCACGATAGCAATCCCCAAATATTGTGTCTGCAGGTCACAGAAGTCTCTCTGGAGATCTGTGTCAGGCTACTTGTGTAGATACTGGGTGCAAAGCAGGGCAAGCTTTTATTAGAAAAGTGGCTTCTAGATCAGGTAAGTGAAGGCCAATACATGGGTCTCAAAAGGACAACAACAAAAGAGACAAGACACAAGGGTAGCTTCTTGTAAAATTGTTTGGAAGCCACTTGTCTGTGACAGCTTCTAACATTCTTAAAACAGAATACAAATCCTGAAGAACATCTTAGTGTCTCTCTGCAGCAGGTAGTATATTATTATTAATATTAATTAATTTTTAAAATTTATTAGTCACTAGTAAGATCTCCAAGTGATTTACATTTTTAAAAAACATACATAAACACAGGAGAGCCAGTGCGATGTAGTGGTCAGAGTGTTGGATTGGGACCTAGGAGACCGTGGTTCAAATCCCTGCTTGGCCATGAAGCTCCCTGAGGACCTTGGGCCAGTCACTGTCTCTCAGCCTAACCTACCTCACAGGATTGTTGTAAGGATAAAATCAGGAGAATAATCATGTTTGTATGCCACCTTGAGCTCTTTTGAGAAAAGGTAGGATGTAAATGTAATAATAAATGAATATAATAAATTGTACCATACGGAAAAATCATATAAAATATTAACATATCATACAGCATATAAATCACACACACACACAGAGAGAGAGAGAGAGAGAGAGAGAGAGAGAGAGAGAGAGAGGAAGCTTTTGCAGCACACTAACAATAAAGCAGACTCAATTCAGTCTATCAAAGGCTTGGGGGGAAAGGTAAGAGCCAGTAAGTGCAGACATGTGCAGACCAATGGTCTGACTCAGGATAAGGCATCTTCCTATATTTCTGTGTAACTGTTGGGTTTGCAGAAGTAGATAAATCGGGGGGGGGAGAGGGAAACACAACATCCCAAAACAGCAAAGAGGACTAAACATGCTCACTAGCCATGGCATGTTGGCTTTCAGATGGGCAGCACTCCTATTAGTAGTCTTCTTTCCCCACACCATGAGGGAGAGGCAAACCTAGGAAACTGGCCCCCAACATTGTTTGGCTAAAAAGCTGATGACTAGGTAAGTGCAAGGATAACCCTCTTTCATCTTATCGGCCACTCAGCCCTTCAACCAAACAACTATAGCAGCAGCTATATGGAAGCGGCGATGAGAGCTGTGTACAGTTCTGGTCGCCTCATCTCAATAAGGATATTATAGAGTTGGAAAAGGTTCAGAAGAGGGCAACCAGAATGATCAAGGGGATGGAGCGACTCCCTTATGAGGAAAGGTTGCAGCATTTGGGGCTTTTTAGTTTAGAGAAAAGGCGGGTCAGAGGAGACATGATAGAAGTGTATAAAATTATGCATGGCATTGAGAAAGTGGATAGAGAAAAGTTCTTCTCCCTCTCTCATAATACTAGAACTCGTGGACATTCAAAGAAGCTGAATGTTGGAAGATTCAGGACAGACAAAAGGAAGTACTTCTTTACTCAGCGCATAGTTAAACTATGGAATTTGCTCCCACAAGATGCAGTAATGGCCACCAGCTTGGACGGCTTTAAAAGAAGATTAGACAAATTCATGGAGGACAGGGCTATCAATGGCTACTAGCCGTGATGGCTGTGCTGTGCCACCCTAGTCAGAGGCAGCATGCTTCTGAAAACCAGTTGCCGGAAGCCTCAGGAGGGGAGAGTGTTCTTGCACTCGGGTCCTGCTTGCGGGCTTCCCCCAGGCACCTGGTTGGCCACTGTGAGAAAGGATGCTGGACTAGATGGGCCACTGGCCTGATCCAGCAGGCTCTTCTTATGTTCTTATGTTCTTATGAGAGCTGCCACTGCCTTTTGTATGGTGAGCATGAACAAAGACCTTTCCCTGCCCTTCATCTTTGGATAGCACTAATTAGGGATGGACAACTTTATACAAGCTCTACATTCCCCTGCTGGGCTAAGTTTCCTTTTGGCCCATTTACTTCCCACTTGATAAGATGGCATGTCCTCCCGGACTCTGAATTAATGACACACATGATATTTTAAAAGAGTGACTAGGTTCCAATTCCTCACTTACAGTGCATCCTAGCCAAGAGAGGGAGAAAAAGCATCAGGGAGGTGTTTCTCTGTGCCCCTCCCCCAGTCAGCAGGCAGGGGCATGAAAAATCTTGTCCACCTCTAGTGTTGCCAGCTGTAATAATCTCTTTGCACCAATTTCTATTTTATGGGATTAATACTATTCAGACTCACTAAACCACACTGGAAAACTTACTAGATATCTCTACATTAATTAAACAAAACAAAAAGGAAATGCGAGGATTTTGTTTAATAGGCCATTATAAATGTACAGAGCATACATAGCTATCACCAGGGTTCCTTGATGAGAGCTGTGTGTGTCCCAAGGATGGAAGGAAGAGTGATCTTTGTGGCTGGGATACATCAAAGGAAACTGGCTTTAGAGCAAGTGGGAAGTTGATGACTCATCAGCTTTAGCAATCCACATGTTCTCATTCATTTAATGCTCTTCACAGGGTGACAGCTTACATTGTCCTGCACAATACCCCTGTCAACAGCTTCCACCTCTACAGAGCCATTACTAAACAATGGGACATCTGTTTACAGAAAATCATTGCCCAACAGTTTTGTTGTTGTTGCCAGCCTAAAAAAGAGTTTTCCCCTTCTCCCTCAGAATCCTCAACACAAGCTTTCCTTTCTTACGTAGTATACCATGGCAAGCAAATGATCATTGGCAGGTAATTCATCATATCATCTCAGAAACAGTCAACTGATCTTAAGGCCGTAAGCATGTGATTCAGAGACCTCCCTCTCTCTCAGACCCAGAGCTTGGAAGATTACTTTTAAAAAGTAATAAATTACAGTTACAGTTACATGGCCCAAAAAAGTAGTAATTACCATTACAGTTACAATTGCTCTGAAAGTAACTGATTACTTTACTTTTCCTCAAAAGTAATCACTACAATTACATTTCAGTTACTTTTTAAAAAGCCTACAAGGTGCTGGCCTTGGCTGCTGCACAAGTAGCCTAAAACAACATTAAAAATAAACAAACACATACAGAGGTAGTAGAATAATTATTTTTATTCATAAGATAGCAATGGTGGTCTCTCCGCTGGTAAGCGTGGTGGGGAGGGAGACTGAGGCCACTACTCAGATCTTTGCACGTCAAACCAAGTGCAACCGTCCCCCACTCAGCCAGCCAGCATAATCTCTCTCACTTAACCACCTTCCAGACCCTGCCCTGCCACCAACTAAGGGACACTAACTCAAGCAAACATTTTCCCCTGAGATGCAAAAAAGTTAAAATACTGCAAATGCAGCACAGTAGCCAGAGAGGGCGGTGGAGGCCACTTTGTGTGCCAAGCACAAACACAGTATTCTCTCTCTCTCTCTCTCTCTCTCTCTCTCTCTCTCTCACACACACACACACACACACACACACACGTTGTCATTTTCACCTCCACAGTTCTTTATCTCCATTCTGCTGCTGCCTCCTTCTTCTTTATCCATGTTCTTCACCTCCGGATCTTTTTTTCCTCCACTCCATTCTTCACCACCATTATTCATTTTTTTAAATAATTGTTTTCTCCACTCCACCCCGTCTCACCCTCTGCTTCCTCCCTCGTTGCCTCCTACCCATCCACAGAGCATGAGGAAAGAGCAACACTGCACAGAAGCCCAGTTTGAGGCACATGATTTTCATCCACAAATCAGAGGAGCAGAAGACTTCCCCTCCTCCCCTCCCAAGTAATGCCCAAAAGTAATTCTGGAAATGTTACAATTACTCCACAAAAGTAGTAAAATTACTCCTAGTTCTATTACAATCAAAATGTAAAGGAATTGCCCACTCGTTACTCAAAAAAGTAATGAATTACAAGTAGTTTGTTACTTGTAACTAGTTACTTCCAAGCTCTGCTCAGACCTTCCACCTTTACTTGACAGTAGAGTTGTGAGAAAAACAGGTGAATAAGGTGGGCAGGAGGGATCTTGTGGAAAGGCCTGCCCTATAAAATAGTATTTAAAACTATTTACTTTTCTGCAGGCACATGTTCATTTGTTGATGCCGTGAATTATACATGCCACTGGCATCTAATCTGCCACTCTCAAAAATACTTTTAACAAAAAACAGCAGCAGCAAGTTGACACAACTGGCATCTTTCTTTTGGTGCATTACGCCAACCCTTTTGATGGAGTTCAGCCCGTCTCCTCTTTCCCCAGGACTTATCTACCACTGTGATGAAAAGCAAAGATAAGGAGGAAAGTGATATTGTCTTGCTTGCTGCTGCTCTTAGTTTTGCAAGGCATGCCCCAGCCTGCTCTGGATATAATGCCCTCCAGCCCTTGTGGCTGCTCCCTTGACTGAAAGGCATCCAAACTCACTCACCTCAAGAGCTAATCTCTCCCTGTTCTCCTGCATACATCAGTACCTCCCTGGGAAGGAAAAAAACAGGAGTATCCCCCTCCAATAACTTGGGAAGAGACCAACCATTTCACATTTACAGCTCCACTAGAATTCTAATAACAATACTACATTCCGAAATGTACTTTAAGTGGGTGTTCCTTTTTTGTATTTCATTTTTACCCTGGAAATGTATAGACTTTCTATATGTATATTAGAGAAAGAGCTGACACTAGAGGCATAGGTACATTACTGTCAGGGCTGGTTCGAGGTTAGAAGCAAAATGCCCTCCGGGTATACCTTCCTATGGCAGGGAGCACTGGGTGGACATTTAAGTTTCCCACAATAACAGTGACACTACATAAAGGGCATTGTGGAAAATTAAAATGGTGGCTTGCCATCCCAGACACCAGGGCAAATATCTGTTCCAGTGGGCACTGTTTGGGATGTGGGGCCCAACAGCTGCCCAGAAGTGCTCGGTGCTGATGACAGGCTTGATTATTATGATCTACTTATGGCATTGTTGTACCAGTTTAATTCCCATGACTTCCCCTAAAGAATCCTGGGAATTGTAGTTTCATGAGGGTGTTATTAGAACTGTTACAGCAGGGGTGAGGAACCTGAAGCCCTCCATATGTTGTTGGATTATTGTTATTATTATTATTATTATTATTATTATTATTATTTATTTCTGTAAGCCGCCTTGAGTTCCAATTTTGGGGAAAGGGTGGGGTAAAAATAAAGATAATAAATAAATAAAATAAATTATACCCTGCCTTTTGGGCAAAGGCCCTCAAGGCAGCTTACAAAAAACACAAACATAAAATACAATATAAAGATGCATCAATAAAACAATACAAAATACAATCTGCAAAAGTTAAATAACAATACACATAATAGCTCTTAATCCGTGGTACAGGTAACTGTGAGGGCCTCCTGCAGATGCTAACTTGTCAGGAAGTCTGTTCTGCATAACATAGAAAATGGGCCTTTAATGTGGCGGCACCTACCCTGTGGAACTCCCTACCCTTAAATATTAGACAGGCGCCATCTCTATTATCTTTTGGCACCTATTAAGACCTTCCTCTTTCAACAAGCCTTTCAAGTTGAGACCTTGTCCCAGTCTGCTTCTGTGTTGGAATTGCTTTCTAATATGCTTTTATAACTTTTCTTTTAAAACAATATGTTTTTTAACCTTTTTTAAAAGATTTCTTCAAAGCTTTTTAAAAAAATGTTTTTAAAGTTGTTTTGTTTTAATGTATTTTAAAGTCTGTTTTTATGATGTTTTAAAGTGTTTTTAGTGCTTTTGTTTGCTGCCCTGGCCTCCTCTGCTGGGAGGAAGGGCAAGATATAAATAAAATAATAAATAAAATAAATAAATACATAGTCTTACTTAAAAGTATTTGTTACTTGGTTTCTCAAATCATTTGGAGGAATAAATTTATGAACACCTTGTCCTTAACAAGAATTCATCATTCTAAGAATTCATCATTCTAAAAGAAAATATTTTATAATCCAAAATGTTTAAATTTTCCCAATTTTTCAGAAAAACAAAACAAAAGAAGCTTCAGGGGAAAAAACAAGAAAAAATATTTGATTTTTTTAGAGTTTTTCTGGGGCTTTTCCCCCTGAATCTTCACATCTCTAGTGATAATACAGTCAAATGGGGAAATGGCATCAGCCTTTAAATTGATATAAATTGCCAGAAAGACCAAGATATGCTGTTTGCTTGATTGTTCACTCATTTACAGTGATGTCAATTGCTAACTGCAATGCCATAAATGTCCTACTATTTCCTATTCAGGATGGGGGTAGGGGGAAAAAAATCATTTCCAAAAAGAAGCCTGCTATTTCTTAACCTAAAACAAAACAAAACAGAAAGAAATTAGAGGAGAAAAGAAAACATTGGAATATTTATTTATTTATTATTTATTATGGGTGTTAGTGCTTGTTCTCCTTTAAAATTACTGCACATTTTGTTCTTTCCCTTCCTCACTTCAGCTGTTTGCAATGGGTTCTATTCTATCCAATATTAGTCCTACTTAAAGTAGACCCAATGTAAAAAAAAATGACTAACTTAGATCCACTGATTTTAATGGATCTACTCTGAGTATAGCTTAGCTGGATACAACCCACTGGCCCACTTTAGAAAAATGAAAAAAAAAAATACACATTATATATACACATTATACACACACATCTACACACACACACACACTTCTGAAAATTGCACACATGCTTTAAAATGAGTGAAATTTTCCTATATGTGTACACATGATCAGCATACATGAAGAAAGAAGTCTTCATCTCCTAGTCAAGTATTTCCCAGGCCCAGATGAACAGCAGTGATGGAGCAACATATGGTGCATTCAGATCATTTCTCTGGGTTTATGCAAAAACAAAATAATAATTGTAATGCAAAATCACAAAAAGGGAGACCCGAAAACATAATGTGATTAGAGCGGCAGTGTTTTGGTGAACAAGGAGGCATGGAAAGAGAGCAAACCAGCGCTGACAAACCCTCAGGATTCAGAAAATTAGGGATTCTGCTCCCAAAACACCTTTTCTCCAAAACAATTTTGTCATAAAGTCTAAATGGATGAAACTTTTGGCAAAGCACTATTTACAGTTCATGTTGTCAAAGATAATGATATGTTAGGTGCCTGTCACAGATATGGGGAACAGGCAATACCTGCTATATGTCTGTTAACAAACATGAAGTTTCTTTTTTAAAATATTCTTCATCGACTCCTGATCTCTTGAGCTTGACTCACTATTGCTCCATTTTTTGGAGCTTGGAATTTTGGTTTGATCTAGGGTAGCCAGATGAAAAAGATGACAGGGCTCCTGCACCCTTAAGAGGTGACAACCCACATCTGCTGAAAATCCCTTTTCTACACAGCTAGCTTTTTATCCTGCCCAGCCTTTATTTGATCTATTACATGTTCTAAGCCAGGTGTGGGGAACCTTTGGCCCACCTGATATTGCTCAATTACAGTTCCTATCAGCCACAACAATCATGGCAAGTGGCCAAGAATGATGGGAGTTATAGTTCAGGAACATCTGGAGGGCCAAAGGCAATCTTCTACCATCACTGTTGGAGGCAGTATGCCTGTGAATAGCAGTTTCTGGGAGCGCAGATGCACTTGGATTCACTTCCCCCCCACACACCTCAGTCTTCCTTCCTTCCCATGGAGTCTCCTGCTGACCCAGGAAGCGTCCTTTCCCTCCTATGAGTGAAAAGGGCCAGAGGGGGCACTGCAGGAAATTAAAGAGCTAAAAGGTTAATATCTTAAAAAGCAAGAATAATGATAATAAATTGGGAATATATTACTAAATTTTAATAATTATTTCTAAATAATTTGCATATGCAAATTGTATACAGATCTGTGCCCTCTTTTGTCCTCTTGTTTGGTTATACATAAGTGACTACTCTAGGCTGTAGGTTCTCTTCTTCCATCACTGATATCCCAGGAAGTGTATTTGCTTCCTCCAAATGACTATGAAACTTCTGAAAAAGCAAAGAACTGGTTCCACACAAACCTTACTAAGTAATGAAGTTCTAAATATAGCTTTTAAAAGCAGTTCTGAAAACACCCATATAAACAAATATGTGTTTTAATCACATAGTAAAACTGGTTTTTTTATGAACAAGAGGCTAATGTAAGGACAGAACATGGAGAAACCGATTGGTTCCCAATTGGAAATGGTGCGAGATGGGTGTATTTTATAACCCTAGTTGTTTAACCTATACGCAGAATATATCATACGGAAAGTGGGGTGAAAGAAGATGAAGGAGGTGTGAAAACTGGAGGGAGAAATATCAATAATTTAAGATATGCAGATGATACCATACTACTAGCAGAAACCAGTAATGGTTTGAAATGAATGCTGATGAAAGTGAAAGAGGAAAGCACAAAAGCAGGACTACAGATGAACATCAAGAAGACTAAAGTAATGACAATAGTAGATTTATGTAACTTTAAAGTTGACAGAGAGGACACTGAACTTGTCAAGGATTATCAATACCTTGACACAGTCATTAACCAAAATGGAGACAATAGTCAAGAAATCAGAAGAAGAGTAGGACTGGGGAGGGCAGCTATGAGAGAACTAGAAAAGGTCCTCAAATGCAAAGATGTAGCACTGAACACTAAAGTCAGGATCATTCAGACCATGGTATTTCCGATCTCTATGTATGGATGTGAAAGTTGGACAGTGAAAAAAGCAGGTAAGAGAAAAATCAACTCATTTGAAATGTGGTGTTGGAAGAGAGCTTTGCGGATACCATGGGCTGTGAAAAAGACAAATAATTGGGTGTTAGAACAAATTAAACCAGAACTATCATTAGAAGCAAAAATGATGAAACTGAGGTTATCATACTTTGGATACATGAGAAGACATGATCCACTAGATCATTTCTTGAAGCCACAGTGCAAGTGGCTCAGTCCAGACTCAATATCTGTGAAAATTACAAGAACCTAATTTCTGAACCTGCCAGAGCAGTAAAGTGTTTTAAAGAACAGCAACTGAAAAAGTGTGTGGACCAGCTGACCAGAATCCAGGCTGAATTGCAGGAGACAGTAAAAGATTTAGCTACGGGCAAGAAGAAATACTTCGAAACAGAGCAGATGGCTTATGCTGTCCGTGAAAAGGCTGATATTGAGGCCAAGTATGTTACACATCTATAATTTCTTCATGTATATTTGTTGAAAATAGCTCTATGTTATATATGCTGCTTGACTATTAGTGCTGTAATCCAAGGTTGTAAGCAGGTACTTCCCTGGTCACCTGTAGAACTGAATCCAGTTGCTAGGAAAAAGTTGTCTTTATTTTCTCCAGAGCTGTGTCTACATTGTATCCATATTTTGGAAGATATGATCCATATTTTAGCATATGTTTTTTAAATTGTTTTTTAAAAAGTGTTTTTAAATTCGTATATTTGTTTTTAATGTTTTTAATTGTTGTAAACCGCCCAGAGAGCTTCTGCTATGGGGCGGTATACAAATGTAATAAATAGATAAATAAACAAACAAACAAATAAATAAAAGACAATAATGCTGGGAAAAACAGAAGGGAGTAGAAAAAGAGAAAGGCCAAAAAAGGGGTGCATTGATCATAAAGGAAGCAACAGACTTGAACTTACAAGACCTGTACAGGGTGGTTTATAACAGATGCTATTGGTGGTCGCTGATTCATGGAGTCACCATAAGTTGTAATCAACTTGAAGACACATAACAACAAAAACTTATTTATTATGACCACATTTTAAAGGCCTTCAACATAAAAGCACTGGCAACTGCTCAAAGACACACACACACACACAAATTGCTGCATGCTGCTGTGAATGCATAACTTTGACTCATTCAGAAGAAAGGTGGTGTTGGTTATGGATTGGGATGGTTGGTGTTAAAATAAAAATCCAACGCAAGTCAAGAAAATTTTCTGCATCTTGTTTAATCTGATCAGGGAAAGCATTCTGAGCTAATTTCACAATTATACTCTTTTGACAGCTGTTGAAACCACCATAAGGGTTGAGAGGGTGGGGGTGTCCACTTTGGCTCAGAATGCTCGCCCAAACCGGATCAAATTCAACCTATCACTCTTCAGAACAGTCCCTACTTCCCAGCATTAACAGGGACATTTTATATCCTACACCTGTCTGTTTAAATTCATAGACTCTGATCGGCACATCCATTATTGTCATCATCATCTTAATCCTGGCAGGGCCAAGACAGTCTTATGTTCATTTAAAAATATTTATATTGTAAAAGTAGCTCTTTGATGATGGTGGTGGCACACTTCCAAGAATTACCCAGTTTTCTTGGATGTCAAGATCTGCTTATCAGTGATCAAAAAACAAAGTCCATTAGGTCTGTCAGAAAAGTCTTCTGTGAAGGTGCATTGAAATAAACAGGAGCCATGCAGAGCGCAGCCCATGCATGAACACTATCACAAACAAATGGGACATCCATGACTTCTCCCATATCAACTTGTCCAGTATTTAGATTTGCATCCACTGCAAATATAATGTACACTGCCCTGGCTTTATCCTTTTGTTAAGCAAAAGAATGTAACTGACTGATTAATGGTCTATAATGCCTCAATTAGTATGGAAAGACCGCAAAGCAGAAGAACATTCACAGCATTTACCTTCAAAGGAAGTGTAAGACACAGCTTGGCAGCTCAGATGACTTTGCAAGAGAATTAAACAAATTCAAGAGCAATAGGACTATGAGTGGTTATTAACTTAGTGGAACTGAATAATTAGTGGAATAATTAGGAAGCTGCTGTACACTGAATCAGACCACTGGTCCATCTAGCTAAGTATTGTCTCTGCTGACAGGCAGCAGCTCTTCAGGATTTCAGGGCGGGTTCTCTCCTACCCCTAACTGGAGATGCCAGGGATTGAACCAGGGACCTTCTTCATGCAAAGCAGATGCTCTGTCACTGAGCTACAACCCTTTACAAAAAGCAACAACATGTGAAACAGATAAATTTGTTATCAGACAGCATATAAATACTGTTAATAACAACATTATCTGCTACTAGTTACGCTCAACTGGTATATCTATAAATAAAGCCAAATACTACAGAACACAGTACTGTAATTCTCCAGTGATCTCTTCTTCCAAAGGAAGCCAAGCTCTAGTAAGCATTGCTCTTGGAATGACTCGCCACTTGGGGAAGTATGAAGCATGAACCAATATTTCTGGAAAAGTGGACTTTGAAACAAATGTATAAATATGAGCAACAACTGTTTCAAGACGATAACTATCCTTGCCGCCCTGGGCTCCTACTGGGAGGAAGGGCAGGATATAAAGTTAATAAATAAATAAATACGCTCTATGACACATTACTTAATACATTCTAGGAAGAAGAAAAAACACCCCTGAAAATTATAATCCTAAATGTCAGAAATGTTTTTTAAAAAAGAAGAAAAATGAATGGGTACTTTTTTCCACCTATAGTGAGCTGCAAATTAGTAAAACATTAGAGGAAAATCACTGCGCTCTGCAGGTGAGGGCCTCCTGCAGACACCTTCTTATCGGGAGGTTCGTTCTGGACCTTTAGTGTGGCAGCACCTACCCTGTGGAATTCCCTCCCTTTGAATATTAGGCAGGCGCCATCTCTGCTATCGGCGCCTTTTGAAGACTTTCCTCTTTCAACAAGCCTTTTAGGTTGAGACCTATCCCAGTATGCGTCTGTGTTAGAATTGCTTAATATGTTTTTAAATAATGTTTTTAACCCTTTTTAAAAGTTTTTTAAATTTTTAACGCTGTTTTGTTTTAATGTATTTTAAGATCTGTTTTTATGATGTTTTAAAGTGTTTTTGGCACTTTGTTTCCGCCCTGGGCTCCTGCTGGGAGGAACGGCGGGATACAAATTAAATAATAAATAAATAAAATTAAAAATATGGGCGTTTCCTAACTGTGATTGCATAAAGAAGAAGAAAAAAACAGCCAGCCACTTTTTAGAGGAATGTAGGCTCAACACACTTGTTCAAGGCATATCTTCTTTCAGCCAGAATGTGAAAAACTTATTATTTTGATTTATTTGTTCTTTAGAGATGTTAGGAGGCAAATTCATACAGAATATTTTCACATGGCTATGAGCTCGAGCACAACAAGACATTAGTAATTAAAAAGAAAATACAAAAACCAGCCACTTCATGGTGAGAAAGCATCTCTGACACCAGAAATCACCTCCCATACAACAAAGCCATTCCATCAGCCCAAAGACTTCATTTGCACAGCAGAACTTCCCTTTCCTCTCCTCCTCCTGTGAACCCCACAAAACCATTCTGGTTCTTCCCCCAACCCTTTGGAGCAGATTTGAGGGCACACAGGGGCACGCAGAGAGAGAACTTCCATTGTGCAAGTGTTAGTCCTTGCACTAAAGGAACAACTTCTTGGCTACAGCCCTATGAATCTTATCATGTAGCCAAATTTCAGTCTCGTGTTCCAATGAATTCCTTGTCAAAGGGAACACTGATTTGTCCAGGAGAATACTGATTTGCCTTTCTGTACATGCCTGAAGCTTCCTTGCTCCTCAAAGTAGCTGTTTCGGTTGTGTCTGTCCTTAGCACATGCTCGCAAGATGCTTGTTGGCCCTAGACAGTTTGTTATGGCAGACAGAGCATAGATTCAAACCCCTGTCCATCCTTAAAGCTTGGGCCAGTCATCACATCAGTCCAGTCAGTGGCTGCCTTGAGTTCTTTGGAGGAAGGTCAAGATAACAAATGTGATAATAAATACATACACAGACCAAACGTAACTACTTTGTCATGCCTCCTATTCACAGCTGCTGCAGGGCACTGTGGGTGGCCTGAGTCAATACCTTGGAACAACTGATGGGAACCAAGTTCCAAATACTGAAAAAACGCTGCTATTATTTGCTAACTTTAGGCAGCTATTTGTCTCCTGGTACAGATCACAACAGTTAGGAGTGCAAACTAAACATTTCAAAAATAACAGTGCAATCCTATATGGGTCTACACAGAAATAAGTCCCCCTGCACTTATTGGAGCGTACTCCCTGGTAAGTTGGTATAGGAATGCAGCCAAACACACATGCTGTGGAGTTATGGCATCTGTTATACTGAGCTCTATGAAACAACTGTGTTCAGCAACAGCTTCTGCCCTTTATGTGCTTAGCAATCTGATTAGCGACCAATTCGCCAAAATACTTGATGGCCTTTAAAACAAGGGGCATCCATCAAAACTGCACTACACCAATACCGGCAAAGATAAACAGAAGAAACCTCAAGGTAATTTAAAATGAAAACATATTAACTGTATTTTACAGACATTAATTGCTCTATAAAATGTATCCTCTGTGAATATTTAAGTCAGAATAGAGAAAGCTGCTTTAAGGACAAGCGGTGGTACTTTTCATATTGTCCCCTCTGAACTGTAGAACCCATTCTGTATCACCATCAGCTTTTGAATAACACCACCTCCTCCTCCCAGAGTTTCAAAAGCAGTTTGCCACGTGTTGTCTCAAATTCCCAATGGTCACACAAACCAGGACACCTTGTCCTCTTAATGGTCATGATGAGCAGATATATGCACAGAAAAGCTAGGAAAAGCCATCATGTGGTTGAAAACCACTTTTGACATTGAGGGTTTGTCACATCTGCATTTTAGATGTATATGTAAAACATTTTGATATAAAACCCTCAAAGGTTTAATGAAATATTGGCAGGCAGGTTCAACAATGTTTTGCTAACATCTTAAATTAAGTATAGTTTGTTGTGACATCTGAACCTCCACGAACTGCAGTTAGTCTTAAACACATGGTTAGAGAAAACAAGCTAGCTGCAACCCATAGTTTATTAATCTGGCTTGTTTTCACTAACCGTAGTTATGATTAACCATAATTTAGTGTTTGGACAAAATGTAAACTGTGATTAATCTGACATGAAAGCAGAAACTTCTGGTCTCATCACAGGTATGCTGAGGAAAGAAGGAAGCCTGTGAGCCTGAGATGCGCAGCAGCTTTTCCTTGTAATGCTAAACAACGTTTTACCACTGCATGCAAACTGGGCCTATTTAACTGACTGTTACAAGTCCAATTTTCTAATAATTGACATGACCATTTCTTATCCTGAATGGGAAAATAACAGAAGTGCTTCAGCATCTATTATCCTCCATGAACTACTAGTTTAATTCATTGCTTTTCTGAAATAATTGCTCTTTTTTCTGAGTTAATTTCAACAGCATCTGTAACTGTGGACTTTTTAAGAATGCCTCGCTAAGCTTCCCAGTAATTTACTGACTTCATTGTTAGTCTATGCTATGGACTAAAAAACATTAAACCAGTTATACAAATGGAAATAAATCATTCTTTGATTTCTATTGATAACCTTTAAAGTTTGGATGAAATCCCAATTTTTAGAGAGGAGGAGGAAAAGGGTATTGAATGACACTATATGGCAATGGAGTGGGGGATAAAAGTTAAATGCTCCCAGTACATAAATACAACTCTTTGGCCAACTGTTTTGCGTAATCAATGATGAAAGAAGCATTATTACTGTTATTAGAGCTGTCACTAGATTGAAAACATATTAGTTGATTGATTAATCCATTAAAATTCATACAGTTAAATCTGCATGCATTATATAAATCTGCAACAAAAAATCAATCCTGTCCACCCAAGCTTTCAGTGGCCTTTGAGATTCTTTATCTGGTTTCAGCTGATCCTTAGGTTTTTCCATTATTTATTGAGATATATTATCAGAAGTAAATTTGCATGTCAATTTGAGTGTTTTTTAAACAGTAAGGTGAGATAGATAGAAAATGTGTAAATAAAATAATAATTTGCACATGATCATAAATAAAACAATTGTTTTGAAGTGGGGGGCAGCACTCTTCCTTTGTCTTTAGATTACACATTCACATGTGACAGCAAGAACCCACTTTAAAAAATATACTTGGGTTGCATACACACTATACATTTAAAGCACTTGATTGCCTGCAAAGAACTCTGGGAACTGTAGTTTGTTAAGGGTGCTGAGAACTGTAGCTCTGTGAGGGGATAAACTTACCGTTCCCAGGATTCTTTGGGAGAAGCCGTGTGCTTTAAATATATTATGTGCATGCAGCCTCTGTATGTTGTCCTTCCTGTGTATGAGAGAAGGAGAAATACCTCTTCTAAGATAGTACCTGCCACTAACAGTTTTTGGAAGTATTTGCATTAAATGTAAGTTTTGAAAAGTATTTGCATTAAATATGATAGCTTTGAAAAAGACACACACGAAAATTTCTGCCAATTAATCAGAGGAATCTTTTCACCTAATTTTTACATCACCAAATTCAAACTGCAATAACAATGTTTCTCAGTCCCATCTACTGATGGGTGACACCTCACAAAAGCAGGGGACAGCAATTCCCAGCCATCAAGGAACATCTTCTTTGTTCTTGTTGTTGTTAATAAAGTTCCTCTCCAGCCTTTTATGGTCTCATGTTATCTGTCTTGATAACAAGTAATAGACCGCAGGGGTTGCCAACTTTCTGTGGGCACATTTGGGCTTTTTGTGCAAGTGCCATGGGCACCACTCCTCTGGTCACCTGGCCCTTCCCCATCCCCTGGCACACAGACAAGAAGAGAGACAGCACTCACACACTTTGTTTTTCCAAAGGATCTGGATAAATGTCATATCCAGTAGGATTCATTTGAGCCATAAAAAGCACATCGAGCTGAAGGAGGAAGTGGGAGTGTCATTCTTCTAACTTCCTCCTTCAGCAGCTCTATGTACTTTTCGAGGGGAAAAGGGTAACCACTATCACCCCCTCAGTGACGAAGGATACAGTAAGTCAAGGGGGCTCAGACTTTTGGGCAGCAGGGGAAGGGTGCTATTGTGCCTAAAGGTACCACATCAGGAACACCATGTAGGCCCTAAAACAACCATATATTTACTAAATTCTGACTACCTGTGCAGTGTTTTTAATTACTGCAGCAAAACTGAGGTCTGGAAGAAAGGAATTAACTGTGCATTACAGTTTAAAGCGTCACACTAAGGTCACATTTGTCTTCACATTGCAAGGAAAGCTACAGAGTAGGCTTGCATACCACTTGTGAAGCATCAGGCTCATGGCCGGTGGCACCGTCTGGCCTCTTCGGGCAGCTGCTGGGACCCTCCTGCCCTTTTTAGCCCTCCCATTCCCCTTAAGCTGTGTGGCTTTGGAGGAGGCTGCTTTTGTCAAACTCTTGGCATGACACAATACATGACTGTTCAGCCGATCACAAGCTGTGCAGGCCTATCAGAGAGGAACAACACAGACGCCAGAGGATTCCATGATGTTGTTTCTGCAAGAAGAGTGTAGAGTGCTACTCAGACTTTCCTATGACAAAATCCTTTTTCCTCCCAATTCTAGTCAGATTTTCCAAATGTCAACACAATGGGCTTTCAGGGATTCATTTCTTTAACAAACAGTTTTGCTTCCTTAGATCATCAGCACGATGGCTCCAATGTTTACTAAGAAGAGCTTTACTTTGCCAGCAAGTCACACTCATACAGCCCCAGATTTCAGGATAATTGAGGGAGGGAGAGGGAGAGACCACACTACTTCTCTGGATCTCTCTGAACTAGAAAAACATTTTTTTAAGTGTGGTGTCAGCAAGACAGTTTTAAAAGAGTTAGTCATTTTTAAAAAATTAGTTGTGAACTCTGCCTGCTTCCCCCACCAAATATACCTTTTACAGTTTGCACTCCAGTATTTAAACCGGGAGGGGGGACTTTTTTTCCTGCCTTTTTCTGCCTGAGGGTCAGTTTCTCTTCTGGGGCCACATACCAGTGGGGAGGGCCAGAGGAAAAAGTAGCTTTGTACAGAAGGATAGTTTCTAGACACACTCAACACACCCTCTATCCTCCCTGTCCTCCATCCAGGCAAGCAAAAGGTGTTATCAGAGTTCAAGGAAGGCGAAACAGGGCCTATGAAGGGCATGGCCTGGGGAGAGGAGGTGTGGCAGTAGGTAGAGTCCTGAGGATCAGATAGAGAGGCTTGGAGGGCCACATTTGAGGCTCCCCACCCCAATCTATGGGAAAAGACAACCGTGAACTGGAACCAATGGTGGGCAGATCCAGAACCAACTGGACAGAGCCACAGCCAAAAGTGGGCACAGCCACTCTTTTTCTCCCTCTGCTTACCCTTTTTGCCATTTGCTTTCCTCTGTGCTCCTCCTTCCTTTCCTTTGTGAGAGTTGCCAAACAAAAGTTTCAAACAAAGCCAGCCCAGGATAAAAAAAAATGCACTTGGTTAAACTCAGCCATTCCCGTTAAACCACCTCATTCTCCGTTAGCCTCTAGGCACCTCGATGACTCAGTTGCATTGCCTATCCCAAAACCATTGCTCTCTGCAGCAACTGCTATATACTGGCAGGTAAAGAAGGTGCAAACCTGGCATATCCAGCTTAAGAAAGGAGGAGTTGGAACACAGCCTGGGAAATGAACCTATAGATGGGGTTGCCCCCAAAGCCCACCCTGTGCGCTGGCAAAATGGGAGGACCTGCCCTGGGGTTACAGTTACTAAGGAGGTGATGGCTGTAACCCAGATAGCTCTCGGTGGCCTTTGAGTCTGGCTGGCTGATACGTCAAGGGGCACTGGGAAGGGACCAGCTGGGCAGGATCCAGGAGGAATGGAGTCACCAGACTGGGTCAACACCATTAGCTGGACAGAATCTGGCCATTAGCTCTATGTGACTTGCAGGCTAGAGGTTCCCAGCTCCAGATTTAAAGCAACTTCAGCCATTGTATGGTATTTTTAAATGTATTGGTATCATGGTTCCTCCAAGGATCTCAGGGGATATATATGGGTTTCTTCCTATTTCATCCTCATAACAACTCTGTGAAGTACTAGGGTCAGACATTTGACCAGTCAAAAGAAGATCTGGTCAACTGACCAGTCAAAAATTGTTCAGATATCAGTCAAGTATTTTTCACTTTACTAGAACAAAAAATATACTTTCTTCATCAACCAGTATAACTTATGCTATTGTAAAACCGGAATTAATTTCCATTGTTTCACTATAATGGTTAATTTATTAAAGGTTTGTAAACTATTTGCTTCCAGTCCCTCATAGGAGCTTTTACAGAGCAGACAGAGATATCACATGGTTCCTAAAGCAAATAAGACACAGGGCCGCATTAGGCATGACTGGGCCCTTGGGCACCAGTGGGCCCCGAACCCCAGTCATCATACTCCCCAACACCCCCTCCCAGTGCAGGAAGCACTGGCTTAAACAGGCCCACCTGGCCACCTCACGTGTCACTATATTGCTGCATCAGCGCACCAGCACATTGTGTGTGTGCACCTGCCATCACCAAAGATGGCGGCGGGGATGTCAACCCCTTAGGGATGCTCCCGCCACCATCTTGGGTGATGGAAGGTGTGTGCGTACAGCATGGAGACGTGGGAGGTAGGTGGGGTGGGCAGGCCTATTTAAGCGTATGCCACCTGCATCAAGGTGAGTGTTGGCCCTGCTCTGTAATGCATGGCAGTATCGGGTCACTGGGCATGATTCACCCTACAACCCAATGGTAGCGCAGCTCATGGAGTGGGAGCTCCATTCTCTGTACCACACGGGCCCTCAGTCAGTGCCTGACTTGGACACCTGCTAGTGCCAGGCCTGGAGTCAAGGAAAACCTTGGCATTTGCCACTGATGACTCCTAGTGTTTCTGTTTGGAGATATCTGCAGTTACTGAAGGTGGCCAGTACGAGAAGCTCTCGTATGCTTCTAGGTTTGCTCCAGATCAGTAGTCTTCAACTTTTTCAGACCCAGGACCCACCTTCAATCAAAACATGCATTTGGGGACCCATTTCTAATTTTTCCCCATATATTTGTATGGTGGTAGTGACCCACCTTAGATCAGGCCCCAATCCCCGATAGTGGATCCTCCTGACTCACCAGTTGAAGAATAGTGCTCTAGACTGCCCAAGAATGATGCAGCAACCTTTACTCCTGCCCTTGCTAACAGATTCCAAATGCAACCACACCATAGATTTATATAATGGCATTATGATATCGGATGTTTTATTTTCAATACCTTTCCTAATTATCCCTAGCATGGAATTTGCCTTTTTTACAGCTACTGCACACTGGGTCAACATCTTCATCGACCTATCCACTATGACCACAAGGTCTCATTCCTGGTCAGTCAGACTCCATGAGCATGTATGTGAAATTAAGATTTTTTGCTCCAATATGCATGTTTACATTGAATTTCATTTGCCATTTTACCTTCCATTCACTCAGTTTGGAAAGGTCTTTTTGGAGCTCTTCACAATCCCTTTTTGTTTTAACAACCCTGAACAATTTAGTATTATCAGCAAAGACCCAGTGCCTACAGGAAGAAGGGGACTACCATCGCCCAAGGAAGAGGGAGAGCCATCTGCTGCGCATGCCTGCCTGCTTACTTGCTTGCTGCTGCTGCTTGGCTACCACCACCATCCTCTCCCTGTTGGACTTCTGCTCTGCAGGTTGTCATGCCTTGCATGACCAGGCCCCCTGGTACTCAGCCAGCTGTTGCTGATATCATCCACCTGTCCCCTGGAGGGGATACATAAGCTGGCTGGCTGAGGTGGCTCCTGCTTGTAGATTCTCTGGCTTTTTGTGGGACTGGCAGGTCTTGAGTTATGTGCCTGGGAGAGAGGATTCAGAGCCAAGTGGGGAGACTTGAGGGGGCCTAATTGGTGTAGTGACAGGTAGAGGGAGATATGGCATTGTGAGGAGGACTTGCCAGGTAAGGGGAACGCGCCCCAGGCTGTTAACAACTGTGCCTTGTTCCGGTCCTCCCCACACTCGCAGGTTTGTTGGTTGCCCTATCAGCCAGCTCTCTGACCTCCAGATGCTGCTCCTAAATGCCAGATCGGTACATAACAAGATCTCCCTCGTTCATGATTTAATTGTGGATGAGGCAGCCGATCTGGCATGTATAACTGAGACCTGGGTGGGTGAGCAGGGAGGAGTCAGTCTCTACCAGCTATGTCCACCAGGGTACCTACTTCAGCATCAGGGTACACCTGAGGGTTGGGGAGGGGGGGTTGCTGTGGTCTATAGGAGCTCTATCTCCCTCTGCTAACACCCTGTCCGTGTGACTACTGGTCTGGGAGAACTGTCTATTTATTCCTACTTTCTGCTTTCTGTTTCCTAACCAGTTCCTGATCCACAATTTTACTTCTCTTATTCTATGACTGCTAAGTTTACTCAGGAGTCTTTGGTGAGGTACCTTATCAAAAGGTTTTTGAAAGTCCAAGTACACTATGTCATCCAGATCACCTCCATATATATGCTTGTTGACACTCTCAAAGAACTTTAAAAGGTTAGTGAGACAGGACTCACTCTTGCAGAAGTCATACTGGTTCTGCTTCAGCAAGGCTCACTCTTCTATATGCTTGGTTATTTTATCTTTAAAAATACTTTCTACTTGTTTTCTCATGACAGATGTTAAGTTAACCAGCCTGTAATTTCCAGATCTCCCCCAGATCCTTTTTTAAAGAATGGCCACTTTCCAGACCTCAGGTATGGAGGCGGGTCTGAGGGATAAGCTACATATTTTTGTTAGAAGATCAGCAATCTCACATTTGAGTTTTGAGAACTCTCAGGTGGATGCCATCCAGACCTGGTGATTTGTCAGTTTTTATTTTGTCTACTAAGCCTAGAACTTCATCTCTTATCACCACTATTTGCCTCAGTTCCTCAGACTCCCCGCAAAAGTTAGTTCAGGCACAGGAATCTGCCCTATATCCTCCACTGTGTGAAAACAGATGCAAAGAATTCAATTAGCTTCTCTGCAATCTCCTTATTCTGCTTTAGCACACCTTTGTTGTTCAAGGGTCCAACCACCTTCCTAGATGGTCTCCTGCTTTGAATGTATTTAAATTATTTTTTGTTGTTGGTTTTTATGTTTTTAGCAATGTGCTCCTCGTTCAAGATCAAGGATTTAGGTTGCAGTCCGACATACATTTGGTGGAAGTAAATCCAATTGAACTCTGTGGGATTTACATCCAAGTAAACATGCACAGGATCAGGAGAGATCCTAAACAGGTGTAATAGGACTAATTCTTAATGGAAGAATCATGATGCCAGCTTGTGAAGGGGAAGGGTACCAATATTCTTGGACTACATGTCTGCCTTCCCTGGTGATAAGCTGATTAATTCCCATAGGAAAAAAGAGGGAGTACAAATAACTAGACTAATCTGTAAAGTTCAGAAAGTTAGCCTTTCACAATCTCAAAAACTACTGTGTATCCAGGAAATCCTGCCAGACAGTCACTGTTTGCAAACGGCCGGGAAATATGGTCTGTTGCCATCAAAAACAGATGAAAGGCAAGTTCTGGTTAAACGACCAAGTCTTTGCCCAAATGAAACCTTTCCAAAACAAAGAGAGTGTCTGCTGGCTGCTAGCTGACCTCAAGTGAAGGATGGCGACAGATCTGTGCCAACACTGAGCCTTACCTAATTGAAGCACGCAAAGGAGGAGCTAGGCAGTGAAGCAAAACTTCTACTAAAGACACAAGGAAGTGATTGCTAGCTTTGACACTGTGGTTGTGACCCATCCCTAAATTACCTTCTTCTAAAGCACAGGTGGGGAACCCCAGGCCTGGAGGCCAAATGCAGCCCTCTAGGCCTCTCCATCTGGCCCTCAGAACTCACCCCAGGCCACCCGCTCACTGGCCATGCATCACACCCTCCCTAAGTGTTTTTGTGTGGCTGGAACTCTAATAATGCCTCTTGGTTACCTGAATGGAGGACAGAGAGGAGTGTGTGAGTGGAAACTAGCTTACTGTACAAAGGTAAAACTTATGGATCCATTAGGGTTGCCAGGTTCAATCCCTGAGACTGAGCCTGTATCTTTAGGAGAAAAGAAAGTCAGCCAAGTGCAGGTGTTCTTGCAACCCTGTAATGGGAAAAAAAACAATGTGGAATTCTCCCTCCCCTCTGCACAACTTTTAAAGATACAAAAGACCTCTTGGAGGCTGGGCCTGGCAACCAAGAGGTCTTCTGTATCTTTAAAAGTTGTGCAGGGGGGAGGGAGAATTCCACCTTGTGGTTTTTCCCATTACAGAGTTGCAAGAACACCTGCACTTGGCTGACTTTTTCTTCTCCTAAAGATACAGGATCAGTCTCAGGGATTGAACCTGGCAACCCTAGGCTCCACCCACTTTTGCTTCTGGCCCTGCCCATCACTGGCATGAGGCCCTTGGAAGATTGCCCAGAAGGGAATGTGGCGCTCCAGCTGAACCCTCTGATTCCCTATCCCTGTTCCAAAGCAGATCTGCCTTTTATTCTATAAGCAAAGGGAAAAGAAACATTAGGGAGAAGACAGCACAGAGGCTTATGAATGTATGATGCTGCCCCTATACTGAGTCAGACCACTGGCCCATCTAATCCAGTTAAAGTAGAGGACTACTTTAGACCTTCTATGTTCCCTGCGACATGATTTTTTAACTGTAAATTTTCAGGGATTGAACCTGGCATCCCTTCTGCACCCCAAAAATGTATGCTTTGAGCTATACCACTGAGCTCCACCCTTTTCAGGAAGCAGGTTGCCAATGAAACAACCAATGGTGAAAATAATAAATTCTCAAGCGAAAAAGAAAAATCCATTCCCCTCTGCCCAGTAGAGTACCTTTGGGGGAATGTGGTCCTTGACAGAGCAAAGGCTCTCTGCTCCTGAGTTACAGCAACCTAAGCTCAAGGCTGGGCAAAAGGCAGATCTGGACCTACTGGTAGATTTCTGGGTGATTTGCAGTAGATCAGCCAAGAGTTTCCAATTCCCAATTGCTTCACAACAGCAGCAGGAAAATGATTTCCCCCATCCTAAATTATTCTGCTGAAGAAAACTTGGGGGAACAACTAGGACTGCAGTTTTGTGTAGGAGTTCTGAGGTATTTTCAGTTCTGGTCCTCAAAAAAAACTCCTGGGTTCAAAGTTCTTTAATTCTAACTATGTATCTTTTGCACTAGGTTGGTGGAATCGCAAGGTCCTAGTTGAAAACAAAATAGATCGCACAAACCTGAAGCTTGAACTGAGTTTTTGTGGTGATACTGTGGTCCCATCAGAAGCTCTGAGCTTTAAAAGTTTCAAAAATGTTATGCTATCAAAGAAGACATGAGCAATGTGTAGTTTTTGGAAGGGCAATATGCCAGCTGACTGGCCTGTGTTGCAGCATTGCTGTCCTCTGCCCTGGATGGAAACCCAGCTCCCTAATTCTAAGTGTCACAGTTTCTCAGGCCACAGTTCCTCAGTGGAGAGGGAAAAGCCTGTATTTTGTTCTATATTATTATGTTTCATGACCAAAGATGGGAAACAGCACTATAAAGGGCTCCACAAAAAACAAACCCAACAAAACGCAGACATACACCATATGGAAGACAAGTCATATAGATAATACTGAATTCATCCCAGTTTTCAAAATTAAAGCAAAACACTTGACGGAAGAGGAAAACAATATGGTTGGTTTCATTGAAATGCAGCTGGTGGATGCATGAAAAGAAGCTATGATGACATGTGCATGCTTATGAGAGAACTCTAAAGAGGATTCTTGCTTTTCTCAGTTTAAAATTTCAGACTGCTGATTTCTTCAGTAAAATGCCAGCATTCACAAGGGACATATATATGCAATATTGAGGGCAGTAGCCAAAGGATCTACCTATGAAACCGTGGTTTAAATCTCACCTCTTCCATTTGGTGTCTCAGACAAGCCAATGTCTCTCAGCCTTAGTCTCTTCCACTCCCCCACATCCCACCGTCTGTAATCATACTGACCTAGCTTACCGAGCTGCTAAACAGATTACTGAGATAAAGTATGTGAAGATCTTTGAACACTCTAAAAGAGGGGTGGAGAACCTCACCTGGGGGTCCACATGCTGCCCTCCAAATCTCTATATGGCCCTTGGGATTCTCCCTAAGCCACAACCCCTCACCAGGCCTACTCCATGCCTAACTCAAGTGCTTTGGCCTGGCTAGAATGTGTCAAACTGTGATAACGCTTCTTGCTTGCCTGGATGGAAAAAGGTGTGTGAAGTTGTATGGATAAATACCTCTGGCTTGTGAATACCTGGAATGTAGCCTACTGTACAAAGGTAAGAGTCACATCTGTTGCTTCACCTGCTTTTGCCTCTGGCCACATCCAGCAATGGCATGCAGCCACTGGAAGGATGCTCACAGGGGAAAGTGGCCCTTGGCCTGAAAAACATTCCCCACCCCTGCTGTCCAGCATTGTATAAATGTGAGGCCAGAGGTTTCCAAACTGTGGCCCATGGACTACCAGTGGCCTGTGGACTTCATCCAGGTTGTCCGCAGAGTGCATGCAAAAATACAATTAACAATCATACAGCATCTAGCACAGTTACAACAGGCAGAAAAAGCATTAAGTCAAGACCCTCAGCAATTTTCAAGTGGTCCATGGGAAATAAAGTTTGGGAACTGCTGTGTTAGTTATTATTTCCACCCGGGTGTCTGTACAGATGAAGGGCAGGTTATCAATATTTTAAATAAAATATTTTAAATAAAAATAAATAATTCTAACTAATTGGGTGACTACTAGGTAAAGAACAGCAATTCTATAAACTGTTCTTTTTTTTAACACAGTCTCTTTTTTAAGCAGTTAGTGTACCATGACCTTCAATCTACATCATTTCTGTGCCCCGAAGGCTGTGACCTACACTAGAGATGAAATCAGATGTGAACTTATATTTAAAATGTATTTCACACAGGCAGCATTATATTATGTAGTTTTTCTGGTTTACCTCGTTAGGGATGTAGAATAATAACTGACATTCTATGCATTTATTAAAAGATCAAATATCTATGTGTAATAACATGTTACTACTGCAGATTTGGGCAAAGAACATTTTCTGAAATGTTCTTGTTCACATGTTATTTAAAAGGGTTTCAATAACAAAAAACCACACATTATACACTCAAATAGGTATGGTTTACTATCCAATGTCTTGTAAGCGTACTGTATTGCTCTTGAAGAACTGGAGTTTCCAAAGATTCAATTTCATGTGGAAAATTGTTTCCTATATCCTGTTTGTTCACTTAGAACGGCCTTCCCCAGGTTGGTGCCCTCTATAGCTGTCGTGGACTACAACTCACATTAGCTCCAGCCAGCACAGATAAACTGGGCCCTTCACTGTCAGCCAACCAAATTTCAAGCAAGCACAGACTGAGTGGTTTGCCATGCCACTGTTCCACCTGCAAATGCATCCAGAGGTCATTTTGTTTGAAAATATGCCCACATCTCCTTGCATGCATAAAGCTTATACATCCGCAGGAAATGTTCTACCTACGTGGTCACATGTCTTCAAGATAAAATGACAAAAATTTTACTTGCAAAAAACACAGCAACTAAAGTATTAGTCTATCTTTTACAGCTCAACTAAATGAATAAATATTTTTAAACAGGAGAAATTAACTTTATCTTCTTTTGTGGAATTCTGATGGGCCAGATTGGGGTTTTCAGTGATACTGAGAACATAAGATTCCTGCTGGATCAGACTTAATACCCATCTAGTCCAGCATTCTGTGCTCACAATGGCAACCAGAAGCCTATGGGGAGCCCACAAACAGAACATGGATGCTGTGGCAGTCTCCTGGTTGTAATCCCCAACAAGTGGTATTCAGAATCATATGCCTCTGATACAGAAAGGAGCATGGTGTAACCATTATGACTGGTAGTCACTGATAGCCTAATCCTCCATTATTTATTTCCTTAACAGCATGCACATATCACTTAATACTTAAAAAATCTTTCATAAACTTCCTAGGCAATCATTCTGCTGGAAACTATTATTTTTAACTAATCGATATTGATTTTGTTCTTGGAGTGAGATAGATTAAACCCTGGCATGGTATGCGCCAACAGGACTGAGCTGCAGCGAAGCTCAGGCTTGCATGCTCACCCTTCCCTCTTCTCTTCTTGCACAGCCAGCAAGAGGAGTTTAAAGGCGTCCACTTTTGTTTAACAACAGTTTGCCGTGTTACCAGGGCTGGCAAACTATACAGTGGTTAACAATGAATATTGTTAGTTTAAAACAAGACAACTTCCAACCACAATTTCTGAAGCTGACGTATTTAAAGTAAAAATAGCTCATGTTAACCGCAGTCCAGATGACACAGCAAACTGTGGCTAACCAAGAATGGAAGCGAAAGCTTTTCAACTGCTCTTCCCAGCTGTGCAGAAAGAGGAGCAGGTTCAGCGAATGTACATGCCCAAGACTCGTGGCTTTTTCCTACTCATTCATGTTGAGCTAAACCATGGTTTAGTGTGGTATGCAAACACAACCAATGCAAAATCTGTCTACTGATGAACCTAAAAGATATATATTCTGAAGAGAAGCACTATTTAGAAAAAAGCAGCCACACAACCCTTTAATAAATGCTTTACAATCTAAAAATCCATCTATAGGTTTTAAATAACTGCAGCATGCTATTCCAAAGGTATATTAATATGTTTTGATTATATTACTTCTGCTTGGTCTACGATATTATTTCAAATAATTGTAGGGAGGACATAGTGACACTGTTGACATGTAACACTAAGCCAAACCATGGTTTGGTGTGAATAAGCAAACATGTGGGCTCCGGGAGCACTTCTGTTCTGGTCATTTTGCTTCTGCTGTGCTGTGCTAACCTAACCCATGGTTTAGCTTAGTATGTCATCTGAACCCAGGCTCATGGTTTAGTTTTCCCATAAGATCTTGGTTACAGCTTGTGGTTTGTCTAGAGAGCACTAAACCATGAGCCTGTGTTCGAATGGCATGCTAAGTCAAATCATGGCATAACTCAGCACCACAGAGCAGTAGAATGATCAAACAAGGAGCAAAGCAGCTGTGACATTCTCTCCGGGAGCCTGTATATTTGCTTCTGCTTGCTAAGACATGGTTTAGCTTAGTATTAAGTGTGAACTGGGCCAATGTGTGTGAATGGGGCTATCATCAGCTATAAAGAAATCAAGAGCTGTGTAGATAAGGAGTAGAAGCATGAAGTCAATTGCAAGATTGAAAAAGTTTCAACATAGATACACAAACTGGCTGAATGCATGCATACCTCCATCATAAAAAAAATATAACTCAAAGCTTAGATCAATGCTGAATGCTTCTGACACAGTAACTTTTAAACATAGAAAATTCAGGTTTCTTTGCGTACAAAAAGACTCTTTTTCTGCTTCTGTAGATGTCAGCAGTCAAAACCATAACAGACCTCAATGGCAGCATGGTTTGATTTCCATGACTGAAATACATAACTTGGCAATGCCCATCTTCATCCCTTATGTAAATGATGTAACTGCAATTTCAGACTGCTGAATATTCTTTTATGTGATCCTACAACCCTTTGCTTTACAGTTCATTCTCAATAAAACACAACTTGTGACCTCCCATGCCTAACACAGCCCATTGCCATGTACTATAGCATGTCAAGAGCTTGAAAAATGTCCAGGGTTTTGCCACTGTAGGAAAGAACACACAGCTTAAGACACTGGTGGGCTGCAATACAAGGTTAGTAAGCTTTGTTTGGCTTGCCAGGCCACAAAATGTGGAAGCCTTTAATAATGCAAAGTCTTACAAGTACACTGATGCACCACCCAGTGTGGTTTTACCTTGGCTGTTTTCAGACATGGGATTTTCTGTGTTAGTTTGACTGATTATAATGGTAGCACTTCTGTTCCGATTTCTAACATTCCTTCCACGCTGCAGTACCGGTTGCATTATGGAACTGTGGCTTTTTGACCGATATACTGCCATGTCATGCTAAATTTTAGTCACATCAATGGGCATGGTGTGACACAACAATGAACATTATTGGGCATGTCTCTACTCCCCCGCCCTTTCTGCACAAGCACACTTCTGTTCCCTCGTGATGCCCCCATGAAAACAGTGGGAAAGAATTGTATGCCTGTATACTGCCCCAAATTTTGTCACTTTACTCCAGCGATTTCCCAGGTCCACGGGTTGCAAATGGATTTTTTCTGGAAGCAATTAATATGGAAATGAACACTAAACTTTCACTATATTCCGCTAGATTTCCAGAAGTAGATTTTATGTCGTCTGCAAGATCAAATAAAATGCGGAAATTATCAGGCAAGGAAACGTTAGGGAAATGGAATGAACTGCTCTTTGTATGCAGCCCTTGTGCACAAATGCTTATTACAGTAAGAAGGGGAGGGAAATGGTGTTTCACTTTAGTCTCCTTATACACCGTCACCCGCAAGCAATGTCTTCTGGGAAGTAATATAGGCTCCCTGTTGTATACCCCGTATTAGAGAATTAAGGGGCTCAAAACTCAAATATATTTAATAAAATCAAATATTAAAAATGCAAAAACTGGGGAATTCAGGGTACTGTGTTAGAGCAATTTTGGTCTTCTCTATGGGGACATATCCAGAGAACAGCATTGAGAGAGTGCTTTTTGGCCCCCTGGCAGTTATGCTATGGAAGGCTCAGATCACTATTCTATTCCCAATATCCATCTGCATGAGCCTTGCAGATGTGAATCATATGATACTTGCAAGAGGGCAAGTACCACAGATAAAAATGGTCAAGCAGGCACATAGTGGGCATGTTAATCCCTCAAATAAACTGGTCCCAAGCTATATTACCACAATGCACTCTGGATGGGGCTTCCCTTGCATTTTTTCCAGAAGCTGCAATACAATTGCTGACAGGAGTGAAATCCCACCAGTGTATTACACCTCTTCTCAAAGATCTGCCCTGGCTGACATTTTGCCACTCAGCCAAGTTCAAGGTCTTGCTGCTAGCACATAAAGACCTTAAAAGCTTGAGACCAGTTTATATGAGAGATCATCCTGCCCGCTCTATGTCCATTTGACCATTTCGATCTGCAGAACTTGCACTTCTGCAAGTAGTACCATACAACGTTTGCTCCACATCAGCAAGGCGTCAAGCTTTTGGTGTAGAAACATTTGTGCTTTGGAACTCCTTGCCTATTAGGCAGGCACCCTCCTTGTGCTGTTTTAGACATCTGCTTAAAAATGTATTATCTGTTTTTAAACTTTGCTGCTTTTATTTGTGTACTGATAATGGGTTTAAATTGTTCTATGTACGCTGCTTGGGAATTCTGGGTTGTATTGCATGTAGTGCTAATGCGAACATTGCTTCAGCACAAGAATTTCTCCTTGTGCAAAGGACCATTCTCCCCCTCTCACCCTGCACAGCTGCTAAATCTGTTCTGGGGGCTTCCCTCCAGCACTCCAGAGGAGATCTAGAGAACAGTTCAGGGCACATACAGGGAGGAGAAGAGGGGAGAAGTCCCACTGTGCTCGTGGTAATCTCTGCACAAGTGCAACTATTTAGTTGAATACCGCCCTCTGTGATTAAGTGGTGTGTAAATTCTTCTAAATATATTATTATTGTTGTTATTGTTGTTGTTGTTATTGCTGTAGGGTGCACTGGTGCATAATGAATTTTTGACAGATTTCAGATCAATAGTTGCCCAATCACAAACTATTTAGTGCTTTAAGCACAAAACACTAATGGAAAACTAAAGGTGGTTGCAGACTCTCATAACGTCTCAAGAATTCTATCCAATCTTTTTGTAGTCTATACTCTTGTTCTCTAGCATCAGCATGGCAACTGACTATAGCACGTCTAAAAGCCCATAAAACCTTTCAAATGAGAAAGCTTCAGATTTCCCCACCCTTCATCCTTCCCCAGCATCACCTTAAAGGCAATTGTACTCATTTACGTCAGGGGCAGCTTCTCAAGTTACGCTGTCCCACTGCTGCATTTCAGTGGAGGGATTTTTTTGAAGCCAGTGAAGCTGCCCTCAGTTCAAATGTTAGAGATGTGTAAACTCCCAAAGGCTAAAACTGATAAGAGAGTTTCTTGGGATCTCGAGCAAACATGTCTGAAGTGGGCAAACACAACATATTTTTAGAAGAGTCTTTCCCATGCAAAAATTTATCTGATGTATATTTCCTCAGATATAATCCCAGAGTGCAGTGGGACTTGCCGAGAGAGAGAGAGAGAGAGAGAGAGAGAGAGAGAGAGAGAGAGAGAGAGAGAGAGAGAGTGTTGTATCCAACCAAGGCATCTATTTCGTGCAAGGACTTTTTGCACAGTGAAACTTCCCCTCTCTCTTGTCCCCCACATGCACCCCCCTAATATGCTCTGGGCTTCCCCCCAACTCTCCAGAATACAATTGCAGTGGGGGGAGGGAGAGGGAAGGGAAGTACTGTTGCACAAATGGTATAACTTCACTGGATACAACCAGAGACAGACACAGAGAGAGGGCTGGTTCACATATGAGCCAAGATCCACATTAAAAATGCTGCTTTTTCCATCGCGATTGATTTTGACAGTTCACATACTTCTGCCCTTGCTACGAATAAATTGTCTGTTTTTCTTTTTAGCATTCACACGTGTGTGCATTTATTGCTATCAGCGTTTCCTTGTTGCCGCACCCACACATTAGCGTGTTAAGTGCGGAGGCGGGGAAGGGGCAGTGTTTCCCTAAAAGAAGGGAGGAATAGGCACTTGAAAGGGAATCTACGACTGCCCCCCTTCCCTGCAGTGAAGGCTTTCTCCCGTCCCCCCTGCTCCCACCCATGGCTGTTAGGCTGTCCTTGCGCGAGATTGGTTTGCCTTTGGCACCCCGGGACAAGCCTCAACATGCGTTCTGGGAAACATAAAAAAACCCCAAACAATTATCTTTAGAGAGACATTAAAAGCAGCTACTAAAGGAAGCACTGACCATTTAATATTATCGCTCTCTGTGAGTGGAGCAGATGCTGGGATGAGACGCTAAGGCAGCTCCCCTTTCCCCTGCGCTTTTGGGCGCTTATAAATTACCACAGCGGCACCTTCGCCAGCCTCCTCTCGCCATGGCTGTGTGCACTCCAAGCCTGGGTATAGCTCCAGCGAGCAGCACACAGCAGCTTGTGGACCCCCCCCCCAGATCAAGCGAGAGAGCTGGCCAAGGCTGAAGGGGACTTTCCCTCTCTGGCAGCCAGGAAGGAATTTTCTGAGCTCCAGCTCTTCCCTGGTACCCTTGTTGTTGGTGTCGCTGCAGAAGAATGAAGGGGTGGGGAATGTGATTTTGTTTAAAGGAGCGGGGGAGGAAATGTATTGGGGGGGAGCGGGAGAAAGCGGGAGAAAGGAAGGCAAGAGCGACCGGAAGTTGCTTCGTCAATGGCAGGAAACAAAATGACGCCCAGAGACAGTTAACGGGGCGGAGAAAAGGGAGGATCTAATAGCGAAGAAACTGCACAGCCAAAAGAAGGTGCTTAAAAGGTAATACACTGTAGAAGCGCACCAAAGCAGGTGTGGATTTTAAAAGCAATTTTGGGTTTTTGTCGCATCAATTTAATCCGGAGTTAAAGGCAAAAGCAGCTGAATGTAATCATGTTTGCAAAAACTTCATGCAAATGGTCCAAATTAAAAGCATCTGCAAAAAGCCTCAGGTCCAGATTATACTGGCATCTGAACAGGCCCAGAGAGAGCATTATTTGAGACCAAAAAGTCTAATGTTAATCAGAGTTAGACTACCTTTGGAGTAGCTCATGGTTATACATTTATACATTCAAAACTGTCCACACATCCAATTTGTCCCATGAACACCCTCTGAACTGTCCTGGCTATTCTGAAGTGCTACCCTTCAAGGAGAAGGCTTTGGCAAAGACTGAGGGAGGAAACATTCTTTAGATGTTTCTGGCTATTTGGACTAATTCTAGATCTCCAGGTGGGCAGAAGGTAGATCGGGAATTGTTGCCAGATCTCCAGGTGGTTTGCAGTAAATCAACAAGTCTTTCCCAACTGTTGAACAGCAGTAGCAACAAAATGACTCTTTGCCACAAAATTACACTGCCAAAATGGAAAAAACTTTGGGGAATAACCAGGAGTGTGTTTTTGTGTGTGTGTGGAAGGACTGTGAGCTCAATTCCATTCAGTTATGGTACTAGAAATAAATAAATAAATCCTGGCTCAGAATTCTTTCATGCTGAGGACATGCCTTTTCCACCAGATACCAGCTGGTGGAGCTCAGGATCCCAGTGAAAAACCTAGTAGATCCCACAAACCTGAAATCTACCCACCCCTGCTCTAGACAGGTACCACTGAGGATTTGGCTTGTTAGCTCAATAGATTTTCAACCCATTCCCTTATGTAGGGCCTCCCTGATCTAGTGTCCCTTAGCCTGATCTTGCCTTGCCTATCTCACCTGCTCCACGCTCATAGCACACAGCTTGTCCTGTTCCTAGCTCAGTGAGGGGCTTTCCCACAGACCCTGTTTTTCATTGTCATCCTTTCTTTCTGTCTGTCTCCTCCACCTATATTCCCATCAGACCAGTTCTACTCAGACCATTGCCCATTTGTCTGCCTCTTGTGCCCACCCCTTCCCCTGCCCAATTTCCTGTACTCCTAGCCCTCAGCCATGTTCCTCCCCAGTATCCCTGCTTCTTTTCAATTTATGACATTCTTTCCCCAAGGCTCCTTTCCCCCAGCCATCCCATCCCTAGCCAAATGGATCTTTCACTTCCCTCACAAAATCTGTATTATCTGTCAACATTCTGTACACGGTATTGTTCCTTCAGAATATCCATGGGCAATCCATGCTATCACCATACAGCAGAAGATGTGCTCAAAGGCAAGCAACCTCCAAATGGGGTCTCCCTTCCTTTGTTGTTGTTATATGCCTTCAAGTCGATTATGACTTATGGTGACCCTATGAATCTTTTTTGGATATATATTCAGAGGTGGTTTACCATTGCCCTCCTCTAAGCTTACAGCACCCGGTATTCCCAGGCGGTCTTCCATCCAAGTACTAACCAGGCTTGACCCTGCTTAGCTTATGAGATCAGACGAGATCAGGTGTGTTCAGGGTAGCTGTAGCCAAACTGAGATCAGCCAAGTTTCAAAGATGGAACCACATCAGGCACCATACCTATGTTGTATTTTCACCCATTCACTCTTAATTCTTATTGCCTTTGTGCAATATGCTCTTTTTTTAATTAAAAAAACTGGAGAACTTCACCAAGGATAAATATTTAATTTTATGTAACCTTTAAGAAAACACATGGAGGAAAAGGAGGCTACTACAACACTGCATATCGCTATTAAGTTACTTTTATTGTCTCATTGTTTGGTACCTTTAGAAACATTACCGTCAGTCGCAGCCATTGTCACTTGGGGTGCTTTACGGCATCCTGTTTTTCCTAGGAAAATGAATCAGACATCTGTGTTTCACAGAGATAAAAAGAGAGAAGTCCGATAACAATATTGTTCTAATAGCAGCCATCCTGATACAAAGAGGAAATGTATGTGAGACAACATCCTCAAGCAGGCAAGACGTCCACTTAAAATTGACCTGTTCTGCTTTGCTAGAACTGGCCACATATATGCAAAACACATTGATCTGAGGTTTTCTTTTAACTGAATAAAAATGGCAACCCTATAAAGTATTCCATGCCATTTTATTTTCAACTGTGTATTTCTTTTATCGTGCCTACACTGTAGAAACTCTCTCAGAGAATGTGAGCAGTCTAACATGGGAGCAATGAACTTACATGAGATCATCTGCTCCTTTTGGTGAACCAGCCAACTTTATGGGTGGTTGTTGTGTGGCTATTATAAGTTACCTGGGTTTATAGATGAGATATTCACAAATCCTTGGGTTGTATCCAATGGTGTCTCTCCACAGACAGGCTTTGATCTAGCAGAGGCTTCCACTTATGAAACGGAGAGGGAGGCAATTTTTGCTAATTTCCCCTCCTCTTGTAATCCCTCCCCAACCACCTCCCATGATATTTTCAGAGGGGCCTCCAACACTGGATTCCTGCTGGGAGGAAGGGTGGGATATAAATCAAATAATAAATAAACCCCTTAGAGCATATTGGAAGGAGGGGTGAAGGGCTGCAGGGGGAGGAGAGAATCAGTCAAAATTGTCTCTCCATTTCACCGGCAGAAGCTTCTGTTACATCGTGGTGTCTTCCATCAGTGGAGGAACATCACAGAATTTTGCCTAATACAAGTGTGCCTAATTGTCTTGTGTGGATAACATTGCTATAATTATGGAGTATAAAAGCATATAAAATGCTTTTAAAATTAGGATGGTTATGTGTCCTACTTTACAGAAGACTGTCCTCTATTTGAAGGAGCCCTCCATTTGAAGGGCTTAGCCCAAGTCATGTTTAAAGATTTAAAAAACCGTAAGAAGTAAAAGCAGCAGAAGCCCTGAAGTAGCCCGTCAGCACTTAGGTACATTGGAAACTGCCTTACACAGAGTCAGACCATTGATGCATCTAGCTCAGTATTGTCTACACTGACTGGTAGTGGCTCTCCAGGGTTTCAGGGTCTCTCTCAGCCCTACCTGGAGATGCTGGGGATTGAACCTGGGGCCTTCTGCATGCAAAGTGGATGCTCTATCACCGAGCGATGGCCCTTCCCCACACCTAGACAGTAGACTGAGCAGCTACAGCACCTAGTCACACAGTCTTCCTCATTATGTTGAGATGTATGGTCTTTCTATTTAAATTCTAATTACTTTTAAATGTGCATGTACACATTTAGATTAGCATATGCCCTCTTTTTTGATAATGTATCCCCCCTTTTTTTATTTTAAGCAGCTTCCGTATTTGAAATCCGTTGCTATTTGAGTTCCACATGTTAACTATTAATAGATTATATGGCTGACTCTCTCCTTCCTCCACCACCCCCTCATTATTTGAAATGAGACTCTGGGTCTGAACACACCTCAACTTGAAATCCGTAGCAAAACTCTTGCAGAAACCTTCTGTTTTCTGTACGCAGTGCAACTTCGCCTATCAAACACTTAATCTAGACTTCATGTTATGACTCAAACATTCCCTCTCCTTTTTCACTTCACGTTTCTGAGACAAGATTTACTGGACATTTTTGTAATGATTATCAGAGGAGATAGCTTTCCATCAAGTTTCAGCTCAAACATACTTTATTATCTTATAAGAATGTGGATAATTTCATCTTAGGACCAGCAGAATCTGTCACTCAAGTTGACTGCTATTACATCAGCAATCTAGTGTTTGTACATCAGTTTTTAATTGGAGGAATTTTCAAGACACAGAGAGAGAGAGAGAGCGCTTCCAAGTGTGCAGGGGCACTCACGGATTATAATGCGTTAAGAGCTAGTGGCCTGCCATTAAACTCTCCGCATTCCTGGACTTCTGTTTCAACATGCTGTTGGCGCATATCCAGCACCACTCTTCACCATTCCTCTACAATGCTATGATGATTACAGGGAACCTGGCAAACAGAAACTTTATACATAATGCGGCATCTCACTTACTTACACATTTTAACCAGTCGATTTCCAGTTCTTAGTAAGAGCACTAATGGAGTAACGTACATCAGAGGGTCCGTTGTGGATTCCTGGTCTCCTGGGTCAGTGCACAGGGCCAGCTAGATACGGTGGCAGTTTGGAACTAACACAGGTTGTGCCAAGTCCTTATAAAACAGGAGGGAGATTTAAAGCATACCATGGGCGGATGGAAAGAGCTGCATCCTTTTCCCATCCATGCTTTTCTCCCCAAAAGTGTTTCTCCCTAGCTGTTTTACTCCTGGTCACAGAGCCCTACTGGGAGAAAAAATGGCTTAGACAAGGCTATTTCAGGAGGAAAGCACAATCTGTTTCCAAGAAGAACTTTGATAAGCAGATCTGCTCCTGTCTATATACCCCAGTCAGATGATATACATTACCCAAGAACAGCCTTCTCCAATCTGATGCCCTCCAGATGTATTGAATTACAATGACCATCAGTCCCAGCCAGCATGGCCAACGGTCAGGGATGATAGGAACTGCAGCCCAAAACATCAGGGGGGCAACAGGATGGAAAACGCTGCCCTAAAAGCAGCCCGATAAGCAAGGTCCACTTCCTTCTATGTTATCACAGTCAAGTGAATATGCATAACCCTAGATTTATTTTTTTTTAGAATGTGGACATAGAAGAAATGTCACCCTCTTCTTGCACGGACTTAACCCCTTCTCAAGGGGTGGGAAGTAAGAGGAAGTTTATTAATGTGCATACCTGGGTAAAATTATGAATCATTTTCTTTTACAAGATCAGAGTCTTTACAACCCAGCAAATAGAAAGGATTTACTAGCAAAAGGTCTGTCAAGTCTGACAAGTTGCATTGGTTGCACTTGCCAAACAGGCAAGGCAATGGAAGAAGCAAGATGGAGTGGGGTGGAGGGACAGAGCATGTAAAATGAGACCCAAACTCCAGGCATATGACAAGCAGGGGAAAAGCCTACCCAGCAATCTGTTAGGACACTGATCTTCAACCTTGGGTCGCCAGGTGTTGTTGGACTACAACTGCCACCAACCCCAGTTTAGCCAATTGCCAAGGATGATCGGAGTTGTAGTCCAACAACGTCTGGGGACCCAAGATTGAAGAACAGCATATTAGGAGACACAATAGCAACTTTCCATCATCCGATCATATTAGACTAGTGTATATTAATTAGATATTAACATAGAAACTACCATGTAGAATTAAATGCATGAATTCGCAGACGCTATGTAAATAAATATCATTTTATATTAATAGTGAACTCGGATGCTGCATTATGATGGCTATGTAGCCAAAACAGGGCTAAGAAACAACAGTGAGAGATCTGCATGTTTGGGGGAACCTAAGGTTTGCAGAAGTAGAAAAAAATCTTTAGAGGGATGGAAAGGGGGGAACCCAAAATAGCCCAGTGATGACTGAGTATTCTCAGTGAGCATGGAACACAATTAACTGTTGTGGGGAGGGTCTGGAAAAATGGGGACTGAGGATGGAATGGAGTGCCCTGGGAAAAGGCATGGATGGCTGAGTGGCTGGTGCTCCGAAAAGGAGTGCTCTGCACTGCAATATTTACCACACGTGCCACTTGTACTACTATATTGTGTTTCTCAGAGCAGAACTCATATAGCAGCATAACAGTATATAGTATTGATCTACTTTAAACATATAAATTCTGGTGAAATAGAAACAAGAAGTATACTGCATGCTTGCTTCCTCCTCTCTCCTGTGCCTTAAGTCAATGCTTACTGATTTGTTAAAACCTCATTTTCCTATGATGACTGAACTGGGAAACTGTGATTTGAGCAATCCCAGCAAACCAGTGTATCACACCATAGTATGATGTGCTGGTTTGTAGGGAGCACCCAAACCACTGTTTCTCAGTTTAGATATTATGGGACAGTGTGATTTAACAAACTAGAAAGTACTGAGTTCAAATATGTATGAGAAGAGGAGGAAGCCTGTGGGTACGCAACTTGTTCTCAGTCCAACAAATTGGGATTGCTGCACCTGAACTAGGCCATTCTGCTTATAATACACTTATCAAAAAAATTTTAATTACAAAAACTTAGGAAGGTATTAGTTTAAAAAACCTATTGAGCTATTATTTATAGATTGAGAATCTTTCTTCCCGATACATTTTCAGCACATGGAAGGGAAACACAACTGGTGCTCTGGGGATTCTGCTAAGCAAGTAGTGCAGATCAGTATTGCACACCTTCTCCAAGCTTTAAAGTGATTCCATTCAGGTGCCGTAAATAGAACTCTTGCCCTTCAAGCTTCCTTTTCTAAGCCCTTGTTACTTGAGTTGCAGGAGCAACTGTTGAGCATGTGTTGCCCCATAGTTAAAACCAATTGTTTCCTAGTTTGTTGTGGCATACTTAAAGCGGTTAGACAGAGATACCTTACAAATCATTTCTCATGGAGTAGAACCTTCTGTGAAAGGGAAAGTATTCCAATACCAGTTGTAGATTGGTTGGCTACAGACATCTTCTCTCAGAAATTAACATATTGATCATCATTCCAATGTAACATTTCTACAGATCATCATATATGGAAATTCGGCTCAAGAGTGTGCCCGTGTCTCCCAAACTTAATATAACAAACAGTCCTTGTTCACACCACTCTTCCGCAACCTGGTGCCCTCCAGATGTTTTGGACTTTAACTCTCATCAGCCCCAGCCAGCTCTTCTGCAATTACATTTTGAACAAGACTGGCTTGTCTGAAAAGAGACTACAGGGCAAGAGAAGAGGCACAGGACTGAATGCAGTGCACACACATGTGAAAAAAGATAAATTAAAAAAGGAAGATGTAAGCAGACTATAAAACTTCATCCTGCTTTTTTAAAAACAAAATAACCCAATCCTTTTACAATTAATATTAATCCTCCTTTGTACTACGAAATTCTCCAGCAGAGCTTTTAGCAGTACTTTCATAGGATTATAGGTATGATAAATGAAAGTTTAAAGCCTACGCAAGTAATTTGTCAGGCAGTGTATTTTATTACATGGTTTTGTTATTTTCCAGTACCTTTTTTGAACAAATAGCAACCTGCGGGTTGGGTGGGGAATTAAACCACTAGGCTAACAAAGGCCCTCCTACTGACTGTTTTAAAAAGAACACTGCTTAATACTGCAGCCTTACACATTTTGTCTGGCATATTTGCTTGCAGTGTTATCATAATGCCACTGTGGTGCAAATGCTGTATTTTTCTCTGTGACACTGGGCTGGCACTAAAGTCGGTACTTGGTAACTGTAAGTGCTTATTTACTTGGTGGAGCCAGTCTAAGAACTGGGCCAAAACAGTCTAGTTTGAACTATTTCTGAAAAGCAAAATCTGTTGCTGATGAATAACTGAGAGTCCAGGAGGGTTTCAGAAACTGACTTTATTATGTGATGTCTTAAAACTTAGCACATATCCTGATAGCAGATATAAATTTAAAGCAACAAGGAACTACTCCTCAGGGAATAAGACAGCAGTTATCTTATTGTACACAATATTTCCACTGATTCAGATGCAACAGACCCGTTACTTGTGATGACGTCAATGGTCCTTGAGCTTACAATTCTCTGAAAAGGCCTTGATGGCAAAGATCAGAATAACTTTTAAACCAAGATTCTCAGACTTAACTCTAAACATTCTGAAGGAAGTTTTTTTAAAAAAGCTGCTTGTAAGAATTGAGGAATACAAGTGACACGGGGGGGGAAATAACTTCTAAACAATGCTAAATAATATAGATTATTGGGCTTTAAAAATGAATGCTTTAAAAGATGGGGGTTAGGGCTGCTTACAATGGAACTATATTCTGTCTTTTTTGAAAAACTTAATAGCAAGAGATTCTTAATTTTTACCCTTAAAATGTGAAGAACCCCAAAATAAGATTTGTTTTATTTTTTGTTAGGGACAAATTCTTATTCTTATTTTTATTTTGCTACTTGAACATTCAAATATATTTATAGTGAGCCAAACATCACCAAACTAAGAGATAGTTAAAACTGTTAAAGGCTGGTTTCCATTCAGCAGCCATCATATTAAGACTGGGAAGGCAGAACTGCATAGCAACATCAAATTTTGCAAGGTTGGCAAGCTACAAGATACTATCATGGTCTTTTTTTAAATTCCTCTGTTAGTTAAAAAAAAAGCCCATTACTTTTAACTGTAACTAGAGATACAGCATGAATGCATATGGAGAAGTGTTATTCTGTTGTAACAAAACCTCTGCATACAATGTTCAGTTTTTCTATGTGATTTCAAAGCCTATTATGCACATGAACTTAAAGCAGCATTTTAACATGTATGCATATGGTTAAAAGGTTTACAGTGCAGTCCTATACATACCTAACTAGAAGACAATCCCGTTGAACTCCCAGGTAAATGAACATAGGAATGCAACTGAAAAAAATCACACCTCTTCTTCAAGAGTGAAGACAGACAAGCTTTATTCTGTGCAGTAGGTATGGGGAACCTTGTGACCTCCAGATGTTGTTGGTCTACAGTTTCCATAATCCCTGGTCATTGGCCATGTTGGCTGGGGCTGATGGAAGCTGAGAGTCCAACAACATATGAAGTGCCACAGCTTCCCCATCTCTGCGGTATACTATGAACAGCAACTTTACTGGCATTTTAGATTGCCATTTGCAGAGCCTTGGGGTAGAGACACACTCATTGTTCTGCCAGTTCCAATGTGTCTCCACCTCTCTTTTCTGAAAATGAGGGCACACAACACTAATCAAACCCCACCCCTTTTTATTGTAAAACCTGGTGGGAACAGCTTGAGAGTGTTTCCTCCCCGCACTTCAAAGATATTTTGCAACTGATCAGCCAGTTCCCCCTCCAGCTGTGGTCAATGGAAACGCTTTGCTGTAGGCGACTAGTGTGCTCACAGCCTTCATCTCTCCCATTATCTATGTAAAACTCTTGATAGAAGACTTGGACAGAGCTGGCCTCACCAGCAATAAATGAGGTTACAACATTGCATAGCCAGTGCTGCATGGCTTGAGCTGTGAAAGGCTGTCTGAGAATATTGCTAAAGGTCAACATTTTCAAGCCAAGAAGACCAGAAATCTAGCGTGGGAGTTCTGTACAAAAGATCTTATTCTTTCCAGCCCTAATTGTTTCTGACGTTTTACTTATCCTGTTGCCTCCTTATTGAGAGCAAGTACAATTTAGCACTGTGGAGCTTATTTCTGAGTAAAATACACATAAGGATTTTTCTGTATGTGCTTACCTTTGGATAGAATATGCATATTATACACTTGTAGGAGCAAGCCATTTCCAAGATGCGAAAGATTACAGCAGCTCTGTCTAATCTCAGTTAGGGTACCCATTGATCAAGAGTACAGTTGATCTACTGTAGGTGGAAAATGAACAGAACCTCAAATCACTTTGAAACTGAAACAAAACATTACATGGAACAAGGGGCATTAATGTATTGCAAGGTCACAGTTCTACCACAATCACTGAAATTAGTATCTATCCAATGCACGAAATCTCACCTTCTACTTTTAGAGAGTCCAGACAGGGATGGAGAGCCTCAGACTCGGGGACATAATGCAGCCCTCCAGGCTTCTTCAGGTGGAGAACCTCAGCCTTGGGGCCCCAAGCCATGACCCCTCCCCAGCTTTGCTCTGCACCCTCCTTGCATACTTTTGCCTGGCTGAAATGTGTCCTTGAGCTGTGACAATGTCTTTTGCTTGCCTGGATGAAGGATAGAGAAATATGTGCGAGAACAAATGCATAAAAACCTCTTCGTTCTGCATGGCTAGAATATAGCCTACTGTGCAAAGGTAAGAGTGTTGCTCTACCCACTTTTGCCCTGGTCCCTGCCCACCACTGGCATGTAGATCCAGGGAAGAGTGCCCATGAGGAAGGTGGCCCTTCGACTGAAAAAAAAGGCTCTTCATTGCTGCAATAAGAATATTTTAAAAACCAAGACAAAGTAAAGACGAAAGCAGGATCTGACCTAGGCTCTAAGAAGATGCAATGTTTCTGTAAGAATCTCCTGTGGCCAGGCCAAAGGACTTTTCAATCTTGTTCTTCTGTTTAAAGACCCATCCCTTCTTTTTTTAAACTCTTGTATTGTCTTTCTTTATTCATTTCAAGTCCTTACATAGAATAATCATAATCCCTCCTGGGAATTACCTTACTAGGTAGTCACTGAGAATAGGCATTAGCATAATATTTGATCAGAGTATGGATGGAACTAATTTTTAAAAAATAGTTATCTCTTTTCTATAAAAATGAGAAGGGAAGGAGGGAATATCACAAGCCTGTACATTTAAATTCCGCCTGTATGACATTTCCTTCCACTTTAATTGCTTCCATACAGTTTATATCTGCTAGTCACGCTAGGCCTCAGAGTGCTCCATATACTCTGCTACAAAGACGCTCTTGTCCTATAATAACCTCACTAGTCAACATGAAAGAATTATGGGTAAGGCAGAGCAGCCAGAGTGAAAGAAAGAAACAGGTTTCCAACTGCACATTTCAGTCAGTCAGGAAGTCCACCCTAAACACTGGTTCTTCCATCAGGAGCTAGAGGGAAATCAGAAGAAAAGTGGGTAACAGCATAACTGCATACAGTTCCTCTGCATCAGCCTTCGCCAACCTGACACCCTCCAAATGTTTGGGACTACACTCCCATCAGCCCCAGCCAGCACAGTTGGTGAAGGCAGCTCTACATGTTCAGGACCCACATCCCATCTGTGGGATGTTGTGCCAACTTCAGCCAGTTAATGCAGGGGCAATTTGGAGATGCTTAGAGAGGGGACTTGCATTTCCTTCTGATGGAAATATTTTTAATGAGTTGTAGAAAATGGCAACAAAGCCAACATGCTACAGGTCTATAAAAACAAAACTGGCATTCTTCCTTCTTACTCAAAACCCGTTTGCCAATTATTTCCTTCTTTGGTACATTCAAGCACATGGCTTCTGGACTTGATCCCAAACACACGGTTGAGAAGAATAGATCACCACTATCAAGCATAAAAAGTATTCCTCAACAGATCATTTTATTGGTTACCTGTTAGCCACAATACGACTGTTTCTCTCCCCCCCCCCCGACTAAAATCGTTTGGTGACAGAGAGCCATGCCACTCCCATCTCTCTTCCTATGAACATATGAAGCTGCCTTATACTGGGTCAAAGCACTAGTCAATCCACCTCAGTTGAACCTGGAATCTTTTGTATACACAGCATATAATCTATCTGTGAGTCTTTCTCCTGGCATTGTGCAAATATCAGACAAACCACATTCTGCAAAACGCATGGTTACAAGCTCAGGTCCATTACATAAGGTGGTCACTTACACATCATCAAAAAAGAAGACACATTTGTATAACACAGAGGTCCCAAACCTAGCAGCCATGGGTGCCATGGTGGCTGTGATTACCTTCATTGATACCTCCAGGCAAGGCCAGACTCTGAGCTTTCTTTTTTTTTTAAAGTAAGTCTCTAGCCCTCCTAGAAAGAAAGTTATGAGGCAAAACGTGTAGGTACCCTTCCAAGCAATTTCGGTGAAATGAACCAGTCTGTCTACTCCCACTTGTCAGTGGTTTTAGCCAATGAGTGAAGTTAATGTTGTGATTGATATTAAGACACCAAGCAGTAGGAATCCCTGGGGTCCACTTCCTGCTTATCTTAGTAGTTTGCCCTTCCTTTTTTCCTAGCAATTAAGATGCATCTTTCCAGATACACATATTTTTAACTTGTATACCACTTTATATTTCAAAAAAATTTCAAAGTGGTTTACAAAAATCAGTATAAATTCTACATTCAATACAGTTGCTAATAATAAGAATAACCCACATTTTAAGTAACATAATTGAGCAAAAATCCCTAAACAACATAAAATGAAAACAATGTGAATGATATACAAAAAAAAATATTAGTTTCTTTTATTTCACAGCTGTCTAACCTGATTTAACTGGTGTTATCACTTCAGACTTAAAATGCAGGTTGCTAAAAACAGGCTTCTGGAACCTTAAAAACACTTTGTTTCTTTAAAAAAACACAACCAAATGTGAATTATCTAGTCAGCCCACTTACCTGCAATTTTCTCAAGTGAACAAAATTGATTCTGAAATTATCTGCTCCGAGTTTCTCCTGAGGAACTTTATATTTTAATGGAATGAAGCATATTACCCCTCACCCCATTTCATTTTACTCTAAAATTGTAATTACATTTTTAAGCCTCACACTTGGCAGACCTCTCTTTTCATATACAAGACAGACATTGTTAAAACAGCTCATTGAATGTTGGAAATCAGCAGTAAATACGATCTATCATTTCAGCTGCAGCAGCTCAGGGGAATCAGGTTACAACACTCTAACTTAGAAGTGCCTACTCTGCTCTTCTCAGACACTCTCAAGCCAAGACCCAAAATAGATACCTATCAGTCAACAAGATGTCAAACAGGTCTCAAATGGGCCTTCTTAGAACACCAGAAATTGTTTCTTCACTTCCAGTCCATCCTTGCTAGATTAGAATAGCTACCAAAATTAAAACTCTCCTAATTATCCGGGGTGCCAAAAACTGTATAATGCTCCCCCATCACCTGCAAAAAAAAACAAAAAAACTAAAAACTATGCCATTTCATATTCCATGTGATATATGGCCACCAATTTGGATGGCTTTAAAAATGGTTAGACAAAGTCATGGAGGATAAGGCTATCAATGGCTACTAGTTATGTTCTACCTCCACTGTTGGCGACATCACGCCTCTGTATATCAGTTGCTGGGAATCACAAGTGGGGAGAGTGCTACTGCACTTAGGTCCTGCTTATGGTTTCCGCAAAGGCATCTGGTTAGCTACTATGCAAACAGTATGCTGGACAGGCATTTGTCTGATCCAGGAGGGCTTTTAGTTTCTTACCATGCTGTTTTTCACAGGATAGGGACAGATGTTTGACTGTTTTCCACTTAGCTGCCCATTGGAAACATTTGGAAGTAACATAAAATTATTCACCAAATTTAAGCAAATTAGGCTGTGCACCTGCTTTGCTCCTCCACTTGCTCAGTGCAGAAACAAACCATGAAATGGGAAACCAATGTTGGGAGAGAGAGAGAGAGAGAGAGAGAGATGTTAATCCTACATCCCAGCAGCGGTCTCTTACCACAAGGCCTCACTATTTACATTTTGCTTCTCCCAAACAAACCGTATTCAGGAAGCCAAGAACAAACCTCAACTTCAGATCATGATTTGTTTGGAGAGAAACAAACCATAAGTGATGTTTCAGACATAATGCTACGCCAGCCACTCCATCATTTTGTTTCCCTACTCAACTAAGGGAGGAGCAAAGTGGGAAAGTTTGGGCTGCAGGCATGTGCGCATAGTTTGTACACAGGCTAATTTTCTTAACTATGGTTAATGTCTTTATGTTGACTCCAAACACAGCCACCGTGTTCTAATGAGATGTGCAAATGAACAAAAAATGAAATGAAAAAGGCTACAATTAAAGTGAATAGGAAAATGAAACTCTGTGCTTCCAAGTATTGAGTCAGGAAGTCTTAAATTATCCTAAATGTGGTACACACTTCAACAACACAACCAAAGATTTATGCTAATACAGTAGCAGTAAAAAGAAGGCATTAATACTCATTCCACTCTGAAGTTTTGTTCACAGCTACAGGAGGTTTTTTATTCTGTGTGCTTACTAGTCTGCTTGCTTACTTGCTTTTAAAAGAAGTGCATAACTTATCTGGATCTATGGTTGTTGTTTTTAATGTGCATCATTGCAGACCCCATCTAACGACAGAATTTGGATGTACCACTGTATAATAAACTGCAATCATTAATGTTATTTCATTTTACATTAAAACTGGGAGCAATTGTCCAATCTCTCTCTCATCTACGGAGAAACAAAAATAACAACACATAGTTACTTACATGGAATCCAACACCAAAATTAGACTGGATAATGTTTTTACAAGCTCAAGGCAACTAAATCAGTTTGGTAGATCCCTGGTAGTGGGGTGGGTGGAAAGAGGTAGCCAATTAAGAGTATACTAGGTGATTCCTTTTAATGAGCTTCTTGAGCAAAATCTGACACATGAAGAAACACTACCACAGTTTCTGTTAGTCAACAAACTATCTCCCCTCACAGAAGAAACAGAGCTGGGTATCGTCAGTGTACTGCTGACACCTCATCCCAAATCTTGGGAACAACATTGCATGAAGGGCAAAACCTACCCTCAACACCCAGTGGTGAGGGACCTAGCCATCACTGTTAGGGATCCCACAGAGGACTGTCCTGTCCTGGGGGGATCCTTGCAATATGTATATAATCCATCCAACATAATGAAGGACACTTTGCTAGTTCTTTAATAAGTGTTAGCAGGATAAAGGAAGGCTCCTCTTTACAAAACATCTCAACATGAAAGAAAACAGCTCTATGGTTTCCCAGCACATATGGTGATCCAGCCCCACAGTCTTTCCTAACATGGTGCTCTCCATATGTGTTTGGTCTACAACTCCCATCATCCTTGATACTGGCTGAGGCTGGTGGGATCCAAAACAACTGAAGGGTATCAGGTATGTGAAGGCTAACCTAAACCTTCCCTCCCACACTTAGGGTTGCCAGGCTCAGGGCCTGAGAATGATTCTGTATCTTTAAGAGAAGAGAAAATTCAGCCAAGTGCAGGTTTTCTGCAACCTGCACTTGGCTGAATTTTCTCTTCTCATAAAGATACAGAATCATTCTGAGGCCCTGAGCCTGGCAACCCTATCCACACTCCTAGCTGGATTCCAGCTGGATTCCTTATTGCTTTGGCTCAGCTGTGTTTCAGAGCTGGTAAGAATTTAATTGAGAAAGCCCAGGCGCTTTTACAATTAGCTGTGTGTCTATGCAAAATTAGCTGCCATTGCATAGAAGTTGCTTTGGGTTCATTAATAAGGCTTCCTTGGTCAATAGAAATTCTTTTGATCACTTCCATCCACATTGAGCAGGTGAGCAGTGCAATGAGAAACCAACATTTACAGAGAGAAAAATGCTAATCCTACATCCCAGCAGCAGTCTCTTATCACAAGGCCTCTCTATTTACATGTAAACCTGGTAGTCAGTAGCCTACAGGAGCCATTTCTAAATGCAAACTACTGAACTTCTGCAATGGCAGGTGTTAATGGGGTTCACATGCATTTTTACCAAGTTTCAGAAAAATCCTCCAAAGGCAGAATTCTCCATAGTGAGGCATTTCACCTTCTTAGACTGGAAGTTTGGTAAAGAGGCATTGCGTTTATAGACTGGGTGGAAATGCAGAATATATTGCATAGCTAAGTACGAGAATGGGCCTCTTTGCCGTGATGGTGGTAAATACTGTTCAAAGTTTAAAAGTCTCCATTAAACTTTATTAAAGTTTAGTACTCTAACACAGAGTTTTAAACTTATAACAGACTTTTTAACAGTATTTGCCATACAAATGGCAAAGCAGTGGTGGCACAGGTGTTCTTCCTCAGAGTGAGAAGTAGTGGGCCTAGTCAGCCCTATTGGAACACCACTGGCTGTTTTGGGGCAGCAGTGGTAGCACTCCAAGGCTGGCTAGCAAGCAGGTGGGCACTGGCTGTAGCAGCAACAGCAGCTGCTGCTGCTGCTTCCTTAGCAGCAGGAGCCAGAGTGAGCAGATGGTGGGTGGGCCACCAACAGTAGTGATAGCAGCAGTGGCAGGTAAGTCCTTGGGTGACTGACGGGGGCATAATTCACCATCCTTTGTGGCCTGCCACCTGAAGCATGTGTCTCACTGTGCCTCATTATATGTCCAGCCTTGATGACCCATTGGCACAGTCATTTGGTGTAGCAATATTATTAGGGCACACTAAAGGAGTGCGAGTTTGTATACCATAGGATTCATTGCAACACCACAGACAATCCAAGGATGCAGGTCTTGATCTGAACCTCTCTTGTCACACAGCAGAGTCACTTGGGGTAGCCAAATGCTTTGGTCCATTCCAAGACAGGCTAGTCTAGGGACAAACATGGCATGATTAGAACTGGGCTTCCAAATCTATCTTAGAGACTAACTAGGGTTTCAGCAAACCATAGTATGCTCAGTTGAGACACTGCAGTCAACTACAGATTGCTCAATCAAGGAAAAAAGGGAGAGGGGAACTGGAATGTGTCAGCCGGGGGTTCACTAGCAAAGGTTAAATCAAACTTGTATGCAACAAATGCACGTGTGAACCAGTTTGAAGGGGGGCAGGAAAGAAGGATTCAATCACAAGAAGTTTCGAACAACACTTTTTAATGCTTTTCCCTCAAGTTTCATTATTAATCCCCAAGCCCTAGTTCATCTGAAGTGCAATACATTACACTGCTAAAATAAGCAAATTTTTTCTCCCTTACTTATAATACTAGAATCAGGAGTCATCCAATGAAGTTGACTGGTAGGAGATAGAACAGGCAAAAGTAACTACTTCACAAGATGTAGCGATGGCCACCAAGCTAGATGGCTTTAAAAGGGGATTATAAAAATTCATGGAAGATAGCGCTGTCAATGACTACTAGTCATCTGAATACCACTTGCCAGGGAACATAGGAGTGTGCTACTGTGCTCATGTCCTGCTTGTGGGCTTCCTATCGGCATCTGGCTAGCTATGGGAACAAAATGCTAGAGAGAATAGCCTTCAGTCTTATCCAACAAGGCTCTTCTTATGTTCAGGATATATACATCATTTTCCATACAGCTGGAAATGCAAACGTGGATATAAAGTATCAATCAAATTTCTACCCAGAATCATGAATGCCACCATTCTATCTGTTGCTAAACACAAGCCAGGTTAAGTTAATAATCACCCATAATAAATGATTACTTAAGTATAAGTGAAAAGTAAATACAAAACACAATTGCTTTACTATAAGAGGTCCTGATTATATTTGCCTGAACATGTTTCTGCAAGTACAGCTTTTTCGAGGTTCCCATGCGTTATCTGATGCTTGGAGGTGCTCTGCTCAATATTATTGCAACATATCCAAATACCACTATTTGGATTTAGTAAGAGACTCATGGGAAATGAGAGGCATCTCATTTTATCAAGCATTTATTGGGATCAAGTCAAACCTAGGCAGTAATAATAATAAGTGGGACTTGCAGCTTCACAAGAACTTGTTTTCTACATAAAATATATCATTTTATATTGTGCATTTTAAATATTCTAACTCTTCATATATATCTACTCAGTAACCCCCACAACAGCTTTTAAAAGTAGGGCAATGTTATTCTCCATATACTGCACATTATGGGTTGCAGTGGAAAGAATAGTCACTTGCTTAAGGCCACCTAGCGAATGCATGACTGATACCAATTATGCAGAGGTATAGTTTTAAGGCTTTCAAGTGAAGATTGCAATCCCATGTACATTTACTTAGCAGTAGGCCCCACTGGACACAATGGTACTTACTTATGTGGTATAACACCATGACCCAAAATAGACGTTTTGATTCATTTTCCATAAGTGACAGACTGAAAGTGAACTTTACAAAAAGGCAATAATTGCCCCTGTGTTCTGGTACTGCAAGAACATAAGGTTGGGGAGAGTATTCAGCAGCCAAATTCTTCTGAAGCTGTAAGTCCTAGGGTATCATCCTGTAATATTATAATGACCATTTGGGGTACCGCTGACGTAAAATCCATGCCTTTTCTTTCTTTCTTTTACATTCTTTGGTTTTATTAATTTAAGTCCTTCATAACAGGGATCACCAACATGGTGTCCTGCAGATGTTGCTGGACTACAGTTGCTATCAGCCCCAGCCAATGTAGCCAATGATGAGGGACATTTGGGGCTGTAGTACAACATCTGCAGGGCACCATGTTGGGCTACCCTTGCTTTACACAAACAATGATACAAATAGATTTAAAAGAATAATATCACCTTTGCAAAAAGAAAAATCCTATTTGTCCAAGTCTGGCCTCTTTAGGGTAACAATAACAAATATACAGGGCAATCCTATGCATATCTACTCAAGTCTCAGAATCCCTCCACTGAACATAATGAGGCTTACTTTTGCACACCTTCTCAAAGACTTGCCTTGGGATTTGCAAGTAAAGCGACAAAATAAAAGAAGCCCATTAAAGCTATGCAGTTGCTCACAAGATATATCCTCTGCATTATAACCACCATCCCAAGTTAAAACATGCCTTTAGGAAACTTAGCTAAGCTGAATTAGTGCCTGCTCTGTTCTATTATTCTTGACCACTCCTGCTGAAGCTACATGTTTTTACAAGCCCTGAATGCAACCAAGGCAATGTACTCCTGCTCGTTTGCAAGATATATCAGGATGACCTTTTAACGCCAATATAAGATGGGAGTACTCAGACCTATCAGAAAATCAGCTTTTCAAGGAAAAGTAGTTAATACTACCAGAAAGTCAAATTTTCTTTAAGATACAATAACAAGAAGTTCAAGGACCTTAGGGGGGGGAGCCTCTTAGTAATATAAAAACTTTAGTGTATATATTGACTATGGTTCCTGTGATGGTCCCAGGTTAAAAGCAATACAACAGAGAGAATAATGTCTGAACTTCTACAGTTGGTAAATATGCAAGATCCTTACAATGCAACCCTATATGTCTACTCAAAAGTAAGGCTCAATTTTAGTTCAGTAGAATTTACTCCCAGTCAAGAGTGCACAAGATTGCAGTCTTAGTATCACTGAATTCTTCATGAGGCAAGAATGAAAAGGTAGCAAGTTCCAAGCTATATGTCAAAGCTATCTACAAACTTCAGTCATTTTAGCAAATTCTTGACGATAGTACTCAATAAACACAAATGTAGGAACAATTTAGAAATGTAACATACATTGTATCAACCCTCTGTAGATAGGACAAAGTACAATTAATTTTAGTAAATGTGTGTTCTACTGGATGCCAATGGCACAGGCAAAGAGTCCCGTATATTATTCCACTACTTCACAATTACTCCAAGGCACTGGATAAAAGGCTTGTAAACAGTTAATTTCCTGGTACCCTGTTGTAAGTATAAACTGCTTCCAGGCAACCATACAGAGTTGATAAAGGGTTGATTTCCCCCTTTTCAGGTAAGACCACAAATAATTCATGTATGGACAAGCTTATTCTAGACATATTTGCAAAGCTGCTCCGTATAGAATTCCTGCATCCTAACAATCTCAGCTTTCATTTTCTAACAAGTAAATTCTAGCCCTCAAGGCTGTGAAAATAGTCTTTTATAGCAGTTTCATCTCAGATATGGTGGTGTAGCTCGGAATATTATTTATTCAATTTATTAGTCACTTGACAAATAAAAAGTCTTTAAGCGACTTATAAAAATAGCTAGAATAGGCCCAGAAGCTCCGGTAGGTATCAAGTACGAGTTTCCAGTGATCATGGATTTAAAACCTTGTATAGCTCTTCACCCCTTCCCATGTCCAGCAAAACCAGAACAAATTAGTTCTAAACATTTGCTTTTTCATAAGATCCAGGTTTCAGAATTCTTTTCTTAATACAGATTCTGATTCACCATGGTACAGAAGTGAGTGAGTGTGTTATAAGTGTGTACAGCCCCAAATCTAGACCTTGTTTCTATAAGCATTGTAAGCATGCGGCTCTTCTAAATAATCAATGGATGTGGAGTATGGCTTGACCATAGCACTCTGCCACATGAGTTCACGAACAGGAAGGCTGTCAGAATTTTTTTAATTGCTTTTTAAAAACAATGTATGCCAATCAGCATGAAAGGGGAGCATGTTAGCCACCGAGAAGAGTCCGTGTCCTTTTGTGCTGATTAGAGCTAATCAGAATGAAAGGTGAGTAAGCCACTGAGAAGACTCTTCTCAATACTTAACACACAGCCTTTCCTTTCATGCTGATTTCATGCCCTTGGTGTCTCCTCAGGACGCCTGTTGTAGTGGAGTGTGGGCTTGGAGATGAAACAGAGCAAGGGAGTCCAGAGAAAATGGAAACATGGGTATAGCTATGAGGGGGCATGGTGGGACTACCACCCAGGGACCCTCTGAAGTACAACCAAAGGGCAGTTCCAGATTTTATACGGACACACATTTTTGCAACTCTGAGGGCCACATTGAACACTACATTCACAGGGGCAATATAGAGGAGGCAAGTTGCTGAGTCACAAATTTCAGCTGCCAAAGTTTCTAGAACCATGGAAGATATTGTGGCGGAAATCCACAGGCTGCTGGTTCATATCTTAAGTTGCCCCATGAATTCAGATGCCCTGGGAATTCAGAGGGACAATTCCCAGCCACAAAAGCACCAATGTCTCAACACAATTTAAGACAAAACCATGACATTTCTGCAGGCACGTAGCACTCTTCCTTGTCACAGGCCAGAGAACAGGGACATAAAATGGAGAGGGTGGGTAGTGAACAAACTCCCATGAAGACCCACAGAAAGAGATTTCAGGCACACAAAAATAAAAGAAAAACACTATCCTCACCTGGGCAAAAATAAATAAGAGGATTTCTCCATGTTTCCTGCAATACTAGGAATATTTATTATTCAATATATTTATTAATTAAATGTATATATCTGTCCATCAATCAATATGCCCTGGGCAGCTTACAAACAAAGCAATATTTAAAAAGTAATATATAATAATTAAACCATATGAATTAAACTTCCAATAAAAACTGGAATAACTTCCAATAATAATTAGAAGTGGACGGGAAAAAGTAAAGAAAACTTTTATTTGCGCAGAGACAGCAAAAACAGCTTACAGCTCGGATTAAGATACCTTAGGCCACAACCACCTGAGGTGAGCTTAAAATACAATTAAAAGGCCTGGGTGAATAAAAAGATCTTCCAGTGGTGCCAAAAAGACCAGAGAGAAACATTAGGTGGGCCTCTCTGGGGCTATTCCATTGCTAGGGGTGGGGGGTACCACCCAAAAGACCCTCTCCTTGGTAGCCACCTGCCTCACTTCACTTGGTGGGGGCATGTGAGGAGGGCTTCCAAAAAGGTTCTTTAGATCGTATATGGGAACTAAGAGATTACCTGTCAGGTCACCTGCTTCCAAGCTGTTTAGGGCGTTATAGCGTAAAACCAGTACTTTATATTGTAACCAAAACCAAAATAGGTTAGGGCAGATAATTTTTAAAAAAATCACAGAAGATAATGCTACAGATGTGTTCAGTTTATATCATTTATACAGGCCACGGTATTCAGATATACAAAGCTATCTTCTGAGACTTATCTCACCCCCCCAAAAAATAACTTTATTGGCATTAACTGCCAGTTGCGAGACTATTCTAAATGTATACTAGCATATTATAGCTGAGACTAACTAACTATATATAGTTTTTTATTTTGTTTTACTGATTGACAAACATGGCAATATAAACACAGGAGTAAATGAAAATACAGAGGCATACTATCGTACAAGGTTATTTTCACAGAATCTTAAGGGCTAGAAAACGGCTTTTTACAAAATGAAAGTGGTGATTCTAGGGATACAGAAATTCTGTAACCCAGCAGCCTTTCAGATTTTTATTATTATTATTTTTAGACTACACTGTGCCAATAATTCTCTTCTAGCTCATAACCTGTGGAAATGTTTTGGGTTGGCACAAGGAAGCATCTAATCAATTATGTCTTTACTATAGCCTCTGTTGGGGTGGAAAATTTTAATCTAACTGTTCCCCGTTCTTCAGGATCTCCTCTCTCTTCTGGTGTGTCAACCACTTCTTTCCAAGTTTCCTGTCCAGATGTTCAAAAGTGGACAGATGCAAGACCAAGGTCCCAGCCATCCAAGTTAAGTAAGTTGCACATTTTGGAGTCATGCAAGGTAAATCAAATGTAATGACAATCTGGTTTTCCTCCAAGCTCTTAGCAGTCAATTTTGTTTTAAATCGCTAGTGACTGTTCAAGGTTTGTTAAATATATAAACATCTCCAGCAATTCGAATGAAGAAGCGTTCCTAATAAACACACACAGCTATGTTATTAGTCTGTTTTCCATCCCCCACCTTGGAGACATCGTGTTTCGTTACAGTGTGGGGTGGTCCTGGGGCTACTTAAGTTTCTTACAGTCATTGCCAAAAAATCTCCACAGGAACCGACATGCAAAACTGTGATTTCTATAAGTCACAGCTGGTCCTGGGTAAACAAAGAAAAGCAAGACTTATTGTTAATACAGATTTCCAGCTCCACTTTCATTTATATGCACTTTCATTTATTTGAGTTTATTCCCTCACTAACTTCAGCAAGTCAGTAATTCAGTTCTGTATTGTTCCAGTGGGAGTTAGCCTCCCATTGTTACTCCATTATTGGTCCCGCATACTGAGAAAACATCCAGAGGGATAGCTGAATTAGTCTGTTGCAGCAACAACAACAACAACAAAAGCAGGGAGTCTTGCTGTACCTTAAAGACTAATGCATTTATGATAGCATAAGTCCACTTCATCAGATTCATGAAGCCTTATCCTCAGTTGGAAGGAATTTATATATACAGAGATGGAGGGGAAGGTATGGACAGTGGAGCCAAAGGGTCACATCACTTTCTTTGCACTTTTATGCTCTAATTGAATATTCACAGCCTGTACTTGCTGGTTTTCATTGCCATTTGATGAAGTAGCCTGTGATCCATGAAAGCTTATGCTAAAATAAATTTCTTACAGTGCAATCATATAGGTTTTAATCAGAAGTCAGTCCTGTTGAGTTCAAAGAGACTTACTCCCAGGAAAGTGGGTATAGGATTGCAGCTTTAGCCTTTAAAAGTGCCAGATTTTTGCTTTTTTATATACTGTGCATTTGAAAAATAAAGGCCTTCCCAGAATCCTTGGCATTCAGTTTGAAGGATTCAACTTTTGTTGAATGGCACTATAAATATCTTTTAAAAAATATCTGCGTTTGTACTTGGAAGTGAGTCCCACTGTGTACAATGGTCCTTACTTCCGGATAAGAAAGCACAGGATTGCTGCCTTAGCCAACTATTTCTACCCAGGAAGTCAGAACTCATTGTACAATACTCCCACATGGTCTTTCAAGCATCTAATGTAGCCATGGAGAGCAAGATGGGGCTGTTGCATGGAGCTAATACAACATTAAACTGATGTTTTAATTTAATGTGCACTTAAAAATGTGAATAGCAGCTCAGTGGGGGGAGCTTTCCCAATGGAAATAGCAGTCTCAGAGAATGATTTCCCCCAAGACCAAGCAGGGGAGGAAAACTCCATCTCCCCACTAGCTGCAGCCTTGACAATTATCAATTTGACCCTCAGTGGTTACTATTTTAAAAGATGTGCACAATGAATGCAAAAGACACATTTAATATAACATCTAGTTTGGGAGATACCATGTGAAAAATACTCTTGACCCTACACTTGGAGAGTTAGTAAATGTGTTCTTAAATATCATGGACAGGATTTTCATGTCATCAATTGCCCAGAATTTGAAACCATCAGTTACCAAAGCACTGATGAATATTAAGAAACTATTACACAAATGTCCACCATTTGGCAAGGGGGATACACAGACAAAAGGCAGATTTCCTAAAGGCACCCTCTGCTTGGAAAGGAACTGTGCTGGTAAAAGTGTTTTGCCTAGTACAGGATATGTATCTGGATTACTTGAAAGTGCACTTATAGTTCCCAGCACAAGTCTGGGACCATGTATGCAACAATGAATAAGGGCTCAGTGCTGTCAAAGCTGGCATGACTGGCCATACTATGAGCAGTCAGCTACCCCCTGATCTGAGCACACAACAGCGTATGCTCAGCCTGATCTCTAGATCAGAGCAATTGCCAAAGAAATCTCACCCAATAAAGCAAGTGGCATCTAAGGCACAGTACTTCACTTTATACAGAATTCATAATCAAGATAATTTGCAAATCAAAAAGAAAAAATGGCAAAGAAACAAACAGCGCAAACATTTCAGTAATTCCACATCTACCGACTCTGTTCTGCTCATTTTCCTCATAGACGCTGCCCTTGTTGAAGAACCTGTTAACTATAAACATCCAAACTTTCTTGCATTTAAGAAATCTTTCATGACCAATATCATTTATCTTTGGTATAGAATCACAGGAAGCTGCCTTATTCCAGATCAGACTATCACTCTGTATAGCAAAGTAACTGTCTACTGAACCAGGCTTCTCCAAACTGGTGCCCTCTGGATGTTTCAAACTACAACTTGCATCAGTCTAGCAGGGTCATTGGTCAGGGATGATGGGAGCTGTAGTCCAAAACATAAGAACCACCCTGCTAGATCAGGCAAAAGGTCCATCTGCTCTGGCATCCTGTTCTCACAGTGGCCAACCAGATGCCTATGGGAAGCCCACAAGCAGCACCAGAGTCCAAGAATATTCTTCCTACTTATGATTCTCAGCAGCTGGTATCCAGGGGTGTATGTCCTCCAACAGTAGAGGCAGAACTTAGGGTTGCCAAGTTCAGGGCCTGAGACTGATCCTGTATCATTAGGTTGCCAGCCTCCAAGAGGTCTTTTGTATCTTTTAAAAGTTGTGCAGTGGAAAGGGAGAATTCCATCTTGTGGTTTTTCCCATTACAGCGTTGCAAGAACACCTGCACTTGGCTGACTTTCTCTTCTCCTAAAGATACAGGATCAGTCTCAGGGATTGAACCTGGCAACCCTACAGAACATATCCTCATGGCTAGAAACCATTGATAGCCTTTTCCTCCACAAATTTGCCTAATCCTCTTTCAAAGCCATCCAGGTTGATGGACACCACTATATCTTGTGAGAGTGAACCCCACAGTTTAACTGTTTTTAACATTTGAAGGGCACCAGATTAGTGAAGGCTAGTATATTCTGACCAGCAGTCACTCTCCAGGTCTCTACCAGAGGTTATCTGGTATCTGATATCCTTTGAACTGGAAATGCCAAGGACATGTACAAAACATATGCTCACAATACTGTTGAACTATGGTGTTCCCCACCCCACCCCCCAGAAGAATCTTTATCATGCCATGGGTAGCATGAAACACCAGAAGGCTTTTGCAAGGTTTAGTATATATTGTGAATTTTTAATTGCATTTATCGATCTCTTATTCCACAACAAAACTCAATGCAAACATCATACACAGGATCTGCAGATACTCTCTCAGCCGGATACTGGCCAGAGCTGTTTGTCTTCAGCAAAGTTGGTGTATCATGTGCCTTCAGTCCATGCCCTGTGGCTATAAATCATCCCTTTCCTTTATTATCCCCAACAGGAGAGCGAAATGAAGGTAAACCAGTAGCGTGTGTGTGTGTGTTATGTGCCTTCAAGTAGATTATGACTTATGGTGACCCTATGAATCGGTGACCTCCAATAGCATTTGTTATAAACCAATAAGTTCAGTTCTGTGGCTTCCTTTATGGAATCAATCCATCTCTTGTTTGGTCTTCCTCTTTTTCTACTCCCTTCTGTTTTTCCCAGCATTATTGTCTTTTCTAATGAATCATGTCTTCTTATGTTGTGTCCAAAGTATGATAACCTCAGTTTCATCCTTTTAGCTTCTAGTGATAGTTCTAGTTTAATTTGTTCTAACACTCAATTATTTATCCTTTTCATGGTCCATGGTATCCGCAAAGCTCTCCTCCAACGCCACGTTTCAAATGAGCTGATTTTTCTCTTATCCACTTTTTTCACTGTCGAACTTTCACATCCATACATAAAGATCGGGAATACCATGGTCTGAGGCTGTACCCATAACCAGAGCACAGTGGTCTGAATCCTGGCATAGGAGCTGAGACGCAGAAACAAACAACCAGTGATGATGCCACTAGCCAACAGTGTACTTCTGCATACAGTTCATATGCTACACAATTCTTCCATGTCGGAAAATAATGTGCAACCCACGTGAGGATCATGTGTAACAATGCACATGTGCTAAATGTAGGTGAATCTGGTAATAATATTCTGAGATATCTAAAACAAGAGGTAGGAAGTAATGTACAGATTTTGGTTATTCATATGTTAATAGCAGTTCATATATTAATTGCAAAGGAATGGAAAACAGATAGGATGCTTTCAATAGACCAGTAGAAAATGAAAAGTTGGGATTTAATGGTATTAAACAAAATAATGAGATATAAACAACTACAGGACAGAAGAATCAACTTGAGAGAGACATTTCAGAAAGACTGGAGTCCTTTTGTGCTCTACTGGAATCAACACCATGCAAGGAAATCAGTTTTAATAGGTATTCTAAGCCATCTAATATGCAATGATATGCACAAAGAATGGGTGATTATTGTAATATATGAATTGTATTTATTTTGTGTCGATTGTAATTACATAAACTTGAATGAAAAGAGGCAAAGGGGGAAACAGTGAACACAACAGGAAGAAAATGATTGCCCACAACGTCCCAGAACACAAACTTCACGTGTCCACACAGCACTATCCAGTTAAACCAGCAGAGGTTTAACTGTTTCCTTATTATCAACACTCCATAATATTGCAGGATATTGATTCTTTACAGTGCAATCCTATGCATGTCTACTCAGAAGAAGTCCCACTGAGTACAATGGGATTTACTCCCAGATGGGTTTGTATAGGATTGCATCCACAGGAAGTTATGCCCTGTGACATACTAAGTGCCAGTAAATTTGCTGCCCTGGGAGCCTTTTTAGCTGAAGTGTGAGGTTAAAATGCTATAAATAAAACTAAAATTTAACTGGTATCATCAGACTTACTTCTGAAGAACATGCCGGGGGGGGGGGGAGAACCATTCAAGCTTAGTTCCTCTAATTCTTTTCAGAGCTTGGAAGATTACTTTTAAAAAGTAATAAATTACAGTTACAGTTCCATGGCCCCCAAAAAGTAGTAATTATCGTTACAATTACAATTGCTCTGAAAGTGACTGATTACTTTGCTTTTACTCAAAAGTAATTGCTGCAATTACATTTTAGTTACTTTTTTTAAAATGCCTATAAGGTGCTGGCCTTGGCAGCTGCACATCTAAGTAGCCTAAAACAACATTAGAAATAAGCACACACAGAGAGAGGGTAGCAGAATGTTTTTTTCCATAAGAGTAACAGAATGGCATAACAGAATCTCGCATCCCCTCACCCCACCCCCAGCAATGATTATACCCCAACACACATATTTTTGTATATATATATATATATTGCCTCCAGCTCTTTTCTCCTTCCACTCCTGTCAATTTTTAAACAATTGTTTTCTCCACCCCATCTCGCTCTCCACCTCCTCCCTCGTCGCCTCCTAAGCACCCACAGAGTATGAAGGAAGAACAACGCTGCACAGAACCCCAATTTGAAGCACATGATTTTTATTCACAAATCAGAGGAGCAGAAGACGTTCCCTGCTCCCCCCCAAGTAATGCGCAGAAGTAGTGCTGGAAACCAGGGCTGTGGAGTCAGTACACCAGACCATCGACTCTGATTCTGACTCCGACTCCTCTATTTTTCTACTGTCCAACTCTGACTCCTTCATAAATGGCAAATGTATATTAACTAGTAATAACACATTTACTGTAGTAAAATGGTAGCACAAGGCATCTCATCACCACCATGTGAATCCAGAGCTTGGAAAAGTTACTTTTTTGAACTACAACTCCCACGAGCCCAATCCCTGGGGCTGATGGGAGTTGTACTTTAAAAAAGTAACTTTTCCAAGCTCTGGATTCACGTGGTGGTGATGAAATGCCTTGTGCTACCATTTTACTATAGTAAATTTGTTATTACTAGTTAAAATACATTTGCCATTTATGAAGGAGTCAGAGTCGGAGTCGGTACATTTCTACTGACTCTGATTCCACCCAAAATTGCTCCCGACTCCATAACTCCGACTCCACAGCCCTGCTGGAAACATTACAATTACTCCTCAAAAGTAATGAAGTTACTACTCGTTCTATTACCAGCAAAATGTAACTATGTTACCCACTTGTTACTCAAAAAAGTAATAAATTACAATTCGTTGCTTGTAACTAGTTACTTCCAAGCTCTGATTCTTTTCCAATCTTGTCCAAATCCCTTCTTGCTCCCTTTCCCTCAACATAATGATTCTCTGTATTAACATGCTCAGCCCATATTTATTTGCCTGAATTTATAAACCAACTTTTTGGCCCCTACAGTCCCGGAAAGCAATACAGACTGTCCATTTTTTAAACTCCTTTTTTTCCACCCACATACAGATGTCTTTGGTAAAGACCTCTTTCATCCATTTTTCCATCACTCAGCAGCCTGGTTTGCATGTTGCACTAAGCCAAACCACGACTTAGTGTTAGCATGCAAGTGTACAGACTCTGGGAGAGGAGACTGCAGCCACTTGGCTCCTCCCCAGTCATTTTACTGCTGTGCTGAGCTAAGCCACGGAATGACTTAACCTGTCATCCAAACCTGAGCACATGGCAGAAGAGGCTCACTAGATGGGGGCAAAGCCACCACACTAGGTTCTCAGCAAGTAGGTGACTGCTGCTTACTGAGACAGGAACCAGCAGAGCCAATCCAGCACTCCTGCCAGTGCGTTTGTACTGCACTCACCCTCCCCACCACCCCGTCCCTCTCCCTCCGGGAAAGCAACAGCAACACTTCTACCAGGAAGCTGGCAAAGCAGCTCCACCCCACTGGCGAGCCAATGTTGGCTCATGGTTCAGCTCTCTTCAGTCTAACCACGAGCTGTAGCCAAGGTTTGTCCTATTGTTAAAGGCTCATGGTTTGTCCAAGTGAACTAAACAATGTGTCTGTATTCAGATGACACACTAGCCAAACCATGGCTTAGCTCAGTGCAGTGCAGCAGCAAAACAACCAGGGAGGAGCAAAGAGGTCACAATCTCCTCTTCCAGAGCCCATACATTTGCACTAAGCCAGTGGTTCCCAACCTGGGGCTCGCAAAGTCATCCCGGGGTGGGGGTCCTCAAAGAGCCATGAGAGTAATTATTTATTGATTTAATTAATTAATTAATGGCTGGTATGTGCACCACCAACTTGCGAGCCTGCACTGCATGTGCATGCAGCCACTTCTGCCTCCTCTTCCAGCTGCTACAGTCGCTTGCCACCATACAGAGAGCTGAGCAGCATAGAGAGAGAGCACTTGAGAGAGAAGAGGCCAGCTGGGCCTATTTAAGGTCCAGGGCCTCTCCTCCACCTTTTGTCAGCGGCACTAAGGGAAGATCGATCAAGCTGATTGGCTCCAGCTATAGAGACAGAGGGACCTCTGGAGGGGTCTGCCTGCCAAAAAAGTAATGGGACAGAGTCCCAGAGGGTCCCCCCACGAATACACCCATGGGCACTCATTAAAAATTCACTGTATAGTTAACTTATAGTACAATGTATACATGTTGGGTAAAATAAGTTCTACAAATGTGAAATTGCACATGCGCCATATATTTTGGTTGCTGTTCATCACGGCTCTGAATGTGTTTTTATACAGTTGTATATGTCCATTATATATTTAAATATTTTAAAATATGTTAAGTTGCTCACATTTTGTTGTTTTTACTCTTGAGTTCTTTGTATGGTTTAGGGTTGGCATTGGGAAAGAGCAGGGCCCTTGTGCCTTTAACAGCGGTGTGGCAGCCAGAAAGTAATCAGAAATTAAATTAAACCTTTCTAGTAGGGAAACGCAATTATGAGGAAAGCTTCACCTGTTGACATTTTGTCCGCTAGACTATGCTTATTATTGTCATATGGAACTTCCTGAGCCAAGTGCTGAAGAGGAGGCATCATCATATACAGATAGAGAACTTAAAGCAAGAGTCCAAATGCCCTGGCATCAACCAGGCTCTGTTCACCACTCTGGGTGGTTTACTTTTATCTCCTTCCTTTCATTTCCTTCAAAATTTGTTAAAAATTGTTTATATTGCTGTAACCTGTCCTGGGATGTTCTGGTGAAAGGCAGGGAATAAATCCCATCACCATCATATTTGTTTTTGTGATTAATATAAAGTGACATTACTTTACACTTCATTATGTATTTTTTCAATTAACAGAGATGTGGGGCATGTGGGGGTTGCAAAAAAAATGAAGGTTACAAAGAGGGTCCTGTACTCATAAAGGATAGGAACCACTGCACTAAGCCATGTTATGGTTTGTCTTAGCATGATGTGCACACCAGGCCAGTGACTCATAGGGTTAACCTTCTTCTCGTCCTGCAACAAACAGTCCTAGATTCCCTTAAGGAATCTAGTACCCTCTCTAGTACTAATACCAATTTACCATTTACTAATACCAATTTGAGCATCCCAGTTTTCATGCTTCTGTAGCCAAAATCACACAATTCATGCACAGGACAGAAGTATCAGCAGACTGACGATAACCCCCAAAATACATACAAGAATATTTGCAGGGTAGCCCCATAATAACCCAGTGACACGAAATGTGGAGAGACTGAGGGGAGGAGGAGGAGGAAATCCCTGACAACTGGGTGAGAGGGGAGAACAGAATGGTATGGTCAGGACAGGAAGACAGAGATACGTATAAAGTAGAATAAAACCATTGCCTGGATAGGTCACTTCCTATTTCACACGGAGAAACTATTTTTAAGATATCCACAGGTACAGGAGAAAAAGAGTTGCCCGTAGACATCAGAGAAATTAAAGACATGGCTTTAATGTAACTGGGACTGGGCACAAATTTGTTCACCACCACCCTATTCACACACACACCCCCAAAAAACCCCTCAAAATAGCCTGATGAGGACTGAGCACGCTCAGTGGGCAAAGAATGCTGACTGACTGTTGGGGGTGGGACAAGAAAAAACAGGAGAGGATGGGGAACAGAATTGAATGGAGTGCCTGGAACTCTGACCTTAAGCACTCCGCAGGGCAACATTTGTTGCAGGGCCTCACTTATTCTCTCCAAATCAAACATACACTAGTGCTTCACCCTTCTATTGACAGCTTCCAAAGAGATTAAACTCCAGTGGACTGTGAAGTGGTGTTTAATTTGTCCCCGGGGCTCACCCCCAGGACTTAGCCCCATAACTAATTTTCAATGCCACAACTCAGGCAAATGTAAGTGTCCCTGAGTATGCACCAAGTTGCAACATCTAGTCCCAGAGTTCCTTCACAGGAAAAGAGGCCTTCAAAATGGTAGGGCATGGCTTGCCAGCAGATAACACCTGTAGACCCAGCAAAAGGAGCTGGCCTCCTTGGACAGCTGCCAGGCTCCAGTGCCCCAGCAGGGCCTTCTAATGCTGATGCCCAACTATGCCCCTGGACAGTTGTGAAGCCACCATTTTCACATTCCCACAATGGCTCAAAGGCACATTACATCAAGGCATCAAAATGCCAGGTGGCTCACAAATATCCACTACAGATTGGGTTGATGGCGCTGCATGCTGCTGGGAAACCCACCAGAGAAATGGTCTTGCTGGTGCTGGAGAGGGCTCACTGGAGGGCATTTTGCCTGGTGGCCCTTCATGCCTAGTGTCAGCTTTGCACACCTCTCATTTTAAGGAACACTGTGTGCAAGAGGTATTAAAGAGGCATTAGAGGGTGCACGAAGAGTTTTCAAGTCACACTCTAGGGGAATGAACCCTGTTTTCTGCATCAAAGTTGAAGTCTCAAAGACATCATGCTGAGAACCAATGCAGGGTAGTGGTCACCATGTCAAGCTTGACCTGCAGAAACCCAGGTTCAAATCCCCACTCAGCTATGAAGTTCACTGAGTGTCCTTAGGCCAGTTAGCAGATCCACACCATACATTTAAAGCACATCCAACACACACTTAAAGCACATGACTCCCCCTAAAGAATCCTGGCAACTGTGGTTTCACCCTCACAGAGCTACAGATTCCCAGCACCCTTAACAAATCAAACTTCCCATGTCACACATTGAAAGTGACATGCTTTAAATGTGCATTGGTTGTGCTTTAAGTACATGGCGTGGACCTTCCGGAGTGCTGTTTGGATAAAATGGGGTGGTGGAAGAACTGTGAGCTTTCTGGAGGAAAGGAAGGTTATAAAATGTAAGTAATAAAAAGTAAATGCATGCACCTCCAAGCACATGCAAACATCTTTCACCAACATGAGCCACTTCACAAAAGGCCAAATATGTTATAATATCCATGTAGAAAAATGCAGAAATTTTCCTGTAGTTTGGTACACCAGATTAGAGTGCTCAGGTGCACTGTTTGGTACATGTGCATTCCTCAACAGCCTTGGATTACATACAAGATTCTCTTACCAGTGCAATCCTATTCATATCTACTCAGAAGTAAGCCCCATGGAGTTCAATAGGACTTACTTCCAACAAGTGTTAAGACTGCAGCTTTCAGTTCCTTGGGAGAGGGGAAACGGATTTCCAAGGGCAGTTTTGCCTTGTGTGAAGCAGGACCTAGTAAGGGCAGCAGCCCAATTAAAGAAAAGGGATTTCTTCCCAGTAACAGGGCATGACCTGAAGCATAGCACCTCTCATTTTAACAACGGTGTGCTGAAGAATCAAGAACACAGGAAGTTGCTTTATAGCAAGTCAGCCCTTTGGTCCATCTAGTTCAGTATCGTCTGCACTGACCGGCAGCGGCTCTCCAGGGTTTCAGACTGGTGTCTCTCCCAGTCGTACCTGGAGATGCCAGGACTGAGCCTGGCACCTTCTGCATGCCAAGCAGTGAAAGGCCCTTCCAACACTCCTTCCATACACACGCCCCAGCCAGGCCTAGCATAGAGTTGCTCGTGATCCCTCTGAGTTCCTTCCTGCCCCCCGCCCGCAACTCCATACAGTCACTCGCCCCCCAGTCCTCCGTACGCCCCGCTCCCACAAGCACAACCCCCCTTGCTTCCTTCCCCCACTTACTTGAGGAAATATCTCTGGCCCGTGTGAGTGAGCGCCATCTCCCAGCCGGGAGGGAGCGGCAGCTCATCCGTCACATCGTAGGATTGCTGGCGGAGGTGGGCATGCTGCTGAGCCTGGCTCGGGGTGGCTCCAGTCCCGGCACCCAACTGCAAGGAGGCGGGCGAAGAGTGCGAGCGGACGTGGTGGACCCCGACGGCTGCGTTGCTGAGGCGGGTCGGGTGGCTGCCCGAGTCGGTGCTGGATTGTCGGGAGTGAGATCCCGAGTCGGGCTCCTTGAAAAAGGATTCGGGCAGGATCTTCTTCCTCCACGAGCTGGGCTTGGGGTTCATGACTGAGTTGAAGAGAGCCTCGAGATCAGTGTCCAGATCCTGGGTGACATGGATCACTTGCTGTCCCGGTGGGGGAGGGACGCCAGCAGGGTTCATTTTCTCCACCTTGCAGCACAAAACTTGATTGCAAGAAGTCCTTTCAGACTTTGGGCCGGTGGGGGGAAGGGAGTCAAGACTCAAGGAGCGAATCAAAGCGGGCAGGCCAGGGTTTTCAGCCTTGCCGATTTCCAAACACCGTCCCACAAAATAATTATTTAGTAGTTAGAGTCAAAACATACACGACAGTCCTTCTCTGAGAGACGGAGCCGGCCAGCGGCAAATCAAGAACTCTTCAAACCCCAAAGCGAAACTTCTCCGAACGCCCTTTCCCTGCCCCTCCTCCTCCTCTCCAAAGGCCCCGGCGGCTCAAGCGGAAAATCCTCCGTCCCAAAACTTTATCTCGCAGGATCTTGAAGAGTACATGGGGCACGTCTAAGTCAGGCCCCCGACGGAAAGTTATGCAACTTTTTTTCTTTTCTCTCCCTCCCGCAGCAACTTCGGAGATTTGCTGCAATTCCCCCTAAGAAAAAAGCTCCTTTAAATAGAAGGGAAACGGTTCTCCAGTAGCGGCTGTCACGGGAGGGAGGACTTAGTCTCGCTACTCCGAATTCCAAAGCAGGCCTGAGACTCGAGTTCAGGATCCGGAGGGGTGAGCGTTCTGATTTAGAACGTTGGAGGCTTGCTGAGTGTTCTGATTTAGAACGCTGGGACTTCCAGAGGGTAGCGCAGCGTTCGGTTCCGGGCCTGACCGACGATTCCCTCTTTCCTTGGGTGGTTATGCATGGAGAGGCCAGGAGCAGAAGTTTCTCATCTCTCAGCTTTCTTAAAGGATGAACAAAAAGCGATGCTTTGGAAGAAATGGGGGGAAGTGTCCCCTCTCCCTTCTACATACCTATCCTCCAGATCTTGAAGCTCTGTGTACTTTCCGGCGGCGGAGGCTGTTCTCGGACTATCCCAAAGTTACCCAAAACTCTCAGTTAGGGCGGCGCAGAAAGTTTGGCATCTGCATTATTCATGAGCTCAATGTCTGGGACCAGCCCGATTACACGGTACACCCACTCCCAGTCCTCCACAGAGCCGGACCCTGCTGGATTTTTTCAGCTGGGTAAGAGGAGCCTCCTGGGGGTGGGTTTAGGGAGTTTTACGGGAATCTCGGACGGAAATCCAGTGGAGTTATGACTAATAAATAAGGCAAACCAAACGTGCCACCACTTCCTCCGGGACTTTCCCTAATAAGGAATCTTACAATCGGGGCACTGTCCTCACCGCTCGATGCGGTCGCCTTTATCAGACTGGCCAAAACTACCTTTTTAAATGCCTCCCTGAAGCCATGTCGCTTCTCCTACTTAACCGCTTTTTAGTTGGGCTTTTATATGCAAAAAGGAGTCCCATTGCTATTGAAATGTAGGCATTTCTCCCTCCTGGCCATCAGTCGCCTGGCAGGTTCCCACGGGTGCTTGGCGAGTGAAAGGAAGAGATTTGTGGACGGTTTCTGCAGCTCAGTACTTATGCTTCAGTTGAGAGTCTCTCCCTTTTTCCTCACCATTACAAAGATACTGCAGTGTGAGACAGTGTGGTGTAGCGGTTAGGTGTTGGACTAGGACCTGGGAGACCAGGGTTCAAATCCCCACACAGCCATGAAGCTCACTGGGTGACCATGGGCCAGTCACTGCCTCTCAGCCTCAGAGGAAGGCAATGTTAAACCACCTCTGAATACCGCTTACCATGAAAACCCTATTCATAGGGTCGTCATAAGTCGGGATAGACTTGGGTTTAAAATACTAAGGCTGCAGTCCTAACCCCACTTACTTAAAGAGTAAGCTCCATTGGAATCAGTACGACTTATAATGAGTAGCATTGCACTATAATACACTTTTAATTCACTAAAAAGGTGTTGCTGATTAACTGGGCAGCAGACATTTTTTAAAAATTTGAGTGCTTATAAATACAGCAATGACAAACATTATCATAACAGAAGAAAAATAACTATGTTGGCCCATAAAACAGATTGTTATATCCACATTAGGGCAATATCTTTATTAGACCAACCAAATATCACAAAGAAATGTGAAAGCACTGTATCAAGATGTGCCAGCCTGTTGATATGATTGCTCCTGAGTGCCCTCTGCAACACTATGGAACCAGAAGGCTTCCTGGTTTTCCAGGGTGCTCCAAGCTATTAAACACGTTGGGTGAAGGCTAGAGTGCAAGCGGCGTAAGACTCAATGAGGACCTGTTTACATGGGGCCGTGGATCCACGTTTTAAATGCTTCTTTTTGCAGCAGGATTTATTTGGACAGTTCATATACGTCCGTCCTCGCTGCGATTTTTTTTTTTTTTGGTGTTCACATGCGCTCTCTTTAACTGCATTCAGTTTTTTTCTTGCCGCGTCCCCCTATTTAAAATGTTAACTGAAGGGGCGGTGTTTCCCTGTCTCCTGCAGGTAAAGTCTGCGGACACTGGGGGGTGCTATTCTCCTCTTTTCTGCTCTTAGTTTAGTGTCATCCGGGCAAAAAACCCATTGCAGCATTGCAGGCTTCTCCCTCCACCCTCAGTCCGTGGCTGCTTGGGTGTCCTACTTTGAAAAAACCAAACAGCAAACAGGAAAAAAACCCAACCGCAAAAAAAAGAGGGGGCCTTTAGCTGCACCCCTCCCTGCTGGTCACCTGGGCATGCTTGGGGGTCCCTCTGTGACTTTTGGGGGGTTGGGGTTTGCAGCACCATGGAAGAAGAAACATGCTGTCAGGGAAAAAGCTCATCAAGTAGAAAAAGGGAATTAAAAAAAACCCAAACGCAAACAAAAAGAGGGGGCCTTTAGCTGCACCCCTCCCTGATGGTCATCTGGTAATGCTTGGGGGACCCTCTGCGACTTATGGGGGTTGGGAGTTTCAGTGCCATGGAAGAAGAAACATGCTGTCAGGGAAAAAGCACCTCAAGTAGAAAAAGTGGATAAAAATAAACCAACCGGAAACAAAAAGAGGGGGCTTTTAGCTGCACCCCTCCCTGCTGGGCATGCTTGGGGGACCCTCTGTGACTTATGGGGGTTTGGGGTTTGCAGCACCATGGAAGAAGAAACATGCTGTCCGGGAAAAAGCTCATCAAGTAGAAAAAGGGGATAAAAAAAACCAACCGCAAACAAAAAGAGGGGGCCTCTAACTGCACCCCTCCCTGCTGGTCTCCTGGGCATGCTTGGGGGACCCTCTGTGACTTATGGGGGTTGGGGTTTCATCGCCATGGAAGAAGAAACATGCTGTCAGGGAAAAAGCTCATCAAGTAGAAAAAGGGGATTTCAACAAAAACACAACCGCAAACAAAAAGAGGGGGTCTTTAGCTGCACCCCTCCCTGCTGGTCGCCTGGGCATGCTTGGGGGACCCTCTGCAACTTATGGGGGGTTGGGGGTTTCAGTGCCATGGAAGAAGAAACATGGGGGTTGGGTAGGATGATTCCTGTGGGCCCCCTTTCCAACCTCTGTTTTGGAGACTTGTACCTGGGGACAAAGAAACTCTCTCTGCTGGCCAGATGAATTTCTTTTGTTAACCAAATAGAGTGGCCAGGTAGTTAATGGGCCTATTTAGTTGCCCAGCAACTGGTGAAATGGGCCCAGAAGATCCTTTTATTATTGAAACACTTAAGGAGAGCCTTCCCCCCCTTCCTGGTGGCTAGGAGAAGTTTGTTTGAGAGTGTGTCTAGAGAAAGGCTGGGGACAGGAGGCAGGCAGAGAGACTGGCCCTCCGCACCATGGCTTTTTGGGTGCCGTGTGTAAATAAACCATATTTCATAAAGACACCGCAGTCTCCGCTAACCGTCTTCCGAAAGGAAACCAAACCCTGGATGAGCGCAGGGACCCTGGAAATCTCACAGCTCGGAGATTGGGGAGGAGCTGCCTGTGTTCCCCGCCCTGGACCCTGTTGAAAAGGTAAATGGACAAAATGGTGCCCGGCACCATAATTTAAATCAGCACTTGCGAAGAAAAATGATCCTATCCCTTTATTAGCTCTTCGTACTGCCTTCCTCTGACTATAAGAGGCAGTCCTCCAAAGCATTTTTAACTGCACAAACAGAATTTGATGGTATGTTATTGAATCCCACTTGAAAATTGCAACTGCAAGGAAGCACCCACAGAGATGGCTTTTTTCTATGCAGGGTGATGGTGTTGGTGGTCATATACCCCTAGAATAGTGGACTTGGAAGTGGCCTATAAGACCATCAAGTCAAACCCAAGGTGGTGGTGGTCATCTTTTTTCTCTAGGCTGCTTTATAGAGCTGCAGGCTCCATGGAGATTGCGTATCTATTTATGTGGAAGTGGAACATGCCACCAATGCTTGTCATGGGCCTCCCTCAAACATCTACCCAAATAATCATTGATGTCTCCATATATGGGGTTTGTGTGCCTTGGATTTGTTTGTCGCCCTCCGCCTAGAGTGGGACAACTTTATTGGCACTGTCACCAGTGACCATTTGCTTTCCCTCTGACACCACGCCGTTCCAGTGGGTCTTTCTATGAACTCTGTTACTGTGGAATATTGCCGGTTTAATTTTGTCCTCCTGCCTCTCCATCCCCTTTCCTTTTGTGCTGTATCTTCCAGACTGCAAGCTGGAGGGAAGGCATGTACTTATCACTGACATATGCAAGCTTGTCTGAGAACGCCCCCCTTTATTTGGCAGAAGATTAAAAAAGGAATCTGCATGGCCATTGACAGGAAGATGGCAAGACAGGTGCAGGCTCCTCCAGTGGCGTCCCTAGGGTTGGTGTCACCCAGTGCGGTAACTCATGGTGTCACCCCCCATGGACCTCCTCCCATACCAGACCATACAGAATCCTTAGTAACGTTTTTTGTACTAATGTTACTTGTAAATCGTAATTCCCATATATCACTGAATGTAATGGCAATAGTAGTAACATAAACAGCTAGCAAAATTAAAATTACACCTTTAAATTACAATATCATACACTCAGCCTAAATGTATTTACATTTATACATAGTTTCATGTGGTTAAAGTGAAAATTCAGTAAGAAAACAATAGAATTCGAAGTAAAAACGTTGAAGAACTACATCAAAATTATGAAGATAGAAGAAAAACCCCACCGCAGCCCAGCTTCTCTATATCGCCAAGTGCGGGGCCCTCCAAAGCTCCATAGGATGGAGAAGTTGGTAGAAATCTATTAAGCATAGCCAGGAGAGAGAACTGAAGGAGGAAGTTTCCTACTTCTTCTCTTACCTCTATGTGCTTTTCAAGGCTCAGGTTGATTATTTGACCCTTGGAAAAGTGACGCATGAGTGTATGTGTGCATGCACTTTTTCTCTTTCTGTCACTTGTGTGTGTGTGTGTGTGTGTCATTCAGGGGAGGGGGAGAGAAGAAATTAGAGGGGAGGCAGGGAAAGAATGCCCACGACACTTGCTCAAACATTCAAATGTGCCCACTGGTCTAAAAAACTTGTTGATCCCTGCATTGGAATAAAGTTAGAGAAATGTCATCTTTGAAAGAGTGTCTTGGTGACGACTAAGTATGCTAACAGTCAACTATTGTCTGCCTCTTGCCTACAGAGCACCTGCCCCATTGGTTGAGCAGTTGTGACATCATGGAATGTTCTCAAAGGATTCTAAATGGTCAGGGAAAAGGAGTCAGCAACAGAATCTTGACAATCCAGGGACCTGTTACTGCAACATAACGGACAGAGCGGGAAAGATGGGTGAGAGGTATCAAGTGGTGAGATGGTATGTGAGAATCCCCTCTAACGGAAATGAGAATACAAAACCCCTGATAGCTATAGATTGTTTTATGCCAGGGTAGCTAAGCTGTGGTTCTCTAGATGTGGATGGACTCCAAATCCCATCAGCCCCAACTTGCATGGCTAGGTATGATGGTAGCTGTAATCTGACAGCCACCCCTATGTGCAGGGGTGTAGTCGTCCAGGGTCCTGATGGGTCTTAGACCCCTTACTGAGCAGGGTCCCAGAAGGGTCTCTTTGTTTCCAGGATCCTGTGAGGCAATCTGCATAAAAGGGGAGTGTGTTAGCCATTGAGAAGACGCTTCTGCATGCTTCCTTGTCCTTTCCTGCGGATTGGAGCCAATCAAGAGTGAAAGAAGGTGAGTCAGCCACTGAGAAGACTCTTCTCAATATCTAACACACTCCTCTTTCATGCAGATTGGCCCCTAGGGATGTCTGTTGTTGTGGGAGAAGGCATTAACAAGGATCTCATTCTGAACCCAGCAGCGAAAAGCAGGGGAGGGGAGTGGCTGTGACTATCATGAAAGGACCCTACACTTCTGAATTTGCCACTACGCTGTTGCCTATGTGCCTTTCTCAATAGTGCCTTCTCACTGTGCAACACTAGAAAAAGACAGCTACACTTCCTAGATCCAACCTGTCTTTAATATTTAGAATTTTATGAAAGGCCCTCCAGCCAACTTTTTTCCTTGAACTCATTTATGCTCCTGCTTAGCTTCAGAAAAGCGACTGTAACAAGCATCCTGAGACCAGTTGTGCCTGTCCCAATTTCTCCACTGGCTATTTTATAAAGCCCATGTGTGCCACTGAAACACACATGGGCCCGCAGGAAACCCAGAGGTACCTTTTTAGCTTTTTTTTTTTAATGCACAAATAACATTTCAATGAGAAAAAGAGAGGTGATTTCATCATCCTTATAATCATTTTTTTAAAAGAACATGTTAGCAAAAAAAGCACTTTTGCTTTTAAGGGTCTGCCCTGCTTCTGAGAGGTCAAAGACAGGAAGCACAGCCGATTAAAGCGAAAAGTGTGTGGCGCGTGTGTTTGGCATCGGGAGCACATGTGACTTGCACCCACACCGGAGCCGGCTTGGTGCAAGCAGCTGCTGCCCTTGCAAAGGGAAGCGAGCAAAGTGACGATGCTCTGCCCCGTTTCTAAAGATTAGAGAAATGAAAGGGAAATTTAAACCAAGAGTAGGGATGTTGAATAATCCACAGGGGAACACACTGACTGACCGAGATAAAATAAAAGGAAGATGGAAGGAATACACTGAAGAACTCTATAAAAGAGATGCCAGGATGACAGATTCATTCATGATTTGAAACGAATGTTGATGAAAGTTAAAGAGGAAAGCACAAAAGCAGGACTACAGCTGAACGTCAAAAAGACTAAAGTAATGACAACAGAAGATTTATGTAACTTTACAGTTGACAATGAGGACACTGAACTTGTCAAGGATTATCAATACCTTGGCACAGTCATTAACAAAAATGGAGACAATAGTTAAGAAGTCAGAAGAAGGCTGGGACTGAGGAGGGCAGCTGTGAGAGAACTAGAAAAGGTCCTCAAATGCAAAGATGTATCACTGAACACTAAAGTCAGAATCATTCAGACCATGGTATTTCCAATCTCTATGTATGGATATGAAAGTTAGACATTGAAAAAGGCAGATAAGAGAAAAATCACCTCCTTTGAAATGTGGTGTTGGAGGAGAGCTTTCCGCATACCATGGACTGCAAAAAAGACAAATAATTGGGTGTTAGAACAAATTAAACCAGAACTGTCACTAGAAGCTAAAATGATGAAACTGAGGTTATCATACTTTGGACACATAATGAGAAGACATGATTCACTAGAGAAGACAATAATGCTGGGAAAAACAGAAAGGAGTAGAAAAAGAGGAAGGCCAAACAAGAGATGGATTGATTCCGCAGGCCTGAACTTACAAGATCTGAACAGTGTGGTTCATGACAGATGCTCTTGGAGGTTGCTGATTCATAGGGTCGCCATATGTCGTAGTCAACGTGGAGGTATATAACAACAACAACAAAGGGGTGGGGTGAAGAAGGGCACTTTGTCAATCCAGGAAGCTGCAACAGAGACCATATGGAGAAAAATATCATTTCATAACCCACTAAGACTGCAGCTTTACTGAAGTCCAGCTGGGATTAGAATGTCATTCCAGTTAATCCAAGGGTACCCTGAATGTCACCACCCCTCTCTCTCTTCTTTCTGTCTCTCCCTTTCCAACAGTTGTCTTCTCAAAGCTGTTCCAGTAACACTTTACTTCCATGGCCCTTTACATTTTCTTTGGGTGGAACATTATTTCTACCCCTCCCTCCACACTGTAACTGCAGATACATTTTACATTTTTATGCATGTCAAATTTATATTATATTTTTATGTATGTCAACGTTTCATTCAACCCCCCAAATATTTTGTGGGCCAACTCCTTATGTGTCGAGCCTCCGCTCTCTCTCGAAAAGCGGGGAGGGGGAAGGCATGAGTTGCAGGCGCCTCCACAACCAGAAGGCGCGGAAGGTCCAGCTGTTGTTGTGTCTTTCCCAGTCTTGGAGGAAGGGAGTGTGTTAGATGCTCCGCCAATTCCCACGGGTGAACCCTCCCCCTTTCAGGATAGTGCTCAGCCTCCAAACGCCCTCTCGGAGCCGTTAGGGGAGGATTCCGAAAGAGTAGTAACTCCTCCTTTGCCAAGCTGTGAAAGAGCCGTAACTCCCCCTTTGTCCACCCGTAACTTAGAGTTGTCTGATGCTTCCCAGCCTTCTACTTCCCTGTCTTTTGATAAGGACCCTGTTTTGTCAGACGAGCCCCTGGAAGTTCGCCCCTCCTCACCTCGCTCTCGATGGCAGGAAAAGCGAACAGGTCAGAGGGCGGGAGTACGGAGGAGTGAGAGATTGCGCTCCAAGACTTCCCCTATATAAGTCTGCTGAGTTTGGAGGGGGTGTTGCATCAACTCTCTTTTATGTTGCAGAGCAAGTGTAGTTAGGGAATTTCTAGTGAGTTATTGTAGGAATTCTATGAAGCGCACTGCTTTTAATGTATCCATTACTCTAATAAAACAAGATTTACTTGCACCAACGTCTCAGCCTCTTGGATCCGACTCTGAACGGGACATTATGCTGGTGTGTGCATGCATGTGCACATGTGCCAGTCAAACCTTACCTACCAGCTGTCTTGCTTTCTCAACCTCCCCCCCCCCATCTTGCGTGTTTAGTGCCATCTATTCAAATGAATTCTACTAATGGAGTTGCTGGTCGCGTACTGTGCATTTCAATTAAAAGGGATGCATAATACTTTATAAAGCAACTTGCAGTTCGGCAGGGGGGGAGACTACCTTCTGTGGGGAAAAATTGAGGAGAGGGGAAGAGAAGTCAAAATGTGTTGTTTTTTAACTGCAGCAAAAGGGGGGAAGAGACCTATTGCCTTTAAAAAATTATAATGCAAAAGTATGCAAGCAGGTTTAGGAAAGATGCAATTAAAGAAAAAAATAACAGGGGCTTATTTTCAATGCTTAGGTACCCTAACAACGTCAGCAATGGGAAATGAAGGATTAGAGGGAAGAGGAAAAGAGCTATGGACTTTCTCATATTCCTAAGGAATATGAGAAGTCTTTTTAAATAGACAAGACTTAATGCATGAGCCAGAGCAAAATATTTAAGAATGCCTTTTTTCAGAACAACACAACAGTTCTGCTCTGCAACACTCACACACAATTGTAGTTCCAACAGGCCCCATATTTGGGGTGGGATTAGCCTTCTTACCTGGCTGCAGTCCTGCACGCATTTACCTGGGAGTAAGTCCCACTGAACTCAATGGGGCTTACTTCTGAGTAGATGTCCACTGAGATGCACTGTCAGTTGTACTTCAAAGAAAACAAGTAAGTTTGGAAATCCACTTGACAACATTTCCTTCCTTCCTAAACCTAGGCACTCTACCCATTAGTCATTTCTCCCGGGTTTAAAGAAAGCAAGCCCTGGTGAAAGCCCCACCACCACCCTTCAATGACCTTGAGGCGATGCGGGGTGGAGCTCTTACCCACCACTGGTCAGATTTTGCCCACGGAGGGGAAAAAAAGGAGGCACCCTCACTCAGGGAATTGCCTAAGCCGCCCTCCCCCTCATGTGGGTCCTCAGGTGGGGGGAGGTGAATGGAAGCCCCACCCGGACTACCGCAGCTGAGCAACGGGGAATGGCATGCTCCATAGACCCTCTTCGTCAAAAGGCGCTCCTCGGTGGTGGCGGCTTCTGCAAGGGGGCCTGCGGGGCCTCTTCCTCCGTCCCGGCAAGCAAGGCAAAGCAAAAAGGAGGAGACGCCTTGGAAAGAGATACCGCAACCCCCACGTGCAGGGGCGGCTCTTCTTGCCTGCCCCGCTTCTTCCTGGTGCCTAGGGGCGGGGTGGCTCTGGGTGTCACCCCCCTCCATGGTGCCACTCGGGTGCGACCTGCACCCCCCACACCCCGCTGGTGATGCCCCTGGGCTCCACCTTCCCTTGTCCATGTTTGCAAGCTTGGAGAATGCCATTTAACAAGGCACAACTTCAAGGCAGAGGAGTTGAAGCAGTGGGAACCTTACTGGGACTGGGATCTTGGCAGATGCCTAGTGGTTTGATAGCTGATGTCAGCCCCCTGACTTGTACCCTTCTTTCAATTTCCCCCGTCAGTGGTGTATTAGAGCAGTAATGTGTGGAAGCATAGCTACAATGTTTTTAATAGACATTCAGGTGTTCTGTTTTTTCTATTAGCTATATGTTAGAACAGTTGCACACTTGTCCTTCAATCTGTTCATAAACAATTCAAAATGAGCATGACTATCATGAAAAATGGCAGGGTGTGTTCAAGATGGTACATTGACATGGTTCAATTTTGTATCCACTCTTCCTTCCTCGAGGGACATTTGTGATTCACACGTAGGTGTGAGTTGCCCCTATTTTATCTTCATAACATCCCTTGTTGTCTCATAACACCTATTCTTTTCTTGCTATGTCCCCAAAAGTTTTGCAATCGGATGTGACTGCACCTGAACATGTGGCTGCTGAAGATCCAAGGGGAACTTTCGGCAAGTTGTCTTTTGGGGGTGGGGGTGATATGAACTGGGCATGATAGTTACTTGTGCAATGCAAGACAATTTATGCATGCTCAGATTTATGCCATGGATCAAGACATGCCATCATTTCGCATAACTCCTCTAACATATAATCTTGCACGCTCAACAGACCCAGCAGGGCACAACCCCACAGCTACCCTGTCAGCAGCAGCTCATCTGGCAGAACTGAGACGAAAGAAGCCAAAAGGAGCACGTTCAGAGACACTCTTAATGTCAATATTGGAAAAGGTAACAGCTCTTGTAGGAAAGAGCGAGAGGCAGCAGCTGAGAAAGAGGCATTCCTGTCACTAATGACAGTAATGAACTGTTTCGTGAGAGCCTAGCCACAACGAGTGCACGTGCAGAAAAAAACATGAGAGAACCATGAACCAATGACTGGCATAGTCCCTGCTGTTAATTGCATTGTGTCCAACCTTGAATCATTAACTCCCTCTTTTCTGGAGCAAAACAGTAGCGCTGCAAGCATTGCCAGTGTAAATGGAAGGGTGGGGAAGAAAAGAAAAAACAGCAGAAGTGTGCCTCTACAGCAGCTTTCACAACCGTCATCCAGCTATAATACAAAACTAAGTAGGAAAACAAACAGACCTTAATTTGCCATAGGACAGGGAAAAAAGGCAGACTCCCAAATGGAAGTTATGATTTGTACACTTATTCACAGGCCTTCATCACTGGCACCAGTGACTCTGATGATGACACAGTAATACACAAGAGTTTTTCGGTAGTTTTACAAATTTGGGAACCACCAAGTCCCATAGCTGAATTAAATCCACTGCAAAGTTCAGAATTACGTGATTCTGAGTTAAGCACCCCCTTAATGCTGCCACTTACTGACACTCCACACTTTTCAAGCAGTGCAAGATGTGTTCAAAAGTCACAACAGTAGAGCCCCTAGGGTTTGTTTTCTCCATGGTAAACTGCAGGAGAAATCAAGTTGCGTTGCTTGCTATGTTGCTATATGGGAATAGTTGCACGGAAACCAAATGTATGCCATGGAGGGATGCCGGCATGTGCTGAAGAAATGTTGTGTTGTTTACTGTTAATTTAATTTGGAACTGAACCGTGGTGAAAGTATAAAAGTAGCCTTCCTTTTCCAAATGATTATGCATGAGTTCTTAACCATCACTTAATAGTAGGATCATAGTTTCAGAATTTTAACTTAACAAATAAAAAGTTGTTTTTTCCAAGTGGTTTTTTTTATTATTAGTCCTAATCACACATGAGTTCCTGTTCTTATTGCAGTATAAAGAAGCAGCATACACAAAGAAATACAGGGATGCTCATTTAAAAAAAAATTTTGAAAATTAAAATAAGTTTACTTTCAAAAAATACAATTGTCCACTAAAAGAATGAGGAAAAAGTTTGTAAAAACACTATTCCTCTCACTGACTGAAAAGTCCAAGAAGAGTGAATGACTGTGAAACCACTCTGGTCATTAAATTTCTGTGTGGTTAACAGTGTGTCTATGAACAACTTCCCTGGGCTTTGATCGTCTACAGCCATCTCCTGAAAAAAAGGAGGGGTTCTTTCTCACGAGTGCCTTTCACCTCCTATGCCCCTTCGTCCTTCCGCGGCTAGCGCAGGGGTGAATGTGTGCTGAGAGTTGTTAGGAGACCTCTTCTCCTTACAGAGCTACAATTTGCGGTAGTGGTTTAACCATCATTTCCCCTTCCCTGAGAACTGTGGGAACTGTAGCTCTGTGAGGAGAAAAAAGACTTCTCACAACACAAAACACCCTTCACAAAGTACACTTCCCAGGATTCTTTGGGGGAAGCCATGACTGTTTAAAGTGGAATAATAGTGGAATAAATGTCTGTGAATGTAGCCCTGATCTCAAGCTTGCATTCTCTCCTGTGCTTTTTTCGTAGAGCTTGCCAGCTGGAGCCAACTGCTAAAAAGTGGCTTACATAGAATTAAATAACAAGGTGCCTCTAAGTTTGTCTACATTCCTCATTTGAGACCTTTGTATGCCACCTTGGAGGGAGATGCAGAGGGTGGCAACATGGGAACAGGTCCTTTCATTGGTGGCTCCCTGATTGTGGAATGCTCTCCGCCAAGAGATGTTTACCCAGGCATTTGCACTTAATTGGGGATACCCAAGCCTGTATTGGTGTTCATATTTTCATAGGGTGGAATGGAATGGGATTTGTCCTTTTTGTTATTGCAAGATGAGGACTTTTAGTAAAGTAATGTTCTTTTATCTTTTTGGTGTATTTTAAATCTTGTGTGTTTTTATAATTGTAAGTCACTTTGAGACATTCATGTAGTAAGCAAAGAATAAATAACTACACACACAGAGGGTTATAAAACCCCAATTTCTGCATCTTTCCCACTTTCATATAAAAACAAGAACAGAGGCACAGAGAGGTTTGAAGCCCCCTCTGTGCCAAGGAAAATGTGTTATTTGCTGAAGGTTGGTGAAACCCACTAAGAGTCCTGGGTATTCCTGAAAGATTTCTGATTTTAACTTCTGTAAAAAGTAGGGGAGATGAGTGCAGGGAGAAGAGGAGAGCGTCTCTCTTCTCCCCTTGTCCTGCGGCTTCACTTTAGCTTGTTGCTTGAATGAATGGTTCCTTTTGAAGCATGCCATGTCTTAACTCATAAATGTAACCCAGAGCAGCAAAGGTACCCAGGCTTGGTGAGGCAAAACTGTTTACCTCGCCTCTTAATGTATAAGGAGGGGGGGAGTTTTCCTATAGAAACTCCCTGAAACATGGAGAATGGAAACTGGGGGTCTGGGGGGCAACTTTTCCTTGACAGAGGTTTGGTGCTTTGAATAGCTGCACGTCAGGCAGAAATTCAGTAGGTGCTGCTTTCTCTGGCATGGAGATGCAGTAATAGGAGAAGGTGCATTTTATTAAATTTCCAGGTGCAGCTGTTAAAAAAAAGGTAGCCGACATGGTGCCCTCCAAATCTCCTGGACTCCAACCCCCATCAGCCACAGCCAGCATGGCCAATGGTCAAGAATAATGGAGCCCACGGCATCTGGAGCTCACCATAATGGCCACCCTGTGTTAAAGGCACAGACTATCAATCAGAGGAAAAGAGAGCAACAGCAATCCAGGACTTGATGAGCACACCAACCTGGCTTGCATTACAGAGACCTGGTTGGATGAAGCTGGGGGGGTTAATCTCTCACAGCTCTGCCCACCAGGTTTCTCTGTGCACCAGCAGGCGAGACCTGGGGGACGGGGAGGTGGAGTTGCAGTAGTCTATCGTGATGCTATCCCCCTGACCAGGTGCCCTGTTCCATAGTCTTCAGTGTTCAAGTGTGTGTATCTGAAGTTGGGTAGCTGGGACAGAATAGGGATACTGTTGGTGTACTGCCCACCCCGCTGCTCAACAGTCTCCCTTCCTGAGCTAGCCGGGGTGGTCTCGGGGTTGGTGCTGGAGTCCCCTCAGCTTGTGGTGCTAGGGGACTTCGACATCCATGCCGAGACCACCCTGTCGGGGGTGGCTCAGGATTTCATGGCCTCCATGACAACCATGGGTCTGTCCCAAGTATTATCTGGCCCTAACCATGCTGCTGGCCACACTCTGGACCTTGTTTTCTGTGCTGGATGGGATGATGGTGATTCTGGTGTGGAGGAACTCTCAGTAGTTCCATTGTCTTGGACAGATCACTACCTGGTGGGGTTTAGATTTACTGGGACTCAGAACCTCTGCAGGGGTGGGGGCAGGGGCATCACTAGGGCGGTGTGGCGGGTGCAAGCCACACCAGGTGACACCACGAGACGGGGGTGACACCAGAGCTGCCCCCCGCCCTAGGCACCGCTGCCAGGAAGTGGCAGGTGAGGCCAAGGAGGAGAGAGAGAGAGATCAGGAGCGAGCGCGGTGACTGCCCTCTTCCCTCAGCGCCCGCCCTGCCGCCTCACAGGCTGGCTCCTTCGCACTCCCTCGCAGCTCGCTCCCACACGCTCTTTCTCTCCCACTTCCCTCCATCTCACGTGCGTGCTCCCTAACGAGCGTGGGGGGATAAGGGGGACACTCGCCAAAGCAGGGAGTGGCCGGGGTTGGACAAGGCACGCGTTGCCATTGCCACAGCCGCACCGCCGCCACCTCCTTTCCCTGAGGGAATGCCGGTGCGCGTGCCCGAGCGAAAACGCTGAGAGCGGCACTCTGAGGGAGACCAACTTTCTCTTTCCTCATGTCGCCTCAGGGAAGGGGAGAAATGGGGCCGGTGGCCGGGACAGCCCGCCAAAACTCCCATACACGCGCCATCCTTTATTTATTTATTTATTTATTATATTTATTTATTTATTTTATTAAATTTGTTAGACGCCCATCTGGCAGGGGTTATCCTGCCACTCTGGGCGACGGACAATAAAATACAAATACATTCCATAAAAAACAAAGCAGAAAAATTAAATAATGCAACGGGTTAACGGAAGGGTTGGATCCAAGTCATAGTTGCTTTTGCTCCATTCTTCATCGTGCGAAAGCTTGTTTATTTATGTAAAATATTTCTATCCTGCCTTTTTACCCCACAATGGGGCAGGCACTCAGGGCGGCTCACAAGGCAATCGTGCACAGTACCTAAAAACACAATAAAATATTAAACTAGGTAAAAATACATTAGCTACAGTTAACAGATCCATCAGTTAAAATATACCGCATTTCTATTCTATTCTTTCTCACATACATTTACTATGTAGTATTATGTACATGGGCTCCTACTGGGAGGAAGGGCGGGATTTAAATCTATGGCAGAGAGCTGCCCTGCCCACACTAACAACACATGGAAGGCGGCGGCGCTGCACGCGGGGGAAGAGCAGGAAGCCCACGCAGTCATGGAAGGTGCAGGGGAAGAGGAGGAAGGAAGCTAACAGGCGGAGAGCTGCCCTGAGGATCACAAGGTACAAGTGGACGGTGTCTCATATTCTTAGTGTATTAAGTAGTACAGGGATGGGAAGCTGTGGCCCGTGGGCCAGACTTGGCCCACCAGGTCTCCCCATTTGTCGAGGCCGTTTTGGGGAAGCCCCATCCACCCATTCTACCTCTGATGTCATACATAGCACCAGATCTGAGGCATGTAAGGGCAGAGCTTCAAAGGAACAATAGGAAGCTTAAAGTGGGCACCTGATCATTCCTTTGCTGGACGAAGGTGCACTCCCAAACACCCATCAGCCGATGGGCAGCAGGAGCATGCCTTCCATTCAATGAAAACTGCTTTTCCCTCCCAGCACTGCTCTTTGAAGTTGCTCTGTGCAGCTTCTTTCCACCGCTGACATTGGGAATAGAAAGAAAAAACACAGGGAGACTCCCAAAGGGCAAGAGATTTACCTGTAAATTGTGTGATGTCATAATGGAGCCATGTGATTGACTGGTGGGTTGCCCTGTCCACCTGTCAAAGTGTGCCCACAGAGCCAAAAAGTTTCCCTGTGTGTGTATATATATTTTAACTGTCTTTGTATATGTAACTGTTTTATATATGTTTTATTATATTGTAAATCATTTTTGGATCTCTCATGGGAAGCAATTCATAAATGAGATGGATGGATGGATGGATGACTAAATAAATAAATAAAGCAGCAATTGGATGATTACTTCACTGTAGTAGTTTGAATGAGAAGGTGACTTTGAATCAATGTAAGATGTGAGCAGGGAATTGACACAGAATACATACACACACAAACAGCAAATGTTTGCAGCTCTCCACTTGCATATAAATTTATTCAAATCATCATTTTCCTTGTCCAGTGGTTCCAGAGCATATCCAGGGACCCTGATGCAATACACAGGGTCAATTGTCTGACAGTGATGAGAATTTTTTTAAAAAAAGTATAGCCTAACCTTCATTGCAGGACCCCAGGCGAGGTTACAGCAAGTATGTATATAAAACAAAATATTAACATATCAGATCACATCAGTAATCTGTCAGCGTCCCAAACTACAGGCCAAGATTGCAATTGTTAAAAGCCTGAAATGAAGAGGCACATCTTCACCTGGTGCCTGAAGCTATACAATGTTGCCACCAGCCTAACTTCCAGATGGAGTGCTATTGCTAACAAGACCCTCGCCCAGGTAACTGACCCTTGGATTTCACTTAAACCTGGAGCCTCTCCAGCAGATCTCAGGCAGAATGTGAGTGAACATTTAAAACATGTAGAGCTTTCAGTCACAGCCTAGATGTACATTTGTACGTGAGTTTGCTTTCATATGTTTTTCTAAAACCTGCACATATAGAACCTTGCTAACTCTTTATCAGGTACAAGCCCTAGGCTCAGTCACCCAAGGAACATTTGTACATCAGTGCTAGTTCTGTGGTATGTTTGGGGAATGTGTGACCCTCTGTTTGTTGCTGGATGACAACTCTCATCCTTCTGTCCTGACCATTGGCCATGCTGGATGGTTCTGTTGGGAGCTGGCATCCAACAACATCTGGAAAGTCACAGCTTAGCCACCCCTGTTGTATGAGATCATGTTCTATCATGATGCTAAGCCTGCTAGTGTCATCTTGGGTAGGCAGATTTGGGAAGAATCACTTCAACAAGAGGTCAAAGGATGCATAGTGATGCTTCTGATTAATCCACACACCACCACCAGTGCCAACTTATCCAGGCAGTAAGAATTTCAGGATTGCCACTTCAAAATCAGATTCCTTTGGAGGACAGAATACTGGAAATATAAGTCTAATTATGAAGTGTCGGTTGAACAGGAACCAACAGTGGAGGCTGGTGGCTCTGATGTCAATGGGGCAGTGAATCCTCCCCAGGTTTTAGTCTGAACTATCAAGGAGCTGTTCAAGCTTAAAACACCTTGGATGGGTTGTTGAAAGAATTCACTGTCTCGCTGATAATGGAGCCACCAGCCTTCATCAGGAACCAGTGTACTCCTTGCATATTAATAGTAATTAAAACCATAATAATTTTAAGATAGAAATGAGACTTGAAATAAAGACATGAGAATACAAGAAGAGCCATGCTGGATCAGACTAAAGGGCTTTGTAGTCCAGTCTTCTATATCCCACAGTAATCAGCCAGAAACCAATAAAAGGCCCACAACATAAGAAGCTGCCTTATACTGAGGCAGACTATTGGTCCATCTAGTGGTCCATCTAGCACAGCATTGTCTACAGTGACTAGCAGCAGCTCTCCAGTGTTTCAGGCAGGCTTCTTTTCCCCAGACCTCCTTGGAGATGCCTGGGAACTTCTGCATAAGTAGGACATGAAGGTAAGAGCCCTCCCCCCAGCAACATGTATTCTGAGACATGCCACCTCTGATTCTGGAGATAATATACAAGCAACATGGCTAGTAGCCATTGACAGCCTTATCCTTCATGAATTTGTCTATAGCATTAAAAATGGTGGTCATCACATCTTGTGGTAGTAAAATTGTGGGTAGTGTGAATAAGTACTGGAGCCATGAAACTAATGTGTCTTAGCCACTGTGAAGACTTCTCACAGACTTCCTTGACCGTTCCTCCAGGCATGACAAAGGTCTCCCAGGGATGACTGTTCTGGTCATAGCTAACAGACCCACCCACCCCACTACAGCCATAGACAGAATGGAGCCATGAAACTAATGTGTCTTAGCCACTGTGAAGACTCTTCTCGCAGACTTCCTCGACTGTTCCTCAGGGCATGACAAAGGTCTTCCAGGCATGGCCGTTCTGGTCATAGTTAACAGACCCACCCACCCCACTATAGCCATAGACAGAATGGAGCCATGAAACTAATGTGTCTTAGCCACTGTGAAGACTCTTCTCACAGACTTCCTCGACCATTCCTCCAGGCATGACAAAGGTCTCCCAGGCATGGCTGTTCTGGTCATAGCTAACATACTCACCCCACTATAATCTTTAAATATGATATCTAGGGGGGTGGGCTACGGAATAGTTTCAATAACAATAGGATCTCCCACACCCATTCACCAGCTAATGGGCAATGCAGAGGCCCATTAACTCACAGGCCACTCTATTAGATTAACAAAAGGAGGAATAATGTCAACATCATAGTGGGTTTCTCACACTTGCAGGAATCAAAATCAGAGGCGGGATGGCTACCCCTACAACCTTTTTTTTCTTTTTTGTCACTGTGTATCCAGAGATTGTGATGAGAAAAAAGGGGATCTTCTCTTCGCTGTGCAGCTCTTACCTTCTGTGTCCATTGTCATGCATCAAAATTAGACCCAACGCATGTTCAAATGCATGCAAATGGCTCCCTTCATTATAAACAGCTATCTGAAGGAGCTGCATGACATGGTTTTATGGTACCACAAGGCTCCCTTGTAGGGCTGTAATAAGTTATTTATGTATTTATTATTTGAATTATATCCTGTCCTTCCTCCCAGCAGGAGCACAGGGTGCCAAATAATCTAGATCAGGTTGGCTAGACTTCCTGTTTAGACTACAACAGCATCTAATACTGTATATCAGGATGGTTAGACTTCAGGTTTTTGGTATTTAATTTTATTTCTGTTATTACTAACAATACCCAAGATCTGCCAACCAGAGCACGCCACCAAAAATATGCACTTACAGTTAAAAAATTCTAGGCAAGGAATATTTTTATAAGTGCCGAAATTCAACTTTTTGATACTGAGCTACACACATTTCCATTGAACAACCAAAAAAATGACAGACAAGAGCTTTCCTGTTTCCCAAACAACAGGAAAGGTTTTCTGGGGGACAGAGTATGTTACAGTGGGAGCATCATCCTGGAAGGCCCAATCGACACATAATTTCCCCCACATTTATATTTTGAGTGTGGTTCTGTGTACTGAAACACATGATGTTCCCGAGAAAGAATCAGGTCTACCATGTGGGTAGAATTGTTTCATTTCTTACTCTTCGATGCACCTTGTTTTTGATGCAGCCCACTCCTCCTAGAAATATTTTCATATATAAACATTTGATATATTTAGGTCTGCACTTTCGCAGATTTAACGATGAGTACGTCCTATTGATCTCTATAGGAATGTATTTGATTGTTCAATGTAAGCCTACATCAAAAAGCATACATACTGTAATTACAGGCAATGATAAATGAAAAATGTTAATAATTCCAATTATGAGAATTACAGGTTGGTATTTTCCTTTCACAATTGGTGTTTGGATTATATAAACTTACGAATAAGGAAAAATGAAAAGAGTAAAACCACATTCCAAATTCTGCACAAACTCTTTCTAATGTACCCATTGACAGGAAACAGTTTCAGGAAGTATAACAGACCCAGCATGCCTTGCCTTGTTTCCAGTGAAAGGGAATTGCTGATATGGCACATTTCATAAGTTTCATTGAAGCCATTTTCTTTCGCTGGCAGCAAATGTGTATATCACAGAGAATGTACACACGTGCGATGTTGCATGTGAATAACTGTACAAGTGAACAGCCAAACTACTTCTGTACCCACTTACACAGAATACAGTCGTTGACTGTAACATGTGAAGAGGGCCAGTATGTTTGCCGGATCTAATTGTGATCTTATGTGAGCTTTCCATTTTTTTGGGGGGGGGAGGAGATGATAACTTCATGGTCGTTGCTTCCCTAACAATGACCTTCATTGTTTAAGAACACTAGAAATATTGAGTACCCATGGTTGACTCCGGCGAAGGATGGTTCATCGTTCTCCAAAATTGATGTTTTGGTGTCCATGTTATTTTCTGCTGCAACAGACAGGCTTTGTTGGTCTGCATGTTAAATTTACAAAGATAAGAACTGTTGACCCCATGGACACAGAACTGCACCTTGCAGCACTGACTGGTTTGGTGCTTTGTGTTTTAATCCTGACAGTGGCTGTTTTGTTGTGCTTCAAATTCACCATGTTGTGTTTGGCACCTGGTAAGTTTTCCTCCATTCACATTTGGACAGTTGTGCGGTCAGTCGGTCACCTAGAAGACTCTTCTCAGTGGCAAACACACTCCCCTTTCATGGAGGGTGTCTCCCAGGGATCGCAGCTGTCACGCTAGCCATGCCACCCAATCCAGTCCAGTCCAGTGCCAGAATTGGATCAGTTCAGTGAACTAATTCCACCCCAACACCAACACCAGCTAAATCATTTGTATGGGTACCGGCCCACCTTGCAGGGTTGTTGTTCCATGGTTCCAATTTTTGGATACCGAGCCACATACATTCTAAGCGAACATCCATACAAAGTACAGAGAAGAGCTTTTCTGTTTCACAAACACCAGGAAAGGTTTTTTCGGCGACAGAGTATGTTACAGTGGGAGCCCCATCCTGGGAAGCACAATCGATAGGTAAGTTTCTCCCCATTCACATTTGGACTGTTGTGAGGTCAGTCAGTCACCGAGAAGACTCTTCTCAGTGGCAAACACACACCCCTTTCATGGGGAGTGTCTCCCAGGGATCGCAGCTGTCACGCTAGCCATGCCACCCAATCCAGTCCAGTCCAATGCCAGAATTGGATCAGTTCAGTGAACTAATTCCACCCCAATACCAACACCAGCTAAATCATTTGTATGGGCATCGGCCCGCCTTGCAGGGTTGTTGTTCCATGGTTCCAATTTTTGGATACCGAACCACACACATTTTAAGCGAACATCCATACAAAGTACAGAGAACAGCTTTCCTGTTTCACAAACACCAGGAAAGTGTGAGAAGGTCAAAATAAAGGCACCAACTCACATTTGTTCAGTCAAAGCTGTACATTTATTAGAGAAATGTTACATCACATTCTCTCGTGAAAGCCTCAGTTCTTTCCAGCCCCATATCTTTTAACAGAGGTTTCCTTCTCAGAAAGATGCTTCCATCTTTCGGGGCTTGTAGATGAGTGAATTCCCTCTGTGAGTGTATTCTCCTACATGGCTGCAATCCTATCCACATTTACTTCAAAGTCCATTGGATTGGTCTGCACAGCACACTGATCAGTGTGGGACCGGCTTCCAAGTAAACATGCATGGATTATGATCTCTCCCTGCAGTCCCTGGAAATCTTACTTTTCAGTAAGCAGACGGGTGGGTTTTGCAAGCATGAAGAGAGATGCTGTAATTGGCGCTAAGGGGGTTAATGAAGAGTTTCACGAGGCATAAGCAGCCAGCCGCTTCAAAATAAAACACGCGACTGATCAGATTGAAGTATTTGCAGTCGGGCTGGTGCCCCTTTTCTTCAAGCACCCCTCTGCCTGCCCCATACCAACACAAGCATCATTCTCCAAATCAGCGGTTTTTCAAGGTAAATTCTGTTTTTAACCGCATCGATTAAGCCCAGTGTTAAAAGCAAAAGCAGCACAATGCACGCGCTTTTGTTAAAACATCAAGTAAACGGTCCAAATTTAAAGGATCTCCATTTTGGACCAGATGTAGATTTTCTTGCCGTGTAGACAAGCTGTGAGAAGCTGATTGGACCTGCATTACAGCACAAAGTCATGCCTATTGCATGGGGGTGAAGATGGAAAAATAGGCCTGGCTTGCCACCTCCATTGCATCCTCAAGTAGCTGGCCAGCAGAGCTATTTCATGTGGTGAGAGGATTATTTGACACCTGTCCTCAGGATTAGAGTATTAGAGGGCTGCTGGGACAAGTTTTACCCCTCTTGGATGTAAAGTGCTTGAGAAGTGGTGGCAGTCCAGCTGCAGACACTCTTGGAGGAAAGTGATTATTTTCTCCCATTTCAGTCTGGGTTCAGGCCCAATTTAGGGACTGAATTGGCCTTGGTTGCTGTGACATCACAAAGCTATGAAAATATGTTATCCATGTATTGCTGATGTTTGTTCATTAATATATGTCCTTGCTGGTAAGCCGAAAAGGGAGGGGAAAATGGAATGTTAGGGAGTGCTTGGCGTGAATGTTTCTGATGGGGGGATAGATTTTCTGGTTGTGTGGAGGGAATGAGTGAGGACTTTTTAAAAAAATGCTGGGGTTTGTCAGTTAAAAAGTATTTGGTTAGTGTTTTTATTCTGGGGTTAAGATATATAGTTAGATTAGGAATTGGTGCAGAGGGTGGTGGTTAGTCTGAGGTATATAGGAATTTAGTTAGTCTAGTATAGTGATATATACAGAACTTAAAACCATATTTAATGTTTTAAAATACTCATATGTAAATAATAAAGCACAATTTTGTTTAACTTGTTCTATACTCACACAAAGCTTGGTTACTGTCTACCATATAAATCTTAGTGAGGTGGCATAAGAATAATGGTACTAAATCTAATACACACAATCTTCAGAGTCTCTTAGTAAATACTTTGAAGGTGTTTCATGCTGAAGCTGGTGGCAGCTTTATACCATAAGGGTAACCCCTTGAAGGAAAGGTTTGCCTCACATACACCCTAACAATAAATATAACCACAATGGGGTTGAAGGTATCTAGAATTACCCAGAGATAAGGGTGGGATACTGTCGAGTGCCCAGACTGCGAGTGAAAATATTGCACATAAAGGTCGGGAGATACTGTATAACCTCTGTACATACTATACATAGAGGGTAAATTCTATAGCGTATAGAGGCAGGCTTCCCCCTCATCTGCTACAGGAAGGCAGAGACAGGTGGGTGGGGGCATCACAGTTGTCCTGATGGATGACTTTCAGGAGAGGGACAGGAAGAGAATAACCTTGTTGCTCTTATTTGATCTCTTAACAGCTCTCGATGCCATTGACCATAGTATCCTCCTGGACCATCTCCATAAACTGGGAGTTGGTAGCACTGCGTTACAGTGGTTCCACTCCTACCTATGAGGCCCATTTTCAGAGAACAGCATAGGGGGATTATGTGACCGTTCCCTGGCAGTCATGCTTTGGGGAGCCACAGGCACTGTTTATCCCTGATACTGTTTATTATCTGTATGAAGCTGCTGGGAATAGTCATTAGGAGATTTGGGGCAAGGTGACACCAGTATGCTGATGACAGTCAGCTCTATTTCTCTCTTACATCCAAATCAGCAGAGATTGTGATTGTTTTAATCTGGTGCCTGAACGCAATGGTGGGCTTCATCAGGGCCAACAGACTGGAACCTGATAAGACGGAGACTCCATGGGTAAGTGGTTCCCAGGTCCAGGAATTGGGAGGTTCACTGGTTCTGGATGGAGTTGCACTCCCGCTGAAGGAACGTGTAGTTTGTGGGTCTCCTAGATCTATCTTCGTCACTAGAGATTCAGGTGATGCTGCAGCCAGGTTGTTGAGGGGATCACCTGGAAGCACGCATATTACATCTTTGCTGAGGGAATTGCTCTGTCTGCCAGTCAGCTACTTGGCCATGTTCAAGGTCTTGTTAACCTATAAAACTGGAACAATTTGGGACCAGGTTACTTGAAAGACCGCCAGCCCCTGTACAGACCTGTAAAATCACGTAGATAATCTGGGGGAATTTTACTTGTGGCACTGCATCCTACAGAATATAGGTGGTGAGCCAGAAATCAGTGTTTTCTGCTATTGCCTGTTCTTTGGAATGCCACCATCAACCATCAGCTGCTTCAGATGTCTTGTAAAGAATTATCTTTTCCTGACCCATCAGACCGTTTTATTTATATGAATGACATGAGTTCCCATTTTATTTGTTTTATATGCTTTCATGCCACTGTTTAATTGGTTTTATGTTGTATTCTTGTTTTAATGATATTATTTTACATAGTACACCACTTAGAGTTTTTTAAAAAAATATTAAGCAGTTTATAAAAATTTTAAATAGATAAAACAAGTTAGATAGCAAACAGAGTAGGGGGGGTTAACTGATGTTATAGAGTCTGCATCTAGTCATAGTCTCAAGATGGAATGTGGGAGGAGGCAAGTGCCACTCAAATGAAGTTGCTGGGAAGAAGGCACATACAATGGTTGATCCCCCATATTTGAAAATATAAAATACAGCTTTTATCCATCCATAGCTGTATATCCACCCTTAGAAAAAACACAATACACATTATACCATTCATATAACTATTTTGCACCAATATATTGGGTAGTATCCAACTAACATGTTCCATCAGCACAAGGGTTTCTGCTTGCACAATGGAACTCCACACCACCACTGTGTCTGCTTCCCATGCACACTCCCCAAATCTGCTCTAGAAGGTTGGGGGGACCTTAGAATAGATTTAATGGGCCCATGGGGGGGAGGAGATGGGGGAAATTCTGTTGCACAACTGAAAATAATTGCACTGATGGAACGCTGATTCCAACAAGTACGTTGGAAACCACCCAGTGTGCTGATTAAACACTAATAGTTTTCTACATTTTTGTTGTTGTGTACTTTGATTCATACAAGACATTTTCTTCTACATATGAGCAGTCCTGCTTGCTTTGCTAATACACTTTCGTGAATAATGTGGTGTTTGTGCCATAAATCTCACAACTGCAGTTATACTTTTTCAGGTTTTCCGTTTGAATGTTGTTACCCAAGGGCATCCAGTCAAGACAGCTCACGTGCAGAAGAAAAATATTGTATGACCCAGAAATTGTTGCTTATTTTAAGCACAACAATTTTTACCATGCTGCTGTTATTTCCTTATTCACAATAATATCATGTAGCAGTTAGGGCATGAAGAAGTTGTCACCTGAATAATTACAAGAAATTAGTCAGAAGACAGAGACAGATAAAAAGTACTGTATATGTTTCATTATTTAGATCAGAAAAAGATAAGGGACAATAAACAATGCTGTATGTTATGCAAAAGGCAGCTGTACATAAAATTAGAAAAGTTCACATGATCAACTAGTTTATTATTGTGTGGTTAAAGTCTGTGACAATAATTCTAACTTGCATCTGGCAGTACTATTAGGTTACTGCCCAAATTCAGCCTGTAAACATTATCTTGGCCCAGGAAAGTGTTTTGACTGGTCCAGATGCACCTTTGTTTAGTGACACTGTTTTCTGTAAGTTTACCGAGATGATAAACACTATTTGATGTTACGCACTATTCGTCTACAATGATTTGTTTTCATTTCTGCCAAAGCTTGTTCCAGTTGCTGGATCAGGTGGAGCAATGTAGCAGGGTCAGTTTGCAATATTTTGGTAGTTTGATTTCCATTCTGATTAAGGTGTAGCTTCAGAGTCACAGCAGGCTTAATTTGTTGCCTCAGACTTCTGCTGGCGAGCTATTTAAATAGTGAGATGGGAGGAAAAGCTCAGTAAGATTTAAAATAAAGAGATGTGCTAAGAATACAAATTAACAGTCATCTTTCTAATTCACTGCATTCATAATTCAATATTTATATAGAAATGTGTGCATATTTTACAATATGTACCTACTTAATTAAAATATATGGTGCATTCCACTGATGACATCCAGTGCGTGGTTCAAAAGGACAATTGGATAAAAAATACAATAAAAGCTAAACCTCATGGCTATCCTCACTGATGTAATCTGCCTTACATATTTCCAAGTAAAACACCATCTGCATGCATACAAATGGTGCCTTTTAAAATAAGAGTGTAACAAAATGCATGAACAATAACAAGTAGCTAAAAAATAAAAAATACAGACAATTTTAATTCATAACTCATATTCTCTTTAACAGTTGTGGCCTAGTCTTGGAATTCCCCATGTGTAAAGAAAGTACTGGGGAAATAAATTGGAATCTTATAGCTCTATAAACATTAGAACACAGAAGAACATGGGCTAATGTTTCAGCTAAGCCATTTTCATAAGGGCAAATTCTTAAATGCCAAGGCAGCTTGGTAAATCAACCTTCCATAACTGCTGATGGCAAAGCATTGAGTGTAACCATTGAAAATGTACTCCAGTATCTATGAATGTTTAGTGTCATTAAATTCCTAGCAGGTTGAAAATCGCTACTAGGTTGTAGACCAAGCTACAATGGTGAGCAAACCCTTATGCAAATTGAAATGCAGAAGTCTCATTTCAATGTAGATAGTTGCTGTCTCTAATTCAAGTGCCAGAAATGGGAAAGTGAATAGCCAATAGTCTTAACTTTATTAACAAATTTCAGACAAGAAAAGCACAGTTATCACGGAAAGCCAGAGATAGGTAGCCCAAATCTGTTGAGGATAAATATAGGTTATACCTATATTTAAAAAATCTGTATTATAATGTTTAAAGGGATATAGATCTCAATTTATTTCTTGTTATGTACCTTCAAATCGATTATGACTTATGGCAACCCTTTGAATCAGCGACCTCCAACAGCATCTGTCATGAACCACCCTGTTCAGATATTGTAAGTTCAGGTCTGTGGCTTCCTTTATGGAATCAATCCATCTCTTGTTTGGCCTTCCTCTTTTTCTACTCCCTTCTGTTTTCCCCAGCATTATTGTCTTTTCTAGTGAATCATGTCTTCTCATGATGTGTCCAAAGTATGATAACCTCAGTCTCATTATTTTAGCTTCTAGTGATAGTTCTGGTTTAATTTGTTCTAACACCCAATTATTTGTCATTTTCGCAGTCCATAGTATGCGCAAAGCTCTCCTCCAACACCACATTTCAAAGGAGGTGATTTTTCTCTATCCACTTTTTTTAGTCCAACTTTCACATCCATACAGAGATCGGGAATGCCATGGTCTGAAAGATCCCGACTTTAGTGTTCAGTGATACATCTTTGCATCTGAGGACCTTTTCTAGTTCTCTCATAGCTGCCCTCCCCAGTCCTAGCCTTCTTCTGATTTCTCGACTACTGTCTCCATTTTGGTTAATGACTGTGCCAAGGTACTGATAATCCTTGATGAGTTCAATGTCCTTGTTGTCAACTTTAAAGTTACATAAATCTTCTGTTGTCATTACTTTAGGCTTTTTGACATTCAGCTGTAGTCTTCATAACACCAAGATTACTGAAAATATAGGCAAATTCTTTGTTGTAACCATCATAACTAGGCCACAACTATTAAAGAGAAGACGTGTTCAGAGTCAAATTGTCTGCATTTTTTTAAAACAACAACTTTTGATTAACAAAATCCATGAACAAACTTTTAAAAGACACAGTTTGTATATATGCATACTGTGGGGTTTTTCCTGCTGTGGTTGTCTTGATAACTCTATACTGTAACTAATGTTTATGCACTGTAGCCCAAATAAACTAAATGAAAAAAACATTCCAGGAACTAGTGTTGCTTTTGGGGCTTGACTAAGCACATGAAATGTTCCCTATTAGGCATCATCTGGTGTAGGAGGAAATGGAAAAGCAGTATAAAAACATATCTTTGCCATTGGTTGACAATGGCTGGCTTATGACTAAACTCATGAAGGCTGGAACACGGCCCACTAAAGATGCTCTCCCCTCACCTGTTGGACCAGATATAGCTTGCCACAGCTTCCTGACATGTTATATACCAGCATGGTGCCAGTATCAGAAAGGAGGTGGGAAGCACATGCAAAGGAGAAATCCTCTTTGAGGGAAATCATGTCCTTTCCTAGGGGAAAAAAAAACTTGTGCAGACTTAGAATTGCCTGGGGCTTTGAAGACTGGGGCACTTGTTTTTTGTTTGTTTTGTTTTGTTTAGTACCTAAGCATGCAGACAGGGATTGTCTTCTATTACTGGCCTTATGTAAGATACTGTTGGAGCCTTTTGAGCTGAAGATCAGGGTAAAAATGTTTCTGATGATGAACATTTAAGGTGTGTGTGTTGTATGTACCCATGTGTTTGCGTATGTATATGACTTACCTTCAGCTCAAGAATGGTCTTCCAACTAATTTATTGATTTTTATTAGACTAGCCTGAATATTTGATGTCTTACTGATTCTGTTAAAGCTGACCTTTTTCTTAATTCTGTTTTTAAATTTTCATTAAGCTGCTTTTTCTATAGCTTATTAAATGTCCTGTTTTTTTAAAAAAGAAATTGCTACCTTTGAGCTACAAGGTGCTGATTTAAAAATAAATGCTACAATTCCAGTAAATTGTCAATATGTGTGTCTGTAACCAGGCTGAATGTCGGTACACTGGCTAAGCTAGTACTGATACAGAGACGGGAATTTTACAAAAGGATTCGCTTAATATTAAACCAAAGTACATAGCAGGTTGCATTATTCTGGCAAATCATTGGACAACTAACTACGCAGATCACTTTCTGGTGTTCTATCATGAATAATCATATGCAGAAATGTGTATAAATAATACTACTGCTACCTCTTATCATTTTAAAAGCATTGTCTTTAGCTTGTTCAACAGTTTCTGTTGTGCTGTGACAAGTGAAAACAACACTGAGAATCAAAGTTTTGCACCCTTACCAGTACATCTAGTCTCCATTCAAGACTGTGATAACTTGGCAGCTTTGGTGCTAGCTCACTCAGAATACTTCTGATCTCCTTTCTGTTGTCAAGATATAGCTGAAGTAATAAGGCATTCAGTTCTTCAGAGAATCCTAGTACAAGTATAGAGTCTTGGAAATCTATCTCGGATATCTAAAATTAACAACAGAGTAACATTTTGAGTTCTTGATTGCTTCTATTATTGTTTTACATACAAACATAGGAAACTACCATATATTGAGTAAAACCATTGGCCCATCTAGCTCAGTATGCCTACACTGACTGGTGTGGCTTCCCAGGGTTTATTTATTTATTATTTTTATTATTTAATTTGTGTCCTTCCAGCAGGAGCCCAGGACGGCAAACAAAGCGCTAAAAACACTTTACAACATCATAAAAACAGATCTTAAAATACATTAAAACAAAACAGCGTTAAAACATTTTTAAAAAACTTTTTAAAAGGGTTAAAAACATTATTAAAAAACATATTAAGCAATTCCAACACAGACGCAGACTGGGATAGATCTCAACCTAAAAGGCTTGTTGAAAGAGGAAAGTCTTCAAAAGGTGTCGAAAAGATAGCCTGCCTAATATTCAAAGGGAGGGAATTCCACAGGGTAGGCGCTGCCACACTAAAGGTCCGTTTCCTATATTGTGCAGAATGAACCTCCTGATAAGATGGCATCTGCAGGAGGCCCTCACCAGCACAGCGCAGTGATTGACTGGGCATATAAGAGGTGAGACAGTCTTTCAGGTATCCTTGTCCCAAGCTGTATAGGGCGTTGTACGCCAAAAGTAGAACCTTGAACGTGGCCCGGTGGCAAATGGGCAGCCAGTGCAATTCTTTCAGCAGTTGGGTGACATGTTGGCAATACCCTGCTCCAGTGAGCAGTCTTGCCGCCGCATTTTATAGAGCAATTAACGTCTGTAAAATACAGTTAATATGTTTTCATTTTAAATTACCTTGAGGTTTCTTCTGTTTATCTTTGCCGGTATTGGTGTAGTGCAGTTTTGATGGATGCCCCTTGTTTTAAAGGCCATCAAGTATTTTAGCGAATTGGTCGCTAATCAGATTGCTAAGCACATAAAGGGCAGAAGCTGTTGCTGAACACAGTTGTTTCATAGAGCTCAGTATAACAGATGCCATAACTCCACAGCATGTGTGTTTGGCTGCATTCCTATACCAACTTACCAGGGAGTACGCTCCAATAAGTGCAGGGGGACTTATTTCTGTGTAGACCCATATAGGATTGCACTGTTATTTTTGAAATGTTTAGTTTGCACTCCTAACTGTTGTGATCTGTACCAGGAGACAAATAGCTGCCTAAAGTTAGCAAATAATAGCAGCGTTTTTTCAGTACTTGGAACTTGGTTCCCATCAGTTGTTCCAAGGTATTGACTCAGGCCACCCACAGTGCCCTGCAGCAGCTGTGAATAGGAGGCATGACAAAGTAGTTACGTTGGGTCTGTGTATTTATTATCACATTTGTTATCTCGACCTTCCTCCAAAGAACTCAAGGCAGCCACCGACTGGACTGATGTGATGACTGGCCCAAGCTTTAAGGATGAACAGGGGTTTGAATCTATGCTCTGTCTGCCATAACAAACTGTCTAGGGCCAACGAGCATCTTGCGAGCATGTGCTAAGGACAGACACAACCGAAACAGCTACTTTGAGGAGCAAGGAAGCTTCAGGCATGTATAGAAAGGCAAATCAGTATTCTCCTGGACAAATCAGTGTTCCCTTTGACAAGGAATTCATTGGAACACGAGACTGGAATTTGGCTACATGATAAGATTCGTAGGGCTGTAGCCAAGAAGTCGTTCCTTTAGTGCAAGGACTAACACTTGCACAATGGAAGTTCTCTCTCTGCGTGCCCCTGTGTGCCCTCAAATCTGCTCCAAAGGGTTGGGGGAAGAACCAGAATGGTTTTGTGGGGTTCACAGAAGGAGGAGAGGAAAGGGAAGTTCTGCTGCGCAAATGGAAGTCTTTGGGCTGATGGAATGGCTTTGTTGTATGGGAGGTGATTTCTGGTCTCAGAGATGCTCTCTCACCATGAAGTGGCTGGTTTTTGTATTTTCTTTTTAATTACCAATGTCTTGTTGTGCTCGAGCTCATAGCCATGTGAAAATATTCTGTATGAATTTGCCTCCTAACACCTCTGAAGAACAAATAAATCAAAATAATAAGTTTTTCACATTCTGGCTGAAAGAAGATATGCCTTGAACAAGTGTGTTGAGCCTACATTCCTCTAAAAAGTGGCTGGCTGTTTTTTTCTTCTTCTTTATGCAATCACAGTTAGGAAATGCCCATATTTTTAATTTTATTTATTTATTATTTAATTTGTATCCCGCCGTTCCTCCCAGCAGGAGCCCAGGACGGAAACAAAGTGCCAAAAACACTTTAAAACATCATAAAAACAGATCTTAAAATACATTGAAACAAAACAGCGTTAAAAATTTAAAAAAACTTTTTAAAAGGGTTAAAAACTTTATTAAAAAACATATTAAGCAATTCTAACACAGACGTATACTGGGATAGGTCTCAACCTAAAAGGCTTGTTGAAAGAGGAAAGTCTTCAAAAGGCGCCGAAAAGATAGCAGAGATGGCACCTGCCTAATATTCAAAGGGAGGGAATTCCACAGGGTAGGTGCTGCCACACTAAAGGTCCATTTCCTATACTGTGCAGAATGAACCTCCTGATAAGATGGGTTCAGACAGTAGTCTTTTTCCAATGCCTGAACCTAGAACCTACCGCATGCAAAGCAGATGTTCTACCACTGAGCTATGGCCCTTCGCTTGCTCACGATTTTTGTTACTTTGTGTTAAGACTGCATTTTCAACTGAAATATGCTTGGGGGGGGAAGGAAATGTTTAATTAGAATTTATTGATTGCAGGATATTCATACTAAAAAGCAAAAGGAGTCAGAAAGTAGCACAGAAAATAATTCACAGCATTCATAATCCAAAAGTATTTATAGAAATATCAGGCAATAGCCAACTAAAACATACCTTTAATTTACTTAGGTCCATTGATTTAATGTATTTACTCTGAGTATTAATAACACTGGATATTGCCAATTGGATAGTTTGCAATATGTACCTGTCCTATTTTGAATTTGTATATAGTGCATCCCATTTATGAAGTAGATGGTCAAAAGACAATTGGATATATTGGTGGAAACTAGAATAAAAACCAAACCTCACGGTTCTTGTTGTAATCAAACTGAATTATTCAGGTGGAATCATCTTAATACACATATGATTTTATAACATTGCTTCAATCTTTTTATAGTATTTATTATATAAAATATGAAAAAACAACATAATATGAAGGATGAAGCATAATATAACAAAGAGACAAAAATCCATAATACGTATACCTGAAATAAACAATAAAGATTAACAAAAATGGAAATGGACTGCCTTCAAGTTGATCCCGACTTATGACGACCCTATGAACAGGGTTTTCATGGTAAGCGGTATTCAGAGGTGGTTTTATCATTGTCTTCCTCTGAGGCTGAGAGGCAGTGACTGGCCCAAGGTCACCCAGTGAGCTTCATGGCTGCATGGGGATTTGAACCCTGATCTCCCAGGGCATAGTCCACCACCTTAACCACTACGCCACAGTAGCTCTCAAAGATTAACAAAAAAGACCCTAAATATATGGCTGTCCAATCTTCAAATTGTTAACAAACACCATCTTTCTATCAATTTATCTGTTTAAGATCTTAATTAACTTTGTAAAATAGCCTTATTACCAAAATCAACCTAACCTTCAGCCAGAACAAATTTTGAGAGGCTCCTGGAGGGAGAGAGAGTGAATTGGCAAAAAAATGGCCTCCCTTCTCCCATGAATGGATGCCTCCTGCTGGATTTAAACTAACTTACCCTGGCAAAAGGGCACCAATTGCATACGCTATATCCATAAAAACTAGCTCTCTATAGCCCTCTGGATACAATCCAATACATAGTTCCTTTTGACCTATAAAAATGACATGGTTTGATCCTTGAATATCCTACTGCACAAGGAAATGCCCACTGCTACAGTTTCACTGGTATAGCAGCTTCTGTAACAGCTTTCAATTAATGAAAGCAGCGGTAACGCAGCCGAAGCTCTGCTCACGGCCGGAGTTCAATTCCAATGGAAGGAGGAAGTCGAATCTCCGGTAAAAGGGGTCGAGGTCCACTCAGCCTTCCATCCATCCGTGGTCGGTAAAATGAGTACCCGGCATATGCTGGGGGGGTAAAGAAAGGCCAGGGAAGGTACTGGCAATCCCACCCCATATATACGGTCTGCATAGTAAACGTTGCAAGACGTCACCCTAAGAGTTGGAAACAACTCGCACTACAAGTGCGGGGACACCTTTACCTTTAACTATGCATCTATAGTCAGTCATTCTATAGGCTAACATGCTGTATTCCTAGAGATAAGGGTTGTCAACTTTTTAGGTACTTATTTTTATGAAAAACTAAACTGCTTATTTGCCCTTTTAATTGATCTTACTAATTATAGGGATGGGAAATTAACAACAGCCTGGCTTCTTTCTTTCTGAGTCTTTCTCAGGAGCTTGAACTGTAGAAATCAGCAGGTGAAGTTTTCACAATGTGGAGATAAGCATTTACACCTACTGATAAGCCACAGTGAAGGGGCTGGGAGGAAAAAAGATGGAGGATGCACCAAAATAGAGGAGTTTGTGTTAATTTGTCTTTCATCTAAAATACCACATATTTCTAAAACAGAGACCTTTAAAAAAATATATCCAGCAACGTAGTTCTTTCAAGTACCTGTTTGTCTCATTGTTACACTTACCATGAGTTTTGAGCTCTCAGTGAGAAGGTATGTTAATCCTTCTACACCATGCTGAATTGTTTCACTATTAACATTAAGTTTTCCTGAAAAATAAAATAAGAAAACATCAAAAAAGGGATGATCCATTATTATATACTCTTCAATTAATTTCAAATAAAAATAGTCTCAGGTTGAAAATCTTACACTTACTAGGGGAAAGCATCCCAATGAACTCTGCATAGGCTTATACTACTAGTGTATTTTTAAGGATATACAAATGGTTAACAATAATGGAAAGCAAAGACAATATTCCACTGAAGTGCACATGAAGACTATTGGGAGATCAGGGACCTTAATAAATACCATTTATACCTGAGTCTTAACTTAGCAATAATGTATTTTGTACTAGGGTTGCCATCGCTTCAAAATCTATCAGAAAAAATGTAAACAAACAACTTAACAAATAATTGAGGGAAAAATGAACAGCAGAAATGAATGGTTCCCTCTATCAAAAATTCCACCCCTGTGGAAAACTAGGATGTCAGGGAGAAGGAGACTAGCATAGGCTGCAATCCAATACATGTCTACTCAGAAGTAAGCTCCATTGTGTTCAATGGGACTTACTCCCAGGTAAGTGTATATTGGATTGGAGCATTACTCTACTTTTCTTCATACAGAAAATAGTTTTACACAGAAAGCTTTCAAACATGCCACTCTTCCTCCTCTAAATTCTCATGGTATATAGTGCTAGGACTGTATACCATGTGCTTTTTCTAAGTGCATAATTTGGCTCTGAGTGAGCAATCCTCAGTGTGCTGCACCTCCACCAATGAAAGCTCCGTTCATTTCAACTGAGCTTATATATGTACTATAGCCCGAAGACTCTGCAGGACGTCATTCCAAATTTGTTGCTGCTTGTAATAATATGAAGAGGCTAAGATTCTGACATTTATGCATACTTGCAATTATTTGCAGACATGTTTTTAAGATCAGAACACAAACTATAGTTTCGTTCTGCTTCGGGAAACTTCCTTTGCTCCTTGCCCACACAATAATACACCTTATGAGTAAAACTGTACAAATATCTTTTTGAAATAGGACATATGTGGAAGCAGACACACATTAAAAATATATAAATAATTAACTTTCCAAACTGCCTGCCTGTTAGCATATTACAAAGTTGTACTTCCTCAAAATAAAATAAAATACAGCTTGTTTTGATAATCCATGACACACTGAACATATTAGGCCTGATTCAGATAAAAAATGTTTTCCCCTCCAACCGAGAACAAGCTGTATGCCAGCACTTTCCTTTCCCTCCTCTCCTTCCACACCCAGCTTTGGTGCCAATATCCTAGTTTATTAGACCAGTTTCCTGTGTTATCAAAACCAGAAAATGGTGGTTTAACAGCTACTTACAAACCAGGATTTGAAACGCAAGTCTCATTGGCTACAAACATACTGCATACGAGCAGTGTGCTGGTACTTCACTCCTCTCTGGAATAAGCAGGTAAACAAACCTGGAAGGAAATAACATAGTTACATCCAAACCCAAGATCATGGTTTGTTTCATCCTAACCTTAATCAGTAAGCCATCAACAAACCATGCTTTAAAGATAGCTATTAATTGTTATTTGAAACACACCACAATCCCAGGTTTGGTTGTAATGGTAAACTATCCTCATCCTGGTTTATATATGTGCTCATGTCAGGAGAGGAGCAAAGGAACAGCCATTAGGAGCAACTTGTGCACAGTATGGTTTATTAAGCCAAAAACTTTTGCTTACCATTGTGTGCAAACCAGAGCTTGGAAAAGTTACTTTTTTGAACTACAACTCCCATCAGTCCCAGCCAGCATGGCCACTGGATTGGGCTGATGGGAGTTGTAGTTCAAAAAAGTAACTTTTCCAAGCTCTGACTCAAACACAGCCATTCTTGGTCTGATATATCATGATTTATTGGACCATCATTGTTACCTCTGAACTGGGCCTATAGCAGCACATCAATTCAGACAGTTTCATCATTTATCTTACTGTCACAAGACCTCAGAAAAATACTCCCCTTCAACCATACTTCTCTAATTCTTACTTGCTGCTCCTTCATAGATTTTTGGGTTTGTGCCTTTTCTTAAAAACTCCATAGCAATACGGCCAAATTCACTGACAACTGAAAAGAAAAAAAAAAGAATCATTTACAGATTCAAGTAGCTAGATTATGGTTTGGTTATTTATTTATTTAGTTAGTTATTTAGTTAGTTATTTAGTTAGTTAGTTAGTTAGTTATTTAGTTAGTTAGTTAGTTATTACATTTATACCCCGCCTTTCTTTTCATGATAGAAACCCAAGGTGGCTTAGACAAATAGACCCCATCAGGAGATTATATCTCACCCTTCCTTCCATAAGGAGCCCAAGGAGGCAAACAAAAACACTAAAAGCACTCTAAAATATCTTAAAAGTAAAAGTAATATATATTAAAACAAAACATCTTTAAAAACATATCAAAGCAAAACAGCTTAAAACAGCTTTTAAAAAACAGCTTTAATAACATCTTAAAAACCAATTCCAATAGACTGAGATAAGGTCTCAACTTAAAAGGCTTGTTGAAAGACAAAGGTCTGCAGAAGGTGCCAAAAAGAAAACGGATATGGTGCCTGTCTAATATTTAAGGGGAGGGAATACCAAAGGGTATGTGCCACAACAAAAAAGAACCACTTCCTGTGTTGTGTGGAGTGGACCTCCTGATAAGATGGTATCTGCAGGAGACCTCACTTGCAGAGCACAGTGATCTCCTGGGTATATAAGGTGTAAGATGATCTTTCAAATATCTTAGTCCCAAGCTGTGTAGGGCTTCGTGCAACAAAACTAGAACTTTGAACTTGGCCAGGAAGCTAATGGGCAGCCAGTGCAGTTCTTTCAGCAGAGGGGTAACATGTTGGTGATACCCTGTTCCAGGTGAACAGCAACATTTTGCACAGCTGCAGCTTCTGGGCTAATCTCAAGGGCAGCCTCACATAAATGCATATTACAGTAATCCAGCCTGGAGGTTACCAGTGCATGGACAACAGTGGTCAGTCTAACCCAGTCCAGAAATGGCCACAGCTGTCTTACCAGCAAAGCTGGTAAAAGGCAGTCCTAGTCACTGAGGTCACCTGGGCCTCTCCCAACAAAGATGGATCGAGGAGCACCTCCAGACTACCAACCTGCTCTTTCAGAAGAAGTACAACCCCATCCAAAGCAGGCAACTGACCAATTATCTGAACTTGAGAATCACCAATCCACTGTGCCTCCATCTTGCTAGGATTCAGACTCAGTTTATTGGCCCTCATCCAGCCCATCACCGAGTCCAAACACTGGTCCAGGGCTTGTGCAGCCTCTTCCAATTCAGATGTTATACAGAAACTGAGCTGGGTATCATCAGCATACTGCTGACACCTTGCCCCAAATCTCCTGATGAGCACTCCCAAGGGCTTCATATAAATGTTAAACAGCATTAGGGACAAGATAGTACCCTACAGCACCCAACAACACAACTGTTAGGAGGCTGAAAGACAATCATCCAATGCTATTCTGTAAAACAGTGCCTCTGATATGCATTTCATCAAGTCAGCTCAGAAGGATACCATGATCAATGGTATCAAAACCTGCTGAGAGATCCAGTAAGAATAACAGAGTCACACTCCTTCTCCCAGTAAAGGTCATCCATCAGAGCAACCAAGGCTGATTCAGTCCCATAACCAGGCCTGAACCCAGATTGGAATGGGTCAACATAGTAAGTAGCCCAACATAATACAGCTTATATCTGTCCACTCTAAATTGTGAACACATTTTTTAATTTACACAGGGAAATTTATACAGCAGTAGAGGTGGAGATAAACGGACAGAGTACCAACAAAACATTATGAAGTGCCAGAACACTTCATTCATATTTGTCACTGAGTTTAGAGTCACAAAATAATTTCATAGGAGATTCAGCAGCACACACTACTTTCATCACTGGATTTAGTGACAATAATGCTAAAATCTCAATATTATGAAAATCCTTGAAATTTCGGGGACTTTTAAAAGAGGCAAACCTCAAAGTGTGTTGAAGAAAATTGTGTTATACATTTACAAACATACTTCATTGATTTATTTATTTTATCATCCCAGCAAAAATTGTCTGCAAGACCTTTTGAGGTTAGCTTTTGGGTTGTTGGGGGTTTTTTTTGGGGGGGGGAGGAGAAGAGGTATTTAAATTTGGTGTCACCTTCCTTCTTTCTGGTGCTTTCAAATATCCACAATTGCAAGAAAAAACAAAACAGTAAGAAAAAGTCAGCTCTTTGGGCTTTGCTTGTTAAAGAAAACACCTTCAAATACCACATATATAGGATTGCACCCATACTCCATTCTAAATAATTCAGAAGAACTGGGTCTGTACTTATAATTATTGAAGATTCCCACCATGCTCACTTAAAGGTGAATGAAAAGTGACAGGTTTTTTTACTACCTTGACTGTGTTTTCAGGGCAGTCAACAGAAATTAATCCAAGCTAAATACACTAAAGCATGCACACTAAGGTTCTGGTCCTTATATATGCAAATAAAGGCATTTTTGTTTTGTTATTATACCAGCGAACGTTCCATTGTAGCAGCTAAAGACTGTTGATTTTACCTATATTTTGATTTTTTAAAGAATTTCTACTGTTTATTGCTATTTTAATGAATATTTTATACTATTTTATATACACGGCTTAGAGGTTTTTTTATGAAGCAGTATATAAATTTTGCTTACTAGAAGACCTAGCCAGCTGTTACAGAAGCCATGCGGCTGCTAATGACCCCCCCATCTCTACATGTTTGCCCAACAGTCCATGATATCATCACATTCAGCAACTTCCCACACAGAATCCTAGACTAGTAGAGGTGGAAGGGGCCTATAAGGCCATCGACTTCAACTCCCTGCTCAATGCAGGGATCCAATTTAGGCTGTCCAGCTGTCTCACAACCAAGCAGAAGCTAATAAATTGTGGCAGGGAAATACTGAGTGTGATGATGTCCTACTATATTTTACAAGGGGGATACAAGTCAGTGGGAGCCAAACTACCATCCCCAATAATATCTAGTTATTCTGAGAATGTGAACTGGTCTTTAACTGAGGTTTTGGCTCTGCTGTATGAATTTGGGAACCATAAACTAACTGTTCCCCATCTCAGCCATCAACTACAGCACAGAGGTGATTATACTAAACTATGTTATATGGCTGCTACAAATATTACTGCGATAAAGTATGTGAAGCACTTAGAAAATTCAAAAGCTCTGCTTAAATATTTATTAAGAACCCTACCACATCATAAGCTCACACTGAATATAAATAAAGCAAACATGCAAAGGGAGGGAGTAACAGCAGTCTAGCCTTAGGCAGGCTGCAACCAGACACATACTGAAAAGTGAACAACTTCATTGAGACCATAGTTGTGGTACTGTAGGGAAAATAATGCTAGATTTGTTGTGCAAATGGTAGCAGTTTGGTATACTTTTGCTTGTTGTACATGATAAGGGGCAGTATTCAACTATATAACTTTGCTGGTCTGTGACCTTAACAAATAAATACTATATAACTAAATAATAGTGATAGCACAAGGATTAGAAGTGTGCAATGTGACTTCCCCCTCCTCCTCCACCCACCATCCCCAAAGCTGTTCTGGCAGGTTTGGAGAACCCATAGAACAGATTTAGGGGGCATGCGGGAAAGTCTTGCACTAACAGTTATCCTTGTGCTACCTTTTAGTTGAATACTGTCCAAGGCTGCAATCCCAATCACGGTTACTCAAAAGTAAGTTCCACTGAATTCAATGAAACTTACTCTCAGTAAGTGGGGTTAGGATTGCAGCCTCAGTCTACTATTCTGAAAGGGTTGGTTTTTCTCTTTTAGGATTCAATCCTATACACATTTTTACCTGGGAGTAAAGCCCACTGAACTCAGTAAGACTTAATTCTGCATAGGCTTCTACTGTTAGGCTGCCTACACCGACAGCACAATCCTATGCGTGGCTAATCAAAAGTAAACCCCACTGACCTCACTGGGACTTCTTCTCAAATAAATGTGTATAGATTTGCACCCTAAAAGAATCAACCCGTCAGCGTTACCAGGTTTAGGCTGCAATCCTAACACCACTTACCTTGGTATACGCCTCATTCAATTCATTGGGGCTTACTTTTGAGTAAACATGGTTAGGCTTGCGCTGTCATTCAATACTGCAGCAGACAAGGACGTTTTATAACAAATATATACCAGGTAGGTGGCCAGAGGATTGCAGCCTAACTAGGAAATAAGACCAATTGAATGCCACAGGACTTCCGAGTACACATGCACAAGATTGTGCTGCAGTATGTGCCCAACAGGCAGCAAACGGAGGTAAGATAGGGACAGCTATTCAAATCCTTTTAAACAGCCCCTTTCCCCCCAACGCGGGATGTAAGCGGGGTTTCATTATAAAGGGGAGGTTTCCTGGCGCCATAGGACCTCGACAGCTACCGAGCAGACGAAGTCTTGAGCGACATCAACGGCTTGCAGGCTACCAACCAAGTCGCTCGTACCTGAGCTCTCCACCTGAAGAAGAAAGCCCAGGTGGTCCTTATGCTCCTCCGACAGGACCAGCAACATCTTCCTCGCTTAGCGACCCCCGCCGACCGACATCAACGTTCCCTGACGTCGGTACGCACCAGCGGGAACCTTCCCCTCAGCCAACTCGGTGTTACAGCGACAGTTGCCTGGCTGAGAAGCAACTTCCGTGCCGAAGGTTCCCGCTCAGATTTGTTTCCTCTAAGAAAACAACGTGGGCTTTAACCTTCATGAGACTTTTGGGATTGTCCCGCATTTTTACGGGGTATCTACACCTTTGATTTTTGGGTTCCGGCTGTCCTGCATGGATTGCGAGTTTGCGACGCTTCCAGGGACAGCTCGCCCGCAGTTATAAATTCATAAAGGGAGAGAGGATAGTATGTTTACAACAGCAATCTCCGGTAAAATTTCTTTTAAAATAAATAAAAATAATTTTAAAGACAGCAAGTCTTGTGATTTACTCCCAGCTCGATTCACCACACTGGGGTCAAAGGGTCATGGGGAGACAAGTTACTTTTCTTGGGCTTGCTCCCAACCTGTGATTCATCTCCAAAATGAAAATACTAATGACCTGTCCCATTGTTTTTCAGAAACAGGGAATTTGTGTTAAGCGCTACTAGGGTAGGGCATGCTACATAAATCACCGGCAGTGACTACAGATGTATCATGGGTTATTTTTACTTAATAATTTTTTTGCAGTAAAAAAAATCCAGATTAAATGTTTAAAAAAGGCATTTTGATAACGATGCCGTCGTGTCGACAGTTGGAAAAACTTGCATGCATGAGCAGCACAGATTCCAAAATAAAGCTCTGTGTGTAAACACCTTTCCTGCTACTTGAAAACAATGTTTACAAAAACGGTGTAGGACACTGCCTAGTTGCCCATACTGATTTAAAAGATTATGGGCTCTGCAATAGGCCTGTACTTACACTGTTCTGTAGGGTGTGACTGGAACACCACTGTGGGAGAGCCTGTAATCTGTGGAAAGAAACACCTGGACTCAGCCAAGACACCCTGCCTATCTCAGGGCTGGCCCAAGACATTTTACTGGCTGCTTAAAGTAGAACAGCAAATAATAAGGTGCATATTATCGAAGGCCATTCACATTATTTTTGAAATCTGAGACAAAAATGTGGGTGCTGCCAGATAATCTGTTTATCAAACATTTACCCTGGTTTGTTTGCAGGAAGAGTAATTAAACCTGCTATTTAATGATCATAAAAATGTAAATGTTCTGCCTTCAAGTCGATTCCGACTTATGGCGACCCTATGAATAGGGTTTTCATGAGGCTGAGAGGCAGTGACTGGCCCAAGGTCACCCAGTGAGCTTCATGGCTATGAGGGGATTTGAGCCCTGGTCTCCCAGGTCATAGTCCAACACCTTAACCCCTACACCACACTGGCTCTCCATTTAATCAGCATACATTCTGTTTTGTTTGTGGGGAGGTTATATGACATTTTGTCAAAGCAAGTGCTATCCCACACTTTCCAGAGCATTTCCCTATCATTTTCCTTACTGCAAATAGTTAAATCTTTCGGGAAGTAGATTTGTTGTGCAAGATCTCCCAATCAACTATAACTGCATGAGTTGAATTGTCAGTATGTAATTGAATCCCACCCCAAAATAGTAACAGTCTGGAAGTCCCTGTCTCTCCATCTCCTTGGCAGTAAAATAATAATGAAATAATGTAACAATTTGAAACCCTTTCATGACATGTAAAATCAACTGCCTGAGTAGGCTGTCTCACTGTGTCTAATCGTAGACCTGGCCCTGTGCGGGTGGGTGTCTCAGTTGCCTGAACCTACTCCGGTAACTAGCTTTTAATTGCTTTGATTGACAGCCTGCCCTGGATTGAAAAGGCAAAAGTGGGTAGATCTGTCAAAACAACAACAAAAACACCTACGTAGCCATCAGTTCTCTGGTTGGACTACTTGTGTAATTTATGGAACTGGTTTTATATCTACAAGTGCTTTCAAACAGGTCAATGTTCCTCATACTTGCAAGTTTGTTTGGTTTTTTTGCAGCATAGACGTGACATTGTTGGCATCAAAAAGCCACCCTGTATTTCTTCTTCATTTAATCTGGATTTTCCCTTCCCAAGGAAAATCCAATAAATTAAATAAATCAGTTGCCATCAATTCATTTGTGATATATCAAGAACCCATTTGCAATATTGAGCCCGTGGCTGGAAGCACCCACTCACTTATTAGTACTAACATGGCACATAGTTAAACTATGGAATTTGCTGCCAAAGATGTGAGAGCCACCAACTTAGATGGCCTTAAAAGAGGGTTAAATAAATTCATGGAGGATAAGAGAGTCAGTGGCTACTAGTCATGATGCCTCTATGCAGCCTTCAGGATCAGCAGCAATATGCCTCTGTATACCAGTTGCTGGGGAACAACAGTGAGAGTGAGCTTCTGTCCTCAAGTGTGGCTTGTAGGCTTCCTGTAGAGATCTGGTTGGCCACTGTGGGAAAGAGGAGGCTTGACTGGATAGATCTTTGGTCTGATCCAGCAGGGTTCTTCCTATGTTCTTATGTTTATATTCTTATGCTATTGACATAGAGGCACAGCTGGTATAGCACAGTGGGGAGGATAGCCTGGCTGGAAGTCCAGAGCCTGTGAGTTCAAATCCCTGCTTGTGTCTCCTGGGTGTCAAGGGCCAGCTAAAGATCACCCCCACAGTGAATGACTCAGATGTTACGTGCCCTGCCACCTGTGCAGCTGTGGGCAAGCTGCATAGTCCCAAGGAGCCCAGTTGCCCCCCAGCTGGCAGTTGCGGACAAGGAAGGGTCTGGCTTGTGCAGCTGTGGCAAGCTGAGCAGGTCATAGCCAGCTGGGGAGGACTAGCCAGAGGGAGGCGGTAAACCCCCTCTGAATACTGCTTACCATGAAAATCCTATTTATAGGGTAGCCATAAGTTGGGATCGACTTGAAGGCAGTCCATTTCCATTGACATAGGGCACATTTGTCTCAAAATTCTTCCCCTCCTAGGCCTGGACTGCACCATCCTCATGCTTATTGAACTGGAACAGGTTCAGAGAAGAGCAACAAGGATGATCAGCAACTGGAATCAAAGTGCTATGAGGAGAGATTGAAAGAACTGGGCATGTTTAACCTGAAGAATAGAAGTTTGACGGGAGATGCAATAGAAGTACTTGAAAGGTTGTCACACAAAGGAGGGCCAGGATCTCTTCTTGATCATTCTGGAGTGCAGGACACGGAATAATGGGCTCAAGTTAAAGGAAGCCAGATTTCGACTGGAAACTTCCTAACTGTTAGAGCGTATGTCAATGGAACTAATTACCTAGGGAGGTGGTGGGCTCTCCAACAATGGGGACATTCAAGAGGCAGCTGGACAGTCCCTTGTCGAGTATGCTTTAAATTGGATTCCTGCACTGAACAGGGGGTTGCACTTGATGGCCTTTATAGGCCCCTTCCAATTCTACTGTTCTAAGTCACCACAAATAAAAGTGTGGCATTGGATACCATTGCAAACCTTCCTTCTGTGCTAATTGTTCATGTAAAAAAATCAACTTGTGTCTGTAGTATAGTTCAATTAAGACAGAATAAAAGCAATCTGACATATGCTGCGCTGGTAGTACCGGCTATACAGAAGAAAAGGTCTGTCATTTCATTTCTTCTAATATAGTATTTTTTGAATGTTTTCACTTATATATTCATTTTTATGCATACTTTCAGCTAATATATGCATTTTTGGAAACACTGGATTGCTAAACATTGCAAAATTTGAGTAAGTGTAAATTTTGACAGATGGCTGTATTTTGGTTCTCATATTGTTTTGGAAAGTGTGAATTTGATTGATTCAGCTTGAAATGTGAACTGAGACAAAATTCTCACACATCCCTAACCTATGCCTGTTTTGGTTTCAATCCCATTATGTCACACTCAGAGTACACCCATTGGAATCAATGGACATGACTTACTTATGTCCATTTATTTCAATGGTTTGCAACCAGGGCTGGTTGCCCCAACCCACACTGCCATAGCCCAACACCCCCCTATACAAGTGGCATGGAGCTGATAAGCCTGCCAGGGCACCTTCTACCTCTCATGTGGTGTGAATGACATGATCAACCAAGATGGCAACAGGGGTGTCAGCCCCTTAGGGAAGCCCCTGCCTAAGGGATGATGATAGGCATGCGTGCACAGCATTCACACTGATGGGAGAGGTAGGTGCAGTGTGCATGTAGGCTTGTTGAAGCCCACACTGTCTCCATTGGGGGTGCCTGGGAGGGCAGGGTTGGGTTGCAGGACCTGTTGATGCCACAGATCACAGGACAGGAAGGCCACCCTCCCACCCAAAGGAGGGGCCCTTCAGGGGCTACTCTGGGCCACAGGGGCCCTCAGTCAGGGCCCAACCTAGCTGCCCTCTGGCACCGGCCCTGTTTGCAACCATACAAAATGCCCACCAAACAGTAGAAAAGCATGTGGTGTTGTGGATAGTGCTGGACTAGGACCTGATAGTCCCACTCCACTATGAAGCTAACTGGGCGACCTTAGGTGTTAGAGTCTCTCAGCATAACCTACCTTATAGATTATTTCATGTTGTGAGGGTAAAATGGAGAGCAGAAAAACCATGTACAACATCTTCAGCTCCCTGGAAGAAAGGTATGATATAAATGTAATATTCATCATCATAAATCATAAAGAATGGATTGTAGCTAAGTGGGTAGGCAAGTGTCAGCCTCAGCTTCCATTCCTAGCTGGTTTTGTCCCACTTCTTTCCTTTCCACAGAATCTACTGCAAGTTCACTGGCAAGTTTCAAAACATAATAGCTTTCTTCTCAAGCCATAAGGCATATGCCAAAGGGTCCTGGTGTGAGTTTGGAAAGTACCTCTACTCAGAGGTGGGAGGATTGCCCATGTAAATAAACCATATAACATACACCACAATCTCCACTGACCTTATTTCCAAGAAAACCAAACCGTGGCCATGTTGTAGAATACAAAAGTAGGGAACATAGAAGACTAGGAATTGTGGGAAAATGGGGCTTAGGAGACAGAAATGAAGCAGGAGAAAGACTTATTGAATTCTGTGAAGTCAATAATCTGTTTCTTGCGAACACTTTTTTTGAGCAACCGAAAAGACAACTGTACATATGGACATCACCAAATGGTTAATATAGGAATGAAATTGATTATATAATTGGCAGCAGAAGATGGAGAACTTCCAATACTTTCTATAAAAACAAGGCCAGGAGCAGACTGCGGTATAGATCATGAACTGGTCATATCGAAAATCAGAGTAAAGCTAAAGAACAACAACAAAGGGTCATAATGCCAAAATACAATTTAAATAACATCCCAGAAGAATATAAAGATCAGATAAGGAACAGGTTTGAGGCTTTAATCTTAATTGACAGAGAACCAGAAGAACTATGGAGTGAAGTCAGAGACATTATCAGGAAAGAATGCAAAAAGATGATACCTCTAGTTAAAAAGAGAGAAAGATCTCAGTGGATTACTGAAGAAACTCTTAAAAGGGTTAAAGAGAAGGAAAGCAAAAGCAAAAGGAGATAGAAATACGGTCAGAACCCTAAATGCAACAATACAGCGACTGGTACATAGGGGCAAAGAGAACTATTACAATAGTTACTGTATAGAAATAGAAGAGGATAACAAAAAGAGAAGAACAAGAGCCCTATTCCGAAAGATTAAAGAAATGAAAGGCAAATTGACACCAAGAGCAGGGATGTTGAATAATCAACAGGGGAACACACTGACTGACTGAGATGAAATAAAAGGAAGATGGAAGCAATACACTGAAGAACTCTATAAAAGAGATGCCAGGATGACAGACTCATTCATGGAGGAACCATATGATGAACAACCAGAAATTCTAGAATGTGAGGTGAAAGCTGCTCTTAAAATACTTGGCAGAAACAAATCACCAGGAACAGATGGCATACCAATAGAGTTGCTACAAGCTACTGAGACTGCATCTGTCCAAATTTTGACAAAAATCTGTCAAGAAATATGGAAAACTAAACAATGGCCCACAGACTGGAAGCATTCCATATACATCCCAATTCCAAAGAAAGGGGATCCCAGGGAATACAATAATTATCAAACTATTGCCTTAATATCCCATGCAAGCAAAGTCTACAACAAAGGATCTTACCATATATGGAGCGAGAAATGCCAGATGTCCAAGCTGGATTTAGAAAGGGAAGAGGCATCAGAGATCATACCGCAAACATACGTTGGATAATGGAATGGACCAAGGAATTTCAGAAGAAAATCACCCTGTGCTTTATAGATTACAGCAAAGCCTTCGATTGTGTAGATCATGAAAAACTATGGAATGCTTTAAAAGCAATGGGAGTGCCACAGCATCTGATTGTCCTGATGCGCAACCTATACTCTGGACAAGAGGCTACTGTAAGGACAGAATATGGAGAAACCGATTGGTTCCCCATCGGAAAGGGTGTGAGACGGGTGTATTTTATCACCGTATTTATTTAATCTATACGCAGAACATATCATACGGAAAGCGGGATTGGACCAAGATGAAGGTGTGAAAATTGGAGGGAGAAATATCAAGATATGCAGACGATACCATACTACTAGCAGAAACCTGTAATGATTTAAAACGAATGCTGATGAAAGTTAAAGAGGAAAGCACAAAAGCAGGACTACAGCTGAACGTCAAAAAGACTAAAGTAATGACAACAGAAGATTTATGTAACTTTAAAGTTGACAATGAGGACATTGAACTTGTCAAGGATTATCAATACGTCGGCACAGTCATTAACCAAAATGGAGACAATAGTCAAGAAATCAGAAGAAGGCTAGGACTGGGGAGGGTAGCTATGAGAGAACTAGAAAAGGTCCTCAAATGCAAAGGTGTATCACTGAACACTAAAGTCAGGATCATTCAGACCATGGTATTCCCGATCTCTATGTATGGATATGAAAGTTGGACAGTTAAAAAGGTGGATAAGAGAAAAATCAACTTATTTGAAATGTGGTGTTGGAGGAGAGCTTTGCACATACCATGGACCGCAAAAGAGACAAATAATTGGGGGTTAGAACAAATTAAACCAGAACTGTCACTAGAAGCTAAAATAATGAAACTGAGGTTATCATACTTTGGACACATCATGAGAAGACATGATTCACTAGAAAAGACAATAATACTGGGAAAAACAGAAGGGAGAAGAAAAAGAGGAAGGCCAAACAAGAGATGGATTGATTCCATAAAGAAAGCCACAGATCTGAACTTACAAGATCTGAACAGGGTGGTTCACGACAGATACTATTGGAGGTTGCTGATTCATAGGGTCACCATAAATCATAGTCAACTTGAAGGCACATAACAACAACAACCTATGCTATAATGTAACAAAAGTAGAGCCAGAAAATCTTGTGGTAAGCAGGATTTTAGCAGGAAGCTATGGAACATGTACCAATTGGAAATGAAGCAGTATGTCCACCCTGAAACCTTTACAGGCACAAACAGTACCGAAAGCAGGATCATATATAACTGCCCATAAAACACTGTGAGCACAAATAATAATGAATTCACAATAAAAAGGATGTTGGGAGTGCTCTTGTTCACATCTGATGCCAAATACACAAGTGGGCCAAAAGCCATAGTATTGACCCTGCAGTGCTCACCTGATAGGCTCAACTGGGGCTAGGTATGAAAACACACACACACAGACATACCTTTTATAGTGTATGGTTTTACACTCGATTCAAATCTTGGACTTCTGCATGTGAGACCTGAGTTTTCCACCAGATTAGGGCTCATTCTGCAGCCCATGTGATCCTGGTATATATGAGAGGGTCTTGAAGTTGGTATCAGGTCTCCTACCTGCAGCAGCAGACTGGACTTCAACTCCAATGAAGGGGGAGATCTGGATCCATTAGCCCAGTAGCACTGGAGGCAGATTTCAGGTTACATGCCTTGAGCAGCAGCCTGGGCTCCTCACAGAGGGGCCAGTCCAAGGCGTCAGTCCAGCAGCACCAGAAGACAACCCAAGTCGCACCATCATGGCCCAGCCTAGTGGATCAAGGGCCTTTGAGTCCATGACTTATGAGTCAGGATCTCCAGAGTCCATACCCAAGGGGAGCTCCTGAGGAAACAGCCACCTCCATGCTAGGGACTCGCATCCCTTTGTCAACCTGGCAATGTACCTGGACTTGTCAGAACTGATGCTATCCTCCAAGTTGGAGGCCTGCCTGTTTACGACTGTCCATTCTTCATGGAAGAGGAAGAGCCTGGGAGAAGTGATCTGGCTCCAGAAACAAAAAAGTCGTAAGTTTACTCTCAGACTTTGTTGAAGGAAGTTGCTTGCTTGGAGACTTCCTTGATACCCAGTGGGCTCCTTGGCCAGTGCAGCACAGCACAGATGAGGGAAGGCAACCATCCCATGATGCATTCCCTCCAGCATAAGTGCTATATAGAATTGTTCTCTCAAGAAGTTGTTTGAGTTTTTTTTTTTGTAAAATAAGTATGCTATAACATCTATCTACATCCTCAAATTTTTTATAGCAGGCCCATAAATTAGCACGAAAAGATAATCAAAATAAGATAGCCTGATAAATGAACAATGGCTTTCACAGGCATTACCAAAGGAGTTTTATACAGTACTCCATGGTGAACCATGTATTGGCTTGAGCTGGGAGCAACATTATAGTGGGATTCAGGTAATTGCAGTTTACAATCCCCATAGCTTGTCAGTGGGTCTTCAGTTTCTATCTCTGTTATCTGTGGGCATGTAGAGAGCATCCAGTTCTCCAAAAATGACACATATATGTTGACATATAAAAATATCTCTATGCACACTGGATAGACTGAGAATATTCGTCTGTATCCAAATGGCCTCAGCAGGTGAAAATTCTCTCTCACACAATCTCTCTCAAAGCTTCAGCCTTCAGCTTTAATTAATTTTGCATTTCTTTTCATTTTTATAGATGTAAGTCTTTGTCATCTTTGCATTGGTTTCATTTCCTGTGATATTTTTCTGTTGTAACTAATTTCAGTCTTCAGGGAGAAAAATTACCTGTGATCTCCAACTGTCACTAGCATTTGATAAGTATTCCCCCTCAGCCCCCTCCCCTCAGATAGAGCTTTATGTAAATTAGCATGGTGACTGTTTCCAGGACCTGGCAGCTTACAGTGCCTTACACTATGAGCCAAAAATACCCAGTCACAAATTGTATATTACCCTTTAAATATGTGTTTTATTAATATTCCATTATATAATCCTCTCTGTGTATCTTTTTTTTTGGTGGGGGGGGGATAGAGCTTAAAATTCTCATCCAGTAGTCAGGATATAACACAATCTCCAACCGTAACTTTTCATTTCAAGATGGATCATCTCCAGAAAATGCTCATTTCAAACGGGCTGTTCAGTCAGTACACAGACTTGTGTATGCTTTTTTTAGCCAGGTTTCTTGCAATGCCAAGTTGTTGGAGCCAAGGTTTCTCTTTAAATGCACTGCAGTAAAACATTAAATATGATAGTTATTTTTTGCTTTCATACACTAAGCAGAAAATAAGTACATATCATCCCTAGATTTAAATATATATAAAACCAAACCCAACACTTGTAATAAATATAGGAAACTTAAGTGTGCAATAAATCTACAGTTGGATGATACATTTCAGAACATACCATTTTATTAGCAGTATTATTATACAGCCAAGAGAGAGGCTGTATACTATAGCCAGCATGGACTTCTCACATTCTGCAATGTTAAATTAAAAATACCCCCATGCCATTCTGATCCTTCCCATAAGCTCATTTTAAAACAAAACCTTATAAAACCTCAGGACTATAAGTCAGAAACGCTTGCCTAACAACCCTCTAAATTTTCATGGTGATACACAAAACACTCAGAGAGTATTGAGAGTTCAAAGTGTAAACAGAGACAGAAAAAACTCAGACCCCTTTTGGACTTTTTTCTGTCAATGTTCTCTTAATTTGCTGAAATTAATTAAAAATCAGCCATGTTCACAGAGTACCTCTAATCCTATTACTGACCTTACCCCATACTCTGACCTTCATCTTCTGCAGTTTAAAAGTTTTAAAAAATGCCTAGCTGATTTTTAATTAATTTAAGAAATTTAGCATTGAAGTCTATGATAAGCCTGGGCATGCTCAGCAAGAACCAACTATCAGTGTTCTAAAAGCCACACTCACAGCTGCTTGGCTTGGCTAATCAGGGGGCCACACTCACACTAGACATTTATTCCACTTTGAACAGCCATGGCTTCCCCCAAAGAATCCTGGGAAGTGTAGTTTGTGAGGAGTGCTGAGAGGAGACTCCTATTCCCCTGACAGAGCTCCAGTGGCCAGAGTGGCACGTTACCAAATTCTTCCAAGCTGTACAGGAAGTGGATTGGACTGTGAAAGACCAACCCAAATTGTGTTTTAATTTTTACAAATTTGTATCTCAAAAAGAAGGCCAGGTCTCCTGCTCTCCTGGTGCCTTTACTATAGCCGGCCAATTTCCCTGCTTTTTAAAGTTTAATAGAAATATCTGTTGGCTTTAGGTACATTCTTAAACCACAAGTTTTTTTGCGTATTAGTGACTTTATATAGCGCTGTCAGTGTTCACAGAGCTTTGCAGATGAACACAGGCAAAAGAACAGGTCCTTACCTATCCCAAGGAATTTACCCCAAAGGGCAGGAACAGTAGAGAGAAAGGAGGAAGCAACAGGCAAAGCTAACACATGATGAATGCAAGTATAAACATTTACATGTATTCAGACCTTGTTTCAGCAGCAGATACGCACTATAATAAATCAATGGCTTAACTCAAAGGTGGCTAATCTATGGATATCCAGATATTGTTGGTCTACACCTCCATCATCTCTGACCACAGGCCATACTGGCTGGTGCTGTTGGGAGTTGGCGTCCAATAACATCCGGAGAGCTCCAGTGCCCCAATACAGACAACTCAAAACTTACTGAACACAGAAAGTGTATGGGAGTGGCACAGTCCAGGAACAGTTTTACTACAGGTTGAACTGTTTGTCTAGATGAGAGGTGATGAACCTGTGCCCTTCCAGAAGTTCCCCACCCCTGGTCTAGGCCATGCTAAACACCGAGGCCAGGTGGGGAGACTGTTTTGTGAAATTTCAGTGGCAAACATAATGTCTCCTCCAGCTCTCAGTGTCATTAAAGAGCACCACAGCAGAGGGTGTAATTTTGACTTTTTGCCTAAAGTTGGCACAGCTTACGCTGTAGCAATTTCCAACCATTTGTACCACAGCAAAACCCATATTAATGGACTTCTAGTCATGATAGCTATATTACCTCCAGTATCAGAAGCAAATGCCTCTGAATACCAGGTACTAGGGATCACAAGTGGGAGAGGCCAATTACACTCCTGTTTTACTAGTAGTCTTTGCATAGGTACCTGCTTGTGTGTTGGAGCAGATGGGCCTTTGGTCTGACCCAGCAGGGCTCTTCTTATATTTTTAACAATTTGAGTCCCTAAGAATGCTACAAAACATCTTCCTCTGGACCTCTTTCCTCATTGATAATAAGAATCCCTGTTTTCGCCTGTAAAATCCACCAGGAAAGGGAATGGCTCTTAAAAGGACACAGTTCCCAGATGTTATATGCAATGAAGAAGCCAAGGCTCATTATTTATTTATTTATTATTTCAATTTATATACCGCCCTTAGCAAAATAGCTCTCAGGGCGGTGAACAAACGAGATAAAATACAATATATCATAATAAAAATACAAAAACATATACAAACAAACAACAAAAAACACAACAAAAACAAAATAAATACTACACAAATTAAAAATACAGATTAAAAGATTAAAAAGTTAAGAAGATTAAAATGCCTGGGAGCATAAAAAGGTCTTTACCTGGCGCCGAAAAGATGGAAGTGTAGGCGCCAGGCGTACCTCTTCGGGGAGGCTGTTCCACAACTCAGGGGCCACCACAGAAAAGGCCCTGGATCTCGTAACCACCCTCCGGGCTTCCCCATAGGTTGGTACCCGGAGGAGGGCCTTAGATTCTGAACGAAGTGAACGGGTATGTTCATAGCGAGAGAGGCGTTCCACAAGGTATTGAGGTCCCACGCCGTGTAAGGCTTTATAGGTCAAAACCAGCACCTTGAATCTTGCCCGGAAGCAAATAGGAAGCCAGTGCAGACGTGCCAGGACAGGTGTTATATGCGAAGACCGACTGGCCCTCGTCAATAATCTGGCAGCTGCGTTCTGCACCAGCTGAAGCTTCCGAACTGTCTTCAAGGGCAGCCCTACGTAGAGCGCATTACAGTAATCCAATCTTGAAGTTACCAGAGCGTGGACAACGGAGGCGAGGTCGTCCCTGTCCAGATAGGGGCGTAGTTGGGCTACCAGACGAAGATGGTAAAACGCATTCCGTGCCACCGAGGCCACTTGGGCCTCGAGAGACAAGGAAGAGTCGAGAAGAACCCCCAAACTACGTACCTGTTCTTTCAGGGGGAGTGTAACCCCATCCAGAACAGGGTAAGCATCCACCATCTGAGCAGGGAAGGCGTTCACCAACAATGTCTTGGTCTTGTCTGGATTGAGTCTCAGTTTATTAGCTCTCATCCAGTCCATTATTGCGGTCAGGCAACGGTTCAGCACATCAACAGACTCACCTGTGGAAGATGAAAAGGAGAAATAGAGCTGCGTGTCATCAGCGTACTGATGGCAATGCACTCCAAAACTCCTGATGACCAATCACACTAATCTAAACCATGATTTGGGTGATCATGTGATGCAGATCAATCTCTTCCATTCTATATGTTGTCTATGCTTATTACTTAGTTTTTTACTTATTTTATTTCAACTTACAGTTTAGCAATTGTCAGCTTGCTCAGAAATTTCCTGATATTTCTTACAGTTTTAAGAGGTTTTTCTTCAGCCACTTACCAGATGATAACATTGAGGTTGCTATTGCATTAAGACTTATATCACTACTACCACATGATGGCAGTATCTACTAATCAGTGAAAGCCTTACTCTCTATCTATTTGAGCATCTATTTATAGGAATCCCTCCAAATGATAATTACAACTAATAAAAAAGATTCAGTTATTGTGTCTGTGCTTCTCTCTTGTATATACAGATAATAAAAAACAAAATATCTTAAGAAATGGCAGGGGGAGGTGATTTATTCTGTGTTTTTCTCATGAAGTAGTAGCATCACAAAGAGGGGAGAGACAGACTTATTCAGACTGAGAATCATGCAGCCCTCCTGCATTTGATGATAAGCTGTGGAAGTATTTATTACGTATTTAACTGTTAAAATACTTCAGTTCCACCTTATATCAGTTGACCTCAGGGCAGGGTACATACTCCACAACAATAGTTTGTATTAAACGGTAATAACATAAAATCACAACAAAGAATAAAACCAAAACACTTATTTTATTTTCAAACATGTTGTATTGTTCTGTTTTATTTTGCAGTATATTGCTTGATGTTTGTTTGTGAGCAGCCTCGAGTGCATGCAGAAATGTAGGACAGAAATGATCATAATAACTAAACTAGTTATTAAACTAAACTGGTAGGCAATCCCAATTTAAGCTGCAGTTATCATGACCCAAATGCCAGTGTAAACGGCCATGTTTTAACTAGGCACTGAAAATATTCCATTGTTAGGACCTGCCAAGCCTCCTATGTGAGGGCAAACTGAGGTCTACAGCAAAAAGGACCCTCTCCTGCATCCCCACTTTATGTATAGCCAGTGGAGGCTGGTCAATAACAGCAAAATGGGACACCGCCCCACTAACTTCAGCCAGCACCCACTTGCCTGCTTTCTTTCATCCAGCCAGGGGATGACTCTGCCTGTCATTGGTTCTGGCTCCACCTACTGTTGGTTTCTCTGCCCTGCCAGTCCCAGTGGGCACCAACCACCACTGCTGATACACCGCCTCCTGAATAGGAGATGTGGAGCAGAACCCATGCCTTCCAGTAAATCTTAGTGTTTGAGTGGGAGTATATGGAGAAATACACTGCCAAAAAACTCTAGGTCCCAAGATGTTTAGAGTTCTGCAAGGCATTACTTTTTTTTTTATCATTAATATTTATTCAAATTTTCAAAGACAAAAAAGAAAACAAAACAAAAACAATTAAACAATAAAATCAAAGACAAAAAACAAAACAAAACAAAAACAATTAAACAATTAAATAAAATGTTGACTTCCGATTTGTCGCAGATCAGTTATAAGTCTACAATATATAACAGTCCTATCTCTAAAATTATATTATAAAATCACTTTCCTCCAGAAGTTATCTTAATTAATCATCAAATCTCATAAACATTACTTTATTCTTTCTACAAAAAGTCAAAGAGAGGTTTCAATTCCTTGAGAGATATATCTTTCAACTTTTCTCCAAATAGACATGTCGCTTAATCCATCTGATTCAAATCTGTTAGGCCCAATAATTTCAATAGCCATTCTTCCATTATCTATATTAATTCCATCTTCCATCTTCAATAATCCTGTTAAATCCAGTAATTTCAGTAGCCATTCTTCTATTATCAGTATCCCATAATAATCTTGTTGTCATAGCCATAATCCAAATAAACATATCGATTAATCCATCTCGTCAAATCTGTTAGGTCCAATAATTTCTATAACCATTCTTCCATTATCAATATTAATTCCATCTTCCATCTTCAATAGTCCTGTTAAATCCAGAGGTTTCAGTATCCATTCATCCATTATCAGTATCCCATGATGATCTTGCTGTCATAGCCATAGTCATATAACAAGAGTCTGATGGGAATTTCCCCCATCACAAATATGTCCTTGCCCTCAATTCTGAATATGTTGCTGAAATATTGTTGTAAAGTCACATCTCTGCTCTGGGTGCATCTCTGCTCTGTCACACATTTGTAGTTAATTCCATAAGTTTTTTCTATGTCAAGCTCCATCACATCATTCCAGTCAAGAATTCTGAATATGTTGCTGAAATATTGCTGCAAAGTCATATCTCTGTTCTTCTTTTTTACAAAATGCACTGGCTCATCTCTTAAGAGTTTCTCCACTGTCACATATCTGTAGCCAACACCATAGATTTTTTCTATGTCAAGCTCTATCACATCATTCCAGTCCAGAAAGTTATCCAAGACATTGATAACTTTACCACCAAAATCTTCATTAATTTCTTCAGAGACAACGTTGAATTCCAAACAGTAAACTTTATTTCTAACATCCATAAACTCCAAATCTTTTTCCAGTTTCACATTTGTTCCAATCTCCAGGGCTTGTACCTTCCCTTTAATTTTTCTTTTCTCATCTCTAATCCCATCAAACTCCTCTCTCAGAGAATCCGCTATTTCTTTAAGCTCCTGCGTCATTTTGTTAAATTCAATTTTCATCTCCTGTCTTCCCTGTCTCAGGGTTTGTTTCATTATCTCAATCTCACCCATTATTTTCTGAAACATAATTTCTTCCATGGTCTCAATCACTTTCCTGGTTGTCATTCTTAAAACCACAGAAACAAAAATTATTTCAGCCACAATTGGGTTAATATTCGAGGCTTGCTGATATCAGTGTAGACAGTACAGCCTGCCTTATCTCTATGAGTTCAGGAATACAAAACAAACTTAGTTCCCAACATCAAACAATTAGTGGTGTCATGAACAAGCAGATTCGTCAAAATGAAATAGACCAAAAAAAAAAATTTTTTTTCCCCCTCCTCGAAATAGAAATCCCTCTTCCGTTTATATCTTTAGAATGCACCTCCAGGACAGCTTTTTGCTATAAAAACAAAGATAAGCTTTTTCGATTTCTTTCCACCTTAATTTCGTAAGTGAAAGAAGAATGAACTAGAAGTTCATTCACAGCTGATTCATTGACAAATCTCTTTTTAGCTGCACCAATTTAAACCAAATGAAAAAAGAAAATAGAAAGAAGGATGCTTATTTGCCTGTTAAAGTGTGTTTTCCTTTGAAGAAAAGATAAACGTGTCGCTATAATCAGCTAGAGCTTGATGAAAGTCCGTCCGGCATTGCAGTTTGAACCTTCTCTCATAAATAAATGAAATCCAGTCCTCCCCACAAAAACAGGCTTTGTGGTTAATCTCTTACGTTTCTCCCTGACCAGAAGAAGATCTTTATCAGTCAAAAAGAGCATTCTGACTGATTTTAAAGCTGAAAAAGCTTCTTCTGAGAAGAGAGCTGACTCAGAGGCAACACAGGCAAAGCAACCCTTCCCGGAAGTCAGTTCTGCAAGGCATTACTAACACCCCAAAATTGGATCAGAAGAGTCCGAATCCTGAAAAAATCACCTTTTCCTTATTATTTTTGTAATAATTATGACATGTTCAACCTCAAAAAATTCCAGATTTTCATTACTATGGTTTTTTAAAAGCATCTGGACTAAAGTTTCTAGAATGGTTATAAGAACCCAGTTTATCAGCAATATCTATTATGATTGCTATGGCTGGTGTTTTTAATTTTTAATTTAGTTTGGCAATTTTATCTGTTTAGTTGTGTTTATGTATGTCTGTACTTTGCAATGGCTAGTAGCTGATACTGTGATTGCTTTGGCAACGAGACATTTATGTTGTGTGCATTTTACACTCCATTTTTTAAAAGCAGATTGGAGCTGCTAACAGGGAAATTAACAAAGCCTTCTGATTGGATCTATAAAGTATTCTGATCGGATATATAATGTTTCATTCATTATAAACCCCTATTCCACTCACAGAGCTACAATTCCCAGGGTTCTCTGGGAAGAGGGACTGAATGTTAAACCATTCTGACAATTGTGGCTCTGTGAGGCAAACAGAAGTCTCCTCTCAGCACCTTTCACAAACTACACTTCCCAGGATTCTTTGGGGGAAGCCATGACTGTTTAAAGTGGTACAATACTGCTTTAAAAATATAGCACAGATTGGGCCCTACAGCTGCTGCCTTTTGGAATGGGATATGTTTCTGAATATGTTGCCAACCCTTGATAAAAACAAAGCGAAACGTACCTTGTTATGGCTAAGCAGTAGATTGCGTTCTCCCTTGGTGATCTTCCACTGTGTTCTGAAAAAGACTCCAGAGAAGAATTTAGCAGAAACTTTGCATTTGGTATGGAATAATAATAAGCTGGTCTGAGGACAGAAATAGGGGGTAGAGGGACTCTTGCTAAACACATATTTTGGTCCATATTTTCTTCATTGCTACTGTGCAGATTCTTCCTTCTGGTATTCTTTTTTCGCTGAAGTCTGACTGCATTAGCATTCTTGTTTGCATCTATCACTGGAGGTAATTCGACATTTGTCCTTTTGAGGTACCCCTTTGAAACTGTTAAATGGCAGTCACCCTGCCCATGTTGGACCTGATTATTTAAGTTTGGCAGCTTGCAGCCTCTGCTGCCTGCACCATTGACTGTGGCTGAAATAAAACCTCTGGATGTCATTTTGGGTTTAGTGAAACCATCCACAAAGACAATGTCCCCAACTCGTGTTCTGAAGACTGATGCCTGGTTGCGTCGCTTCATTGCATGGATGCCATTTTGAGCCTGAAGAAGCCACATTTTTAACTTAAAGTAGATTTTCATGGGAAGAGAGAAATTAGGGCAAGAAACCACTGACCACATCTTAGTGACTAAATACAGCACACAGTCCTTATGTCTGTGTTGGATACATAGTTGCAACGGAGTTCTTCCTGCAGAGTCTTGGCATTCCAGGCATAAGACATTGTAATTGACAAAGGCTTTCAGCATCATGAGTTGACCAGCTTCTGCAGCTGCATGAACTGGGCATTTGGTGACATCCGGATTATTGTTTTCATGACACCACTCTCGATAGGGGTGTACACCAACTGCTTCAGTAGGCTTCACACCCTGTTTTAAGAGCCACGTCAAAAGCTGAAGGTGTCCAAAAAAGGCTGCCATATAAAGTGCTACCCTCTTTTGATATCTGAAAGAAAGTGCTTAAACAAATTAATTGGCTATGAAAATTTTTAAAAAGTCATTTGAAAAATCTTAGTTATGTGTACAGTAAAGAGGACAACACAGTAGGTAAAACAAAATCATAAAATTAGCATGAAAATCCCAGAATAAAAGGGAAGAAGTAGCTGTATAACCATAAACTGGTGAATGCATTGTGTGACTAACAAGCAAGAAGCAAGAGTACCACCAATGCTAATGTGGATTGGACTTGGGTGACCTTGGACCAGTCACTGGCCACATCTATACCATACATTTGAAACACATGGCTTCCCCAAAAGAATCCTGGGAACTGTACACAGAACTACCATTCCCAGCATCCTGAACAACCTACAGTTCCCACAATTCTTTGGGGAAAGCCATGTACTTTAAATGTGTGGTGCAGATATAACCATTATCCTTCAGCCTCAATGATCTCTTAGGATTGATGTGAAAATAAGGGGCTTGTGGAAGAACCATGCATGCCACCTCAAACTCGTTAGAGGAAACATGAAATATATGATTGAATGATGTATTTAGAACATTCTGTGGCAGAAATGAGAACAGGATCCAGATTTCATCAAGATCCAGGGCTTTGTCTGCTGAGCAGCTCTTCAGTCATGAAACTGAAGGGAGACACAGTTCAGAAATTTTGCATCCCTTACATCCAGCATTAAAGTATAATCAATTTGGTAATAATACTGTAGGTCGGGGCGGTTAACCTTTTTCAGGCTATGGGCAGCAATGAAGAATGATTAATCTTCCGCGGGCTGCATCACAAAGTGGGTATGGCCAAAATACAAAGACACATGAGAGAGACATTTTGGGGGTGTCTTGGGGGGGTAACAAAAAACTTTTGCCATCACAGAATCACAACAGGGGACCTGTGGTAGTAGGGCCATAGGAGCAGTCAATAATTTGTTTACTTTTAAATGATGAGGGGGGGGGCTCGGGAGATTAGTCATCATGCAGTAGGTGAATACCAGGAGGTAAAATGGCACTGAATTCCTAAGAGGTTAATGGTGGCAGTGGTGTATGGGCATCATGTTGAGTTATTATTATTATTATTATTTATTAAATTTATATACCGCCCGACTAGCAATAGCTCTCTGGGCGGCGAACATGGCAATACAATAACATAAGAAATACAATAAATGACACAATATAGTACAAAAATAATGCAATCTAAAATCAATACAATAACATTTTTTAAAATTAAATCAATTTAAATTAAAATGCTTCAGAGAATAAGGTTTTAACTTGGCACCGAAAAGAAAGCAGAGTCGGCGCCAGGCGCACTTCCTCGGGGAGACTATTCCATAGTTCGGGGGCCACCACTGAGAAGGCCCTAGATCTTGTCACCATCCTCCGGGCCTCCCTATGAGTTGGCACCCGGAGGAGGGCCTTCGTAGTAGAACGTAGTGTACAGGCCGGTTCATATCGGAAGAGGTGTTCCGCAAGGTAACGTGGTCCCGCACTGTATAAGGCTTTATAGGTTAATACCAACACTTTGAATCTGGCCCGGAAACGTATTGGCAGCCAGTGCAAGCGGGCCAGAACAGGTGTTATATGCTCGGACCGCTTGGTCCTTGTTAGCAGTCTGGCTGCCGCGTTTTGCACTAGCTGAAGCTTCCGAACTGTCTTCAGAGGTAGCCCTACGTAGAGCGCATAGCAGTAATCCAAACGCGAGGTTACCAGAGCATGTACCACTGATGTAAGGTCCTCTTTACTCAAATAGGGACGTAGCTGGGCTACCAACCGAAGTTGGTAAAACGCATTCCTTGCCACCGAAGCTACTTGAGCCTCAAGTGAGAGGGAAGAGTCTAAAAAGACTCCCAGACTACGAACCCGGTCCTTTAGGGGGAGTGTAACCCCGTCCAGGACAGGGTATATATCCACCATCCGATCAGAGAACCCATCCACCAACAGCATCTCAGTCTTGTCAGGATTGAGCTTCCGTTTGTTAACTCTCATCCAGTCCATTGTCGCGGCCAGGCAACGGTTCAGCACATCGACAGCCTCACCTGAAGAAGATGAAAAGGGGAAGTAGAGCTGCGTGTCATCAGCATACTGATGACAACGCACTCCAAAACTCCTGATGACCTCTCCCAACGGCTTCATGTAGATATTAAAAAGCAGGGGGGACAAAACTGACCCCTGCGGGACCCCATATTGGAGAACCCACGGTGTTGAGCAATGTTCCCCGAGCACTACCTTCTGGAGACGACCCGCCAAGTAAGAGCGGAACCACTGCCAAGCAGTACCTCCAACTCCCAACTCCGCGAGCCTCTCCAGAAGGATACCATGGTCAATGGTATCAAAAGCCGCTGAGAGATCAAGGAGAATCAACAGAGTTACACTCCCTCTGTCTCTCTCCCAACATAGGTTACAGGGCGACCAAGGCTGTCTCGGTGCCAAAACCGGGCCTAAAACCCTATTGAAATGGATCTAGATAATCGGTTTCATCCAATAGCACCTGGAGCTGGCCAGCAACCACTCGTTCCAAGACCTTGCCCAGGAATGGAACATTCGCCACTGGCCTGTAGCTGTTCAAATCGTCTGGGTCCAAGGAAGGCTTTTTAAGAAGCGGTCTCACCACTGCCTCTTTCAGACAGCCAGGGACCACTCCCTCTCGTAAAGAGGCATTTATCACTTCCTTGGCCCAGCTACCTGTTCCATCCCTGCTAGTTTTTATTAGCCAAGAGGGGCAAGGATCTAGTACTGAAGTGGTTGCACGTACCTGTCCAAGCACCTTGTCCACGTCCTCGAGCTGAACCAACTGGAACTCATCCAGCAAAACATGACAAGACTGTGCTCCGGACACCTCACTAGGATCAACTGCTATAACTTGAGAGTCTAAGTCCCGGCAGATACATAAGATCTTATCCTGGAAGTGATCAGCAAACTGACTGCAGCGGCCCTCCGATGATTCCACCGTGTCCGGAGGGTTTGAATGAAGAAGCCCCCGGACAACTCGAAAAAGCTCCGCTGGGCGGCAGAGAGATGATTTAATAGTGGCAGCAAAATGATGTTTTTTTAGCTGCCTTCACCGCTCCTACATACAGCTTAGTCGAGTTAGAGGTCTGAAAGCAAAGATCTGCTTTAGCCAAACATACAAAAGGTTACACAAGTAATGTTCAGTGGGCATATTTGGTTCTGCAAGGCAGCAAATGAACAGATTGTTTCTTACTGTAAAAGCAACTGTTTACTAGACTGTAGTGTAGATAAAGCTCCACCTAAGTACTTGGGATCTGTGTTTTATCTTTTTTTCCTTTTCCTTTCTTTCTTTGTAGTTCATGAAGGGAGGGGCACCTAGTTTGCTTGCACAGCCCCTTTCATGAAGGTGCCAGGTTAGAACTTAAGCCAAATATGAGCAGGCTTTTATTTTAAAGAGGCATTTTGAAATTGACATCTTAAGTCTAAATAAGAACTCCTCATTTTTAAGAATCATGATTTTAAAGTCATTGTACTTGAGCACCGGCTCTTCCTTTGACAGATAGTGTTGGACTTTGGGTTTGTTTCCTAAGATACATCCAGTCAGGAATTCTTTCCATCCATCCCAAACATCCAGATGAAGAGTTGTGCCTGCAAACAGAAAGTTCCAGCCGTTTGCCTGTGTTTTTAGCTTTCTTCGGTATACTATTCACATGCAATTCTGAATCATCCCGTTTTCGCATGCAGACTTGCAAAGAAGCTAAAAATCTCACATATTATATCCCATTACAGAAGGTAATTTTAAGTGTGTTGGGGAACCTGCTTTATATGACATCACACTAACAGTACCCTCTTTGAATCATATATATCTGCCTTTCCCAACTTTGGTGACTTCCGGATGCTTTGGACTAAAAACCCAGTCAGCAAAGCCTATGGTCAGGGATGATGAGACCTGTAAGCCAAAATGTCTTGTTCAAATGCCTGTTCATATGCAGGTTGGCTTGGAAATAACTATCTTAAGGAGCCTTACTCCCTCCCTTTTTAAGAGTGCATTGGATTGTAGTCTTCCAGTGCAATCCCATATATCTCTACTCAGAAACAATACCCATTAAGCACAGTGGGGCTTATAACTAGGGATAGACGAATCTGCTATTTTCAGTTCTCTTAGTTTCTCATTTTTCCCATCTGAAATACAATTCTCCACATTTTTTCAGCAATTTGCAATTTAAAAAATCCTCATGAAAATTCTTCAGTGGTTTAGTGTGAATTTCTACTAATAATTTAGATAACTTCTCTATGCAGTTTTGACTAATGAACACATTTTTGCAAGCAATTTCTCCTAATATAATGAATTCTTGTATGTTATGTTCACTAATATATTGATTTTTATGCACAATTTTCTCTCTATGCATTTTTTGTAAATATTCTTTGGTTGGATAACAGCATCGCAACATTCAGATATGTGAATTTTGAAGGCTGGCTGTATTTTGGCTCTCATATTCTTTCAGAAAGTGCAAATTTGATAGATTTGGCTTTAAATGCAAACTGAATCGAATTTCGCCCCCATCCCCACTTATGACCAGGTAAGGGAGTATAGGATCACAACATTGCTCTAAGACTTCACTTACTTTGCTTTTCTCCAATAAAAACGTGACCACAGTATATCAACCATGTTTACCTTTTAAGTCCTTTTTTTTTAAGTGGGAGAAGGTGTCAGTAATTCCACAGACTATTTAGATATAGATCGCCTTCTACAAAGTGGTGTGTGGGTTTTTTTTGCAATTCAAATTACATCAGCAGTATCTGAACAATAGTTGAATTATCTGAATAAATGCATGCTTCAAAAAGTTAAAACTTAACTTGCTTTTTTATCAGTTGCATTGTTTTAACAGTTCAAAAATCACTTACAGATGTTAGGGCTGGACCATGGGACAGCCCGATAATATGGCTAAATTTGGTGTTGTCGAATACAAAATGCCATGCCATATTGGACTGTTTCCCTGAATAAAAATGATAGATATTTCCTAAATTCAGACATTTCTAGAAAAGACTGAAGTCTTTCTTATCATGCAGGGATAGATAAAATACACAAACAGTCTTATACCTATATCTAACTGATAATTGCTCAAGGTATTGCAGTCATACATTTCTCGGCCTTCTGGAGTCCTGAGACAATAAATACTATTTGGGAAGCCACACTTCAGGGTTACCAGGGTTTTCAGTTGGGAAACCTTTGACCCCAGAAGAAAAATCTTTCCAATGATGGGCACTTTTTCATGAGTGACAGCATTGTAAACATAGAAAATGGGCTTATCTTCTTCCTGAAAAGGAAACCCAACAATGAGATTTGTACTCCAGTGGTGATGTCCTTGTAAAATTGTGCTTATAGCTTATGTGGAATTCTGGCTATAGCACATGTGGTCATCCATTGCCTGTGTATAGAATGTGGCCTTGTGATCGATGCTGCAGCTTGGAGGAACAATAATCAGTTTTGTTCTTAAACAGATTTAATTTATTTGTTAATTATTGACATTTGTTAGCAGCCCTTCACCCAAAGATCCTGGGCAGGTTACATAATATAAACATACAAATAAAACCACAATGAAATCACAATGAAGCATGACAAAAGCAACAACAAATCAATATCGTACATAACACACCTTCATAAGCCTAAACAAAAAGGTCTGCCTTAACCTGCCTTCAAAAACTACTGTGTCGCTACACATTGTCAGTGCAAGACAATTCTTGGAGGGTAGAGCATTCCATAACCTAGGAGCTACTATAAAAAAACCCTCCCATGCACCACTGTCTTCTCACTACATTTGGTAGCAACACCATCCAGTCTTAACATTCAGGCAAGTTGATACGGGAGGAGGCACTCCATCAGATATTTAAAGCCTAAACTGTTTAGGACTTTGTATGTCAACATGTACACCTTAGCAAATTAGCAACCAGTGCAGATCTTTCAAGACAGGTATAATGTACATCCAGCTAGTGGTATCTACCGGTACCTTGGCTGCTGCATTTGCACCAGTTGCAACTTCCAGACCGTCTTCAACAGAACAGATGTCTGTTCAGTTAGTAGGTGATCATATATGTAAATGGAAGTTTCAAGGTCAGTGGCATAATTTTCATTTGTTTACATTTTGCTCTAGGAAAATAGCGTAGGCAAGGGAGTTATATATATACTTGGGGGAAGTGGAACAGAACAGTTTCAGGTGCCAGGGACAGGATGCCAATTTGGTGTATTGTGGCACCTTTGATTGTGGTGACATAGAATCAAGCTGCCCATGTCCTTAAATGCTAGCAAAGTTCTCAGATTTGCTCCAGATAAAGGCTTATAGCAGGGACAGTGAAACATGGTGCCATCCAGATGTTGTTGGACTGCAACCCTGACTGTGGAATGCCCTCCCCTCACAGATTTGGTTGATGGGTTTTAGGCATCTTGTACAGGCATTTTTATTTACTTAAGCATTTTGTTAGCTGACTGGAGATATTTTGTCATTCTCACTGTTCTGTGACTAAATATGATTTATTGTTGTGGTAGTTTTGATTTTCCAGATTGTTTTATTCCATTTTGTATTATATATATTTTATGTTGTTTCACTTTCTGGGATGGATTTTAATGAAGAGCAGATTATAAAGTACCTTAAAAAATAAATAAAACTCTCATCATCCCAAACTATTGGCCATGTTGGCTGGGGCTGATAGGAGTTGGGAGTCCAACAACAGTTGGAAGGACTACAGGTTTCCCTTACCTGGCACACAGCCTGGGTAGCACTACCAAAATTTGGTACAATTAATTGCCATATAAATTTCAGTTAAGTGAAAATCCAGGATATGCAAGCAATCTATACACACAGAAGAAACGTACACCTAGAGTACACAACACTGCAGTCCACCCAGCTTGACCATTAGGACTGCTTTGATCTCTATATTGGGAAGATATAGGAACATATGAAGGGCTAGCATTGTTCAATATACAAATAGTAGGATTTAAATCCCAGATCAGCCTAGTTACTCTTGGAAGGCATTGGGCAAGTCAATTTTTTTCAGCCTCAGTTCCCATCTGTAAAACTCACAAACTAGAGGTGTTTAGAGAGAAACAAGATAGAACTTGTGGAACACTTTGCACAATAAAAAGTCCTGTAGAATGGAAATACTGATTTCTGTTCCTGACCAAGAGAATAGCTGCAGATGCACCTATATATGTCCGTTCCTTTTCCAGTCCAATTCTAAGCCTGTTTACTCCCACTGGGACCAAAGGATCTTATTCCTAGGTAACTGGGCAAAGGATTGCAGCTTTCGTCTCAATGTTCTACTCCTTGTTTTCATGTTCTGTGACCCTAGTAATGCTGTGCCAGGAACAACAGTAATTCTGGCTAATTCTCAAACTGAGAAAAGAAAGTGAGCCAGGATGAATTATTTCTGGATTCTCAAACCCCAGCCAAGTTGCATTTAGAAACGCTGTTTGTTTATTTATTTATTTATTTATTTATTTATATCCCGCCCTTCCTCCCAGCAGGAGCCCAGGGCGGCAAACAAAAGCACTAAAAACACTTTAAAACATCATAAAAACAGACCTTAAAATACATTAAAACAAAACAACTTTAAAAACATTATTTTAAAAGCTTTAAAGACATCTTTTTTAAAAGGGTTAAAAACATACTGTTTTTTAAAAAGGTTAAAAACACATATTAAAAAGCAATTCCAACACAGATGCAGACTGGGATAGGTCCCAACTTAAAAGGCTTGTTGAAAGGGGAAACTGAACTTCAAAAAATATGAGCTTCAAAGAAGAGGTAGGCATCACTCTGGGCATTGGAGGTAATTTAAATGGCAACTTTCAGTCACTTGGCACTGATTCAGGACACTCCTGCTGTCACCCCCAGGGAAGTCCACAAGGTCCCAAAAAGGCCCCCCCAACATTGCCAAGAGTCCAGCCCTCCTCAAGCCAGGAGCTAGTCCCCCAGTATTCAATCCCATTTAGGGATGTGCTAGAATTCCACTCAACTTGGATTTGGTAACAAATTTTCTATTAATTTACTTATTCTCTGTCATAGTGGATCACTTCTTTATGTAGCAATTTTTCAGCAGCTCTTTTCGAAAATGGATTTTGTTTTAAAACCCACCTCTAAAATATTGATATTAAGAGTGATAATTTTATCAATGTTTCCTTTCAAACGATCAGTATTACTATCAATATTTTTTGCAAGGGGAAAAAACCCAGATTGGTAAAAGCAGCAACTAGTGGACAAAGAACAAACTTGAGTCAATACTGGCCTGTTAGGTAAATGGAATGCTTTTGAGCTGGCACCAGCCAATGGATCCCATCTCGAATCCCATCACTTACTACCACCCTCCTCTGCTGTATGTAGGGCAAAATTATAATAAATTAAAATGCCGCCCTGGGCTCCTGCTGGGAGGAAGGGCGGGATATAAATAAAATAATAAATAAACATCCAGCTGGCTGTAGTAGACAGTGGTGGAAGAGGCTTAGCAAGTTTGAGGAATTGGATGGGAGGCAAAGCATCCTTTCTCCCAGGCATGTAATCCAGACAAGGAGCTGACTACCCTACCAATATGCTTGCTGCATGGGCTTTTCCTTCAATATGTACAGATCTGTCTTTTCTAGGGATGGGAAGATCTATTAATTTCAATTCTCTCAGTTTCTCATTTTTCCAATCTTAAATTAAGTTCTCCACATTTCTGCAGCAATTTGAGGGTTTTTTAAAAAAAAAATCCTCATGAAAATTCTCTAGCATTTTAGTGTGAATTTTTCCTAATAAACACATTTTTGTATAGAGTTTTGATCAATGCACACATTTTTGCATGCAACTTACCTTAATATAATGCATTTTTGTTTTTATTTTCACCAATATATTCATTTTTATGCAGACTTTCCTGTAATGTATGCATTTTTGTCAACACTGGTTGACTGGAAAACTGCATCACAAAATTTGAATAAGTGCAAATTCTGAAGGAAGGCTATGTTTTGGTTCTCATATTGTTTCAGAAAGGGTGGATTTTATAGATCCTGCTTTGAATATGAACTGACTCATATTTCCCCCCCATCCCCAATCTTTTCACGAAGAAATATAGAATATGAAGCTATACAGAATATTAAGTATTAACAACTACAGGATATGAAGAGAGATGGAATATTAAGAAACAGAATATTCAAGCTTATCCCTTAAAAAAGGTTCTTAATATCTTTCAAAGTTCCTTACAAATCAATTGAAGGCTCTCTCCTTGCCTTAACAGCTTCCTGCCATCATTATCTGAAGGTTATTGTGTTGCATTTGAAGGTCAGTTGTTTTTGATTATCGCTGAGTGATGCTAGCACAAGACCTATAATTTAGCAAAGAAAACAGCATGCACAGAGATTTTTGTGCTAATTAGGCAACCTATGTTTGTTTGCTTTTTAAATCATACCATACCTTAACAACACATTTAATTGTGCAAGAAACTGATATGCCCATATCAGCAAGTATCCAGCTGTCCTTTAACACTGCTCCTGCATAGGTTAGCTCCAAATACCGCCTACCTTGCTTGTCTTCAGAGAGAGGAACATGAAAATAATCCTTATGAAAAAAAAAATTATTTTAGATACAGCAGTAAGCATTAACATTCAAAGTAAAGAACCTGCTAGCATTCAAATCAATACTCAGGGAGCCACAGGGAAGGGTTGTGGCTAGAGGCAGAGCACTTGCTTTGCATGCAGAAGGTCCCAGGTTTAATCCCTGGCATCTCCAGAGAGGGGTGGGAAAAGACTCCTGTATGAAACCTTGGAGAGCCACTGCCAATCAATGTAGACCAAGTTTTTCAGCTTGAGGGCAACATTTCCCCGTGGGCAACCTTGGGGAGAGCACATAGAAGTGATGGGCACGACCAGAGGCAAAAGTGGGTGGAGCAGTGTATGTGACTCTGACTTTTGTAGAAGAGACTACATCCCAACCATGTAAAAGTCATCCACATGCACATCCTCCATCCAGGCAAGCAAGAGTCCCAAAGGCCAAACAGAGAGGCTGGACGGTCACATTTTGGACCTTTGGCCTGAGGTTTCTCACCTCTGGTCTAAGCATAATGCACTCAGATAGCACCTGGGGATGAGAACAGGAACATATGCAGGTAAGCTATTGCCCAGACATTCTTTATCTCTGCCCTCTTTTGTGTGGTGTATCAGCTTTCTATTAGTAGTTTTTTGCCTGTGCTGTAACAAATCCATGCAATTGTGCCATCCTAATGTTTTAGTAGTTGGATATGCTACACTAGAACATTGGTTTTTATGCTCCCTCTTGACAGCATTTTTGCTGGCATAAGTAGAATAACTTTTAGTTATCTGAAACAGAGTGAGCAGAACCTTTCAGAAGACTTGCTTCTTTATGGTAAGACTACTGAAGACCTGACTGACAGCACACCAACAAGTTCAAAAAGAATTCCATATAGTTTATTTATTTATTTATTTTATTTCATTTTTAAACCGCCCATAGCGAATAGCTCTCTGGGCGGTGTACAAAAAATTAAAAGTACAGAAATACAAAATATCACAATAAATAAACTGAAACAAAGAGATTTAAAATTGTAACATTAAACGCTTTAAAATGCCTGGGAGCATAGCCAGGTCTTAACCTGGCGCCGAAAAGATAGAAGTGTCGGCGCCAGGCATATTTCTTCGGGGAGGCTATTCTACAATTCGGGGGCCACTACAGAAAAGGCCCTAGATCGAGTAACTGTCCTCCGGGCTTCCCGATGGGTTGGTACCCGGAGGAGGGCCTTAGACGCTGAGTGAAGTGACCGGGTCGGTTCATAGCGGCAGAGGCGTTCCACAAGATACTGCGGTCCCACGCCGTGTAAGGCTTTATAGGTCAAAACCAGCACCTTGAATCTGGCTCGGAAGCAAATAGGTAGCCAGTGCAAACGGGCCAGAACAGGTGTTATATGCGCTGACCGGCTGGTCCTTTGTCTTTTCTCCCATTTCCCCTGAACCATTATATCGGCCATTGCTTTAAGACCAGGTCTGGGGAACCTTGGGCCCTCTAGATGTTGCTGGACTACAACTCCCAGGAGCCCCAGCAAGCACAGCCAATGGCCAGGGATGATGGGAATTGTAGTTCAGCAACATCTGGATGGTCAAAAGTTCCCCACAACTGCTTTAAGAAGGAAGAGTTTTTATTTTAATCCAAGGAAAACTGTGGAAGCAAGTGGGAAAACATACTGAAAACCAGATCAAGCATAATACCAGTATAAACTTATTAGTCACATTTACTAAGGATTTGAAACTATTAAAAAAAAAATTAAACTACCATTGCCATGTTAAAAGTGTGATAGGCTCCTGTGCTTTGTGCTAAGATAGTTGCTTTCTCAAGTTTCCAGGCTATGGTCTGAAGGCACATGAGGCCAGCACCCTGCTGAAGCTAAACAGGATCAGGTGTGGTCAGTGCCTGGATGGGAGACCGCCTGGGAACCATATGTAAGCCGCCTTGAGTTTCTAACATGAAAGAAAGGCAGGGTATAAATGTAATAAATAAATAAATAAAATAAATACTGAGCTAGATGGACTACTGGTGTGACTTGGTGTAATGGCAGCTTCTATCACCATGGTCACAATCCAGCACAGAACGAGGCAGGATTAAGCTGAATATGCTGGATAGAAGCTTTTGTCTAGTATGGTTAAGACCCATCTGTTTCAGTGTCACATGTTACACAAAAGAGTTAGATGGCACTATGGATGGTATTCAGTTCTAGCCTACTCAGAGTAAACTCACTGAAGTCATGACTAATTTAGGTTCTTTATTTTTAATAAATCTACTCCGATTAGGACTATGTCTAGGCCTTGACTAAATGCAACAGATCAGAGTTTATGTTTACAAACTGTATGAGAAATAAGTCATGTAGATCTATAGTAGGAATTTGAAAAATTCTGTGTACATTCAGTGCATCTAATTCCCATAAGCCACATGACTCCTGTTTGCACCGCATGCATCCCTGTCCACATGGCAAATGTAGTGAACTGGAGGCTGTGCATATCCAATGTGCAGCTTGCTCACAGTTGTTCCCGATTTGGAACCAATCTAAGTATGGCCCGATGGTGAAGCAACCAACTAACTCACAGAATTGTTATGTATGCTTCACTTAAATTCAAAGTAGCCTGATTATTATTAGATACACTTGTGTCCCTCACAGGAGCTCTGAGTGACATTTTAACCTTCAACGGGGGTGGGGAAACCATTTTCAGCCCGAAGGCCGCATTGCCTCATGACAACCTTCCAGGAGCTGCATGGACGGGGCCCAGAGTCAAAAGTGGGTGGGGCAACAGATGCAACTCTTACCTTTGTACAGTAGCTCCATTCTAGCCATGCAAAAGTCAGTGTTTCCAAGCACACTTCTCTCAGTCCACGTGAACAAAGGGCATTATTTACATTACTAGGTAAAAGAACTCAAGGAAGGTGTGGAGCAGGACTGGTGAGGGGTGGAGTCTGGAAAGAGGGGGTGTGGCCTGGGGTGGGGGCATTGACTGAGATAGTCCTGAGAGGCACATCTACCACCTGAGCCTCAGCTTCCCCACCTCTGCCTTTCAAGAAGCCTATGAAGTGGGGTGGGTTGAAATACAGTCACTTGCACAAGGTGATTTCCCACATCTAAATCCAATGCTCTAACTATTAGGTCGCAGTTAACTGAGCAGTTAAAAACATAAATAAATGTAAACATACGGAACTATTTGTATTTAACTTTTTTTGTTAGTAAAGTTTAAACATTCACTTTTGCGTATTGCAACTGAAAGAGTTCAGCTGAACCTCAAACACAGCAGATCCTGTGGTTGTATAGGTTTGTCTGCTTAGCTTTTCTCACTCGGACAAAATGAACTAACCAGCTCTCATTAAAATATATGCAGACTTAAAAACTACTAGTGAGGCTGAATCTTTTAGTAAAAATAAGAATGTCCAGCTGGGGAAAAAGAAACCTAGTCAGGTGGATGAAAAAGAAACCCGTGGGCAGATAAAAATTGATAATATTAATTTAAAACCAGAAGCTTAAGATACAATAACAAATATTCCATTAAATTTGAACTCCTTATTTATTACGAAGACCGCCAGCCTAAGTGGTAGGAAGATTTCTTTTAGAGGTTTCCCTCCATTTTGGCAGTGGATATTATCTGATTCAGATTCTCAGATGTGCTGAAAATCAAGATAACAGAGAAGCAAATTGACTAACGGCCAAGCTCTTACCTTTACCATCAGCTTCACATCTTTCACTGTATTCTCTGATGAAATGTCAAAAGATTCGCAAAGTCCTTCAAAGGCTATGAAAATCCTCATTTTTTAAAAAAAAAATCTGTTTAAAAACTCAAATGTCTTTCCACTCCATCAAGCTCCATGTTAGATGCAAAACTGTAAATATCCAACCTAAATGCACACATCTATTCTTCAAAAGCAAAAAGCAGCCTGAAAAATCCTGGCTCAGGCAGGCAGCAGAGACTCTGAGAAACAATGAGCTGAATTTGTTTCCCAGGCTGCATTGAATAGGAAAAAATGTTCCCTTCTCCAACTCATGAACATAATTAAACCAGCAAACCACGTATTGATCAAGGCAAGTGTGAGCAAGCTTTCAGCATGTACATGCATGTTCCAAGCTAATCACACCAGTTGTATTTGCTCGACAGGCACTTCTCAAACCACAGAGAGCCAGAACATAAATGAGTCTGGTGTTTATTTTATTGCTTTTGGCAGCCTTTACACTTTCTGTAAATAAACCTAATCTAAGCACTCATGTTACCATAACAACTTTATAAGCCAGCCCTTCCAGTTTAGATCAGAAGCCCCCCTTTCTTTCTTTTTTTGTTGTACAAAAACCAGACAGTCTGATAGCTTGAACATGTAGATATCTGATAAGCAACTGAGTGAGAACTGGATAGAAAAGGTACCCACAACTATTTGATATTCCTGTGCCATTCATACAATTTCAGCCTCGGGAAAGGTACAATTTTCCTTTGCCTTGAAACAACAAAGTCTTAAGGGACATCAAAGACTAACAAATGTATTGTGGCATAAGTTTTCATGGAGCCCATTATTAGATGTATGAAGTAGGGTTGCTAGGTGTCCTGTTTCAGAGTACTTTCTCTGTCCAGGATTGGGACTTGCTTCTGAATAAACATGCATAGGATTGCAGCACAATAGAATCTTGGTAGACATAAAAGTGTACATACAAGGTTTTTTTAATTACTTGCAAAAATGGTATATTGTACTTTTTATTTTTCAAATAATTTTTGAACAGAAGCTTTAAACAGTGTACATGCTGCAGTGTTATACTTTTGTAATTAAGGAGTCAAACAAGTTTAAATTTTACTGAACTGTGGAAGAGGGCAGCTTATTTGTCTTATTCATAACCTGTTTTGAAAACCTTTCCAATATGAAATGTTTCTGTGAGTAATTATGTTATGCAATTAACTACCCCAAACCCATAGGATAATAGGCAGTTGATCAGTATCATAAAGAAGCAAAAAACCCTCTAAATTGGTGGCCAGATGGAAAAAGAGGACAGGGCTACTGCACCTGTAATAGCTGTGTCCATCACTGAAATTCTGTATTTTGCACTGTACTAAAGGTGCAAGAGAAAGCCAGTGTGGCGTAGTGGTTAGAGTGTTGGACTACGACCTGGGAGACCAGGGTTTGAATTCTCACACAGCCATGAAGCTCACTTGGTGATCTTGGGCCAGTCACTGCCTCCCAGCCTCAGAGGAAGGCAATGGTAAACCACCACTGAATACTGCTTACCATGAAAACCCTATTCATAGGGTCGCCAAAAGTCAGAATTGACTTGAAGGCAATCCATTTTCATTTTTTAAAAAACTTTCCAATATGAAATGTTTCTGTCAGTAAAGCTGCAATGCTAATTCCACATACCTGGGAGTTAACCCTATTGAATTCAGTAGGACTTACTTTTGAGTAGACGTGGTTAGGATTGTGCTGAAAATCAATGGAACTTTTGAGTGAACATAGAAAAAGATTGTGTTGTAAATCTTTCTCTCCCCCACCATTCCTTTTTTGTTTTAAGCAGCAGTTAGGCAGGGCTTATTTAGGTGTCACTGCTTTCATTTGGCAGGAAACTAATACTTTAAAAAAATGTTCTGTAATGGCCAACTGGTTTTGACAATATACTATTATATGTGGTGTATGTATTTTTACATCTCCAGTGTGTGTGTGTATGGAATATTTCCAACAACCCTGTGAGTTAGGGTTGGAAACCAAGGCAGCTCACAATAAGAAATAAAACCATTTAAAATCCAATAACCATAAAACAAATATAAAACAGTTGCAAACAACTTAAAGAAACATAATTCTGAATTTTGGATTGGGTGAGTGAAGTTGCTTATCATTGAATTGCAGTCCTGTTCATGCTTCCCTGTCTGAATAAGCCCCATTGAATACACTGGGACTTGCTTCTGAGTAAACATGCATAGGATTGCACTATAGATATATTTACAGGTTGTGTAAATAATAAACATCTTTGACATTAATGCTTATACAAATATTTCTTCATACTATGTCTTGATAGCTATCTGATTTCACACTATGGTTGTAAATTATTATTTAGCAATGATTATTTTGTCTACATTTTAAGTGTGCCCTTCTTCCTTGGGGTGGTCATGGTCCCCCTCTGTTGTTTTCACTCTGAGGAGCAGATTAGGCTGAGAGATGGTGCATAGCCCATGGTCACCCAGTATACTTCGTAGCTTATTTCCATTTTTAAATTTAATTAAAATTATTTATACGTAGGTAAAGTTTATGAAGTAATGCAGATCCACATAATACATTTAAAGCATATCCAGCTCGCATTTAAAGCACATGACTTCCTCTAAAGAATTATGGGAAGTGAAGTTTCCCCCTCATAGTTGTAGTTCCCACCACCCTTAACAAACTACAGTTCCCAGGATCTTGTAGTGGGATTCATGTGCTTCAAATGTATGTTGAATGTGCTTTAAACACATGATATGGATCTGCCCTAGAATGCTGTGCATTCATTAGTGAATTGAAAATAACAATTTTAAAAGATACGTTTTTAAACAGGGCTGTAGCTCAGTGGTAGGGCACATGCTTTGCATGCAAAGTTCCAAAATTCAATATCTGGAAGAGACTATTGCCTGGAATCCTGGATAGCCAATACTAGTCCATGTCACCAGTACTGAGCTAGATGGTACCAAATGGCTTGACTTGGTACAAAAGAGGAAAGAGACCCAACGGCCACAGTGAAATTTATTTATTTATTTTATTTACAACATTTATATACTGCTTTATTGTAAAAAAAAAAAAACCTCAAAGCGGTTTATAGCAGGAATTAAAATAATAAAATTATTGGCAAAAAGAGTTAAAGGCAGGTATTTAAAAACATTCAAAATAATAAAACCAACAATGAGTTAAAAACAGATATAAAAAACATAATAGCTTCTAAATGCCTGGGTAGGCTTGCCTAAACAAAAATGTTTTCAGCAGGTGCCAAAATGAGTACAATGAAGTCACCTGCCTAATGTAAATAGGCAGGGAGTCCCAAAGCGTAGGTACTGCTACACTAAAGGATCAATTTAGCCTGACACTGATTTTATGACTTTATGCCTTCTATGTTAAATTTTACCCTTGTAGTCCCCTTTAGTACCAGTCCCTATATATATGTATATATATGTGTGTGTGTAGTGTTTTATATATTTTAATTGTATTTTATGTATTTTAATTTATTTTAATGTTTTTGTGATTTTACTGCTTGCAATTTTATTATGTACATGTCTGATTTTATTTTTGTAAGCCACCCTGAGTGCCCTATTACAGGGTAGAAGGACGGGATAGAAATATTTTAAATAAATAAATAATTTCTTACAACAGCAGTACTAGGTGGCACCCATAACATGGAAAACACACCTTGAACTTGGCCTGGTAGCAAATCGGCAACTAGTACACATTTCAGAGCAGATGTATTATGTGCTAATAGGGTCTCACTCATGTCAGCAACCGTGCCACAGCATTCTACACTAGCTGCAGCCCCCAGGTCAGGTTGTGCTGCATGGGGATTTCTATGACCTTGGCTAACTGGTTGCCAGGATTTTAAAAGTTTTTATTAGGAACCCTGACTGGTTATGGGATGCTGAATTTTCTGCCTTACTCATAGGAATCTTGTTGTGGTTTGTATGGTATTGCATTTAGGAAATCATCACTGTCTTTTGTTTCTCTTTTTCTATTTGCATTCAGTTACCTCTGAGCTTATTCCCTTACATCCATAGAAGCAACAACAGTGGTCCATGTGGTCAGCTCAACCCTCTGAAACCCACTGATGATGCACCTTGTTATTTGCATGATGGCTTGTTTCTTGCCCAATAGTGCTAAAAGAGAATTCACATACTGGGAAGTGTGGTTGCAAATGTTGTTCACAAGTTGCTGCCTATGCAGGTAGACCAAACCATGTGTGTTTTCTCTCTGTCAATTATTACTCACTGGAATTGGGTTGGCTGAACGTGAGTTTATAGCAGCCCACAGAGCAGGCAGGAAAGAATAGAGAATCTTCTTAACTCTTAGTCATTTCTCAAACCTCTCTCTGGAGTGAAGGGTCAAGTCTGTAAAGAGGTTTGGAGCAGCCATGTTAAAAGGCAGGCAGGGCATTCCAGGCAGGGCATTCCAGGCAGGGGGTTACCAACCCTGCTTTGATATGGATATTGTTGCAGAGGATACCTAGTCAAGCCTTACCAACAGCACAATCCTAACAATATCTACTCAGTCCTGTTGAGTTCTATGGGGCTTAGTCCCTTTGTGTGTTTAGAATTGCATGCTTCAGGGGCATCCATCTTTACTCCTGAGTGCTCCCATCTAATACCTACAACATTAGACTCCCTTCTTCCTACAATGTCTTTCTGGTGACTGGCTGGGCACTTAAACCATCTTGCCAGAAGCAAGTAGGCTAGATTAAATGTTCTTTTCCCAAGCTCTCTAAACAGGTGAAAATGAATGATCCCATCACTTCAGCTGGACCTGGGAACACCCTCATTTAGCTAAGATTTCTATCTTAATTTCCAATCAGATATTTTTTTTTCTTTGAGTGGTTTGCTCCAAGCAACTGTGGTTGATGATTAATGTATCATGCTTAGTGACATCATTAGGACCGCCCATTATGACATCACTAGGGCCTGCCCCTGAAATCTCAGGGTTTGGGATGCTTCTGACCTGGCAACGCTAGTATGAAGTGTTAACTTCAGCTGCACATTCAGAGCCGCATAAAGAGGAATGGGGAGGGGGACTGTAAACAGTCAGCCAAACGACCATGGAATGCAAGAGGCATGTATACATTTAAATGCATATATTTAAATTTTAAATGTGTAAAAGCTAAGCACATCCAACTGTTACCAGCTGAAATCTTTAATTAGTCACTTATATATTTCTTAAAACCAGACACTTTATCGGTTTTGCTGCAACAGAGCAATGCAGTAAACCCTCTCGTCTGTATTGTATACTAAAAATATTATTGTGTGTAGCAATATCTGGAATAGGAAGCTAGCTGGAACATCAAGCAGCCATCCTCAATCCGGTGCCCTTCAGATGTTTTGGATCTCAGCTCCCATCAGCCATCTTGTTATTGCATAGGTTTTTTTAGTCACTTGTTACCCAAAGGTTTCCAAGCCACTAATAGTAATAATAATAATAATAATAATAATAAAACCAAAACAGTAAAAAAAAAATAGTAACACCCCCATACAGTCACCAAAAGTTTTGGCAGCACAAAAAACATCACCTCAGTATATGAAATGCCTGGGAAAAAAGATAAATCTTTACCTGACGCTGAAAAGATGTCAAGAAAGGTGCCATGCAGACCTCACTATAGGATGGGAACTGTAGTCCAGAACATCTGGAAATCATCAGACTGGGGAAGGCTACTCTAGAGTGGATGTCCTCCTGCCACTGTTGTCTTGTTAGTCATATGCTAAATCCCCACTTCGTAGCTCTTGTCATCATCATGAACATCATTATGCTTATTTAGCTCTCATTCAGTATGACATATAATTAAAAAATAAACATAAAAATGGCAACTAATGGAAGTATAATCAGAGGGCAAAGTAAAAACAGATTGAAACAGCAATCCTTAAGTAGGATTAAGCCCCACTGAACACAGTGGAGCTACTTTGAAGTAAATATGGAGCAGGTTGTGCTTTGAAGGTGCAATCATTAAACAGCCAGAAGAGTGACTGTATACTATAGTCAGCATGGATTTTTTGCATTCTGCAATGTTAAATTTAAAATACCCCCCATGCCATTCTGATCCTTCCCATAAGCTCTTTTCAAAACAAAACCTTACAAAACCTATAGTCCTGAACTCAGAAACGCTTGCTTAACAGCCCTTTAAATTTTCATGGTGATCCACAAAACAGTAAGAGAGAATCGAGAGTTCAAAGTGTAAAACGAGAGAGAGAGAGAAACCAGACCCCTTTTGGACTTTTTTCTGTCAGAGTTCTCATAATTTGTTGAAATTAATTAAAAATTACCCATGTTGACAAAGTAACTGTAATCCTATTACTGACCTTGCCCCATACTTGGACCTTCATCTTCTGCAGTTTAAAAGTTTAAAAAATGCCTGGCTGATTTTTAATTAATTTAAGAAATGTAGCATTGAACTGAATGATAATGTCAGGCATGCTCAGCAAGAAGCAACTGTCAGTGTTCTAAAAGCCAGACTCACAGCTTCTGGGCTTCCCTAATCAGGGGGCCACACCCACGCCAGACCTTTATTTCACTTTACACAGTCATAGCTTCCCCCAAAGAATCCTGGGAAGTGTAGTTTGTGAAGGGTGCTGAGAGGAGACTCCTATTCCCCTGACAGAGCTCCAGTGGCCAGAGTGGTTTAACAGTCAGCCATTGTGACTGAAGCTCTGTGAGGGGAACAGGGCATCTCCTAGCAACTCTCAGCACCCTTCACTAACTACACTCCCCAGGATTCTTTGGGAGAAGCCATGACTGTCTAAAGTGAAATAAAGGTCTGGTATGGCTGTGGCCAGGGACAGCTTTGGTTTAAATTTGTGTGGGAGGCTACATCTGCCTGCTGTAGAATAAAAAGATGGGGAAAACCCTGAAAAAGAATGATACTGTTTACAATGTTTTCCTTTTGGAAAGGAAAGCGGCTTCCCCTCTACCCAGTGCCCACCCACCCAATCCCCTCCCCTCCCCCTCCCCTCCCCTCCCCCTTTCCTGCCTTCACCTCCCCTTCCTGCCCTCCTCCCCCCGCCACCACTCACCATATGGTCAGAGACACGTTACCAAATTCTTCCAAGCTACCCAGGAAGGGGATTGGACTGTGAACAACCAACCCAAATTGCGTTTGCATTTTTACAAATTTGTAGGGCAGTACAATATCCCAGAGAGGTGGTCAGGTCTCCTGCTCCCCTGGTACATTCACTATAGCTGCCCTGTTTCCCACTTTTTAAAGTTTGATAGAAATATCTGTTAGCTATAGGTACGTTCTTAAACCACAAGGTTTTTTGCCTATTAGTTGTATGTATATATACATACCAGGGGGATTCAACATGGTGCCCTCCAGATGTTTTGGACTCCAATTCCCATCATTCCTAGCCAGCATGGCCGACGATCAAGGATGATGTGAGTTGCAGCCTGCAACATCTGGAGAGCACTACGTTGGCTATCCCTCCATTACACAAAATACTTCAGAAAGTTGAGCACATATCACTTAATTGTAAGACAGCTAATGCATAAAACAGCATTAAAAAACTAAAGGCATTTATTCTAAGTGTTTATGTTATAATTCTTCAGATATCTGCTGGAGAAAGGAGTGGTATTCATTATCTCAGGAATACTACACAATCAAGAACACTGGCATCTTTGTGTGGAAAAACAAGCACATACCACCATTACCCAACATATATAAGAATTTGAAGTGCCAAATGATATACAGTCCCCACATACACATGAGGAAATAATAATTATGAGTGTTCCTGCACTTGCAGAGCTGACGCCAAACCAGCACCACCCACTTAAGAGAGCGAGAGAGAGAGAGAGAGAGAGATCAGCAGCAGACTTTGAGAAACCCTGAAGTGTGCAGATACACAAAAAATCCTTGGGGTGGGGGAAAAGAGGTGAAAAAACAGCAAAACAGCCCTATTATAACTCAATGGCATGGAGCAAGGGCTGACTGGGAGGGGAGGTGGGAAATAGACAACTAGATGAGAAGGGAGAATTAAATGGAGTGGCTGGAACAGGAGGAAAAAATGATACATAGATATACCTATGAAGGGGTAGAAAGAACTCTGTGTGGCAGGAGCTGCCCTGCTCTGCTTCTGGTTCTGATCTATGGAGAAGAGTCTTTCCAGGGAGGGCAAGGCAGCCAGAACTGCCACTGTCATCTGGGAGGTGACGATAACTCCTTTAAGCACCCTCCAACTCCTAGGTTTATAGTCACCTCAAGTTAGCTGTCTGAAGAAAGAGTTGTATGGCAGGAGCAGCCCTGTCCTCTTGGCCTAGATATGATCACCTGCACTGGTCCTGGACCTGATCTTCCATGGAGGGCGAGGCAGTCAGAACTGCCACTGATATAGATGACAGAGGAGCGAAACTCCATCAGGACCACTCCTGCAAGGTTTCTAACTGCCATCAAGTCAGCTGTCTAAGGGAAGAACTATACGAGAGGAAGAGTGGCCCTGCCCTCCTGGTCTGGACGTTGTCACCCAGTCTGCTGCTGGATTTGAGTGCTTCAGACTGCTCTTCTGAAAGAGCAAGACAACCAGACCTGTCACTGACACATTGGCTGTCACTTGAAAAATTTGCACTTGAGCTTGTTTGTCCCTACCGCCATTCTTGTGTCATGTATTTTTAGATTGTGAGCCTGAGGGACAGGGACAGTACTGATTTTTGTAAGTCGCTCTGATAGCCTTTTTGGCTAAAGGGTGGGAAATAAATGCCACAAATAAATAGGAAACACTTTTTTTCTGGTTGTTTTCTGGTTTACACCAAGAAGCTGTATTTAAATGTCCCCAAGGATGGAAGATAGAGCTGCCCACAAAAATAAATGAAAAAGTAAATAATACAATGTAGTTGGGAATGGCCATCTGTGCCCCCCCCCCATGCCCAAAGAATATAGCAACAAAAGAGTCGTTTGGGCTTTTTTTCTAACTCAGTTATTATCTAGTCGGAAGTATTTAAATAACTTTGTTAATGCAGATTTCAAACTACAGATCAAGTTCACTGTCTTCAGATTACAGGTTGGAATGAACTGTTGTTGGAAGTGAGTAACTTGATTTCTGATGACAGCTCCATAATGTAGTTCTAACTGAAAACTGCAGGTCAAGCCCTGAGAGTTCTGACTCCACTGTTGGAGGCACGATACCTCTAAATGCCAGTTGCTGGGAATCAGAAGTGGAGAGAGTACTGTTGTGCATAGGTCCTTCTTTTAGGCTTCCCATAGGCCTCTGGTTGGCCACAGAATGCTGGACTAGATTGGCCTGACCCAGAAGGCTCTTCTTACATTTTTACAATAAGCCTGCAGGATGGTCCAGAGGCATTGGATCCCTATTGCAGGTTAGGGGTTGGGAATGAAGCTGAAAAAGTAGCTTATGAGAACTCTGCCTTGTTAACCATTTCTTTTATCCCCACATTGCAGGCTGGGTTGAGAGAGTACTGTGCAACACTCCTGCAGTGTAGTTCACCGTTATACCCCTAGTGCAGGTACAAGGGATGGGGTGAGAGAGAATAGCTTACAGCAACCGTGCAGTGTAGTCTCCTGTTAATATTTCAAGCCAGAGGTGGGCTTACATGAATTGTCCCCTCAAAACCTTCCTCCAGGCCAAACCAAACACTCAATTGCATACAGAAGTCTCACACACTGCACCTTTTATGTTTTAAAAAAGTAAATAAATAATAAATAAATAAATTTTGCACATGAAGTAAGACCAGTCAGAGCAGGGACTTCTGTCTCAGATGCCAAGGTTTACCTTTCTAAAAATCCTTAGCTATAGACTCAGATAGCATGCATCGCACACACACCAGGGATACACTGCAACATTTTGTTGTGGGGCCTGCTTGTTCATTATTATTATTATTTTATTTTTACAGAAGGAAAACTGACGATGAGAGAATTTGGCCTCCCCTTCCAAAACCATGGTGTTTTGCTTTTTCTAGGATTGAATGCAGACCTCCTACATTTAAGCACAGTATTCTGTTTCTGGATCAAAACAGACTCTCTTTCCTTGATGAAAGACAATGTTCTGCCCAACATAGGTTGCCTCCAAGAGCTGAATCAGAAAATGTAAAACCCATAGCAACACACCTCTGTTTATGCACAAAACCTGTGCAACAACCAAGGAGTAGCCAGACAGAGCTTCTCTGTTCCACTTTGTCCAGACTTACAGAAACTACCATGGTTAATAAAGCTGAATTTATTGTTGCATGCCACCCCAATCTCTGAGCGGTGAGATTTCCAGGGGTCCCTGTGCTCGCCCTGGGTTTGGTTTCCTTGGGAAGAAGGACAGTGGAGACTGTGGTGTCTTTATGAAATATGGTTTATTTATTTACACACATTTCAGCCTGAGCTTAGGATGGAGGGGTTCAAGGCATCAGCAGTCCAATATCCAGCTTTTCCATCAGGGTTATAGGAGTCATCCTAAAACCATGGTGTAGAGAGCCAGTCTCTCTGCCTGCCTCCGGTCCCAGCCTTTCTCTGACACAACTCAAAACATAAGCCTCTCTTAGGCCCCAGGAGGGGGGGGGCTCTCCTGAAGAGTTTCAATGACAAAAGAATCTTCCTGGCCCATTCACCAGTTGCTGAGCACCTGATAGACCCATTAACAAACCTGGCCACTCTACTAGCTTCTCATCCCAAGGCACAGGATTCCAAATTAGAGGCTCAAAGTGGACTCATAGAAATTATCCATTTCAACCCCCAAACTCACATTATTATCTGGATCTGTCAGTTGGTCTGCTTCTGTGATCCCTCATGGAGCAAGAACTGGACACCAGGACCCCTCACTAGATGATTAATGACCTTTAAAATGTCACTGGGCTGGTTCACATATGCTTGTTTTATTATTTGATTATTGCAACATCAAGTGATGATTGTCATGCACATTTTTCAGTTAATGATTAAAATCAAGTGATCACTTACATGTGTCAGCGGGCCAGCACTGCTATAACACAACAGGAAGAACTTTCACCTTGCATCACCTCAAACTACAGATGGGCAAATATGTCAATTTCAGTTTCTCTCATTTCTTTCTTATTTTTCCAACTAAGTACAGTTCTCCACATCAGTTAGCTTTAAAAAAAAAGTTCTCGTCAAAACTCACCAGCATTTTAGTGCAAATTTCTCCTGATACACACATTTTTATGTGCAATTTTGCTTAATATAACTTTTTTGCAAAGCAATTTTCCCTAACATTATGCGGTTTTTCACTAACATATGCATTTGTATGCATGCTTTAGTATATGCATTTTTCTGCATATTACTTTTACTTAGCTAGAGTACTGCACTGCAAAATTCAAAGAAGTATAAATTTTGAAGAATGGCTGGGTTTCAGTTCTCATACTGTTTTGGAAAGTGTGAATTAGGTAAGTTCGCTTTTAAATGTGAACTGAAACAAATTTCTGCCCCATCTCTATGTCAAACACAATGGCTTGAATCTGAAAATGCTTTTGCATAAATGGAAAGCATGTCTGCTGCTCACATAAGGCAGGATTATCTATTTTCACCAATCCACTTATCTACTGCAACCTTCCGTGCCACATATATAAAGTTCTGGAGGATCCCCCAACCCTCAAGAGCATGTTTTTAGCTGGTACAGTGGTGATTAGTGAAAATCTGCGGTTCCAACCTGTAGGGATGGAAATGCATTTCACTTGCACAAAAAGCGCCTTTGCATACAAGCCATTGTATCTGACAATGAGAGGCCCTTGCACTTCATCTGAGCCATCACTTTTCTATGAAATCAGTTCACACTATGGGATGGGGAAGTCCAGCATTGCCCCATCCATTGGCTAACCAGTGAGTTGACGAAAGGAGCTTGCTTCCTCTTCCTTGCCAGAAAGAACTCTGCTATAGTTACCAATTGCCCTGTGACTATAGAAGTGAGGGGAAGGAGATTTAAGTCTCTGCCATCAGCCAGAGGACTAAAGGTCAGCATTTCTGTCCAAGCAAAAACACCAGGAGGGAATGGCAGCCTGGCCCCACTCAGGCATAAGTGCCTGTTACATCTAGCATTGTCAAACCAATCTCCCTCCTCTGTCTCCCCCCCCCGCCTTGTATGTCTTGTATTTTTAGATTGTAAACCCAAGAACAGAGGCTGTGTTTAATTTTTTGATTGAGGTGAACCATGTTGGAACACAAAGAAGTGTTTGGTTTGACCTGCGAATAAAATTTCTAGAGCTTTTAAGAGCATTATGTAATAAAAATAGCAGCTGCGGTTTAGTTGAACAAATGAATACCATGTTCTCTAATCAGACAATTAAAAGTACTCTATTAACAGGATTAAAATAAAATTTCAAGATCTCTGGATTAATTCTAATCTTTGAGCAATTCTAACTATTTTAAGAAAGGCTAGTGAAGTTCCACTCTCTCATTATCATCACTAGAATGTCTTTGAAAAATCACTGTCAACAACCGGATTTTGTAAGAGTGGCTTTCTGTGTTCTTACAATGAGTTTTGAGCAACCAAAGATGTATCTAACACTACCTTTGGATTTATCATATCTGAATATCAAGGAGGAGGAACCTGTGACCCATCAGATGTTGTTGGATCCTAGCTTAGCTTTCAACATCCCCAGCCAGCATGGCCAGTGCTCAGGGAATGGCAGGAGCTATAGTCCAATAACACCTGGATGGTCGCAGATTTCCCCATCTCAGCCCTAGATATTACTTGCTATATGCCTTTTGTTTATATATATATTTGTTGTAGAAGTGTAATGTTGTATTCTCTCTTTAAGAAATTTACAGAGCAATCCAAGTGCCAGGGAGCCAGTGGAAAGGAAGCTGGCAGGGGAGGAGCCGGCAGAAAGCCCTGCAGGATCTTCTTCCTGCTCTGGAGCTGCCGGCCTGGCTGGAAGCATCAGCTCCGACAAACAGGCCTCCCAGGGAGTAAGTGCTCCCCATAGGTCACAAATGGACATAATTAAAATTATTTTACTGTGCTGGCCTTTTGGCTGCCAGAGTTTGCAGGAGGATTGGGACCTGGGGAGGTCTGTGAACACAAGGAGAATGTTGTGTAAGTCCACCTCCGTGGCTCCTCCCCTGCCATACCCCTAGCACGCCCCATTTTCAGGGCTTCCACTGGCCCTCCATCTGCCAGGCTGGCCGTCCCCAGCAGACCCCCGGTGGGTCCATGGCTCAGCCATGGTGGATGGCTGGTGCCAGCGGAGCCCGGCACAGCCAGGAACCTGCTGGAACAGCCGGGGATCCTCAGCATCCAACTCATCCCAGCCCGGCAGAAAAGTGAGTTGGATTGCACCCTTGAGGTACTGTTTCCTGTGTAAAACATTACAATATTAATAATTAATAAGTTATATATCCTTCAAAGTTTTCCAAAAACAGGCAGTGAAGTTCATTTTAATTTATTCTGGCTCAGAGCTGGAAATCTTTTTGGTTCTGTGGACCAGATCCTTATCATATCTAGTCTCACAGGCCAAATTTAACATATGGAACTGCCCATGTATCAATCACCTAACATCACAATGAAGCCAGGTGATTGGGTGATTTGAAATCCTAAAGCCCTGCTTTAAAGCACTTGAGACTTTGGCTTTACCACCCATCAACTTTCTTTAAAGCTACCAATTGTGCATTGGCAGCTCTGTCTCCACCTGCCCAACACCTGATGTCACATAGGATCATTTTCATTGGCGATCACTCGTGGCCGAGTAAGATTGTCTTCCAAGATAAGGTCTTTAACGGTGGGTCCGTAAGTAAATGAGGAGGCCAATTCTGGATCCACACAGCCTCCCACAGTGAGGACGTAGGTTTCCAGATGGAAGATGGTCACGATGAGGATTTGCTTGACGTGCCTTCCGCTTAGCTCGTTTTGTGCATCATGAGCATCTGCAAAAAGCTGGATTTCTTGAGCTTTCTTTATCCACCATTCTTAAGTTCTCTAGTTCTTCTTTGGACATATGAAACAGATGGAAAGCTTTTTAATCTCAGTAGGCTGAAAGCAAAAAGTAAGGTAATTACAACCTCTGTCGTAGAACTTCAATATGCCGATGATAATGTAGTCTCCGCACATTCAGAGGAAGATCTTCAAACTATCCTAAATGTCTTTGCAGAAGCATATGAAAAGCTTGGCCTTTCGCTTAACATCAAAAAAACCAAAGTGCTTCATCAGCTAGTGCGAACCAATCCCTCTGTAGCGCCATCAGTCCAGCTTAATGGTGCGACGCTGGAGAATGTCAATCACTTTTCTTATCTTGGCAGCCATCTCTCTATAAAAGCTGACATCGACGCTGAAATTCAACATCGTCTGAGCTCTGCGAGTGCTGCATTCTCCCAAATGAAGCGTAGAGTGTTCAAGGATCAGGACATTCGCAGGGAGACCAAAATGCTTATTTACAAAGTCATTGTACTACCGACCTTACTGTATGCCTGTGAAACATGGACCATCTATAAATGCCACTCCCAACTTCTTGAAAGATTCCACCAACGCTGCCTCCGGAAAATTCTGTAAATTACTTGGGAAGATAGGCGGACTAACGTTAGTGTATTGGAAGAAGCAAAGACCACCAGTGTTGAAATAATGATCCTCCAACATCAACTTCGCTGGACCAGCCATGTTGTTCGAATGCCTGATCACTGTCTTCCAAAGCAGCTACTTTACTCCCAATTTAAGGATGGAAAACGGAATATCGGTGGACAGCAATAAGAGGTTTAAAGATGTTCTCAAAGCTAATCTAAATAAATGTAACATGAGCATCGAGAACTGGGAAGCCTTGGCCCATGAGCGTTCCAATTGGAGGTCGGCCACTATCAAAGGTGCTATGGACTTTGAAGAACCATGAGTACAGGGCGAAAGGGACAAACAAGCTACAAAGGCCAATTATGACCAATTGGTGGGCCAAGTTTGCTCCATGGGCTGGAGGTTTTCTCCATCTAGCTTATTGAGTAGCATAGCTTTCAAATAATCAGAGGTTTGGCCAAATTAAATATATTTTTATTACATGGGCTTCCAAGTACAAGATATTACAGGGAGTGGGAAGAGAACACAAAGAATGTGGATAATTTACAGTGCAATCCTAGACAAGTAAGCCCTGCTGAGTTTAATGAGATTTACTTCCAGATAAGCATAGTAGGATTGTAGCTTTACGATGCAATCTGCACACACTTACCTGGAGAAAGTACCACTGAACTCAGTGAGGCTTACTTCTAAGTAGACATGTATACTCGAAATCATTTTATGTTTAGATAACAGATTGGACTATAAAAACAAGCATTCTAGTTCTCAATAGCTGCCAGAAGGAAGCATGTTGCTACAAGAAGGGATACTAACAGAGGCTGTTAGTGAAACATAGCAAGAACATAAGAGCCCTGCTTGGAAAGCCTAGCACTGGTAATGCCCCTTGCACAGCAGTTCCCAAGCGAACCACCATACAGGAATTTTGACAGATAGGCAGGACAACCCACCTCTCAACCACATGACATCATCATGATGTCATGTGACTGACAGCTGGGTTGTCCTACCCACCTGTCAAAGCTGACCTGTGAGGTCAAAAAGGTTCCCCACCCCTGGGCTAGATGGACATGAACTAAAATGTTTCTTTTATAATTTTCCTAAAGCAACATTCTGCCTGTTCTGCTTCTCTTCTTACTGCTTTTTTAAAATTCTGAATAAACTTCATAATATTGGTGTTGGGGTCTTGGGTGCATTTGTACCATACTCAAAGTGTGATTCTAATGTCTCATGTGCCTAGACTATTTGGTGTCATGTTACTATGCCTATCAGTGGGGTTTGACAGAGAAAAGCCACCTTGGGTTTTGGGGAGAGCAGAGATAAGCTGGATGGTCTCTCTCTGTCTTCCCTCCTAAGTATTTGCCTTGGATCCCCAAAAATCGCTCCCAGTTGGGGATGGAGGAAACCTAAGGGAACATGGTGGCAGCTTATCTGAAGGACTCTTGCATGACTGAGCTACCCAGCCTGGCAGTCATGGAAGGAAAGGTCTTTCCCCACCCCTTCTGCTACATTACTCACAGGATTTCTGAAGGGCTTTATTCCTGAAAGTGGTAGCTTAGGGTAGCAACGAAAATTACAGACTGTTCTTACGTAACTTCAGAACAGAAAGCAAATGTTATCTAGTCAACTCTATATAAAATGGGGGAAAGTCACTGTAAGAAACAGGCTATAGATGCAAAAATTTAAATTGTTTTAAATTTTTTAAAGTGTGTTTTAAATTGTTTTTAAAAGATGAGTTTTAAACTTGTATATTTGTTTTTAATGTTTTTAGTTACTGTAAACCGCCCAGAGAACTTCGGCTATGGGGTGGTATACAAATACAATAAATAAATAAATAAAAACTAGCACCGATGACGTCATTTTGCAGTATCTCTGATTTCTTTTCTACTCTCTACTCACTCAGAGCCTCTTTCCTTTTCCTTACTGTCCTGCAAGATATTTATATCTTCCACCTTGAGGGGATCTGTTTTCTCTCATCAGAATCTCCTCCACCCATTTTCCTTACATTAATCTCTAGCTCACCTGCATTCCAATCCCTTTATTCAGCACTTCTCCCAGCATCGTTCCCCTCATCTCTCTCTCACTTGTCGTTTATCCCCGCTGTTCTGCAGCTCCTTTCCCAAGGTTTCTTTTCTGGAAGGTGCTGCAGCTTAAATCACCCTTTCTTACTTCCAAAGCGAGTTTCCCAATCCCAGGTATGTTGAGGGGCAAAACGGCGATCGTGATGGTTTCCCTCATGACAACATCAAGGTACAGCTATTGCTATACTTGGTTTACACCACTGGGACAGAATACTATAATAAATAAACAAGTATATTTCATATAATAATTTTATTCTAGTATAACAACATTTTAAGAGGAAAATACTCCTTTCTAGTGTTACACTAAGGAAACAATAAATCAAAAAACCAGCCAGCTCATCCTCGTACCAAGACCAGCCGTCGCATCTCTACTTAAACAGTCGCTTCTTCCCTCTGGCCCCTCCCCTCTTGAGCTGCCGTCACGTGCGAGCAGCCGTGCGCAAACACCGTCCACCCTGCGAGTGACAGTGGGAAGGGGCCAATCCACGCCGCCTGCTTCACCCTCTCCGCCTATGCGCGGGTTCTCCCGCGAACGGGGGTGGGATTTCCGCAGCTCCTGGGCTATCTCGCTGAGGGACTGAGAGGAGTCTTTATTATGGATTCCGCTTGATCTGCTTTTTGGGCCTCCTCGCTTTTTTTTTTTTTTGCGGTTGGTTCTTCTTCCTTATTCTAGGTAAGAGAGTTGAGTTCGCACAGTGACTTGCGGCTGGGATAAGGCAAATGCGGGACGAAGCTCCAGGTTTCTTCTCCAGGGCTGGGAGCAGCTGTTACTTTGGCTTTCTGTGAGCTTCTCTGAAGCCGGCCGTTCGGAGACCCCAACGGATCCGTTGCCTTTAACGGCGTAAACTTGTTGTCTCCGCTTCCTTCTCTCTCTCTCCCTCTCTTTCCTATTCCGGTCTCTTCCACTCCTTTTGTATTGACCCCAACGGGTGCCCCTTTTGGAAAATGGTAAAACTCTGCACGTCTGAATAGGGCGAAGGGTGGGTGACTGTTGACAAGGCAGAAATCGGGAGGCATTGAGTTGGCAAGTTTCACTTCACTTTTTTCTCCTCTCCCTTTGCTTTCACCTCCTCGTTTCCTCTTTTTGCGGATTGCATCGAAACCCGCGGAGAATCACGCGTCCGACGTCGAGTTTCGAGACGCTCCCTGGCCGCGTCTCTTGCAGAGCGTTTGATGCGCATTCCTTAAAGCGCACCCCTTTTCACGACGCGGAGGTGTTTTATGATTTATGAATGGGGTAAAACTGCGCGCGGTTGGTGGGGTGATGTTAGCTGGGTTTGTGATGTAGTGAATGCTTGCGATGACACAGCTTAGTTTTCAGACCCTCTGTTGGGGCTTAGCAGGCACAGGATATCGTGCACGCTCTTTTAGATACTGCTGAATGCTAACAAATGAGATTCACAGTTGCTTGTCTAGTGTTTAGTCGTGCAAGTCTGTTTGCATCCCAGTTCTGTGCTTGTGCCTTGGTCATATTGAATCACAAGTGAGTTAGAATTGTAATATCATTTCTGTGTTCCTTTTCTTCCCACCCTGTGCACCTTTTTATCTGTAAAGTTCATTTGTTTAGGCAGGTGCCCAAACAGCTCATCCATATGGCCTATTTTGGCGTCAGTGGCTGTGGCGTGACTTGAACTGTGCAGTACTTTATAAGGTATCCATTGATGACTTCAGGAAACATAAACTAGTGCAGAATAGGTGTATTCTACTAGATGATGGGATTATACCGCCATGTTTACACTGGAATCCTGTTATCTGTTAGGCATGGGCCATAAATTCCTAAATGGGTTGTGGCCAACTTTTGAGGGGCTGCCTTCTCCCTTGTACTTTTTTTTGGTTAACTGAGAAAACTCTTTCAATACTAAGGATATACAAGGAAGTATTTTTAGGTGATTGCTCTGAAGCTACCAAACATCCACCTTTGAAGGTGTTGTAGCCCCCCCCTTTCAGGCTGACTTGTATAAGCAGTTTTAGGGTTGCACCAATACACTGGGGGTTGTTGTTGTTGTTGTTATGTGCCTTCAAGTCAGTTACGACTTATGGCGACCCTATGAATCAGTGACCTCCAACAGCATCTGTCATGAACCACCCTGTTCAGATCTTGTACGTTCAGGTCTGTGGCTTCCTTTATGGAATCAATCCATCTCTTGTTTGGCCTTCCTCTTTTTCTACTCCATTCACTGGGGGTACTATTTATTAATGTGGTTAGTTCTTCTGGGATAAGTTGGCTTCTGATTTTGTCACTTGCCTGTAGCCTTTTCTGTTTGCTGGGCTCTGCAATGAAGACTGCACCCTAAATGTATTTACCTCGGAACAGGTCCCATTCTACTAGGGACACCCTCAACCATGTAATTTTGTTGCTACAAACCCATCTCTGTTTAATATACTTTTTAAGTTGGGTGCTTCCTGCACCTGACTGTACTGCTATGCTACTAGTGGAGATATATATATATAACCTAGTATTGGCTGTTTATACTGGTAGTGAATGCCATCTCCTGCCCCTGGCTAATACAATACTGATTTATCCTACAGCTCATTGGGTAAATCTAATAGACTTATTTGTGGTGGTGTTTTAAACCCAGGAATCTCACCATCTGACCACTGAAGGCTATGGGTAGTATTCAGTGCCAGTGGTAGATTCACTGACACTCATAGACAAGACTAGCTTAGGTTCATTAACATCAGTGGGTCTACTCTGAGTTGAATGCAACTCTATAGCTTATTTTGTTTTCATGCTATAGTAGATAACTGACTGTACAGCATATGTTTCTCTGAAGAATGCTTGTGGCACGCTGGTGAAACAGTATGCCACATCCTAAAAACATCATTTGATTGTGTAACTTAGCTGGGAATGGGCTTTTAACTTTTTAATTATTAATTGATAAAGTGTTTAGAGTTTACTTAAACACTGTACACAGGCTTGCAGTAGAAGACATGGCATGAAAGGTAAAAATATGGGTGAGTGAAGAAGAAAACAAGCAAACTTTGATGCTAGTTCTTGAATGGAAAAAGTTCAGGAAGAGAGGAGTCAAATGGCATCTTGAGCTGACTGAGTGGGCCCTCTTATTCTGTACCGTCTGTCCTCCCAATTCCTACTGGCTATAAGAACTGAAAGCCTTGAAGAAATCAACTGCTGAGTGTCAGTCAGACTTGAACTGTCTTCCAGTAGAAAAGACTTGTTCAAGATAATAAAAAAATCACCATAGTAAGAATATAATCAGAATGAAAGTACTTCCTGAGGTGATTTTCCAAGTGGTTTTCACTCTTAATTTTAAATTCTACTAGTTTAGAAACTGAATTATGAACTTTGTAAGCAATTGGATAAGATTCAAAACTTGGCTAGAGTCCTTTTTTAAAATTTACTAGAATTATGTAAGGATCATCATAGCAAAAGTACCTCAGATTATGTGAAATTTTTACATTCTGTTTTAGTTTTGTAGAATAATTGCTTCTGTCCACATTTTAGCTAACTGAACCAACAGTAAGGAACTAATGTAATAGACTCTTTGATGTTCCCTTTTTATTTTACTGATTTCTAAAATTGTTTTATTGTCACTTGTTATATTCCTTTGGTGTTATATGCAGAAAGGCAGAATATAAATTGAAATAATAAGCACAGTAGACTACATCAGTTTCTAACAAAATGGGCCAATGTTAATCTCTTAGCACCTTTTATATGTTTAACTACTGTTTATATAGTCCTTTTGAATCACCTGGCATTCCTATGACAGCAACAGCAGATGGGAATGTGATATTGAAGATACTTTGATTTTAATTTGCATGTAATGCTCTTAAAGTCAGAGAGCACTGAGCTCTTACTTCTTACATACTGCCAGGGAAGTGCTTGGTAGACTGCAATTGGTTCAAGAGACTGCCGGTCACCTTGTGTTTCCTGATAAAGTAGTCAGAATACTTGCTTATAGATTGTATCTCTGTAAATGGTGAAGAATCCACTGGTCTTTCTCACAGTAGGTCAGCTGTTCAGCGTCACTTTGTTTTAAACTTAAACCTTAAGTATGATAGAGCAAAAGTGAAGAAGTTCTGGACATGTTGTTTTCATAAGAGCCGATATGCTGATGCTTTTCCGATTAAGCTTCTTCCTTTGGATAAGTAATGTAGCTAAGTAATTTCCAGAAAACAAGCTTAAGTGTTTTTTCTACTGTTCAATGTGTATCCTGTAATAGACTGTTGCTCCATATGTGTTACTGGAACATTGACCCAACCAAGGGAGATCCCTGCCCAACCATGATCTAATCCTCTGTTTAGGCACTTGGGTCTCAGAGGTCCAGGCAGTTGATCAACGAGGCTTATCAGTTGTAGGAAGGGAGGGGAATTCCAATCTGCAAAAGCTCTCTATGGGAGGCCACAAAGGATAAGAAGACAAAATCTGAGAAACAGATTAAAGGTCAGAGCTGTCTAGATAGCCCATCAGATACACAGGAAGAAGGGAAGGCTTCTGGAGCAGCCATCATACATTTGAAGAATGAAGACTAGGTGTCTCATTTAGCAGTGCAGCATCTAAACGGGCAAGCATCCTGATACTGGCGCCTGTGGGTCAACTATACATATACCTATCTACCTATCTACCTACTTGGGAGATCTAGCTACAAGTTTTCTACATAGACCTTCCAGCAGGAATTACGTTCTTCTGTCATTGAACTGACTACCATTGTGAAATGAGTGTATATATTCCCCAGGACGAGGATTCAAGGCCCATAATACTCCCATCTCCCAAGCAGTCCACCATATTGCTTTGTTACATGCTCATTAAGAAACCCTGAAGTAGCTTAGCCTGAACCAGGAGGGTGTGGTGTAGGGGCAGGGTTCTTGCCTTGTATAATGTTTACTTGAAGAGGAAGTGGGTAAAGATTTTTCTGTTACAGGAGTATTTTAGTGGCACAAGAAGTATTGACAGTTCTTGGCCTTGAGCGTGAACCTCCACTGAGTCCCCAGCAATCAGAAGACTCATGTTCCTTTCCATTATACTTCAATGATAATGGCACTTGGTGCATTTGAGAGTTATAAGCACATCACATTCGTTGTTTGTGAAGTACAAAGGGTAAGGTAGATCAGTATTATCCCTATACAGTATTAAAAGTGGTTGAGAAATGGAGGCTAATTGAAGGCTAACTAGTGATAAAAGCCTGATAAAAGAGGAACTGGGGTTTGTTGACAACTCATACTGTTACCACTGCAGTGCACCCCAGTGGACTGCCAGATCTGGCAACGCTCTTGGAGAAAATCCTATAACCTTTCTTTTAAAATCCTTTTCTTCTCCCCTTGCCACAATATGACAATTATAGTTCTGCCTCGCAAATCTGTGTTCAGTGAGTAGTTGCTCTTCCTTTGCTTTTCTTGCTTACGCTACTGCTTCATCCTCTTTTCTCGCATCTCTTTCCATATTGTCACAATTGCTAACAGCTCTCTAACTGCTCGGTGCCTCCCCTGGCTTCAGACTGGTAATGGGGAAAAGACATGCAATGGGTCTCACACTGCACTATGTTTAACACAGCACTGTGGTTATCTGCTGCTCTCATTAGTTCAACTTAAAATCTATGATAGCTCTATATGCAGTTCTGCCCTGGCAGGAGGGGCAGTTTGTCATATGCTCTTGTCTGTGAATGTGGAGTTATCCCTGGCTTGTGATGGCAAATTATGGGGTTGGCATGGTCACACTGGGAGAGAGATACTATCCCTGTTCTCCTTTGTACGGGCTGACCTTTGCTTTCTGGGATCAGTGAGAAAGTGATGTCTAAGAACCCCATGCAGACAACTATTGACCTCAAATTTTCAGCAGCAAGCATTATTCTATATGCAGAAGTAAAATCCAGTGTGCTGAATGGAACTTGCTCCTAGTAAGTGTGCTCAGAATTCCAGTCTACAATGTTCATATTATACAGGTTCATTTATTAGAGAGCTAGGATGTGGCACTAGGTCCAGTTTGCTTTTTAAGTGGCAAACGGGTTTGTCACAGTTTAATATGTTAAAAGGTCCTAAGTTTGCTCAGGAAATGGCAGTAAGACCTAGTGGAGATCTTTGCTTTCCCTCTGAGAACTGAGGTAGTCTCAATTGCATTAGAAATCTCTATAGAGTGGGGAAGGACCTGTTGTTCAGTGGTAGAGCATTGTCCTTGCATGCAGAAAGTCCCAGGCTCAATCTCTAGCATCTCCATGTAGGGTTGGGAATGTCCCCTGTCTGAAAACCTGGAGACGCTTCGTCAGTGTAGACAATACTGAGTTAGATGGATAGGCCCCTTCCAACTCTACTATTCTATGATTCTATGACCAATGTTCTGGCTTGGTATAAGGCAGTTTCCTATATTCTCGCAAGTGCTCAGCAGAATTCTGAGACCAAAATGATTAAACTGTTCACCCTTGTCAGCGGGTTGTGTAGCCTGATCTTCCAGTTGTCTTGAGCATGTCCTAATCTTATTTGTTGTTGGCTTGTTTTGCTCTAATTTCAGTAGAGTCCTGTCTAGCTTCTGAGTAGATATCATGAAGCTGCTTGACCTCCTAAATGGGGTGCACATGCAGTACCTATGTTCTATACTGTGCCTTAGGGAAAGGTGTATTGAGAAACAAGATGCTGCACCCCTGTATTAGGCTGGTGGTCATTATTCCTGTAGTTTCCCACGTACTGCACAATTTATTTATTTATTTATTTGTTTCATTTTTAAACCGCCCATAGCGAGTGGCTCTCTGGGCGGTGTACAAAAGATTAAAATACAGAATATCACAATAAAATCAACCTACCAACAGTAAACATAAACAGCAAACAAAAAAAGATTTAAAATTATAACATTAAACGCTTAAAATGCCTGGGAGCATAGCCAGGTCTTAACCTGGCGCCGAAAAGATAGAAGCGTTGGCGCCAGGCGTACTTCTTCGGGGAGGCTGTTCCACAGTTCGGGGGCCACTACAGAAAAGGCCCTAGATCGAGTAACTGTCCTCCGGGCTTCCTGATGGGTTGGTACCCGGAGGAGGGCCTTAGATGCTGAGCGAAGTGACCGGGTCGGTTCATAGCGGGAGAGGCGTTCCACAAGATACTGCGGTCCCATGCCGTGTAAGGCTTTATAGGTCAAAACCAGCACCTTGAATCTGGCTCGGAAACAAATGGGTAGCCAGTGCAAACGGGCCAGAACAGGTGTTATATGTGCTGACCGGCTGGTCCTCGTCAGCAGTCTGACTGCTGCGTTTTGCACTAGCTGAAGCTTCCGAACTGTCTTCAAGGGCAGCCCTACGTAGAGCGCATTACAGTAATCCAACCTAGAAGCTACCAGAGCATGAACAACTGAGCCGAGGTCATCCCTGTCCAGATAGGGGCGTAGTTGGGCTACCAACCGAAGGTGGTAGAACGCATTCCTTGCCACCGAGGCCACTTGTGCCTCAAGAGACAAGGAAGGATCGAAAAGAACCCCAAGACTACGAACCTGTTCCTTCAAGGGGAGTGTAACCCCATCTAAAACAGGGTAAACATCCACCATCTGGGCAAGGAAGGCATTCACCAACAGTGTCTCAGTCTTGTCTGGATTGAGTCTCAGTTTATTAGCTCTCATCCAGTCCATTATCGCGGTCAGGCAGTGATTCAGCACATCCACAGATTCACCTGTAGAAGATGAAAAGGAGAAATAGAGCTGCGTGTCATCAGCGTACTGGTGGCAACGCACTCCAAAACTCCTGATGACGGCACCCAGAGGCTGCATGTAGATGTTAAAAAGCATGGGGGACAAAACCGACCCCTGAGGGACTCCACAATGGAGAGTCCAAGGTGTCGAGCAATGTTCCCCAAGTACTACCTTCTGGCGACGATCCGCCAAGTAGGAGCGGAACCACTGCCAGGCAGTGCCTCCAACTCCCAACTCCGCGAGTCTACCCAGAAGGATACCATGGTCGATGGTATCAAACGCCGCTGAGAGATCAAGGAGAATCAACAGAGTCACACTCCCTCTGTCCCTCTCCCGACAGAGGTCATCATACAGGGTGACCAAGGCTGTTTCAGTGCCAAAACCAGGCCTAAAACCGGATTGAAACGAATCCAGATAATCGGTTTCATCCAAGAGCACCTTCTGTTGGGATACAAGTGTTGGTATGGGAAGGACAGGACCAAATGACTGGGCCATCTTTCAGGTGGAATGTGCCTGGCCCGGTGAACAGAAACTTCCTGGAATTCAAATAGTATTCCTAGTAGGTCATGTTCAGTCATAAGAATGTAAGAAGAGCCTTATGGATAAGGCCAGTGGCCATTCTGGTCTAACATCCTGTTCTCACAATGGCAAACCAATTGCCTATGGGAAGCCTTCAAGGAGGATCTGAGCACAATAACACTCTCCCCTCCTGTGGTTTCTGACTCTGACAGTGGAGGTAGCCTTATTGAAGTGTTGCTCTGGGAAAAGCTATGTTCTGAGTGCAGCTGGGATTGCATAGACAGGTTGGGTGTGCTCTCATTGAGTTCTGTGGGACAAAGTAAATGGGCTTTACTGTAGAGTACAATTGAGAGGGAGCAGAGCATGCTTCTCAGTCTAGCACTAGGTGTGCCAAGGTTAGGGAACAGTTCAAGCATTGCTCCCAAGTATGTGTTATTCATTTCCTCCTCTACATGTGAGTGGCTGCCACTTAATCCTATGGAGAAAAATAAACCCCTGCTCTGAAGAATAAGTTCTGAGTGTTGTAATTGTTCCATCAGTGCAAGGATTTCTCTTTGCAAGATGGAACAGTCTCCCCCTCTCCTCCCCCCACATGCCCCAACCCTCCAGAGCATATTTGAAGGATGGTGTAGGGTGTGCGTGGGGGAGGGCAGGGTGTAATCCTTTTGTACTAGCTCTAACTATACCATTAGGACAAAATAGTTATGATGCCCAGGGCGGTATTCGATTATCTAGGTGTAAAGGAGTGTGGCAGTGTTTCTCTAAAGGGAAGAAGAAATGTTTCTAATCTTCCCCTTGCCCCAGTTTAAAAAAATGATCTAGCAAAGGTAGGGAAAACAAGACATTATAGAGCTAGATGGGGAAGGAAACTTAATGAAGTGGGATGGAGGTAGGGAGAGTACTTTCCAATCTTCAGCTTACCCTGCCTGATTGTGATGCCATCTGTTAACTCTCAAATCTTTTGTCAAAAAACCACTTTTCCATAAAGCTTTGACATAACCCTGTAGTCCAATTACCCCATTGTAACTAAGTTAAGTATGTCTTAAGTCTAATGTCCATTGCCTCTGTGCTGGAATTGAGATGATAAGGTCCTTGGGGCAGGAATTTGACTTCTTATACTTTGTAAACGGCTATGATGATGATGAACTGCCTTCAAGTCGATTCCAGCTTATGGTGACCCTATGAATAAATAGGGTTTTCATGTAAGTGGTATTCAGAGGTGGTTTACCATTGCCTTCCAAGGGCCATACACACTCATTATATTGTTATTTAGAAGATCATCTCTAACACTACCCTCCCAACCCTTCATACTGATGGTTGCTTTCCTAGAGAATAGTAAAGGCTGGCCAATCGAGTTATTGAGGACTGACCTTGTCTGCCAGGGTTGGTGGCTTTATGGTAGTTTTAAATTTCTGAGATGTTTTTATTTATTCTAATGCTCTTGTTTTTGATTATTAGTCACCTTTGAGTTTTTAAAAAGGCAAGCATGCATATTTAATAAATATGAAAATAGACCCAAAATGAGGTTGCAGAGTCGTTCCTACTGGGCCTCTGGAGTTGAAGTCAGTTCATTTGGTAGAATGATATATTAGAATTTTAATTGCAAATTTAAATTTGCATGCAGAGCCCATTCTACCCTACTAATAATTATGAAGGGTTTTTTGGACTCAAGCTTGACAGATGTGCTAATATAACTACTTCTTTCCTGTGCTAAATTTGATTAAAAAAAACTTTAAAAGAGGACTGCTTCTCTTTTAGTTTATGACCAAAGTGAGAATACATTTTCCATTTCATGGTGAAACTGCTGTGGTTTGGTTCTCGTTGCTTAGCAAGAAAGGCGCTATGAGAACAGGATGCTGGACTACATGGACCATTGGCTTTATCCAGCAGGCTCTTCTTATGTTGTTATGTTACCTAAAACTAACAATGTTCAGTTGAAATCTTGTCAGTACATCTTTAATCTGTACATTTTTCATCTATCTTCAATACTTGCAGTAGGATTTGAACTCTTCTCTGTTGATATGTTGCTGAAAGAGAAAGATTGGAAACTTTACTTTTTTCCAGCTTGGGTGTTTTCCTTAGTGGGCAACTTTCTTGGGGGCACATGTCAATGGTGGGTAGAGTAACCATTCCTTTGTGCAGTAGGATTCAGGTCTGTGGAGTTGGAGTCGGAGTCGTGGAGTCGGGAGCAATTTTGGGTGGAGTCGGAGTTGGAGTCGGTAGAAATGTACCGACTCTGACTCCTTCATAAATGGCAAATGTATAGTAACCAGTAATAACACATTTACTGTAGTAAAATGGTAGCACAAGGCATTTCATCACCACCACGTGAATCCAGAGCTTGGAAAAGTTACTTTTTTGAACTACAACTCCCATCAGCCCCAGGGATTGGGCCCATGGGAGTTGTAGTTCAAAAATAACTTTTCCAAGCTCTGGATTCATGTGGTGGTGATGAAATGCCTTGTGCTACCATTTTACTACAGTAAATGTGTTATTACTAGTTAATATACATTTGCTATTTATGAAGGAGTCGGAGTCGGACAGTAGAAAAATAGAGGAGTCGGAGTCGAAGGTCGTACCGACTCCACAGCCCTGGTAGGATTCCAAACTGAACAAATATGAAAAGCTGCCATTATTTCTAAAACAAGTCGTAGCCTTTGTAAAATGGTAAGCTATAATGGTCTCATTCATGAAGATGTCAGTCTTGCATTTTATTGTTGTTTGCATCTATTTCTTCTCCTGCAGCAGGAACACATAACAAGATTGCCCAGATACTTGCAGCATATATTCCTAATGTCAACAGTCTTTTATTACAGAAACAAATTGTTCTATGGTCCAAGTTCATGTGATTTCAACTTTTCCTTCTCTTACTCTTCTAACAGTTAGTTTTCTAACCTGAGATCTATCAGCGTTATTTTTTTTATTTAAAAGCATTTGTAAACCACTTAATATTTTTAAAAACTCTTAAGTGTTTTTTATGGGATTTCATATAAAGTGATACTGTTAAACACTTTCCTTGTGTTCAGCATTTTATGGGGGGGCATATCTAGCAACAGCTTCTATTATAGTAGTGTCACTGGACTAGGGAGATGACTTGAGGCTTCAGAAAATTAACCTACAGAAGTATGTAGAAAAGAGTGTCCGAGAAGGGATGTACTTTGGGATTCTTTTCAGGATATTGTTTGAGCTTGATTTCTGTTCCAAGGCAACTGGGATTTGAAAGTAGGTTGCATTTGATAGTTGTCTGTCAAAAGTGAGGCAGCTTATCCTGTTTTAAATGACCAATTCCTATGGTTTTAATTTATGAATGTTAATGTTTTGTTTGCTCTTTAATTGTACTCGCATCTGGCTTGATTTGTTTTATTCATGCCTATTGTATAGTGTCCTGGAATTAATTTAGATAAAGGGAAGTTCAGAAATATTTTAAATAAAAATTTTTAAAACTTAAAAGCACCTAAGTCACCATTCAATCAGAAATGTTGGAATTTGCGTATTCATGTTTTCTAATGTGTAGGTACACTCTAACTCACTCTAGAGTTCATAAAATCCATAAATTCTAGAGTTCATAAAATTCAGTGATGCTCAAGGTCACCTTTGGTTCCATTATCTTTTTTGGAAGCCTGCACTTCAGTCTTTGTGAACCACAGTCCAATTAAGCAGATAATTTAAATGTACTCCCTGAAAGGTGTGATAAAAGTTGGCATTTGGGGTGTACTGTTGGCCTGTGTGTGACTGCCTTTGTACACTATGCTAGGACCTGGAAGTTAACATAGGCCCCAGCTGCCACAGCATGGATAGTTATGAGGATTAGTCATTGGTATGGAGTGCAATTGTACTTTTCTACTTCAAAACATTTTGCTTTCTAAAATTTGAAAGTGGCTTTTTACCCTTTTGCAATTCAAATCATGCATATCAAAATTCCCAGTGGTTTGTATTGGCTCTCGGATGTTTGCAGTTGTACAGGTTGGCCACGTTCAGTTCAGCAGTGACTTGTGGTAATCTGATAGCATTACACAAATCGTAGGTGAGAAGTAGGTTGTAATTTTAAGATGTTTCATTGGTGCACTCTAATTCTATTACTACAAGGAGGCTTCAGTTCAATCTTCTAAACAGTGTGGTGTAGTGGTTAAGGTGTTGGACTACGACTTGGAAGACCAGGGTTTGAATCCCCACATAGCCATGAAGCTCACTAGGTGATCTTGGGCCAGTCACTGCCTCTCAGCCTCAGAGGAAGGCAGTGGTAAAACCACCTCTGAATACCACTTACCATGAAAACCCTATTTGTAGGGTCACCATAAGTCGGAATCGACTTGAAGGCAGTCCATTTCCATTTCAATAGTTCTTTCAGCATATTCTGTGGGTGATCTGGTTCTACGAGCTACTGGACTGGCAGAATAGCATTTAGGGTGGAGTCCATTGGCTCCTGTGCCAGCATCTCAACACAGTATTCAGCTTTGTACTGGTGTTGTGATTCAGCTTCAGATTTATACTAAGTGAAGAGGACAGAATAGCACTACTCTGGTGTGTATATATATATGATGTAGTAATGCTGTATGAAGCCACAGATCAGAAAGTGAGTGTAATGAATATGAGGAGAATGCAGAATAGGGCAGCTTGCTTTCTGTCCAAATATTTAATCAGCAGAAGCCTATGTGCCTGATGAACAGTTCTATGGGGTTGGGTGAGCGAGAATCCATGGCAGAAGAATAATCAAATCCATATCTGTGTTGATGTTGCACTGGCGTAAGCCACTTTATGCACAATAGCAGCTTCATGTATCCATTAGATCAGAGTATAAATGCCTGCTCTTGACTTTCTTTGGTTTTTGTCTTGCAGGAATTGAATTAAAATGCTGCTGTCAATAGGAATGTTAATGTTGTCTGCCACTCAAATCTACACCATTCTTACAGTTCAGCTGTTTGCTTTCTTAAACCTGTTGCCTGTGGAGGCAAACATTTTAGCGGTAAGTGTTTAAAAAAACATTTTCTGTGTGTATAAAACGCTTCTGAAGAAATGAGACTCAAATGTATCTAAGGAGCTTTCAGCCCTTCACAGGAATAGCTCTGGAAAAAAAGCTAGCTATTATGTAGCAAACCAAGGATGGAAAGTGAATTGGGGGTATGGTGGCAATCTATGCAAATAAGAGAATATCAAAAATGCAAATTTGAATGCACTTTCTGTTTTCTTTCACATGCCTGTTTGTGGGAGGGCAGGACAGTTCACACTTATTTTAAGAGAGTAAACGCAGAGGCTGCATCTACTTGCAATAGTCCCCACTTAGATCTTGAAAACATGCATTATTTAGTATAGAAGGTAGTGAAATGTCTACAGTACAAAGGAATTGGCTTAGATGCCTGCATATGTGATACATTGCTTTTGATTAGCTGTTTTAATTTGATAAGTTACTATGTACTAGGGGCCTAGTATTTATTTATTTATTGTATTTGTATACCGCCCCATAGCCAAAGCTCTCTGGGCGGTTTACAGTAACTAAAGTAGTAGTCAATTTTGGCTGATCAGTTCTAATCAAGGGCCCAGTTCACATATCACATTTAACCATAGTTTATTTTAACCTATGATTTAATGTGAACAAGCAGTGTCCTGGTGCACACTGCTCAAAAGTTACTGATTTGTTCCAGCCTGCTGTGGCAAAGGATTAGCAGGAGGAGAAATCAAACCAGAGAATGGTTTGTGTTGTATGCAAACAATCTCTTTGGTGAAATAAATCAAGATCGGGAAGCTAAAGTTTGTTCTGGGCTTTTCGATTGGCTGGGGGAAGCGAGCTGCAAGCACTGGTTTGCATATGATGCAAAGCCACCCTTTAGTTTGTTTCTTCCACACCATGGCGAATGCTTTGTGAAGGAGCAAATCCATTCAGAGGTTACAACTAGTGCAGTATTCAGCTGCTATGGTTTTATTGAGTTAATACTGAGACCATATAATCCCATTTCTTAGGAGAATTGCACTGGCTGTCTGCTTGATTCAAGGTTTTGGTTCTGAGATTCAAAACCCTAAATGGTTGGGGACCTGGTTACCTATGGGAACACCTCTCCATACCACCTAGCCTGTAACTTACCTGCTGGGGAGTCGTTGCTGGTTGTTCCAGGCTCAAGTGAAATCTGGTAGTCCATTGTCAGAGAAGCTTCTCAGCAATAACAGTCTGACTGTGAAACATAACTCCCTCTAGAGCAGCCTTTCCCAACCAGTGTGCCTTCAGATGTTGTTGGACCACAGTTCCCATCTTTCCTGGCCATTGGCAATGCTGGCTGAGGCTGATGGGAGTTGTGGTCCAACAGCATCTGGAGGCAAACTGGTTGGGAAAGGCTGTGAGGTTAGGCTGGCACCAACATTGTGCAGCTTCAGGCACCACTTCAAAACTTTTTTGTAGAGGCTTTAAGGCTGTAAGATAGGATTGTGTGTCAGGAAACTGACAGGCTTTGTTTTTTAAACTTATTGTATTTGTTGTAATTGACCTTGGATTTTTGTAATGAAGGGCAGGATATAATGACATTTATTTTAAAAAGCTTGAGTAGTGTGTACTAGCATGCTGCTTATTTGCATTAAACCATAGTTTAATGTAAAATGGAAATGGACTGCCTTCAAGTCGATCCCGACTTATGGCAACCCTATGAATAGGGTTTTCAAGGTAAGCAGTATTCAGAGGCGGTTTACCATTGCCTTCCTCTGTGGTTGAGAGGCAGTGACTGGCCCAAGGTCACCCAGTGAGCTTCATGGCTATGTGGGGATTCGAACCCTGGTCTCCCAGGCCGTAGTACAGCACTCCAGCCACTACACCACACTGGTTTAAAATGATGGTGGTTCTTGGTCTTGGCAGGGTTCCCTCACCTACAGTCTCCAAAACATCATTTCCATGGCCATTCCACTAACTTGTGACAACAAATTCCGTGAATTGATTACACATTGAGAGAAGTAGTACATTCTTTTGGCTGTCTTGAAACTCTTGCCAGGCAAGTTCATTGCATCATCCTTGATTCTTGCACTGTGTGAGAAGGAGAAAAAGTTCTCATCACTTTCTCGGTAACACGCAGACAGTAATTGTGTAAAGGCCTATCATGCTTTCTCCCCTCCTAACTTGTCTAGACTTACAGGAACTGGATATAACATTACTGTCATACAAGCTTTGAGCCCCAGGAGCAATTCTTTTCTTTACAAGTGAAGAATTGCACCATCTTCCTTGCTAGCAATGGCAGGATTTAGGCCTTTTCTCTGTCCCTCCCCCCCCATTGACCAGCATCTTACAAAAACGTTTTTTTCTTCCACAAATTTCCCCTCGCAGCAAATTCTCTTTCCTTTGTTCCTCCCACATCTTCATTAAGCCAGCGTTCAGCCCAGGAATCTATATTTCATAAGAATCCCTTATTTCTTTTGGCCAAAAAGCCCTCTCCAGGTTCTCCTTCTGTTTGCCTCTCTCTGATGCATCCTCTGTTTATGGCATGGTTTCACTGTCACATCCATTGCAATATAAAGCTTCAGTTGGCTCAAGTTTTTTCCTGCAAAATGTTGGAAATATAACTTTAATCTTACTAAAGTGGATTTTAAATAGTTGTGTTCTTTCACTACAATCAGAAGTAGTAGAAAGGGTGCAGGCAAAAGAATGCAGATTGCACAATGCTAGAGGTTTTCTGCAGTTGACAGGTGTAGACTTTGAACTGCCATAAAAAAGCATTTTACAACTCCAGAATTTTAAAATGAGGCATTGATGATTAAAAATATCTGTCTAAAGAACCAAGTACATAATACGCTTTGCCTGTCTTGTCCATTTCAACATTGGGAACACTTCAAAGTTATACAAAATTTTGCTCGTTGCAAATATGGCTGAAGGGGGAGAATCTTGGGGATTTAAATATTGCTGAGCTATATAATAGCTGAAACTGAAGTAGGTCAGTAGGTGAGGAAAGGTACTTTAAGAACTGGTCTTTGTCTTTTAGCCCCTTAGGCACAAGGTGGGGCGTACAGCAAGTCTCTTCTTCCTGACATCAGGAAAGTGCTGAAGCGTGCTTTGAGAAATCAAACATTTGATTTAACCAAAGTGTGCTATTGGTATCTTATTTCTCATTTGCACGCTAATGGTTTTGGTACATAATATTTTTTTCACATTTCTTTTACATTTAGTTTAATTTTGAAAATGTGACACAAACGTTTGATGACCTGCCAGCAAGGTTTGGCTACAGGCTGCCAACGGAAGGCTTAAAGGTAAGAAACAACAGCTCAGGAGTAAATAAATAGCTTGTAAATGTGGTGCTTTGAGTTATTAAGGTACAACTTAGTCTGAACAAGCTCTGTGGATTTAACAGCTGCACAATAAACCTAATCCAAAGTCAACTGAAAAAGATTGTCACCACTGCCCTTGGGAAAAGTTGTAGAGACAGAGTTTCTGCTTGACATGCAGCTCTGAGGGTGAAAAAGGTGGCATTCCTAGGTTATCACTTACACATGCTTTGATCCCAGACACTTGGTCTTAAATCTTGAAATAGATTCACAAGTTTAGGATCCTCCCTTTGGATTAGAATTTCTTTTCATACTCCCTTTTTTCTTTTACACAAATTGTTTCCCAAATTTGTGTCTTCCATGGGAGTCAATTTTCTGAAAGTATTTCTATAAGACTGGAGTAGTGTAGTAAATTCTCCAACACCCAAACCTCTAATCTGCTAAGAGGACAAAGGGCTGATCCACTTGATCCAGACTTCTTTAAATCTCTTGTACATAGTAGAGTGCTATAGGCCTAGGTGTAAACAGCTGGTATAGCACAGTGGGGAGGAGAGCCTGGCTGGGAGTCCAGAGTCTGCGAGTTCACATCCCCGCTCGTGTCTCCTGGGTGTCAAGGGCCAGCTAAAGATCATCCCCCCAGTGAGTGGCTCAGGGGTTATGTGTCCTGCCACCTGTGCAGCCATGGGTAAACTGCATAGTCCCAAGGAGCCCAGTTGCCCCCCAGCTGGCAGTTGCAGACAAGGAAGGGTCTGGCTTGTGCAGCTGTGGCAAGCTGAACAGGCCCTAGTCAGCTGGGGAGGACTAGCCCCAGAGGGAGGCAATGGTAAACCCCCTCTGAATACCGCTTACCATGAAAACCTTATTCATAGGGTAGCCATAAGTCAGTATCAACTTGAAGGCAGTCCATTTCCATTTTCATAGGCTTAGGTGTATGACATAATGTGCAGATTGAACAATATTTTTAGATGTCATTATATTCAGTTGCAACAGTTATTCTGGGTAAAAAACAAAACAAAGCCAGGGCATATATAGACAATAGGGCATGTTGTGTCAATGTTGCCATCTGTGCCTCTGTAAGCATACAGTTGGCTACTGTGTGAACATGCTTAAGATTGCTTACTCCAAAAGTTCAAAATCAAGAGAAATTAACTGTGGACTTCCTTGCATTTGCCATCTACTTTCTGACCCTGGCAACATGTCACTGTAAGAATGTCAAGATTTGCTTTGCACCATGAGCGTTAGAAACATACTGAAAAAAAGACCAATCTGAAGTAGAAATGTAAATCATTGGATACAGCATAATAATGCTGATTGCAAGGCTGCATGCATGTTGAAAACCACGTGTCTGTGTCCTTTTTATTGAAAAACTCCTTCATATAGTTAGTGTTGCAGAATTGTGCTGAGGACCCTTGTTTTTGCAGGTACTCTTCTTTTAATTGGACATACCTTTCTTAGGTTGACGTCTCCCTTTCATTGTCTGTTGTGTACAATAAAATGTTCTTTACAACAAGGGATTTGATGTGTGAAGGCACAACTGTGTCCAGCAACATAAAAAAGAAGCCACTTTCTGCCAACAGAGTTGCCTAGAGCAAAGGAAGATAATGCAAAAACTTTTCTTTCTAGTGTGGAAGATTTCAAGAATACTTTTATAATCCCTGGTGACTAATTAACAAATGAGGTATTGGCAAATAAAGCTCAGGAAATTAAAGTTTTAGTTAAACCTGAAGAGAAGCGTTTATGACAAGCATTGGACTATATGTAAAGATGTTATTAGGGAACAGCCAAGTAAAAAATTGAACCCAGAACATTTAAACTAAGGCATGATTTTAGACTTAAACCATCCTATAGTCTAGCAATGTGGAATCAGAGTTGGAAGGGACTTGGGAGGTCACCCCTTGCTTGATGCAGGATCTGCAGTGCAGGATGCACCTACAGCATTCCTGACTGAGGCCCAGCCTCTGCTTAAAAGCACTTCAAGTGAAGGAGATCTTACCACCTTCTGAGGCAGGTTGTTCCATTGTTAAATAGCTCTTCCTGTTAGGAAGTTTCTCCTAATGTTTAGTCCAAATCGGTTTCCCTGCAGTTTCCACCCATTGCTTCTAGTCCTCCCCTCTGGAGCAGCCAGAACCACCAGTTTCTTCCTTTTTATGGTAAACAATAGCTTATATCCAGTGCAGTGCTAAGTAAGTGTCCCAGCAGCACAAGGATTTACACTTGCACAACAGGACTTTCCCCTTTCCCCCCCACATGCACCATACACTCCCCAAATCTGTTCTGGACGGTTGGGAGAACCTCTGAATATATTTGCAGGGGGAGAAGTCCTGTTGCACAAGCGTACCTCTTTGCACTGATGGAAGGTTTACTTAGTGCTATATTGGATGCAAGCCAATAGGTCTTTCTTTCAATAAGGACCTGATCCTAGCCACACCCAATATAAGTGCTTTGCTATTGACTTCACAGGCTGTGTTTCTTGTCCTTGCAGTCCCCCTGTGCACACTTAGGAACAAGCCCTACTGAACTCGGGATGGAATGCTAAGGAAATCTGCACAGGATTGGCCTGTTAGTAGATTATTCCAGTGCTCCTGCTTTTGTTTATAACACTTTTGATGTGCAGCTGTTCCTCAGTAACTGAAGTTGGGCTAAGCTATCACTTAGTAAGCTTTAAAACTGATACTTAAGATAGTAACTGCTGTGTTTGAAGATCCTGTCTGAAACAAACCAGGCTATATTTCAATGGATGCTTGTAGTTTTTATCTTGTTTATACTTCTGCAGTTGTCCCATAACAATTGCAAACTTGTCCCAATATCTCTCTAGGTTTGATTGCAGGGTCTCTGCCATAACCAGTGAGTGCCATACCCTTGTAGTAACACTTGAGCATTCAAACTGTCCTCTTCAGGGTCTATGCTATCAAAAGAGAAGTGGAAGAAACTCTCGCTTAGTCAAATACAAGTGGCTACTGCATTTTGAAGACTCTCTCTTTAGCTGAGGACTCCTGAGTAATGTAACTTTGTCCAACAAAGGCTAAGTGAGTCATCATCTGGGTTTCTTTCAGGTGATTTTTAACTACAGTTGAAATAATCCGAAGGATGTTGGTTCTTCCCTCAGTGCTTTTATCCTTCCAGTCCCCAGAGTTTTATTAGCACTCTTGTGGAAGTCCTTGAGCAGACAGACCCTTTAAGGCTGTAAATGTTGGAATGTGTGTCCATAGCTCTTAACCAAATTATACCAAGTAAACTGTCATCTTTGTTAAAACATTTTTATTAGGTTTTTATATTAATTTACCATTCTTTCATATCACCATTAAACTGACAGTTGTTAGACTTAGTTGCCACTCTAAGTGCACACTGTTGTAGAAAAGCAGGAAATTAATTGCACCTACATTTTAAAATTATCTCCACCTTGTCCAGCATTCCAAGAATTTACTTCATCTTCATAATGGATCTCATGCTGTCATTGAATCTTCCTTAGCAGGAGCTATTAGATTTTTCATCTTTCACTGTCTGTTTACATACATCTTCCTAGTCTAGCCATGTGGATTTGGTAGACTGGGCAATTCTGAGGTTTCTGCACAGCAAAAACAAGGCTATGTTCAGAAATGGGGTGGTACATGTTCTGGACAGATCCCTATGAAGCAGGTTGTTCTTGAAAGCCAGGAGCACAGCAATATGTACTCCTGAGTTGGGGAACCTGTAGTCCAGCAACATCTGGAGGCCTACAACTCTCATCCTTGAGCATTGGCCATCCTGGCTGGGGCTGATGGGAGCTGGAGTCCAGCAGCAACTGAAGGGCCACAGCTTATCCACTGCTGACATAGTCTTCTGCTGAATTTGTGGTTCTCTTGATTTTGGGTAGAGAACAGTAGGCAGTGATGCAGGCTGTAGTACTGAACCCACTTTGTAAATCTCATCAAAGCCAGTATTGTTTTGAGAATTAGTGGTTTGGGGATTGTGACAAGACATAACTCCTTGGATGTTTCTGCAAGACCTAGAGTTGAATTGCTGTTGAATTTAATGCAAAGACTTGCAGAACTTGATGAGTGTATTTAACTTGATACCTCTGTGTGTATGATAACATCTAGCTTTTCACAGCTCCCACTGTGCAATAGGATGTAAAGGCACAGCAAAGCTGCAGTATGCAACATATTCCAAGAGTGTTTTCATTTCTCTGGATATTGGCTGAGATCTGTCTCCCCTGCCTGCTAATGTAATTGCAGCAAGTTGCAGCATCTCAAGGTTAAATCTAATACATGCTAGTTGCAAACACCAAATTGTGCTGCTATTAAACTCGTGATGTGAATGCTAAATGTTAGCAACGTTTTTCAAACCTCAGCTGCTGAGAGTCTTGTACCAAGATTTTCTAATAGTGATTTTTTAAAGCAACTGTTAAAATATATAGGGGTTTTGCTGAAGAAATCTAAAATGCAGGCATATTAAACTGCGATATCTGACTGATGCTGCATCATGTGCCTAACAGTCAGGAAGGTCACAGAAATACATTTGCAGTCATTTGATTTTGTTTGCCATGTTATTTTTTAAAGCAAGAATTGAGAATTGCAAGAAGCAAACTGAGCTATTATGGGGAGAAACAACGTGCTTCTGAAACAAATGATGCAGTTTATATTCGTTTCAAAACAAGATACCACATGACAGCCAAACTCTGTTCCATGTGTAAGCACTGCTGTTAGTGTAGGGAATTGTTTGGAAAGAAATGGAGGATGGTAAGATGCATAGTCCCTTGATATTGGATTTATTGAGAGCAACAGAACTTCTGAATGTGCACTAGATTGGACATAAATGTTCAGCTTTATAGGAATGCCTTGCCCAATAATGAAATAGTTACACGTCTGGAAGACATTTTCTCTCTTCTTGGACTTATGGTTGTAGATATCCATTGCTTGCTACCCTATAATGAGTAGGATACTCAGTAGATGTGTAAAATTGATATAAAACACAGATAAATAAAATGGGAATTTTAGGATACAATATTGGATACTTGCCTACCCCAGTTATGGTGTATGGGCGTGGGTGCTGTGATGCATACATGGAACTTCCTCACTCTCAGTGGTCGTATGCTAGAGACAGCTCCACATCTTGTTTGATACAGGCATAGTTTCCACTTTGTTGAAGGGAATAGGGAAATAGTCATAGCAAGAAATCTATGTTAGCATTGAAGTGCACACAGGTCTCTGGATTGGGGCAAGAATCTTAGTGATACAAATTTGCACTGGCTTTGAGCATGACTTGGTCACATTACTTAAAAACTGCTGAACAAATGAAACCTACTGGAAGAGAATTGGCAATCAAGGCTACTTGCACTACTTGCTTACTATTCTTAAGACCACATTGCTGTTCCTGATACACTGATCGATGACAGCTACTCTCTCCAAATAAGAGAAGATTCTTTACTCTGCACATAAACCTGCATCATGGAGTTTCGGGGTGTTGGCAGGGGAAGAAAATATGGGACATGCTTTTTTCACTCTAAATACTTTGATCTATATAGATTAGTTACATTTATTTTGAGAAATAGCTCATCCATGTTAAGTGACCTTGAACTTATTGAATGTTTAATCTTATTGCATTCCTTAGTTGAGCAAAACACACTTGAGAAGAAGAAATCCTAAGAAATTATATCAATTACTGCAGATTTTAAAGGCTCACTTAAACCAGAGGATAGAAATGGTTGTTACTCAGTTCCTGCCATGTTTTAAATGAGGGCTGCAATAAAACTCCTGCCACCATGCTGCCCACAGGAGTAGCTGAACGTTTCAATAGTGGGAGTCCTGCTTTTAAAACGCTGAAATTGGTACACTTCATGCCTGTAAAGCACTTGGACATATGCTTAACTTTAAACTTCAGCTTTCATGAGACTGTGCATATTTAAAACTAAGTACACACTTAAGTGCTTTTCTGGATTAATGCCCAAGTGAAGTAGGCCTGGAAACATAACTCTATTGTACTTGACAAGTTGTCATTACGAGTTATTCCATACTTTAGCATTTGATGATTTTTAGTCTTTGGTGAACGAGGGTGGGAAACTGTCTTATTTAAATTATAGACTCTTGCTTTCCTGGTGTGATGACCTTATATTTGTTAGAATAGTTTATTACTTAGATGATGTCAATAGGTGCCCTCTAGAATTATAAACTTCTACTGTGTTTTTAATTTTTAAGGTGAGAACTTTTTTAAAAAAATAGGCATTACCTAAGCAAAATGGAGCTCAGCTAATTTAATCCAGGCTATACATTATTTGGAAATCCATTTCATTATCAAATGAACAAACAACAAATACTTTTCACATATGTGGAATATTCTTACACGTTTGGCTCTCTTCAGCCTGTATATTCTAGCTGTCAAGCACTCAAGAAGCTGATGCCTGAAAGTGAAACAGTGTGAGGTGGCTTGAGTCTGAATGGGCTAATATAACATTGGTACTACAACTAATTGGGGATGAGGTCATTCTTATCGTTGGCTCTTAAGAAGTTTTTTTTTTAATTGTGAGCTGTGTTTTAATTTTCTTATGTAGGTTCATGGAAATGGTTGTAATGCTGTTTCTCGTCTGTTGCCTGGGATGATATTTCTGATACAGTGCTAGAAATCTTGAGAAGGGATCTCTCACCCACCAACTGATACCAGAAATATTTTAGATTTGAGTCACTCTATGGACAGTTGTATAACTGATCAGTGATGCAAGGTCATTTTATTGGCTATATGGATAACTTGGGTGCTAAAAAATATCACGTCACTGACATCTCCATGAATACTGTGGTCAACTGGGTAGAATTGGAGTACTGCTTCCAGCATAAATGTTGGAGAGCCACAGTGAACTTGGCAGTAGCAAATGGCACTTCATAGACATGATATCATTTCCATTCCTGTTGCCTGCCCTCTTTTCCAAAAAGGGTTTGGTCAGCAAGGGATTACTTTGTCCTCTATTGTAACAGGAATTGGAGCCCTTTCTTTTTTCCTTAACCTGGTACTAAGCACCTGAGTATTATCCAGCAGAGGGTAGTATAAGAACCCCCTAAAGCCACACCTATAGATAAATGTATGAAATGATGTTTGTGGCCTCTTTGAAACTGAGATTTTGTGGATTCTAAACTCAGCAGAAAAATTGTTTAACACGCTTTTTAAGCCTGTTTTAGTTAGGGTTAGGAGGATGTGGTTTGCTATTTTGTGGATATTTTAAAAATATTATGTATGTAGGAGAGATAAATGTGGAATGCAGGGCCTGGATGGTGCTTAGGAGAATAAGTTGTCAAATACAGATTTGAAAGTGTAGGACAGTGGCATATACTTTCTGATGTACTACTGGTATGCAAGGGAATACTGCAGAGCTAAGACTGCTAGGCAGAATGAGGAGAACCTTCCTGCCTCTTTATGAAGATGTAGCAGTGGCTTTTCTTTGTACAGCTTAGGGTGCAATCCTGTAGGTTTTTACATCAGGCTGAGGGGAACTAGGATATGGTGGAGTCCCTCAACTGTGGCTCAGCTGGCAAAAACCCACCCCTCCTGGCTTAGCCGAGACCCGGCATAAGTTAAACTGGTGTAAGTCCAAAAAAAGGGGTGTTCCAGGGGCAGGGGAGGACCAAGGAGATAGGGACTTATGCCATATCTTACATCTGTTCAGCTCGGTCATGTGACTTCCAGTCCTGGGATACGTAAAGCTGGGAAAAGGATGGTCTAAGTAAAAACACACAATAACTCTTTTTTTCCTGCTTTTCCCCCCACTGACCTCTGCTAGCTGAGCTGGCATTCTCCCCTCCCAAGTCCTCTTGAGTAGAGTTAGGATCTGGCGTACTTTAAGCCAGTGCAAATTATGCTGGCTTCCTCAATGTAGGATTGCTCTGATTGTCCTCTTAGCTAATATAAACATGTGCATTGTGCATTAAAAGCATATAAATTTGTGGATATCAAGAGTAACCTATGCAGTTCAGACTAAAATAGAGAGGCATTTTGAATATGTTCAGAATGGCTTATTTTTTAACAGGCTGGTGCATGTATTGTGTGTCTGAAAAAAGTTTGGAGATTGAAGCCGATCATCTGAAGGAATAAAACTGAGCTAGTTGTCATATTTTCATAGCGTGAGCTGGTGTTCAATGAATCCCAAATTCATTCTACAGAGGAGGAAAGTTGTTAATTGTTTTTATGCAGTGCAGCATCCCAGGTTATATTCAGTTGTTTCTGTCTTGGAATGGAAAATGCTGTTAAGAGCATCCCTGTCAGTTTGTGAAAGTAGGAAGACAAATGCTGTAACTAGTTCTTAAGGTATAAACTTCCCTTAATTAGACACAACATGAGATAATGGTGAACATGATTTTGCAATTGTCTTAAAAAAAAAAAAGTTCACCAAGGTGACTGTGTCCTAGGTTACACTTGCAGAAGAATTTGGTGGTAGATCCTGGGATAATTACATGGGTTGTACTATTTCAAACTTGAGAAAAAATCTACAGGTATGGGTGCTAATCCTATCTTTTAATCAAAGGATATAAAAAGCCACTTAGAGAAGTTCTAAGATATGCAGTAATATAGTTTTTTAAATGTTCACAAAAAATCCTGCTGATACAAAAGTAGAACACTGATAAAAGATTGTAACCCATCCTATTCCACCCATGTTAGTTTTCTATTTGAAGGAGTTGTCTTTAAAAGGAGCATTCAAGAGTGGTACTATCACCAGTAGCCTGAATTAGTACTGTCAATTCTACCACTGCTATATGTATCAATCTGGCCAAAATTCAATTTGAAAAACAGGCAAATTATTTTCACTAACAGAATTTTTGCAGCTTGGTTTGGAGTTCAGATATGAAGAAAATAGCTTCTACTGATTTTGCCATTTGTGTCTGCCAACTAATTTATATACTTTTGAAAATGTCTTTCAGGGTTTTCTAATAAATTCAAAGCCTGAAAATGCATGTGAACCTATAACCCCTCCACCTTTGAAAGACAACTCTTCCCGTGAATTTATTGTTTTAATCAGAAGACTTGATTGCAACTTTGATATAAAGGTAGGTAACTTTATATGCAAAGGTTCTGAACATAAGAGTGTTTCCGAAAACAACCATGTTTACATTTGTCCTTTTAAATCTGTTAGTCCATTTATAATATTTAATATTTTTATATCTGTTAATAGTTTGTATTTGTATCTAATGTTTTAACAGACAGTCATACGACACACCTTTTATAATTGGATGATTAGTTGGTTTCTTAGCTGCTTTTAAATTGTTTGTAAGTGTTTTATTTTTTATGTACACCGCCCAGAGAGCTTGCTATGGGCGGTATAAAAGTTCAATCAAATAAATAAATAAATAAATAAATAATCATGTTTACATTTGTCCTTTTAAAAAGAACAAGCAAATCTGGTGTATACGTACATATTTCCTACCAGTTTCCACCATTTGTGGTAGTTTCAGTTGCCTGAGTGCCATATTGTTGGATTTTTCCCCATTTGTTGTTCTCCATAAATATTCCTATTTTAGTTTTTTTCTGCATCATCAATGTTCTCAGTCATTTAAAGCATATTGTAATTTTCTAATATTTCTTTAGCTTTTTTTCTGCTTTGTGGTGATCTGCTGTACTTGAAACTTGTGTCATAACCAGATTCTTTCCAGTGTCTTCCAAACAGCACATGCAGTTATTTATACTTGGTAGAATCAGTGCTTTCAGAGTGACTGTTGTAGACCCCTGCATCTCCATTCTGCAAAGAAGGAACAGGGTGCCAGAGTTTTGGGAGAGAGGGGATTGACTTGTATCCCAGAGGAGGATCATACACCTCCTTTGGAAGGCCATTTATGAAGAAGTGCTTCAGTTGAGGTAGCATGGCCAGTGAAGTAGAGAAGCCTTCTCCAGCCTGACGCTTTCCAGATGTTGTTGGACCCCAACTCCTGTCATCCCTGACCATTGACCATGCTGGCTTGGGCTGATGGAGTCCAACCACACCTGGAGGCACCAGATTGGAGTTGCCTGTTAAGTCTGTTACCCTTCTATTTGAATGCCTTGAACTTACATTTTACTCCTTTTAAACACCTAGCTCCCCCTAAAAATTCTTGGGTACATAGGCACCTTATACTAGTCCAGATTATTTGACCATCTAGCTTGGTGTCTAGTCTACTCTCCCTGGTAACAGCTCAGCAGTGTCTTGGGCAGAGGCTTTTTCCTGTCACCTGCTTCCTGTTCCTTTGAACTGGAGAGACCTTCGACCTTCTGCAACTGAGCTATAACTCTTCCCCTGGTTCTTGAATCAGCCATGCAATTTCCACCTTAGGTGTATTCCCTTCCCAGCTGAGCACCTGAATGATAAAGTGCCTTTTCAGTGAGGATAGAGCTTGTATGTGCAGCCACAATACTACTATGCTGTGTTTTAAGAGTGCAACACAGCTAACTATGTGAAACCTCACTCTCTGTGTTGGACTTTAAAGAGGAAGGTGCCCTTTAAGGCTACATAAGAGATGAGAGCACCCTCCAGGCCTTTCTGTATGGTCCTTGGGACTCTTCCAGGCCACACCCCTCACCAGCCCTGCTCCATGCCCTCCTTGAGTGATTTTTGCCTAGCTGCAATGAGTCCTTGAACTATCATAATGTCTTCTGCTTGCCTGAATAGGGAGAGATGTGTGGAGAAACCTCTGACTTTTTTGTGGCTGGAATTTGGCCTACTATACACAGTTAAGAGTCAGATCTGTTGCTCCGCCCACCTTTGCCTGTAGCCCCACCCACCACTGGTATGCTGCTTCTTGAAAGCTGCTCATGAGGCAGTGTGTCCCACAGACTGAAAAAAGTTCCCCACCCTTGATATAGCAGAAAACCATTGGTCCAGTCATTAACCAAAATGGAGACAATAGTCAAGAAATCAGAAGAAGGCTAGGACTGGCAAGGGCAGCATTGAGAGAACTGGAAAAGATCCTCAAATGAAAAGATGTATCACTGAACACTAAAGTCAGGATCATTCAGACCATGGTATTCCTGATCTCTGTGTATGGATGTGAAAATTGGACAGTGAAAAAAGTGGATAAGAGAAAAATCAACTCATTTGAAATGTGGTGTTGGAGGAGAGCTTTGTGCATGCTATGGACTGCGAAAAAGCCAGATAATTGAGTGTTAGAACAAATTAAACCAGAACTATCACTAGAAGCTAAAATGATGAAACAGATTATCATACTTTGAACGTATCATGAGAAGACATGATTCATTAGAAAAGATAATAATGCTGGGGAAAACAGAAGGGAGTAGAAAAAGAGGAAGGCCAAACAAGAGATGGATTGATTCCATAAAGGAAGCCACAGACCTAAACGTACAAGATCTAAACAGGGTGGTTTATAACAGATGCTCTTGGAGGTCAGTGATTCATAGGGTTGCCATAAGTTGAAATCAACTTGAAGGCACATAACAAAACCAGGCCTATGTCTGATCTAGATAGGCTTTTGTGTTCTCACAAAAACACATTTCGTTGAATATTTTTTTACTAGTCACCTCATCTGTGATATTGGGGTATAGGGTCAAACACTGCATTTTTAAATTGTGGACATAACAAACAGCAGCACAATTAGAAAAATAAAATGAGAGTGCCATATTTGAATGGGGCTTTTCTGCATTTGTTATATGGAGGGAATAATAATGATAGAAGTATCCTCTATGTGTGTGGGTGGGTGTTATGCAAAATTAATTAAATAACTCATGTAAAAGTAATATTTAAAGCTACAAAACTGGCAGGTCAAATTTTTTCTTATTTGCAGGACAAATATGGTTTATTGTTATCATACACTGATTAATCATCATGTGGCTTGATGATGTTCTGCTGGGATATTACAACAGTATGTACTGCTCTCATATCCTGCTTGCAGGTTTCCCAAAAGCATCTGGTTAGCCACCGTGAGAAAAAGGATGCTGGACTAGATGAATGAGCCTTTGGTCTGATTCAGTAGGGCTCTTCTTATGTTCTTACGCTTTGCCTTCTCATCATCTACCCAGTCTTGCAATTGGCAGATGCAAAATTGAAATCTCTCAGTATTCTAAAAATCTAAATTGAAATAAATGCTCCATCTTAGGTACTAAATGAGTGGTTGTAATTCTTAAAATGAGATGTATTGGGAGAAGACTGTTGCTCATTTATGAAAACTTATTTTAATGACAGCAGAGAAAACTCTTGCAGGAAAGTAACTTTTTTAGTTTTGTTTAGTATTATCCTCACCCTTCTGGGGCTGAATGCCATTAACATTGTTGCATACTCGTCATTATTCAATATGTTTGTTTGTTTTGTTAAATGTATATCCTGTCCTTCCTTCCAGAAGGCACCCAGGGCGACAAACAAATGGCAAAACACTAAAAACATCTTCAAAACATCTAAAACATATTTGAAACAAAATATCTTTTAAAAAATTTGTTTAAAAATAAAATCTGCTTCCCATACTGTTTTGTTTTAAGAGCAAGCCACTGGTTGGCCACTGTGAGAACAGGATGCTGAACTAGATGGGCCACTCGCCTGATCCAGCAGGCTCTTCTTATGTTCTTAAAGCTGGACAGTCTTGGAATACATCTGTATAAGTAGATGAAGAAATAGTATGGATTTTTATAGTAGGAGCTTTGACAGCCTTAGGGTCGCTTTGTTAGACAGAATGAAATACTACAATGTTGCAGTGCTACTGTCTTTCCTGAAAAGTAAGAGCAGGAAAGCAAAATGGCATAGTCCGGTCAAAGCCAGAAAGGTTGAGCTTTAGCAGGATTGGCTAACCTGTGGTCCTCCAGAAGCTGTTGGATTCAAATCCTATCAGCCCCAGCCAGTATGGCTAATGTTCAGGAATGATGTGAGTTGTAGACCAGCAACATCTGGAGGGCCACGGGTGTCCCACCCTGGCCTAGAGTTTTCTGGGACTGGCCTGCACATTTGAGAGATCCACCACCATGTGTGTTGGACTACCATGAACTCAGTAAAACCACTCTTGCAAATGTCACAAAATTTAAATCACTTAAATTTTTACTAGCTTAATCTCTTTGGACAAATGTTCCTGGGCTCACAATTAATGTGCCTGTGTTTGATTATATAACTGGCAGTTGTGACCCAAACAGCCTCAGAACTGGGGGGCACTTGAAGGAGAAGCATAACACATTCTCCTTTCCCTGCTCCCCTCCCCCACTACAGTCCCAACAGATTGCCTCTCTGAAGCTGTAATACACATTTCAAGGGAAGCCTTCACTAGGGTTAAACATTCCTTCCCTACTCCCCACGGTCCTGAGGCTGCTCGGGCTTCCCTGCTGCTTCTATTTGCATAATTAACTAATAGGCAAAAAACCTTGCGATCTAAGAACGTACCTATAGCCCACAGATATTTCTATCAAACTTTAAAAAGCAGGGAAATTGGGCAGCTATAGTGAATGCACCAGGGGAGCAGGAGACCTGACCTCCTCTCTGAGATATTGTACTGCCCTACAAATTTGTCAGAATGCAAACACAATTTGGGTTGGTCTTTCACAGTCCAATCCACTTGCTGTGTAGCTTGGAAGAATTTGATAACATGTGCCTCTGAGCATATGGTGAGTGGTGGCAATAACTGACATCTCCAAAGATGGAGAATTACATTTTGGTATGTTTGTTGGTGTTCTTACTTTGCTTCATTCCTGTGTTATTATTTATTTATTTATCATTTGCTTTATATCCAGCCCTTCCTCCCAGCAGCAGCCAAGGGCGGCAAACAAAAACACTAAAAACACTTTAAACATAATAAAAACAGACTTTAAATACATGTTTGATTGTTTGAACTTGATTGCATATAGCCATAGACCTTTGCAAAATACAGAGATATTTTTTTTAAAATAAAACATACAAGTACAAATAAAACAATAGCAGGACTCGTTATACCCAATTTAAAACTGATTATACTCCATAGTTCTTAATATGACTTTAAATACAGTAAAACAAAACATCTTTAAAAACATTTTTTAAAAAAGCTTTCAAGACTTTTTTAAAAAAGGTTAAAAACATTGGTTTAAAAGAAAAGTTTTTTAAAAATATCAAAAAGCAATTCCAACAGACACAAACTTAAAAGGCTTGTTGAAAGAGGAAGGTCTTCAATAGATGCCAAAAAGATAGCAGAGATGGCTAAGGAGAGGGAATAATAATAATAATAATAATAATATTTAATTTGTGTGTCACCTATCTGGCAGATAGCCACAGGGTCAGTGCCACTACACTAAAGGTCCGTTTCCTATGTTGTGTAGAATGGGCCTCCTGATAAGACGGTATCTGCAGGAGGACTTCTCCTGCAGAGCTCAGTGATTGACTGGGTATATAAGGGATAAAACGGTCTTTCAGGTATCCTGGTCTCAAGCTGTATAGGGCTTTGTACACCAACACTATAACCTTGAACTTGGCCCAGTAGCAAATGGGCTGCCAATGGAATTATTTCAGCAGCGGGGTGACATGTTGGTGATACCCTGCCCCAGTCAGCAGTCTTGCAGCTGCATTTTGCACCAGCTGCAACTTCCAGACCAACCTCAAGGGCAGCCCCACTTAGAGTGTATTATAGTAATCCAGCCTGGAGGTTACCAGTGCGTGGACAACAGTGGCCAGGCTATCCTGGTCCACAAATGGCCGCAGCTATCTTACCAGCTGAAGCTGGTAAAAGGCACTCTTAGCCACTGAGGTCACCTGGGCCTCCAGTGACAAAGATGGATCCAGAAGCACCCCCAGACTATGGACCTTCTCTTTCAGAGGGAGTATGACCCCATGCAAAGCAAGCAACTGACCAATTATCCAAACTCGGGAACCACCAACCCACAGTGCCTCCGTCTTGCTAGGATTCAGACTCAGTTTATTGGCCCTCATCCAGCCCACCACCGAGTCCAGGCAGCGGTCAAGGGCTTGCACGGCCTCTCCTGATTTAGATGTTATGGAGAACTAGAGCTGTGTATTGTCAGCATACTGCTGACACCTTGCCCCAAATCTCCTGATGACTGCTCCCAAGGGCTTCATATAGATGTTAAACAGCATGGGGGAAAAGATGGTACCCTGCGGCCCCCTAGAGCACAACTGCCAGGGGACCAAAAGACAGTCTCTATTTTCTGAGAATGACCTTGGAGATAGGATCTCTGTAAAACAGTACCTCCAATACCCAGCTCACCAAGTTAGCCCAGAAGGATAGCATGGTCAATGGTATCAAAAGCCGCTGAGAGATCAAGTAGAAATAACGGGGTCGCATTCCCCCTGTCCTTATCCTGATAAAGGTCATCCATCAGGGCTACCAAAGCTGATTCAGTCTCATAACCAGGCCTGAATCCAGACTGGGATGGGTGAAGATAACCAGTTTCATCCAAGAGTACTTGCAATTGTTGCGCCACAACCCTCTCAATCACCATCCCTAAAAAGGGGGTATTTGTGACTGGTCGGTAGTTGTCACAAATCAATGGGTCCAGGGTGGGCTTTTTCAGGAGTGGTCGGATCACCACCTCTTTCACGGCAGCTGGAACCACTCCCTCCCTCAATGATGCTTTGACCACACCCTGGATCCAGCCCCTCACCACAACAGTTATTTGTGTTCCATGCTCAGGACTATAAGTTTTGTAAGGTTTTGTTTTGAAATGAGCTTATGGGAAGCATCAGAATGGCTTGGGAGGGTATTTTCAATTTAATATTGCGGAATGTGAAAAATCCACACTGGCTATAGCATACAGCCACTCTCGTGGCTGTGTAATGAAAAGTGTATGCTTTAAATTGTTCACACAATTAACATAATGTCTAGTTTGGCCCTTAAGGGATACCTTAGTTATATGGTTATAAGGAATAGCTTAGTTATATATTTGGTAGAATCAAACGTTAAAGCTTTTCCTAGACTGTAACTATTTGGGAGTATAGGAGAAGGGAGTATTTTGAATGTTTCCTGCACAGAAGAGAAACTAAACACATAGAAAGGTAATGACAGATCATGGAGGACACTAAGCTGAACCTTTGTATGCTAGTCTTCTACTTCAGTCTTATTCATTTCTTGCAGCCCCAAGTGATAGTCGAGGAAAAGATTTACTACTACCAGAATCAGATTCATGTCTTAACTAGCTGTGATTGATATTAATGGCATCTTTGCTCCTAAATAAACTGGAGCTGCTATCAAGATCTCTTCTCCATATACCATATCACACAAAATATTCTGTCGACTTCATAGATATATGTGTGTACTTTTCTCTAAAACAGAAAAGTGTATAAACTTGGTCATATACAAAACAAATAGGAGATGTACTGTGCCGTTTCTTTTTTAGCATTATTGCCTGTAGTTGTGCAATTATTTGGGCGAGAAATCTTGTTAACTGGTGTGGAAAGTACTAAACTGGCTGTATTTGAATGAGCCTTGCACACCCTCACATAGCTCCTTTGTTCTCTGCATGAGACACGAAGTGTTAGTTAACTATAGCTTCCTGTTATGTCTGAACTGGTAATTAGTGGTTAATGGCTTCTAAACAAGCCAGGATATTAAGCCATGCTTTAAAGTTGGCTTAATAGCATGGCTTTTTTGGAAACCATTAACTATTCCTGATTCGGACTTAATTGGAAGCTGTAATAAGCAGACATCCTGACTCGTCTGCTTGCTCTCACAAAGCTATGTCTGTGGGATATGAGGCTTGTTCATATCTCAGCTTACTATGCTGAGGTATGATTGTTTAGCAAACTGTGGTTATTGGGTTGGATCCAGGGTTCCCTACATCCAACAGGAAGGTTCTTCTAGAGATGAAGGTTGGGAACCCTTGAATTCAACTCTGTGTATTCTGTATAATCCTGTTAGAATATGATGTCATAGAAGGTGAATAAACAGGAAAATCTATTCCTATATAAGATTACCATATAATTGACACAATTTAAAATATTTTTGGTACAAACTAGAAAAAATAGGAAGCGTATCTGTGTGCTTTCTGATCCTGTGACATCAACATAGAACAGATCTTGCCTTGAATCTTTACAGGTGAATGCAGTAATGAGAACTGGCTCTACCTCAGGCATTTCATCTTTTGCTGCAAAAGGAAAGCAAGCTGTGGAAACAAATGACAGCTTTTTCTGTGCAGTATCCAGAAGTATAACCTATGCATCTCCAAAAGGATTGGATGCCTGTAGATACAAGAGCTGTAGAAATGTAAATGTCAGTTTTCCCTTAAGGGAGATAATTGGTGTGACCTGATGGTTAAAAGGGCAGTATGGTTAACTTACTGTGAAGGAAGAGGCACCAATGTAGGGCACATTCTACTGATGGATCCAGTTAGACAGCACATGCCTAAAGAAATCCTATTGACTTTGCAAAGCACAGTTGTAAGGGAGTTGGGCTATTTGTGCTTGAGAAATGCCTGCTGAGCCCCAGGCATATTGTAAATTATCTTCTAATCGAATAAATAACAGCCAGTTGGGGATGATACAGCACTTGGGCATGAACTATGTCTGTTGAAATTGTGTGTCTGATAACTGAAACAATAGACTGGGAAATGACTACAGCTATTTATGATACATAAATAGAAAAATAGAAATTGAGTTATATTTTTGAAGACAACACAGTTCTGTACAGTCTTGTGTTTGGAGCACTTTGAATCTCTTGACAGGAGATATTGGCACCATTCAGAAAGTGAAACCCGCTGAAAATCGGAACTCCGTCAGTAAAATGGCACCTAACGCCATAAAAGCAGAATAAGCGCCGTATGAATGGGGCCTTACTCTAATTGAAAACCGCCGTATTAGCAGGCTGTCGAAAAGCGGGGCCCTACTGTATTTTGTTTTTCACTGTATAGATGCAAAAGATAAACCCAAACTTGAAACTGTACTAATGCCAATGGAAGGAGCAAAAGATTCAACAAAAATTCAGGATAAGTTATTCTGATTCAGCAATTGCTTATTGGCTTGGACTGTGAGAAGTCATGGTGGAAGGGAGTGATGAAAGGTGACATTTTTGCATCTTCCTTACTGCCATCAAAAAGCCTCTTCTGGGTGTTGGGGGACCATCCAGACTGACATAGGTGGATCACCGAAAATTGGATAGAGGTCCCTTGGAATATTTGACCAGTTTGGGGCAGTGCACCACAATCCTCTCCATTCCAGAGGCTCCCCCCAATTCCCAGAAGAGGCTTAGGGGAGGGGGGGCTGCCTGGGAAATCACCTTCTGCCAGCGCTTCTTGGGATTTAAGCCATTAACATTTATGATATGTCTAGGTGTTTGCTACACATGTATTAGTTAATGCTGAATGTTGAAACACTACATGTGATTCTTGAGTCTGAAGGACCCACCCATGGTCTTGACAATTCCCTTTGCAGTTGATGGTAATAGTTTAGAGGAAAGCAACATATGATCTTTTTACTAAAGGATCTGCTAACATCTTTGCATTCTTCTGTGAAGGTAAAGGGAGAAAGCAAGTCTGCTATATGTTAGCCATCTTGAAGATATTTGCACAGATGCTAAGATCTTGGAGACAGGCCCACAGCTTACCCTGTCCACACATTCCTATGTTACTTTTTCCATTTTACAAAAGCTGCCCTTCCTGGTTAGCAGGAGACCACTTTTACATTCCAGAAGTGGCCAAGCAAATAGGCATTTACAACTCAAGTATTAGCCAGGGCTGTGGAGTCGGTATGTCAAACCTTCGACTCCGACTCCTCTATTTTTCTACTGTCTGACGCTGACTTCTTCATAAATGACAAATGTATATTAATTTTTCTGCTGTCTGACTCTGACTCCTTCATAAATGGCAAATGTATATTAATGTATTAATATTAATATTAAAATATTAATTTTATTTTGAAGTCAGAGTCAGTTCATTTCTACAGACTCCGACTCCACCCAAAATTGCTTCTGACTCCGACTCCACAGCCCTGGTATTAGCATAGGTTTTTTTACTAGACATTAAGAATTGGCTAATTCCAAATTTGACAGAGGATCACACCATTTTACTTGTATATGTACACACACACACGGACCTCTCATTGTTTCGTATATATTCAAGTTATGTTCCTACATTGCACCATTATTGCTAGTTTGGATAGGACTTGAATTGTTGGGAATGGACAGACTTGATTTTGTATTGCATCCTATGTTGCTTTTACATCACCCTGGAAGGTTTCTTTTTAATCAGACAGCTTGTGACTCTTAAAACTACCACTGTGTGCTTATACCATTTGTAGAAATTTGATGGATTTTAAGCCCAAGCAGTACATTTTAATAGCACCCATGGGTGAATTACAAAGAGGCAACAAGATGAGGCAATTTAAACATAATCTTCCATTCACAGAATAATGAATTTCAATAAACTAGTGAAATTTGACTAAACTGTCTGTTTTCAATAATCAGAACACCTGTTTATCACAAAAGCCATGGGCTGAATCATGTGTGGTACAGTGCTCCTCTTATTTACACATCACTGCATTTTATATAACCTGATTAGGGTTTGCTGCACCTTCTAGGACCACTACCTACCAAATTCCTAATGTGTTTCTGTCAGATAGTGAATTACAACAAAAAACTATGCATGTTACTTGCTGAACATTCTGACAAGATTGCACTGCTTTTCCTTTTTTTAGTAAAATGGCACACATTAGAAATTTGAGTGTACAAGGAGTATTTTCATGCCCTGCTTATTGTTTATGCATCTTCAAAAGCAACATACAGAGTGCATTTTTTCTTTTAAATCTTCCTCATGCTGTTACATCACCTGTGTAGATACAGCAAAAGCAATTCCAAGATTGTCAGAAGCTAAAGGTTGGTGCTCCCTTTAGAGAGGGAAGCACCAATTCTGTGCAGCCTTTTCAGTCACTTTGAAATATATTTGAGTGGATAAAGGGAATTTAAAATTGCAGCATAGAAATAGGTGAAACCATAATGATAGATGCATGTTTTAACTGCTTGGAAAAACCTGAGATAAAAAGGAAGTTAAAGTTCCATACTCTGTATACTTGGGTTGCAACATTTAACTGATTACTTAGTTTTAGTAAATTAAAATACTTTTGATTGACTAAAAAAGTATCCTGATTTATTGGGAGATTAAAAATATATTTGTAGTATACATACTTATTTTTAAAACATGAAGAGTTAAAAAGGGAGGAAAGGACCAATTTTATGCAATAGAAGTTGCAGATATAAAATTTGAATTTAAAATGTAACCAGGCAGCACTGACCTGTATAATGTCTTCATGTTAAGGATCCTCCTGAAATCTAGTAATTGTGTGGACAAGAGCAGGCCTCATTGTAAATGAGACTTTAAATTCACTAGTACCCATGAACATACTCTGTGACTGGCAACCCAGGTTTGCTTAGTTTGCAAGCTTTGACATGATCAAGGAGATAAAGCAAGTAGAAGCAAAATGTCTTACACTGTACTATATTAATTTATATTTTTACATCAAAACAGGGCACAATTCCTATAAATTCACAATTTACTTCATTTTATTAGAACAATGATCCACTGTTTGTTTTAAGAATTCATCTGGTCTAGAACCTAAATACTCACATTGGAGAATTATATTTGGGCAGTTCCCACCAAAGACTCCTAAGTCTGATAAACTTTCCAATACATGTGAAGTAGAGTGGTCTGGTGGCCAAATGATTAAACCTACTGAACAGGACTGACAGTTACCTATAGAAGTGTCCAACTTTCTCTAAAATGCAACTTTGGGAATTGGAATAAAATCCACAGAGAATCTGTAATTGAATTACTTAATTAACTTTGACTAAGTTATAGCTGCTGATTTGTGAGCTGTATAAAGAACTAAAGTAAACACATATGCCAAATTCAATTTGTCTTGGAAATGCACTATTTACTGTATTAGAAAGGAAGTGCATTTTAATGTTGACATATGAAGAATGCACATGGGCTGTGCATTTAATTATGAATATACCTAATTATACTTGTGGATGCCTGTTATCACCCAAGATTGCGGTGGGGGTATCAACCCTTTAGGGGTGCCCCGGCCTCCATCTTGGGTGATGGCAGATAGGTAAGTGGTGTAGGCTTATTTAAGTCCTGCACCACCTGTATGGGGTGTGTGTGCCTGGGAGCTCTGGCTTTGTGATCTGGAAGGTGTTGGCTCATTGAATCCCGCAACCTGATGCTGCCATGGATTGTTGAGCAGGAGCTTCATCCTCCCACCCTAAACAGGGGCCCCGCTCTTCCAACCTGAATGTTATAATCAACCACTTGAAAAGACTGAGTGAAAGAACAGAAAACAATCTATTATGGGTGGCCCATACTCACTATCTATGGCAAGATTCCATTGTACATTTATCATTAGTTCTAGATCACAAGTTTTAAACACTTTTTAAAAATAACTTGTGTGGAGGTCTTTAATTTGGTCAAATAAGAGAGTAATTGATTGACAGGACGAACTGAATGCAGAATGTAAGATTGCCTCATGGAGTTAGCCTCAATATCATGGAAAGTGAGTCAAGATGAGATATGATGAGTTGCGACCTTGCCCTTTGTCAGAGCTTCCAGCAGATAATTTTGCCATACCAAAATTGTGAGGAAAAGTCAAGTGTGTGTGGGGGGGAAAAGAATAATAGTATGTGCCTGAACTTCTTCCTTACCTGTTCAGTAGAACTTTAGTGGAATTATTCCTGAATTGGGGCTCCACAGATTAATATTGTGTATACTCATCCCTAAATGCCTATCTATTAATATTTTAGTACCTTTCCAGACTATTTCTTCTATTTTGGTTGTGAAGTTCTTTATATGCATAGAAGAAATACTCTAGTATGGACTTAAACCGCTTTAAATCGTCATGAAAGTAGGATCAGATAACAATAGGGTGACATGTAGTAAAGCTTACTCAGTAGAAAGGATTGCACACAAAATTGTAATGAAGAGCTGAAACAACGATGTGCTGACAAAAAAGATGTGTGTAGCAGGTGTGTGAGGTATTGCCTAGAAATATTCTAAGGTGCAAGAGAATTTAAGAAACAAGAAAGAGTTTGAAATGTATAATAAAATGGGTGATATCCAACATTAGTCATACTTGGAGTAGACTGATTGAAATTAATGGGTCTGCTTTGAGTATGACTTAACTGGATATCACACTTTGTATTTAAGATTATTGTGCCATGTCCACTGCATTCTAATTAATTAGTGCAATTTGTGGCCATTAAATTCTTCATTATAATTTTATTTCTAGAAATCTTTATATGGAATAACTAACAGTAAAATCCTGTGTATATTTCTTGAGGATGTCTATATTCAGTGAGACTTAATATTGGTAAACGTGGCTAGGATTACCTATTCAGTATTTTTACTTAACCAAGTAGTTAACTTTATGTGCTTTTGGCAAATTCAGCTTAAAATTATTTTATATTTTTAAATTTTCATATGCTTTTTATCAGTAAAGAGCTGGTATAGGGTACTTGGAAAAGAATTTTCTGGGACAAGCCACAGTTCCTGATAAATCCTGGTGTACCACTACTTCAAATGGAACATTTTCCTCCCTTTGAATAGCAGCACCTAGGCCATGTAACAAACTCCTGTTGATTTTTTTTGAAAAGCAGTTTTAAGTGCTGTGATAGCCTGTTTGGAAATTATGAAGTTTATTTTTTTTTTAAAAAAAACTCTCATGGTCATGCAGGTCTTTGGATTTTAGCCACTATAATTTTGAAAAATACTTTATACAGTAGGGTCCCATTCATACGTCAGGTTCCGTTCCAGGCTTCCACCGAAAAGTGAAAACTGCCAGAAAGTGGGGCCCTACACAGCTGTAGCGTGTGAGCTCCCCGCCCTACAACTGATCACTCAATCAGCTGTAGCGCGGGGAGCTCCAGCCGCTGCACTCCAGCTGACAGGGATCAGCTGGAGCGCATCTGCCCCCTGCGCTCCAACTGATCGTGCGCTACAGCTGACAGGGATCAGCTGGAGCACGCGAGTTCCCCGCACTGATTAACTGTAGCACACAAGCTCCCCACACTAAAGCTGATTGTGTGCTACAGCTGATCAGCATGGGGGTCTTGTGCACTCCAGCTGATCCCTGTCAGCTGGAGTATGCGATCAACTGGAGTGCGCATGCTCCAGCTGATAGCTGTCAGCTGGAGCACGGTGGCTGGAGCTCCCCGTGCTATAGCTGATCATCCTGCTGGCGCTGCTGTATTAGCAGAATGCTAATAAGTGGGGCCCTACTATAGTTAAGACCAGTGGGATGCTGCAGATGACTTCAACCTGGATCCCTCTCCCTGGTCAGCTATGGTCTTCAATCCAATTTCAGTTTCCCGTCTGTAAAATAGGAGAGAGTAGCAAACTGTTATAGTGTTCATGCAAGTACAACCATAAAGATGCATTAGCAAGCTTCTTAAAATCTTTCTATACATCTACAAAAACCCAGCTCCTATGGCTATTTTGTGCAGTAATTGGAACACTGCACAAATGAAAGGGAACTTATTTGTTAATATTTTCATGCCCAAAATGTTCTATAAAAAAAGAATGATTTTCTTAGTTCTAAGCAGTTTTTTATTGACTGGCATTTGTTTGATTTGCAGGTTTTGAATGCACAAAGAGCTGGTTATAAGGCAGCCATAGTTCACAATGTTGATTCTGATGACCTCATTAGCATGGGATCTCAAGACAGTAAGTATAGGTATTACTTATCTTCTGTTTGACACCCCCCCCCTCGGGGACAATAAAACAACAACTTCAGAATCTATACAGTTCAAATAAAAATCCTTCTATTCCCAACTTAGCAACTGTTTACTAAGTTTATGCTCTATGACTGAGGTGCAATACTTCTTGTGCAACCAATTTTCTAATTTCCCCCTTTTTATAAATAGTTTGACTGCCAGTTTCTTTTGTGGGAAGCAGCTATAGGGTAAGTTATTTAATTATATGAGAGCATATAAAGGTTTAAATGACAATAGTAAAGAAACAAAGATATAGTCCCAAGTGCCCAAGCTACTGTGGTTACTTGAGGTTCCAAAATATTCAGAAAAGTCTCCAGCACCTCTAAATGCCTTAGAGGTGCCTCAGCTATATCCCCGATTCCCTGTGCAGAACATTTGGGTTCCCCAGCAGGTGTTTTTTCCACATGGGGCAAATACTGCGTATATTCCTAAAGATAACCAAGCCCTGAACATTTTGGACATTGTCTATATCCCCTTTGATTATATCTGGGGAACCAACTATTTTGAGGATGTGAATGAAATGCCTGTTTCTTGTGACATTCATCCTCCCTTTTTTGTAAATGATCAAGAATAATAACTTAGCTATTAAATTAGATTAAAATATTGAATTGTCTTCAGTGCTGAATATTTTTCTTAGTGTGGAAATTGCTAGAAAAAGATATAGTTGAGGAACCACACATGTTACCAAATTCTTCCAAGCTACACAGGAAGTGGATTGGACTATGAAAGACCAGCCCAAATTTTGTTTGCATTTTGACAAATTTGTAGGGCAGTACAATATCTCAGAGAGGAGGTCAGGTCTTCTGCTCCCCTGGTGCATTCACTATAGCTGCCCAGTTTCCCAGCTTTTTAAAGTTTGATAGAAATATCTGTGAACTATAGGTACACTCTTAATCCGCAAGGTTTTTTTTGCCTATTAGTGAATTTCTCTGCTTTTTAATCCGGAAGGTAAGAAATGGGATCCTGTGCAAGTTTGCTGAGAATGGATGGATCATTTGCATGCTAATTGAGGTCAGTGGGATTTACTCCCCTGCAAACATGCTTAGGATAGGTAAAACTGACCACAGGGGATGGGGAGGGGAGGAGGCGGAGGAGGGTGGGGAGGGAGGGAAGAGGGGAAGAGGGGGATGGGAGCAGGTGGAAGGGAGAGAGGAGGAGAAGGACAGGTTTGATCACTTGCATGTTTATTGAGTTTAGTGGGATTTACTCCCGTGCAATCATGCTTAGAATAGGTAAAACTGAACGGGGGGAGGGAGGGCTGGAGTGGGCAGGGGAGGAGGAAGACGGAAGAGAGGAGGGGAAGAGGAAGGGAAAGAAAAGGGGAAGGAGAGGAAAGGCAGGTCTGATCATTTGCATGCTTATTGAGTTCAGTGGGATTTATTCCTATGCAATCATGGTTAGGATAAGTAAAACTGACCATGGGGTGGAGGAGGGGGAGGGGAGGGGAGAGGAGAGGGAAGGAGAAAGGGAGCGGAGAGGGGAGCAGAAGGAGGGGGAGGGGAAGGAGAGGATTGGAGGGGGATGGGCAGGAGGAGGGGAGGGCAGGTTTGATCATATGCATGCTTATTGAGTTCAGTGGTATTTATTCCCGTGCAGTCATGCTTAAAATAGGTAAAACTGGCCATGGGGAGGGGAGGAGATTGGATGGGTGGGCACTGGGCAGTGGGGAAGCCCCTTTCCTTTCCAAAAGGAAAACATTGTAAACAGTATCATTGTTTTTCAGCATTTTCAGCTGTCCCTGGCCACATCCACACCAGACTATTATTTCACTTTAGGCAGTCATCGCTTCTCCCAACGAATCCTGGGAAGTGTAGTTAGTGAAGGGTGCTGAGAGTTGCTAGGAGAGGCCCTGTTCCCTTCACAGAGCTTCAGTCAGATATGCTCAGAGGCACATATAACCAAATTCTTCCAAGCTACACAGCAAGTGGATTGGACTGTGAAAGACCAACCCAAATTGTGTTTGCATTTTGACAAATTTGTAGGGCAGTACAATGTCTCACAGAGGAGCAGGTGGGAGGGGGGTGGGAGCAGGTAGAAGGGAGAGAGGAGGAGAAGGACAGGTTTGATCATTTGCACGTTTATTGAGTTCAGTGGGATTTATTCCCGTGCAGTCATGCTTAGGATAGGTAAAACTGACCGGGGGGAAGGGAATCCTAGAGTGGGCAGGGGAGGAGGAGGAAGAAGGGAGGAGGAAGGGAAAGGAGAGGGGAAGGAAGGCGCAAAGGCAAGTCTGATCATTTCCATGCTTATTTAGTTCAGTGGGATTTACTCCTGTGCAGTGGGAGAGGGGAGCAGGAGGAGAAAGAAGGGGATTGGAAGGGGAGGGGCAAAAGGGAGGTGATGGGAGGGACGAGGAGTGGGGGGCAGGTTTGATCATTTGCATGCTTATTAAGTTCAGTGGGATTTACTCCCATGTAATCATGTTTGAAAATGAAATGGACTGCCTTCAAGTCAATTATGACTTATGGCAACCCTATGAACAGGGTTTTCATGGTAAGCGGTATTCAGAGGTGGTTTACCATTGCCTCCCTCTGAGGCTAAGAGGCAGTGACTGGCCCAAGGTCACCCAGTGAGCTTCATGGCTATGTGGGGATTTGAACCCTGGTCTCCCAGGTCGTAGTCCTAGGATAGGTAAAACTGACCATGGAAGAGGAGGAGGGGGAGGGGGAAGGGAAGGGAAGGAGGGGATTGGAAGGGGATGGGGGAAGAGTGAAGGAAGGGAGAGGGATTCTTTGGGGGAAGCCATGACTGTCTCAAGTGAAATCAAAGTCTGGTGTGGGTGTGGCCCCCTGATTAGCCAAGCCCAGCAGCTGTGAGTCTGGCCTTTAGAACAGTGACAGTTGGTTCTCACTGATCATGCCTGACATCATCATTGAGGTCAAGCCAAAATATCTTAAATTAATTAAAAATCAGCCAGGCATTTTTTTAACTTTTAAACTGCAGAAGATGGAGGGCAGAGTGTGGGGCAAGGTGAGTAACAGGATTACAGTACTCTGTGAACATGGTTGATTTTTATTGAATTTCAACAGATATATGAGAATTCTGACATAAAAAGTCTAAAGGGGGTCTGGTTTTTCTCTCTTTTTGCACTTTGAACTCAATTCTGACTGTTTTGTGTATCGTCATGAAAATTTAGAGGGTTGTTAAGTTTTTGCGTTCAGGACTACGGTTTGTAAGGTTTGTTTTAAAATGAGCCTATGGGAAGGATCAGAATGGCATGGGGAGGTATTTTCAATTTAACATTGCAGAATGCAAAAAATCCACGCTGGCTATAGTATACAACCACTCTTGTGGCTGTATAATAAATATATGATGTTTTGATACAGTAGTTTTAATACTGCTGTGTCCTCTTGCAGGCCATTTTCTACATCTAATTTTCCTCCTTGCATCTTTTAAAAAAACTTCCTTTGTTTTCAGAAAGATGTTTTAAAATCATAATAAGATTCAACAATAGAGGGGAAAAACTGATTGACCTAAATTTCTTAAAGGTACTCATGGTTGTAGAGTATGGCGGGGGGGGGAGTGTAGAATCCAATTTGTGCACCAAGAAGGCCAGTTCAGAGAAAGTAACTCATCAAAGGTATATGCTAAACATTTTACAAAGCCAGAGTGATAGAAAAGTAGATGTATTACATCAGATAGGTAATAAAAAAGCTATTAAATCTTTCAGGCCTGGAGTATTGCTTCTGTTTTGCTCTATGAAAGATAATCACTTTCCCAATAATGGTCCTTATATTGCCCACAATTAAAAAAGAAATGATGTCAAATACTAGAACCTCCCCCACCTTAACATGCTGCTATACATGGCGGTTTAATGCTCTTTGATTGTGCAGTGATCAAAATTCTGCTGTTGTAAGCAGATGAGCTCTCAGACCCCCTCAGAGCAGGTATATATAGTGGTGTAAGTCGCCTAACAATACCACTACAGGGCATTATAGCATTCCCTGTAATGATTGTAATAAATTGCAAAAATCTTAGCCCAAAATGAGCAGATCTTAAATCGTTGCCTCCAGGTACAAAGAAATGGTCCCTAGGTGCCAGCAGAACAGAGAGTGGCTGACATTCAGATGGTGTAGAATGCTGAGTGATTGATGCCACCTTGAAGGCTAATCCACTTGATGTTCATTGAGTAGGAGATGAAAGGAGAAGGTTACCAAATCTTAGACCAGCTTGTGTCATCCACTTCAAGGGCCATATCTTTGACCACCTGCCAGTATAGAAGTGGTCTTTGAACTGGACCTCTGAATTTAGTAGTATATAGAGAAAATATATCACCTGTAAAGCATGATGCAGCCCTTTCAAAGCTATTTACGATTCCATTGTGCTTGACTATTGAGTAACACACACTTTACTAGATGTTGGATTTGGAGGTATTGAAGTGAGGAGAGAACAGGATGCTCTGTCTTAGATTACAAATCTGCTCTTGTATATCACATCATCAGATCTCCTTGCATCCCTAAAATGTATTTTGAAAGTGACTGGAAAATGGATGTACAGAAATAAGGAAAGCCATTGTGAGTCAGACTTGTATTTGCACATGGCATCAGAGCCTTTTGCAAAGAGGTGTGAAAGTTCGTTATTTCACACATAACAGAGGAGGTGAATAACTGGAAACAGGATTAATATGATCCTAAAGGACTAAGGATTATTAAAATGTTACTGTTTCCATCGGAAATACTACCAAAGGAAAGGAATTTTTGACAGCACACACAGAGGAATAGGAAGTTCTAAACTGTTCTGAATGGTTTTGGACTTGATGCAGATTCAGGAGGAACAGAACGTTCCAGTACCTCATGTTTCCTGTTCCCCCACTTCTTTACACATGAAGGAGAATGTGCAAATGCAAGTCTGCCACCTGCAAAAAGTACCTAAAGAACCCCTTTGTCAAAGGTGGAATTGGGCTCTGAGTTAGGGAGGGGGAACTTCTGTGGAAGAGAGAAGAGCACAGGTGGATTTACAGAAGAGAATTTCTGGCATTGTCTGTAGATATTTATGAACAATTTATATACAGTACTGCTTAATTACAATAGTCTCTTAGTAGTATACACAAGGAATAAAATACAATGAAAATAAAAATTCATTTCTTTAAAGGTGTCCAGTGGGCACTAGCCATCATAACAAAGGGAACTGTTTTGAATTGTTAGAACTGATATCAAAGAATGCCTTATGTTCCCTTAAATGTTTTTGGGAAATATTATGTGTCATGAACCTGTAATGGTCATGAGTTATTAAAAATCTAATAACAATACTTTGGCTCCCGTAAGGGACTCTGGGAGACGGTTACAGTTAGAAAAGACAAGCCTTTGCCAATTTGCAAATTTGAGTTTCACTTCCCAGCTGAAGACGGTTAGAAGAAGCCTTAACAAGCTGCACCTGTTTATCTTTGCTGATTAGCAAGTGCCTGGTACTCAAGGTCATCCTTGGCCTGTACAGTTGGAAAACACAGTTGGGAGGGGGGGCCTGAAGGCGCGAAAATGTGAGAAACATCGAGAAGAAAGTTACATCAGCCAATTCCTGATTGGTCAATTAATTTTGGACCGTTAGGATCCTTTTCCCTTAAGTATAGGGCTAGAGACCCATAGCCGTTGTTCTCTGTTCTCTGCCTATGCTGATTGGCACCAGAGTTCCAAACCTTTCTGCCTTATGGTTCCAGGGGTTGCTTATGGGAAGGCAACCTATGTCTGGTTCCATTGCTTTATGTTGAACATCCATCTCTCTTAGGAGAGGTGCCACGCAACCAACTACCTCGTGTGTAAGTAGTTAGTTGAGTTAATTATTTTCTTGTTGTGTGTATGAATTCTCTTGTAAGAACCTAAACCCCTGTTGGGTGAATGGTCTTAAAGGATTACTTGCTGCTATTTTGTTACGTGCACTTATATATCTTAATAAAGCTACTTCTATTTAACCTGGTGTGTTCATTTGAGAGAGGGAGTGGTTCTGGATTCAGTAACTTGACCAATCTCAGTCGCTAACTACCAAAGAGGGTTAAGAAGTTAAAAGCTTGGATTTTAAGTATTAAACCAGAGGTGCCTGGCAAGGAGTGTAACTGTGACTCTTGCCTTTTAGGACCTTGGTTTTATATATCTTCTGGGCTCAGAGATCCCCTGGCTCTGAGCGGACCAGTATACAGGGGTGGTGGCAGCCTACCTTCTACCTTGCAGGGTTGTTGTGAGCGTACACAGCCTTGGCAAGGGTGAAGTAATAGCTTTTTGGTTCCAGTCTCATTTCCCTAAGGGTGGGGGTCTGAGTCTGATGCATGAACCCGGTACCTTGAGGGTCTGGGGGTCATGACATTATGAGTCTCTATTTGCATACAAAGATCCCCCGTGGCGCAGAGTGGTAAGCAGTGGTAACGCAGCCAAAAGCTCTGCTCACGGCCGGAGTTCGATTCCAACAGAAGGAGGAAATTGAATCTCTGGTAAAAGGGGTCAAGGTCCACTCAGCCTTCCATCCATCTGTGGTCGGTAAAATGAGTACCCGGCATACGCTGGGGGGTAAAGAAAGGCCGGGGAAGGAACTGGCAATCCCACCCCATATATACGGTCTGCCTAGTAAACATCGCAAGATGTCACCCTAAGAGTCGGAAACGACTTGCACTACAAGTGCGGGGACACCTTTACCTTTATTTGCATACAGAAGCCTCCAAAAACAACACTAATAATATAAATGTTTTTCAGATGGATAGCTTATATTTATCAGTTGTCACTAGTAGTATACCCATATACTGTATATTGTTAAACTTTATATTTTTGCTTGTCTTTTCTCCCTTTCTATTCTGTCTCTGCAAATAGTTGATGTTTTAAAGAAGATTGACATTCCATCTGTCTTTATTGGTGAAGCATCAGCTAAGTCTCTTAAAGAAGAATTCACCTATGAGAAGGGGTATGTAAAAGTTTAATTTTATTTTGGTAATTTTTAAACTGTCCCCCATGCTGTTTAACATCTATATGAAGCCCTTGGGAGCAGTTATCAGAAGCTTTGGGGCGAGGTGTCAGCAGTATGCTGATGATACCCAGCTCTATTTCTCCGTAACATCTGAATCAGGAGAGGCTGTGCAAGCCCTGGACCACTGCTTGGACTCGGTGGTGGGCTGGTTGAGGGCCAATAAACTGAGTCTGAATCCTAGCAAGACGGAGGCACTGTGGGTTGGTGGTTCCCAAGTTCGGATAATTGGTCAGTTGCCTGCTTTGGACAGGGTCGTACTCCCTCTGAAAGAGCAGGTCCATAGCCTGGGGGTGCTCCTGGATCCATCTTTGTCACTAGAGGCCCAGGTAATCTCAGTGGCTAACAGTGCCTTTTACCAGCTTCAGCTGGTGAAACAGCTGCGGCTGTTTCTGGACCGGGATAGCCTGACCACTGTTGTCCACGCACTGGTAACCTCCAGGCTGGATTATTGTAATACGCTCTATGTGGGACTGCACTTGAGGTTGGTCCGGAAGCTGCGGCTGGTGCAAAATGAGGCGGCGAGACTGCTCACTGGAGCAGGGTATCGCCAACATGTTACCCCGCTGCTGAAAGAATTGCACTGGCTGCCCATTTGCAACCGGGCCAAGTTCAAGGTTCTACTTTTGGCGTACAAAGCCCTATACAGCTTGAGACCAGGGTACCTGAAAGACCATCTTACCCCTTATATACCCAGTCGATCACTGCGCTCTGCAGGTGAGGGCCTCCTACAGATGCCATCTTATCAGGAGGTTCATTCTGCGCAATATAGGAAACAGACCTTTAGTGTGGCGGCACCTACCCTGTGGAATTCCCTCCCCTTAAATATTAGGCAGGCGCCATCTCTGCTATCTTTTCGGCGCCTTTGGAAGACTTTCCTCTTTCAACAAGCCTTTTAGGTTGAGACCTATCCCAGTCTGCATCTGTGGCAGTGTTGTTTAATATGTTTTTTTAATAATGTTTTTAACCCTTTTAAAAAAAAATTAAAAAATGTTTTTAATGCTGTTTTGTTTTAATGTATTTTAAGATCTGTTTTTATGATGTTTTAAAGCGTTTTACTGCTTTGTTTGCCGCTCTGGGCTCCTGTTGGGAGGAAGGGCGGGATACCAATTAAATAAATAAATAAACTGCTACTATTCATCTAGTGGTTTGTCAACCATTGTATGAATTTTTTGACACTAATAAAGTGTTATTCAAATTTAAGTATGTCAATCAAATGTCGCACAGCGTTTCGAGGCTGGGGGGAAGGATGTGGATATAGGACACATCTGAGGGTGCTTTCTATTCAGCTACCTTAACATGAATATTGTAAGTCCTTAATATTAATTTGTCCACTCAACACAATTTGTTATAAAAAACTGGGAAAGTCCATTTTTCTTGACACCCCTTCCCCTTTGCTGGAAGTACCCTCTGTGAAGAAAAAAGAGAGAGATAGCTATGATTTTTAATTGTTTGTAAGGAAAAATAATGATAGGGTAAGAAGCAGGCCACCCCAATAGTCTAAGTCAGCTGCTTATGCCCTACTTTCAAAGCCAAAACTTGGATGAGAATGACAACCCATGTGATGAATAACTGTTTATTCCTCCCCGAAATTATTGTGGTAGGAGTGCACTGGGAAAATAATACATTGTGATTAAAAGTTAGACCTATCCATCAAAATGAAAATTCAACTCTGTCCCTTTTTCAGTTGTATTTCCCCAGTCAGCTTCGCTTAATTTCTGAGAAAAGAAAGGGGTGGGATGAGGAAGTTATGCATTTAAAGTTTTTGGAAAAACCACGGCAACAGAACTGCTTGGAATGTTGGGAGCACCCTGATTCAGCTTGACACGCCATGTTAGTAACACAAATCCAACTCAGGAACATGAGCATCCCCAAACACCCCAATTCACCCTGTTCTTCAGAGTACTCACAAAGTGAATGCACACCTCTAGCGAATTACTTTCTCTGGATGAATGGAAGCATTAAAATAAGCTTGTGTCTTCAAGATTATAAGTTACAGTCATGTAACAGATGTTAAGAGTAATAAAGAACTTGGTTGCTATGATATGAAAACTTAATGTGGCCTTATTGCTAAGTTGATAACATTTGTGTGTGTTTTGATGGCTTTTTAATTTTTGATATAACATTGTGTTAGGAATCAATATGGGGTACCATCTTTCCCACTGAGAATGTTATTTTGTACACTTAGAAATCTTGAGTATGTTTGTTCTCTTTCAAAGTGTATGAGGTCATTGCAAAATTTCCAAAAGGAAATTGATGTTTTCAGATTTTGTACATAGACATGCCCTAATGCAAACTATTTTCTCATATTGAAAACCAAACTCTGTGCTTCAAATTCACAGTTCCCTTTATGTTGTTTATTATTAATATTTTATTTATGCTCCTAAGGAAACCTCTTAAATCAGAATGCTTAAATTACTGACAGCTAAAAACTGGATTTGACAATTGAGTTTTTCAGGAGAAATGTTACCTTAGTTAGAGGATAGAGTTATGCTCTCACTCATGCAGTCTTGTAATAACACTATTGCTATATAGTGTGCCAGGAGTATCAGATAATTTCACTTTATATCTGTTGCCTATTCACAGACTATTAATAGTTAGATGCTACCTTTCTGCCTTATGTCAAGGGAAAAACAACAAAATAGCCTTATATGCAATAGATAGAAAAGTACAAGTTGAACATATTTCTAGTTTTTCCTTTCCAACATTTACTCTGAGCATGATGCTAACAATTCATTTAGCCCTTTTGACTTTAAAAACACATTTTGCCACCTTTCTATGTGCACTCATTCATGAATAATTCCATATTTACAACCATGTGTCCGCTATTTTGGAAAATGGTAGGTCCTGACTCAGTGCCATAGGATAAGCATGTATGCCCAAATCAACTTTGTAGTGACTTAATCCAGAAACATAACATTTCAACAGTCTCCGTAAACCTACTTTTTTATAGGACCCTACTGTTGATCCTGGATTATATTATGATGAGCGTGCTGTTAACCTGTTTATCATTATATTGCATGTGAATTAACTAATTACATCATTGATTAAATAGTTTAACAATACAGCTTGTAAATGGCAATTTCACTCGTATGGATAAATATTCTGACTTCATTTTTGGTTGCTGTCTGAAATTCGTTGACAGGATTTAACCCATTTTGGTAAAGTGAAATACATTTTAAATTCAATTGTCTTCTTTTTATTCTTTAACAGAGGCCATATTCTGTTAATCCCAGAATTCAGCCTTCCTTTGGAGTACTACCTAATTCCATTTCTAATTATTGTGGGAATCTGTCTCATCCTTATTGTTATTTTTATGGTAAGTATAACCTTCTCTCATGCTTCCACCTCCACAAGATACAGTGCCTTGCAAAAGTAATCAGACCCCTGACCAATGCTCTCATTTTACTTACTGAATTACAAATAGTGCATTGTAATTTCGTTCTGTATTGTATTTTATTTTGAAACACTGTAACTCAAAATCAATTATTGTAAGGTGACATTGGTTTTATGTTGGGAAATGTTTGTAAAAAACATAAAAAAATGAAACTTGTTGCTTGCATAAGTATTCAACCCCACACACATTAATATTTGGTAGAGCCACCTTTCACTGCAATACCAGCTTTAAGTCTTTTGGGGTAGGTATGTACCAACTTTGCACACAGTGTCAGAGGGATTTTGGCCCATTTGCTTCAGGTTGGTTGGACATTGCTTGTGGACAACAATTTTCAAAGAGTGCTACAGATTCTCAATGGGATTGAGATCAGGACTTTGACTGGGCCACTGCAGGACATTCACCTTTTTGTTCTTGAGCCACTCCGATGTTGCTTTGGCCTTGTGCTTAGGATCATTGTCCTGCTGAAAAGTGAATTTCCTCCCAAGCCTCGGTTTTTTAGTGGACTGAAGCAGGTTCTCTTGCAGTATTTCCCTGTATTTTGCTCCATCTATTCATCCTTCAATTTTAACAAGATGCCCAGTCCCTCCTGATGAGAAGCATCCCCATGATGCTGCCACCACCATACTTCACTGTAGGGATGGTGTATCTTGAGGCATGGGCAGTGTTAGGTTTGCCATGAGGTTTGGCCAAAAAGTTATATCTTGGTCTCATCTGACCATAAAACCTTTTCCTACATCGCAGCTGGGGCACTCTCATGCTTTCTGGCAAACTCCAGACATGCTTTCAGATAGTACTTCTTGAGTAATGGCTTCTTTCTTGCCACCCTCCCATACAGGCCAGTGTTAGGCAGAGCTCTTGATATGGTTGACTGGTGTACCATTATTCCACTCCCAGCCACTGAACTCTGTAACTCCTTCAAAGTGATTGTTGGCCTCTCTGTGGCTTCTCTCACAAGAAGTCTCCTCCTGGTTCGAGTGCTGAGTTTTGAGGGACAGCCTTTTCTTAGCAGTGCCTGGGTGGCGTGATGCAGCTTCCACTCCCTGATTATTGATCCAACTGTGCTCATTGGGATATCCAAACACTTGGATATTATTTTGTACCCTTTCCCTAATCTATGCATTTTTATTACATTCTCTCTCACTTCTGTAGAATGTTCTTTGGTCATCATTTTCCTTCAGATCCACAGCCTGACCAATGATCCTTCAACAGTGGGGTTTTTAACCTGACATCTACTTTAATGGTTCGCAGATGGAGGCCAATGGTAAAGTAATGGTGTTCTTGATAGGGCAATTTCTTTCATCTGTGTAAACTAGGAGCTTCCACAGCACAGGGGTTGAATACTTATGCAAGCAACGTGTTTCAGTTTTATGTTTCTTACAAACATTTCCCAACATAAAATCAATGTCACCTTACAATAATTGATTTTGAGTTTCAGTGTTTCCAAATAAAATATAGTACAGAACGAAATTATAATGTACCATTTGAAATTCAGTAATATGAGAGCATTGGTCCGGGGTCTGATTACTTTTGCAATGCACTGTGCGTACAGAGCTGTGATATTGCCAAAATCAGTTTGGCCCAAAGTTTATTTGTTTGTATGGGTTTTTTAAAAAGAGAAAGAAATAAGATTTTATGGCAGTATGTAAACCATACTTTAGAATTCTTAAGACATGCACTCAGAAATATCTAAAAAAAAGTCTTTGATGCTGTCACCCATTCGAGATCTTCAGGTGTGCACCAGTTCAAAGAGAGCTTCTTTGTGAAAGGGCATTTATAATCATTTTAACGGATGCTGCAAACGTGAAGTTCCACATCTGTTGCAACAAATAGGGAAGCTCATGTAGGTTGGGAGGCCCTTGGTATGCCTCAGCCCCTGTGCCCACAAGAGACCTCTGAATCGGATGTCTTTCTTTCTGGAAGTTACTGAAAATGTAAATATTGTTTTCCCCATTTGTCTTTCCCAAAATTAAAAGGTATCATTCCCACTGTTCATTGCCTATGAGTTTAGAAGTGAAATAGTGCCACCCAATAATAAAGTAGTGGCTTCTACATATTTGGGGGACTCCACAGGTGATGAAGAAGTTCATACATATATAAATTAAAATTTAAAGAATTAAAAACCCAGAGCAGCAAGGACTTAGGAGCAATATTTATTGCAGTTGATTCTATAGTTTCTAGAGTAACTCAACCCATTGTCTGGAGATGAAACTACCAGGTTTACATAGGATACCAAAGATAGGAACTTCTGTCTTTGCTATGTTGTTTGGGGGAGGGGAAAATACACTAATGGTCAGCCACCACTATAACAAAATCCTAGATTTTCTCCTCATTTTCTATAAGCACCTCTCACTTCTGTCTCAGGAGAAAAGAACCTAATGGAACCAGCTATCGGGCAAAACTATGTTAGTCTCTCAATTAAGTCTATGGCTGAGAGCTATTGAGACATGGAATGGTGGTGTATTTGGAGTGTGTGTGTGTGTGTGTGAGGAAATAAGAGGGCAGTGGGAGAGAGGGAATTGACTTACTGAAGCCCCAAACCAGTCATAGTATGCATTCTGGAGGGAGATATTAGACTGGGGACTGTGTGCTGTGAGATTACAAAACTCCCCTCGCTGCACTATGCAGATACATTTCTGGAGAAAGGAGATGAATACATTTTACCTTTCACAGTCCCACTATACAGCAATAAAATGCCTATGTTAAGGTCTGGCGGCCAGTCCTGCTATATGGCATAGCAGGGGAAGGCCTCAGGGTGTAAGGAAAAACAAGGTTTTCGTTTTTGCCTTCCCCTCCCCCTGAATCTCCCTTCTTCCTTTGAGAGCAAGTGACCAGCACTACAAGGCCGAAGCTCTGAACAGAAGCCCTAGTCTTAAGAGATGAGGATACACTATAACATTTTGTCACAGATCCCACTGGTTATAGGAGTGTCTAATGTTGTTTTGTTCCAGTGATTGTTCCCTTTATGAGTTTATGCTTTTCTAGTTGTGTAATAATGTCTGCTATATGCAAAATTTGGATGACATAATTATCTGCTAAAATTCCTAAGAACAGCATCTCATAAGAACACAAGACGGAAATTCAAGCCAGTGCCCATCTAGTCCAGCATCTTGTTCTCACAGTGGCCAGGCAGCTGCCTATGGGAAGTCTGAAAGCAGGACCTGAGCACAACAGTGCTCTCCTTACTTGTGATTCCCAGCAACTGGAATTCAGAGGCATACAGCCTCTGACTGTTGAGGTAGAACATAGCCATTGTGGCTAGTAGCCATTGATAACCTTATCCTCAATGAATTTGTCTAATCCTGTTTTAAACCCATCCAAGTTGGTGGCCATCACTACTACTTGAGGGAGTGAATTCTGTCACCTTGGAATGGAAGTTTTTGTTTCCTAACTATTACAAGCGGCTTTCTTGTCTTAGCTGTTCATATATGCTGGAAATCTGTACAAGTGCAGTGAGACCTAGCGCAACCTGGAAACATTCCTTGGCTGAGCCGAATACACGTGGAGGCCTCCATGTGTATTGCACAGATCTGTGATATTGTCAAACTGCATCTTTATGTAACGTACCCAACATCTCCACTTGCACTTGGCAAGACCTAGCACAGTCTTGGAGATATTGTGGGAACTGCTAGACTTGTCACCTTGTTCTAATAAGGACTTGTACTTGTTTGCTTGAAATTCCATCAAGGCAAAACACAAATCCTATACTGGAGTTTGTCTTGATATAGTTTTTGATTAATACGGGACTGTCTCAAAGAACAGAGATAGTCAAGGATATGTAACGTTTTAATTCTGTATTTCTTACCATTATTTTAAACAATATTGCAAATCTGATACTGATTGAAAATTTACCCAAAATTAGAACTTTGAAGTGTGATTTTTTTCAGGTTTTGTTTTTAGGCAATTATTGCAGAGTTTCTTTCTACAAAATTTGTCATCCTGCCATTTTTGTGGTAGGTTTTGACAATTCCCTTTCCCTGTTGGCATTATATTTATTTATTTGTAACACTTTATCCCTCCTTCCCTGCTAAACTATCACCAAATAGGAAAAATATGTTCCAGTTCTCAGCTGCATGATAAATTCTTAGCAGGAGTTGTGATGAAACAAAATCGTAATTTTGTCCTGTGCATCAGCTACAGTAAAAAGTTTCAATTATTTGTGTACTGCTATTCAAACATAACACTCAGATACCATCTTATCCGGAGGTCCGTTCTGCACAACATAGGAAACGGACATTTAGTGTAGTGGCACCCACCCTGTGGAATACCCTCCCCTTAAATATTAGACTGGCGCCATCTCTGTTCTCTTTTCAGCGCCTGTTGAAGACCTTCCTCTTTCAACAAGCCTTTTAAGTTGAGACCTGTCCCAGTCTGTGTCTGGGTTAGAATTGCTTGTTAATATGTTCTTAAATCTTCTTTTTAAAATGTTTTTAATCTTAGATGTTTTGAAACCTTTTTTAAGAAACCTTTTTAAAGATGTTTTATTTCAATGTGTTTTAAAGTTTGTTTTTATGATGTTTTAAAGTTTTTAGTGCTTTTGTTTGCCACCCTGGGTTCCTGCTGGGAGGAAGGGCGGGATATAAATCAAATAACAAATAAATAACACTCAACCATAGTTAAGTATTAAGTAAGGTACCATGACTATATCTGCACTGACATTGGCTTGATTTATACATGATGCTAAGCCGTGGTTTGTTTAGCAAAAGTGTGGTTTGCTTGGATCGCCAAACCCAGCCTAGCATACTAACCACGGTTTGATTTCTGGCAGCAAACCACTATGTGAAGCCATGGTTTGTTATTGGTTTATGTGCCATGGCTCGTTTTAACTAAGGTTTGGTGTTACGTCCAAATCCAGTACCTTTGATTAACTATTGTTTGTTTGGCCACCTCAACCCAGCTACAGACGCACAAGGCAAGAGCAGCTGGAAAATAAGTAAGTTTGAGAGAAAGAAGCCATGGTTTGTTTGCTTATCTGGGAGACAATTCATGTTTTGTTTAACAGACTGTATTTAAAACATTGTGTGAATACAGCTGTAATTTACCGTGTATGAGTTTTCATATTTCTGTCATGGATTCATCAGAAGTGAAGTTGCTTGTTATTGCAAAACTAGTTCATTGTATTGAATGAATGAATGAATGAATATTCCCCCTTTTCTCCTAGAAGGAGTTCAGGGCAGTTGTGATCTTGGCAACAATAGCTCTAATTTCTTTTTATAACCTCTGTGTCCCTTTGTGAGAATATGGGTGCTTTCTTCAGAGCAATGGACTTAATTTTGTTTTAAACAAATAGTTTTTTTCAAGTACATGAAGTAAGGGAACATAATGTTCAACATTCAAAAAAGGCAATTTCAACACAATTAGAAAATAAATAAGTATAATAACAATAATAAATGGAGGGGGTGGGTGGGAAGGAGGGGAAAGGGGAGGGAGGATGGGAAGAAAGGAAAGGAAAGGGAGGAAAAAGAGGAGAGAGGAAGAAGGGAGAAAAATGAGAGGGGAATAGAAGAGAGATTGGAGAGTGAGATCAGAAGGCATCGCTAAGGAAGAGGAGGGATGTGTGAACAATATTCATATTTCAATATATTGCCATTTGACATATACATAACATTTAAATGACAAGAAGAAGAGGTGTCAGGAATGTTAGGGTGAGGCAGAAAGGTAAGGCGTTTGGGATGATTCTAGGGTGATTCAACCAAGGACCTCTCCATAGAGAGTCGTGAGTGGAGGGAGGGCTCCAGTCATCCTTCTTTGTTGCAATATGGCTAATAAACATGTACCATTTTGTGTGAAATGTGTCTTCCTTTGAGGGGTTATGTCATTTTCTTTGTTGGATGATTTTCTCCATAAGGGCTATTGCCCAGATTTGTTGGTACCATTCTTTCCTTTAGTCATGGTCTACCTGTTTCCAGTGGCATGCCACAATGATGTGAGCTGCTACGAAAAAGGCGACCAGTAACTCCTTGAAGTGCAAAGCCTCAGTGTCTCCCTGGAATATTGAGAGGGCTGTGAGTAGATCAGGTGTTGTTTGTTGTTTTGTGATGAGTCCAATTTCATGGGATACTTTGTTCCAGAAAGTCCAGATGATTGGACATGTTCACCACATATGGAAGTAGGTACCTGTCTCCCCACACCCCCTCCAGCATAATGAGTTAGTATCCTTAGTGATTCTGCTGAAGGTGTCTGTGTGTGGGGGGGGTCAGGTACCATCTGTGGATCAGTTTTGAAGGAGTTCTCTCTCAGCCTGGCTGAAGCAGAGCTAAAAGGGATATTTTTCCCCAAACAGAATTCCATTTGATGAGATCAGTCTCAGTGTTGGTATCCTGGTCCCATATGTTTCAGAGGCTGTCCAGGGTTCCAGTTGTTACTTCTATTAGTAATTTGTATAGAGTTGATAATAAACCTTTATCTGTGAAGGAGCTCCAGGAGAGATTTTCAAATGGGGCCAGGGTTTTAGTGCCTTGCTGTTTGAGGGGATTGGTGTGAAATGTTGTATTTGATGGAACTGGAACTATGTGCAAGAGGAGGGTCCCAATTTTTCTCTTAATCATTGAGGGGTTATGGGAGAAGAGCTAACGAAGAGATCTCTAAGCGTGTAGACTCCTTTGTGTTCTCAATTCTGAAACTGTGTCAGATTGTCTGTGTGACAGATTAGCGGGTGATGTAAGGTATTATCGGGGAAGGTTGGGAGAAGAGGCGTTTTCCCCAGGTTTTCCCTACTGCTAGATCTGTGAGTAGAAAGGGGTTATTCAGAAGATCTAGGCCTTTATTATGGGAGTAAGTGAAAAGTAGCGCTCTTATTTTTGCAATGGATTTAATTGTGGACCTGTGTACAACTTAATTCAGAAAAGAAGCAGAATAGATCTGTCTGCTGAGGCAATCCCACCATAGGGCCAGTTGGACTTGCACATATTAATCCTACAGGTGAAATTGATAGTTTTCTGTATCATGGTTGACATTCGCATGTTATTCTGATGTCTTGCTGAATTTAAAGGTTTCATGGATGAGATGGCAGCAGAACCTCTAGAGATAAAACTGATAAATTGAATGTTTGTTCTTTGTAGGCCTGACTTTTCTGTAAAATTATTTAAAGTGATACATGTTTTTCAGACCATACTCAGTTACTTTCTCTAACCCAATTCTGTTTGTGTTGAAGAAACAGCTGCTTTAATTAAAAGTCAAATCAAATGCTACTTAAATTGGTCTGAAAAGTTCAAAGAAATTGCAGTATATTTTAGATAAGGAAGTGATTATTAGGGTTAGACTTTTTGCAACTTGTTTCACATACATACACTTGAACCCTCAAGCAACAACAGCAGATTGTGGTTGGCCTCTAATAAAAAACCAGGCAACTAGTTTGGATTGATTCCTTGCAGGTTAAATGTCTTCTCTGTATGTAATTTTGAAAACTAGAAGAAACTGTTACAGCTCTCCTAATTGTTTTTCATCAAAAGATACCTTCCAAAGAAGCTGTGTGTGGTCCCTAAGGTGCTTACTAGATGCTCATGACTTGTTATATCTTTATTTTTATTTTTTTAAGAGATCCTAGCCTTTTTGGCCTTGGTATGGTAGATTAGAATTAGATGCCAGAATAATGATTAGAAGCTAGAAACAAATAGGTTTAAAAAATCAACCTAAAACAAAAAAGCCTGCTATGCTAATCCATGATTTAATTATGGATGAGATGGCAGACCTGATGTGTGTTAGGGAAACCTGGGTGGGGGAGCAGTGTGGGCCAGACCTAACCCAGCGTTGCTTGCAGTATTCAGTGCAGTACCAAGCCAGACTGGAGGGACAGGGAGAGGGAGTTGCTGTGATCCACCAGAGTTCATTCTCCATCACCAGGAAACACCTCCCCTTTGGAGTGAGAGAGGCAGGCCTGCATCTGGTACTGAGCCAAAGAGACAGGCTATGGATACTGTTGGGCAGCAGGGTAGACAGTACACCAACAGTATTCCTGGCTGGCCTGGCCAAGGTGGCCTCTGGCATGGTGCTGGAGGAGCCCAGGATAATGGTCCTGGGTGACTTAAACAATCATGCTGCAGATGCCTTGGGTTCCTCTTGAGATTTTGTGGCCTCCATGGCGACCATGAAATTGTCTCAAATGGTCATTGGCCTAATACACACAGTGGGGCATTCCCTCGATTTTGTCTTTGCTCCAAGTGGGTAGGAGCGTAGTCTGGAAGTAGGTGGGGTGGATATTATTCTGTTGTCATGGTCTACCACTTCCTGGTGAAGTTTGGTTTTGCAGGACCTACTCCTGTCAGCAGGAATGGAGGAACTATTTGGATGGTCTACCCTTGGAGGCTGATGGATTTCTGATGGCTCTGGGGGATTTTCCAGTGGATAGAGCAAGTGATCCTGTTGAAGGTCTTGTTTCACTGTGGGATGAGTAGCTCTTGAGGGTCCTCTCTGGCACTATGGACACTGCAAAGTTTCCTGGTATTCCGAGGAGCTGTGGTTAATGCAGTGGGCTGGATGAAGACTGTATTGCAAGTGGTGGAAATCTTGCTCTGAGGCTGGCCAAACATGCGTTAGGACATGTAATTGTGCCTACTACACAGCAGTGAAGGCAGCAAACAAGTTGTACTTCACTGCATCCTCAAGGAGTCAGCTGGCAGAGTTGTTTCATGTGGTCCGGAGACTGGTCACCCCGGATTTGGTCTGTAAACTATCTGCAAGCAGCTTGCAAGACTCTTTGAGGACAAAGTCATTTAACTTCATAGTGACTTAGGTGCTGCTGCAGTAAGTCTAGTTGAGGCATGCACTGCAGTGTCTAGCCCAGAGTTACAGTGCTATTTTCAGTTGATGTGTCTTTGTTGTTGTTATGTGCCTTCAAGTCGATTACGACTTATGGTGACCCTATGAATCAGTGACCTCCAACAGCATCTGTCGTGAACCACCCTGTTCAGATCTTGTAAGTTCAGGTCTGTGCCTTTATGGAATCAATCCATCTCTTGTTTGGTCTTCCTCTTCTTCTTCTCCTTTCTGATTTTCCCAGCATTATTGTCTTTTCTAGTGAATCATGTCTTCTCATGTTGTGTCCAAAGTATGATAACCTCAGTTTCATCATTTTAGCTTCTAGTGACAGTTCTGGTTTAATTTGTTCTAACATTCAATTATTTGTCTTTTTCGCAGTCCATGGTATGCGCAAAGCTCTATGTGATGTTCCTATGTATTAGTGTATATATGGTAAGTGCTGGTTGTTTAGAGTATGCATGGTAAGTAGTGAAAGAGGAGGGGGAGTGAATAGGCAGTAGAATGCGAGATGATTGGCTGAGTGTTTAAAATGGCTGAATGTATAAAAGGAAGAGTGAGAGTGGAATCTGGGGGGGGAGAAGAGAAAGAGTGGATTGCTTGGTGGGGTTTAGAGAGTTGTTTACCAGGAGGGAGGTGGAGTTCGGATTAGTATTGAGTAAAACCATATGCTTATGTGCCTTAAGAAGAAATCTTGTTAGCTTTGTTATCTGTAATAAATACTTAATTTGGTTTACCAAAGGCCTGATCCTTGGCTGGGGTTTCACAGACCAGAAGGGAGGGTAAGGTAATGACCAAGGCTGAAGGGGAACTGTAACGAATGGTGGCAGCGGTGAAGAGAATAACAATACCAGTATTCAGAGTCTCTGGGAATACTAGTATTGGGACGTTACTGGTGGTTGCCTAGCAGGGGGATCTGTTGAGATCTGTGCTAGAGCAGGTAGAGAAATCATAAGAGAGAGCGGTCCGGACTGGTGGAGTCCCTGGTGGTGCCTAGAGACAGGCAGTAACCACGAGCAGGTAGGAACCTGACAGGGAGAGCCAGGGAAGGACGCCTCACATGTGGTGGCAGAGGTGGGATACGAACAACAGAGAATCCAGATACGAGCAACAGAGAATCCAGATACAGTGGTGTGGCAAACAGAAATAACAAAACAAGATTACTTGTGAGAGTGACTGGCAAAGAGTGTGTGGCAAAGAGTGAGTGAACTCAAACACCATGGCTGAATACATAAAAATGAAAAGAGAGGAGCTGGTGGAGAAGTGCATAACATTCAATTTACCTCACGAGGGTAAAGGGGTAGATGAATTGAGGGTAGCACTTATAGGATTTGCAACTGCCCAGCAAAAACAACCTGTCAGAGAAGAGACCCCAGAAGGATATTTAAGCAATCCCGCTTATATAGAGTACTTGAGAGAGAAGTTAAGATGGGAGGCTGATGAGAAAGAAAAGCAGCGGGTCTTTGAGGCTGAGGAAAAAGATAAACAGCGGGAGTTGGAAGCTGAGAGATTGAGGATGGAAGGTGCAGAGAAGGAAAAACAGAGGGAGTTGGAAATTGAGAGAATGAGATTGGGGTTGGAGGAGAGGGAGAAGCAACGAGCATTGGATGCTGAATTACAAGTAGAAAAGTTAAAATTTGATAGAGAGAAATTTCACTCTGAGGAGACAAGGAAAGAGAGAGATGGAGCAAAAATAAAAATTACTCCAAAGGACTTTGCTGTCTGTGAGCCTGGTCAAGATCCTCAAATTTACCTCAGCACCTTTGAAAAAGCAGCTCAGTTGTGGGGGCTACCTGAAGATAAATACATGCAGTATTTATCAAACCTGATTAAAGGGGAATTGGCTGAGGTATACCAATATTTCCCCTCAGACAGGCCCGTCACCTATGCTGAATTCAAAGAAGCAGTGTTTAAAAGATTCAGACTGGGGCCTGATTATTTTAGAAAGCTTTTCAGAAACTGCCAGATACAGACAGGGAGGTCTTTTGTGGAACTGGGAGCAAAGTTGATGGATATATTTGGAAAGTGGATGAGTAGTGCCAAAGCTCAGTCAGTGGAAGAGGTGAAAAGCCTCATGATACTGGATCAATTATACCATCAGTTACCACCAGAAATAAGGCTCCTGGTCAAAGACCGTTCCCCTACATCTGTGCAGGAGGCCACAGAGATGGCGGATCACTTCGCCTCTAATAGAACTGGCTGGGTGGGGAAAACATCAAGAGAGTTTAAACCCAGACCATATAGTGCTGGCAGAAGGGATGTGGTTCCACAGCGAGTGAGTCCTCCATTAAAATCTGAAGGGCACAGGACACCCCAGAGTGGATCTGTGTACCCTAAAAGTGAGGAGAAATTATGCTACAAATGTGGTAGACCGGGGCACCTACGTTTTCAATGTGAGGTTGCCAACCCCATTAGTAATCCTGCTCAGACAAGGGCAGTGAAAACAGAGCCCAAGGCTTTAGAAACAGCGAAAAAGGTTCAGTTTTGCCAGATAAACTGGACAGAAGTAACAGACCTTGATTCAAGTCTGAGAGAGGAAGTGAGTGTACAAGGGGCAAATTATTGGGCATTGCTTGATACTGGTGCCGCTCAGACATTACTGAGGCCAGATTTAATAAAATCTGAGGAAATATTACCTCAGGAAATGGTGACTATCCAAGGAGTGAGGGGTCAACCAGAGAGTTTGCCTGTGGCCCTAGTGAAAATGGAATGGAGAGGCCGAAAGGGCCTATATAAAGTTGGTATTAATGCCCAGCAACAAGAACCAGTAATACTGGGAAGAGATGTTATGGGGGCACAGGGGAAAATATATGTAGTGACCAGACAGCAAATTGGCAGAGAAAAAGAAGCCATATTAAGGGGGGCTGAAACAAACAGGGTGGAATCTGTTAACCAGCCTCAGGTCACCATAGCAACCACTAGCAGGCCTGCTGAAGAAGACAAACTGTATCAAGTGGTCTCTGGGGAAGAAGCAGAGCAATTCAGGGAAGAGCTGCATAAAGATAGAAGTTTGAAGCAGGTAAAGGAACAAGCCCTGACCCAACAGATTCCTTTCACTGACAAACTGAGGAATCAAGTTGTGTGGGAGAATGGGATTTTATATAGACTGTGGATGCCTGCTGAGAGAAAGGATGAATGTGAACCAGTGAAACAAATGATGGAAGTGGTGAAAGAGAATCTCAGTCAAGCTCAGCAGAAGCAAAGTTACTGGTATGACAGAACAGCCAGAGAACGTGTGTATGATGTGGGAGATATGGTTATGGCGTTCATACCCAGGAAACATGACAAATTACAGGCTAACTGGGAAGGACCATATACCATCAGAGAAAGGCTTGACACAGTGACATATGTAATCACCACAGACCAATTAAACAAAAGCAAAGTGGTTCATGTAAATATGTTGAAGCCTTACCATACCAGGGATGCACAGGTGTTGCAAGTTACCTTATTCCCTGAGGGAAGTGGGCCTGAACTTCCAGATCTGGTACAGGAAAGCAGAGACAAAGGAGGGGTAGATCAAGTGGAATGGTCAGAGAAGGTGAAGGAGGAAGTAAAAGAGGAGATTCTGAGAGTTTTGAAAACCTATAGGAATCTCTTTAGCAACAAACCTGGCCGAACCAGTATAGTTATACATTCCATTTATACTGGAGATCATGCCCCAATCAGATCTGTTCCATACCGTGTGAATGGGAAAGTTTTGAATGAGATCAAAAAGGAGGTGGAAGATATGCTGGAATTAGGAGTGATCAGGGAATCCATCAGTCCCTGGGCCTCAAGTATTGTCCTGGTTCCGAAAAAAGATGGAACGACCAGGTTTTGCATTGATTATCGGCTAATCAATAAAATTACTGTCCCAGATGCATATCCTATGCCTAGGGTAGACGCAATGTTAGAGTTATTGGGGGCAGCAACCATTATCTCTACACTAGATCTCTGTAAAGGATTTTGGCAAATGGAACTAGACGAGCAATCCAGAGCCAAAACTGCCTTCAGTACACCAGATGGGTTATATGAGTTTGTGACCTTACCCATGGGACTAAGGAACTCACCAAGTTCATTTCAGAGGCTAATCAATACTGTGTTGCGAGGCATGTCAGATTTTGCAGTGGCCTATATCGATGACGTGGCCGGTGCCACTGACAACAGTGACAACAGTATTGGAGGCCTTAAGAAAAGCAGGCCTCACAATAAAAGCTAAGAAATGCCAGTTTGGACTAAAGGAAGTAATCTATTTAGGACATAAGGTGGGGAGTGGGAAAATCACCCCCTTATGGAGCAAGGTGGAGGCAATACAAGCGTGGCCGATCCCCTTAACCAAAAAGCAAGTGAGGGCATTTCTGGGTGTGGCTGGATTTTATAGGAAGTTTGTGAGAAATTTTGGGGAAATAGCAACCCCCTTGCATGAATTAACAAAGAAGAAGTGTTCTGAGCGTGTGGTATGGACGGATGAATGTCAGAAGGCTTTTGATCTGCTGAAGCAAGCCTTGTGCCAAGGACCCATATTAATAGCACCAGACTATGAGAAACCATTCATCGTGGCTACAGATGCATCGGACCTGGCGCTGGGAGTCGTCTTGCTACAGGAGAGAGAAGGCACCAGACATCCAGTGGCGTACCTGAGTCGCAAGCTGACGCCGAGGGAGAAAAACTATTCGTCGGTCCAGAAGGAGTGCCTAGCGGTCGTGTGGGGACTGAACAAGTTGCGCCCATACATGTGGGGACGAAGATTCACAGTGACTACGGATCATCGGGCCTTGTTATGGTTGCAGACTATGAAAAACCATAACACTATGCTGCAGAGGTGGTCCTGGGCCCTACAGGACTATCAAGTGGACTTCCAGTTCATAAAAGGCAAGGACAATGTACTGGCCGATGGACTTTCCAGGCAAGTGGCTGGGACTGCAGTGACGTGACCAGACAGAGGAACAAAGAAAGACATTTTCCCCATAGAGACTTTTATTTGTTAACGCGACGTATAAATCCTGGAACAGGAATAATACTCTGCCGTTGTTTAAGGGGGCAGAAATGTGATGTTCCTATATATTAGTGTATATATGGTAAGTGCTGGTTGTTTAGAGTATACATGGTAAGTAGTGAAAGAGGAGGGGGAGTGAATAGGCAGTAGAATGCGAGATGATTGGCTCAGTGTTTAAAATGGCTGAATGTATAAAAGGAAGAGTGAGAGTGGAATCTGGGGGGGGAGAAGAGAAAGAGTGGATTGCTTGGTGGGGTTTAGAGAGTTGTTTACCAGGAGGGAGGTGGAGTTCGGATTAGTATTGAGTAAAACCATATGCTTATGTGCCTTAAGAAGAAATCTTGTTAATCTTGTTAGCTTTGTTATCTGTAATAAATACTTAATTTGGTTTACCAAAGGCCTGATCCTTGGCTGGGGTTTCACAGACCAGAAGGGAGGGTAAGGTAATGACCAAGGCTGAAGGGGAACTGTAACGAATGGTGGCAGCGGTGAAGAGAATAACAATACCAGTATTCAGAGTCTCTGGGAATACTAGTATTGGGACGTTACTGGTGGTTGCCTAGCAGGGGGATCTGTTGAGATCTGTGCTAGAGCGGGGAGAGAAATCATAAGAGAGAGCGGTCCGGACTGGTGGAGTCCCTGGTGGTGCCTAGAGACAGGCAGTAACCATGAGCAGGTAAGAACCTGACAGGGAGAGCCAGGGAAGGACGCCTCACACTCTCCAACACCACATTTCAAATGAGTTGATTTTTCTCTTAATCCGCTTTTTTCACTGTCCAACTTTCACATCCATACATGATGTGGAATGAATTTGGCTGCTATGATGGATGACTGTATCAGGAGAGGGGGAGTGTGATCCTGTTACTATTACTTGATCTCTCAGTGGCTTTTGATACCACTGACCATGGCATTCTCCTGGATTGACTGTATGGGATGGGTATCAGAGGCAGTGTGCTACAATGGTTCCATTCCTACCTGCATGGCCAAGTCCAGACAGTAGCATTGGGGCAGTGCTCTTTAATTCTGTGGCATCTTTGCTATGGGGTTCTGCAGGGCACTATTTTGTATCCAGTGCTATTTAACGCAGGGTGTGAAGATCCTCCATTAACTCTTAGTATACTGTAACAGTAAATATAAACAGTACCTTCAACATATTTTACAGGGATAATAGCCATTTTGCAAGAGAGGGCAAATCCTAGTGCTTAGCTTTTTTTCCTACTGCACAGGCAGCCTATACACTTCCTGTCCTCAAACGTTTTGTAAATGAAAGAACATGAAAGATGGAAGAGAAAATAAGAATGAACAGACAGACAGGAAGAGGAAAAAACAAATTGAGGGAAATTAGAGAGATGGTGTGGGAGCAAGAAAAATAGAGGTGCCTTGAAAAGAATGGGATTGTAAGGGGATGCTCCATTTTTGCGGGGAAAGAGATAATCTCCCTTAACCTATAGTCAGGTACTGAGACTCATCTCTTCCCCCACAAATCACAACAATGATGCTGAGCCCCCACCCCAAATTATAATTTTTGTGACTAGGTTTTGCCCTCTCTTGCAAAATGGCTATTATTCCTATATATTGAAGGTTCTGTTTATATTTACTGTTATGGTATACTAAGGGTATAGTTAGGGTTAATGGAGGATCTTCACAAAATGGCTGCTCAAAAACTGCATACTTGTTGCCTCTAACCCATGTTTTATTTACAACACTGTCTGGAATAAGGTCCAGGCCACAAACTTATTAATATCAATATATCTGCTTCTCCTTCAGTTTGTGACTGACCTTGTGCTTCTTGGCCTACCTTGTTCAGTCTGCAGAGCCTTGCAGTTTGTTGGGCCTAGTGGACCTTGTCTTAGTCTGGAAGTCTCTCTGAGATGTTGTCTTCTATTGAACTGAACTTTCTAGATGTCTAGTCATGTGATACGAGTCTTCTTCAAGGATTAGTTCTCCAGGATAGGTGATGGACAAAGCTAATACTGGCAAACAGGAACAAAGCTCCAGTTATCCTGTGAACTGTACTATGACACAACAGAGACCTGTCCTATGCTGCAGCTGCTGTTACCATTAAGAAAAGAAAACAGAAGGACAAGGAGGCTGAACAAAGAGCTGAAAGCAGAGTCAGGCCTGCCCTGTGATTTTCCAAGCTGAGCAGCGAGGAGGTACCTCAAGGCCTGTGGAGAACTGCAGCTGCTGGATACAGTTTTTGGAGCACAGGCTGCTGAACATTAAACTGCACCACTTTGTGTTTGGCTAGGACAAGAACAGGGATGTTCAGAAAGAAACAGGAGAAAAGTTGGTTTTACTGCTTTCAATTCCTACTTTCTGTTTAGCCACTTTAATTGCTAATCTTTTGCATATCTCTTCAACCTAGAAGTTCCTTTTCCCAAGTCTGTTATTGTAACCACTTTGTACTAGAATGAGTCGAAGACTGCTGGTAGAAAACTAACTCCCCTGCACCACTGACTAGCAGTGTCCAACAGTTCACCCAACCACCACCTACAGTGGTTGTGCTAGCTGATGTACCTCATGTACCCTCTGCCAACACAATATTTGCAGTTATGTTCTCATCTGCACCTGGTGATGAACATGAAGAATCTACTGATGCAACCCCTACTGCTGCTGTATCACTAATGCTCAAATATGCGCCTTCCCCCATCAACAATTAAGGGGAAGATGAGGAAGCTCACACTGCTGGAGATGCTGAAAGTGCTCACTCAACCACATCTGGTAGAACATTAGGACATAAGGGCATTATGAGATCAGCTTCCAAGTTCGTCAAGCATGGTCAAAAGACAGTGACTGAACATTTTCATCAAAATGGCCAACGCTATGTTAGGTGTAGAGCATGTTTTGAGTTTCTAAAAATAGTAAAAATATTTTCATTGATTACTAAAGCCCCCCCCCCCAAAATAGCAAAAGGAACCGTTTACTGGAAGACAACAATTAAGAAGCATTTGGAGCAATCCTACACAGTGAAAGTGTTAAAGCACTCTGACTGTGAACCTTGACAACTGTGGAGGCTGCACTCATTTCTTCTTTGGGAAAAGCAATTTCCAAGGCAAATAAAAAACTACCCAACAAAGTTGGCACTATTCTGCTGCCCATATGTGCAGATGCAAAGGAACTGACTCTGAGTGCATACTCATTTGCTGCAAGAATGGCTGTGAGTAAAGTAGCACCTGCTTTTTCCTTTAACAGTAGAGAATTGGTATGTGGGCCCAAGATGGACTTTCAGTATTTGACTCCAGCTGCGCACAAAGAATTTCTGCATGGCATTGTAGAAAACGACAGACAGCCTCACCAAGAAATTGACTGCTGACACATTGGCACTGTTCTCCTGAGGTGTGATGGTACTGAGGATCAGAATTGCCAACATTTATGTAGTGGCAAAAATCATTACAAAATCTGCTGATGAGGAGCTGTACTTTCTAGGTGCCAGTGAAGCTGCAGCCATGGTGCGAAAGGAGTACTGAATACAGTTAAAGATGCATGCGGCAATATCTGTCGTAGCTAGGCACTTCTTCATGCATGCATCCTCCTTGGTCACAGATGGAGTGTCCACCAATACAATACAAAAAGTCTGGTTTGTGGGCTCTCTTCCAATCCAAAATGAGGGGTAATGGTAAAAATGTTCTGTCCTTGTGTTGAAGATCTGGTGTGGAGTCCACAGGTTTAATCTTGCATGGAGGTCAACAAATAACTAAGTGAAGTTGGGGACATGTTCCAGCAGCTTGTAGGGCTGAGCACATATTTCCACGCATCATACCTCAGATCCAGACAACTTCAGGATATTGCAGAAGCCAATAACTCCCAAACTTTCTGAGGTCAGGTGGACAGTTTTTTCCTTCTCACTAGTGAATTCAGTATTAGTGTCCTGGCATTTTCCGGTACTCTTCTTAAAGTCTGAGAAGGCAGCATGTGGGTTTCTTGCATTCCTCCTCGAGGAGGAAAAGCTCTTACTTATGTCTTTTCTGGCTGATGTACTTATGATCTTTAATAGGTACCAGAAGCAGCTACAAGGAGATGGGATCACCATCCCTGACTTAGAGAAGCTGACACCATCAGTAAAATCAAGGCTCTCAGCACTGAAAGAATAGCATTTGATTGGTGGGTGGGTCAGTGCTTTCAAGGATGAACCCATTGCACAGCCAAATGGAATCATGATGCTGAAAGGAATTCAGCTGATGAGAAAGCACATTAACCAACCCAAGGAACACCGCCAGTATATTTCTGACAGGAGAGATGTTGGTGCTGTCTGTCATGAAGTGGTTGACTCTCTTGTTGAGTTCTTGAATAAATGTTTTGAAGTTGATGCTGATCTGTTCCTCAATATGAAGTCTTTTGCCACTTTGAAACTTTCAATAAACCTGGAAGAACTTAACGAAGTGCTAGAGTATGGAGAGATACTTCAACTTGACTACATCAGTGATGTTCATAAGATGATATTGTCCCATTTGGTTCACTGTCTTGCATTATGTGATGCATACAGAAATGTCATAATGCTCATGGCATGTCTTCTGCAGCTAAGCCTCCTGATGCTGATGTAGAACATCTCACCAGCATAAACATCACCTTGAAGTCCATCAGCAGAAACAGACTCTCAGTTGAGTCAGAAAATGAATACCTCTATACCTATCACAATATGCCACCATTCATCGAATGGGATCCTAGGGCATCAGTGCTCCTGTGGATTAAAAAACAAGCTCGGAACCAAAGACACACGGCTAAAGCAAGAGAGCGGATATGATGTAAAGGTTATTTTTCAGAGGCTTCAAAGCAAAACTGTTCACAACACCCAACCCCAGATGGTGACACTCTGACCATCTCAAAACAAAAGACATTTTAACATGCTCAGCATAATGTCAGAGGAGGCACCGTGGCACAACTGTGTGATCTTCTGTTCTGTGTTTGTTTTGTATTGGTATGAAACAATTGTATACCTACATACTGTTTAAGTAGAATTCAATATTAATCAATACATACTTTTGATAATATACTATTACTATAAGGTTATGAAGATTGAAAGGAACTAATATTCATCTGTTTCTTTTTATCTTTTCTCATCTTTCTTTTTTTAGAAATTACCTAGCTCCTTATTCAAGTCCATATGCCCAACTGCACAAAAACTTATTTCACAATGCACAAAATGTATGTAAACCTTGATTTAACATCTATATGAAACCGTTGCGAGTGGTCATTAGGAGTTGTAGAGTATAGTGCCATTAGTACTCTGATGACACGCACCTATGTTTCTCCGTAACATCTGAATTAGGAGAAGATGTGCAAGCTCTGGACCAGTGTCTTAATGCAGTAGTGGACTAGATGAGGGGCAGTAAACTGAGTTTGAATCCTGGGAAGTCTGAGGCTCTGTAGGTAGGTAGTTTCCTTGTTTTGAAGATAGGCCAGTTGCCTGTTCTAGATAGGGTTGCACTCCCTCTAAAGGAGCAGGTATGTTGCTTGGGAGCACTTCTGGATACATCTTTGTCATTAGAGGCTCAAGTGACCTCAGTAGTTAGGAGTGCCTTTTACCATCTTTGTCTGGTACTCCAGCTGTGGTTTATCTGGATTGGGATAATTTGGAACTGTAGTCCATGCATTAGTAACCTTGACATTGGATTACTACAATGTGCCCTATGTGGGGCTACCCTTGGACCTGCTTTGGAATAATAATAATAATAATAATAAACTTTAATTTATAGGCCGCCTATCTGGCCAATGGCCACTCTAGGCGGTGTACAATAAAGCACGATAAAATACATGGTAAAATATGATACAATAAAAACAATATAACCAGTACAGTACAATGTAAAATTACAATATTTAGTAGAGTTGTCAGTAATACAATTCTGAAGCTAGTTCACCTTAGAAGTCTCAAGTTCATAAAGGCCTGATAGAAAAGCCAAGTCTTCAGGCCTCGGCGAAATATATATAAGGAAGGGGCATGTCGAAGATCTATTGGGAGGGAGTTCCAAATCGTGGGGGCCGCCACAGAGAAGGCCCTCTCCCGAGTCCTCACCAACCCAATCACTTTAGTTGACGGGACTGAGAGGAGGCCCTGAGTGGCAGATCTTGTAGGGCGGCACAATTTATGACGTTGGAGGCGCTCCATCAGGTATACTGGGCCGAAACCGTACAGGGATTTATAGGTTAATACCAACACCTTGAATTGAACCCGGAAAATAACTGGAAGCCAGTGTAGATTGTACAGCACTGGGGTAATATGATCATAACGGCGGGTGTTCGTAAGTAGACGAGCCGCCGTATTTTGTACCAACTGTAATTTCCGGACTGTTTACAAGGGCAACCCCACGTAGAGCGCATTGCAGTAGTCTAAACGAGAGGTGACCAGAGCGTGTACTACGAGTGGGAGCTGGTGGACAGGAAGGTAGGGTTGCAGTCTTCGTATGAGACGCAATTGACCCCAAGTTGCCTGGCACACCAATGAAACCTGAGCCTCCATGGACAGCTTGGAATCAAGGATCACCCCGAGGCTGCAGACCTGGTCCTTCAGGGGCAATTTTACCCCATTAAATAGCTGGTGCTGAAAGCAGATTGCTGATGGCCAAAAGCATGTGACACATCTGGTAAAACACATGCACTGGCTGCCCAGATCTTACCAGGCCTGGTTCAAGGCTCTTATGTTAATATACAAAGCATTGAACAACTTGGGTCTAGGATACCTTAAGTACTTCCTGAGCAGTGGCGTACCTAGGGTATTTGACACCCGGAGCGGATCATTTTTAACACCCCCCTCTTCTATACAACCTTGCATGGGGCCCTAGTGAGGTGGGACCAACTGCTTCCAATAGACATCTTTTGCCTCCATGTCTTCTCGTGTGGTAGTTGCTGTGTCAATGGGGGGAAATGGGGACTTGTCTCTGTCTCTCTGGCAGGTGGGCAGGGGACGCTAAAAAAGCAAAAACAACCCTGTGTGTTGTATAATCCCCTCACAGTCACAACAGTCTGACGGCGGAGAGAAAGAGCCTCTGTGGATGAGTAGGATCCGCTGCTTGACCATCTTTCTTGGCGTAAGTGAGGGAAGCAGCGAGGGGAAGGAGGGGAAAAGGGGCTGCTAAGGGAGCTTGGCCACTCCCCCCACGGGCTCTGCACTGCACACTCTCAGGCTGAGAGGGTCAGTGGGCTTGAGTGTTTTTTTTAATTAAGGTGGGGGAGGGGACATAGAGGTAAAATGGAATTGGGCAAATAGGTGTGGAGAGAAAAGAGGCTGAGGGAGAAAAGTTAGGGGACACGCAAAATGGGGGTAGATGAGGACAGGCTGAGATAAAAAGTGGAGGAGAGAGTGGCTTAATGGGGGTAGAGGCTGAACCAATACAAATAATAAGTATCCTGTTAAGACTCCAGGCACTACTGACAGAACTTACCTTTTGAGTAAGCCTCCTTGGGATTGGATTGCTAGGATGTAATCCTAAACATGTCGACTTGGAAGTAAGTAGGATTCACTTCCACTGGCCTTGGTTGGGATCCGGCTGTAGAAGATTTTTTGCTTTTGCAAGGGAGTTGCAGTTCTAAAACAGCCATTTCGGGAACATTCAGAAACACACTCCCTGTTCTGCTGGTTCCAGTGTGTCTCCACCTCTCTTTTCTGAAAATGGGGGCACACAATGCGAGTCAAATGCTGCCCCTTTTTACTGTTAAACCTCCTGGGAGCAGCTTGAGTGCGTTTTTTTAAAATTAGCTTCAAAGAGGTTTTGCAGCTGATTGGCAGATCAATCCGTTCCCCCTTCAGGTGTGGTGAATTGAAACGTTTTGATCTGGTGACTAGTGTGTTTACAGCAGTCAGTTGTAAATCTGGCTGAGTGGCCTTGGGCCTCGCTATCTCTCAACTTAATTTACCTCCGCCGGTAGGCTAAAATGCTACTTTGAATTCCATAGAAAAAGGATGGCATTAAAAGGTGATGAATAAATTTAAAACTCTGTGGTTAGCAGTTTACACTTAGCAGATTGCCAGGAGAGGGGTAAATCACTCTGCCAGAGGTCTGAACCGATCACTTGCATAGAGCTTTTTTCCTCCCTTCTCCCTCCATCGGACTCAGCAGTACCCCCTACAGCCCTTACTCTCTCTCCCTCTCCAAGCTTTCCCCACCTGCAATAAATAACAAGTCCCACAGGCTGCCCAATCCTGCTCTAACAGCTATATGGCAGGCAAGAATGAAGCTCTTTTTCCAACATCAGTGATGGGGAAAGCATCGCCTGTGTTTAAAAAGAAGGGAGCAGCACTATAAAGCAGGAATGGCTAACCTGTGGCCCTCCAGGTGCTGCTGGACTACAGCTCCCATCATTCCTGACCATTGGCTATGTTGACTGAGAATAATGGGAGTTGGCATCCAACAGTGTCTAGAGGATGACGTGGCCCCTATCCCTGCTATAGCGAATTCTTGTTGCAGAGTCCACTGCTGGAGGTTCTCTTCCCTTCCTCAAAGGCGGGGTGGGGAATCTTTTTCAGCCCAAGGGACTCATTCTGCCTGGGGACCACTTTATTTATTTATTATATTCTACCTCACCTTTTCTCCAACGAGCTCAAGGAGACATACAAACATAGTTCTCCCCCCTAATTTTATCCTTGCAACACCCCTGTGAGGTAGGTTAGGATGAAAAACAGCAGATGGCCCACGATCAAGTGAGCTTTATGTCCAAGTGGAGATTCAACCCTGGTCTCCTAGGTCCAAGTCCAACACTCTAATCACTACATTACTATTACTATTATTAATTTCAAACAGTAGTGTAGTGGCAAATTTAGAAGTGCAGGATCCCTTCATGAGTCATGCCATGCCCCTTTACAGCCCCTCTCTCTCTCTTTCTCTCTCTCTCTCTCTCTCTCTCTCTCTCTCTCTCTCTCTCTCTCTCTCTCTCTCTCACTCACACACACACACACACACACACACACACACACACACACACACACATTCTGGCGGCTACCACAGGCAGGGGGCAGCAACATGGCGGAATGAGCAGCGGCTGTAGCAGCACCCCTTTATTGCCTGCACCTGGAGCGCCCCCGCCCTGCCCTTGGTATGCCACTGTTCCTGCGCCCTTATTTCCCAGCCTGATCGCTGAGATCACCTGGAGGAGTGCTGTTAGCTGTCCCCCATATTATAGAGTCTAGCTGGCCTGAACCAGAAGTCAGGCATGGAGTGTTGCTGATCCCATGCTGTGGAACACTCTTCCAGCAGAGATTTGGCAGACATGCTTGGTTTTGACTTTCAGATGTCTCTTGAAAACTTTTTTGTGTGGACAGGCATATGCAGCTGTTTAAACTGTTTTTGGAGTAGCAGTCATTTTGTTCTGTATTACTTTTAAATGCTTTTATATTGCTATATGCTACCCTGATGTTTTGCGAGAAGGTGGTATATGAATATCTTATATAACTAAATAAACACCATATCTCCAGTTAAGAGAATTCTGTGAGTGCAGATGCTCACGTTTATATGTAGCACGTGCACGGTTTCTTGTTTATTTCAATGAAAAAAAATCTGTGTATACAAAGGAATGCACTGCAAATCTTCTTCATTCAGGATAATTGTCGTGGGGGTGTCTTTTGGCTGACTGTGACTTGTACAATGTCACAGTTACTATTTCTTCAGATTTCTTTCATTCATAGAAGAGAAATAAACAGGTAGTTCTAAAAAGTAAAATGCAATCCTCAGTGTTGTGAGGATTTATTGAACCTGTGTTAGCCATCTGAAGTTGAACGGGCAAAGATGTTTTTTCCTGAGAAATACACTTTGTTTCATTTCTTCTTTAATATATAAAAAACCCAGAAGCTATGTTGACTACAACAGGTAAAGCTACAGGACAGTAGCTGCTAAGAGACAAGTGGTCAAATACAATGGAATTTAAACTCCCTTTAGGAGAAGCATCACATGTTATTTAAAAACACATATCCCTGGGGATGCTTCTTTGATAAGCTTACTGTATGTGCAATTAAAGAAAAACACTGAATTGCACACCTCTGGAGAATTTTTCCGTGGAATACACAGCTATGTACTTTGCCTACTCTCTCTAGAGTGCTTATCAATCTGTAACATAGAAAAGAGGCAGAGCAAGGTGATACCGTCTCAGGATTTAACTTTCAGGATTTAACTTTTTAGGTTGCATCTCAGAACTTTTTTCCATGGCCACAGCTGAGCCCAGAACATGTGATGAGTAGAGAAGAGCAATTTCCCTGCCTCCTTTTTAGCATCTTTCTTGAAAGGATGGATGCACATTATCATTTGCAGCATAAGTAGCGACTTAAAAACTCAATGCATAGCAACTCTCAAAACAGGAGAGACAGAATCATTTTTACTATCTGGCCAAAGTGCAATGGCTCTATTTTCCCACAACCATAGCTGAAGGCTATGAAGCAGATGGGGAGATGGCTTGAACACAAACTTTCAGTGAGTTTGACGGAGCGCAGATGAGAGTCCTTTATTGAGCCTACTCCACAGCTTTCAGATTAGATTGATTACCTAGATCTATTTCAGTCAGGTTTCAGGCCTGGTTTTGGAGCAGAAATGGCTTTGGTTGCATGATGCTAGGAGGGAGACTGAGGAGTGTGACCCTGTTGGCTCTCTTGGATCTCTCAGCAACTATTGACCATGGTACCCTTCTGGATACATTATCTGGATTGGGGGCACTGCATTGTAATTCTACTCCAATCTGAATGGCCGGTGGATAGCTAATTCCAATGTGAAAGTCTTGGTATTTAACAGGCTAAACAAAACTTTCATTTCAAACTTTCTCTGGAGTGGTGCATTCTATGATTTTTTGGTGTGGGGTGATTTCAGAGAGATATGTCCCCATTATAAAATTCAGATTATATAAATCGGGCTGCCAACGTGGTGCCCCCGCAGTGGGTTTGGACTCCAACTCCCATCAGCCCCAGCCAGCTCGTCAATGGCCAGGGATGATGGGAGTTGCAGTCCAGTGTCTGGAGGGCACCACAGTGGCTACCATTGATAAAGATCCAACATTCATTTAGGACTCGACCTTTAATCAGGAGAAGTGTTACACAAAGCTGAATGTGTTTCCTTTTTTCCATTGGTAACAACTACTTGCATCTTTAACCAATAAAAACCACTTTTGGCTGTTGTATGACCCTGCAAAAAGTCATGATTACAGTAGAGAATATTTTATGCTTAGAAAATCCTGATTCCATATTGAGAAAACTTACAATTCTGTGCTCCAAAGTTAATTGTAGAAAGCAGTCTAACTGTATATTCTGCATGAATTTTTCAGTTTATTTGGTTTACTCTGAGCTTGAATTAATTTTGGAGGAAAACAATTCTTAAGGAGTCATAACAGGAGGTGTAAGCAAAATGGTAGGCAGTAGAGATGTACAATTTGCTAAAGGCCATGGGAAGAGACAAATACTCATGCAAAGCACTAAACAGCCTGCTCTCCCCAACACCCCAACTTTTCACGTATGCTGACTACATGTTTTCAGACATGTCACTGGTGAAACCCAAGATTGTAAGGAATCTGAACCAGCTGCTGGTTTCTGCACCATATATAAAATTCCTTGGGCAGAAGATACCAATACTGGCAATAGTTTTGCTGAATAACATGAACAAATTTCAAAGCTTTGAAAACCTTTGTAAACAATGCAGCGTTTACTAGAAACTAACATGGATTTATCAAGAACAAATCCTGTCAAACCAATCTTATCTCATTTTTTTGAGCAGGGAACCTCCCTGATAGACTATGGAACTATTCCCTGTGGGAATGCTATGGATATAATATAGTGTTATGAGCATGGGGGTTGGGATGGATGATTCCTGTGGGTCACCTTTCCAGCCTCTGATTTGGAATCCTGTGCCTTGGAATGAGGAACTCTCTGCTGGTCAAATGAGTCTTTTGTTAACCAAATAGATTGGCCAGGTAAGATAATGGGCCGATTAGTTGCCTAGCAACGGTGAATGGGCCAGGAAGACCCCTTTTGTCATTTAAATTCTGCAGGAGAGCCTCCCCCCCCAATCCTGGCAGCTAGCAGAAGTTGTGCTTATAGTTTTAGTGTATCTAGAGAATTGCTGGGAACTGGAAGGCAGAGAGAGACTGGCTCTCTGCACCATGGCCTTTGGGGTACCTCCTGCAATCCAGATGGAAAAGCTGCGTATTGGATTGCTGATGCATTGAACCCCCTCCATCCTTGAGCTCAGGTTGGAATGTGTGTAAATGAATAAACCATATTTCATAAAGACACTGCAGTCTCCGCTGACCTTCTTCCCAAAGGAAACCAAACTCTGGAGGAGCCTAGACCCCCGAAATCTCACCGCTCGGAGATTGGGGGAGGCGCGCAACAATATCTTAACTTGAACAAAACTTTTGACAAAGTGCCCCATGGTATTCTGATTAGCAAGCTAGATAAATGTGGGCTGGATGGAGCAACTATCAGGCTGATCCACAGTTGGCTATAGAATCATACTCAAACAGTGCTTATCAATATTTCCTTCTCAAACTGGGGGGAGTTAACGGGTGGGGTACTGCAGTGCTTGGTCCTGGGCCCAATGTTCTTCAACATTTTTATTAATGACTTGGATGAGGAGATGCAGGGAATGCTTATCAGATTTGCAGATGATATAAAATTGGGTGGGATAGGTAATACCCTGGAAGATAGACCCAAATTCAAAGGGATCTTGATAGGCTGGAGCATTGGGCTGAAAACAACGGAATGAAATTTAATAGGGATAAATGCAAAGTTATATACCTAGGAAGAAGAAACCAAAAGCACCATTATAAAATGGGGGATACTTAGCTCAGGAATACTACATGTAAGAAGGCTCTTGGAATTGTTATTTGATCACAAACTGAATATGAGCCAACAGTGATATAGCTGCAAAAAAAGGCAAATGCTATTTTAGGCTGCATTAACAGAAGTATAGTTTTCAAATCACATGAAGTATTAGTTCCCCTCTATTCGGCACTTGTTAGGCCTCATCTTGAGTACTGCGTCTAGTTCTGGACCCCACACTTTATGACAAACTGGAACAGGTTCAGAGGAGGGCGACAAGGATGATCAGGGGGCTGGAAACCAAGCCCTATAAGCAGAGATTGAAATAACTGGGTATGCTTAGCCTTGAGAAGACCGAGGGGGAGATATGATAGCACTCTTCAAGTACTTGCAAGGTTGCCACACAGAGGAGGGCCAGGATCTCTTCTTGATCATCCCAGAGTGCAGGACACAGAATAATGGGCTCAAGTTACAGAAAGCCAGATTTCGACTGAACATTAGGAAAAACTTTCTAATTGTTAAGAGTGGTACAAGAATGGAACCAATTACCTAGAGAGATGGTGGGCTCTCCAACATCGGAGGCATTCAAGAGGCAGCTGAACGGCCACCTGTTGGGTATGCTTTAATTTGGATTCCTGCATTGAGCAGGAGGTTGGACTCAATGACCTCAAAGCCCAACTCTACTATTCTATGATCATATTGGAAATATTTTATATTCTAACTCCACAGCCAGGAATTTTGAATAGTGTGAAATTAGCTTGCTTTGTCCACATCCTTCTAAACATACTAGGCAGACTTTTTTAGAATGCCTGGCTTGTCCATTAATTAGGTATGGAGCAAAAGTGGTTGACATCCAAAATAACAGGAAAGGGGGGGGGGGGCGAAAAATACTTTTTTTAGTCTTAAGCTTCCACATTCTATTTCTGTCTCTTATCTTTCAAGATCACAAAATTTGTCCAGGACAGACACAGAGCAAGAAGGAATCGGCTTCAAAAAGATCAGCTTAAGAAGCTTCCAGTACATAAGTTCAAGAAAGGTAAGTGTGGCTTTTTAGAATTGATTAAACAGTCTATGCTATCTTAGAGTTACAGATGACATAGGGTGGTAATTTTGCCACAGCTGCAGTTCTGTGCATACATACATTGGAGTAAGTCTCATTGAACTCAGTCAGACTTACTTCTGAGTAGACATGTATAGGATTGCACTGAAAAATTTGACAGTTTTCAGATCTGAGCAGCTTTGATGCAGATTGCATGGTATTACATGGTTGGTATTACAAAGATAGTGGGTTCCATCCTGAGTTCTTCCAGTTAAGACACCCAGATAACAGCACTGAAAAAGATCTCTGTGTAGCTGAGTTGGCAGAGTAGTTGTTAATACTAAGCTAAACTAAACGCTTCTGGACTATTAACCAAGAGCCAGTTCATATGTTGCTGAAGTTGGCTCAGTCTTTCAGTAGTTACTCATACTGGAGTTCTTCGATGGAAGAAAAGCAGGATATAAATGTACTAAAAATAAAAATAAAAACTTGTGTAAGTAGCTTATTCACATGAACCGTGTAGTGTTAGAAAAGGAAATTTCTGTGAGATTATGGATCCTCTTCCATGACTCAAATGACAGCATAGCCATGAACACCTGTGAGTACTACACTCCCACATTACATTGTTTGCATGAGTAGCTTACATAAGCAGCTATTGGTAAGCGAGCAGGTTTCAGTAAGGTAGACCTGTCTATTAATGTAGCCTAATAAAGTGGCCCACTGAAGACACTGGAGTCTTGGTTTTTGCTTTTTAAAAGGGGAAATATTTTTGCTTGCTGAGTGTATGCACACTATTAGAAACCAGTTAAGGCAAGAACTGAGTAGGGCCTGCAGTGTGGCCTGTGCTTGAACTGACTCAGGTTTTCCCATCAGTCTCTCCTTTCTATTACAGTGTGGTGACTGCATTAGTCAGGCATAATCTGCAACTGTTTCCCCAGCTCCAGTATTCTTTGAACCAATTTGAAACACTTCCATTCCTGTAAGGGAGAGTATGCTTCTTTTTGCCAGTGTTTTTGCTCTACAACTTCTGCATAATTCAGGGGATGCTTTCAGCTTAACCTATGGTGTACAAACAACTGAGGGGGAGAATTTCATCGACATTAATATTACTGCAACAGCGTCATAGGCAACATGAAGAATAAATTAGGTTTACAGATAGGCTTAGATTTGGGGGCAGAGCTGTACCCTACATGTCATTTGTCCTTGATAACGGTCTTCCATTATTGATGATATTGCCAGCAGAACTACCTGCAAAGCAGATGTTCAGCTGAAAAGTGCAGACAGTGTCATATGCAAAATCAGTTACTTGTAAAAAAAATTAATGAGGCTTTACCTCTGCAAGGCTGAGTGATCATCGCTGAATATTTGTGTTTCTTTGGGGCTTAGAATTGACTATAAAGGAGTGATCCTGCATCAAGATGTCCAAAGTTAATTTCTCTCTCTGTTAAGGATTTCTGATGGAAACTAATTAAAGAGAAGAAGTATGTGAGGAGTGTGATTTTGTTCTTGTTATGTTGCATGTTGTTTCACCGGGTTTGCAAGTATTCCTTGCTTATTGAGTATGGGTGAGGTGTGGTACAAATAACTATGGCATCCATATATCTATTTAGAGTAATCATGTTGTTGTTGTTGTTTGCTGTGCTTCATAGAATCAGAAGCGACCCAGTAGGCCATGTTACCAAACCTAAGCCCGGCATCAGCAGGCAGCATCCTTGGACAGCTGCTGAGAGCTGACCGCTGCTGACACCATTGTCCCAGGCCCTCTTTTCTTGGGCACCAGTGAACGCCAGGCAGACACCACTGTAATTGAAGGGCCATAGCTCAGCAGTAGAGCATCTGTCACGCAAGCAGAAGGTCCCAGGTTCAACCCCTGATGCGTCCAGGTAGGGCTGGGGGAGATCCCCATCTGAAACCCTAGAGAGCCACTGCCAGTCAGTGTAGACAGTACTGAGCTAGATGGACCAGTTATCTGACTCAGTATAAGGCAGTTTCCTATATTCCTGTAATTGCTCACAATGGCCCACAGTATTGCTGTTACTGCAGGGAATCATGGGTAATTATAATGGCAGCTGCCTAGCACTTATCAGAGGAGTGCTTCTGTTACCCTCTTACGATAAGCCTGCTCACCTCCCCCTGCATCATGGTGGAAATAAAATAGGAGTGGGACCACCCACTGACATTCTGGGGTCCACGTTGGAATAGGTAGCCACTAGATAGAGAGATCTATGCTGAGACTACCCTGCAAAATTAAGGACACTTCAAAGAACTTTTAGTTTGAAACAGACAAAATCATGAAAGAGCAGTATTTTGGTCCATCATTTCAACATCAACAATTTTATTTGCTGTGTATTGGTGCTTTCAAATCAGCCGTCATTTTCCTTCATGCTTCCATTTATCTCCAAAAGATTTGGGGCATTTGGCTTTTGTAGTCTGTCTCCATTATTTATGAAGATAACTGTGCTTGCTTATTGACTTACACATCAGCTGGAAAGCTTCCAATCAATCCTGTTCTGTGTTACATGACATGGTGCAAAATACCAAACCACATCCAATGTGAAGTGTTTGTGCTTTGATTCATATACAACGTTTTTGAACTGGTCCATGCATGTACTGGGTCAGGTGCTCATCCATTGAAAGAAGTAGGGAAAGGAGTGATAGCATATAGAGGATTGTATGCATGTGTCTGAGCTTGCGTGTCTCTAACAAACATAGCTTTAGAATAAAAGCCTTTTCATGTTCAAGGATGGACAATTCCTGGTCTCCATATGTTAAAGTAATCAATAGTATCCCCATTAACAATTAGTAAATTTTAAAAAGTAATGTAAAATGTAATTTTTCATGAAAATTTAATATATAAGCTCATACAGATTCATTATATGTGTCTTCCCTTTTCAAATTCTGTATTTTTATGGTCTTATTTTTAATTTTTTTATACTGACATGGTCACGTTGCTGTTATTTTATTAATATTTTTACAACCCATGGAAAATTATGCCTAGGTATTTAAAGGAGTGGCATTGCTCGATTCGTTGGCCATCCATAGACCAAGGAAAATTTCTGTGCCTTTTACTGAAAACCATGACTTTAGTTTTGGCATGGTTTATCTGTAATTTTTCCTTTAAGCAAAAGGCACTGCATTTCAAAAGTAGTCTCTTTAACCCCATGCGTGTAATAGAAAGCAGGATCATGTCATCTGCGTACAGGAGGACCGAAACTTTCCTGTTCCCAACTGCTGGGAGGAGAAATTCTGGACCTGTCAGCTCAGTGACTATATCATTAAGATAAACATTAAAAAGTAAAGGGGCTAACAAGCATCCCTGTTTTACTCCCCTATTTGAGGCGATGAGATCTGAAAGCGAACCCGAGTAACCCACCCTCACTCTTGCTTTGTTATCTGTGTACAATTCCCTAATAAGGAATAGAAGTCATTTGTCAATGGTTGTGCTAGCTAACTTAGACCAGAGCATTGATCTATAGGCATAATTTTCCAGGATAATCTTGCATGGAAAAAACATATTGACTACACCAAAGTTACTGCTCTTAAAACATGCAGTGCCATCCTGAGCTTTTACAGGTCCACAGGTGGTAATCTCATCCCCCGAGCACTGAAAATTTATAACAGCAAAGTTTTACCGCAGATCTTGTACGGCGCCCCGGTTTGAGGCCTGGAGGGTCCCCTTCTACGCAATCTTGAGGTGGTCCAGAACAGCTTTTTAAAAAAACTTTTGCGTTTGCCCATAGGCACGCCGGCGGCATTGTTGCGAGCTGAGATGGGAACTTCTCCTGTCAGTGCTCATATCCATTGTGCATTGCTCAGTTTTTGGGAGTCAATCCAAAACTCAGTCTAAGCTCATTTTGAAATTATGCGTCAAGTGGGCCTCCAGAGACAAATTCTGGGGTGGAAAAATCCTTGGTATATACCATTTGTACCACATTTCACCTCCGGCCTCTGGTATTCATGATAGAACAAGGCTGAAAGAGGCAATTTTTTCCCACCTGCCACTGGTTAGATAGGCTAGCAATCAATAACTCCAAACCTTTTAGATGGTTTGGGGCTATAAAAAAGGACCACTGAAGGGCAAACTATCTGGCCCATTCCATGACACCAACGCTTAGACAAGCTTTCACTGCACTCCAGTTCCAGTCAATGCCGAACGCTGTACTGGTGGGCCGTTATAACCAGACCCCATGGACCCAGCAATTTTGCATTTGTGGGACCAAGGCAGTTGAGGATCTCCCGCATTACTTACTGGAATGTCCCCTTTATGCACATCCGAGGTCCAGAATTCTGGGTGAATTTCTAATACGGGGGAGGTCTGTGCAGGATATCATCATCTTCCTTTTAGCCGACAAAGATTCTGCGGTTACACACAGGGGCGCTCTCTTTGCCTGTGCTGCACATAAGATCCGTGCGGCACAGCTGGCTCAATTGTCGAGTAATTCATAGGGGATAAGTTTTGCCCTGTACACCTCTTGAAATTTACCAAAGAATGTTTTAACTGTAGTTTTATATAATGATCAGCGATTCTGTATGTTGCAATGGCCTACGGCTAGGCAATAAAACTGACTACAACCCATGGTTTCAACAGTTAACAAATTAATTGTATTGTGTTGTAAAAATAGTAAGATGTATTAGATTGCTTTGTAAGATTCATAACTTCTTTATGCCTATAGCTGCCCTTTAGAACTGCACATGATACTCATTCTTTTCTGACAGAAGATAGAAATAATTGTGGTGCTGCAGGTAGCTCTCAGGAAGCTTCTAACGCAGAGATTCCCAAACTGTGGCCACAAACTTCCTTTAGGTGATCAGCAGCATGTCTGCATTAAATATTGATTTTTAATTGTATCTTTATGGCTTCTTTTATTCCTTATATTGTATTTTGTTGTAATTTGAATTATATGGAATGCAGGTTGTAATATAGTTACAAGCAATATATTAGAAATAAAAGAAACTATAAAAATAAATCATACAGTATCTAGCACAGTGCATTACCATTGCTACAAGAGGAAGACAAATCAGTAAGCGGTCTGCTACGACCATCAGCAATTTTCAAGGGGTCCATAGTGAAAGATGTTTGGGAACCACTGTTCTAATGAATCAAGATCTCTAGTTTTCTTGCTGCCTATTGTTATAACTGGATAAATTTTATGCATGGCACAATACTATTATTTATTATCAGTGTTTTGGGTTCATAGTCTCCCATTTTTCTTGCCATAATTGGGACAGGAGCAGCGGAACCTGTTTTATACCAGCTCAGAATTGTTTAGTGACTAGCAGTGGTTGTCCAGGGTTTCAGACAGGGGTTTCTCTCAGCAGTACCTGGAGAGTCCAAGGACTGGATCTGGGACCATTTGCCTGCAAGGTTCAGCATTCTCAATATTACTATAAAAAAGGAGCCTGCATTTAGCAGTATTTTAAAGGTTTTAAAAATATTATGGAAAGTGCCCCTACAATAATGATTGAGGAAATAGCAGTAAACAGCTTTAATATGAAGAACAGATGAGACAAAGTACAAGGAAAAGAAAGAGACAGCATTTTTGTCAAATTAATTAACTTGTATTCCAATACAGTAGCAGTGGAGCATTCAGGAGGAAATCCCTTTAGAGCTGCTGTTACATTTTGCAAAAATTGAAATCAAGTTTTAATCAACATTTTCTGTTGTAGGAGATGAGTATGATGTTTGTGCTATTTGTCTGGATGAATATGAGGATGGAGACAAACTCAGAATTCTTCCTTGTTCTCATGGTAAGTAGATTTGGGCTTGGTGTTAAAATGTAACTAAGGATTCAAAACCTGCATTTTTTATGCTAAATGCGGCCTTTTTTGTCTCCATCATTGGAAATTGTCACATAATGTAATGAAACTAAAAACAAACTATCCCTATTTTCACACGTGTCAGATAAACATCATCTACCTGCTGGATTGTTTAGTATCTCAATGTAAATAGGTGGCTGCTTTTAAGTGTTAAAGTGCTCAATTAACTGTCATAGAAGCACAAGTGGAATGACACCTTTTTCAGGCAGCCTAATGCACTTTCACAGAAGCAGGAGGTTCCCCTCCCCTGGAGTATGTACCACTGCCAAATGCAGCAGGGTCATGCCTCTGCTGTTTGACTGCTCTTCCACGTCAAAACCCCTTTCTTGTGAAAAACCTGGCATGTCAGGGAGGGGATATAGCAAATTCAAGGAGTATATATACCACTGTCTAATAGTCAATTAGAACTCCCATCTACCAAAGCAGTATGCATCTATATATTAGGTGTCAGTTTACAAAGCTATGATCTTCCTGCACTTGCTGAACCTTCCCAGCAACTGACTGGCTGCTACTGGAAACAGAATGGCTGGACTCAATCAACTCTAGTCTGATGCAGCAAGGCAAATGTTATATTCTGCCACCAGCAAGCTAGGTTACTCTGTGGTGAAGTTTGTTTTTCACAGGAGAGCAGGACCCCATTCAGTTGTGCCATTTCCTACCTGCATCTGGAAATGGTCATCTGTGCCTAGACTGGTTTGAATGTGTAGATCAGCTCGTAAGTTATGACGTGTTGCATATCAGTGCCTTGATTGTAACTAGAAACTGGTGTTACATGTAACAAAATAATTTGCTCCCTCTGATTCATTGTGCTGAGATATACACAATGTCATATTTACCATCTGTAAATCTAGAGTAGCTTTTCTCAAATGAAGGCCTTCGCTTTTATTTGGTTCTGTTTTGTCACCATAATAGGTTGATGTGCACATCTGAATGAGTGCATGCATTTGATCATTGTAAACTGCAGATAGGGCCACTTACTTTTTTTATGCAGCAGCTTGCTCTTAAGTACTCAAAAGCTATTCCTAATATTCAGTATCATGAAGGCTTCTGCATGTGATGTTTTAGGAGCAATAGTGAGCTATGTGGACCAATGATCTGATTTGGTATAAGCAAGGATGTAGTCGTCAGGGTTCTTAGATCCCTTGCTTTTTTGGAAGCAGGGTCCCTATGTCTCCAGCATCCTACAAGCCAATCAGCATGAAATGCGAGACTGTTTGCCACTGAGAAGAGTCTTCTAACATGCTTGTCCTTTCCTGCTTACTGGAGCCAATCAGAGTGAAAGGAGGTGAGTCAGCCACTGAAAAGACTCTTTTCAGTAGCTAACACTCTCCCCTTTCATGCTGATTGGCTCCTAGGGACGTCTGTTGTTGTGGGAGAAGGCATTAACAAGGCTCTCATTCTCAACCCAGCAACAAAAGAAAAAAGGGGAGGATCACGAAGGGAACCCGTACTTCTGAATTTGATACATTACTGGGTATGAGGCTGCTTGTACCAAATCAGACCGTTGGTCCATCCAGCTCAGTATTGTCTACACTGACTGGTAGCAACTCTCCAGGGTTTCAGAAATGGGATATTCCCGATCTTATTTGACAATGCCAGAGATTTAACCTGGGACCTTCTGCATGCAAAGCAGATATTCTACTACAGCTCTACAGACCTTCTCCTTATTCTTAAAATAAATGAAGCATGGCAAATGTTCTATTGCTATTTTGCTATTGAGGATAATACCTAAGCAGCACACTGTTGATACAAAAATCTTAAATGCTGTAAATACAAATTTTAATCAAAAGTGGCCCCGGCTACATGAGCTGCTATAGAAAAATTGGTCTCTCTGGGCAGAGTGGTGCCTGTGTTTTACTATTAAAAACCTAAAAATCTATAAAAAATAATTCCCTTCTCAAAACTACTTACGAAGTTAAGTGCTTCTTTCCTTTTTTCTAACAGCATACCACTGCAAGTGTGTGGATCCCTGGTTGACTAAAACCAAAAAAACATGCCCTGTCTGTAAACAGAAAGTTGTCCCTTCCCAGGGAGACTCAGACTCTGAAACAGACAGTAGTCAGGAAGAAAATGAAGTCTCCGAGAACACTCCTTTGCTTCGGCCACTTGCATCCATCAGCACTCAGTCCTTTGGGGCACTGTCAGAGTCTTATTCTCATCCAAACCTGACAGAGTCTTCCGACTATGAGGACGACGATGACTATAACGATGATGTCGACAGCAGTGATGTAGAAAATGGAGTAACTGAAGAGAATGTGGTAGTCCAACTACAGCCCAGTGATGAACAGGATTACCGAGTGGCAAATACCGTTTGAACTTCACAACAAATGGTGTTAAATGAACTCTTCTGGCCAGAGAGCTCTACTTTATGTACACATACATAGGGGAAACACATTGTGACCCTGCTTGTTGCTTCAAGTAGAAGCAACTGTTCATATAGTGTTCTGTATAGTTTAATCTCATTACAGGTTTCTTTTGTTGTTGTTTGTTCCTATTTGTCTTTTGAAGACAAGCATTTTAACTGGACCTCACATTGGTAATGAGTAACAAGGGGCACTACCATCACTGGAGAAAATGCACAAAGAAGGAGATGCTACTTCAGTGTCTTCTTAAAATGGAGTTTAGTCAAGACCGTAAATATGTTTCCTGCTTACAGTGTGTAGGTAATATTGACAAAATTATTTATGATATGTATGGTACGTTCTGCCCTACAAATCCAACCAAAAAAGTTGGGTATGTGTCTGTGTGGGCTTTTCCTAAGACAGCCAGCTCCCACTGAAAGAACAAGGTCAGCCTATTTATTCAGCTACCAAGAGCATCTTCAACAGATGAGGAACACTGGCTTTGATCTCTATAGAGAAGCAATTTGGCTGCCTTTCCCATTATCCTATTGTGCTTGCAAGAACTGTTGAAGTGATGAAGGAAGTTTCAGCATCACTTAAGCTTATCTCCTGAGGAAAATAATCAGGATAAAAATGTATTCATTTGTAGTTCACTAATAGCAGCTCAGCTAATAATTCTTAAGACAGGGATGGGACCAATGCAGAAAGGCAACATCAAGCCACACTACATGCAGAAATACTGGATTTTTTGTGTGTGCTATCAATCCACAACAGATATATACCTCTTTACAGAGCATCTGAAGATAAATTAGTCTGGTACAACTATGCACATAGAGAAATTAAGTATTGGATTTGAAAAATGAGTGGTCATAAAGATCTAACAGGATTCTACTTACAGTGTATCATGAAAAAACTAAATTATATACAATTGTAACTATGTAGAAAGTAGCCACACTTCTGTATAATTAAACTGCAGAGATTTTTTTATATGGCATTGTATAGGAAAGTTTGAAAGGATATTAATAAACATGTTTTCCACTTTAATAGCCATTAGTGTGTGTAAAAGATCTACATAATCAAAGATGTAAAAGACTAAAGCTGAACCAAAATGTAGTAGAACATTTTGTGAACACACAACCACCGCAAAATGCATCCTGACTGTCAGCAATCTTTTCAGAGTATATAAAAAGATTCATGCAGCAGCATTCCAGAGAGTGAACTCTGCAGTCCCCATTGGCTGCTGCTTTGATGCCTTTTTATTTGAAAATGAGGAACAAATACTAAGTGTCATTATCACTTAGCCAGCCCTGTTTAGTTACAGCAGAGATGGGGAACTTGTGGCTCTCCAGATGTTGTTGGAGTACAACTCCAATCAGCTTTAGCCAGCAGGGCCAGTGCTGATGGGAGTAGTCTAGCCACTTCTGGAGTTCCCTTTGTCCATTCATAGTGACGGTGTCACATTGCCCTTCCTGGTTATTTTCAAACAGGAAATGGTGCAGAAGCTAGTCAATGGGGGCTTTGAGCAAGCATGAGAGAAGGCTTTTGGGAAAGCCATGTGTGTCAGACATGATAGCTGCTGAAGGTTTAGCCCAACCAGAAGGTTGAACACATGTAAGCATTCATCCACACTGCAGCAATAGATTTTAGAGCACAATCCATCAAGTTTTTCTTGTACAAGCCCCACTTAAATAAGTATCTGCATTCTCTTGCATGTACCAGCAAAGCCTTGTGCATTTGCTTTTCATGTCAATAACCAATACTGGACCAAGAAAATGGAGAATGTAAGTATTTGATACTAGGAACCTGCCCAGTTCTAAGTTACTTGCTACAATTTCAGTGTTAAGTTTTGTACAATTTTTTTAAAAGCTGTCAACATAATGTCTTTATTCAGTAAGAGTGCATTGCATTATGTCCTCATCATGTTCAAATACCCTGTTGCTCAGAAGGCTGTCCACTTGAGAATGTTTCAGAAATGGAAATGCTTTCTTCTACTAGTAGTTAGCACAAGAAATTTCAGGGACAAAAGTTCACTCCATGTGATTGGAGGGAGAATTAGACAGAGGTGGGAAACATGATTAAATCATCAGATGAAGGACCCTGCACATGCATACATATATAATATTCTGCTTACAAAATACATGTTATCACTAATCAAGTCATAAAATACCTTTAATAGGGATACTGTGCAGTGAAAGTAAAATAACATTACTTTCTTGGTCAGCGGAGGAGTGGAGCAGGCGCGAATGGGTTAACTCTCCTGGAGGCAGGGTCAGCACTATAACACAAACGTTTAACCCGTTCTCCAGTTTTTTGACTCTGCCTTCAGCGAGCAACAGCCTATTCCTCCTGGGTCCCCTTAAGGGATTCAGGAAAAGTTTAGCTATTTTCTCTGCTCTTCTCAGAGAGTTTATCATCAACTGCAGTCGAAGTGCACAGACTTCTCTTCTTTCACTTCCCGCCCTCACCAAATAGCCAGATTGGAGGGGGAAGAGAGGGTTTGTTCTTTCTGAAGAGGTGCTGGAAGCGGTGGAGGCCAGGCTCTGTCTCACGCCTCCCCCTGCTATCTCTTATCCAACGCTCTTTCACAATCCCATGAAGAGGGAAGCTTTCAGGAGAGTTAAGGTCTTAAGAGGAGCAGAGATTGGTCTTTCGCTATCCAAGGCGTTTTGTTGATTCAAAAAAACCTCTAGCGCAACAGGCCTCCACTAAGTGTGGTTGGCCTCCTTGCCGCATTGTTCTCAGGTAAAGCCACTAAGCTTTCTTTTTCTAATTGGGGGGGAGGAGGCTCCATCCCCAGCCTTTTTCTCTCTTCAGCTGGGATTTTTAACTATGCCTCGGGGAAGAGACAGTCCTTCTCGTGCCTCTGCAGAGGAAGATGAGTCCCTGAGTGGGGTGTAATCTACATCTCAATTAGGCAATCCATTATTCACTCTAGCCTCAGTGGCAGGAAGCATGCTAGACTCCCCGCCTGAAATAGTTTCGTTTCCTCAATTCCCTTCTACTGGGGGGGGCGGGGGGGGAGATGCATATGTGGCTCCCGCAGGGAAAAGAAGGTGCGCCAAATCTTACCATTTTCGCCCGTGTTGGCCTGGTTTAAGGCCATGATGGAGGCAGCGGCTTCCTTAGCCAAGCACATAGGGAAAAAAGGCTCCAAGCACTCTAGGGCACGCTGCCATGTTTTCTTCTCATTTTCCTCCTCTTCCTCCTGGGAGGCCAGCCCAGTTAGGGAAAGGGGGAAGAGTACAAGAAGGGGCTCCTTACAGAAGCCTAAACCACACAAAGATAAATGCAAAATATGCTCCAGCTCTGGGTTCCCACCTGACTGCTTTTCCCTTAGCCCAGGCTCCTAGGGGGAGGACGCTCCTGTTACCTGCTGCATCAGACTTAGGAAAGGAAGGGGAACTCTCAGGGGAGAATTCCCCTATGCCAGCCTTTCCCAACTAGTGGGCCACCAGATGTTGTTGGACCACAACTCCCATCTTTCCTGACCATTGGTAATGCTGGCTGAAGCTGATGGGAGTTGTGGTCCAACATCATCTGGTGGCCCACTAGTTGGGAAAGGCTGCCCTATGCCATCCCCAGTGCATAAGAGGCTGTATTCTCCTGATTCCTATTTTGATTTCTAAGGCTATGACCTGCCTTCAATTAGAACCCCCTAAGGAAACTGCTGCTCAGGAGGGGGAACTAGAGAAAACGGAACAGGGATCTTCAGACGTCTTCCCCAGGTCAGGGGATCAAAAGGTGGTCATTCCCTTTCTGAAGTTCTTCAAGGACATTGTTAAGGAAGAATTGGATTATCCAGCCAAATCCAAAACTCCACATGCTCTGTCCAAGAAGCTGTATGCTCTTCCTGCCATGACCATGGCAACCCTTCAGGTCACGGCCATTGAAGAGCCTGTGTCTGCCCTCAGGGCCAAGACAGCTATTCCCAAAGAAGGAGCGGATACTCTTTCAAACCAAAGTGACAGGCGCAGTGAGGCTATCTTAAAATGCACTCACGAAGCATCTGCATTGGCCATGAGAGCTTTGGCAGCCAACTCCTTCCTGGCACGGGCTGCAGTAAAGTGGGCTAAAGCGCTAAAGTGGGCTAAAGTGCCTCCTGATGCCAGACACGTCAGGGAGGGGCTGCACAAATTGGCTAAAACAGCTGAATTCCTAGCAGATTCTTCCTTAGATAGCCTACAGTACTCAGCAAGAGCTCTTGGATATGGAGTGGTAGTAAGACGCAATATATGGCTGAAACAGTGGGAGTGGACCATCACTCCAAAGCCAGTCTTGCAGCTCTGCCCTACTCAGGTGGGCAGCTTTTTGGCAAGTCTCTAGAGCGCCACCTGGTGGAGACCAAGAATAAAAAGAAGGCTCATCCTTCTGCTCCCAGGAAGGATGACAAACCCCTTAAGACTTCACATTCCTTTTGTCCCAAGGGCTATCCAACTACCTACAGGACTACACATCAGTTCCGGGGGTCCTGGAACTCCTCCCACCAGCGCACCCATTCCACACCCTCCAGTGGCGGGGGAGGCAACAAACATCATCAACACCCCAAACTCAGTGTCAAGCAGCACCTACCCTGTGGAATTCCCTCCCTTTGAATATTAGGCAGGTGCCATCTCTGCTATCTTTTCAGCACCTTTTGAAGACTTTCATCTTTCAACAAGGCTTTTAAGTTGAGACCTATCCCAGTCTGCATCTGTGTCAGAATTGTTTAACACATTTTTAATAATGTTTTTAACCCTTTTTAAAGTTTTTTAAAAATGTTTTTAATGCTGTCTTGTTTTAATGTACTTTAAGATTTGTTTTTATGATGTTTTAAAGTGTTTTAGTGCTTTGTTTGCCGCCCTGGGCTCCTGCTGGGAGGAAGGGTGGGATACAAATAAAATAAATAAGTAAATAAATAAAGTGAAGCCATGCATGACACCAGGACGGCCCAAGTGGGGGGCAGACTTCAAGTTTTTGCACATGCCTGGGCAGCCTCCACCTCAGACAAATGTATACTGAGCACCATCCAGTCTGGCTACTCCCTAGAGTTTGCCACCATTCCGCAGGACAGATGGAGAACAGCTCCTCCATCTCGTCAGCCCGAGAAGCGGCAGAGAACCCTGGATGCCATTTCTCACCTCCTCAAGATAAGCACCATAAAACTGTGCCAGCCAATTTAATACCGTCTTATAGAGGAGCTGCTCTTGGAGATATGGATATATTAAGCTCTAGTGACCTAGCGTTTATTTTCGAGTGTACATACAGCCCCGTTTCTCATGTGTTCTACATATTGTGCATTGCTTGCATTATTATGACCTGTTATTGAAACACCCAAAACTGTGACATAATTTTTTATAGATTTAGGTACCATAGTTCATGAGATACATGCTGCATGGCCGATGACATTTTAGAAAATGGATTCTGCAGACTTTTGCCAGCCTGCACAGGTGTCTTAAGTGGAAATGGAAATCAATAAGGTAGGAGTCAATCATAGGAACAGGATTAAAAGTGCATGGAGACCTAACCACCCCACAACATCGCTTCTTCCTCCTCTATGGCTGCTTAGCTATGACACTTGAAGACAGCATTTCACTCAGCCAACAGATATCCCTCCCTTAGGGATATGGGAGAATATCCAAGTCAATCAGTGCAAACCAGTCATACTCAGAAATCAACATATCTAACTAAAGTGTACATACTGGGGAGCATTTCAACCTGCTTTGACACTGAATATAAGTTCTTTGGAAGACACCCATCAAACTGCTTCAGTAACCATGTATCACGTACATTAATTGAGACAATATACCAATGGTTTTCCAGCAGCCAGTGCACCAAGAGAATTTGCAGATGATTCAACAGAACACACTAGCTAACAGATGAGAAGTAGCACATCATTTCAATAGCTCTCTTGTCTTTCATCAGTTGGTGAAATAAATGGATAAGTATAAATAGGAATTAACTTGGGGGGAAGTTATTTGTATGACTACTATTGCTCTTTGAGCAGCTCTGTGCAGTCCGAAGAGTATACACCATGATATAGAGAGAAGGCTGATACAGACAATAAAGGCAGGCATGGTAGATACAGACACCGTTCTTAGAGTACAAACAGCAAAGGAACTTGAATCACCTAGGCCACATTTTCTTTCCAACAGCAGCCTGTAAGCTCATGGTGATCTGCTACTTGTTTCCAAGACCCTCTATTCAGAGTATAGCCTCAGTAAATGAAAGTTCCATTTAGGCATCATATATAGAAACTGGTCTATTTTCCAATGAATTTAAACTATCCAGGAAATAATTCCAGGATAAAGAAAAAGTGTTTGATTCCTACAGCACCATAAATATGAACAAATGTATTATGAAATGAGTTTTCCTGGAAACATCTACATCCACTACATAAAATGGATAGTGAAGATGCAGGTGCAACTACATGAAAGCAGGGAGACGGAGACAACTATGCAGCAAGATGGGTTGACGTACTAAAATCAGATGCTCCATGCATGAATCATTAATTTGAAATAAACATAAGGGGCCAAGAACAATCTAGGTGAAAGTTTATTACATCCACTTCAACCAAATGTTCTTACATTATTTTGGAGAAAAGCAGCAGTATAAATCCTTGCAAACAGACTCGCTAATTCCAAAACCAGCATGTTCTCTTCACTCATCTACACAGCCTATACCCAGAGTCATCATAGTAACAGGAGAGTTGGACCACTGGCCCATCTACTTCAGCACTGTCTACATACTGACTGGCAACAGGTCCGCAAGGTTTCAGAAAGGAGTCTTTCCTGGTCTCTCCTGGAGATAGCAGGGACTGAAACTGGGATCCTATCCATCAAAGCTTGTGTGCTACCACTAAGCTATTGCCCTTTCCTTGCTATTGACTTGCCATTTTCTTTTGTTTAGAATAAAAAGCAGCCCAAGCACTCTCCTGGGCCACCTCTCCCAGAATGCCTCACTCTGAGGAAGGACTCCAATCCTGAAGAGCAAGGGGTAGAGAGTGCCAGCGCTGCTGCCATAGTAGCAGCATCAAAATTTTAAAGTAATCAGCAGGGGGGAGAAGAAAACAAGGTGCCCATGTCAGACAGTGCAGTACCTTGCACCAATTCTGCTGGACACTTCAGAGTCCTCCCATCATCAGTGCAGAGCTAGTATAAACAAAAAAGAGGGGAGGGAAGGCTACTTAAAGAACAGCTGAAATGTAAAACAGTGAAACTTTCTTTCTTCCAAAACTGCCAGAAGGTATATGAGCCTATCTGGTTCATATATGCCTCAATGAAGGGCCTGAGAAGCACTTGTACAAAAGAAAACGCTTGAGAGCTACCAAAGACACCACCTATTTCTATTTACAAAAGAAGAGTGAAAAATGGAAATATCGATGAGAATGACATTTAACAGAATAAAAATTGTAAAGTTAGATATGTGTATAAAACTTCTATTCCTCAGAACGCCAAGCAGTCCCCAGCTTGAAAAAAAAAATCTCATTTTGAACAGTTACACAAAGCAGACCCCTTTCAAAGCTTTTTCTATTTGTCCAATGTTTCAAAGGCATATGTACTTCAATTTACTATAAGTACATCAAGCTTCATACTATTCCAGTACGGAATGTGTTTTTTATAAGGAAGTTCAATACTTATTTCTCGAAAAGACAGACAGACTTCAAACAAGACGGCAAGGGCTCATCCATATTCTTTAGAGACTGTTCCCCATGTTGAATTATCTCTCGCCATATTTCAACTTTTCTCATAAAAATAGTCTTCCTGATTAAACAGTTCCCAAGTATCACCAGGAGCTTTCTAAAATGAAGTTTTTTAAACAAAGATTGCTATAATTTTAAACTAGGGCTGCAATATTTAATTAAGAATAATTAACTAAAAAGATGCCCTGATATTGATAAATTCCCCTTGTCCCTCAATACTCTTTCAAGATAATGCCTACTACAGCACATGTGCACATCTTATGCTTTTACTTCCTGAAAGTTTTTATATATAGGTTTTGTCAGATTGTCAATCAATTAAGATTCTTAATCAAATGACAATCCTTAAAAAAAGGCAAGTAACTAATTCATAAGCCTACAAGAATATTTAAGCAGTGGCCATTTCCTCTACCCAGCTGTAGAATACATTATGAAGTCGTTCCAGATTTCCCATATCACACAAGGCTGTGATGGGGACATGTAAGAGCAGTCTTAGAGCATATTCGTATATGTTCAGTCCAAGCTGATAAATCACCATGGACAGAATACAAACCTCAAGAATTATGTAGAAAGGGGGGGTAGAGGGAAAAAAGCACTAAGACCTATAATTATGTCTCCTTTCTATGATATGTTACCTCCAGGTGCTCCTCTGTCCTGAGAGGAAGCATTCTTATCAATATCTCTAAGGACTACAATATGATGATTTCAAGTTCAACTCTAATTCTCCCTTCCAAACTAAGAGCTAGTGGCTAAAGGGGAAAGGATCTCCACATGCAGATTTTACAAATACTTTGGAGTGAAGAAAAACACCCAGTAAAGTAAGTGCCTGCTACAGTGGACTTACTTTACACCAGCTATGGCAGCCTTACATCAGTTTGGGGGAAGAGAGAAGAGAAAGAGGTAAACCCACAGAATTTTATTTTTAAAGAATGCCACTCATTTAGAAAGGAATAAGTAGAGGAGTGCAAGACTATAGTTCTCCCATTTGTAAGAGAAGCAGTATTTAGCAGAGTAAAACCTTGTTAGGCTATTCTCAGTCTCAAACAATAGCCTTGTTTAAGACATGTTTTTGTATAGTAACAGAGGTATTCATTTTGCCTCAGGGTGCTCCCGAACCCCCACTCAACCTCACATGCAGAACTTAAGTCTCACCTTTTATAGGAATGTCTCATGTTTTATTACTAAAAGCTAATGAAGCAGTTTCACAGTTCAAGTAGTAATCTTTATACGTTCAGGGTCATAAAGAGCTATACTCAAATCTTATGCCGGAGTAGCTCCATTACAATAAATGGGCTACCTTTTATGAATAGAAGCTATAACACAGAAAAATGTAGTATCGTATTACACCCATCCCCAACACAGTCAAGTCACCCCAAGGGCACTGTAATATAACAAGGATTCATAAGGGGGGGGGGAGGTCAGAACCACATAACATACTAACTCATACTTCATTTGGTTGGAATAAATTTATTTCATCTGTCTGTAAACAAGGTGTTTAATAGTTATGGCATTTTTTGAAATGCATATTAAATCAGATGAGTTAGACTGTATCCCAGATGTAACAAAGTGCAGGGAAATAAATGGACAAATCAGCAACAAGAATTTGTTTTAAGTCTGTACATTATCCACAAGGCCAGAACAATAGAAGCAAATACTAGTGTCCCTAAAGTAGTGCCATTCAGAAGAAACCATTCTCGTCAGTTAAAATCCATCTCACAATAGCAACAGTTCGTTTTTTAAACATTAGTATGGCACAGAATACAATAAAATTCATCACAAGACAGCCAACTCAGATATTCCAACCAAGACCATCTCCCACTTTCTCTTTGTATAGGGTTCTGCAGTTCTCTTTAAATGGACATACAAGTTAGTACTGTGCTCAAACAATTTGGTTATACATGTTTCAGATGACTAGTGCACAAGGCAATTTATTCTACAATTTCTGCAGCAAGGGCATGACAGGCCAAATGAAGATTAAATTTGAAATGGTATCCGTTTGGACCATTTTATCATACAACTATCAACCTTCAAAACATACATTGGTATCAGAGCAGCAAATCTTATTTTTCAGTTAATGATCTGACAGAGACTGATCTCAGTCTAGACTACCTGTATAGCTGAAGGTGGCAGTTTGTTGACAATGACAATGCAGTTTCATATAAAACCCAAGCTGCAAATCAAATTGGTCCTATGAAAAAATGAAACTGGACACACTCCAGATGGTTACACTGGGATATCTAAAGTTCATGATGGCAGCCTTTTTACATTTCAACTACAGAACAGGAGCTGGCAAAAAAATTTTACGTGCCTGAGCTGTTGCGGTGATGGAATGTCCCTGGGGATTCATTCAAGATGGTGATGGTGGTGGTAAGGTGAGGGGAGAAGTGCATCGGCACCTTTTTATAGTTTTGCAGTTACCCTTTTAAAAGCAGGATGCGCTTCAGACACCATGAAGAGTTTTGCAAGTGTACACAGAAGAGCAACAACAAAACTAAAGCAACACTTGTAACAGCTTTCAAGCAGCAAATTGGTTAAACAAACCAGGCACTGTATTAAAAAAATGTATATAGATAGAGATGGAAGCAAAAAAATAAAAGAGCAGATTAAGGTAAGGACAAGGGGGAAGAAAGTAGAGTTATGCATGCACTTTTTCCCTCCCAACCATGCTCTACAAAAGGAAGACTAATGAGCTGTGTAAATGCTCAAAGTGCTGAAGAGGCATTGATCAATCTGGATTGTACAATCGGCACCTTATTTAGTTTAATTTCAGTTGGTTTAATTCTCAGTGTCACACTAATTTCTACGACAAAGCATTGCTTGGACTTGGCATGATTCCCCTCCAAGGCTTCAACATATCATGCATATCATCTTTTGTGTTGTAATAGATGGTGCCAGCTACAGAACATAGGTACAACAGTGATTAACATACAAACAAGAAGGGTAACTGGAGCCATGACATTAGGAAAAATATGTAAATAAAACCACCTTCTATAGGCTGGTAGTACTGCGAACACTAGAGGTGGCAATGAAGACAGTTGCTATGTGGATGGGGAGAGGCTGCTTAGAAGTCAGACCTCCTCAGGTAAAAAGCCAGTTCGTAAGCTTTCTTGTTGGGTGTCCCTCCATGGACACCTTCCCTTTCCCATGGCCATAACCAATGCTGGAGTACACAAGGAAACAAGGATGAACAGAATTAAAGAAAGAATAACACCTTTCCCCACCAACAGAGGGATACAAAGGAGACACAGGTTCATATCCCATCACCCTGCATTGCTAATAAAGTTTCCACAATGTAGCTTGAGGCCAGGAAAGTTTAATAGCAATTTCCCCTAATACTTAACAGTCTGCCTAGCAACTAGAACCCAGAGTCTCTCAAGTATTTTGCCATTGAGTATGCCTTCTTATTCAATCCGCCTCCATGGACCCCTTCTTTGCCCATTACAAAGACCAAGACTGAAAGAGAAAAGAAAAGAAGTTTTACAACGGAGTGTGTTAGATAAGGAACTATTCCAAGTTTTAACAAAGCACTGCAATAAACATACTGAAATATTGCATATCAGAACAGTTACCTGTACAGTATCACTGCATTATTTTGAACATTTACCTTGCTTAAGCAGAATTTTTTTACATAAAAAAAAACTTTTGGCAGATACAGATGGTAGTCCAACACAACCAAGCTTTTTAATGAGAATCATGGGGCACATTATGGGGTCAGGAAGCTTTGGCTATATCTTCTTCCAAAGTAAACAAAAAAGAGATGGGGGAAGATAACGGAAATCAACTCATTGCATCATCTTCATTTGCTTTAGTAGCTTGTCAAAAATGATTCACATTTATTTATGCCAGAACAACAGAGTCCTGAAGCCTTTCAGCAATATATTCTTCTGCATATACTATTACATGCCAGTAGGTGTCACTAAGATATATGCTAGTTTTGCGTACAAGACAATCTTACATTCTTACTATATTTTCACCATTTGTCAATGCATCTGCTTCTTCTATACCAGTTGAACCCTTAAAATAGATTTGCCTCAAGGTAACTTGTAAATAGTCCAACAGGCAAACATTTTATCTAAAGAAAATAATCTAAGACCAAGTAGCACCATCCTTAGATGTCATCAATGAAACAAGTCCTATTGAGTTCAATGGGTCTTACTCCTAGGTAAGCGGGCATAGGACTGCAGTCTTGACAGAATAAAAATAATACAATTCTTCCCCATATATTGAAGCACCATGAGGCTTCATATATCCAAGTTAAAGATGCAATCCTAAGCACCAGGTGTTTTAATTGAATACTCTATAGCAGTGGTGGGGAACCTGTGGCCCTTAGATGTTGCTGAACTCCTGCCATGCTAACTAGGTCGAATAGAAGTAGGCAGTCCAACATCATCTGGAGGGCTGCATGTTCCCCACATCTGTTGTACAGGATCAGGTTGCTAGAGAAGTTTATTTTGGAACACCATCCAACATGCATTTATTTACAGTGGAGATGCATAATAAGACAAGCTGTATATGAGAAGTCTGCCTGGACTGGCATTCTGAAGAAAAAATACAGAAGATACTGAGTATTTAGAAACGGATCTAAGCAGAAATAACCATGAACTTTTTAGCTAAACAACCAGATGCTTCAGTGTACAGGTGCCCTCTGTCATATACTTTTGCCGTAGCTATGCTCTAAAATTAGATGCTTTAGATAACTTTTTAATTTGCATTAAGAAGTTTAACTTGCATTTTATTTTACCTGAAGCAATTAATTTCAAATGCCAATTTACATCCTCAGATGCCTAGTGGCCTTATTCTCCACAAAGCTATTTTGACAGATCAACCAAGATAATTAAAAGCCTGAATGTTTTATATTTTAAAAACAAAACACCAAACACTAGTGAAAGTTTCAAGCTTACCTCGACCAGCTCTGCCTACAGCAACATTATATGTTGGCTCGCCACCTTGGCTCTTTGTCCTGATGTCCATTGTACAGTCACCATCCACATAGAGGCTATCTCTGATCACAGAGCACTTCTTTGCACCCAGAGTTAGACCATTGGTGAAGAAACCCTCGCGGTCTTTTCCTACAATCATATCTATTTCTACAGGCTGTCAAAAAGAGAAGTCCAGAGAGTTTTAGAGCAAGCTCTCATATCTGGATTCTGAAGGCTCTATATACACACTGAACCCAATGTAGTGGTAAAAAGGGGAGTAAGATTTAACAGAAACAAGAGTGGCTCCTAAGATCTATCACTGTATAAAGTTAATAAAACAGTTCTGAGTGCCACAAATTAAAATAATATCCATGTGCTGTCTTCAAATATGTTTTTATTGAGTATGCAAATAAAAAAAATTAGGAGGCACTAATTTTAGACAGAGCAAACATCTAAGGGAGATAAGATTAACAAAAGTTATATTAGGGTTTCATGCTGTTCACAGGACCACACCCTATAAAGGTGCCAAGTAACTAAAAGTTTTACAGCAGAAGCAGAGGCACAAAGGGTCTGTGTTTTAAATGCAATGAGACACAAAATGCAGAATAACCTCAATTACTCATGCTGTCAGGTAGTTTCAGGGATGCTATTAAGCCATATTTTTAAAATATAGGGTAGTCAAGGTTATTGTTTCCCACACTGTGCATTTCTGTTCTTTCTAAAGCAGATCATAAAGCCTACATTACAGCTACTCCAATGCTAACACCATTTGGGTAGAAAATGTACATGTTTTGCAGAACCCCCAAGAACCAGGCATGGTAGCTTAATAACAGACAACCATGGGGAAAACTAAGCAAGTCAGCATGTAGTAGCAGTTAAGAAAGATGGAGCAGGCTACCTATAAATTAGTCCCCTTTTCTCTAGGATAGGTCAAGGGGGTTGTTCATACAACAAAGGAATCAGGAATAGGAAAAGGCAGCCCAACAAGAAACATATTCCCCCAGCACAGTATGATAGAAGAGGCATCTCCTTCCAGTAGAACTGCAGAGTCATAGCAGGCCCCAGCCATTCCCAAAGCACAAGCCAGGAGTCTACCCATAAACATCTTAGCACCAAAGAGAGACTGGCTCAGCAACTACAAAGGACACCACTTTTTTTAACCCATTCCTATGACTTCTGCAGGACTGAGCCATGCTTTAACACTGCTGGCAGAGCCCTCAGTATCATTTCCAAGAAGGGGCACTGAAAAGAGGGGAGAAGAGTGTTGTTTAGTATAAGGGGCTTGATTTTCAACATGCCTTTGCCTGCACAGACAGGCAGGCAGCCTGCCAAAGTGGCATTTTGTCATCACCCCAACTGTAATGCCAGACCAAATTGCACATCTAACCTAAAGGGGAAGCCTCTACAATAATTTATATAATTGCTATATACATTTTAACATTCCCTACTTGCAGATATTATGTAGCTGGGTCAAGCAAAGAAACACACAACACAGAACCTTCTCACAGGGTTTTTCCCCTCCCTTTTTATAAGCACTACCTCGACCGGAAAACTTTAAAGCAAGGCCAAGCAGGGGAACGGGGGGGGGGGGAACGGGGAGAGATAAATGGAAGGATGGGAGACGAAAAGCAGAGCAGATAGAAAGACTGCAGTGCAGAAACAGGGGTGATTAATATCTCGAGAGAGAGAAAAGGAGGGGTTAAAAAAATCAGCGGCAGTGCGCTATCTTGGAGGTGAAAAAACATGGAACCAGTGGCGAGGAATGGATTCACAAAAGCCTCCTACGCTGGATTCGCAAGTCTCTCCCCAGCAATGCGGACCGGTGCCGAGGAAATCCTACGCAAAGCCTCTCCAAGAATCATCACTTCCCCTCCCTGTACCCGGCCTTTTCCCTCCTCCTCCCACCGTATTGCCGGCTATTGCTTAGTCCAACTACTGTGGCAATTAAGGAGCCCACAGCCTGGCACAAAATAGTCCCCCGAGAAGCCTCGGCCTTGGGTTATTCCCGTCCTAGTCTGGACCTACATGCACCTGAACCTAGGGAGAGGGAACGAAAGTAGGCCAACAGCAGAGAATTAAAATGTATGTCCTCTCCCTTCCCTCGGACCCCCATGCTCTGCCGCCAGATAAAGGGCCTTTTATCCTGCCTCGAATCCCTACTTGGAAAGGAACCCCGGATCCGAAGGGAAAGTCACCGCACAGCAACACCCAGGCCTAACTCTTCCCATTAAAGGAGCTTTTACGGCCATCATAAGCTGCGGGTGGGCGGAAAGAGAAAGGAGGAGAAAACACCGCAAGGAGGGAAACTCGCTGCCAATTACACCTTCTCGCAGCTGGGCCTCTCCTGCCATTTCCTTTTCTTGTCCCCCGGGGGGGGGGGTAATCAAAAGAGCCAATGGCCGTGACCCAAAGCCCGTCGTTGGGAAGAGGACAGCAAGCAGCAGAAAGCATTTGCACGAGGGCGCTCCCCGCTCCCCTCCCTATTCTTCGCCTTCCCTCGACTCCCCGCCCACCTTAGTTCGAGGTGAAGCAGGACATTAACCACCCACCTTTAAACCCACACAGAGATTTAAAGAGAGCGAAAACGAGGAGGGAATGCAGAAACGGAGCGGCAACAGAGGCAGCCCCTTTCCCACTCCTACTTGTGTGTGGGGTGGAAGAGTCGCACGCGGCTTTTCTGTTCTCTCCTCATCGTCTCTCTCTCTATATATGCATGAAAGCGGCATTATTCCTCAGAGGAGAGAAGGCTGCACTCACAATCCCTTGTGGGATTAGGTACCTCTCTGCAGCCCCCTCCCAAATCTCAAGACTAACTCCCACACACACACACATTCACCCCCTTCCTTCCTTCTCCTCGAAGGGCCACAATAGCCCACCCCAGTGATAATTCCCCTCTCCCTTTTCGGCTATTCTTCTCTCTCTTCCCCCCTCCCCCCGGGCCCACGCTTCTCTCCCTGACCGGCCCCCTCTCCTTCCTCCCTCCCGGGGCCCCGGCTTCCTTCCCTTACCGTAATGCTCTGAAAAATGCCCCCGGCCGTCGCTGCCCAGACGTACTTGGCGTCACAGTAGCCGACAATGGCGGCCTCCTGGCAGCAGCCATCGCACATCAGGTTATCCACGTAGCTCTGCCAGCCTGCCATCTTCGGCTCGCGCCTGGCGGATGGGGAGGGGGGGAGAGGAAGCCGGGACTCGACAGGCAGGGCGGGCGGGCAGGAGAAAGGAAAGGAGGGTGAGAGGAAGGGAAGGAGGGGGGAAAAAGTCAGGAGCGAGCAGCTCTGCAGCGAACAGATTCCCTGACGGACCGGAGGACTGATGGAAGGACAGGCAGGCGGCGGTGAAGGGAACGGGCGGGCGGGGGAGGGGACCAAGGGGGTGGGTCCACCTGAGGCGCTTGCGGCTGCAACTGCCGCGATGGCCGCCCGCCCGCTTTTCTAATGGCAGGCCCCCAGAAGAAGGCGAAGCGGAGGGCACTGGGCAGCGCCCAACCGACCTGCAGCAACGAAAGGCGTGTGGAGGCGTCGAATGCCGGGGAGGGGGGGGGAGAAAAGGTGGGGGGAGGGCAGCCAAAAGAGTCCGGGTGGCCGCTGCTTGCTCACTGCTGTGCCTCCGTGGACGTTCGTCTTGTGAGAATCCCTCCGCTGCCGCCGCTGCTTATTGGCATTGGTGGCTTGGGCGGAGGGATACGTTGCGTGCCGCGTAGTGCTAGTGAAGAACGCGAGGGAGGAGGGGGGGGGTCGTTTGCTTGTTGGTATTAGCGTGGACTGCTGGACACCAGCTGGTGCCTTCTTCGCTGTGGTTGCTCTTGTGGGCTCAGGCGGGGCGAAGATTCGTGGCAGCTGCAGAGCAAGGGTATGTGCGTGGGTTATGGGGAGGTGAGAGATGTTAGGCGGCCCCGTTTCCCTACTTTTGTTGTCTTTGGCTCTCAACCTGGTCCAGCTTGGTTAAGTTTCCCCCGCCCCTCTTTTTTAAAAAGGGCTTCAAGTTTCGACACTTGCTGCTTTTCTCAGCATGGTGATGGAGGGAAACTTCACCTGTTGGCTTTTACGCCTGTTTCAGCTGTTAAAAGAAGGGGAGCCCTGTCGGTGCTGGAGGAGTGAGATCTGATTTTATTTCTGATGATCAGCATGTAATTAGTATCCAGGATGTAATGTTGTATATGTTTACTTAGAAGTAGACCATTTTGGTCTCAGTGACCCTTACAGTGGAGTCCTAACCACGTCTATTTAGAAGCCCTATTGAAGTCAATCGGGCTCACTCTCAGTTTGGGCTATGGCTTCAGATATACTGAAAATCCTGCTGTTTGGAATCTTGCACAAAGAGCTCTTGTTCTTACCTTTGATAAACCTGTATGTCTGGAAAAAGAGATTTGTTTGTATTTGCTAATTTACTTGCCCTACAGAATGATGCTATAAGTGTATGTACCTGGCATTCTAGTGGGATGCTGAGCTTCAGTTCAGGATCCCTGCCCTTCACTGTAATAAATTGTATTTATTTCAATACAATTTCCTTCCAAGCAAGAGCATCTAGGGTTGCTGCCTAGGGCACTGAATCTAGAGTAATCTCTGAGAGGCTTCAAGGAGAAGGCTCCAAAAGTAAATTGGGATTGCCAGATGGTTATCTGATTATACCATAACAGAAGAGGAAAAGGTAGATTGCTTAATAAGTTTTGAGTTTTTGCTTTCCTATGGAACTTCCTTTCATAAGCAAATGGAGCACCTCTTGGATGGGAGGACAGAGAGACTTGGCTCTGTGCGGGACATACAGTTTTATCAATTCTGCTGCAATTTAATTTTTTCAATCTGCATAAGAACCAACCCAGCATTCTGGATGTTTGTAAAACTTAACTGTAAACAACTTTTTAAGTGAGCGCTTATTTGAAGAAGACAGTCCATTGAATTACCCTTGAATAATTGTGACTTTCTGTTCCTAGTTCCTCGCTGAAAAATTAGAAAAGAAAACCACATGTGTACTCCACTTTTCCTCAAAACGCTCCTACACACGGCTGTTATTAAGTAATCCCAGAGAAGACCATAGTCCACAATGAAACTTTAGCTAACTACTTTAGACTAAGTAGGTTGCTGTTTTAATGCTGCGGTGCTTAATTGGCAGTAAGTCCCACTAGAATTAACAGGGGTTCTTTCAAGCCTCAACTCTTTATCAAGATGATGCGTACTGTAAGATTCATAAAACCAGCATCCTGACATGCAAGGATTACATTTAATCCAGTGTCCAAAACCTCAAGGGGGCTGCAACCTGGAGAACTGGAAAGAAGGGTGAATTTCACTAGTTAAAACTTTTCCCATCACAGTGCTGAAGTGACAGCAGAAACCAACCTGGTTTTCAATGCAATAGTATCCATGACTGCTCACAAGTGAGTTACGTTGAGTGCCAGTTCACATGAATATGTGAAGTAATACTTAAGAGAGGCACCTTTTCCTTGAGTGTGTGCAGAATGTCTTTCTTTCATCACTGAGTAAATACAGCCAATCCCCACCCCACATATCTGGAAGTAGGGAGCAAGGCTAGCATCACAGAGCATTTTCCAACAAGCCTTGAATACTGTTGCCTCACTTTTAAGCATTTAATACTGTCTCTCAGGGTTGATCTTACTATTAGCCAAGGTGAGATGTTTCACCTCAGGTAATACATTTTGGGATGCCATTAAAGGATATCCTGTCATTTATTTATTTTTGCCACCTCACTTGGATTTTCTGCTGGAAGCAACAAAACATCTTGAGTCCTTCCTCTCCAGCAACCTACTAGTCTCTTTCAAGTATTGTATAATTAATGCATTTACATGTAGCAAATCAACTGCTTGTAAATGAACATCTTTGGTAAGTTCTTAGCTATTTCTCATCACACAACAGATTTCAGATGCTCAACTGAAATTTAAAAAACAACCCTTGCATTCTGAACTGGGATCACTTGACAAGGAGAAGGGAGAAAACACAAAGGAGACTGCAACCCCATGACACAAACAACTATCAGGCTGCCCTATGTCCATACATATAAGTATTTAGCAGGCCACGTTAAAATAGAGCAACTTGCCCCTCTTCAAACTAATACTGTTTGCGGCACAGTGCATGTACACAGAGATGCCCCGATGAAGGAGGACACTGCCTCAAACTGTCACTGACCTATGGGCGAGTATGGATAGATGTGTCCTAGATGAACTAGGATTAAGCCTATTGGTAGTTTGTAGATTAAAGCCCAGATCCAACAAATGTCCGTGGCCGTGCAAGAGAAAACCACTTGCCTAACTGGAGCTTCACATTTATTGCTCTTCAAATACTCCCTCCAGATGTACCAGGAGTGTCAGTCCCTCCCCCCTAAATAGGTCAATTCAGGTAGGTGAGGATTGGGATAAAGTAAGATTTTTGTACCCTGAGGAACTAGGCTCGCCTACAAGTGTCTCCGGATCTCTAAATCAAATTGCAGAATTGAACTGACAACTTCTGCCAGCGGAAAGTTCTGCTTCTCGAGCTGACTCTGATACCTCTCCACTGTTTGTGTGCAACGCTGGGTCCTCTCTTCCGGCCAACTTCCCTCTTCATTTTCTTTCATGAAATATTGCTGGCTGGAACGCCAAGCAGAATGATCAAGAGTAGATCTTCTATCTTAACAACCATGACGTAATTTTCCTACAAGAGACTTGGACCACTTATAAACCTCTTCTGAATGGATACTCCTCAATACATCTTCCAGCGATGCCTTCGGGCTCAACGAAAGGCAGACCAAAAGGGGGTCTGGCGATATTGATCTCTACCTCTTTGGTTATCCAATTCAAAGCCCTTCAGCCCTTGAAATCCACTGCGATGGCAGTCCTTACGCATTTCAATGCAACATCTTTACTGTGTATTAATGTATATATCCCTCCCTTATCTGTGCGGAATCTTATAGAGCAGGTTTGGGAAGAGCTAGATAACTATTTACTAGATCTTGAGTCCACCTACCCCAAAGCCCAAACGATAATTATGGGAGATTTTAATGCTAGGATTGGGTCAAATAACATCTCTCTGTTCACCTCAAAGCTATGGCGCGGTGAAGACTGCAACCGTTTTGCCTCCGTCCCAAATAGGAAATCGAAGGACGCTAGGGTTAACTATGGGGGAATCTGCCTGGCTCGGCTAGTAGGTTGTCACAATCTGACCATCCTAAATGGCCTCGACCATATAGATAACTGTGCAGAATATACGTACATATCCAATCATGGCAGCAGTGTAATCGACTACGCGATAATATCCTCTAAGTTACTTAAATTAACATCAGCATTCACCATTGGCAATAGACAAAATAGTGATCATCTCCCCCTTAGTTTCTTATGTCACCTATCAGAGAAGATGCGCTTAACTTCTAATTACAATACCACAGTAAATTGCTCTTACTTTTTCCATAAACGGTCTATTTGGTCTCCCTTTCTAGCCTCCAGAATTGAAATTTTTCTCTCATCCCCCAAAGCCATGTCTTACCGAGCGCATTTAATGAATTCCTCCTCTTTAAAATCCCTATTTAGTGACTATGATTCCCTAATTTCGAATTTAAATACTATTTTGCTTCCCAAGCTTTCTGGTCCCAAAGCAATAACGAGTGCCAGTCCAAGATGGTTCGACAGCGAATGTTTGTCCCTCAAACGGCAGTTAAGGAATGTTTATCTAAAATACCGTCATCAAAATCTTAACTATCTCCCTCCCGATTACTATGCCATAAAAAGAAAATATAAATCAACGTTGGCCATCAAAAGGAGGTTGGCAGTCCAAGAGGAGTGGAATAGCCTGATTCAAGCATCTAGGTCCAAAAACTCCAAAAATTTATGGTCCATTATTTCTAAAGCCTTTAGGTTTTCGCATTCTGCTCTGTGCAATATTCCCCCTCAAAGTTGGGAACGGCACTTTACAGCTATGTACGTGAACACTCGACACAATGCCCCATCTTGTTTTCTCCCCCCGGACTCTTCGTCGCTTCCGGTATGGTTACCCATTTCTCAGAATGAAATAAGGGATTTGATAATTGGGCTACAAATGGGTAAGGCACCTGGCTCAGATAATATCCCTCCAGAGATATTAAAAAACTTTCAAGATTGGTGGGCTCCACTATTGGGCAATTTATTTACTAGATTCAATGATACTGGTCATTTCCCTGCAGCTTGGCGTGAAGCAATAATCATACCCATTTTCAAAAAAGGGGATAGAGAGGACCCCACAAATTATAGGCCCATAAGTTTATTATCTGTAATAGGTAAGTTATATGCTTCTTACCTGAAAGTAAAACTCCATACCTGGATGGAGGAACATGATATTATCGGAAGGGAGCAAGCAGGGTTCAGGAGAGGACGTTCTGTCTTTGACCATTGTCTTCTCCTGAACCACCTTGCCGAAAAATACAGAAGTCAAAGGGGTAACGGCTTATATGTTGCTTTTGTTGACCTAAAAGCTGCTTTTGATTCTATCCCCCGGGATAAACTTTGGACCAAACTAGCTAAAACTTCTGTTGATAAACGGCTTCTTTTTTTGATCTACAACTTGCATCAACATACATCCTTGCGGGTTCGCTGCGGACGCGAAGGCGGTTTAACTAATTCTATCCCTACAGACACTGGGGTGAGACAGGGATGTATTCAAGCTCCCCTATTATTCAACCTGTATTTAAATGACCTGAACGCTCGCTGTCTTTCTCACGACCATCATTCTCCTAAAATCGCTGCACTAAGCTGTCCCCTATTATTATATGCAGATGATGCTGCCCTTCTTTCTTTCTCGAAGGTGGGTCTTAAGCGAACTCTCCGCGCTTTTATGGCCTATTGCAGTGAGAACCTGTTAACTATTAACTATGCTAAAACAAAAATCCTAGTGTTTTCTAAATGAATAACCACCCCTGTTTGGACTATTAATGGCCACCAAATCGAACAGGTTGACCATTACAAATATCTTGGTATTACCTTTCACTCCTCGCTGAACTGGACCACCCACATAAGGGCGGCGGTGCTGAGTGCCAGGAATACCATAAAGGGTCTGCTTCGTTACTTCTTTTACAAAGGAGGGCAATTCATTCCAGCACTTATTCAGATCTTTAAAACCAAGATCATCCCCCAACTTTTATACGGTGTCCCAATTTGGATCCATGCATTCAACTCTTCAGTTGAAGCGGTGCTTTCCACCTTTTTACGCCGACTATTAGGTGTCCCAAGATGTGTTACCTCGGCTGCCCTTAGATTAGAATGCGGGCTTACGTCGATTGAGTGTCACGCTTGGCTGATGTCTGCTAACTACTGGGCCAAATTATCGTTTGACCCCTCCCCTCTGTTTTTTTATCCTTCCTTTGGAGCGACAATTTTTTCTCTATTTGGAACAGAAAAATGGAGACGAAATTGGCACGGAATGGCCTCTCTCGAGAATATCTATCTTCTCATTCTCCTGCTTCTGCTAAATCCATTATCCGGTCCCGACTTAGGGACATTGATTTTCAAATTTCAATTGCCATGGCTTCCAAAATATGTTCTCCCCTTCATTTGAATTTAAGATTTGAATGTGGTAAGTTCGCCTCTTATTTGGATTTTCTTACAGTCCCCAAATTTCGCTAAGGCTAGGTTTAATTCTCTACACTCTGCAGTTCTGGAAGGGAGGTTCTTGGGCCTTCCCTATGAACAACGTGTCTGTCCCTGCAGAGCGGGTAATATTGAAACTATCCAACATATGCTTTTTTCCTGCCCTTTATATTCCTGGACACGCAGTGAGTTCCTAAACCCCTTAATGGCAAGTGTCCCTCATAAGTCTCCCGAATCCATGATAATTTATCTTTTATCTGGCTCAAATAAAGAGATTACCACCCAAGTCGCAAAGTTTTTATATGTGGTCCAACAGAAACGCAGAGCTATTACTACTAGTTAGTAAGATATTGGGTACTACTCAATTTGCCACTATTTTTATTTCTGCTCTATTTGATTATATTGTGTTTTGCATTGCATTTTAGTTTAATTTCGTTTTTATTCTGTATATACTATGGGTCTGTGACCGCAATAAATTATTATTGATTGAGCTTCACTTGCTGTTTTCACTAATCCTATCAATTATCTCTACCAAAGAGATAAGCTGCTTTCAGTTTTAAGTGTCTTAAGCTCTACAGCCCCACAGCAAAACAGGAATTGATGCTCAAGCCACCTTCTTGGTTCGCTCTTACTACATGAGCCCCTCCATTGGCTTCCTGCTATTAATCTGTAGTACATACTTAAAATATTGTAAGTTACCTTGAGTTTTAGTGTCCATAGGTTGTTGGCTTTTCTAAGAGCTGCCAAACTTTACTTAAATATTTAAAATGTGAAAGTTGGACAGTGAAAAAACCGGATAAGAGAAAAGCAACTCATTTGAAATGTGGTGTTGAAGGAGAGCTTTGCGCATACCATGGACCGCAAAAAAGACAAATAATTGGGTGTCAGAACAAATTAAACTGGAACTATCACTGGAAGCTAAAACAATATACTGAGGTTATCATACTTTGGACACATAATGAGAAGACATGATTAACTAGAAAAGACAATAATACTGGGGAAAACAGAAGGGAGTAGAAAAAGAGGAAGGCCAAACAAGAGATGGATTGATTCCATAAAGGAAGCAACAGACCTGAACTTACAAGATCTGAACAGGGTGGTTTATAACAGATGCTCTTGGAGGTCGCTGATTCATAGGGTCACCATAAGTCGTAATCAACTTGAAGGCACATAACAAAACTTCATTGAATTTATAACAATAGCACCAGCTTTATACTTTTTTTCTAGTGTCCAAAGTGCATTGTAGTCATAGTAGTCACTTTATATGTGTACCATTTTCCATATGCATTATGGTCAAAGTGGTTCACAGCAAAGCACGACAGAAAAATACTATCCATAATATTTATATCAAAGATTATTCAAGACTGTGTTGCTAATAACATAGATACATAAATAAAATGACATCAGTATCAAAAGTATCACAGTTAATTTGATGATGAGCAAGATGAGAGGGTGCTTCTCTAGGGTAACAGAGGAGCAAAGTGAGCCATTTTAACGAACTGCAGAGGAGACAGAGCCAGTCCTCAGTCCCAGGTGTTATCAGGAACAGGGTGAAACACTTGTAATTCTTACAACATTCCTGTGAGGTAGTGAAGTATATCTGCAGTATGGATATACTCGCTCCTCTTCTGTATCTCTGCTATGAGTACTGCAAAAAAACTGTTAGAGCCCTGTTACCGTAATGTGTAGTTAGCCCCTTAAGCCAAGCCATCGGTATTACGACAATAAACAAATCATTTGCAGAATTAAGATTTTGTGTGTCTGTCATAGAATAATGAAAAAAAAATGCAGTTTTTGTGACAATTAGGAAAATAGGAACTTCCTTATACCAAGTCAGACCTTTGGTCCATCTAGCTTAGTATTGTCTACACTGACTGACAACGGCTTTCCAGGATTTCACACAGGGGTGTCTTCTAGCCAGGGATTGAACCTAGGACCTTCTGCGTGCAAAGCAGATGTTCTACCGCTACACTATGGCTCTTCCTCTATTCTCAGTTCTTCCTCAGTTCCTTGTAACTGAGAATTATTCCTAATCATGAAGCAACACACCCATCGCAACTATAGAAATCCAGTTAGTTCAGAAGTTGTTTTTGCTTGGCTACAGATGCCTTCTATCTTTTCATAAGGTTCCGAAGAAGTCACCTGCTTTTGGTGAAAAAAAATTCCAATCCTAATTTATGATTTTATAGTTTAACATGAATGATCTGGAAATATCTGATGGAGCATTGTTAACTTTGAGCAAGTGTAGATCTGAGAAGCACCTTGATGGGAGACCACTGGGAGCCTTAGGCAATGGAGCTTTTTAAAGGAAGTGTGGGATGTAAGAAGCTGCTATATGCTGACTCAAGCCATTGGTCCATGTAGCTCAGCTGGCAGCTGCTCTCCAAGATTTCAAACAGGAGCCTTTTTCTATCCTACCTGGAGGTGTCAGAGACTGTGCTATTCCCTTCCAGTAATAATGTTGCATGAGACTTGGTGTAACGTAGTAGAGAAGAGCGTGAGCTGGAAAATCCTCTCTTGCCTCTCCACTCTGCACATGGAGACAATAGTGACCTTAGTGTCTTACAGGGCTGTTGTAAAAAATATTCAGATAATGTACATGGAGTACTTTGAAACTAAAACGCGTAGTATATTATCCCAGTCTGTATCTATATTGGATTTGAATTTTTTTAATACATGAAACTGTTTTCTGTAAGCTTTTATTATTGAAGTTTTTATTGTTAAATCATTTTGAAATGTTTCATTTGAAGCAATTCATAAATGAGATAAAAATGGCAATTATTATTGAGAATCATGTTGTTAATTGTCCTTTAATGAATGGCTCCAAAAAACCCCAACATTTAAATAATTTCTTCATTGCTCACATGGACATGCACACAAGAAGTGCACAGTGGTATCATGAGAAATTAAAAGTCCTTGAGCCCCACTGGCATCCCCAGCCAGCCCTCCCCCAATGCCCCATGCAAGTTGTTCATGTTCAGAGCATGAGTAACTTCCACGACAGAGATTGGGGTCTGGATGGTATAGGGGATGTGTATGGGTCTCCCATTCCTTCCCATGAATGCTTGTATTTTCTGCATAGATACTCACAATGTTGAGGGAAGAAGATGGGAAAACAAGGGTTCTGGTCCCTAGCGTCTCTTGATAGGGCTGGGAAAGACTTGTGTATGAAACTGCGGAGAGTGACTGCCAGTAGGCAACACTGAGCTAGGTGGACCAACTTGCTTTGGAGCAATGTCCTATATTGCTGTTGAGCCCTGTAGACTCTGGACTGTATCTACACCCAACGTCAGCTGGATTACGCCCTATTCATTTACATCCTGCCGCCTTCATCAGAAAAACTCACGGCCGATGACAAATGAAATATAAAGTTCAAATCTGCCAAAAGAGGCCAGTTGGAAGGTGTCTTGCCCACCCACCTCCCGGAGAGTACCTGGCATGGCAGTAATAGCTCTGTCCGTCTCCTACCTCCCTGAAAGAGGGTGACAGACAGAGACAGGAGCCGCAGCGACAGTTCTGTGCCCTGCAGTGGAACTGGTAAGAGACCTACCTACAAGCAGAACTGGGGAAGACCCAGAATTTCATACACAGACCTGTGGAGTCCAAGAGGATATTTATAACATTGATCAAGGATTGATCAAGGTTTTTAATAAGAAGGGATAGAAAGGAAGGGAGAAGATAATGCTTTGAAAAACAAAACACAGCAAAACCAAATAGGATGAGATCATTCACTAAAAAGGTGGTGTGTGAGCCTATCCTACAAAAAGATGGGAGGAGTTGGGGGAGAGGTAGACTCAATGCCAGCCAGTGACTTGGAATTTATTTTTAATTTGGCATATTGACAGTTATTTGAGCTGCACTTTTGGAAACATGTTTCAAGAGTAAGTTAACATTATTGTAAATTGGTATGCCACAGATAAAGTTTTTCCACTTTTATAGTAACTATGTGCTGTCATTTAAGGTGCATTTTAAAATCAATACCCATTTGAAATTGTTCTAATTCCTGACCACGTATAAAAGTCTTTTAAAAAAAATCTTCACAATGCCTTTAATAAAACCATGTTGTTGCAAGTATGCTGTTCAAATAACCTAATTGAAGGAGAAAGCAAGCTAGGCCTGGAAGAGAATGCATAGAAGTGTTTGCCTACAGTGGGGGAGAGAAACATAAAGGAGCACTCCCCCCAAAGCAGCTGTTGTGAGCAATGCCAGCACTCATTGTGTGAGGCAGGAGATATAATTGCAAATGCACAAACTAGTGCAATGGGCTATGCTCAAAATGTCATTGATGTTCAAAAGAAAACTTGAATCAGGGCAGTATACTGTACCTTTTTGCTAACTTGAATTTTATGCATGTGTGCTCACTATAGATACATCTCTGACAGGGCACTATGGGGTTTTTTTCAGGCTGATTTTTTTTTTACTAAAAATGTATTTTGTTAAAAGAGAGCTATAGATTCCATCATCTGATGTAGATGCTAACACAAAGGAATGCAGGAAATTCCACGCTCTGTAGAGTTGTTTTGGTTGCTGCTTTTCATTTAATAATGTAATGCCCCTTAAGCTAGGGGTAAGGAAACTATTTTAGATGAAGAAACCTCATTGCCAATTTTAAATTGGCCAGAAAGGTTAACAAAAAAATCCACGTAAATCTGTGCTCAGTTTCACAGGGATATATTTTCTTCTTTGCACACATGCATTCATATGCAAAAATGCTGACATGCACATCTCAGTGCTTCCCTAAATATGCACACACATGTAAACACACCTTGTCCCACCCAAACACGTACAAGGTAATGGTAAAAGAAGCTTCTGTTCCCTTCCTCTGGGTAGCCAAAAGCAGGAGCCGCTCCTGTGCTTGCTTGTTTCCAGCAGCAGTTGCTTTGTTTGAAAATGCCCTTGAGGCTTAAAGCCAGTTTACACATTTCTTAGTTGCGGAGCTTGCAGAAGCATAAGGGACTTACACTTCTCATCCCTTTCTTTCAGTGCAATATCCATAATGGAACCTTATGGATTTCTGCCAGATCATATCCACAAATCCCTATACATCTGAAATGGGGATTCAGAAGTGTGAGTGCCATGTGCTTCTACAGGTTCTGGAACTGATGAACATGTGAGTTGGCCTTTCATTGCTGAATAATAAAGTGGATTCTGTTGGAATTCATTCCAGCAACAGGGACAACCTTGGAGGTTTCAGGGGTGTCTCGACAACATTTGGTTCTCCTGTGGTCATTCTGCCAACTGTGGAGAATGAATCAAACAACAGTTTGGAGGGCTGCTTCCCCCTCCCCCCTTTTTTCCATTTAGCTGCCGCTGAATTCGAACCTAAAACATCTGAGTTGCCTTGAACCTGAACTGGAACCGAGCCCTAAACACAAAACCTCACAGTCAGTTCAAAAAAAGTGCTTCACTAATGGTTAGAGGGCTCTTTTGAGGGCTGTGAATAGTGCCTTTCTCTTCTCTAACATTAGACGGGCAAGCAAAAATGTTATTTCCTAGGGAACCACCAGAGAAGAAGAAGAAATAGTTTATTTATTATTTATAGGGATTGGTAGTTGTTCTGTCTCTTGCATTTGCCTTGACCTTATGTTCTTCACCCAGATGAGGGCAAAGAAAAAGCTAAGCTATAAATGTGAGCCAATTTGGAATTCCTAAAGACTTTGAGCTCAGCTGTCAGTTGTGTTCATATCACATCGGATACAGTTGCATGTAAGCCAGGCTCTTAGTGTTGAAGAATTCTGAATTCTGAAGAGAGACAGAGGAGACCTGAGAAGATCATGGGAAAACACTCAGGGAAGCAGTTCCCTTCCACTCTTTATCTCTGTTTTCTTATGCTATATCCCCTTTATTGGCTAATTGTCCCTAAGAGTTGAGAGAGGGTAGATCAGAGCAAAGATCAGGTGCTTGCTTATGATCCTCTGACATTCCCTGTTTGATTCTGGAGGGAGGGAAAGAAGCTTCAGAAATTCAGGACCATCAGAGTTTGGCTTATGCACGGCTACTTTTTGACATCCTGTGTATATTAATATCAAACTCCTTCTCAGAGTTCCAATCCTTATGTAGCCAAAACAGCACTATCCACACACAAAAGGAATGTATAAATAGGCTTGGGGGAATTCCAAGGCTTGCAGAAGTACAAAAAACCTTGGGTGTGGAAGCCTGTGGAGTGGTGGGAGGCACAAAAATAGCTCACTCCGTGGGCCTGGAATGCTGACTGACTGTTGATCGGGGGGGGGGGACTGTTGATCAAGAGGGGGTTGGAGTGGTTTCCTTTAAAAGGACATGGCTAGGTAGAATCCTGAACAGAAGCACTCCTCGCTGCAACATTTTGTTGCAGGTTCCATTTGCGATTAATATAACATGTAGCCAGGTCCTTGATATTTCAAATAACAAATGGAGATTGGCTGGGTTCTTTTTTTTTTTTTCTTCATTCAGAAATTTCTGGTTAGTTCATATTGCAACTCTGAGCTATTCCTCAGTGTGTAAGACAATTGCTACATGTTACATTTGCTATGGTGAGTAGACCCACCACATGGCAATCTGCCTGTATAGAATTCTGAAGACTCCCCCCACCAACAGACAAAGCTGGAGGGGACAAAAATCCCCCTCCTCATTTTTCAGTGCTCTTCCCTTTCCTAGGGAATTTTTTTGGGAAAATAAACTGTTGAGAAGAGGAAATGAAACAACAAAAGGAAAAAACAGACATCAGCCTGTTGATGGGGGAGACCAGGATTCCTAATAAGCAAAGCGCTCACTAAAGGGCTTGCTCTTGTGGTGAGTGCAATGTATAGACAAGGTCCAAGAGTTCCAAAAACCAACAGATTCCCACTCAAAGCAACACCCATAACTATTCTGGTGCCTAATGGAATACTTTAATGAATGATCCTCAAATCTGTAAAAGTGAAAATAGTAACAAAAGAATCAGCTTGCTGGATTAAACCAAGGCCTGTTAAAATCCAGCATTCTGTTGCTAGCAGATGCTTTGGGAAGCTTGCCAGCAAGCCATGTATGTATGCAAGTATATACTTTAAAATATGTATGTACCATCCTTCAGCCGAGCTTACAGGGCAGTTTACTTATTTTCTCCGGGTTGCGGTATTTTAGCATTTTTGGTCTCAGAGGCAGAGCTAATGGCTGACCCACCATCTAATCTGTATGATGTTGCCACCTCCGGGGTAGTTTACACAAACAATATAAAATACACAAATAAAATAGCCAACATATTAATAACAGCCAACATATTAAAAGAGAAAAATATATTTAAAATGTAGGCGATTCCATTCCCACTTCATCAAAAGATTTTGAACTTGGAGGTTTCCCCAGCTAATTGATAATGCTTTTGCACCGTGTATTTGGCCTCGTTCTTATTGAAATGATAAGCCTGTAGCTAGAAGTGTACCATTTGACCTTGCAGATGGGAGCTTACAGGACTGAATATTTCTCCTCCTAATAATAATAATAATATCCTTACTAAGCTAGGACCCTTCTCTCTGACACACAATTTTCTATCTATTCAGAAAGAGCAAACTTTGATAAGTGTTTTTTGTTTTGTTTTATATTCTATTGTTTTAATTTTTGTGAGTTGTCCAGAGAATACAATGTTGTTGATTGGCTATATAAATGTAATTAATACACGTGGAGGATTTTGTTTAAAAAGTGAAAACATTCAATCATGTGAGCCCTCACCTGCTGTCTGAATTACATGCCCAACAATTCACAATTTTTAAGGCCTCTGTACTGTAATGTCTCCAATTAGTTCTAGGAAAAGCCCAGCCACCCCCCACTTTTGTTGCCTTTCTTACATTTCTGAGAGTAGTTAGGGTGTTGAAACTATACATTATACAAGGTGCTATCCCAACGGGCTATAATGGCATTATGTGTACTGTTTTTTGGTGTTGGGAGAAGCCACCGAACAAAGATAACTGACATGACCAATTAAAATATATCTGCAGTGCACATAAATGTAGAAAGTATGTTTGGAGATTGAAATTCATTCTCAGAGTTCTGGAAGTTGTAGGTAGGGAGGAAAGTAGCAATTTTCTTGCATTAAATATTGATCATTGTATTCATTTTATAAGAGTTCTGCAATTATAAGATTTTTATGCTATTATATATATAATGTAAACTATCTGAACTTGTTTAAAATGGCTGAACAGGAACAGAACCAGGGTTTAAAAATACTGATGAATCTAAACCAAAGTTCGTAATAGTTTGATTCCCAGTTTTTTACCACCATAATTCTCCCCTGTGAGTCAAGACCCGAATCACTTTGAAAACATCCCCCTTGAGAGACTTGGCCCATGGAGATAGGTCACAAACCGACTGATGACATGGTGATATCAAATTAATAGGGATAATTGAGCTTCCAAGGAGCCAGAAGGTATTTGGAAGACCTGATTTGGCCCGTGGTATTGAGGTTCCCCACCCGCCTTTAACCCAACATACTTTCAGTTTTGCCTCATTATTTCCTATGTTCGTTTGTGGTGTTACTTTAATACTTCTTTCTAAACCACATTGTGCTTCCTGTTTCCTTTCTATTCTTTACCACAAGTGGTTTTAGAAATGTGAAGGTTGAAACAGATTTAAGTGACTGTATGTTTATGCTTTCCCTGTTAAGATTTTGCTTTGTAGTGGTTGTCATCTCATGTAAGAATTACGAATGCTGGTAATTCAGTGCTATTCAGGATGACTCTTCACTTCTAATTTAGTAATTAAGGGCTAATATGTTAGGACTAGAAGCGAAACCTGGGAGAGGAAATTATCAGACTTGAACCAAACTTAGTGCAAAAATTCTAAACCGGCATATTTAAAATGCTTTGCTTCCAATATAACATTACAATGAGTGATGCCCAGTGTTAGTTATCCTTTGAGTCGGTGTCCTCTGAGTATGACTTAGTTGGATATTGCCCAATCTGTTTTTAATCTTTCGTCTCACAAAACAGATGCATATACATCCCAAGTCTTGTATTTCTCAGGGGCCAGAGAGATTTTGGTTTATAGTGGCTATATTCAGATATAATGACATGCTGTAGTTTGCTTTCTGAGGCATGAGTAGGCTTAGTCTCTTTCCTCCCCTTTTCCTGCATGTGAAGGCAGTAGGTTAGAAGTTTCTATTCCTGAGTTTGTGGCAAACCATAGTTTCTGCTGTGTCTCAACAAGCAGGTGATAGTTTGCCATAAACAAGGAATAGAAGCTACCTGCCTCCTTCACGCATGTATAGGGGAAGGAGAAGAAAGAGTGCATTGATTTAAGGCTGTTCATGCTCACAAGGACAAACTGTGATTTGTTACCTCTGGACACAACCACTGTGTCACATATCTTTCCTGACTCCCTTAAAAGTATGTGAAGTCATCAAGCTAGGATTCAGATTTGAAACCCAGAACTGTTATCTTGAATGTGCACACCACCCTTCATTCCAATGTATCATTCTTCAAGGCAGAGTTCACATCATACTTATTTTGCTACAGTCTCCTTCTGCTGGAAAACAGACATGGATGGGGGTTGAATTGATACTGAAACATGAAAAAGAAAATTGTCCCCTGAGCATGTGTACTAAATTCCATTCAGATATCTTGGTGTTCAAGGGAAAGACTATTACAAACACACATACACAGACAAATTAAACCAAAGTCCTTGTTTCTCTTGAAAAGTTAGATGGTGGCTTGTAGATACCTACCGAAAGTGTACTTCATGCACTCTCATCGTACTGAGAATACATATTCATGCAGGCATTCATAGATGCAAATAGACCCTTGGATGCTGTATGCAGCACCTAACAACAAAGGCTGTCCCATAATTGGAGTTCTCCATCTACATACTTCTGGGACTGGTGTAGAGCACTTATTTGCAGCCAGTTGCTTGCTTTCTCAACCAGGTTGTAGGGTTGTGAATATAAGTTTAAGATACTAAACCACTTTGCTTCTTAAAAATTCTACATAAAACTTTAGTTTTTGATTCCTGTTGTAGGGAATGTTGATGTCAACATTAATCTGGTTACCAAAAGCACATAATCAAATGCTGTGTTATGTTAACCTCCCTGTTTTCTGAGATGGTAATGTTGCTAGACTTCTGCTGCTGATGGGAAGACCTAGCCCAACCCAATAAGCAACTGTCCACAGTAAGTACATATAAGAAAATTCTTATTATAATTGCCATTGAGCAAAGTGCATGCATTAGCTAATAGATTAATTATTGTTTGGCAGGGATGTACATACCATAGAGCACTTAATAGGATCTAACTGAAATGGCCATTTTAATTACAGAATATTTCATAGCTCGTGGTAGTGCTAAATACCTCCTGTAGAAAAAGGGGCTCCCTTTAGGATGCACACCTTAACGTGGTGAGGGGGTTTCAGAGTGTTGAAGAAGCTGAGAGCAAAGCCGTCAGGAGTCTAGACTAAGAGGCTAGACTCCTAACAGGGGCACCCATGGCGGAATGGTCAAAGTTGAGACACCAGACTAAGATGCATCCAAACTCAGAGGAAGGCAATGGTAAACCACCTCTGAATACCTCTTACCACAAAAACCCTATGAACAGAGTATGCAAAATGCAACACAAGATAGTGCTGGAAGATGAGACCCCCACTTGGTCAGAAGGCACTCACTGAGCTACTGGGGAAGAACAAAGGACAAGTACGAGTAGTGCTGTGACTAATGACGCAGCTGGGTCAAAGCCTAAAGGAAGCCCAGAGGCTGATGTGCACAGATGCGAAAGGAGAGTCCGGAGTTGTACGACACATGCAATAGGAACATGGAATGTGAGAAGCATGAACCAGGGAAAGTTAGAAATTGTCAAGCAAGAAATGGAACATATCAACATTACAATACTTGGCATGAGTGAATTAAAATGGACGGGAATGGGACATTTTCAATCAGGCAACTACAAATTATTTTATGCAGGAAATGAGAAATCAAGAAGAAATGGGGTTGCTTTAATAGTGAGAAATGATGTAGCAAAAGCAAAGGAGCTACAACACAAGGTCTGTGTGAGTGATATCAATGAGATTAAACGGGAAACCTATTAACATAACCATCATCCAAGTCAAACGCAGAAGAAGAAGAATTGGAGAGATTTTACGCAGAAGTACAGAAGGAAATTGATCACACACCAAAACAAGATGTGCTGATAATCATGGGGACGAGTGCAAAAGTAGGTAACAGAGAAGAAGTAGGAATTGTGGGGAAATGGGGCTTAGGAGACAGAAATGAAGCATGAAACTTATTGAATTCTGTGAAGCCAGTAATTTATTGCAGTACAGATCATGAACTGGCATATTGAAAATCAGAGTAAAGCTGAAGAACAACAACAAAGCAATCACAATGCCAAAATACAATTTAAATAACATCCCAGAAAAATATAAAGATCAAGTAAGGAACAGATTTGAGGCTTTAAACTTAGTTGATAGAGAACCAGAAGAACTATGGAGTGAAGTCAGAGACATTATCAGCAAAGAAGCAAAAAGACAATACCTCTTGTTAAAAAGAGAGAAAGACCTCAATGGATGACTGAAGATACTCTTAAAATGGTTAAAGAGAGAAGGAAAGCAAAAGCAAAAGGAGATAGAAACACGATCAGAACCCTAAATGCAACAATACAGCAACTAGTACGTAGGGACAAAGAAAACTATTGCAATAGTTATTGTATAGAAATAGAAGAGGACAACAAAAAGGGTAGAACAAGAGCCCTGTTCCAAAAGATTAGAGAAATTAAAGGGAAATTTAAACCACAAGTAGGGATGTTGAATAATCAACAGGGGAACACACTGACTGACAGAGATGAAATAAAAGGAAGATGGAAGCAATACACTGAAGAACTCTATAAAAGAGATGCAAGGATGACAGATTCATTCACGGAGGAACTGTATGATGAAGAACCAGAAATTTTAGAATATGAGGTAAAAGCTGCTCTTAAATTACTTGGCAGAAACAAATCACCAGGAACAGATGGCATACCAATAGAGTTGCTACAAGCTACTGAGACTGAATCTGTCCAAATTTTGACAAATATTTGTCAAGAAATTGGAAAACTAAACAATGGCCCATAGACTGGAAGCGTTCAATATACATCCCAATTCCAAAGAAAGGGGATCTCAGGGAATGCAGTAATTATCCAACTATTGCCTTAATATCCCATGCAGGTAAAGTAATGCTCAAGATTCTACAACAAAGGCTCTTACCATATATGAAACAAGAAATGCCAGACGTCCAAGCTGGATTTAGAAAGGGAAGAGGCACCAGAGATCATATTGCAAACATACATTGGATAATGGAACGGAGCAAGGAATTTCAGAAGAAAATCACCTTGTGCTTTATAGATTACAGCAAAGCCTTTGACTGTGTAGATCATGAAAAACGATGGGATGCTTTAAAAGCAATGGGGGTGCCATAGATCTGATTGTCCTGATGCGCAACCTGTATTGTGGACAAGAGGCTACTGTGAAGGACAGAATATGGAGAAACTGATTGGTTCCCAATAGGAAAGGGCGTGAGACAGGGGTGTATTTTATCACCCTATTTGTTTAATCTGTACACAGAACATATCATACAGAAAGCGGCATTGGACCAAGATGAAGCAGGTGTGAAAACTGGAGGGAGAAATATCAATAATTTAAGATATGCAGACGATAGCATACTACTAGCAGAAACCAGTAATGATTTGAAACAAATACTGATGAAAATTAAAGAGGAAAGCATAAAAGTAGGACTACAGCTGAATGTCAAAAAGACATAATTAATGACAACAGAAGGTTTCTGTAACTTTAAAGTTGACAATGAGGACATTGAACTTGTCAAGGATTATCAATATCTCAGCACAGTTATTAACCAAAGGAGATAATAGCCAAGAAATCAGAAGAAAGCTAGGACTGGGGAGGGCAGCTATGAGAGAACAAGAAAAGGTCCTCAAATGCAAAGATATGTCACTGAACACCAAAGTCAGGATCATTCAGACCATGGTGTTCCCAATCTCTATGTATGGATGTAAAAGCTGGACAGTGAAAAAAGTGGATAAGAGAAAAATCAGTTCATTTGAAATGTGGTGTTGGAGGAGAGCTTTGCGCATACCATGGATTGCGAAAAAGACAAATAATTGGGTGTTAGAACAAACTAAACCAGAACTGTCACTAGGAGCTAAAATGATGAAACTAAGGTTATCATACGTTGGACACAATGAGAAGACATGATTTGCTAGAACAGACAATAATGCTGGGGAAAACAGAAGGGAGTAGAAAAAGAGGAAGGCCAAACAAGAGATGGATTGATTCCATAAAGGAAGGCACAGACCTGAACTTACAAGATCTGAACAGCATAGGTGCTCTTGGAGGTCACTGATTCATAGGGTTGCCATAAGTCGTAATCATCTTGAAGGCACATAACAACAATAACAGAAAAAGGGGGAATCAGGCCCATAAGTTATCCAGTCAAAACTTTGCTAGCTTGTTATCTTAAATGGAAGTCATTGAAATAGGATTGTATGCATACTAAGTGGAGTTGTTTTGTTAGGATCAAATTCTGTTGTTGTTTCTCTCCCAGCAACCTTGCTGATGTCATCGGAACTGCAGAAGTATGGAAAATAAAGTGGTGACTCTGTCAACATTCATTTCACAATACTACTAAACAATGCCATGGCTGGAGGAATTCTCAGATTTCTTTGAACAGTGTAACTGAGTAATCTTTTTATAGGAACCATGACAATTTAGGGCACCCTATTACACTGACAAGTCATGTGTCTATCCTCCTTTTGCCTTAGCCTAGACTGTGCATGACCTATGAGCTCTTCATAGAAAATAACATTCTCAGCTTGCTTTCTTTTTTAAAGGTTTCTAGACCTCATTATTGTTGAGATAATATGGAAACATAACATAGCAAGCCAGCAAGATCAGATATAAGGTTAATAAAATAGCTTTTACATTTATCTTTTTCCAAAACCCATTATTTTGAGTGGCTCCTTAACAAAGCTAAAGAAGCAAACAAACAAAGCTTCTTGGTCCCAGAACATTAGTCTCTATTTGGTGGTGGTGATGTTTCCCAAGTTCATATCCCCAGACAAACAAAACTGTTAAGAGCCACTGTGGTGTAGTACACAGAATCTAAGGTTGGATGGGCCAGTAGGGATTCTAATCTTTATTCAGCCAAGAAGCCCACTGGGTGACCCTACACTATCTCTCTACTTGATCTACCTCAGAGGGTTGTTGTAAGGATAATGTGTAGGACCTATTCCAGAGGACGAGGAGGTGGAGCATCTACTGCCCCCAACAGTGCTGCCCTTCTCACATTACATGGAGTACCCAAGAAGGGGGTAGCATGAGAGAATTCTCAATTTGCATGGAAAAGGTCAGTTTGCATCTCCAGGTTGGGCTGCAAAAGACCCGTCTGAAAACCTGGAGAGTTAGATGGACCAATGGTGCGACACAGTACAAGGCAATTTGCTGTGTTTAAATCTCTCGTGTTAAGGATGCCTACTTAGGGTTTCTTGCTAAGAGTCTCCAAAATTCTGGCTCTCCAAGTGTCTCCCAAGATTCAGTAGATGGGGAACCATGTAGCAGAGGGAGGGAGAACTTGTGGCCCTCCAGATGGTGTTGGACTGCAACTCCCATCAGCTCCAGCCAGCATAGCCAATTGTCAGAGATGAATGGAGTTGTAGTGCAACATCTGCAGGGCACCACATTTCCCATCCCTGAAGTAGAGGAAGTGGGGGAGGTCATATCAAGTGACACCAAAAGTTTGCCATATGGACTGTGAACAGGAGGTTTCTACTGTTAACCAGCTTGGAATTGCATGAAGTGCATTACATTTGCTGGATCTTTTGTATGAAGGGCCAATAAATGGGCACATGAATCTTACTTTTCTTTAAACAGCTGGCTGAGTTTTGCCAACAAACAGTGTAATTGAGAAATTAACTTCACTTCAGGGTTCTCTTCATGATGTACTTGCCTGAATCATCATCACACCTAACTGCATTTTTCTCCCTGTGTCCTCCATGCTGCTTATGAGAGACATTTGCCGTAAATTAGATGAATGGAAAGTGCTGTAAATGCTTCTTTGTTTATGTAATTAAGCTTTATTGAACAAAGATAATGTCTGATTCCAATCAGAATGTCTGCTTGCAGTTCAGAGGGAAGGGGGGCTTTGAAGCAGCTTTGGAAATCATTATGCTTATCTACCATGGCTAATGCAGTTCTGCTCAGTCTTGCTGAAACCAGCAATTCATCTCTAATCAGTCAGTCAACATTCCCAATGTGCATTAAACCAAAAGAACAACAATAACACATTTTTATAGCTTCTCAGATGTTTACTGCTCAGTCACTGTCCCCTCTTATGCAGAAAGGGTGGGAAAGTGCTAGTAAAGTGAACAGAGGTACATTGCTCTGCATAATTTCAAGTAATGAAAAGCTAGCCCAGCCATGGCCATGGTTCAAATGGCTGGGGTATTGAATGCTTAGCCTGCTGCTGATGCTCTGTCTCTGTCTTGTTGCTTTTCCATTTGATTAAATGCTTGAAATCTAGCCTGCAAGGAAAGACTGTGCTTGGGAGAAAACCACAAGGCGTATTCTACTATGGCCAGAATAAAATAAAGCTTAATAATGAAACGTATATGTTGCATCCCCACTGTCTTCTACACAGTGAGCGCCTAACCAGCAGTGTGTTGAGTGCTTTTGTTATGTGCCTTCAAGTTGATTACGGCTTACGGTGATCCTATGAATCAGCGACCTCCAAGAGCATCTGTCATGAACCATCCTGTTCAGATCTTGTAAGTTCAGTTCTGTGCCTTCCTTTATGGAATCAATCCATCTCTTGTTTGGCCTTCTTCTTTTTCTATTCCCTTCTGTTTTTCCCAGCATTATTGTCTTTTCTAGTGAATCAGGTCTTCTCATGATGTGTCCACTGTATGATAATCTCAGTTTCATCATTTTAGCTTCTAGTGACAGTTCTGGTTTAATTTGTTCTAACACCCAATTATTTGTCTTTTTCACAGTCCATGGTATCAGCAAAGCTCTCCTCCAACACCACATTTCAAATGAGTTGATTTTTCTTATCCATTTTTTTCAGTGTCCAACTTTCACATCCATACATAGAGATCAGGAATATCATGGTCTGAATGATCTGGGTTAATTCCCCTCCTTTCTAAGCTGATATTAAGGTCAATCCTGTGTATGTTTACTTGGAAGAAATTTTTACTAAGTTCTGTGGAGCATATTCCCAAGTATGGCTGCAGTTCTGTGCATGCTTACCTGGTAGTATGCAATGGGATTGTCTTCTGAACATCAGAAGAAGTTCCAAAGGCCCAGTTAGCCCAGCATCCTGTTTTCACAGTAGCCCACCAGATGCCTATGAGAAGCCTGCAAGCATGTCTAAGATTGCAGCCTAACTCCTGTAAATCCCCTTTATTAAAGAGAGAGCTTGTGTTCAAGATACAGGCGGGCCCCGCTTATACAGCAGGTTCCGTTCTGGACTGCCGCCGAAAAGCAGAACCCATTGAAAATAATGGTGCGCATTGTGCAAAAATGGTGCGCAATGAAAAAAACCACCATAAAAGCGGAACAAGCGCCTTAAAGCGGGGACTTTGTGGAATTGAAAGCCGCAGCATTAGCGCAACGCCGAAAGGCAAAACGCTGTAAAGTGGGGCCTGCCTGTAGCTCAAATTCAAGCGCACTGCTGAGGCAAGGAAAGCAAAAAGTGTACACAAAAGGGAGTACTCAGTTTGTCACTTCCACCATGAATCAAATATGGAGGGAACACAGTTTCACAGTACCACTTAGGAATATGACAAGAGTGTGGCTCTGTGCTTATGCTCTTGCCTCAGAGAAGACATCTGTGGTTGCTTCCAGACAACCTGCTTGTTGAGCATTCATCCTGACTTGTTGGCCTGAAGTTTGCAGGGAGCTTAAACAATGTCAGTTACTTATTGTGCATTTATTCTGATTTATTTGTAGGGAAGTATGATGATGGCTTTGTATGCACCATATATTTAAAGCACATAACCCCCACCAAAAAATCCTGGGAACTGTATGTTTTGTTAAGGTGCTGGGAACAGTAAAATAAAATAATAAATAAATTCCCAAGATTCTTGGGGGAGGGGCAGGGTTGTGTTTTAAATGTATGGTGTGAATGCAACCAACATTGCATCAAGAAAATGTTATCCCACAGTCTCCAGTGCACTTCCCCATCATTTTCCTTTTCGCAAAAGGTCTGATTTTATTTTATTTTATTTTTTGTGGGGGGAAAGCAGGTTTATTGCACAGGCTCTCCAATCAACTTTGATTGTATAACCTAGTCTGTGATTGAATCTCACCCAAAAATACCAACAGTCTGGAGGCACCCTGTTTAAATCAGGCTGCAGTTCTATATACCAGCCTTCTCCAATCTGTTATGTGCCAGATGTTTTGGACTACAACTCCCATCATCCCTGACCATTGGCCATGCTTGCTACACTTGCCTCAAGTTGAGTCCAAAATATCTGAAGGGCATCCGGTTGAGGAAGACTACTGTCCACACTTAGGTGGGAATAAGTCTCATCGAATTCAGTGAGACTTACTTCTGAGTAGATGTGCATTGGTTTGTGCTATTATATTTGGAGAATTCAACTCCTTTTCTAACATTTGTCAGGAAAGATGTGCCTTCAGCTGTGAAAACCACTAGCCATTTTTTCATGCTGTGTGGTTTTTTGCAGAATGTTTTAGGTCTCACAAACCTGAATTCTCATCTTTTTTTAAAAAAAAAACATTATAGACAAACAGTTGGGTTGAGTGAGAAACAAATTGGTCACTTGAAAGTGGTACGGAGAATACTCCAACACTGGAAAAACAGTCTTAGCACATAGATAATGTTTATTATTCAGAACATCACAGGTTTTTCCTTCTCAGGCAAGCCATTCTGCCCTAACCAGTCCCCCTGGAAATTCCATCTCTTTTTAATGATCCACCTTTCTTTTTCTTGAAAGACCTAGATCGTATTTATTTATTAATTTATTTATTTTATTATTTTATTTATGTCTCCGCCGTTCCTCCCAACAGGAGCCCAGGGCGATATTTGCATGAATGTCAGCAAACGGTCCATCTGCAAAGGATGGTTCTGGAGTGTGTGCCTTATTGCTTTGCATATCTAGGAAAAAAGGTCTATAGCTCAATAGTAGAACGCATGCTTTTCATGCAAAAGATATTAAGATCAATTCTTGGCCTCTCAGGCCAAGAAGACTAGGGAAGATTCTTATATAAAATGCTGGAAGATGGCTGTTCTGTGTTGACAGTGCTAAGCTGGATGGACCAATGGTTGACCTCCTATGTTCCTTTATACACTTTTTTTTCCATCGGGGGAATTGCATTTTGTGAAAAGGTCTTCAGTCTTGACGCTACTTCTTACAACTCAAGTAGCCATATTCTAATCTTAAGACTTCAACTTCTTGATACTACGTGAGGCTCCCTTTTTTCCCCTCCACTTCTCATTCCTCTCTCAGGTGCACTTTGCACATGACAATATTCTATATTGAAGTCATACTATTAGAACTGTGCATGAATCCCATGGGTTGATGAATATGATACCACACATAATGTGCTCTGGGCACATGCAGGGTGTTTTGTACTGGTCCAATTATTGTCCTCCCTTTGGCTCTAGAATTTAGACGGGGTCAGGGCATAGCTCAGTTATAATGCACAGACTTTGGATGGAAACGTCCCTGTTTCAATCCCTGACATTGCATTTAAAAGGACCAGATGATAGCAAAACCTCTCTGAGGCCCTTAGAACCACTGCCAGTCAAAGTAGATAATATTGGGCTAGAAAGGAAGCACCCTATGTTTGATTCTGTGTTGCAGTAACATGGTAAACTATTTTATGTTGAACATCAAGAAGCAGAACAGCAATTTGCCAAGTTTCAAAACTGCAAAAGAGAAACCAGTTTTAAGGTATTCAAAGGCCTGGTAGGAGGAAACGGAAATACACAAGTCCCAGTTCCTGTTCTCTGCAATTCCCTGTAACATCTGAAGTGGTTGTTGTGGCTTTTCTCCTCCTCGCATCTCACTGCACTAAGTGATCGAAGAGTTCCACTTTGTATGCTATGGAGAAGCATGGAAAGAAGGAAGTAAAAGGAAAAACATTTGGCTTTCATTCCACATCTCCAAAATGTCCAAAGTTGTGCAGATGTATCTTTATATTGTGGTTGCTATCAGACATTATTTTATGTAGACAATTTAATAAATCTGTCCAACACAATCCATAAACCATGATACAGTTTGTCCTTGTTGCCTTGTTTGATGATAAGAAGTTCCATAGTCCTTTTCTCTTTCATGCCACATTGTGGCATGACATTAAAACAACTCTTAAATGGGCACCACATTTGAGAATCATTAAGTATTCGTTGTTGTAAAGAGATTGCCCTTTTACAGATTCGCAGTTTCATGTATCAGATGCTCACCAAGGTGTATGTTAGAAACAAGTAAACCAGCCTCAGTGAGATGCTTTAATGCTTCTGGACTCTGCATTTTGTACAACTTGCAATACTAACCATATAAATACATTCATTGACTTGTCAGTAGCATATGTTTGTGACATTAACCATAATCTACAGAGATCTCTGTGACTGCAGATTATATTTATATTCCTTTCTTTAAGACCCTTCAGTAACCTTGTTTATCTGTGTGGTCACTATTTAAGACTTACAACTTTTCCTCCTTTTTACATATCTGCTCAAAAATAAGTGCCATTGAACTGAATGGGACTTACTTCCAGGGAAGTCGGTATATGAGTGCAGCTTTATTAAAGTTGTTTGTTTTAATCTGTCTTGAATCTGTGAGGATGTTCAATATTTGTGCACAACATAAAGAAAGGTGGTTTTCCAATTTAAAAAAAGCTGATGGAAGGTAATTATGTAGGCTGTTTTTTAACCATGTGAAGCCAGATGTGCTGCTCATTTATTTACATCAGAAATGTCCTCTGTCAAACACTGGTTAGAACAAACTTGCTGGAAATGTTAAGCGTGTTCCATTAAATGAAACAATCACCTCACTTTGCTTCTCTTTTGTTTCTTCTTTTTAGATTTTTCTCCTTTTACTGAGAACATAGCCAATCACAAGGCTGTAAACATTAAGAAGGACCTGGCAATGGGATAAATGATCTCCATATTTATTTGAAATTTGTTGTGGTGTGAGCAGATCTTTATTTCTTACTGTTTCTAAGCATCTCTGGAATACTTTTGTAAAATTCCTCCTTGTTCTTCACCAAGTTTCAATCCAATTCAGTTCAATGCTGACTGGATTTGCTTATCTGTTTGCATAATATAAAATCTTTCTATTTATGCTTTCTTTGTGTAATGACAAAACATTATTGTGTGAGAACTAAAAGTATGACTTGTATGATTTGCATCACAGATCTGCCTATGGCAGGGATTCCCACACTGTCCACAACCGTCTTTCAGGTCTGTGGATTGGTGGTTGTAAGATGGAAGAAGGCACAGCCATTGCATTAAATATTCATGTTGATTTTTAATTGTATTCGTATTGCTTCCTTTATTTCTTACACACTGTATTGTATTACAATTTGAATTCAAACTGAAAATTATACAGCCACGAGAGTGGCTGCGTACTATAGTCAGCATGGATTTTTCACATTCCACAGTGTTAAATTGAAAATAACCCCATGCCATTATGATGCTTCCCATAAGCTCATTTCAAAACAAAACCTTACAAAATGTATAGTCCTGAACTCAGAAACGCTTGCTTAACAACCCTCTACATTTTTATGGCAATACACGAAACAGACAGAGAGAATCGAGAGCTCAAAGTGTAAAAAGAGAGAGAGAAAAACCAGACCCCTTTTGGACTTTTTTGTCAGAGTCCTCATAATTTGTTGAAATTAATTAAAAATCAGCCATGTTCACAGAGTACCTGTAATCCTATTGCTGACCTTGCCCCACACTCTGACTCTCATCTTCTGCAGTTTAAAAGTTTTAAAAATGTCTGGCTGGTTTTTAATTAATTTAAGAAATTTAGCATTGAACTCAATGATAAGGCTGGGCTTGCTCAATAAGAACCAACTGTCAGTGTTCTAAAAGCCAGACCCACAGCTGCTGGGCAATTAGAGGGCAACCCCCATGCCAGATCTTTATTTCACTTCACAGTCATGACTTCCCCCAAAGAATCCTGGGAAGTGTACTTTGTGAAGGATGCTGAGAGGAGACTCTTTTTCCCCTGACAGAGCTCCAGTGGCCAGAGTGGTTTAACAGTCAGCCACTCTGATTGAAGCTCTGTGAAAGGAACAAGGCATCTCCTAGCAACTCTCAGCACCCTTCACTGACTACACTTTCCAGGATTCTTTGGGAGAAGCCATAACTGTCTAAAGTGAAATAAAGATATAGTGTGGATGTGGTCAGGGACAGCTTTGGTTTAAATTTGGGTGGGAGGCTACATGTGCCTGCTGTAGAATAAAAAGTTGGGGGAAATGCTGAAAAAGAATGATATTGTTCACAGTGTTTTCCTTTAGGAAAGGAAAGGGGCTTCCCTTCTGCCCAGTGCCCACCCATCCAATCTCCTCCCTCTCCCTTTCCCCTTCCTCCCTCTCCTCCCTGCCCCTCCCCCAGGTCAGTTTCACCTATCCTAAGCATGATTACACAGGAGTAAATCCCACTGAACTCAAAAAGCATGCAAATGATCAAACCTGCCCTCCCCTTTTCCTCCCTCCTATCCCTTCCCTCCCCCTTCCTTCACCGCCCCCATCCCCTCCCCCTCCCCTCCACCCTCCCCCTCCCCAATGGTCAGATTGATTGCACGGGAGTAAATCCCACTGAACTCAATAAACATGCAAATGATCAAACCTGCCCTCCTCCTCCCCCTTCTGCCTACTTCCCTCCCCATACCCTGTGGTCAGTTTCACCTATCCTAAGCATGATTGAATCCCACTGAACTCAATAGGCATGCAAATGATCGATCCAAACTTGCACAGGATCCCATTTCTTATCTCCCAAATTAAAAAGCAGAGAAATTCACCAATCTGCAAAAAACCTTGAGGTTTAAGAATGTACCTATAGCCAACAGATATTGCTATCAAACTTTTAAAAGCAGGGAAATTGGGCAGCTATAGTGAATGCACCAGGGGAGCAGGAGACCTGACCTCCTCTCTGAGATATTGTACTGCTGTACAAATTTGTCAAAATGCAAACACAATTTGGGTTGGTCTTTCACAGTCCAATCCACTTGCTGTGTAGCTTGGAAGAATTTGGTAAGGTCTCTGAGAAAGACCCACTGATTTTATTAGAATTTGCTTCTGAGTAAGTGTGCTTAGTAAAAGATACAAACCCAACTATCGACAGAAATGTCGTAGCATATCTCTGGCATAGTTTTGCCTCTAATTCCTCATTATGAAAGCATTAAAAATTATAGTAGATATGCTTCATTGTATTTATTCACTAATTTATTTTAGGAAAGGCTAAGCCTATATATTTCAGGGAACTCAGCAGCTTCATTATCTGCTCTCAAGGTACATGACTAGTGCTCTCAAGGTTTCTCCCCTCGTCCCGCCCCCCCAGGGCCGGATTAAGCTGAGGAGGGCCCCTAGGCTGATTGGTGTTTGGGGGCCCCTATCCCCATGCTTCACCTACCTTTCAGTTGTTTTTTGCGGCGTGCGCAGGTTTGCCATCGAAATGTTGAAATAGTTGAAATGTACAAAGGTCACCTGACCTCTTCATTGTGTGATATCACAGTATATTTGCTATATTTGTTCATTTCAACTGCTAGACGACTTTGTTGACAGATTCTAAGTTTGCCCCTGATGAAGGCCGAGGTTTATGTGGCCGAAACGCGTTGGGCACACGCTTTTTTACTTTTTCAAATAAAATCATTGGAACCTTTTTATCTGTATTTTCTTCCTACAGCATCCTGCGTTTCCCCCCTCCTTTCTCCGTTCCCTGCTTTTGTGGATGCCCATCACCCTTGTCACCAACCATTGGAGGCTAGTCCTTTAGGGCAAATGGGGCACTGCTCCGCCAACCTCAGACTGCTGTCAGCCAGTCCCCATCTACCTGTCTTCCTACTTACAGCAAGTCCAGGGAGTGGCCCTGCCTGTCAGCTTCTTCCTCCTTAGTCTCAGGGTTGCCCCTGTAAAGGAGGATGGGGACAAAACCAGAATTAGTTGACTCTGCTTGTCATTGGCTCTGACTCCACCTGCTGCTGGGCTACCTGCCTTCCACCCTACCAGTCTCAGTGGGCATCAGCCACCACTGTGGCCAACCAGTGGAGTTCTACTCCACCCCCCATGCATAGATGGACTATACACTTAGAGGTTGGACTCTGGTGATTAAGAGATACCAGACCACCGCATGAGCTGACCTTTGACAAGTGGAACTCCCTGCTTTGCCTACGGAACACACCCTCTTCCAAAGCCAGGAATAGACTCTACAAGACCTCAATTCCTATTTTTTCCTGTAAAACCACAGTCTATAATTTATGTGTCACAATTCCAAGAAGCAACAGTGAAGGGTTGTTCCTAATTCAAGCAAAGCTCTCAGTAAATTGTCTCACTCCAGTTTAGCTCAATTAATTTCACTGGGTTTCCCTTTGCTTTACACTGGAGTGGGAGGAAAAATCAACCCTAGCGTGAGGTTTGCCAGAGAATGAAGTAAGCAAGCAGTGTTCAAACAGGGCCTGAAGCAAGGAGAAGAAAAAGTCCTAAAAGAAAATGTTCCCCTCCAATAGAAGCAACTTCTCTTTTCAAGCAAGGAACCACTTTAAATAATAAGCAGCCTATGGTTATTTGAGTGTTCTCTGGACCCAGAGAAACTTCTACCTATTGAGCAAAACAGCCCAGATCTACTCTCCATAACTTGCTCTTTTATGAAAGAACAAAAGGGTTGAACGAAGTCCATTTTAGACCAAAACTTTACAGGAGCCTTTGCACAGAACATTCAGTGGGAAGAAAAGATCTGTAGCGGAGCCAGAAGAAACTACAAAGAACAGAGAGAGAGGGATTACAAATGAGAAATAAAGATTCCACCTTGGTCCCTCCGATTTAGAAGGACAGGAAGTGTTTCAAAGATGGCTGTAATGTGCCATTGTTCAACAGGTACAGTCCTCCTTGCTTTGAGAGGCAACCATTTGTTCTGCTTTACCAGCTGAATTTCTGCTTATTGTGAAGCTATTTAGGGTATGGCAGCCCAGCAAAAAAGAAGAAAGTGGCAAATGTATAAATGCCCACCTACTTGTTTTATTGCTGGTGTTCAATATATCAATCAGACTGTTTCCTAAGTCTGCCAGAATTTTTCCTTTCCTTGGGGGTCCCATGCTTCCAGGTCCTTACATTGTTTTCAAAAAATTCTTCTTGTGATGTTCCAGTCTTAGCATGTGACTCATGCTGCTCTACATTACTGACAAAAGGGCCAAAGGCATGGCTCATTCAAGGGCAGGGAGAAACACGTTGAAACTCGGCTGGGAGGAGCAGGAAAAGAGCATGACTTTCCATTGCTAGAGATCCCCTGTTTCTTCTGTGAAACTAGATTCCATGATTGAGAATCTATCAGAGCAAGGAAGGAAATCAAGTGATACTACAAGAGACATAGGAAAACAGGAAGCTGCCTTACACTGAGTCAGACCATAACTCCATCTAACTCAGTATTGTCAATGGTTGGCAACAGCTCTCCAGTACAAGGGACATCCACAGCCTTCTCTGGAGCTTGAACCTAGGACCTTCTGCATCCAATGCAGATGATCTACCATTGAGCTCCAGCCCTACCCGACAGTCTTTCCTGAGCTGTCGCCTGACATTCTGTACAGGGCTGCCACCTGATGAAAGAAAGCTTACAGTGCAGTCCTGTACATGTCTGCTCAGAAGTAAGTTTCACTCAGTTTAGCAGAGCCCATGTTGATGGAACCAGAAATAGGATTGCAGCCCTACAGCACAATCCTAACCATGTATACTTGGAAGTACGTCCTATTGAATTCAGTGGGGCTTACTCTTAGGTAAGTGGGCTTATGACTGCACCCTTGCTTGCTTAATCCTAGTCATTTCTTTAAAAAAAGTTTTTATTCAGAATGCCAAATCACCAACATAAAAAATATAAATCAGCACCCGACCAGGGTGATACACAAATGTGGACAGACAATATCCGGTTCTCTTTAAAAGAGAATAGAAATAATATCATGACATCCAGATTTCCCACATAGCTGCAGGTAGAGTATTATGCATATCTTCAGGTGTAGTATATGAAATGAAATCCCACCAAATGACCTAAAAGTGCTCTGGACCTTCCAAGCCATTGGAGACCCTCAAATCACGAGTTAGCTTCTCTGAAATTGCTGTGTTCCACAAGTTTTTGTGCCATAATTATAAGTCCTGAGACATTTTCCATTTGTGCACAATAGAAATCCTGGCTGCAGCCTAAAACCACATTAGAAGTTCCTTTGAATTGAAAGGATGTCACCTGAGGGTCCCAAAAGATCAGTAAGGAAAGCTGCAGAGTGATTGGAAAGGTAGTCTGGAAGATTTTAGAGATTTCATGATACACTGCCACCTGAAAGTCATATGCTAGTGGGCATTCCTACCATAAATGCAAAAACATCCCTTTCTTTCCGCACCCGCACTAGCAGTTTGGTATTAAGTCCAAGGTTGTACAAGATGGCTATACTGGCGTGTGGTGCCATCTTCATTGAACATTCTCTAACATAAGTGGATACAGGTTTGTAAGGTTTAGATGCCCAAAACAGTTTCCATTGAGAAATCCTAATCATTTCAGGCTGCAATCCTATATCCATTTACCTGGGTACTAGCCTCAAACTTAATTGGACTTATTTCTGTGCAGACATGTATAAGATTGCATTGCAAGACAGTACAGAGCTAGATGGACTATTGGTCTAACTTGTAGAAAACAAGTTTCCTATGTTCCCTGCTGTTTTTCTGAAAAGCCAATCCTTCAAAAAATGCACGTTATGTTGCAGTAGGCATCAAGTAGAAGCAGCATTCTCCCTTCCCACACCAAGGAAGGAATGCCTCTTTCAAGACAGTACTTGCAATCTGCAGGATACTTTTATAAATAAATATTGATTGCTGACATCATCCGGAGGAGTGCTGTTAGATGTTCCTCGTGTTACAGAGACCTCGCTAGCCTCAACTGGAAGTCAGGCATTGAGTGTCTCCAGACCCATGCTGCAGAACACTCTTCTGGCAGAGATTTGACGTGCACCCTCATTTTTACAGTTTAATTTTTGATTAGCCAGTTTCGATGGTTACTTCAAATGCCTGAACGTGCCTATTGTCATTTCTCTATTTCTCTCAAATATAGTGTCTAGCCCAAGGTCATCCTGTGATCTTCATGGCTGAAAGGGGATTTAGACCTGAAATTTCCCACTCCCAGATCACTACAGTTAACTGCTTCACCACACTTTCTTTCTCATGGGGAAAAAAATGATCCAGAGATTTCTTCTGGGCATAAGAGCATCAGTGTGTACCTGGAGAGCTACCAAACCTACTCCATTCATTCTAGTGGAGAATCAAGCTCTATGCACACATTTTTTTTCCCCTGGAGCTGCTATTCCCCTCACAGAGCTACAGTTCCCAGAGTGGTTTAACAGTTAATCCCTCTTCCTTGGGAACTCTAGGAATTGTAGCTTTGTGAGGAGAATAGTGGCCCCATAGCAACTCTCAGCACTCTTAGTAAACTACAGTTCTCAGGATTATTTGCGGAAAGCCATGACTGTTTAAAGTGGTGTGATACATTTGAAGTGGTATGATACGTTAAATATACAGTACAGATTGGACCTTAATGACACCGGAACACTGGGGTCTTAATGACAATGGGAGACCCAGGCAGAGATGGTGGTGTCTCTTGAAACCCCCATCACTCTGCCATTTTGGATTAGATAAAGGAAGCTGCCTTTGGATCAGGAAATTGACACCTCCCTGTTGGAGGCAGGATACTAGGCTAAGAGAACCATTGCTGTCAACTCAGAAAAGATTATTGGCGTAGCAATTTGGAAAGGATGGAGAAGGGAAGAGTACGGAGGAAGTCTTTCTTTCTTTCTTTCTTTCTTTCTTTCTTTCTTTCTTTCTTTCTTTCTTTCTTTCTTTCTTTCTTTCTTTCTTTCTTTCTTTCTTTCCAGACAGAAGCAACTGTAATTAATTAGCCACCCCGGGCGGGATATAAATCTAATAAATAAATAAATAAATTCAGACTTTTAAAACATTTTGCTTCACTCATGTATACATGCACGCGCGCGCACACACACCCTACTCAGCAGACAGCAGAGTGTTCAGGACTGTGGAGTGTCTTACTCATTTCAGATTGGTTCTATTGGTCCTGATCAGTATAGTTACTGTACTCCACAATCATTGTATTGGTCCAAAAGAAATCTTAGAAACCAAAAAATCAATGCAGTTTTATAAGCAGTGGTTAACGACAATGCAATTTGGAAAGGTTCAGCCTGCCATCTTGATTCAAAATGGACCCCAGGTGTAACCAAACATAGACATAACCTGCTCCTTGATCTCAGACACTATTGTCTCAGACACTATTGATCTCAGACACTTGGTTAAGATATTTTAAGAGGTGGATTAACACACAGCCAATAGACAAACAACTTTCCCTAATATTGAATAGATTTTTATTTTCTGTGAACTGCTTTGAGCACAAATGACCTTCTGCCTGCAGGAAGAGGAACATTGTGCTGCCAGGGAGGGAGAGCCCCTCGTCATCTGCTGCTGCTGTGCTGCCTCCCCTGGCTGTCACCACCACCACCCTTCCTGCTGGACTGCTGCTATTAACAGTTGCCATGCCCTGCAGGACCAGGTCCTAGCTTATTTCATCGTTGCCGCTGCACTGCGCGAGGAGAGTCTTCGGCGTGGGACATTGTCGCCGGATGTATGCTGTGTGGTGTGAATGAGATTGGTGTGTGTATGTATGTGAGTCGTTGCTTGTTTTAACTACACTTTAATTGTATTTTATTGTATTTTAATGCTATTTAATTATTTGTTCTGTTGAGTTTGCTATTTATTTCTATGTTTTTGTATTTTATGTTGCTGTTTTACTCTTATGTACACTGCCCAGAGAGCCTTTTGGCTTTGGGTGGTATAGAAATTAAATTAATTAATTAAATAAATAAATGTATTTGTGGGAAATGAAGTATATAAATAAGCTTGACCATGCCTGCAGTTTCCTGTGTCAAGCAGTGGATTGGACTAGATGTCCCTTTCTATGATTCTGTATTTCTGGTATGTGCTGTGATTCCATATTTTACTACTTAGCTTTAGGCTAATGGTGTTGCTGCTGCATCAGCAATTACTCACATGCCTTCGGCTCTATGAGCTGCCTTCCTCTTTGGGCTTGTGTTTTTAAACCAATTCATTCTCACAGTTGCACTCATACTATGGGTCCCTGCAAACAACCTGTTTTTTGAGCAATCACCCTGATCTGCTTGCACAAAACTTATGTGGAGCTTAATATCTAGTCTTTATTGAGCATTCATTCTGATTGGTTTGCAGAGAAGTTATATGACAATGAGCATCCATCCTGCATTCATCCTCCTGTGCTTGTAGAGTATTTTCAAGTCTTCCTGTTAATCGTTCATTCATTCCACACTTTTCAATGCATTTCCTCGTCGCATTCAAAGCCACAAAAGGTCTGATTTAAAAGTGGATTTGTTGCACAAGAACAACAGAGCCCACTTTAACTGTGGAAACCTAACATTCCGGTATGCACTTGAATCCCTCCCACAAATACTGACAGTATGGAGGCATGTGATGTTCCTATATTAATGTATATATGGTAAGTGTTGGTTGTTTAGAAGATACATGGTAAGTGGAGTGAAAGAGGAGGGGGAGTGAATGGGCAGTAGAATGCTAGATGATTGGCTGAGTGTTTAAAATGGCTGAACGTATAAAAAGAAGAGTGAGAATGGAATCTGGAGGGAGAAGAGAAAGAGTGGGTTGCTTGGTGGGGTTTGAGAGAGTTGTTTGCCAGGAGAGAGTGGAGAAGGAGGGGGGTGGAGTTCGGATTGGTATTGAGTAAAACCATATGCTTATGTGCCTTAAGAAGAAATCTTGTTAATCTTGTTAGCTTTGTTATCTTTAATAAATACTTAATTTGGTTTACCAAAGGCCTGATCCTTGGCTGGGGTTTCACAGACCAGAAGGGAGGGTAAGGTAATGACCAAGGCTGAAGGGGAACTGTAACAAATGGTGGCAGCGGTGAAGAGAATAACAATACCAGTATGCAGAGTCTCTGGGAATACTAGTATTAGGACGTGACTGGTGGTTGCCTAGCAGGGGGATCTGTTGAGATCTGTGCTAGAGCGGGGAGAGAAAAAATAAAATAAAGGACAGTCTGGACTGGTGGAGTCCCTGGTGGTGCCTAGAGACAGGCAGTAACCACGAGCAGATAGGAACCTGACAGGGAGAGCCAGGGAAGGGCGTCACACGTGGTGGCAGTAGCGGTGGGATACGAACAACAGAGAATCCAGATACAAATCAAAGAGAATCCCTAACAGTGGTGTGGCAAACAGAAATAACAAAACAAGATTTCTTGTGAGAGTGACTGGCAAAGAGTGTGTGGCAAAGAGTGAGTGAACTCAAACACCATGGCTGAATACATAAAAATGAAAAGAGAGGAGCTGGTAGAGAAGTGCATAACATTCAATTTACCTCACAAGGGTAAAGGGGTAGATGAATTGAGGGTAGCACTTATAGGATTTGCAACTGCCCAGCAAAATAACCTGTCAGGGAAGAGACCCCAGAAGGATATTTAAGCAATCCCGCTTATATAGAGTACTTGAGAGAGAAGTTGAGGAGGGAGGCTGAGGAAAAAGACAAGCAGAGGGAGTTGGAAGCTGAGAGATTGAGGATGGAAGGTGCAGAGAAGGAAAAACAGAGGGAGTTGGAAATTGAGAGAATGAGATTGGGGTTGGAGGAGAGGGAGAAGCAATGAGCATTGGATGCTGAATTACAAGTAGAAAAGTTAAAATTTGATAGAGAGAAATTTCACTCTGAGGAGACAAGGAAAGACAGAGATGGAGCAAAAATAAAAATTACTCCAAAGGACTTTGCTGTCTATGAGCCTGGTCAAGATCCTCAAATTTATCTCACAACCTTTGAAAAGGCAGCTCAGTTGTGGGGGCTACCTGAAGATAAATACATGCAGTATTTATCAAACCTGATCAAAGGGGAATTGGCTGAGGTATACCAATATTTCCCCTCAGACAGGCCCGTCACCTATGCTGAATTCAAAGAAGCAGTGTTTAAAAGATTCAGACTGGGGCCTGATCATTTTAGAAAGCTTTTCAGAAACTGCCAGATACAGACAGGGAGGTCTTTCGTGGAGCTGGGGGCAAAACTGATGGACATATTTGGGAAATGGCTGACAAGTGCCAAAGCTCAGTCTGTGGAGGAGGTGAAAAACCTCATGATATTGGATCAATTATACCATCAGTTACCACCAGAAATAAGGCTCCTGGTCAAAGACCATTCCCCTACATCAGTGCAGGAAGCCGCAGAAATGGCGGATCACTTCGCCTCCAACAGAACTGGCTGGGGGGGGGGGGAAACATCAAGAGATCTTAAACCCAGACCATATAATGCTGGCAGAAGGGATGTGGTACCACAGCGAGTGAGTCCTCCAGTAAAATCTGAAGGGCACAGGACACCCCAGAGTGGATCTGTGTACCCTAAAAGTGAGGAGAAATTATGCTACAAATGTGGTAGACCGGGGCACCTACGTTTTCAATGTGAGGTTGCCAACCCCATTAGTAATCCTGCTCAGACAAGGGCAGTGAAAACAGAGCCCAAGGCTTTAGAAACAGCAAAAAAGGTTCAGTTCTGCCAGATAAACTGGACAGAAGTAACAGACCTTGATTCAAGTCTGAGAGAGGAAGTGAGTGTACAAGGGGCAAATTATTGGGCATTGCTTGATACTGGTGCCGCTCAGACATTACTGAGGCCAGATTTAATAAAATCTGAGGTAATATTACCTCAGGAAACTGTGACTATCCAAGGAGTGAGGGGTCAACCAGAAAGTTTGCCTGTGGCCCTGGTGGAAATGACTTGGAGAGGCCGAGAGGGCCGATATAAAGTAGGCATTAATGCCCAGCAACAAGAACCAGTAATACTGGGAAGAGATGTAATGGGAGCCCAAGGAAAGATCTATGTAGTGACCAGACAGCAAATTGGCAGAGAAAAAGAAGCCATATTAAGGGGGGCTGAAACAAACAGGGTGGAATCTGTTAACCAGCCTCAGGTCACCATAGCAACCACTAGCAGGCCTGCTGAAGGAGACAAACTGTATCAAGTGGTCTCTGATAAGAAAGAAGCAGAGCAATTCAGGGAAGAGCTGCATAAAGATAGAAGTTTGAAGCAGATAAAGGAACAAGCTCTGACCCAACAGATTCCTTTCACTGACAAACTGAGGAATCAAGTTGTGTGTGAGAATGGGATTTTATATAGACTGTGGATGCCCGCTGAGAGAAAGGATGAGGTGGGGAAGGTGGAGGCAATACAAGCGTGGCCGATCCCCTTAACCAAAAAACAAGTAAGGGCATTTCTGGGTGTGGCTGGATTTTATAGGAAGTTTGTGAGAAATTTTGGGGAAATAGCAACCCCATTGCATGAATTAACAAAGAAGAAGTGTTCTGAGCGTGTGGTATGGACGGATGAATGTCAGAAGGCTTTTGATCTACTGAAGCAAGCCTTGTGCCAAGGACCCATATTAATAGCACCAGACTATGAGAAACCATTCATCGTGGCTACAGATGCGTTGGACCTGGCGCTGGGAGTCGTCTTGCTGCAGGAGAGAGAAGGCACCAGACATCCAGTGGCGTACCTGAGTCGCAAGCTGACGCCGAGGGAGAAAAACTATTCATCGGTCCAGAAGGAGTGCCTAGCGGTCGTGTGGGGACTGAACAAGTTGCGCCCATACGTGTGGGGACGAAGATTCACGATAACTACGGATCATCGGGCCTTGTTATGGTTGCAGACTATGAAAAACCATAACACTATGCTGCAGAGGTGGTCCTGGGCCCTACAGGACTATCAAGTGGACTTCCAGTTCATAAAAGGCAAGGACAATGTACTGGCCGATGGACTTTCCAGGCAAGTGGCTTGGACTGCAGTGACGTGACCAGACGGAGGAACAAAGAAAGACATTTTCCCCATAGAGACTTTTATTTGTTAACGCGACGTATAAATCCTGGAACAGGAATAATACTCTGCCGTTGTTTTAAGGGGGGGGGAATGTGATGTTCCTATATTAATGTATATATGGTAAGTGTTGGTTGTTTAGAAGATACATGGTAAGTGGAGTGAAAGAGGAGGGGGAGTGAATGGGCAGTAGAATGCTAGATGATTGGCTGAGTGTTTAAAATGGCTGAACGTATAAAAGGAAGAGTGAGAGTGGAATCTGGGGGGAGAAGAGAAAGAGTGGGTTGTTTGGTGGGTTTGAGAGACTTGTTTGCCAGGAGAGAGTGGAGAAGGAGGGGGGTGGAGTTCGGATTAGTATTGAGTAAAACCATATGCTTATGTGCCTTAAGAAGAAATCTTGTTAATCTTGTTAGCTTTGTTATCTTTAATAAATACTTAATTTGGTTTACCAAAGGCCTGATCCTTGGCTGGGGTTTCACAGACCAGAAGGGAGGGTAAGGTAATGACCAAGGCTGAAGGGGAACTGTAACAAATGGTGGCAGCGGTGAAGAGAATAACAATACCAGTATTCAGAGTCTCTGGGAATACTAGTATTAGGACGTGACTGGTGGTTGCCTAGCAGGGGGATCTGTTGAGATCTGTGCTAGAGCGGGGAGAGAAAAAATAAAATAAAGGACAGTCCGGACTGGTGGAGTCCCTGGTGGTGCCTAGAGACAGGCAGTAACCACGAGCAGGTAGGAACCTGACAGGGAGAGCCAGGGAAGGGCGTCACACGTGGTGGCAGTAGCGGTGGGATACGAACAACAGAGAATCCAGATACGAATCAAAGAGAATCCCAAAGACACGTGGTGACAAAGGAGACTACGTCACAGGTGTTGGCTGTAGCAGTGAGATACGAATGCTAGAGAATCCCTAACAGTGGTGTGGCAAACAGAAATAACAAAACAAGATTTCTTGTGAGAGTGACTGGCAAAGAGTGTGTGGCAAAGAGTGAGTGAACTCAAACACCATGGCTGAATACATAAAAATGAAAAGAGAGGAGCTGGTGGAGAAGTGCATAACATTCAATTTACCTCACGAGGGTAAAGGGGTAGATGAATTGAGGGTAGCACTTATAGGATTTGCAACTGCCCAGCAAAAACAACCTGTCAGGGAAGAGACCCCAGAAGGATATTTAAGCAATCCCGCTTATATAGAGTACTTGAGAGAGAAGTTGAGGAGGGAGGCTGAGGAAAAAGACAAGCAGAGGGAGTTGGAAGCTGAGAGATTGAGGATGGAAGGTGCAGAGAAGGAAAAACAGGGAGTTGGAAATTGAGAGACTGAGAATGGGGTTTGAGGAGAGGGAGAAGCAACGAGCATTGGAAGCTGAATTACAAGTAGAAAAGTTAAAATTTGATAGAGAGAAATTTCACTCTGAGGAGGCAAGGAAAGACAGAGATGGAGCAAAAATAAAAATTACTCCAAAGGACTTTGCTGTGCACAATCAGCTCTTCCACTTGTCTCTCTCATAGGGACATAGGAAGATGCCTTATACAGAGTCAAACCACTGGGCCATCTAGCTCTATACTGTACTGACTGACAGCAGCTATGCAGGGCTTCAGCTACCTGGAGATGCAGGCAATTGAATCAGGGATTTTCTGCATGCAAAGCAGATGCTTTACCTTTGAGCTTTGGCCCTTCCCTCACCAGTCCCCACCCCACTCGCTTTTAAGTCTTCGGCAAACTATTTTTATAATGACAAGCTGCATCAGAGGTTGTAGCACTGGTCTGGCCTTCCCCTAGCCTGTCTCTTTAGAAATGTAACCTGCAGTTTGTTGCTCAGCTTCCATTCCCTAGAGGCGGACAGATGGGCACACACAGCTGCCACCAAGCCTCAATACACAAATGGTGGACAGCTTGTTGTCTGGAAAAGAAGCTGGGCAACTCTGGAATTCTTTAAGGCTGTGATACCCCATTGTCCTACTCCCAGGATGTGGTAACAGCATCTTTCTAGCTATGAGCCATTCATCTGATTGGCTGCTCAGAACCACCTGTCCATCAGAGCCCATCTAAACTAAAGAGCCCTTAAAAATGGACCGTTGGCCATGTGGGCTCTTTCTGGGAGGGAGGGCAGAATATACACTTAATAAATAAATATCATTTCCTTCATCTCTCATTGTTCCTCTCTTCTGACTATCCAAGATGCTATGGTGCCTGTGAAGACCATCAGCTTTAGCTCCTAGGTTTAGCTAGTTTTCTAAAATGTTTTCTTTATTTTCTTAAAACACCATTCTGCCTTTGTCCTTTGTTCCCTTGTCTTTAATAAAAATTTGAGGTTCTTGTGTGCATTTGTAGCAGACACAAAGGGAGATTTCCCCCTCACCTGCCTAGACCATTTGTGTATAGGCTAGAGAAAAGCAAGCTACCTTGAGCTCTCTGCCTTCCTCTGTAAGTATTTGCCATGCACCCCCAAGTTTCATTTCCACTTGCCATAACAGGGAACATAAGGGAAGTGTGGTGTCAATCTTCATGAGGGACCCCTTGCTTGGCTGGCCCACCCAGATAGGCAGTGGTGGCAAGAAAGGAGTCAAGTCTTTCCTTTATAGAGGGACTGGCCTTTTAAACTGGCACCAGCAACTATTCAAAGGGAATAGTAAGGCCTCATCTGCGCTATACATTTGAAACCGTATCATACCACTTTAAACAGTCATGGTTCCCTGGGAAGAGGGATTAACTGTTAAACCATTCCGGGAATTGTACCTCTGCAAGGGGAATAGAGATCTCCTAAAAACTCTCAGCACCCTTAACAAACTACACTTCCAAGGATTCTTTGGGGGAAGCCATCACTTAAAGTGGTATGATACTGCTTTAAATGTATAGTGCAGATAGGGCCTCAGTTACATTTTTCTTTTTTGCTGGGAATATGTTCATGTTTGGTCCCAGCCCTTCCCTGCATCAGAATTCCATAAGCAGAGGACAGGGAACCACTGCTTTCTGGACCTATGGGTTCAAATAACAAGAAAGGGGATTTCAGCTAAACATTAGGAAAAACTTCCTGACAGATCAAGCTGTTTTTCAGTGCAACAAACTGCCTCAGAAGGTGGCAGACTCTCCTTTGCTAAGAGTTTTTTAAGCATACTCTGAATGGCCATCCTGCAGGGATGCTGTAGCAGTGGATTCCCTGCCTAGGCAAAGGGCTGGACTAGATGACAAATTCTGGAGGATAATGTTATCAGTGGCTACGTTCTACCTCAACTGTTGGAGGCAGCATGCTTCTGAATACCAGTTGTCAGGGATCACAAATGGGAACCGTACTGTTGCTTCCCATAGGCACTGGGTTGATCAATGTGAAAACAGGATGTTGGACTAGATGGGCCTTTGGCCTGAGCCATCAGGGCTCTTCTTATGACCTATTTGTTGGATCAATGTCTTTGTGATCTTCGCAGACACCAGATATTTGATTTCTCTACCAATCTAAGCTTTATTTTAATGGTATTTTAATGGTATTTTTTTAGGGAATACCATTTTATTTGTTTATAAATGTATTTGTATGCCACTATTTCGATAAAAATATCAAAGCAGTTTACAAGTTAAAAAAACCATAGAATACAATAAAAACATTAAAAATATAATAAAAACAAAGCAAAAAAACCCCATTTAAATTATACAAATTGAAGAGGCTCCATTTTAATTTGACTGGATCTGACTTCTATCAGGCCCTGTGGAAAAAGTCAGAGGCAGTGTGCTTCCAAATACCAGTTGCTGGAAACCACAGGAGGAGAGAATGCTGTTGTGCTCAAGTCCTGTTTGTGGGCTTCCCATAGGCATCTGGTTGGCCACTGAGAGAACAGCATGCTGGGCTAGGTGGGCCACAGGCCCAATCCAGCAGACTCTTCTTATATTCTTAAAAGCAAAGACTGTGTGTATGTGTGCTCTCTCTCACTCACTCTCTGCCTGGGAGAGGTGAGCATTACCCAGGGATGGACAGAAAAAAGAAACCTGAGAGGGTGGTGCCCACAGCACTCTCTCAACATTCCAGATACACCCACAGGCCAAAAAGGTCGGCAGTCCCTATACTGTGATACAAATACCTACAGAGGACTTATGGCAGAGGGGTAAAATTGCCTGGTACAGAGAGGGGGAATAGAAATTAGTTTTCCTCTATTTCTCACAATGCTAGAATTTGGGCTCATCTAATTGAATGATTAGCAGTAGGTTCAAGAAAATGTTCCCACAATGTCTAATGGCCATACGAAAGTAATTGCTATAAGATGATGGCTTTTATCTTACTTGGCCTTAAGTGAGGATTAGACAATTTCATGGTGAATAAGTCTAGCATCAACCATATAGCAATAATGATCTCAGTTCCCTTGAGTGCCAGTCTTTATGTAAGCAAAATGGCACTATCCATGCCCAACAGGGAGGAATCAGGAGGCTTGGGGGAACCCCAAGTGTTGCAGATTACAATTAATTATGGGGAAGGGGCTCAAAGGGGAGGGGGTGTCCAATGAGGACTGATGATGTTCATTAGGCACAGAATGTTGAGTGGCTGGCTGGGGGCAGGGGGTTGAACACCCATCGGGGGTGGAATGGAGAATCCTGGAAAATAATGTGACTCACTAACTGGTTGGAATCCTGAACAGGAGCAATCCACTCTGCAACATTTTGTTGTGGGTTCCGCTTATGACTGTTAGCCATCAGTAGTGCAGTTTGGTCATTTTAGATTCTGGACTTAATAATCCTTTGTGGGGGAAGGTACTCTTTAGATAGAAATGTGTAGCATTTCACTTAAAAATGTATCTACCATTTTATTGTTTAAATGTATATGTCACTTTCCCATTAAAATATGCTCAAGTGGCTCACAACCAAAATACACACCAGGACATCATCATTACAATAACAATGGTGGACAGCACAATGAAAATGTCAACCCAGTGTGCGGCAGCTGTGAAAAAGGCAAATTCCATGCTAGGGATAAGTAGGAAAGAAAAATAAAACAGCCGATATCATAATGCCGTTGTATAAATCTATGGTGCGGGCACATTTGGAATACTGTGTACAGTTCTGGTCGCCTCATCTCAAAAAGGATATTCTAGAGTTGGAAAAGGTTCAGAAGAGGGCAACCAGAATGATCAAGGAGATGAAGCGACTCACTTACGAGGAAAGGTTGCAGCATTTGGGGCTTTTTAGTTTAGAGAAAAGGCGGGTCAGAGGAGACATGATAGAAGTGTATAAAATTATGCATGGCATTGAGAAAGTGGATAGAGAAAAGTTTTTCTCCCTCTCTCATAATACTAGAACTCGTGGACATTCAAACAAGCTGAATGTTGGAAGATTCAGGACAGACAAAAGGAAGTACTTCTTTATTCAGCGCATAGTTAAACTATGGCATTTACTCCCACAAGACGCAGTAATGGCCGCCAGCTTGGATGGCTTTAAAAGAAGATTAGACAAATTCATGGAGGACAGGGCTATCAATGGCTACTAGTCATGATGGCTCTGCTCTGCCACCCTAGTCAGAGGCAGCATGCTTCTGAAAACCAGTTGCCGGAAGCCTCAGGAGGGGAGAGTGTTCTTGCACTCGGGTCCTGCTTGCGGGCTTCCCCCAGGCACCTGGTTGGCCACTGTGAGAACAGGATGCTGGACTAGATGGGCCACTGGCCTGATCCAGCAGGCTCTTCTTATGTTCTTATCAAATACTAAATAATTTCAGAAGATAACACAATTCAACAAATAGCTCAGTTTGATTATATGAACATTACAGCATTTTAAAATCTTAATAAAACTATCAATTCATTAAAAACATGTCAGTTAATGACAAATATAAGAAACAGTCCAATGTGCTAAGCCAGCTGTGCTGTGTTTAGGAACCCTCCTGTTAATTCTGCTGAGTGGGTCTCTGGACATTTGCCCCAAAGAGCTGACCTGACAGCAACTATGGTAGCCATGACAATAGGAAATCCCATGCACAGGGGCTGCTTATCTCAGATATGTTTTTCTCCACCATGTCCTACATATGAGAGCATAGAATCAGTTACAGAACAGTAGAATTGGAAGGGTCCTATAAGGCCATTGTGTCTAATTCACTGGTCAATGCAGGAATCCGAGTTAAAACATACCCGACAGGAAGCTGTACAGCATCTGTCTCCAAAAAAGTACAGGACTAGATGGACTTCTGAGCTGATCCAGTGAAGTAGACCAGGAGTGGGGAAATCTCAGGCCTGGGAGCCAATGCGGCCCTCCAGGTCTCTTTATCTGGCCCTCTCCCCAGGTCACACCTCCTCCCAAGGCAACACGCCTATCCAGCTCTGTTCTACACCCTCCAAAGTGCTTTTGCCTGGTTGAAATGTGTTCTTGAAATGTGATGATGCGTCTTTCCTGCCTGGAAGGAGAGAAAATAAGGTGTGTGTAGAAACCTCTAGCTTTTGCATGGCTGGAATGTAGCCTACTGTACAAAGGTAACAGTTGATCTGTTGACCCATCTGCTTTTTGCCTCTGGCACTATGCACCATGGCCATGTGACCCCTGCAAAGGTACCCATGTGTGAATATAGTCCTTGGGCAGAAAAATGTTGTCTGCCTCAGTTACAGGCAATGTGCTTCTTCCTAATGTTATTTCTGATGTGAGGCTGTTGCCCCTGTATATTGTTTCTTAATGCATTGAACTCTGTGAGCTTTCATGGTAAGTTGTTGCTGAGCCTTTTTTTTCTACTTGCTTGCAGCATAAGAAGAAATATAGAAACTGATTTGGCAAAGGGGTATATGACATGTCTGATGTTGAAAGAATGTGATGAACGGTAGGTTGTCTAACAGGCCATCTTTTAAAAAAAAAACACAGGAGTAGAGTTTGCACAGGATGGAAATGGATTGGAAATGGATATTAATCCATTTCAAATAGTACTGGAATAAATCTTTCACCTCGCTTCCAAGATCCTGGATAGGTGCTTGTCTAAACTTTAATTATTAAAGCTTTCTAATTTCTGTGCCTGCCAAATTCTATATTTGGCAAACTGTACACTGAGAGGCAGGAAGAAACTTAGAAAATGAGGTCACTGAATCCTAAATGATATACAGTTGTATTAACAGTGTCAATATTTAATTTAATGAAAGCTTCTGCTTGTGACAGATTGTTCCCTACATTTCAGATTGCCAAGTTTCTCATTTGCGGCAGATTAAAGCATTGGTGGCTTTGAGAAAACTAGATTTTAATATTTTGGGATGCAAGATCCATAGAGTGACATGCTCTTCACTTCCATTAATGATGAGAAATTCCACGGACAGGTTTTTCACAGCCTAGGTTTTGTTTTCCTTTGGAGGAGAGAGCACTGGGACCTATGGCATCATGTGATAGCTGCTTTGTTTACAAATATACAGAGCCCAAGTGGAGGCTAGCAAGAGACACTTCTACCTGGTAGCTCCACTGCACTACATTGGATCCCCACAGAGTGAGACATCCAAGCTTTCCCCAATTTACTGCCCTCCAAGTGTTTTGGACTACAACTCCCATCAGCCCCAGCCAGCATGGCCAATGGTCAAAGATCATGGCAGCTGTAGCTGAAGAAGGCTGCTCCATTACTGAGTCTTCCCCAGCTTTCAGTTCTCTGTTTCTGACATTCTCTCGTTCTGTTCCAAAAATGGCTGTTTCTTCCTACACAATCTGCCAAACATGACCCTCAGCCTCATCCCTACAGATGAATTGCCCATTCAGGGGCTATCCACAGCCATTGAGAAACATTCATCCTTCTTTTGTCAACATCCCAGACTCTGATTAGGCATTACCTTTTAAGAGTAATCAGACAGCAAAGCCACAATCATCTGTGCTTTTGCCTCTTACAAGGGAATTGAAAATTTTGTGTGCATTGTGCGGGGAATGATTTTCACCTTTCTTTGTGTGTGTGTGGGGGGGCTGGGTGGTTCCCTGTGGTTCCAACAGGGGAGGACTTTGAGGCAGAAGTCTGGGGCCCCATGCAGCAAAATGAGCAGGAGGACCCCCCAAACACAGGGCTGGTCTACCACATTTTGAAGTAAGGCTCCATACACACCACTTTGAAAGCACATTCAAAGCAAGTTTCCTTTCCCTGCAAAGAACCCTGGGAACAGTAGTTTATCCCCTCACACAACTGGCACCCTTAAACTACAATTCCCAGGATTCCTTTGCGGGGTGGGGGGGAGAATGTGCTTTAAAGGTATGATGTATATGAAGCCTGAATTAATACACATAAGACACCCTTCCCACATAAGACCATGAGTCTAGAGCCTAACATTGGCTGTAAACACACTAATCTCCAGATCAAAGCATTTCCATTAGCCACACCTGGAGGGGAAACAGGTTGATCTGCCACTCAGTTGCAAAATCTCTTTGAAGCTGGATTTTTAAAAAATGTGCACCAGCTGCTCCCATTAGGTATTACAGTGAAAAGGGGAGGGGGGTGACTAGCGCCTCGTGCCCCATTTTCAGAATAGAGAAGTGGAGACACACTGGAACTGGCAGTGTTTCTACCCATTATCTAACTGCATCACTGGTTAGGTGCCAGTCCTGGCATTTGCACAGATCAGTCCTGAACATGTAGAAGAAGTAAACCCAACTCCTCTGTGTTCAGTGTGCTTTAGGATTGCTGCCCTAATCTGCAGGAGTGCTCCCGATGACTGTATATGGATTTTGGAAGGTGGCAAGAAAGGCTTTGGATTTGAATTGACTTTAATACAGGTGTTCCTAATCTCTATCATAATGGAGCTCCCTAAAGGTGCATCTAGGGTAGAGACACACTTACTGTTCTGCCGGTGCTTCTGAAAACAGGGACACACTGTGCTAGTCAAACCCCACCCCTTTTTACTGTAAAACCTGCTGGGAGAAGGTTGTGTGCACTTTTTTAAAATCCAGTTTCAAAGAGATTTTGCAACTGATTGGCAGATCAACCTGTGTCCCCTCCAGGTGTGGTTTATGGAACCGCTTTGATCTGGTTATTAGTGTATTTACAGCCTGTGTTTATAGCCCTAGTCATTACTGTTTGGATTGGAGGAGAGAGGGGATGCTGAGAATTGCATGATTCACTGAGCACAGTGCATACAATTTTCCTGCCTGCAATACTTTCATGTTGTCAAGTTCACCTCCACCACCACCCCAATTATCATATCTCTACATAATATACCTGTAAAAGGTAGGTCAAAGGGTTAGAAGCTGCTCCTTTGCTGTTATTGTATCTCATTCTGTGGATTCTTGAAGCATGAGTAATCCTATTTTTCTTTTCTATATTTGGTTTCATTCCCATGAAAGAATTACAGTGGGGATGTTGCAGGGCTGCTGGAGGGGGAGGCCAAAAGCAAAAGAGACCAGCCAAACTGGTTTGAATATGTACAATTTGCAAGCTGGTCAGTTTAATGTTACTATTGAGCTCAACGAAAACTACTTTGAAGCAACAAAGCAAAAGCTCGAAGACTGACCTACTGTCAGTTTCCCCTCACTAGCAGACCATAGAGGCAGTAAAACAACTCAAAATAAGATGCTGTACCTGTTTGAACGCAAAACCAAAAGGGGTTCATTGGTACTTTCAGTTTATGTGCAAATGTGTCCCTAATGGAAGCAACAGATCAAGAGTACTTCCACAGTTTATTCCAGTTTATTGTGGACTCCATGCTGCTCACACTTGGAAGTTTTTTGCAGCGTCCATATTGTCGTTATCAAAATGCCAGCCTGTCCTCCACCCCCCTTTATTCTGGATTTGCCCTTACCATGGAAAATCTGGTAAATAAAAATGACCTGTTGTACATCTGCAGTCACTTGTGGTGTGGAAACACCTTTGGTCTCCTCACGTGTGATAAATCAGAGTTCATTCTTGTCTTTGACTAGAGACGAGCAGACTACAGAAAACTAGAAGGCTCAGCGTCAAGGATAGCTGGTCCTACAGGTAGAACCTGAAGAAGACTCTTTGATGTAGTGAATATTGCAAACAAAAACAAACAAACAAACAAACAGAATACCCTGGTTGTTGCTTCGTTAGTCTCCAAAATGGGCACTGAATGTATTGATTGCAAAGAGTGTAGGCAGGAAAATGGATTGGATCTCTATCTCCTGTCGAAGTCAAGAGATACATTGGAGGCAGTGCCAGTCTTGGGCTGGAATCCTAAACATACTTACTAGGGGCAGTATCCAACTAACACATTCCATCAGCGCAAGGATTTATGCTTGCGCACCAGAACCTCTCCCCTCTCTTCTCCCCCACATGCTCCCTAAATCTGTTCTAGGGTTCCCCCAACACTTCAGAGCAGATTTGGGGAGGATGCAGGGTGCATATGGGGAGAGGAGAGGAGGGTAGTTCCATTGAGCAAGTGTAAATCCTTGCTTTGATGGAATGCATGAGTTGGATACTACCCTAGGGACTGAGCCTCATGAGCTCAATGAGACTTCTGAGGAAACCTGAGTACAACTGTAGTATTAGACATTTTTGGAAAACCTGAAATTATATCCTGTTGCCAGGACTGCATATCATTTAAAAACAAAAACAAATAAATGACAGACAACAGATGGAGATGGAGTGGCTGTGTGGATTCTCTCTTATCCTGTTCCCTAATGCCTTACAAAAGCAGTGCTTCCCAAATTGGAAAAGGAAGCTAGATAAGCACAGGCAACATAGAGCCTTGTGGTTTAAGAACATAAGAACATAAGAAGAGCCTGCTGGATCAGGCCAGTGGCCCATCTAGTCCAGTATCCTGTTCTCACAGTGGCCAACCAGGTGCCTGGGGGAAGCCCACAAGCAGGACCCGAGTGCAAGAACACTCTCCCCTCCTGAGGCTTCCGGCAACTGGTTTTCAGAAGCATGCTGCCTCTGACTAGGGTGGCACAGCACAGCCATCACGGCTAGTAGCCATTGATAGCCCTGTCCTCCATGAATTTGTCTAATCTTCTTTTAAAGCCATCCAAGCTGGTGGCCATTACTGCGTCTTGTGGGAGCAAATGCCATAGTTTAACTATGCGCTGAGTAAAGAAGTACTTCCTTTCGTCTGTCCTGAATCTTCCAACATTCAGCTTCTTTGAATGTCCACGAGTTCTAGTATTATGAGAGAGGAAGAAAAACTTTTCTCTATCCACTTTCTCAATGCCATGCATAATTTTATACACTTCTATCATGTCTCCTCTGACCCGCCTTTTCTCTAAACTAAAAAGCCCCAAATGCTGCAACCTTTCCTCATAAGGGAGTCACTCCATCCCCTTGATCATTCTGGTTGCCCTCTTCTGAACCTTTTCCAACTCTATAATATCCTTTTTGAGATGAGGCGACCAGAACTGTACACAGTATTCCAAATGCGGCCGCACCATAGATTTATACAACGGCATTATGATATCGGCTGTTTTATCTTCAATACCTTTCCTAATTATCGCTAGCATGGAATTTGCCTTTTTCACAGCTGCCGCACACTGGGTTGACATTTTCATCGTGCTGTCCACTACAACCCCGAGGTCTCTCTCCTGGTTGGTCACCGCCAGTTCAGACCCCATGAGCGTATATGTGAAATTCAGATTTTTTGCTCCAATATGCATAATTTTACACTTGTTTATATTGAATTGCATTTGCCATTTTTCCGCCCATTCACTCAGTTTGGAGAGGTCTTTTTGGAGCTCTTCGCAATCCCTTTTTGTTTTAACAACCCTGAACAATTTAGTGTCGTCAGCAAACTTGGCCACTTCACTGCTCACTCCTAATTCTAGGTCATTAATGAACAAGTTGAAAAGTACAGGTCCCAATACCAATCCTTGAGGGACTCCACTTTCTACAGCCCTCCATTGGGAGAACTGTCCGTTTATTCCTACTCTCTGCTTTCTGCTTCTTAACCAATTCCTTATCCACAAGAGGACCTCTCCTCTTATTCCATGACTGCTAAGCTTCCTCAGAAGTCTTTGGTGAGGTACCTTGTCAAATGCTTTTTGAAAGTCTAAGTACACTATGTCCACTGGATCACCTCTATCTATATGCTTGTTGACACTCTCAAAGAATTCTAATAGGTTACTGAGACAGGACTTTCCCTTGCAGAAGCCATGCTGGCTGTGTTTCAGCAAGGCTTGTTCTTCTATGTGCTTAGTTAATCTAGCTTTAATAATACTTTCTACCAGTTTTCCAGGGACAGAAGTTAAGCTAACTGGCCTGTAATTTCCGGGATCCCCTCTGGATCCCTTTTTGAAGATTGGCGTTACATTTGCCACTTTCCAGTCCTCAGGCACAGAGGAGGACCCAAGGGACAAGTTACATATTTTAGTTAGCAGATCAGCAATTTCACCTTTGAGTTCTTTGAGAACTCTCAGGTGGATGCCATCCAGGCCTGGTGATTTGTCAGTTTTTATATTGTCCATTAAGCCTAGAACTTCCTCTCTCGTTACCACTATTTGTCTCAGCTCCTCAGAATCCCTTCCTGCAAATGTTAGTTCAGGTTCAGGGATCTGCCCTATATCTTCCACTGGAAGACAGATGCAAATAATTCATTTAGCTTCTCTGCAATCTCCTTATCATTCTTTAGTACACCTTTGACTCCCTTATCATCCAAGGGTCCAATCGCCTCCCTAGATGGTCTCCTGCTTTGAATGTATTTATAGAATTTTTTGTTGTTGGTTTTTATGTTCTTAGCAATGTGCTCCTCAAATTCTTTTTTAGCATCCCTTATTGTCTTCTTGCATTTCTTTTGCCAGAGTTTGTGTTTTTTTTTATTTTCTTCATTCAGACAAGACTTCCATTTTCTGAAGGAAGACTTTTTGCCTCTAAGAGCTTCCTTGACTTTGCTCGTTAACCATGTTGGCATCTTCTTGGCCCTGGCGGTACCTTTTCTGATCTGCGGTATGCACTCCAGTTGAGCTTCTAATATAGTGTTTTTAAACAACTTCCAAGCATTTTCGAGTGATGTGACCCTCTGGACTTTGTTTTTCAGCTTTCTTTTTACCAATCCCCTCATTTTTGTGAAGTTTCCTCTTTTGAAGTCAAATGTGACCGTGTTGGATTTTCTTGGCAATTGGCCATTTACATGTATATTTAATTTAATAGCACTGTGGTCACTACTCCCAATCGGTTCAACAACACTTACATCTCGCACCAGGTCCCGGTCCCCACTGAGGATTAAGTCCAGGGTTGTTGTCCCTCTGGTCGGTTCCATGACCAACTGGTCTAGGGAATAGTCATTTAGAATATCTGGAAACTTTGCTTCTTTGTCATGACTGGAACACATATGCGGCCAGTCTATGTCCGTCCGGGTAGTTGAAGTCACCCATTACTACCGCATTTCCTAGTTTGGATGCTTCCTCAATTTCATATCTCATCTCAAGGTCTCCCTGAGCATTTTGATTTATTGTAGCATTGGATTTATTGTAGGATTAAAGGTCACCTGGCATCATTTTGAAGATTGTGTGTTGTGATGCAGGTGAATGGGCTCATCCAGACTGCCAGTATTTTGCTGGGTGGATTAAAGCCACACCAGGAAATTTAGATTTGCACAATTAAAGTGGATTAAAGTACTCTGTTGCCCTAATGCAACAGATCCACTTTAAAAAAGAAGCTGACTTTTTGCAGTTTGGAAAGTGACAAGGAAGTGTATGGATAACTGTGGAATGTATGGATGATTAATGGGAAGACATATAAACACCCCATGAGGAAATTAGGATGAATGCAGCATAAATTCTCATTGTCTGCAAACAAATCAGAACCCGCGCTCAATAAAACCTGGATGTAATCTAACCTCCGCATAAGCTTTGTGCAAGCAAATCAAGATGAATTCTCAATAAATAGATAGTCTGGAGGAACCCGTATTCTGGCATTCTTTGGCTCCCTCTGTGTGGGGGCGATGTTGCTGCCACAGTCCCTGATTGTTGCACTTTGGCGGTGTTTACAGGGCAACGAAGGGTGCCTGTCGTTCTGACACTTTTCCCTCTCTTTGTGTTAGGAACCTAGGACTCTACGCTGTCCATTCGTCCATCTAGCTCAGTATTGTCTGCACTGACTAGCAATGGCTCCCCAGGGTTTCAGGCATGAGTTTCTCCCAGCCCTATCTGGAGATTGCTGGGGATTGAACCTAGGACCTTCTGGATGTAAGGCAGATGCTCTGCCACTGAACTATGGCCCTTTGTGTGTTTTCCTCTCCCCTCCTGGGCTGCATATAGGACACAGCAGCTATTCTGCCAGCAAACCATTGCAGCAGCACATTCTCTCTCATACCTGCACAACATAGGTCCATTCTGCACAACATAGGAAACGGACCTTTAGTGTGGCAGCACCTACCCTGTGGAATTCCCTCCCCTTGAATATTAGGCAGGCGCCATCTCTGCTATCTTTTTGGCACCTACTGAAGACCTTCCTCTTTCAACAAGCCTTTTAAGTTGAGACCTATCCCAGTCTGCGTCTGTGTTGGAATTGCTTTTTAATATATATTTTTTAAAACTTTTTTAAAAAACAATATGGTTTTTTAACCCTTTTTAAAAGATGTCTTTAAAGCTTTTTAAAAAAAATGTTTTTAAAGTTGTTTTGTTTTAATGTATTTTAAGGTCTGTTTTTATGATGTTTTAAAGTATTTTTAGTGGTTTTGTTTGCCGCCCAGGGCTCCTGCTTTGTTTCTCTGGGCTCATTGCCCTGGGCTCATTGTCTTCATTTCTCTTCGCACAGAACTCATGAGTAAAATTTTCCATTAGTGGTAAATTCCATGTTTGTGTGGTCTACTCTTTCATTAAGTCTGTGTTCAAAGACCTGCATTGTTTGGCAATGGTCAGTCTAGTGGCTGCAATGTGATAAATAATGAGATCTGTAAAAAGCAAAGTTTCAGTTTCAGAATATAGCAAATGATAGACACATTTTTCATGAATTTGTCTAATTATTTTAATACACACACATGCCATCTGATGGTGGTCATCACTGTGGCCCCGTCCACACAATACATTTAAAACATTATCATGACACTTCAAACAGTCATGGCTTCTCCAAAAAATCCTGGGAACTATGGTTTCTAAAGGGTGATGAGAGTTGTTAGGAGACTACTCTTCACTTCACAGAGCTACAGTTCTCAGGGTGGTTTAACAGTCAACCCAGACAACTCTGAAAACTGTAGCTCTGTGAAGGGAATAGGGGTGTCCTAACAACTTTCAGCGCCTTTAACAAACTACATTTGGTAGAAGCCATGCTTTTTTAAAGTGTAATGAAACTGTTTTAAATGTATTGTGCGGATGGGGCTCAGTGAATTTAATGTTTATTACACATTAAGTGATGAAGCATATATTTAAGCATTTATTTAAACTTTTAAGGCTAATAACTGATTACAAACATTTTAGTTGGTTACTCAGCTGCTATTTACATTTAAGCAAGTAGGCATAGTATGAAGCTCTCAATACAGAGGTATTGGGACAAAGAACCTGAGAAATAAGTTCAAATGTGATTAACTGAAGCAACATAATTAACCAAAGCAAAGAGAGATGGACCATGTTTTGAAGGAAAGGCAATTCCATTGTGCCATAAGGTGGAAAGATGCTGTTCTCATAATAGCACCTTCCAGATATGCCAGGAATGAGCCATGGGGCATAGACTCCATGAATTTATGTTACATTAATTAGCATTGTTATGCTTTTCAATTGTTTCATGCTAGTGAAGCACTTAATTTTATGAAAATTGATCCTTAATGAATTAGATAGGCATGATCTCTGGTGTTAAATTAGATTCTTCCCCCAGTGACTGCTGCCCTGTTACACTCCACACAGTTAGATGCAGATAGTCTGAGCCATTCTAATTTACCAAAGCAATTAGAAGTGGCAGAGCAAAGCAGCAACAGTGATGAATGGCACCCTTCCGATGCCTAGCAAGGGATATGGTCAAGTTCATCATTTCTAATCTACCTTGGTCGCATCGTCTTCCATTCATTACTCAACAGTTTCCATGCTGCAGCAGCAGGCATGTTTGCAAAAAGACAATGCACGTAGAACTTAATAAGGTAGTCATCATCTCAAACGGTTGGAGCTGCTTAGAGAATGCCCTTGTGAAAATAAACTCGGAGTCTGGGCTAAAGTCTGAAATGGTGTCTAGGAATCTAAATAGCTGTGATTGTCTAGGAAACTACACAGGAGTCTAAACAGTAGTGGTGCTTATTGACAGTGGTGGCTGGTGCCCACCGGTAGGAAGGACAGCAGGGAGATCAGCACTAGGTGGCGCCAGAGCTAATGACAGGCAGAGCCAACTTATTATTCAAGTTTTGTCCCCATCCTCCTCCTCCTTCTCCCTGGTGAGTTCTACAAGGGCAACATTGAGACTTAGGAGGAGAAAGCTGACAGGCAATGCCACCCCATGGACTGGTTGTAAGTAAGAAGGCAGGCAAGTGAGAACTGGCTAAGGGCAGACTGAGGTTGGTGAGACAGTGCCCTATTCGCCCTAAAAGACAAGCCTCCACTGCTTATAACTACAGGAGGAACCTGTAACAAAATGTTGCAGTGCGGAACGCTGTTCAGTCATTTTATCGCATATCCCCTCCCCCACATTTCCCATTTAATTCCCCCCTTGCACACACACAGACCAATCAGTCTGCATTCCATGGCCAGTGAGCACACTTGTCCTCATTAGGCTTTTTGGGAGTTTTTACTCAGAGGCACATGTTACCAAATTCTTCCAAGCTACACAGGAAGTGGATTGGACTGTGAAAGACCAACCCAAATTGTGTTTGCATTTTGACAAATTTGTAGGGCAGTCCAATATCTCAGAGAGGAAGTCAGGTCTCCTGCTCCCCTGATGCATTCACTATAGCTGCCCAATTTCCCTGCTTTTTAAAGTTTCATAGAAATATCTGTGGGCTATAGGTACATTCTTAAACTGCAAGGGTTTTTGCCTATTAGTGATACAACATTTGGTTTACTCGGGGGCTTCAATGAATATTATGTTGTTTTAGGTAAACCACTTAGAAGTGTTTGTTGATTAAGTGGTATATACATAAATAAGTTTGTTTCTGTCTCACCAGACTCAGCTGGAAAAGATAGATAGAGCTGGGCATCATCAGCATAGTGAAGACACCCAAATTCATATACTCTGATGACCTCAATCAGCAGCTTCATATAAATGTTGAACAACATGGGCGGGAGAGGCAGAATAGATCCTTGAGGGATGCCACAGAATGGCTTTCAGAGATCTAGAGGTGAAGCAGGCTCCTGATCTACCCTCTAATCAAACTGTCTTTCCAGCCATTTTTGTATCCATTGCTGCAGAATGCTCTAAGGGTTCCCTTCTTTCAACAGAAGAAACAAACATCAAGATCTCAAAAATGTATCATAACAGTGTGCCAATTTAGTAAGTGCATTTAAGAACTGGTGGGGATAAATTCCAGGTGTACAAGCTTAAGGCCCTTGTTATATTTCATATCCCCCATTCAGGGTATCAGTTGGGATGTAGGGGTCATAAATGAAATCCACCTTCAGAAAATTGACAATAGCCAGTTCAGACTTTGGATGGCCCTTCACTTTTGCAAGGCGCTCTACCAAGTGTAGTTAAAAGCTGAATACGGACAAAGCTTCACCAGTGTAACTTATTAGTAGAAAAACGTTTGGGGAACTATTAAGCTAGTGAAAGTTGGCTTCTCCCTTAACTCTAGTGACCTGCTTGCCTCATAGTGAATTGGGTTGCTATTGCCCTCTGCTGGTTAGAATGCCAAGCTGGCTCAGTAATAGTTCCCAGCGTTGCTGCCATGTTAAAATGACCAAATCATACAGAAATAAAGATTTCTGTAGCTACCTAGTGAGTCAAACCACCTTAAGATCCATTGTCTATGACTATCCAAAAGATACTTCTTTACACAGAGGTCTGGGCACTCAGACATTATTATTTACTAGTGAGGAATCACATGGCAAAACCGCATATGCAAATGTTGTCTAGGGCACAATAGATCTCAGCCATAATGGACACAGTTCAATCCTTTCTGCTATGTCACTGAAACCCTGAAGAATAGGTTCTTGACTTCATCAAGCCTCATGTTGAAACTTACTTAGATAAGCTGGCAGCAGCGGTGCTGCTTGTTGTCTGGTTTTCTTCTCCTTGACCTGTCAACATACTCAGTAGTCATTTATTACTGTTTTATATACTGGTGATATATTGCATAATCAGAGGCAGTATGCTTCCAAATATCTGTTGCTGGTAACTGCGGCGGAGGGGGCAGTAATCTTGGACTCAGGTCCTGCTTTTGGGCTTCCCATGGGCATCTGGTTGGCCACTGTGAGAACAGGATGGGCCACTGGCCTGATCGAGCAGGCTGTTCTTACATTGTCATGCAATTAACTACCCCAAACCCATAGGATAATAGGCAGTTGATAAGTATCATAAAAAAGCAAAAAACCCTCTAAGTTGGTGGCCAGGCCAAAAAGAGGACAGGGCTACTGCACCTTTAATAGCTGTGTCCATCGCTGAAATTCTGTATTTTGCACAGTATTAAAGGTGCAAGAGAGAGCCAGTGTGGCGTAGTGGTTAGAGTGTTGGACTATGACCTGGGAAACCAGGATTCGAATCTCCACATAGCCATGAAGCTCACTGGGTGACCTTGGGCCAGTCACTGCCTCTCAGCCTCAAAGGAAGGCAATAGTAAACCCCCTCTGAATACCGCTTACTATGAAAACCCTATTCATAGGGTTGCCATAAGTCGGGATCAAGTTGAAGGCAGTCCATTTTCATTTTTCAAAGGTGCAAGGCCCCTGTCGTCTTTTTCCATGTAGCCACTCTACTCTGAATGCTAGTGGTTCCCTGAGATATGGAGAACTAGCCAAAAGCTGCAGTACATGAGAAGTGAGAGGTAGTCTGTTCCACGACAAATTCTTGGTTTAGCAACTGCTTCTCAGTTAGTTTTAGAGGCTGAAATTGTGCAAAAAGGTGTGAAAATAAGGAAGATGCTGGTGTAATGGCTGCCAATGTCACAATGGAAATGAAACTTGTATATGTCGGCAGTTTTGCTGTTTGTCCTTTGTCATTTCCATAAGGGTCATTTGAGGAGATTGCTCACTACTGGAAGGTGACAGACCAAAACTAAGTTATTAACTTAATCTCTGTCAAGAGTTTTCCCAATGTTAACTCTCCTGGCCAGATTAACAATATACGGTGCATAAAAAGCTAGAGGGGTTGAGCTGAATAAAAGCAAGAGGGGCCTAATGGTCAAAAGTATTCAGTTTGGACTTAGGAGGCTTGCATTCAACTACCACCTTGACCCTGAACTAGGAGTGGCTTCTCTTAAAATGGTTAAAGAGAAAAGGAAAGCAAAAGCAAAAGGAGATAGAAACACAGTCAGAACCCTAAATGCATCAATACAGCGACTAGTACGTAGGGACAAAGAGAACTATTACAATAGTTACTGTATAGAAATAGAAGAGGACAACAAAAAGGGTAGAACAAGAGCCCTGTTCCAAAAGATTAGAGAAATTAAAGGGAAATTTAAACCACAAGTAGGGATGTTGAATAATCAACAGGGGAACACACTGACTGACAGAGATGAAATAAAAGGAAGATGGAAGCAATACACTGAAGAACTCTATAAAAGAGATGCAAGGATGACAGATCCATTCATGGAGGAACCATATGATGAAGATCCAGAAATTTTAGAATGCGAGGTGAAAGCTGCTCTTAAAATACTTGGAAGAAGCAATTCACCAGGAATAGATGGCATACCAATAGAGTTGCTACAAGCTACTGAGACTGAATCTGGCCAAATTTTGACTAAAATCTGTCAAGAAATACAGAAAACTAAACAATGGCCCACAGACTGGAAGCATTCCATATACATCCCAATTCCAAAGAAAGGCGATCCCAGGGAATGCAGTAATTATCGAACTATTGCCTTAATATCCCATGCAAGTAAAGTAATGCTCAAGATTCTACAACAAAGGCTCTTGCCATATATGGAGCGAGAAATGCCAGATGTCCAACCTGGATTTAGAAAGGGAAGAGGCACCAGAGATCACATCGCAAACATACGTTGGATAATGGAACGGAGCAAGGAATTTCAGAAGAAAATCACCCTGTGCTTTATAGATTACAGCAAAGCCTTTGACTGTGTAGATCATGAAAAACTATGGAATGCTTTAAAAGCAATGGGGGTGCCACAGCATCTGATTGCCCTGATGCGCAACCTATACTCTGGACAACAGGCTATTGTAAGGACAGAATATGGAGAAATTATAGCTGAAGACAACTGTTTTTAATACGTTTAATACGTTAATACATTTTTATACTTAACATTTTAGGATTGTGTTTGTCGTGTCCATGTGTTTAACTATGTTTAGTTATTTTGTTATATTGTTTCAATGTGTTTGATATATGTTTTTAATTGTATACTGGATGTTTTATGCTGTAAACTGCCCAGAGAGCTTCGGCTATTGGGCGGTATAGAAATATAATAAATAAATAAAATAAATAAAATAAATAAACTGATTGGTTCCCCATCGGAAAGGGTGTGAGACAGGGGTGTATTTTATCACCCTATTTATTTAATCTATATGCAGAACATATCATACCGAAAGCAGGACTGGACCAAGATGAAGGAGGTGTGAAAATTGGAGGGAGAAATATCAATAATTTAAGATATGCAGACGATACCATACTACTAGCAGAAACCAGTAATGATTTGAAACAAATACTGATGAAAGTTAAAGAGGAAAGCACAATAGCAGGACTAAAGCTGAACGTCAAAAAGATTAAAGTAATGACAACAGAAGATTTATGTAACTTTAAAGTTGACAATGAGGACATTGAACTTGTCAAGGATTATCAATACCTCGGCACAGTCATTAATCAAAATGGAGACAATAGTCAAGAAATCAGAAGAAGACTAGGACTGGGGAGGGCAGCTGTGAGAGATCTAGAAAAGGTCCTCAAATGCAAAGATGTATCACTGAACACTAAAGTCAGGATCATTCAGACCATGGTATTCCCGATTTCTATGTATGGATGTGAAAGTTGGACAGTGAAAAAAGCTGATAAGAGAAAAATCAACTCATTTGAAATGTGGTATTGGAAGAGAGCTTTGCGGATACCATGGACTGCGAAAATGACAAATAATTGGGTATTAGAACAAATTAATCCAGAACTATCACTAGAAGCTAAAATGATGAAACTGAGGTTATCATACTTTGGACAAATAATGAGAAGACATGATTCATTAGAAAAGATAATAATGCTGGGAAAAACAGGAGTAGAAAAAGAGGAAGGCCAAACAAGAGATGGATTGATGCCATAAGGGAAGCCACAGACCTGAACTTACAAGATCTGAACAGGGTGGTTCACAACAGATGCTATTGGAGGTCACTGATTCATAGGATCACCATAAGTCGTAATCGACTTGGAGGTACATAACAACAACAAGCCTCACAAGGTTGTTCCAGATGGAAGTGATACCATTAGAAACTCATTCTGCTTTTTTAAAGAAGTGCTGCATAAAAGGTTAATTAGGCACTAAAACAATATGCTATGTGAATATTCTCTCATGTATTGTTAAAATTTTCAGTAACTTACTTTGATATAGCAGTGCAGTTACTGTAAAAAATACCTTAGGATACTCTCAGTGCCTGTCTCTATTCAACCACACAGAAGTACATTGGAGCACTTTTGAATCTCCAAAAGTTTGGTGTTTCTTTATTCTAAAATTCATGTGAATTCACGTTTACTCAGTAGGGACTGAGTATAAACCCTTCCCTCTTTTTCTCTATATTTGGCTTGCGATATCGACTCAAATTCAGGCTGAAATCTGAAAGAAGGGCAGCAATCTGATTGTTTCCAGAGACATCTGTCACCCCGGACACAGGGTGCTTCCTCCATACATGAGATGTATCTGCCCTTCAAATGTCAAGCTAACCCGGAGCCTGGGCATTGCATTAAAGCAAGCAGCCTTCTTTGAAACCTAGGCAACAGCCAAAAAGAAAAAGGCTGCTTTCCCACTACATCTGTCTTATGAGGTGATTAAATTCATTTCTCAGCAGATTATACCACATATAATCTGTAGCTCTCACTATAATTCTAAGATATGTTGGTGAACTGTATTGTGTGGGTGAACTGTAAGGGCTTGTCTATTGTCATCCAGTGTGTCTACAATGCTGTGACTCACCTCTCTGGTTAGTGAGTGACACATACTGCCCTAGATCTATGCATGTTCACATCAGAGGGCGGCACATACGTCAGCTTTCAGCAAGCAACTTGTCCAATTCCCTTGTGTCTGGGTCCAACCTAGAATTCAAAAAAATGAGAAACATGCTAACATTGGAAGAGAAAACTGTCAAGATTAAAGAATATGACCTGACTGTATATGTAAACAAAGACTTTTCTTATACCTGCGCTAAATAATATGCTAAGACACTTTAGAGAAAAGAAAGGCGACATAATTGGTGAAATTATATCATCTCAGTTTGGGTATATGTGGATGCTGCCTGAACGAACCCCTTAATGTTTGAACCAAGGATAATAAATGGCTTTCTTGGTGAATAGATTTGCAGACAATGAATGGTTTTGATATGAAGGCAGAAGGGAAAAGGGAAATGAATTTGTAGTGTCAGGTATGACAAACGCATGTCAGTTAGACATGGAGCAGCATTATTCAGCACAGCAAAAAAATAATTATCCCACGAAATCTGCTGCTTTTCAACTCTGTCACTTAGAATGACAGGGAGGGACCATAGCATGGTAGTAGAGGACCACATGCTTTGCATGCAGAAGATCCCAGGTTCAATCTTGGTAGCTGGTGACTAAATCCTTGCCTACAAATCCCAGACAGCCGCTTCCAGTCAAAGTAGACAATACTGGGCTAGATCATTTGTTGTACTGTGAAGCTGAGAGCGATGAAATAGTATAGGAGATGGCTTGAGTACAGATGGTGATGAACTCCTGGTGGATGCAATTACACACTGGTAAGTGCCTATGGTAAGCTGCATTTAGGGGCAGTGAGGGCAGCAAAAAACAATATTTTGCTGCCACTATCAAATCATCAATCTGCCGCCTGGCGGAGCTCTTCAGAATTGTCCAGGGGCTATTACACCCTGGCCCCAAGGACATGGTAGAACCATCTGAGGCCCGCTGTAATGAATTTGCTAGGCACTTCCAGGATAAAATCTTTAGCATTCGCCAGGACTTAGACTCCAGTGTTATAGCAGGTGAATCAAGCGAGGTATCCAGAGCACAGCCTTGTCCTGAATTCTTGGATGAGTTTCAATTGGTACAGCTTGAGGACATTGACAAGGTGCTTGGACAGGTTCATGCAACCAGTTTTGTGCTGGATCCTTGCCCTTCCTGGCTAATGAAAGCTAGCAGGGATGGAACAGCCGCTGGGCCACGGAAGTGATTAATGCCTCCCTGCAAGAGGGGGTGGTCCCTGGCTGCCTGAAAGAGACAGTAGAGAGACCACCCCTGAAGAGACCCTCCCTGGACCCAGAAAATCTTAATAACTCTAGGCCGGTAGCAAATGTTCCATTCCTGGGCAAGGTCCTTGAACGAGTGGTGGCAGGCCAGCTCCAGACATTCTTGGATGAGACCGATTCTCTGGATCCATTTCAGTCAGGTTTCAGGCCCGGTTTTGGCATGGAAACAGCCTTGGTCACCCTGTGTGATGACCTCTGTCAGGAGAGAGACAGGGGGAGTGTGACTCTGTTGATTCTCCTTGATCTCTCAGCGGCTTTCGATACCATCGACCATGGTATCCTTCTGGGAAGACTGGCAGAGTTGGGAGTGGGACTGCATGGCAGTGGTTCCACTCCTACTTGGAGGGTCAGCTCCAGAAGGTGGTGCTTGGGGAACATTGCTTGGCACCCTGGACTCTCCAGTATGGGGTTCCATAGGGGTCAGTTCTGTCCCCCATGCTGTTCAACATCTACATGAAACCGTTGGATGCGGTCATCCGGAGCTTTGGAGAGCGTTGCCATCAGTATGCTGATGACACGCAGCTCTATTTCTCCTTTTCATCTTCTTCAGGTGAGGCTGTCAATGTGCTGTCAACCTGCCTGGCTGCGACAATGGACTGGATGAGGGCTAATCAACTGAGTCTCAATCCAGACAAGACTGAGATGCTGCTAGTGGGTGGTTCTTCTGACCAGATTGTGGATGTCCAATCTGTCCTGGATGGGGTTGCACTCCCCTTGAAGGAGCAGGTTCGTAGCTTGGGGGTTCTCCTAGAACCATCTCTGTCACTTGAGGCTCAGGTAGCCTCGGTGGCACGGAGTGCCTTCTACCAACTTTGGTTGGTGGCCCAGCTACGCCCCTGTCTGGACAGGGATAACCTGGCTTCAGTTGTCCATGCTCTGGTCCAGAGCTTGGAAAAGTTACTTTTTTGAACTACAACTCCCATCAGCCCGAGCCAGCATGGCCACTGAATTGGGCTGATGGGAGTTGTAGTTCAAAAAAGTAACTTTTCCAAGCTCTGCTGGTAACCTCCAAGTTAGATTACTGCAATGCGCTCTACGTGGGGCTGCCTTTGAAAACGGTTCGGAAACTGCAGCTTGTGTAAAAGGCAGCGGCCAAATTGGTAACAGGGACCAGACGGTTTGAACATATAAAACCAATTCTGGCCCGCGTGCATTGGCTGCCTGTATGTTTCCGAGCTCGATTCAAGGTGCTGGTTTTAACCAATAAAGCCTTACATGGCTTAGGACCACAATACCTGATGGAACGCCTCTCCCTACACGAACCTACCCATACATACGCTCAACATCAAAGGCCCTCCTCTGGGTGCCTACTCGGAGGGAGGGTTGGAGGATGGCAACAAGAGAGAAGGCCTTCTCAGTGGTGTCCCCCAAATTATGGAATGATTTTTTTGACAAGGTGTGCCTGGCGCCAACACTGTTATCTTTTCAGCGCCAGGTCAAGACTTTCCTCTTCTCCCAGGCATTTTAGCAAGTGTTTTTAAATTGCTTTTTAAAAAACGTGTTTTTAAATTTGTATATTCGTTTTTAATGTTTTTAATTGTTATAAACTGTCCAGAGAGCTTTGGCTATGGGGCGGTATACAAATGCAATAAATAAATAAATAAATAAGCTGCTTCCTATATTCCTAAATAAGGAAGATATACTTTTATACTTGAAGAGGCAAAAAGTGTCATATAATAATGGAAGCACCATAAATAGTTAAGAAAAATTCCTATATCTCTATCAGCAATACGATTTTGCAAGCTAATGTCTGGACTCAAGATGTTCATGCCCCAACTTGCCTTTCCTTCATTATCAGTCTTTCTCCCTCAGTGATTATTTTTCTTCCTTGGAACTTTAATTTTTCACTCAGATTGTATTTGCCTTCATAGTTTCTTTTCCCTTCTTTGCAATAAGAAAGTGAAAGGCCTTCAGAGTTATTGGGGTGAGCTTAGTAAGTTTGGGGATTCTGCCCAGGTGGAAAAGAGGTGCCATTTTTCTTATTGTACAACGATTCTCAAGTGTATTTCTTGTTTATACTTGTTAATAGATTTTTAATGTCCATGCTGGGTATGCTTATGCTCTCTCTCTCTCTCTCTCTCTCTCTCTCTCTCTCTCTCTCTCTCTGCATTTTATGAATGTAGTAATACAAGGCATTTGAAATGTGGTGTTGGAGGAGAGCTTTGCGGATACCATGGACTGCAAAAAAGACCAATGATTGCGTGTTAAAACAAATTAAACCAGAACTATCACTAGAAGCTAAAAAGATGAAACTGAGGTTATCCTACTTTGGACACATCATGAGAAGACATGATTCACTAGAAAAGACAATAATGGTGGGGAAAACAGAAGGGAGTAGAAAAAGAGGAAGGCCAAACAAGAGATAGATTGATTCCATAAAGGAAACCACAGACCTGAACTTACAAGATCTGAACAGGGTGGTTCATGACAGATGCTCTTGGAGGTTGCTGATTCATAGGGTCGCCATAAGTCGCAGTCGACTTGGAGGCACATAACAACAACGAAGTAATACAAGGTCAAAGGAATGAGGAGGCATCCTTTGGGGAAATATTTATCTATTGTTGAGAATTCCAGCATTTGTTGCCCAGGCATGAACAAGAAAGCCTGTTCTCAGTGAGGGAACACTAGCATATGGTCTTTCAGAATGAATTACATTTGTTGCAAAGGGAAGTTTGCCGAGTTTCCTTTAGACAGGGAATGAAATTGAGGTTTTCTGCTGGTGTTCTGCAAGGCAATATGAACCGCAACCTTTTGATTCTCAAGGTCGGCTGTCTTTGTTTTTGCAGCAAGATTCCAAGCAGCATTCTTTATGGCAGAAATGAGGTCACTGTGTCTTTCTCTCTTTTTAAGCTACTCTCTGGGTCTGCTTCTCTCCTAGTTTCACTCCATTCTCATCTATCCACCTTTTCTCTCTAGCCCACCCTTCTCTCTTTAGAATTTTTTTTAAAGAAGATCCTTTTGTGTAGAGCTCTCTTTTTTCCCATGTCACTTTGTGTTCACCTGTACACATATAAAAATCATGGGTGCATGATTAAGAAACACTTCAGCTAATGAACATATGAAGCTAGTTAGAGCTGTAAAAGTTAGAGTGATGGAGTAGATCTGGGAGACTTTGGTTCATACCCCTTCATTCTGCCTCACACCTTATTGGCTGATCTGGGCTTCTCTCTCTCTCTCTCTCTAGCCCAGGGGTTGGCAAACCTTTTAGGCCTGTGGGCACATTTGGATTTCTGAGAGAGTGCAATGGGTGCCATCCCCTCTTCTCCAAGATCCCCCCTCCCCTCACCCCTTGCCTTCCCAAGATATCTGGGTAAAATAGAGCTGAAAGAGGAAGTAAGAAAGAGTGTCACTCTTCCAACTTCCTCCTTCAGTTCTATGTACTTTTCAAGAGTGGAAAAGGTAACCACTATCAGCACCTCATGACCAAGGTGGCAGTGAGAAGGGGAGGGGGAGGCTCAGAGGCTCTATGAGTATCAGGGAAAGTCTTTGGTGCCTGTGGGCACAATAGCACAATGTTTGTTACACCTGACCTAGCCTACTTCACAGGACTGTAGTATACATAGTAGAGGCGGGAGCTGGATAAAAATGTAATAATAAAAATTTAAAAATCTTGGAGGATTGCCACTGAAGCCGTGCATTCAGTTTAGTAGACCCAAGCCTCCTTGTTGAACTTCAGGTGCATGGTTAATACTTTTTTGTTCCAGCGGGCATTTAAAGGTAGTGCTTGGTTTTATGATGATCTCATTGTATTTTTATGTATGGTTTGTTTTTATGTATGCTACTTAGAAATGCAAATGATTAAGCTGTATATAAACATCTTAAATAAATAAATAAACAAAAAAATTTTAGCCAGTGACCTGGTGCCCATGGAAGCTTTTCTCCTTGGGTTAATATCAGCACTGGTGACATTTTCTGGGCAGGACTGCAGCATGTGAGGGAAGGGTTAAACCCATCCCAATGTGTTATGGTCCAGATCCTGCCCAATGCCCCCTTCCCTCAGACTGGCTGATATTGAAAGTTGTCAGGTATTTAATGTCACATTTCGTTTTGACTTTAAGCATTGACTCACAGTAGAGTTCACCAAGAAGCTCCAGTGGAATCAATGCCAGCCTGCCCTGAGTTGGGCATGGTGAGGGAAGGGGCTATATCTCTACATCTCTCCAGATCTCTCTTCCCCCAGATCTCTTTCCCCCATACTCCCATTCTTTCTCACACCCTACACAAGCCCATTGCTGGAGCCAATTCCTCTACCCTGCTCATCTACTTGACACACAGCTGGAGACACAATAGGCCTTCCATACCGTCTACTCTTAATTGGAGTGGCTGACATCTTGCTACAGTAAGGATGGAGACCACTTACTGTTGTGCCAGTTCCAGTGCGTCTCCACCTCCCTTTTCTGAAAATGCTAGCCAAATTCTGCCCCTTTGTACTCTAAAACCTGGTCGGCTCCGTTCAAATGCACTTTCTTTTTTAAATTCGCCTTCAGACAGATTTCGCAACTGATTAGGAGATCAACCTGTTTGTTTTCCAGGTGTGGCCAACAGAAGCACTTTGTTGCAGGCTCAAGCAGAGACAGTGATTGGCCCAACACTTTGCTGTTGGCAGTCCTGAAAGATCTGAAGTCAGCAGTGGGGGAGGTGTGGCAAGCAGAGGGCAGAGTCACTTCAAAACGCATTCAGAAAAACCATTCTGGATGCTTTTCAAGTGACTAGTGTGCCCATAGGCAAAGTCCGCCTACTCTCACCAAGGAGCGCATTGTCCAGAAACCCTCAGACTGATCTCACCATGGTGGAAAACACTGACTACTCAGCGTAATACTCTGGAGAGCACACTTCTGTTTAGCCCAATGAGAGATCATATCAGGAGTTTCAACTGGGAGTCTTTGGGTTTATGGGCAGGGGCCCCATGTAGTGAGCTTCTAAACTGCATGTTGCAGCCTCTGCCTGCCCTAGGCAGTTTTGTACCTTCAGGTTCTGAACTGACTCCACCTATCCAAGCTAGATAGAAGGACCTTCCTGGACAAGAAGGAGCCTAAGAGGACTTCCTGTTCAAGTTAAGCTTTGCTTGAGCCACAAGGTCTTTCTGAGCTCTAGTGTGTTCCTGTTTCCTTTGGTTTGCCCTTCTGTTCAGGGCCGGCCCTACCATTAGGCAGAATGAGGCAACAGCTTCAGGTGGCAAATGCTGGGAGCATTCTCTTAAGCCTCCTGTCCATACCCTTCTGTTGGAGGACAGAACTGTGTGTGCCATGCAGCCTATGCTGTGGCCCCATAATTGGCATGCCGCCCTCAGGAGCAATGGAGGACACTGTCAATACACAGTGCTCAGCTAGATGGACCACTGCTCTGGCTCAGTATAAGGCAGCTTCCTATGTTTCAATGTTCTGGTGACAGTATTGAAGTAAAATCCAACTGCCAATCTAGTTTACTAAGCCCAAAGCCTCAAGTAAGTACAGCCGGGCAAGACAAGCACTGCATGCAAAGTTACAAAGTCGGGGTGGGGAAGGAGTTCCTTCAGTGTATGAATCTGAGAATAGGGGTCCCATTCTTCAGAGATTATCCAGAATGCTACACTTTGGTTCTGAGTTCTAGGTTGCTTCTTGAGCCTGCCTCCTGGTTTATTCTGTGGTCCTCCTGACCTTCTCTTTCGTCCTGACTTGGCTCATGGCTCATGGTTAGTGGTTCACCTCAAATGATGGCCCATGGCCCAACCCTGAAAGGTGGTCAGTACAAAAAAAAATTGCATCCTCCTATGCAACAATTCACTAGGCCAGAAGTAGCCAATGTGGTGCCCTCCAGATGTTCTCAGACTCCAACTCCCATCAGCCCCAGCCAATATAGCCAATGGTCAGGGATGATGGGAGCTGTAGTCCAGCAATGTCAGGAAGGCAACGTGTTGGCTGTCCCTACACTAGGCCTCATGAATGAATCACATCCTCATTCTTCCTTAGCACTGATTTTGAGAGAATTAGCCTGCATAGTGCACCATACCCAAAAGGGAACAATGTGACTTTCATTAATGCTAACAAAGCATTAGAACTGATATGCTGATGGGGTTTCAGGGGTTTTGGTGATGATTTTGGGAACTTATTTATTTATTAAATATTATTTATTATAATAATAATAATAAATTATAATTATTTATTTGCCGCCCTGGGCTCCTGCTGGGAGGAAGAGAGGGATATAAATCAAATAATAAATACATTTATTAAATGTATATCCTATCCCTCCTTCCAAAGAGGCCCATATATATTGCTCCTTGAAAATGGAAGCAAGCTTTTAAAAGCTACTAAATACTCAAGAGTGTGAGCTTTTTATCAGCAAGTGAGGCATTTAGAATGACATGAAGCAACCTCTTATTGATTGTCCACCAGCAGTCATTGCTCTGGATTGTTACAGTTGTCTGCTCTGTGCTGCGTATACTATTTTAGGCAATGACAGAGCAAGCCTGGATTCTCTTCATGCAGTATTTAAGGATAGATATTTGCCCTTTCTCTAACCATGATTTAAAATGGGATTTTAACAATTTAACTCCTTAACACTCAAATAAGCTTATGGTACATGTCAGATACTTTTTTGAAAAAAGGCTAGGCTTATTGGTCACATCTTGCTATGGACAAATGTCCAATCTCTAAATTCAAGTGTCTGTTAGTTTGAAACTGCTTATTTATTGTTCTTGCAAAATAGCACTGCAGTTAGCACTTCCTTCTCTTGGTCACACTGAACTTCCTGCGTGCATACTCCTGAAGAGCTGAGAATCTGGCCCTAGAAGATGAACTGGGAAATCGGAGACAGAACCTATGAAAGAGAAAGGGCAGGAATTCTGCTCTTCCTGCCTTCTCCTAAATTTTGTGGATATTTTTCTAGCTCATTTTATAAACAAGTGAATTAATTAAATAGTGACAGAATAAGTAAAGTACTAGGATGAGAGGCAAATCCAAATATTCTCCATGGATTTTGCTATGAAGTGCAAATTTAAATGTTACCACTGGTCAATCTAGATTTTATACTTCAAAATTTGCATACATGAGTAGTCATAAATTAAGTAACAAAATAACAAGAACAAAAGACCTGAAGACATACCAGGTCCACTGTATGACACTAGCAGCACGTGTGTTGCGGCAGAGCCGCCCCCCTGAAATCCCTCATCCCGGATCAGCCAGGGCTCAGCCAAGACTGGAATAAATTAAGCCTGCATAGGTCCCCCAAATGGGGCATTCTGAGGGTGTGATGGGGATGCAACTGAGGGGAGAGGGACTTGTGCCATTTCCTACATTCACTCAGCTCGAACATGGAATGTGAGAAGCATGAACCAGGGAAAGTTAGAAATTGTCAAGCAAGAAATGGAACGTATCAACATTACAATACTTGGCGAGAGTGAATTAAAATGGACAGGAATGGGACATTTTCAATCAGGCAACTACAAAATATTTTATGCAGGAAATGAGAAATCAAGAAGAAATGGGGTTGCTTTAATAGTGAGAAGTGATGTAGCAAAAGCAATTAGGAGCTACAACGCAAGATCTGAGCGAATGATATTAATGAGATTAAACGGGAAACCTATTAACATAACCATCATCCAAGTCTACGCTCCAACGTCAAACGCAGAAGAAGAATTGGAGAGATTTGACACAGGAGTACAGGAAGAAATTGATCACACACCAAAACAAGATATGATGATAAGCATGGCGGAGTGGAACGCAAAAGTAGGGAACAGAGAAGAACTAGGAATTGTGGGGAAATGGGGCTTAGGAGACAGAAATGAAGCAGGAGAAAGACTTTATTGAATTCTGTGAAGCCAATTATTTGTTTCTTGTGAACACATTTTTTGAGCAACCAAAAAGACAACTGTACACGTGGACATCACCAGATGGTCAATATAGGAATCAAATTGATTATATAATTGGAAACAGAAGATGGAGAAGTTCCATACTTTCTGCAAAAACAAGACCAGAGCAGACTGCAGTACAGATCATGAACTGATCGTATCAAAAATCAGAGTAAAGCTAAAGAAGAACAACAAAGCAATCACAATGACAAAATACAATTTAAATAACATCCCAGAAGCATATAAAGATCAAACAAGGAACAGGTTTGAGGCTTTAAACTTAGTTGACAGAGAACCAGAAGGACTGTGGACTGAATTCGGAGACATTATCAGAGAAGAATGCAAAAAGACAATACCGCTAGTTAAAAAGACAGAAAGACCTCAATGGATGACTGAAGAAACTCTTAAAATGGTTAAAGAGAGAAGGAAAGCAAAAGGAGATAGAAACACGGTCAGAACCCTAAATGCAACTATACAATGACTAGTACATAGGGACAAAGAAAACTATTATAATAGTTATTGTATAGAAATAGAAAAGGACAACAAAATGGGAAGAACAAGAGCCCTATTCCAAAAGATTAGAGAAATGAAAGGGAAATTTAAACCAAGAGTAGGGATGTTGAATAATCAACAGGGGAACACACTGACTGACAGAGATGAAATAAAAGGAAGATGGAAGCAATACACTGAAGAACTCTATAAAAGAGATAGAAGGATGACAGATTCATTCACAGAGGAACCATATGATGAAGAACCAGAAATTTTAGAATGTGAGGTGAAAGCTGCTCTTAAACTACTTGGAAGAAACAAATCACCAGGAACAGATGGCATACTATAGAGTTGCTACAAGCTACTGAGTGAATCTGTCCAAATTTTGACTAAAATTTCTCAAGAAATATGGAAAACTAAACAATGGCCCACAGACTGGAAGCGTTCAATACACATACCAATTCCAAAGAAAGGGGATCCCAGAGAATGCAGTAATTATCGAACTATTGCCTTAATATCCCATGCAAGTAAAGTAATGCTCAAGATTCTACAACAAAGGCTCTTACCATATATGGAGCAAGAAATGCCAGACGTCCAAGCTGGATTTAGAAAGGGAAGAGGCACCAGAGATCACATCGCAAACATACGTTGGATAATGGAATGGAGCAAGGAATTTCAGAAGAAAATCACCCTGTGCTTTATAGACTACAGCAAAGCCTTTGACTGTGTAGATCATGAAAAACTATGGAATGCTTTAAAAGAATGGGGGTGCCACAGCATCTGATTGTCCTGATGTGCAACCTATACTCTGGACAACAGGCTACTGTAAGGACAGAATATGGAGAAACCGATTGGTTTCCAGCAGAAGAGGGTGTGAGACAGGGGTGTATTTTATCACCCTATTTGTTTAATCTGTACACAGAACATATTATATAGAAAGCGAGATTGGACCAAGATGAAGGAGGTGTGAAAATATGAGGGAGAAATATTAATAATTTAAGATATGCAGACGATACCATACTACTAGCAGAAACCAGTAATGATTTGAAACGAATGCTGCTGAAAGTTAAAGAGGAAAGCACAAAAGCAAGACTACAGCTGAACGTCAAAAAAACTAAAGTAATGACAACAGAAGATTCATGTAACTTTACAGTTGACTATGAGGACATTGAACTTGTCAAGGATTATCAATACCTCGGCACAGTCATTAATCAATATGGAGACAATAGTCAAGAAATCAGAAAAAGGCTAGGACTGGGGAGAGCAGCTGTGAGAGAACTAGAAAAGGACCTCAAATGCAATGATGTGTCACTGAACACCAAAGTCAGGATCATTCAGACCATGGTATTCCCGATCTCTATGTATGGATGTGAAAGTTGGACAGTGAAAAAAGCGGATAAGAGAAAAATCAATTCATTTGAAATGTGGTGCTGGAGGAGAGCTTTCCGCATACCATGGACTGCGAAAAAGACCAATAATTGGGTGTTAGAACAAATTAAACCAGAACTGTCACTAGGAGCTAAAATGATGAAACTGAGGTTATCATACTTTGGACACATCACGAGAAGACATGATTCACTATGTTGCAAATATTGCTGTCCGTTCCCCTTGGTAGGCATTTTCTGATATACCACCAAGAACGAGAAGTCAGCCAGTCGAGGGTTCAACCCAAATTTATTTTGCAGAATAGAGACACACTCACCGCTCATGCGTAAAGTAAGTTGCCTGCATTTTACAAAGCTGGCCCTCCTTTTATACCTTATCTCAGCAATGCTCTATGTGCCAATAGAAACTTACAAACAGCTCAAGCAGTTGTAACAAAGAAAACTAAACGTAAAGACGGGTCATCGCTTTCAGCAATATTTGCAACAACTAGAAAAGACAATAATGCTGGGGAAAACAGAAGGGAGTAGAAAAAGAGGAAGGCCAAACAAGAGATGGATTGATTCCATAAAGGAAGCCACAGGCCTGAACTTACAAGAACTGAACAGGGTGGTTCATGACAGATGCTCTTGGAGGTCACTGATTCATAGGGTTGCCATAAGTCATAATCGACTTGAAGGCACATAACAACAACAACAAGGCCAAGGTAATCTCTCCTTCCAGACAAGCAAGAGGCATCATCACAGTTCAAGAAAATATTGTGGCCAGTCAAAAGTTCTTGAGGAGGGTGTGGGCAGGGCCAATGAGGGATGTGCCTGAGGAAGTGGTGTGGCTGAGGAGAGTCCCAAGGGCCACATAGAGAGGCCTCTGGGGGGGGCAACATTTGCTCCCTGGGCCTGAAGCTCCCCACCACAGCTTTAAAACATATATGGCTTAGGACCAGAAGACTAAATGGATCACCTCCTCCCAAATTAGCCTGTTTAAGATCACAGAGCCTCCCATCCCCTCCGGCCTCTTCCAAACCCACATTTGCTGGGAGAGTCCCCCACATTTTGGAACTTCCTGCCTAGGGACATCCAACTCCCCTCCCCTCTTTTTTTAGGCCTGCCAGTGATGTATTAAGATCCTTTTTTGCCTATAAAGTCTTGATTCTGCTACTTGGCCTTATTGTTGTTTCCACGTATTTCTAATTTTATTTTTATTGCTGCCATTTTTAATTGTTTCAGCATATTCTTGTTGGCTTCTTTTGTTTTTCTTTCTTTAAATTGCATTATGATTCTTGTGTCAGTTGCTTTGAAAAGATGGGGTTAAAAATAAATAAAACACCACCACTTTTTCTATGGGTTGGACTGGTATAGCGGGGAAATAAGGTTATCTGAGAACCAGCATGGTGTAATGGGTTAAGAGTGTTGGACTAGGGCAGGAGAGATCCTGGTTTAAATTCCACATTCAGCCATGAGTGGCTTTGGGTCAGTCACCACTTCTCAGCTAAACTAACCTCACAGGGTTGTTGTGATGATAATAGAGTGGGGGGAGTTATGAGTGCCACGTTAGAGATCCTTAGGGGAAAAATGGGGTATCAATGTAATCTCTTCTTTAAAAATAATAATCTGTCTCTTCCTAACATGCATGTACACTTTTGCCCAAACTAAACCTATTCTGTTAACGCCCTTGAACTATCTTCTGAATGGAATGTAAAGTAGACCTGCTGCCCCTCCCCTTTTTTCCTGATTAATTCCAAAATACTTTTCTGAAGAATAAAGCCTTCTTAAATCTTTGTGTCCTGACCAGATGTCTCCAGCATTCGTCAAATTCCCTGCAATTATCAGGCAAGCTGCTCCTCCTTTGCAATGTGAAAGGGTTAGAAACTCTGCATGATGCTGTTAAACAGCTTAATGAAGTCATCTTCACATATGGTTTGCAAAAATGCCTAGGAACGCTCTGTAATGGAAGGGAGCACTGTAAGATCATGAAGTGCCTTTCCACACAATGAAATGTTTTAGATGTGCATTGGTTCCTGTGCAACTGTTCCCCAAAGTTGCCTTTCCGTTGTGAGGCTACTGTGTTCTACACTGGACTGCCTTCGTTTAAGCTTTCAGAAACTTCAGTTGGTTTAGAATACAGCTTCCTGACAGCAGGGAGGAGGGGACAGGAACCTTTGCTTCTGTGAACACCTTAAGAGAGCATACCAAGGTTTGTGCGTTTAAGTGGATTAAAGAGCTCTGTCATCCTAGTACAGTACAACAAAACAATTTTTTAAAAACCCTGACTTTCTGCAGCTTGGAAAGTGATAGGGAAATGATTGTAAAGTGTGGGATGAATGAATGACTAATGGAAAGAGGTGAAAACACCCCACAAGTAAATCAGGATAAATGCATGTTGTTGTATAACAGTCCTGCAAACAAATTTTAAAAATGTTCAGTAAAAACTGGATACAATCGAATCACCACATCAGTTTTGTGCAAGCAAATCAGGTGAATAGTAAATCAGAATAAACAGGTCTTCTGGAGGGGCCCTAAATTAACTTATCTTGGGATCCAAACCTGATTTGGGGCAATTTCCTCACACCCCATCCCACATTATTTAGGTGACCTTTTGGAAGGTACATTTGGATGCTGAGGAGAGGAGAGGAGGGGGAATGATTGAAGGAATAGCTTGAAACTAATTTTATTTTCCCCCTTTTCTGGTTTTATTTCGTTAGTCCCCTTTTAATACCACTCCCCATGAATTGTTAATGTGTTTATGTATTTCAATTCACTAATAGGCAAAAAACCTTGCAATTTAAGAATGTACCTATAGCCAACAGATATATCTATCAAACTTTTAAAAGCAGGGAAATGTTATCAAATTCTTCCAAGCTACACAGGAAGTGGATTGAACTGTGAAAGACAAACCCAAATTGTATTTGCATTTTTACAAATGTGTAGGGCAGTACTATATCTCAGAGAGGAGGTCAGGTCCCTTGGTGCCTTCACTATAGCTGCTCAATTTCCCTGCTTTTAAAAGTTTGATAGCAATATCTGTTGGCTATAGGTACATTCTTAAACCGTACTTTTATTTGCCTATTAGTGAATTTCCCTGCTTTTTAGTCCGGGAGGTAAGAAATGGGATCCTCTGCAAGTTTGCTGAGAATGGACTGATCATTTGCATGCTTATTGAGTTCCCCTGCAATCATGCTTAGGATAGCTGAAACGGACCACACGGTATGGAGAGGGGAGCAAGCAGAAGGGGGAGGAGGAGGGTAGGTTTGATCATTTGCATACTTACTGAGTTCGGTGGGATTTAGTCCTTGCAATCATGGTTAGGATAGGTAAAATTGACCATGGGGAGGGAAACCTGGAGTGAGCAGGGGAGGAGGAAGAAGGAAGAGGGGAGGAGAGGAAGAAGGGAGGAGGAAAGGAGAGGGGAGGGGAAGGAGGGGAAAGGCAGGGCTGATCATTTGCATGCTTATTGAGTTCAATGGGATTTACTTGTGTGCAATCATGGCTAGGATAGGTAAAACTGAGCATGGGGGAAGAGGAGGGGGAGTGGGAGTAGAGGGAAGGAAGAAGGGGGAGAGGGGAGCAGAAGGAGTGGGAGGGGAAAGGAGGAGATTGGAAGGGGAGGGGAGGGGTAAAGTAAGGGTGAGGGAAGGGGCAAAAGGGAGGTATTGGAACAGAAGAGGAGGGGAGGGCAGGTTTGATCATTTGCATACTTATTGAGTTCAATGGGATTTACTCCCATGCATTCATGCTTGAAAATGAAATGGACTGCCTTCAAGTCAATCCCAATTTATGGCGACCCTATGAATAGGGTTTTCATGGTAAGCGGTATTCAGAGGGGGTTTACCTTTGCCTCCCTCTGAGGCTGAAAGGCAGTGACTGGCCCAAGGTCACCCAGTGAGCTTCATGGCTGTGTGTGGATTTGAAGTTGAACCCAGGTCTCCCAGGTCGTAGTCCCAGGATGGGTAAAACTGACCATGAGGGAGGAGGAGGGGGAGGAGGAAAGGGGAAGAGGGGAATGGAAGGGGAGGGGGAGGGGGGAGGGGGAAGGAGGGGATTGGAAGGGGAGGGGGAGGGGAAGGAAGGGAGAGGGAAGGGGCAAGAGGGAGGAGATAGGAGGGAGGAGGAGGAGAGGGCGGGTTTGATCATTCGCGTGCTTTTTGAGTTCAGTGGGATTTACTCCTGTGCAATCTAGGATAGGTGAAACTGACCTGGGGGAGGGGAGGGGAGAGGAGGAGGGCAGGAGGGGGAGGGGAGGAGATTAGGTGGGTGGGCACTGGACAGAGGGGAAGCCCCTTTCCTTTCCAAAAGGAAAACATTGTGAACAGTATCATTCTTTTTCAGGGTTTCCCCCACCTTTTTATTCTACAGCAGGCACATGTAGCCTGCCACCCAAATTTAAACCAAAGCTGTCCCTGGCCACATGCACACCAGACCTTTGTTTCATTTTAGACAGTCATGGCATCTCCCAAAGTATACTGGGAAGTGTAGTTAGTGAAGGGTACTGAGAGTAGCTAGGAGATGCCCTGTTCCCCTCGCAGAGCTCAGTCAGAATGGCTGACTGTTAAACCACTCTGGCACTGGAGCTCTCTCAGGTGTATAGGAGTGTCCTCTCAGCACCCTTCACAAACTACACTTCCCAGGATTCCCTGGAGGAAGCCATGACTGTCTCATGTGAAATCAAAGTCTGGTTTGGGTGTGCCCCCCTGATTAGGCAAGCCCAGCAGCTGGGAGTCTGGCTTTTAGAACACTGACAGTTGGTTCTTACTGAGCATGCCCGACATTATCATTGAGTTCAAGCCAACATTTCTTAAATTATACAGCCATGAGAGTGGCTGTATACTATAGCCAGCATAGATTTGTCACATTCTGCAATGTTAAATTGAAAATACCCGCACATGCCGTTCTGATGCTTCCCATAAGCTCATTCCAAAACAAAACCTTACGAAACTTATAGTCCTGAACTCAGAAATGCTAGCTTAACAACCCTCGAAATTTTCATGGTGATACACAAAACAGAGAAAATAGAGTTCAAAGCCTAAAAAGAGAGAGAAAAAACCCAGAGTCCTTTTGGACTTTTTTTCTGTCAAGAGTTCTCATAATCTGTTGAAATTCATTAAAATCAGCTATGTTCACTGTTGCTGTTATGCTGTAATCCTCTTACTGTCCTCGCCCCATACTCTGACCTTCATCTTCTGCAGTTTAAAAGTTAAAAAAACGCCTGGCTGATTTTTAATTAATTTAAGACATTTTGCATTTTAACTTTTTGGTGTTTTTATTTACTGTGTATGATGGCATTGCAAACCACCCTGAGCGCCCCATTGTAGGGTAGAAGGGTGGGAGAGAAATATTTTAAATAAATAATAAATAAAAAATTCAATCTGTCAACTTCCTTAAGGCTACAACAATCCTATACATGCTGAACACAGGCCAACAACAGGGAGTGCTGGTTATAAGTGGGGAATATGTTCACACTGTTTGAAAGGCTAGCCATTTAGTTGAGGCTGTGAGGGGTAGACACAACCAGGAAATATGGTCAGGAGGTTTGGGATCTTGGAATGTGGAGCCTGAGTGGGGGCACTGCAGAGGTAAGCAGCAAGAGAGCAGAAGGGAACACACTCTGTGCTTCTGCCATAAACCAAGAGTCCTAGGCCCCTGGAAGGCTGCACCCATTGGAGGCTGGTGCATGTTGGGACTGGTAGGGTGGAAGGCAGGGAAACCAACAGGAGGTGGAGCCAAAGGAAATAGCTGGCAGAGCTCAGGCCAATGAGAGACAGAGCCAACCAATTCTGGTTTTCCCCCTATTCTCCTCCTTAAGGCTGAGGAGGAGGAGGCTCACAAGTAAGTAAGGAGGTAGGCAGGTGAGGTCTGGCTGAGGGCAGACTGGGCTTGGTGGGGCAATGTCCCACTAATGAATCAGCCTCCACTGGCTGCACCCACTGATGCATCCCCACCTCCCAGGAATAACACCACGGCAAGGGGGAAGCCAGCTTGGCTTCATTAATTGGTCAGAGAAGGAGCAGCTTAAAGGATTTTACTTCCCCGCCAGCATACCCAATACTCTGCTCCAACTGCTGTTGCCTTGGGACTGCAGGAGCAAGGGGGCAAAGGACCAATGGGCAAAGAACAGCAGCATGGCAAGATCAGCCTGGCCTGCACTGGGTATAAATGCCAGCTAGTTATAGCTTGCCACTTCTTTTGGGTTTTGAAGACCTGCTCCCCCTCCTCTACTTTTTCCTTCCTGTTCCCTCCCTTTGTATGTCCTGCCTTTTTAGTTTGCAAGCTTGGTGGCAGGGCCTCTCTCTCTTTTACTGAGGTGAGCCACCTTCAGAGAAAATTGTGTGAAAATTGGGGGGGGGGGTTGGAAATACAGTAAACAAGCAACCCACGGAGCAGTAGATAAGGCTGGGAAAAACGGAAGGCCAAGAAGTTGCAGAAACCAACAATTTTATGTGCTGCAGAGGCAAAATTGCAAGACTGACCTGGAACCATGTGTCCAGGATCAGCAAGGTCAGTCATAGCCCTCATACTGCAAAATGTCCTCAGAAAATCATACCCTCTTGCATGCCATAGTTGTGGATCATTGGGGAGTAGCCTCCTTAATAGCTGCACCCACCTAAAGGCTTCTTTGTGCAATGCATCTTTACTACCCTCTGATGTGTGTGAAGGAGACTTTAGCCCAAGTGTATGCTTCCAGTTTTGAGTATATAATTGGGTTTTTAGGGCTGCTTCAACACATGTCTCAGTGTAGGAAAAATGCTTTGTATGAAACAGCCTTTAGTTGTATGCAATTATTATGGTTTGGGGAGTTGCACGTCAAAAGCAATGGAGGTAGTTTTTTAGGTTGCCTTGATAATGTTGGATAACTCCCCATATCAATTTTCTGTGACAACGCAACACATATCACTCTCTTCAAGCATAAAGCCATGCATCTTCCCCCAAGGAGAGAGTCATAGCAGCACCTCAAAGCTACATATATCTTCCAAATTATGTATCAAGAGAATTTTGGTAGGAATGGTTATGGAAATCCTCTCTGTCCAAATTTCTCCTGGATTTTGGAGCTTGTTTTTCACAGAAAGATACTGGTAATATTTTTGTCTTGGATTCTGCTTTCCAGAATTTGCACAGGACTGCACTGAGCAGGAAACTTGCAGCTAGAGTATTGATGCACTGCAGTGCATAATTTATTTTTTTATTTTTTTAATGGCAGCAGCAAATAAAGTACCAGGGTACATATGCAAATTCTGGAATTAATATTGAAGAGTTTTACTTTACTTAATTGAAGACAGGCAGAGTGAACCCGGGGTTTCAGTGGATTAACAGAAGATTAATGGAAAGAAAGCAGATACATTTATTCATCCCTATATTTTAGATACAGGAAAAACATATTGGGTCCAGCAGCTGTAAAGAAGATAGTGAGTACTGATAAAATATTCTTTGCAAGGCCTCTGCACTTCCAAATACTTTCTCCAGACTTTTGCTTCTCACCAGCAGCATCCTGCATTATAAGGGGCATTTGACTGATAGGTGAGTAACTACATCACATGAGCCTATCATCACCTTCCTGTGCTCCCTCCTCTGTATATTTGTCTGTTACGTGGTCACTTTATCCTGGAAGACAGACAATGGGTTTCTACTTTTATTTTGTCTCTAATATAACACACAAGTTTGGCCTGGCAGTCTCTGTGTTCATGACAGAATTTCCTGCAGTCTTATTCGAGTACATTACTGAACACCTGACTCTATGGTCTTTATTTAGAAGATGTGCGTATCCTTAAAGGCTGCAAAACAATAACTGAAGAACTGGGAAAGCACAGAATGCAGCTGCGGAGCTGGGCAACTGGGGTTGGCTTGAAAAGCACCGAGGGGGCCCTTCTTGGGCATAGGAGTTCCCACACAATGGAGGCTATGGTTACATGCATACGTATGGCCCGCTGTGAGTACCAGGTCACCTTGAAAAGTTCCTGTGCATGCGTCACACATTGGTGCCTTATGAGACATTTCATTTTTAGGAAACATGACTGTCCAGGCAATGTGACAAGTTCCCTCTCACCATCTGAGTATTTCTGCCAGCTGGGATGACTAAGGGCAGATGTCCAGATGATTTCAGTTTCAGGACTTAAGTATGTAGTTCCAGCATTTTTGATCCCCCTATCCAGGTGTGTGTGGTGTCAATCCATGTGTTTTTTAACAGTTAGGAATGCCAACAGCAACCTCATCTGGAGAGGACAGATCTTGCCTCAGTTTCCTACGCACTAGCCATATGCAGGCTGGACTATCGTAAGGCATGTTATATGGAGCTGTCTTGGCTCAGAAAGTTCATTGGGAGCAAAATGCTGGATACTGGTTGGTGCCAGGCTCTTGGAACATACTGATATTGTACCAGTTGCTCTGGTTGCCTTCATGTTTCCAGGCCCAATTTAAAGGGCTGGTGATGACCTTTAAAGCCCTAAACAGTTTGGGACTGAGTTATTTAAAGAAACACCTTCACTCATGCCAACCTGACCATACCTTACAATCTGCTTCCGAGGGCCTGCTTGTGTGTCTACCTGTGACAGCAGTTAGGTTGGCAAGCATGCAGAACGGGGCCTTCTCAATGGTGGCATGACATTTGTAGAATTCAGTCCCATGAGAGATTAGACAAGCCCCATCCCTACAGGTTTTCAAAGGGGTTCTGAAGACCCATCTCTTCTCCGCCACTTGTATAGATTTTATGGATTGATTATGGACTGGGTTTTTTGAGGTCTGTGAAAATGGTGGAGCTCTTTTTATTGTGCTATATTGTGTTTTCTCTCTATGCCAGGTTGACTGCATTTTACGTGCTGGCTATCTTAACTGGCTACTTTTAAGGGTTTTGAATGTTTCAAAAGTTTAAATTGTATTTTTATATTGATTACTGGCTGTTCTATAGTTTGTGTATCATGCTTGCAGCTTTGGGAGAAAATGTTCCTAAAAAGTGGGATACTAAACACACAAGTAGCATATATATGTTGGTTTCCAGCCAGTCCATGTATCTGACATAAGAATAGTCCCAGGAGAAATGTCATCAATCATTCACTCGGAATCAGTAAAAGGGTTTAGGGCAGAGGCAATAAAACAGGGAAGTATTTTTTGCTAAGAGGTACAATGAAGAACAACACCTGGTTAGCTTTTTTCCAGAAAAGAGGATGGTTGTACTTTCTTATGAACAACATACTTTGTTAAGGCTAGTTCCAAAATGTGAAGGCCTTTTTAAAAAATCATATTGATCGCCAGGGACCAGACAACATATGAAGTGGTACTCCATGAATACACTCCTCAGTCCCTCCAGACATCCTTTTTATTGTGCATTCATGATGATTTGTGCTCATGATGATATTGAGGCAGTTATGCAATCCTGTTTTCAATACTGTTTGCACATCCAAAAGTTTAAGGGCAGACTTAACAGCTTCATGACCGATCAGGGCCTGTCCCGTAACTTCTTGCTGAAATCCTGTATCTTTTTATATCTCAAATGTTCCAGGGAAAGGAGGCTGGTCTGAGTTTTGTTACCCTTTGTTGGAGTGCAAGTGTGCCTCACCAGACACCAATAATGCGATAACATTGGGGAAGCACTGCAGAACAATTAATAAAGAGGAGTAATGGAAAGTGGAAAGTGTGGAAGTGTAGAAAGTTCACTATAAATACACAGTTAATGCACTATTATTGCATCAATTGCATGTGGAAGAACACACCTGCAACAAACTGGAGGGACCCTCACTGTAGATGTCATGGTTCAAGCAGCAGTGATTATGGAAATTGCAGCAGGGGTGTAACAGAAGAGAACACACAATGATTTTTTCCACATCCTCTTTGTAAGTGTTGCTTGAAATGGAACTCTCTCTTTAGTGATACACATACTTTTCTGGGTTTATATTCTCGGCGTTATCCACATAAATTAAATAAAACAAGTGCAGCCTGAACATAATTGTGAAAATCCATTTTTGTTGGCTGTGGCACCGTTCAGCGGAAAACTGGATGGCTGCCAGCAATCTGAAGTGATGCTCTTTGCCGCTGGAACCTTAAGAAACTTTGAAACTGGTTTATTTTAAGGCTGGACAACAAAAACCTGAACCATCCCCAAAGAATGAATACTCTTGTGTGCAGAATTACCATGTCTATTATTCACATGTTCAGAACACATTGTTCTAATTCCAGTTATTCTTGACAGCAAGGGAACAAGAAATAACTGTCTCTTTCTGGAAGCTGTTCAAATATACAAGACAATTTATGACTTGGAATAGTTAATCTGCAGTCTTCAGCGTTCTTACTTGAAAGCCACAGAACCTACCTGCAAGTAAATGGGATAAGCATGGAGGTGCTAGATTTTGTTTTTTGTTTTTTAAATATGTGGGGAAGGGAGAAGGTTATTTATTTGTTAATGTACACAGCACAGAGAACTGCTAAGTCTCTGGTTTTATTTCATGAAACAGCCATCAGTGATCTCATTGTCTTTTGGGGTGACTTGTGAAATTGATGCTAGCATTCAACTGAAATACCAGTAGAGGCTTCCCACATGAATTTATCCATGAAGATTCAACCCTTTATGGCCAAACTAAACATGTGGGAACCCAGGTGTTCTCTAAACAGCTAAAAAGCAGTGTGTGTGTGGTATATGTATCTGGGTGGAGGACACAAACTGGAGGGACAACATACTTGGTGAAAGAAAGGGGTGTTTAATACTTCTCCAGCCTGCTGCTGCTTTCCTGCCCTACCCCATCCACTCCCCACTTCCAAATCAGGGATATATGCTGACACAAAAGTGATTAGGGCAACTGAGTGCAATATCTAGGGCATGTGCTGTCCTGGGCTCCTTCTAGGAGGAAGGGCAGGATATTAATTAATATTAATTAATTAATAATAAATAAATGCGGCAGAGGGCCCAATCTACATACAGTATACCAGGCCCAGAAATCCCGTTGGAACTCCTGATGATGGGAGTTGTAGTTCAGCAACATCTGGAGGGCCAAAGGTTCACCATACTTGCTAATGGAATAGAAGGTGGGTAGGCCTTTGCGGGACCAGTTTGCACAAATATATTAGCATGTTCAGCATGTCTTACTGCTCCACACTGTGCCAAGCTCAGAATTCAACCCATAGTTATTGCACCCCTCCCAAGCTGTTGCCAGAGTTGCTTGGCACTGTTGGTATTATGGGCCCCTCCAGGCTGGCTTTTTATGTGGATGTGTGGGTGTATTCTGCAACATGTCACTGATGCAAAAATAGTGCATTAGTGATATGCTGGACTGTCCACAGTGTTACTGCATTATTGCCATCTGGAGAGGCATGCTTGTACTATAGCACAACAAAAGTGGGACAACACCCCCTCCCCTCATGGGACAGGATTTTAGCAGGAAACTATGGGACATGTGCCTATTGTAGTATGACAGCCCCAGTTGCGGGCACAAATGGTATTGAAAGCACGATCACATATAACCACCCCAATAACAGTGTGAGAACAAATCATGTTGAATGCTCAGTATAAAGGATGCCTGGAAGGGCCCACCGTCTAGGAAAGGCTGTACCAGATTTTTTTTAAGGCATTTTTTCAGTTGGCCTTTAGTTGAGAGCTACCAATGACAAATCCCGGTACTGTGTTCAACACTGATTTAGGTCCAGTAGCAAGGATAAGTGAGACCTTCTTGTTGTCACGAGCAGCAAAGCAATGTAAGTGTGTAATGGAAGAGTGAGCTGGCTTCCATTCTGCCTTATATATCAGTGACAGAATTACCTTCTAAATTCTGCCTGGACAAGTTTTGCTCTGTTCTAATGGAACTATTACAACTTGATTTGCTGAACACAGCGTGAGTTTGCAGTTCTGGCAGATAGGAAACCCATCTGTCTGCTTGAAAACCAAATAGATGTGCTCTAGAGCCATTGAAGGGGGCAAGAGAATAAAGAAACTTACAGTGTTAGCATTTTGGGATTTTTTTTTCACCCCATACTAAAACAGCAAAGATCATACAATTGAGTTTTGAAAGATTTTCAAAGATGAAGGTCTTCCACCTCATTTATACAAGGTAAAGGCCACAGGGAAAGCTTTCTGCATGTGCCTGCTTTACATTTAAATGCACTTTCTATATTTGCTGGCCCATTTGCATTCCCATGTCAGGGGCACACCAGCCCAGGCCTCATCAGTCAAGCTTGTTGGCTGGGGGCATAATTGTCATTTTGGGTGCAAAAGGTTAACTGGGTGACCTTGGGTGACCTGCCTCTCAGCCTCAGAGGAAGGCAATGGTAAACCACCTCTGAATACCGCTTACCATGAAAACCCTATTCATAAGGTTGCCAGAAGTCGGGATCGATTTGAAGGCAGCCCATTTCCATTTTGGATCCAGCATTGACTGGATTGCCAAAGACCTTGTCCTGTGCATATGACTGGCAGCATCCTCTGGGTTGAAATGACAGACCTCTTTCAGCTACTTTTCCTGTCAGGTCTCAAGCAGCATCTTTGTAAAATGAACCAAACTGAAACCATTTTAAAAGTCATGTAGGCCATGTTGGGGTGGAGTGTCTCTCAGGTTTAAAGGCTTGTAGCCAGTATGCCAACAAGCGATGGCACCAAGGAAGGGGAGGTTAAAGCTTTCTCTGAGCAATGGTCTTCTGAAGCTGCTATTAGCTGGGGGGGGGAGGAACAGCTAATAATGTGTGTGCATGTGCATGCACGTGCTCATTTGATGTATGTCACAGAAATGGCGTGGGGGAAGTTAACCCTTCTACTGCTACACTGTGCCCCTGATGCAGATCCACATTCCTCCTGCAGCTGCTTTTAGTGAAAGAAAAAAAATCAGGAGATCCAGTTGCAGATTTCCTGTGACATGTATAGTTTGTCCCTCAGTATACCCTTGAATATGACCCAGAATCCTTTGCAACGTGCAGTGCTTACCTTACATAAAAGTCTATGTGGAAATGGTTTCCTCGAGATGGAAAACATGAAAAACCCTGCCATAAAGACTTGCAGGTGTAATACAAATACCCTTTCCATGTAAGCTATTCTGTAAGAATATCAGTTCAATACATCATGAGCAACATACCAAATATAGCAAGCATATTTTTAAAATAAAATAAAATAAATCCATGCAAACCCTATAAATAATACACAATCCTCTTCTAACATGGCAGATGCTTAATACTCCAGAGGCAAAAGTATAGTATCTATATGCATATTGCACTTTTTCTTCTGATATGTCATATTTCTTCTTCTTAGCCCCTGTGTTGGTAAATGCCCCTTTCATTTCTCCCAGAAGCAATCTATTAGTTTAGCATCTAAAATACAAATATGCCTTATAATGGCCTGATGCCAAGTTGCAACAAATGGGTAATGCCCAGAAGTGTAAACTTCTTTGTTTTATTCCTATGTATTTTTGATGATTAGATCACCTTCGAAGGTTCTTCAGGGTCAACAACACGTTTAAATGTGTATATATGAAGAGCAACTTAGCAAATCAAACACCATAGACATTAATTTCTGGAGGGTCATGTGGCATCTTAAAAACTAGCAAATTTATTATGGCACAAGCTTTTGTGAACTGTAGTCCTCCTCATCAGATGCATGAATTGTTATCCTGCTATAAGTACATATATATACAAGGTCAGGGGGAAATGAAATGCAGGAAGTATAGATGGTGATAATTAGGTTAACAGTGGCTATTCATACGACAGTTGTTGATGATAACACGGGCAGGCTAATTAATACATGTAGAGTGAGTTTTTAAAAAAACAAACCCATCCTGTTCAAGCCACAAATGATAGTGCTTTGTATTCAGCCTTTGCTGTCTCCCTTTGAAGTTCCAGTAGGGGAGGTTGGAATGTTTCCCCACTGTTTTTTTAAAAACATTGTCATGTCTGATGTCAAAGTTATGTCCATTTATTCTTTTGCATAGAGCAGTGTTTCCCAAAGTGTGGTACGCATACCCCTGGTGGTACGTGAAAGGTTTTCAAGGGGTACGCGGCTGAATGTTTTTTTTTTTGTACTTTATCATTGGGTTTTAGCAGCAAAAAACGTGTGCGTGTGTTCTTTTAAGAGAAAATACAGTTCTTGTGATTTCTCCAGTTTCTCACACAATCATGTGAGGGAAGATCAATATAATAACAGTGGTTTATCCCGATGTTATTCAACGCGTAGTCTCTTTCGCTCTCAATGCATTCCTTGTCTTTTTGTGCACCTCCAGTTTCTCATAAGACTCGGACTCCCTCACAGTGACTTTGGCCACCAAAAAACGCTTCTACAAACAGACAGATAGCGCCACAAAGATATTTATGTGTATGCTTGACTACAAAAATGTTCACACCGGGAAGCGGGGAAGTGGGGTTTTTTTCTCTATCTTCAGCCCTGCAGCGGCCATCTCGCCAGCCACTTCCCTCTTGGGGAATCTCCCGCTCTTCGGCTGCAGAGCGGTTTTTTCCCCTATCCTGCCTGGCCTGCCCGCTCATCAGCTGTGAATTTTAGGCGGGAGGTTTGAATCCTCTGCCTGCTCTTGGGCTGCGTGCCTGAGTGGCTTCCCAGGCAGGATGGGGGGGAAACCGCTCTGCAGCCAAAGAGCGGGAGATTCAAACCTCCAGCCCAGGCAAGAGTTGCCTCTGTAAACCCACTGCATGCTGCATGATTTTCGGCTGGAGTTTCCGGTTTTGGGGAGTCCCCTCCAGATCTTTATTTCCAGAATGGTTTTTTTTGTTTGAATAATAGTTATTTTAATTATTAGTATATGAATTATTTCTATCTTTTTGAATATATATTTTTGTTATATAAATATTTCTATTATTAAAATGTTTATTACTTACTTTGTATTTATTTTTTTTACAAACATTTCATATAAAATTATAGGAATTACGAATGTGTTATAATACCTTACCCCCTCCCAATTATTTTTGTGAAAGTTGGGTACGCCGGTAAAATCAGTGTCTCAAAAGGGGTACGCGCATGTTGAAAGTTTGGGAAACACTAGCATAGAGACTGGTCTTTTTGTCCTATGTAGGAAGCAGAAGAGCACTGTTGGCAGATGATGGCATACATCACATTGAAAGATGAGCAGGTTAATGAACCCTTGATGATGTGGTCCTGCAACAGTGTTGCCAGTGTAGACATGAGGACAGAGTTGGCATCTGGGTCTGCCATGGGCTGTGTTCCCTGTTCTGTGTCTCTGCTTTGTGACCTGTTATTGATGGTAAGTAGCTTTTTTTGGGGGGGGGTGCTGTCTTTAAGCAAGTATAGGGTTTACCATGCAAGGCTTATGACAGGGAAGAGATGTTGATCATTTATGATACATTTAAGTGGTTTTAACTGAGAGCAATACATGACAAGTAGTGTTCTGTTTACTTTTCTAGGGTTGTTCTGTAGTAAGGGTGTCTTAGAGAACCCCCGTTCCGCGCCCGGGATTTACCGGGCGAAGGGACGTGTTTGCGGCCGCAGCCAAGCCACCATCTTGGTGAGTGGTGCGTGCACGCAGCGCGCTGACGCGCTGACGTAGCACGCAGCAAGGGGGCGGGGCGGCAGACGGCCATTTAAGGCCGTACCGCCAGCCGTCCACCCTCACTGCAATTTGGCGGCATTTTCAAACGGATCCTGCATCGGCAGCGCGACACGGCTCAAATCGCCTGCCAACGCACGCGGCTTCTCCAGGCTCTTACAGGCCAGGCTTTGGTGCGGCGGGGCCGACGGCAAGGAGCGGTCGGCGCGGCTCGATCACTGAGCGGCGCGGCAGGGGTGCGGCGAAGAGCCCCTGGCTCCGTGCTGGGGCAGTGGTGAGCCCTAAGACTCGGGAGGCCCTCCAGCTGCGGAGGTGTGGCCTGCAGGAGGCATTGGCAGACCCGGTGGGGCAGCGGAGAGAGCCCTAGGCCATCCAGCGGCGGAGGTGTGGCGGCAGCGGCCATCCAGCTGGCCATCCAGCGGCGGAGAGAGCCCTAGGCCTCAGGAGGCCCTCCAGTGTAGCGAAGCTCCACGGCGGTGGCAGCACGGCCTAGCAGCAGCGGCGGAACTCAGGCGAGGCGGCCTTGTGGCCGCGTTCTTTTTTCTTTAACTACTACCCAGGGGACCCCTGTGGGAAGGTTCTCAGCCCCTCACCCACCCATAGCAAGGGAGTGGGTCCCAGCCCCATCTTGCACACCACCCCATTGGTCGCTTAGCGGCCCAGGTGGCCAGGATTGTTGGGGTGAGATAAAGGGGGCCCATAGGCAGGGGACTGGATTGAGTAGGGGACACGGTCCAGCTGGACTGTGAGGGTGCTGAGCCCCTCCTTAGGTATCCCCAGGCTGACCACCTCTCATTGCTGCAGGAGGCATCGTCCCTCTTGCTTCCGCAACGGGCATAGGCCTTGGGGGGTCATTAGTGAGAATAGACCCGACTACACTGTAGCTCAGGATGCCACCCAAAAAAGGTCAAGGTGGGCCAAAAGGGAAGGGAAGGGCCCCCAGGGCAGAGGGTAGATGCCCACCCCCAGCTGCGGAGGATGGGGGACAAGGGGCAGGCATACCATGGACCACCATACTGGCTAGGTTAGAAGCCCTGGAGAGGGGCCCTGCCCAGCCAGCAACTGGGAGAACAAAGGAACCACCCCCCAAGCGGCCCTGGGAGAAAGTGCAACGTCCAGTTGGCGGGGCTAACGCTGCGGCTATTACTTCTATCTTAGCGCGACTGGACGCGCTGGAGGCAGGGCCTAGTGGGGCTGCAGCAAGAGCGCCCGGAGCAGAAGCAGGAACAGCATTGTCTTCACATGCAGCCCCAGGACCACAGCCCATGCATGGGCCTTCAGCGGACAACATAGGGGGTGAGTCTCCCTGGGCAGCACAACAACAGGGGCAGCCCCAGTGGGGCTGGCCCCCGTGGGGGTTTTCATACTGGCCCTTTTCCCCACCAGCTAAACCGAGCGGTATGGGCAAGCGGGGATCCCCATGGGGGTGGGGCATGGCACACCACAACAACTGCCTCCCCTAGGGGTGGCCTGTGAACAGGTCTGGCAGTCCACGGCCGGAACAGGGATGGGAGTGGGGGCTCAGCCCTTCTGGTCGGTACCCCCCCCTGCAGAGGACACTGACCCTCTGGGCTCAGTGAGGGAAGGGGCTATACCTTTCGGGGAGACATCAGCCCCACTGGGCTTTCACCTGCTGCCCGCTACAAAAGAAAAAATTTGGAAGGGGGAGTACGTTGACTTATTCTCACTTCTATACAGGGAACCAGTTAGGAGGGAGAAGGATAAGGGTGAAGAGGCAGAACCTGACAAGCCCAAGAGGCGGCGCATTGAACGCACTTGGGCTAATTGGTTGCCTGCATTTCTGACATACATGGGGGTGGTGATGCAGAAACAGCCACAGAGGGGCCCTATTCTGATTAAATACCTCAATATCGTATATCGGGGCTACTCCGAGTTCCAGGGGGCAGCATGGCTCGCCTATGACGAAGCGTTTCGTATGAGGGCGGCCTTTGATACCTCCCTCCCCTGGGACAAAAAGGAAGCGGACCTGTGGCTACAGTTTATGTCACACTCCAAGCCCATAGCCGGGGATAGAACGGACAGCGGCCACCTCTTGGCCTGCCAGGCAGCAGCAGCTCCTTCCCGCAGGCCTGCGGGGCAGGGGGTTCAACCCCGCCTGCTCTGCTGGGAGTTCAGCTCCCGAGGCCACTGTGGTCGTAACCCCTGCAGGTTCCGACACGAGTGCGCAATATGCGGGGGTCCGCACTCCTGCGCTGCCTGCCCCAGGGGCCGCCCCTTCAGAGGTGGGAACAGGGACTCAACTGGCGCAAGGAGACCGGGAGCTGCTAGCGCAGCTCAAGGAAAGGGGCCCCAGTCCAGTTAAACTCTCCGAACTCCAGCGCTTGCTCTGCCGTTACACCCGAGTCCAAGACGCCCAGTTTTTGCTACAGGGCTTTACAGAGGGTTTCCGAATTCCCTATTTGGGTCCCAGGCACCCCTTCATGTCCCGCAACCTCAAATCAGTGGCGGGCATGGAATCGGTCGTGGGGGAGAAAATTGGAAAGGAGGTCATGGCAGGCCGCGTGCTGGGCCCCTTTGCGGCACCACCCATCCCTTCACTCAGAGTTTCCCCGCTGGGCCTTGTTACCAAGAAGGCACCAGGCGAATTTCGCCTTATACACCACCTGTCCTTTCCCCAGGGTGGGTCAGGAAATGACTTCATCCCATCAGACCTCTGCTCTGTCCGCTACACGTCATTCGACTGTGCGGTTCGTATGGTTAGGGACTGCGGGATTGCCGCCCTCATGGGAAAGTGTGACATCAAATCAGCCTTCCGTCTCCTCCCTGTGCACCCATGGGACTTTGAGCTGTTAGGCTTTGCCTTCATGGGCAAATACTATGTGGATAGGGCATTGCCTATGGGCTGCTCCATCTCATGCTCGGTTTTTGAGCGCTTCAGTTCTTTCTTGGAGTGGGCAGTCAGGAGACGGGCAGGCCGGCAATCAGTGGTACACTATTTGGACGACTTCCTGTTTGCGGGCCCTGCAGACTCGGGCGCCTGTCAGGCATTTATGGAGCAATTCGCAGGGATGGCGGGGGAACTGGGTGTTCCCCTCGCGGCTGAGAAAACTGAGGGCCCGTCCACCACCCTCACTTTTCTGGGCATAGAGATCGATACAGTGGCCCAATGCTGCAGGCTCCCGCTGGATAAGCTGATGGCCCTTAAGGGGAAAATCTCGGAGGTGGTTGGGGCAAAGAAGGTGACATTGGCCACACTTCAACAGCTGGCAGGCCATATGAACTTTGCATGCAGGGTGGTAGCACCCGGGCGCGCATTCTTGCGGCGTGTGTATGATGCCATGGCGGGCCTATCATGCCCCCACCACCACACACGTGTTACAGCCGCTCTCCGGGAGGACCTGGCAGTTTGGTCCACCTTCCTGCGGGAATTCAGTGGGGTCTCCTTATGGAGAAAGGATCGCCTGTTGGAAGCGGAGCTACAGGTGAGCTCCGACGCCTCAGGTTCCTGCTGTTTTGGGGTCATTTTCCATGACTCATGGTGTCATGGCAGCTGGCCACAGAACTGGGTGCAGGCTGGCCTAACCAGAGACCTGACCCTTTTGGAGTTCTTCCCCATTGTCGTGGCCGTACACCTTTGGCCTGACAAACTGGGCAATTCCTCAGTCCACTTTTGGTGCGACAACCTCCCCACGGTGCATGTCATCAACACCCTGTCCTCTAGAAACCCCAATGTTATGCGTCTGGTCCGAGTGTTTGTGCTCCAATGTCTTCGCTATAATATACAGTTCCTTGCGCGCCATGTCCCGGGTATTGATAATAGCATTGCTGATGCTCTATCACGGACCCAGATGGAGAGATTTCACCAGCTGGCGCCGTGGGCAAGGGCTCAGCTGGACGTGGTACCCCCAGCGCTATGGGAGATTGGAGGACCGAATCAGAACGGGCCATAAGCCTGTCTGTGGCACCCAGCACTTTGGCCAGCTACCAGGGGGCAGGTAGGGACCTGGCAACCTTCAGGGAGTCCAGAGGCTACACCCAGGAGTGGCCCATCCCTGTGGAGCATCTGATGGAGTTCTGCGTGGAAGGGAAGCAGAGGGGGCTTTCAGTCAGGACCATCAGAGGTAAGCTCTCAGGTCTATCCTTCCTAGGGAAAGCACGGGGCTTTCAGGACTACTCCGGTGACTTTAGGGTCCGCCGGATGCTGGAGGGGTGGTCCCGTGAGCGCCTGCACACACCTGATGCATGCTCCCCCTTTTCCCCAGAGCTACTGTTGGGTCTGCGGGGACAGTGGAGGGTGCTATGTTCTTCCCATTTTGGGGCACTGCTATACCATGCTGCGGCCCTCACCTTGTTCTTCGGGGCCTTCCGAATAGGGGAGGTGGTGGCAGGTTCTAAGACAGATAGCTCCCTCCGGGCCCTCCTGGTTTCTGATCTCAGCTGGGAGGCAGAGGGGGTCTGCCTGCGACTCAGGCAGTCAAAGACAGACCAACACCAGAAGGGTCGCCTGATTGTGTTATCCCCATGCCAACAGGAGGAGCTCTGCCCGGTTAGGGCCCTACGCATTTTTCTGGCAGCCCGGGGGCTGCAGCCAGGGTACCTATTCAGGCACAGGGACCTCCAGCCCCTTACTAAGTATAAGTTTCGGTCGGTGACAAAGACAGCACTCCAGCGGCTAGGTGTGGATGCCCGCACACTCCTTCCGAATAGGAGCAGCCTCCACCGCCGTCCACCTGGGTTTTTCCAAGGGGCAGCTACAGGCAGTGGGCAGGTGGTCCTCGGATGCATATAAGACGTATGTTAGATCACTAACGGAGATGCATGAGGCCAGCGGCTAATGGCAATTGTTGTCGTTTTTGGCAGGCTGCTGGGAAAGATCGGAACAAGTGAGCATCCTCCTCTGCAGCCACAGCATGATTTTCTGGGCAGGCCGCAGGGCGGCGAAGTCCCGCATTGGAACGCAGCTGGGGCTCAGTCAGTGGGCCTCAGTGCGGTGGCCGGGACGACGGGGGATGCGTTGGGACGGCCTCCTGCCTACCTTGTTCCAGTCGGCTGTGGACTGGGCAGTGGCCCAGGTGCTGGTCATCCACCTGGGAGGTAATGATTTGGGTCTGTTGAAGGGCAAGGCCCTAATCGAACAGGCATGTAGTGACCTCCAGGCCATTGCGCTGCGCTGGCCGGGGGTGCACTTGGTATGGTCTGACATCCTGCCGCGCAGGACGTGGAATTGGGCTGATGACCCACGGGGAATGGACAGGACGTGGAAGAAGGTTAATAGACAGATTCAGAGGGCCATCAAGGGCCTGGGGGGTTCTGTCATACACCACCCAGAGATCAAGCAAGATAGGCTGGAGTTGTTTAGGCCAGATGGCGTGCACTTGACTGACGGGGGCAATGACATCTTCCTAATGGACCTGCAGAGGGGTGTGCACCGGATTCTTATTGGGTGTGGGGTAAAGGGAGACTAAGCAGAGGCTTGTCCCCCTTTTGTGGCAAGGAAGCACGGGGGGAAGGTTAAAAGGGAAAGGGCAGCTAGGTGACACCTTTAGGCACCTTTGGGGGTGATTGGCGGTCCGGGGGCCTGCAGCTCAGGGCTATACGGCCCGGGGAGCAGAACACGGGCCGCTTTTGGGGCCAACGTGCCTCATCCGCTCGGAGTTTCATGGCTCCGGGGGGCAGTGATGCGGGTTGGACCCCCTACACATCTTTTGGGTGTGGCCGGAGCTGGGGCCTGGCACAGGGCAGCCCCAGGCTCAGGCAAGGTTGGTTGCCCTATAGCTGCAAGCAGGCTTTGCCTGGATCAGCAGAATTCCCCTACGCTTGATTGTCCCTCTGCAGGTTCATTGGTTATAATTGACTCTGTTTTAATAAAGTGGCCCATGATTTAACCCAATGAATGGTGTCTGTATTTCGGCAATAGGCCGCAACCCCCGTTCCGTGCCTGGGACTTACCGGGCGAAGGGACGTGTTTGCGGCCGCAGCCGAGCCGCCATCTTGGTGAGTGGTGCGTGCACGCAGTGCGCTGGCGCGCTGACGTAGCACGCAGCAAGGGGGCGGGGCAGCAGACGGCCATTTAAGGCCGTACCGCCAGCCGCCCACCCTCACTGCAATTTGGCGGCACCCGCCCGACCCTCCCTTGGCTGCAATGTGATTAATTTGGTCGCTACGGGGCCGACTAGGAATTTTTGGCCGGCCTGCCTCGCTTTGCTGGCGGGTTTCTTTTGCCTACTCCACACTGTGGTTGTAGAGGAGGGTCAAGGGTTAGCACGGGTGCCTGTGGGGGCTAATAGGCTAATTGGTCCGTTTTCGCTTAACAGTTTAATGGTCACTGGTCAAGGAAGCGCGGGGGAAAGGTTAAAAGGGAAAGGGCAGCTAGGTGACACCTTTAGGCACCTTTGGGGGTGATTGGCGGTCCAGGGGCCTGCAGCTCAGGGCTATACGGCCCGGGGAGCAGAACACGGGCTGCTTTTGGGGCCAACGTGCCTCATCCGCTCGGAGTTTCACGGCTCCAGGGGGCGGTGATGCGGGTTGGACCCCCTACACATCTTTTGGGTGTGGCCGGAGCTGGGGCCTGGCACAGGGCAGCCCCAGGCTCAGGCAAGGTTGGTTGCCCTATAGCTGCAAGCAGGCTTTGCCTGGATCAGCAGAATTCCCCCACGCTTCATTGTCCCTCTGTAGGTTCATTGGTTATAATTGACTCTGTTTTAATAAAGTGGCCCATGATTTAACCCAATGAATGGTGTCTGTGTTTATTTCGGCAATAGGCCGCAAAGGATTTCTAGAGTTGAATGCCACCTTGTGACCTGACTTCTGCCTGTGTGAGACATTGCAATTAGGCATTATAATTGGGGACAGGGCCTTAGCTTAGTGGTAGAGCTTCTGCTTTGGCCAGTCTATTTTATTTTATTTATTTGTCTGGATAATTTATACCTGTATATTGCTTAAATTTAAACAAACTCTAATCAATCCATCTGATTGTGAAAGCCTGCAATCTGATATCACATCTTGTTATTCACATGACTGTTAACCATCATTTGACAACCTGGGTCTGTGCAATGGTTGTGGTGTGTAAGCAACATGAGATGAATTATCCTATTATATTTGATTACTATAAGAAACTGGCTGTTGGCAAACACTAGGAGCAAAATGCAAAATGATGAGTTGGCAAGTTCAGTTTGAAGAACAAATGTCTGAGCTAGTATGCTTTCTGTGGGGCCAGTAAAGTATCATTTATTGTTATATTTTTCATAAAATTAATGGGAGTTCTTCAGTATAAATTAGGGAGGGGGAGGGGAATTTGTGGCCTTCCAGATGTTCCTGGACTACAACTGCCCTTATCCCTAACCATTGGCCATGCTGGTTGGGGCTGATGGGAGGGGAAGCCCAACCACATCTGAATGGCCACAGGTTCCCCATCTCTGGTGTAAATGGCTGAATCTATTCTTACAAGTATATAGGGCTAGCCCTAGGGCACAAGGATTGTTTTTGGCATGCCTTCTCACTCCATTGTTCAGCTTTGGAATACTTTGTTTTTTAAATTAAATGTATTTGTAGCCCATTTCACAACTGTGATGTACAATCTGTATGCATTATTTATCTCTGTTATATAAGATGTTACATTTGCAGACATAGATCTGATCACAATCACACACAATCAGTTATCCTCTAATAAGAATGTCAGCAAATTCTGCTGTAAACAGACATGGAAGCGGAAATTGCTGCAGTTCACATGTTTGCTTATGGTCAGGAATGAAAATCAATCAGGTTTCTGCTCACAGTGTTGGTTTAACCCCACCCCACAAAACAATACATAATTAATGACATTGTTTCTTAATTTTTAAAATGTTTCCTTTACATTGCAATTTGCAGTGAATACTTTCTGCAGGGCTGAGTAGAGGAACTTACACATGCAGCTAACCAAGCAGGATTTAACCCCCTGCCCATGAGCTGATGGGCGAGGGTGTGTTAAATCCTGCTTTCTGCAGAGCTGAACTGTGCCAGCGACAATAATTACCACAGAAATATTACAGAAATTATGAAAAATGCCACCATAGAGGACAGTGAGTCAAATAAGTTAGTATTTGGCAGAAACTGAACTGCAGTGGAATGGACAGAGTGCTGATTATGATGAATACTGGTCAGAACAGAAATTGCTGCCATCTTACATCCCTGATAAGACCCCTGCTTCCAATGTTTCTGTGTTAGGTAAGTGTTTATGACTGAGAGACGCATGTGCACTGGGTTCCTGACTTCTTAGTGAGCATTATCCCTCTTTCTGACACTTTATCTACTGGCTGATCTTGGAGTATTATCTCCTGTCAGCTCTCTGTATCGAGTGAAGAACTCTGCTTAGAAAGAGAGCTGTGAATCACCCTTTATAATGCATCTGACATATCAGCTGCATATGCCGGGGTCAGGCAGCCATAGATCTCAGGGATATATGTGGGCTTCTTTAGCTTCATTCTGCTTTTGCTAGGCTCACATTTGTTCAGCCTCACTAATGGATATGCTGAAAGCCGAAAGAGACATAACAGAGAGATCCTTGATAGGACCACCTGACTTTAAAAACAAACAAAGCAGCTGGAACTGAGGAGATGTTTAATCCTTTCCTCCCATGCTATTTTACTGACTGAAAATAAAGCTGCTATTAGCTTCACAAGAGAGAAATCATGCTTGAAGTCCCTATGCTCCTCCATGGGAGTAATAGCTACTTCAATGGGCCAGTTTAGGCCCCATCTGCACTATACTTTTAAAGAAGTATTATATCATTTTGACAGTCATAGCTTTCCCCAAAGCATCCTGGGAATTGTTGCTTGTGAAAGGTGCTGAGAGGAGAGCCCTATTCCCCTCACAGAGATACAGTTTTCAGAGTGGTTTAACAGTCAATCCCGTCTTCCCAGGGAACTCGGGGAATTATAGTTCTGTAAGGGGAATAGGGGTCTCCTAACAATTCACAGCACCTTTCACAAATTATAGTTCCCAGGATTCTTTGAGGGAAGCCATGACTAAGTGATATAATAGTGCTTTAAATATATGGTGCAGATGTGGCCTCTGTGCGTTTGTCTTTTGCTGCTCTGTGAGGGGTAAATTACAGTTCCCAGGATTCTTTTTGGGAAGCAATGTGCTTTAAATGTGTGTTAAATGTATGGTATGGATGGGACCATACAATCTAGTACCAGGTTCTCTCTCCCTCCTTACAATACATTATGTTCAATTTTTTCTTGTGCTTTCCCTCCTACTCTTGCTATAAAGAGACTTTGGAAGCTGAAGAGTATGCAAGAGAAATCACTTCCTCATAACTTTGGCATGAGTCACGTGCATGTGTTTTAGCTCCCTACTTACTCTTTTCTGAGTGGTATTGATCACCTTGACATACGTTTGCAAATTGCCTCCCTCTTTCTTAGCCTGTAAACACATTAGTTGCCAGATAAAAGCGTTTCCATTAGTCACACCTGCAGGGGAAAATGGGTTGATCTGCTGATCAGTTGCGAAATCTCTTTGAAGCTGAATTTTAAAAAATGTACTCAAGCTGCTCCCACCAGGTTTTACAGTAGAATGGGGCGAGGGTTGACTGGCGTTGTGTGCCCGTTTTCAGAAAAGAAAGGTGGAAACGCACTAGAACCGGCAAAGCAGCGAGTGTGTTTCTACCCTTAGTAGTGTCTTGACCCATCTGATGTGCTTCAGTCCAGCTTTCCCCACATTGTGGTTCAAGGTTCTGTCTGTGGTTGCTGCAAAACCCTATTTCAAGGATCCCTCTTGTACCCTGCAAAAGTGAAGACAAAGGCTCTGAGGCCTTCCGGTTACTTGTAACCCTCAAAATACCAAGCAAACAGCAGCAACTTGTTGGTCCAGTTTATTTCAGGAGTACACCCCCACTCCCTGGGTAGCATCCTTGCCATTATGCTCTGGAAAAAAATCACTCCCCAAGGCCTCTCATTATTTAACTTTGGGTTGGAAATGGGCTGTTCCCTGGCTTGTTGGCACAAATAACTTCCTCCAGAATCTATCCTATAACTGTAAATCATTTGATGTTCATGTCTGCATACTGTCAGGTGACATTTGATAAAATATTAATGAAAGAGGGATTTGACAAAAGATTGTGGCATACCTTTATTTACTGTTGCTGCGGTGCTGGAGTTTGAACGCCTTTGGGATGAACAAGGTACTGAAATATGTGGCAAAATCTCAAAGAGCTGAATCTTTTCATTGTTGTAAGACTAATGGCTCCTTAAGATGAGCATGTGGAGTATTGCCGAACTTTTATATCCAAAGCGAGTGAGGTGAGCTTTTTAAAATAAAGTTTTCATTATAGTTTTCATTATGAAGGTTTTTTAAAAGTTAATTTTAAAATATTTATTTTGCACTTTTTAAAATTTGAGGTCTAAAATGTAAATGGGCTGCCTTCAAGTCGATTCTGACTTTTGGCGACCCTATGAATAGGGTTTTCATTGTAAGCAGTATTCAGAGGTGGTTTACCATTGCCTTCCTCTGAGGCTGAGAGGCAGTGACTGCCCCAAGGTCACCCAGTGAGCTTCATGACTGTGTTGGGATTCGAACCCTGATCTCCCAGGCCGTAGTCCAACACTCTAACCACTACGCCACACTGGCTCTCAATCTGAAGTCTAATGTGAGCATAATTCTGATGCTATCAGAGTATGCAGCCCCTCCCCAGGTGCTGAAAGGAAGGGGGAGCCCTGGCAGCTAACCCTGCAAATCCTTGGTCCCAATGTCAGAAGCCACACCACCGATCTTGCCCTCTGCTGACTCTCCAGCCTGGACACGTGTTTTTCTTTTTTTCTTTTTTTCAATTAATTTTTATTCTAATTTTCAAAACCAAAATAATACAAAAAGAAAACAACACAAATCAATAACTAATACAATACAAAAAAATACATATATATAAAAATATTGACTTCCGATTTGTCATAGTTCAGCTATAAATCTATAATATATAACAAACCTATCTCTTAATAGATTATAAAATCACCTTCCTCCAGCGGTTATCTTAGTTGGTTTCAAATCTCATTAACATCATATCATTTTAATATTCCACAAAAAGTCAAAGAGAAGTTTCCAATCCTTGAGATATATATCAATCAATTTTTTTTCTAAATAAACATGCCAATTAATCCAGCTCATCAAATCTACTAAATCCAGTAATTTCAAAACACTATAATTCAACTATAAATCTATAATATATAACAGACCTATCTCTTAATAGATTATAAAATCACCTTCCTCCAGCAGTTATCTTAGTTGGTTTCAAATCTCATTAACATCATATCATTTTAATCTTCCACAAAAAGTCAAAGAGAAGTTTCCAATCCTTGAGATATATGTCAATCATTTTTTTTTTCTAAATAAACATGTCAATTAATCCATCTCATCAAATCTACTGAGTCCAGTAGTTTCAAATCGCCCATATTGGGTCCATCTTCCATCTTTACGCACCCAAAAATCTTGCTGTCATAGTCATATAATAAAAGTCTGATAGGAATTTCCTCCATCACAGATATTTTCTTACCATCAAATCCAAACGTAACACTGAAGTATTGTTTCAAAGCCGCATCTCTGCTCCTCTTTTCCACATGATACACTAGTACATTTCTTGAAGGTTTTTCCATTGACACAAAACAGGGATTAATTCTATTAACTTTCTCCATTTCAAGTTCCATGAAATCCTTCCAGTCCAGGAATTTTTTTGAACCGATAATATCTTTATCTCCAATCTCTTCAATTCCTTCAGAGACAGCGCTGTATTCCAAACTGTAATATTTATCTCCAGGATCCGTCACAACCAGGAAATCCAAATCTTTTTTCATGTCCATATTTAAGCCAATCTCCATAGATTGAACCTTGCCTTTAATTTCTCTTTCATCCTTTTTTTGTTTTCCAGATCTATCTTTATTCTCCTTTCTCATAGAATCCTGAGTTTCTTTCAGCTCCTGTCTCATTTCATGAAATTCAGTTCTCCACGCTTCTCTATTATTTCTCAGTTCTTGTTTTATTGAGTTAATCCCATCCATTATTTTCTGAAGCATGTCTAGAAATAAAGTCCCTTCTTGTACATCCATGATCTTCTTAATTGCCATTCTTAAAACCAAAAGAACAAAACTCCTTCAATTTTCAATGTCCCAAGCAAAGAGCAGTTTATTTCTTTATCCAGTTACAAAGGAGTTAATCTTTCCAACCAACTAACGTCACACGCTAGACAGTCCTTATCTCTTAAATGTCCAGAAGTGCAAAAACAGCTTTTAGTTCACAGCGTTCAAATAACTAGTAGCAGAGAGAATGAGCAGATTCTTCAACAACAACAACAAAAAAGTAGATCAGAAAAAATAGTCCCTTATATATATTACACAAAAGTCTTGTAAATCAAAAAGATTTCTTATCTCTCCCAATCAGAAAGCTCTCATCCGTTGTAATCTTTAAAATGCAATTTTCCATGTCAGCTTTTTGCAATAAAAAAAAAAAGATAAGCTATTTATATTTTCTTCCCCCTTAGTTCCGTAAATAAAGAAGGAAAGTCTTACCTCATCTAGGTTATCTTAATTGCTGTTACTTTGACAAATCTCTTTAGCTATATAGATAAGAAAATGATAAATGTAGACTTGAGGTTTGCCTGCTAGTCTGTTAAAAAAAAAAAAAACGGGTCACTTATCCAGCTGAGCTAGCATAAAAATCCTCGCTCTGTCTGAACTGCTGGAAGACAGACAATTCTGACGAATTCCAGGCTCCAACAATCAAAACAAAACTATGTGGCAGATCTCACGCTTCTTCCTTATCCGGAAGAAATCATCCCCAGTCAGAAAAAACCCTTCTGACTGAATTTAAAACTGGATAAGTTTCATCCAAGACGGGAGCCCGTCTCAGAGGCAGCACAGGCGGAGGGATCCTCCTGGGAAGTCCTGGACACGTGTTTTTCTTAACAACATGTAGAAATGTCTAACATGTGGAACAGGGGACAGAAGAAGGGTCCTATATTACTAAGTCTTGTATGAGTGTGTGTTCACACACACTCTTGTGCATGTGAATGGTGTCCCCCGTAGGATGGGGGAGATGTTGTTGACTTTCCTTTACAAAATCAGGCTGTGGGACAACACTAAAGGGACTTTCCCTTTTTCTGCTTGCTGCTTCAGTGGTTGAACGAGGATGAAGGCTTATCTTCTGATCCTGATGGTCAGATACCAGAGGGTTGCATAGTGTGTCTATCCTTTATGGGATGGCAGAGATTGTATTAATTTGGCCCATGTGAGAGATGGCATTGGTCCTGCGTGGACTGAGCAGTATGTATACCTCTTGGTTCTAGGATTTCTACAGTGTTCTTGGGCCGGTGAAATTGTTGGCAATGGAGCCACCTTTTAAAATATATTGCCCTTTATAGTTGGCAGTTTTGTTTTTCATATGCTGCCTGGAGTGGGATATGAATTTAATAAGCAAACCAACATCTGATAGCTGCTGCACCTAGGACTTAAGAATTTGTCAACAGATATACTCTGCCTAAATGTGCTGCTTTTAATATTAGTTGTTGTTGCTGCTGCTGCTGCTGCTGTTGTTGTTATTGAATTTATATTTTCCTACAAAAATATACAAGGTGGCTTACACAAAATTGACACAGTACAAAATATAATAAAAGCACACTCTAAAACAAGGCAAAATGCAATCTAAAAACTAGCTAAGAAGGAAAGTCAACAGCAGTTAAAAGTAGACACGCAGCAGCTTTAAAAGCAGATGACAACAGAAGGTTGGGAGCCGTGGGACTGCACTCTCCTCCCCTCCTCTGACTCCAGTGTCTTCAGGTTGCAACTGCGGAGCCACCCTGAAGACATTGATGTCACTTCCATTTACCAGGCCAGGGCAGGAGTGAGATCAAGGCTGCACAGGGACATTGGCAACACTGATCTGGTGCTCCCACTGATGCAGTCCCACAGCTCCAACTTTGCTGCCGCCCTGCCCCTCCCTGATAAGTGGCACCGATGCCCCTGCCAGGAGGGTGGTTTTGCAGCCTTAGCCGCTCCTGAATTTCTCTTGCCAACCATAACCAGCTTACAGCTGCAATCCTATGGCTACTTACTTGGAAGTGAGCTCCATTAAACACAGTGGGATTTAGGACTGCACAGTGAATGAGTTTCTGTCAGAGTTGTTTGTTCTGGAAAAATATTATGATGTAGTAATTGTGAGCTGATTTGTTATATAATTGATTTTATTGTTTTGTTGTTTTTGCTTAATTAATATAGTAATATAATATTAATAATATATTGAGGAACTGTTCAATGGATTGTTGTTTAATATCTTGATATTTAGGTATTATTGCTTTATGAATTCTATGTTGCATTGTTCTATGTATTAAGATATTGGAAGGCTTCAAAAGTGGCTTAGACAAATTCTTAAGGCTTTCAATGGCTACTATGTTCTACCTTCACTGTCGGAGATAGTATGCTTCTGAATGACGGTTGCTGGAAACCACAGAAAGGGAGAGTGTTCTTGCATTCAGGTCCTGCTTGCAGGGTCCCGATAGGCATCTGGTTGGCCACTGTGAGAACAGGATGCTGGACTAGATGAGCCATTGGCCTGATCCATCAGGGCTCTTCTTATGTTCTTGTTGATTAACTGCTTTTGTTGTTGATTTAGTATTATTATATTTTATCCGCTTGATGTAAACTGCATTGTATAAGGTTATGTATAAATAAAATTCAACTTGACATTATATTTGAAACCAAGAGCATATTTCAATATCTGCTTAAGACGTACAGCTGTTTATTCTCTGATATTATACAAAATCTTGAGCAGTTAAAAATTAATGCTGCAAGCAACCGGGAAGAAAAATCCAAAAGAGTTATCCTAAGATTAAGCAATAAAGCATCTGTTTGATCTTGTTCTTGCTTTCATGGCTTCCTAGCCTCTGGAGTCCACAACTGTACAGAGCTACATTATTTTCAACATTGGCAAACTGAATGAATGCCAGTAGTTTGATTCCTAAAGCCATTACGTCATGTAATAGAACCTTCAGGAATACCATCCAATCAGAAGGTGTGTACAATATGCTCTGTATCAACATCGTTCCTTTGGAATTTGCAGTGAACATAGCGACACCAAATATGTCAAACTGACAGCCCTGGGGATTGAATTCTTTAAGAGACAAGCAGAGCAGGAAGCAGGGGTAGCAGGTGTTGGCTTAATAATTAGACCCATACACTAATGGGTGAGGGAAAGATGAAAACAGAGCACCATCTAGTGTTCAGTGATGGCAAAGCAAAACCATATTGATTATCCAACTGCCAGGTTGTCAACTCAGTATTTTTAAACAAGTCTGGAACCCACTCCCTCCCTGTGAATTGCGTTTTCATTTCATATTATTTATATCCCAACCTTCTCAGAGGAGTCCAGGGCAGCAAACACAAAACTGTTAAAACAATACAATTAAAAATATAATAAAAACATTTAATACACTTTAAAACATCTAAAAACAATCACAGCTAATAACTTCAGGGTTGCCAGGAGCAGTATCTTTCAGCTACCTGGGTGACCAGAAACGTTTTTAAATCCATCCTGAATGTTGATAATGAGGGAGACAGATGTACCTCACCAGGAAGAGCATTCCACAAACAGGGAACCACCACCAAGGAGGCCTTGTCATGGGTCAGTGCCAACTGGGCAGCACCCAGCAGCAGCGTGATGTATGTGATCTGTTACTTACATACTGGCTTTATTTCAGAATGAGCCCACAATAAAAATAATGATGAAAAGGTCTACTAGAGATAAAATTCATGGAGGACAGGATGGTTGACCATGATGACTGCAATCCAACACTGAGTTAAGCATTTTCCAGAGGGGTAACTGTTTTAGTCTGTTGTAGCAAACACTCTTCATGGCATCAAAACATTAACAAACATATTATGGCATAAACTTTTTTAGATTACAGTCCACCATCAGATGCATGAAGAATTATGCTCAGTTGTGGGGAGGGGGAAGGGGGAGAGAGAAAGAGAGAGACTGTAAACAATGCTTTCTCTATATCTGTTTGTCCGTCTATGCTTGCAATTCAGGATAAAAGTTTGAAGTGAACTGTAGTCCACAAAAGTTTATTTTGTTAATCTTTAAGGTGCCACAAGACTCTCACTTAGGTTAAGCATGCATAACTGTGTGTTGGATTGTGGCTAGTATCTTAATGAATTGATTGTTGATTGCAATAAATAAACACAATTTTGGTGCACACCAACTCTAGTTTATGCTAATCCTATTTGTTATAAATGTTTGCTTCAATGGGAGTGTCCATATTTTTTTTACTATAAGGGTGAGGACTGCCAACCGGATTCAGGTGACAGTTTCTCAAATGACATGTTTTAGACTGATGGCTGATTTATTAATTGCAGCACTGCGTTATGCGGAAAAGGTCTATCCTATTTGTGCTAAATAATTTCTTGTCAGTAGCGGAAAATACTGTTCTCACCTGGCGTAATAAAACTGGATCAACCAACAATGATAAAGGGGACAGTATAAAATCAAGAAATAAAGTGGTAAATAACTAAAATGGAGGAGGCATGTTCCACATGTGACAATTTGAATAAATTTAAATAAATAAAGTGGAATGTCCAACTGGTGGGGAGAACAATCTAAAGGCATGACAGGAAATTTCATGCAGGGAAGCTGAGGAGGCATAGAGACTGAACAAAGGAACTGTACCTCAGTTGTGAAGCACATGTTGTACATGGAGAAGGTCCAAGGTTCAATCCCTGGCATCTTCAGTTGCAAGGATCTCAAGTTGCAGTGCAGGAAAAGAAACCCTGGTGAGCTACTGGCTGCCGATGAAGGGGAAAATACTGGCCAAATGGGCCAATTATTTTACTTGTGGAACAGAGCTTCATATGTTCTGAGGGCCATGGAACTGAGAGAGCAGGGAACTTCCAGAGAAACAGGTTGTGGCAAAGAGCTGAAAGGGATTCCCCCAAAAGGTTCCCTAGATCAGTTGGTCATGGAACCGACCAGAGGGACGGCAACCCTGGACTTAATCCTCAGTGGGGACCGGGACCTGGTGCGAGATGTAAGTGTTGTTGAATCGATTGGGAGCAGTGACCACAGTGCTATTAAATTAAACATACATGTAACTGGCCAATTGCCAAGAAAATCCAACACGGTCACATTTGACTTCAAAAGAGGAAACTTCACAAAAATGAGGGGATTGGTAAAAAGAAAGCTGAAAAACAAAGTCCAGAGGGTCACATCACTCGAAAATGCTTGGAAGTTGTTTAAAAACACTATATTAGAAGCTCAACTGGAGTGCATACCGCAGATCAGAAAAGGTACCGCCAGGGCCAAGAAGATGCCAGCATGGTTAACGAGCAAAGTCAAGGAAGCTCTTAGAGGCAAAAAGTCTTCCTTCAGAAAATGGAAGTTTTGTCCGAATGAAGAAAATAAAAAAGAACATAAACTCTGGCAAAAGAAATGCAAGAAGACAATAAGGGATGCTAAAAAAGAATTTGAGGAGCACATTGCTAAGAACATAAAAACCAACAACAAAAAATTCTATAAATACATTCAAAGCAGGAGACCATCTAGGGAGACAACTGGACCCTTGGATGATAAGGGAGTCAAAGGTGTACTAAAGAACGATAAGGAGATTGCAGAGAAGCTAAATGAATTCTTTGCATCTGTCTTCACAGTGGAAGATATAGGGCAGATCCCTGAACCTGAACTAACATTTGCAGGAAGGGATTCGGAGGAACTGAGACAAATAGTGGTAACGAGAGAGGAAGTTCTAAGCTTAATGGACAATATAAAAACTGACAAATCACCGGGCCTGGATGGCATCCACCCGAGAGTTCTCAAAGAACTCAAATGTGAAATTGCTGATCTGCTAACTAAAATATGTAACTTGTCCCTTGGGTCCTCCTCCGTGCCTGAGGACTGGAAAGTGGCAAATGTAACGCCAATCTTCAAAAAGGGATCCAGAGGGGATCCCGGAAATTACAGGCCAGTTAGCTTAACTTCTGTCCCTGGAAAACTGGTAGAAAGTATAATTAAAGCTAGATTAACTAAGCACATAGAAGAACAAGTCTTGCTGAAGCAGAGCCAGCATGGCTTCTGCAAGGGAAAGTCCTGTCTCAGTAACCTATTAGAATTCTTTGAGAGTGTCAACAAGCATATAGATAGAGGTGATCCAGTGGACATAGTGTACTTAGACTTTCAAAAAGCGTTTGACAAGGTACCTCACCAAAGGCTTCTGAGGAAGCTTAGCAGTCATGGAATAAGAGGAGAGGTCCTCTTGTGGATAAGGAATTGGTTAAGAAGCAGAAAGCAGAGAGTAGGAATCAACGGACAGTTCTCCCAATGGAGGGCTGTAGAAAGTGGAGTCCCTCAAGGATCGGTATTGGGACCTGTACTTTTCAACTTGTTCATTAATGACCTAGAATTAGGAGTGAGCAGTGAAGTGGCCAAGTTTGCTGACGACACTAAATTGTTCAGGGTTGTTAAAACAAAAAGGGATTGCGAAGAGCTCCAAAAAGACCTCTCCAAACTGAGTGAATGGGCGGAAAAATGGCAAATGCAATTCAATATAAACAAGTGTAAAATTATGCATATTGGAGCAAAAAATCTGAATTTCACATATACGCTCATGGGGTCTGAACTGGCGGTGACCGACCAGGAGAGAGACCTCGGGGTTGTAGTGGACAGCATGATGAAAATGTCGACCCAGTGTGCGGCAGCTGTGAAAAAGGCAAATTCCATGCTAGCGATAATTAGGAAAGGTATTGAAAATAAAACAGCCGATATCATAATGCCGTTGTATAAATCTATGGTGCGGCCGCATTTGGAATACTGTGTACAGTTCTGGTCGCCTCATCTCAAAAAGGATATTATAGAGTTGGAAAAGGTTCAGAAGAGGGCAACCAGAATGATCAAGGGGATGGAGCGACTCCCTTACGAGGAAAGGTTGCAGCATTTGGGGCTTTTTAGTTTAGAGAAAAGGCGGGTCAGAGGAGACATGATAGAAGTGTATAAAATTATGCATGGCATTGAGAAAGTGGATAGAGAAAAGTTCTTCTCCCTCTCTCATAATACTAGAACTCGTGGACATTCTAAGAAGCTGAATGTTGGAAGATTCAGGACAGACAAAAGGAAGTACTTCTTTACTCAGCGCATAGTTAAACTATGGAATTTGCTCCCACAAGATGCAGTAATGGCCACCAGCTTGGATGGCTTTAAAAGAAGATTAGACAAATTCATGGAGGACAGGGCTATCAATGGCTACTAGCCATGATGGCTGTGCTCTGCCACCCTAGTCAGAGGCAGCATGCTTCTGAAAACCAGTTGCCGGAAGCCTCAGGAGGGGAGAGTGTTCTTGCACTCGGGTCCTGCTTGCGGGCTTTCCCCAGGCACCTGGCTGGCCACTGTGAGAACAGGATGCTGGACTAGATGGGCCACTGGCCTGATCCAGCAGGCTCTTCTTATGTTCTTATGTTCTTAAGACAACTTTATACAGCTGTGTTATCCTTTGGTGGAATATGTTAATCAAAAAGAACATAGACAGGATCCCCCAACTTACTATGCTTACTATACTCATCAATTTGATTCCTATATTGATGTCTCACACACTTTCTGATAGGGAACCAATCAGTTTCTCCATATTCTGTCCTTACAGTAGCCTCTTGTGCAGAGTATAGGTTGCTCATCAGGGCAATCAGATGCTGTTGCACCCCCATTTCTTTTAAAGCATTCCATAGTTTTTCATGATCTACACAGTCAAAGGCTTTGCTGTAATCTATAAAGCACAGGGTGATTTCCTTCTGAAATTCCTTGGTCCATTCTATTATCCAATGAATGTTTGCAATATGATCTCTGGTACCTCTTCCCTTTCTAAATCCAGCTTGGACATCTGGCACTTCTCGCTCCATATATGGTAAGAGCCTTTGTTGTAGAATCTTGAGCATTACTTTACTTGATAATAGTTTGATAATTACTGCATTCTCTGGGATCCCCTTTCTTTGGAACTGGGATGAATATTGAACGCTTCCAGTCTGTGGGCCATTGTTTAGTTTTCCATATTTGTTAACATTGTTTTCAAATTTGTTTTCAAAATTTGGACAGATTCAGTCTCAGTAGCTTGTAGCAATTCTGTTGGTATGCCATCTGTTCCTGGTGATTTGTTTCTTCCAAGTATTTTAAGAGCAGATTTCACATTCTAAAATTCACATTCTAAAATTTCTGGTTCTTCATCATTTGGTTCCTCCATGAATGAACCTGTCATCCTTGCATCTCTTTTATAGAGTTCTTCAGTGTATTGCTTCCATCTTCCTTTTCCTTTTATTTTATCTTGGTCAATCAGTGTGTTCCCCTGTTGATTATACATCCCTACTCTTCGTTTAAATTTTGCTTTAATTTCTCTAATCTTTTGGAATAGGGCTCTTGTTCTACCCTTTTTGTGGTCCTCTTCTATTTCTATACAATAACTGTTGTATACAATAACATGTTTCTATCTCCTTTTGCTTTTGATTTCCTTCTCTCTTTAACCATTTGAAGAGTTTCTTCAGTCATCCATTGAGGTCTTTCTCTCTTTTTAACTAGAGGTATTGTCTTTTTGCATTCTTTCCTGATAATGTCTTTGACTTCAATCCATAGTTCTTCTGGTTCTCTGTCAACTAAGTTTAAAGCCTCAAATCTGTTCCTTATTTGTCCTGTTTGTGTAATCTATATGCAGAACATATCATACGGAAAGCAGGATTAGATCAAGATGAAGGAGGTGTGAAAATTGGAGGGAGAAATATCAATAATTTAAGATATGCAAACGATACCATACTACTAGCAGAAACCAGTAATGATTTGAAACGAATGCTGTTGAAAGTTAAAAGAGGAAAGCACAAAAGCAGGACTACAGCTGAATGTCAAAAAGACTAAAGTAACAACCGAAGATTTATGTAACTTTAAAGTTGACAACGTGGACATTGAACTTGTCAAGGATTATCAATACCGTGGCACAGTCATTAACCAAAATTGTCAAGAAGCCAGAAAAAGGACTCGGGAGGGCAGCTATGAGAGAACTAGAAAAAGTCCTCAAATGCAAAGATGTATCACTGAACACTAAAGTCAGAATCATTCAGACCATGGTATTCCCGATCCCTATGTATGGATGTGAAAGTTGGACAGTGAAAAAAGGGGTAAGAAAAAGAGCTTTGCGCATACCATGGACTGTGAAAAAGACAAATAATTGGGTGTCAGAACAAATTAAACCAGAACTGTCACTAGAAGCTAAAATGATGAAACTGAGGTTATCCTACTTTGGACACATCATGAGAAGACCTGATTCACTAGAAAAGACAATAATGCTGGGAAAAACAGAAGGGAGTAGAAAAAGAGGAAGACCAAACAAGAGATGGTTTGATTCCATAAAGGAATCCACAGACCTGAACTTACAAGATCTGAACAGGGTGGTCATGACAGATGCTCTTGGAGGTCACTGATTCATAGGGTCGCCATAAGTCGTAATCTACTTGAAGGCACATAACAACAACAACAAGTATTTTTAGTGTTTTTGTTTGCTGCCTTGGGCTCCTGCTGGGAGGAAGGGCAGGATATAAATTAAATAATAAATAAATAAATACAATTATGTTTATTCAACGCAACATAAATAATGTAGCATATACAGTATGTTAAAATTCTGGTGTAGTAATTGGTTCCACATGCAATCATCTGTTGTGTATGTTTGCCCATTTTTTGTTTGTTTGCATTATTTTAAAATACAAGTGCTCAGTGCTCAAAGTCAAATATCTTTAAGAACCTTTGAGATGCAGCACATTAAGAGTTTCAAGTCACAGGTGCGATTTCCTTCCTTGAGCCGTTTCCTAGTAACAAGAGCATAGTGTGCTTCTCACCTGCATGTAACATCAAGGGGGTTGAACTGCTTCTTGCAGATCTTCACCATGGCTAGAATATTCCCACTGGCATTAAGCAAGAATCAGCAAATAACAGATCATCATGCAATGAAGACATCAGCTATCAGATAAATAAAGAACTATGTAGATCCTGTCACCCCCCCACCCAAAAACCCCAAACCATAGCTCTTTTGCATATGCATTAGGTTTACTTTCTCATTAGGTCAAGAAGATTTCTCATAGCAGAAATACTTCTGCAAATATAATATTGCACCATCCAGGTGGAATTTCTTAGCAACCACCTCCAAGAAGATCTACTTGTCCTGTGGGAGGAAGTTCATGCTACGTGAACTGTATATAATTGGGAGAGAATCTTCTGGGAGTATTTGCCTAGAAAGAGATAAGGAGGCAGTAAGATTTATGTGAATCTGATTAGATACTGAAAGCTGGCATCCTAGCATGGTATCGTAAGTTACTTCAGAGAGCAAAACAAAAATAAAAGCTGCTCACATCTAATGAGCAATATGTTTGTAGATCTGTAGATATTTCTAGCTCAAAATTAATTCTGGGTGCAAACTCTGACTTTCCAGACTGCTAATTAGTCTTCTTGTGTTTTTTAAAAGCTGCCTAGAACTGTTACTATCAAATGTAAAAACAATCTGTACAGTTATACAATGAGATTTTCCTTTTTAAAAATTCACTAAACAGGATGGGCTTGATGGTTCTTTAGAAATGAAATTTATAACTAGATCAGAAGGAGCCCTCCCCCTTCCAACTGCTTTCCCATTCATTATGTAAACATGTGTCTTGGAACTTGGGTAGTCATTTACGCATCACCCTCCCAAAAGCAAACACATCACTAAAAAGGAGAGAGGACATCAATTTGCATAAAATTTGCATGTGCTAATTTATATGTATAGATGTGCGTTTAGAAATAATGATTATAATTTAAATAGAAATATAATACATCTCGCCATAATGGAGAAGACTGTGATCAGGTATCCTATTTGCCAGGCTCAGTCTACTGTCCAGGAACTGGGAAGAGGAACTGACTGTTAAATCACTCTGAGAATTGTAGCTCCATGAGGGGAAGAGGAGTCTCCTCTCAGCACCTTTCACAAATTACACTTCCCAGGATTCTTTGGGGGAAGCCATGACTGTCTAAAGTGAAATAATAGCAGAATAAATGTATGGTGTGAATGCAGCATTTTGATGTTGTAAGCCGCCTTAGTGTACTTCTATGAACATTGCCTGTATGTTTCCGAGCTCGATTCAAGGTGCTGGTTTTAAATTTTTTAAATTGTGTTTTAAATTGTTTTTAGAAGATGTGTTTTAAATTTGTATATTTGTTTTTAATTTTTTAGTTACTGTAAACCGCCCAGAGAGCTTCAGCTATGGGGCGGTATATAAATAAATAAATAAATAAATAAATAAACATTGTAAAGAAATACAGCCTTTTCCAACAGTTGGGCCCCCAGATGTTGCTGGATGACAATTCCCATAATTCCTGACCATTAGCCATGTTGGCTGGGTCTTTAGGGAAGTGTAGTTCACCAACATCTGGGGATCCAAAGGTTGGCAACGGCTGCAGTTTAATAAATAAATAAATGAATAAAAATGCATACATAAGTAAGTAAGTGAAGTGTGGACACTGAGAGTAGTTTCAGGAACTATCCCAGTGACATCTTATTTATTCTTTGTATTCAACAATAAATAAATGAATAAGCAAGTTTGATGAAACCGCAATAATCTGAAGGCCCAGGTTCAAATTCCCACTTAGCCATCGATCTCACTGAGTAAGTTTGAGCCAGTCCCTAACTCTCAGCCAAACCTACCTCACAGGGTGGTTCTGAGAATAAAATGTCTGGGGGGGGGGAGTCATGTGTACTGTACTGAGCTACCTGGAGGAAAGATGGGATATAAATGTAATGAACTAAATAAATAAATAAATAATCAGAGTCCATGATTCAGTCACTGATAGAAGTCAATCAGTTGGAGTTGAAAAAACTCCAGATTCTTCAATGAATGTTGAGTGGAAGGGAAATAGCTGCTATGCTGCTCGTCACATGAAGGTGTGCAACTTCTTGCAAAAGCGAAATAACATCTCTGAATTTAGTTTCACTTTTTTCATGCTCTAGCACAAAGTGTAAAAACGTTTTGTAGTGCTGTAGTTTTTGCTGATTTCATTGGAGATTGTGCAGGGGAATTCCCTGTACTGGATCACCATGTGTGGCATCTGTTAATCCACTGTACTATCTTCCTGATGAGGAATGATGGACAGTATGAGATGATCATGGCTCCTATGTCTGATCTACTGAACTTTCTTGCATTATTTATTATTTATTTATTATTTATTAAATTTATATACCGCCCGACTAGCGATAGCTCTCTGGGCGGTGAACATAAAATAGTATAAAAATACAATGAATAACAAAATAATATTAAAATACAATCAACAATACAATAAACATTATTAAAATTAGATCAATGTAACTTAAAATGCTTCAGAGAATAGGAAGGTTTTGACCTGGCGCCGGAAGGAAAGCAGAGTCGGCGCCAGGCGTACTTCCTCAGGGAGACTGTTCCATAGTTCGGGGGCCACCACTGAGAAGGCCCTAGATCTTGTCATCACCCTCCGGGCCTCCCTGTGAGTTGGAACCCGGAGGAGGGCCTTCGTAGCAGAACGTAGTGCACGGGCCGGTTCATATCGGAAGAGGCGTTCCGCAAGGTATCGTGGTCCCGCACCGTATAAGGCTTTATAGGTTAATACCAACACTTTGAATCTAGCCCGGAAACATATTGGCAACCAGTGCAAGCTGGCCAGAACAGGTTTTATATGCTCGGACCGCTTGGTCCTTGTCAGCAATCTGGCCGCCGCATTTTGCACTAGTTGTAGCTTCCGAACTGTCTTCAAAGGTAGCCCTACGTAAAGCGCATTACAGTAATCCAAACGTGAGGTTACCAGAGCATGTACCACTGATGTTAGGTCCTCTTTACTCAAATAGGGACGTAGCTGGGCTACCAACCGAAGTTGGTAAAACGTATTCCTAACCACCGAGGCTACTTGAGCCTCAAGTGAGAGGGAAGAGTCTAAAAAGACTCCCAGACTACGAACCCGGTCCTTTAGGGGGAGTGTAACCCCGTCCAGGACAGGGTATATATCCACCATCCGATCAGAGAACCCGTCCACCAACAGCATCTCAGTCTTGTCTGGATTGAGCTTCAGTTTGTTAACTCTCATCCAGTCCATTGTCGAGGCCAGGCAACGGTTCAGCAAATCGACAGCCTCACCTGAAGAAGATGAAAAGGAGAAGTAGAGCTGCGTGTCATCAGCATACTGATGACAACGCACTCCAAAACTCCTGATGACCTCTCCCAACGGCTTCATGTAGATATTAAAAAGCAGGGGGGACAAAACTGACCCCTGCGGGACCCCATATTGGAGAGCCCGCGGTGTCGAGCAATGTTCCCCAAGCACTACCTTCTGGAGACGACCCGCCAAGTAGGAGCGGAACCACTGCCAAGCAGTACCTCCAACTCCCAACTCCGCGAGCCTCTCCAGAAGGATACCATGGTCGATGGTATCAAAAGCCGCTGAGAGATCAAGGAGAATCAACAGAGTTACACTCCCTCTGTCTCTTTCCCGACATAGGTCATCGTACAGGGCGACCAAGGCTGTCTCAGTGCCAAAACCGGGCCTAAAGCATTGGTGAGTGGGCATTAAATCTTGACCTTAAGCAAGACCTTACAGGGCACCCTACGTCTTCTGGGGGAACTGCAGTCTAGCAGGACCTTGGAAAGCTCTAAGTAAGCAATTTGCTCTGACAAGGCCTAGACTCCAAATCAAGCTGTTTCTCCTTCTCAGGCCAAGCTATTCCTTTCAGGCCTGTCTCTTTCCTGGAGAGAGATGAGCTTAAAGGGCTTATCTCATGGCTTGGAACCTTGTACTCCATCTCCTTTCCATTATTTCCCTCCTGGTTCCTTGCCTGTGCTAGTGATCCAGTGATGGGGAATAAGGGGCCCCAGATGAGGCAGTTGATTCCTCAGGGATCTCAGGCTTAGCGGTTGCAGTCTCTGGGGATAATTGTTTGGGAATTTCTTGGTGGACAGGCTCTGGGTCAGGCACAGTAACTAGCTTTTCTGTGGCTTTCACTGCTGGTCCTTCTGCTCTGACTCGTCCCTCCTAATTTAGGTTTGAGTCCAATCTGCTCTCTAGGTTGGGAATCATGACAGTTGAAATGGTAGAACAGTATAGCTAATGTAGAAATGCAAGAGTGTGCAGCTGCATGGAGTACTATGTATGAGCGCAGCTGATATAAGAGAAATGCTTTTTTTAAAAAAGCACATTATTGCTCATTATCTTGCATTTTCCACTCCAGCATATGTTGAATGTCTCTAGGGAGATAAATCTCAAATTGTTTGGTGGGATTATTCAGGTTGTAAAGGAAAAGGAGGGGTTTGCTATGAGAAGTGGACGGTCTGAAGCTGTTCTATCTTGTCGGTTATGACAGCAAAACATCAACCTCCACTCAGTTATATCCACAAAGAACATATACTTGTGATTTACAGTTATCCAGCTGACCTGACAAGCTGAGAGGATGGTTGAACAAAGTTGAATAATCTGGCAAGTACAAGAACCTGGTAGTGTTGCCAGATCCAATGACAGGTTTGAGGGAGATCAGCTGGCCCAAGGTAGCATTTGTTCTGCAGCATTGTGGCAAATTAAAATGAGGGCTCCCAGACTCAACAATATGGGAGGAAAATTAAAGAGAAGGAGGCGCTCAGGGTCACAAGGAATTGAATATACCACATGAGGCCTCCAAACTGAGGAAAGAGACAGAGCTGCAGCCCCGTAGCCATTACCTATAGCAGCTACGGCCAAATAAAATTCTGTAAGCCAGGCAAATCCTGTGAAGCAATTTTTTTCCTGCCCCTCTGCAGGCAGACCAAATCAAAGTGTGGTACAAATTGTTACCAACACTTCCACTGGTTGGAAAACTAAAATTGTTTTCAAAAGTTGTGAGAAATGGAGATAATAGAGAGCCAGTGTAGTGTAGTGGTTAGAGTGTTGAATGTGGACCTGAAAGACCAGGGTTCAAAACCCTGCTCAGCCATGAAGCTCACTGGGTGGCCTTGGGCCAGTCACTGTCTCTCAGCCTAACCTACCTCACAAATTGCTGTGAGGATAAAATCAGGAGGGGGAGATGTTTGTATGCCATCTTGAGCTCCTTGTATAATAAATAAATAACACTTCCATGTTACATATCTCTGTAAAAGGGGATTATTTATTTATTTATTATTTGATTTATATCCCGCCCTTCCTCCCAGCAGAAGCCCAGGGATTAGCTGCTAAAATACATTTCTGGCTCCTTAATGGCAGACACAGACACCAAGTTGTCCAGTCTTTGTCTATCAGATTCTGAATGAGCCTTGGCTTAGGAACACCTCTGCCAAGTAGAGGATTCTGTAGCAATTACTTCACTGAAGTCACTGGGAACTCTTTATATGATCTCCAGGCTACTTTATAAAAATAAGAACAGAAAGCACAAGCAGAGCCCCACCCGCTGGATCTGACCAATGGTCCATCTACTGCAGCATCCTGTTTCCCACAGTAGCCAACCAAATGCCCACAAGCAGGACATCAAGACAATAGCCAACTGTTGCTTCCAGTAGTGTCATACTGCTTTTATGATCAAAGCCATGGATAGGCCTATTCTCAATGAATTTGTCAAGAGATCATAAATCAGCCTTCCCCAATCTGGAGTTTCCGGTTGTGTTGGGAAAAACTCCCATCATCCCTTGCCATTGGCCATGCTCACTGGGGATGATGGGGGTTGTAGTCCAACAATCAATCTGTGGCCCCAAAGTTGGGATAGACTGCTGTTTAGATTGTTATTTTGCATATTTAACAATAATGAAATTATATCGGAAAGCTGAGCAAGCAAATGCAGATACAAGTCTGCTGTGTAGAACTGACAGAGTAGTTTGGATTTTGATCTCTTCTTGTCTAAAATACCACATAATGTTGTGCAGCGATTACAATAAGAATAAGAATAATCAAGCATGGGATCAATCCCTTGTAAAGCAGACTGAACCCTGAAGCATTAAGGTTCAACTGTGACATAGAGGAGATGAACAGTGCATAGATTAGGCTCATTCCTTCCAAATGAGTCATAGCCATGTAGCCAGCCACACAGATTCCAAGCCCCAGGAAGCAGTAGCAACAGCAGCATGAAGCCCAGACATGGCAGACAAGATCAAATTGCTGATCAGGCTAGAAAAAAGCAGATTTTTCAAAGATTTTTTTTAAAGTCTGCATTAGGTTACTCAATCCAATCTAAATCAGTATTACATGGTTAGAAAAATCCTGTTTGTGAATATAAGATCAGTCGGTGGATAATATTTCATTATGGTATTTTTCTTAAGTTTGTTAGCCATTTTTATAGTAGAAATGAAGAGAATGTGTAATATTGTAAATAAATGAATAAGGACAGAGGTGCCTCTAAATCAGAATAATCTGTTCAGTTACAGACAAGTGTATAATACACACATACACATGGCTGTCATTGGATGATCTATAACTTGTTATTTAACCCACAAGTGTGTGCATGCACACACACAACATGCACACAGATGCTATTTCTGAGACTAAAGTGGGCTATCTGTGTTAATCTGTGCTACTACAAAACAACAACAGCAACAACAAAAAGCCATTGCATGTTAAAGACTAGCACATTTATTATGGAATCAGCTTTTGCAGACTAGAATCTACTTAATCAGATTCATCTTCATCTGATGAAGTGGACTCTAGTCCACAAAAGCTTATACTATAATAAATTATAGTCTTTAAGGTGCCACAAAAACTCTTTGTTGTTGCTGAGTTTAAGGATGTCTCATATTGAACCTAGCTGTTGAAATAAGCAACAATCTTTAATTAATACCCACTAGAGGGGAAAGCTAATAAAGGGTTAATGTATCTAGGCCCTGGAAGATAAATGGCCTTCTTGAATTGTGAGCTTAGTTTCTCTGTCCTCTTTCCTTCTTGCCTTCTTGCTGTAACAAATTAGTTATTAGCTGAAGTTATTAGGTAAAGGTTCAGTTTAAACTTTACAGCCATGTTTGTCTTCCTTGAGGTGTGACAAAGAACCTACTCTCCAACGCTAGCTAAAAGCTATTGATAGTCATTTGTGATTTTAGGCTGTTTTTAATTGTTCTTAATGCTGTATTTTAAAATTGTTGTAACTCTCCCTGGCGCCTTTGGCTGAAGGGTGGATGATGATGATGATGATGATGATGATAGGCATAAGCACATAGATTGACTTAATTGCTCCTTTAGGGCACAATTCTAAAGTCAAGAGCTGTTGAATGTAGTATAAATGCTTCTGTGGTGGAGAGAGACTTACTCATGGGATGGCAATTATGCTGCCAAGGGACCCTCCCCCCCAGTACACCAATGGAAAGAATGGATGCCCATGGGCATAGATTTCCCACCATCTCTGTGATGTTTGAGCAGCTAAGAAACTGGGGTGTTTCTGTGGTAGCTCCCCCTTTTACAGATCATTACAGATCATACCTGACACAAAAGGCATGCAAGACATTATAGTAAACATTGGGAAGTAACGGCTATGTATTTAGTTCTTCCTCTGTAACATCTAGTAGAACTTAGCTTGTGTGACAGAAAAGTGAAGGAATAATTGCAGTAGAAAGTGTGGAATAATAACCACATTTTGTGAAAATAACCAATCTGGGTAGCTTTTACTGGATATTACAGATGGCGTTGGTATGCTAGATTATTGACTGGTCAAAATATTGTCAATAGACTAAAATGTTGTCAGATATATGGTGCCATGACACTGATACTTGAAGAATTGGTCTGCTGCCTAATTAAACTGTCTTTACACATATGATCTTCCAGGTTTCTAAATCAAGCAGGGAGTCTGCATGAGTAGACAAGGCTTTCCGCTGCAGAGGTTTGCCTCCAGCTCCTAGAAGGTGGCAAGAACTCTAATCGGAGGTGGGGTTATACCCTTCCTTATGCAATTCTAATTGCACAGCAGATTGGAACAACCAAATAGGGCTTTAAATCTGGGCATATGTCTAGAAATATATTCCTGAATTAGTTATACAGCAGATAATAATCTCAACACTGATCTATTTCTTTGCAGTGTTGTGCTGGTCTTGTTAGCAACCAGTGTTTTCACTTTTTCTTTTTTAACATTCTCTTCCCCTCCCTTTTTAAAATTAGATCAAGAAAAGCCTCCTTTTCAACCAGCCCTGTGGAAGTGCTACGATGAACCGGCTACACACAATTGTGCCACATAAGCCAATCTGTGCTGCCCTTTAATCTACACCAGCTGCAAGGACCACATGAGAAAGTGGTGACAAAAAGAAACAGGAAACTTGCCTGTATCTGGGCAACACCTGCTTTGCAGGAAGGAAACAAACTTGACAATAGCATTGCGTTAAATCTATACTGAGTAGAATCCTGTAGTTAGGTAATCACTGGGCTAGTCAATGGCATGTCAATTCATATCCAAAGGCTTTCCTGGCTACAAACAGTTGAAACCATTTCGAAGAAGGTTGTCAACGTCATGTTAAATGTTCAAAGCCTTTCCAAGAGAGACCGGTGTGTAATTTTAGCTTTGGGTATACATTTCAACTCCCAAGTTCATTAGCCCCTTGCCAGAGAACAGCAGCTGATGGCTTATCAAACACTTTGATGGACATTCTCCTTTGTTCTGAGCTAAGGACATCTTAGTGCTGCTAGTATGGCTTTTTGGATTTTTAAAACAGTTTAGAACCTGAAAAAATCCAACCTCTGCTTACATTGGGGGATTTTTTAAAGAAAAAAAGTTAAAACTTATGGGTGTTATTTGACTAACTAAGCCATATTCAGAGTTATGACTAACTTAGTCCATTTATTTCATTGGGTCTTCTCTAAGTATGGACAGCCAGTGTGGCATAGTGGTTAGAGTGTTGGACTACGACCTGGGAGACCAGGGTTCGAATCTCCACATAGCCATGAAGCTCAATGGATGACCTTGGGCCAGTCACTGCCTCTCAGCCTCAGAGGAAGGCAATGGTAAACAACCTCTGAATACCACTTACCATGAATACCCTAAGGGTTGTCATAAGTCGGAATCGACTTGAAGGCAGTCCATTTCCTTTTTCTCTAAATCTGACTTAGTCAGATTTATATCTTTTCCTCTATATTCCTATGTATTTATTAATTTTCCTCTCTCTGTACTGTCTTCCACCTGACCTTGAGCAACAATACATTTTAATAAGGACAACAAAATCCATGAATACTATTTTTTTTGGTATACCAGTTTTTCCAACATTTTTCATCAAACCCCACCTACCTTCCCATTACTGCCCAGGTATTATATTAATTATCTGCCCTCCAAATATCATAATGTTGAGCTAAACTCCCAGTCAGTTTCTAGCCACTTAGAAGAGAGTAGTTTTAAAAGTTGGGGGGGGGAGAGGCAAGGGAGAGGTGTGCCTGCCCTCCAACATTTTACAGATGAAATTATTAAGATAACTGTATCACTCCAGTTTACACTGTAAGAGCGCTTCCAGACTGTCACTGTTTTCAGGTGGGATTCAAGCACATACCAGCAAAATTCAAGTTGCACAATTATAGCCGAGTGGGAGGTCTTGTGCAACAAACGCACTTCCCCAAAAGATTGTCCTTTTTGTGATAAAGAAAGTGATAGGAAACTACACTGGAAATTGTGGTGAAATAGTTACTTTGATGTTACATTGTCCAACCTCCCTAAAAGCAAATAAGGATGACCGCCCAATAAACTGGAAGCACCCTATGAATAACTGTGGGAAATCCTTGCCCCTTGTTACACATTGTTGCAAGCTTTGCTGATTGTGTGTTTTATTGGGTGCCTCTGTAATCACTTGTCCTCTATTGATTTAAAACCTAAGAGAGTGTTTGTTCTTTGGGTTCAAGAAATATGTGAAAAAGCATAATTGTCTTACAAGGTGTTATCAGCAGGTTGGAATCTGCCCTGGTAGCTGCAGTGTGAGAAATGGCAGGCTGTATACTACATGACATCTTAGTGTTTATGCACATGCATTTACCTGGATGTATGCTAGACACAAGGTACAGTCAGAAATTTAACTTCTATAGACCCTGGGCAAGTGTCTAAAACCCTGAAGAATGGCAACTCAGTGTCTGAGCATGACAGCGCTAGCAACTCAGTTTTAACAAGGCATTTCCCAAGGGCAAAATAAGAACAAAACAGAGATAGTGATTTACCAGGGGATCAGAAAACATGCTCTGCCTCTGGTAAAAAGGGATATTTGGGGCACATGGAGAAGACTGGTCTCTTCATTATTTTGGCTGTCATTGGCTGTGACTCTGCAAACAGCTGCACCTTCAGACATGACTCAGTATGCAGAAGGACCATGGTCACCACTAGACTCTCAGTATTTTGTGGGAGGGATCCAAACACATAGTGAAAATTTATGTTTGCACAATTAAAGTGGATTAAAGTGCTCTGTTGCCCTGATGCAACAAGTCCACTTTTTTTAAAAAAATGACTTTTTGGATTGAGGAAAGTGATGGGGAAATGCGATGAAAAGTGTGGGATGAATTAGTGATGAAGAGGAAGATGCATAACCACTGCACAAGCAAATCAGAATTAATTCAGGATCAATTGTTGTAAAACCTCCCTGCAAACAAATCAGAGTGAATGCTTAATAAAGAATGGACATAGTCTAACCCCTACATAAGCTTTGTGCAAGTAAACCGGGACCCTCAATATACAAGGGGTCTGGAGGAGCCCTGTGCTGCTCTCAAACTTTCTCATTTGAAGTTCACTTTTGGTGCTCCATGGCCCAAGGCCTCCTTCTGTTTTTAAAGGACAAGTGAGTGGGAAGTTACCCTTAATCACAGAATCATAGAATGGTAGAGTTGGAAGGGGCCTATAAGGCCATTGAATCCAACCCCTTGCTGAATGCTGGAATCCAATTTAAAGCATATCCAACAGATGGCTATCCAGCTGCTTCCTGAATGCCTCCAGTGTTGAAGAGCCCACCATCTCCCTAGCTAATTGGTTCCATTGTCATACCACTCTAACAGTAAGGACCTTTTACCTGCTGTTCAGCCGAAGTCTGGCTTCTTGTAAGTTGAACCCATTATTCCATGTGCTGCACCCTGGGATGATTGAGAAGAGATATTTGCCTCCTCTGAGTGACAAACTTTCAAGTACTTGAAGAGTGCTATCATATCTCCCCTCAGTTTTCTCAAGGCTAAATATGCCCAGTTCTTCCAGTCTCTCCTCATCAGCTGATTGTCTTAAAGGAGACGCCCCACTAAAATGGTTTTGCCTTTGCACTTCTTCTCATAGTGGCACCAGTTATCTGACATTCAAAACTGCGTATGTTTTTATCCCTTCAGGTACTGGGAAAGTTTGTTCACACTTCAACTAGCTGAGGCAGTGTCCACAACATTACAAGAAGGCTGCATTCAGATAGCACTTGATTCTGTTTTCCCAACGTTTCCTTACCAGTTCATTTTTTGCATTTTATGTGATTTTTCACACAGTGTAAAAGCTACTTCTGGAAATTTAGTGGAATCAAGTTGAAGCTTAGCACTCATTTCCATGTTAATTGCTTCTAGAAAAAATCCATTTGCAACCCCATTAATCTGGAAAACCTCGGGAGTTTAGCGTTTTATTTTTCTCACAGCTTTCTTGGGATCACACCACCACAGCTCATGTAATGACACTTCTGCATACAGAAGTGCACATGCACATAAAGGGTGGAGGGGATGACATGTCCAGTGACATCCACTGTTGTTGTGTCACACCACACCCACTGGTGTGAATGAAATTTAGCATGACATTGGTATTGGGGGAAAAACACAGTTCCATAATGCAACAGGTTCTGCAGTGTGAAAGGAACATTACAAATTGGGACAGAAGCGCTAGCATTATAATCAGGAAAAATAACACAATAAACCCAGGGAGCTGGACCACAGTTCCCAACATCTGCAGGGAATAATATGTGATGACACATTGGATATTATAGTTTATAAGACCCCAGGTGTGGAATAGCTTGGAGGTTCAGTAGTGCCAATGTTGCTTGGTTTTAGGCATCTGATGAAGACCTGCCTCTTTCTTGAAGCCATTTAACACTGATATGAGGAACTGCCAGCAGCACAAATCATAATCATACAGTGATGGTTCAACCATCTCATTAACCTCCCAAGGCCAAGTGGAACAGACACATTTTCAGTTGGTGATGAAAAGACATCAACCAAGCAAACAGACATATCTTCATATCAATGAATGTTTATTTCAAAACTCTTTAAATGGGAAGTGTCTGCCTGGTGTACCCATCCTGTCCCACACTCTATCCATCTTGACCAATAAAAGGCTAGATACCGAGTTGTATTCACCTAAGCCATCCTCAGAATAGACCCATTGAAATCAATGGATTTGATTAACTAAGTTCACTGATGTCAATGGGTCTCCTGTGAGTATGATTGAGGTGGATACAACCCTCTGTGCTTTTGCAGTGATGCCACACGGGTGTGGAACACAGACAGCCCTGCTGATATGGACCTAGTCACCAACTACTAATAGCAATGGAGCGCAGCTATTTTTTAGCAATTCAGTCTTAGGTCTATGATGTTGTTCAGTGGGAAAGAGACTTTCCCTGGTTTGTCTTGATGAAGCTTCTCTGCAGACTTCATTTAAATGCGATGGCATCTCTCCCGTTAACAGCTTTGAAACAGTATCCTAACCATTTAGGCATTCAAATGCTGACACCTCATCAGGATTACTGTACTTCTAATTCAGTTTGCACAGTAAAACTGTTACCTGGCAAATGAAATGCAGAATTAACAGTGTGATGTCAGTGAGAGAGAAATAAAAGAGAGACCACAGGAGGAGTGTCACTGTGAGCAGCCTTGGGCCAGGGACAGAGAGAAGCATTTCAGTGTCTGCTTTTTTCTACATTTAATTTTCTTCAGAAAAATAATAATAATACCAGGAACAATTCCTTCCATACTTATTACAGTACTATCTTACTGCCTTACCTTACTCTGCATCCTTTACTTACTCAACTTCAGAATGGTACTGACCTACATTTATTTATTTATTACATTTTAATCTCATTCTTCCCCCCAAGCAGATCAAGGCAGCTCACATGATCTTTTTGGGAAGGCCAGGTTGGGAGACAAAGCACAATCCTCTCAGACCAGGCATTATTATTAATGTGAAGGCAGTTGGTTGCTGGCGAACACACATTTGTGTGTGTGTGTGTGTAAAATTATTATTTATTAATTGTTGCTTGTTATCCAAAGGTCTCCAAGTGACTTACAACATTGTTAAAAATAAACATAAGTATACCATATCATACAAACAAAATAATAAGACAACAACTACCCCCATACAGCCACAGAAAGCTTTGGCAGCATGCTAATACAAACATAATCTCAGTCTATCAAATGCCTGGGAAAGAAAGATGTCTCTACCTGGTGCCGAAAATATGTCAGTGAAGGAGCAGGGTGGACCTCACTGGGGAGCACATTCCACAGATGGGGAGCCACAACTGAAAAGGCCTTCTCTCCTGTCACCACCCTCCCAGCCTCCCTCAGAGGGGGGACCTGGAAAAGAGCCTCAGAAGAAGATCTAAGGGTCCAAGCAGGTTCATATCAGGAGAAGTGTCCCAGAAGATATTGGGGCCCTGAGTCTAAAGAGCTTTATAGGTAAAAAACAGCACTTTGAATTGGTCTCAGATGCGGAAAGGCAGCAGGTGTCATTGGAACAGAATTGGTGTGATACGATCTGGTCTCCTTGAACCTGTCAACAATTGCACAGCCACATTCTGCACATTTAATCTTCTGAACAATTTTCAAAGGCAGCCCCACATAAAGCCCATTGCAATAATCCAACCTTGAGGTCACCAGAGCATAGATTACTGTAGCCAGGTTATCAGTGTCCAGATATGGTCACAGTTGGGCCACCAATCTAAACTGATGGAAGGCACTCCACACCATTGACATCACCTGTGCCTCAAGTGACAGGAATGGATCCAGCAGAACCCCCAAACTCCAAACCCATAGGTTGCACACCACTCAGCCAGTCAGAGGAACCACCCACCCACCAACAGCAGATCAGTCTAGTGGATTAAGATTCAGTTTATTGACCCTCATCTAGTCCATTATTGCAACCAAGCACTGATCCAGTGCATCTACTGCCTCACTTGCAAAAGATGAAAAGGAGAAACAGAGCTGTGTGTCAGCAACATATTGATGACAACGTAATCCAGAACTCCATATGATATGACCCCACTCAGCAGTTTCATGTAGGTGTTAAACAACATGGGGGACAGAACCTACCCCTGCAGGGCCCCATAGTGGAGAATTCATGCAGCCAAGCAATGCTCCCCAAGACCCATCTTCTGGAACCCTCCATCCAAGTAGGAATGGAACCACCGCAATGTGGTGCCTCCAACACCCAACTCAGTCACCCCAGAAAGATGCCATGGTTGATGGTATTGAAAGCCACTGAAAGATCAAGGAGAATCAACAGAATCACACGAGCCTGTCTCTCTCCTGACACAGGTCATCATACCGGACAACCAAGGCAGTTTCTGTACTGTGCATTATTATTATTATTACATTATAACTCAGCTTTCTTCTAAGGGGCTCAAGGTGGCATGCATGGTTCTCCTCCCTCTCCATTTTATCCTCACAACAAACCTGTGAGATAAGTTAGGCTGAGAGGCAATGACTGGCCCAGAGTCATCCAGCAAGCTTCATGGATAAATGGGGATTTGAACCATGGTCTTCCAGGTCCTGGTCCAACACTCTAACCGCTACACCACCTGGTGTATATGGAATATATGCTTCTTTTACACCTCATGTTCTTGTTCTTTCTATTTGTTTTTCATTTAAACTTCATATTGTTCACCTCCTTGAAACTGCATGTGCTAGCAATAAGGCAGGTTATAAGTCAGGAAATATGGTCACATTCACGCAATACATTTAAAGCACATGGCTTCCCCTCCAAAGAATCCTGGGAATTGTAGTTTCTTAAGTGTGCTAGGAATTGTAGCTCTGTGAGGACTACAGCTCCCAGGACTCTTTGGGGAAAGCCATGTGCTTTAAATGTACGGTGTGGATGTGACCTAAAAAGTTACAAGCTGAATTCCCTCCAGACATCCCTCATGTGGTTTTCATAGCATTTTAAGAGTTAGTAAGGACCTTGAGGGTCATCTCACCCAGTTCTTGGTCAATGCAGGAATCAGCAGCTACAGCATCCAAAGCATATGGCTATCCAGCCTCTGCTTAAGTGCCACCAGTGAAGGAGAGGACAATACCTCCCAAGGATCTCTGTTCCAAGAAGTTTCAGTTACTATTTAGTAGAAACCTCCTTGTGATTTCCACCCACTGGTTGTAGTCCTGCCCTCTGGAGCCATACAGAACAAATCTGCACCATCCTTCACACAACAGCCCTTCAGATATCTGAAGGAAGCTATTATATCCCCTTGATCTTCTCTTCTCCAGGCTAAACAAACCCAACTCTTCAACCATTCCTTGTAGAACATTGTTTCCAAATCCCTCACCATCCTGGTTACCTTTCTCTAGATGTATTCTAGTTCAGTGCTTGGGCCTAGTTCCTACAGAAGCAGTAAACCTGTGTCTGGATTGTATCGTGTCAAGTGGGGGTTCCCATGATAGAATGGAAAACTATAAAGAAAAAGCTACCATATCAGGGAGAAGGTCAAGCTAGAGCCTTACTCTCCAGTGTGTAGACATTGTGAAGTGCCTTGTCCAGGTTAGATGTTCTCTAATTAATCCTGTAAATCCCTCCCATATTTACTAAAGCTATTTACTGTAGATCTCTATAGCAAATCTCTTATCACCCTGCTTACTATAAGCTCCCTCTAGTGCAGATGTTCTCAGCAAGCCCCAAGTGAAGAAAAAAGCTGCAGGATATTAGATTTCAGTTCTTCTGCCAACTCTTCTTGGAGGAATTCCAGTACTTCTGGAACCCTAGCAGCCACCAGACTCCTTTGTGTGTTTTAGCACCAGGCAAGGTAGAAATGCTAGTGCCAGTTGTAAGTTCTGCTTGTGGAGGCCTTCCTACAGGCCACTAGAGTAGCACTAGACACCACCTCTGTCAAATAACCTGGCTGGTTTGGATGCCCCACTCACTCTCCCCATGGTTATCTTCCACAACCTGGATTCTGGTGGAGGGTGGGGCCCTAGTGCCGTAGGTACGGCCAGAATGGAAGAGGCAGTGAGTCCTTTGCGTGGAGAGGTTCACCAGATCTGCAAACCATGGCCATGTTGGCCATTCTGGGGCCACAAGGATGATGTTAACCCTCTGCTCTCTGATTTTCCTGATCACCTTTGGAATCAGCAGTAGAGGTGAGATGTTGTTGTGTCATTGCCACCCTGGGCTCCTGCTGGGAGGAAGGGCGGGATATAAATAATAAATAAATAAATAGTAGTCCCGTTGACCTGTTTGAGGACAGAGAATCCATAAAGCCTTGCAGTGTTAATGCTAGCACTCACTGTCATAGCAAGGAACAAGAAAAGACAGATGAAAAGCACATAGGAAAGGTACGGATCAGGAAACAACTCATTTGGAAATAATATGGGATACACTCAGTGACTCATCAGAGGCTTTAGTACCAAGTGAGTGCTCAACACACAAATCCATAGGCTTCGTTTGTACTTATTTTGCAGAATGTGAATAGGTTACTATGCTGGTGCATACTGAATGTACAGTTTCTCCATCAACTGGCCTTTTCTGCACTAAATTCACTTGCTGCTGCCTATCTAAGTATTACTCAACCATGGAAATCTTCAGAAAGACCATCCATTTCACACTTGCTTCGCAACAGCAGCAGCTCGCAGGATGGCGAGGGCAATTATGAACAAATTAACAGAGCAATGAAAAGCAAAATTGCTTTTGAAAAACATAGCTCCCCTTTGTCCCTTACACAGATTATCATTAAAAAATGCTATACCCAAATCACTCTCTTTTATTAAATCATAATTGTTTTTCATAGCAGTTCATGTTTTGTGATTGGTGGGAGGTGGAGTGAGGAGGAACACATTTTTAAAATGTACAAACAGTGTAGAATCCTTGCACAGTGGCTCATAAACCAATATAATCTTGATTCCTTGTTCTTTTTTCCTATGTTCTACCCATAGAACAGGGTGCTATCGGCTCCCCCTTGCCACTGCAGCTACCTGCACTCCTTGGAAGTCTGCTCCAGGGCATTGTGGACCCTCCAGAACAGTGTGAGAGGTAGCGGGGGGGGCAGGCAGGGGAACTGGTGAAAATCATTCCTCCTCCCAACAAATGTTTGTGGAACCAAGTTTCTTCTGCAACCTGAAGGACTCCTTCCATTCACAGAAGAGCCCCTTTGGATCCAAACCTCTGTATCCATGTTATTATATCTTTAATTTGTTCAGCACTTGTTATGACCGAGGAAGGGCACTTCCAGATGGCAACTTATGGTGAATTTGTGTCCACACAAGGTTGTCCTCATCAAATTGCTGTCCTGTGTTATTTCCCAATTTAATCAAGATTTACTGTTTCCCAGGAGAATCTGCTAAGTAAAAACAACAGCAACAGCCACGTACACACCATACATTTAAAGTACATAATTTCCTCCCAAAGAATTCTGGGGACTGTAGTTTACTCCTCACAGAGCTACCATTCTCAGCACCCTTAACAAACGACAGTTCCCAGGATTCTTTGGGGAAAATAATGTACTTTAAATGTATGGTAGGTACGCAGCCTAAATCTAGAGGGGGGGGGATATCATTTTGATGAGGATGGCATTGTGTGAATGCTGTGCAAAATGTGCATGCATAAGCAGCACTGAGTCCACAATAAACTGCTGTAGGGAAGTGCCTAAAACCTCAAAGTTATTTATTTATTGTACTTATATACTGCCCCACAGCTGAAGCTCTCTGAGCAACAAATGTTATCCCCGCCGTGCATCACCGACAAGCACTTCACATTCTGGAAACAGTGATAGTCCTTCTAGAACTGGATAAAGTCCATAAGGAGTGTTCAGACACCCCTCCCCATGTGTAAAGAACATGGGGGGGTTTGCAAGGCTACGTGGACTAGCCACACCCCCTGCTGTCCATGCATAGTTGGCATGTGAAGTGGCTCACATATACATTGTTACACACCACACATAGAGCTCATCCACACACAGAGGGACCCTGGCCCAGTCAGAGGGTCTTGAGGGCAAGGCTGCAGGCAGCATGCATCAATGGCAAGGATCTTCTGAACTGCCCCATATCTCTTTGCTTCCATTGCTAAAAGCAGCCTCCCACAAACCTGTAGCCGTCCAGACTCCCATCAGCTGGACTCCAACTCCCATCAGCCCCAGCCAGCATGGGCAACAATCAAGGATGATGGGAGTTGTAGTCCAGCAACATCTGAAAGGGCATCGGGTAGGGGAAGGCTGGCATTAAGGAAAGCAATGTTTTTCCTCTGGAGCTTATTTGCTTTTCTTGTCTGCTGCAGTTTCTGTTTATTTTTGCTTCGTAACTGATATAGTGTTATTCAGGAATAATTCCTCAGATACCAGGACTGGCCCTGCTGTGCAGCCATGTGAAGCAACTTCCTTCAGGCGGCACCATGATGGGGAAGGGGATAGTCAAAGGCAGGAATTGGTTCCTGAGTAGTACAGGAAAAACTTTTGAAGTGTTGGCCTTAGCAAGGCATGTGTGTGTCCATTTGGACTGTGCTTCAGGCAGCAAAATGCCCTGGGATGGCACCATCAGACACCTTCAGTTTCTTAACATAGCCAAACACTAACATAGTGACACTGAACAAATTGCACAGTCATCTCTTCTGGTTTATAACTCTTGCTTCTTTTTCTTCTAGTCCTCACTTCCAATGTGGGTAAGAGCTTCTCTTTCGTAAAGCGACAGACACACTTTAAAAACCACAGGTAGCTTATATCGGACACTATAACCATAAATATTGTCTGGTCATGCTGAAGCCCTCCCCATCACACACACACACACACATGGATGACAGTCTTGCTGTAACTCCTACTATGACCCCCAAGCTGTTTCTGGCCTGCAAGTGAATTATGCCTCCTGGGAATTTCCCACAGAGTTCCATCCAATTCTTATCCCAGTTCTTCTTGGAATTACAATTCATTTCCCAGTGAGCTTGGGCAGTTCAGAGTTCAAGCCAAAAGTCAGTCATTTAAAAATCCTTCAGCTAAAGAACAGGATGGTGGTTGGCAGGTTAGTACTGGTATGGGATATAGATTATTTTAGAAGCCCTCAGATGTTCAACCACACATGATGAGAGGGAGAGTGGGGACAAGTCTTTTGGCCCTGTCCTCTTTTCTCACATTACTTTCCACATTTTGCACTGGGGAAACTATTCTACTCATGTAGTCTGCCCCTGCAGTTGAGAACCCTTGACAATCAAGATTCTAAATTGAGCAGGAAGCATAGACAAATACACAGGAACATAAAAAGAGCCCTGCTGGATCAGACTAAAGGCCCATCTAGTCCAGCATCCTGTTCTCACAGTGGTCAACCAGAGGCCTATGGGAAGTCTGCAAGAAACACCTGAGTGCAACAGCACTCTCCCCACTTATGATTCCCAGCAACTGGCATTGAGAGGCATGTTGCCTGCAACAGTGGAGGTACAGCATAGCCATCGTGGCAAGCAGCCATAGATCACTTTATCCTCCATGTCTAATCTTTTTTAAAAACTATCCACGTTGGTGGCCATCATTACATAAATGTCATAATTTAACTATGCACTGTGTGAAGAAGTATTTTCTTTTGTCTGTCCTGCATCTTCCAACATTCAACTTCATCGGATGGCCCCAAGTTCTAGTGTTATGAGGGGGGGGCTAGAGAGAAGGCTCTGTGCTGCAGTCATTCAGCCCTCCAACTTGTGGATGGCAATGGGACCAGTGACAATGGAGCTAGTGTTCTCATGCCTGCTTTCCCTCCTTTTGATTATCATCATAATCATTATAATTTTTGACCCATCCTTCAACCAAAATACAGTGTTAAAAACAATTAAAAATGACATAAAATAACAAAATAGGGTGGGTCCTAAAAATCTGTCTCAGGTGTCAAAAGCCAGGGTAAAGAGGTGTATCTTATAATTCTAAAGTGGGGGTGGGGGATTTGAAAGCCCTATTAGGTCTAGAGACTCAGATTAATTTGTGCCATCCATAGAGGTGTCTTAGGCACTGCTGGCTCCAGGGTTTGGGCATGATAACCTCAATAGGTTCCCTTTCCTCTGTGAGTCTACACCTTCACTGCCATTGTCACCAGCACCTGCTGCTCTTCTGCCTTATCATTGCTACCATTGGCTTGCGTGCCATGTAGAGCTAAGGAGCAAGCAGGCAGTAGCATCTACTGCTCCTCTTTCTCATCACCCAAATTCTTTGTTTGAATTAGGAATGGGGCCAGAGCATGTGCCAGGTGAACAAACAGGTCCCACTGGTGAAGAGAAAGAGTGGGTTCAGGGGACTCTCATCACTGAGGCTTCTGTTGGGCTCTTCACATGTACAAACATGCCAGCCCTGGTCCTCTGCTATCTTACTGTTCACACCTGACTGCGCTGATCAGTATTTGTAACTTTCCAGTGCCACAAGTTGACTTTCAGAGTCCCCAGGTGAAATAAATAGGACAGAACAAAAGCTTCAGGTACCAAGGCCAAGAGACAGCTGGTCTGACAGGTTGTAGGTGTGGTGTCAGCCCCCTGACAATTTGACTAATATTTTTCCAAACTGCCAAAATGTATACAGTTGAGAGTCTCTTTGTGGTCTGGGAGACAGAGAATTCATAGCCCAGTCTTTCTTGAATGTTCAGCCACACGGAAAACATCTGTCTGGAGTTTTCATCCTGTCCCAGTTGAGCTTTGGATGCAGCTGTAGCAGGGTTAATTCATAGCTGGTCCAATGTGAAAAGTCCAAATTCATTTCTATTGCCTGCTGTAGGGCCCCAGGAGAGACGATATCTTCATAGCATTTGGACAGTTTTTTTAGACTCCCTAACAGATGCCAGATTAAACCTGTGCTATTCACCATCTTGGGAACTAATTGCTTGACTAGAAAGAAACTATACTGCTAATATCTAAAGAACACCGGTATCTAAAGACAATCTTTCCACTGTTCCCACCCAATTTCATACACTTCAGAAACAGGCAGCTGATCTACATTTTTCAGTATTAGTGGCGGAAAAGAAACTCCCAAGACTGATATCATATGAACCAAGTTGCAGCCAAGAAGGAATTTGCAACACTGAGCGATACATTCCAACAAACAAGAGTATGTGATGAGAATAATCTGCCAAAATTAACAGTTGGGGGTGGGGGAAATCCTATACTTAAATTTGCACAGTTTTCTTTTAGCCTCACAAACAGTTCCTACTAATTTTCTGTAATGACTTGAGGTCTTATCCACATACCATAGAAAATGCACTTGCACTTTAATCCATTTTAAGTTAAAACAAATTGTTTTTAGGTGGGTTGCACAGGTAGATCCTATTTTGAAGGCAGTGAGGAAATACACGTTATTTCTGCTTGTTGTTGTCATGTGCCTCCAAGTCAACTACGACTTATGGCGACCCTATGAATCAGTGACCTCCAAGAGCATCTGTCATGAACCACCCTGTTCAGATCTTGTAAGTTCAGATCTGTGGGTTCCTTTATGAAATCAATCCATCTCTTGTTTGGCCTTCCTCTTTTTCTACTCCCTGCTGTTTTTCCAAGCATTATTATCTTTTCTAATGAATCATGTCTTCTCATTATGTGTCCAAAGTATGATAACCTCAGCTTCATCAATTTAGCTTCTAGTGAGAGTTCTGGTTTAATTTGTTCTAACACCCAATCATTTGTCTTTTTTGCAGTCCATGGCATCCACAAAGCTCTTCTCCAACACCACATTTCAAATGAGTTGATTTTTCTCTTATCCGCTTTTTTCACTGTCCAACTTTTACATCCATACATAGCGATTGGAAATACCATGGTCTGAATGATCCTGACTTTAGTGTTCAAAGATACATCTTTACATTTGAGGACCTTTTCTAGTTCTCTCACAGCTGCCCTCCCCAGTCCTAGCCTTCTTCTGATTTCTTGACTGTTGTCTCCATTTTGGTTAATGATTGTGCCAAGATATTGATAATCCTTGACAAGTTCAATGTCCTCATTGTCAACTTTAAAGTTGCATAAATCTTCTGTTGTCATTACTTTAGTCTTTTTGACATTCAGCTGTAGTCCTGCTTTTGTGCTTTCCTCTTTAACTTTCAACAGCATTCGTTTCAAATCATTACTGGTTTCTCCTAGTAGTATGGTATCGTCTGCATATCTTAAATTATTGATATTCCTCCAATTTTCACACCTCCTTCATCTTGGTCTAATCCTGCTTTCCGTACAGATTAAATAAATAGGGTGATAAAATATACCCCTGTCTCACACCCTTTCCGATGGGGAACCAATTGGTTTCTCCATATTCTGTCCTTACAGTAGCCTCTTGTCCAGAGTATAGGTTGCGCATCAGGACAATCAGATGCTGTGGCACCCCCATTTCTTTTAAAGCATTCCATAGTTTTTCATGATCTACACAGTCAAAGGCTTTGCTGTAATCTATAAAGACATCACAAAGCCAGTTCTGCAACATGCAAGTGGATGCTGTGATAGAAGCAACCTTTGCTTATGAAGTATGTAGATTAAGCTTGTTCCATAATGTAATATTTACCTATCAAGCCAGAGCAAGCCAAGTCTATTGTTTACAAAACCTGTTCCTAGTGGCAAAAGGTGCATAAATCCCACTTGTCTCCCAAGAACTTTATAATACCCATCAACACTGATAGCCTTGTAATCAAGGTATCCATTTAAAAAGTAGAATTGCCAGTTGAACTGGGGAGGATGTATTATTCATGTCAAACTAGCTGTTTCGGGGAGTGTTGTAAAAGCAATTAATCCCATTTGTTGAAACACACCTGGCAGACAGGGATTGCCTCCCCCCCAAAATCACCTTAAATCAGGAGGTCACTAGGCAATCAAGGGCCTCTGCTGGTTCCAGAGCAAAGGAGTAAAATGTTGCTTTCTCCTTCCCAACCATGCATTTGACTTTGCCAATTAAAAATGGCATGCAAGAGGCCTTTTAAGTGGGGAAGGACCATAGTTTGGTGGTAGAGCATCTGCTTTGCATGCAGAAGGTCCCAGGTTCAATTCCTGGCATCCCCAGGTAGGGCTGAGAGAGATCCCACTCTGAAATCCTGGAGACCTACTGCTAGTCAGTGTAGACAATCCGGAGCTACATGGTCCAATGGTCTGATTCAGTATAAGGCAGCCTCCTATGTTTTCTTGGAGAAAGTTGTTCCAGTTCCTTTTTTGCTGTTGCTGATGCTGTTCTGTTCCAAAGATGACCAGTTAGATATTTTTGGGCCACGAGGTTCATAGGGTTGAAGATGTTTCGCATTCTGCTAATGATGAGTTTGAGTGCTGAGAAGGTTGACCTTAGTAATATCCAGTAGTTGAGGGATGTGATGGGAGCATTCATTCTGCTTTGTTTACAGGGAAGTTATACCATGTCCCATTAAGCTGTTGTTATCCTACACTTTGCAATGCATTTCCTTGTCACTTTCCTTACTGCAAAAAAGTTTGGGTTGGTGGTTTTTTTGGGTAAGTGGGTTTAATGTGCATGTGCACCAGATACACTTTAAATGTGCAATCTGAATTTGACAGTATGCAATTGACCAGCTACTCCTCTTCAGTCAAGTAGGAATGGACAAATCTGTCAATGTCAGTTTCTCCCATTTTCTCTTGTTTCCATTTCACTATATTTGCACAGCGGATTGTGCAGCTGTTCTTTTGTCAGCATTATAAGGTGCATTTCTCTTAATATACACATTTTTGTATGGATTTTTGTCCACACATTTTTGCAAGCAATTTCTCCTAATATAAGGCATTTTATATGGTATTTTCATTAATATATACATCTTATGCACACTTTTCACCTGCAATGTGCATTTTTGTACACATTGTTTTGGCTGGAAAACTGCATCACAAAATATGAAGAAGTATAAATTTTGAAGGATAACTGTATTTCAGTTCATGAATTGTTTCAGGAAGCATGATGAAGTAAGTTTGCCTTGAAATGCAAACCAAACTTAATTTCTCCTCCATTTCTACTTGTTTCCATTCCATGCAAGTGCAGGCAGCAAAGGCTCATCTCTCACCCTGAAAAGTCTACAGAAGGCTAAACTTGAAGGAACTGGGAAGATGTAGGAACAGGTTCTCATGTGTTTATTCGTTTTTTACATGTTAATAGTAGTTGTAAGAGAGCAGGGGATGTGGATCAGAGCTATGATGCTGGGGGAGGGGTAAACATGTTGGTGATACCCTGCCCCAATGACAAGTCACACCACTGCATTCTGCACCAGCTGCAGCTTCTGGACCAACCTCAAGGGTAGCCCCACATAGAGAGCATTATAGTAGTCTAGCCTGGAGGTTACCAGTGCATGGACAATAGTGGTCAGGCTATCCTGGTCCAGAAACAGCCACAGCTGTCTTACCAGCTGAAGCTGGTAAAATGCACTAGTAGCCACTGAGGTTATCTGGGGCTCTAGTGACAAAGATGGATCCAGGAGCACCCTGAAAAATCTGCTCTTTCAGAGGGAGTACAACCCACCCAAAGCAGGGATTGACCAATTATCTGAACTCGGGAACCACCAACCCACATTACCTCCATCTTGCTAGGATTCAGACTCAGTTTATTGGCCCTCATCCAAAACAGTGCCTCTGATCCCCATCTCAGCAAGTCGGCTCAGAAGGATTCCATGGTTAGTGGTATCAAAAGCCACTGAGAGATCAAGTAAGAATAACAAAGTTGAACTCCCCCTTCCTTCTCCCTATAAAGGTAATCTATCAGGGCAACCAAGACCGATTCAGTCCCATAACCAGGCCTTCACCCAGGTTGGAATGGGTCAAGATCAGAGCTTGGAAAACAAATTTTTTTTTTTAACTACAACTCCCATCAGCCCCATCCAGCATGGCCACTGGATTGGGCTGATGGGAGTTGTAGTTCAAAAAAGTAAATTTTCCAAGCTCTGGTCAAGATAATCAGTTTCATCCAAGAGTACTTGCAATTGCTGCACCACAACCCTCTGGATCACCTTCCCTAAAAAGGGAGTATTTGTGACTGGACGGTAGTTGTCACAACCAATGGGTCCAGGATGGGCTTTCTCAGGAGCAGTCAGATCACCGCGTCTTTCAAGGCAGCTGGGACCGCTCCCTCCTGCAACGATGCATTGACCACACCTTGGATCCCCTTGGTCATACCCCCTTGGCAAGCTTTAATAAGCCAAGAAGGGCAAGGATTGAGACACATTGCTGGCCGCATTGTCGCAAGCATCTTGTCCACGTCATCAGACTGCATCAACTGAAACCAATGCCAAGAAGTTGCAGCAGACATTGCACTGAACACTTCACTGGGGACTACAGTAGATGTGCACAGGGCATCAAGATTGCTATGGAGGCGAGCAACTTTACCCTCAAAGTGCCTTGCAAATAATTCATTGTGGGCCTCTGAAGGATTTAAAGCTCCATTTCATGGAGCTGATGTTAACAGACTCCTGACAATCTGAAAGAGTTCCACTGGACAGCTATTTGAGGATGTGATGGATGCAGAGAAGTGGGCCTTCTTCGCCATCCTCACTGCCACACGGTAGGCACAGTTATGACGTTTTCCTTGTGCCTGATCAGCCTCATAGCATCTCTTATGCCACTTGTCTTCTAGCTGTTGTCCAGCCTGTTTCATTGCCCTTAGTTCACTGGTGTACCAAGGTGCAACCTGGGCTCCATAATGCCAGAGAGGGCACTGAGGGGCAACCATGTTAAGAGCCTGACACATCTTGTTGTTGCACAGCATAACAAGGGCTTCTACAGGATCACCTGCTCTATCTACTGGAAACTCCTCCAGTTTTCATTAACTCTCTTGGAAAAGGGACAAAGTTTTGTTACAGCATGTTTTAAACCACAGCAGCAAATGAAAAACTGTGGTCCTCCAGATGTTGGACTGTAACTCCCATCCCTGATGAATGGCCTTGCTGGCTGGCACTGGTGGAAGCTGGAGTCCAGCAACATCTGGAGGGCCACAGGTTTCCGATCTGCTTGAGGGAAAGTCTCAGTGTAAAAACAATTAAGTAGGAAGCTTCACTATGTAAAGTCTTTTATGATTTCCCGTCTAGCTTCTGGATTTCAGGGAGGTGTCGCCATCTGGGATGTGTACTTTTGGGGCAAATAGGTCTTGCCCAGGAGATTTTAATCTCATTTGTAGACAGTCCTTCACCTCTCCACTGTTTATTTACTAAATGTGTTTGCTATATATACATCTTTGTTTCCTGTGGCAAATACATAACAGACGGATCTCTCTGTCTCTGTCTGTCTGTCTGTCTCTCTCTCTCTCACACACACACACATCCTTATAAACCTGGGTACACCTTCAGGCATCCTCATTTCTGACTTTCAGTCATCTCTTGAAGACTTTTTAATGCCAACAAGCCTATGCAGTTGTTTAAAATGTCTCTTGAGTAGCCAGTCATTTTAAATATTGTTTTGTATTGTTTTTAAATATTTTATGTACGCCACCCTGATGTTTTCCAAGAGGGCGGCATATAAATACTTATATAAATAAATATAATAAATCTGTACCCAGCCCAATCAGGGTTCCCCATGTGTGTACATGCCAGGATATTTATCTCTGTTTGTTGTCCACGTGCAGCAAACATACTCATTGCATAAAGTGTAGAGCTGCCCTGAAGCCCACAAACTAGCAGTTATGCTATAGAGAAAATACATTTATTTCTCTGGGTGATTTGTTTTCTTTTGTTGGTCAAAATTTGCCTGGTCATGTTCTCCCGATTTCCGCTAGAGGGAGCACTGATAATTCTCAAATAGTAGGAGCTGAGAATTTTACAAAGGATCCTTTGCCTCCACAGCTGCACCCACTCTATCAGGTTTGCTTTCTCAAAAGATAATGTTCACATCTTAAGTTAGGCAGACATTCATCTTAAGGGCACAACTGGCCAAGCTGAAAGTTATGTTGTATATCTGTAAGTTCATAAGGGTGGGATATATTAGTACAGACAAGGAAGCTTTGCAAACAACCAATAACCTGGAACAAGAGGGCCATATCTACACCATACTTTTAAAGCACATGGCTTCTTCCAAAGAATTGTGGGAACTGTAGTTTGATAAGGACATTGGGAATTGTAACTCTGTGAGGGATAAACTACAGCTCCCAAGATTCTTTAGAGGAAGGCACGTGTTTTAAATGTTTGGTGTGGCTGTGAGCTAGGTCTGGAAATATATACAGCAGAATAATTAGGAAAAGGAATGGCAGGTAACATCCTAGAAAGCATAGGACTCAAAGGGAGATTAAAATATTGGATTGCCATTGCTGCTGGTTGCATACACACACCTTTCTAAAAGTTGGCTGGACAGATGCTCCAATACAGGAGAAGGAAATTAAATAGCCTCCAAACAAATACTCAAAACACAATACATTCAGCAACAGTTTTCAAATAGTGGGTTAGTTCTAAGGAATATAATGGTGGTGGTGATAATGATGTTTCTGGAAGTTTTTGGGTTTGAGTTGCTGGTGCCAGAGAGGTGTCAGAGAGGGAGGGTGGAGGACGCAGATCCTCTGGCTCCCATTTGTTTAGCTGTTCTCATCATAAGGATCTCTCGCTGCTGTTGGCTGAACTAATCAGCCAGCCGAATCTTTGGCTGAAAGCCTGAAGTCACATTCACACCATATCTTTATGGTACTTTTATACCACTTTAACAGTCGACTTCCACCAAAGAATCCAGGGAACTCTAGCTTGTTAAGGGTGCCAGAATTGTAGCTCTGTGAGGGGTCTCCTAACAACCCTCAGCATCCTTAACAGAGTGTGCATAAATTGGTTAGTGATGCATTTTCCCAGATACATGGTGAACTGTTCACAAAACCTTTCTGTCCCTCTACTCCCAGCCCAGCAAACACACATAAATGATTGGCCTGCATTGGGCTACATAATATTGTAATGAATAAAAGATGAAGTACTTAGTTTCCCCCCCCCCAGGCTTTCTGGGAGTAAAAAGGTCTAGACTGGCTTCTGAACATGTCAGTATCATTTCTTATTTATTGGTCTATAAATTGGAATCAACATACTTCACAGTGCTATGTAAGTATGCAAATATATATTTCCTGGTAGCTGAAATTTTGGATGACTGTCAAATATTCTAGGTCTGGGCAACTACTATGTACTTGTTTTATTTTTATGATGGCCAACTTGCCATTTTTCATTTTGATTTTGTTATATTTTGTTGCCTTGGGCCAAAGGCTTTCAAACATTCTCCATGCAAGGAACACTTTCCACATTATCTTTTCTGTTGAGGAACTGCTGCACATGGCACAGATTTCTGAGATGCGCCCTTGGACACTTATGCAGCATGCCCCTGAATACCAGCTGATGGGGAAGAACGGCAGGAGAGGACTATTGCCCTCATGTCCTGCTTTTTTCATGGGCATCTGATTGGCCACTGTGGGAGACAGGATGCTGGCTTTGATAGGCCCTTGGTCTGGTCCAGAAATACCATTGTTATTCAGGGTTTTGGGCTGGCCAGACCTCTGGTGCTCCTACCTGAGCTGAGAATGCACCTCCTCACCCAACACTCTCCTATAACTGTGCATTGCAGAGGGAATATTTGTACAGATTGGCCGCCTTGTGCAGAAGGAAGTTGTCTGCCATTACAGAGTTCTCACTGCAGAACTCTTGATGAGAGGATGTTTTGAAGTATACCAGGTCAATGCAGTAAAGCTACTTCTATGGCTAAATGAAATTATTCCACAGATATCCAGTATAAAAAAGCAAGAACTTCACCGGAGTGAGAGCAAGGGCTTGTGCATGGACAAATGAAGATTAATGGAAAGTGTAACTAGTCAAAAGCAACTCCTTTGCCCTCAGGAATTCAGCACACCTCAGCAGTGACTACAGAAAGCTGCTTTATACTAGGTCAGACTGTTTGTCCTTACAGTTCTGTACTGCCTACTCCACATCAGACAGAGGTCTTTCTCACCACCTGCTTCCTGATCCTTTTACCTGGATATGTGTGGGATTGAACCTTGGAGCATGAACACACAAAGCATCAGCTCTACAACTGAACCTCAGTTCCTACCTAAACATCACCAAATTCCTAATTGTCTACAACGGATACTTCACACAATATAAATACTGGTGATTATCATCATCCTCCGTGGCGCAGAGTGGTAAGCGGCGGTAATGCAGCCGAAGCTCTGCTCACGGCCGGAGTTCGATTCCAATGGAAGGATGAAGTCGAATCTCCGGTAAAAGGGGTCGAGGTCCACTCAGCCTTCCATCCATCCGTGGTCGGTAAAATGAGTACCCGGCATACGCTGGGGGGTAAAGAAAGGCCGGGGAAGGAACTGGCAATCCCACCCCATATATATGGTCTGCCTAGTAAACGTTGCAAGATGTCACCCAAAGAGTTGGAAATGACTCGCACTATAAGTGCAGGGACACCTTTACCTTTTTTATCATCATTATTAGGGAGAGCTGGACGTAGCGATGGGGGGGGGGTCAAATGAGGGCATTGCCTCCCCAAATGATTGTTCTGCTCCCCCAAATGAAATTTTCCTTCAGTCCCCAAATTTCTAGCATTGCAGTAACTTAAAACATTAGGTGAGCTTTTCTGTTTCTATGTACAGTCTAAAGTGCTGCTTTATTGTTTCATTTCTGCTGTATGCCATGGCTAGTTGGTTACCCCTTTGATTGAAAGGATACCAGAGTAATTTACCCAACTCAACACAATGAGACAGCGACAGAAAGAATGATTTTTAAGTCAAGTCTCCAGATCCTCTGGTTTGCTTGTTTTTTAAAGGTATAAAGATGAGGAGGTTCTTGCCAACTGGCTGACTGAGAAGGTAAATGTGCTGGCAATATTCTACCCAATCAAAGTGTGATGCAGCCTAAGCACTGCCAAAGGAGACAAGATGATTAGGAACGATAAGCCTCAGAAATAAATGACCTGAGCATCTACAGAGTGCACTTGCCTTACCAATGAGGAACCTCTGTTTGTATTTAATATGGTGATTCCACAACGTGTATCCTTTGTATAAACAGAACATCTTATAATCAACACAGGAAGAACCTGCTGGATCAGGCAAAGGCCCATCTAGTCCATCATCCTGTTCTCAGAGTAGCCAACCAAACACACTCACACAGCATTTTTTAAAGCTAAAAAAACAGGAATGTAAAATCTTTGTACTTCTCTCAGATCTAAAAGACACACACATATTTATATCTGCAGTTCCAAACTTAAATGCAACACAAATGGTTGCTAGTACTTTTTAATTCTGTTATCAATCTTGTTAAGCAATCCTCATAACTGTGTTTCACAATAACACAAAGATGTTATCAAACATGGTGTCTAGTGAGTTAAAGTCAGATTTTTTATGGATGTGGGGCGTGGGTCTGATGAGGGGAAAAAATCTGGTTAGCAACACTGATATCCCCCTCCCCTGTTGTGCTCAGGCAGCCTCTGTAGGTGGTGGGTGCCATTAGTGCATCTGGTGGGTGTGCCTAGGCTTTGGAGGCTAGACAGTGCAGCAGCCTAGCCTCGCCTGGGGCAGGACCTGAGAAAAAGCAGAGAGGTGAGGGAGCTGGCTCTCCAAGGCCTGGCAGCCTAATGAGACCTTACTAACTTAGCCCAGGCAATGGGGAGTTGGAATATTGTATGTGCGTGTATGTCTGGGGGCATTTCTTCCCAGGTTTGTTAAAAAAGAAACTTGAAAAAGATATTCTTTCAATCATTTCAATCTGGTTCCATTTGAGAATGATTTTGAAGAGTATAATGTGCCTAGAGCCTTAGTTGCAACAGTTTTAGACCTCTACCCAGCGGTGCAAATTATTATAAATAATTCACCTTATTTAACTTTTCTCATGTGAACTTATGTACTACCAAAATAGGGCATGTGACATTAGCTGATAGAGCCATCAGAAGCAGTGTTAGCTGGCTGGCCCAGGGCCTTTCTGTAGAGCAGAGATTGTATTCTTGTACAGTTAATTCTAGTGCCTGTAGTTCGAACAGCCATATAGCTCTCCTATGTGACATGCTGTCAAGCATTTCCTTATGAACGGTGATGTTTATAGGTATTAATTTAATTTTTACAGTGAAACCTCTCTTAATTGCTTTCCTGGCATGGCAAAGGAGACCATGGTAGTTAGTTCTGGGAAGTAGCTGCCTCAGGAGAACTGAACTCACAATTCATGAGCTTACTAAAACATTGTATCTGATCTGTATAAGGAAGCCTTTCCATGCATGTACACTTTGTATGCTGCAGGACTCACCTTTGGTGCAGCTACAGCTATGTGTGAAAATTCATTCTCAACTTTGACGCATGCGCTGACACCATTCAGAGAAAAGCAAATTTAGTAATCTTGGCTTTTGAAAGTAACATATTTGAAGGAATTTCAAGTGAACAGTTCCTCTGCAAGTTTGCAGAGAAATCACAGTGCATTAGACTTTTAATAAGTCATTATGGTAGGATCATTATGGTAGGATGACTTGCACAATATACATTTACTTCCCAGTCACTGTTATTTAGTTTACGCAACTATTTTGCATATGGAAACTACTGTATTTAAATTGATTTGCTTTTTTGTAAGCTTCACAAGTCATTGTTCCTAATTAAAATGCATAAATTGGGTTTTTTGTCATTACCTATGAAAACTTTTACCCTCAGAAACCTCTTTTATAGTAACCAGTGCCCCAACCCTTCTACCCCCCCCCACTTTTTGTCTCTGCGCTCCCAGTGAAAATTGTCTCTCCACACCCCTAGAAGGCTGTAACTCAGTGGTTGACCATCTGCTTTGCATGAAGAAGATGCCAGGTTCAATCCCTGGCATCTCCAGATAGGGCTGAGAGAGGCTCCCCACCTGAAACCCTGAAGAGTTGCTGCCAGTCAGTGTAGACAATACCAAGCTAGATGGACCATTGATCTGAGTCATTATAAGGCAGCTTCCTACGTTCTATGACGATGTTGGAGATGGCAATTTTGGCAAGCATTGCATTGAATTCTGTACCTCAGAAAATCCTGTGTGAATGAGAATGTATAGGCATGCAGTATTGTACCTGGGTTGATTAAACTTAAACTAATCAATGGGGTGCCTTTAACATTGTTTCCTTATTGGTTATTAACTTTCATCAGTAGAAAACTGAATCCTCTCCATGGAAAACTAAGCCAGTCTGGAAATTCTTAACAAAACTATTGCACAATAGAAAATAACTTTTCTAGCTTGACAGTCTTTTGACAGGAAATAAGACCTCCCCCCACCTTACTCCTGTCAGAATTTTCCTTTGGGATGAAATTTTGACTGACAAAAATCCCTGTTATCAGAACTAGAAACCTAGAAATAGTCACATCTGAACAAAACCTTTCCTTTTAGCTACGGCGAGTTTGCCTGCAGTGAATCCATCATGGAAAAATTCCTCTTTGAGAGCACTAGGCATGTCTAGTTTTCTTCCGGATTCAGAACAAAAAATGTAATTCAGCTCAGGAGTTTGGAATTTCCTGTGGGATGGGAAACCTGATTCCTGACCAGTTCTAAAAGGTTGCAATAAAAAGGACAAGGATCATTTGTTCACCTTGACCACTCTGGTTAGAACGAGAAGCAACTGCAGGAAGGAAAAATTGCTCCTGGGATATATTAGGCCAAACAAGCTGAAAAAGAGAGATGATGCAAAAACCTGGTTTGTGGAATAAAAATTTCAAGAATCTCTGTTATTTAGCATTTAAAGACATATGCAATAAAATTCAAAGTGCGTACCACACATCTGCATGCAAAGTGATGGCTGCTTTCATTCTTGATACAGAAGAGCCCTCTGACCCAGTCTTAAGCCAATCTGGAATTGTTTAAGAGGCCTGAGCAGCTATGGTGCTAGTATTAAAAAAAATGTATGGGCACACCCTTACATGCATGTAAATAAGCAATCTGGATCACAGCCACAGATTTATATAAACGTATTTCTAGAGAATATATGTTTAAACTGATGGGAAAAATCTATATATCATTTTAAGCTGTCTTTGACCATAGCACATTCTCTGCCTGCAAAAGGGTCTAGATTTAATTCCTGCCATCTCCAGGTAAGAAAACCCCAGAAAGCCACTGCCACTCAGTATAGAGCTAGATCAGGGGTGGGGAGCTCAGACCCAAGGGCCAAATTCTCCAGGCTTTGGGACTCTCCAAAGGCCACACCCTTCTCCAGCCACATCCCATACTGGCTGTGCCTTCCACTTAAGTGTTTTTGCCTGGCTGGAATGTCCTTGAACTCTGATAACACCTCTTATTTCCCTGGATGGAGGACAGAGATGTGTGTGTAGAAACTTGCCTTTGGTACAAAGGCAAACTTCACATTCATTGCTGTGCCCACTGTTTGCCTCTAGTCCTTCCCATCATTGGCATGTGGCCCTGGAAGGTTTACCAATAGGGAAAGTGGCCCTCGGGCTGAAAAAAGTTCCCCACCCCTGAGCTAGAAGGCACAGTGGTCTGCCTTGGTATAAAGCAGTTTGCTATGTTCTACACCGTGTGATTGTTTTAAGCAGAGTCATTAGTCCATTCATCCAGGCACATTCAAATTAAAACTTAATTGTTTTATTACTGTTTTTACTAGAGTAATATTGAGTGAAAGAAAACCACTTTGTTGAGAGGTCGATTCCAAAGAAGCAAATACTCTTCCTTTTCCTTTTGAACTCCAGTACCACCCATCAGCAGCACAGCTGTACACGTTGCACTTAGAGGGAACAAACAGGCTATGTGGGATTGATATACTTATATTGGTATACCTTCATACAGAAAAACTGTTGTATCATGTTGGATATACATCTTTTATTTTCCCTAGCAAGTCTTCTGTGCCTTTAACAACTTTAAGACAGGCAGAGAAAAAGCAACCCACATTCTGTGTTTCCAGGAATAAAAAAGATGAAATTTGCTGAATTTTGCTAAGGAGAAATCAGCCAGGGAAGGGAGCCATTGGTAAAGCTAGTGTTATATTGCCATCTTTGATGTTGGCTTAGCAAATGCCAACAGTTGTGCCCTTGGTTTTTTTCATTGGATCCTGGGTAGTTCTGCAACAACAGAAAAACATAGGTTCCAGGATCAGTGTTAGTAAGCTCCTACTTTCGAAAAGTCAGAGAGAACTTTCTGATACAGGAATGCAAGTCTTCAGTTCACAGGAACTGAAGGCACTGACCAGATTCAATGCAAACAGAGGGGCTGTTTAGACCAAGCTGCTGTTGCCTTATGCCTTACATTCGGTCAGTCAGGCTCCAAATCTAAAATATGAGACCTTGTAATTTCAGTCTACCCAAGTAGAAGATAAATCAATAAAGGAACATTCAGTCCTAGACTTGAATTCCTGCAGTAGGAGAAATATGCCTGTAAGGCACTGTACACCATAGAACTTACCTTCTGTGTCATTTGCTGAACTGCCTTGACCCTTATTAATCTTGGAAGTATTTTAGTTGTGAAAGGTTTCCAGGACATGAGCTGTAAAAGCTGCATGATCTACAAATTTAAGCTGCCTTCAGAATGTGTACCTGTCTCTGTAAGTAAAACATGTTCAGCTATGGAAATACGTTTTCCTCTCCAATCTGCAGCAATTCTCTGTATGTTGTTGGACTGCAACTCCCATCAGCCTCAGCTAGCATGGCCAATGGTCAGGGGTGATGGGAGGGCAACTGGAGGGAATCAGATTCCCCATTCTGATCTGTGTGAATATTTGTTTATGAGGAAGTCCTATAGATCAGTGGTAGTGCACATACTCTGCATGCAAAAGGTCCCAGGTTCAATTTGCAACATCTCCATGTGGAGCTGGGAAAGGACCTCTTTCTGAACCCTAGAGAGCTGCTGCCAGTCAGTGTAGTCAATATTGAACTAGTTGGATCAATGATCTGACTTGGTATAAGGCAGCTTCCTAAGTTTCTATACACCATCATGTGTGATTTTGACTGCACAAGGACATCTTTTACCGTGGGCACATGCACTGGGAATTCATATTTGGATGAAGCATCTCACATCAAGTACATATGGCAAAACAGACATGTCATAATCTTACCACAACCATATATACATTTCCCCACCCCTGTACCTGTGTAGGTAGAATGTCAAGTGTAACGTCACCCTGACTGACAATTCAAGTGGATCTTTAGCGTGTGGCAGCCACCATTTTCCTCCACTTAAATATTAGCCTGTGTTGTCTGTTCAGTGCCTACTGAAGACCTTCCTCTTTGAACAAGCCTTTTAAGTAGAGACCTTATCCCAGTCTGTATCTGTGTTGGAACTGTTTATTCAAGATGTTTAAAAGATGTTTAAAAGATGTTTTATAGAACTTTTTACTGTTTTCTTGCCTGTTTGCTTCCCTGGGCTCCTTTTGGGAGGAAGGGCGGAATATAAATTTAATAATCATTAAATTCCAAACAGCAACTACTGCCAGTTTAGATGGCTTTAAAGGAGGATTAGACCTGCAATCTCCAAAGATGGAGAATTACATTTTTGGTATGTTTGTTGGTGTTCTTCTTGCGTTGCTTCTTTGCTATGTTACTACTGTTTCTACAGAGCATCTAACCTAGAAAATTATATTTCTCTCATTATTCATCCTAGAAATCTATGTCAAATTTATTTTTTATTAATTTCAAAGCTTTTTTATTGGTCAATGTCATATGATGGTGAAGGCAGCTTTTTGAGTTTCCAGTGGGAGGTTATGTTCTATTTCTAGTTTGGGTGCATTAACAGTTGAATGCACAACCTATACTCTGGATGAGGGGCTTCTGTAAGGACAGAATATGGAGAAACTGATTGGTTCCTCATTGGAAAGGGTGTGAGACAGGGATGTATTTTATCACCCTATTTGTTTAATCTATATGCAGAACATATACGGAAAGCGGGATTGGACCAAGATGAAGAAGGTGTGAAAATTGGAGGGAGAAATACCAATAATCTAAGATATGCAGATGATACCATACTATTAGCAGAAACCAGTAATGGTTTAAAACGAATGCGATGAAAGTTAAAAAGGAAAGGACAAAAGCAGGACTACAGCTGAACATCAAGAAGACTAAAGTAATGACAACAGAAGATTTATGTTACTTTAAAGTTGACAATGAGGACATTGAACTTGTCAAGGATTATCAATACCTTGGCACAGTCATTAACCAAAATGGAGACAATAGTCAAAAAATTAGAAGAAGTCTAGGACTGGCGAGGGCAGCTAAGAAAGAACTAGAAAAGGTCCTCAAATACAAAGATGTATTACTGAACACTAGTCAGACCATGGTATTCCTGATCTCTATGTATGGATGTGAAACTTGGACAGTGAAAAAAGCAGATAAGAGAAAAACCAACTCATTTGAAATGTGGTGTTGGACAGCTTTGTGGATACCATGGGCTGCAAAAAAGACAATGAATTGGGTGTTGGAATAAATTAAAGCAGAACTATAATTAGAAGCTGAAATGATGAAACTGAGGTTATCATACTTTGGACACATCATGAGAAGACACGATTCACTAGAAAACACAATAATGCTAGGAAAAACAGCAGGGAGTAGAAAAATAGGAAGGCCAAACAAGAGATGGATTGATTCCATCAAGGAAGCCACAGACCTGAACTTACAAGATCTGAACAGGGTAGTTTATAACAGATGCTATTGATTCATAGGGTTGCCATAAATCGAAATTGTATTGAAGGTACATAACAACAAAACAGTTGAATCTGCAACTGCAGTTTGATGTTCAGTCAGAGTGATTACAATATGTTGCTACTTAAGCAATGAATCCAGGTATTGGGGAGGGGGAAATCGGCCTGCCTAAGATGCATGTGTTCAGCTTGCTATGGTTAAACCACTCCACTTAAGGAAAGGTGGGCATGGTCAATTAAAAACATATAGCACACCTAGAAATTTGGTAGAATATATTTCACCACCCACTGTTTTATCTTATGCAAACTGAGACACTCCTCATGTGCACCGGAGACTATTCTGCAAAATAGTCATTGCCATTATTCCACAACTGTTTTTTGAGGTTTTTTAGTGTAAATTGGGCGAATTGTTGCTGGGCTTCACATATTCACAGAAACAGAAGCAAAAGAAAATGCTTCACTAAAACTGCAAAGTAAAGCAAACATATTTAAAGTTGCTATCTGAACTATATCATCTGTCTTAATATTGTCACTTCCTCCCTGCTAAAACAAGATCAGCACAGCACACGTCTTGTTTCTGTTATTTGGGCTGATTGCAGGTGTTGCCACCACTCATCATATGCTCACAGGTGTATGTTACCAAATTTTTCCAAGCTACACAGGAAGTGGATTGGACTGTGAAAGACCAACCCAAATTGTGTTTGTATTTTTACAAATTTGTAGGGCAGTACAATGTCCTGCTCCCCTGGTGCATTCACTATAGCTGGCCAATTTCCCTGCTTTTTAAAATTTGATAGAAATATCTATTGGCTATAGGTATGTTCTTAAACTGCAAGGGATTTTTTTACCTACTAGTTAATTTCTCTGCTTTTTAATCCGGGAGGTAAGAAATGGGATCCTGTGCAAGTTTGCTGAGAATGGAATTATCATTTGCATGCTTATTAAGTTCAATGGGATTTACTCATTCTCAGTACATTCTTAAACTGCAAGGGTGTTTTGCCTATTAGTGAATACAGATTCTTATGTTTATAGATTAAATCATAGGGAATTCACTAACTTAACAGCAGATATTCTTTGAGCCTCATGTTGCAGGACAATTGCAAACATAAGCCTTTGGTTTTCATCTGAAAGTCTGTCATAAATATGTTTGGAAACTGCAGCAGTAGAGGAGGACTATTAACTTATTCTGAAATCAACTTTTCTCTGTTAATATTTTCTGCCCTTGTCAACAGTTCAAGAAGCATCTTTCTTCTGGCATGCTACAAGAGGATTATGTTTGCTGGTAAATCCATTTATATTCTGTTTTGAATAAAATTTAAAAAAATGTTTTTACCATTACATAAAGAGCAACTTTCAGCACAAATGATTGTAGTTGCAAGAGTATCTTACATTCAGACTGCTGTGGCACTTAACGTTGAAATGAGGAGTTTAAAACCCATATTCTTTCAGCTTGCATATTTTAAAAGTGTATATGTTTCTGGTATAGTTTTAGGTATTAGGTTTATATGATGCTTTATGCATACACGAAGATAACATTTCTGGTTGAACATATAATCTACTGATTGTTCAAAATGTTTATGGATAAATTTGGGTTTCAGTTTGGGGTATTGCTCATGCAATAAGGGCTTTGCAATATGGGGTATAGAGTAGCATGTAATTTGATGCACTTTGACAGGCACTCAAACTTTTTCCATGTGTTAAGCAATTGGTATGCTATGGATTGCTGGGCTTCTCTTGCTAAATATAGCGTACATTCAATGTGACTCAATGGTGTTGCCATGCCAGGTTTTGACCCTATCCACAGTAGAACCACAGCTGTGTCAGCAGGATGCAAATGAAAATGGCTCATGCTTTGAAAACAGCAGACAATGCCCTGGCTATTGTGCATTAAGCATATGAGTTTCATTTTACTGTTAAGATATGAAGGACTGCCAAGTAGTTTTTTTTTGTTGCCAAAGCCTTTCCTGTAGCAAGCAGCATTCTCATCTCCAGTTGCTACTGTTAAGAATGCTTGGTAAAAATGGAGTGACCCTATTGGCTGAGCTGTCCTCCATTCTCTCCCCTTAGCTCTACAGAGGTTCGTAAAGGTTTGCATCAATGTCACTTTATTTACACATTCCTTAGATGCAGCCTTCAGCTCTTCTAAGTTCTAATGCTACTATCCAAATATGCTAAAAAGAACTGCATCTGTATAAGCCTCAGGAAGCCAGGTGTCAGATTTCCACCTCCTTTTAAAACAGTTTCTTGAAGAATCCAGACGCAGCAGGTAATGGTATTTGTACGATCAGATATTTTGGGTTGCTGGGGAAAGAATATTTGCATGATTTAATTCAATACATAGATTAAACATATTATACATCTTTTTAAAAAGGGATTCTGGTGTGTAATGGTGTATATAATACACATTCAGGGTGGTGCAACCTAAGAATTCTTGATTCACAAATCCAAGCTAAGCCTTAGAACCACTGGCTCACCTTGGGCAAGCCTCTCTCTGCTTTGGTTTCTATGTGTTTAAAATGTGAATAATAGTGACCTCCCAGTGAAGATGAATGAAGTTGGCATTTTAAAGCACTCGGCGCATTCCGAGTACTATAGAAACAAGTGATTCATCCTAGAGTACCACATGAGTCTCTGTGGCACAAAGGTAAAGAGATGACAAGCATAAGTACTAGTGAGCTCACCGACAAATTCAGGAGATCCACATCCTGCTTGCAAATAGGTGGGGCTAGGAACAAACGGATGAGACAGGGCTTGTGGTGCTGCTTTCCCTCTGGGTGCCCTTTCATTGCTGTAGGGACAGACAGGACTGTGCGGAGGCTGAACCCCAGTTCTTCTGCGGATCTGGAAAAAGGGGGAAGGCCCTTCCCTCTGAAATCTGCCTTGTCTTAACACATGGAGAGGTGGCAGGGCTGAGCAGTTTGTATTAGGGTACCCTCCGAAGTGGCTCACTGGGTGAGGCAGAGCTACTACCTTAGCTTCTTGGTAGGTAGATCACTGTTGCTTACTTAGAGGGAGAGCAGGAGGGCAAGAGGGGCTGGTTGGTGTGGGGCAAATGCACAAGTAGTGTATTGGTTCCACTGGGGCGTTTGCAGCGATCCGCCTGCCAGGAAGCTAGAGTAACAGCTCTGCCCCACCTGGTGAGCCACTTATGGATGGCCTACTTTACAGAGCAGAGTCCTTTATTTGAAGATGTTCTCTATTTGTAGGGCTCTCTTGCTCAAGTCCAATTTAAATATAAAATATCACAATACATTGGCTGTCAACTGTTAAGAGTCCAACAGTGTAACCTTCTTCTGCATGTCCAGGAGCACAGGTTCCGTTCTGGCAGGGAATAGGCAGAATTTCCCCAGGCACATGGAAACAAAAAGCAACTATGTCTTTTCAAGTTGATGTCAGGGGAGGGGAGGGTGTCTGGAGTAACAAAGGGTCTAGCATATAATTAGAAAGGATCTTGGAGGCTCGCTTTTTGGAACACATAGACAGTCTGCAGTACTCGTACCTTGCTAGGCCAGGGAAATATATGGGAAAAGTGTAAATATAGGTACATTTCTCTATCTTCCTCCTGCCAGATGCTTCCTTGTGTTTTGGGAGGGTGCCTTCCAGATGTTTTTGGACTACAACTCTTATTATCTCTGACCATTGGCCATTCTGGGTGTGGTTGATGGAAGATGGAGTCCACCAACATCTGGAGAGCATCAAGTAAGGGAAGGCTGGCATAGAGACCCTATAGTTTGTTTGTTTTTTCAGGGTCAGAAAGAGGAGGAGGGAGAAGCTGGCTCTTTCACTTACACTCCTGTGGGAGTCATAATCATCCCTTTGATTTTAGCAGGATCAAAGAGCAGAGAACACTAAGCTGAATCATATATCTGGGTCCTCTCATCTCTCTGATTCATTCACCCTACTGTCTTCCCCACGGACTCCAGAGAGTGAGAGAGCAAATCCAGATTTACTTCTTTAGCTTCTTTGTTCAATCTGTGCTGACTCAGCCCAGGTCGAATAGGCATGGAATGTAACTCCATTCCCATATTTAGCTGTGGATACTTGATCACAATATTTCAGCTGGCCCTGAAATAATGAGTGACGATTCATGCGAGATGTCCCAAATGAGATGACACCATGTTTAATGTATATGGTGTATGTTTTTTAGTTGCTTAAGCATATGTGCTGTCTTCAGCTATTCCTCTGATTCTGCTATGTCTGGAAACAGGCACCATGCAGAGATCTAAGACACTGTGATAATATGAGCCCGAGGTTTCCTGTGGCATCTTTTGCAGAAAAATGTGGAGAGAGACTGACAGTTCTGCAGTGAGATTTCTCACCTTCTTGGACTGGTGATGCACAACTCAGTGTGTGTGCTAAATAAAACCATAGAAACAGCAGTAATTAAAAAATAATTGCATCTGAGAGTCCAGGAGAAATAATAATTGGAGCACAGACTACGGAGAGGAAGAAGTATAGAACACTGAATTTGAAATCAAGCTCTGAGTTCTACTTAATGATATTCTGTTGGGGAGGGGAGGGAGGGGGCCCTTTCTACTTTTGTGGCACCTCCTAGTTTAGCCAGCCTATTGTTTGAAGAGATGATTCAGCAGTTTCATTCTGCTGTAGGAATGCATTCAGAAATAGGAATCCCACTGACTCAGAGTTTTTGATATCCATCCATTAAAAAAAAGCCCCACATATCTCAACAGTGCAATCTTATAAATTAGTCAGCTTTAGCGCTACTGAACTATAAAAGAAAGGGGGGAAAGGTGTATTGAAAGTAAGCTGCAACACAGCTGGCCTTTACATTTTGTGATGGAGCAATGTATCTTTTTTGCAGAAATGATGAAACTTATTTGATTCAGTTAAGTGAGGGGACTGAATTGAAATATCAAGGTCACAGGCATATACCACCCCATTTTGGTATCCATGTGATGTCACTGACATCCAACAAGGAATAGCCTCCATGTTCAAAATATCTGTGAATAGACTGATTCGTTATTGTAGCCCAGAGTAGCTCACACATATACAACCCTCCCCCCCAAAAAAATTATGACATGAGCAAAGGGACATATTTCTAATACAAACATATTGGTGTTATGCTAACCTAACTGTTATGGCTTCTCCCAAAGACTCCTAAGTAGTTTGGTAATGTTGAGAATTCTTGTACAGAGCCATTCCCTAATCTACTTCATTTCCTGGAAGAAGAAATGTGCATCAACAGGGCTGGCATCAGCATCTGACATCCTACTGTTTTTTTGGCGGCGGGGGGGGGAGATGTGAGTGTTTCTAAAATGTATAAACCTGCAGGTAAGGGCCAGCTCACTTTAACCCATGGATTTGTCATCTGAACTGCTATCATCATCATTCTGATTTGCAGGACCACTTTTTGGAACTCAGTTTCTTTCAAAATGATCACACTGATCTATGAGCGTTACAGCTACCTTTTTTTTTAATATGCCTGTTTCTGGTAACATAACTTGCAGGTGCCACATGCTTTTTGCAGTCAGGGTATAATAAAACATACAGTAAAACATATAAAACATCACAAAAGGATAATTATGCTGCCCTGGGCTCCTACTGGGGGAAAGGGCAGGATATAAATCTAATAAATAAATAAAATTAAGGCTTTATAACATGCTTTTCTGATGCATGATAGCCAGTGTAAGCCCACTTTTTCATGTGCTAATAATATACCTAACATAAGACAAATGCAAAATATATCACACCAGTGCTTCTGGAAAAAAAGAAGACTTCCATGTCTTTGTTTGTTTACTTACAGAAATGAAGCAAAGAGGCTCTTTGTATCAAAGCAACATTAGCCTAAGTTATTTGTAGAAGACAAAGTATTCCCTTTAAGGTATCCCACTGATATGCTCTTGAGATATGACAAATATGATCCAGCAGTAACGATATCCCTTATAACATGCTCTTTGTCTTTCACTCCCTTTACTGGGAACGGAATGTGCAGAGAAACATATTTGTATGAAGAAAGGTGAAGTGATATAGTTAGCTTTTGGTAGAAAACTCTTGGCTCATGATAATACAGGCATTTGGAACTATCCACTGAGCACCGAGCTGTGCTGATGCAGAGTCTTTGGCAAAGATGAGATGACTATCCACAAAGAGCCTTCCTCTTTTTCATCCTAAGTTGCCCAACTTCGTGTATATCTCACGGTATATAATATCTCCCATGATACTGGAGATTGGGTTTTCCTGTATTATGTGGATGGGCTGGGCTCATGTGCTGCAATCCATCTTGTGGCCATGAATGACTTTAGGTGAAGATGACCCAGATGGTTGCCTGGGCTGCCAGGTGTGTAGAGCAACAGATCTGAGGGGTGCCTATGATGAGCTGTCTACTCAACGATGCACTCACCATTTCACCTTCCCGTATAAAGCTGGTGACACTGACTTATACAGCCAGTGTTATGTTAATGCTTTGTTTTTGTTCTGAATTTGTGGGGGAAAACATATAACATCAGTGCCATTCAACTAATGATGTGCACCTGAGTAATCTTGACCCGATCCAGGTGCACAAATTTATGTGATGGGCATAAAAAATCCATGCAAATCTGTCAAAGACCTGAAATGGGCTTCTGATGCAATAAAAATAAGATATTCAAAAGCTGAACAAATGAAGAGAGACATTGAAGACACTCCTCGAGTGGCACACCATGTGGTCTAATGCTGGCAGTGGTGCAGTTAGGGTAGTTTTTGAACCTGAGCTTAATAGTGTTGCAGCGGGGAGGGGAGGACAGTCTTTCAATGGTATTGTGTATGACTCTTACTTCAACATGTGTCAAGAGAGTCATGCTGCCTTTGGGGAAGGGTAGTGGCTCAGGAGTGGAGCATCTTTTTTGCATGCAGAAGGTCCCAGGATCAATCCCTAACAACTCCAGGTAGGGCTGGGACAGAACCCTGTCTGAATTCCTCAAGAGAGTTATTGCCAGTCAGTGTAGACAATACTAAGCTAGATAGACCAAAGGTCTGACTTCCTGTCAGCTTCCGATGTTCCTGTTCCAAAGCCCTACTATGACATCATCACCAAAGACTGATCCTGTTTGTTGCTTTGCAGTTGCTTGAGGCACTGAAGTAAATTGGTATCTGAGGTGTAAGCCAGGCATGAGCAACCTTGTTAAGTCTGAGGGCTGCATTCTGTCATGGACAACGTTCCAGGAGCCACATGCCAGTGGTAGGCAGGGTCAGAGGCAAACATAAGGGGAGCAATAATGTGACTTATCTTGGCCCAGTAGGCTACATTCCTACCCAGAGCTTGGGAAAGTTACTTTTTGAACTACAACTCCCATCAGCCCCAGCCAGCATGGCCACTGGATTGGGCTGATGGGAGTTGTAGTTCAAAAAAGTAACCTTTCCAAGCTCTGTTCCTACCATGCAAAAGCCAGAGGTTTCTATGCATATTGCACACACACCGCTCCATCCTCCATTAAGGTAAACAAGAGGCATAATCACAGTTCAGGGACATATTCCAGCCAGGCAAAAGCGCTGGAGGATAGCACAGAGTAGGTCTGGTAAGGGTATGTATAGCCCGGGGAGGGTCCTGAGGGCCAGATAGAGGGGCTTGGAGGGCTACATTTGGCCCTTGGGCCTGAGGTTCTCCACCCCTTGTGTGGGTGATGGGTGTTATTATGTGTGGACCATTGTCTTTGATTCCTTCCAGTCCATTGCCTCTACGAAGCCTTTGGGACTTACGTTTTTGAGTATGCTTAATATTATCCGGGCTGTATTCAGTCTCATTAATAATCCCTCTGATGATATGTTAGCGTAAAAGGTTAACAGAAAATGCTTTCCCATGCAAAATAAAGTAGCAAAGGTTTCCAGATACTGAACCCTATTGTGTTTCCTCAGTACATAATAAAAACAGCTTCCTCGGTTCCACTTCTTGGACCTCATTGTGTGGTTCCTACTTGGCCCCTACTGTGACTGAGCAATGGGACTGAGGACCGATGAAGGGGCTGCACAGTTGGGTCTGGCCCAGTTTTAGTGTTGCATATTGAGTTCTATGGAGCAAAATAGGCCATAATCTGGAAGCCACTGTGGTTCCCAAACTTTTTTTCCCCAAGAACAACTTGGAAATTGCTGAGGGTCTCGGTGGACCACTTTATTATCTTTATGCCTGTTGTACCAATTGTAGAGCACTGCGCTAGATGCTGTATGATTTTTAATTGTATTTTTATTGCTTCTTTTATTTCTTACATTGTATTTTATAGTATTATAATTTGCATTCTATAGAATTCTGTTTGAGGGGTCTGGAGCATATCTGTGAAGAACGTTTACAACTTGAATTCCATAGCAAGGCTACATTCACACCAGACATTTATTCCACTATCATTTCACTTTAAACAGTCATGGCTTCCTCCAAAGAATCCTGGGAAGTGTAGTTTGTGAAGGGTGCTGAGACTTGTTAGAGACTGTTATTCTCCTCACAGAGCTACAATTGTCAGAGAGGTTTAACACTCTGTTCCCAGAGAACATGGGGAATTGCAGCTCTGTGAGGGGAATAGGGGTCTTTTAACAACTCTCAGCAGCCTTAACAAACTACATTTCCTAGGATACTTTGAGGGAAGTCATGACTATTTGAAGCAGAAAGATAGTGGAATAAATGTATGGTGAGAATGTGGTCTAAGTGTTGTTCACAGATGTGCCACAGACCACCTGAATGAAGCTTGCAGACCACTGGTGGTCTATGGAACACAGTTTGGGACCCCCTGCCTTAGGACAAGGACAACAGGTAGCAGTTGGGGTAGACTCTTATGGAAGGCTTGCATTCTGTTTTAGACACATGGACAACTTTGACCAGAATGGGCACCATAGTCAGTGCCAGTTACAGAGAACAAGTGGCTTGAAGGCAGCATACATATTATAGCCAGTTTTCAGGATTTTAAAGTGAATGTACATTATAAAGATGAATGCCTCTGTTTTTGGCCCCTTCCTTCCCTATACATGTTATAAGAATGCCAGCAGGGCTAATTATTATGGAAGGAAGCAGCCCTTAAGCTATACTATTTATTTAGTGCTTTTGTAAATGCTCCTCATACATTATCACAATAATACACAGACTAACCTAGGAGATGGCCAATGTTGTTATTTCAATATATATCACATGAAGTTCCAAGGCTGAGAAATACTCAGTTCAGATGTGATGTAAATGATCCTTCCAGCTATGATTTGGAGGGCTGGAAATCTGTCATAGGCTTATATACTCTCCTCCTCCCCTCTTGTACAATGATTCACTTGTCCCTTTTGTGGTTTGCCTAAGTTTGTGGTGGTGTTTGAATCAGGTAACCAATGATTAGCGATAACTATAGTTTGCATTCAAACAGTGGCTTACAAGCCTGCTTGACACGATGATTTCAAATCACAGTGCCAACCAGGATGTCACAGCAAACTTCCATTTACGCAAAATGGTGAAGGGGGAAGGGAATCAGTGCGTGGGCAAGGAGTTTGCAAGCCTGTGGAACATTTCCAATTCTTCATATTCTGGTCTGGACTGGAGTATTGCTAATGTGACATTTGGATTGAGCTATAGTGGCATGCCTGAGGTCATCTGCTGAGTTCATGGTGGAACTGAGATTAGAAATGGGGATTTTCCAGGTAATAGCCCATACTGTATTAGTTTCTAAGAAGGAAGAATTGTTTAAAGCGCCAGATTTTCTAGAGCCACTCTAAAAAAAACGTTGAAATGTATTGGGAAAGACAGGGATCTTGAGCTCCAAGTGCCACAGAATTAATACTTTACAACTTTTCATTCCAAAGCTGCATTTCTTAAATTTCTAGTTGTTTTGACCCTGTGCATGGGAATAATTATGAAGATTATAATGTGTTCATGGTGTGTGTGTGTGAGAGAGAGAGAGGGAGGGAGGGAGGGAGGGAGGAGTGTTGCTGTAACCAGTCACATGGGAGTGGAGAGCATTTGCCAGGTTGTTAAACAAATTGCCCAAGGATGTATTCAATAAGCAGGAAAGTAATTGAGCCACATAAAAAGAATGTACAATTGCCTTTACTTTATATGCAAAACCTTTTCCTTGACCGGCTTGTAGACTCTGCTGAATGATCTCTAGCTGGAGAAATGCATATACAGAACCCATGCTTATGAAGAAAGCACATAAGAACATAAGATAGCAGAACCTGTGCGCCCTAAGCTAGACTGCTGCTCTCAGATGTGATGGAAAATGCTGTCCCACCACCAGTGTTGGAAGCAAGATTCAAATGCCAGTGTGGTCAGCTTCTATTTACATGGAATGAAAGAGGGATCTACCTTCGCTGGCCCTAGATGATAAATAAAATCAGCAAATTCCATGGATCGTATTGCCACTAGTGGAATTTGAAACAAGAAAATGTACATGAGAGTTCATAAAGAGTTGTTAAGAAAAAAATTGTAATGAAGCCTTAAAATGTAATGAAGCCACTCTGGTTTAAGTCTAGAGAATCCTGATGTTAGAGGAGTTTGTAGAAGCAGATAGACTTTAAAATGCCTTCTAGTTGGATGATTTTGAAGACTGGCTTGAAAATATCCAAGGGATAGAAGTTGAAAATGAACCTAGTATAAGGAAGTGACTGCCTGGTGGAGATCCCCATCCGGCTTTATTGCCAGGCTCCCTGATTGTCCTGTACTCTGGGTTGCTGAACAACACTTGCTGAACAAAATGCTATGTAAATATACAAAGGTGCCATATATGTGTGTGCGTGTGTGTGTGTGTGTATGTACATATACACAAAAGCTGGGTGGCCATCATATCTCAGGGATGCTGTAGATTCATCTCACATTTCAGATGCACCAAGCAGAGACTGAACTTGATGTCCTCCAAAATACCTTCCACCTCTATTATACCATAACCATATTGCTGTTAGCTGCCTTATGGATTCCAAAGGATGGAAAGACTGGGGAACACATCCTTTAAATATATACTGAGTCAGACCATTGTTCCACTTTAGTCCTGTTCTTTCTAATCTGACAGTGTCTTGCCAAGGTCTCAGGTAGGCTTCTTTCCCAGCTCTGCTACTTGAGATCCATTTAACTTGAGTGGTCAGGGATTGAAGCTAAGTCCATCTGCACACTAGGGGTGGTGCTCACTGCTCAAACCCAAAGTACTTAATCGGTCAACGATTCCAAGTCATAAGGGTCTCCTCAAGCGACGTCTGGTGCTCACTGGGACTGGCAGGATGGAAAGCGAGGAGGCCAACAGTAGGCGGAGCCAGAGCCAATGACAGGCAGAGCCAACTAATTAGAGTTTTGTCTGCATCCTCCTCCCTCCTGAGTTCTACAAAGGAAAAACTTGGACTAAGGAGGAGGAAGCTAACAGCCAGGGCCATCCTGCAGGCTAGGTGAGATTAGTGGGTCAGTGTCCCACTCACCCTAATAGACCAGCCTCCGCTACCACTAAGCTATGCCCCCTCCCCAGTCTGCACAAGGATTGACTTGGCTACATCTGTCCCTCCTTCCTCTCCACCTTCCCTGGCCCTGGGCTATTTGAAACAAACAGGCAATTAAAAGAAGGAAGGGGTCACAACATACTTTTTGCCTTTAAAATGCCAACTGAGAGATTAAAAACACACACCCAACCCTTCAATCTTGATAAGAAACTTTTAGGCATGCCTAATGGATCATTTCTGATTGCCTTAGCTAATAAATTTACTGGTGTTACTTTCAAGGACAGGACAAGGCCTGAGGATGCTTCAGTTTTTAATTTCTATTAAAAAGTCCTCCGATTCAATTGAAATGTTGTAGAACAGGGGTAGCCGACATGGCGCCCTCCAGACAAGGTTTATTCTAACGTGCAGCTAGACACATTTCGTGCAGTGTCAAAAAAAATTGTGCATTGTGAAATAGGTTTTCATGCAGTTGAGCATATGGGATCTAACAAGGAGCTAGGTAGTTTCTAAAAAAGAAATAGATAAGATAAAAAGAAATAGAAAATAAAGATAAATACTGGTTCCTTTCAAATCTTCATAACCTTATAGTACTAGTCAGTGTTTTTTGGTAAAAAAAATGATGTGCCAGTACTCATGTATTGATAAAAATACATTGGGTGCCAGCACAAAATGGCTGGCATAGCAAAAAAAGGTGCAGGTTCTCCATACTGGTGAGTACTGTCACCAAAAAAAGGCCTGCTAATAGTATATTATGGGACAAATTGCTTGACTAGTTTGGGGGTGGGCAGTGTGCTGGCTGCTTGAGCCATAGAGAAAAAGCTTAGAATAAACCCTGCCTCCATCAGCCCCAGCCAGCATAGCAGATGATCAGGGATGATGGGAGTTGGAGTCCAGCAACATTTGGAGGGCACCACATTGACTACCCCTGCTGCAGACAAGCTTGACTCTTATTGATAGCCTGGATTCATTGATATCCAATATATTATTTAGGTTCAAAAACCAAACCTAATATAAAATGCTTTTCTCAAGCTGCCCTACCTAATAACTCACTACAAAAGTAGAATGCCTCAGCTCAGCCATTCATTCATTCAAATACTGATTTTAATTTGGTTAGTAGGTGACCCATCCCCCCATCTCTAAAAATCCAAATATCTCTTCAAAACAGCCCAGCCACAAAAGACCGCCCCAAATGTGTAGCCCAGCCTTTCCCAACCAGTGTGCCTCCAGATGTTGTTGGACCACAACTCCCATCTTTCCTGACCATTGGCAATGCTGGCTGAGGCTGATGGGAGTTCTGGTCCAACAACATCTAGAGGCACACTGGTTGGGAAAGGTGTAGCCTTTCCCCTTTCCCATAGGAAAGTGGCTGAGTTTTTCAACCATGCGGTACTCTAATAGGCTGCATAATTTCAAGGAAGACCATAATTCACAAAATGCTGTTTTCATCAGCATTCATGTTATTATTTCTTTGGAACCCTTTGTTAATCCCGCTAACCTTTTCAAAGTCCTCCTGGAGTGACAATTATGACAATTAAGTGTCAAAGGTTTGAAAAGAGAATGTATGGCCCAATTCTTAAACTTGTTAAGTCAGAAGGCGTGGTTTTCAATAGATTTAAATCACCATGAGATCAATGGGACCAAGGAAAGATGCACCCAAAAATCACATCTATTTGGAAATTAGAATCTTTTTTAAAGCAATGGGTCTTAACTTCCAGGCATGTTTGGGCTTGGGGGTAACAAATGGCTTAAATCCAAATATTGTGGTTTTGCTGGTTTCTGGATTAGTCTGTTACTTTTATCAGATTACTGATGACTGCTGTTGTTTTTATAAGATAGTCTGAAGGTTGTTCCTGGCAAGAGGTTCCTTGATGACTATTAAGGTTGATGAAAGAAGCAAAGATGAGGTCGTGTTCTTGGCAGGTCCAGTGAGCATTGCCTTGCACTATAGATATGGAGACTTGCCTGATATTGTTTGCAGCAAACTAGTTGCCCTTGGAATAGAGCTTTCTTGAAACGACGGTGGTGTCCTTGGTCACCGTTGTCCTTCATTTAGCTTTGATCCTGTCAGAATGTCCTGAAGAAGATGAATACATGCAGAAGGGCTGAGAAATCTAAATAAATACACAACCCCTATGTTGCTAGCCTCACCCTATGTTGCAGAAAAGGACAACCAACATGCTCAGGGGGTTGCAGCAACTCTTCTTCGAGGTGCTGAAAAGTTACAATAGGAACATTCCAGTTGCTGGAAACCACAAGAGGGGACAGTGCTTTTGCGCTCAGGTCCTGCTTGTGGGCTTCCCATAGGCATCTGGTTGGCTACAGTGAAAACACAATGCTGGACTAGATGGGCCACTGGCCTAATTCAGCAGGCTGTTCTTATGTTATTATAGGAACATAGGAAGCTGCCTTATCTAGCTCAGTATTGTCTACACTGATAACCAGCAGCTCTCCAGTATTTCAGACAAACGTGTTTCCAAGCCCTACCTGGAGATGCTAGGGATTGAACCAGGGACCTTCTGCATGCAAAGCAGATGCTCTGAGCTGTGACCCTTCTCCTAACATTTGAGGCTTTTCAGTTTAGAAACAAGGCAAGTAAGAGGGGGGACATGATAGAGGCGTATAAAATTATGCATGGTGTGAAAAAACTTAATACAGTGTTTTTTATAACACAAGAACCAGAAATCATCCAATAAAAGAGAATGTGTGTGTGGGAATTCAGGACTGGTAAGAGGAGATACTTCTTTACACCGCACATAGTTAGACTATGGAATTCGCGACCACAAGTTGTGGTGATGGCCACCAATTCTGATGGCGTTAAAAAGTGAATTAGACAAATTAATGGCTATTAATCATGATGGCTACTATATGTGGTACCTTCAGCATCAAAGGCAGTATCCTTCTGAAAACCAGTTGCTGGGGGAAAACAGCAAGAGAGAGCCATTACCCTCATGGCCTGCTTGTGGGCTTCCCATGGGCATCTGATTGGCTACTGTAGGAACAGAATACTGGATTAAATGGGACTCATGTTCTGAAGATGCAAAAAACAATCAATATCCACAAGAACCTTGTACTTATTAATTTAGTACAAGTTCAAGAAATGTACTTATTAATTTAGATTTGGAGATGCTCTATTTGAAGGGCTTAGTGTGTACGCGAAAATATTACAGATATAATGAAACTGTGTTTCAAAGGCTCACAGTTTAAGAGTCCAAACTTTAAAAGGCGGCTGTGTCAACTGACACCAGGGGTGGCTAACCTGTGGTCCTCCAAATGTTGCTGAACTACATCAGCCCCAGTCAGCATGGTGGATGGTCAGGGATGATGGTTGTTGTAGTTGAACAATATCTAGAGGGCCACAGGTTACCCACCCCTAGCCTCTGTAGCTAGTGAGGCTCGCAACAGTCAGACCAGCTTTACACATCAGCCTTACTCATTATGTTAGATAAGTGTGGAGGTGAGGTAGAGAGAAAAGAGGTCAGAATCACACATGCTGTCCACACTCCCAACCCCCATACATTCAGCTTCACATCACTACTGAGGTTATAAATGATGCACAATTGTATGCATATATGGCTTTTCCCCCTGCAGAATCAGGACCTTTAATTCCTGTTCAGGTATTCAATCTGGTGGGAATGTGTGGGGCTAGTCCTGATTCTCAATGATGTGCACACACTGGACATTCTCCTCCAATCCACTCGAATCATGTGGTAGGTTATAAATATATCCAGCCAAATGCATAAAGATTCCCCCTTCAGTTCAGTTCACAATTGTCAGGATTTGAACTAGTTGGGACCAGGGCACTGCTTGGCGAAGGCTGGAGTAGGGTGTGCCCATGGCTCCACAATCATTCTCGGATGCTGCTACGGTGGTTTGCAACTAAGAAATTACTTAGGGTGGATGGTGTAATTATGTTGTCATAACTTTCCCTTGCAACCATAACGTTCCTTTTCTTCTTTAAATGAAAGCTGAAGCAGTCACATTTACTTAAAGTGTCTGGTTTCCTGGATTAACCTGTCACGTGAGAAATAGGTGAATCAGTACTGACATCTATGCCAAAAACATTAAAAGGCATCTGTTATTTTAAATAAAAGTATCAGTTTTACTGTGGTCCAGAATGCCATTCAGACTTTCTTGCACTCATAACACTCTAAAATATGCTCTGCCTTGGCTGCTGTATCCTGAATCCCAGCAGCATTGAAGTTTTTCTGGTTTGGATTTAAAGCCTTCCTTTACTCAAGACTACCAGCAAAAAAAATGTTTCATACAGTCAGTGATATAGTTCTGGGGAATACTATTGTCAACATCTATTGAAAAAGAAGTGTCGGGTTGTTTTAACCAGTCAAAGAAATCCACTTGGCAGAAGACAGCACTAATTCACTAAGCAGAACTGAAAAATACCAGCATTTTTTGTTTCAAAGCCAGAGACTACAAGATTGAGTTCCAGCTTCTGCATAATCTTTCCCCCACCTGCTCTGACTTTCTCTCTGCATCTCACTGTCTCTTATGGCACTGCACAAAAGCATGATGAACACATGCCCCATGCTCTTCTACTGATAAATCTGTGCAAAAGAACATTTGCAAAAATAAACAGTGGAGGAATTTCCATGTCAACACTGTACATGCAGTTATAAGTGCAATGTGGAAAGAGCTGTATTCAGCTAACTTGTCCAGTCAGAGCAAGGATTCCTACTAATGCAGTGGGACTTCTCCCCACTCCTGCCCCAATGTGTGCCTTGTACAGTCCCCACAACTGCTCCAGAGAATTGGGTGAACCCCTAGAACAGATTTAGGGGACACATGGGGGAGGTTGGGGGTACAGTCCTATTCTGCTAGTGGTAATCCTTACACTGGTGGGGCCTTGACTTAGCACTAGGGTACAACCCACAGTCTTTAAATAACTTCTTTTTAGCTATGCATGGAATGATCTTTTATGAGGACAACCATTCATTTTAAACAGAAGTCTGGATGCCAAACATTTGGTAGATTAATGATTAATGATTATTCAAAACTATACAGCTCCTGGCCATATGCATCTCTCTTCACAGTCCATTTTTCTCTCTCCTTCCTTGGCCTTCTTCTCTTCGACTCACTGGACAACCCTGTGTTAACCCTCCTTTCTTATGACCCTCATTCTTCTCTAGACCAGCTGTGTTAATACCCACCTGTTCCTTTCCTGGGCCCTTCTGCCTGCTTGGCCCTCTCTAGATCAGAGCAGCTCAGCTAATGGCAGCCAGAAACCACACCCCACCTCTCTATGATGCCAGGGCACCTCATCCAATCACTGCCAAACCCTGCATCATGACCCCCCCAATCCTTAAATATATCACAATATAGAATTTCTAAACAATTTTGATTCGCAAGATATTTGTTTAGTTACCCTATTACTGGGCCATCCTTTCTCCAAAAGAGATCAGGATAACTTGCACAGGATTATCAGGTTTTAGGTTCACAGGAGAGCCAATGTGGTGTAGAGAGCCAGTGTGGTGTAGTGGTTAAGGTGTTGGACTAGGGTTCGAATCCCCACATAGCCATGAAGCTCACTGGGTGACCTTGGGCCAGTCACTGCCTCTCAGCGTCATGATTCATAGGGTCGCCGTAAATTGGAATCGACTTGAAGGCAGTACATTTACAATTTATACCTGCGAGGGAAATTAGACTGAGAAATATGTGTCATAGTGGCTAGAATGCTTGGCCAATAACTAGGAAGCCCTGGGTTCAAATCCTCATACATCTATAAAGCTTACTGGGTCTCTTCTGCACTCCCAGCCTAATCTACCTAATCTTCTTTTGAGGACAAAAAAGGGAAGAAGACACCATGTGAACTGCTGTGTGTTCCTAGGAAGAAAGGCAGGATTAAAAATTAATGGGCAGCGACTCTCCCAAGATTTCCCTCTAAGCAGGGACCTGAACCCACATCAGGATGCACGTAGATTCCCTTCACATGTTGGTCAAATCTCATGCATTCTTCTAACATATCCTGTGGTCATCTGAACCCCCTTCCAGTGATTGGCCATCTGTGTTGAGTGCAAAGGGGAAGAAGAAGAAGAAGTTCAAAACAGATGTAGATAGGCTGGCTTTGTCATTAGATAGGGTAAAGAAGCCCACCTCAGGTGGTAGATTATGAGCTCCCCTCCAGACAATCTACTTATTCAGCATTCATCTTGATTTGCTTGCATAAAGCTTACTTGGTGATTAAGAAGATCCTGTTGGATCAGGCCAGTAGTCCATCTAGTCCAGCATCTTGTTCTCACAATGGCCAACCAGATGCCTGTGGGAAGCTAAGTACAAAAGCAGTCTCCCCTCCCGTAATTTCCAGAAACTGGTATTCAGAAGCATACTGCCTCTGACTAAGGTGGCAGATCACAGCCATCATGGCAAGTAGCCATTGAGTAGCCCTATCCTCCATGAATTTATCTAATATTTTAAAGCCATCACTGCCTTTTGTAGGAGCAAATTCCATGCTTGAACTATGTGCTGTGTGAAAAAGTACTTTCTTTTGTCTGTCCTGAATCTTCCAATATTCAGCTTCATTGGAGGTCCACTCTACAATATCCTTTTTAAGGTGAGGTGACCAGAACTGTACACAGTATTCCAAATGCAGTCACGCCATAGATTTATATAATGGCATTATGATATTGACAGTTTTATTTTTAATACCCTTCCTAATGAGTCCTAGAACGGATTTTGCCTTTTTCACAGCTGCCACACACTGGGTCAACATCTTCATCGAGCTATCCACTACAACCCCAAAGTCTCATTCTTGGTCGGTCACTGCCATTTCATACCCAATTAGCGTATATGTGAAATTAATATGTTTACTCCAATATGTGTAACTTTATACTTGCTTATATTGAATAGCATTTGCCCAGGCTTTTTAAATTTTGTAAATTTTTAAATATTTTAATTTAACATTCTAAACTTAATATGATCTTAATTTAAATCTCAATGGCAATTTTATTAATGTTTTATAATTGTACTATATATATATATATTTTTCCACAGTTGCTCATATTTTAATTGTGATTTTATTTGTTGTACACCGCCCTGAGAGCTTTCTGCTATAGGGCGGTCTAGAAATGTAATTAAATAAATAAATAATAAATAAATTTAATTGCCCATCCACTCAGTTGGGAGAAGTCCTTTTGGAGATCTTCGCAATCCCTTTTTGTTTTAACAACCCTCAACAATTTAGTATTATCAGCAAACCTGGCCATCTCACTGCTCACCCCTAATTCTAGATCGTTTACGAACAAGTTTAAAAGCACAGGTCCCAATTCCAATTCTTGGGGGACTTCACTTCCTACAATCCTCCCTTGGGAGAACTGTCCATTTATCTACTCTCTGCTTTCTGTTTCTTAGCCAGTTCCTGGTCCACAAGAGGACCTCTTCTCTTATTCCATGACTGCTAAGGTTACTCAGGAGTCTTTGGTGAGGTACCTTGTTCAAAACCTTTTGAAAGTCCAAGTAGACTATGTCCACTGGATCACTTCTATCAACATGCTTGCTGACGCTCTTAAAGAACCCTAATAAATTAGTGAGACAGGATTTACCCTTGCAGAAGTGATGCTGGTTCTGCTTCAGCAAGACTCACTCTTCTATATGCTTGGTTATTTTATCTTTAACAATTCTTTCTACCAGTTTTCCCGGGACAGACATAAAGCTAACCAGCCTATAATTTCTGGGAACCCCCTGGATCCCTTTTTAAAGATTGGTGTTACATTGGCCACTTTCCAGTCTTCAGGTATGGAGGCAGATCTGAGGGACAAGTTACATATTTTTATTAGAAGATCAGCAATCTCACTTTCAAATTCTTTGAGAACTCTCAGGTGGATGCGATCCAGACCTGGCGATTTGTCAGTTTTTATTTTGTACAGTCAAAATAGTGGCACCTGCCCAATCAGAAAGGGGAGTTTTTTTTGCCAAGGTTGTTATGAGTTTAAATATTGATTAAAAGTTATGTAGTAGTATGCTTGCCTTTCCATCTCTCGTCTTCATCTCTCATCACTGCTATTTGCCTCAGTTCCTCAGACTCCCTTCCTGCAAAAGTTAGGCACAGAAATCTGCCCCACTGTGAAGACAAATGCAGATAATTCATTTAGCTTCTCTTCCATCTCCTAATCCTGTGTTAGGACACCTTTGATTCCCTTGTCATCCAAAAGTCCAACTGCCTCCCTAGATGCTCTTCTGCTTCTTAAAGCATTTTTTGTTGGTGGTTTTTATGTTTTTAGCAATGTGCTCCTCAAATTCTTTTTTAGCATCCCTTATTGTCTTCTTGCATTTCTCTTACCAGAGACTGTGTTCCTCCTCATTTGGACAAGACTTCCATTTTTTGAAAGAATCCTTCTTGCCTCTAATAGCTTCTATGACTCTGCTTGTTAACCATGCTGGTACCTCTTGCCCCTGCTGGTACCTTTCCTGATCTGCAGTACACACTCCAGTTGAGCTTTTATTACTGTGTTTTTAAACAGTTCCCAAGCATTTTGGAGTGATTTGACCCTCTTGACTTTGCCTTTCAACTTCTTTTTTACCAATACCCTCATATTTGGGAAGCTTCCTCTTTTGAAGTCAAACATGACCATGTTGGATTTTCTTGGCAATTGACCATGTACATGTATATTAATTTAATAGCGCTATGGTCACTGCTCTCAATCGGTTGGACAACACTTACACCAGGTCTGGGGCGATACTTACAATTTTAAGTCCAGGGTCACCATCCCTCTGGTTGGTTCCATGACCAGCTGCTCTAGGGCACAGTCACTTAGTCTATCTAAAAAATTTATCTCTTTGTCATGACTGGAACACATATGTAGCCAGTCTACATTGGGTAGTTGAAGCCACCCATTGCTACAACATTTCCTAGTTTGGATGCTTCCTTGATTTCATTTTTCATCTCAAGATCTCCCTCAGCATTTTGATCAAGGAAATGGTTGAACTTCTCCAGTACTTGATTACTCTTGGAGCCCAGTATCACCATCCATATCGATTCTGTGGAGGAGTCTGCCTCTAGCTTGCTGGATTCAATGCCTTCTTTCATGTATAGAGCAACACCACCTCCGATACATCCTTCCCTGTCCTTCTAATATGGTTTGTATCCAGGGATAATTGTGTCCCACTGGTTTTCTCCATTCCACCTGGTTTCAGTTATGCTCACTATATCAGTGCTGTCCTCTAAGCATTCCAGTTCTCCCATCTTGGCTTGGGGGCTTCTAGTGTAAGCATATAAACACTTGTATGCAATGTCTCTCTTCGAGGGTCTTTGGCACTTTTGGTTTGGCTTGTAGTATTTCGGCCTCCCTGAATTGTTATCTGTGCCCCTTCACTCACAACATCTAGTTTTAGGCCTACAACATTTAAATTTTCATCCTTTTTTATGTCTTTATCGTAGGAGGGAGATTTGTTCCAAACTGGACCCTCATCAGCTCCTGTCAGCTTCCCCCTCGAAACAGTTTAAAAGCTGCTCTGCCACCTTTCTGATTTTAAGCACGAGCAGTCTGGCTCCATCCTGGTTCAAGTGGATCCTGTCACCTTTGTACATACATGCCTGGCTTGTCCCAAAATGTGCCTAACAAATCATCTGCAGGAGCAGCTTTGGTCGTGCCTCGTGTTGACAAGGCTCATTTAACATTGACACGAAATTGAACCTTCAGTGTAATCGGCCCAGTTCTCTGGAATGCTCTGCAAACAGAGATTCAGCAGGTGCCTTCTGATTTAACTTTTAAATGCCTGCTGAAAACTTTTCTGTTCCACCAGGCTTATGCAGGCATTTAAGATGTATTTTTGCAATAGTTGACCTCTGTTTTTGTGGTATTTTTAATGGGTTTTACTGTACTGGTGTTTTTTTAAACTTGTTGTAACCTGCTTTGATGTTTTTAAATGAAATAGCAGAGCTTGGAAAAGTTACTTTTTTGAACTACAACTCCCATCAGCCCCAGCCAGCATGGCCACTGGATTGGGCTGATGGGAGTTGTAGTTCAAAAAAGTAACTTTTCCAAGCTCTGTGAAATAGTGGTATACAAATATATTTATAAATAAATATAAATAAATAAATAAATCCTAACCCCTCCTCTTGACACCATCGTCTCATCCATGCATTGAGACTACAAGGCTGTGCTTGACTGACTGGCCCTTCACATAAAACCAGTAGCATTTCAGAGAAAGCTACCTTGGAGGTCCTGAGAGGTTGCTTCCAGGACTTCACAACTGTATTTTCCCATATCATTGGTGTCAATGTGCACCATGACCCCCCAATATTATCTACCAACCTCTCTATATGATCTGCGACACCCACAATGTTCGCACCAGGCAGAGAAATCACTCTGCAGTCTGCACATCCATCACACACCCCACTATCTGTGCTCCTAAATATAGAATCTCCCACTACTAGGATCCCTCCACCCCTCAAAGAAGTATCCTTGGCAGGAGAGGATATCTGCTCATCCCCCAAGGAATGGGTCCCTTCTAAGGAATCATTTTCCTCTTCCTCAGATAGACGCTCTCCTTCCCCGAGGCCCTCATTCTCTATGATAGCAGGAGAGCTCTCATCCTGGGAGTAGGACACAGCTATAGCCTCTCTGCCTCTGTCACCTTCTCCAGGTCAACCACCTTGGCCTCAAGGAAACAAACTTGTTCCCAGAGAACCAGGGGCTGTGGGCCAAGGACACACCCACGACTTCTGTCCAACAGGCAGATAGTCATACATGTTACAGACAGTGCAAAACACTGGAAAGCCCCTGCACCCCTGCTGGCTTCCCACCTGAAGCTACATCTAGTCTTTATTGAGCATTGGTTCTGATTTGTTTATGGGGTGGCACAGCAATGAGCATCCATCCTGATTTGCTTGCCAAGTGTTTATACGTCTTCCTGTTAATTTGTTAATCCCACACTTTTCAGCGCATTTCCCCATCACTTTCCTAACTGCAAAAAGTCTATGTCTATATTTTTAAGTGGATTTATTCCACTAGGGTGACAGAATGCTTTAACCCACTTTAATTGTGCAAACGTACATTTCTGGTATCTGCTTGAATCTGTCCTGCAAAATAGGGGCAGTCTGGAGGCACTGTCTGGGTTTTGATTACGAGTAACAAATGGTAATGCTCTTTAGCTTATTAATATTATATTTCTTCCTCCATGGTAAGTAGGGTGGTCATGTGTTATCATGTGTTGTACTTTACAGATGATTATGTGAAAGGCTGTCTGGTCCAAGTTGGGTTTAAGGAAAAAGAACCATAAGAAGGGGGAGCAGCAGGAGCCTTGAAGTTTGCCCATCAACACTTAGCACCTGGATAGCAGACTGAGTAGGCACACAGACCACCTGGTCGGTGTTCCATCCTATGGTGAGTTCTATCTAAATTAGGGTAAAGACTCACTGTTGTGCCAGTTCCAGTGTGTCTCCACCTCTGTTGTCTGAAAATGGGGGCACACAACACTAGTCAAGCTTCATTCCTTTTTACTTTAAAACCTGGTCAGACCAGTGTGAATGTATTTTTTAAAAATTCAGCTTTAGACAGCTTTCACAACTGGTAGGTAGATCAGCCTGTTTGCCTTCCAAGTGTGACCAATGTAAACACTTTGCTGTAGGCTTAGGCAGATACAGTGATTGGCCTAACACTTCACTGAGGGCAGTCCTGAAAGATTGGAAGACAGCATTGGGGAAGGGAAGGTGTGTCAAGCCGAGGCAGAGTGGCTTCAAAATGCAACCAGAAAAACCATTCTCACTGTTTTTGAAGTGGCTAGTGTGCCTACAGCCTCAGAGTAATCCTTTATAAATTAGCATATATACATATAAATTATCATATGCAAATGTTATGCAAATAACTGGTGACATTTTTCCTCTTTTTTTGGTGATGAATAATTGGCCACCCTAACAGTGAGTGCCACGTGGATTTTTTCCCCTGCCTTTGGCTTCAAAGTACCTTGAGCAACCAATGCCTATATAGGATGATGTAACCTGATTGAGTCTGCCGTAATGATAAGACAGGAGGAGTCAGAAGGTGTCCCCTGCCCGCCACGTCCCTCATAGACTCATGAACCTCTTTTCAGTGCATAAGCACTTGCTGGATCAGACCAAAGGTCCATCAAGACCAACATTCTGTCTTGGACAGCAGCAGCCAGATGCCTCAGGGAGGCTCCATAAACAAAGCACAAGTTGCAAAAGGAGTTTAAAAAAAGGAGAATAATGAACCGCAGGGATCAATGCACTCTTAAAAGCTCCAGCCTGCAATTTATCATTCATCTGTCCTCATTCTTTTCCACACACTCCTTCCCCTTCTCCCCCTCACAGCAGAAAAAGGATCCATGGTAAACAAACAGAAGTCTTTCAATGAGGAGTTCCTTGTTCTCTGCCCACACAGTCAACAGCAGAGACTCTTTCATGTTTACACTGTTATGCTTTGCCAGACTGACTTACTGTCTTTATTAGATTAGCAGCTGAGCTATCTAAGGGAAACCCAAAGGAAAGTGCTGGAATCTCCAAAACCAAATCATAATGCTATTCTGTTATCATGCTGCTAGCTTATACCAACATAATTTCAGCAGTGTTTGTCTCCTAAGCCCTTCTGCCGTACAATACCCTTTTTAAAATCGTTGGTTAAAAATAAAAAGATCTAGTCCTAATCATGCACATTACTGGAGATCTCAAAAAGAGGTGTCTTTTTGCAGGCAAAGCTTCATCCACAATTGCACTGAATGCAAACTTTAATCAGGTCTAATGCACTTTGCGTCCAAATTCAGTATAGAGGAAAAGCAAATATGCCACTCAGAATAAATTATTCAAATAGTGGAATTAGCATACATTTATGTCATGCATAATTCATTCTCAATGTGATACGAGGCAGCGGGCAATTGGGTGTTGTGGAATTCAGAATCTTATGACAAAAACAGGTGTGAGAAATGGGAAAGAAAGAATCCAGATGTAAAGTAGAGGGGCACTGGAAGCGTAGATTAGTGAACAATTTCATTGTGTGCACTATACTATAGGTTCAGATTATGAAAATACTGAGGGAGGTACCATAACTCAGTGGTAGAGCACATGCTTTGCAAGGAGAAGGTCCCCGGTTCAATCCTTGACATATCCAGTTAAAAGGATCTGGGATCAGGTGGTGGGAAAGGGTCTGGATTGCTGCTGCCAGTCAGAGTAGACAATATGGGCTAGCAGGGGGTGCTGGGATGATTCAGTTCAACTTTTAATTTCTGGTTTTTACTTTCTGGAACAATATGTTAACCAAAATGCAGCTATCGTTAGAAATTTGCATTTCTCCAAATTTTGTGATGCAATTCACCAACCCAACTTATGTATAGAAATGTGTGTATTAGGGCAAAGTATGCATTAAATGCATACATAGTCGTGGAAATAACATAAATGTATTTTGTTAAGGAAAATTGCTTGCTAAATATGTACCCATTAGGAGAAGGGTGCAGTTTAATGCTATAGAATTTTCATCAGGAGGTTTTTTTAAAAAAAAAAGCAAGATCACAAACTGATGCAGAAATCTGGGGAACTGAATTTAAGACTGGAAAACCAAGAAACCGAAATCAACAGATTCATCTATCCCTACTGATTGTCAACCTTTGTGGGCCTGTGGCACATTTGGAGTTTTGAGAGAGTACCATGAGCACCGCCTCTTCTGGTCAAGCCTCTTTCCCTTTCTCCAGATAAACCCTCCTCCACACACACAAAAGAGGGTAAGCACACACACACTTATATTGTTTTTGCATGTGGTGTTGGACTGTGGGTAAAAGTCAGATCCGTTAGAATTAAAACAGATCAACTTGAATTTGTATGATTTTGCATGGGGTTCCCCCAAAATGGCAATCAAAAAGAGAAGGTCAAAGACCAAGATGCTGGAGAGTGGAAACTTTTATTTTTGATAAAAATAAAATAAAATAAAAGTTCCCACTCTCCAGCATCTTGGTCTTCGACCTTCTCTTTTTGATTGCCTATTTGGATGCTAGCCACCCTCTGCTTATTCTATTTTGTTCCCCCAAAATGGCCATCAAATTAAACCTGACATTAGTAGACCCAAGTAAAAATCACAGATCTGGTGTTTGCCAGTACCCCAAAAACATTGATCCCAGGCAGAAATTTTCATGGTTTTTACACAGAATGACACCAAAATCACGACCTCAAAGACTACATCTGTGGACATAGAAGTGACAGAGAATTTGGTGGTGGTTTTGAAGGGGTCCCTTGTATAAACTAGGAGGATGCATAAGGACTTGTGCCTTGGGTCCATGTTTTTGTGCCACGGCAGCACTGGAAGGCACCAGATCCATGATTTTAATGGTTCAGTCAATGGTGATAGATGTGATCTGTGATATGACTGATAGCAGTTTCCTCTCTCTCTCTCTCTCTCTCTCTCTCCCTCCCTCCCTCCCAACTCCCGTTGTGGTCCGCTTTCTCTCCTATACCCTCAGTCACAATGCTCTCCCCCACTTCCTCTTTTAGCTCAATGTAGTTTTTAGGACGGGAGGCAGGGGAGATAACTACTCTTTCTCTTATGACAAAGAGATGGTGAGCAAGGGTGTGCAATGCTTTCCCCCATTTCCTCCTTAAGCTGCATGTCAGGGGTTTCCAAACTGTGGTCTGTGGATGACAAGTGGTCCACAAGCTTCATTCAGGTGGTCCATGGCATGTCTGCATTAAATATTGATATTGATGTTTAATTGTATTTTATTGTTTCTTTTATTTCTTTTATTTTATGGTATTACAATTTGAATTCTATGGAATGCAAAGTGCAATACCATAAAATACAATATGAGAAATAAAAATGCAACAAAAATACAATTAAAATAGTACAGTATCTAGCACAGTGCATTACAATTGCTACAACAGGGAGTAAAATCATTAAGTAGTCCATGGGGGCAAAGAAGTTTTGGAACCACTGTTGTAAGTACTTTTCTGGGGGCAGGGGAGACAACCACTTCTGCCTCTAATGACAATGGGGCAGTAATAGGGTTGCCAGGTCAGAAGCATCCCAAAACCTGACTTCCGGGAAGGGTGACTTAGCCTGTGCCTGCTTTTGAGACGGGCTCCTGCCTCAAAAGAAGCTTATTCAGATATATCAGTCAGTTTTTTCTTTTTTTTTTGACTGATTAAACTTCTCCCGGGTAGGGAGAAACGAAGAGATTAACCTCAAAGCCTATTTTTGTTGGGACGACCAGATCTCATTAATTTATGGGACGAGGTCCAGCCGACGAAGGTGGGACGGATTTTCAACAGCAAGCTCTATCTGGAAAAGCGAACGTTCATCTTATCTTCTAAGAGAGAACGCACTAACAGGCAAGCACCCTTCTTTCTATATTTTTCTTTTACTTGACTTAAATTGTTGCTGTTTAAAAGAGATTTGCCAGATTGATCGGTTTTTGACATCTCACTGGGGAGCCGTAACTTCTCTCTGCTACGCACTAATTAATAGCTTATCTCTGTTTTTGTTGCAAAAAGCTGTCCTGGATTTGCATTCTAAAGATATACACAGAAGAGGGATTTCTATTCCAGATTTTTATTTTGAAAAATATTATACTGTTTTGAGACTACTCTCTTTTTGGTCTATTTTATTTTGACGAATCTGTTTCTTGACGATTGCCATTAATTGTTTCGATCCTGGGAACTGCATTTTGTTTACTTAACTATTGGAGAGATAAGGCTGTCTGCTCTGTTTATACTGTGATGTCACCAAGTTTGGAGTATTAACCCAATTGTTGCTGAAATAAGAAGTGGTTTTTCTATATTTTTCTTTTAAAATGGCAATTAAGAAAGTGGCTGAAAATCTGGAAATAACTATGTTTCAGAAAATAATGGATGAGATTGAGATAATGAAAATTGAATTGAGTAAAATGAAGCAGGAGATTAAAGATATAAGGGTCCCTGTGAGAGAGGTGACCCTGGAAGGGGTCCCTGTGAGAGAGGAGACCCCGGAGATTGGAACAGGGGTCCCTGTGAGAGAGGTGACCCTGGAGACTGGAATAGGGGTCCCTGTGAGAGAGGAGATCCCGGAGATTGGAACCAACGTGGAACAGGAACAAGATTTGGAGTCTATGGACTTTAGAAATAAAATCTATTGTTTGGAACTCAATGTTATCTCTGAAGAAATGAATGAAGATTCTAGAGATAAAGTTATCAATGGCATGGATAATCTTCTGGACTGGAATGATGTGATGGAGCCCAATATAGAGAAAATCTATGGAATTAACTGCAGCCATGTGACAATGGAAAAACTTTTAAGAGATGACCCAGTGTATTTTGAAAAAAAGAACAGAGATATGATTTTACAGCAGTATTTCAGCAACTTATTCAGAATGGATGGCAAGAAAATATTTGGGATAGAGGTAATCCCCATCAGACTCTTACTATATGACTATGGCTTTGACAGCAAGATTATTATGGAATACTGATAATGGAAGATTGGATATTGAAATTACTGGACTTAACAAGACTACTGAAGATGGAAGATGGAAAATGGAACTAATAGAGATAATAGAACAATGGCTACTGAAATTATTGAACCTAACAGATTCTGATGTGATGGATTAATTGAAATGTTTATTTTGACTATGGTTATGACAATAAGATTATCATAATTAGTAATGAGATGGATTAATCGATATGCTTATCTGGAAAAAAAAATTGATAGATATATTTCTTAAAGAATTGAAACCTCTCTTTGACTTTTTGTGGAAAGAATAAAGTAATGTTTATGAGATTTGATGATTAAGTAAGATAACTACTGGAGGAAAGTGATTTTATAATATGACTTAAGAGACAGGATTGTTATATATTATAGACTTATAACTGATTTGATCTTTGACAAATGGGAAGTCAATATTTTACTCTTTATTTTTTATTTTTGTTTTTTTTTTTCTTTTTTTCTTTTTGTTTAACTATTTTTGATTTTGTTTTTTGTCTTTGAATGTTTTATGATTTTGTCTTGTATGTTTTATGAAAATCTGAATAAAAAATTATTGAAAAAAAAAAAAAAGAAGCATCCCAAAACCTGAGATTTTAGGGGTGGGCCCAAGTGATGTCATGGGGCGGGCCCGAGTGATGTCATGGGGTGGGCCCAAGTGATGTCATTAAGCATGATACATTAAGCATCAATCACAGTTGCTTGGAGTGTACAATTAAAAAAATATCTGACTGGAAATTAAGCTAGACATCTTAGCTAAAAGATGGAGCCTGGATAGGGAACATTTAATCTAGCCTACTTGCTTTTGGCAAGAAGGGTTTAAGTACCTTCAGGCCAGGCCAGTCACCAGAAGGTCACTGTAGGAAGAAAGGAGCCTAGTGTTGTGGAGATGCTAGATGGGAGCATTCGGGAGTAAAGATGGTTGCCCCTGAAGGCTGCAATTCTAAACACACGTACTAAGGGACTAAGCCCCCATAGAACTCAACAGGACTTCTGAGTAGATATAGTTTGGATTGTGCTGTTGGTAAAGCTCGACTAGGGATACCCTGCAAAGACATCCATATCCAAGCAGGGTTGGCAACCCCCTGCCTGGAATGCCCTGCCCTTATCTTTTAATGTGGCTGCTCCAAACTTCTTTACAGATTTGACCCTTCACTTCAGAAAGAAGTCTGAGAAATGAGTAAGAGTAAGAAGATTCTCTACCCTTTCTGTCTGCATAGATGCCCTCATCCTTCCCCTGCGCCCAGGAAAAGTTCTGGGCCAGGCGGGACACAGTGGCATCTCATAGAGGACACCCTCCCCTTTCATGGGGTGTATGATTTGTCCTGGCCCAGAGCAGATTTTGGGGTGGGCACCCCCAATTACTTATTTTTCCTGTATGTCTTTTTCTGCTTTGATTTTGTATAGATGCCCTTTTATGTGCCCTGCGCCCAGCAGAAGCCAGGCGGGACACAGTGGCATCTCATAAAGGACACCCTCCCCTTTCCTGGGGTATATGATTTGTGCTGTCCCAGAGCAGATTTCGGGGTGGGTACCCTCAGTTACTTATTTTTTTCTATGTGTTTTTGTCCATTTTGATTTTGCATTGATGCACCCGTGCGTGCCCGGTGCCCAGCTCTGGGCCGGATGGGATGCACTGGCATCTCATAGAGGACACCCTCCCATTTCCTGGGGTATATGATTTGTCCTGGCCCAGAGTAGATTTTGGGGTGGGCACCCTCAGTTATTTATTTTTTCCTGTATGTTTTGGTCTGCTTTGATTTTGAATAGATGCCCTCATCCTTCCCCTGCGCCCAGCAAAAGCTCTGGTCCAGGCGGGATGCAGTGGCGTCTCGTAGAGGACACCCTCCCCTTTCCTGGGGTATATGATATGTCCTGGCCCAGAGCAGATTTTGGGGTGGGCACCTCCAGTTACTTATTTTTTCCTGTATGTTTTGGTCTGCTTTGATTTTGCATAGATGCCCTCCTCTGTGCCCTGCACCCAGCAGAAGCTCTGGTCCAGGCGGGACACAGTGGCATCTCGTAGAGGACACCCTCCCCTTTCCTGGGGTATATGATTTGTCCTGTCTCAGAGCAGAGTTTGGGGTGGGCACCCCCAGATACTTATTTGTTATGATTTTATGACATTGTTATGTATTTATGATAATATCAGAAGCCTGATGATTTTGATTGCATAAATGTATTGTTATTCTTGATGGGGAGAGTCTCCCGATCACAGTGATATATCATACAGGGTACCCCAACATATCTGTTGGGGTTCAGAGACATATTAAGTTTGGTTTGAAGTTGCTGTAGTTGTCAACTCTTCTTTTTTAGTGTTTTGAACTTTCAAGCAAATAAGGAACTGGGAACTAGGCAGAGCATGGAAGATTACTTTTAAAAAGTAATAAATTACAGTTACAGTTACATGGCCCCCCAAAAGTAGTAATTACCGTTACAATTACAATCGCTCCGAAAGTAACTGATTACTTTTTCTCAAAAGTAATCACTACAATTACATTTTAGTTACTTAAAAAATTGCCTACAAGGTGCTGGCCTTGGCTGCTGCACATCTAAGTAGCCTAAAACAACATTAAAAATAAGCACATACACACACAGAGGGTAGTAGAATTTTTTTTTTATCCATAAGATTAACAGAATGGCATAACAGAATCTCACATCCCCTCACCCCACCCCCAGCAGTGATGATACCCCAACACACATATTTTTGTATATATATATTGCCTCCAGCTCTTTTCTCCTTCCACTCCTGTTAATTTTTAAACAATTGTTTTCTCCACCCCATCTCGCTCTCCATCTCCTCCCTCGTTGCCTCCTAAGCACCAACAGAACATTAAGGAAGAACAACGCTGCACAGAAGCCCAATTTGAAGCACATGATTTTTATTCACAAATCAGAGGAGTAGAAGACTTCCCCTGCTCACCCTCCCCCAAGTAATGTGCAAAAGTGCTGGAAACATTACAATTACTCCTCAAAAGTAATGAAGTTACTACTCGTTCTATTACCAGCAAAATGTAATTAAGTTACCCACTCGTTACTCAAAAAAGTAATAAATTACAAGTAATTTGTTACTTGTAACTAGTTACTTCCAAACTCTTCAGCGTTGTATCAGTTAAATAGATTAAACAGTCGCGGGGGGCGGCTGACATTTTGGTGTATATCTCGGGAACCAGGCCACCTAGAAACTTTTTTAAAAAAAATTGAAGCTGAAAGTCCGGAGATTAAGGGGTGCTAGCCGGAGGGCCCCCCAAAAAACCTGGAGACTCCGGATGAAAACCGGAGACCTGGTAACTCTAGGCAGTAAGCACAGTGGTTCAGAGCTGAAGTTCCCCCTTACACTTGCGGGTCCACACTGGCAACCCCAGTGCTAGATGGCCAAATAGTTTGACGTGGTAGAAGGCAGCTTGTTTGGAACTGGAGCACTCACCTATTGTTCAGGGTGGTGGCAGGGAGAACAATAATCTAGTATAGCTGTTCTCAAACTTTGTCCTTGTTGTTGTGGAACACTTGAGAATTGTTGGGGGTTTAGGCAGACCAGTTAATAAACTTTTCTTGCTCTCCAAATCAAGGCACGTGAATTACTGATATTCTAATAATATGGTTTTCTTGAGCACTCCAGCATCATAATCAAAACCAGCATGGTATTATTAAAATCATGGGCTGTAGGCCAGGCTGCTGAGAAGTCCCCCTTTAATTTTTTTCAGGGAAAATAAGTAGACTGTACCACACTGTATTCACAGGCTGCGGGCTTAGTAGCCTGCTTGATAATCTGGTCCTGGTCAGAACAGCCTCAGCCATTAAAAATAAATTAAGCACAGCACCAAGTATTCTTAACTGCTCTAACCTGAATCCCCCGAATTCCTGTTTTATTATGCCTCTGTACTGCTGTTTTATTGATTTTAGGTTTAGGTTTGTTTTACTCTTCTTTGTTTTATATTGTACACTGCTTAGAGATTTTAAAATATGAAACACTTTATAAATGTTTTTAAACAAACAAACTTTTATGTGGTCCACCAAAATAGAGCTCACAGATCATCAGTGGTCTGTGAGCCACAGGTTGAGAACTTCTGATCTTGCTGTTAAAAGAGAGGGGGGGGGGAAACACTAGCAAGTTGACCGCTATCTCAGCCCACAGCCGTGTTAGGCCACATTCACACCAGACATATATTCCACTTTAAACAGTCATGGCTTCCCCCAAAGAATCCTGGGAAGTGCAGTTTGGGAAGGAGTTGTTAGGAGACTCCTTTTCCCCTCACAGAGCTAGAATTTGCAGAGTTCTTTTGGAAGAGAGACTGACCGTTAAACCACTGTTAATCCTGTACAACACACTACATCAGGATGTCAGGAGAGGACACCGGAAAGTTGAGTGGATGTTATGGAAGGTAAGGCAGTAACCCAGACATGCAGGCTGCTCCTTTTGGTAACAGCTGCATGTGTTTGGAAGTTTATAACATCTAGTTCTGGCCTAAATGGTTGGGGGGGGTAGGAAATGAATCAAAGGAGACGGTGATCAGATAGGGAGGGTCCCCCTAGGGCAAAATGCTTTTGAGTTCATGAAAGTCCCAGGCTTTCCCACTAGGGTCAGGGAGACAATCAGTTAGTTTGAGGGCACATGCCAGACATTTCCTGGCACTTTTAATTGGAGTTCAGCCCTGCTGTAGGAACACATGGAGCACAAAATTGCCATGGCCCACACTCAGAGAGTTTACAGTTCATCTTAGATGGGCAAGATACTGGAAAGAGAGATCAGAGATTTGCAATGAGTTAGGATGACACCTACACAGTACCTAGTTAAATTTTGTTATGAGAGCTAGAAACATGGCTTATTTGTAGAAGATGAAATCTGAGTTTCCCATGAGGGTGCAGTTAACCCCAGAGCCACATCTTTTTTAAAAAAATCTTTACATTGTTTTAGAGCTTATTTGGGAACAGGATCCAGCACAAAGTGTCCCTAATGAAGCTAAAATACCTCCAAAGCACCACCATTTCCCCTAGCTGTTGAGGTTTTGCAAATAACAGACCACAGGTCATTGCTTGTTTTGTTTTTCAGATGTGCTTTTCTAATGTTAAGTAACCACGGCTCCTACTGAAAATCAAAGCAAAAGCATTGTTGAAAATCTGAATGTTTCCCCTCCAAATTATCATTCAGTTTAAATTTAAATTTCTAATCTTTTTGATGGGAGTATTTTTAATTCCTTATCTTGAAAGATATAAAAGTGATAACCTGGAAAGTGATAAAAGAAAACTGAAAAGCAGATCATCTTCTTGAAATACAGATGCTACTCACATTCGAACACCTTCAGAGTGCCTTGGAATCCTAAAATTACGATTGCTAGCAATATTGTAAAGTGGCAAGGAAGGAGAAAGTATGCATTGGGGGCATCTAAAGTGACCTAAAATAACAAATTATTTCCCCCTCCCCAGTGACCTTCATACAGGGGTGTAGTTGTCCAGGGTCTTGGAGGGTCTTAGACCCCTTACTTTTTTGGGAGCAGGATTCCAGCAGGGTCCTTATGTCTCCAGCATCCTACTGAGCATGCTGAGCCAATCAGTATGAAAGGGGAGTGTGTTGACCACTGAGAAGAATCTTCTAACATGCTGCCTTGTCCTTTTCTGCTGACTGGAACCAATCAGAATGAAGAGGTGAGTCAGCCACTGAGAAGACTCTTCTCAGTAGCTAACACTCCCCCATTTGATGCTTATTGGCTCCTAGAGATGTCTGTTGTGGGAAAAGGCATTAACAAGGATCTCATTCTTAACCCAACAGCAAAAAAGGGGGGAGGGAGCATGACTGTGACAGTCATGAAGGATTCTGCACTTCTGAATTTGGTACTACACTACTGCCTCCAAACACTGTAGAATATTTCTTCTCAAAATAATCTAGTTAGCATTTACAACAAAAAGGTGATGTTTAGGGCAGCTTCTTAAACTTCTTAAGCTGTTGTGCTGGGCCGTAAGAGAAAAAAAATCCAAGAAACATCGTATGCTAGTATCTTTATTAGGGCCAGCCAAAATGTCCCAAAGTCAAGAGCAAGCTTTCAGCTTCTTCAGGATTCTTCATCAGGCTGGATGTTAAACAAAAACGGGAGGGTGGTGGGAAGAGGAAAACCTGGGCAAGATGTTTGTGTCCCCCAAATCTCTTTTCTGATGGAATGCAGGAGGATTTTTTTAGATGCAGTTAGGACCCAATCTGCATTTTACATTTAAAACAGTATCATACCACTTTAACAGTTGTGGCTTCCCACATGGAATCCTGGCAACTGTAGTCTGTTAAAGGTGCTGGGAGTTGTTAGGAGACCCCTATTCCCCTCACAGAGCTACAACTTCCAGAGTTCCCTGGGAAGAAGGACTGATTGTTAATCCACTCTAAGAATTGTACCTCTGTGAGGGGAATAGGGGTTTCCTAACAACTCACCGCACCCTTTACAAACAACAGATCCCAGGATTCTTTGGAGGAAGGCCTGCCTGGTTTTAGTGGTATGATACAGCTTTAAATGTATAGTGCAGATGAGGCCTAGATTAGCTTCAGTAGTGTGACAGATTGCAGGATGCACCTAGGGTTGATGGGAAAAAGAAACAATAACGGCTGCTTCCTCATTTCTGAAAACGAAACTGCTAGTAGTTACTCAGATCTGTTTCCATCTCTAATCAGAAGGCACAGGTTCTTTGTGAGGCAGGTCACAGAAGCGAACGTGACGGTATATTACATGAGCAAAGCTGGAGATTAATTTAAAGTAGTTAATTTAGCAGCATCCTGTTTATCACAGTTTTCACACTGTGCTAAAGCGGTAGCTTCACTTTAATCCTAGCAATTACTGCCAGCATGTCTCTCTTCCTGGTATGACTTTGCAGCAGTGGATAAGCTGCATGGCATGCTATAGAAAATGGCTGCAAGGCTAAGCATGGATATACCTTTAAGGCAGGGACGGAGAACATTTTTCAGCCCAAGAGCTGTATTCCCTTCTAGGCTACTGGAGTGGGCAGAGCAGTGAATGTAAAGTTTAGCTTTGCACAGTAGGCTAGTTTATATACACACACTCAGACCTGTCCCTGTCCTCCATCCTGGCAAGCAAGAGGCACCATCAGAGTTGAAGGACACCTTTCAGCCACACAAAAACACTCAAGGAGAGTGCAAAGCAGGGCCAGTGAGGGATGTGGCCGGGGAGGAGATGAGCCAGAGCTTGGAGTCCCACATTTGGGTCTCCAGCCTGAGGTTCCCTAGCCCTGCTTTAAGGGCAGCTCCCCCAACTGAGTCATGACAGCCTTCACCAATCTGGTGCCTGTGACATCCTTCCCCTGACACCACCTGTGACACTCTCACTCGTGGCTACCAGCAGTCAGGATCGTTGTGTTTATTTTTACCTCTCTCCGCTCTAGCACAGATCTCAAAAGATCCCCCTGCTAGGCCACACCACCCAACACTCTGTGTATCCAATATAGCCTCTAGACTGTGCCTTAGTCTCTTCCTGGCTATTTTGATACCTTGTGTCTGTGTGTTTAGGTAATTCCCAACCCCCCTGTAGCCTCTCATTTATACCTTCAGCCATTCAAACACACAGCCAATCATCATCCAGCATTCTACAGCACATGTACTCCCCTTTGTCACTCACTCCACTTACCATATTTCCTATAATACCTGCACTTACCATATTTACATTATATTCACATACAGGAACATCACAATGCCCTCCAGATGTTTTTTGCTACAATTCAGCCCCAGCCAACAACACAGCCATCTGGAGGATGCCAGGTTGGTGAAGGCTAGGGGAAGTGATTGAGCTAGGGGAAAAGACAGGCTGTCGGATGGGCATCATATAGTAAATAGTTCATTGGATATCTCCTCTGACAAGGTCCTCATTTAAGACTGTAAACATTACACAGCCATGCTCAGTTTGTAAAATAAGGGGGTGCTGGTAGGCAGTGCTGCTGATCTTACCCCCTAATCCCAGATGTGTCTACACTGGTTGTTTGTAGCCAAGCTCCACTCCCACAACTACAAGTGCCTGTTCCCAGCCTGCTGGTTGCAAAAATCAGTCAGGTTCAGGATTCAGCTGTTGGCAAGACACACTGCAAATGTTTTCCCAAGCATTAAGAGACGATTTGCCAAAAGCTTAATCCTATGCATGTGTGATAATGGATGCCCATTATCAGCTGGTCATGGTGTGGGAAAGAATTGCTTCCATGACTATCGTGCACCTACGTTATCATGGGAATAGACCAACAGGGGTCTATCCCAGGTAAGTGTACATGGGGTTGTAGCCTTATTAATGGTGCTATGGCTTCATTACTATGGACAATCATCCGATTCCCAGCCATAGGGGTCTACTTCAGTGGTGGCTGGTGCCCATCAGGAATAGTGGGGCAGAAGGCAGGAAGCCCAACAGTAGGTACAGTCAGAGCCAATGGCAGGCAGAGTCAACTAATTCTAGTATTGTCCTCATCCTTCTCCTTGCTCAGTTCTACAATGGGAACACTAAGACTAAGGAGAAGGAAAGTGACAGGCAGTTCCATCCCTGGACTGGATATAAGTAAAAAGGCAGGCAGGTGGGAGCTGGCTGTGGCTGACTGAGCTTAGTGGGACTGGGACAGTATCCCACTTGTCCTAATGGACCAGCATCCACTGGACTCCACATATGACTTAGTTAGATATCACTCCTTGTATGCTCATCACATACACTTTAATTTCATTTTTATAGATGTTGATGTTTTAATGCAGGGGTGGGAAACCTCAGGCCCAGAGACTACATGTGGCCCTCCAGGGCTCTCTGTCTGGCCCTTGGAACTCTTCTCAGCCATATCCCTCAATGGCCCTGCTTCACAGCCTAAGTGTTTTTGCCTGGCTGGAATGTGTCCTTGAACTCTGATGACGCCTCTTGCTTGTTTGGGTTGTCTGTTGATGTGTGTAGAAACAAGCCTACTGTTTGAAGGTAAATGTCACATTTGTTGCTCTGTCCATTTTTGCCCCTGGCCCTGCCCAGCACTGGCATGTGGTCCTTGGAAGGTTGCCCAGAAGGGTATGCGGCCCTTGCCTCTCTTTTAATGTGTTATGCTTAAAGACTGTTGAGTTAACTTGCTAGCGTCTTTGAATACAACAAATAGAAACATGGGATAAAAATACATCACAAGTAACTAATAGCAATTGCAAATAGATTCTGAAGCCCATTCTGGGTAAGCCCTGGTTCAAATTAAACCCTATTTTTTGTCAGATGTGTTGGTTGTTCTCTGTGAACTCAAATTCCATGCCAGGAAATTGGTTACAGGAGACACCTACTACTCCACAGTCAAAAGTCTAATTAAAAACAAAAAACTGCTGGAGATCAGAAGTCTCCATATGGTCTAATTTCATCTCAATTTCTGGTGGGCAAACATTTGGCGTGATAATGACACCATTCTCATTGCCTTCCACTGAAGAGAAGATTTCTGTAATATGTATCAACATTTTAACAAAAGAGATTACATGGCTATCTAGTCCATCCACATCTCTCACTCAGACTGCTTCATACATGAGATCAGATTACGTTTAGTGCAGCGGTTCCCAAACGGTGGTCTGCAAGCTTCATTCAGGTGGTCCGTGGTACGTCTCTGTGGATTTGTGGTTGGAGACGGGAGGTGGCACATCCATCACACTGATTATTCATATTGATTTTAAATGTATTTTTATTCCTTTTATTTCTTACGTTTTTTATTCAAATTTGTAATCATTTGATTTCTGTGGAATTACAATTCTTACAACAGGTAGAAAAATCATTAAGTGGTCCAACAAAACCCTAAGTAATTTTCAGGTAGACAGTTGGGAAAATAGTTGGTGAACCACTTTTCCACAGTGGCCTGTCCCCAAGAAGGTCACAATAAACATCACATTTGGAAGATGGGGAGAGGGGGGCTACAAAACATTATAAACCAATACAAATATGACAAAGGAGGCTTCCAGACAGGGACTTTATTTATTTATCACATTTATACCTCATGTTTCATCCAAGGAGCTCAAGGTGGTATACATGGTTCTCCTCCCTCTCCATCTTATCCTTACAACAATCCTGTGAGGTAGATTAGGCTGAGAGATTGTGACTGGCCCAAGGTCACCCAGTGAGCTTCACAGCTGAGTGGGGATTTGAACCCTTGTCTCCCAGTCATAGTTGAACACTCTAACCACTACAGCACACTTTATATCGCAGAGGATCATTCAGATGCTGCAAACGGGTCATTAGCACCTGGTAATGGGCGTTCCGTTCAATTTAACAGACTTTTCCAAGAAAAGGTAAATCTAGATTAAGTGAAGGAAAAATATGGGCTGGAATTTTGATGCCAATGGAGTTGGGTTTTAGCAGGAGATGTGCTCCACATAACATAGGAAGCGGATCTTTAGTGTTGGGGCACCTATCCTTTTGAATCTCTTCCCCTTAAATATTAGGTGCCATCTCTGTTATATTTTTGGTGCCTACTGAAGACCTTCCTCTTTCAACAAGCCTTTTAAATAGAGACTTTATTCTGCATATTCTGTTTTGAAATTGCTTTTTAAGATGTTTTAAAAAATATTTAAAGATGTTTTTAAGATGTTTCATTTTTAAGATGTTTTAAGGTATTTTTATTGGTTTGTCCCTTGTTTGCCACCCTGGATCCCTTCTGGGAGGAAGGGTGGGATATGATGATGATGATGATCATCATCATCATGATGCACAAACCCATCCCTGACTGTACTCTTAACGACCACAGCAGCCTGGCTTCAATACAGGTCTTGGGAGCAGAGTCTTCTTTACCATGTGTTTTGTTTCATGGAGGTGATATTGATAGGGAACATAATAACATGTGAAATGGCTCTGAAAGAATGTATCTTTTATTAAAAATTCTATGCTTAAGTATAGGAACATAGGAAGATTATTGATCAGTTCAAGCTCAGTTTGGTCTGTGCTGGCTGGTAGCAACTGTCCAGGATTTCAGGTAGTGTTCGTTCCCAGCCCTATCTGGAGACATCATGAATTGAATCGGGGACTTTTCACATGCACAGTATATTATCTGCCACTGAAATACGTCCCCACCCAACCCGTATAATATTTATTTACAATGCAGTCCTAACCACACTATGTACCAGGCTGGGAGTAAGTTCCAATGAGTTCTATAGGACTTACTTCTAAGTAGACAAGGTTAGGATTGTGACGTTAGAAATATTGCTTCTGTAAATTGTTCTACCATTTCTTTGGATTGAAAATGACATTACGTTGAGAGAAGTGGGGCTCCTCTGGCTGTACTCTACCAAAATTGCATGCAAGGGGGACTTCTCCATTGTTGGCTATGAAAGCGGAAAGACCTCTGTCTCCCATTGCCAGCTACAGGGTGCCTGCCCACAATTGTCAGGAAATGTTCCTAGGCAGGGTCTGGAAAAATCACTAACACTAAAACTCCTCCCGACACCCAGGAATTCAGCTGCTATAGAGCTATTTCCAAAAGTTTGAATTCTATTTCTATTTCTGTGCATTAATATATAATGGTAATTTAAAAAAAAATAATGATGAAGATGATTGTAAACCAAGCTCGTCATAGTTTGCAGATCTGGAGATGGTGATTTGAAATTCACTTTGGTTCAAAAGCAAACATCAGTTTGCACATATTAAGGTTATTGCTGCTTTGCAAAGTACTGCATAAATGCAGTTGAAAGAGATCATTGTGTTACATCAGCAAATAAAAAAGAACAGAGAACATGAGATCATGCAGCAGTCTTTCAAAGATACAAATAATGTGAATAAAACAAAGCTTGTTTATGCTGTGGTGAAAGGATTGCAACATCTTAGGTTCATGGCAAAATATGGTGGCATTATTAAAAATGCAATAAGGCCATATTGCTGCTTCTAATTAAGGGTAAGAACTGGCTAGAAATACATCTCAAGGCAATTATGGGCAGTCTTTCATAATCTTACAATAAAGTTTTTCATATGATCTCAGCTTCTTTTACACAAAGAGTTGGTCTCTGCTCAAAGTCCTCTTCATTACTCTCATATATGTTGCCTTTTTTTACAAAAAGGGAGGATTTTGGCATGAATTCGGCCACCTTGATCGCTGTGATTAAAAGTGGCCAGGGATTTTAACAAGGAAACTTACTGGCCTTGACTGACTGGGGGGATGCTTTTCCTTATGGGCTGGGATCCAGCCTTCAGAAGGGAACACATCTTCACACTACAGACACATTAGGGCAAACAGTATGAAGATATATTTGCTGTTGGAGCTGGCACAAAGTGAAGCATCTTGGAGTGCAGGGGCTCTCTCTGGGAGCAGGTTCAGGTTTACAGATTTGCTATAGAATCATTGATTTGCATCCACTATGTTCTCCTGCTATGTTTACAAATAAAATAAATATTGCAAAAATACTATAATTCTCTAGTGTTTTCTCCTGCAAGGGAAACTAAACCCTGTAGTTTTACCATTGGAACCTAAGTGTAAACTGGTGTCATTAGTGAGATGTTTGTTCCTTGGAGAGAAAACTGAGAGCTAATTTGGTTGAGCCTGATAGGAGGAAATAACAGCAGGATTCCTTGTAGAATTCAGAATGTCCTAATGGAGGCCCTTAAAGGAAGTCTGAAAGAAGATCTAAAAGCAGAGTGAGCAGAATGCCGTTCTCCCAAATGTGTGCCTGGAGGTGAAAGCCTTGCTTGCTTAACTGCTACAAGGGGTCAAGGCTGGCCTGCAAGCCTTGGTGCAGAGAAACCAGTCAGAACTTGCTGGGCTGAAGAGGTCCACAAGGTGTATGAGGGCCTGATATGCTTAGACTATGGATTATTAGCATTTGTAGCTGAGGATCAAGATACACTGCTTTGGGTCAGTCATATAACTTTGATCTGAAAAACCATGGCTTATCAACCCAGGAATCAATCATGTGACATCCACTCTTCTCCCCCCCCCCGTACACTCAGCTTTACTGTTGATACTGTGCCTTGCCCATGATTTTCTGTAATCTCCAGGCTGGGAAACAATGGTGTATGGTCTCCGTCCAAGCCAGGATATGAAATCAAGATCAGATGTACAGTGATCTGTCTCCATGCAGCAGGGAATCTTGCTTCTGCATGGTTCCTCATCATCAGAAGAGATCCATGCATATATACATTTGCAGAAGTAGGGCATCTCTTTAGATCAGTCTACGCCTACAGTAGTCCAAACGTCTGGAGGTCACCATGTTGGTGAAGGCTGCTTTAGACTTTCATATGAATATGTGAAGGGCAGAAGTAGAGCCTGCCACCCCAGTCCTGCCCTCTCGCCCACCCTCCTCCTGTGCATTTATCTGGGAAGGATTCCAGTCTTTTTATTTTGCTAACGATGAATGCTGCCTGAGTTGTAGTTTTGTCTGGGGATAATATGGCTGTTGGTGTTGGAAATTGTTGATGTTTGAGAAACTGATTGCAGTTAAGTACTTGACGGGAGAAGGCAAAATGTGTGTGAAAATAGGTAACAGAACTTTGTATGCTCTTTTTGTTAACCTGTTCATCAAATTTATTTTTCAGGATAAAGTGTTATGTACTATGAAGAGCTTTAGATGATCCAACTTTTTTGGGGGGGATGGGGTTGCAAGTTTGATAATCTTGATCACTGGCATGTTTCCTGAGATCTAGGATCTTAATGGTCCATAATGACTGGGGGCAATTGTTGTTGTTGTTTTTGATGGCCTGCAATAAAGTGTTCAAAATGTGACATTCTGAAAACTAGAAGGAGGGACAGTTTGGAGCCTGATCTACAATTTGAATTGAGAGACAGAGATCTGTTAGTTGGCTGGAGATAAAGCACCTTGGGGTCTAGGGGCTCTTCTCTGGGAAGTAAACACAGGATCAGCAGGTTTGCTGCCTGCTATAGGAATGTTGATTTGCTTCCACTATGCTCTGCTTGTACACTTGTAAATAAAGTACATATAAGTAGATGTGGCTAAACTTTCCTGACCCCATAAAATGTTAATGGAAGAAGGGCTGTAGGTCAGTGGTAGAGCATCTGTTTTGCATGCAGAGAAGATCCAAGGTTAAATCTTTGCCATCTCCAGGTAGGGCTAAGAGATAACCCCATTTGAAATCCTGGAGAGATGCTGCCAGTCAGGTATAGACAATACATGAGGTAGAGGAACCAATGGTCTGGCTCAGTATAAGGCAGCTTCCTATGTTTCTGTGTCACATTTCCCAAGAGCTAAAAACTGCACATACCCAAGATATTCTATACTGCTGTCACTCTGATAGAGTATATTCGACTGCCAAATGCACCTAAGCACTGAGACCAAATGCAGCTGCGGGACCTCCCTGTCTATCCCTTGCCTGCTGTCCTCCCCACCACCTGTAGGTACAAAGACTCTAATTTGGTTGAGACTAGTTTGGAAAGGAGATGGGGTGGGGGAGGAAATTTGTGGAGGAATGGCACAGGAGGAGGTGCAGGTATAACATTCAGTGTCAGAGCCTTGGTCACTGTATAGTAGTACCACTGTATATCAGAGAATAGCTCAGTGGCGAAGCACATGCTTTGCACGCAGAAGGTCCCAGATTCAACCCCTGGCACCTCCAGCTGAAAGATCAAGGAGCAGGTGGCATGAAAATCTCTCTTCCCAAGTTTCTGGATTAATTTGCCAATTTTGAGTGCCAAACCTGGTCCCCTCTAGATATTTTGGACTACATCTCCCACCAGCCCCAGCCAGCATGGCTGTGGCATCCAAATTGTCTGGAGTGCATCAGGATGGGCAAAGCTAAGCTAGATGGACACACTGACTGAAATAAGGCAAGTTTGTGACATGCACTGACAAACCTCAGTGCCCAGCAAGGTATTTTTCAGCTTCTGTTCCATTGCTCCCTCTTTCATTTCAATATGAAGAGAGAGAAGGGAATGAGAAGCCAAGCTTCCTTTGGACTGTCTGAAAACAACAGCAGCAGCAATAGCACACAAACAGTTCCAAAACAGCACTTTGGCTACAGTATACTATATTGTATATTCCAGCTGGTGGAAATTTTATGGGTCCTGTTGAAAGGACCATTATATTACTTCCAGACATCAAACATTGCATTTGTGGCTTGAAGGCACTTTGCAGCAATGTGGATGAACAGGCTTTTTAAAAAGTAGGTGAAAGACTGTAGGCAAGAGGGTCATCTTTATTTAACCAGTGTAAACATGAGCCAAGTAAAGTGGGCAGAGTTGGTCTGGAATTACACACCATTTACAAACAAGATCATGCAGGACTGCATTTCTTTCCCTCTCCCTATTCATCAAGCCATTACTTCATAGTGTGAAAATTCAGAAATAGTTGAAAAAGCAGCCATTTCACAGTCAAATATATGTTTGGTATTTTTTTTTTTAAAGTAAAATGAAATAGAAAATGGTTTCGTGGTCCTATTTCTTAGCAGAGATATAAACGCAAGCAGTAGAGTGAGAATATAAACCATGGGATATTTCCCAAATGTCCCTTAAAGGGAACATCTCCCTTTTACAAGGGAACATGCAAGTTTGCCTATTCTAACAATATATTAGATGCATTAGGCTAGTTATGGCCTGGGAAAATGTCACAGAAAACCATAAGTAAACAAACATTCATATAGCAATAAAGATTAATACCCAGTCCATTATACAAGGTTTGTATCTGATCCATTAATCCATCGTATGCATGAAATTCAGTTTTACTCACCTAATATTTGCATTAGTCACTCTGAACATAAGAACATAAGAAGAGCCTGCTGGATCAGGCCAGTGGCCCATCTAGTCCAGCATCCTGCTCTCACAGTGGCCAACCAGGTGCCTCTGTTGTAATTACGTAATTAATGGTGATTAAAGTAATTAAAAACTGAAAATATTTTAGCCTTTCCTATTGAACTGATGTCTAGCTGTATGGGGATATAGAATACCTTAGTCACTTAGTCACTAGTACACATTTAAAGTACTAAATACTACATACTACAATATTAAAATTCATGGAAGGATAGGAGAGTACTTTAAAAAATGAGTATTAATTATGCCTCAATAGGAGCACAACCTCGAGAGAAGATATGCAGACTCCATGCACGAAATGAGAAACAATTGCACATTTAATGCACAAGAACTAATTATATGGAAAGGCTACAGATGTTTGTAATATTATTACAATACTATTGCAGAGGTCCAGGTTTCAATCAAAATGTATTGGTTTACATCATTTATTTGTTGTTAGTAGCATTTATCAGAGAGCCCCAACCTCAATATCAGAGCATTTTCCTCAGCTGCCAGCTTTTAAAAGAGCTTGACCATTTCAGAGTTATAGATACAGCAATGGATGGAATACATGCCTGCGAAACTTGGGAGAGTTCATGCCAGCCATGATATTATTTTTACGTATGTTTTTATTAAACTTTTATTAATGTTTTCAACATACAATAACATTCCCAAAATAGAATACATAGGTAGGAAGGCACAAACTATAGAATATTGTTTTTAAGAGTTCAGTATAGTCCATCAAACAAAGTTCATTGGTATTATTCTTTAGGATTCCAATTATCCTAAAGTAAAACATAGGTAGCTGGAGGCTGCCAATCATGATCGTTTTGTGCAATGTATGCAATAAAGCTTTGAAATGTGCCCTTTTTTGTTAACTTTGTTCTGTCATTTGTTTTTAAAATAAGTCTTTGTGTTTTCCGTCTTGTCCTTTTTGGTCAAAGATAGAAAGTAATGCCATTCCTTGGTCCAAAGTAAGTTATTGTCCTATTACCAATCCTTTTTTTGTGATCTTGTCCACCACCTGTGGAAGAATGTACCTGACTCCCCACAACCTCTCCAACACAGTGCCAACCACTATATTAATCTAGTCTAATGGGGGCAATTTGTGAATCAGATTGAGTCAGATCCCACAAGCACATTGATCCATGGAGCTGATGGACTGGATCTGTGTCTCAACTTGCCATTTAGATGATCCATGCAGCCAGCATTTGTAGCACATTGACTGATCCCAGATCCCACCTTTCTTCCTAGAACTGAATGGTGCTGTCCAAGCTGATCATGTCACCTGTCTCTTTGAAGGGTGTCCACTGGGGTACATATGAAGATCTCTGAATTGGAGATTTTGGAAAACTGCATTTCCTTTCCAGTATATACTTCAAAATGTTATGACATTTCCTGAAAGATCTTCATTCTGAGGCACACTATTGCTTTTCAGGACTGTCCTGACAAAGATCAAGACAATTGCTGGTAACACTTCATCTTGTCTAGCTTGGCCCCAAGTTGTTTTATATAAAGAGAGAGATGGCAAGGTTCCTTTTGATCATGGTTGTCTAGCACAAATCAAATGTACAAGAAACATTTCACTGAAGTTCATAGCAGGAGGAACAGGTGGCAATGTGACTCGGAGGAGTCATGACTAGTCAGCAATGGCCCACAATGCAGATGATTTACAAATGGTGTGTTCCTACCATTTCAGTTTGGCAGATGTTATGGTGTATGTGCCTGTGTTTAAGTATCAAAGTGAGAAAGACCACATTTTTACACTTACCTCATTTTCCCTTTGAAGTACCATTTTTATGTTCCCCCTGGGTAAAGTTTGTATCTATTTTTCTGTGCAATTTCATGCTGGTGACAATGATCCAATACGTAGCTGCAGAAAGTAAAGAAAGTGTGGAGGAGTGTAGTTAGTAAGTCCTGTTTTTGCTGAATAGTTACTCAACCTCTTGAGTAAGGTTACTTATTCATGAAAAAGCCTTTTCTATTTCGGCCCCAATTTTGTGGAACTTTCTTGTACAATGATAGTGCTGGTGGCGTCTTCTGTTTGGTTCTCTTTGGAGTTCAGATAGAGGAGTGCATGTTTGAAAGCACTGTGACCAAGACCCAGGTAATCTGGGAGGTACACACTGAACCCGGGCAAACATTTCAGACTTTTAGAAAAAACCAATTATTTTATTATTAAACAACCCCCTCACAAATATTGAGGCCTCATACAAGAAACCTGTTGCTTAGTCCTTACGATTCTGCAGGGCCCTGCCTGTTGCCCAGATAAAACTACATGAAGATGTCACTTGCGCATTGCAGGCTGGTGGATCCACTGTTCCTCGCAGCCATTCTGTCCCACACTCCCTCTCTTTCTCTCACCTTCCTTGATTTACTTCTCAGGCCTCCTTGTTACCCAGTGGCTCCAGCCCACACTCCCTAACTACCCTTTTCCAACTGTCATCCACCTTTTTTCCTTTCCCCTCAGCATCCTGTTCCTCATGACAACTGAGGGTAACAACACCATTCATTAAAAAAACAAAAAACCTTTAGTACAGAAAACTAGCTCATCAGGAAAGAAGACGAGGCTAGAACCATATCATCAAATATGCTTGTTTTCCAGAATCCAGCACAGTTCAGACTTGAAAGCACCCCTACATAAAAACACTGCCTATAGAAATCTAGCATGTCAAGGGGAATAACTTACCCAGAAAGCTAGTTTTCTATATACAGATATGTGTGTGTTTTTATGAGTGTGCATTCCAGTATGTGATCTGAGCTAGTACAGCCCAGGAAGGACTGCACTCCATGATGTTACTGAACAGCTAGGTTAGTCCTTAGAATTTTAATGAATATTCTGTGTCATCATAGCTGCTCAGTTACTAGCTCACAACTAATAGTTTTTAGCCTGTTCTATAAATAAGTTTCTGCTTATCAAACCTTCACATAGGGTTGTAAACAAAGAAAGTTTGGGTAGGTTTTTTCTTTAAAAATAGTTTACTAATTTATTAAAACAATTAAATTAATAAGAAACTGAAACACGGAAAAGGGCAGAAGAATATGAAGCCCCTTCCATCAACCTGTTCCACCTCTTTTTCTTAGCTGTTATCACCAGCCCCTATGTCTTGCCCAAGGGAGTGACCTGTCTATTACTCAGTCCAAGAATCCTTCATTTTATAGCCCCCTTACTCAAAATGGGTGTAGTTGTTGTTTCTTAGTTGTATCATTTCCCTCTTAAACCCCCACCCCTCCAGTCTATTAAACAATCACCTTTTGTGCCTCTCCTACAGCAACACACATTCTTGTGCTGTGCAAGATACCTGAGTTTTAATGGTTACAAAGTTTGAGAAAGTAGCTTGAAACATTACTCTTAAATATCTGATCTACTAACAAGCCTCCAAGGTATAATTAATTACCTGACGTCTGCTAACCGGTCCAGCCAATTTCCATTCAAAATGATTTTCCAAGCTCACCCATCCATGAAAGAGTTAGAGATTGTAAACTGGAGGGTAAATGGGAGGAGGAACATTTAGTAGGGAGAGGAAAATAAATTAGAGATTCCTTTGATTGGGTTTAGTTTCAAGGACAAACACGTGCCCCTTTCTGGCTCAGGAACACACACACAAGAAGTCTGGAGAGAGTTCATGAGACATGCATTGCTAATGAAGTTGTTACAAGGCATGTCAAACTCAGCTTGTTTCTCCATGCGTATGTGAAGCTCTGGTTTACCTTTAAATGATATCAAAATTAAATCTTATTATATAGAGTCTACATCAAGGTGCATTATTTAGGATCTCATGTACACAGTATTGCAAACGTGGAATGTCTTCTATGACCTATGGTTTGTTTCGAATTATTTAGATTAATCTGAGAATTAGAATGATTTCAGATGTCTGCCACATAAGGCCCCAAAATTTGGAGCTGCAACCTAATAAACTCTACACCACTGATGTTAAAATGTTGGGTCAGGATCCCAAATAAGTCGTGCTCAGAACTAAGGAGAGTTTGCCCCTGTGGCACCAGCACTATTGTGTTTTAGTTGATGGGTGTTTGTTACAAGATGGAGAGAGGACAACAAGAAGAAAAACACAGAGAGGGGAAAAACTATGGACTTGTGGCAAAAAGTTAAATGCTGTATGTTGGGATTAAAGATTCTGGAACATTTGAAGACTACTGCACAGTGTAGAATTATTCACACTCATCGCTTAAAAATGCTATTTTCTTTGAGCATGGATGAATTCAGTTCCCCTCTAGTCAGAGGGAAAGTAAGTATAATCACATCTGAGCAGGGAAGCCGTGTGCCCTACTTACAGAGCATAGTCCTCTATTTGAGGAGTGTTTGGTCCAAGTCCACTTTAAATAGAAGTAAGAAAGGAGAGCAGCAGGGGTCTTGAAGTTGCCCAGGAACACTGCACCCCTGGACAGTAAAGCTGAACAGGCATCCAGATCTCCAGAACACAGTCTTACCTACTATGGCCAGATGCATTATATTTCAATTTAAATTACAGATATATAAATTTCTAAATTTTGCAGTTATACATATATAAATTAGCATATGCAAATTTGTTTTCTCTTTTGTGGTGATGCATTTTTTAGTAATGAGTAATGGGTGTTAGAACAAATTAAACCAGAACTGTCACTAGAAGCTAAAGTGATGAAACTGAGGTTATCATACTTTGGACACATCATGAAAAGACATGATTCACTAGAAAAGACAATAATGCTGGGAAAAACAGCAGGGAGTAGAAAAAGAGGAAGGCCAAACAAGAGATGGATTGATTCCATAAAGGAAGCCACAGACCGAACTTACATGATCTGAGCAGGGTGGTTCGTGACAGATGCTCTTGGAGGTTGCTGATTCGTAGGGTCGCCATAAGTCGTAATCGACTTGAAGGCACATAACAAGAACAACAAAGAGCCCCTCCAGATGTCCTTTTTATTGTGATGATCTTGGTGGAGATATACACAATCCTGTTTTCAATCCTGTTTGCACTGCAAAGATTTTGGGCTGAACATACTGCTTCATTTCCAGTCGGTGCATGTCTTGTAGCTTCCTGCTGACATCCTGTAAGTTTTCATACTACAAATATTCTGGGGTGCAGGGGGCGGCTGTTCTACTTGTGTTGCACTATAGCGCAAGAGTGTCCCACAAGACAGCAATAATATAGAAACATTGGGGATGCGTTACAAAATACCTAATGAAGTGGAATGATGTGTGGATGGTCCAGTAAAAACCCATCAGCATTAACACACTACTACTGCATCAGTGACATGTTGCAGAGTACATCTGCAAAAAAACACCTGTCTGAAGGGGCAGTAGGTGGCCACCCTATGGATGCACCCTTAAGAATGTTGCAGGTTGTACCAGAATAAAGTATGCTTCAGTTGGGCATTGTTAATTTTACCGCCATGTGTTTAAGTATGAAGCAGCTGAGTCAGGGTATTTCCAGCACTGGCTACTTCGCTACATGGCTGGGATGACTGTAGGCTGGTCAGGTTTCCTCTTTCATACTGGATAGACCAGTATTTCTAGTGTGGCCTGGGTTGGTGTCCTCTTTCAATTTGTTAAAAGTTTGTCCATTGTAAGGTGGTTGGCAGGTAGTGTAGTTTTCTTTAAAAACAAATTAAAATTAAAATTAATTGGCAAGTCAGACCCTCCCCCTTGATCCTGATTGTATTTTGTTTTTGTATTTTAATAGATTACTATTGTTCTGCCTGCATTTCTCATGAGAAAGAAGCAATGAAGCTAGGATGAAAGAAATCTAGGTTTGGGTGATCAGGTTGAATCAGTGAAAATAAGTTGTGTTGCTACGAAATGAAGGGTCTTTTTGTCACTACAGATGCAGAAAAGCAAAACTGATAAAACATGCAGACCTGTGAAAAATAAGATACAGCTGTATGCTCACATTAGCAAGCTGAGTAAGATTTATTTATTTAATAAGCATATTTCTAATCCACCAACTCAACCAAAAACATTACGGTATACAATAAAATCAATAACACAGCAAAATTATAAAATAATAAAATACAGAACAAATGGCCAACACTGAATCAAATTAATTCTCAAAAAACAGTGAAACAGAAACATTTTCAGCAGGTGGCAAAATATTAGAATTGTGAGTGCCTGTGTCGGACTTCAAAAGGAACAGTGTTGCAAAATACTGGTGCTACTACACAAAAAGCCTTAGTTTGACCAGAAACTAAATTAATTGTGGGGCAGTCAGAGACCTTCTCCAGATGATCATAGTGGTCTGACTAGTATTTAAGGGAGAAGGCAGGTCCAGCAGATAACCTGGTCCTAGACCATTTCAGTTAAGCTGAAAAGCACAGCATGTAGGTCAAATCAGTGTTTAACATGCCAACTATTTCCCATCAACCCAAAACCCTCAATGTAAGCCAGGATTGGGAGACCTCAAGCCCAGGGGCCAAATGTGGCCCTCCAAGCCTCTCTATCTGGCCCTCATGACTCTTCCTAGGCCGCACACCCTTGGGTTACCCTTGAAAACGGTCTGGAAATTACAGCTGGTACAGAATGCGGCGGCACGTTTGATTAAGAACAGCCGTCGCCGTGATCACATCACCCCGGTGTTAGAAGACCTACACTGGTTACCAGTTGTTTACCGGGCCCAATTCAAGGTGTTGGTATTAACCTTTAAAGCCCTTTACGGTTTCGGCCCAGTTTATCTGAAGGAGCGCCTCCAGCATCACCAAATATGCTGCCCGATGAGGTCAGCCTCACAAGACCTTCTCTCGGTCCCACCAGTTAAAACAGCTAGGCTGGTGCGGACCAGATTGAGGGCATTCTCGATTGTGGCCCCCACCCTCTGGAACTCTTTGCCCTATGATCTCCGCCATGCCCCCTCCCTGCCAAGCTTCCGCCAAGCCTTGAAAACCTAGTTATTCAGGCGTGCTTACAGGATTCTTGGGGCGGACTAGTTTTTATCTTGTTGCAGTTGTGGGTGGTTTTTTAGATTAATTACAGTTGATGTTTGCTTATGTGTTGTATTTTATATGTTGTATTTTATCTCATCATGTATGCCGCCTAGAGTGGCCGTTAATTTGGCCAGATAGGTGGCTTAGAAATAAAATTTTATTATTATTATTATTATTATGAACCATAACCCCCACTGGTCCTGCTTCGCTTCCTCCTTGGGTCTTTGTGTCTGGCTGGAACGTGTCATTGAATTCTGATCATGTATCTCGCTTGCCTGGGTGGAGGATAGACAGGGATGTGCGAGTGTGAAGAAATTAGCCTACTGTACAAAAAGGTATCATTCACATTTGTTGCTCTGCCCACTTTTGCCTATGACAACCATTGGCTTGTGCTCCCTCAGAAGATTGCCCAGAAGGGAATGTGGCCCTCAGGCTGAAAAAGCCTTGATGTAGGCTAAAGAGGAAATGCTTTGCCTCAGCCACATCCCACCTGACGCTCAACAGGAGCTTGATCTAACCCTTCAAGCAAGTGGCAGGCCAACTTGCTTGTAAAAAGGAAGGACTGGATTTCATGATATTAAGGCTGTGTATCAGTCAACAGAGGCCAGAAGTCCTTTAGCACTTTCAGGACACTCCACCCAGTGAAATGGCTCCACATATTCGAAGAAGCGTATGTCCTCATCTAGGACTGTTATTTACCATCAGGGTAAGATTACCAATAGCTATGGGTCAGCTGAAACTAGAACGCCACTGATTTACACCTCTAGAATTAAGTACACAAGGAACAAGGAATAAATGCCCCTGGTGTGGTACCCTTCCCGTAACTTTAGGAAGGCGTTGAGAGAGTAGAATGTTTTCGATGTATGAACTACATGAGAAATTTTGACAGCAAGAACAAAACCTGAAGAATGTTAGCCTGACTCCATTGTTGCCTTTCCTATATATCTGGAAACTTCCTTTAATGATTAATTGACAGATTTTGCATTACACTCAGCAGTTAAGTTTCCATATGATATAGATGTGATGGTCAGATCTGGAACATAGCCATCCAAGAACATAGTCATCCAGGGTTATGGGAGGTCATAGACCCGTTACTTTTTCGGGGTTTTGGTTATTTGCATTCTTACTGAGTTCAATAGGATTTACTCCTGTGCAATCATGTTTAGGATAGGTGAAACTGACCATGGGGGAGGAGGACGAGGAGGGAGGGATGGAGGGAGGGATGGAGTGGGCAGGGGAGGAGGAAGAGGGGAGGAGAGGAAGAAGGAAGGGAGAAGAGAGGGGAAGGAGGGGAGGGGAAGGAGAGGGGGAGGGGGGAGGGAGGGATGGAGTGGGCAGGGGAGGAGGAAGAGGGGAGGGGAGGAAGAAGGGAGAAGAGAGGGGAAGGAGGGGAGGGGGAGGAGAGATGAGAAGGGGGAAGGCTGAACTGATCATTTGCATGCTTATTGAGTTCAATGGGATTTACTCCTGTGCAATCATGCATACAATAGGTAAAACTGATCATGGAGGAGGAGGAGGGGGAGAAGGAAGGAGGGGGAGGGGATTGGAATGGGAGGGGGCAAAGGAAGAGGGAGGGAAGAGGCAAAAGGGAGGGGATAGGAGGGAGGAGGTGGTGAGGGCAGGTTTGATCATGTGCATGCTTTTTTAGTTCAAAAGGATTTACTCCTGTACAATCATGCTTAGGATAGGTGAAACTGATTTGCGAGAGGGGCAGGGAGGGGGGAGGGAAGGGGAAGGGAGGAGATTGGGTGGACGGGTACTGGGCAGAGGGAAAGCCCCTTTAAAGCCCTTTACGGTTTCGGTCCAATTTATCTAAAGGAGCGCCTCCTGCATCACCAAATATGCCGCCTGACGAGATCGGCCTCACAAGACCTTCTCTGGGTCCCACCAGTGAAAACAGCTAGGCTGGTGCGGACCAGAGAGAGGGCATTTTCGATTGTGGCTCCCACCCTCCGGAACTCTCTCCCATATGATCTTCGCCATGCCCCCTCCCTGGTAGGTTTTCGCCAAGGATTAAAAACATGGCTGTTCCAGCGGGCATACAGGATTCCTAGGTAATTTTAGTTTTATAACGGACAGATGTGAGTGGGCTGATTATCTGAAGACTGATGTTATAATTGTATTTATATGTTGTATCTATTTTAATCTATGTACGCCGCCTAGAGTGGCCGTTCATTCGGCCAGATAGGCAGCCTAAAAATAAAATTTTATTATTATTATTATTATTATTATTATTTTCTAAAAGGAAAACATTGTGAACAATATAATTGGTTTTCAGGGTTTTCCCCACCTTTTTATTCTACAGCAGGCACATGTAGCCTCCCACGCAAATTTAAACCAAAGCTGTCTCTGGCCACATCCACACCAGACCTTTATTTCACTTTAGACAGTCATGGCTTCCTCCAAAGAACCCTGGGAAATGTAGTTTATGAAGGGTGCTGAGAGTTGCTAGGAGAGGCCCCATTCCCCCCACAGAGCTACAATCCCCAGAAAAGGAGCTGACTGTGAACCTGCTCTGGCCACTGGAGCTCTGTCAGGTCAGGGGAATAGGAGTCTCCTAACAACTCTGAGCACTCTTCACAAACTACACTTCCCAAGATTCTTTGGGGGAAGCCATGACTGTCTAAAGTGAAATAAAGGTCTGGTGTGGATGTGGCCACCTGATTAGCCAAGCCAAGCAGCTGTGAGTCTGGCTTTTAGCTGACAGTTGGTTGTTACTGAGCATAATGTAATGTAAATGGATTGCCTTCAAGCCGATTCCAACTTATGGCGACCCTATGAATAGGGTTTTCATGGTAAGCGGCATTCAGAGGAGGTTTACCATTGCTTTCCTCTGAGGCTGAGAGGCAGTGAACGGCCCAAGGTCGCCCAGTGAACTTCCTGGCTGTGTGGGGATTCAAACCCTCGTCTCCCAGGTTGTAGTCCAGCACCTTAACCACTACACCACACTGCTTCAATGTTAAATTTTTAAAATTAATTAAAAACCAGCCAGGCATTTTTTTAACTTTTAAATTACAGAAGATGAAGGTCATAGTATGGGGCAAGGTCAATAATAGGATTACAGGTACTCTGCGAACATGGCTGATTTTTAATTAATTTCAACAAATTATGAGACCACTGACAGAAAAAAGTATAATAGGAGTCTGGATTTCCCCCCCTCTTGTTTTACACTTCGATTCTCTGTGACTGTTTTGTGTATCGCCATGAAAATTTAGAGGGTTGTTAAGCAAGTGTTTCTGAGTTTTGTAAGGTTTTGTTTTGAAATGTGTTTATGGGAAGCATCGTAATGGCATGGGGGTATTTTCAATTTAACACTGCAGAATGCGAAAAATCTATGCTGGCTATAGTATACAGCCACTCTCCTGGCTGTATAATATTTGCAGTTTTTTAAAAAATTAAAATTAATTGAAAAACTGCAAGATTGTTCTGGGGATGTGGGAAAGGTGGATTTAAGACATCACAAACACTAGTCTATCAATTCTGTGCACAGCTAGCTCCTCCAGCAAGCTCCTCAGTTTAATCCTAAAGAAGAAATTTTATGTCTATTTATACAACAACACAGTGAGTACACTTCCATAGTGGCCTTTATAAAATGGAATGCTAAACTATGGTTTAGCATTTTGTGAATGAGCTTGGGCAAATCTCATATTCCCATATCTTCCCCCTCCCCTCTCCTCCCCTCTCCCAGCACAGCCACCAGCAGATTGGAAACTCTTGCTCCCATTCTCAGTTAATCACAGTTGTTTTACATCCACATTACTGTTGAAGGCTTGTGCACAGTAATGGGAACAGAGAGATCATCTGTAATGGGGACCAGTGACAGTCCTCAGAAAAATGTAGTAAAGAAGCCAAGCCATAAATCACATGGACTTCGATGCCTGTATACTAATGCGCAGAGCATTGGAAACAAGCAGGACGAACTTGAACTCTTAATACAGGAGGGCAATTACGACTTGATAGGTATAGCTGAAACTTGGTGGGATGACTCCCATGACTGGAATACAGCAATTGAAGGATAGAACTCGTTCAAAAAGAACAGAAGGAATAAAAAGGGAGGTGGAGTCGCGCTATATGTTAAAAATATATATCCCTGTACGAAAATACAGGAAGATGAGCTTGGTAGTTCCACCGAGAGTATCTGGATTAAAATTAATGGGGCAACTAATAAAAGGAATGTGGTGCTTGGAGTCTATTACGGATGTTTCAAGGAGACATGATGTAGTAGTAATGGGGGGGTTTCAATTATCCCGATATCTGTTGGGAGGCAAATTCTGCCAAGCACGGCCCCTCCAAGAAATTTGTGACTTGTGTTGGAGATAACTTTCTCCTACAGAAAGTGGAGGAAGCAACCAGAGGATCAGCTATCCTGGACTTGATTCTAACCAATAGAGATGATTTAGTGGATGAAGTGGCAGTTACAGGAACTCTGGGGGAAAGTGACCACACCATACTTGAATTCTTGGTTTTAACAGAAGCAAAAGCTGAGAGTAGCCATACACGCACCCTGGACTTCAGGAAAGCTGATTTTCATAAACTCAGAACAATTGTAAGTATGGTTCCATGGCAAGCCACCCTAATGAGAAAAGGAGTCCAAGATGGGTGGGAGTTTCTAAAAAAGGAAATTCTAAAAGCACAATGGCAAGCAATTCCAACAAGGAAAAAAGGGGGAAAACAGCAGAAGAAACCAATGTGGCTTCACAAAAAGCTTAGAGAGGACCTGAAAACAAAAAAGGACACATACAGGAAGTGGAAAGAAGGCCAGGCCACAGGCAGGTATCATGGAATTGTCAGGAAGGCTAAAAGCTAAAGCTGAGAATGAGCTGAGGTTAGCAAGGGATGCTAAAAGCAACAAAAAAGTTTTCTTCAGGTATGTCCATAGTAAAAGACAGAGAAGAGAAATGGTAGCACAGCTACTCAATGTGGATGGCAAAATGATAACAGATGACAGAGGCAGAACTGCTCAATTCCTACTTTGGCTCAGTCTTGTCCCAAAAAAGGATCTGTGACCCTCCTGGGAAACATGAAGTAGAAGGGGCAGGATTGGAGCTTGAGATTGATAGGCAAATGGTCAAGGAATACCTAATCACTTTGAATGAGTTCAGATTGGCAGGGCCCGGTAAACTGCATCCTAGAGTATTGAAGGAACTGGTTGAAGAACTCTCAGAACCGCTGTCTATTATCTTTGAGAAATCATGGAGGACTGGTGAAGTGCCGGATGACTGGAGAAGAGCTAATGTTGTCCCTATCTTCAAAAAGGGCAAAAAGAAGGAACTGGGGAACTACAGACCAGTCAGCCTAACATCAATCCCTGGAAAAACTCTGGAGCAGATTATAAAGCAGTCAATCTGTAAGCACCTTGAAAACAGTGCAGTGATTAATAGGAGCCAACATGGATTTATGAAGAACATATCCTGCCAAACTAATCTTATCTCATTTTTTGACCAGGTAACCTCCCTTGCAGACTGTGGGAATGCTGTGGACATAATATACCTCGACTTCAGCAAAGCTTTTGACAAAGTGCCCCATGATATTCTGATTAGCAAGATAGCTAAATGTGGGCTGGATGGAACAACTATTAGGTGGATCCACAGTTGGCTCCAGAATCGTACTCAAAGAGTGCTTGTCAATGGCTCCTTCTCAAACTGGGCAGAAGTAACAAGTGGGGTACCACAGGGCTCAGTCCTGGGCCCAGTGCTCTTCACCATTTTTATTAATGACTTGGATGAGGAGGTACAGAGCATGCTTATCAACTTTGCAGATGATTGGGGGGCATAGCTAATACAATGGAACACAGAAACAAAATTCAAAGGGACCTTGATAGGTTGGAGCATTGGGCTGAAAACAACAGAATGAAATTCAACAGTGATAAATTCAAAGTTCTACACTTAGGAAAAAGAAACCAAATGCACAGTTATAAGATGGGGGATACTTGGCTCAGCAATACGACATGTGAGAAGGATCTTGGAATTGTCATTGATCACAAGCTCAATATGAGCCAACAGTGTGATGTGGCTGCAAAAAAGGCAAATACTATATTAGGCTGCATTAACAGAAGTATAGTTTCCAAATAGCGTGAAGTATTAGTTCCCCTCTATTCAGCACTGGTTAGGCCTTATCTTGAGTACTGTGTCCAGTTCTAGTCTCCGCACTTCAAGAAAGATGCAAACAAACTGGAACAAGTTCAGAGGAAGGCAACAAGGATGATCAGGGGACTGGAAACAAAGTCCTATGAGGAGAGACTGAAAGAAGTGGGCATGTTTAGCCTGCAGAAGAGAAGACTGAGGGGAGATATGACAGCACTCTTCAAGTACATGAAAGGTTGTCACACAGAGGAGGGCTGGGATCTCTTCTCGATCGTCCCAGAGTGCAGGACACGTAATAATCAGCTCAAGTTGCAGGAAGCCAGATTTCGACTCGACATCAGGAGAAACTTTCTAACTGTTAGAGCCATACAACAAAGGAACCAATTACCTTGAGAGGTAGTGGGCTCTCTGACACTGGAGGCATTCAAGAGGCAGCTGGACAGCCATCTGTTGGGAATGCTTTGATTTGGATTCCTGCATTGCGCAGGGGGTTGGATTTGATGGTGTTATAGGCCCCTTCCAACTCTACTATTCTATGATTCTAAACCCAGATTCTTAAACTATAGTTTAAAGTTGGATTATTTCAACAAGATGTAGTTAAGATTAACCACAGTTTGTCCAGGTTCAGATATAAATGCTAAACTGCAGTTAGCTAAAAATAGAAACAAAAAGTTACCATCTCTGCCCTGGAGGAGGAGGGAAGGGGGAGAGTGCCTAGGTTCGAGGCCCACTCAGGCTTGTTCGTGTAATACTAAACCATAGTTTGGTGTTACATCTGAACCAGGCTGGTGTCAATTCACACAACATGCTCTGCACACACCCTTAAATTCAAGGAGGCTGAATTAACCGATTAACCCATCAAGCAATTAAAAACCATTTTGAGTACTAGCCCACGGCACCAGCTTACATGCTTAACAATCTGTGTTAGCAAGGCTCTGAATCCATGCTTGTCTGTACAAAGTTCACAGCACTTTAGTAGTCATAAAGCGTTAATTATGTGGCACAGATGGGATGCTTCAACTTACTGTATAAAGCTGTTTGAGGCAGGCTGTTTCTTTTTTGGAGCATGTCGTCTGTTTAACAGCTGATCCTGAAAAGGAGCTGACAGCAGGACAGGAGACTGACTCTGCAGTATTGCATTCCCTGCATTTCTTCCTGAAAAGAGCATGTGCTCAGCGCTTGAATTCTGAAATAAATTCACTATGGAAAGTTAAACTCTGTGATGCTCTCAACTAATTGAATTGTGGAAGGGAAAAGGGACACTGTCAATAGATTTGCATATTTACAATCTGAAAAGGGAAATATCCAATATGATAAGAAAATTCAACATATGTCATCTGCTTGCAGCTCATGTTGGTGTGCTGCCAAAACAGGGGGAACAAAGCAAATGCCATTATGGAAAGAAATATGGCGCATATGTCTAGGAAACACTCTATGTTCCTTCCTAGAGCACTAAAATGAGACAGTCTTCCCCATCCTGCAAAGTAGGGATATTATGGCACAGAAGAATTAATTATTGACCATAGTCAAAACATAAGAAGAGGATGCTGGATCAGACCAGTGGCCTATCTAGTCCAGCATCCTGCTCTCACAGTGGCTACCCAGATGCCTCTCAATCATCACTCCTCAATGTGCCCCCCCCATGCTAGCCTCCTCTCATTTATTATTATTTATATTCTAATAAAAATTGGGTGTAAGTTCTATTAAGTATACCCAGGCCTTCCAACACATTATTAGAGTGGCTTATGATAAAACATTGCATAACAACTTACATAAAAAGAAGCTAAAAACAGAAAATGTATAATAGCCAAATAAAAATAATCTGAGTAAAACAGATCAACAAAAATTAATCAGCCTGAGACCATAGAAAGTTATTTGGTAGGCACTGAAAAGTCATCAGTGGGCATCAGGTGAGCCTCACTGGAGAGCATTCCAAAGCTGGGGCTACACCACTGAAAAGGCCCTGTCCCCTATTACCACCTGGCGAACCTCAGATGGTGGGCAAAACTGGAGAAAGGCCTCTCAGCCATCTGTATTGCAGGAGGGCCAAGAACCAACACAGACTGAATGTATAGCAAGCAGACTGAATGTATAGCAAACTCCTGAGACATGATCCATGCAGCCATGGCACCATAGGTTGCAATTTTTCAAACACCTACAGCAGCATAAGTTTAATTAATTTTAAAGTTTAATAAGAACATCAGAAGAGTTCTGTTGAATCAGACCAAGCTTCCATTTAGTCTAGTATCCTGTCCTCAGCAGCTGGCATAATATGACTTCAGCATTTGGGGAGCAGCTTGGTACAGTGTAACAGCTTGTATTAGGATCAACTAAAATATCACAAATTAGTGAGCAAGCTTTCAAGTTTCCCAGAACTCTTCCAGTTAATATCCAGCTTTGCTGTGTATTTCCTTTACTCTTTCTCTTCCTTGTGATCAAACAGAGGTAGTTACAGCTGGTGTTTATATTCTCAGAGGGAGAATGTCCATGGGGTAGCCAACATTGTGCCTTCCAGATGTTGTTGGACTTCACCTCCCATTAGTCCCAGCCAGCATGGCCAAAAGTCAGTGATATCTCTCAGAGTTCCCTGGAAAGAGTGACTGACAGTTAAATCACTCTGAGAATTGTAGCTGTCATAGGAACAGTGGTCTCCTAACAACTCAGCATCCTTAACAAACTACAGTTCCCAGGATTCTTTGGGGGAAGCCATACCTGTTTAAAGTGGTACGATATTGCTTTGAATGTAGTGCAGATGGGGCCACTATGAAGATGCACAGCAACCAAGGCCAATCAAATCATTTTGTCACTTGAGGCAAAAAATAAACGAACCCTCAAACACTGCTCCCTAGCAGTAAAAAATACACAATAATAAATGAAATAGCTAATAATTTACTGTCCCTTCATGACACCCAAAACAGGCTACCTGAGGTGGCCAGCTGACTTGGCCTAATGGTAGAGCTGACCCTGACATTACTTATAACTACTGTGACATCCATGGATGCACACATACACATCATTTCATCATCACAACAAACTTGTGAAGTAAATTTTGCTGAGTGAATGAGAGAGAGAGTTTGGTTCTGGGCAAGGCCACCTGTTGACCTTCATAACTGCACAACTATTTGAACCCTGATCAACCCACTCCTAGTTCAATGCTATCTCAAGATAAGTAGATAGATATGGGAAGGGCTGTAGCTCAGTGGCAGACAGTGGCACACAGAAAGTCCCAGGTTCAATTCCTAGCATCTCCAGGTAGGGCTGCTAAAGAGTCCCTGCCTGAAATCCTGGAGAGCTGCTGCCAGGCAGTGCAAACAATACTGAGCTAGATAGATCAGTATAAGGCAGTGTCCTATGTTCCTAGACAGAGACAGAGAGATTTATATTTTATTGGCATTGTATGTAGTCTGTTAAAGACTATGGGAAGAATTCTTTTTCTTGAAAAGTGGACTGTTAAATACATAAATAAACGCAAACATGCACCAGTTCCCCACATTTATTCTGTGAGACTCTAATATACACAATAAACATAATCAAAGGGCAAGACTGAGGGAATAAAGCGTGGGCTTTGTTCTGTGTGGCTCCCACTGAATTCTACTAAACAGGCTGCAATCTAAAAAAAACAACAGCTAAAAAAACTGCTTCACGCAAGTATCACCTGGAGAAAGGCACGTGTTTATTCCCCAGCCCAAAGGGTTTCATCTTCCGCTTTCAAATGGTTGCCATTCATTCCTATGGAGAACAGCTATGGTGAGAGCTAGTGTAGTGTACTGGTGAGAGTGCTGGTCTAGGACTGGGTGACCCAGGTACAAATTGCTAGTCAGCCATGAGGCTCACTGGGTGATTTTACGGCAGTCACTACCACTCAACCTAACCTACCTCACAGAGTTGTTGTGAGAATGAAGGCAGGTGAAGACCCTTGTATGGTACTCCAAACATCTTGGAAGAAGCAGTGGAAAATATAAAAGTAAAACACGCTATGTGGTCGCTGTTATAGTGGGGGCAAAGGGAATAGCTCACTTGTTACAGTTATGTTAAGACGGTGGAGACAGATAGTCACTTTTGAGTGGGTTGTGGATCACAGATTTAAAAAAACACTGTGTAATACTTAACATGCACTTGAAGGCACTTTGGGGTGATTGTGTAGATATGACTTCAAGAACGCTGTTAAAGGCTGGTTCGCATGTACATGTATATCACTTGATGACTACCAGCTGTCTGTGTGAACTGTCTATGTGAATTTTTAATATCAACCAGTACCACCTTAAAACCTATATTGTCTGATTAAGACAGTGTTGTTTTTGAGGTGGTACCAGCTGATATTAAAAGTTTCATCTAAGATTTTAGATCTGTGATGGTTCCTTCATGCACGTAGGGCAACATGTAATGTAGCAGTCATCAGTTTTATGAATATGCAGGTGTAAACCAGCCATGAATCACAGTGAATGGAGGTGAGAACTCTGCTAGAATAAAAAGTAGTCTAATTTCTGTATTGCATAGACAGACAGAGAGCAATGAGCTGTTTAATGGAAAATTATATACAGAGAGAAAAATGAAATGTATCCTATTAATTTTATCTACACCAAAAATAGACTCTGCCTTTCAGCATTTCCTTCAGAGTACGCCATAGCTTGCTGTGTTTCATCCTCCAGCAATTTACTACCGTCTGTGTTTTGATCTGCTTCATTCTACAGTTCTGTCAAAATATAACACACACTATGGGTGTAGGAGGTTTACTGTCCTAAATTGGCAATTGAAGGGGGGGAATTAATGGATGAGTAATCAAACTGGGAATGGAAAGACAGCAAACATCCTGCGGGGGGTGATCAAAAAGATATTGAAAACAGAGCTATCCCTTCTTAACCTATAAATTTTAAAAAATGATGTAAATTAATTAATCTGTATGCATCCACTGTGTAGGCATTTCTTCACTAGCCCTTAACATTGACCTTGTTTGCATTCAGAGGCTATGTACACACTATACATTTAAAGCACACAGCGACCCCCAAAGAATCCTGGGAGCTGCAGTTTGTTAAGGGTGCTGGGAATTGTAGCTCTGTGAGGTCTTAACAGTTTCCAGGATTCTTTAGGGGAAGCAGTGTGCTTTAAATGTATAGCCAGCATCTCAAGCCCTTTGTACATTCAGGATCTCATGGGAGCCGCTGTAATATGGCTCCTCCCCATGCCAGCATAGCCAAGGGCCGGCCCTCCTATTAGTCAGAGTGAGGCAGCTGCCAGATACTGAAGGGCAGGTAGTGGAAGGAGCTGTGTGCACCATATGCCTGGCTCTGTGCCACCTAATCTAGCCTGCTGCCCTCAGGTGCACTGGCACTCTTGACAATGTCCAAGTAAGATTCAGCTGCAATTTTGGTCAGCTTTTGCACATGGAATATGGGGAGGTTCCATCTTGTCCTTTGCCCCAGGCAGCAAAATGTCCTGGTATTGCCCCATCTATAGGAAGGTGACAGTGCTAAAAATGATCCTGTAGAAAGGTCTGAGGTGTAATTCATTCTCCTGCTGTAATTCACTTGACATTTTAGGCTACTTGGGTATATTATGGTGTGGGAATCAATTACATATTGAACCAATTCAGCAGACATGAATCTTCCTAAGCAGGGATTTCGAGATTAGTACCCCAGGCATGGTCTGAAAGCACATGATGCCCCAGCCTTGCTGACTCTAAGGAGGTATATGCCTCACTTGCGTCCCTGTGGGAGACTGGTAGGAACCATGTGTATGCCACTTTGAGTTTCTTGGACAAAAGGTGGGATACAAATGAAATAAGTAAAAATAAGAAGTTGCCTTATAGAAGAGGGAAATTAGTTATGCTTCTTCCAGTATAAGGCCTTTTTTTTTTTGCACATATATAAGGAATGTCATGTGAAGGCCCTATGTAAATCAGTCCACATATTCAAAAAGTATCCTTACTAGTCAATCTTGTAAGTTTTTCATATGTAATAGATCAACCTGCTGTTGGGTTGGTATGTTCAAAGATCTTACACTTTTCTTACTTGACTGTCACTCTGTACACTGGACCAAATACTTGCCTCCATGGGGAGGAAACCACGATGACCCCTGTTTTTAGCACTCCTCCTTAGCACTTTTCCTGCCTTCCATTGATCTCTCAGCATAAGTTACCTTACAAGGTTCTTATGAGGATAAATTGTGTCTAGAAGGGGAGGAACTGTGCATGAAATCTTGAGCTCTTTAAAGAGGTGGGATAGAAATGTAATAAGGATTCTGCAAGCTACACCTACTGAAATCCATTCTTCTACTCAACAGTGTAAAGGTGTAAAGAACCTTGCCCTCTTTTGCATCTGACCATCCCACTTGTAGCCTTTGGGGAAGGGCTGTAGCTCAGTGGTAGAACATCTGCCTTGCATGCAGAAGGTTTGAGGTTTGATCCCTGGTATCTCCAGGTGGAACTTGGAGAAACTCCTCCCTGAAACCCTGAAGAACTGCTGACAGTAAGTGTACACAATACTGAGCTAGACGGACCAGTAAGTCTGACTAAGGCAGGTTCCTATAAGCCAGCTAGCTTCTTACACACTTGAAGATGGAGTCTGGGGTTCAAAATAGAAGAGACCTGTGTCAGTGTGCTTAACGAGGTCAGACTAGCAGGTCTTTGTACATAAGCCAACTTGGAATGTACTATTTATTCATTCTCCTGTCTTTTTCCTGAGCCAAAAAAATAAAAAATACTAGCATCTCCACTCCACCCAGAAGCATCCCAGACGATATAGGTAATGGACATATTTTGTTTAGAGGCCTTAAATACATATTGCTCTAATATATTTCTGTTTGCACAACTGAATCCAGTCCTCAATTTCCCCTAAGCAGCACGTCTATGATCCAAGAACATTCCTTTGCTTGATGATCCTCACTTTCAAACACTCATCGCTCCTGGACGATATTTTTGAATAACTCATTATTAACCTTTTATTGTAGAGTCAATATTGGCTATTAGAGTAGATATTTTTCAAATACAATTACATCAGGCACTTCAGAGCCAGTGTGGTGTAGCAGATAAAGGAGAGATAGCCCATGGGCGGCCCCCATCAGCCCCAGCTAGCATGGCCTTGCTAATGGACTAGCTAATGCTAGTTCCAGCTAGCATTAGGAATGATAGGAGTTGTAGCCCACATCTGGAGGACATGTTAGAGAGCATTGGACTAGCATATGGGTGAGTAGGGTCCAAATCCCCACTGAGCCATAAAGATCATTCAGTGACCTTGAGCCCATCACTGTCTCAGCCTAACCTACCTCACAGGGTTTGTATGAGGATAAAGAGAGAGAGAGAGAGAGAGAGAGTAAACATGTGTGATACCTTGGGCTCCTTAAGAGGAAAGGTGAGGTACAAATGTAACAAATAATAATTCTCCATGCCCCTTGTTCCTTTTTCAAGCAAACTAACAAAATCTCTCAATCTGCAGCTTGGAAAAAACAATAACTGAGTTGTCATCGTGCTATTAATGTGTCAAGTAATCAGATTCCTCAGCACTGAGGAGACAGGTAGATAAATTTGCCCTATTTATTGCTTTTTTGGTTTTGTTTTCATTTGTATGGTTACGATCAGATTGAAGAGTTTTTGTTAAATCAAAGCATGGCTTCAGTCTAATGAATAATTTTGGGGGGTGTTTTCATTATAAAAGTGATTTTTGCATTTCTGCATTGTGAAATGTCACTGTAGCACCTATGTCACCTGGAATATACATTTGGATTAAAACTGCCAGAGGGATAGCTGTGTAAGTCTGTCACAGTAAAAACTACAAAGTGTATTATGGGTCAGGGCTGGTCCAAGCCATTTTGTCATAGGACACAGGATATACCCATACTATAGATTTAAAGCACTGTTATACCACTTTAACAGTCATGGCTTCCCCCTAATAATCCTGGGAAGTGTAGTTTGTTAAGGGTGCTGGTAGTTGTTGGAAGATTCCTGTTCCCCTCACAGGGCTACAATTCCCGTTCCCTGGGAAGAGGGATTAATTGACAAAGCACTCTGGCAATTGCTTGTGGCACCTTCAAGACTAAGAAATTTATTATGGTGTGGAAGTTTTCGGACTATAAGTCTGCTTCATCAGATGCATACAGTATTATCCTAAATTGGTAGGTATATACATAGATGGGTTACATGCACGTGGGTGCAAGAAGAAAAATGTAAATAGTGAGATCAGAGGAAACTGAAATGCAATAAGTATAGATTGTGACATTCATACTTGCAACCAAAGAAGGGGAATTAGAGAAGCTTAAAAGTACAAGACATGTCATGTGTGAAAATGCTTCTTGTCTCCTTAAATCCTCTCAATTGATGATTGTAATAATGGGGTTTTATCTGTTCCTTTGATACTTTTTCAAACCTATTACCAACTTTCCTTTATTAGTTGCTAGTGAAGTGTTACTACAGTAAAGAGGGGGGCCCAAGTATATATCACAGATGGGCCTAGCAAAGGATGTTTCTGCACTATGCATGACACATATTGCACCTCTGCCTACACAGGATGGGGGTTCAGATGGACCCTGTCAAGCATGAAATGTATGTGTCAGTGGCTCTGCCACCACCATGTGCATTAGTCTTGTTCCCACCCCATTTCATGTTCAATGAGCATGAGAAGGAGCCCTACATGCATGCCAATGTGCACAGAGCTCTTCCATGTGAAACAAGGATGTCTCTGTGTACAGGAGCTCTCCACTCATACATCGGCACATTCGGAGAACTCTTTCCATTGGGCATCAGACAGACATTTATCAGAGGAATGTGGTGGCAGTGGTAGGTTGGTCTAGCTCACATGGCCATCTCCACACATTCATTCAATACATGGAGGGGGTCATGTGTTCCTTCCTCGTGTTTCTAAACCATGTGGGGAGTCTACATTTGTAGAGCATGGTCCCTGCTTGAGAACCCCTGCGCCAAGGCAGGGAGGGTGGTAGAGCCAGGCAACAAACAGTGAGGGTGGGCCCAGTTCCAAGCACAGCCCTATTCTTCTCCTCATGCAACAAGGAATTTGTGACCCTCCAGATGTTGTTGGACTCCCAAGTCCCATCAGCCCCAAGCAGTATGGCCAATGGTCAGCCATGATGGGAGCTGTGCTCCATAGCTTCCCCGCCCCTCTTCTCCTGCTGTTGTTGTTATGTGAGGGGAGAGCAACAAACTTCACCAACCCAGGTTCCTCCAGATGTTTTGGGCTACATCTCCCATCAGCCCCAGCCAGCATGGTTGGGGCTGCTGGGAGTTGTAGTCCAGAACATTGGAAGGGACCTAGATCGATGATGGCTTAGGGCTGTTCTCTTTTAGCCTAATCTGAACTGTCCTTAATTTCAGTTGCTTTACTCACAAAGAAGTGTCACTTAATCCCTACCATTTCTGATCAAGGAGAAGTTGCAAAGCAGGGGTTCTTAACCTGTGGTCCATGGACCTCTAGGGTCCCCCCCCCAATTTCTAATGCAATAAAATAAATTTTATACAAAATTTTGTGTGTTTGTGTTTATGTGCATTTTTCTGGGGAGGGGGTCCATAGCTTTCATCAGATTCTCACAGGAATCCATCACTCAAAAAAGGTTAGGAACCGCTCTTCCAGAGGGAGCACTGTTGGTTTTAATTTCTTCTCCAGATGAGAAAACAGTGGAGATGTCTTTGTAATATTTTATTTTGATTGCAAATATACAAGCAAAGCACCAGTTGGGGAAAATAGGAACTAACTCAGCAGATCTTCAGAGGATAGTTTGTGCTACTGCCACTACTCAAAGTCTGCATCACCAGCTAACTCCTGTTAGAAACTCTCTCTTTGCCATTTCAGTTGCAAAAACAACAGCAAGGGCATCTGATCCTGATCTATCGCTGACCTTTTGAACTCCTGTTCTCCGGCCTATTGATCTATGAAGGGGGAATTACTGTCCATTCATGAAACATCCTGCAGCCATTGATAGGCTGAATTGATAGGTTCTTTGGTCAAAAATCCCTGACTCTAGTCAGTCAAATGCCTTAAGCTAATTCACAGCAAGAAGTTTTTGCTGGTTGAAATAACTGTATGAAACTTCCTTTAAAAACTCAAGCACAACACCCAATAATACGCAAGCCACTAACTACTATCCACAAGAAGCCCGGTAACAGTCAGCGCAATTCTTTACCTGTCTACTTGGAAGTAAGCCCGAGTTCTATGGGATTGACTCCCAGATCAGAGTGCGTAGGACCGGACCCCCTAGGCTGCAATCAAATGCATGCCTAGTAGTAAGTCCCATTGAACCTAGTGCGATCTTATGCACACTTACTTAGAACTAAGCCCCGCTGTTTTAATTGATTTATTACGATGTAAGTATGAAAAGATTTGCAACATTGGTACCTGAAAAAGGCGGGGGGGGCCCCTCTTTGCTGGAGTTCTGTGTTAAAAGTTGTTTCAAATAAGTCTAAAACACTTCTTCCAACGTGCTTTAAAACCCTGAGAGATGGGAGTATCTGGGCTTGCAAGACAATGGAAGGTGATATTAAGGGCGGGGGATACACAAGTTTAGCAAGTGAGTGGAGCCATTGAAGATCCTCTCCCATTTCATTCGAAATGTGGCGCAATACCTTGCTCTATCAGCAGGTGTCATGTGGCCTGAGGCCGATTAAAAGGCTCATGGACCAGAAGCTAACAATGCTAACAATGTCGCGGTTAACGATCTTTTTTTTTTAAAAGCTTTCATTTAGTAAGTGACGAAAAGCGGCTCAAGGCTTCCTCTAATCAGCAATGACCGTTTGCAGAGCGCAAGCATTTTGTCTACGTGGCGCCTTGTGTGCTACGCTGCTAGGGTTCGCCCGCCGGCCAATGAATTCACCTCTCCTTGACCCTCTGCCACTCCTCTACTGTTTGCATGGACCAATCAAGCACTTGCTCGGCCACTTTGGTGAATGCAGATGTCTCTTTGAAGTGCCTCTATTTCTATGGTAACCCAAGAGAAGGTGCACATTACAGGCACAGGTCTTGAATAAGCAATAGGATAATAGGAAGCTCCGTTGCAAACTCCCCCCCCCCCTTTTTAAATCTTAACATTTTGGCTTGTTATAAACTGCGCCATATAGAGTATGCTTCTCTCACCACGGGTAATCATGTCTTTCTTCACAATGCACTAAAGGCACAACCTGGCTTTCTTATGTTAACCAGCATATTATGATGAGTGATGAACTGTGTCATTAAGGACTGCTATTCAAAACAGAACAAAACACTTTAATGGAAATCTGCCAGCCACAAATAGGTAAAGTTCCCCTGCTGCTACTTTTAATATAAAGATTCCAAAGGAACATAAGAAACTACACTATGTATCAGATCATACTAGGGAAAGAGCTGTAGGTCAGTGCTAGACCATCTGTTTTGCATGCAGAAGATTCCTGGCTCAATCCCTGGTATCTCCAGGTAGGCCTGGGTTATGTCCCTGTGTTGTATATTTGCATCTCAGTACTCTCTATTCTGACTGGCAGCAGTACTGCAGACACCACGGAGTGAGTCCACCCCCACCCCCATCAGCACTATACCAGGGAAACCTCACCAGTTTACTTTCCTGGTGTCAGGTTGCTGTTAGGTGCCCAAGCAAGGCCAACTCTACCTACAGAATAGGCAAAGCACTGGTGTTTTTACTGAGATACGTATGGATGTAGTTAGCTGGTCAGTAACACTGGAGTTTAAAGGTAAAGGTGTCCCTGCGCTTATAGTGCGAGTCGTTTCTGACTCTTAGGGTGACGTCTTGCGATGTTTACTAGGCAGACCGTATATATGGGGTGGGATTGCCAGTTCCTTCCCCGGTCTTTCTTTACCCCCTGGCATATGCCGGGTACTCATTTCACTGACCACGGATGGATGGAAGGCTGAGTGGACCTTGACCTCTTTTACTGGAGATTCGACTTCCTCCTTCTGTTGGAATCGAACTCCGGCCGTGAGCAGAGCTTCGGCTGCATTACCGCCACTTACCACTCTGTGCCACGGAGGATCTTTAACACCAGGGATCTTCTAATGTTCTAAAATAGTAACAAACACTGGAGTTTATTTGCTATTTGTTACTATTTTAGAACATTAGAAGATCCCTGGTGGATCAGACCAAAGACCCATCTAGTCCAGTATTGTCTTCTCACAGTGGCCAAGCAGATGCTTATGGGAACCCCCCAAGCAGGACATGAGCACGGTATATTCTCCTCACTTGCGCTCCCAGCAGCTGGTATTCAAACATGCAATTTCTCCAGTACTGGAGACAGTACTGAGCCACAAGGCTAGTAGCCATTGATAGCATCTTCAATGAATTTGTCTAACCCAGGGGTTCCCAAACTGTGGTCCGTGAGCTTCAGTCAGGTGGTCTATGGAATTTCCTCATTAAATAGTCATACTGATTTTAATTGTATTTTATTGCTTATTTTATTGTATTACAATTTGAATTATATGGAATGCAAATTGTAATACAATAAAATTCAATATAAGAAATGAAATTATTATTAACAATTATTAATATATTATTATTATTTATTAACATTTATATTCCACCTATCCTCCTTGGAGCTCAAAGTGGTGTACAAACATGGTTCTCCCCCTCCTGGTTTCATTTTCACAACAACCCTGTGAAATAGGTTAGGCTGAGAGACAGTGACTTGTGCAAGGTCACCCAGTGAGCTTCATGACCGATCAGGGATTTGAACCCTGGTTTCCCAAGTCCCAGTCTGACACCTCTACACCACACTGGCTAGAATTAATAAAATCACAATTAATATCATGCAGCAACTAGCACAGCACATAACAGTTGCTACAACAAGCAGAAAAATAGTTAAGTGGTCTGCCAAGACAATCAGCAATTTTCAAGTGGTCCATGGGGAAAAAAGTTTGGAAACCACTGATCTAACCCATTTTTAGAGCCATCCAATGCCATATCCTGTGGTTTAGTTTAACTCAGAGCTTGGAAGATTACTTTTAAAAAGTAATAAATTACAGTTACAATTACATGGCCCAAAAAAGTAGTAATCACCATTACAATTGCTCTGAAAGTAACTGGTTACTTTTTCTCAAAAGTAATCACTACAATTACATTTCAGTTACTTTTGTAAAAAAAAACGCCTACAAGGTGCTGGCCTTGGCTGCTGCACATCTAAGTAGACTAAAACAACATTAAAAATAAACACACATACAGAGGTAGTAGATAATTCTTTTTATCCATAAGATATCAATGGTGGTCTCTCCACTGGTAAGGGAGGTGGGGAGGGAGGCAGAGGCCACTACTCAGATCTTTGCACGTCAAACCAAGTGCCACACACACACACACACACTCAGCCAGCAAGCATAATCTCTCTCACTTAACCACCTCCTGGACCCTGCCCTGCCACCAAGTAAGGGACACGCACCCAAGCAAACATTTTCCCCTGAGATGCAAAAAAAGTTAAAATACTGCAAATGCAGCACAGTAGCCAGAGAGGGTGGTGGAGGCCACTTTGTGTGCCAAGTGCAAACACACACACACACATTGTCATCTTTCACCTCTACAGTTCTTTATCTCCATTCTGCTGCTGCCTCCTTCTCCTCCTTTATCCATGTTCTTGGCCTCTGGGTCCTTTTCCCCTCCACTCCATTCTTCACCACCACCATCCATTTTTTTAAACAATTGTTTTCTCCACCCCACCCCATCTCACTCTCCACCTCCTCCCTCGTTGCCTTCTACCCACCCACAGAGCATGAGGGAAGAGCGAAGCTGCACAGAAGCCCAGTTTGAGGGACATGATTTTCATCCACAAATCAAAGGAACGGAAAACTTCCCCTGCTCCCCCCCAAGTAATGCCCCAAAGTAATGCTGGAAACATTACAATTGCTCCACAAAAGTAATAAAATTACTTCTAGTTCTATTACAATCAAAATGTAAAGGAATTAACCATTTGTTCCTCAAAAAAGTAAGGAATTACAAGTAATTTGTTACTTGTAACGAATTACTTCCAAGCTCTGGTTTAACTATACTGTGTAAGAAACAAGTACTCTGTAGAGTTTATTCTAAGCTTTTTTTCCCTACTGCACAAGCAGCCAGCATACAGCTTGCCCCTAAACTATACAAGTAATTAGTCCTATAATGTACCATTAGGAGGGCTTTTTGTGTGTGACAGTACTCACCAGTACAGAGCACCAGCACCTCTCTTTTCTTTATTTCTTTATTTTATTTTTTGCTGCCCATGTCAGCCATTTTGTGCTGGTACCCACAGTACTTTTATCAATATATGAGTATTAGCACCTCACTTTCTACCAAAAAAGCACTGAGTACTAGTATAAAGTTATGAAGACTTGAAAGGAACTAGTATTTATCTTCATTGTCTGTTTCTTTTTATCTAATATTTTTAATGTTATTAATTTTACAAACAACAAATTATACATCCATTGCAGTCTCCAACATGAGTACTGCATAACACAAAAATAATATACAACCATCAAACCTAAAATCTGAAATCCCCCACTCTTGCAGCAGAAAATTAGTACTAATAAATATTGACTGAACATTAAAAAATTCTTAACATAGGTATTGGACATATCAGGAACTGATGATTAATATTTTGAAAATGAGTTTGTAACTGCAAAACAAGACATACAATTTTTTTAGGCATTCCAGATCTGAGCATAATATGTTGGAGGCTACCTGCCATGTTCCTTCTGATTCACATAAATAATAAATGGGTACTAAGTTTCAGAAACATTATATTTTTTAATGATATGTTGGGATACTCTCAATTTGACCATTAATTTTTCCATAAAGGCAAGGTACTATATTTTTCAGTACCAGTAATCCACAGTGGCTCCCTGTAGTATTTTCCAGTGTGTTGCTATGGTGATTCTGGCAGCCATTAATAGATGGCCTATTAACGTTTTGTATATTATATCCTTATTCATACCTTCAAATAAATTAAATACCACCAATTGTGGTGCTCTGTCTATACTTTTGGAAAAACTTCCTAACTGTTAGAGCCATACGACAATGGAACCAGTTACCTAGAGAGGTAGTGGTCTCTCCCACACTGGAGGCATTCAAGAGGCAGCTAGACAGCCATCTGTTGGGAATGCTTTGATTTTGATTCCTGCGTTGAGCAGGGGGTTGGCCTTGATAGCCTTTTAGGCACCTTCCAACTCTACTATTCTATGATTCTATGATTCTATGACATCCTTGTTTCCTTCCTGTCAACTGAAAAATGTGGAGAATCCCTGCTGTTTGTTCTGATTGCTGCATTAGAAGGTGAGTAAATTTGATTCAGGATTGTTAAAAATTGATTTCCGAATTCCATTGTCTTTGCCACTTCAATTAAAAAAGACCAATGAATACAACTGAATGCTTTGTATGTCTAGGGATAGAAAGGCAATTGGAATGCCATTAACCTTGCTGTGACAAATTAGGTTTAATATACAACAAATCAGGTCTGCAATTTTGCCTTCTAGGCATAAATCCTGTTTGGTCTTCATGAATTAATTTTGGCATTACAGCTTTCAACCTGTTTGCAAGCAAAGATGTAAATATTTTGTAGTCCTTGCTTAATAGCACTATTGGTCTGTACAAATCTACTGCTGAGAGGTCCTTAAAAAGTTTTGGAATCACCACAATTCTAGCGGTTTTCCATGTTTGGGGGAAGGGATCTTCATGAAGAATTCCATTAAATAATTGTATTAATTTGGAGATTAATATTTCTTTAACAATTTTATAAAATTCATTGGTAAAACCATCAGACCCTGGGTATTTATTTGATTTTAATTACTAATATAGCAGTTTATAGCAGTTGATCCAAATGAGGCGTCCGGAGCACAGTCTTGTCATGTTTTATTGAATGAGTTTCAGTTGGTTCAGCTTGAGGACGTGGACAAGGTGCTTGGACAGGTGCGTGCAACCACTTCTGCTCTAGATCCTTGCCCCTCTTGGCTTATAAAAACTAGCAGGGATGGAACGGCCGGATGGGCCAGGGAAGTGATAAATGCCTCTTTACGAGAGGGAGTGGTCCCTGGCCGTTTGAAAGAGGCGGTAGTGAGACCACTCCTGAAAAAATCCACCTTGGACCCCGAAAATCTTAACAACTATAGACCGGTGGCGAATTGCTGGGCAAGATCTTGGAACGAGTGGTTGCTGGCCAGCTCCAGGCGCTATTGGATGAAACCGATTATCTAGATCCATTTCAATCGGGTTTTAGGCCCGGTTTCGGCACTGAGACAGCCTTGGTCGCCCTGTATGATGACCTATGTCGGGAGAGGGATGGAGGGAGTGTTACTCTGTTGATTCTCCTTGATCTCTCAGCGGCTTTTGATACCATCGACCATGGTATCCTTCTGGAGAGGTTCGTGGAGTTGGGAGTTGGAGGTACAGCTTGGCAGTGGTTCCACTCCTACTTGGCGGGTCGTCTCCAGAAGGTAGTGCTTGGGGAACATTGCTCGACACCGTGGGCTCTCCAATGTGGAGTCCCGCAGGGGTCAGTTCTGTCTCCCATGCTCTTTAACATCTATATGAAGCCGCTGGGTGCAGTCATCAGGAGTTTTGGAGTGCGCTGCCATCAGTATGCTGATGACACACAGCTCTACTTCTCCTTTTCATCTTCTTCAGGTGAGGCTGTCAATGTGCTGAACCGTTGCCTGGCTGCGATAATGGACTGGATGAGAGCTAACAAACTGAGGCTCAATCCTGACAAGACTGAGATGCTGTTGGTGGAAAGTTTCTCTGACCAGATGGTGGATATTCACCCTGTTCTGGACGGGGTTACACTCCCCCTGAAGGAGCGGGTTCGTAGTCTGGGAGTATTTTTAGATCCTTCCCTGTCACTCGAGGCTCAAGTAGCCTCAGTGGCCCGGAATGCGTTCTACCAACTTCGGTTGGTAGCCCAGCTACGTCCCTATCTGGACAGGGAAGACCTCATCTCAGTTGTCCATGCTCTGGTAACCTCTCGATTGGATTACTGCAATGCGCTCTACGTAGGGCTGCCTTTAAAGACGGTTCGGAAGCTACAGCTTGTGCAGAATGCGGCGGCCAGACTGATAACGAGGACCAGGCGGTCTGAACATATAACACCTGTTCTGTCCCGCCTGCACTGGCTACCTATATGCTTCCGGGCCAGATTTAAAGTGCTGGTCTTAACCTATAAAGCCTTATACGGCGCGGGACCACAATACCTGCTGGAATGCCTCTCCTGATATGAACCTGCCCGTACACTACATTCAACATCAAAGGCCCTCCTCCGAGTTCCGACTCATAGGGAAGTTCGGAGGATGGTAACAAGAACTAGGGCCTTTTCAGTGGTCTCCCCGATGAGGTGCGCTTGGCGCCGACGTTGTTATATTTTCGGCGCCAAGTCAAAACCTTCCTCTTTGCTCAGGCATTTTAGTCTTTTAAATATGTTTTAATTGATTTAATTTTTTTGGATTGATTATAAATTTGATTTTAGATTTGTTATATACATGTTCTTTGTACTGAATTTATTGGATTTTATTGTGTATATTTATATTTCTCTGTTGTACACCGCCCAGAGAGCTATGCTAGTCGGGCGGTATAGAAATTCAACAAATAAATAAAAATAATAATAGTGTTTATTTCATCCACTGTTATGTCTTCTGTTAGAGTCTCTCTCTCCTCTCCCGTCAAAGTGCAAAGGCATGCTGTTTACATGTTTCATCTGCTATGCTACTTACCCAACGAGATCTATATAGATCTGAGAAGAAATCCACAGATGCTTGTCCTATGCCAGTAGCTGTCCATACTCTGGAGCCATCTGGTTTTTTTTATGATATCTACTATGCTTTTTTTACATTTATGTTTTAACCTGACTGCTAATAACCTTGAACTTTTACTATCATGCTAAAAGAAATTGTTTTATGTAAAGCATATCAATTAAAATTTTATTTGTTTTGATCAAGTCTAATTCATTTCTTTTTAATGTAAGAGTCCTACAGTATATATCTGTTGTGACCCATTGTTGCCAGACTGCTTCTGTAATAGTGCAATATCTCTCTCTAATGTACTGGTCTGTAACCTATTCAATTTCTTAACCTCAAAGAGTTCTTTAATACATACGCCCTGGATGACTGCCTTCATCACTTCCCATTGAGTGCCTATTGATATACCTGGAGTCTCATTTTCTTTAAAGTAGTTGCTTAGTGCTTCTCTAATTTTTGTCTCTGCTGGGTTGTGATGTAAGCAACCAAGGATGAAGGCGCCATGTGGGTGGTGTGGCCACCGATTGAGAAAGTTGCAATTCAGCTGTCACCAGGGCGTGGTCTATGTTCCTTATTACTCCTACAGCAGCATCTTGTAGGAGAGGGAACAGGGCACCTGAAAGCAATATTCCATCAAGTTTCGAGTGGAAATTAAAATTGAAGAGAAAAAGGTGTGACTAAGATCATTTGGGTGCAGTTCTGACCACACTTCTCTCACGTTATATTGCTATAAAATCTGTAGAAATTGAATTTTATTTCCCTACATTTTTAGATTGCCTTTCAATTTCCGCCCAGATTCAATTGATTTAATATTTCTAATTGAAATTGCCCCTTTTAAATTAATGTTGAAATCTCCTCCAAAAATTATATTACCTAATTTAAATTTGGACAGTTTGTTAAAGAGACTTGCAAAGAATTTTAATTGCCCCCTGTCAGACGCCTACTCAGGGTCTGGTCTCGTAATGGATCTCTCACACACTGGCCGCAGCACAGGTCTCTCACAATCCCACTACTAGGCGCCACCACCTGACACTCTGTACTGCAATACCGCCCTGAGACTGTTTCGTAGTTTCCTCCACAGATTGCTACGTAGTGTCCCGGTGCACTTACAGGCCACCCCCCCCCTGTATCTTTCTGCCTTTAAAGATTACAGCCCTGGTTCGCTTTGGATACCTGCTGCTGTTACACTATCCCTTCACCACTGCCACCATTGATACAGGCATACCCCGCTTAACATTGCTTCACTTAACGTTGCTTCACTTAACGTTGCCTCGCTATAACGTACATTTTATTGGCATGACGCCGCTGCCATCTAGTGGTGATTGCATGCAGTACAAGTGAAGACAATTGCTTCACTTAAAGTAGATTTTCACTTAAAGTATACTCTCCGGTCCCATTGCGAACGTTAAAGCAGGGTATGCCTGTACTGTTCCCAGCTTTGGTATTGCTCTGCCCACCCTTCAGGTCTGTATCCCAGCCAAAGATCAGGCGTGTTGTTAAACCAAAACTATTTATTTAATAAACCAAGGAATAAACAAGATTACTTTAAGTTCAGTCAACATGCATGTGGTTACATATAATAGTTTTCTCTTTATATATCTTAGTCCTGAAACCTGCCTCACTACCCGCCTAAACACAAATCCATCCCTCCAAAACCCAGAACCAGCAACAACCAACCAACCCCACTCCAACTGTTATTCTCTCATTTATACCTTCAACTGCCCAGATGCTCAGCCAGACAACTCAGCATTCCTCAACATCCCAACACATGTGCTCCCCCCCTCATTCACTCTACTTACCACATTTACACTACAAAACTGACACTTACCATAATTACTGTACAACATTTACAGGGGCATCACACTCCTTATTGGGGGTATATATGAAACCAAAAGTAAGATATTCTTTCCCTTTTAACAACCCTGCAACAAATATGAATCGACCCTCTGGGTCTCTCAGAATTTTCTTAACTTCAAAAGGAAACTTTAAAATTTGATTTGAAAACTATTGTCACACCTCATGCCTTAGATGTGCCTCTAGCTAAATATTGATCGCCGAAACAGGTGTGTTTTAACAGAGCCTCTGACTTTTTGGGATTATGAATTTCTTGTAAAAAATAAGACAGTAGGGAGCATTTGCCTAACATAAGAAAGTATACACCTTTTAATTACATGTCCTAAACTCTTTACATTCACGGTCACCACCTTAACATTATTCATGTGTCTATATGTTTAAAAAACTTGAATACCCATTCGTTCTGCAGCAAGTTACCCACCCATTTCCCCAGACTTTCCCTAACCTCTTTATACCCAACATCAATTAATATCATAACCTCAAATCAATAAACCCCAACAAACAAAATCCCCTTAAACAGGGTCCAATTAGGCTAGTCCTGATATAGAGACTAGAGTAGTGCTTGTGCCAGCTGGCACAAGCCAATATTGTCGACCCAATGTGCCTTAAGCACTATACTATCGGGGAAAGTCTACTATGCTTTAAAGAAATACTCAGAACAATTAGTTTCATTACCCCCATATTCCCCCTTCCCCCCAGAATAACGTTCAGTAGAATAAAATGGGAGCCAACTAAATAAGGAGGTAAATGTCTCCTTCCATGGCCCTTCAGTCCATCCCCTTAGCACTCAATTAAACAGGAGAAATTAAATTGTCCTCCTTATTCCTTGTACCTTTGACCGCAAATGTCTCAAGGACTGAAGAAATTGTATTAATACCCGAGTCATTACAAAAGAATTCAAGTGGAGCACGAATAGCTGGGTCAAGCTGCTTCTTGTGGTATTGGGAGTCATGATGGTTCTTCCTGTGGACTGTTGCACTTATGCAGCACTCCTCTCATATGTTGTTTTTCCCACCTCACTCTCTGGTTGTCAGAGGATCTTGTCCTCCTTCACCCATTGCTTCTTCCAAGTTCCAGCCTTCAGGTTGTTCTAAATTGCAAGCTGTGAGTATTCCCTGGGCTTATGTCAATGTAGATGCAGAAAGGAGTTGGCTGTTTCGTGGTACCAACAGCCTTAATGGGAAGCCCCAACGGTATCTGATGCTGGCTTTTTGGAGAGCAGTTGTTATTGGCCAAAAGTCTCTGTGTCTTTTCAGAGTTTCAGGGCATAGATCTTGTAGCACCATGACCACTTTGTCCTTATAAAGCAAGCCCTTCATTTTTTTCACCCTTTGCACAAGTTCTTACTTTTCTGCGTATCTTGCAAACTATAATGTTCCCTGGGGGAGCTTTATCCGAGGATTTGGCTGCCAATGCTCAGTGTGCACACTCCACATCTGATGGAGTGAGATCAAAATCTGGAATGGTGGTGGTAAGCCAAGCAGCTATGAATGAGGCCATGGAAGGGGAGTGTTCCTCCGCTCCTTCTCTAATTCATCTAAAACAAATATTTGAGAGACGCACCCGATTTTCCAGTTTTTCCAGCTTATTTTTAATAATTTGGTTTTCTCTTTTTAGAATTAACATCTCTTCCACATTTGTTAGCCCCAGATCTAAAGCCTCTGATTTTGAGGTCGCTATATTACCCAGGCATTCCCTGAACGTCTCAATCTTATTTTGCAGAGGCTTCAAGGCTGCATTCCAGCTACCCTCCAGCTCAGTTTTAAAAGATCTGAGTTGAACCACCAGATCGTCTTTAGAAAATGGTGTATTAGCCCCCGCTTCTTGCGGCAGCATCTTCTTCGTCCTTGGCTGGCCAGGCACCATAATATCTAAGGCTGATCTTTTTGTTGTACTTGGGCCGTCCACATCTTTAGGCTTTAAATAACCTGCTTCTCCTTCTTTGTTTCTGGGGAGAGTAGGAAGCATTCCCAGAAGGGGTAGAAAGGTTCTCAGTCTGAATGTTTAAAATAATTAGTGCCATTTAGGGGATTTTTCCTCCTAGGGGAAACGAAGCGGGGAGATTTAGCAGCCATCACACAGCTCTGCAAGCCATGCCCCCCTTTTATCTTTTCTCATCTATTTCTTTTTTAGAAACTACCTAGCTCCTTATTAAATCCCATCTGGTCAACTGCACAGAAACTTATTTCACACTGCAAAAACTTTTTTGACAGTACACAAAACTTGGTCTTGTCTGTGCTGAATTTTCCAGCATTCAGCTTAACTATTACCCTGGGTTCTTGTCAAGGATGGGAAACCAAGTGCTTGGCAGACATTGTTAGACTCCAACCCCCATCAGCCACAGCCAGAAAGGCCAGCTGTCAGGGACATTGAGAATGTGATCTAACAACATCTGGAGGACCATAGGTTCTCTATCCCTAGTTCTTGTATTAGTATTATGAGTGAGGGAGAAAAATGTCTATCCACTTTCTCCATATGATGCATCATTTTACATAACAAACATAGGCTGGCAATTGCTGTCATCAGTGAGTTTCATTTTCACAGGGCTATGATTAGACCTTTTTGCAAGTGTCTTGCTTGTGGTACTTTTTTCATTTCACTACTCACCCGCCCCACTCTGTAGCTCAGTGGTAGAGCACGTGCTTTGCATTTATTTATTTATTTATTTGTATCCCACCCTTCCTCCCAAAAGGAGCCCAGAAAGGCAAACAAAACACTAAAAACACTCTAAAACATCTTTAAAACAAACTTTAAAATATATCAAAACAAAACATATTTTAAAACATCTTAAAAAGCAATTCCAACATAGATATAGATGGGAATAAGGTCTCAACTTAAAAGGCTTGTTGAAAGAGGAAGATCTTCAGTAGGCACAGAAAAGATAACAGAGATGGTGCCTGTCTAATATTTAGGGGGAGGGAATTCCAAAGGGTAGGTGCCACAATACTAAAGGTCCTCTTTGAGCAGGTGCACTGCGACATTTTGCCCCAGCTGCAGCTTCTGGACCATGTAGAAAATACTAGGTCCAATCCCTGGTCTCTCTAGGTAGGGCTGGAAAACAATTCTGTCTGTAACCCTGGAGAGTCACTGTCACAGTAGACAATACTGAGCTAGATGGACCAGTGTTCTGATTTGGTACATGGCAGTTACCTACATTCCTAATACAAGACAACAGGTACATTTTATACAGTAGGGACAGCCAACTTGGTGTTGGACTACAACTCCTAGCAGCCACAGTCAGAAAGGCCAGTGGTCAGAGATGTTGGGAGTGTGATCCAACAACATCTGCCGGAACACAGGTTCTCTCTCCATCTTTGGTATGAGAGGGATGAAAACCTCCTCTCTATACACTTTCTCCACACCATGCATCATTTTATACACCTCTATCATGCCCTGTCTTACTCACCTTTTTCTAATCAAAAAAACCCCAAATGTTGTAAGGGAGTTACATAAGGAAGCTGTTGCAGCCCATGATCATTTTGGTTGTCCATTTCTGAACCTTTTCCAGCTCCATAAAAGTCTTTCTGAAGTGAGGTGGTTAGAAGTGTACACAGTATTCCAAGTACAGTTGCACCATAGATTTGTATAATGGCATTACAATTCTGACAGTTTTATTTTCAGTCTCTTTCTTAATGATCCCTAACATGGAATTCACCTTTTTTACAGCTGTTCATACTGCATCAACATTTTCATCAAGCTATCTACTGCAACCCTAGGGTCTCATTCCTGGTCAGTCACCACTTGTTCAGACCCCATTAGCTTATGTGTGCAATTCGGATTTTTTGTACCAGTGTGCATCATTTTACAGTAGAATCGCATTTGCCATTTTAATACCCATTCACTCAGTTTTTGAGATATTCTTTTGGAGTTCCTCACAATCCCTTTTTGTTCTTATGACCCTGAATCTTAGAGATTGGTCATCATAACTTTCAGGCTAAATTCTGAAGCTCTGAAAATTGTTAATATTTTTCAATTGAGGATCTGTGTAATCCAATGTATATATTTATGAGTTCTAAATACAAAAACATACTTTCTTCTGGGTTGCAGTAAAATGTATTATTTTTCATGTGAATGTTTCAAGAATTTTTAAAAAGACTGCTAAGTTATTTGCTAAGTGCCAGCCTATGAAGCCCCCTTGTCACTTACTAATACAGGGGAAGGAAGCCTGCAACCCTCTTAAAGTTGATGGGACTCACAACTCCCATCAGCCCCAATCAGCATGGCCATTGGTCAGAGATGATGGAGTTGCAATACGGAAACTTCTGGAGAGCTACAGGTTCCCCACCCCCAGGCAAATACAAGTGCTCTACTATCCTGTATAAAGGAATAGCCAATGCTCTCCAGAAGTTGGTGGACTACAGCTACCTTAAGCCCTGACCATTGACCTTGTTGACTAGGGCTGATGGGAGTTGTAGTCCCAACAACATTTGGAGGGCATTGTCCCTACTGTATAAAATGTATCTGTTTTCTTGTATTTGGAATGTAGGTAATTGCCTTACATTAAATCAGAGCAGTGGTCTAATTAGCTCACTATTATCTACCATGACAATCACACTCCAGGATTTCAGACAGGAGTGATTCCCAGGCCTATAGAGTGGAATGGGTAGCTCGTGAAATGAAAAAAGTATCATGAGCAAGACACATGCAAAAAAGGTCTAATCATAGCCCTAAGACAATCAAATTCACGGATGACAGCAATTGCCAGTCTGTGTTGTTTTGAAAACTGAAGTACAACCCATGGATAATTTCTCTGTCCTGTGAAAGGCCCATTGAAATGAATAGGAATTGTACAAGGCCACTTAGGCTCCAATCATATACACATTTACCTGGGAGTGAGACCCACTGAATTCTGGGGCTTATGACTGAGTAAACATTTATAGCATTGCACTGTTAAGAGACTGCTCACATATTCATTTCTCCTTCCCATTCAATCTCCTTTATAGGAGAAGTTTCTGATGACACATTGGGAAGCAACCATGTGATTGCCCCAACATAAACCCAACTTGCCACTTAACCTATATTTAGTCTCCAGCACTCAACCTCTATTTATTTTGCTGACACTGAATCTATTTTAGCAGTTTTGTAATGGAACAATAAAAGTGGGTTATGTCGTGCGATGGAGCCAAGATCTGCACATTCAGATTCATTCATTTCACATTATAAATTTTACTTTCACAGTTATCTTCTACAAAAGTTATAAACCACATTTCCAATTAATCTATACCAAAATTAAAGTTACACACAATCTTATTTACAAAAATCTAAAAATTTGTATCATTAATCAGGTATTATTATTTATTTCATTTATGAACTGCTTCCCATGAGGCATCCTGAAATGATCTACAATACAATACAATAAAACATCTGTAGAACAACTGCGTATATAAAAACAGTTAAAACATTTATTCCTTTATATTTTTCTTAGGCCTCTGTCACACAGCATGATGGCAGCCATCCATGGTGGCAGGTGGGCTAGGTGTGGGGGTGGGCAAGTGGGGGGTGGGCAATGGGGGGGAGGCAACCAGGGCAAGCAAGAAAAGTGGTGGCAGGGAGTGAGCAAGCGAGGCAGAGGCAGCAGGGGTGAGCGTGGTGGTGGCAGGGGGCAAATGAGCAAGGCAGCGGGGATAATGCCACAGGGCCATTGCAGGCTTTCCAGGTGAGCGATTGAGTCGGTGAAAACCAGGCAAGCCACAGAGGAACAGTCAACACAGGACAAGACAGCTGTTTCTGTGCGGTTTGCCTCAGCCAGCTGGCTCCCTCCCTCCTCTGCTTTCCTCCTAATCACAGGAGAAGGTCTAAAGGCTTGGTGACCTGTGGTGGGCGGGGGAGGCTTGGCTATGTCTAAGGGGAGGGAGAGTTTGGCAAGACCTGGGGGCGTCTTGGGGAGGTTGGCATGGGGGCTGGGGGTTGGCACGCAAAGCACACAGGGGCAGAAGCCCCTAGTACATATATAAAAACAAATTAAAAACAATTACATATATAAAAACAATTTAAATCAATTTAAAAGCACAACAAATAAATAAAATCAATGCAAGTAAAATACAGATGCCAACTGGGATAAAAAATCTCCACTTAGAAGGCTTGTTGAAGAAGGAATGTCTTCAGCAGGATCCAAAAGGACGATAGAGAAGACACATATCTGATACATAACACAAGGGAATCCTAAAGGGGAGGTACTTCCACACTAAAGGCCCAATTCTGCCATCATAAGGATGCCTTCTCCTACAGAACACAGAGATAGGTTGGGTTTTTAGGAGATGAGACAATCTTTTAGATAGCCTGGACTAAAGCTGTATAGGGCTTTGTACACCAGTACCACCACCTTGAACAGAGTCTGGCAGCTAATTGGCAGCCAGTGCAATTCTTTCAGCAAAATTCTACTGGCAGTATTCTGTCCCAGTGAGCAGTTGGACCACTGCATTTTGCTTTCAGGGCAGCCCTACACTGAATGCATTGCAGTAATCCAATCTGAAGGTTACCAGCACATGGACGACAGTGGTCAGGCTAACCCAGTCTAGAAATGTCTGTAGCTGTCTTATTTATTATTTATTTATTTTATTATTTATTGCATTTATATCCTGCCCTTTCTCCCAGAAGGAGCCTAGGGTGGCAAACAAAAACACTAAAAGCAATTTAAAATATCTTAAAAACAAAAGACTTTAAAACGTATTAAAACAAAACATCTTTCAAAACATATTTTTTTTAAAAATCTTTCAAAACATCTTAAAAAGCAATTCCAACACAGATGCAGACTGGAACAAGGTCTCTACTTAAAAGGCTTGTTAAAATAGAAGGTCTTCAGTAGGCACCAAAAAGAGATGGTGCCTGTCTAATATTTAAGGGGAAGGAATTCCAAACAGTAGGTGCCACTATGCTAAAGGTCCACTTCCTATGTTGTGCAGAATGGACCTCCTGATAAGATATCTGCAGGATAAGGTATCTGCAGGAGACCTTCAGCTACAAAGTGCAGTGATCAACTGGGTATATAAGAGGTAAGACAATCTGTCAGGTATCCTGGTCCCTTATTATTTATTAAAAAATAAAAAAATAAACAAACAAACAAACAAATGTCTGCAAATCTGCATTTTTTGAGCTGATGCAAGGGAAGGGGCATTTTAAGGGGAGAATTGGCAGCTGGGGGCTGAGGGTTGCTTAATCCTTGCTGCTCACCAGTTCATCCCTGTTAAAGTCTCCCCTGCCCTCCCCAGTAGCATTATGAGTCAAACATAGGGAAACCCAGGTTTTCCTCTTAGATACTGCTTTTTTTGGAACCAGTTATAGCGGTGTGATGCCTTTCAGTTCTTCTGGACTACACTCCCATCATTTACTACCACTGGCTATGCTGGCTGGGACTGATAGGAATTGTCATCCTCAACATCTGGAGGTCTCCACTAATCTACACCTGAAATATAAGGACTTTTGCACACCACAGGCTTAAATTGGTTTAACAGCTATTCCTTCTGCCCAAGGAACCTAAGGGGGCATAGTAGGGATTTCTAACATATAGTTCTTAGCATATTCCCTGAACTACAATTTTCAGAATTCTTTGAAGGTAACCAGACAGTTACTTGGCATAAAACCAATAAAAGCTTGTCTTGCCTAGATATATTCCATCCCTCACATGCACAAAATGTTTACACAGGTTGGATATTCAGAAGGAAAAAAGGAAGAAGTGAAAAAATAGATATTGCTGTGCCTGATCCTCGTAGTTAACTCTTTATGTCAATGCAGAACTGGCACAATAATTTTCTGCCCCGTCCTCTCAATTCAAAGCCCAACATCTGGGTAGCACTCGATAAACGCGTTATTTAAAACTTTAAAACAACCAGTGGAGGAGATTCAACATAGCATAAGTCGGTACCCACTTGCACAAAAGGGCTTTCCCTTCCTGTCCACTCTGTTGCAATTCCTTGTATGCCCCCAAAACCAGCTCTTAGACTGTTGGGGAAACACAGGGCTGGAGGGGAGAGAAGAGAAACCAGAAGTCCTATTGCGCAAGTGCATTTCTGTTGTGCAGGCCAGCAAAAGAGCATTGGATATCATCCAATATAATTAAAACAGCCAACACATTAAAACAGCAGCCAGCTGTAAAACCATAAAATAAAGCCAACATGCTATCTTCATTGTCTATCTCACCATTGAGGAAGTGGCAATATAACAATGGTAGTTTAATCACCCTTTTGCAATGAGGAACATGTAAATGCTAAATCCCCATGACTCTTAGCTGTAATTGTGTCAGCTATTCATGCCTTACCTGTTGGGCAGCTAAGCCAGCCTGGCAAAACACTTATTTCTTTGTCCTCCCTGCTTGAGTACTGGCAATGCCTTGATCAAGACTTTTGCCATATATTTGGAAAGCACACTCACCTTTTGTCAGGTTCTTCAATATTTGCTAAAGATGATTAATATCTCTACGCTGTTGGCTTTTTGTTAATTCCAATGAATATAAAAGGTGGGTAATCTGAGCAGTAGCTCTTGGCATACGAGGATGATGAGGAACATCTTTCAAGAAACTGTCTTCTTCTGAAACTGCTGATGGTGATGTCATAAATGATGAAGCAAAATAGTTGTTAATTAAAAATGCTTAACATATTTTCCCATATGTTTAATGTTACTGTAATTGGTACACGGAAGAAAGGAGGCTGTTGTGGCTAGATCACAAGACTGGAAACCCAAAAATATCAGTCACTACTGGTCCCATTTCTTACACAAGCTCTCCCATGAGACAATTCCTCATGCCACTATGCACACTCCTTTAATTTAACAAACTCCAGAGGAGCACCCATGTTAGTTTGTTGCAGCAAAAAGTACAGAGAGATGTATGGCCCCTTAAAGGTTAACAATGCAACCCTACACATGACAACTCAGAAGCAAGCCCCATTGAATTCAAAGGGACTTACTACCAGGTAAGTGTGTTCAGCATTACAGCCTTAGGCTACAATGCTATGCTGAGTTACCTGGGAATAAGCCTCATAATTAACATACTTTCTGTAGAACTATAAAATAGTAGAGTTGGAAGGGGCCTATCAGGCCATTGAGTCCAACCCCCGGCTCAGTGCAAGAATCCAACTTAAAGCATACCTGACAGATGGCTGTCCAGCTGCCTCTTGAATGCCTCCAGTGTTAAAGAGCCCACTACCTCCCTAGGTACAGTAATTGGTTCCATTGTCATAATTCTAACAGTTAGGAAATTTTTCCTGATGTTCAGTCGAAATCTGGCTTCCTGTAACTTGAGCCCATTATTAATTAATTCTGAAAGCCATGTTTCCAAGTGATAGGCAGCACATATTCATATCCTTCATGCTGTATGAGCACATCCATCACTTCAAGGTTCAAAGCCCTTCATATGCATTATCCTTGCAACAATTTGGTCAGATGCATCAGAATTGTCATCTCCTGTATTTCAGAATGGGTAATGAAAGGTGAGAGAGTGATTTGCCTCAGACCATGTAGTGAGTTTATGGCTGACAGGATTTGAACCAGGGACTTCCTGATTTGTAGTTAGCTCTCTTAGCATCTGTGCTACACTAGCTCATTCTTTAAATCAGCCTTTCCCACCCAGTGTGCCTCCAGGTGTTGTTGGACCACAACTCCCATCAGCCTCAGCCAACATTGCCAATGGTCAGGAAAGATGGGAGTTGTGGTCCGACAACATCTGGAGGCACACTGGTTGGGAAAGGCTGCTTTAGATACTGAGCACTTCCATGGTCTACCAGTGAGACTCAGGAGCAACCATCTCTTTCTCTCCATCCATCTACTCACTGTTGTATAGTCTTGTTTAATTTGTATATATTCGCTTATTTTCTCTCTAACAAAAAGCTCTCAGATCAACAGAATAAAAAAGTATACAAACAATAATTAAAATTATCAATAAACCACGCTAAAAAAAAACCTTCCTCCCAAAAGTAACAATAATAAATCTGCCATAAGCTTGGCAGAGCAACTACGTTTTAACAAGTTTCTAAAGACCAACAGCACGGGCAGGGTGGATCACCCTAAAGAGAGAACTCTACATTGCAGTTGCCACCACACAAAAATAACTGTTCCTGGTGAAAAATCATACTCTGCAAAGGTAAAATTCACATTCATTGCTCTGCTCACTTCTGCCTCTGGTCTTGCCCACCACTGGCATTTGACCCTCAGAAGTGACTGTGGCCCTCGAGCTGAAATTAATTCCCCAGCCCTGCTATACACAGGACACAGGAACATAGAAAGCTCCTTTATCAGACCATTGGTCTACCTAGTTCAGTACTGTCTATACTGACTGGAAGTGGCTCTCTCCAGGGTCACAGGCAGGAGTCTCTCCCAGCCCTACCTGGAGATACTAGGGATTGATCCTGAGACCTTCTGCATGCAAAGCAGAGGCTCTGCCACTGAGCTACGACCCTTCCCCTTCCTTATCCATGTAGAAGGGGGATATCTTCACTGTCTTGTGAACACTCTTCGATACTTTGTTTGGAGGCAAGGTTTCCTCCATTAAAGGGCAGACTATCTCCAGTTTTCCACAAATGGTACTCCCACAAGACAATTTCTACTTAGCCTACCTACACACACTGTTGATCTTGCCATACCTTCTTCTCTGCCTGTCTCCATGTCTCACCCCTTGATGAAACATGTCCTCTCTTATTATGAAATAGGGTAAAGGTAAAGGTGTCCCCACACTTGTAGTGCGAGTCATTTCCGACTCTTAGGGTGACATCTTGTGATGTTTACTAGGCAGACCGTATATATGGGGTGGGATTCCCAGTTCCTTCCCCAGCCTTTCTTTACCCCCCAGCATATGCCGGGTACTCATTTTACCAACCATGGATGGATGGAAGGCTGAGTGGACCTCGACCTCTTTTACCAGAGATTCGACTTCCTCCTTCCGTTGGAATCGAACTCCAGCCATGAGCAGAGCTTTCGGCTGCATTACAGCCGCTTACCTCTCTGCACCACGGAGGGTCTTCATGAAATAGGGTTGCCAGGTTCAAGAAGTAAAAGTACTTCTTTACTCAGCGCATAGTTAAACTATGGAATTTGCTCCCACAAGATGCAGTAATGGCCACCTGCTTGGACGGCTTTAAAAGAAGATTAGACAAATTCATGGAGGACAGGGCTATCAATGGCTACTAGCCGTGATGGCTGTGCTCTGCCACCCTGGTCAGAGGCAGCATGCTTCTGAAAACCAGTTGCCGGAAGCCTCAGGAGGGGAGAGTGTTCTTGCACTCGGGTCCTGCTTGCGGGCTTCCCCCAGGCACCTGGTTGGCCACTGTGAGAACAGGATGCTGGACTAGATGGGCCACTGGCCTGATCCAGCAGGCTCTTCTTATGTTCTTATGTTCTTAATCCCTGAGACTGATCCTGTATCTTTAGGAGAAGAGAAAGTCAGCCAAGTGCAGATGTTCTTGCAACACTGTAATGAGAAAAACCACAAGGTGGAATTCTCTGCACAACTTTTAAAAGATACAGAAGACCTCTTGGAGGGCAACCAAGAGGTCTTCTGTATCTTTAAAAGTTGTGCAGGGAGGAGGGAGAATTCCACCTTGTGGTTTTTCTCGTTACAGGGTTGCAATAACACCTGCACTTGGCTGACTTTCTCTTCTTCTAAAGATACAGGATCAGTCTCAGGGATTGAACCTGGCAACCCTATTATGAAATCATGTTCTTAGAGGCTCAGTCTCTCTTTCTAGCCATTTTTATACACATCAGGGTTCAAAGTTCTCTCTGCCAACCTCAAGCAGTTACAGCAGCCTTTCCCAACCAGTGTGCCTCCAGATGTTGTTGACCACAACTCCCATCAGCCTCAGCCAGCATTGCCAATGGTCAGGAAAGATGGGAGTTGTGGTCCAACAACATCTGGAGGCACACTGGTTGGGAAAGGCTGAGTTACAGCAAAGGTGAATTTCATCGCCACCCCAACAAAAGTATGGCAGGCCAAGAATTCAGTCTCCATACTAGCATTGTTTTTTTAGCACATGGTGGTTCCTTTTGTCAAAAAACATTTTTACATCTTACCTACGAATCTAGGAAGGTATCTTATAATGAGTTAGACCATTAGTTCCATTTACCTCAGTATTGTCTACACAGACTGGCAATGGCTTTCTAGGATTTCAAGACTGGGGACATTCCCAGCTCTGCTTGGAGATGTCAGGAATTGAATCTGGAACTTTCTGCACACAAAGCAGGTGCTCTGACGCTGGGCTACAGTCCTTGTTAAAGTGGGTAGGGCCACAGGTACAGCAGGGAAGTTCTTGTTGCAGGATGTTTTGGACACTTCTGCATTCAATTACTGTGTGTCCACTTCAGTACATGCCTTAAACAGGTCTGCCCTAATGGGACACACACAGGCTTTGCCGGTTGTTTTCTATAATTCCATAATTTCCATTATTTGACAGAGGAAAAAATGCATGCAGTTCATTCATTAATTTGTAACTTAGTCCTTCCCTAGGACTCATGGCAAGTAACCATGCTTAAGAAAATAACAAACCAACAGTGTGAAATAACAAGGTTAACTTCTGCTGGGAGGAAGGGTGGGATATAAATAAATAAATAAATAAAACTGAGCAATCCATTAGGATTGTTGCTTGAACGTAGTTACCAAAGCAAACCTGGACAGATGGTGGTCCAGATTTCATCTATGTCACCTCCTTAAATTTTGTTTTTTGTTAGTTTCAAAATGGAGTGCTAGTTTTACAAAGTAAGTGGTGAAGGAGTTAGGGGGGTATATGGTGAGGTAATTAATTATTTGGGCATGCTGTTCTTATACTGTGACTTGCCATGAGCCATTGGAATAGGACAAAATAGGATAAAAATCAACGTAACAACAGTTCATATTGAACAAGATGGGAGTGAAAGTAAAACTGAATCCAGCACACAACTGCAAGGGAGACCAGTGAGGAACTGCAAACGTCCAGAACTTCTGTTCTAGGAATGCAGTAAAAATGTTTGGGAATGATAGAAATATGAAGGAAGGACTCTCATCAGTTTGATCACCTTGAAATAAAATGGATTACAGCCATGTGAATGGCCTAAATCTTCACCAATGGCTTGTATCTGGTGGGGTTCACAGGTTTTTTGTTTTTGTTTTTTAATCCCCTTCTGTGGTCTCTGGTTCATTCTTACATACCTTTTCATAGTTATTTTTATATTCTGAAACTTAACTTGTCTGGTAAATTAGGCTGTAAAATTGAACTGCTACCAACTTCCCTTCCCACTCAGTCTCAGTGTGTTGGCTATATTAATCAGACTAATTGGGAGCAATTGTACCAGATTACATATATAAATCATCATGATTATAGAATTTTTACTACAGGAAAACAGAACTCAAAACATCTTTGAATGATTGCAGGGAAAAGTACTGCTGATAGCAGAAAGACCTCAGTATTGCAATTGCAAATGTAAACTATAGAGATGAAATAAACAATCTGTTTGTTCTTGCCTTAAGTTATTTCAGTACCAGTCTGTGAGGGGATTGTAATTGTGGAATAAAGCTATTTTAATGTAATTTCTGGATCTCTCAGCCTAATCTATCTTGCAGGGTTATTGTGAGGGTAAAATGGGGCTGGGGTGGAAAGAACCATGCACAAAATGGCCTTAATTGTAGAAAGGGCAGGTTATACATTTATTTATGTGTTCAATATAATCTAATTTATTCTGATTTAAATTCTATCTTTTTCCCCATTTGTGAAATCATCCCAGATGTCTTTTCAGAATAAAATGAACTGGTTTGGTAACTGGAATATAATAGGAAAGGGCAATTTTACAGGGCAGCCAGTGAAAATGTAATGACAGATTTTGAAAAACCCAAACTTCATCAGAGGATAGGTGGACAATGCAGCTTATTTTGGAAAGAACTAAGGCTCCATTCACAACATAGTGTTATACCACTTTAAACAGTCATGACTTCCGCCAAAGAATCCTGGGAACTGTAGTTTGTTAAGAACCTTGTTCCTCTGAGGGACTGATTGTTAAACCACTCTATTTATTTTTTCAGACCCAGGATTGCCTTTAACCCAGTTGCTACTTGGGAACCATTTTTAATTTGTATAGGTTTTTTAAAAATGTGGGCTTTCTCTTAATGCCTGCCCATCTTTGCGCATTACCTTCTCTTATAGAATCATAAAATAGTAGAGTTGGAAGGGGCCTATAAGGCCATCAAGTCAAACCCCCTGCTCAATCCAAAAAAGTTTAAAAAAAGAAAAGAAAATTGAGGCTGTGTCCCTAGTGCAACCCACCTTGGGTTGAACAACCCAGTTTGGGGTCCCCCGACCCACCAGCTGTACTATGTCCTGTGGGCACACATTTTAAAAGACTGAATATATAACAAGGGGAAGTTTGCAAAGGAAGAGGAAGGCTGAGAAATACTGACCCTGGGTTTTTCCTTCTGAGTATAGGAGACAACAGAGGATGAAGAGGAGGTGACCATCAACTACTACAGTGAGCAGTGCACATTAGTACAGTGGCACAACCACATTCTTCCAGAACTAAAAAAAAGAAGGATCAAGATGTCATAGTTTGCTTCCTGAAGTGATCATCAACCGATCTCTGTGTATTGTTGCCAACATCCTCTTTCCTCATGCAGTCCCGTGTACAGTAGCATAGTGGCAAATTCAGAAGTGCAAGGTCCCTTCATGTTAGTCACAGCCACACCCCCTCCTTTTTTTGCCACTGGGTTGAGAATGAGATCCATGTTAGTACCTTCTCCCACAACAACAGACATCCCTAGGAGTCAATAAGCATGAAAGGGGAGAGTGTTAGCTATTGAGAAGAGTCTTCTCAATAGCTGATTCACCTCCTTTCACTCTGACTGGAAAGGACAAGGAAGAATGTTAGAAGACTCTTCTCAGTGGCTAACATGCTTCCCTTTCGTGCTGATTCGCTCGTAAGATCCTAGAGACATAGGGACCTGCTCCCCCAAAAGAAAGGGGTCTAAGTCCCCCCGAGACCCTGGACAACTGCATCCCTGCCTGCGTAGACTGAGATTTCCATACTTAGGTTGGTTTTGTTCGTGATACCTGTCCTATTAAGGGTGTCACCATCATCCACAGAGTGTGTAGGTTTTTACACCAAATTAAATGACTTTGTTGTTAATACTGGGAGGAAGGGCAGGATATAAATTAAGCAAACAAACAAGGCTTTCCTTGACCTAGATTAAGGCATAATTTGATCAGCCTTTTCACAACTCAATTATATTTTCTCTCTTTTCCATCCTCAGACTCTGGAACCTTTGTAAGCACTAACCCCACTTGAGCTAATCACTTAATGAGGCACAGCAATCCTACATTGAGAAAGCTGGTGTAACTTAAACTGGTTGAAGTTACCCCTTCTTAAAGTATGTCAGATCCTAACTCCACTCAGGAGCCCTTGGGAGGGGAGAATGCTGGCTCAGTCAGCAGAGCCCAGCGGAAAGGAAAGAGAAGCAGAAAAAAAACAGAGCTATTGTGTGTTTACATAGACCATCCTTTTTCCCAGCTTAATTTACACCAAGCTTGGAGGTCACAAGATTGAAGTGAATGAATGTAGGATACAACATAAATCCCCCTCCCCTCAGTCACACCCCCACTGAGCTGGGAGGGATTTTGCTGGCTGAGGAATGAGGGACTTATGCTGGCATAGCCCTGCTAAACCGGGACCCAGCCAGCTCAGCCAGAGAGAGCCACTATCATAACTCCCCTCAGCCTGGCATAAATACCTATAGGATTGCACCCTAAATTAATTAAATCAACACAAATCCCATTTGTGCAAACTAATGGGACCTGCAACAAAGTGCTGCAGTATGATTGCTCTTGTTTATGTCAGATAGCCATGCCCTCTTAGAAGATACTCCATTCTATCCGCCTTCCTAACCAGTTTTCCATCACACTATCTCCTCACAACCATCAGTCAGCATTCCTTGGCCACTGAGCATGCTCAGACCTTATAGGGTGTTTTTAAGTGTCCCCTTACCAGCCCCCCCCATTTTCCTTTGTACTTCTGCAAATCTTGATGTCCGCCTGAGCCTGCTGATGCCTCCCTCTTTGTGGTGGGTGCTCTTTTGGCTCTATAATCAACGGCACTCTTACCTGAACATCAGAAATAGCTGGAATGATACTTTCCTAATATCAATGTCAAATTTATTTCACTTAGCTTACTCTATCTTGACTAGCTATTTCACTCTGGTAGGCTGTGCAAACTCTGGCACATGCTGTACTTCCCATTTATTTGGGGAACTCCCCCTTTTTTTCTAAATTCAGAACTACCACATCTTTCTGCAATTATTGCTACTTTCACTTTCAACACCAGTGCCAGCTTTAGACTTTTACCCCTGAAGCAACTAGGTGACACCCTGCTGCTCCATTATGAGACTTTAGAAGAAGGGGAGGGAAAGGCACCCTACGAGACTGAAGGCAGGAATGTGACGCTCATTCAGAAACTGCTGCATGAAGCAATTGCATTGCATTGCTTCATCATGCCATGACTTGTTCTACTAAATAAATATATCATAGCATAGCCTTGGTCCTGGATACACGAGAGAACATTTACCCATGAGCCTACCTTTTTGAGCTCAACAATTGTGGCCCTGTTGTGTGTTCTCCCATTTGACAAGTAAGGACTACAAACATGCAGACCTTAACATTTCTTGTTGTAACTCTGAAGCTGTGGAATGCATTATCAAAAGGAATCATCTGGTACCTCCTTCCATTGTTGGAAGGTTAAGGGGGGGAAATTACAATTTGACTGTGTCTAATTGACAGAACTGGCTGATGCTGTAGGCACAGGGATGGCCAATGTGCTGCCCTTCAGATGTTTTGGATGGCCATTCTAGGACACAGGAGATGCAGACAAAGACCATCTTGGAGCTTGTTCCAGCCCCATGCACAGAGGTCTCTACCATCAATCACCCAGTGGGAAACATTTTTCTAAAAGAGAGAGAGACAGAATCAGGCAGCAGGCCACCTAAGAGCCCATCCCAGCTGAACTTTCTCCTTCTGACTCCCCCCACCCCTGGGCCATATACCATCAACTGACCTGTGGGAAGGAATCCAGGAAAGAGAGAGAGGCAGGTGAAGACCACCTCAGAACCTGTGCCAGGCTAGCTGAACTCCCACCCACCACCCATGTGACCTGTACCATTCTATCACCAATTGTTCTGTTTGAACGACGACCCTGATGGCTTTTTATATGTTGCTGGTGTGATTTTTTAAAAATTATGTAGTTTAGAGTTTCTTGTAAACTGCCTTGGAAGAATTTATATTCTTGAAAGGTGGGATATAAATAATTGTAATTAATAAATAAGTTCCACCAGCATGGCCAGTCATTAGGGATGATGTGAGTTGAAGTCCAAAACATCTGAAGGACACGGCATTGACTACCCCTGTTGAAGGGTGTTGAAGTATGCCTTTCAGCTGCTGTTGCCTGCTATGTCCTTGTTTCATTATTTTAGCATTGAATAGATTGTAATTGGTTTTAGATGATGTCTTTTATTATTAGATTAAGCTGCCTTGAATGATTTGTTTCTGAAAAGCAGGGTAGGGGACTAATTTTGTTCCAATAATATCAATGATAAATAACATGCAGAATGGGTCTCCAGTCCACCCACCCACCCATGGTTATGACAGATATAAAAGTGCTGCTTCCTTAATTTGTCTCTTGTGTTCCTGTGGATGAACTCTCAGTTATTCAGCTAGTTCAGACTGTGGTTGATGAGTCATTCATCACCCTTGAATCATTTCTGATGGACATGAAACACCTTCCTCTGAAATCCTACCTTGATGACAAATATTCATGGCTGGTTTGATCAGTGAATGTTAACAGTCTTATGACTTACCATACATGTACAATGCTAACGATGGTAGCTCGGCTGATCTGGAGACACCTACCAATTTCTCTCAATGTCTGTCTGTGTTGTGTAGTGTTATACAACTGTTTGGTAGAAGCGAAATACCAGGAACTCAGAACTCTGTTGACAAATATGACCAGGACATTTACAAGCAATTAAACAGTAGGACAGAAATGTTTCACAAGGGTATCTCTTTGCTTCATCCCATGCCATTCATTATGCAGACATGACCTGGTTAATGGGCTGTGAACATTTAAAGACTGGGAAAGGATTTCTTTTCTTATTCTCACTGGTCTTTCAGTTATCATACCCTCAGAACAGAACCTTCAAAAATATTGAAGATTTCTGGGTATCAAGTGGATGTTGTGTAGGTTTATTAGGACAAACCCAGATAACTGGGGTGTGTCTCCACAAAATACAGTGTATAGATTATCTATGATAGTACACATCACCACAATGTCTTTCTGAAGATGGCAGTAAACATTGTTGTTAAAAAATCCGCATTATTAAAATAATTTGAGTGGGACAGGTGGTGCACTCAACTAATTCTGGTCATCCACCCCATATATTTAAAGCACTTTTGTCCCACTTTAACAGCCATGAAGGATCCTGGGAACTGTAATCTGTTAAGGGTGCTGACCTCACAGAGCAACAATTCCCAGCACCCTTAACAAACTACAGTTCCTAGGATGCCCCATGACTGTTAAAACTGGTATAACACAGAGGAGGGCCAGGATCTCTTCTCAATAATCCCGGAGTGCAGGACAGAGAATAATGGGCTCAAATTACAGGAAGCCAGATTTTGGCTGAACATAGGCAACAACTTTCTAACTGCTAGAGCAGTACAACAATGGAACCAATTACCTAGGGAGGTGGTGGACTATCCAACACTGGAAGCATTCAAGAGGCAGCTGGACAACCACCTGTCATGTATGCTTTAAATTGGATTTTTGTACTGAGCAGGGGGTTGGATTCAATGGCCTTATAGGCCTCTTCCAACTCTACTAATCTATGATTCTATAAGAGTGCTCTGTCTGTGGTGTACATGTGTAAAAACTGGTTTCAGCATCTTTCTCCAGTTTTCCTGTGTCCAGCACTGAGGATATCATGACTGACCTATTTGGGAAATGAGCTCCAGATGTCCACTGACTCCTAATAAAGAGATCCTCCTTTTTTGTGGAGTGCTTTTGGTTTTCATTCCACAGTGATATTCAGGCAACAGGTTTGTTGACATAACCTGGATAGTAAAGAATGAGAGCTTAGCTAGCAACATCTTATACACTGACCTGACCCGTGTGTGTCGTGTCTAGCCAGATACAGCCTGCTTGTGGCATTTCAGGTTGAGGGCTTATAGCTAGTGTAGTGTACAATTAGGGTGGAGCTTCCTAAAGTGGTTGATATTGACCCCGTGGGCACAATGGGATTGTGTGCAGGTGGTGTATAAAGACCTAGGAGTCAAAAAGGGCCTGGAATGGAAAAGAGGTTTACAGGTGAAAAACGTAATTAGGAACTTTGAGGCTCAGAAATAAAGGGCATGGGCATGTACAGAGTGCACCTCACTTGCCAATGAGGAATAGGGTTGCCAGATTCATGGCCTGAGACTGATCCTGTATCTTTAGGAGAAGAGAAAGTCAGCCAAGTGCAGGTGTTCTTGCAACCCTGTAATGGGAAAAACCACAAGGTGGAATTCTCCCTTCCCCCTGCACAACTTTTAAAGATACAGAAGACCTCTTGGTTGCCAAGTCTGGCCTCCAAGTCTTCCGTATCTTTAAAGGTTGTGCAGGGGGAAGGGAGAATGGAGAATTCCACCTTGTGGTTTTTCTCATTACAGTGTTGCAAGAACACCTGCACTTGGCTGACTTTCTCTTCTCCTAAAGATACAGGATCAATCTTAGGCCATGAACCTGGCAACCCTAATGAGGAACTTCTGTATTAAATAAGGCTCCATCTGCACTATACATTTAAAGCAGTATCATACCACTTTAAGTAGTTATGGCTTCCCCCAATGAATCCTGGAAACTCTAGTGTGTTAAGAGTGCTGAGAGTTTCTAGGAGACTCCTATTCTTCTCAAAGAGCTGCAATTCCCAGAGTCATTTGATAATCAATCCTTCTTCCCAGGGAACTATGGCAGTTGTAGTTCTGTGAGGGGAAGAAAGGTCTCCTAGCAACTCTCATCACCCTTGAAAACTACAGTTCCCAGGATTCTTTGGGAGAACTTATGACTGTTTAAAGTGGTATGATACTACTTTAAATGTATGGTGCAAATGGGCCCTTCCACAATATCTCAATATTCCTTACTTTTTACATTTTGTTTCCTAGTAATGGTGAATGGTGATTAATAAATGTTGATTATATATTTGTATTTCTTGACTTAATTTCATTTACATTCCTATGAATTTGGGTTTGGGTCAATGGCAACTTTATAAGCTCATCAAGGGATCAACGAAATATGTTTGGGAAACCCTGGGTTAGGGTGTTGGACCAGGGTCACATTCACACCTCACAGAGGTACAATTCTCCTAGTGGTTTAAAAGTTAGTCCCTCTTCCCAGAGAACTCTGGGAATTTTACCTCTGTGAGGGGTATAGGGGTCTCCTAAAAACTCTCAGCACCCTTCACAAACTACACTTCCCAGAATTCTTTGGAGGAAGCCATGACTGTTTAAAGTGGAATTATAGTGGAATAAATGTTAGGTGTGAATGTGCCCTAGAATCTGGGAGACCAGAGTTCAAATCCTGACTCAGCCATGATGCTCACTGGGTGATCTTGAGCTAGTCAGTCTCTTAGTCTAACCTATCTCATAGGGTTGTTCTAAGGTAAAATGGGGAAGTAGAAAACCATGTATGCCACCTTGAGCTCTTTGGAGGAAAGGTGGGATCTAAACGTCATAATAAAATAAATAAATAAATATCCAGTACAAGTGTAGGCATCTACAGTTCATTTCTCACCTGGCCATGGTCATTGATACTGGTATTTGTCAGTTTTTTACTAATTTTCCCCAAGTCAGCACTGGCATTTCTAAAGTAATTGTGTCCATTGCAGTCAATGTATAGAGTCATCTCCCGTAAAGATCCGAAAATGTTAGATGCATGAACATGTGTGTAAAATACCGGTTCACATGTGCATGTGTGTTAGACACATGAACAGACCACAACAGCTATCTCCCAACTTCTTCATGAGTTCTAAAACAATCTAAAAAGGCCCAAATCACTCATGCGGTGACGATCATTATTGGTGCCACTTGTGGCTTAGCCACCATGGCTAAACTATTTTCTTTTGTGTAAAATGGTTCCCCAGGAAGTTGCAACGCCATCACAAATACCCTTTTTATTCCTCTCCAGGCATTTATGATTGTGATTAAAATCTCTGCAGTTCTGCTAAGAACCTGTTTCACACAAATGACTTCTCATATTAGAATTGTGTACATACAGTTGCCTTGCTGCTACCGCTACCACCACCACTACCTTTCGAAACAATGAGAATAGCTATGAGGACAGCTTGGATAAAATGGACTGACAGGTTGTGAGAAGCTTTGGTTGGAAGTCCTCAGCCACATATTTGGTGCACAGAAGATTAAAATATGCATCCTCCGCTTGACTCGTAGCTAGCTTTGAAGCACTAGAAGTGCTAGTTCAGCAACTTCATGCAGATTAGCTGCCACAGAGTATTTCAGCACTTGCTACATTTAACATAATGATAGTTGTATCTGCATTTCCTTAAAAGGGAGAAGAATCTCCTCGCAGCAAAGCTCCCAGTGAAATAAATGAACAGAGCAGGAGCCCTTGACAGTTCTGCCCTCCCTATAAGTGACACAATTTCCACCAATTTCCAAGGATGGTCTTTTGTACCTGTATCAGGAAATGGCATATTATTAAGCACCTTGCAGCTGTTTTGGGTTAGGCTATAGGACACCACCTCAAAAGTAAGACATTTATTTATTTATTTATTTATTACATTTATATCCTACCTTTCCTTCAAGGAGCTCAAGATGGCATGCATCGTTCTCCTTCTCTCCATTTTATCCTCCCAGCAACGCTATGAGGTAGGTTTAGCTGAGAGGCAGTGACTGGCCCAAGGTCACCCATTGCTGAGCAGGGATTTGAACCCTGGTCTCCCAGGTCCTGTGACATAAAGTACAACAGGTACATGGGGAAGGGCCACGGTTCAGGGTTGGATCATCTGCTTTGCATGCAGAAAAAAATCCCAGGTTCAATCTTCAACATCACTAGGGTGAAGATAGGGCTGGGAGAGACCACCGTCTGAAACCCTGGAGAGCTGCCACCGTCAATGTAGGCAATAGTCTGGATCAGTATATGGCAGCTTCCTATGCCCTTATGGTTTTCTAGTGGTTCCAGACTTTCCTAGAGGGTCAGTTCCCAAGGCTTTTGCTGGAGGACTTCTGCTCAAGACCTTTGTTCTGTTTTCAAGGCTGTCCTCATTGTACCCACCACCAACTGATAGTATGGTTGGTGAGGGCCTTTGCAGATAATGTATGAAAGAGCCTCCCAAAGCCCCCTCTTTGCCCACTCTTAAATGGGATGTTGAGAATGTTTTCTTCCAGCAGGCATTTTTTTAATTGGAGCCTGCAATAAGAAGTTTTTAACAGTGAAATGTACGGATGGTATATAGTAAGCAGTAGTGTAGTGGCAAATTCAGAAGTGCAGGGTCCCTTCATGATAGTCACAGCCATGCCCCTTCCTGCCCTTCCCTTTTTGCTGCTGGGTTGAGAACCAGATCCTTGTTAATGCCTTCTCCCACAACAAGAAGACATCTCTAGTCATCAATAAGCATGAAAGGAGAGAGTGTTGGCTACTGAGAAGAGTCTTCTCTGTGGCTGACTCACCTCCTTTCACTCTGATTGGCTCCAATCAGCAGGAAAAGACAAGGAAACATGTCGGAAGACTTTTTTCAGTGGCTAACACACTCCCCTTTCATGCTGATTGGCTCATACGATGCTGGAGACATAGGGACCTGGCTCCCAAAAAAGTAAGGGCTCTAAGACACCCCACCCTGAGACCCCGGATGGCTAGTCTCTTGATAGTGAGTCTAATAAATTCTATTGAACTGCAAAAATGGAGCCCTGCTGTATGGTCTTCAGTATTCCTTCCTCCCCTCCTCATGCTCTGATTCCAACCCTGACTTCCTGGATTACAGCAAACTATTGTTTACTTCCAAACCACAGTTTGCCTGCAAACCAGAAATTGAAGCAATATTCAAACATGGTTTCCAGTTCTGGTTTGTACTGATTCAGTACAAATGATGGTTTGCTGCTCACCAGGAAGTCAGTTCTGGAATTGGAGCATGGGGGGGGAGAAAAAGGGTGTGTGCACAAGCACAAGCAGCCAAACCATGGTTTGCCATTACATGTGAACCAAGCCAAAGTGTCTTGAAAGCATACAACAAATTCACTTGATTGCACTGCACACCATCTTCACAAAAATCCTTTAAGAGATTTGTTTCAGGGTTATATCGTTGCAAGTACCAGTGTGGTGCAGTGGTTAAGGTGTTGGACTACAACCTGGGAGACCAGGATTCGAATCCCCACATAGCCGTGAAGCTCACAGGGTGACCTTGGGGCAGTCACTGCCTCTCAGCCTCAGAGGAAGGCAATGGTAAACCCCCTCTGAATATTGCTTACCATGAAAACCCTGTTCATAGGATTGCCGTAAGTCGGAATTGACTTGTACGCAGTCCACTTCCATTTTCACCTGCATCAAATCCTGTCAGCTGCCATGAAAATCTTGCATACTGAAGGGTTCTTAAAGAGCAAACAATCTACACCTGATGTATTCCATAAATACAGTAAGTGAATAAAGAAAACTTGCCAGCTCTCTGAATGGAATAAGCATTCTTTAGAACTGCACAAGATTCTTGTGGGATATGAAGAGTTCTACAACGGTACTGGTGTTCCTGTGGCAAAATATTGTATGACATCTACATATTTTATACCTTTAATCTTCAATGAATTTTCAAAAAGCCTTTGAACAAGAAATTTTGAGCTATAGATCTGCTGCCTTATGAGAGTTTTCAAAATATTGTTTTACATAGGAGTCAACCAAAATTAACAAAAAGATTGGTGTTTTTATAACAATTTAGTTAAAATAGATGCATCTTGTCCAGAAATCAAACACGAATTCCACAACGACACCTTTACAATCCAAATAATTTGTAAGAACTTCTCACTGAGACTTACTGGCTTGACCATGGATCAAAAAGTTAATGTTGCAATGTCTCTATTTCAGCAGGCCATATCAGAACCGCTTTACCTACATTCATATGAACTTGAGTTTTCTTATTTCAACCTTACAAAGTCAGAAAGAACACAAAGGATGTGAGGACAATAAATGAGACTGAAATCCTATGCTTATTTACCTAGGATCAACTTCCACTGAACACAGTGGAACTTTACTTCTTAGTAGGGATATGCTAGAATTCTGCCCAATTTGGATTTGGTACAGAATTTCCCATTAATTCACATATTCTCAATGGCTAAGGATCAGATTTTAATGTAGCAAATTTCTGTGGCTATTTTTGAAAATGGACTTTAAAAAAAAAACCCACCTAAAACATCGATTGTAAGAATAACATATTGATATTATAAAAACATTAATATTTTAAAATGAAATATTGATATTTCCTTTAAAAATATCAATATTAACATCAATTTTTTTCTAAGCATTTTTTTCTAACAACAACAGATCAGTAAAAGCAGCAGCTAGTAAATGCAGAACAAACTCAAATCTATGCCAGACTGTTGAAAAATGAAATGAACTGCCTTCAAGTCGACTCCAATTTATGGCGACCCTATGAAAAGGGTTTTCATGGTAAGCAGTATTCAGAGGTGGTTTACCACTGCCTTCCTCTGAGGCCAAGAGGCAGTGACTGCCCTAAGATCACCCAGTGAGCTTCATGGCTATGTGGGGATTCGAACTCTGGTCTCCCAGGTGGTAGTCCAACACTCTAACCACTACGCCACACTGGCTCTAGCCCTGCCAGCCTGTTAGGTACATGGAATGTTTTCGAACAGGCACCAGCCAATGGATCCCATCCCTACTTCTCAGTAAGCATGCATAGAATTACAGTGGGAAGGGTATTGAGTTCTTCAATCCTTTTGATGGCATTGTGAAGACAAACAGCTCTTCAATATCAGTTCTAGAATAATTGCACCAACTGCAACCAGCGATTTCCTACTGAATAGCAAACAAATTATCAGGAAGCATTTATCACAGTGTGAAATAAATTCTAGTGGATTAGAATAACACATCATGAGACAGACACTGTGAACACATGACATTTTATTCTAGAATCAATGGAGACTGAGTTCCTTTGTTTTCTACCTAGTCCACCCACAATCTAGACCTATTGCATTTTTTGCACCCCAAAAGCACTCCTTGACAAATTGGTTTCATTCCAAAAATAAAAATATCATTGCACATCAAGTAACTACACCCATCCATCTGAACAACAGGGTCTACAATCAATCTAGATTGAAAGCAACATGTTGAGGACGAGCATGAATGTTTCCATATTGAAAAATCTACATTTTTGTGCTGCAAATGGTAAATGTGTACACAGCCAGAAGGGGTTAGCTGTGTTTAGGGAAGTGTGAAAATAAAGGAACAAATCATGTGAATTAAAATTCCTTAGCTGAAGCTGGAAATAGACAGTGGGAAGAATCCTCTAAATTGTGGCTAGGCAGAAGATGGATCTGGATCTACTAGTAGATCTCTGGCTGATGTGCAATAGACCAGCAAAGATTTCTGGCTGCCAGCTGTTTAACAATCACAACAATAAAATTACTCTATGCCCTTAAATTAGACTGCTGAAATGGGGCTAACCAGGAATGGATTAGTGTGTAGAAGGATTGTGAGCTCAGCTCAGTCCTGGCACTCAGAACAAATCCTTGTGATCAGCAGCTGCTCAAACTCACCATTTTGCAATTATTTTGGCCGGTATAACTAAATTTAGACTCATTATTAGTAGGCCCATTTCCAAAGGGCACCCTATTTTAATATTGGCTTGATTGGTTTGCATTGCCTAAATTAAAGTGATTGTGATTTATGACGTCATCCTCAATGTGGCAATCCATTTGCCTGTTTTGTCATCTCTCCCACAATGCTTCCAACCTCTCTGCTTTGCTTGCAAAGGAAATCATACTGAAGCCGTTTAAAGATCAAACAGGCAATACTGCCAACACTAAGTCAGCTTACCACCCTCAGGTACAGTGGAGGACACACTGTCCTCTCAGGAGTGGTTAAGTGAGATTCAGCTCCCAGTCTGGTCATTTTCTGCACATGGATATGGAGTGGGGGGCATCTTATCCTTTGTTCCCAGTAGCAAAATGTCTTGAGCCATCTGTGAATATAGTTAACGATTTCTGGTACAGCTCAGCAAAGACTAGCTGATTGTCTGAAGGTACTTAGAAATATGTCTAAGCTTACAAACATATTAGGAAGCTGCTTTATACTGAGTCAGATTATTAGTCTGTCTAGCTTAGTATTGTCTACACTGACTGGCAGCAGCAGCTCTCCAGGGTTTTCTTGCAGGGGTCTCTCCCAGTCCTACTTGAAGATGCCAGGGATTGCTTTGTATGCAAAGCAAATGCGCTGCCATTGAACTATGGCCCTTTCCTTATACTTAAAAGGATCTTTGCTTCCTTTCAAATTTGGTTCACTGCTGGTAGGATGACAACATAGTTGGCACCAAGGCAGTCTGTGCTGCATGTAATGAGCTGTTCTGTTCTATCAGGAGTGTAAATGGGAAAGGAAGCTTTTTCCATTTGGTTCAGATTGTGATAAAACAGCAGACCAGGCAAATATCATGATTCTAACATTAGACACTTATTGGAGGGTTATCATTCTAGGGCACATGGAGGGGTCGGGGGAACTCTAGGAGCACAATGGTATGGCAAGAAATAGAGCCACATTCTCATCACATTCAAAACTTGATATGAGAACTTGAGCTGGGCGCACTATTATGCAAATCCATTCCGGCTTTTCATGTCTTTGCTAAATGTAACTATTCTACTTTGTTTTGACAAAAAGCAGAGGTGAAGCCACTGAGATCCCTGGAAGGAATTAAAATGCCTTGGCCTCATGGGAGACAGCAGAAACATTACTGTGTGTATTGGGACGCATGTTTCTGTGTCTGAACACTTCCTTTCTTTTCTTTTCAGGGATTAAGCCCTCCTGCAACATGAAAGGCTGGGGGAATTTCACGGATGGTGCTAGGGGAATTTCTTCCCTCAGCAGCCCTGGTTCTAAGCTGCTGTGGGACAGGCTGCTATCTATCTGATAGAGCTGGCCCAGAAACAGCAGGTTTTACCAAATCACAGGAGCACAGCATGGGTAAGGTTAGGAATTTAGCTCCAGGTAGCAGAGAGACCTTGTAAGGTCTCCAGAAGGAAGTAACAGAGATGTGGCCAGAGGTCTACTGATAGTGAAATGACAAGCAATTTGCACGGTGAATTCCTAAAGGTGGTCCCAGAGAAGAGGAAAGGAAGAGAGAGGCAGCTGTGAGGAGATGCTTCAGTGTTGCGGGGGGGGGGGAGGAAGGGAAATTGGAAGCTAGAAAGCGAACAAGGGAGACGTTAGAATAAGAAACAGAGAGGTATTATATCTATCCTTCCTTTATCTGTGGATCCAAGGGAAGGGGGGTGCAGTTCATAGGATCAGGGTAAATCCAAAAACAGAAATGAAAGCTGGCCATAGTGGCCACAGCATGGCTTTACTAGCAATATTGTAAGAGGTGTGAGGGTACTACAAGCAGGCACCCGTACCAGGGCCTCCGAGAGTTGGACAGACAGAGCAGTAGCTGCCTGCCTGGACCACACTCAAGCAGCAGGCAAAAGACCAGATAAAAGGATGTAACGATTATTTAACAGCAGATATTCAGCAGGAAAGAAAGGTTGGGGGGCTGGGCAGTGCAGGGGACAACCGGACCTCTCCTTGCATGACAGCAACACATGGAGAGTACTCAAACCACGAAGAACGCTGGACTGACATCCAGTTGGGATTTATAAATATTTATTTATTACATTTTCATCCCACACGTCCTCCGTGGAGATCAGGGCAGAACACATGCTTCTTCTCTTCCCCTCCCCCATTTTATCATCCCAACGCATGTCTTGAGATCACTGGACTGTTTCATCACTCAGTGACTGTCATGTAATGTATGGTGGTGGTGGTGGTTGTTTTTACAGTGGAGTCTCATCTTACACGGCGATTAGGTTCTAAAGTCAGCGTGTAAGACGAAAATTGCATATAGTCAAAATTACCCTTGAAAATTCCATAAATCAGCAGCAAAGGGTAGTAAGCAAAATACATATCTTTAAACACTAGAATCACACTCAACACGGCAAGATGCTCACACTGCAGTCTCGGATGCAGGAACTGAGACTGACTGAGGGAACAGCAGATTCACGTCTCCTATTTATTTATTTATTACATTTATATACCGCCCCATAGTCGAAGCTTTCTGGGCGGTTTATCTCATGCTCACTCCAGGGCACATGGTCATTGAGTGAAATGCCAGATGGAATCGTCCGCACTATTTAATTTTTCTTTGCCGAGCACGTATAGTTGAATTTGCATAAGTGAAATGTGCGTATTACGCAACTCTACTGTATTATTATTACCCACCCTTCACTAGTAGGTCTTGGGGTGGGTGGGTGTTTTCCAGTACCTACGTTGTGTTTGGACACTTATGGCATTCTTACATTCTGTGTAATCCATTGCATCTTTGAATTTTTATGTCCATCTTGCCCAATGTAATTCTCGAGTACATTATTACACCTAATTTTTAAAAGGCTAGTTGCTCACTTAATGCAGTGCACATCACACCATTGCTACACATGAGATCAAGGTTGTTGATTTGCATGCCACCGCAGACCTATATTTGAGATGGTATGTGCTAGCATGCAAAAAGATTGATAGTGCTTGGTGGTGGTAGCTTCTATTCAGTCAGCTTGCTATGACCAGAGAGGTGTAGGGAAGAAACATATGCAAGATGCAATGACCACAAAAATCAGTCCTTGATTTTATTTGAAGTGCTATTTCTTATTAGAACTTTATACCACCCAGCCTACCTGCAACAGAAGAAGAGATGGGACAGCAGGCCCCACTCCATTGCTTTGACTGAGAAACCAGCTGCCATTTGGTCCCTTCCCTCCCTGAACTGTTTCCATTCAAGCTGTTTATCTAATGTTCGTAAGTACTATGAGACTTCAAGTCCTGGTGTCTACTTATTTTCCTCTTCCTTCCTCATCCCTTTTTCCTTTTAGATTGTAATTCTGTGGGCAGGAGCTGTCTTGTTTTTAATTTGTGTACAGCACTTGGTAAAGTTCAGCCACTGTATAAATTTTGATTATGAAAATTATTATTAATAATACTGATGCACAGGAACAGTCCATAAATATTCTGGGTTTTTTTTAAAGCCTATAATTATTTCACCATTAATTTTGCGGGACCTGTTATTACATGATTTAGCTGAAATAGATAACTGTTTAAAGAGAGGAGGAGCTTAACACTAATTGATATTATGGTTGTGTACACTGAAGAACTCTATAAAAGAGATACAAGGATGACAGATTCATTCACGGAGGAACCATATGATGAAGAACCAGAAATTTTAGAATGCGAGGTGAAAGCTGCTCTTAAAATACTTGGAAGAAACAATCACCAGGAATAGATGGCATACCAATAGAGTTGCTACAAGCTACTGAGACTGAATCTGGCCAAATTTTGACTAAAATCTGTCAAGAAATATGGAAAACTAAACAATGGCCCACAGACTGGAAGCGTTCCATATACATCCCAATTCCAAAGAAAGGGGATCCCAGGGAATGCAGTAATTATTGAACTATAGCCTTAATATCCCATGCAAGTAAAGTAATGCTCAAGATTCTACAATAATAATAATAATAAAATTTTGTTTCTAAGCCGCCTATCTGGCCGAATTAACGGCGGCGTACATAAAAATTTAGATACAACATATAAGTACAATTACAACATCAACCTCTAATTAATCAAACCCACCCACATCTTTACAAAATAAAACTAGATTACCCAGGAGTCCCGTAGGCCCGCCTAAACAGCCAGGTTTTCAATTCTCGGCAGAAACCTGCCAGGGAGGGGGCATGGCGAAGGTCATATGGCAGAGAATTCCAGAGGGTGGGGGCCACAATCGAGAATGCCCTCTGTCTGGTCTGCACCAGCCTAGCTGTTTTAACTGGTGGGACCGAGAGAAGGTCTTGTGAGGCTGATCTCGTCAGGCGGCATATTTGGTGATGCTGGAGGCGCTCCTTTAGATAAACTGGACCGAAACCGTGTACAACAAAGGCTCTTGCCATATATGGGACGAGAAGTGCCAGACGTCCAAGCTGGATTTAGAAAGGGAAGAGGTACCAGAGATCATATCGCAAACATACGTTGGATAATGGAACGGACCAAGGAATTTCAGAAGAAAACCACCCTGTGCTTTATAGATTACAGCAAAGCCTTTGACTGTGTAGATCATGAAAAACTATGGAATACTTTAAAAGAAACGGGGGTGCCACAGCATCTGATTATTCTGATGCGCAACCTATACTCTGCACAAGAGGCTACTGTAAGGACAGAATATGGAGAAACCGATTGATTCCCCATCGGAAAGGGTGTGAGCCAGGGTTGTATTTTATCATCCTATTTATTTAATCTATACGCAGAACATATCATACGGAAAGCAGGATTGGACCAAGAAGAAGGAGGTGTGAAAATTGGAGGGAGAAATATCAATAATTTAAGATATGATTGCCGGGTGGAAATCCAAATGCAAGGACTCAAATCTCCTTGCCTATTTGAACAAATTTGATATAATCGTGCTCCAAGAGACGTGGTGCTGCAACCACATATATGTCAATGGGTTTGTCTCCCTTTGCAGGCCAGCACTCGCTAACAAGGGTAAGGGTAAGGGGAGGGCTAGCCAGGGACTGTGTACCTTGGTCTTCTCCTCACTTGATGCCAAGATAATTGAGCTCCCTAATTGTGATTGTGATTCCTCTCTGCTGGCACTGATTCTGGAGCTGAGGACTGCGCACCTGACCCTGCTTATACTCAATGTCTATTTCCCCCCAGTGGCCCGTAGGGAGGATGCTATGTTAAATTTGCTCAAAGCCGAATGTTACTATGCACACTGGATGGCCAAATTTCCCTGTGCATTCCCTATTATTGCAGGTGATTTTAATGCAAGAACTGAAACCTATCTGGTGGGAGATTCCACCTCAGGTGTCTATCCCTCTGTAAGTAAGGGCCAACTTAAGGGCAACTCACAGCACTCAAAAGATACTTTTCTAAACCCTGCAGGGGTTGGCTTGCTTCAGTTTGCTTCAAAAATTGACTTGTATATTCTAAATGGCTCTAGTGCTGGTGACGATTGGGGGGAGTTCACCTATGTTTCCTCCAGGGGTTCGAGTGTGGTTGATTATATCCTCATCCATAAGGCCCTGAAAACTTTGGGTTACAATTTTAGAGTTGCAGATTGCTCTGACAGCGATCACTTGCCATTGGAATTATATTTTGCTATACCAGGCACGCTACAACTGAACATGCCACAACATCTACCCCCGAGCTCACTTATTACGGTCAGCTTTAAAAAGATCAAATGGTCTAACAAAACAGGGCAGACCTTTAATAGCTTTGTTCATTTTCCTCATATAATCAACGCCCTAGAACAAATAACTGTAGATAGTTCACCTGATAGACAAGTCACCTGATAGACAGAACAAATAAGTGGTTTGACAGGGAGTGTGTTAATCTTAGGAAAAGAATTCAGTCTGCTTACTGCTTCTATCGTGCAAATAATGAATGCCAGCTCCCGCATTTTTACTATGCGTTAAGGAAAGAATATAAAAAGCTTTTAAATTGGAAAAAAAGTGAGGCAATCAGGGACTCGTGGCAAATGCTGATCGCAGCATCTGTCATATGTAGCTCTAAATCTTTTTGGAAGCTTGTCTCTGGTGCTTTAAGTGACATCAACCTTGCTTCAGTTGTCCATGCACTGGTAACCTCTAAATTGGACTACTGCAATGCACTCTACGTGGGGCTGCCTTTGAAGACGGTTTGGAAACTACAGCTTGTGCAAAATGCGGCGGCCAGACTGTTAACAGGAACCAGGCGGTCTGAACATATAACACCGATTCTGGCCCGCTTGCACTGGCTGCCTATATGTTTCCGGGCCTGATTCAAGGTGCTGGTTTTAACTTATAAAGCCTTACACGGCCTGGGACCACAATACTTGATGGAACGTCTCTCCCGATATGAACCTACCCGTACGCTGCGCTCAACATCAAAGGCCCTCCTCCGGGTGCCTATTCAGAGAGAAGCCCGGAGGGTGACAACAAGAAAAAGGGCCTTTTCAGTGGTGGCCCCCGAACTCTGGAATATCCTTCCTGATGAGGTACGCCTGGCGCCAACACTACTATCTTTTCGGCGTCAGGTAAAAACCTTCCTCTTCTCCCAGGCATTTTAAACATTTTAAACATCTCAAACATTTAAACATCTAAATTATTTAATATGTTGATTTTTAATTATCTTAACGTTTTAACATTCTTACCAATTTCACATCTTTACCATTTTCATATTTAGTATTGAGTTTTGCAGTTAGTTATGTGTTTCATTATGTTTACATTTTTTGCTTAATTAATTCATTTTTAACTTGTGTTATATATGGCTTTTTACTTGTACTTCAGATGCTTATTTGTTGTGAACCGCCCACAGAGCTTTGGCTATGGGGCGGTATAGAAATTTAATTAATAATAATAATAATCAACAGAAATCCTGATCCCAGCAAATATCTGGGAAGACTATTTTCGTGTAGTCTTTCACGATCCAAATATATCTAATTCTAATCCTTCCCCTTATTTGCACTCTGACACCCCTGACTGGCCCCCTGTCGATATTAACACTATTGAGGAATTATTACTTCAGCTAAAGCCAGGCAAGGCTCTTGGACCAGATGGCATTCCTGCTGAGCTGCTGAAAAATAACATCAGTTGGTGGGCCCCATTGCTGGCCTCTCTTTTTATTCTAATAAATAAATCTGGCATAATTCCTACAGCTTGGCTGAAAGCCTTTATCGTTCCTATCTATAAGAAAGGACCTAAAGATGATCCAAGTAACTACCGTCCCATCAGTTTGTTATCTACAGTAGGGAAGGTGTACGCCAGTTTTTTAGGCCTCAAACTGAAAATGTGGATAAGTGACATACCATCCTGGGGGGAAAGCAGATAGGATTTAAAACCGGATGCTCTACCCTTGACCACTGCTTGGTTTTGGGCCACTTAGTGTATAAATACTCTAAACTGAGAGGAGGTAAACTTTTCACAGCTTTCATAGATCTAAAATCTGCCTTTGATTCCATCTCCCATGACCGCCTGTGGTATAAAATGGAACAGCTCTCTATTGAGAAAAGGTTGCTATCCCTGATTCGCACGCTGTACCAAAACACCTCTGCTCAAGTACGTTGTAGCAATTATGGTCACTTTTCTAAGGAGATTCCCTCCTCACGAGGGGTTAGACAAGGGTGTGTCCTTGCCCCTACCCTATTTAACCTTTATCTGGTTGATCTCCCCTCTGTATTGGGGACTATACAATCCCACCCACCTAAGATTGCTCACACAAAGGTATCTATCCTGCTTTATGCAGACGATGCGGTTTTAATTTCCCAAACTCTGCTGGGTCTTAAGAAACTATTGAGTGTCTTTGTGGAATACTGTAAAGAAAACTTTCTTACAATTAACTATTCTAAAACCAAAGTAGTAGTATTTTCTAAGAGAAAGGTTAGATACCCCTGGTTTATGGGGAGCGACAGAATTGAAGAGGTCGACTCCTATAAATACCTGGGTATCTGGTTCCATGAAGCAGCAAGATGGAGCACCCAAGAAAAATATGCTAAGGCCAAAGCCAAGAAAAACATGGGCACATTGAACCGCTTCTTTTATACAAAGAGCGGGAAATTCTTGCCAGCAGTCATCCGTGTTTACAGAACCAAGATAGTCCCTTCGATTGTCTATGGGGCACCAATTTGGTTCCCATACCTCAAGGGTTCACTTGAAGGAATTCAAACTTTTTTTCTCAGGTCCATTTTTGGTGTCCCAAGATGTGTTTCTGGAGCTACCCTCAATCTGGAGGCTGGCCTTAACTCTCTGAAATGCTCAGCTTGGGTTTGTGTTATTCAATACTGCCTTCGCTGCTGCCTTGCAGACACCCACAGCCCTTTACATCCCTCGTAATGAGAGATTCCTTTGAGCCATCTTGGGCAAAGGCGGTAGCCAAAAAAGTTATCTCAGTAGGTCTCTCTCCCTCTGATTTGCTCTCTATGGAGCTTGGAAGTGCCAAGGCAATAGTTAAACAGAGGCTAGCAGATATTGACACCCAAGAGCTCTCGGCAGCTGCCCAGGGCCCCTGCTCCCCTCTGACATTGGGCCTATCTGGACTTCCTTGTAAAGATGGAATGCCCTATCTTAGCTGGTTATCTGTTTCCAAGTATAGGAGGGCATTTTCATTGGCCCGATTTAATGCACTACCATCTAAACTCTTGGAGGGCAGATACAATACAATCCCAAGCATCAATAGACACTGTCCCTGAGATAACGTCGAAGTGCAGTCTATCTTACATGTTTTGTTCAACTGTAGATATTATGCAGGGCCCAGAAAAGATCTAATATACCCAATTATGCAGTCCTTCCCTGGCCACCCCCTTGAGTCTCTTCTGATCGCTCTATTTGAGGGTTCTGACAAGGCAATTACTGTGCAAGTGGCAAAATTTCTGAACCTGGCCATTTTAATCAGACCCTGTAAGATTGTAAATGGCAACTAACTCAATTGGATTGTTTTTTTGTCTGCTTTAGTTTCTGATTTTAAGCATTTTTATCTTTTTATCTTTAATATTTAATACCATGTTTTTGTATTTGTGGTCGGTCGACTGTAAATAAAGATTGCTGTTGTTGTTGTTGTTGTTTTAAGATATGCAGATGATACCATACTACTAGCAGAAACCAGTAATGATTTGAAACGAATGCTGATAAAAGTTAAAGAGGAAAGCACAAAAGCAGGACTACAGCTGAACGTCAAAAAGACTAAAGTAATGACAACAGAAGATTTATGTAACTTTACAGTTGACAATGAGGACATTGAACTTGTCAAGGATTATCAATATCTTGGCACAATCATTAACCAAAAATGGAGACCATAGTCAAGAAATCAGAAGAAGGCTAGGACAGGGGAGGGCAGCTGTGAGAGAACTAGAAAAGGTCCTCAAATGTAAAGATGTATCACTGAACACTAAAGTCAGGATCATTCAGACCATGGTATTTCCGATCTCTATGTATGGATGTGAAAGATGGACAGTAAGAAAAGCAGATAAGAGAAAAATCAACTCATTTGAAATGTGGTGTTGGAGAAGAGCTTTGCGGATACCATAGACTGAAAAAAAGACAAATAATTGGGTGTTAGAACAAATTAAACCAGAACTATCACTAGAAGCTAAAATAATGAAAATGAGGTTATCATACTTTGGACACATCATGAGAAGACATGATTCATTAGAAAAGATAATAATGCTTGGAAAAACAGAAGGAAGTAGAAAAAGAGGAAGGCCAAACAAGAGATGGATTGATTCCATAAAGGAAGCCACAGACCTGAACTTACAAGATCTGAACAGGGTGGTTCATGACAGATGCTCTTGGAGGTCACTGATTCATAGGGTCGCCATAAGTCTTAGTCGACTTGGAGGCACATAACAACAACAACAAACACATTATTGGCTTAAAATGCAGCAAAGTTGTTTATTTCTCCCTGTGTTTCAAGTTGAATTTGCCTGTTGCTATACACATCAGCATGGTTTGATGTGTATTGAAGTTACCATGCCAGTGGGTGGAGACTCGGCGGTGATGTCTTCACCTGATGGAAATGCCTGGTTGGTTTCTCTGCTCCGTCTCCACCCCTGGAAATCTGGAAGGAAAGGAAGGCTTCTCAAATGTACACATCTAGGACTCAATACGACTTGAATAAGGATACCATACTCAAGCTGGATTAAAGCTGGTTTGGGGAAAACCACATCAAATGCAGTATTACACCAGAAACTATAAGATAGCTCTGGATTCTGGGTAACATAGTGTGTTCACAGATTAAAAAATGAGCGGTGGGCATGCACTGGAGCTAGAGTAAACAGTAATGTGTACACAGCCTGAGAGTCAAAACAAAAGTGGTCAGTCTTGATAGCCGAGGATTGCTGAATGCTGGGGCAATATCTGAAATCATGCTGCACCCTTGTCATGATCCAGTTCTGTGTGGGTTTCATTTGGAGCTTGTGTTATTTTCAAGTATCATCTTTTGATGGAATATGTTAACAGTCTGAATTTAGAGATGCTCCCTTACAGTATGAATTGCAAGAGAATTGCTAATCTTATATTGAAAATTGCAGAGTTGGAGCCTTTCACCTCTTGTTTTCAAGTTAGTATTTTCTCATTCATGAGTCGTTAGAATTTGAGAACTCATCATGACAGAATCCACCTTGAATATCTCCTCTTTCCAATTAGCTTTTCTCTCAAATGACATCGGGGTGGTATACAAATACAATCAATCAATCAATATCTCAGGTTCACTGTGCCCCTGATGAAAAGAGTCTTGATTTAATGTAGGTAGTTAAATAATTATATTTTCTTTCTTGCTCTAAAAAGACAATCTGCATAAATGCACCCAGGTAAGTGCTCTGTCACTAACTGTACTTAGTATCAGTACTTCTGGATTCAGGCAGTTAAACAGAAAGTAAAATTAAAGGGGCATACCACATTATCTGTCCAATAAATTCCTGAAATTCACTTCAGGCTGTTTTTATGAGCTGCCCCGTCTTGGCCTGCAATGTGAGTTTTTTTCTCCATGGGCAAAGAGACCAGTCACAGAGGGTGAGGAGATGGAGTAGAAGACTACAGAGCAAACTGCGTGCAAACAGAATCAAGGGGGTGGATCCACTCAAGATGGGATTTTCACACATTGGAAGAAAGAGCCCAATTAGGGTTGCCAGGTTCATGGCCTGAGACTGATCCTGTATCTTTAGGAGAAGAGAATGTCAGCCAAGTGCAGGTGTTCTTGCAACGCTGTAATGGGAAAAAGCACAAGGTGAAATTCTCCCTTCCCCCTGCACAACTCTTAAAGATACAAAAGATCTCTTGGAGGCTGGGCCTAGCAACCAAGAGGTTTTCTGTATCTTTAAAAGTTGTGCAGGGGGAATTCCACCTTGTGGTTTTTCCCATTACAGGGTTGCAAGAACACCTGCACTTGGCTGACTTTGGGCTCATCCAGACGACTGCAAAATGTGTGACACGCCTGCTATGTGTGTTCATTATTTTTCGGTCGTCCAAATGACGTCTCGCGCTGTTACGGATTTTTGCGGGTTAAATCCACTCCTTGCAATACCTGCAAAAATGCAATTTGCTCTTTAAAATCGGGAATCATCCGCTGTGCCTTCAGGAGTTAGGATGCAATACCGCGGACTTTACAGCTGATGGGCAGTTCTTGGGCGTTTCCCCTTGCCCCTTCTCATTCCAGCCAATCACATATCTGCACTTTTGCGCATGTGCGAGAATAAGCCCGGGAAAATTGAACCAATCATCGCAATGGTGGGGTGTTGGGGGCTGTTCTGCAACTACTGCGCAGATGCATTTTATTTTTTGCTAGCCTGCAAACTGGGTGGCCGCTCTGGGTGAGATCTGCAATGCACAGCAAGCGAGAAAGGGGCTGCTGTCGGTTTCATGCCTGCCTCCTGAAAGCTTTGTCAATTTCATTGTACTTGCTGGGGTTTTTGCTTCAAATCAGAAAAGCATGCATTCCTTTAAGTGTAATATCGCAAATACAAACTTAGAAAAGGGCTTCTGGTGGTTTCAAGCTTGCTCGAAAGCTTTGTCAATTTCACTCAGTGGGAAGGAAAGGGAGAAGGAGGGGGGGTGACACGTTACTTGCTTTTTTGGAGAAATAAGTGCAATTGCCAGCGTGTGTATGTCCTTAAATATCAATAAAGGCAGAAAAGCATACATTCGTTTAAGTGTAATATCACAAATACAAACTTAGAAAAGGGCTTCTGCTGGGTTTCAAGCCTGCTGGGAAAGTTTTGTCAATTTCACTCAGTGGGAAGGAAAGGGAGAAGGGGGGGTGACACCTTTCTTGCTTTTTTGGAGAAATAAGTGCAATTGCCAGCGTGTGTATCTCCTTAAATATCAATAAAGGCAGAAAAGCATACATTCATTTAAGCATAATATCGCAAATACAAACAAGGCAGGCATGAAACCGACCAGCAGCCTTTCCTTCCGAGGCGAGAACTCCTTTACAGCCATATTGTGCTTCCTTGCAAAGGGGGAGAGGAGCATACGTAATTTTTTTGCTGACCAATTGGTTGATAGGGGGAGGTTTTAGAGGCGGAGCTTGGAAAAAGCGAAAAGAATGTAGGGGTCTTACTGCTGCGTGTGAAAAAAAGCGTGTTTTTTTAATTGGGAAAGAGCGAACTAAAAGGAAAAGTGAGGACTATCAGATGACAAACTGAATATGGAAACCGTGGATTATCCCGCTCCGTTTGGATAAGCCCTTTCTCTTCTCCTAAAGATACAGGATCAGTCTCAGGCCTTGAACCTGGCAACCCTAAGCCCAATTCCTTTTTGGGATGAGCACAAGGCTGCTCATTCCATTTCAGGGAAGAGGAAATAACAGTTAAATCAATTTAACTTTATAGTGAATATATGCCTTAAGGCCAGGCCAGGCCAGGGGACTTGTGACCCTCCAGAGTTAATTGACTACAAATTCCCATAATCCCTGACCATTGGTTTTGTTGTCTGGGGCTGATGGGAGTTCAATAACAACATCTGGAGGACCACAGGTTCCTTATCCCTGCCTTAGGTGAAGACGGTGGTAGCCAGTGTGGTACCCTCCAGATGTTGTGAGCAACAACTCCCATCACCCCTGACTATTGGCCATGCTGGCTGGTGCTGATGGGAGCAGTAGACCACAACATCTGGAAAGGCACCATGTTGGCTACCACAGGGTAGGAGATAGTGACTTGTCCAAGGCCATGAATAGCTAAGGTGAGGATAACACCCAGCTCCCTGGTTCCACGTCTTCTCTTTAGCTGAATGGACTATGTTGGTTCTGAGTGTCATGCCCGCCCGACCCTCAGGGTCCCGGGAACATGCATCAGGCTCAGACCCCCACCCTTAGGGAAATGAGACTGGAACCGAAAAGCTATTACTTCACCCTTGCCAAGGCTGTGTACGCTCACAACAACCCTGCAAGGTAGAAGGTAGGCTGCCACCACCCCTGTATACTGGTCCACTCAGAGCCAGGGGATCTCTGAGCCCAGAAGGTATATAAAACCAAGGTCCTAAAAGGCAAGAGTCACAGTTACACTCCTTGCCAGGCACCTCTGGTTTAACACTTAAAATCCAAGCTTTTAACTTCTTAACCCTCTTTGGTAGTGAGTGACTGAGGTTGGGTCAAAACACTGAATTTAGAACCACCCCTTCTCTCAAATGAACACACCAGGTTAAATAGAAGTAGCTTTATTAAAATATATAAGTGCACATATCATATAGCAGCAAGTAATCCTTTAAGACCATTCACCCAACAGGGGTTTAGGTTCTTACAAGAGAATTCATACACACAACAAGAAAATAATAAACTAGCTCACCTAACTACTTACATACGAGGTAGTTGGTTGCGTGGCACCTCTCCTAAGAGAGATGGATGTTCAACATAAAGCAATGGAACCAGACATAGGTTGCCTTCCCATAAGCAACCCCAGGAACCATAAGGCAGAAAAGGTTTGGAACTCTGGTGCCAGTCAGCATAGGCAGAGAACAGAGAACAAAGGCTGTGGGTCCCTAGCCCTATACTTAAGGGAAAAAGATCCTAACGGTCCAAGATGAATTGACCAATCAGGAATTGACTGATGTAACTTTCTTCTCGATGTTTCTCACATTTTCGCGCCTTCAGGCCCCCCTCCCAACGGTGTTTTCCAACTGCATAGGCCAAGGATGACCTTGGGTGCCAGGCACTGGCTAATCAACAAAGATAAACAGGTGCAGCTTGTTAAGGCTTCTTCTAACCGTCTTCAGCTGGAAAAATGAAACTTAACTTTGCAAATTGGCAAGGCCTGTCCTTTCTGACTATAACCATCTCCCAGAGTCCCTTACTGGAACCAAAGTGTTGTCATCAGATTTCTAATAACTCATGACCATTACAGGTTCATGACACGCCCCTTTTTGGGAAGATGATGTCAGAACTCTGAATAGTTCTGCGTCATCGCCACAGCAACCAGGAATAAGGGAACAATCAGAAAAAAAATTCCATCAACATTACAATACAGCATATAAAAAAGAGAAGAAAAAACAATTTAATACATTTTAAGCAAGTGAGCTACTTCTTGTCTTATGCCTTCTAATTAAGTTCAAAGTTACAACATAACAAACAATAAAGGAGAAAAAAAAAAGAAATAAGGGACCCCTAAAACACCCAAAAAAAAAGAAAACTTTATTATCAAAAAAAAAATAATAAAAAAAAAATAGAATAAAAAATGGGGTGATCCAAAACTAGTCCAAGTTCAAAAAAGGTCATAAGCCGTAAAATCTTTAAAAAGTCCATAAAACATGTTAAAAGCGTAAAAGAGTAAAACAAGGTCTAAAAACGGTCCAGAGGTCATCAGAGCCGGAAAATCAGTCCGTGGGATAGGCATGAATCAAATGTCAGTCAACTGGAACAGGTAACCGAGATAGGGCGTCTTCAGCAACCTCCATAGCAGGAGTGCAAGTCAAAACCAGGTGTTTCCTAGAAAAATATTGCTTCATCATATTCACATGGTATACTTTAGGTTTCTTATGGGATTTAGGGTCAATTAGCAGATAGTTGGTGTCGCTCAACTGGGCCTTGACAATCAAAGGGCCTTCCCAGGCCACCGACAACTTATTGTCTACTTGGGCCTTTAGTACCAAAACTTCTGACCCCTCAACAAAGTGTCTTTCTTTAGCGTGAGCATCATAACGGGCTTTCTGCTGTTGTTGAGCCTCCCCCAAATTCTCATGAGCGACAGCCAAAACATCTCTTAAAATATTCTGTAACTTCTGGAGGTAAGTTACTACCGACACAGGCATAGCTTCCAACCTTCCTTCCCACTCATTCTTGAGTAATGACAAAGGCCCCACCAGATCCCTTCCAAAAACTAGCTGGTTGGGGCTGTAGCCCAAGCTGGCAGAGGGAGTAGCCCTATAGGCGAACATCAGGAAAGGTAAAGCTACATCCCACTCTCTAGGATGTTCTAACACATACGCCCTTAACATTTTATTAATAGTGGCGTTCATTTTCTCACATAGCCCATTCGAGGAATGGTGACCAGCAGTCGTAATGTGATGTTCCATACCAGCAAGTTCCCAAAGTTTTTTAGTTAACTTGGCCACAAAACTCGGCCCTCGGTCTGACAAAATAGTCTTGGGAAACCCCCAACGCGAAAATAACTCTAACAAGGTTTTAGCAATGACTGGGGCAGTGATGGAACTCAAAGGAATAGCTTCAGCAAATCTCGTGGCAAAGTCAATTACAGTCAAAATAAATCTCCTCCCAGTCTTAGTCGGATTAAAAGGGCCGATCACGTCCACAGCCACTTGAGCAAAAGGTTCTGCCACAATCTGGGATACTTGTAAGGGTGCCTTGGGGTGATCACGCGCATACCCAAGTTGTTGACAAATATCACAGGATCTTACATATTCTTTAACAGTCTTAGCCACTAAGGGCCAATAAAAATGCTGGGTAACAGAAAACAAAGTCCGTTTCACACCCAGGTGCCCCGCAGTCACAACATCATGGGCCAGCCGCAATACATCCAGGCGAAAAGGTTTTGGCACAACTAATTGTCTGACTGGTTGCCAGTCCGTAGAATTCCCCCCAGGTACATGTTCTCGATAAAGCAAGCCTTTGTCCCAATAAAATCTCACTTTCACAGTCTCTGATAAGGCAGGAGGGCTTCTCTCGGCTTCTTCTCGGCAGTTTTGCAAACTCTCATCCTTCAGTAAAGCTGCCTTAAAGGCTTGGGAGCTGGCTGCCGGTAATTTACATTCCTCCGTCTCCCCCACACTGGGTTGAAAGGAGTTTTTTCCCTGTTGTTCGGGCAGGGTCCCAGCCCTCCCAACGGCAGCCCTCTCTTCCTCGCCACCCAGAGGCCATTTCTCCCCACAGTCTTCCATAGGTTGTGACAAAGTTTGAGACCTGGTAAGAGCGTTTATTTCCGCTTCACGTACAGTCTCTTGATGGCTTAGGAACAACAGATCAACTCCTATTAAAACATCCCATAAATGGTCATCCGAATGAACTATAACTCTATGGCGTCCAGTCCAGCCTCGGTATGAAAGCACCACATCAGCTACAGGCACTTGCACTGTCTGCTGGCCATACGCTGTGACCGCCACTTGTAACTCTGGAACATATTGCTCCGGCTTAACCAGCCGTTCTGCAATACTGGTAATTTCTGAACCTGAATCGATTCTTCCCTTGACCTTAATACAGTTTACATATATGGATTCGGAAAACTGCGTTTGAACCCATTCTTTACATTCCGATGAAAGGGGTCCTGGAGAGTCTTTCTCTGGAAACAAACTATTCTTTACTCCTCCCTCTCGATCCCCTGACACAGTCTGTACAACACTCACCGGCAGGGCTTTAACAACTGGTCCACGAGGAACCTCAGGACGGTCTTGTGAATTTGGGGCAGAAAATACAAAATCCGATTCTGCTCCTTCATTCTCCTCGGCTGACGACCATGAAGAAAGTTCAGGAGGTTCCGCTCCAGGGGACGTTAAGTCTCTCACGCGTGCAACTGGAGCAACCTTTGGGTTCTTCCTTCCAGCAGGATTGGGCTTAGCCAAGGTTTTAGAACAGGAATTAGCTTTATGACCAATTTGCCCACATTTAAAACAAATTATTTCTCCACGGGGCTTCTCTTGCAATGCAGCCTCGGGCCGGGCGGAAGACACTTTGAAGTAGCCAGCAGGCCCCCCTTTCTCTTCCTTCGCCGGTTGCCCTGGTTTCTGCATACCTGCGGTCTCTCGCCTCGGCGGTTTCACAGGAACGTACTCCGGTCTCCAAAACAAAGTATACTTTTCTCCAGCTCTGTTTTTAAACATACGATCTGCTAGCATGCCTGCTTCAGTCAGAGAACGGGGCTGCTGGTCTCTGACCAGAGCCATCAACTCTCGAGGGAGGCGTCTGTAAAACAGTTCTTTTGCAAACAGATCTAAAACCTCCTCTCGGGTTACAGCCTCGGCTGTGTCAGCCCAACGTTCCACATTTCTGCCCATCCGTGCAGCAAAGGCTAAGAAGCTTTCCCGAGACTTCTTCTGGTCTGCTTCTAAACGCCGAAAACAATCCTCTGCTGTTAGCGCAAAGTGAAACTTGGCTAAAGCATAAAAGTAGTCAAAATCATCTACATACTCCAGTGGCAAAGAGTTCAACAGTTCTCTCAACTCGCCTTCAGCATTAATGCGTAAAGCACTCATCCAGTACTTTTTAGGCACACCTTGATCTCTACAAGAGTGAGCAAAAACTTGGAAGAAAGTAAAAATGTCATCTGTCTCACGAAAGGTCGGAAAGGATTTTTTATGGAGGTCTGGTCTTCCTCCTCGCGGTTGTTGCATCTCACGAGCGAAGCTTTCCCTACTCCGGCGATCTTCCTCCATAGCCTTGAACTGCAGGGACAACAGCTTCATTTGCTTAGCCAGGTAGCGCTGCATGCTCCTAGGCAACTCTTCCTCATCCAAATCTGATTCCTCCTCATCTTCGCTATCCTCAGTTTGCTTAGACACGAACTCCTTGTCATCCACAGAAGGCTGAGGTATAAACGACAGAGCAGCAGCGCCTTCTTCCAGCTGAACAAGCTGACTAGGCAACGCAGTGTCTGCCAGGAGCACATCCTCGGCTCCATTCTTTTGAGATCTGGTTTTTATCTTTTGCGACATTCTGCACTAACCTTACTACCCAAAGTAACAAACAATTGTGTCAGAAGTCTCTTTAAAATTTACAACTTGCTGCAATGCACTTATCTCACACAGCGTGTTCACTTAAGAGCAGGAATGGCTTCGATCCCACCGCTGCCACCATGTCATGCCCGCCCGACCCTCAGGGTCCCGGGAACATGCATCAGGCTCAGACCCCCACCCTTAGGGAAATGAGACTGGAACCGAAAAGCTATTACTTCACCCTTGCCAAGGCTGTGTACGCTCACAACAACCCTGCAAGGTAGAAGGTAGGCTGCCACCACCCCTGTATACTGGTCCACTCAGAGCCAGGGGATCTCTGAGCCCAGAAGGTATATAAAACCAAGGTCCTAAAAGGCAAGAGTCACAGTTACACTCCTTGCCAGGCACCTCTGGTTTAACACTTAAAATCCAAGCTTTTAACTTCTTAACCCTCTTTGGTAGTGAGTGACTGAGGTTGGGTCAAAACACTGAATTTAGAACCACCCCTTCTCTCAAATGAACACACCAGGTTAAATAGAAGTAGCTTTATTAAAATATATAAGTGCACATATCATATAGCAGCAAGTAATCCTTTAAGACCATTCACCCAACAGGGGTTTAGGTTCTTACAAGAGAATTCATACACACAACAAGAAAATAATAAACTAGCTCACCTAACTACTTACATACGAGGTAGTTGGTTGCGTGGCACCTCTCCTAAGAGAGATGGATGTTCAACATAAAGCAATGGAACCAGACATAGGTTGCCTTCCCATAAGCAACCCCAGGAACCATAAGGCAGAAAAGGTTTGGAACTCTGGTGCCAGTCAGCATAGGCAGAGAACAGAGAACAAAGGCTGTGGGTCCCTAGCCCTATACTTAAGGGAAAAAGATCCTAACGGTCCAAGATGAATTGACCAATCAGGAATTGACTGATGTAACTTTCTTCTCGATGTTTCTCACATTTTCGCGCCTTCAGGCCCCCCTCCCAACGGTGTTTTCCAACTGCATAGGCCAAGGATGACCTTGGGTGCCAGGCACTGGCTAATCAACAAAGATAAACAGGTGCAGCTTGTTAAGGCTTCTTCTAACCGTCTTCAGCTGGAAAAATGAAACTTAACTTTGCAAATTGGCAAGGCCTGTCCTTTCTGACTATAACCATCTCCCAGAGTCCCTTACTGGAACCAAAGTGTTGTCATCAGATTTCTAATAACTCATGACCATTACAGGTTCATGACACTGAGTAGTTAAGAATATTAAATCTGAGATCATTGTGGCTGTTATTGTTATGGATAATAGCAGCCAGATCACTAGTACAGGCACTCCTATGGGGAAGCAAAAATTTTCATCCCAGTCTTATTATGAACTTTATGGTGACAAAAAAATATTTTAAAAGAAAAAAAATTTGTAGTTTTTCTAATAAGAGGTTCTGTTTTAACAGGTATGCACTTTGATTTTATTTCTCATATATGTGTCTCATTCCTGCAGGTACCCTCATTCTATAAAATTAATGTTATTACTTACATGAATATGGGATGTGAGTTCCTGCCTTCTGGATTTCCTGCTTAAAGGAGAATTGCTTGTTTTTATATGCACAGCTATGATATCATCTATAGACTGATTGCAACACAGATATACGGCATTTTCTTTTAATAGACTCCAGAAATGCCTGTTGCCAGCAGTAAATTTTCAGGCCTAGATAACACATTTAGAAAAAAAATGCTTAGTTTGTATTTATTTCAGATGCTTAAAATTTTCTCTCTGGTCATGTTATCTTTTAGAGACTTTCCTAGAGTTGCAGGCAGGCTAACTTTATTTGTTGCTGTCAGAGACACAAAGCCCTTAAACAATCATAAATGTTGAATCTAAGAGCTATGAATGTTCATACATTTTCTCACATTACAGCTGTTGCCAACTGCTGATGTAGAAAAAATATGAAACATATTAAGCACCTTAAGAATTGAAAATAAATTATATATAACACAGCCCAAGCATACATACGAAAATATTATTAATGCCTGTGTTATGTGCAACAGTTCAGCTCCAATCATGTTTTATTGTGATAGTCTCAATATGTTTTGTACTAAGTTTCAAGACACCTGGAAACAAAATGGCTTCAGTCCTGAATGAGCTAATACACTATATCCCCAAAAGAACAATAGTTTGCCATGGAGCCAATTTTATTTTTGTTTTTTTACCCAGCGACTGCTTGCTTCCTCTGTTTCTTTAATATCCCTAAAAAATTAATGTTTCATTTCTCTCTCCCGCCTCCCTTTGTCCCTCCAAGGACCTGATCTGTAAAATAGTAAAACCCATAGAAGCAGAACTCACTGATGGGTTCCTGTTGGAGGGAAATAGGCTTGCTTTGTTACTATAATGGAAATAACTGACTCCTCCTTTCCGTACAATACAGCTGTATCCTGCATACTGCATAAAATAATTGTGCATTCTTCTGGGCTGGAACAAGCCCATCAAATGGTTCCTATTGAGATGCTAAGTTCAGAGGGATTTGATTTTCCTTTTGAGATTTGCAGCCAGATGAAGACGCTCTCTCTCTCTCTCTCTCTCTCTCTCTCTCTCAAAGTGCATTAATTCTAGGGGATAACAAATATGCAGTAGGCTATATTTTCCAGTGACAGCTAAGCTCCTGGGCAAAGCTGGAAACCAGTTTGAATTTCCTACAAAAGGTAGTATGGTAAATGCTCAACTTTTTGTACAGCAGCCTCAGAAAACAGCACATATTGCCAAAATGAGCTTCGTTCCAAGTGATGTCTCCTTACGTGTCAAGTGACTAATAAATTGAAATCATCATCCAAATGTGCTAAAAAAGGCAGCCTATAAATTAAATTACAAATGCACACACTCAAAACACTTTGAATAGTGGTTTTCAAGCATTCTATCTTCCAGGAAAACTTTCCATAGTGTTCTAAGATTGGGGTTTGGGCAGGAGAATATGACTGGGGCCAGAAGAATGACAGCAAATTGTTCTTTGACAGTCCATGGCAAACCTCTACCAGTAGCTACAGAATTTACCATCTTCCAAAGCAGTTTGTTCCACTGTCCAACAAATAGTATCATCAGGAATTTCTTCCTAAAGTTTCACTTAACTATTTTCCCTTTGAACCTACTGGTCTGGGGCTTATCCTCTGGGTCCTATCCTCTGGGAGAGGTTTCTCCCTCATCCCTTATGCCTAATGAGAATAAAGCTTCTTGCAGCACAATCCAAACCCAAGATCCACCAGGCTCTGAGAGTTTGGATTCAGTGGATATTTGGCTTTTCTGGCTCAGCTGGCATAAGTTCCTCATCCAGTTCAGCCGGAGATTCGCCAGTGTAAGCCCCTTACCCTGGCTCAGCTGGGACTCAGCAACAAAATTTAAGCCAACATAATTTACGCCAGCATAAGTCCCCAAAAAGGGGTGTTCTAGGAGAATGGTGGGAGTGGGCCAGGGCAAAGACAGACTTGCACCTATTCCAAGCCCCGTTCAGCTCAGTCATGTGACCTAAGGCCCAGACCTCAAAACTCTGGCCCAGACTCACCTGCCAGCTCAGCTAGCAGTAGCCCCTCCCAGAGGTTCCTGAACAGAGTTTGGAATAGGGGTAACTTATCCTAGCAAAACACTGATGTAAGTTACACTGTCGTCCTATAGTTAGGATTGATCTGTAAATTTGGAACCTGGGGTTTGATTGCATACCTTTCACTACCCAGAGATTCCACCCCTGCTTCATCCCAGATTGCTTGTTTAATGCTACACTCATTGACAAAGGGGAGGCAAAGTGAAAACAGACTGAACTCACTCAGCAGTGACTAGGGAGTTAGTTGTCCTGGTAGCTGCCCCACCATCAGTACCACCATCCAAGTAAAAACTCACAGATCTTGGAGTTTCCCTTGGTCAAATTCTGGGGTTGAATTGAGGTGTGGTGACAGCAATAAGAATGGAGAAACATTGCATGCTGGCCCGATCTGCAGGACAGCTGGGCACTTCGTCACACTCAGGTCAATGGGTTTGCATTCAAATAGGTCAGAAGTTGTGAAAGGTGTGATGTCATTGTACTGCAGGTGTGTCCACAGTACAATGTGATCACATAATACAATTGTGGCACAATATGTACACCTGGATGCAAACTAGGGTCAGATTGATGGAGAGATAAGTGATGCAACTTGATTTATGACTCTTTGAACAGGGATCAGAGAAATGTCAATTATTGGTTTATCTTTTCTATAGAATGAGAATCATATTCCTTTAAAGAATTTGAAAGAAACTCAGTAGCTTTCTCCTAGTTAACAAGATTATCTTCTACTTAAGAACATAAGAGGAGCCTGCTAGATCAGGCCAGAGGCCTATCTGGTCCAGCATCCTGTTCTCAGTGGCCAACCAGATGCCTATGGGAAGCCCAAAAGCAGGACATGAGCTCAACAGCACTCTCCTCACTTGTGACTCCAACAGGTGGCATTCAAAGGCATTCAGTGCTTCCTGCTCTATTAAAAACAACCAGAAGACCTTACTATTGTAATTACAAATCTGGGTATTGTTGCAAATCCAAATATGTTCCATAAATGTTCTGTGTGGCTGTTGTGTCTTGCTAGATATTTCTACAATATCTATGACACATTTCTGCCCTATTTTGCATCAGATACCAGTCATGTGAGAACTACCTACACCTTTTGTTCACTGTAGGGGTGGCCAGAATTGGTGACCCACAAAGGATTTTTTCCTAGCTTCTTGAGGCCCCACTGAGTTTAAATCAAGTTAGATTTTTTTTAAAATTTTCATGGTTTTACTCATAAGGAAAGGAAGTGGTTTTCAACAGTTGTGTCTGAGAGAAAACTATCCCACATTTTTAATGCTACATCTCTCTCTGAGTTGGATACAGAGCCAGTGCAAGAGTCTGCACTGCAGGGGAAGTCACCCTCCACTCCACCTCCTCCTGCTACTGCTGTCATTCTTCTCACCCTACTTACATTTTTTTCCACTTTGTTGCTGCATTAGTGGCAGCAGCAGCAGAGGCTAACTCTCCTCTCTAGGGTTGCCAGGTCTCCGGTTTTCTGCCGGAGTCTCCAGCAAAAGGGGGCCATCTCCGGCCTCCGGCAATATTTTGTTTAAACTGGAGGATCTCCGGCTTTTCATTGGCCCCCTCAGCCACGCATGCGTGATTGACACACGCATACTGTTGGGCTGTAGCTGGCCGCCTTCCCGCTCTTTCTCAGTCAGGCAGCAGGGACTGCAGTGCAGACAGACAGGAGGACTTGAGCAGCCGCCGCCCCTGCAGGGACCCCCCCAGCAGTAAAAAGTAAAATCGCTCACTCTCCCCACCCCCATTCCCTACCCCCTCCTGCCCTCCTAAATGGTTTAAAAGTAAGATCGCTCACTCTCCCTGCCTCCACCCCCATTCTCTCCCCCCGCCTGCCCTCCTAAATGGTTTAAAAGTAAGATCGCTCACTCTCCCTGCCCCCACCCCCATTCTCTCCCCCCGCCTGCCCTCCTAAATGGTTTAAAAGTAAGAGATCAGATCGCTCACTCTCCCTGCCCCCACCCCCATTCTCTCCCCCCGCCTGCCATCCTAAATGGTTTAAAAGTAAGAGATCAGATCGCTCACTCTCCCTGCCCCCACCCCCATTCTCTCCCCCCGCCTGCCATCCTAAATGGTTTAAAAGTAAAATAGCTCACTTTTACATGTTTAACGTTTTGCTTTTTTTAAAAAAAGAAATGAAATCCTGCCTAGCGTAAACGAAGTTATTTATTTTAAAAACAATATCAAACGTTATTTTATTTTGGCGATTTTTCCCGTCAGTGAGAGGGCACTTCCGGTGCTCTTCCGGATCACGCGACGCCTCAGCTGAGGCTTCCCAGCAGGCGGGTAGGAGACTCAGTGCGCTCTTTCCTCCCTACCTGGGAGAAATGGGAACGGGGGCGATTTGGGGGAGCAGTGAGTAGCCTAGCAAGAAAAGCTGGCGGAAGAAAATAATCATTACACGTTCCTGTTTTGTGTAGATGGAGCCTGTACTAATTGACAGGTTGCCTGCCCATTTATTATTATTGAGACGGGAGTTAGAGCAAAGCCACACACCTTTTCCTCAGTCCAAACCAGCGGTACTGGTTTTTTTAAAAAGGCAAGCAGTAAAGAAAATGCATGTACCAAAATATAGAAAATAGAGTGGGAAGGAACAAGACCTTTTAAAAAGGGGGATTGACTGGAGAGACTATGGAGGTTAGAGGAAATGAAAGGCAGGTGGAGGATCTGTAGGGTAGAACCAGGACAATAAATAGCCACTGTACTTGTATCAGCTAGAAAGTATTTGGACAGTAACCAGGATGATTTTTGTTCAAAGCTTCACACTGCTATAAAAGTTTCTTAGTGATCTTGTGCCAGTCACTGTCTCTCTCTCAATTTAATGCACTGATGTTTAGTCGAAATCTGGCTTCCAGCATTATTGAGCCCATTATACCATGTCCTGCACTCTGAGACGATCAAGAAGAGACCCCGGCCCTACTCTGTGTGACAACCTTTCATGTATTTGAAGAGTGCTATCATATCTCCCCCTTAGTCTGCTCTTCTCCAGGCTAAACATGCCCAGTTCTTTCAGTCTCTCCTCATAGGACTTTGTTTCCTGTCTCCTGATTATCCTCGTTACCCTCCTCTGAACCCATTCTAGTTTGCTGTATCTTTCTTAAAGTGTGGTGTCAAGAACTGGACGCAGTACTCAAGATGAAGCCTAACCAGTGCTGAATAAAGGAGAACTAGTACTTCACTCACTTTGTTAATGCAGCCTAAAATAGCATTTGCTTTTTTTGCAGCCACATCACACTGTTGGCTCATATTCAGTTTGTGATCAACAACAATCCCAAGATCCTTCTTGCATGTAGTATTGCTGAGCCAAGTATCCCCCATCTTAATAACTGCATTTGGTTTGTTTTTCCTACGTGTAGAACTTTGCACTTATCCCTGTTAAATTTCATTCTGCTGTTTTTAGCCCAGTGCTCCAGCCTATTAAGATCCCTTTGAATTTTGTTTCTATCTTCCAGGGAATTAGGTATTCCTCCCAATTTTGCATCATCTACACGTTTGATAAGCATTCCCTGCCCCTCCTCATCCAAGTCATTAATAAAAATGTTGAAGAGCACTGGGTCCAAGACCAAGCCCTATAGTAGCCAGCTAGTTACCCCCCCCAGGTTGAGAAGACACCATTGATTAGCACCCTGAATATGATTGTGTAGCCAACTGTGGATCCACCCAATAGCTGTTCCATCCAGTCCACATTCAGCTAGCTTGCTAATCAGAATATCATGTGGCATTTTGTCAAAAGCTTTGCTAAAGTTGAAATATATTGTGTCCACAGCATTCCCACAGTCTATCAGGGAGGTTTGTTGTTGTTGTTATGTGCCTTCAAGTCGATTATAACTTATGGTGACCCTATGAATCAGTGACCTCCAAGAGCATCTGTCATGAACCACCCTGTCCAGATCCTGTAAGTTCAGGTCTGTGGCTTCCTTTATGGAATCAATCCATCTTTTGTTTGGCCTTCCTCTTTTTCTACTCCCTTCTGTTTTTCCAAGCATTATTATCTTTTCTAATGACTCATGTCTTCTCATTATGTGTCCAAAGTATGATAACCTCAGTTTCATCATTTTAGCTTCTAGTGATAGTTCTGGTTTAATTTGTTCTGACACCCAATTATTTGTCTGTTTTGCCTAGAAGGCCCTCCCTTGTCCTTAACATGGCTGCAAATGGAATCTACATTCAGAGGCTGTATACTTCTGGTTGGCACATCCTGATTTGCTTATGGGCATTTGAAGTAATTTGTTTGGCTGCTGTTGAAGACAGAGTAGTTATGTTCAGATGTAATGCTAAACCATGGTGGCATATTGTGTGAATGAACAGCTATAGGTCACATACTCTCTTGTCCCATGCAATCAGAAGCAAGGGACACATTTGGGAGCTATTTGGGAGCTATTTGTTGTTGTTATGTGTCTCCAAGTTGACTACGACTTATGGCGACCCTACGAATCAGTGACCTCCAAGAGCATCTGTCATGAACCACCCTGTTCAGATCTTGTAAGTTCAGGTCTGTGGCTTCCTTTATGGAATCAATCCATCTCTTGTTTGGCCTTCCTCTTTTTCTACTGTTTTTCCCAGCATTATTATATTTTCTAGTGAATCCTGTCTTCTCATTATGTGTCCAAAGTATGATAACCTCAATTTCATCATTTTAGCTTCTAGTGATAGTTCTGGTTTAATTTGTTCTGACACCCAATTATTTGTCTGTTTTGCAGACCATGGTATCCGCAAAGCTCTCCTCCAACACCACATTTCAAATGAGTTGATTTTTCTCAGGGGGGGGGAGGGCAGAGACGTGCCGGGGCTGAAGCGGCCCAGAGATCACCAAGGTTGCCTGGCCCAGAAGGCCCTGGCGTCGAGGCTGGGTGGGGCAGCTTCGGGGGGAAACGGAGGCAGGCGCTCTGCACAGTGCACATGCTTATTGCTTAGGAGGAGGCGCTCTCTTCCTTTATTTTTATTTTTGTTCTTTTTCTGGTCCTCCCCTCTCTCCTGCTGCCTGTCGGTCCTATATAAGGCCTCATAAAGTAGAAAGGCAACTGCTGCCTACACTCACCCTGCTTGTATGGCCGTAAATATTAGGGGACACCCACTGCAGTAGCCAGCCAACACATAAAGTTGCAGTGCCTTATGGATAACTTTGTGGATGATCCTCAGTCAAGTCTTAGCAACAGCACAATGCTGACAGGCAGTTGCCAACTGTTTGCCTAGAATGCCCTCCCTTGTCCTTAACATGGATGCAACCATATCTACTCAAAAGTAAGTCCTATTGAGTTCTATGGGGCTTAGTTCCTTAATAAGCATGTTTACAGTTGTTGCCTTCAGGGGCATCCATCTGTGCTCCCATCTAACATCTCTGCAACACTGAGCTTCTTTCTTCCAATAATGGCCTGGCCTGAGGGCACGTAAACCCTTCTTGCCAGAAGCAAGTAAGCTAGATTAAATGTTCCCTAAAGGCGTTGAACTGTGACCTGGCAGACCAGGGTTGGAATCCCCACACAGCCATGAAGCTCACCGGGTGACCTTGGGCCAGTCACTGCCTCTCAGACTCAGAGGAAGGCAATAGTAAACCACCTCTGTCTGAATACTGCTTACCATGAAGACCCTATCTGGGATCAACTTGAAGGCAGTCCATTTCCATTTTGCATCACCCTAAGCTTGTGAGAAAGAATGACTTTGTCACTTCAGATGGACCTAGGAACACCCTATTTTAGGTAAGATTTCTATTTTAATCTCCAGAGAATTTTTTTTGAATGGTATGCTCCAAGCAACTGTGGTTGATACAATGTATATGTTTAATGATGTCACTAGGGCCCGCCCCATGACATCACTAGGGCCCGCCCCATGACATCACTAGGGCCCGCCCCCATTTTCTCAGGTTTTTGAATGGTTCCGACCTGGCAACCCTACTCCTCTCCCTTCTTCTGAAAAAGGGACAAGTAGATGCTTCCTCAGAGTGAGGCATCATGGGAGAGGTGGCCAGGAAAATACCTTCACCCCTGCTGCATTGGCTACAGATTTATTTAAGTTGGAAGTGGGGCAAGAGCAACTCCTGTTTTGTTCTTTTGTTTATGTTCCAGAAGGGAGATAGAGTTAGGGTCCTCCAGATGGATAGGCTTGATTACCTTTACCCTGTGATGCTCTGATGGACTTCCTTCCATCACAGACTGATATGCTTAGGGAAGCTTAACTGCCCCTCCTCCTTCCACCCTTTCTTTCTTCTTCGACTGTCTGAGAGAGAGGAGACACCTTTTGTCTTTACTTTATCTCCTGAGCGATGAGGGCAACTCCCACATCTGGGCGTCGCACCTCCAACTTAGTTAGTTAGAACTAGATATGCCTTTCTATCTACCATGTATTTCTATAAATAAAGTAGCTTTTCTTATTTTACTAAGTCTTACGTCTCAGTGATTCTTGTAACTGATAAAAGCCTGCTACTTAGGTAAACGCACACACTGGCACACACACATCTCAGACTGTTGAGGATCTCTGCTCATTTATACAAATTTACTTAACAATTTAAACTTAAGCAAAAATGTTAAAGTTACCTGAACCATTTAGCTGCACTTCATGAACCTGTTGCCTGAGCCAATTGTCTCAACTGATCTCATATTTGGACCAGAACTGGTTGTGTATGTAATATCCCAGCTAGCAGGTACAACTACTCAAAGAAGCAGAGACTTGGCTTGGATTCTAAGAGAAGGTAACCAAGGAAATCCATGAAAGAAAACTTTTCACTATGATTCAAGCTGATCCAGACCCTGGGGAAACCAAAGAAAAAGCTTAGGGCCCCACACAATACCACGCTTCCACAGAAGACATAGATAAACCTGCACCAGTCCAAAAGCAGCCTGAAAAGCCCCATCTCAGAGATAGCCCCCAACGACCCCCATCCTGAGCCCCACTATGATCCTTTATCTCCAGATCTCAGGAGCAAAAGGGCTGTGGACCAGGGGTGTCCCTACCGGGGTGTGGAGGGTGCAACCCGCACCCGGGTGTCACCATGAGGGGGGTGACACCCAGAGCCACCCCACCCCATGCCATTGCCCTGCAAGGCTGCGCCGACTCCTCGGAGGCAGGCGGGCGGGCGAACGGGAGCGGGAGCAGCGTCGACGGGGCGAGGGAGGCACGCCGGCGTTCCCAGGCCTTCTGCAGCTGGGTGCACCTCCGGCGCACGTCCTCCCAGGGGCATAGACAGGGTGGCTGGCCTCAAGTGCGCAGGCGCAGGCGCGCGCACGCAAGCCCAGCCACCTCGTCCATACCCCTGGGAGGGCGCGCACCAGAGGTCCGCACCCCCCCGCACTCCCGCTAGTGACGCCACTGCTGTGGACCAGGCAAGAAGCCCAGAGTTGCAAGAGGAGCTCCTGTTAGGCTGCCATATAGCTCTTTTTAGCAGAGGTCTATTCTGGGGTAAAGGTCCATATGGGAAGAAGGATATATTCATGAGGAGGGAGAAAACCAAACTCCAAACCATCACCCAGATGCAGGCAATGCCCCAGCAGTGGGGCAGGTAGAGGCAATGGCTGCAAAAGTCCGTCAATTTCCTCTAGGCCTTGGCTGAGTTAACAGCTCACTTCAGAGTTCATTAATGCCCTAGTGCACTGCTCAGTATGTGGCTTAACTGCTCCAGCTTCTGCACCTGGTGTTAATCATGGGGAAATGCCCCAAGTGGTGGAGGGCTCAATTCAGCACCTGGACAATGTAGGATGGAGTGTGAAGGACTGTTGGGGAAAGGAAGAGACTGAAAGCTTTCCATCTGTGAATGTCAATAAGTTACATTAGCTTAGGATCCAAGACTGGTTTGGGGTGATTCCTCCAGTAGAACCCCATGACACATTGTTCAGGAGAACCCCCGACCTTCCAGACTGGGGGTATTTCATCATGTAATGTCAGCTACCTTGATTATGATTTTATCTAGTCTGCTGAATTTTATGGTTTTAATTGCCACTTCTGCCGTTTCCATGTGTGTCTGTGTCTGTATTCTGCTTTTATTGTTATATTCTATGCTACCAGTTACTGAAAGGCAGGTTGGCAATCTTCAAAACAAACAAATAAAGCCAGCCAGTCTCTATCTCTAGGTAATCAGAGTGGTGCTGTGAACTAGAAGTTGGCCATATACCTAGGCTAGATAATTATAACACACTCAGTGCTTGAAGTGGAGTGGGATGGGATGTCATCCTTTTATACAGCCACAAGAGTGGCTGTATTACTATAGCCAGCGGGGATTTTTCACATTCCGCAATGTTAAACTGAAAATACCCCCCATGCCATTCTGATGCTTCCCATAAGCTCATTGCAAAACAAAACCTTGCATAACTTATAGTCCTGAACTCAGAAACGCTTGCTTAACAACCCTCTCAATTTTCATGGTGATACACAAAACAGTCAGAGAGGATAGAGAGTTCAAAGTGTAAAAAGAGAGAGAAAAACCTCAGAGCCCTTTTGGACTTTTTTCTCTGAGAGTTATAATCTGTTGAAATTCATTAAAAATCAGCCATGTTCACAGAGTACCTGTAATCCTAATACTGACGTTGCCCCATACTCTGACCTTCATCTGCTGCAGTTTAAAAGTTTAAAAAATGCCTGGCTGATTTTTAATTAATTTAATAAATTTTGGCTGGGACCCAATGATAGCGCGGAGCATGCTCAGTAAGAACCAACTGTCAGAGTTCTAAAAGTCTCACAGCTGCTGGGCTTGGCTAATCAGGGGGCCACACCCACAGCAGACTTTGATTTCATGTGAGACAGTCATGGCTTCCCTCAAAGAATCCTGGGAAGTGTAGTTTGTGAAGGGAGCTAAGAGACTCCTATTCCCCTGAGAGAATGGTTTAACAGTCAGCCACTCTGATTGAAGGTTTGTGAGGGGAACAGGGCGTCTTCTAGGAACTCTCAGCACCCTTCACTAACTACACTTCCCAGGATTCTTTGAGAGAAGCCATGACTGTCCAAAGTGAAATAAAGGCCTGGTGTGGATGTGGCCAGGGAAAGCTTTGATTAAATTTGGGTGGGAGGCTACATGTGTCTGCGGTAGAATAAAAAGGTGGGGGAAAGCCTGAAAAAGAATGATTCTGTTTACAATGTTTTCCTTTTGGAAAGGAAAGGGGCTTCCCTTCTGCCCAGTGCCCGCCCACTAGAGCTTGGAAAAGTTACTTTTTTGAACTACAACTCCCATCAGCCCCAGCCAGCATGGCCAGTGGACTGGGCTGATGGGAGTTGTAGTTCAAAAAAGTAACTTTTCCAAGCTCTGCCGCCCACCCACCCAATCTCCTCCCCTCCCACTCCCTGCAAATGATCAAACCTGCTCTCCCCTCCACCTTCCTTTGCCCCCCTCCAATACGCTCCTTCCCCCTTCCCCCTCCTCTTCCCCTATGGTCAGTGTTTCCTATCCTAACCAAGATTGCATAGGAGTAAATCCCATTGAAAATAAGCATGCAAATGATCAGACCTGCTTTTCCCCTCTCCTCTCCCTTCCTCCTCCCCTGCCCACTCCAGCCGTCCCTCCCTCCCTTCCCCGGTCAGTTTTACCTATCCTAAGCATGATTGCACAGGAGTAAATTGCACTGAATTTAATAAACATGCAAATGGTCAAACCTGTCCTTCTCCTCCCCTCTGCATCCTGCCTCTTCCCCTCCCAGTCCTCCCCTCTGCATTTCCTCCCCTCCCTCCTCCTCCTCCTCCTCCTCCCCTCCCCTCCCCATCCTCTGTGGTCAGTTTCACCTATCCTAAGCATGATTGCAGGGGAGTAAATCCCATTGAACTCAATAAGCATGCAAATGATCCATCCATTCTCAGCAAACTTGGACAGGATCCCATTTCTTACCTCCCGGATTAAAAAGCAGGGAAATTCACTAATAGGCAAAAAATCTTGTGGTTTAAGAACATACCTATAGCCCTCAGCTATTCTATCAAACTTTAAAAAGCAGGGAAATTGGGCAGCTATAGTGAATGCACCAGGGGAGCAGGAGACCTGAACTCCTCTCTGAGATATTGGACTGCCCTACAAATTGGTCAAAATGCAAACACCATTTGGGTTGGTCTTTCACAGTCCAATCCACTTCCTGTGTAGCTTGGAAGAATTTGGTAACATGTGCCTCTGAGCATATGGTGAGTGGTGGCAACACCTGCAATCAGCCCAAATAATAGAAAGAAGACATGTGCTTTGCTGATCTTGTTTTAGCAGGGAGGAAGCAACATTATTAAGACAGTTGATATAGTTCAGATGGTCACTTTGAATATGTCTGATTTCCTTTGCAATTTTAGTGACGTTTCCTATAGGAAATCATTTTCTTTTGTTTCTATTTCTGTGAATATGTGAAGTACAGCAACTCTTTGCAAAATTTATACTAAACAAACTCCAAACATAATTGTGGAATAATGGCACTGACTTCTGCAGAATAGTCTCTAGTAGACCTCAGGAGTGTCTCAATTTGCACAAGATAAAACAGTGGGAGGTGAAATATATTCTAGCAAAATGCTAGGTGTGCTCTATGTTTTTAATTGACTGTGCCCACCTTGCCTTAAATGAAGTGGTTTAAACATAGCAGGCTGAAAATATGCATCCTCTTTTTTCCAACAGCTAGAGTCATTGCTGAAGTAGCAACATATTGGAATCAGTCTGATTTTTCATCAAACTGCAGGTCCAAATTCCACCGTTAATGCACCCAAAATAGAAATAGAACATAACCTCCAATTTGAAACACAAAAGGCTGTCTTCACCATCATATGACACTGACCAATAAAAAGGCTTTGAAATTAATAAAAATAAATTTGACACAGATTTCTGGGATGAATAATGAGGGAAATAAAATTTTCTAGTGTAGATTCTCTGTAGAAACATTAATAACACAGGAAAGAAGCAAAGTAAGAAGAACACCAGCAAACATACAAAAATATAATTCTCTATCTTTGGAGATGGCAAGTGCTTGAAGTGGAGTGGGATGGGATGTCATCCTTGTTTTTTTCTGGCAGACCTATAACCATTCCACTTCTTTTCAGATGAACATAAATATGTCTGCCCTAATGATCCCACTTCCTCACACGCCCACGCCCACCACACACTGAAACCATCCCACTTTTGGCACTGAACAGCCTGTACTTAGAATGGGTGAAATTAGGCCTGGCTTCAGAGGTCAGCACTGTTGGGCGGTTGCCAATGGCCTGAACCCTCTGGAGAGCCCACTGTTAACACACAATTCCAGCCCAAGCTACCTGAGATTGGCATGGCTCTCAGTGCTGGAGTTGAGGTAGCCATGTCTGGTGCCCAATATTTCAATTCCCCACAATGCTTAAGGAGGCCTGACATGGCGTAGCTCCAGCGTGGGGAGAGCCCCAAGAGTGAAACAAGAGAAGCCTGGAGGGCTGCATTTGGCTCCTGGGCCTGAGATTCCCCCCACCTCTAAGCATTGTGCATGAGTAAAATGCAACTAAAAAACATAAAGACAAATCATATTTGTTATTACATACTACTTCTTGGTTGTAATGGTTGCTGCTGGCCCAGGTTGGGTCCAGGTCAATCAGAAGACAGCACAGGTGAATTTGGTTCCCTTGCAACTTGAATTCAGTTTCCAAATGCTAGCTGCTGTCATGATTTATTCATATGTATGTAGTTCAATTCCTATTTGTATTCCATGAACATTAGCACTGTTTAAATGTCACCAAGGCCAGAGACACTCTGAGTGTTTCTATTTACATATTTTAAGTATCAAGGGGTTGCATGAAATTTTCAATCTCCAACCCCATTTTTGGAACAGAAGATGAAATAAGGGATGGGGCACCTGTGGTAGTCCTCTAGACATTGTAGGACTCCCAACGTCCATCAGTCCCAGCCAGTATAGTCAATGGTTAGGAAAGATGGGAGGTGTAGCCCAGTAAGATGGTGGGGGGGAGGGGGCATAGATTCCCCATCCCTGTTCTAGAGGTTTGTGGTTTCCATATTCATATATATTTCATAGTTGTTTGCTGTACAATTCTGTACACATCTACCCATTGAGTTCAGTGGAGCATACTCCCAGGTTAGTGCGTATACAGGATTGCAGCCCAACAGAGCAATCCTAATTATAGGACGTTGGCATAAATTAGGCTGACATGTTACCCCTATTCCAAGCTCCATTCTGGAGCCCCTGGGAGGGACTATTGCTGGCTGAGCCAGCACGTGAGTATGAGCGCAAGTTTTAAGGATTCGGCCCAAGGTCACAACCAAGCTGAACAGGGCTTGGAATAGGTCCCCACCACTCCCCTGGAATGGCCCCTTTTCAAAGGATTTATGTTGGCTGAAGTTCCACCAGCTGAGCCCTGGTTCGGATAGGGCGAGGGACTTATGCTGGTGGAGCTGTGCCTGAGGCCCAGGTCAGCTGGGAAAGTCCAATATCTGCCAAATCCAAACTCTCTCGAGCCGGAAGATCGTGGGTTTGGATTGCACTGTTCATGGTTAATAACCATGCAATCCTGTACATGTCTACTCAGAAGTAAGTCCTGTGACTCTGAGGTAAATAGATGTCTGATTGCAGCCTGGAACAGCAATCTTGAGAGGGGCCAGGGCAGTAAATAGCAAGGAGGATTCTCCACTGTGTATGCAGCTAAGCCAACCAGAACAGAAAATAATAGTAGTGGGGGTGCTTTTTTGCTGCACAAGCTCCAGACATGTGCAGCTAAGGAGCCCAAACTGAGCCTCTTTCAGGGGAATGTGTTGGCCTTGTATCCATGTCCTCCCCTGTTCTGTGCCCCCTCCTGATTAAGCCCCATTTTGCAGTCTTATGCAAGCAACTTGATGGCAGAAACACCACTGATGGCAGCAAGAAACTGACTTGACTTTACTGATAACAAACTGGACAAGAACAGTATATAATATGAGGAGTAATAAAGCAAAGAGGTTTCCCAGTAGTATAGTAGCAAATCCAGAAGTGCAGGGTCCCTTCATAATAGTCACAGACATGTCCCCTCAGAGCCACATCCCCTTCTAAGATTATAGAATAATCTGACCAGGCTTGAATACTGCTTTTTGCTTCTCTATCACGGTTGCCATTTGACTGCCCTTTCTCACTGTCAGAGATATTGCTTGAATTACTGGATTCAGTGCCTGCATGTTTACCTCCTGCTGCTACCAAACTGCTTGATGATGCAGAAATTACAGAATTGTCACTCTACACAACTTGTCCTGGCTTTTTTCAGTAGGAACAAATAAAGGTTTGCTTGGTACTGACACTCATTGGGGCCTGCATATCTGACTCAGGAAGCCCTACAGCAATACAGAAAAACATAAACTTTTAAAAAACTACTGAGTGTATAGGCTTCCCTCCCCTTACTCTCTTTCTCTGGGGGCTTTTTGCTGCTAGGTGAAGACAAAACCTATTTTTCCTAAATGAAGGAAATTACATTCTCTTTCTTGAGGCCAGACACCCCTTTTGCATAGGAATTTGTAACCTGTTAAACTTTGTCACTTTCCACAAGGGAAGAAGGGATTTTTCCACCCCTTTCTCCTGTCTCCCTGTGTCACACTCTCCCATACATACCAAGAATGTTAGATAAAGAGAGGAGTTTTAGCCCATCCAGGCATTTTTTTTATTATCATCATTATCATGCTGTAAAATAAGGAACTTCCTTTGCTGAGTTTCCCGTCTTGGCTGCCATACTAAGACTCAGAGTAACTGCATTTGGGTAGAGCTTATGAGTTTTAGTAGGAAACTTTAGCATGGAAATTCTTGATCCTAAACTCTGGTGTTGGCTGCATCATACGCACATTATTAGGCCTATTCATTTGCATTTCACCTTATAATACATGACGTTATATTTAATCACCAAAAGCCGAAACACTTTCTTTGTCTGTCTGTCTCTCTCTCTCACACACACATCTTCTGTTTTTGCTGCTGTGTTGAAAATTAGGTCCTTGTTAATGCCTTCTCCCACAATAACAGATGTCCCTAGGAGCCAATCGTGAAAGAGGAATGTGTTAGTTACTGAGAAGTGTCTTATCAGTGGCAAACACACTGCCCTTTCATGTTGATTGGCTTTTAGTATGCTGAAGACATAGGGACCATGCTGGGACCTGGCTCCCAAAAAAGTAAGAGGTCTAATACCCCCCAAGACCCTGGATGACTACACCCCTGGGTTTGTCTTATTTACAAGTCAGGCATACACAGAAGAAAAACTTATTCAGGACTACCTTTCCCTCCAACTCCACCAACTGTCAAATCTCAACTGTCTTCCTCACTGACAGCAAACTGAGCCAATCAGAATCTGCTCTCAGCCAGACCAATAGCAGGATTAACTCCTAAAGCCACACACTGAATGTTGTACTGCTGTTGTACTTCCAGCAGCGCATACTCCCCTGCAGACAGCACACATTGATTTTATCAAAAGCATATATGGTGTGGTTTTGAGTTGTCAGTGTGTGTACACACAACAGACAAGTTTTCTCCTTTTTCTGAGAGAAATAGGAAAAGGTTGGAGACCCTCAGACCAAGGGCCAAATGCAGCCTTTCAGGCCTCTCTGTCCAGCCCTCAGGACTCTTCCCATGCCACACCCTCCTAAGCCATACCCCTCACCAGAATGGTCCATGACCTTCTCAAGTGCTCAAGTAGCTGAAATGTGCTCTTGAACTATAATCGTGCCTCTTGTTTGTCTGGATGCAGGATGAAGAGATGTGTATGAGGGTAGAAATCTCTGCTTTTTTCATGACTGGAATGTGACCTACTGTACAATGGATAGAGTAGCATCCTTTGTCCCCCACCCACCACTGGTATGTGGCCCCCCAGAAGATTTTCCATGTGGGAATTCAGCCCTCAGATTGAAAAATATTCCATATGCCCTCCCTTAAGCTTGAACCATTAGATCAAACATTACGGTACTTCAAGCAAGAGAATGTGTAGAACAGCCTTTCCCAACCTGGTGCTCCTCTAAATGTTTTGGAATTCAACTCCCATCAGCCCAAGTCAACAAGCTCAAAAGTAAGGAATGATGGGGGTTGTAGTCCAAAAAGATCTGGAGGAGACTAGGTTGGGGAAGGTTGGCTTACAAATATAGACCTGTAACCTATCAGCATGAGCCCAAATGGACTTAGACTTCACTTTAAGTGACCTCTGTGGCAATTTTATTTCAAGCAAGACTGCTGGGAATGCATATAACCATTAAAAAAAAGTTATTTCCTTTAAAAATGTTATGATACTTTCCCAAAAGAATTCCATAGCCACATACAATAAAAAAACACACATCTAAGTTCAAAACCACCTCTTGCCCTACACCAGGATAAGTAATATTTCCTTATCTGATTCATCAACCTGTGAAATATATTGCAAGATATACAAAGAGTCCTGCTGCATCGGACCAAAGCCCTAAGGCAGCCTTCACTCAGTCGATGGAATTGCAGTCCAAAACATCTGAAGGGCACAAGGTTGGCAAAGGCCATCCTTTTCTCTACAGTGATCAAGCAGATGCCTTTGGGAAGCCCGCATGAAAGCAATAGCCCTCTCCCATTTGTGATTGCCAGCAACTGGTATTCAGAGGCAGGATGCCCCTGATCCTGGAGACAGAACATGGCCATAATGACTAGTAGTATTATCCTACATACATTGGCAGCTAGTTCTGATTGGGACTGGTAGGGCATGTACTGTGCCCCAACAGTAGGTGGTGCCAGAGCCAATAACAGGCAAGCCAACTAACTCTAGTTTTGTCCCCAACCTCCTCTCTTTTGACTTCTATAATGGCAATGCTCAGACTAAGGAGGAGGAAGATGACAGGCAGTGCCACGCCCAGGACTGGTTGTAAATAAGAAGACAGGCAGCTGGGGGCTGGCTGAGGGCAGACTGAGGTTAATGGGGAACTGCCCCATTTGCCCTTATGGTCCAGCCTCCACTGCCTACATGAATTCAATCCTCCCTCTCAATCTCCAATAATGCCCCCCCAAAGTAGTTTCATGGGCCATCCATCACCAAAGTGAGCTCTCCCGCTGCATAACTCAAATACTGCCATTATGAAGAATGGGAAATGAGCCAGGATTCAGTTCTGTTGGGATTTATACCCAAATAGCTCCTTTGCAAAAGGCCTGCGTCTACTGAAGTCAACAGTGCATTTTTGTGGAAGATTCACAGGCATGATCATTATGGCCGTATCTTTTCATGCAATTGGCTTGTAAAATCATACTGCTAAGATTCTGGAGAGAAAGCTGTACATAAATGATATTCCTTATCCTGAGGTCAGAGGAGGTGATAAAAGTGTCTAGAGTCGTTATAGGGCAGGGACAGGTACTTTGTGGCGCTCCAGATGTTGTTGGACTATAGCTCCCATCATCCCTGACCATTGGCCTTGCTGTCTGGGGCTGACAGAAGTTGGAGTCCGACAACATCTGGAGAGCCACAGAGTACTCATCCTGACTGCAAGAGTCTCTGCTGCATTAATGACCTTTCAAAACAATAGGAATTATGATTATTTTAATATGCATAGAGAGTTGTTGTAAAGGCTTCCTGTCTGAGGAAAATATATTTGGATTCCTCTTCAACACAGATTCCAAGTCCAAGGGTCTAAACTTATTCTGATAGGTATTTCTCCTATTATTTTTAGTTTTGTTTTTCTAAACACAATATGACAGTGAAAAAAGCGGATAAGAGAAAAATCAACTCATTTGAAATGTGGTGTTGGACAGCATTGTGGATACCATGGGCTGTGAAAAAGACAAATAATTGGGTGTTAGAACAAATTAAACCAGAACTGTCACTAGAAGCTGAAATGATGAAACTGAGGTTATCCTACTTTGGACACATCATGAGAAAACATGATTCACTAGAAAAGACAATAATGCTGGGGAAAACAGAAGGGAGCAGATAAAGAGGAAGGCCAAACAAGAGATGGACTGATTCCATAAAGGAAGGCACAGACCTGAACTTACAAGATCTGAACAGGGTGGTTCATGACAGATGTTCTTGGAGGTCACTGATTCATAGGGTCGCCATTAGTCATAATCGACTTGAAGGCACATAACAACAACAAACACAATATAAACGTTTGTCTATGTATTTTACGTATTTTTATGTGGAGTTTTAAATGTATTTTGTTTGATTTTGTCTTGATATGGTGTGTAGACTAACTTCATTAATTCATTGGTATTCAGGTTATTAAAGTTATCTGTTTAAGGGTGCAGTCTAATACCCACTTACTTGGTGGTAAGCCTCATTGAATTCAGTGGGACTTGCATGTGAGTAGATTGCACTGTGATTCATTTACAGGTATACTTTGAACTCCTGACAGCAGAAGGCAAGCATGTCTGGTAGTATTTGAGCTGTTTCTGTTTCTTATCATACAGACACAGGAAATGAAGTAATCTCTTTTATTCCAGCTATTACTGTTTGCCAAGACATGTGCCAACGAGCAAATTATCATTTCTTGCAGCTACTGTGAGTATAAAACACACATACACACTCTCTCACACACAGAGAGAGAGACCTGCCAACTTTACAGTCATATTTCCTGTCACATGGAATAGATGACATCAAGAGTAAAGTTTGAACGTTGAAAGTGGGAAAAGTTCATTCTGCTGCTTTTGAGCTTGACATCTCTCCAACCCCTCTGGGTAGAAAATTTTTGCTAACAATAAATAGCACAACTCTGGAAACATTTTTTAAAAAATCCAATTTCAACAATCATTTACAACAAATAAAATGGGGGGGGGTAATTTACAGGAAATAACACGTTCTAATGTTTCTCATTTTAATAATAAACAAATAAAACCAATTTTCTTCCAGTTTGTCTCTCTCTTGTTAAACTGTTCAACATGGTGATACCTGTATAATTTCATCAATTTTCCATGTTTATCCCCAATCATCAACAGTATACAAAGTTCTTATTTTTATCTTGCCATCCCATCAATATATGGAGGGCCACAATTCTCTGTCAGAGTCACAGGTAGAGATGGAAGAATCTGTCAATTTTGGTTCTCTCTGTTTCTCATTTTTCCGATCTTAAATTCAGTTCTGTATTAATTCGCAATTTAAAAAACCTCATGCAAATTCATCAGCTTTTAGTGTGTTGTCCTAATAAACACATTTTTGTATGCAGTTTTGACTAGTGAGCACATTTTCACCAGCAATTTCTCCCATTATAATGTAATTTGTATGTAATTTCACTAATATATTCATTTATGCACAATTTCCCCAATATATGCATTTTTTAAAAATTGTTTGGAGAACTGCATTGCAAAATTTGGATACATGTGAATTTCAAAGGATTGCTGTGTTTTGGTTCTCATATTGTTTTGGAAAGTGTGAATTTGATAGATTCAGCTTTATATGTGAACTGAATCAAATTTCTCCCCATTCCTAGCCACAGGTAACTGTTTAGGCAATACATTCTACCAGATCCAGTTCCTTGTATATTCTAGGACTGCATAGTCCAGATCCTTCTTATTTTTAATTTGAAATTAATGGTTTTCCAAATGTTCTAGTCACAGGAGTTATGTATGTCAGAAAATCCTCAAAAAGGATTGAGTTGTTATTTGGCAATACTTTAGAATAACATGTCCAAAATATTGGATGGAAAGTAGCCTTATTTGCTGTGTCTCTGCCACAACGTCTTGATAAGGCATCGTCGTCGTCATCATTATCATCATTGTCATCATCATCATTTAATTTTGTATCTACCCTTCCTCCAAGTTGCTCAGTACATGGCTCTCCCCACTCCCATTTTTATCTTCAGAAGAATCCTGGGAAATAGGTTAGGCTGAGAGATAGTGAGTAGACTGTTTTTTATACTTATTCACTTAATTTTTAATTATACAGTGCTTTATCAAGATAGATTCCAGTAAGATTTTACGAACATTAAAATAATAACTTAGAAGTGATTGATGACAAGCAGAAAATGCAAGATAAAACACAACGTAAAGTGCGTAAGAGAACAAAAAAGGTATAGCCTGATGCCTTAAAACCAATAATGATCTTAGCACTGGGTGGGCCTCCTTGCGGAAGGCATTCCACAGCTGAGATGCTACTGTTGAAAAAGCCCTCTCTAGTTGGCATAAGCCTCACCTCAGATGAAAGGAACTTAGAGCAGGAATGGGGGAACCTGTAGGCCACAAGTTCCCCATCCTGACCTTACTAGGTTAAGATCGTACAGGAAAAGTGAGCTTCCTGGCTGAGTGGTGCACTCTCGGTTACACCACACTGGCTCTCATTATCACACAGTTATCAATGTCCCAGCCTTGAATTCACATTAAATTACTTGGTTTCCAAATTTATATATTGCCTGATATATTAGGCTTTTTTATTACTGTGCAGTACTCATATAAATGGATTCTGCATTTCAAGCAGAATTTATCAAATTCGCAATTTCCAAAACAACATGAGAACCAAAACACAGTCATCCTTCAAAATTCACATTTATTAGAATTTTGGTATGCAGTTCGCCAACTAAACAACATTTACAAAAATGCATATTGTTGCAAAAATACTTTGAACCAAGGGGGTTCTTTCCAGGCGGGAATGAATGCAAGAAATAATGACCTGATACAGTAACAAGTTCAAAAGATTTTATTTATCTAAGCTATTGCAATAGCGGCACAATCAGATACATCAGCAACAAAGGGCTGAGTTCAGTCGGCCCCGGGGAGAAAGAACAAAGGCTTTTTATACAGTTTAAAATGCAAAACTACAAGAGTATATAAAAAAAACGCCTCTAGCCATGAACCGCCCACTGGCTAAACCACCCACATTCCTTTTGCATAACAGTCATTTGAGATTAATTTTCGTTTCTTTTGTTTCAACCTCAATTTCCTGCTAGGTGACGGTGTGATTGGATTGCGGTGTGATTGGATTGCGGTGTGATTGGATTTTTACAACATTTCCCCCCTTTTTGTCAAATATTGTTTACAGTATTTCAGACAAACTAATACCGCTGTTTTTCCCTTAGTATCATTAAATATCGTTTTTCAGCATTAGTAGTTGAAGAGGTGAGTTTCTTAAAGGCAGACATCGCCATAGAGCAACACCCTGGTAAGCATTGTATGAAGCAACACACAGTGATCAATAATACAGTAATTACTACAATAGAAACAAACAGAGTTTTCAACCATGTCAGATTGGGGAGCCAATTAGTGAGCCAACTCCAGTTCCATCCAGTCCAGACCTGGTCTCCTGCATGAGCCACTTGGACTATGTCGTGAGCTAGTTCAACAATTACTTTTCCATTATCATCTATCTTTACACAACAATCTGAAGAGTTTGCGATCAGGCCACATAAACCTCCCCTGTCAGTGAGCAAGTAATCTAATCCCAATCTTTGCTGTAACACATTTGCACGAAGTTGAGATAACTTGTCTGCTACCAGCGAGAGGGCCTGGGCTGTGTCATTAGCAAGAATTTCTACCACAGTTTGTAGCCTGATAATGGAATTTGTCATTGTTCTAGCCCCTCTTACGCCAATAGAAGACCAAGTTAGGGGGTCATAATATTCCACAAGATATCGAGGGGTCCAAATCATTTGGCCCCAAGTCTGGGTGCTTGCATAAATATTTCTTTTCTGTACTTTGGCATATATTGGTTTAAATATCGGAGTGTTGAGGGGGTAGTAGCAGAAGGGCGGCCGTAGGGTTGCAACAAAGCAGGTTCCCCACCACCCGCTTGGTAAGACTTTCCAAGCTCTGTTTCCACAGATAAAATAATGTCCCATTTTAGCCGCCTTAGTTTTTCCTCCAAAAGGTCCTTTATCCCAGGTATGATTATCATTCTCATCAGTATAGGTGGGAAACCGGTAGGGATCATACCATCCTCCAGAAAAAGGTGAAGTGAATCGACAATGAGCACAACTGGTGGCATCATAATCACATAAGACAACATTAGTGGATTTTGCACCGCTGCCCTTAAGGCAAGCTGGATTATTTACCGAATACCAAGTCCTGTTTACCACCCAGCTCCGCTTAAATCCTTGGATGGATGTGCCATTTCTAAACTTCCATTTTAACCTTTTTTGACTATCGACATGGCTACCAGAAGTTTTATTTTGGCTCTTACAAGTGAAGAATGCAAAATATGTCCAATAATTGTTTGGGTTCAAACCTGTGCACTGGCAGCCTGGGTTTTCAGATTCCCCACCCTCCAATGGTGTCAATAGGATATTGAAATCATTTTCTGTGGTGCAATTACAAAAACTTTCATTCAGATGGGTGGCATTCCATTTTCCATAATAGGAACAATTCAAGCCTTGCTGTCCCCATAGGGGATCATCTACCCAATCCAAAGTGTATGTACATTTTGAAGTTCCCACATATCTTGTTTTCTGGGACCCTTTTCTAAATGTAAAACACCATGTTCCAGTTATTGGGCGTACCTCCCACCATTCAGAGTTTGATCTGAACCCTGCCATACTCCAGGTGATATTACTTGCATTGATTTGATCGTGGGGGGGTTCCATTGTCATTTCAAACGCTGAAAGGGGAATAGGGATAAAAGGCGAGGTGGTAGACACAGAACCGCTTCCTTCTATGCACATCCAGCAATTGGTGAGATTGGTATGACTGGTCATTTGCTCTACAAGTTGAAACAATACATTTGAGTGCAGAAGACTAGTTACAATGGGAAACAACACACAAAATACTACAATCTTCATTTTTAGAGTTTTCATTGTCTAATGAATCGTGTCTTCAGGCCGAGACCCAGTACGGTCTCCGCTAGCCACTTTTCTTCAGGTTTTTTGAATCTTCCCCTCACCAGTTGCTAGGGTCTTGGCTACCCCACAGTCAGCAGCTTCTAGTCCTGGTCCGCAGTCCTCTACTTCTCGTCCTGGTCGGTGCTGGGGGCCTCTTTTACACCTGGTGTGGTGGACCCATAGCCAAGGAGGCAAAGAATCCATTAATTCCTGCCGTTTGTTACAGATAGGAGTCAAGTCTCTGGGGTTTCTAGCAATGACATCAAAGAGGCAATATTTTCTTCAGGAAGGTGGAGGAAAAGGCCTTCCTCTTTGAAATGAATTGTAGCCCTCAATTTACATAATAAATCTCTTCCTACCAAGTTAACGGGCAAGTCTAACAATAGAAAGGAATGCTCAACAGTCAATGGCCCGACCTGTATTTGGAAGGGCGAAGACACAGGGCAGCGGATTGACTGTCCTGAAATACCAACCACTGTATGTTTTTCCTCAGTTGGTGGTGCTGCCCATCAGAGGTATTGAGGAGAGGGTTTTGTGTAAAGGTCCCCAAGTTCAATTTGGCCACTTCGGCAGTCGTGGGATCATTGGGTCCTCGCATCTGAAGCCCGGCTAAAATTGGGGCAGGCTTTCCTACTATCTCTTCTTTCTCAGCCTCAGTCAGTAGACTGGTACTGAGTGCCTGTATATCAGACCAGCTTGGCCTATGGGTCAAGAAAATAGTCTCATAGGTCCTACGCACCCCTTCAGGATCATCTCGAAATCTTGGGGGTTGGGTTTTCCAATTTAACAAGTCTGAGGTGGAAAATGGGATATGCATCATGCAGGTCTCTACCCCAGCTGCAGTTGATATTGGAACCTCCCGGAGTGGCATTTGTAAGCTAGTTGAAGCTAAAACCTGTTTAACCTGTTTAGCCTGTCAGTGTCGTGTCCAGGTTGGGGCTCAGGAACCAGACCAATTGGTGAAAGCAATTCAGTTTTTATTAAAGTAATATCCAGGCAAAGACTGCGCCGTCTCATGAACTTCAATTACAAAACATAACCTGCGACATAGAAGAGAGTTGACAGAACAAGAAATCACTATTCCCCCCGTCCCTTAAGAAGGAGGCAATCGAGTGCGAATTCTCTCACTCTGCCTCAAAGTGCCCTCATCCATACCCCGCCTCTCCCCCTTCTTTTGCCGCCTCTTTTGCTGTCTCCTTGTACGTGGTGAAGGGGGTGCCAATGCCCCCTCCCCTTCTGAGAAATCTGACTCAGGTATGGGGGAAAGCGGGGGGCAATGCTTAAACCATCTGGCTGCTTCTCCTTGCTTTTTCCTGGATCAGGAGGGGGTTGGATTCCCCCTTGCCCTCCCTTCTTCTCCAACTTCTCCAAGCCCAGAGGGGGAGGAGGCGTGGGAAGCTCACAGTAGGAATCTATGTCTGTTGGACATTCAAGGTCCTCGCTCCCAGACGGTTCTATCTCGGAGATTCCCTCCCCCTCTTCTGCTTCTTCTTCACATGGCTCTGGCCAAATGACCCCCTCCCTCTCCTCATCTTCTGAAACATCAGGGCCCCAATCCTGCATCCTGACACCATCCCCTCTCTCATGCTGTGCTTCCCCCCAACTTGTCGGCTTGGGACAATGAGGGAACCGTTGATGAAAGTCTCTTACTAAGTCCGGGGCATGGACATCGCACTCATTTTCCCATGATCTGTCAGCTGGCCCATAACCTTTCCAGTGAATCAAATACTGTAGTTTGTTACGTTTTCTCCTTGAGTCCAGAATCTCTGCCACTTCAAACTCAGTTTGCTCATCCACTATTAATGGCGCTCCTGGAGATTCCACCGGTCTTAACTCACTGGGAGGGGCTGCTTTCGTTAACAAGGAGCAATGAAACACAGGATGTATTTTAAAAGTATCTGGCAACTTCAGACGATAAGCCACTGGGTTGATTTGCGCCTCTATTTCAAAGGGGCCCACTCTCTTATCCTGCAGCTTCCTGCATTTGCCTGGCATCTGGAAGAAGCGGGTAGACAACCATACCTTGTCTCCTATCTGAAGGGGGGTCCCCTCCCGTCGATGTTGATCAGCAACTCGTTTATACTCCATTTTGGCCTCGTCTAATTGTTGCTTCAATACCTGCTGCACCGCCTGAAGCTCCTGCAGAAATTCCCCTGCAGCCGGTACAGGCATGCTCCCTGTACTGCTGGGGAAAGCCTTGGGGTGGAATCCATAGTTAGCAAAGAAAGGCGTTTGTCCAGTACTGGTATGCAAGGAGTTATTATAAGCAAATTCTGCAAAATGCAAATAGGAAACCCAGTCAGTCTGTTGGTAAGACACATAACAGCGTAAATACCTTTCTAAAACCGCATTAAGTCTCTCCGTCTGCCCGTCTGTCTGGGGGTGATGAGCTGAAGAAAGTTTTAACTCCGTCTGCAGCTGTTTCCAAACAGCCCTCCAAAATTTAGCTGTGAACTGAGTTCCCCGATCCGAGACTAGGCTATTGGGCAATCCATGCAGTCGGTAAATTTCCTTTATAAACGATTTTGCTGTTTCTCTAGCTTCTAAGGCTCCTGAGCAAGGAAGGAAATGTGCCATCTTGGTCAATGAATCCACTATGACCAATATAGCTGTCATTCCTTGTGACTTCGGTAAATCAGTTATGAAATCCATGGATAGGTCCTTCCAAGGTTCACTCAGCGTTGGTAAATGTTCCAACAACCCCACAGGTTTTCCCATGTCTGTTTTTGTCCGCATACAGACAGAGCATGATTTTACATAGTTCTCAATGTCTCGGAGCATTTGGGGCCACCAAAAATCCTTAGCTACATTTTGAATGGTCTTAAAAATGCCAAAGTGCCCAGCCGTAATAGAGTCATGACATTGACGCAAAATTCTGAGTCTTAGGTCCCCCTTTGGCACATATCTGGCAGCTTTAAACCAAAACAGTCCATCCTTCCAATGGAAATTTACTTCTGAATCCGGGTCCTGTTCCATTTCCTGGATATATTGTTGCATGCATGGATCCCTCTGCTGTGCCATCCTGAGCTCCTCTTCCCATGAAGGCTGGCATAATCCCAACATCAGCTTTTCTGGCGGGACAATGTACTGGGGAGGGCTGCAAACTTCATCTCCTTTATATTGCGGTTGTCTGGATACAGCATCTGCTCTCTGATTTTTTGCATGGGCATGGTAAGTAATCCTGAAGTTAAACCTGGCGAAAAACTGCGACCAACGTATCTGTCTCTGGTTCAACTTCCGAGCTGTTTGCAGACTTTCCAAGTTCTTATGATCAGAACGTACTTCTATCTGATGCTGGGCTCCCTCTAAATACTGTCTCCAATTCTCAAATGCGTCTTTGATGGCTAACAGCTCTTTTTCCCACACTGTATAATTTCTTTCGGCATCCTTTAGTTTTCTGGAGAAATATGCACAAGGATACAATTCCTTCTCATCCACGTCTGGTTGCAAAAGGACCCCCCCTATGGCTACCTCTGAAGCATCCGCTTCCACGACGAAAGGGCGGGTAGGGTCAGCAAAACGCAAAATAGGCTCAGATGCGAATTTCCTTTTCAGTTCCCCGAAAGCTCTCGCTGCGCTCTCTGTCCATTGAAACTTTCCTTTTCCCCTTAAACAGTCCGTAAGGGGAGCTGTTAGCTTGGAAAAGCCTGGGATAAATTTTCTGTAGTAGTTGGCAAATCCCAGAAAATGTTGTACATCCTTCTTGGTGGTTGGCTGGCCCCAATCCAATACACAACTCACTTTTCCTGGGTCCATCTCTACTCCTCCTGCTGAGATTCGGTATCCAAGGAAGTCCAAAGATGACAAGTCAAACCCACATTTCTCTAACTTGGCATACAAATGGTTCTCTCTCAGTCTTTTCAACACAGTTTTCACGTGTTGATCAAGTTCTTCCTGGCTCTTTGAAAACACCAGAATATCATCCAGATAACAAATCACGTACTGATCCAAGAGGTCTCTAAACACTTCGTTCATAAACTTCTGAAACTCGCCAGGAGGAGCCCCACATAGCCCAAAAGGCATCACCAGGTATTCGAATTGATCATAAGAGGTGTTGAACCCGGTCTTCCATTCATTCCCCTCTTTCATTCGAATCAGATTATACGCCCCTCTTAAGTCCAATTTCGTGAAGATTGTTGCAGAACGCAGTCGGTCTAACAACTCTGGAATCAGGGGCAATGGGTAACTGTTAGGGATGGTAATTTGATTTAAGGCGCGGTAATCATTACAGGGTCTGAGTTCCCCTCCTTTCTTCTTCACGAACAGCAAGGGGGGCCCTGCGGGGGATTGTGAGGGACGGATAAATCCTCGCTTCAGGTTTTTGTCCAAAAACTCTCTCAGAGCTGCTCTCTCTGGCTCTGTAAGGGAGTAAATTCTTCCAGCTGGAATGCTTGCTCCTGGCACTAAATCAATAGCACAGTCATAAGGGCGATGAGGGGGCAAGGACTCTGCTTCCTTTTCATTAAACACATCCTCAAAATCCACATATTTCGAGGGAAGTACCACTTCCTTGACCTCTTGCACAGCTCCTGCCAGGGCTTTTACAGTTATCTCTGGCTGACAGTTCTCGTGACAGTACTGAGAAGTGAACCATACAACCGCATCCTTCCAGGCTATTTTTGGGTCATGCTTTGCTAGCCAGGGCATTCCCAGAATCACATCAAAGTTCGAGAGATCTGACACATACAAGGAAATGAGCTCTTCGTGCCCAGGAATTTCTAGCTTTAATTCCTCTGTGGCTCGAGTCACTCCACCCGACTTCAATGGTCTGCCATCAATAGTTTCAACTGACAAGGGGGTTTCCAATTTCCATTGGGAGATTCGGTGACGTTTTGCCAACTTTGCATCAATGAAATTGGTAGAGGCTCCACTGTCAATCAGTGCTGTAGAGTTGAACATTACTCCTGTGGAAGTTGTAATCCGAATAGGTAGCACCAGTACCCCTTTTGAAGGGGGCTGTGCTACCGGAGGCCCTTTGTACACAGCAGCCCCCAGCCCTCCGGCCTGCACGAGAGCTGGGTACTTTAGTTTCCCGACGGCCCTGTTTTATCTCCTTTAAGCCCGCATTCCCTAGTGATGTGGCCTGGCTTTGAACAGTAAAAACAGAGACGTTCCCGACGATGCCTTTCTTTTTCCTCCTTTGATAACTTCGGCAGAGCCCCTCCCGCCCCTTCTCCCATGTTACCTGACACCCCAGGAGTCGGAGGGATTTTACTGCGAGAGGCTGAAGCTGAGTATCTCTGTACATCCTGTTTCCTCTCCAGGCGCCTTCCTTCCAACCGGTGATCGATTTGCAGGCACAGCCGAATCAGCCCAGGGAGATCAGTTGGGGGTGTAGTTCTGGCCGGATCATCCAAGATCTCGGCATTCAGTCCACTTCGGTACATAAACATCAGGGCTAAGTCATTACAACCAGTTTCCTGGGCCAGAATTTTAAAGGCATTGGTATACTCTGAAACAGTTCCTTTCCCTTGTTTCAAAGCGCTCAATTGCCTCACCACAGTCTCCGCTCTTTGGGGGTCCTGAAACATCTCGGTCATGGCTTGCATAAATCCTCAATATCTTCCTAGGATTGCATCCTTTCTGACCAGATAGGGAGTGACCCACTTGGCAGCTTCCCCTTCCAATAGACTGATCACGAAAGCCACTTTGGCCGCATCACTAGGAAATTCTGCATTCCTAATGTCCAGGTACATTTCACATTGAGCCACGAAGGTGGAGAGTTGCTCACTCTGTCCTGCATACTTAGGTGGCAATCCAATCGGGATCTTAACCACAGCGGCTGAAGGGTTGTCCGCATTTGGGCTATCGTGGATTTCAAAGTTTGGTTGTCAGTTTTCAATGCCCTTACTGACGCCAACAAGGTTTGGACATCTGCCTGCAAATCTGTAACATTAATCCTCAGCTGTCGCACTTCCTCCACCTCAGAAGTGGGCTTTGTCCCCCCTGCTGCTCCCTGTTCCATCTTGTCACGTTCAAGTGGCAGAAGCGTCTAGGGTTGGGTAGGTGGTTCTGTCAAACTGTCGTGTCCAGGTTGGGGCTCAGGAACCAGACCAATTGGTGAAAGCAATTCAGTTTTTATTAAAGTAATATCCAGGCAAAGACTGCGCCGTCTCATGAACTTCAATTACAAAACATAACCTGCAACATAGAAGAGAGTTGACAGAACAAGGAATCACTATTCCCCCCGTCCCTTAAGAAGGGGGCAATCGAGTGCGAATTCTCTCACTCCGCCTCAAAGTGCCCTCATCCATACCCCGCCTCTCCCCCTTCTTTTGCCGCCTCTTTTGCTGTCTCCTTGTACGTGGTGGAGGGGATGCCAATGCCCCCTCCCCTTCTGAGAAATCTGACTCAGGTATGGGGGAAAGCGGGGGGGCAATGCTTAAACCATCTGGCTGCTTCTCCTTGCTTTTTCCTGGATCAGGAGGGGGTTGGATTCCCCCTTGCCCTCCCTTCTTCTCCAACTTCTCCAAGCCCAGAGGGGGAGGAGGCGTGGGAAGCTCACGGTAGGAATCTATGTCTGTTGGACATTCAAGGTCCTCGCTCCCAGACAGTTCTATCTCGGAGATTCCCTCCCCCTCTTCTGCTTCTTCTTCACACGGCTCTGGCCAAATGACCCCCTCCCTCTCCTCATCTTCTGAAACATCAGGGCCCCAATCCGGCATCCTGACAGTCAGTGGGGGTCGTGAAGCTATAGTTTGCCCACTTGTTCATCCGCTCTGGAGTTAATTCAATATTATTGGGGTCCGAAGATTGGAACAGATTATTCTGACTTCGGTTACGTAGATAGTAGGGCTCGAAGGTATTTGGTGTAGTCGGTGTAACGGGTACGACGGGATTGGATGGCAGCTGGGGGTTAGATGGCAACTGGGGATACAAGAGCGATGTGGTCGCAGGAACTTCAAGAGGGTCTTCCTTTTCACTCGTGTCTGGATAAGGTGGGGGTTCTTTCGTATTTGGAGCAACAGGGGCAGTGGCTACCATTTGCTTCATTTCTGGTCTTATTTTACATCTTTGGGAGCCATTGTAAAAGAGAAAAAGATAGTCCATCTGGCCTGGGAAATTATCTTCTAATAAGAGCCTAAGTTTCTTTAATCTGTTAGAATCAAAAATTCCATTCTCTGGCCATTGGTCATCGGGGTCCCAATTACTGGTGTATACTGGCCACTGAGAGGTACATAAATTAACAAGTGTTCATTTAGAGAGTCCAGCTCCTCCACCTGGCTTCAACCAATTTTCTAAGACACAGGCCAGGGGAGTGTCAGGCACAACCTTAGAAGTGGCCCATCCCATTTTCTGGTCTGGAGTGTTACAAGCCTTATTGCCTCAAAGCTAGAGGACTTACAACAGGGAGTATCACTATGTGGAACTTTTACAAACACATTCACTCGTTTACACACCACCAAACGTCCCGCTGGTTTGGGAGCAGTTTGTCACTGCGTTACCCACATTAGCAGATGGACGGGCTCATACAGACCAGGCATGGTGCACTGTGAGGGGGTCAACAGGTGTTATCGCTAGCCACAACACGAGACTCGTCTTCCGGCCACAAACACAAATTCACCAAGTACTTTCACACAAGTTCCGTTTCCCAGACACAATCCCAACCTGACTTTCAATCCTCCCGGGTCTACTTGCTTTCTGACCGATTTCCTACGGTTATACTCACCAATTTGAAGTTGTTACCACAGGTCCTCCTTTGTAGGCTCCACTTATCACCCGGGACGACTCTGCCGCTCCACCGATCCGGGATCCTGCACAACTGGGCAGTGAGCTCGTGATCCCCAGGACGGGGACAGCAGATCGCCCCAGAACGACCTTGGGGGCCCAGCCAGGGACTGTTGCAACAGAACTGTTGCAAAAATACTTAGAACCAAGGGGGTTCTTTCCAGGCGGGAATGAATGCAAGAAAGAATGATCTGATACAGTAACAAGTTCAAAAGATTTTATTTATCTAAGCTATTGCAATAGCGGCACGATCAGATACATCAACAACAAAGGGCTGAGTTCAGTCGGCCCCGGGGAGAAAGAACAAAGGCTTTTTATACAGTTTAAAATGCAAAACTACAAGAGTATATAAAAAAAACGCCTCGAGCCATGAACCGCCCACTGGGTAAACCACCCACATTCCTTTTGCATACCAGTCATTTGAGATTAATTTTCGTTTCTTTTGTTTCAACCTCAATTTCCTGCTATGTGACGGTGTGATTGGATTGCGGTGTGATTGGATTGCAGTGTGATTGGATTTTTACAACACATATATTAGGGGAAAGTGTGCATAAAAATGAATATATGAGTGAAAATAACATGCAAAAAGGCATGAAATGAGAAATGGCTTGAAAAAATGTGTACCTTTGTAAACACTGCCTCCAAAAATGTTTATTTGGAGAAATTGGCACTAAAATTGTAGAGAATTTTCATGAGGATTTTTTTTTTAATTTGTAGATCGCTGTAGAAATGTAGATAACTGAATTTAACATTGGAAAAATTAGAAACGGAGAGAACCGAAACAGACAGATCTTTCCATCCCTAATGGACAGGTAAATGGATTACAAAAAGTGTCAGCATTGGGGTGAGTGGGGAGGGGAACAGCATGTAAGGAACACTTTACTCATCATATATTCCGATAGCAAAGTCATCATCTGAATGTCAGTTCTTAAATGGCACCATTCATGTAGAAGAGGAAAGTAATGGCAAGCTTGAGAGAACCGCAAGCCTTGCAGATTTGTTTTAAAGTCTAGTTTAGGATGGAGAACTGAGTGTATGGAAGAAGGGGAGTCAAAGAACTGGGGTGAGGGGAAATGGAATGGAGTATCCTGAAAAATGGCATGGCAAATATCTGGAACCCTGAACAGGAGCACCTCACATAGCTACAATTACAGCTCCCACTTGCAGGTTCTTGCTTTGCTACTGAAATTGAAAGTGGAGGGAGTGTTTTTGTGGACACTCCCTCACCAGGGTAACCTATGTTTGAAGAAGCTGCCCTAGCCACCAGAACTTGATTGCCCTGGAGGACAGAGGTCATAAAGAGCCTTTATAATGCAGAGATCATTACATGAGGTCATCTGTGACTGGCGGATCACCCAGACACATCCATTATAGGGAATGCTTGAGATTTACCTACGTAACAGGCACTCAAAAGCATGGACCAATTTTGCACAGGGGTGAGTCCTGGCAAAAAAAAAAGGGGACAGATTAGTATGGAATGTGCTTAGAGTTTGGGGATAATAGCATAGTTCCAGCAAAACATGTAATCTGCTTTCACCACAGCTGTTATACTAATGGTCCAGGGTCTGCACTGGCTCCCTATCGTCTTCTTTCTAGGAACAATTCAAGGCCATTTCCAGACAGTGATCTTCTTCCCAGGGTTATCCCAGAAATTTCTGCCAGCACCAACCAGATGTAGCTGTCTGCTGGTATATTCCGTCCTCATGTAATGAAATGGAGTGAGGTGAGCCTTGTTGCCTGACAATAACCTTGCAAGGGGATATAGACATGACACTTTTGGGGGTGGGGAGATGTGCAATGAAACATTAGACTAGGGGTGGGGAACCTAAGGTCTGGGCTGAGTGTAGCCCTCTAGGCCTCTCTGTTTGGCCCTTGGGACTGTCACCAGACCACACTCCTCACTGGCCCTGCTCCACACCTTCCTGGAGCACTTTTGCCTGGCTGGAATTTCCCTTGAACTATGATAACACTTCTTGTTTGTCTGGAAAGAGGATGTGTGTGCAGAAACCTCAAACGTTTGTGTGGTTGTACAATGGTATGAATCACATACGTTGCTCCACCCACTTTTGCCTCTGGCTCCACCCACAACTGGCATATGGCCCCCAGAAGATTGTTCATGAGGGAATGCGGCCCTCAGGCTGAAAAAGATTCCCCCAACAAAAGTAGCCAATGCAGTGGGAGAGGGGCATGCCACTGTCCTCCTGACAGTACAATCACTGTTAGTAACTCTGGCTAAATATATGATTGCTATTAAACTGTGATTCTTCCACAATAAAAATGCTTTATGGGCTGCAATTGTTTAGTAGCTCTGTTACACCACTGCGGAGAAGAAGAATGTGTGAAAATATCGCAGGATGTTCACTTTGATGTAGAAACCCTGAAACAGCTCAGGCTGCAACCACATCCCATCACAGTATCTCAGATCAATCAATGGCATCCTCTTAATAGTGGCATTAGTGTGCCAATTTAATGTCTAATGTGCAAAGAGGCATTCTCAGTGGCTTCTGCTACACACTTCTGGAACTTATTTCCCCTAAAAGTTTACACTGGCCTGAGTCTCTTTAACTTATGAAAACACTGTTAAGTCCTTATTTGGTCTGGTATTCCATAGTGAGAGTTAAAAGAGTGGGAGTGGAGGGGAATAACAGTTATTTATTTATGTGGCTATTTTATGTGTGTTTTCATGTGTGTTGCCCACCAAGCCTTTGTGACAGGCTTTTATATTATTAACTTGCCCAGCTGATAATAACTGTTTAACTAGATGAAAAAATTGTTTAATTATTGAACGTTTGGACCAGCCAGAGAACAGAACGGAAACTCTAGCATGTTCAGTAGATTTGCATACTGATTATTAGGGTTCTTTCAGACAGTTGCTATATTCAGGTGGGATCCAATCGCATACCATCAAATTCAGGTTGCACAATTAAATTTGTCTCAGTGCTCTTGAACAACAAACCCATCCCATATCCAAAAAAAATGACTTTTTGCAATAAGGAGAGTGATGGGAAAATGCACTGGAACCTGTGGGATAATACTTGCTTAACACAAAGTCATATAACCTCCCCACAAACAAATCAGAATGAATGTTCAACAAATGGCAAAGATCAGCTAGCGTCCCTGCAAATTTTGTGCAAACAAATCAGGATAAATGCTCAATAAACAAATTGTCTGGTAACAACCTCAGAATCAATCTCTTGGTTAGGGGAAAGTTAGACAGAAATATGTTATTTTTGGTTACAGTAAAGTAAATTAAACCTTTAAGGGGACAATCCTCTGTGAACTTTCTTGGGAATGACTCTTATGGCACTTCCAGCCACCCTGATGACTGAGCAGGCATACTGAGTTGTTTGCAGCAAGATCAGGCAATGTTGGCTATTCATTCTGATTTGTTTGCAGGGGGGGTTAGATGGCATTGCATCTAAGTAAAGTTGCTTTATATCCCACTTTCCACTGCATTTTCCCATCACCTTCCTTATCACAAAAAGTCTAATCTTGGGGGAAAGCGAGTTTGTTGTGCAAGACCTCCCAACCAACTCTAATAGTGCAACCTGTATTTTCCAGTACGTGATTGTATCCCACCTGAAAACAGTAAGTCTGGAAGTGCCCCCATTGATTTATTTATTTTATTTATTTATTTGATTGAACTTTTATACCGCCCATAGCAAGCTCTCTGGGCGGTGTACATAAAAAATAAAACACTTACAAACAATTTAAAAGCAGCTAAGAAACCAACTAATCATCCAATTATAAAAGGTGTGTCGTATGACTGTCTGTTAAAACATTAGATACAAATACAAACTATTAACAGATATAAAAATATTAAATATTATAATATTAAAAATATTAAAATGCCTGGGCAAAGAGGAAGGTTTTCACCTGGCGCCGAAAGGATAGTAATGTAGGCGCCAGGTGAACCTCATCAAGAAGGGTGTTCCATAATTTGGGGGCCACCACCAAGAAGGCCCTCTTTCTTGTAGTCGCCTTCCGGGCGTCTCTCTGAGTAGGCACCCGGAGGAGGGCCTTCGACGTTGAGCGCAGTGTACGGGTAGGTTCGTATCGGGAGAGACGTTTCATCAGGTATTGCGGGCCCGTGCCGTGCAAGGCTTTATAGGTTAAAACCAGCACCTTGAATCGGGCCCGGAAACATATAGGCAGCCAGTGCAAGCGGGCCAGGATTGGTGTTGTATGTTCTGACCTCTTGGTCCCAGTTATCAATCTGGCCGCTGCATTCTGCACGAGCTGCAATTTCCGAACCGTCTTCAAGGGCAGCCCCACGTATAGTGCATTGGAGTAGTCGTGATGTCAGCAGGACCCACTTTCAAATAAACACACTTAGGATTGCATAGTGCAGTGTAATCCCACATACATCTACTTATGTTTTACAAGAGATTTACTCCCATGGGATTATGTAGAGGATTACAGTTGTAGCTTTCTGTTGCTTATTATTTATACAAACATTTTTATCCCACTTTTCCCCACCAAAGGTAACAAAAGTGTCACTCAAAGCACTAACTAATTAACACACTGTGCGCACTATTTCAATTGATTGCTGCACTCTGAAAGCATATTGGAATTTCAGTAACACAATTCTAGGGAGCTATTCTCTCAAAATCTCAAATTTGGAGACTGTTTTCACAGTACAAACAGTGGGACCTTTAAAAAACAGAGGTTTTGCGCAAAACTTTTTTATACAGCGTTATAGCTAAATATCAGTCTCAGATCTGTTATTTTAAAAAAACTCAATGAAAATAAATGGTCCCCCTCCCAAAAAAAGTACAAGCCTCCATTTTGTGTACTTTGTAGTGAAACATGGTAAGTAGGGAGCTGGTAATGTTTACTGTTGCACTGTTGTGTAGTTGCTGTGAATTTTTTTTAAGGTGCATGCACACAGGTACAGAAATACCTATGCACATGCCCAGAAAGAAAAAAGTAGTGGAGGGTGGGGGGAAGTAGTGATTGAGGAGAAGAGCCAGAATACATAGCATGGAAAAATTCCATCAGGGATTACCCACTGGTGTGGATGTAAACTGTGGAATACCTATAAAAAAATCTAAGACTAAAAAAGGGAGTCTGTAGACAGTCATCTGAATGGCCTATTTGCAACATAATCCCCCCCCCCAAAAAAAGAATCCGGCAGCGCCCTGTGTTGGATATCATTAGCAATTATCTCTTATATATATGTTGAGCATGATTTCTTCAACAACTAGGTGGTCATTTGTCCTACTTTGCAGATGATAGTGTCCTGCCCGAACCCATCAAAGACAACGACATGAGGGTGTGCTTTTCTTTAATAAGTTTAATGGAAAATTTCAATTGCCTGTTAATTTTTTTAAAAAATAATATATTTTAAACCCTTTTTAAAAAGATGTTTTAAAGCTTTTAAAAATGTTTTTAATGTTGTTTTGTTTTAATGTATTTTAAGGTCTGTTTTTATGATGTTTTAAAGTGTTTTTAGCATTTCTGCTTGCCGCCCTGGGCTCCTGCTGGGAGGAAGGGTGAGATATAAATCAAATAATAAATAAATAAATAAATAAATAAAAACTTCAGAGAGCTTAATGAATCAGCTTACATGTTACACAAGATTCAGCATCTCTACTAGGCATAACTAGGCATGACTACACTACGTAAAGACGTTGTCGCAGCAATTAGACACGTCCTTTACAACCCTTAAGTGTGGGTGGGCTCCTTCTACTTGCGTGAGAAAAATGTCATTGTCAGGGGAGCATGTGTACACACACAATTCTTCTGCTTCAGGGGAACTGTGGGAACCCGTTGTGCCTGCTGATGCAGTAGCCTGTGTCCAAGGCGAGGGTCGCAAAGACACTTTGGCAAGATCCTCCTTCTCAGGAGAGGTACGTGGTGGCGACAACGGGGTGAACGAGGAAGGGGGTGTAGGGAAGATGAAGAGGCATCCTCCTGGTCAGGCAATGCCTCATCAGTTGTAATGGGAGCTACAGGGGCAGAGTTGACACTGTCAGCACCACTGAACCCCTCTGCCTCCACCCGCTCTGAATGCCAGTCACTGGGCCCCTCCTCCAAGCCACATTCCATCTCCTCCTCATCTTGGTTGCTCAAGGACTATGACAGATAGCCCTTTATTTAAAAGAGACCCCTCTTTGAAGAGATTTCAGTGGACTGAACAGGCACCCAGGTCACCCAGGCACAGTCTTCCTCACTATGATGAAATGTATTATGTTTCTATTTAAATTATAACAATGATTTATACATTTGCATCAATGTTCTGCCTTCACGGTTAGATTGCAGTATGCCTCTGAATGCCAGTTCTTGGGAATCAAGTGTGGAGAGGGCTGTTGCACTCATGTCCTGCTTGCTAGTGTCCCATAGCACTGTCAGAACAGGATGCTGGATTAGATAGTCCATTGACCTGATCCATTAGGCTCTTCTGTTCTTATAGATAGAATTTAGCATTTGCTATTTTTCTATAAATCTGTGTCCTCTTTTTGGGTCATACTTATGTGGCCACCCTATGAAAACTTCTTGCATAAGGCCCTGGGCTCCACTAAGGATTAAGCCCAGGGCCACCTCCTCTCTGATAGGTCCCATGGCTAACTGTTCTAGAACAGTGGTTTTTAACTTAATTTGTCTAGCAGTACAAACTACACTGTAGTTACTGAATTATAAAGGGTCTTCTTATAGGGCACTTTTGGTGATTCCTCATGTCGCTGGGGTTTGGGTGGCCTCCACCAGGGATTGAGCCTTTAGTGCGGCAGGCCCTGTCCTGTAGAACTCTCTTCCAGGAATCATCCTTCTTTTCTTTCAGGCGGCTCTTGAAAATTGAACTTTTTACACAGGCCTTGGTAACATGAATTTCTCTCTAACTAAAATGCAGTATTTATTGATGCTTTTATTATTTATTTTAATTATGTTAAAGCGTAATTTTTAAATTCATGGTTTTTAAATTTCATTGTGTCTTTGGATGTTGTAAACCACCTTGATTATTTCTATGAAAAGTATGATTTATAAATACTTAAACAAACTAACAAAATCAGGCCCAATGCGGTTAATGTTGGTAGGACTGAACTTATTAGTTATTTTATTTCTGAATCGTTTGTTATTAAACACTGACTTTAACAATAAAAAACAGCAGCAATCAAAACCCATGTAAATACAACATCAATCCAATGTGGATAAAAACTGGGATAAAAGCCTCCACTTAAAAAGTTTGTTGCTAAAAGGTGTAGTATTTTAAATGCAGGAAGGAGATGATGTGGTCTCTCAGTCTGGTGCAACATTTGTGAAGCTTAGAGTGCAATGCTACCTCTATATAGGTAAAGTCACAGTACCTTCTATTGGATTTATGCATGAGTTAATAGGCAGAGAATTGCAGTCTTGGCATTCAAAAATTGTCTTACATATCCTTAAACTCAATGTCCTGGATTGCTACTGAACTTTATTTCTTGCAGAAGGAATGGATGTGAAGGAGGACACGTTATTTCAAGATTACTCAGAGCCATGATGTCTGAGCTTGTAGAACAGGATCTCTGTCAGCGGTGGGAAAATTGCCATATGTGGTGAAAATCATGCTCTCTTTATGCGAATTCACCCTCTGCTGCAAACAGGGTATTACACAAATAAGGGCACTGGGTTTTATTCAAGGCCTCCTCATTCTCTCCCCCCCCCGGTGGTCCCCAAACAGTAAAGATTTTATGGCACACTTTTTTCCTGTAAAGCAATATTTATAAACAGGAAGCCACTCCCCCAAAATTAAGGATGGTATTTAATGTTAGTCCTACTCAGAGCAGATCCATTGAAGTGAATGAACATGACTAACTTAGGTTCATTACGTTCAATGGGTGTACTCTAAGTAGAAGAGAACCCTAACTAACTTACTGCTCCTCCACTTCCATCCCATCTTATCTGAGCATCCTGTGCTTAGAAAATTTATTATTGTTTATTATTACTATTATTACCTCTGCATTATGAGGGTGAGATATTTTCAACCGCTGACATTCTGAGTGGCAGAAGTATAGGCAGAGAAGGAACAGCAATGTGTATCAATTACTATATAGTCACAAAGTGGCATACCTATGATGTGAGCTAATATAACACACGTTTAACACATTCTAAGGGTAGCCATATTTGTCTGTTAAAACTAATATCTTTTGTCCTTTTGTTCTGTTGCACAATTGGTTTCGCTAGATAAGCCAAAAGGAACACCCATGGTCTAAAGTCTCAGCCGCTGAATCACTGTGGCATCCTGAGTAAGTACTTTCAAAGCTGACTCAGTTGTACTCTCTGTAAAATGGATATAGCAGTCCTAGAACAGATAGTCCAAGTGATATTCTAAGCGTCTAGATTAAAATATAGCTGCACAGATTAGCGTGTACATTTTAAAATTTTGTTGTAATATGACTTGTATTTTAATACGTATTTTGTATTTTTCTTTTACATGTGTTTAATTGTGGTAGCCTATGGCTCTGAGCAATAAAGATTCATTTCATTTCATTTTAAAATTAAGAATAGCAATGTGGGGTGGAAATGTTCACTGGGAAACAAAAGGGAGGGATGGCATTTGGATTAAGGACCTCGTGGCTGTTTTTACAACAGAAAAAGATGCTGGGACTTCCACTCATGGAATTCCCATATCATTACTAATTTGACCCTTTAATGTTACAGTTTGCCAAAAGGTTCTGACTGCTATACATCATGAGCACTGAATGACCAATCAGAAAAGAGAATTACAATTTACTTTGGTTTAACATTCCGGGAATAAAGCACCAAAGCTGGTGGTCAAGGAGAGGAGGGAGGGTGAGGGAGAAGTAGTCACTTATGCATTGCTAAAAAAAAGGAAATGTCTTACCAAAAGGAACAAAAAATGACAGCAATATGCATAAAAATGGAATATGCTAATTAATAGGTAAACTAAGGGTTTAGAAATCGTTTAACTAGAAATACAACACATCTCACCATAGTGGGGAGACTGTGTGACCAGTGACCTGTGTGCCTGCTCAGTCTGCTGTCTAGGTAGTAACTGCTGATAGGCAACTTCAAGGGCCCTGCTGATTGCCCTTCTTATGATTCTTTATCTTTAAACTGGACTTGGATCTCACAGCCCTTCAGATAGATGACTATCCTCTGTTAAGTAGGACACATGGCCACCCTAGCTCCAACACCCTAGCTGACATACTGCAAATAGATTTATTTTTCAGAGTTTCCCTGGGAAAAGTCAATCCAGATTAATCTGGGGTGGGAATACAGGCTGGCATTATGATGCTGACAATGTTGTGTGGTCACTGCAAAAAACTTGCATCTATGAGTAACACAATCCCACAATAAACACCCATCTGGAAGCAACCTAGCTTACAAATTATTTAATGCACAATGCACACATACACTAAGTTACCTCTTGAAAAATTGACATCTTTTCACCTCTGCCACCTCCCAAATATTAGTCTCTCTTTAAAAAAAATACACAAGGATTCTAGAATAGTGTTACTCTCTTACATACCCTCATCAGAATTCAAGTTGCGATTTTCAATGCTAAAAAGTTAGCAACTCAGGAAGTATGTATCTCCCACTTCTTCATCTAACCTTCTTTTGGTATGATTATGTCATCTATAAATTATGCAAAGTGATTTGGTGCTGAAAACAGGCCAAAAATTCTTGTACTACAGAGATCACAGTGAAACTGCTTATGAGGTAAATTAGTCATAATGTACATTGCAGATAACATGGCATATTTGCGTATGTATGGGTAACTGCCAATACAAACATATATTATTAGATGTGTGAAGACTGTATCCTTCCTCTGTGGTTCTTTTTTTTAAATCTAATCCTAGCTATTCCTCTGTCAGAGTGATATGGATTGTCCTGTCCTTCTGCAAACATATAAAAAGTGAATATAATTATATATATACACACACAGGGGGCTAGTGCAGCATGAAGTTGGCTGAGGAATATTTTGTATGTGTTTAGGAGACATTTTGTTTCTTACTTGGTTCTCTATAGGGCTGACTTTTTGATGAAACAAGACAGATTTTTAGCTGCCCTGTGTTCAATGGTGGGGTTTCAAAATAATAATCAAAAGATGCAAGCAATAGTCAACTTTCAAGTTACAGATTTCAGAAGGACTTCATTTTCCTACCTCTGCCCACCATCATGAATCTGTTTGACAATTGGGATCCAGGCAAAGTTAAGCATTATACAGCCCAATCCCATTTACGTTTACTTGAAAGTAAATTCTAGTGAGTTTAAAATGGACTTATTCAATTTATTTAAAATGTATTTATTTATTAAATTTATATCCTGCCCTTCCTGGTGCCCAGGGTGGCAAACACACAAATAATGAAACAATTAAAACATTTGAAAACAATTCCAGTACAGATGCAGACTGGGAAAAAAGGCTTGTTGGAAGAAGAAGGTCTTCAATAGGCACCGAAAGGACAACATAGATGGCACCTAATGTTTAATGAGAGGGAATTCCAAAGGGTAGGTGCCACAAGACTTAAGGCCCAATTCCTATATTGTGCAGAATGGACCTCCTGATAAGATGATATCTGCAGAAGACCCTCACTTGCAGAGTGAACTGACTGATAGGGCATATAAGGGATGAGATGATCTTTCAGGTATTCTGCTTCCAAGCTGTATAGTGCTTTATACACCAAAACTAGCACCTTGAACGTAGCTGAGTAGCTAAATGTGCATATGAATGTTTTTAAGTATGCTGAACTGTCTTTTTAAGCCCATTTGAATCAACCATATTTTGTGCTATTGTGCCTCTTGGTTGGATTGTGTCTCTTGTGATTAGTATATTATTTAGTGACATACTGTACAGCACAGTCCTAACCATATCTACTGGGAGGTAAGTTCTATTTAATTCAAAAGGGTTTACTCCCAGGTAAGTAGGGTTAGAATTGCAGCCTAAAATATTTACATTGTTAAGTAAGCTTGCTTTGAGCTTCCCATAAGCACCCTGTAAAACAGAATGATGGGCAAGATGGCTCCTTAGTAGGCTGGCCATGAGTCCTACTTAGGGACAGATGAATCTACCAATTTCGGTTTCTCTCCATTTCTCATTTTCCCATTCTTTTCCTTTCTCCATATTTTCACACATTTGCATTTTTTTTTAAAAAAAAGTCCCCATGACAGTTCACCAGGATTTTAGTGTTAATTTATCCTATTATTCGTATGCATTTTTATATGTTATTTTCACTAATACATGCATTTTTATGCACACTTCACCCTAGTATATGCATTTTTGTACACATTACTTGGCTGGAGAACTGCATTGCAAAATTCAGAGAAGTGTGAATTTTGAAGGCTTGCCATGTGCGAAATTTGAAGGATGGCTATGTTTCAGTTTCCATATTATTTTGGAAAGCGCAGAACAGGTAGGTTTGCCCTTAAATTCACATTGAATCAAATTTCTCCCCCATCCCTAGACCTTCTTCACCCAGGACAGTTCTCTCTTTAGTCAAGTCCTGTCTTTGAAGGGCTGTCCAGTCCAAGCCCGATTTAAAGATAAAGAAGCGTATGATGGAAGAGCAGGAGGGGCCTTGAAGTTGTCCATCTACAGTGAGCACCTGGACAGCAGACTGAGCCATCACACAGATCACCCAGTCACAATATTCTCCATTATGGTGACATGTATTCCATTTCTATTTAAACTATAGGGATTTCTTTCTATATGTGTATCTATACATATACATAAGCATATGCAAACCTGTATCCTCTTTTGTGCTGTTTTGGGGTGATGTGTAGGAGACCACTGTACTCTTTAATTGGATTAAGCAAAGCTCTTCTTAAGCTCTGATGCTGAAAACTACTAGTTTTCGATTCTCCCTGCTGAGCAGCCCTATGTTACTTGGAGGCTTGCATAAGCTTAGACCAACAGAATCTGAAGTAGTAAAAGTTCTCTCACCTTTACCTACTTTTGTACCTCTACAGCCAACACAGCAACAAGCATCAGAACCCAACAGATAATTTAAAATATTCTGTGTATTTAGCTACGCATGAAGAAGTCATACAGCATTCTTTCTGATTCAATGACTGGCTGAATCACTAGGAAAATAACATTCTCTTATCTGCTTCTTGCGTGAATGCTGAGATTTGTATTTGCTTTTCCTGACTTAAGATACATGGCGGGAGGAGGGGTTACTTCTCTTATACACCCTTTGTCAGCACCACACAAAATGAATAGCAAGTAGGATTTCTTACAACCTGTTATCATTAAAAAGGGTTGTTAATTATAATCCTGCTGTGTAGATACAGTATATCATTATTACTTGCAAGTAGTGAGCAGACAGAGATAAAATACACAGGGCACTCCTGTTATGGAGGAAGCAGTGGTGAGGACAGATTTGGCCTGTTGTAAAAATTGGTTGATATAAACAGTCACTGTATGAGGCTGGTTCCTAACTCTGCTGTTTATGAGTGTGTGTGTGTGTACTATGTAGTTAACTCACATTTCTGAAAATGTAAGATGAACATTGTGACTTCATGTGCACACACTGCTCCACAAGATTTCTGAGAGTTGCTCATCTGCACCTCACAATTACTCTGAGTTAGGCTGCAATCCTATCCAGACTTTCCTGAAAGCCCATCTACACTCAGTTGGACTTACTTTTAAGAAGAAAATCCATAGGATCACAGTGTTCATTACATACAACCAATCCTCATTACATTTCCAGACACGGGGACTGCCAAAGGACCCCTGTTGCATTAAATAGTAATGTAGGGGCACTTCCTATGTGTTCCCCATGGAAACAGCTACCATTGCTTTATATCAACTTTGCATAGTTCTACACCAATGTATGGTAGGGCAGCAAATATAAAATTCATGGCCCTGCCAAAGAGTGACTTACAAAGGATCATGAAACCAAAGGTCATCTCACACCCCCTGTCCAAAGACTGGGCCTTCCATCCACCAGTTTCCTGCCGATTGGCCTAATACAACTGAAACCTCAGCGTGGGCCAAAAGCTGAGTAAACATGCAGAAAGACTTAAGACTTGAATGAAGGAAATCATGCCAAGTTATTCAAACTAGAGAGCCATATATTATCTACTACCTGGTTCAATGCCCCTAGAAGCTCAGAATATAGATGTTATATGCAGGGCTGGTCCTACCATTAGTCAGATGGTACAGATGATTAGGCAGCAGATACAGGAAGGTAGACAGTGGGTGGCAAGCTGCTAGAGGACATAACTGTGTGTGCCATGGTTTAGGAGTGGGGAACAGGATCTGGCTGGTGCACCAGATCCTTAATTACTGCATCCCCCACAGGCCATTTTGATAAGTGGGTGGGACTTCTGATTCTTTCCTTTCGGTCCTGGCCAAAAGGGTTTCCAGTCTGTGCCAATCAGCTAATTAGTGCAAACTACAAACCCCATTGGAATTGGCTGCACTTAGGGAACTCCCAAATGCAGCTGATCCCACCGGGGATTGCAGTCAGCACCAATTAGCTGATCAGCAGTGACTACAAACCCCACTTTTGGAAGGAAGTTTCAGTTAGGAGCTTCCCAAGTGGAACCAATCTTAGCAAGGCTATCATTTGCCGTCAAATTTAAAAAGCACCAGATCACGCTTTTTTTTTGCCAAAGAGCAATCACAAGCACACTTTGAGGCTCCCAATTGTTCTTTAGCAGCCACATCTTTACTTGCCCAATACCTGATGTCGTATATGATGTCAGTTGTGGGGGAGGTGGCCCGTAGACCAAAGGCAGCCTTTTGTAGGTCTCCCCTGCAGCCCCCCCAAATGTACCCCATTGCCCCTGATTCTGTTGCTGCCAAATTTTGTGATGTGATTGTGAAGGGGAAGTGGCATTGAAAGATGAGCCTTCCCATGAGCTGCCCTTCCTATCACAACTGGGTTCCCCCCAGCCCAACATAAGAAACATAAGAAGGGCCTGCTGGATCTGGCCAGTAGCCCATCTAGCTCAACATTCTGTTCTCACAGGGGCCAACCAGATGTTTATGGGAAGCACAGCCTGCCAAATAGTTGTTTGGCTGGGGATATCACAAATGTAATGAACATGAACATGTATGTTCCTCATGAACATGTATGTTCCTCTCCATGAACATGTATGTGTGAATGAATGTTATGTGTGAACAGTCCCACAGCCCACCATGCCAGGTCCTGCCCACTGCTGGCTCTGAACACACCAGAGATGGAAGGATCTGTCAGTTTCAGTTCTCTCAATTTCTCATTTTTCCAGTCTTAAATTCAGTCCACATTTCTGCAGCAATTTGTGTTATGTATGAATGTGAGGTTGTGTGAGAGAGAGGGAGAGATGCACTTAGGTATATATACATAGAGAGAGAGAGAGAGTGGATGTGACCACCTCACATATTTTTCCTGGTACTGAGGAATGCTCCCTGTTGTTATTAGACAGTAACAGCATCGAGTGTGTGTATGAGAGAGAGAGAGACAGAGAGAGATCAGTATTGTGTGATCTCCACAATCAGCACCAGCGGGACATAGCTCACTTCCTGTGGCAAGACTGAGATTTCTGTGGACAAGGGGAAGCAGCAATGGCTGTACTCTCTCTAATTTATAGCATTACAAATCATAGCAGCCATTTTGTGCCTGATGCCCATCACTTTCTCAAAATTCAGAATGTGCCTGCTGGTCCAAAAAGACTGGTGACTCCTCTCTAGCTCAGTATTTTTTGCTCTGACTTGCAGCAGCTCTCCAGGATTTCAGGCAGGAGTCTTTCCTAGTCCTAACTGGAGATGCTAGGACAGGGATTGAACCTGGGATGCCTTTGCATGCGAAGCATGAGCTGCACCATTGAGCTATAGCCCTTTGTTTATAAAATGACATTTGCACATTTCACTGAGATCGATCTGTATGTTGTTCTCTGTAGATTACAAACATTCTGAAATCCAGTTGTTAAGAAAGGCAGACAGCTTTGAACTAGTTAACAATGATGTATGCAAGTTCTAGTATATACATGCAAATTCAACAGAAAACAGCAACTGATTCACATGAATGGGAACACCGATATAGTTGGAGAGTATAGAACTAACAATCCCCAAGCCCCTGCTGGCCTTTTGCCACAAATGGTTGCTAGTTTGGGTCTAATAAAAGCACTTGGAAATCATAAATGGTGCATACTTTTCATGAGTTTGCCACCACATTTTGATTTCCTTTCTCCTCAAACCCCTTCCCCTGCTTTTAACATGTTTATGCCCAGCCAGCATTACTGTCACACTTGCAACTTCCTTTCAGGAAATATCACGTTTGAATGCATTTCCTGCTTTAGGTTTCAGTTTATCTGAAGTTGACTCGTTTTGCAGCTTGTCAGTCAGGAAATCTAGGTTAAAGATGATGTTATAGGCATTTGCTTTGTAATACAGAACCTAGGAAGAAAAGTAGCTTGAGGTGGCATATTTGACTAGAAAAACAGCTAGCAGGGAAAAGTCAAGCAGTACCCTCTTCCACCTTCCTTTCTTCCCTGCTCACAATGGCATCATCCAGCAGTTGCTGCTGTTCATTCAGAAATTTGTTTAAAATGTGTGTGAGTTACAGAACCCGAACTTGGAAAGTTCATTTTTAAATGAAACTAGTTCTCATTCAAGTTCAATAATATGTCCAAAACGGAACTAATTCCAGTTTATATTTGTCCCTTTACAAAACTAAATAGTTTGGTTCACATTCAGTTCACAGTCCAATTCAAGTTCATCCAAATGGTTCTTGGCAATTCCACCCACCCAGTATTTAGGATGTCACACACTGCTGTGCTGAGGTATAAAATAAGAAGATGAAGAAAACATTAAAAACCACATTGGAATATGAATTGTTTAATTTATTTTTTCCAACAGTTTAATTGTTTAATTTATTTTTCCCAACAGATATGAACTTTAAGCTTAAATGCCCCAAGAGTCTAAAGAGTAAAAAAATTGAAAGAGAATTAACTTAAAGGTAAACTAGAAATAATTCAAAGTTCTACCTCAAAACAAATTTAATTCAAGTTCGATTCACTCAACAATTATGGGAACTCCTTTCAGATGTAGTTCAGATATTTTTGAACTAATTTAGTGAATCTTGTTTAACCAAACCAGTTACTGACGAGCACTACACAGAACTCCACATAACATGCAGCTTTGCCCTAAGCATGACAAAATTTCTGAGTTTCTGCATGTCCACCTCAACTGGACGTTTCTTTTTCAGATTTATTCTACAGGATATCTGGATGGCCAACAGTGTTCTTCAACCTTGGGTCCCCAGACATTATTAGACTACAACTCCCATCATCCCTGAACATTGAGTATGCTGGCTGCGGATGACAGGACGTAGTCCAACAACGTTTGGGGACCTAAGGATGAAGAACACAGGCCTTGTTATAGACTAGAGATTGACAACCTTGTTCAGCCCAAGGACTGCATTTACTTATAGGCAACCTTGATGGTGGGAGGGAAGATGTCAGTGGTGGGTGGAGCCAGATGCAAATGTGGGTAGAGCAATGTATGTGTGTGGCCCTTACCTTTGGACAGCTATACACATTCTCCATCCAGGCAATCAAGAGGCATTAACATAGTTCAAGGACACATTTCAGCCAGGGAAAAAGCATTCAAGGAAGGTGCAGAGGGCCAGATAGAGAGGCCTGGATGACTTCATTCAGCATCTAGGCCTGAGGTTCCCCACACTTTTGGTCCCAGATATTTTGTCACCAAATGAATAATGGAGATAGATTGTTTAGGGCCTGTTCCATTTGCAGGAGATTATGAGGTCTTTCGAATTATACCTTCTTGTGATCGCTGTAACCCAATAGCATTTTTAAAAAAACATGGATAACATGCTGATATACTCACTGAAAACACAGCAAAATGAGGCTGTTTATGCTGAGCCAATCCGAGTTTAAGATCACTCTGCCTATTTATGGCAGCATAACTACTCTGCCTAGTTGAGTGTGGTAAATGGTGATGGATGGCAGGAAACTGGAAACCCCTAAATAATTATGCAGCAGAAGCTCAGAGATGTAAACTGACCAGTCAGCCAAAAGATCCCATCATAGCCTCATTTCCTAAGAGGCCTTAGAGCAAAGGAAGCCCACGAGGAGTCATTCTTCAGCTGGTCAGTTCAGAATTTCCCCTCCAGGGACTATGTGGATAATCTGCCTGGGGAACTGTGAGAGAGAAACCAGGAATTTCTGATTCACAAACAACAGTAGAGACTGCGATGTTGGGCTAAAAACAGAGTGCTGGCTCTGGGATTTTAGGGCCCCTTGGGCATGGCACCCTCTGTGCCTCCCCCGATTTGGAAGAGGCAGGTCATATAAACTAAGAATTCCCTTAGACTGCATCTAATGTTCTTGGCTCCAATGAAAAACTGGAAATGGTAGTACGGTTAGGGCAGTGGACTGTTTGCTGTCCTAGGACCCTGGATATGCCCCACCTTGCCAGCCCCTGGAGCCAGTCTCAGGCCTGTTGTCAACATCCAGCATACTGGTATTTGCTGGGGCCAATATGTCCCAGCAGGGCCCACCAGGAGTAACACCTTGCCTGCCCTCCCAGTGTCTGCTGCCACTTGGACCCCAGCTACCACAACCTCTTTCTTGCCATGCACTCATTTGCAGGCTTACCCAGCAGTAGTCTGTAACAGTCAGCCAATAGCCAATATCTATAAAGCAGCACATGCAAATTGTATGCAAATCTATGTCCCCTTTTATCTTCCCTTTTGGCAATGTATTTCCTCTTCTTTGGCAATGTGTAAGTGGCCATCCTACAAGGTAAGATGTTCAGCTCCCGTCACCAACATGCTCCTATTGATGTACAAATCACACACACACACACACACATACACACATGCAAGTTGACACACATATGAGATTGCCTGATATCAAGTCAGACCATTGTTGCCCAGGATTGTCTACTGCCAGCAACTCTCTTGGGTTTTCGAGCAGAATTTTTCCCAGCCCTACATGGAAGTGCCAGCAATTGAACCCGGGCCTCCTGCATGCAAATTGTGTACTCTGTCATTGAGCTACGTTTCCTCCCGTGAAAAAAAGACAGGAAGCTGCCTTATAGGTCAGCTCATTTAGTCCACCTAGTCCAGTATTTTCTACTCAGACTGGCAGCAGTTCTCCAGGATATCAGAAAGAGGCCTTTCACCTCATCTGCTACTGGATCCTTTTAACTGGAGATAGTAACGGCTACACCTGGGAAATTCTGTGTGCAGAGCATGTACCATTCCACTGAACTATAGTCCCTTCCCATGATAAGATGTTCCCTTTCCCACTTCACTTGATATGGAAAGAGAGCAGACACATGAGCAAACATGGCTGCCACCAGTGCATCTACACTAGCCCTTAGAAAATGGTTCTCAATGGTCCCTTGGAAATAAACAGTTGTTTCAGCACCACACTTTCAAGCGTGCAGCCTTAGAACATTGCCCTGTTGTTAAGCATTATGGTAAGTGGGGTAAGTTTTCCCCATTGAGTATCATCAATTACTATTTTACAAAATAGTTGCCAGGTCTACCCACATTTTTGTCCATTTGTGCAAAGCCCCCAAAAGATTAAAGTTGCCATCATAGGCTGCAGTCTTTTATCTACTTCCCTAGGAGTAAGCTCCATTGGATTCCTTATCAGACCTTATCCCAGCCTGCATCTGTGTTGGAATTGTTTTTTAAGATGTTGTTAAACCTTTTTTTAAAAAAAGATGTTTTGTTTTAATATGTTTTAAAGTGTTTTGTTTCTAATACGTTTTAGAGTGCTTTTAATTTTGTTTGCCGCCCTGGGATCCTTCTGGGAGGAAGGGTGGAAATAATAATAATAATAATAATAATAATAATATAATAAAATAAACAATTTACTTCTGAATAAGACACCATAGGAGCAAGCCGTATTGAAATCAGTGAGATTTACTTCCAAGCCAAAAGGGATAAGATCAGGCTGCACATTGTGTCCTCAACACGGAACTTGGAAGAATTGGGATTGTTTTAAGGGGCCCAAATTGAAAGAGGGCTCCAGGCCGCGAGGGAAGAATTACAAGTGCATGATGCCCCTAGTATAGTATTTATAGAGGTCAGGACAAATTATCTAGCCTTGCAGTCTGAGGCAAGGACCTCTGTTTCAGCATCTTCCACCAGCTGGGAAAAACTGGAATAATTCCAAAGAAAAAAGGCACTTCAGTTCAATTCTCGAGTCCTGTCTGCACACAAGAGACTGGAGAGCAATCTCAGCCCACCTGTCTAATCACCTTGCCACCTAGTTCTAACAGGTTTTACAGCAGCAGCAGAAAGCCGACTGGCTTGTTTCACAGTGCTTCTAGGTGGGGACTTAATCTGCAAATGGGTACTTGAGATATTACAAGAAAGTTGTTGGCAACAGGTGATTTTTTTATCCATTGTTTTTTCCATCAGAAAAAGTATAAATTGGATTAAAAGGGGGCACAGGACATTCAGGAGTATTTAAAAAATGGCACCATCCACCTTCAGAATCAGCATCATTATTAATTGCCTTTGTATGTATGTATGTCTTAGGTGATGCACAAAATGTAATAGTTTAATAAACAGTTTAAAACACCACAGAAAATAACAACAAATTATTTTAAAAGGCTAAAAACACCACAGAAAATAACAACAAATTATTTTAAAAGGCTATACATAGCGAATGCCCACAGCAGAGAATTATTCACTCAGCTGGAAGGCTTGTCAGAACAAAAATGTCTTCCAATTTTTTCCAGAAAGTGGAGATAGCAGGCCTCACAGGAATGCTGTTCCACAGAACAGGGGCAGCCACACTGTGAAGTGGTATAGTCTATGTACCACCTCTATCAAAACATTGTGTTGGAGCTGTAAATCAATATACAGGTAAGGGGGCTCCATTATCCATCTGCCAGGTATTTTGTAAGGAAATGCAAGGCTGGAAGCAATTCACCTTGAGTGTGCATAGAATATTTTTGCAGGATACCTGTTAGGAAAGACACACACTCTACTGAGAAGTCATACAAATTATTATGGAGAAAAGAGATTTGGTCATGTCAGTGCTTGGTGTCTTTTCTTCCTTTTGGCTCACAAGGGAGTCAGTCATACTGGGAGATGTTGCTGCTGAAGAAGCTACTTCAGGCAGTGTGCTAAGTGTGTGTGTTGTTCTCTTATAGCCTCCAGACCACAGAACTATAGTACAGGGGGACTGCAGAGGGAGCTGCCTTATACTGCATCAGACCATTGGCATATCTAAGTCAGTATTGAATAGCAGCGGCTTTCCAGGCTTCTAATCAGAACTTCCCTAGCCTACCTGCCAGAGATTGAACCTGGGATCTATGGCATGCAAACCATGTGCTTTACCACTGAGCTATGATCCTTCCCCCTAGTGTAGGCTTGCTCTTCCTTTTTGATTTATAAGCCACACCATCCCAATGACTTGGAGTGGATAATAATGGCTACTTCCCTATTGAAAGGAAAACTTGAAACTTTATCCAAGTGTAAGGCATTGTGCATTGACTAGAGATTAGGGTGAGCAGATGCAAAGGAAAAGAGGACCTGTGTACCATTCACAGTTGCACAGAAGAGGGAATATCAGATCAGGGGGGTCTCTTATGTCACAAGCTGCACCTGCTAACATTCCCTCTTCTGCTCAACAGATAAAGAACACAGGATAGCCTGCCTGCCTTTGCATCCAATCATCCTTGCTGGAGTTCTCCCAATAACTCACTTACCTTCCTAGGATATTTGGCAATCCCAACAAAATCCCCAGTGCAAAATTAGTTGACTTGTTCCCATTCAATTGAACTACCTTTGAAGAACCACATCTAAGTACAACTGAATATTAAGTTGTTTGCTGAAGCATTAAAAGTATTTAACTTTTTTTAAAGAAAGTAACTTGGGATTTTTAAACAGAATAAAAGTTGCCAGAAAATTAGCAAAAGCAGCCAGAAATGAGTAATGGAAAGTATCACGGTTGGTGTTTTAATCATGAAGGACCTCCCACTGCCCACACTTTCAACTCTAGAAACTTGCCAGTGACACAGGCATTGGATGCAGCTGCTGCTCTTTGCTTTCTGGGGTATTCACCAATGCTCTGATGCCATTTGTTCAGCTAAACCATGGAGGGATTAGGCAGGCCCATTGGCAGGTCTGGGACAGGGTGTTCATTTCCCAGGTCAAATTCAGGCATCATGACGATATTGCAGGATTCTCCTCTGGGACACCACGAAGGAAAGAATTCTGTTGCTTTTGCATCTGCTGATGCAGCTGCTTCATGGAGCTATGCAGCCATGCATATGCTGCTGCATCTCAACTAGCTCCGCATTCTTGAGTGTTTAATTTGCTCCTGGTTGCTACAACTTGATATTTCTGATCTATAATCCACTGGCCTGATCCCACTTTTCTCCCCATCACATTATCTTTGGCTTGGAACATGTTATATGTGGTTATAGCAAATATAAGCTACAATCACTAAGTGTACTGTTTTGCTCAAACAACATTCTGCCAGTGTAAGGGAGGCATCTGGAGGACACCATGTTAGCCACTCCTAGGCTATGGCAAAGCATACTATTGTCAACTTTTCAAGAGCTACTTACAGTTGTGCCTTGAGAGAGAAGATTGATCTTGAGCAGGTAATGATGTGTATCACTATGCCCTGAAAAACTTTTACCTGCTATTGGCTGAAAATAAAGCTGCTCTTTGAAGTAACTATCAAGGCTTGGCAGAACAGCTTGCAGCCTTATATATAGCTAGGGGAGAAGAGGCTTCAGAAGTTTGTAATAAGGGTGCAGGGATGAATGCCGAGTGATGCTTGGGTAGGGTAAGAACAGAGATAATGCAAGCTCAACATACTTGAGTTTCTGTGCCCTCTACCCAGTCTTCCAGCAGCCCCTGTAAAAGGCAGCAGAAAAAAGCAATTTCTGTTTTGAGCTTCTCATTGTGTCTTGTTGCACCCCCGAGATACATTTTCTCTGCTTTTCCCTAAGCCTGGCATCTGGAGCCTTCTTTGTGCTCAACTGTTCCTTCCTTCTGCTTTTCTTAGCCAGGCTGTGTCCCAAATATTTTCCACATCCGCTGATCCAACCTTGGTCCTTATGATCTGAAAGCACTTGGACAGTCAGTTCTATATCCCCTTCAGGTTGCTAGATCCTGCCTATAACATTGAAAGTTCTAAAGCAACAGTACAAGATGCAGATACTACTTTTCTTGTTCTGTATTCTTCAAAGTGGGCTCTCATCCTAATTTCCACCATTGTCTATGGCAAGGACGGAGTGCTACAGTTTTGCCACAAAGGCAAAGGAGTAGAGTGGGCAAATACACTGGTGGAGGGATGGGAGAGAGAACAGCCAGTGGCATAGTGGTGGTGGAAGGAGTGGGAGTGCAATTCTGGGACATTTTCAGAGCAGAGCGATGACATCATCTACTAGAGTGCCAGGGTAACTGATGGACTCTCCAGTCTAAGGCAAGTGAATGAGGTGATGAAGATGCTTTCAAAATTTTCTGACACTGATTAGCATAGGAGAAGTCAGAGAATAAGGTTAATAATAAGGCAGAGGCTGCATACTTCTTTCCTTTTCTCTGATGGGGTTCCTGCTTCATTTCATGCTTGCACCTTTAATGATAACACTTCTTTGCAAGATTGTTTGCATTTCCGATTAAAAGCTAAAGGTTGCATTTCAGCTGGCTGATCATTTGTTGAAGCTCAGTGTGTTTTCATAGAATCATAGAATAGTAGAATTGGAAGGGGCCTATAAGGTCATCATGGAGGCTCAGATCTCGGTAGTGAGCCGGGCAGCTTGGTATCAATTACATCTGATAAGGAGACTGCAACCCTACCTTCCTGCCCATCTGCTCCCACGGGTGATACATGCCCTGGTCTCCTCTCGCTTAGACTACTGTAATGCGCTCTACATGGGGTTACCCTTGAAAACGGTCCGGAAATTACAACTGATACAGAATGCGGCGGCACGCTTGATTAAGAACAGCCGTCGCCATGATCATATCACTCCGGTGTTAGTAGATCTACACTGGCTACCAGTTGTTTACCGGGCCCAATTCAAGGTGTTGGTATTGACCTTCAAAGCCCTATACGGTTTCGGCCCAGTTTATCTGAAGGAGCGCCTCCAGCATCATCAATTATGCCACCTGACGAGATCAGCCACACAAGACCTTCTCTCGGTCCCACCAGTTAAGACAGCGAGGCTGGTGCGGACCAGAGAGCGGACATTTTCCATTGTGGCCCCCACCCTCTGGAATTCCCTTCCTTTTGACCTTCGCCATGCCCCTTCCCTGATAGGTTTCCACCGGGCCTTGAAGACCTGGCTGTTCAGGAGGCCTATGGGATCTCTGGGGTGGGTTGCTTTTAATATTGGTATATTAATTATTGTTGGTGGTTTTCATTGGTTTTTATTGTATTTTATCATGTACATGTACGTCGCCTAGAATGGCCGTTAATTTGGCCAGATAGGCAACTCACAAATAAAAATTTATTATTATTATTATTATTATTATTATTATCAAGTCCAACCTCCTGCTCAATGCAGGAATCCAAATCAAAGCATTCCTGACAGATGGCTGTCCAGCTGCCTCTTGAATGCCTCCAGTGTCAGAGAGCCCACTACCCATAGCTTGGAAAAGTTACTGTTTAAAACTGTAATTCCCATCACCCCCAGCCAGCATGGCCACTGGATTGGGCTGATGGGAGTTGTAGTTCAAAAAAAGTAACTTTTCCAAGCTCTGCCACTACCTCTCCAGATAATTGGTTCCATTGTTGTATGGCTCTAACAGGAAGTTTTTCCTGATGTTCAGTTGAAATCTGGCTTCCTGCAACTTGAGCCCATTATTCTGTGTCCTGCACTCTGGGATGAAATATATAATACTCCTGAAAGAATGATATCTCCAATCCTATGAAAATCTCCATTTCATCCAGAACCAAAGTGAAACAGTTCCAGTCAAGCATCAGAGTTTCTGCTGCTTATCTCTGCATTCTTACAAGTGTTAAATTCTTCACTGTGCTGCACCCTAGTCCAGATAATGGCAACCTTGACCAGATACCTCTCTCAAATCAGGTGTCCCAACTCAGTTTGTCTAATATTATTAGGCTGCCATGGAAACCTGAATACACGCTCTCAAGTTTGCATCATGCTTGATTTGGATGAGCAACTCCTGCACTGAAGTTTAATTTGAAATTCCCTTTCTTAACATCTTACTGCTGAAAGGAAGCCAGTTCCCTACATCTTCTGAACCGATTGCCTCCTAAACATTTTGTTTGTATAACCTTCAATTCTATATTCAATTCTGTGAAAATATGTAAAGGTGAATACTCAGTGTATCATAAACTGAAAGGCAGCTGAGACATCATCCCTTGGACCTGAAATGGAAGTGGGAGAAACTACAAAAATGGACACAGACTACTCACAGAGCCAATGTGGTGCAGCGATCAGGGCAAGAATGTGGAAACTGTGGCTCTCCAAATATTGTTGAACTCCAACTCCCATCAGCCTCGGCCAACATGGCCAGTGGTCAGGAATGATGGGAATTGCAGTCCAACAACATCTGAAGTCTGGAGAGCCACCGGTTCCCAATTCCTGCTTTAGAGCATGGGAGCAGGACAGGGGAGACCCAGGTTGTAATCTGTGCTCAGCTATGAAGCTCCCTGGGTGAACTTGGGCCAGTCACTGCCTCATGGCCTAACCTATGTCATGGGGTTATTGTCAAGATAAAATGGTGCTGGGAAAGAACTGTATACACCAATCTGCAGGAAGGATACAATAAACATGTTGTTATACACATAAAATAATCTCTGGTTTCTTCAGTCAAGGGTTTGGGGAAGCCAAGCTATGTGGCTTCTCTCCTCTATTCTAGCCAATCACAATTCGAAACTGTGATATCAGTGGAATTAAATCTGGGTCATACTGCAATCCTATGCAGATTGACTCAGAAGTAAGTCTCAAAGTGTTCAATAGGGCTTACTCCCACTTAAATGTGAATAGACTTGGGGCTTTAGTTGATTTGCTTATTACTGGTTTATTTGGTTACATTGAATAAACTTTGCAGACCCTATTTGACTGTCCTAACATCACTGACTACAATTAATCATTGTGGCTAAGATTCCTATACACAATTATCTGAACATATATGCCTCACTGAATGTATTAGGACGTACATCTGAGTCAACATGCCCAGGATTTGGTCTGCATGTGTGTGTCATTCCCTGACAAAAAGTCCTCACCCCTCTCCATAATCTAAGGTAAAACAATTTAAATGAACACTTAATAGCCCCAATTTTGCCCCTAAACACACAATAAAATATTCCTATGAATTATTATCTGCCACCACCTACTGAATTAAGAAAGCATTAGGGCACTGAAGCATTATGGGAAGAGAGTTTTAACGAAAGCACCAAATCACCACTCAGTGCCTGTTCCCAAAGTCTGCCCTCCCAGCTACCCTAAAGGGTTAACACACACCTGTTCAGTAGCTTGGCTAATTAGACCAAGGCAGTAACCTGGGGCAAGATATATAGGTTCAAAATCTATGCACATCAGAAAACACCAGATTACTTATTAACCTTATTAGTCAGAGCACATAGACCATAACATTTCAACCAAATAAACAATTCAGTTATTATTTCCAACTCCTAAGACTTCTTAACTTGTATAATAGACAGGAAGCTTCTCTCTCTTACATGCTGCGGAGATCCATTCTAGCAACCAATAGCTGAGAATGCAGTTGAAAGTCTTTAGGTTCCTTACAGAAGAACAGCATGGGCTTGTTTATTTAATCAATTAATAGACCACAATATAACAGAAATCTCTAAATAGTTTACAAAGTAAAAAAAAACATAAAATCACAAACTGAAAGTACAAATAAAATATTCTCAATTTTCACAATAAAATACTGAATATTCTGTTAACGCCATAATAAAATCTAGAATCAAAATACTGAAACAGTGCAATCTAAAAAGTAATAGTTTAAATGCACAAGCTTTTTTTTTTTAAGTATCTAAAACACATCAGAGTTCACACCGCTTGGATTACACAGGGGAGGGCGTTCGAGGGGGTTGGTGACACTATGGAAAAGTTCTTCACCTGAAGACATGGTTGTATATAGCAGAGATGTGGGACCCTGCTAACTACAACTCCCATCATCCCTTCCCATTATCCATTTTGGCTGCGGCTGATTGGAGTGGGAGTCCAACAACATCTGGATGGCCATAGGTTCCGCATCTCTGTTTTATAGGTCTCTGCCTGTGAGAACTGGCACAGGGACTGTGTTTAGGATATTTGGCAGGGGTGAAAATCACAGTTGCAGCATACACTGTTGTTGCCCCTTCAGAAAAGAAAGGAAGTTACAGCCTGGTTGTAACAAAACATCAGATCAGATTTTATTCCATTTAACCCTTTGTGTCCCAACTCTTTGTGACAAGTTCAATGCAGCTCTAGCCTGCCTCCAAGCGCAGCATCACTGTTGCAGCTGTAGGGTTGTATCTGACGCTGCTGCAGCTCCACTGACACAAGGGATTTCCATGCCTCACACAATGGAACATCCTCTCCTGTTCTCTCCAGCATATCCTCAAAGTCAGCTCTGGAGGACTGTGGGACCCTCCAGGAAATTGTGCCAGCAGAACCCCACTGGGGCAGCATTGGATACAACCTGCAGATTGAAGGTATATTCCCTTCCAATATTTACCCTGATGCTGGTGTGTCCAGGGTTCAGGAGGAAAAAGAGAAGATAGAGGGCCTAATACAGAGAAGGCCCCAACAGCTGGCAAGAGATCTGAATGGCAGTGGAAGATGGGGGTGAGTCCGCTGGGTAACAGCATGGGGCTAGGCATGCATGAGGAATACATGGATGAGCTGTAGCCTTTATAAGCTATAAGGGGTCACTGAACCTGGGATTTCCAGGATGGGGGCGTTTTATTTTAATGTCTTGCTGCAATTCATCAATATGCCTGACTCTGAGTTTTATATTTATTTATCACATACTCGGTAGCCCAGTTTGCACTTGTGGGCCCTCACAAGAAGTTGAGGGCCCACCATATCAAGAATTTTGCGGTATTATAAAATCCTACTCTAAGGACCAAGTGTTCAGTCCTTTAATGGATATTTTATTTTAATGAGAGCTTTGAGCAAGAAGGGCCTTTTAACCAATACTTTGTATACATTGTTAAGGCCTTTGGCTATATATAATAAAGTTTCTAGACTTTATAGACTTTCGAGTTTTAAAAAAGAAAAAATATTTTCACATGAAAAATTAGATTAGACACTGGAGGTGTGAGTCCTGCAGAAAACGTGGACTCATTTAAGATATATTGTAGATGAAGCTAATATTTCAACTATTTCAATATTTCTAATATTTCAAAATATTTCAAGGAAGAATTATTCAGGATGCCCTTTGAATCCTTGGTGAAAACAATTACACATGGGAAACGAGGAAGAATATGATACACATGGCAAACTACCAAACATATCAATTTTGGAAAGTTGATGGTATTCATTATCTGGTTTTACATATTATTTTAATATATGCATATACTAAATGCATATGGTGTGGTGTGTGTATATATTACTCAAAACATATACATTGAAAACACTAGGTCCAAATGGAATTATACTTTTGCTGACTGTGTAAATTGTTAGTTGATTTTGTTTTACATAATTATAGAAATGAACTCCCCCTTCATTAATTCAGTTAATTACTTAATTAATTCAGTTAATTACTGAAGTTTTTTTAAAAATAAAATATTTGAAATCATAGACATTAAGTTGAAGTCTATGTATGTTTAAGCAGATAGGAAAATACTGCCCTCATGGAAACTCCTGTAAGCACGGAACAATAAATGTTATGACATTAGTATATTTTATTGTTCTGTAAACATGGTCTTATTTTTAAATAAATAAATAAATAATGGAGTCTGATATGAGTGGCTGGCATTGGTATCCGGTTGTTTATAGTTAGGTTTAGAGTCTGTGGATGCATGAAAAACAGGGAAATGAAGTTTCTTAATTACCTGTGTATATTGCAAGAATAATACACTTTAAATAAAAAGGCAAGAAAGGGAATGTATTATTTGCTAAATAATGCAAGTGGGAACTAACCATACTCTGTCTGAGCATTGATATATATGAGAAAGTACCAATAGAACTGTCAGATCTGTGCCTAGACCTGATATATATAGGCCTGTATATACATGCTGTCTCTCATACACCTTTGTTTACTTACCTTTCATTCTCTGCTCCTGAATGCATCCTTATCAAGAAAAAAGGGGAAGAAAAGACACTGTATGTGCACAAAAAAGTGCAAGGGAAGTGTGTTAATGGCCTACCTTTGAACCTGAGAGTCATATACTTCATCACAAACCACCACTGTACATGCACTTCTCTGATACTCCATACCTTTTTCAAAACAGACATCAGCCCCAGGTTGGCCCCCAAATGTATCACTGCTCTAAAACAGGTACTTGAAGAAAAAAGGCCTTCCATATTTTTATCTTACAATGCGTACACACAAAAGAATTTGCAGCTCACATATGTAGATTTTCTTAATCCAGAATTCTTCATGCCCATCCTCAACTTGATGCTTTCAGTCTAGATTGATTCTAGATCCTGCCATCCACAAGGGTGGTTATGGTTATTTGACATGTGTTTGAAAACCCTCCCCTTGATTAGGTTCTCTATGCCTTTTGCTCCCTGCACGTACCCCAGGTGAATAAAGAAGGACGTGGGGATTGTGATCTTGGTATATGCCCACTCACAGCATCACTGGGCAGGTGTACATACACCCCCCCATTGCCAAGACCACCTACATCTGTTTTCAAACAGACACACTGCAGGGTAATACAGAATCAATCTGCAATGAGCTTTTATTTTCAGAATGAAACTAGTTTCTCAAGATGTGCTTTTCCGGGGCAAAAAATATGCACCAGATCTAGACTGTGGTTGGATAACATAGAAAAACAAAACCAAGTGTCCAGTCTTCATTGATTCTTGAATGACATGTCATGTGTACACAGTCCTAGATAAACACCAAAAATGGATCAAATGAGTGTCAAAATGGTCACCTCAAACCTGTCTGCTCTGCCTTTTTGTATGGTCCCAAGGTATGGTCTAAAGACACATGAGGCCACCACCTTTCTGAAGCTAAGCAGGTCTGGATGGATGACCCCCTTGGAACTACGTGTACGCTGCCTTTGGTTCTATGATGGAAGAAAGGTGGGACACAAATGTAAGAAAAGAAATAAATAATAACATTTTAAAATGGTACACCATCAATGTAATTTCCTACCATCAGTCACAAGCACTACAAGCAGTGTGAAGAGGACCAATATGTTTTCCTACCATTGTAGAATTTTCCACCTCAAGTTGAACTGTAGGACTGATATCACATGACGGAAAACTAGTTTATTGATAATTAATGTGTAAAGTGAAGTAGATACTGGTCTTACTTCCCAAATGAGAGCTACTGTGTAAATGGTTAGGGGGCTCAGCCAGCATTTAAAAGGCTGTGCTGACTCTCAAAGCTCTTGCACTTTTGTTAACATGTAAGGTCACTGAAGTCTGTGCAAAACAATACAAAGGGTAGAATCACCTGGCACATTTTGGGCAGTCCAGACTTTCATCCCATTAGGGGCAAAATTGGTAGGATAGACTGCAACCACATTATAGTCACATGGGTTTTATTGTCATTATTTTAATTATGGATTTGGAAAACTGGTTCCTAATATCTAGTGGTCATTTTAACCCAGTTTATCCTATAAAGGGCAATTTCTGTTTTCAAAGATTGTCTGACAAATAGGAATCCCAACTGAGACCTCCAAAATGTTGCAGTGCAGTGTGCTTTCCCCCCCTAAAAAGTTTTGTACTTCTGCAACCCTTGAGGTCCCTCCAAGTCCGCTGATACCTCTCTTGTGTGTGGATGTGGTGCTGTTTATCTGCGTAAGTATTGGCATTCACAGCTTGAAACTCAGAAATAGGAGGAATGTACTGAAGCACTATCACATTAACCTAAGAAAAATGTTAATCTTAACATACACAGGACTGAGCAGTCAATAACAGAGAAATGTATTTTGTTGAATTCTTTGGACTGACTTACACCACATTCACACCAGACATTTATTTCACTATTTTTCCACTTTACACCATTATGGCTTCTCCAAAGAATCCTGGGAAGTGTAGTTTGTGAATAGTGTTGAGAGTTCTTAAGAGACCCCTATTCCCCTTACAGAGCGGTTTGGCAGACAGTCCTTCTTCACAGGGAACTCTGGGAATTGTAGGTCTGTGAGGGGAATAGGGCTATCCTAACAACTCTTAGCACCCTTCACAAACTAAACTTCCCAGGATTCTTTGGGGGAAGCCATGATGGTTGAAAGTGGAATAATAGTGGAAAACATTTCTGGTGTGAATGTGGCCTTACAAAGAAAGATGCTAAGAATAATTATGCAATGAGCAAAGTAAACTTGGTAGGGACCAGTGAAACCAGAGCTTTCAAACAAAGCAAAATCATCATCATCATCATGGGTGATACCAAGAAACTTTTTTTTTGCTTTTCACATATATTAATTAATATGATTTGAGCAAGTACAAAATACACAGCCTAGTTTAATTTGCTTTACTTTCATCTTTCATTACATCTGGATAAGCGACAGTAGGATGATAAAAGGAAAGTCCAAAGCATTAAGGATAAAGTACTATAGGTGATACCCAATGTTACTCACCCTGGGTATACCCTTTGAAATTAATGGACAAGTCCATTGTTTTCAATAGCTATCCTCTGAGTATAACTAACTTTGGATATCACTCTATCACATTAATCTATGAAATATTAATGCTTGTGGGGAAAAGCTAGTATTTACAGACGGAATTAATGGAAATAACATTTTCTTTTCCTAAGAATTAGGATTTTAAAAATTCTGTTGTGAATCAGGGACAGCCTGAATAAAAAGCATGGTTTTGCCATAACACAGCATCCTGTAAAGTCTACCAGAAATAATTGGATTTTCTCAGCTCTTGCCAATACTAAAATAGTTACATGATATGAATTTGCTGCTGGTTTGTGTCTGAGATAATATTCCTAATTCTCTATTAACTTGGGCTAAATTTAACTTGATCTGGGAGTCTATTTGATCAGAAGACTGGAATGCTGAATATGGTTTAAGCTAAAATAGGTACGAATCTCAGTGAATAAGAAACAAAAAACCATAAACTTCATGCTGCTTCAGAATTCCTTTCCTCTCCTGCTTCCTTTTGAAAGAGGTTCGTCTTAAAAGGGGATTATTCATTCAGGCAAAGGGTTTCAATAACAACAACAAAAAAGAGCTGCTTGTCTATTTTACGGCATTTCAAAAGCCACAAGAAAGAGGTCCATATCCACCACACCACCCTCAAACATATCCTCCTCAATACACCATAACAAATGTTTGGTTAAGGGTGCGGTTAGATAGTTTTTGAGCATGAAGGAATCTGGAGATAGGGAATGGTCTCCAGACAGTTTTTCATAAAAGTACTCGAGCATACTGATGAGCTGATAAGGGCTTGCCCAGCTTTATAAAATGTTCCTCCACTTCTCTGCCTCCACTCCTGTAGCAGTCTTCTGCCTTTAATAGCTTCCTGGCATCCTGGAAGCCAGGGTTCAGCTCCAGAACCAGTATGAATGTCCAGCTTTAGTGTAAAAACACACAAAATGTTAATAATTAACAGGATGCCTCTGAGCATGTGCAGAGAACATTTCCCACTCTCATTTGGGTTGCCAACTTTCTCCAGCAGGGCTATTGTACTTTTTGGATTTGGTTATGCCATTATTAAGCTAGTTCAAAAGGTGAGAGAACAGCAGTAGGATGAGTCAATTTATGAAGAACATTTTATATTTATAAAAATTTATTATTGCATTTATATCCCACCTTTCCTCCAAGAAGCTCAGGGTGGTATATGTGTTTCCCCCTCCTCTCAATTTTATCCTCACTATAATCCTGTGAGGTAGTTCAAGGTTGAGTGGGGAATTGAATCCAGTTTCCTGGCTCATAGTCCAACATTCTAACCGGTTCACCACACTGGCTCTCATTTTGAGAGCCTTTCTTTTCATATGCAAATAGTTTCAGTGGCTCTAAGCCGGAAATGAATAGGAATTTTGCTTCATTCATTCATTCATTGAATAATTTTTTATCTTGCTCTTCAGCCAAAAAAGGGTCCCAGAGCAACTTACAAGTCACTAAAAAAAGACATCCCCTACCCTTATACTTACAATCTAAAAAGACATGACATAAAAGGAAAATGGATTTGGAGGGAGGACAAAATAATCAAACTCAGGTACAAGATCTTAGAGACAAGTTATTTTAATGGCCAGATGGGGTTGAAAAGTTCAAGAAGAGAATGCCCCAAAAGTTGCTGATCTCTTAGCTGTTCTGATGGAGTGGCCCTGCATCGCTCCTCTTCCGTCTTCTGCTGCAACCTGATGTAAAGGGCTACTGCCAAGTGATTTCTGTTGTTGATTTCTAGCTTGATACAGCACTGTGGCACTGGTAATATGTTTGGACATGCTTGTTGTTTCAAAATAAATTTGATCTATTCTGAGAAACCACTTCCTAAGCTTGCTTAATAAATCTAACAAAAAGAAGAAACTCAACAGATAGGGAAAGTTTATTACATCATTGTCAAGCTGGGAAGGCTTCACCTTATATATTTCTGCTTGACCTGCACAACACTTCCAACAAAAGAAGTTGGCATTCCAATAACTTACCTTCCCCCATTGGGGATGGGGTTCGCTGCTTAGTTCTGGTCCGCTTGTATTCTGATAGTTCATCATTCCATCCCAATCCACCTTTTTTTCTGTTCCAGCTTGCTTTGGCACTTGCCTATTCAATCTGCTGGGGGAGGGGTTGGTTGCAAAAAAAATACATAATTTTTAACATAAATGCCTATGCAAATGATTTATTTATTTATTTATTTTATTTGTTCCATTTTTAAACCGCCCATAGCGAATAGCTCTCTGGGCGGTGTACAAAAGATTAAAATACAAAATATCATAATAAGACAGCCGAACAATAATAAACACAAACAGAAACCACAGAAATATAAAAGTAAACACATTAAAATGCCTGGGAGCATAGCCAGGTCTTAACCTGGCGCCGAAAAGATAGCAGCGTAGGCGCCAGGCGTATTTCTTCGGGGAGGCTATTCCACAATTCAGGGGCCACTACAGAAAAGGCCCTAGATCGTGTAACTGTCCTCTGGGCTTCCTGATGTGTTGGTACCCGGAGGAGGGCCTTAGCTGCTGAGCGAAGTGACCGGGTAGGTTCATAGTGGGAGAGGCGTTCCACAAGATATTGCGGTCCCACGCCGTGTAAGGCTTTATAGGTCATGACCAGCACCTTGAATCTGGCTCGGAAACAGATGGGTAGCCAGTGCAAATGGGCCAGAACAGGTGTTATATGTGCTGACCGGCTGGTCCTTGTCAGCAGTCTGGCTGCTGCATTTTGCACTAGCTGAAGCTTCCGAACTGTCTTCAGGGGCAGCCCAACATACAGCGCATTACAGTAATCCAACCTAGAAGTTACCAGAGCATGAACAACTGAGGCGACGTCATCCCTGTCAAGATAGGGGCGTAGCTGGGCTACCAACCGAAGGTGGTAGAACGCATTCTTTGCCACCGAGGCCACTTGCGCCTCAAGAGACAAGGAAGGATCAAAAAGCACCCCCAGACTACGAACCTGTTCCTTCAAGGGGAGTGTAACCCCATCTAGAACAGGGTAAACATCCACCATCTGAACAGGGAAGGCATTCACCAACAGTGTCTCGGTCTTGTCTGGATTGAGTCTCAGTTTATTAGCTCTCATCCAGTCCATTATCGCGGTCAGGCAGTGGTTCAGCACATCCACAGACTCACCTGTAGAGGATGAAAAGGAGAAATAGAGCTGCGTGTCATCAGCGTACTGGTGGCAATGCACTCCAAAACTCCTGATGACCGCATCCAGAGGCTGCATGTAGATATTAAAAAGCATGGAGGACAAAACCGACCCCTGAGGGACTCCACAATGGAGAGTCCAAGGTGTCGAGCAATGTTTCCCAAGTACTACCTTCTGGTGACGATCCGCCAAGTAGGAGCGGAACCACTGCCAAGCAGTGCCTCCAACTCCCAACTCCGTAAGTCTCCCCAGAAGGATACCATGGTCGATGGTATCAAACGCCGCTGAGAGATCAAGGAGAATCAACAGAGTCACACTCCCTCTGTCCCTCTCCCGACAAAGGTCATCGTACAGGGCGACCAAGGCTGTTTCAGTGCCAAAACCAGGCCTAAAACCGGATTGAAACGGATCCAGATAATCGGTCTCATCCAAGAGCGCCTGGAGCTGACCGGCAACCACCCGCTCTAGAACCTTGCCCAAAAAGGGGACATTCGCCACCGGTCTATAGTTGTTCAGGTCATCTGGGTCTAAGGAAGGATTCTTTAAAAGAGGTCTTACTACTGCCTCCTTGAGGCTACTAGGGACTACTCCCTCACTCAAGGAGGCATTTATCACTTCCTTAGCCCAGCCGGTGGTACCAGTCCTACTAGCCTTCAGTAGCCAAGATGGACAAGGATCCAGCACAGACATGGTCGCACACACCATTCCAAGCACCTTGTCCACTTCCTCAAGCTGCACCAACTGAAACTCATCCAATAATGAAGGACAAGACCATGCTCTGGACACTTCAGTGGATTCAACTGTCATAACATCAGAGTCTAGGTCCCTACGGATGCATGCGATTTTATTTTGGAAGTGCCCTGCAATGTCGTTACAGCGAGCTTCAGATGTTTCAATGGTATCTTGAGGACCTGAATGTAAGAGTCCTCTTACAACCCTAAAAAGCTCTGCTGGGTGGCAAAGAGATGTCCTAATAGAAGCAGCGAAGTAAGACTTCTTCGCCGCCCTTACCGCTTTTATGTACGACTTAGTAGAGGCACTTACCAAAGCATAATTGCATCCGTCTGGAGTTCGTCTCCATCTGCACTCCAGCCTCCTTCTCTCTTGCTTCATCGCTCTCAGCTCTGGGGTATACCACACAGCTGTATGAGGTCTGCAATGAAGAGGGCGCGCGGGAGCCATCGTGTCAATAGCCCGGGTCATCTCCGTATTCCACAGTTCGACCAAGGCCTCAACAGGAGCACCAGTACTATCAGCCGGAAAAACTCCCAGAGCCCTCTGAAAACCAGTAGGATCCATGAGTCTCCGGGAGCGGACCAACTTAATAGGTCCTCCACCCTTGCAGAGGGAAAGAGTCGTCGTAAGTCTAAAACTCAGCAGGCAATGATCTGTCCATGACAATGGGGTAGATGAAAAACACCCCACCTCCAGATCACCATCTCCATGACCAGTGGCGAAGATCAAATCAAGAGTGTGACCCGACACATGCGTTGGGCCAGTAACAAATTGAGACAGCCCCATGGTTGTCATGGAGGCCATGAAGTCCTAAGCAGCCCCAGATAAGATAGCCTCGGCATGAACGTTGAAGTCCCCCAACACCACAAGTTTGGGGGACCCCAACAACACCCCCGAGACCATCTCTGTCAGCTCAGCTAGGGAAGCTGTTGGGCAGCAAGGTGGACGGTACACCAACAGGATTCCCAGTCTGTCTCCTTGGCCCAGCACAAGGTGGAGGCACTCTAGACCAGTCGCCGTCTGGACAGGATGCCTGGTGAGCGAGAAAGTACTCCTACAGACCACAGCGACCCCGCCTCCCCGGCCCTCAGATCTACGATAGTGTTGCACCGAATACCCAGGTGGGCAAAGCTGAGAGAGGGCAACTCCTCCCTGCTCACCCACCCAGGTCTCGGTTATACATGCCAGGTCGGCACCCTCATCCACAATTAAATCGTGGACAAGGGAGGTTTTATTATATACCGACCTGGCGTTCAAAAGCAGCACCTGGAGATCTAAGGGCTGGCTGATAGAACAACCAGCAGTTCTGTGGCCTTGAGGAGAACCGGAACAAGGCACAGACACAACTTGTCTGGGGCGAGTTCCCCTTACCTGGCACGTTCTCCTCCTAACGCCATACCTCCCATTACCTGTCACTACACCAATTGGGCCCCCCGAAAGCCCCCCCGTTAAGTGCAAAGTATGCTCTCCCAGGCACATTTTTAAAACACTTAACCACAGACAATATATTCACACAACAGCAAATAAAAATAAAAATAGATATAAATACATACAAACGCATCCACACTATCTCATTCAAACACACAACAACAAAACAAACATACAATTAAAAACACCCACACAACAGCAAAAGCAGCCAATCTCTCCGGTGCCTTCTCTCCACCACGGTCGTTTCCGAGCTGGCTCTCACGGCGCTCTCACCGCCACTCACTGCCAGCTCTCCAAGGCCTCTCCGCGGTTCTCACGTCGCCCCCAAGCCACTCCTTCTACTCCTTCTCGGCACCTCGTCACCACCACCAAGCCAGATCTCCTCGGCGTCCTCCCACCACCATCCGGACTGATATCGGGACTGTCTGTGGTGCTCTCACCGCCACTCACCGCCAACCACCCGCCGTCCTGCCGTCTGACGCCCACAGCTCCGCTCTCATCCAGGCAGCAACGCCCCAAGACTGCCGGGACAGACTCCTGGCAGCGGCCCACGCAGAGTCGCAGCTCCAAGCCAGAGAGCGCCGGCAGCCTACACCAGACTGCACCGCTATCGGGGCTAGCTCCTATGGCGCTCTCACCGCCACCAGGACTGTAGTCGGGGCTGGCTCCCGTGGCGCTCTCACCGCCACTCACCGCCCATGACATGCCATCCTGCCATCCAACGCCCACAGCTCCGCTCTCATCCAGGTAGCAACCCCCCGCCAGCAGCTCGCACCAAACTCGAGTCCGGGCGGTAGCAGCTCTCAGGGTTTCAGGCAGGAGTCTCTCCCAGCCCTCCCTGGAGATACTGGAGATTGAATTTAGGACCTTCTGCATGCAAGGCAGATGCTCTACCATGAGTTATGGCCCTTCCCCAAAATATGGATCATGGGAGGCTGTCTTCTACTGAGTCAGTGCATCGGTGTCATCTAGCTCACTGTTGTTCACACTGACTGGAAGTGGCTTTTTAGGGTTCTAGAGTGGCTTCTCTCCAAGCACTACCTGGAGTTGCCAGGGATTGAACCTGGGAGTTTCTGCGCGCAAAGCAGATGCTCTACCACTGGACTATAGCACTTTTCTGCAATCATTAATGTGATTGGGCTACTGCCTGACTGCAGTGCTAAGCATGCATTCTAGGCCAGGGATGGGAAACCTGTGGCTCTTCAGAAGTTACTGGACTCCAGCTCTCATGAGCTCCAGCCAGCATAGCCAATGGTCAGGGATGATTTACTTTTAATTATTTATTACATTTATATCCCTCCCTTCCTCCTAAAGGGGCCCAGGGTGGCCAAGAACAAGTGATAAAATAATAAACATATATTTAAAACATCTTCAAAAGAATTCCGACACAGATACCGATTGGGGAAGAACTCTACCTCAGTGATTCCCAAACTTTTTTCCCATGGACTACTTGAAAATTGTTGATGATCTTGGCAGACCGCTTAATCTGCCTGTTTTAGCAATTTTAATGTGCTGTGCTTGATGCCCCATCTGCATTTTAGTTTCTGCACAATTCTTCTGCACACCCCTTTCCCGTGACCATTCTAAGCATAAGATCCTTTGCGCACATAATAGTGAAGGAAGTGGAGGAGAATCACCTATTATTGTTCATGAAATAACAGCTGGATAGTAATAGCATTTCTGCCAGGGTAAGCCTTGCTGTGATTCACACTATTTCAACAATGGTACAATGAATTCTCTTCTGCTGGAGTTGCCCTGTGAAGGTGTGCAGAGTACCTCCCAAGTACTAGGGGAAAAAATAAAATTGAACAAATGGTTAAAACATATTTAACTCTTTGATTTCAGTTGGCGGTGGTAACTAACCCAAAGTATGTACGACAATTTTTTTCACAATCCAGGTCTTCCAACTCAGAGTGTGTGACTTACATGCTGTCTTGCTGACTTCTCTTAAGAAAGTAACCCCTGTCCAAGTGTAAATCTGTCTGCTTAACATCAGAGAAATCCAAACCAGCTGTCCTTTTCCAATTTTCCTTCAGTTCTTTTAAGTGTCAGGAATGTAAGGGTGCTTCCAGATGACCTCTTTAGTATTCATCCTGATTTGTTTGTGGGAAATCAGCTGATGTTGGCTATTTAATGAGCATTCATTTTTGTTTGCAGGGAGGTGGTTGTTGTTGTTCTTAAAATTATTTTTACCCTACCTTTTGGCCAAAGGCCCTCAAGGCGGCTTACAAAACAAATAGGCACAAGCATAAAAATATATCAATGAAGGCAATACAATTTACAAAAATTAAATCACAAATATCATTATTAAAAAATAGCAATTACAACATTATTAAAAAACAGCAATTACAACTTCTACCCCTGCAGATGTTGATGGACTGGATTGGATGTATGCATTGTCACCTATTCCCACAAATGGAGCCTGAGAAACAGTGAACAGTCACCTATGCTATGAATAACATCAGAAGTAGATAGGACAGAGTCAATGAAGTTAGGAGTAGGTTAGATGATGTTATATCAACACAAGTCAGAGGCAGTCTGCTTCTGAATACCAGTTGCTAGAAACCGCAGAAGGGGAGAGTGGTGTTGTGCTCAGGTTCTGCATATGGGTTTCCCATAAGCATCTAGTTGGCCGCTATGAGAACAGGATGGACTATATGGGCCACTGGCCTGATCCAGCAGGCTCTTCTTATGTTCTTACATGTTACCCAACACTTTCTAGCGCATTTTCCCATCACTTTTCTTATCACAAAAAGACCAAACTTTTTTCGGGGGAAGTGAATTTCCTGGCATGTGAAATCCCATCCCAAAATCGGAAACAGTCTGGAAGCACCCTAAGGCTCTCTAGCGTATGACGGGGCAAATAGCTCAAGATGAACTGGAAGACTAACATTGCATGACTGAGCACTTGCTTGTTGATTATTATTTTTTTATTCATTGATTATTAAATTTATATCCCACCCTTCCTCCCAGAAGGAGTTTACATTATTGTGTAAACTGAAACAGAGTTTACTTCCTAATGAAAGCAACTGTGTAAATGAGATCAACCAGACAGGGGCCTCAGCCAACTTGGAAATAATTTTTAAAAATAGTTGTCCCAATTAAACAATTGTTGTGACCCTCAAAGCTCTTGGCATATTTTACATCATGTAAAATCATACCTCAAATAGACTATTAAGACTACAGTCCAAACCCCCACTTACCTGGGAGTAAGCCTCATTAATAGGACATCTGAGCAGACATGGTTCAGATTGCAACCTTGGAGATAAATCTCAAATTTTTGTTCTGACTTTTGTTTTATTTCCCACCCTAGAGGGTGTTATTGACCCTTCCACTCTGTTCTTATCATATTTAAAATTTAGATTGAGAAAAAGTTCTCTGTGTAATGTGCAGAACGACATGGTAATCAGCTTTGCCTAAGCCTCCCATTTATGGGGCCTAATAAATAGACTTGTAAAAGTCAAAAGCATTGGCAGCAGTTTTCAATATTGTACATACACATTTTTTCTAAAGATAATAATAGTTTGATTATGATTGTTTGCTTTACTTTTTGAATAAACTCTAAGGAAGGGCATTGCTAGAACACCAAACAATGACACAGAGCTGAATTTATTTCGGTTAGTCTCAACTTAACCATGATTACAATTTTTTAAAGCTTTGTAGTAAGTCGGGCATTTCAGTGGAACTACTTTAGGAAAAGCAGCTAGCATTGCCAAATTTTGAAGTGGTCATTACATCTGTGTCTTTGACAGCTGTTTGATCTTTGGGAATTAGCCAGTGAAGCTTTTCGAAGATAAGTATTATCACCTGCTTATTGGTACAGATCAAGCCAATCATCAAGGCACAGCAACAGGGGCCACTTCAAAAGTTGGAACCCCTGTAAGTAACTGGATGATCATGACCACCCTTTATAAACAAAGGGCTGAATTCAACTAAGATACTCAGAATAGACCTACTCAAATGAATAGATGTGACTAACTTAATTTCAGTGGGTCTTCTCTTAGTATGACTTAATTGGATACAACTATCCATTTATTTTTATTATTTAATTAAAAGAATTTCTAAACCACTTAATATTTCAAAATCTAAGCAGTATACGCTGTGTACAATATAAAAACAATGTGTGGTATCCAACAAACTTGTTCCATTAGCGCAAGGATTTCTGCTTCTACAATGAAATTTTCCCTGCCTCTCCTCCCCCCATGCCCCCGCCAAATCTAGTTGGAGGTTCTCTCAGCTGTCCGGAGCAGATTTGTGTAGGGTGTAGGGAGAGGGGGAAAGTTCCATCGCACAAGTGGAAATCCTTGCACTGATGGGATGAGTTAGTTGAACACCGCCAAATATCCATTAAAACAAAAATGCAAGCTAAACCAATAAAACAATGCAAAAGCAAATAAAACAGATTCAGAGAGTTCATACACATAAAACTGGGTCCAATCTTGTGGGTCAGCAAAAGCCTTGACAATAACAAAACTTAGTACAGTATTTACATAGCTCATTTCAAGCATTTATTAGCAATAATTACAACAATCCAGTTAAGTAGATTGGTATTATCTACAAGACAAAGGATGAGAAGAAAATCAGAATAAGATGATCTGTTCAAGATCTCTCTCTTTCACCCCCACTGATTGTCAAATCCATGTTCCTAATGAATTTGGTGTATTGATACATTGACTTGTTTGGGAATGAATGGAGAGATAAATTGGACAGCTCAATGAACCTTGAACAAAAGCCTTCTTGAAAACTACTACCTTTGAGTAAGTATTTCTATTTAAGCTTAAAAATATTTATTGCTGGGGCATGCAATTTCAGTCTAAATATATAAAAACAGTTAATATTTTTGTCCATAGCTGATTGCTGTCATAGATAAACATAATACTTTTGAATCACATTCAGGTCAAAGTTGGCCCCAACTAAGCCAAGCCACTAGACCTGTATGAATCAAGCAAACTATTTCCTGTTGTCTATGGTACACAATCGCACCTCAGAACTTCCTTTACCTTATTCACAGTACCATCCAAGGCTTGTCTACTCTAAAATAAGTCCCACTGAGTCCTATGGGGCTTACTTCTAGCCAGGTAAGAACATAAGAAGAGCTTGCTAGATCAGGCCAGTAGCCCATCTCGTCCAGCATTCTATTCTCACAGTGGCCAACCAGGTAAGCGAGCATAGGATTGCTGGCTTAGTATTTTTATTATAATGGAATATATATTATAATTTTTATATCTAATTGAATACATATTATAATTGAATGGACTACGGACAGCCATCCAATGAGTACATAGCTCTCTAAAATAAATGACATCACTCATTGGGCACCACATATCTGGATTAATGAGCTGCCAACAACAACAACATCATCAAGTTAATAAGGATTACCATAACAGATGACTGGACCAAGAACAGGGTTGCTCCCACTTTCTGACAAGTTTCCGTTCCTCTGACACCACCAAGACAGGAGCAAATTCATTGCCAGCTTCTTCTGATCTTGAGATACAGGGCTGCAAAAAAGGCTCACCTTGTAGCATTTCTGCCTATTGTGCTGTTCGAAAGCCTGGCTATACTAAAGGTGGTAAGTGCATTTGGGAAGGGCTGTAGATTTGACAAGAGGAGAGGAAAGGATGTGCAGCTACGTAATTTTAGACCCTAGATTGAATGGTTTTAGGAAAGCCCCCTTTAGATGGTTGTATGTATTACTTTAGTTGTGGATGTTGTGGTGCTAAATTTGTATATTTGTTCAGCAGAGAGTAACAGCAATCTGAAATGTGAGTGTGCCAGTGTGTGTGTGGGGGGGGTTAACCTAAGAAAGCAAGCTTTTACCCTGCATTAGGATCACTGAGACGTAAGACTTAGTAAAAATAAGAAAAGCTACTTTATTTATAGAAATACATAGTAGATAGAAAGGCATACCTAATTCTAATTAACTAAGTTGAAGGTGCAATGCCCAGGCATGGAAGTTGACCTCATGGCTAGGAGAGAGCGAGCAGAGACAAAGGTGTCTTCTCTCTTCCGGACAGTCGGAGAAGAGAAGAGAGGGCAGAAGGAGGAGGGGCAGATAAGCCTCCCTTAAGACGTATCAGTCTACCAACGGAAGGAAGTCCATCAAAGCATCACAGGTAAAGGTAATCAAGCCTATCCATCTGGAGGACCCTAACTCTATCTCCCTTCTGGAACATAAACAAAAGAACAAAACAGGAGTTGCTCTTGCCCCACTTCCAACACCCCTTCTCAATGAGTGTTTGGTTCAGCCCACGAGGTTCATCTTGTCTCGCAGCTTGCAATGTCTGACTTTGCCCAACGCCTTCTTGAGAGCGTCTGCAGTCATACGTTCTGTTGGACAATACTCCACCTTGAGTAGTCCTCTGCGGTAGGTAGGTGCTTCATGTCTATGTGCTTAGTGCGTGAACTCATCCCTTCTGACTCCAAGAGCCTGTTGCATCCTTGATTGCTTCCCAGTACCTCTTGGTTGGCGAGCTGGTTTTTCAGCACAGGTATCCCACTCCTACCACCACATCTGGCTTGGTAACAGTACTGATATACAGACGTTTTCTGATGTCTTGTCTTGTATCTCTCAGCATTTGCATTAGCATTTGGCTTTTTCTCTAATGTCCTCTTGTAGCCTGCAGCTTTCCTTTCTTGAAGAAGCTTGGTCAGTGTCCAAGTTTTATTTTGGTGTAGAGCTTCCAGCTCTTCCTTGGCTGGCTGTCTCCACCTCTCAGCTTCAGCTTTGGGTAAGGCTTCAATCTCCTTCCAGGTCTCTGGTTCTGGAAGTTCATCTCTCACGAGGTAAGCAAATCTGTCTGGTGGTACACCTCTGTTGGTGCGTTCAGAGAGTCTTGGTGCTGGCGCTTCGGCTGCCCCTTCTGGCTCTGATGCCTGTTCTGGCTCTGTTGCCTATTCTAGCTCAGTTGCCTCTTGTGGCTCAGACTCCTCACCTTCCTCTGCAGGTATATTATTGTTATACCTTCTGTGGTGGAAGAATAACTCTTCTTCTTCCATTTCGCTGTCATCTGTTTGGTGTGGCGCCCCTTCTGGTCGGTGTGTGCACTTTCCTTCATCAAAGTTGACAGCTCTGTATACTCCAACTTCACCAGTTTTGGGATCTATTACTCTGTATCCCTTTTGCGCTGAAGAATATACAATGAATATTACTTCTCTGGCAGTGTTGTCAAGATTTGACATCTTTTGTTTCGGGATGTGCACAAAGGCCTTGCACCCAAATACACGAAGGTGAGACACGCTTGGTGTCCTATCGTGCCATAGTTCAAATGGTGTTTCGTTGGTTACAGATGCAGGAAGTTGGTTCTGCAGGTAGGTGGCAGTAACCGCAGCTTCTCCCCAGTACTTCTTTGGTAACTGTGCATCTTCCAACAAGGAACAAATCATTTGTCCAAGGGTCCAGTTCATGTGTCCCGCAACTCCATTCTGTTCTGGATTGTACACAGCTGTTGTCTGGTGCTCTACGCCTTCCTCACGGAGAAAGTCTTGCATAGCCCTGGACACATATTCCCCTGCATTATCAGATCTTATGATCTGTGACTTTCTGCCAAATTTGTTGGACACAATTCTGACATAGTTCTTCAATTTTTGAAGTACTTGACTTTTCTCCTTTAGTAGGTACATTGTAGTATACCTGGAGTAGTCATCTATAAAAGTCAGCATGTATAAATTTTCACCCTGGCATGGCACTTTCATTGGCCCACAAAGATCAGTGTGCATTAATTCTAGAGGCCTTTTGGTTTTCCTCTCACTTTTCTTACAAAATTTTGGTTTCACACTCTTTTTCTTAATACAGCATTCATGTCTGTGTACATTTGCACTGTCCCATTTTAATGCCTCTTGCCAAATTCTCTTCTTCTAGAGCAGTTACTCTGCCTAAGCTGGCATGTCCCATTCTTCTATGCCAGATATGCAAACATTTAGAATTACAGGTTCCCTTGACCACATTTGCATGCATAGTTTCAAGATATTCTAAATGTAAAAGTCCATCTTTCAATTTTGCTGTGCAACATATTTTTCCTTCATCTAGAACGTGGCAAAATTCTCCACTCATATAAAGTTCACCTCCTAATTCCATTATCTTAGTAGCACTTATTGTCTTTAAAATCTGGAACATATAGGCAGTTTTTAAGTTCAAGTTGTCTTTGGCCATCTGGCGTTTTGCAAAGCAATTCTACTGTATCTGTTCCTTCAAAAAAGAATATTTGTCCTGATGCTGTCAATATTTATTGCTTGTGACTTTTAAAACTTTTAAACACGTTTTTCAATTACAAGATGTGAGGTGGATCCTGAATCAATTAAAAATCTGTTTTTGCAATCATCTTTCCTCTCATCAGACAGATGGTAACTAGAAGCTTCTGTTTTTGGCTTTCTCTGCCTAGGGGCTTCTCTCACTTCAGTTTGCCTTTGTTTAAAGTCAGGCCTCGCTGTTGTCTGCCACCTATTACATTCTCTTTGAAGATGATTTGGAGAGCCACATTTAAAACAGAACTTCCATCTGTGTTTGTCTGTGCCCTTTTGTGGATTCGGGTGATGACTCATGTTGCTACCCTTTGTTTGTTTCTCCCCATAGTAAAGTTTGCTTGCTCCGACACAGTCTCCAGTTCCTGTCTTTCTTTAAAATCTTGGTCCTTTAAATATGAGATAATCTGACTTACGTTTTGGTCAGAATTTTCCAGCACGCAGGAAATTAATTTATGATCCTGATTGAGAGAACTCAGAAGCGGTGCCTTTTTCATATCTAGATCTTTCCCACATCTCTCAAGTTTAGCCAGGAGTTCTGTAAAAATTTCTATGTGTTTATTCAGGCAGCCTCTCACAGCAGTCCCCTTCAGAGAAAACAACTCCTTGTAAAGGTACACTATGTGGTTCTTTGTTTTCCTATTATATGTTCCTTCTAGCTTCTCCCACATTTGTTTTAAACTGTTACATCCTACGCAAACATTTAGTGCCTCATCTGATAGTGCAGAAATAAGCAGAGACTTCACTTTTGCATGCTTACTTCTCCAGGAAGCTGTAGCAGTCTCATCCTCTGCCGAGGGCTGTGGATCAGCCAAGATTCCGTTTAAATCTTCCCCTTCCAGGAGCGCTGTGAAGCACAAATTCCACAAGGCATAATTATCCTTTTCAAGCCTCAGGACGTTAGTCTTTAGTGTTGATATTTCAGCCATCCTTTCCTATCTTTTGTTCTGCTTTTCTTTTCACCTTAAAGCCTCCTTGGTAAATCACACACAGCACTTAGCCTTTTACAGCTTCTAGCTACAACTTGCAATTCAACTCAGTTTGCTGGTCCCGTAATCCTTGTTGTGGTGCTAAATTTGTATAATTGTTAAGCAGAGAGTAACAGCAGTCTGAAATGCGAGTGTGCCAGTGTGTGTGTATACGTTTACCTAAGAAAGCAGGCTTTTACCCTGAATAAGGATCACTGAGACTTAAGACTTAGTAAAAATAAGAATGGCGTTCCTGCCTTTGCAGGGGCGGGTTTGCCGCCACCCCAATTCCCTAGAGGACTCGTGTAGGTTCTGGAAATTTCTTGATTGAGCCACGTGGGATTGCCTTGCCAATTAGGGAAGGGTTTAAGCAGCAATATTTAAGGCTGCTCCTCCCTGAACGCCTGCCTTTTTTGCCTTGCGGCAGCTGATCTCAGTTCTCGCAGGCAGGCGGCTTTCTCCGTGTCCTGCGTTCCAGTGCTGCTCCGTTCGTTTGAAGTCTGCTCGTTCTGCTGGGGTCGGGTCTCCCACTGATCAGCCGGGCTGCGGGCTTCCGCCCACAGGTTTTGCAGCTGCCTGGCAGCTCGCCGGTAATCGGCTTCTTCCTTTGCTTTGATCAGCACTTTCACACGCTTCCACATTCCCCAGTATTCGGGGTGCCTTAGTGGCGAAGAGCTGTGGGTGGTAGGGACACAGGTTGCTTGCTTTCGTCCCACAGGAGTTTTGTGAGGCCTTATTCCGTGTGCCCCCCCCATTTGCCTTGTTTTGCTGTATAGCAGGATTTCCTGTTTGGCCTGCGTTTGTGCAGTTTATTTAATTATTTGTTGGTTCTTTATTCTCCATAGGAGTCCTGTGTGATCTTTAATTCTGTGTGGGCCCCTTAACCCGCCCCCCCTGTTTGCTTGACTTGCTTTATAGTAGGCTTTCCTGTTTGGTCTGCGTGTTTGTGTAGTTCATTTAATTGATTGATTGCTTCTTTATTTCTTATTTAATTGATTGAAAATATATAATTATAAATTAATTGTTAGAGAAGTAATTGTTTAATTAATTATATATATATTTATAAAAAGGATTTGTATCTCTTTCCCCCCTTGTCCCCCCTCGTCCCCCCTCAGCTTTGCTTGCAGCCTGTTAGTCCTTGTTCCTGTTCTTTTTCTTTTTGGTATTTTACATTATTTTGAATTGTTGTTATTGTTAATTTCTGTTATTTTAAAGTGTTCTTATTTATCCTGGTTTGGTAAGTTAGGGCCCTTGTTCCTGCTCTAATTTTACAATTATTGTTGTTGTTGTTGTTCTGTTCCTGGCAAGTAAAATGGGCTAACATGCCACCCAAGAAGGTTCAACAGAAAATGGGGGTTTGTGTATTGAAGCAGGCTACAAAGCACCCCCCCATCTCAACAGCAACAGTCTTCTGATGAAGATGAAGACATGGGAATTAGTCGTGCCTTGGTGGATAGGGTAGAAGCCCTAGAGAGGGAGCACAGGCGTCCAGTTGATTCGGAGGCGGGTCCAACTACCGCCCCTTCAGGTAAGAAATCTGTCCGTTTGGTGGCTAAGATGCCTAAGTCTCGTGTTCTTGCTGTTTGGTTTCCAGGATCAGTGTCCTTGAAGCTGCAGCACCCGCTGAGGAGTCTGCTGTTCAGATATCTCCAGCTTGCTCGCCTGCAGTTCTGTCAACAACATCCTCTTCCTCGCTCCCAGTCTCAGCTGGCGCTGGGGTCTTACAAGGACAGTCTCCTCTTCATCCAGCTGGATTCCAATCTGTACCCTCTGAGGCTTCCAGGTTCATGGCACCTGCAGTTGTTGCCTCCCCAGCTGTTTATACAGGTGAGCAGTTTGCACCACTACATACTCACGTTACACGTGTACAGGCTTAAGGGGCCTTTACACAGCAGAATGCCCCCATGGCAGGTTCTCAGCCCCAAGGAGGTGCCCTGCAACCTTCGGTTTATATTGGAGGTGTGTTAGTTCTGCAGCAGCCTCAGCTTCATCTAGTCAACCTCCTGTTTCTTTGCTTCTTCCTCAGGGTGTTTACCCACAAGGTGATACTTCCCTTCCGTTGGGTGACCATCTATTGTTAATAACAGAGAAAGAAATTTGGTGCGGGAGTATATTGACATATTTCCTTTTTCGTGAAACTGAGATAAAACCTAAAGAGGGTTATGATCATAAGGAGCGTGAGGTGGCCACAAAACAGAAAGTGGCTTAATTGGCTCAACACATATACAATTTCTATGGGCGTAATGACTCAGGCTTATCTGTCTCCTGCCAGCGTGCCCGTCAGGCTCGCCAGGGTTCAGGGGAACAACAACACCCCAAATGCGGGTCTGGCAACAGCGGCTGTACGTCACAAGGCCAATAGCCCTATTAAGTTGCTTGTTGGATTGTTATCCCAATAGACGGGCTGTTAGTTGCCTGCCGTAGGGTTTTTCTGAAGGTTTTCTTATCCCCTTTTGAGAGTCTGAGGGTGGCTACTTCCTCTGCCAATCAACCTTCTATCAGTTCTGTGGCCCCTGTAGTTTGTCAACACTTAAAAAAGAGATAGTTGCCGATCCCATTTCGGGGGGGGGCTTTCCTCCATTAAATAATTTGGGAATTTCTCCTTTGGGTATAGTCTCCAAGAAGCAGACAAGGAAAATGCCTTATCCATAATTTGTCGTTTCCTGAAGGAGCCTCCGTTAACAATGGCATTTCTCCAGTATATGCATCAGTCTGATACCTCCTTCGATGAGGTTGTTAGAATAGTTCGTAGGGCCGGTAGGGGTGCTTTAATGGCGAAGTGTGACATAAAGTCCGCTTTTTGTCTCCTCCCGGTACATCCAGCTGATGTTGATTTGCTAGGTTTTTTAAATTCCAAGGCCGGTTTTACGTTGATAGGGCCATGCTGATAGGCTGCTCTGCGTCTTGTGCTGCTTTCAAAGCATTTAGCACTTTCCTCGAGTGGGCATTACAAAGGAGGGCTTCTTCTTCCTGCTCAGCCCACTATTTGGATAATTTCGTTTGTAGGGCCAGCTGGTTCTACTCATTGTCTACATTTGATGCAATCCTTTGCAGCTTTAACTTCTGAGCTGGGTGTCCCTGTAGCTCCAGAAAAACCTGAGGGCCCTTTATACTTCCCTTACCTTTTTGGGGATTCATTTAGATATTATTCAGTTTTCCAGTTTACCCCAAGACAAGTTGCTTACCCTGCGGCAACAACGTCGTTCAGCGATTGTCTTGAGGAAGATCACACTAGCTCAGTTGCAGGGACTTGTAGGCCATTTAGTTTTTTGCTTCTAAAGTCATTTCCCCTGGTTGCACATTCCTTAGGCGTCTCTGTGACGCCCTGAGGGGAGTTCGCTTTCATTTCCATCTGATTAGGGTCACAGCAGGAATGAAAGATGACTTGCAAATGTGGCTAGTTTTCTTGGAGGATTTTAATGGTCTCTCCTTTTGGGCGAGGAACTATTATTAGAAGCTGAACTTCAGGTATATTCTGATGCTGCTGGGGGACTTGGATTCGGTGTAATTTTCAGATCTCAATGGTATGCTGGGGGATGGCCTTCCAATTGGCAAGCCTCTGGGCTTACTTCTGATATGACCTTTTTAGATTTTTTTCCGATCGTGGTAGCGGTTTATATATGGCCATTGGCATTTCAAAATCACACTGTATGTTTTTGGTGTGACAATTTGTCCACAGAGTGCATTGTAAATGCTCAAACTTCTAAATCTCCTCGTGTTATGCGCTTAGTGTGTGCCTTTATCTCACAATGCTTACATTTTAATATATTATTCATTGCTCAGCATGTCTCAGGTTTACAGAATTGCGTTGCTGGTGCTCTTCCCACTTACAGATGGCGCCCTTCCGGGAGCTAGCACCTGGAGCAGCTCTGGACCTGGTCCTGGTATCACCTTTCCTGTGGAGCCTTGGCAATTAGATGTTGGGGCTGCCATTGCTTCTGCACTTGCTCCCAGCACTCAAAAAGCATATCAGCATGCCTTTGAAATATTTCCAGCTTTCCAAACCGGCAGTGCTCTGCCTATTGCGTGGCATATTCCTGTATTTCATCTGTTGCAGTTTATGTTATATTTAAAAGGGCAAAACAATTCTGTTTCAATTATCGCACCTCTCTGCGCTGGCCTTTAATTCTAAGGCACGGGGATTGCCGGATCATTCTGTAGATTTTAGGGTCAGGAAGGTCCTTGAGGGTTGGTCGCGTTCCGCTCCCAGGTCCACTGACTAGAGGAAGCCAATCACGCCCGATGTCCTCCTCCAGATCCTGGCATTGTGTCGTTCTTTATGCTCATCTCTATATGAGTCACACCTTCGCCGCAGTAACTCTGACAATGTTCTATGGTGCCTTTCGCCCTAGTGAAGTATTGGTCCCCTCTAAGCGTGATGTGTCCTACCGGGTCTTATGCTCTGGCGATTGCACATTAGGTGCTGACGTAGTGAGGTTCTCCCTAAGAGTCTCTAAGACCGATCAGAAGGGCCGTGGCAGTATTGTCTCTTTACGCAGTTGCCAGGTCTCTGAATTATGCCCTGTGTCTGCAATGCGTCAATTTCTGTCTATTAGGCCAGCGGGCTAGCGTTATCTTTTTATACATGTGGATGGTTCTGCCCTGACTCAGTTTCAATTTTGGGCCGTTGTTCGGCGGGCCTTGTTGGCCAATGGTTGCAATGCTGGAGTCTATGGGCTGCATTCGTTTCGGATTGGTGCGGCCACGGCCGCAGCCCTTGTGGCCATGAGCGTTGGCAACATCCAGGCAATCGGCAGGTGGCATTCTTCCGCTTTCAAGTCTTATGTCAGGTATTGATTCTAAGTAATTTTGTTTTCTGTTTTCCTTAGGTGCGCGGAGCCTTCCAGTCCCAGCGAGGATTGTCCTGTGTGGCCATTTTATCTTATTTTGGGCCCACCGGAGGGCCTCTTGCCTGTTGCCTGGATGCAGCTGCAGCTTTCTGCCAGAGCTACAGTTAGCTGGCAGGCTTGGAGGGGCATGTTGTGGGATGCATTGATGCCCTTGGTGTGCCGAATCTTGTCTTCGGCCAGCTGGCCTCATGTCTTATTAATTCATTTAGGGGAGAATGACTTGGCACAGCGACCAGGTAGGGAATTGCTGCTCAAGGTCACTCATGATCTCATGTGGCTCATTCGTTCTCATCCCAGTCTCATTTTAGTATGGTCTGACATGCTTATGACAAGGGTGTGGAGGGGTGCGATTCACCCCAATAGGATTGACAGGTCTAAAAGTGGGTTGACAGAAAGTTAGGGATTTGGTTCTGTCTCTTGGTGGGGCTTTCATTCCTCATGATAGGATTAAGTTCCATTCTCCATACTTGTTCTGAGATGATGGGGTTCATCTCTCAGAGCATGGGTGTTATTTGTTACTGGGGGAACTTAGGTTGGGTATTGGGGTTTGTTTTCGTTGGGTTGAGGGGACCAAGCTTCAGCTGATCCCCTCTTGTGGCATGGAATTTGGACAGGTGACGTATATTGGGGTTAAAATTGAGGAGGTTGAGGCATTCTGGTAAAGGGCACTCCCTAGGGAACCATCAGGGCTTAATGTCTGGTGGGGATCTGGGGAGTGTCCTCGTGGGACCGGCTTCCGCATCATGGTGAACGGCTGTACGGCGGGGCCAGGATGCGGAGGTTGGAACCACATACCTGACTCCAACAGCAAGGAGAGAGGATTTCTCCCACATCCTTGACTGGGGAGTTACAGTCTGAGGGGAATTATTTGCCTTCAGAATGGGAGGGAGTATTCCCATTTAGGTTTCGCCTCACCTGCCCGAAGTGTTTTATATTTGATTAATTGGCTGAATTGAATTTGATTTAGTGTGTTATATTTTAATAAATATAACATTATTCCATATTTGTGTCACAAGTCTTCTTTGGTGTGGTGGCAAAAGCTACTTTATTTAAAGAAATGCATAGTAGATAGAAAGGCATACCTAGTTCTAACTAAATAACTAAGTTGAAGGTGCAACACCCAGGTGTGGGAGTTGACCTCATGGCTAGGAGAGAGCGAGCAGAGACAAAGGTGTCTCCTCTCTCCTGGACAGTTGGAGAAGAGAAGAGAGGGCAGAAGGAGGAGGGGCAGATAAGCTTCTCTTAAGACGTATCAGTCTACCAATGGAAGGAAGTCCATCAGAGCATCACAGGGTAAAGGTAATCAAGCCTATCCATCTGGAGGACCCTATCTCCCTTCTGGAACATAAACAAAAGAACAAAACAGGAGTTGCTCTTGCCCCACTTCCAACAGTGGAAATGTTCAAGAAAAAATGCAAACAAAATTGCCAACTCTGGTTCAAAAAAAGAAATACTGTACTCTAAGCATGTGCAGTTCCACATTTTAATTAATGCTTCCAGATGACCTGTTACATTCTTCCTGATTTGTTTGAACATGGTTTGTGGGGGGTTATGTGACATTGGCTGTTTGTTGACCATTCATTCTGATTTTTTTGTCAGGGAGGTTATGCAATGGTGCATCAAGGAATTGCTATCCCACACTTTCTAGTGCATTTCCCCATCACTTTCCTTACTCTAAATGTTGGGGGAGGAGGTTTTTTTTGGAGGGAGTTCTTCCTTAGAAGAGGATTTGTTGTGCAAGAGCCCAAATCCATTTTAATTGTACAATCTGAATTTGCTGGTATGCACTGAATTCTACCTGCAAAATAGTGACAGTCTGGAGGCATCCTCACTTAAATCATAGCATAGTCATGACTACAGGAAAAAACTGAGTTTGCATCTACTATCCTGATGCTAAACATTTGCTTGGGAAGAAGAATGATTTCATTATAGAAAAGGAAAATAAATTTTAAAGTAAAAATTAAAATTAAAAAATAATTAGCATCTGTAACCATATACATGCCTGGCCACCTGTGTGTCCCCTCCCCCCATTTTTTAAAAAGCTGTGCACACAGGTAAACAAATACTGCACGCATGTCCCTAATGGACCTCAGGTTTCCAAAACATTTGGTGAGTGGGGAAGTACTAATTGAGGAGAGGGGACAACAACACACAGTGTGAATACATCCCAACAAGCACTACCCACTAGTATGGACAGGGAACATCGATTATAGAGGCATAAAACTGAAAGCAATCATGTGTGGATGAAGGTGTACAAGTGTACACACGTGGAAACAGTGAACAAGGTATGCATTAACAGCCAGTGTATCTCTGCCTCATCAAAACAAATCTTATAACAGTTCCTTATTAGGGTAGAAATACACTCACTGTTCTGCCAGTTCCAGTGTGTCTCCATCTCTCTCTTCTGAAAGACTCCACCCCTTTTTACTGTAAAACCTGGTGGGAGCAGCTTGAGTGCAGTTTTTTTAAAAAAAAATCAGCTTAAAAGAGATTTCACAACTGATTGGCGGATCAACCCATTCCCCCTCCAGGTGTGGCTAATGGAAACACTTTTCTTTGGCAACTAGTGCTTTCACAGCCTAAGCCATTGGGAAATATGAGCTGGCAGTTGCACAGAAAGAGATGCAGAATATGCATTTCAGACAAGGAAGAGAATTTGGGGGACAGGAAGTAGAAGGCCCTCACATTTTCTATGTTGCAGCTGAAGCCTGATAATTTCACCGTAGTATTTTCATGTGTGCCACACTGTGTGTATATGTGTGCGTAGATGATTAATCCATCTCAACTTACTCTCAGTTTTATAGAATGAGTTAAACATGCATTTTCATGGGTTAAAATATGAGACACCATTTGGAGTTTTGTCAAAATATAAAATTGGTATAGGTATACTGGGACTGTGTTGAGAAATTCTTTAAAACAGGGATGGGGAACCTGTGGCCCTCCATATGTTGTTGGACTCCAATTACCATCAGCTCTAAGCAGCATTGCCAATGATCAGGGATACTGGGAGTTGGGACTGTATCCAACTAAGTTTTACTTTTACAGTCAGTGAATCAATGAACCTAAGTTTGTCATGTCCGTTAATTTCAATGGGTCTACTCTTAGTACAACTAACATTGCATACAACCCTTGGAACCCAACAACATCTGAAGAGCCAGAGGTTCCCCATCCTTGCCTTACGCAGAGGGCTTGGCATCGTATGTGGACCACTGGTTCACCGCAGGTAGTCAAATGTGAGTTGCCTTACCTGGGATTTTCTACTCGCTAAACAGTAGTAGCTGTTCAGGCAAAGAGCAAAAATAAATACATGCATGCTTGACACTGAATAACAGCACCAGCATGCTTCTCTCCAGCATATCAGAGCATAATTCTACAATAGCTGTCTAACCTTTCAAAAATATTATCCTGTCATGCTGCCATAGCCGTTGTATGGGTTATTTGTGAATTTTTCAGCCAGTGAAAAATTTCAGTGAATCTTTTTACCCAGGAGCTCTCACTACATATTTAACTTCTCATAAATTTTTCAGTTTTGTTAATGAATCAGTGCATCTTGTTCATTCTGGTTCCTCATCTTCTCCATCATTCTGCTCCCCCCCCCTTCCATTTTTCCATCCCTTGTCAAGTTCCATTCCCCCTTCCTTGGGTCACTCCAGATTTCAGCCAAATAATCCATGTTAATGAACACTCATTAACTATAGCTCACTTGAAAGGGCCTCATTACAGGGCTGTTTCAAGTTACACCAAAGTCCTTGTGCAAACAATGCTCTTGAATGGAGCATTTAGTGATTAACTCTTTCAAGCTAAGCTTTGGAATGTCCTAATATTAAGTGTCAAACAAACGTATTTTACAGATTGCCAGTAAATGGAGTGCTGGATCAGGATGTTTGCATTCTGGACCAATTAGTACAAAGTATGATAGGAATACTTTAGGCAGGATTTCATGTTACAACTGTTGTCACTCCAGAAGTAGTTGGTCCAGTGTATAATTCTTAGAGCCTTAGTTCTAAACATCTGCGTTGGTGTTAGAGTGCGTTGGTGGTTTGCCTTCTAGTCTAAATACACATCCTGTAGATTGGGAGATCCAACCACTGCATGTTTGGTGTTGGGAAACAGCCTACATGAACAAGGGAGAAGTTAATTGTCAGACAGACAGTCAAATGTATCTGTTAGAAACCACTGGTCATCACAAAAATACAAATAGTTTAGAAATACATTTTAGCACAGGTGGTCTGCAGCACATGGGACCACATGATGTACAATGAAATTCTGTCTGATCTGTTGCGTTACTAAGGCGAATATGGAAATCTTATATGTAGTGTATTTATCCCCATCCATCAACAAATAGCAGATTTTCTCTATGTTATTAAGAAAGGAAAGGAAACTCTGGAGATTTTCTTTGAGAAATCTGTCCCTAGGAGAATTATACTGGGAGCAATACAGAACATAATTAACAATATTTTCCACCTCTCCCTGATTGCAGATACAAAAACAACTATTTACATGTATTCTGATATATCTCCCATCCAAATATGCTGGGGTTAATTGGGAATCATGCCCCTGGTTCTAAAATAAGGAGCCATACAATGGTTTCTTACCTACACTGGACAAGACTAGTGTCCTGATTAGGTAGCAGCATAATTTCAGCACAAGAAGTTTAATACAGTTTTGCTTGCACAAAGGAATTTTGGTAATTATCCATAACTGCATACAAAGAACAAAACCCTGATTATAGTTACATCCTGAAGGATGATAAATCAGGTACGTCTGGATGTTGTACAGCAGTCTGAGATTCTCAGTAGCACAGAGGACCATGTTTAAGAAGATGCTTACTTTGCTTCATGAACTGAGAGAGTTTTTGTTGAAGGTTTCTTCCTGGGAAGAGCCATCCTCAGAGATGCTGTTAGACATTAAGTCCAACTGAGGAAGTTGATTCATAGCAGCAGCCTTTTAGGATTCAGCTGTTTATCCACTCTAAGGTGTAGTTTGAGGGATTAGGCCTGAGACTTGGGCCAACATGTCAGAGACAAGCAGGCCAACATGTCCAGTGGAAAACAATGTCCTGCCAAACTGTGATGTCTATGCCTGCCTCACTCTTCAAATTGTTAATGCCTTGAGACAAGCATTTTAGGATTTATTTTACATGTTCTGAGCTTCAAAGCATAAAATGCAGATACAATGTTACATTTCATTTTCATGAGAACTGTACTTAAATGTTTTTTCCTTTTCAGTTTGGACGGTAGAAAGGATGAAATACTTAAATCACACAATCTATTCAAGCAAAGTATAAATAGAATGGACTTTGTTGATACAAATATAGCTTGTACATATATTCATATATATATATAATAAGGGATGTAAAAGCATGCTACATTTCCCCTTGCAATGTATATTGTCTGCGGGTCACAGATATATGAATTTCTGCAGCTGCCTACAGTAACCTCCAGCTACTATAAGACCCAGAATTTGTTGCTTGTTGCTTGTCCTCTCCATGGTGGGCTTCAGGAAGGCATTTAGCTTCCTCTGCCTTCCAGGTATAACTTGGAGAAAGGACCATAACTCAGTGGTAGAGCATCTGCTTTACATGCAGAAGCACATAGGTTCAATCCCCAGCATCTCCAGGTAGGACTGGGAATGAAATACTCCTCTCTGAAATCCTGCAGAGCTGTTGTCAGTCAATGCTGATAGACAGTACTAAGCTAGATCGATCAATAGTCTCAGTATAAGGCAGCTTCCCATGAGAGGCTGATTTTGATCTATAATAAGACTCTAAATGGCTTACAGATGGCCTCCTCCAACTACAGACCAACATATCCCATTGTGATATCTACTAAAGTCAGCTGAGAAGGGTTTCTAGATAGTACCTTCTAAGGATCAAATACAAATATCAAGGATACTTTAACAAGCATTCAGATTCCTGGTGGATGAAACCAGGGAGAATTTTTGTGACTACACCTTCTCCCATCAAAGGGTGATATCCAACTAAATCATACTCAGAATAGACCCACTGAAATCAAAAGGCTTAAGTAAGCTGATGATTAACATTGGCTATCACCCCTAATGTTTCAGTGGTGGGATAATGTAAACCTGGTAAAAATGTCCGCTTGTAAATAAGAGTCATAGCCCACAGACCTTGCAACCTTAATGTGCAATTTCATGAAACACAAGGAGATCTGAAGTTTATGTCCTTGAAAGCTTTGTGAGCTATATCCTATACAGTACACAAAATATTTGAGGCTTAGCTTGTTGGTTATAACACAATCAACTAGGATTTGCCTGATTTGCCATACACACTTGTTTTGTAGACTAAAATGCAAACAATTGTCCTGGTTCATTAGGGTGAAAAAATTCAAAAGCTACTAAGAACATAAGAGCCTGCTGGATCAGGCCAGTGGCCCATCTAGTCCAGCATCCTGTTCTCACAGTGGCCAACCAGGTGCCTGGGGGAAGCCCGCAAGCAGGACCCGAGTGCAAGAACACTCTCCCCTCCTGAGGCTTCCGGTAACTGGTTTTCAGAAGCATGCTGCCTCTGACTAGGGTGGCAGAGCACAGCCATCATGGCTAGTAGCCATTGATAGACCTGTCCTGCATGAATTTGTCTAATCTTCTTTTAAAGCCATCCAAGCTGGTGGCCATTACTGCATCTTGTGGGAGCAAATGCCATAGTTTAACTATGCGCTGAGTCAGAGCTTGGAAAAGTTACTTTTTTGAACTACAGCTCCCATCAGCCCAATCCAGTGGCCATGCTTGCTGGGGCTGATGGGAGTTGTAGTTCAAAAAAAGTAACTTTTCCAAGCTTTGCGCTGAGTAAAGAAGTACTTCCTTCTGTCTGTCCTGAATCTTCCAACATTCAGCTTCTTTGAATGTCCACGGGTTCTAGTATTATGAGAGAGGGAGAAGAACTTTTCTCTATCCACTTTCTCAATGCCATGCATAATTTTATACACTTCTATCATGTCTCCTCTGACCCGCCTTTTCTCTAAACTAAAAAGCCCCAAATGCTGCAACCTTTCCTCATAAGGGAGTCGCTCCATCCCCTTGATCATTCTGGTTGCCCTTTTCTGAACCTTTTCCAACTCTATAATACCCTTTTTGAGATGAGGCGACCAGAACTGTACACAGTATTCCAAATGCGGCCGCACCATCGATTTATATAACGGCATTATGACATCAGCTGTTTTATTTTCAATACCTGTCCTAATTATCCCTAGCATGGAATTTGCCTTTTTCACAGCTGCCACACACTGGGTCGACATTTTCATCGTGCTGTCCACTACAACCCGAGGTCTCTCTGCTGGTCGGTCACTGCCAGTTCAGACCCCATGAGCGTATATGTGAAATTAAGATTTTTTGCTCCAATACGCATAATTTTACACTTGTTTATATTGAATTGCATTTGCCATTTTTCCGCCCATTCACTCAGTTTGGAGAGGTCTTTTTGGAGCTCTTCGCAATCCCTTCTTTGTTTTAACAACCCTGAACAATTTAGTGTCGTCAGCAAACTTGGCCACTTCACTGCTCACTTCCTAATTCTAGGTCATTAATGAACAAGTTGAAAAGTACAAGTTCCAATACTGATCTTTGAGGGACTCCACTTTCTACAGCACTCCATTGGGAAAACTGTCTGTTTATTCCTACTCTCTGCTTTCTGCTTCTTAACCAATTTCTTATCCACAAGAAGACCTCTCCTCTTATTCCATGACTGCTAAGCTTCCTCAGAAGTCTTTGGTGAGGTACCTTGTCAAACGCTTTTTGAAAGTCTAAGTACACTATGTCCACTGGATCACCTCTATCTATATGCTTGTTGACACTCTCAAAGAATTCTAATAGGTTACTGAGACAGGACTTCCCCTTGCAGAAGCCATGCTGGCTCTGCTTCAGCAAGGCTTGTTCTTCTATGTGCTTAGTTAATCTAGCTTTAATAATACTTTCTACCAGTTTTCCAGGGACAGAAGTTAAGCTAACTGGCCTGTAATTTCCGGGATCCCCTCTGGATCCCTTTTTGAAGATTGGCGTTACATTTGCCACTTTCCAGTCCTCAGGCACGGAGGAGGACCCGAGGGACAAGTTACATATTTTAGTTAGCAGATCAGCAATTTCACATTTGAGTTCTTTGAGAACTCTCGGGTGGATGCCATCCGGGCCTGGTGATTTGTCAGTTTTTATATTGTCCATTAAGCCTAGAACTTCCTCTCTCGTTACCACTATTTGTCTCAGTTCCTCAGAATCCCTTCCTGCAAATGTTAGTTCAGGTTCAGGGATCTGCCCTATATCTTCCACTGTGAAGACAGATGCAAAGAATTCATTTAGCTTCTCTGCAATCTCCTTATCGTTCTTTAGTATACCTTTGACTCCCTTATCATCCAAGGGTCCAATCGCCTCCCTAGATGGTCTCCTGCTTTGAATGTATTTATAGAATTTTTTGTTGTTGGTTTTTATGTTCTTAGTTCTTAAAAAGAGTAATATATTATAGGGAGGGAAGAACCAGTGGCTGTCCAGATGTTGCTACTAACAACTCCCATAATCCCTAACCATTGGTCAGGCTGCGGGGGCTGCTATGAGTTGAAAACACCTGAAAGGTCACTCCACAGTCTGCATTTATTAGGTATAGCTCAGTGGGGAGGAGAGCCTGGCTGGGAGTCCAGAGTCTATGAGTTATTTATTATTTATTATTTCAATTTATATACCGCCCTTAGCAGAATAGCTCTCAGGGCGGTGAACAAACAAGATAAAATACAATATATCATAGTAAAAAATGACAAAAACATGTACAAACAAACAACAGAAAGCACAACAAAAACGAAATACAACACAAATTAAGAAGGATACATGTTAAAAGTAGAAAGATTAAGAAAATTAAAAGATTAAAATGCCTGGGAGCATAAAAAGGTCTTTACCTGGCGCCGGAAAGATAGAAGTGTAGGCGCCAGGCGTACCTCTTCGGGGAGGCTGTTCCACAACTCAGGGGCCACCACAGAAAAGGCCCTAGATCTAGTAACCACCCTCCGGGCTTCCCGATGAGCTGGTACCCGGAGGAGGGCCTTAGATTCTGAACGAAGTGAACGGGTAGGTTCATAGCGAGAGAGGCGTTCCACAAGGTATTGAGGTCCCACGCCGTGTAAGGCTTTATAGGTCAAAACCAGCACCTTGAATCTCGCCCGGAAGCAAATAGGGAGCCAGTGCAGACGTGCCAGAATAGGTGTTATATGCGAAGACCGACTGGTCCTCGTCAATAGTCTGGCAGCCGCGTTCTGCACCAGCTGAAGCTTCCGAACTGTCTTCAAGGGCAGCCCTACGTAGAGCGCATTACAGTAATCCAATCTTGAAGTTACCAGAGCATGAACAACGGAGGCGAGGTCATCCCTGTCCAGATAGGGGCGTAGTTGGGCTACCAGACGAAGATGGTAAAATGCATTCCGTGCCACCGAGGCCACTTGGGCCTCGAGAGACAAGGAAGAATTGAAAAGAACCCCCAAACTACGTACCTGTTCTTTCAGGGGGAGTGTAACCCCATCCAGAACAGGGTGAACATCCACCATCTGAGCAGGGAAGGCGTTCACCAGCAGTGTCTCGGTCTTGTCTGGATTGAGTCTCAGTTTATTAGCTCTCATCCAGTCCATTATCGCGGTCAGGCAACGGTTCAGCACATCAACAGACTCACCTGAAGAAGATGAAAAGGAGAAATAGAGCTGCGTGTCATCAGCATATTGATGGCAACGCACTCCAAAACTCCTGATGACCGCACCCAGCGGCTGCATGTAGATGTTGAAAAGCATGGGGGACAAGACCGACCCCTGAGAGACTCCACAATGGAGAGTCCATGGTGTCGAGTGATGTTCCCCAAGCACTACCTTCTGGTGACGGTCCGCGAAGTAGGAGCGGAACTACTGCCAAGCAGTGCCCCCGACACCCAACTCCGCGAGTCTCCCCAGAAGGATACCATGGTCGATGGTATCAAACGCTGCTGAGAGTTCAAATCCCTGCTCGTGTCTCCTGGGTGTCAAGGGTCAACCAAAGATCACCCCCACAGTGAGAGGCTCAGGGATTATGTGCCCTGCCACCTGTGCAGCTGTGGGCAAGCTGCATAGTCCCAAGGAGCCCAGTTGCCCCCCAGCTGGCAGTTGCAGACAAGGAAGGGGCTGCCTTGTGCAGCTGTGGCAAGCTGAACAGGCCCTAGCCAGCTGGGGAGGACTAGCCTCAGAGGGAGGCAATGGTAAACCCCCTCTGAATACCGCTTAACATGAAATCCCTATTAATAGGGTCGCCATAAGTCGGGATCGACTTGAAGGCAGTCAACTGCCATTTCATAACACCACAAAGCAAACATTAGAATTCCTAGCTTGTTATCTTTTCTAAGGATGAATAGCCATTCCTTCTCTGTCCCAGTAGCCTAGGAGCAACCTAAAATCACTTTTTGCACCTAACACAATCTAGAGTAATGTGCAGCACAATCCTTTTGTTAATGTAGAAATAAGTCCCATTGTGTTCAGTGGGCCTTACTCACTAGTATATGCCTTACCTGTCTGCATAACATCCCCTATATTCCATCTTGTTACGAACTTCAAATGGTTCAGCTTTTCCATCATGCTTTGAAGCATCTTTTTCTCTCCTCCTCCCATGTTGTTTTTACTGAACATCATAGTCTGAACAATTCTGAAGGACTGAAAAGCTTGCTCATTACTATGTGATGTTTTTGTTGGTCCTATAACTTTAGTTGGTCCCGACCCTGATACTATAAAATTAGAAACAGTAGTGCAAGACCTTTTATAATTTTATAGTACACCTTAGTGTTAGGTAATGGATAGCTTTACATTTGCACATTCAGGATAGGTAATAGGTAACATATGCAAGTGATCAAAGTCTCTCTCCCCCCCCCCCCGAAGAATGGCAACCTTAGTTGCAAGAGGGTCCTGTGATTATGAGGTATTTGTTTCCCTCCCACTGACCCTGGACTCCCCATGAGGTGGGTACTTGTGCAGATTAGTTACCCTGACAACACTTTTAATTGCCCTTTTGTACTCACAATCATCATGGTTAAAGTGTTGTAAAAGCACACACCCACATTATCAATGCATGATTATGAGTGTCATTTTAAGCCAGTTTTGTTCAACTGATTTAAAATAATTAATTGTACCCTGTACAGAGTGAAGTAGCACTATGAAAAAATGGAATATATTAATTTAAGAAACAAACACTCTGAGGGTGCAATCCCACATGCTTCTACCTAGGACATCTCCATGAACCCAGGGGGTGGTGAGGAGGGATGTATCTTACTTGCAAGTAAATGCAGGCAAGGATTGTGCTGTAAAATATATTAATTTGTACATCAAATACACTTTATTTTATATGTGACCAATATTTATCTCGGGGTCAGTTAGGTACTGCGTGTTTTAGTGCACGTTTCCTATTTCCCTGTCTTGAGCAATAAAACTGGGTGAAAGCTTTGTGGGAGATAAAATGAGGATCATCATCTGAACGACTGTGCCAATGGAAATGGAAGACGTGATCGTTATTCAGGATTATTGGCAGTGAAACACGCTGGTGTGGTCTTTCTGTAGACACAGCTGTGCGGGCAAGGGAAGACACCCTATCAGAAAAACCGTCAGGGAGTAAAGAATCTCTAATAATAGTGCGTAAAACCTTTTTCAATATCCAATAGTACGTTCAGACGATCTCGTCATGCAAAGTTATTGCAGGCGCGGTTAGTCCGCCTTTATTAGCGTCGAATGAAGCACGACTTTAAAAAAAAGCCCTTCAGTCTATTTCCCAACATAGAGCAAACTGAGCAGGGTGTGTACGCGTGAAGAGGATACCACACCATCACCCCCATTTTGCAGGAAGATACCAAGCCTCCACTGAAGAAAGAGGAGGAGGGGACCGCGACGGCGCGAGTGGAACATTCCAAACGGTTAAAATGACGAGATAGGGGGAGGGGTTTTCCCTCGGCGAAGCCCCGCCCTTTTCCTATACAGTACAGTACTCTGTCTCCGCCTACGCCCGCCCCTTCTGTAGACAGGACAGACTCTCTCATCCTGGGGGGATGGGAGGAGGGAGGCGTGCCAGGATGGCGGTGACGTCAGCACGCTTCTGCGTGGGGGGCGGGATCCGTGTCGGCTGCGGCAGTAGCAGCGGCTTAGCTCCAGTTCCCAGGTTGCCTCGCGGCTCCATTTGAGCCCCATCTTGAGCGAGGGGAGTGAGCAGTTTGAATTTCAGCTCCTTTGGCAGCACCTAAGAGCGGAGCACGCACGGACTTTAAAATAATTATAAGAGAGAGAGAGAGAAAGAAAGGAAAAAAGGAGGGCCGGCCGACTGCGCCTCGCTGCCAGACGGGAGAGCTGCTCCGTCGGTAGAGAGAGCGAGAGGCCCGCCCGCCTGAGGGGGCCGCTGTGAGCCGGGCTGGTTCCTCCCCCCTTTTCCCTCCTCCCAAGAAGATGCGTCTGGTGCTGATCTCCAGGTAGAGAGCGGAGGCAGGGCGGCCTGCTCCTCAGTAGGGCTCGCCGTTCGCCGTCGCCCCTCTCCGAGACTTGAGTGACAGACGGACGGACGGACTAGTGGCCTTGGGCCCGCCTCGGGGACCCCGGGTCTCCCCGGAAGCTTCGCGGAGTGACTGGACCGAGAGCGCCACTCCGGCCTCGCTACCCACGGCGACTGTGTGAAACGGACCGCGGCTGCGAAAGGGGACGGCGGAGCTCCGCTGAGGAAAGAAGAGGAGGAGGTGGCGCCGCCCGCTTGCCGAGGGGCCCGCGGCCTTACTCAGGGGGAGGAAGAGGAGGAGCTCGGCCGCCGCCCCCCTTCTCTCTTTTCCCCCTTCGCCAACCCCAGGCCTGGTGGCCGCCTGCTGAGCCGGGGCTGCGTCGCGAGGGCCGAAGGAATGTGCGATACTGCCGGCGTCTGCGCTGTAGACAGAACGTGATCCTCCCCTCCGCTGCACCAGGGCCAGCTCGGACTTCTGCCTTCCCCGCCTAGCCTCCCCCCCCCCGCTGTCGGCGGCTTCAGCGAGGGCAGGTGGGCGGAACCCCCACCCGAAGACTTATCCTCTTTCTTCTCCCGGGTAAGGCACCATGTCCAAGATGCCGGCCAAGAAGAAGAGCTGCTTCCAGATCACCAGCGTGACGACGGCCCAGGTGGCCAGCAGCATCACCGAGGACACCGAGAGCCTGGACGACCCGGATGAATCCCGCACCGAGGACGTTTCTTCCGAGATCTTCGACGTGTCCCGCGCTACCGACTACGGACCCGAAGATGTCTGCGAGCGCAGCTCTTCCGAGGAGACTCTTAACAACGTGGGCGACGCTGAGACTCCAGGGACAGTCTCTCCCAACCTGCTTCTGGATGGGCAAGTAGCTGCCGCCGCGGCCTCCGGAGGAATACAGCCGCCGCCTTCTTCTGCTGTGCCTACCGCCAACGGAGGAGCTGTTCCCAGGAGCACCGCGGTGCCCCCAGCGGCTGCCACCCAAGCCTCTTCAGTGGCAGCAGGAGGCAGCAGTGCGCAGGCAGCTGCTGGTCCTGGAGCCATGCCTCTAACGGCTGCCGCCGCATGCAGTTCCCGCTTCAGGGTGATTAAGCTAGACCACGGTACTGGAGAGCCCTATAGACGGGGACGATGGACGTGTATGGAATACTATGATCGGGACTCCGAGGGCGGGGCCGTGTTAGCCAGGACTGGGGATTGCATTAGACACAACAGTACTTTTGAACAGTCTGTTCAAGACAGGGATAGTGGCCTAGGTGCTACTGGTGGCTCATTGATAGTCTCAGGAGTTGCAACTTCGGCACATGGCCCTGATTCCCTGGCTGACAGCTCTCTTGCTGCTGTGTCACAGCTACTTCAGCCAGAGAAAATAAACCAACCCTCTCCACAGCAACCTAATTTTGTCATTGGGCAGCAGCCCATAGGCGGGGCTGTGCCTCACAGTAATGCTCAACCAATCTATTCAGGGGCTACAGTAGCAAGCCAGCAAATGATGGGACCTCCGCTGCAGACCCAGGCACAGGTAAATGCACAGAGCATGGGACAAACTGGACCCAATGGGAAAGGCATGCCACCTTCGAATGTAGCAATAGCCCAGACGAGTTTGCCTATGCCACAACAGCAGGTACAGCAAGGTAATGTACCTGTGGCTCGGACTCCGCAGTTTGCTTATTCCCAGTCACAGATTCCACCAGTGCATCTGGTGCCAGCCCAGACTCCTGGCCAGCCAGAATACATTCAACATATGACAGTAATGCAGTCTCAAGGAGTTACTCAACAGGCCGTTTCAGGCTCTGTCCCAAGCACTGGAGCTTCCAGTCTTCCAGCAGCACAAGTAACTGGTCAGAATCCCCCACCCATTACGCCAGTGATGGGAGTTTCTTCACAAGCTGGTGAAACAGTAGGACAGGTATCTGGGCTAATGCAGGGTGGCCTGACAACTCCAATTCAGACTGTCATTCCTCAGCCAGGAGGTGTGGTGCAGCAAGGCATTGGCCATGCAGGGGTTGTGCAACAGAAATCCATGACTCAGCAGCAAATGGGTGGAAGCAGTCAAGTGGCTGGTGCTCTTCACAGTGTAGTTTCTGGAGTTCAGAATGTGCCTGCAGCTGTACCCGGTACTAGTGTGTCTACAACTTCTGTTACTATGCCAAATGCCTCTGTTACTTTAGTCCAGTCCCAGCTGACCAGCCATACATCTGTCAGTAGGAGCTCCAGTGTTGTCCAGCAGCATGTTGGCCTTCCACTAATGCAAGGCACAACCAGTGTACCTACAAATCTGCCACAATCTAACTTTGGACAGTTTCAGAATCAACCTTTAGGCCAGATTGATGATACTAGAAGAAAATCTGAACCCCTACCTCAACCACCACTTTCTCTTGCTGAAAATAAACTTCTTGTGAAGCCACCTATTCCGGACAGTTTAACAAACCCTCTTAATTTACCTGCAACTACTCCTATGAACAGTCTTGCCAGCTCTGTCTTTGGCATATCTATTCCTGTTGATGGTGATGAAGACAGGTATTTATCCTCTATCTTTTTTTTATGCAGGTGTCTAGTTCCAAACACATTTTTACAGCATTACTTTATCAAGTTTGTGTCTTAATCTCTTCCAAAGATGCAACATAAGATGTCTGCTTGTAAGATGTGACAAAGGGGATTCACTGCTAAACTACATGTGTAGCAAAAATGTGTAAACCATCATAAGGAAGAACCTAAGGAAATGAGACTATGAATTTTAAGCTGAATACAAAAAAACAAATCTTTCTGTAGTCTTGAAAAAACAGTTGCAAGGACTCTCAAGCCCATCACATTTGATAACTTGAAGAGAAGTAAGGTTGCTCTCTTCCATTGTTTAAAGCACAAACTGGAAATATAGTTAGTGTCTACATGATACACTTATTTAACTTGAGCCATGTGAGCTGAATAAAGCCAAGCTTATTCTCTATTAATGTATATATACAAAACAGCGATGGAAATATAGTTATCATTGGAGACTAAAATGCTACTTGAGAAAGTACATGTAATTCGGTGGACAGGTCAGTAACATGTTTCCTTCAACAGTTTCAGTGTAATGGCTGCAGAAAGCTTACTATTAAATGGTACTTCATAGGAAAAAGTAAGCATGTTAAATAACATGGCTTTGCAATGATTTGCTTTTAAATGGGATATTTGCTTTATCGTTGTTAGAAGTGTGTGATTGCTCTAAAAGGAAAGTAAGTATTGAGAGATCAGTGAGTAACAGTACTATTTTGGGATATTTATTCAGAAGTAAGACCCATTGAGTCCAGTGGGACTTGTTTCCTGATACGTGTATTTAGGTTTGTAGCTGTAGCATGCTTCAATTTAAAAGCAGTGGGTTATAAAGACAACTTGTTTATTTGGGAGTAAGTTACAAGTATGCATGTACAGAGTTGTAAAGGGCTTCAAGATTTTTTTAAAAAAGTTATGCTATTCCACAATTCTTGGTAAGACAGCAGTGGACAAAAACAAACAAACAGGGAAAGTTGTGTGGGTAATACACCTTTATATAGCCTCTAACTTATTTATTTGGAGAAAGTACCAAATTTAGAAATGTAGGTCTTACACATTTTATAAAGCATTGAAAGGCTTGAGGAAAAGACAATTCACTAAGAATATTGGTGCAAAGTAAGTAGGAGGGGAGGTGCAGAACAGTAGTCATGGTGAGATGGGTAGAAGATAATGACATTTCGCTTGGTAAATGACTGAACTTCCTTGGAAGAAGTGAGAGGGATGTCCTATTAACCTCTGGCCTAGCTCTGTAGAAGTTCCTCTTAGTAAATTTAATAGCACAGGGATGGAAATAGCTTATCTATGGCTATTGGCTTATACCTGTTTACATGAAAATATGCTCCATTGAATTCAAAGGGACTTAATTTTAAGTAGATGTGTATAGGATTGCATTGTTACTTAAAGTGTAGAGTAACTTTCCCTAAAATGTACTTATTTTTTAAAATCTCTTTCAATGAAATTACCATTCACATTAGTGTATTCTGTTACATTTGAGTTGCAAGTATCAAATAGAAATTCTCCACTTGTGGAAATTGTAACCCAATATAGGTATGATCTGTAATTGTCAGCAAATCTACTTATGATTCAGTACAAGATAAAAAAACTTCTATGGTTTTGCAGCAACTCATAGCACAGTGTTAGCAACTGGGTGCTATATCTAACTATGTTGCTAAGATATACTGAAGTTAAAATTACCAGTAATAGAGGTATACATCTTTAGTCTTACTATACATCCTCATCCCAACTTCCAGATACAGAAAATGGACTAGATGTAGGGGGGGGAAGTATTGATAGAAGCTTGATGCTAAATATTCTGTTGTATCCAGCTATTATGTGAGTGGAAGGCAGCTTGTGCAAACCATCTTTCTCTTCACCTAATACAATCATAGAATAGTAGAGTTGTAATGGACCTGTAAGGCCATCAAGTCCTACCCCCTGCTCAATGCATCTCCTCCCCCTGAAAACCTTTTCTGGAGGGTTGCTTCCTCCAAACAGTAGGGACTGTGTTGTATATTGTGCAGTGATGAGAAACTTGCCTGAACTTGGATGAAGGGATATGGGAAACAGTAGTTGTGCAAGATCCTGTCTCCTGATTTTAGACAATACAACACAATTCGCTCTGGACAGAATCTGGGCGGGGAAGTACAGGACAAGAGCTGCAGGAGTGAGGGGATGAGAGAGAGAGAGAGAGAGACTGCACAATCTGCCTTCCCCTTGTGCAGCCACTGAATACAACCCACTGAATGCAGAGGATTTTTTATGTGCTAAATGTTGGATCTGATGTATCAATATATGTATAGTGCAATTCTAATCACATTTACAAAAAGAAATTCCACTGAGTTTTTAGCCTTAGTGAACATGCTTAGCATTGTAGGCTTTGTTCTTCAGCTGGTGGTGCTTGTTAGAGGGTGTATGCAAGGCATCATGGAATAATGTATATAAATAATATTAGATGAAACAAAAAAAATTTGAGCTGACATGCCTTCCCTGATTATATTGTCAATGACAAGTATAGTGTAATTCCTTGGCTGTGCAAAATGTAAATAAACAAGTCATGTGTTGTGTCCAACTAGACATGTCTGTGGGACACTTCAGCTGTTTTACTTCCTGTTTCTTTCAAGAAATGGCAGCATGCTTAGGAGTATATTCACATACTGTTCGGACATTCCCATATTTCTTCAGCAACATAACACAAGAGTTGCTTCTTTAGACTCTTTGGATACCTCCTTGTGTGCTTATAAGTGAGATAAAATGTACAGAAAAAATACTAGGGATAAACATTTTGCAGAAAATAATGAGAAAGGGGAGCTAGCATTGTGTTTGGATTTGAAATTACTTATTGTATAGTTACCATAGATTAACTCTTTGTAAAGTTAAATTATTCTGAATTTGGCCTCTATGAGGATTTTACTAACATGGAATGTGCAAGAGAAACCCATTATCTCAATATGAGACATCTTTTATTGATGTTCTTGTACTCGGGTTAAATTACTTAACTGTCAGTGCAGTTAACCTCTATATGAGTCATAACAGGTGTGAAGTAGAACTTGTACTGACAACACAGAACATATCTGAAACTTTATATTAGTGAAAACAATGTCAGGTATTTAACCATGCTGTTAACTCTTGGTGGAAGCTCCTACTAGTGTTAACATTTTAAAAATTGTACATTAGAACAGATTGGTCCCTTGCTCCAGCCCCAGTTCAGAAATAGCTTCTAGGTACTGCTATATGGTTCACTTGTGTGTGCTTAAGCTAATAGATACGGAGAGAGGTCAGGAATGTGGTGCAGCTAGGAACTTCAAAGTGAAGAATAGGCTGTGTCTTCAGATTGGTATGAAACAGTCGAAGGCCCTGATCCTGTTGAGAATATTGCTGTATTGTGTGGCTTGGTAAGCATGATTGGAGGCTCTCCTTAAATTATAGCTTGCAGCCAGTTTCCAATCAGGGTTTCTAAAAGCTACATTGGCCATATTGATCACCTCTAGAACTTTGTGGGGCTAGTTCTCCTGTTGATTCAAGAGATAATTATATCTTAATTAGTGTGGTGTAGTGGTTAAGGTGTTGGACTATGACCTGGGAGACCAGGGTTCGAATCCCCACACAGCCATGAAGCTCATTGGGTGACCTTGGGCCAGTCACTGCCTCTCAGCCTCAGAGGAAAGCAATGGTAAACCACCTCTGAATACTGCTTACCATGAAAACCCTATTCATAGGGTCGCTATAAGTCAGAATCGACTTGAAGGCAGTCAGTTTCCATGTAGTATAAGTAAGGGTGCTAAATTGGTAATACAGGCGGGCCCCGCTTATACGGCAGGTTCTGTTCCGGACTGCCGCCGTAAAGCAGAAATCGCTGTAAAGCGGAACCCATTGAGTATAATGGGGCGCGTCATGCAAAAATGATGCAAAATGCTGCAAAAGCACAAAACTGGCTTTAAAATGGGGAATTTCCCACCGCCGCATTAGCGGAACGCTGGAAAGTGAAGCGGCGGTAAGTGGGGCCCTACTGTATGCAAAATATTTTAGCAATATTCTAAATCTGATTGGGTCTTACCACTAAAGAGGCAATTGTAAAGTGCATTCTCCTGCTTTGTGTTTTTGGCTGCAGAGATGTCATAATATCCAGAATCTGTTCTCCACGTTGGATTAAGAAACTAAATAATATGCAACAAATTAATCTACTAGATACAGTAATGCCATGTTAATAGAACATACACAGTAGTTAACTTTTTAAAATTTTAGTAAATAATTGACAAGTTTCAGATGGCAAAATCTTCGGATTTATTTTTCATAACTTTAACTGGTATAAACTAAACTGATAAAAATGAAATCTCAAATCTTTTAATCCTGTTAAATCTAAACATCTGCTGGGCTTCTAAAAACATAACTAGCTGATTACTACTATACTTTTGGCTCTTGAGAAATATGTTGCCACTCTTGAAAGAATTCCATCACTGGGAAAGCTTTTTTAAACCTCCTACATGTTTGGCAGATACTCAGTGCAAATATTACCAAGCTGGTTAGAAAAGGGATAGATAACTGACCAGTGTGAAGTGTGCAGGCTGTAGTCCAGCACTCTAATGAATGGCTACAATTGTGAATTCTCAACAGCAACCGCTAGATTGTTGAAAACCTGATTGTAAGGATTTCTTCATAGAGTATGTCTCTCTGTTCAGTAAAAAAGCTTATTTGTGTAGTGCGCTAATTGTTGCTGATAAAGTGTTATAAACAATAAAACTGAACTCTTGAGGCCTCTTTCATAATAGAACAAAACCTCACATTAACATCAACATTGATAAGAATCTCTTTATGCATGGCTCAAGAGTATGTACTATATATACTATGTTGGAAAGGGGGGAAATAAAAAGATTATGCAAATTGAAAACAGTAGATACTGCTCATATCCTGCTGATACTGAATTTCATCCTTTCAAAGTTGTGTTTTTGAGCATGCTCACAACAGTTATAGGCTTTTCATAATTTCAGTCTCTAGAAGAGAATTTTGCCCTGTAATTTGTGGAATTGTAAGTTGCAGACCAGAAACAAATGCAAGTTTGGACCCTGCCCAGGCCCTAAGCATTCCCACATGATTCAGTATTGTTTCATTCTTCTTTTTACAGGTAAAAGTATAGATTTAAAATATGAACAGAGCAATCAAATCTGTAGTGGATGACAAATTCTTATGCTAATATAGGAGTTAATGCCTTCTTCCTTTTAAATCTCCTTCCCATCCACGAAAGCAATTAGCTGCATTCATAATGTATGAATGCACACTATGACCACTGTAATCTTGAACATTCTCAATATTAAATGGGATGGTCTGAAGCATGCCAGAATTAGTATCCGAAGTTCTACTCTGTTCTGGGGCCTATGTTGATGGATGGACTGAGAGAAGGGAATAGAATTTTGTTACATGTAGAATGTTTCCAAGCTTTAGTGGAAGTAACCTGGTATAAAGTTAAAATTCTCATTATGCTTATCTTGTCAACTTCTTAGAAGCTTTTTGCTTTTTAACAGACTTTTTAGTGTGCTAATTTTGCATTGAAATAAAATCTGCAAAACAAGAGAAGTCTTTTAGTATAATGGTTTCATTGCTAAAGCTGTGTCAATTTCTTTTTCACCGGGAAAAATATTATCTTCAGTTTATGAGAATAACATCATCTTATGCAGCTCAGATGCATACACTGAGCCTTTTATTTTAAGAACATCTAATAACATTTAATACCAGTGCTACAACTATGTAGCTATTTTCTCTCAGCCATTGATGTCCAAGCATAAAAACATAACCGGTGTTTCAGTATCACACAATAGTTAAGAGTGCTATATTTCCCATTTTTTTACCTTTTATTTTAATAAATGGATCTAGAGAGTCAACATGTATACATTAAATCAAGAAGAATCTATTGGAGCAGCATTTTTCAAACTTTCTGCTTTCAGGGAAACTTTTCCTACTGACTCTGCTGAGAGACCATTGCATGTTTGCTACTGAACATCGTAAAAAACCCAACAACTCTGGGGCATATTTTACAGCTTGCTCCACTTGAACTGGGTATGACCTAGTAAGCAGGTAGCAGTCTCCTGCAGTTGCACATTGCAGTAGAAGGTTAGTAATGATGGGCAACCTACTTTTTAGCTGTATTTCACAGATACTGCTTTTCTTGAGGCATTTTTGAAGAGCTTCAGAGGAACCACAGGGTCCCCAAAAACAAAGTTTGAGTATCATTGGGGTATTATAAATCAATGAGAGCTATTGTAGGAGTGAAGTTCACACACTAAGGTGTTGTGTGTGTGCCTTCTAGACTAAAATACTTGGAATGTCAGGAGCAGTCTAATATATGAAAGTCAGGCTAGGACGCAAACAAAGCTTTTGCAGAAAATGCAGAGCCCTATGAACAACTGAAGGAGGAAATGAAACAGTAACAGCAGCTAAAAAGAACTGATCTACTTTCATCTACTTTATGATTACTTGGCATAAGTAGCCAGTTTGTGGATGTCATCTATAATCACTTTGTTATTGAGGTGAGTAAATGAAAATACTGGGTGCTGCTGTTGGCCATCATCTAAACACAAGTAGGACTTGAACAAAATTCTGCAATGATTCATTACTTCACAATAGGAATGTGCAGTGTCTATCTTCACCAGGCCTCTAAGAGAGGTCTTGCACTTGTATCCAAAACTTGCAAGGATATTGTACTAAGGAGCAAGAAGTCACAAGTATAGACTTAGTTTGCATTCTCCAGACACCCACTCCCCCCTCTAAACTAGTATTCGGTATTTCAACTTGCTCTGTCTTAAATCTTAGACCCTTTCCTTAATAGGTTTAGACCTTTTATATGTGCATTAGTTGTTAGGCCAGCCAGTAGGTTACAGTCCCTTTGGGAGTGGGCAGCAATTCTGCAATATTCTCTGGGAGCCAGGTGTTTGGGGATGTGGAAAAGGACTGAGACCTTGCCAGGTGCTTGTATTGGTCAGATGAGCAAGCCAGTTTTACAGGCAGGGCAATGGAGCCAATGGTACTTTTAAATCTAGTTGACCAGGCAGTGTTTTCAAGATTTTGAGTTACGTGTCTTACTTGATGTTTCACTGACCTTCAGATGAGGCCCTTCAGTTCTATCTGTAAGTGGATTAAGTATTCACAAAGGAGAGGGCTTTCTTGGTGGTGAACCCCTGGCTTTGGAATAAGACAAACAGTACATGCTTTTCAGTGCTAGGTTAAGATGTTTTATTTGTCCAGACTTTTAATGTCCATTGTATATCATTTTAGCAACTGGTTGAATGACTTCTGGTGTATTTTATATTTTGCTATGTTTTGATTTTTATTGGTGTGAATATTGTATAGATATTTGTGTTTTATGTACACCAAATCCTTGTGTAGATGAAGCTGTGGTCAGACATTTTCAAAACAATAAATAAATAGTTCTGCAAGCCCCAGGGTTACCCTAAGCATACTGATACCTCCCTCTTGTTTCTCAGTGGCCCTCTAATTCAGAGGGCACTCATCAATTGCATTCACTATTGGAGCGAATTATACAGATTTTTTCCTGATTGGATAAGAAAAAAAGTCATACTAGAAAACTCTTCCAGACTAATAAAGGCTATTGAAGCAGAAATGTAGAAAAACATGATTATATTTGTTTTGTTTAGATGCTATTTTTACCTGATCCATCCTGTGGGCTCATGTTTTTGAAAGCCCTAGGACAAAATGTTTACTCTTTGCCACCAGTCTGAATTTAACTGGCTACCAAAAGCCAGTCCAAGAAAGAGAAAGCCCTGGCTTTCCCAAATCTCTTAGGTAAGGAAATCCCATTTCTGAGGCAGCTTCCAAATACAGGAAGGATTAGGATCTCTTCAGGAGTGCTCTTACCAAGCCATTTATGAAAGTGAAATAGAACAAAAAGTGGTGCCTTAATGAAACTGAGGAGAGAACTTAACTATGTAATGCCATCTCTCCTTGACATGTTCTGCTGATGGCTTATAAAAGTGCAGCAAGAAGGAATATGCTTAGGTTTTTATTCCCTTGATAAATATCTGGTGAGAAACCAAAAGCACAAATGGAATACAAAATAGCCTTTTTCATTTTAAATACTGAAACAATATTCTAACTTTCTATTAAAAAAGTAATGAGAGGCAGGTTATTGTATACTCAGTGTAGCCATTTCCCATGATTTTCTGCTGGAAACTTGTCTCTTCTAGTGAGTGTTTTCCCAGCATTTTCAGCAATCACTGTTAGTGGAATTATTTATGGGGCAAAGCCCCCTCCCCAAATGAAGACATGACAACTATGAACATCTGGCTTCTTCAGTTATGCTTTCACAAAAACAATAGAACATTCAGCCAGCTGGAAAAGACACTGCTTTTCCTGATTACAGACCCTAGTTGCAGGAAATGAGACATGGACAGAGTACTCACTATCCACCCATAATTAGTAGACTGTGGGATGCATTGAGCATTTTAGAAAAAATAGACATAGAATTCAGAGTATTGGTGGAAAAAGAGATGGATATGAATGTCTGAACTGAACCACTATCTGTGTTAAAATATAACACTATACCATAGTTTAGCACAGCAGTGAGGAACCTCCCGCCCATAAACAATTTGGCTTGGTAGGTGTCCTAATTTAGCCCATGAGGCCATTTTCCCTAAGGCACACCATCAGGTGCTGGGCTGATAAAAATTTTACAAGTTCATTCAAGGTATCAAATTTCTATATTTTACGGGATCAATTTCCATTTACATAGCCTCATGATGTGGTCAGGACCCTTGCAATAATGCAACTGACTTCCTGCTCATTTAACCCCAGGCAGGGTGTGTGTAACTGAGTTAGTCCAGGATGTGGTGAAGGCATCTTTATGTGACAAAGTGGTGCCTGCTGCCCTCAAGGTGCAGTAGGCACATCCTCTCCTGAAGAAGCCCACCTGAACCTTGTGGGTTTATAACTACTGCCTGGTCACAAATACCCCTTTCTTGCGCAGGGTGTTAGAGAGAGTGGTTGTAGAGCAGTTAGTCTGTATCCTCCAGGTGCTTCTCTGTCTGGATCCATTTGGATCTGGGTTCAGGTGAGGGTTTGCCCTGGTGGATGACTTTTATCTAGAGCAGGACAGGGGGAATGTGTGTCTGCACCTGCTGCTTGATCTGTCTGCTGCTTTTGATACCATTGACTGCAGTATCCTCCTGGACCGGCTCTATGGGATGGGTATTGGGGGCACTGATTTACAGTGGTTGTGCTGCTACCCGTAGGGCTGTGTCAAGAGAATGGGATTGGGAGAATGTGTGTTGGTCCCATGGTCCTTATGCTAGGATGTGCCACAGGGCATGATTTTGTTGCCAATGCTGTTTAACATCTGTATGAAACAATTGTGAGTAGTCATTAGGGGTTTTGGGGCAAAGTGTCACCAGTACACTGATGATATACAGCTCTGTTTATCCATAGCATCAAAATCAGGAGAGCCACAGCATGATCTGGAAAGTTGTCTGAATGAAGTGGTAGAATGGAAGAGAGCCAATAAACTAAGCTTGAATGCTGCACTGTGGGTGGGTGGTTCCCCTGTCTGGGAGAATGCCCATTTGTGTGTTCTGGATGGGATTGTGCTCCCTCTGAAAGAACAATCTCAGAGTGAGGCCATTTTATCATTTGGGGGCGCTCCTGACATCTTTGTCACTTGAGGCTCAGGCACCCTTGGTGTGTAGGAGTGCCTTTTACCAGCTACAGGTGGTGTGCTAACTATGGCCATTATTGGACAGGGATAGGCTGGCCGTGGTGATTCATCCATTGGTAGTCTCAAGACTTAATTATTGCAATGCCCTCTATGTGGGGCTACCCTTGCACCTTGTCCAGAAGCTCCAGCTGGTGGAGAATTGATAGGGAGAGACTACCACTAGCACATAACACCAGTGCCTAAAAGCTTGCACTGTCTGTCCATACGTTACCAGGCCAGTTCAAGGTTCTTGTATTAACTTATAAGGCTCTTAACAACTTTGTTCCAGGATACCTTAAGGACCCCCTGACCTTTATATCCCTGTCCAATCATTGAGATCTTTGGGGAGTCTCTGTTGTTGCTTCCCATGGCTCAGATGCACAGGTTGTAACTTCCAGTAGCCGTGCATTCACTATTGTGGAATTCCCTCCCAACTGACCTTAGTCAGGCCTCCTCCATCCTTCTTCAGGCATTTTAAGGTAGCTTTCTGTGTCTATGATTGTTAAATTTTTCTTGTTATTTTGATTATTAATTTTTTTTACATACACCACTTAGAAATTCTGAATATTAAGCAGTATATAAATATATTAAATAAATAATAATATGTGGTTGCAAGAAGCCGTGTAGCCAGCCTTCCTTGTTAGGTGGGGCAGCCACATTTCTAGGTGGGGCATTTTGGGGAAGAGGTACATAGTGCTAGCCAATTCACACACGCACACTGATGGAGAGGATGTGCCAAACAAGGGGAAGGGGAAAGCAGTGACCTTCCTTGTCATTCCTCTTCCATCCAGAGTGTGTTAACTTACATGAATGAAGTTTAATCTGCTGAATTGTCTCACCCTTTTTTTGAGAGAGATCCCCAGGAATATCAGACTCAAAAGCTTGACTTTGCCTATTAGCTACAGTCCCCTTTCACCTGTGGTCTGTTCTGATTCTTCATGAACTGAACTGCTTTGGTAAAGACAGCGAGATCCTGAGCTTAAACATTTTAAACTCTGACTATTAATTATACTTTTGTATGTTGCTTTCTTTGTTAGTATTGTTTTTCTTGTTTTTAATTTATGTAAAACTCCTTTAAACCATAGGTAAAAGGTGTTGCTATAAATGTGATCTAAAAATGTATTGGAGAGGTAACTGCAGATTGAAAAGCACTAGCTGCTCAAAGCAATAAGATGCAATGAGATGAAAATGAAAGGAGAAAAATCACAATGGTGGGGAAGAGACATGCACACATACCACAAGTAAATGAGACTGAAGTTGATAAAATTGATTAGGGGGTGGGGGAGGCAAGAAGGAATGGAAAACAAAACTGCCTTTAGTCCCATGCAGTTGAGCATTGGAGTGGAGCTCATGCAGAGTGCTTTGACCAGAACGTGGCTGAATCTCCCATCCTCCAGTTAACCCTCTTGCTTCTTCAGAGAGGTTTTTAGGGGGTGCAGAAGGAAGCAGGGAAGTCCCTTTATGTAAGTTTCCTTCCATTCCTTGTACTTAGAATCCAAGCTATTGCCTTTTCAAAAGCAAGATCCTCACCTGTAACTGGAGGCAACATCTTGTTGCTACGCTACTGAAACACAAACTTGGTTTTTAATCATCCTGAATCTTAGAATAGAATTTATTACGGCCGAAGACCAGCAATACAGATACAAATCATCCATACATCAGGATATCAGTAAAATACAATGCTAAAAACAAAGTCTGTTTAAAAGGCCACTCTCGTATCTGCCTGAGCTGTTGCGTATTAACATGAATGTTTATTCCGGTTCATGACCGGAAAAATACTACTATACAGGAGGCTATAGCATAGTTAACTACAAAATAATGGGAAGGGCAGGAAAATAAAAATTAAGATTTAGCTCAAAATCTCTGAAGTCAAACAAATTGGCAGCACTCAAGGATTCATTGCAAGGAATTAATTAGTTCCTTCCTGCGAGCCATAGCAGCTACACAGAACGAAGCGACCTTCACAGTAATCTGGGAATCCAGATCAGCCAATAGACGTTGTAGAAACACAGCCTTGGAACTCGGATAAAAATGGGATAAAATTGGATAAATAAACTCGCGACGAAGGTCTGAGTAGAAAGGACAACAGCAGGTTCGTTCACAGTAGGCAACACCCTTATACCTGCCCTCCAATAGTGCTGAGGGGAGGGCGCATCCTGAATCTAACAGTGTTCTTGTACATGAGCATGGCATTTCTATTTATTTCTGCTTATTTAGTAGCAAAATACTATCTGCTGCAGTTGTGCATATGTATTGTCATTCAGTTACAAAACATCTCATGTCAAAATACTTAAGAATTGGAATATGGACTTCCGGGAAGGGTGACTTAGCCTGTGCCTGCTTTTGAGACGGGCTCCTGCCTCAAAAGAAGCTTATTCAGATATATCAGTCAGATTTTTTTTTTTTTGACTGATTAAACTTCTCCCGGGTAGGGAGAAACGAAGAGATTAACCTCAAAGCCTATTTTTGTTGGGACGACCAGATCTCATTAATTTATGGGACGAGGTCCAGCCGACGAAGGTGGGACGGATTTTCAACAACAAGCTCTATCTGATAAAGCGAACGTTCATCTTATCTTCTAAGAGAGAACGCACTAACAGGCAAGCACCCTTCTTTCTATATTTTTCTTTTACTTGACTTAAATTGTTGCTGTTTAAAAGAGATTTGCCAGATTGATCGGTTTTTGACATCTCACTGGGGAGCCATAACTTCTCTCTGCTACTCACTAATTAATAGCTTATCTCTGTTTTTGTTGCAAAAAGCTGTCCTGGATTTGCATTCTAAAGATATACACAGAAGAGGGATTTCTATTCCAGATTTTTATTTTGAAGAATATTATATTGTCTGAGACTACTCTCTTTTTGGTCTATTTTATTTTGACGAATCTGTTTCCTGACGACCGCCATTAATTGTTTCGATCCTGGGAACTGCATTTTGTTTACTTAAGCATGGAGAGATAAGGCTGTCTGCTCTGTTTATACTGTGATGTCACCAAGTTTGGAGTATTAACCCAATTGTTGCTGAAATAAGAAGTGGTTTTCCTATATTTTTCTTTTAAAATGGCAATCAAGAAAGTGGCTGAGAATCTGGAAATAACTATGTTTCAGAAAATAATGGATGAGATTGAGATAACGAAACAAAACCTGCGACAGGGTTGTAAGGAGCTGAAAATTGAATTGAGTAAAATGACGCAGGAGATTAAAGATATAGGGGTCCCTGTGAGAGAGGTGACCCTGGAAGGGGTCCCTGTGAGAGAGGAGACCCCGGAGATTGGAACAAACGTGGAACAGGAAAAAGATTTGGAGTCTATGGACTTTAGAAATAAAATCTATTGTTTGGAGACACAGGAGATTAAAGACATAGGGGTCCTTGTGAGAGAGGAGACCCTGGAGACTGGAACAGGGGTCCCTGTGAGAGAGGAGACCCTGGAGACTGGAACAGGGGTCCCTGTGAGAGAGGAGATCCCGGAGATTGGAACAAACGTGGAACAGGAACAAGATTTGGAGTCTATGGACTTTAGAAATAAAATCTATTGTTTGGAACTCAATGTTATCTCTGAAGAAATTAATGAAGATTCTAGAGATAAAGTTATCAATGGCATGGATAATCTTCTGGACTGGAATGATGTGATGGAGCCCAATATAGAGAAAATCTATGGAATTAACTGCAGCCATGTGACAATGGAAAAACTTTCAAGAGATGACCCAGTGTATTTTGAAAAAAAGAACAGAGATATGATTTTACAGCAGTATTTCAGCAACCTATTCAGAATGGATGGCAAGAAAATATTTGGGATAGAGGTAATTCCCATCAGACTCTTACTATATGACTATGGCTTTGACAGCAAGATTATTATGGAATACTGATAATGGAAGATTGGATACTGAAATTACTGGACTTAACAAGACTACTGAAGATGGAAGATGGAAAATGGAACTAATAGGGATAATAGAACAATGGCTACTGAAATTACTGAACCTAACAGATTCTGATGTGATGGATTAATTGAAATGTTTATTTTGACTATGGTTATGACAATAAGATTATCATAATTAGTAATGAGATGGATTAATCGATATGCTTATCTGGAAAAAAAAATTGATAGATATATTTCTTAAAGAATTGAAACCTCTCTTTGACTTTTTGTGGAAAGAATAAAGTAATGTTTATGAGATTTGATGATTAAGTAAGATAACTACTGGAGGAAAGTGATTTTATAATATGACTTAAGAGACAGGATTGTTATATATTATAGACTTATAACTGATTTGATCTTTGACAAATGGGAAGTCAATATTTTACTCTTTATTTTTTATTTTTGTTTTTTTTTTCTTTTTTTTTTTTGTTTAACTATTTTTGATTTTGTTTTTTGTCTTTGAATGTTTTATGATTTCGTCTTGTATGTTTTATGAAAATCTGAATAAAAATTATTGAAAAAAAAAAAAAGAATTGGAATATGGTCTGCTTCTTTAAATGATAGCTTGCTGTATTTTTTCTCTGGTATGCTTGATAAAGTCATAAAAACAACTAAACAGTAATTTAAAGTTTGATATACAGATACAAAGCATACCATTCCTCTTTAAACCTGTTTCCATATACTTATTTGCATGTTTTAATCACAGGAACAATACTTAAAAACTCATATTTGACTGCAATCCGAAGAGCTACCTGAGGTGTGTCCAGAGCTTGAGCATGCGCAGTGGAGTTTTTAACTTAAATATGGAGAAATCAATTACTTGTTTTGGAAAACTTTCCACTACTGTATTATTCTGCAGTTCTAGAAATGCATTGTTCCATAAAGTTAATTAGTAACATAATGAATGAAGAATGTACAAATAAAATTGGGCAACAGACATAATAGTGGTCAACTAAAATTAAAATGGCAGTTTTTTCAAGTGACTTTCTCTAGGAAGCGCATATATTTTTCACACAGCTTTTCAGTAATGTTAAAATTAGTATGCTAACAATTCTCAGTACTTCTATATTTCTTCTTAATCCTAAATAAAGTTTAGATTTCTTTTTTTTTTACAATAATTTTTATTCAAATTTTCATAAAACATACAAAACAAAATCATAAAACATTCAAAGACAAAAAACAAAACAAAACAAAAATGATTAAACAAAAAAATAAAATGTTGACTTCCCATTTGTCGCAGATCAAATCAGTTATAGGTCTACAATATATAACAATCCTGTCTCTTAAATTATATTATAAAATCACTTTCCTCCAGTAGTTATCTTAATTAATCATCAAATCTCATAAACATTACTTTATTCTTTCCACAAAAAGTCAAAGAGAGGTTTCAGTTCTTTAAGAAATATATCTATCAATTTTTCTCCTAATAAACATGTCGATTAATCCATCTCGTTAATAATAATAATAATCTTATTGTCATAACCATAGTCCAAATAAACATATCGATTAATCCATCTCATCAAAATCTGTTAGGTCCAATAATTTCAATAGCCATTATTCCATTATCCATATTAATTCCATCTTCCATCTTCAATAGTCCTGTTAAGTCCAGTAATTTCAGTGTCCAATCTTCCATTATCAGTATTCCATAATAATCTTGCTGTCATAACCATAGTCATATAATAAGAGTCTGATGGGAATTTCCTCTATCCCAAATATTCTCTTCCCATCAATTCTGAATAAGTTGCTGAAATATTGTTGTAAAGTCATATCTCTGTTCTTTTTTACAAAATGCACTGGCTCATCTCTTGAGAGTTTTTCCATTGTCACATGGCTGCAGTTAATTCCATAGATTTTCTCTATATCAAGCTCCATCACGTCATTCCAGTCCAGAAGATTATCCAAGCCATTGATAACTTTATCTCTAATATCTTCATTAATTTCTTCAGAGATAACGTTAAATTCCAAACAGTAGATTTTATTTCTAATATCCATAAACTCCAGATCTTTTTCCAATTCCACATTTGTTCCAATCTCCAGGGCTTGTATCTTCCCTTTATTTTTTCTTTTCTCATCTCTGATCTCATTCTCCTCTCTCACAGGATCCCCTATTTCTTTAAGCTCCTGCGTCATTTTGCTCAGTTCAATTTTCAGCTCCTTACTGCCCTGTCGCAGGGTTTGTTTCGTTATCTCAATCTCATCCATTATTTTCTGAAACATAATTACTTCCAGATTCTCAGCCACTTTCTTGATTGCTATTTTTAAAACCACGAAAACAAAACAAAACAAAAATAAAGAAGAACCACTTCTTATTTCAGCAACAATTGGGTTAATATTCCAGGCTTGATGACATCACAGTATAAACAGAGCAGCCTGCCTTATCTCTCTATGTTCAAAAATACAAAACAAATTTAGTTCCCAGCATCAAAACAGTTAGTGGCGTCGTGAAGAAGCAGATTCGTCAAAATAAAATAGACCAAAAAGAGAATAGTCCCAGACAATATAATGTTCCTCGGAATAGAAATCCCTCTTCTGTTTATATCTTTAGAATGCACTTCCAGGACAGCTTTTTGCAATAGAAACAGAGATAAGCTGTTAATTTCGTGAATAACAGAGAAGAGTTATAGCTCATCCAGAAGTTCTTTAAAGCTGATTAATTTGACAAATCTCTTTTTGCTGCAACAATTTAAACCAAGTAAAAAAAATAATAGAAAGAAGGGTGCTTGCCTGTTAGTCCGTTTTCTCTTTGAAGAAAAGATAAACGTATCGCATTAAACAGATAGAGCTTGTTCGGAAGTCCGTCCGGCATTGCTGGCTGGACCTTTTCTCATAAATTAATGAAATCCAGTCCTCCCAACAAAAACAGGCTTTTGAGGTTGATCTCTACGTTTCTCCCTGCCCGGGAGAAATTTCATCAGTCAAAAAAAAAATGTTCTGACTGATTTATATCTGAATAAGCTTCTTTTGAGGCGGGAGCCCGTCTCAAAAGCAGGCACAAGTGAAGTCACCCTTCCCGGAAGTCAATAAAGTTTAGATTTCAAAGGGAAGTATATGCTGTTGAGTTATGTCTTGAAATATTTTAAAAACGCAAGTAAACCTTTGCATTTGTTTGAATATGCTTTATTGACCCCTTCCCCCAAATGAAATATTTCTATTCAGCTACTTTTGGAAGCATTTCTCATTTATGCAGCACGTAAAATTTGCATGCCATACTTTCTCTTTTCTAAGTGTAAGGCAATCATGTTAAGTCAGATCTTGATGGCAGTAAAAAAAATTTCCATTCAGAATTTTCTGGAAAATCCAATTCACTGGCAGAAATCTGTGCCATATTGCAAACTTCTTTTTAAAGTTTCTTCAGCTCTAAAAGCAGTTTTACTCTGTTGCTTCAGTTAGCACATAGTATGCAGACATGTCTAAATTTATGCAAATAATTACTCAACGATATTAATTTTAGCCACTTTGTTGCTTGGTGATCTCCTGTCCAAAATCTTCAAATCAGGAGGGCTTTGGGCTTGCACAGTTGGTTGTGCACTTCTCTGGATCGCCACCAGTCTATAATGCTCTTTAAAGGCAGCCCTACTTTAGTTTCTGTGGTTAATATTTTGTTGTTGGAGTGTTTTGGTAGGATAACAACCCTTCACCTTTCATACATAATAAAATAATCACGTATGTGTAGCTGAAGAAGTTGGCAGGTGTAGCTGGTGTTGAGAAAACAAAGTTTTATCTTCTGTTTTTGCTGTTAGCTGGCAGGAATTTTGGAATGAATTTCAATGAAGATAACAGACTAGGATGAACTGTTAGCGACTCATAAACAATTATAAATTCTGCAGACCAATAGTCTCTTAACATTCTGTGGCTGAAAATTAATATCGTTGAGGAATTCTTTGCATAGATTTAGACAAGTCTGCTCACTATGTGCTAACTGAATATAGTGCATTCTTCTCTCTCCTTCCTCCACCTCCACACACCATCACTGCTGCTGCCGCCGCTGCCGCCACCACCCCAGCCTAGAAAATGCTAGGGAAAGTGGTTAACAGCTGCCTTGTTACAAGCTAGTTTTTCCTGGGAGAATATCAGTTTTGCTTGTGTGAATGAAAATTACAACATTACACAAGAGAAGACTTTTAATGGATTTAAGGGGCTTTATGTTTGCCTTGTATTTTGGTGTTTATCTTGAACACCTCATACGGTGTTTATCTTGAAGCTATAAATTTGTATATATGTGAGTTTCTTAGCAACAGATTAGTGATTAGTTTTGAGATAATGGCTGCATTTGTATATAACTCTATACTATGATTTAATGTTATGAAAATGAGTCTCAGTGGGTTTGTATGCTCCCTCCCCTCCCAACATGACTGCAAAAAGGAGATCAGTAGCTTCCATTTCCGTGTCATCCAAGCCCTAAACTCTAGTTAATTTTAACTGGTTAATCTCAACTATGGTTGGTGGATATAAGACAGCTTTTTAAACTAAGGTTTGAAGTTGACTTATTTCCTCTAACTAGTTAAAATTAGTCAGTTTGTGTTTGAATGACAGTGCTAAGCTATAGTTAATTAAAACGCTTCTGAACGTCTCACAGTCACTTTAAACTATGGCTTAGTATTAGTTAGAATCAGCCCATTGAGAACTGGGATGCAAGGAAAAGGTGTATTGGCTTAGGTTACCTTACGGAATTCAGATGTATCAAAAGTTCTATACATTTTTGTAGGTTTCATGTGAAAAGTATACAGCTCCTTTATGGACCACTGAAACTCGAACGAAGAATTTCTTGGCTTGGGTCTTTTAGGAAAATGAATTCTAGATACCTGACTTTTCTAGGGACTCCTCTCTAGATATTTTGTGAAAATGACTGTTGAAATGTATGAATGTGTCTTGCCTGTTAAGACTACAAACAAAGACTTGTTTTTTCATTAGCAAATGTGAATCCTCCCGTTTATAGTTTCAGACTTCACTACTTGAATTTCTATTGCCTATGTCTTCTTACCCTCCTAGCTTAAAAATTGTGAAAAGCTCTCCTTATAAGAAAATACATTAGGAGGAAATGCCTGCCAGTTGTGAGCCAGAGTATGTTATGCATGGTTGCTACAAGGGAGGCACCATGTATGGAGGTAGTACCTTTTTAAACACCAGATGCCAGGTAAAAACAGGAAAGGCCATCATTGTGGCTTGCTTGTGAGTACTCAGAGGCATCTGGCTAGCCTCATTTGGAAATGGAATGCTGTGGTAGATTGACCTTTGTCTGATCCAGCAAGGCAGTTCTTTTCCTATCTATGGAATTCATATTTTTACACACTTTCTGCTACATGTATTAGTGAACTCTTATCGTCTCCTTTGTACTGTTGCATACTCCACAAGCTATTGCAAATCTTTGTGTGAGGATCTCTAAATGTTTAAACCTAAAACTCTTTATTTTCCTCCAAGCAAATTGTTTTCTATTCTCAATCTTGTTTCATTTCCTGGCTCTCATAGGAATCCTTCAGCTACTTTCTACCAAGTGTTCCATTCGAACAAGTTACGGGAATCAAAGAGCCTCTGGGATAGGTATGATACTTAAGTATGGAGAGCATACATGCTGAGATATGCATGAACAGCTTTGCACTGTGCAGGTTTTTCGTCAACAAGTAGTGTGTTCATTGCAACATACATATTCTGCCTATGGCCTCGACTTGCCTTCTGTGACTGGATTAGCACAACCACAGTATTCAGAATTGTCAATTAATTGGTTATTTTCTTCTGGGCCATGCGGTTTCACCTGCTTTTCCTTCTGTAGTTGGAAGAATAGTAGCAATTTGTTCGCTATATCTGAATGCCACCCCGTAGCAAAGATTTCTTGTTGGCTTACAATAAATAAGTATAAAAATAATTTAAATACAAAATAAATCATAAAAACAAAAGTAACATAAAATACAACAAGAAAATAAAACTCACTGCAACTCCAAAGTTAAAACACAGATTTAAAATCTGAAAGGACCAGAGTAGATGAGTTACTTAAAAGGCCTGGGTGAACAAAAAGGGTGTTGCACAGGACCAAAAAGCCTAAGAAATGCTATTGATCCACAGCACCAAACTAGCTTTTGAAGACTAGTTGTAGTGAATTTTGAATGACGGGCAGTGCAATCTATTACATGTCTACTCAGAAGTAAGCTGCATTGGATTCAATGGGACTTACTGCCACAGAAGTTATTATTGGATTGCAGCCAAAAATAGTTTTGGAAACTGTTCACTTAAATTGCAGAAAGAAAACAGTAAATGTAGGGAACACTTTGATAGAAAACTCAGGCAAAATAACTACTATATCTTGTGTGGCTATAAATCAGAGTATAGATAGGGAAAAGCATTGAAAGAGGATTCAGGCACATTGAGGCACTTGGTGAGAAATTGCAACAAATCCAACTTTGTGGATATAGCTTGTCAAAGTTGCATTACTAATTCAACAACTGCAGTTTGGCTTTCTCACAATATTAATATTATAAATTGAAATCTTGGTGACTTTTCTGGCTCACAGCAAGTTTTCTAATGCTACAGCTTTCTGCGGTGTGTTCAGACATTTGTACTTGAACGTTAAGCACCACCATTTGTTTGCATTTGCCTTATTGAAGCAAAGAAAACATAATGGCTTCCCTAAAGCTGGCATTTTCACAGGCTTGCTGACTTCAGAAGGGATGCATTATAGTTTGAAGAATGACAGGATTTAAAATTACTATAGTGTCTGAAATGCTGTCATCTTCTGAATTAAGAATAGAGGAGCTCTTAATGTTTAAGGGTTTATGTACTTTATCTAACATATCACTTGGAGGGGACTCTGGAATCTAATGTATTAAGTACCAGTTCATTTGTGGGTATCTTTTCTGTGCATGAGAGAGAGGGAGGGAGGGATATACTGGGTTGATTCGTGGGAGGGTGGGGGGAACAATTTTTGCTAGTTATTCTTTCCACCTGTACCCCTCCCAAAAATTGATCTGGAGAGTTGAGGGAGGGGAACCTTTGAATAGTGTGTGGGGTGCTGAAGTGCTGATAAAGGCAAATAGCCTTCCCCAGCAGTAGCCTCTGCTGAACCTTCCACAAACAGGCGTCCCCCTGTTTTTAGAAGAGCAACTGTGGATCCAATCTGTAGACCTTTAATTAAGTTTACCCTGCTTAACTAAAAATATTTGCCATTTCGGCTAAATAGTGTTAAGAGTTTCAAATATATAAATATTTGAATCAAGCAATGTTAAAGAATTTTTTTAAATACTTTAATTCAATTTAAGCCATCTTCCCCTCTATTTCCAATGTTCTGGTATGAATGATGTTTTCTTGTTTAGCCAAAATGGCACCAGCCATGCACAAGAGAGAAGTATCTGAAAACTCAGGAAGACAAAGTTTACAAAAACATCTAGTGAGGGGGGAAATCCCCCAAAGGTGGGGGATCCCCCCCAAAACAGACCAGTGAGGACTGAGCATGCTCAGTGGCCATGAAATGCTGATGGGAGGGGGAATGGAATGGAATAATGGGCTCCTGCTGGGAGGAAGAGCGGGATATAAATCAAATAATAATAATAATAATAATCCTGCAGGAGGGCCTGGCTGACTTGACTGAAACAATAAGCAGGAACACTCCACACTGAAGCATTTTTTGCAGATCCCACTTCATGGTGCTACTTAAAAAATTATGGCACAACTATTTTTACATCTTGAGATACTATGAGGCTTTTGCATGATTACTTTCAGTTAATGTATACATGTAGTTACCTCTTGACCACCGTGTTTAAAGGAATTGTGGAGAAGGCTTTGCCTTGGAGGCAGGTTTGCTAAAGGTTAGATATTTTCCTCCCAAAGCAACCCGTAGATTCAAGTACTTTTACAGGCTTCCGCACATAGTCTTTGTGAGAGTCCAAGTGTTCACTTTGGATGTGCTTACAGTAGGGCCCCGCTTACCGGCGTTCCGCTAATGCGGCGGCTTTCCTCCCCTCTTTTAAAGTCGCTTTTGCGGCATTTTTGCACAACGCGCCCCATTAAAGCAAATGGGATTCCGCTTTACGGCGATTTCCGCTTTATGGCGGGGGTCCGGAACAGAACCCGCCATATAAGCGGGGCCGTACTGTATATTATTGGCCATCTGTGCATGTTCTGGAATTATAAGGCCAATCTGATTGCATCTTATGTTAATTTCCAGTCATTCTGTATCTTCTGCAGCATAGCTAGATTCCAGTCTTTATCTGCAGGACAAAGATGTCATGTATGAAAGCTGCTCCACTGGCCAGATCTGTTCTCAGAGCAGCACTGAGCATAGCTCAGGAACATGAAAACAAAGGGAATGTAACATGATGATTTGTGTTGATTGTGCACTTTACTGGCTGGCATGACTTGGAAAGCCATAACAGAGCAGAGATTGAGTGTGTGGGAGACTTGAGTGTTCAGTAAGCCCGATAATACTTGAGTTGGATGGTTGCAATCTGCAAAGACACTCTACCATTCTCTTATTTTGTTTGAATCATCCAATTTGATCTCTTCTGGAACAAATGGAGAACCTTTCTACATATGTTTGAGTGTTATAACCTGTGCATTTGGGGTATATTCAAATAGACTTATTTTGCAATAACAGTAGGGGACCTTCATATGACAAAAAGCTCCTTACATTGAAAAGAGGTCACTAGCAGCTGTTTACAAATTCAAACAGGCTGCTGCTTAGACAATCAACCCTGCTAAATCAGTAATTAAAGCAAATTGCCAGTGGAGGCAGGGCACATAATATTCTACAATATAGTTATGGCTAGCTTGAGACAAGCTAATTTTGTTTGTGGTGGGCTAAATGGAAGTTGTCTTAAAAGCTTGCTGCTTGCCTTGAGGATCTGGTTGGTAACGAGATTGTCTAGCTCCAGGTTGACCCACTGGACAATGACAGATGCCTGCTGGAAACTTACTTGCACAAAAAACCTTCCCTAACTTTGGGGCCACGGTGCTGTGCCGCACTTCAGTGGTTAATTAGCTGTTTGCCAGAAGTTCTGTAGCTGAGACATTATTATTTCATGAAGTCGTTACTTGGAAAGCAAAATGGGGATGTGCAGGTGCTTGAGCTGCTCACTTGCCCAAGCCTTCTGATTTTTCTGTGGTGTTACCGGGGATGCATTGGTGACTGTCTAATAGCTATCCCAGAATCTCCCAATTTCCACTCTTTCTTTCTTTGGATGCTCATACCAGAAATGGGTCAAAGCTGTGCAGTGGGGGGAACAGTAGAAATAAGCCATCTCTGGTTTTGTAGATCACTTGGTGACTTTCACAGGCTGGACTTTATGTAGTGGCAGACCTCTAAAACTGAACATTTTTCTTCAGTGGCTATTCCAGCATTTCTTGGGAAAAGGGATTTACTGTAGTAAAGGTGATATGGTTTCTGAGACGGTGTCACTTGAAACTGCTGCTAGAACTATAGATTGAGTCTTATAGGTCAATGTGGGATAGGTCTGTACTTTTTTGAAATGCTTAGCTTATAGGCTAATTTGAAGTACATGTTTAAAAGGTGATTACGCTGTAGCTGATTGCATGATATGCATTTTTTGAAAATACCTTGATGTAGTGTGGTCAGAGTCAAAACATACTGCTTTGTAACTATACTTTCTAAATGGATGTGGTGTGCTCTCTTGTGACTGGCAATTTTCTTGGGAGTATTTTGAAGCTAACAAAATTATGAATAAGTAATTGCAAGAGACTGAATCCTTGCATATGATACAGTATGGCACAGAATGAGCTGAAATCTGTTATTTGAAGAAACTTGTATTTTCATTAATCTTTTATAAATATTTGCAATGATACCTAGGTTAGCTACATAGTTTTAAGCTTTTAAAAATTAAAGATGATCACTACTGAGACTTCCTTTGGGAAGCCTCCATGTTTTCTCCTGCTCACCACTTGAACATTGGTTGCTAGGTGCGTTAGTCTCAGGAGGCTTCCCCTTCTTAAATAACTCAAAATAGGAGATTGGGGAGGGGCATAGAGTAAGTGATTTGAAAACAGACTTCTCAAAGCATTCTTACCAAGTTATATTAAAACAAGCTTTAAATTTGATTACTAGTACTATAAACTTCCTAAAAATCATGGGGGCTAGTAGTGAAATGATTTGGGAGCATCTGAGGTTGCAGCATTGGACCATTGACAGCCCTATATAAATTATGATCTAACTAATTAAAAAAACATTAACCATACTGCTTTAAATAATATTAATTTGTGAAATCTTTGCCAAAGTGTGATTTTAACAAATGTAGTATAGAAGACCAGTCATTTCTTGCTCTTTAAAGCAGCTCTCTGAAGGCTCAGTTTTCTGATTTCAGTTTGTCCCCATATAAAATAAGTGCATTGCCACAGTTCTTAGTTCCTGCAGGAACTTTCAACTCCAGAGGGAATGCACAGCAAACAGTGCTGCTAAAGCTTCTGGAATGGTCCACAGTCACAAAAGTCTTGCGGATACTGTAACCACCTTTGAGTGATGCCATAGTGTATTCACATTATATGTTTCTTGTGAATGTGCCATGAAAAGTATTTTTTATTTTTACTTTAAGATAGCCCCACATTCATTGCAAGTCTTGCATTTGAGGTACCAACACATAACTGAAACACTTTAGATTGCAGTTCCTGTTTTTTCCTCTAATGAAAAACTGGATGCAGTTAGAAATGCATTTGAGCTCTTTAGAATTGCTTTGCATAATAAAATATGCTTGCATTCAGCTACTGACTTTTGTTTCATGTATGAATGCAACCTTTTTGTTGGAAAGTGCATTCTTAATTGGACCGAACTTTGAGGAAACAGTTGACTTAATTGTTAACACACTGCACAATTTCATGTATAGTTTTGAAAACTCAGTTTTGTGACTTGCCTAAAATATTTCTCCATCACTATTCACTCATTGAAAGTATCTTCTGGTGACCTTGGAGTGTCTATTAGGCAATTAGTGTGGAATTTGGCACACTTTTCCCAAAGTGATTTTGTGATTTATTTATTTACTGTTTTTTTACACCACCCTTCAAAACAGATTTACACACAGTGGGAAAAAATGTTACGTTTATAAAATGCTGTTATAGCATTGAACTGGATATGTAGTCAGCACCACCATGCTATCTGGACATAATGTAGTAGTACATGAGGACAGACCCTCCGTGGCGCAGAGTGGTAAGCGGCGGTAACACAGCCGAAGCTCTGCTCAACGGCCAGAGTTCGATTCCAACGGAAGGAGGAAGTCAAATCTCAGGTAAAAGGGGTCAGGGTTCACTCAGCCTTCCATCCATCCATTGTCGGTAAAATGAGTACCCGGCATACGCTGGGAGGTAAAGAAAGGCCGGGGAAGGAACTGGCAATCCCACCCCATATATACGGTCTGCCTAGTAAACGTTGCAAGACGTCACCCTAAGAGTTGGAAACGACTCGCACTGTAAGTACGGGGACACCTTTACCTTTTTACATGAGGATATGATCTGGCAATTGCTGCTTTCCAGTTCTTGTACACATACTTTTCACTTGCTCTTGATTACAACCATATATTCAGAAACCTTTTATCTTCCAAGTGGGGGCATTAAATTGAAGAGTAAAATCTTAAATGGTGATTTATATCATTATTTTTGAACACATCTATTGAGGAACACTGTGTTTCCAGACATCTCCAATTGGATAATCCAATGAAGATTATGGGCTTGTTGGTCTCTTTTGGGCACTCGGGTCTGAGGGAAGTGTTTGTGATAGGTGATCGAAGCAGAGGGTGGCTAATCTTTGCAAGACTAGCATAAAGCAAAATCTACATACTTTCTACAGATAATTTCACAGTTAAAACAAATGTGTGTGTTTTGGTGTGTGTGTATATGTTAGAGGAAGCTGATTAGTTATTGGCTTGGGGTTGAGAAGGAATACACCTGGAGCCCTCTTAATCTCCTCCAGGGTCTAGGGTGAGAGAAGAAATGAAGTCTGCTCTTGCTGTGTTTCCTTTTCCCAGGTACGCTTGACTCAGGATTCTTAACTTCCAACAGTTGCTACAGCAGAAAAAAAAACTGGTGGGCTGTAAATGGCTTCCTTCCCCCAGGGTTCATGAGCAGGGCTATGCATCCTGCACTTAAAAATATATATTATGCACTCAGGCATAAGAAAAGCATTATCCCTCTTAATCTGCATAATTCTGACATTTTTGCTGTTTGGAAGAGAGAAAACGTTGAAGGCCTGCCCCTAACCACTTCATTCAGTCATTGTTGTGGTTTGTGAGATCTCTCTCTCTCTCTCTCTCTCTCTCTCACTCACTCACTCACTCGCTCACTCACTCACTCACTCACTCACTCACACACACACACACACACACACACACACACCCAAGTATATTTCTGTTCCTTCTATCACTTTCTGCAGAATTGTGATACATAAAGTCCTGCTCACGATTGTCCTGTCACAACAACTCTAATGCACACACTTTTAAGAGCCTCAAAGCAGCATAGTAGCATAAAGTTCCAAATGGTCATAAGGTACATGGTGCTGAAAAATTCATACAAGGACAGGTCCTAGCTATAATTTTTGAGGTTTGCTGTCTGATCCCATGTCTTACAGAATGGTGTGTTAGGGTAGAACTTCAGCATCACAACCTTATGGCAGAGGACGAATCAGTATTAAAGAGGCTGTTTTCAGTATGCTTATTCTTTCAATTGAGATTATCCTCTGAAGCACTGGATGCTGTTTGAAATGCACTTGCTTTGTCCTCTAACTAGCATGAGTTTTCCTGTTTAGGCTATGCCATTCCATTCCCCCTCCCAACCAGTTTTCCATATCTCCCCCCCACACACACACACACCACAGTCACATTATGTGACTACTGAGCACACTCAGTCTGAATTGGGCACTTTTAGAATTCAGCTGTTAAACTCCCCCCCCCCATTTTTGTTGCACTTTGCAAATCTTGGGGTTCCACTGAATCTGCTAATACCTCACATCTTGTACATAGATAGTTCCATTTGGGCTACAGAAAAACCAGTGCTTGGTTATTGAGATCACTATTAGTATATAGTACAGAATAGTTTGGGGTTGTAGCAAGGATGCTCACTCAGTCATATATAAAAGTTGTTGGTAATAACTCTGGTACTGTGATTGCCAAATGCCCTTGATTCAAGAAGCTTCTAGCATGTTGTATTAGTCTAATATCTTATCCTAATTCTTTAGTATTTCCCCCTCAACCTTTCAGATTCATTTTTTAATATACTTCCCTATTTCTTAAAAACAGTTGGATGATTGTTAGATACTTACCATGACGTTTCTGAATTACTAGTTAGGCAGTAATAAGTATCATTTTGTCCACCTTGAAGTATTTTTGAAAAACAGTGTAGATGTTTCTTGATTAGGTTTTTAAATCATTCCTCCTATAATAGTGAACATAGGTGATTGGGGGCTTATCAGTTTGGAAGGGAAATGGAGTCACTCAAAAATAAGAGTGGCTTTTATATACGTAACATAAAAATATGCAAGTTTACAATTTTTTTTCTTTTTCAACCCCCTCCCCCAATAAACTGCCTGTTAAGAATCAGTGAACTTCAGAATGTTGATGACAATTGATCAACATTCAATTCGGATATTTTTAAAGAAACTATGTCAGGCAAGTTATAGCCATGTTGAGGCATTTGCCTGAACACACAAGCTGTCAAACCAGGGAGAGGGACAGGGGAACACATGCCCCCAGCATCTATGGGCGCACACACAGCTCATGGCCCCAACAACCTTGGGTGCATGTCCCCAGGCATGTATCTTTTTTTAAACTGACACATGAACATTCCATGTTTCAGTTGTTCTCAGCCATAGATTTAATTGATAGGCTCACACCAGGACATTCCCCTGAACACTCAAGCTGTAGGATGCGAGCCTGCCCCAAAGTCTTTGGGAGCTCTTTAGACTTTCACATGTTAGCATGAAGGTCTGAAGAGGTTTTTTTGGATTGGATGCACTTAGAAACTCTCCTGTGAGCGGGAACCCTCTCTTATCAGGATTTCTGTTCAGGGGGAGACTGGAAAAATTAAAATGCATTTTCATTGTTCTCTTTCCTGTTTCTTACAATACTTTGCAATCCAAACTTAAGTGTGCCAGCGATTGGTTTTTTTGTAACAAGATTATAAGGACTTAGAAGATGTTAAGAATGTTCTCTTGCTGCCTAAGGTGTGTGAAGTTGAGATATTTAGGAACACTGTTTGAAAATGTAAACACTTAACCATGTGAAATACTAAAAGGCTACTTTTTATAGGAGTACATGAAACCCCTCAAACATAAAAACCTATTTCCTTTCTTTGCTTTTAAAGGAGGTAAAAATTACAGTTTTGCTTCTAAATTCACAGTAACCTCTTTTTGACTTGGAAATATTTGCTAAAAATAGTAGTCCACATTTCATCATGGATATTTAAACTGTTTGCTCTTGAGCAGAATTTCCATTTTTAATATGCTATGTTTGTGCATCCCCACTTCCCACAGCTATATTTATTTAATACACTTATATTCCACCTTGTCACAGGGCTTTGCGGTGCTATGTAGTTTTAAATAGTGAACAATTAAAAGTTTCCTCACGATAAGAAAGTGAGAGAAGAGAGCAGGTTAAGAAGTTGATAGCAATAACAGTGTTGGGTTGATGAATCTGGTTAGACACTGTTCCTGGTGATGTGAAGATTGGGCTGGTCGCACTATTGCCCCTGTCTCTAGTGGACACAGGTCAACTGGTGCTGTATGAACTTTTGATTTGTGTTTATATCGATGAAAAGTCTATGCAGACATGTTCAGAGTAATTCTACTAACTCAAAACTTACTAGTTGGTTCTTCAAGTATACATCTATTGGGGTGGATCCTTAATTGTTTTTTGTTTTATTTTTCAACATGAGTAAACACTAAACACTAATTCTAAAACCACAAGTTGATCTGTTAAAATAGCTAATTTTTGAATACTCAAGGAAGACTAATTTCATTGTTGCTATAATGCAGTGTTTCCTAAACTTTCAACATGCGTGTACCCCTTTTGAGACATTGATTTTACCGGCGTACCCAACTTTCACAAAAATAATTGGGAGAGGGGTAAGGTATTATAACACATTTGTAATTCCTATAAATTTATATGAAATGTTTGTAAAAAAAATAAATACAAAGTAAGTAATAAACATTTTAATAATAGAAATAATATTTATATAACAAATTTATATAACGACCTGGAAACTTAGTTGTTTTTTTTAAATTGAAGCTGAGAGTCCAGAGATTAAGGTAGTTAGCTGGAGACCCGGAGGGGACCCCCCAAAACCGGAAACTCCAGCCGAAAATCATGCAGCGGGTTTACAGAGGCAGTGCTTGGCTGGGCTGGAGGTTTGAATCTCCTGCTCTGTGGCTGCAGAGCAGTTTTCCCCCCATCCTGCCTGGGAAGCCACTCAGGCACGCAGCCCAAGAGCAGGCAGAGGATTCAAACCTCCCGCCTAAAATTCACAGCTGATGAGCGGGCAGGCCAGGCAGGATAGGGGGGAAAACCGCTCTGCAGCCAAAGAGCGGGAGATTCCCCAAGAGGGACGTGGCTGGTGAGATGGCCGCTGCAGGGCTGAAGATAGAGAAAAAAAACCCACTTCCCAGCTTCCCGGTGTGAACATTTTTGTAGTCAAGCATACACATAAATATCTTTGTGGCGCTATCTGTCTGTTTGTAGAAGCGTTTTTTGGTGGCCAAAGTCATTGTGAGGGAGTCCGAGTCTTATGAGAAACTGGAGGGGTGCACAAAAAGACAAGGAATGCATTGAGAGCGAAAGAGACTACGCGTTGAATAACATCGGGATAAACCACTGTTATTATATTGATCTTCCCTCACATGATTGTGTGAGAAACTGGAGAAATCACAAGAACTGTATTTTCTCTTAAAAGAACACACACACACGTTTTTTGCCGCTAAAACCCAATGATAAAGTACAAAAAAAAAAATTTGGCCACGTACCCCTTGAAACCCTTTTGCGTACCACCAGGGGTACACGTACCACACTTTGGGAAACACTGCTATAATGGATTAGAGAGCCAGTGTGGTGTAGTGGTTAAGGGGCTGGACTACAACCTGGGAGACCAGAGTTTGAATCCCCACACAGCCATGAAACTCACTGGGTGACCTTGGGCCAGTCACTGCCTCTCAGCCTCAGAGGAAGGCAGTGGTAAACCCCCTCTGAATACCGCTTCCCATGAAAACCCTATTCATAGGGTCGCCATAAGTCGGAATCGACTTGAGAGCAGTCCATTTGCATAATGGATTAACTATGGCCATACTACCCAGAACACATCCGATCTTGTCTGATCTTGGAAGCTAAGCAGGGTCAGGCCTGGTTAGTACTTGGATGGGAGACCGCCTGGGAATACTGGGTGCTGTAAGCTTAGAGGAAGGCAGTGGTAATAGGGTTGCGATAAGTCGTACTCAACTTGAAGGCATATAACAACAAATAATGGATTAAAATAAAGATAAGAAACATGTTGAAAAGGAGGAATTAATTTCTACTTTACACCTATTTTTTCACTTTTGAGGCAAGTTGGAACAATGGAACTACTTATTCATATACTATATGTTGCATGTTTTGTTTTGCCTAGAAGTGTTGGCCAGGATCAAAGAACTACACAATTAGTTCTGTGTGTTTTAGACTTTGTGTCTTGAAGAGCTCCCCTATCCCAGTGTGGCAAGCAAATTGTTTTTGAAATGGTGGAGAATGTTAACAGCAGCTTTTGATGTTGACTTCTTACTGGGTATGTGCAAACCTTTGAGACCCCTTTAAGAAACTATTTGGATCCTGCTCTTTGCTATCTAGTTAAGCTCTCAAATAGTAAAGTGGATGATGTCAGTTTCTGCATTCACTGAAACAAACAGCACTTACTTGGTAAGCATTTCTAGTTGGAATAACCATTTAAATAGGCTTAGCTTCATCTTAAAAGAACAGTCAAACAAACTTTTCGAATCATAGAAAATAGGTTTATTCAAGAACTTTGAGCTGAAGACAAATAGGTAGGTTTATAGTTCTCACGTTTGTGCAAGGGTTAGAGTCTGAATTTAGTCTCACTTTTCTCAAACATTGCTCTAGCATGAGGAGTAAAACAGCCTGCGTAAGAGATATGTTTCCATGCAGAAATGCATTTTTAGATTGAGCCCATTGGAAAACATTTAAATCTTTCAAACTTTAGAATTTTGCTTGTTTACTCAGAGTTGGACTCTAGTTTTAATCACTTCCTTTTAAACATTTTACTGAGGTGGTTTAGCAATACCAATACTTGCTGAGTAAATAAACTGGCTGTCTTGTTGCTTTCCCCCCATTTTATTTAAAAACCATTAAGTGTACATTAGTAAAATAGTCAGGAAACTGACATTAGAAGTTGTATACTAAATACAAATGAATATTAAGTTGTCATGATCTAAATGTAGCAAATTTAACTTGCTCTTCTTGTACATAATAATGAGTATCTACAATAACATGCTTGATACGTTCTCAGCTGAGCAATGGTGCACATTTGAGCTTGACCTCTGGTGTTGCAGTGAAATCGCTTGGAAACAGAAGCAAGTTCTCAATTTTGAAGCATGTTTCTGTAATAACATATCATTCGTTTATAAGTATTTAAATTTGTCTTCTGCTTGACTGCTGGATTATGAAAAAGGAAAAAGGAGGGTGGATGTCTAGATTAAACTTGTTTGAGCTGTCTGATGCTGAATGCAAAATGCTTCATTTAAAAATATGCCAAGATGAATTTAATTATCTCCACAGTAAGTCCAAGCATTAAACTTTAAATTTGGTAATTATTGAATTGCAAATCACTTTTCCAAAAGCTTTCGATAAAATTTCTGGTTTGGTAAGTAGAAGCACTTCTGCTCATGCAAGGCAGGGCACCCAGTTTTCACCGATCTCCCTTACCTACCGCAGCCCTCTGCACCATATCCCATATTATTCTGGAAGATCCCCCAACCCTCAGGAGCAGCTGTTTAGGGGGAGGAAGGACTGCAGTGAGTAGGGAGAACTGGTGAAACTCTAATATCTAGCAGAAGTGCTTCTGCATGCCTAACATTATCACTAAATACAACTACTTTAAGTAGAGTTTAGAAACTACAGATAGTAACTTAAAACAGTAAGTTGCAAATCTTGTCCAAATTACAGAAAAGTACCATCTATGGTGATAGTCAGGGCAAGAAGAATGCACTTCTAATTAGTGCTTACAGACATGGATCCATGCCTTGGTCACATCCAGATTATACTGCTCTAATACTCCCTACATGAAATGGCCTTTAAAGAAAGTCCACAAACTTCATCTTGTTCAAAATGGGGCCATTAGAGTCCTGCACACACTGAAATCACAATGAAGACCCTCTTGGTGTGTCTACTCACTAGCTCTGTGTGGTCAATGGCCACCAGAGAGAGATTCTTTTCCATGGTGGCCGAATGGCTTTGGAATTGCTGTCCAGTAAATCTGGAGTGGACAACTACACTTCAGAGTTTTTGTAAGGCCTTATTTGTTTCAATTGGCCTTCCCTTGAGTAATTTTTGTCCCATTTTCTGACTTGAGGTCAGAGTGGATTTTATTAGGGAAGGCTTGAATGAGTTTCATTCTTTGGGGGTTTTGTAGTTTTTATAATTATAGTTTTTATTGTTATAAGTTGCTTTGAATAGGCTTTGCTCAGAATAGTGGGATAGAAGGGTTTTTTTAAAGTTAAAAATAAACATGAGCACAGGATCTCTGGCCAATTAAGTTCCTGTTGGGCTGGTGATGGTATGACATGTGCTACTTCCAAGCTACACTACATTGGGCTTTTGAAGAGAACTGCTCACTGACTCAATGTCCTGAAATGGATGCAAGAATCCTCTATTCTAGATGAGCTCTGGTATCTCTCGGGAACTATAGGTTTAAGTTTTAGCACACACTGGAGCCCAAGTTAATATGCTCACACCCCTTTGGTTTCAGGAACATTTAAACATCCTCTTAACTTGGCCTTTGAAGTCAGTGGAAAAAGTGCTTAATTTCGGTTGGATGCCCTTTATGCTGTCCTGAAAAACTGGTGTGAAATACATTCTACCAGTTGTGTTTGAAAAAAATCCAACCCAGTAAAATTTGTCAGTTTTTGATGTGCCACTGTACATTGAAAGTGTCCAAATTACCGTACATCCTGCTTATAGTGTGGTTTTAGTGTAAACAAAAATGTCTGTTTTTTCCATATTGGATAATTGCTGCCCTGGGCGCCTACTGGGAGGAAGGGTGGGATATAAATCTAATTAATAAATAATACATAAATAAAATAATAAATAATATATAAGTTGTTTGTACATACTGACTTTCATATTGGACAAAACAAACTTACATCAAAATGTCACTTCCTCCCTCTCTCTCTCACACACACACACGGACCAGGTGGTTGACTTGGTTATGATTGTGAGCTATTCAGTTACACATTAGGAGTGCTCAAATGTGGCAAACCATGACAACCAATAGGATAATGATATTACTGTCTCCTTATACTCTCTTGGGAGATTTGTGCACTGTTTAAACAAGGACACAGATTGCATAGATGAACCTTAGGCCCAATCTGGCAAGAACTAGCCATGTCTAAATCCCATTGAAAGCAGTTAAATGCTTTAATGCCCATTGATTTAGATGGGATTTAAATATGTCTAACTTTCTCTGGGATTCAATCTTTATGATCTGAGGATATAATTCTTTTCAATTTGTTCCTGAGTATATGGAGAGAAAACTCGACAATCTTAAAGGTTTGTACTGATAATGTAAAGACATTCCAATTCACCCAGGCATTTTGCTCTTGGTGTTCATCTTCTTGTTGGGTAGGGTAGGATGTGTCTTTTTATGCTATTGCAGGATGATCTTCTATCATCAACTACTATTGCAGTTAATAATTTTTATCTTTGGGTGTATTTTAAATTTGGTACTGTATGCTTTTAAAAAAAATTAAGTTGCTTTAAGACAATGTTTTGTGATAAGTGACAAATTTAATAATGATTGCTAAGATATGTGAGAAGCACTTTGAGCACTGAAAAGTGAGTTATAAATGCTACATTTTGTATTTAATGTGATGGGAAGCCATAATAAAATACACAAGGAATGCTTGCCTTCAGTCAGTTTTGCTAAACAGCATTCTAGAGGTCTTTGAAGTTCATGTTCATGTGTTCTGTCTTTTCTTTTGAACAGTGCATCTGGTGCGAGTGTTGTAGCCATTGACAACAAAATAGAACAGGCAATGGTAAGTAGAGAACTGAACTGCTGATTCTTAAAGAACACTGATTTTGGCACCTGTTATCTTCATTTTTGCACAAGTTATTTTGATGGACTGTAAGGCTGTATCAGGAGAAGATTTTAAGGTAGAAAATCCTAAAACAGACACAGGCAATTGCTTGTCTGCCCAAGGTTTCATATAGGCAGGGGACAGCAACCAGTTGACATAACAATAATATGGTAGCATGAACATGGTAGGTGCTACTTGCCTGCACTTTGTCCTTGTGCAGTACCATTTTAGCAGTTCTATTATGCACAAAGAACCACCAATTTTAAAGTCATTTGGTAATTAATGTAGCACCAATCCCCAATATGTTCATGAACTTTCTGTAGGATAAATCCATGTGTCAGTTGATATATTATTGCCGTGAAGTTAATGTGCATGATGCCAAATTCTGAATATTTTAGCTTGCACAAAGACAATCTGAATTATGTAGCAAGACTGCTGTTATTTGAGTACAGCAATGTTTTGGATGACCAGTAACATTGGTATTGCTATCCTAAATTTTTTGACATGTCTGCCAGTGCTTTGGTACTACATGCGGACATTTAAAATCATTAATCTTGGGGGGAAACAGCGCATTTAAGGGTTTTAGTTTACTTAAATACATGGGAGCCAGAAGAGCTGTTAAATTCTCATGCTTTCCAGCCATCCAATTTTGAAGACAAAAATGAAAGGAGAGCTGAATCCTGTTTAAAAGCATGCAAAAAATGGTAGGGCAAACCCATGGTCAGCAAACATCATTTGTTTCTACTCAAAGTCTAAGTGAATATTTGCCAGAATGACATTTCATAGAGTAGAATAATGCAAAGTTAATAGACTACTTGAATATTCCAAGTTAATATGCTGTTTCTGGATGTGCTGGCTCCCACCATTTATGCAAAGTTACTTATGGGCACTGAAAAAGCTTCACCTCCAACTGATTTATTATTTAAAACATTTTTATCCTGCCTTTTCACATAACTGTACAATAAATCACTCTAGTAATAGTAAATTGATTTGTTTTTCTTGGTTGGTTATAATGAAACATATACTAGCAACTGTGCACAACCCCCAGGAAATTAAGTGCCTTCACCTAAAAAAGACAGAAGAATAAATGTGAAGTGGGCCTCTCTCAAGAGGGCATTCTGAGGATAGGATGCTGTTAGTAAAAAGCACTGTTGCCACCCACATAAGCATTGAAAGCAGGGAAAACTTGGAAGGAGCCCTCTGAAGATAGAACTGAATGGGCAGGTTATGCAGGTTTCATGCAGGAGACAAGTGTTGCCACTTAAAACAGTCCCAAGTTCAACACGACTAGCGAGCCCATATTTTAAATCGGTGTTTATGGCTGTGTGATGGAGAGCTGTTGCGGACCCCTGCAGTGCAAGTGGATTAGTTTCCAGAGTACCCGCTCTGTTAGCCTCAGTGTCACTGCTGCAAACAAGAGTAGACAAAGGCTTTATTCATGCTTAATCATAAAGAATGTACAGAATTCAAAGCTAAACACTATGGCAAATTTGGGGGTGACTTCAGAGGCATACAAAATCATTCTAAATAGCTTTATTGAAGAATAAAGGGATTAATTCATACATATGAGATAGTTTCTGTAAAAATAGCTTGTCTGTAGCAGGGATCCTCAGATTTAAAAGACCTGAACTTCCAAAAAGTTAGCCAAAATAGGAATCTCAGGTCACAGCATTTTCTTACATTTGCCCAAACGAACCTGCGATGGGTGAATTGCACTGAAACCATCAAACTCTATTTCAGTTTACAAAAGCTTCGTTCAGTGCAGCTAGCATGTCACAGACAAGTAGGTTCTGGCCCTGTTCAGCCACGAAGCCTTCTTGATAGCCTTGGGCAAGAAGGAAATGGATTGCCTTCAAGTCGATCCCGACTTATGGCGACCCTACAAATAGGGTTTTCATGGTAAGCAGTATTCAGAGGTGGTTTACCATTGGCTTCCTCTGAGGCTGAGGGGCAGTGACTGGCCCAAGGTGACCCAGTGAGCTTCATGGCTGTGTGGGGATTCGAATCCTGGTAAGAATAACTGTCCAAATCTACTTCATAGTGGTGTTGCAGCTAAAATATTAGTTGAACTCCTTGAAGTATGAGATACTAATGTAATAGTTATAAAGGTGTGTGTATCTTTCTTCAGCCACCATTTTAGAGATATCTCTGAATTAGAGCATTGACTAATAGCTACTTCTATTGCAAAAATGTTTTGAAGTTTTTTGAAATGATAGTTTTTAAGAGTAAGACATGTTTGTGTTTAGGCTGCCTTCCCAAAAGCAACATAACAGGCACACAGCGTTAAGCGGTTGGGAATTTGCCATTTTACAGCAACTATATTCGATGCTAGAGTATACATAGAGTTCGTCCTGTGTATTTTTATTTCTAGACATGTGTTGGTAGGATCTAAATTTGCTGATTATGAAATTGCCCAAGAATTTGGAGCAAAGTAAAAATCTTTTATGGAAAACTCTTAACTATTATTTGCCATTTACAGGATCTGGTGAAAAGCCATTTGATGTACGCAGTCAGAGAAGAAGTGGAAGTACTGAAGGAACAAATAAAAGAATTAGTCGAAAGAAACTCTTTACTTGAACGGGAAAATGCACTGTTAAAATCTCTCTCAAACAATGATCAGTTATCCCAACTTTCAACCCAACAGGCCAGCCCTAGTAGCACTTCTCAACAGCAAACAGCGATAGCACAGCCAACGCAACCTCCACAGCAGCCGAATGTCTCCTCAGCATAAAGCTTTCTTGCCTCATTAAGAAACTGAAAGCAATCTGTCCTTGTGTGCCACTGGTGTTCTTTCCACTTTATATGAAAGCGAGTAGCCATGCTTCAGTTGTGTGTTTTGGCCTTTTCAGTATTAGACAATCATTCTACAAGAGCTTTCCCTCACTGAGATGTCATACAGCACAGTTGGTGTTCAATTATGCCATCAGTGCACAAGGGAAATGATAGAAGAAGTTATAATGCAAAAGTCTGCATTTACTTGGTGCACATGAGTGGAGTCTTTAAGAGCTTTGGTGAGGCTCTTCAAGGTTTCCATTACTCATGGATTACTTTGAGCCTTGCTTTTTCACATAACAACAATTCATCTTTAGAGCCACTGTTCTTTCAATTATAAGTAACATTTGCCTACATTAGTTTCATTTATTTGTGTTTTATTTATTACAGGGCTGCTATTCATAATGTACATGAACAATGTCACAGAACTTTTAATTTTAAAAAAAATAAATGCAAGTATCAGTAAAAATTGATATAGACAGGATTGAGTTTAATAGATAAAATGTTTAGGCAATAATTGAACAAAAGAATCCTGGCATATTTCTAACACTAATGGCAATTTACCTTTTGGTATTTATTTTCAGTAGTTAAGATCCAGCTTGAATGTAAATTTTTGTATAGTGTAAGTATGAAGACCATAGTGCGTCTGTACAGGTAGTCGCCAGTCATTGTGAGATAATTGATGGGCTATTTTGATGAAGAAAACTTTGCTCATTTCTGTTTCTACTTTCTAATAGAGAAATTGCCATGATTCCTCTGCTTTTTGACATTTCGTATGATTATTATTCTTTTGGGTGGGAATAAAAAGCTGTGAAATTGTTCAACCTACTTTGTAACCAAAGAAGCAAAGCTGTGTAATTGAGTTTTTATTTTATAATGCACATTCTTTATGTATTTTTATTTAGTGTTCTCATTCACATTTTTCTTTGCTGTCTAGCATGATCTGCATGACCTATAATCTTTGAACCACTTTCGTACCTCATGTTTTATCCAGCACTCTTATTGTGATATGTAATAGTCTGTGAACAATGTCAAATAAAGAAAGAACAGCTAGTGTTGGTGGAGCTGAGCTGGTGTGTTATGCACTAGTTTAAAAATGAAGTGAGCCATCTTTTGTTCATTTAAAATGGTGTTTTGAATTTCGTATGCAGAAAACGTTTTGTTACATTGCAGATTTTAATGTATTTAATAAATGCAACATGCAGATTAAGTGCAGTGTATACTGAGTATTTAAATTAAAATGTACATTTCATAAATACAGTTTCAAGAGACCATTTGTGTATACTAACGTAGTATGTCAGAAGTTGATGTACAGTATATTTTAACACTTTCTGAAATTAAACTGCAGTTTTGTTGAAAGATTTGGCTCTACATGTGTTCAGAATGTGAAGAGTGCTTAGGTCAGTGGTTAGAATTATTCCGAAAAGAACAGATGAAATGTACTAAGGCCGCAATCCTATACACACTTGTATTGGAGTAAATCCCTTGAATGCATGGGGATTTATTTCTGAACGAACACATATAGAATTGTGCTGCATGTTTTCTTAGGGAAAAAGCTGATTCTCTGCCAAATAGGCTATCAAACTAACTGGAATATCCATGTCAATTCCAACTATCCTTCATAGTTTTATAATTTTATGCCTGGTTCACATATGCTGGAACCTCTGTTTAGGGAGAATGTGCCATGGGTGACCTTCACCCACATCTTCCACCAGTGTGATCCTAAATGCATTCACTGCTAAAATGGGGGTTCTCAAAGTGAATTTAGAAGCATACTGAGCTTCACTTAAACCCAGGCTGATGAAGACTGGATTATTCTGAAGCGGTATAGAGCGAGTAGTAGTAGTGGGGTGCAGCCTGCTCACAACCTCTAAACCGTGGGTTGAAATTAGGTGTTAAATCTGGTCAACAACAAAGGGTTTTTTATTCTAAGTTCTATAGAAGAATCTCAGACACAGTAGCATAAGATGTTAAGGTAATTAGTATATAATGGATAGGATCCAATGGGTGTCTGCAGTGACAGAAGGCATCTGGCAACAGAATGGAAGGGGAGATTGGGGGCAATTTATCCCCCCACAGCCTCCTTCCAGAGCAGATTTGGAGTGGGAGGCTGTGGAGGGGGAAGGAATTGCCAAAAATTGTCTCCTTGTTCAACTGCAGATGCCTTCTGTTAGTGGAATGATGAAACCTATTGGAGGTCCACACAATCCCACACTTTTTATAGTTAATATTTGCACACTTCCCATACTAGAATTCATGGAAGAACAAGGTTTAATTCTGAAAAGTTAATCAGGAATGACAAAACATGTTGCTTTCCAGCTGAAATGGTATTTCATTTTACCAGCTTTTGGAGGTATAAAATGGAATACATTCTGCATTTTACACCATCATGCCATTGCAAATGATCTCACTAAGTGTTTGAATGTGGATCATCACCTCAAGAGTGAAGGAAAGATCCTGATTCTTTTGTGGTACAACATAACCCAAAGGCCACCCAAGCACTGTGGTTTTAGTAGGGTACAGATCTCTTATTAAAGTAACACCAATAAACTCCCTGGAGTCTGCTGCATTTCATAGGCAGGGAAAGGAATACTACTGAGATCAACAATTCACAAATGTGTCTCTTGCAGTGTCCTATTTAAATTGGCCTTGTGGAACTGGCAGGCTTAATTCCTATTTGACCACACAATTATGCTGCACAGCTTTGCCACCAGGGCTGTGGAGTCAGAGTCGGAAGCAATTTTGGGTGGAGTCAGTAGAAATGTACCAACTACAGCTTCAATATAAAAACTTTCATAGGAATTTAGGAGAGTTTCCTTGTTCAGAAATTTTAATCAAATAAATATATTTTTATGTTCTATCAATCTAGCCTGATGATTCACGCAGAGCTTGGAAAAGTTACTTTTTTGAACTACAGCTCCCATGAGCCCAATCCAGTGTTTGTTATTACTAGTTAATATACATTTGCCATTTATGAAGGAATTGGACAGTAGAAAAATGGAGTTGGAGTCGAAGGTTTGGCGTACTGACTCCACAGCCCTGTTTGCCACCCAGGTATCTATGTCACCAAGCCCTGGAGAATGTACTTTTTTCTTAAACTTTATTTCAGGCAATGTTCCAGTAAACATACACTCAAAATGTATTAGTCAAAAGAGGAAGGCTCTTGAAAACCCCCCACTTCATTGCAGTAAACAACAGTGGTGATTATAAGGCTTTAACAAGTCAACCCATGGCCTACAAAATATATTACTAAGGCTTTACTTATTCTTCAGTGTTCTGTATCACTAACAAGAGATCATATCTGTGGTAATACACACTATAGGGAGCCCTTGCTTGGTTTTGTGTATTACATTTGAAAAAGTAACACTAAAACTAGTATAGTTTAAGATTTTACGACTTCTGCGTTCTAGACAACACAAAATGACATCTGTGATGCAACTTTATAATTTTGTGAGTCAGTTATTTAATTCTGGATAGACAATTAGGCTTATAGCCAAAACCTGGCTTGCCAAAGTGGTGGTATTGTTTTACCGGAAATGGCCATTCTCCATGTCAGTTCAGAACAAGTTGCAAATTAGTCTCAATTGCTTACCTGTTCTCAGTGTATGTCCTGTATATTGGCTACTCTGGTCAGCAGTATCTTGGCATGAAATGATGCAGGGCTTACTATTTCGTAGAAACCTTGATGTGATATCCCATTATACACTTCTGACAGAAGAATTTTGTCACAGGAGACATGGCCCTTGGTATATCATAAAAATGTAAGAAGAGCCTGCTGGATCAGGCCAATGGCTCATCTAATCCAGCATCGTTTCATAGTGGCCAACTAGATGATTTAGGAAGCCCAAAAGCAGGACCTAAGCACACCAGCATTCTCTCCACTTTTGATTCCCAACAACTGATATTCAAAGGCATGCTGCCTCTGACAGCGGAGGTAGAATGTAGCCATCATGGCTGGTAGCCACTGATAGCCTTAATCTCAATGAATAATCGTGGAGAGCTCTAGTATTGATAGGGCTAAACTTTATGGATTTCCAAGCATGCCTGGGCAACCTTTTACATCACAGCTTATTGGACCAAGAATTGGTGTGTACATCCCTGGATGATCATAGTATGGATGGAAATGACTTTAGGAGTAAGTATAAGGGAAGGCTTTGTTAAGCCATATGGAGGAATAGGTACTGGCATGGTGTTGCAACTGCAAAGCCTAAAAGCATGTTGAAAAAAAGAACTGAAATACTGGAAAATCTAACGGCAATCTAGTGGCATTCTTCCTGGCTATACTTTAGAAAAGTAAGTTGTTTTTATTGTGTTTAATTCATTATAATTAATTAGGGAATTTTAAAAATCAGATCCTCAAATAAGTTTTTTATATAAACAATTTTTGATTTAAAATGACATCCAGGTTTCGCAGCAAACTATTCACACATGAGAATGTTTAACATCTCTTGTGTTTATGTGACAGACTTTGATAGCAGGAGGAGGAATGTGTGTGCAGATATATCCCATTATGGAGGTAACGATTTAACTTTAAGCCCATCTGTATATGGAAGATTTCAGAAGGAAATGAGTATAGCAGAACAGCTTCTGTAGGTCAAAGGCGTTGCTGAGATCACTCAAGAAAAGGAGCTTGCTGAAAATGAACATGGTGACTTGAAATGATAGGTAACATTTAAAATATTCCATTTTATTTTCACAGTTAGATGAAATGTTTTGACAGATTTGACAACAACGCAAGAAGTTCCCATTCTGCCAAAAACAAAGCAGTATAGCCTACTAAGTTCTACTCAGAACAGACCTATTGAAATCGATGGGTATGATGAACGTAATGTCCATTAATCTCAAGGAGTACTCTGAGAACAACTAACATTGGCTACACCCTAAATATAGGCAAAAGTTTACTTGGTTTAGCGAGACTGTGCTTAACAAAATTGCTCATGAAAATTCAGAATCCATATTTTGGTTATTTCATTCTCGGCATATATATACTGGGCAGTTCTAGCCTTTTCCTCCTTGAATCAGTTCAGGTTTCCATATACATTCTATAAACAAATTGGAATTGCCATAATGTGAAGGAAAATAGGAAGCTGCCTCACACCAAGTCAGACCATTGGTCCATCTTGGTCAGTATTGTTGACACTGATGGGCAGTGGCTCTTCAGGGCTTCAGACAAGATATTCTTAGCCTGGAGATGCCAAGGATTGAACCTGGGATCTTCGGCAAACAATGCAGCACTCTACCACAGAGCTATGGCCTTTCCCCAAATGTAGACTTTCGCCATTTTGCTCTATTTCTTAGGCAGCTAGTTTCTTACAGCAAATTATTGAAGAAAATGGCTCGGTCTACCAAAACTAGGAGTTCAAACTGAGTTGGACTGTGGAACATTCACATGTCTCAACCAACCAATTATGATGGCCAACTTCATCCCTCCAGATGCCGCCCTGGGCTCCTGCTGGGAGGAAGGGCGGGATATAAATCAAGTAAGAAATAAATACATAAAATAAAATGTTGTACAGTGGAGTCCCATTTGTTCTCAGGCTAGCTGCTACCTTTGCACCCAACAGCAAATAGAAAACAGGTACTCCTTCTGGGAGGAAGGGTGGGATATACATTTAATAAATAAATACAGTAAGAATGAGGGGGAAGCAGGTGGTGGCATCAGTTTCTCAGATTATGGGCACTGAGACTTTTGAATCTGGAAATACAGCTTAAAACCGTCCCTGCTACTCTTGGATCATCCGATAAGAATCTGCTCCAAGTGCTTCAGCCATCAGAGTTCCAGCTGGTGACAACAAGAAAAAACTACATTTTCTGTTTGCTTGTTTCATTTATATTCCACCTTTTTCTCCAAGGAGTGCAAGTTGACGTACAAACATGGTTCTCCCCTCCCAATTTTATTCTCACAACAACCCAGTGCGGTAGGTTAGGCTGAGAGGCAGTGACTGGCCCAAGGTCACCCAGTAAGATTCAGGGCTGAGTGGGCGTTCAAACCCTGGTCTCCCAGGTCCTAGTCCAACATTCTAACTACACCACACCAGATCTCATTCGGCACTCGTTCCAGAATGCTTTCTTTCTAGAGGCCTGTATGGTCCACATTCTGTACGCTTTCTGTTGTGAGATCCCATGAGGGGCCATTTTGTGTCTGAAAGGCTGATAAAAGAAATAAAACAATTATATTTTCACTGAGTGGCAGGGACTTTATATAATTTGTCTGTGTTGCTCTTTTCCCATTTCCATTTTTAATAAGTAAATCTCTGGAGGGTTTCTTTCTCCCACAACTCAGCAAGACCAAGCAGAAACAGTTTCTGAGCTGTTGCTTGGAATCCAGTAAAAGCTGGCATGGGAGATGCAATTAGTAAAAATAAAAATTAACCTTATTTTTAACATTTCAGCCCAGGAATATTTTTTAAAGTTTCTTTACTTTGGACTGTGTGCAGAAGTGGACTTAGGGAATGGGGGCCAAATGCCATTCTTTGTTTTATGTGCTGTTGCTAGTCTTTAGGCACTGTATCAGTGAGCTCCCTATCCTGCAAAGCCTATTCTTTGTTGTCTGTGTGACAGCACCAGCTTAGTCAATCAACTGCTGCAGTCAGTGTTTGTATCACATGATAGCAGCTAACAAACAAAACAAAACCTTTTGAACATGGGGTTGGGGGGGGAGGAGGAGGAGGGTTTCGATACTACGAATGCTTACAGAGGAGCCCTGCCAGCTGCTCCCTGCTCATTGGGGCTGCCTGCCAGTTGAGTCTTCTTTTTTATAACTCCTCAGCAGTACTACATAGGTGCCTGCGCATGCAAGAAAGGAGCCAAAACAAACCAAAAAGAGCACTAGGATCAGTCAGAAAGCCCCATCCCAGGCAAATGCATGGAGAAAAGCATAAGTGGTCTGTGCTTTGCTGCTATTTTCCCCTCTTCTTTTCAACTGGCACCTGAAGTTTGTCCCAGTTCAAATCTTTACAATTCTTTGAAAAGGGAAGGATCTTTCATTGGATGGGAATTGCAAAGCACTTGACGTAACACACATAAAGGTGCTTTGACTCGATGGCATCCTTCGTAGACAGGGGTGAAGAATATGAGGGGACTGAGGAAGACCTGCCCTGAGAGTGAGTATCTGGCATCTGGGTGCTTGCTACTAGCTCCTTTGGGCTGCTGTCTGTCCAGACAGCTGAAGTTCCTGGTAAGTGCTGCAAGGACTGGGACCCCCTGCCTGGCCCTTGCTTCAGAGAGAGGCTGCAGTTAATCTCGCAGCCCCTTGCAACAGGTGCTGGCTGGGCCAGGAGGCATAAAAGCCCAGCTGCCCTTGGGGAGCCCCTTAGGGAGTCCCGAGGGCAAGGGCGCTGTGATGCCCTTCCCTGGCTCTCCCTGTCAGGTTCCTACCTGCGCGTGGCTACTGCCTGTCACTAGGCACCGCCAGGGACTCCACCAGTCCGGATTGTCCTTTATTTTATTTTTTCTCTCCCCGCTCTAGCACAGATCTCAACAGATCCCCCTGCTAGGCAACCACCAGTCAGGTCCTAATACTAGTATTCCCAGAGACTCTGAATACTGGTATTGTTACTCTCTTCACCGCTGCCACCATTTGTTACAGTTCCCCTTCAGCCTTGGTCATTACCTTACCCTCCCTTCTGGTCTGTGAAACCCCAGCCAAGGATCAGGCCTTTGGTAAACCAAATTAAGTATTTATTAAAGATAACAAAGCTAACAAGATTAACAAGATTTCTTCTTAAGGCACATAAGCATATGGTTTTACTCAATACTAATCCGAACTCCACCCCCCTCCTTCTCCACTCTCTCCTGGCAAACCACTCTCTCAAACCCACCAAACAACCCACTCTTTCTCTTCTCCCCCCAGATTCCACTCTCACTCTTCCTTTTATACGTTCAGCCATTTTAAACACTCAGCCAATCATCTAGCATTCTACTGCCCATTCACTCCCCCTCCTCTTTCACTCCACTTACCATGTATCTTCTAAACAACCAACACTTACCATATATACATTAATATAGGAACATCACAGGCGCTACCCCCCTTCTATTACTTTGTTTTGTTTTGTATTTCCTAATTTGTTTCCTGTTAAACCAGTCTAGAGGAGATTGGTGGTGGGGAGGGCGTGTGGCGCATGTGTAGTTCCTGCACAGGGTGGGAGCCTGTGCAGTGAACTGAATGATAAGAGAAAGTCACCAGATGCCTTCGGAGTGAGAGTCTGTAATTGGCAGAAGGCTGGCCCTCCCTGGGTGTGAGACGGGAGGGGGAGTAGATGGGTCCTGTGTGAAAAAGTTTGAATGGGTATGACTCTTCCCAGTCCTCGCAGAGGCCTACTGGGATAATTTGCTCCGGCAGGCTTTGTTGGTGGGCTCATGTTGGGCCCATATTAGGTGTTTAGGAGGAGTCTTAGCACGTAGGAACATGGGTGATGCCACCCCAATTTCAGTGATTATGGGCAGAGGGAAATATAGCCATGGGGAGGTGGTGAATTACCCAAGAAGGTGAAGGCAAGGCTATCTGCGCCTTGTTCCTTGCTGCCACTCCTCTCATGGATTAGTTCCTCATTGCTCATCTGCTGTGCCCACTGGCCTGTGTGTGTTGTTGTTTAATGCCAGGTTGGTACATAATAAGACCACTCATCCATGACTTGATTGTGGATGAAGGTGCCGATTTGGTCTGCATTACCAAGACCTGGGTGGGTGAGCTTGGAGGGGTTGATCTGACTCAACTTTGCCCACCTGGATACTCGCTGCAGCACCAGCACAGGCTGCAGGGATGGAGGGGAGAAATTGTTGTGGTCTACAGAACTTCCATCTCTGTCACCAGGAAACCACTCTGTCTTGGAGCTGGCTGTGAGGGCCTGCACCTGGTGTTGGGCTGAGGAGACAACAAACTGGGTTGCTGCTGGTGTACCGTGCTCTCTGCTGCCTGGCAGCTTCTCTGACCGAGCTGGTGGAGGTCATCTCGGCTGTGGCATTGGAGGAGCCCAGAACGATAGTGCTGGGTGATTTTAATGTCCATGCAAAGGCTGCCTCTAGTGTTCCGGCTTGGGACTTCATAGCCTCCATGATGACCATGGGGCTGTCTCAAGTTGTTACTGGCCCAACACATAGGGCAGGGCACACCCTTGACTTGGTTTTTGCTCCAGATGGAGGAAGGGGTGGTCTGGAGATGGAGGGTGGATGCCACCCCATTGTCATGGTCAGATCACTTCCTGGTGAAGTTTAGACTTATGGCTTCGATCCTTTCCTGCAGGGGGGTGGACAGATTAAGATGGTCCACCCCCGGAGACTAATGGAATCCACTGGATTCCTGAATGCCCTGGGGGAGTTCCCAGTAGATAGAGCAGGTGACCCTGTTGAAGCCCTTGTCATGCTGTGGAACAGTGAGGCGCATCGGGCTCTCGACACGGTTGCCCCCAAGTGCCCTCTCCGGCACTGTGGAGCCCGGCTTGCACCTTGGTACACCAGTGAGCTAAGGGCAATGAAACAGGCTGGATGACGGCTAGAGAGAAAGTGGCAAAAGAAGTGCTGTGAGGCTGATTGGGCACAAGTAAAACATCATAACCGTGCCTACTGTGCGGCGGTGAGGGCAGCAAAGAAGGCCCACTTCTCTGCCTCCGTTGCATCCTCAAGTAGCCGTCCAGTGGAGCTTTTCCGTATTGTCAGGGGTCTGTTGACATCAACTCCAGGAAATGGAGTCTTAGACCCTTCGGAGGCCCACTGTGAATTGTTTGCAAGGCACTTTGAGGGTAAAGTTGCTCGCCTCTGTAGCAGTCTTGATGCCCCATCTACATATACTGTAGTCCCCAATGAGGTGTCCAGTGCAACGTCTGCTGCAATTTCTTGGGAACGGTTTCAGTTGATGCGGCCTGATGACATGGACAAGGTGCTTGCGATGATGCGGCCAGAGATATTTCTTCTCGACCCTTGCCATTCTTGGCTTATGAAAGCTTGCCGAGGGGGTCCGACCGAGTGGATCCAGGGTGTGGATTGCGGGAGGGAGTGGTTCCAGCTGCCTTGAAAGAGATGGTGATTCAACCACTCCTGAAAAAGCCCACCCTGGACTCATTGGTTTGTGACAACTACCGACCCACTGCAAATACTCCCTTTTTAGGGAAGGTGATTGAGAGGGTTGTGGCGCAGCAACTGCAAGTACTCTTGGATGAAACAGATTATCTTGACCCATCCCAGTCTGGGTTCAGGCCTGGTTATGGGACTGAATCGGCCTTGGTTGCCCTGATGGATGACCTTTATCGGGAGAAGGACAGAGGGAGTGCTACCCTGTTATTCTTACTTGATCTCTCAGCAGCTTTTGATACCATTGACCATGGTATCCTTCCGGGCCGACTTGGTGAGCTGGGTATTGGAGGCACTGTTTTACAGTGGTTCCGATCCTATCTCCAGGGTCGTTCTCAGAGAATAGCATTGGGTGACTGTCTTTCGGCCCCCTGGCAGCTGTGCTGCGGGGTGCTGCAAGGTACCATCTTGTCCCCCATGCTGTTTAACATCTATATGAAGCCCTTGGGAGCAGTCATCAGGAGCTTTGGGGCGAGGTGTCAGCAGTATGCTGATGATACCCAGCTCTATTTCTCTGTAACATCTGAATCAGGAGAGGCCGTGCAAGCCCTGGACCGCTGCCTGGACTCGGTGGTGGGCTGGATGAGGGCCAATAAACTGTGTCTGAATCCTAGCAAGACGGAGGTGCTGTGGGTTGGTGGTACCCGAGTTCAGATAATTGGTCAGTTGCCTGCTTTGGACGGAGTCATACTCCCTCTGAAATTAGAGGCCCAGGTGACCTCAGTGGCTAGGAGTGCCTTTTACCAGCTTTGGCTGGTGAGACAGCTGCGGCCGTTTCTGGACCAGGATAGCTGACCACTGTTGTCCACGCACAGGTAACCTCCAGGCTGGATTACTGTAATGCACTCTATGTGGGGCTGCCCTTGAGGTTGGTCCGGAAGCAGCAGGGTATCGCCAACATGTAACCCGCTGCTGAAAAAATTGCACTGGCTGCCCATTTGCTACCGGGCCAAGTTCAAGGTTCTAGTTTTGGTGTACAAAGCCCTACACAGCTCAGGAACAGGATACCTGAAAGACCGTCTTATCCCTTACATACCCAGTCGATCACTGCGCTCTGCAGGTGAGGGCCTCCTGCAGATACCATCTTATCAGGAAGTTCGTTCTGTACAATATAGGAAACGGACCTTTAGTGTGGCAGCACCTACCCTGTGGAATTCTCTCCCTTTGAATATTAGGCAGGCGCTATCTCTGCTATCTTTTCGGCACCTTTTGAAGACTTCTATTTTTCCAACAAGCCTTTTAAGTTGAGAGCTATCCCAGTCTGTGTCTGTGTCAGAATTGCTTAATATGTTTTTTAATAATGTTTTTAACCCTTTTAAAAAAGTTTTTAAAAAGTTTTTAATGCTGTTTTTTCTTAATGTATTTTAAGATTTGTTTTTATGATGTTTTAAAGTGTTTTTAGTGCCTTGTTTGCCACCCTGGGCTCCTGCTGGGAGGAAGGGCAGGATACAAATTAAACAAACAAACAAACAAACAAACAAATAAATAAATAATAATTTTAAATCCAATGCCACTAATCAACTTAATATATAGTCTGTTGGTCTTTAAAAGGCCTTTAATATTAGAATTTGAACCAAATTCATTGCTTACATCACATGTATTTTTCTCCCTTGAGCTCAGAACGTCCATTTAGCCTCACAGCAACTCTGTAGGCTCTGTGGAATGGATGGGGGAGTT